>NC_081293.1:97644545-100144545 GCF_030435805.1 Mustela lutreola | reverse complement strand
AAATGCTTGTTTTACAATGTTAAGTGATAAGAGCATCCTATTCTTAACATTTAATTCATGATCACAAGAATACAAATTACATGAATAATAAACTGGAAAGAATTATAATCTTTTTTTTCTTAAAAGATTTTATTTATTTATTTGACAAAGAGAGATCACAAGTAGGCAGAGAGAGAGAGAGAGAGGAGGAAACAGGCTCCCTGCTGAGCAGAGAGCCTGATGCGGGACTTGATCCCAGAATCCTGAGATCATGACCTGAGCTGAAGGCAGAGGCTTAACCCATTGAGCCACCCAGGTGCCCCTACAATCAGTTTTAATAGCAGTTGTCTTTCCAAGTAGGATTGTTTCCCCCATTTCTTTTTCTGTATTTTCCATACTTCCTGTAATGAGCATATATTATTTTCAAAATGAAAAACTTAATCACCTTTATTAAAACAAGAGTATTTCTGGTTATAGCAGCCTACACTAGACACCAAAGTCAGCTTAGCAAAACTCACTGTGAAACTCAGTAGCAATGCTTGAGTTTTTCCTTCTCTCCCCATTAAGCTCTCCCTACTAGGCCCTTCCTTACATTCCATAGATCCTGGAGTCCACGTAAGCTCCCAGCTATGTGAGGTTCTTCTAAGAACCAGTGAGTAGCTCTGAAAATGTAAAAGTCTGTCTATTCATGAGCAAGCTCCTTGTACTGGTGAGCCAAGGGTGTTTCTCCTGGCTGCTTCTGTTGACCTGGCTTACTTGAAGCTCCTGAAGAATCTTTGTTGTGACATTGAACTTGGTTTTTATTTCAAGTTCTGCACATCCAAATTCTTGAGTCTCATGAACAACCTCACTGAGGCTCTGCATCTTCAATTGTCAAATGGGTTAAAAGAAGGCTCATTCCATGTTAAATTAAACTGTATTATTTCCTTCCAATTCTGCTCTATCCAGACTCTATCTGCCACATCCACTACAGATCTTCAACTTACAATGGAGTTACATCCTCATAAATCCATTTTAAATGAAAAATATCAGAAGTTGAAAATACATGCAATGCATCTAATACTAAATATCATAGCTTAGCTAGCCTGCCTTACACATGCTCAAAACACATTAGTTTGTAGTTGGGAAAAATCCTCTAATACAAACTTTTTTTTTGCATATCTCATGTAATCAATTGAATACTATACTGAAAGTGGAAACAGAATGATTGTACACGTACAGAATAGTTGTAAGTGCATTGGTGTTGACCATCATGATCACCTGGTTGGGAGTTGTGGCATCACCAGATAAGCTAAGCATCATGAAAGTATATCACACCCATTCCCTAGCCCAAGAAAAGATCAAAATAAAAAATTTGAAGTATAGTCTCTACCGAATGCATATCACCTTTCACGCTGTCATGAAGTTGAAAATTGCTAAGTCCAGTCATCATAAGTTGGGGATCATCTATCCTATCTCTTTCTCCTTTTGACTTTCTAATTATTGTACCTTTTTCAAATTCCCTACCTCATTTCATCTGGCCCATAATGACCAATAATTCCACAGCTGCTTGTAGTAATCCATAAGGCTTGTTTCAAATACCTACAGCTCAGACAAAGCTATAGTTTCCTACTGCTAATGTTCCCTCTGTCTTTCTATCCAGAGAAATAGCTTGGCTATTGGCCAAAAGAGAAATCTCTGAACTGTATCTGCAAAAGATTTTTTGAAAAGATGCATTACTGCTCTAAGCCCTCTCTGTTTGGGGGAATTTTATCTTTTTTATCCTAATTCACCTGTGAAAGAAAACCAATGTGGCAAATGAAGGAGCCTTCCCTGAACATTCTTAGGGTCTAAAGTCTGGCCATTTCCCACTTCACCCTCTTTTTGCTCATGGGCATCTAAAAGCAACTGAAACATTGTTGGTGAACACTATAAAGAAAGACCGCTGCTCGAGGGGCACCTGGATGGCTCAATTGGTTAACATCTGACTCTTGATTTTGGTTCAGGTCATGATCTCAGGGTCCTGGGATCGAGCCTCATGATGGGCACCACACTCAGCGAGAAGTCTGCTTGACATTCTCTCTCCTTCACCCTCTGCCTGTCCCCAGTCTCTCTCTCTCATATAAATAAAATTAGAAACTCTTAACAAACAAACAAACAAACAAACAAACAACACTGATTGACCTGTGAGCTGGACCCAGACACAGCTCTTTGCTGCAACACACCCCCATCCTTGGGATGTGGGTTTGCTTGCCTTTCTTACTGCCAGAGGCTGCTCCAAGGACACAGCCTCGAGATGGTGATGTGATGTTGAAAACAGCTGCATGGTGCATATGACTAAACCCATTTAGAGCCTCTTCGTCACCTTTTAAGATTTAGAGGGTAGGTATGGGGTTCCATTCATCTTGCTGCTGCCCAAGACAAGCCTCATATGTAAGTTCCCTTTGTTACTGTTAAAACTGCCACCTACCAACCTGGAATGGCATGCCTCTTTCTTCCTCTCTCCCTGCCCTCCACATATGGGGTGTGGTTTCAGACTACACCTGGGAAGTCTCCCTAGAGAACTGTGAATCTACAAACACAGGCTTGGACCAACGAATCCATAAATGGCTCCTTATCTCCACCTAAACATAAGACTGTCCTAAACAAAGGAACTCCTGGTGTCCCCAGGGTCAGAGAAGTTAAGTTCTTCAGGTCACCTTTACTTTATAGCATTGGATTCCATTCTTGGGTGTACTTTAGGCAAATGTCAGGTCTCTTACACTTGGGCAGCAAGGGCAGGAAGAAAGCTGTGCAAGGCCCAACACCTGGGTATAAGCTGGAGTGTTATATGCAGTACTCCTACAGCATCAAGCCTCCTTTTGGTTAAAAGTAAACTTCACATAAAAGCAAACTTTCCAACACAAAGTAAAAGTTTTGCTTAAGCACATATTGTTGGGACTCTTATTTTTTGCTTTGGGCCATTGGTACGCAGCTTTGGCTCTTGTTAGAATAATCTGGGGAGCTTTCACAAAAATACCTGTAAGTGAATCCCATTCTTGACTATTTAAATCAGATTTCCCTGGGGGGTGGAGCTGGGAACTGGTCATGGTTCAAGCTTCTCAGTTTACTTTGCTGTGCACCCAGAGTGAAGAGCCACAGTTCTTTGAGTAACAATCCATTTTTAACTTCAAATACTCTCATTGTTAGGAAAATATTCCTTAGATAAAATCTAAATCTTTTTCTGTGGCTTAAATATTTAGTCCAATGATTCATAACCTATTATTCATCCCCAATTTAATAATTCTTTATTTTGGTCTTGGCATTCTTAATAATAGCAGTGGATGTTAGTGGGTGTCTACCCAACAGATGCCAGTAATACCTAGTTGTGACAACCAAAAATAGCTCCAGATATTGACCAATGTCCCCTGGGGGGGAAAAATCACCCTTGTTGAGAACCCACTGACGTAGGCCTTGACAACTTCAGTTTTCCAGAGAGATATTAGGACTGGTATTACAATCTGTGGGGGAATTTGTTTATTTTAGTTTGCACTGTTACTCAACATGCCTTTTATAGAAAGAAGATACTTTATTTATTATGTTCCATCTTGCTTCAGGAAAAATACAAGGCAGATCTTCTATAAAAAGAACTTCCATGAATTGAACTTATTAAAATAAAAAGAGTAGCTAATTAAAGGGACTATTTAGTTGGCAATTGTGTAAACTGGCAGCAGTTCCACAATGGGAAAGAAATCAGGAGTGTCATTAATGAAGGAGGCAATGACTCAGGAGAAGGGGAATGTTGTACACTCACTCAAAAACACTCACTGAGCACTGGCTCTGAGCTGAGTGCTGATGGCACAGCCACTACCCTTAAGTGCTGGGGCCTTAGGTCTCTAACCTTAAGAGTCACAGTGTTTATGTTGCAAGTAGACAACCATAAGACAGGAAGTGCTATAGCGAGAGTCCCCAAAGGCTCATCCTAATGAATGAATAAAGAGAAGAGATATGATGGTGGGGAGGAGCCTGATGGACAGGTAGAGATGACATCCCAGAGGGTGCAATGCTTTAAATGAATCTCAACATACAGGCAGACATCTGCCAGGTAAAGAAAATGTGGGAAGAACATTCCAGGGAGAGAGAGTACCATGGACAAGGGGTTGAACTTCACAGAATGCACAGGTCCCTTTGGGGACTGTGGGCTGCTCAGTATGTTTGGGTTCTGGTTGTGGGTCATGTTGTGAGATAAAACTCCTGGCCAGAACTTGGACTTATTCCAAAGGCATCTGGGATGAACTGAAGGATCTGACTCATGCAAATGACAGACACACAAAGGTCTTGCATTTGAGGAATATAGTAGTGCTGAGGAGGTGGTCCATACATATGGCTGCCCACTTACCTGATCTGAAAGTGGGCAGATCAGGTAAGACAAGTGAGATAAAAGGAGGAAGACTGGCAGGGAAGGAGGGGAGGGTGGCGGATTTGTGGACTGGCTAAATGTCGGTGAGAGCCATGGCATGTGGGAGAGAAAGAGGCTACAAATTTCCAAGATTGGATTCCCAGGATTGAGGGCATGTGGGAGGAGTGATATTTAGGAATAAGAGAGGGGTTGAGTGACCAAATGTCCCAAAGTAATCAGAGAACAGAGTGATGGAAATAAAGAGTTGGGTATCAAACAGTTGACTGTAAAGAAAGCTGGAGAGCTTGTGATATTTTAACAAGATCTGGGGTATAAGTGTTGGAATGGATGGTTGGTGATGAATGAAAGTGAAGGCCAAGGAAACTGAGGAGGTTAAGGAAACTGGGAAGTTTGATAAGTCATTTGTGTGGACCATGATCATCCATAATAATAGGTCTTAGGTAGAAAGGGAAGATGTCACCACAGGTAGAAAGATCTTTACTGGTCACGTAAAGGAGTCCTTTAATGGGGCTCATTATTGCCTCAATGTAACTGAGATGAGACAGGTATCAATGTGAGGGTGATATGATAATAAAAATGAGGAAACAGTTGTGGGAAATTTAAGAGACATGTTCATCATGATCTGGAAAGTATTTTTCCATTGAGTGTTTAAGGAGGGGTATGAGAAAAAGATGACTCCAGTCTTTAACAGCAGTAGTATAGTGTTTTATTCATAAACTTATGCAAGTTGGAAAAGGTTGAGAATCGAAAAATGACAGAGATGGTTAACTTTGCTTTCGAAAAGGTAGGAGGATATTCAGGAGTAAGGCAGGGACACCAACTAGAAGCCAAGATTATGTAACTGGTGATATGGAGTAAGAGTGGTCCAGTTTGGCGAAACAGGTCAGTTAGAAGGGACATCTAGTTTTGCCTTGCCTCTCTTGCAGTGGGGCTTAATAGGGAAATAAGTCAGTTCTGTTCACCAAAGGCTGCCGGTACCACCCAGCCAACACTATTATTCATTGCTAATGAAAGTTAAATGGACTAGGTCTGCTACTTCCTCTGCAAAAGTTCTTCAAAGAGGAGGAAAGCAGGAAAGAAGTAAATGGAGCATACAAACTGCAGCTACTCTCCAGTGGAACCTTGCACGGTATATGGCTTTCTATCCAAGTGGCATTATTCATTGAGTTTTAAAATGGCCCTTGAAAGCAGGGCTGCCTAAAGTCAAGGATAGAAAAACAACTCCATCAGTAGAGCAATACTTGAATCAAGAGGAACTTTTTAACTCTCCCTAGCAACATCACAGGGTTTTATACTAAGAAGGGATGGCCCTGGAGTCCAGGCGTAAGCCCCTCTAAGCAGTGTGTGGTTTAACTCTGTGCTAGGAAGGAAGTGCCAGAGACAATTCTTCTGGGACATGAGCCTTGTAACTGCAGGGAATCTAACTTTTTTGAATAGTAAAGTCTGCTCTTGCAAATTTGTGATATATACGAAGTTTCCATCTCTTCTGCCCAAGAGTGAACAAACTGGATTTTGACAGGGCCTCAAGCATCTCCATATGAGGCTCTAAGAATCCCCAGCTTCAGAATACAGTATTATTAATTTCATTTTTAGGTACTGCTATGGCAAAGTTAGGCCAAGATTTACTCGTGGCTTGGTTGAGTGGGAAGTAAGATCTGTATGTGTGTGCCTATAAATATGTAATGTGTATATGATTACACATTACACATAAAATATATAAAAAGCAAAAGTGTATATTATATATACATGTACTCTATCTATATCCATATCCATATCCTTATCCACATCTATATCTCTAATCTTTTATTTCTGGAGATGATTCACTTAAATACTTACAAAGAAGTAATAGGATTAGGTTACTAGATTGGAAACAAAGACCAAAATTTGCTGTGTGATCACAAGCAACTTACTTAACCTTTCTGTCCCGACTTTATGGTACCCCTAACAGAGTAGAAAGAAAAGAGCTCTTCTTTCATCTTCAGCATCTGCACATGCTTTGTTGGTAAATTGCCATCATCCCTGATGTGGTTCCTCACCTGTGCACCTTGGGCCACCCTGCTTGTTCTTGCACCTGCAGAAGCCCAAATCCAGTCAGTCAGAGCCTAAATTCTCTTATTGACTTTCCATTCTCCCTTCTTCACTCTGGCTGCACTGGCCTACATATGGCCCTTGTCTCCCTGTATTCAGCTTCTCTCTTACAGTTGCCAGTAAAGGTATGTCTCTGAAACACAGATCTGATCATTTCATTCTCCTGCATAGCTATTTCCTTCTTCTTCTCATTTACAGGATGAAATCTAAATTTCCCAATGACGTGTCCAGCTCCTGCCAGCCTTTCCAGGTCCATTTAACATACTTATTCCCTGAAATACTCAGAAATGAAATGGAATACTCATTTTCTTTCACACATTCTCAGATTTACTCTTTGCCTGGTAGTTTTTCTTTCCTTATTTCCTTGCCATGTTACTCAGGCTTTAAAAACTCATTCACATAAAATTTATTCCATGAAGCCTCTTCTGACTTTGGGAACCACCAACAGAGGCAGTGACTCTTTCTTCTGCTTCAATAGCTCCTCTATAGTCCATTTATTTTCTTGTGGTTAATAAGGATGCACATGTAGTATCTGTTTTTAATAAAGCTTTTTGCACACAGAAGCCACACATTACCTTTGTATTCAGCACACCAATAAATGAGGTAATGAATGACTGGCTAGTTCTTGAAGTAATTCCACTCCATGTGAAACACCAATGCTGTAAAAGTGGAATACACTCCAAGCTTGTGAGTGAGTCAAAATATTCTATGAACACTAGATTGAAATATCAGTGCCCAGGCCACACTAGTTATTGTTCTGGAAGAAAATCTGGGAATCATACTATAGTGGACTTTTCTGAAATAAAAGGAAAGTGAAACTCCTCATTTGGGTGTGTGATGTAGATACTCACAGGCTGGCAAAGATGAATAATAAATGTGGTAGGGAGAATTCTGAGATGACCCCTCCAGTTTCTCCCTTCCCCACCCAAGCCATATAACCCCCTCCACAGTGTGGGTGGGGCTTGTGAACATGATGGATGGGACACCCACATTTGGGAATTACCAATCAATGGACTTTGACCTAATATAAAAGAAATTAATCTGGGTGGGCCAGACCAAATCGGGAGGGCCCTTTAAAAAAGACTGGGCACTTTTTGAAGTCAGAGAGATGAAAAGTATTGAGACAAATTTGATGCATGGGAGAGTCCCCATGACTGGCTCTGCTGATGAAGAGGACCACATGACAAGGACCAGAGAACAGTCTGTAGTGGCTGAGAGTGGTCTTCAGCCAACAACCAGCAGAGAACTGATTCTGCCAACAACCCTCATGATCTTATAAACAGTCTTTCTTCTAGACAAGCCTAGATGAAGACATAGGTCAGCTAATACCTTGATCTCTACCTCTTAGACCAGGAGCAGAGAACCCAGATAAGCTGAGCCCAGACTTCTGACTTACAGGACTGTGAGGTAATAAAAAGTTGTGGTTTTAAGTTGCTAAATTTGTGGTAACTTGTTACACAGTAATAGAAACCTAAAACAATAAGGTAGGGTAAGTAAGAGCAGGATGAGACCTTATGAATATGTTTGTGATTATTTATAGATAGTATTTAAATCAGTGTACTGTAGTATCTCTTGAACTGGTTTCCCCATCATGGTGAGAGGTCCCCCTCAAAAAAGAAGAAAGAGTGAAAGCTCTGGTAAGAAACACTGAGCTAAACACGGGAAATAGTTCTTTAATAGCAGGTGATGCAGGGGCTTTAATTATACAAATATGCATCATGAGTCTGCAAGATAGAATTCAGTGTTTATATATTTGATTACGGCACCTCTCTGGGCACATGTGCATGCATGCCTGTGTGTATGTGTAACTGTGTGTTGTTACGTGGTAGGATGGCTGTAAGCTAGATCATAGTCTGGGAAATTGGTGTTTTGTGTCCAGTTATAATTCAAAGTGCTGAGGGAAAAATAAAGTTTTATACCCACTAAACTTTCATTCAAGAGTGAAGTAAAAATTAAAAACATTTTCAAATAATAAAGACTTGGAGAAGGGAGGCAAGATGGCAGAAGAATAGTGGACCTCATTTCACCTGGTCCTTTGAATTTAGCTAGATAACTATCAAATCATCTGTACACCTATGAAATCAACCTGAGATGAAAGAGAACTACGAATAGAAAAGTGACCACTTTTTACAAGGTAGGAGGTGCGGAGAGATGATTCAGAAGGGATATACTGAAAGATAACTGGTTGGGGTGTGTGGGGAAGGAGCCTACATTAAGCTGGCTTCCAGAAAGTGATATAGCCCCTGAGCAGAACATTGGAACTTTTAGAAAATGCTCCAGTGAGAGAAAGATTTGTCTGAAAGGTGCTCAGGTGGCAAAGTGGGGCAGAATCCTAGCGGGGAGAGTGTGGTCTCAGGACCCCCAGGGTAACAGAAAGAATGGGGGTGCCTGAGCCAGCAGAGTTCCCAAGCACTGGAGCGGGGAAACTGGCTATGATCAGTGAGCCTGGGAGTGGGGTCTCAGCTGTGTTTGCCATAAACTGCAAATAGTGGCAGGGTCAGGTGACTACTCTCTGAGTGGGGGCCCTGCAAAGGGCAGAAACCTTGGTGACCCTCCACCTTTCCCCAGGAGGATCTGCACTGGTGTACACCAAAGGAGTCCACAGAGTTTGGTGCACACAAGAGTGAACACAAAAGGGAAGACTATTTTCCCTGAGGATTTACTGAAGAAAGGCAGCCAAGATCTTTTAGGCCCAGGGCTGGAGATTGGCGGAGTTGGGTGGGGGGAAGGAGGAAGGTCATCTTTATTTTCATCCTTTGAAGTGGCATAGAAGGCCTTCAGGGAACAAAAGCCATATAGAAGGACCTGAAGCAGCTCACACTGAACCTGGACCCCGGCAAGGAATAGTGCAACTCTGCCTAGGCAAAGACACCTGAGAATCAGCACAGCAGGCTCCTCCCACAGAAGACCAGCTGGAACAACAGGTGAACAAGTTTATAGAGCACACAGGACTGCAAAACTCTAGTGCTAGGGGAAAGCAGTATATAGAATTTGAGGGTTTTTTTTTTTTTTTCTCATGATTCCTTTCCCTTCAATTTTAAATTTTCATTTTCTTTTTCCTTTTCAACTAGTTTCCTATTTTATTACCTCTTTGTTTTTAAGGTTTTTTTTTAAAATTTTCACTTTTTTACATTTACATTTTATAGATATATTCTTCATTTTTGGCTTCTTTTCACTATATTGAATTTTTGTGTATATATATATATATATATATATATATATATATATATATATATAAGGTTTGCTTTCTTTAGAATTTTGGGATTTAGTGTCTTCTAACAAACATACCAAAATGCATCTAGGACCAAGTGGACCACCTGTTTTGTCCACCTGGGAGATTATATTATGTCCTCCCCCTTTTCGTCTCTAACTTTTCTTTTCTTTTTCTGGTTTCAGATGTCTTCAAATTTGTCTAGTGTGCACTTTACTTGGGTGATGGTTGATATTTTTGATTTTGTTCTCTTGTTCATTCTTCTCTGGGCAAAATGACTAGGAGGAATTCATAACAAAAGAAAGAATCAGAGATAATACTCTCTGCCACAGATCTAATCGATATGGATATAAGTAAAATGTTAGGGGTGGAATTTAGGATAATGATTATAAAGTTACTAGCTGTGCTTGAAAAAGCATAAAAGACACTAGAGGATCTCATTGTAGAAATAAAATCTAATCAGGCCAAAATTTAAAAATGGTTTAACTGGATTTAACTAAACTGGATGCTCTAACAGCTAGGATAAGTAAGGCAGAAGAGAGTCAGTGAAATAGAAGATAAGATGACAGAAAGGAAGGAAGCTGAGGAAATGAGAGAAAAATACCTATGGACCATGAGGGGAGGCTTCGAGAAATCAGTGATACCATAAAGTGAAACAATATTAGAATTACTGGAGTCCCAGAGGAAGAAGAAAGAGAGGACCAGAAGGTATATTTTAGCAAATCATACCTGAGAAATTTCCTAATCTGGGGAAAGAAATAGGCATTCAAGTCTAAGAGGTAGAGAGAAAATCCCCCAAATCAATAAAAATAGATGAACACCCCAATAGTGTTGTTTGAGAATTTCAAAGACAAAAGGAAATTTCTAAAAGCAGCTAAAGGCAAGAGCTCCTTAACCTACAATGGTAGAAACATCAAACTGGCAGAAGACCTATCCACAGAGACCTGGCAAGCAAAAAAGGGCTATCATGATATATTCAGGGTGCTAAGAGAGGGAAAAAAAAGTAGCCAAGAATACTTTATCCAGCTGGGCTATCATTCAGAATGGAAGGAGAGATAAAGAGCTTCCAGGACAAACAGAAACTAAAAGAATTTGTGATCACTAAAGCAGACCTGCAAGAAATATTAAAGGGGATCCTGTAAGCAAAGAGAGAACCCAGAAGTAACAGACCAGAGAGAAACAGAGACAATCTACAGAAACAGGGAATTTACAGGCAATACAATGGCACTAAAGTCATATCTGTCAATAGTTACTCTGCATTTAAATGGGTTAAATATTCCCATCAAAAGACACAGGGTATCAGATTGGATAAAAAAGAAAGACCCATCCAAATGTTGTCTCAAGAAATTCATTTTAGACCTAAAGACACCTCCAGATTGAGAGTGAGGGGATGAAGAATCATTTATCATGCCAATGGATATCAAAAGAAAGCTGGGGTAGCAATCCTTGTATCAAACAAATTAGATTTTAAACCAAAGACTGTAGCAAGGTATGAAGAGGGGCACTATATCATACTTAAAGTGTCTATACAATGAGAAGATCTAACAATTATAAATATTTATTCTCCTAACTTGGGAGCAGGCAATTATATAAACCAATTAATAACCAAAATTAAAGAAACACATTGATAATAATACAATTATAGTAGGGGATGTTAACACCCTACTCACTACAAAGGACAGATCATCTAAGCAGATCAAAAAGGAAACAACAGCTTTGAAGGACACATGGACAAGTTGGACTTCACAGATATATACAAAGCATTCCATTCTAAAGCAACAAAATACACATTCTGCACATGGAATGCATACTGTGCATGGAATATTCTCTAGAACAGATTACATACTGGGTCACAAGGCAGGTCTCAACTGATACCAAAAGATTAGGATTATTCCCTGCATATTTTCAGACCACAGTGTTTTGAAACTTGAACTCAATCACAAAAGGAAATTTGGAAAGAACTCAAATACATGGAAGCTAATGAGCATCCTACTAAAGAATAAATGGGTTAACCAGGAAATTGAAGAAAAATTTTAAAAATTCATGGCAACAAATGAAAAATGAAAACACAACTGTTCAAAATCTTTGGGATGCAGCAAAGGTGGTCCTAAGAGGGAAGTACATGGAAATACAAGCCCTTCTCAAGGAACAAGAAAGGTCTCAAATACACAACCTAATGTTATACCTAATAGGGCTGGAGAAAGAGGAGCAAATAAAACTTAAACCAAGCAGAAGACAATTAATAAAGATCAGAGCATAAATTAATGAAATAGAAACCAAAGGAATATTGGAAGCAATCAATGAAACTAGAAACTGGTTCTCTCAAAGAATTAATAAGACTGATATACACCTGGCCAGACTTATCAGAAAGAAAAGAGAGAAAGGACCCAAATAAATAAAACCATGAATTAAAGAGGAGAGATCACAACTAACACTGAAGAAATACAAACAATTATAGGAACATATTATGAGCAACTATAAGCTAACAAATTCAGCAATCTGGAAGAAATGGATGCATGCTCAGAAACATAAAAGTACCAAAACTGAAACAGGAAGAAATAGAATACCTGAGCAGACCCATAACCAGCAAGGAAATTGAAGTAGTCTTCAAAAATCTCCCAAAACACAAGATTCCAGGGCCAGATGGCTTCCCAGAGGGATTCTACCAAACATTTAAAGAACTTAATACCGAATTCTTCTGAAACTGTTTCAAAAATAGAAAGGGAAGGAAAGCTTCCCAACTCATTTTATGAGGCCAGCATTACCTTGGGCCCAAAACTAGACAAAGACCCTCCCAAAAAGGAGAATTACAGACCAATATCCCTGATGAACATGGATGCCAAAATCCTCACCAAGATATTAGCCAACAGGATCCAACAGTATATTCAAAGGATTATACACCGTGACCAAGTAGGATTTATTCCTGGGCTGCAAGGGTGGCTTAACATCTGCAAATCAATCAATGTGATACATTACATTAATAGAAAGAACAAGAACCGTATAATCCTCTCAATAGATGCAAAAGAATCATTTGACAAAATACAGCTTTCTTTCTTGATTACAACTCTCGACAGTGTAGGGATAGAGGCAACATACCTCACTATTATAAAAGTCATTTATGAAAAGCCCACAGAGAATATCATTTTCAATGGGGGAAAACTAAGAGCATTTACCCTAAGGTCAGGAACATGACAGGGATACCCACTCTCACCACTGTTGTTCAGCATAGTACTAGAAGTCCTAGCCTCAGCAATCAGACAACAAAAAGAAATAAAAGGTATTCAAATTGGCAAAGAAGAAGCCAAAACCCTCTTCACAGATGACATGATATTTTAGGTGGAAAACCCAAAAGACTCTACCCCCCAAACTTCTAGAACTCATACAGGAATTCAGCAATGTGGCAGGATATCAAATCAAGGCACAGAAATTAGTTATATCTGTATACACTAACAATGAGGTAGAGGAAAGAGAAATAAAAGATATCAGTCTCATTTACAACTATATCAAAAAACACAAGATACCTACAAATAAACCTAACCAAAGAGGTAAAGGATCTGTACTCTACAAACTACAGAACACTTATGAAAGAAATTGAGGAAGATACAAAGAAATGGAAAAATATTCCATGCTCATGGATTTGAAGAACCGATATTGTTAAAATTTCTATGCTGCCCAGAGCAATCTGCAAATTCAATGTAATCCCTATCAAAATACTATCGACGTTTTTCACAGAACTGGAACAAATAATCCTAAAATTTGTACAGAACCAGAGAAGCCCCTGAATTGCCAGGGGAATGTTGAAAAAGAAAACCAAAATTGATGGCATCAAAATACCAGACTTCAAACTATATTTCAAAGCTATAATCATCAAGAAAGTATGATGGCATAAAAATAGACTCATAGATCAATGGAATAAAATAGAGAACCCAGAAAAGGACCCTCAACTCTCTAGTCAACTAATCCTTGACAAACAGGAATGAATATCAAATGGAAAAGGGCAGTTATCTTCAATAAATGGTACTGGGAAAAGTGTACAGTCACATACAGAAGAATAAAACAGATCATTCTTTTACACCTTACACAAAGATAAACCCAAAGTGGACGAAAGAGTTAAATGGGAGTCAGGAATCCATAAAATCCCAGAGAAGAACGCAGACAGTAGTAACTTCTTTGATCTCCACCACAGCAACTTATTGCAGACACATCTCCAAAGACAAGAGAAACAAAAGCAAAAGTGAACTAATGGGACTTCATCAAGACAAAAAGCTTCTGCATAGCAAGGAAACAATCAACAAAACTAAAAGGCAACCTATGGAATGGGAGAAGATTTCCAAATGACGAATCAGATAAAGGGCTAGTACCCAGGATCTAGAAAGAACTTATCAAAATCACCACCCAGAAAACAAGGAATCCAGTCAAGAAATGGTAAGAAGACATAAACAGACATTTCTCCAAAGAAAACATACAAATGGCCAACAGACACATGAAAAAATGCTCCACATCTCTTGGCAGCAGGGAAATACAAATCAAAACCATAATGAGAATACTACCTTACACTAGTCAGAATAACTAAAATTAACAAGACAGTAAACAACAAATGCTGGAGAGGATGTGGAGAAAGGGGAACCCTCTTACACTGTTGGTTGGAATGCAACTTGGCGCAGCCACTTTGGAAAACAGCATGGAGGTTCATCAAGAAGTTAAAAAGAGAACTACCCCTATAGCACAGCAATTGCACTACTAGGTATTTACCCCAAAGAATGTGCAAATGTGATCCAAAGGTGCACCTGCACCCCAACATTCACAGAGTCCACAACAGTCAAACTATGGAAAGAGCCTAGATGTCCATCAACAGATGAATGGATAAAGTAGATATGGTTTATATATACAATGGAACATTACTCAGCCCTCAGAAAGGATGATTATTTACAATTTACATCAATGTGGATGGAACTGGAGGGTACTATACTGAGCAAAATAAGTCAATCAGAGAAGACAATTATCATATGGCTTCACTCATACGTGGAATATAAGAAACATCACAGAGGATCATAGGGGAAGGGAGGGAAAACTGTATGGGAAGAAGTCAAAGGGAGAAAAACCATGAGAGACTTAACTATATGAAACAAAGTGAGGTTGCTGGAGGGGAGATGGGTGGGAGATGGAATCAGTGGGTGATGAGCATTAAGATGGGCATGTGATGTGATGAACACTGGGTGTTATGAGAAACTGATGAATTATTGAACACAAGATCTAAAACTAATGAGCTAATTGAATTAAAAAAAAAAAAAAAAAAAAACCTTGGAGAGTTTACCAGTCACAAAGTTTCAGGGCCCTTTAGGTGAATAAAATCAAGGCATCAGATTAATATAAAGAGAAATAGTAGAGACATAAAAATTGTACATATACCCACATACACAGCATATGGCCTCCACATTTGTATTTTATATGTATTTTTATGAACAATTTTATAAAAATAAATAGAAAACATATGCAAATAGATGCTTTCTAGAAAAAAATTTTAAAATAGATTCAGGAAGAAATAAAAAACCTGAATAAATTAATAACATTAAACAGTTGACTTTGTAATCAATCATTCTGTCTTCAAGCCACTTTAGAAGTAAATTTTACCAAAACTCATGGAGTAAATAAACTTTTCTTATATAAACTGTTCAAAGAAAGTAAAAATAAAAAAGGAGACAACTACCCCAATGATTTGCTGAGGACGAGACACCTTTTCTACAAACTGTACAATAATGTAAGAAAATAAAATTAAAAATATCTTACTTGTTAACATAGACAGTTGCACAAATTCTAAATAAAATTAGTTGCAAATCAAAATCAGCATTTGTATGAAAAGTACCAAAGTTTGTCTTCTAGGCTAAGCACTACCTGTGTGACCATTCCTCTGAGATCAGAAGGCCTTTTCTCCTCAGTCATTCCTAACATTCTTCTAGAGGGTGCACAAGACTTTGAACATTCATTTTGTGTACTACCTTTATCTTTGTACTAAAAATTTATTTCCTTGAAAAAAAAAGATTATTTATTTGACAGGCAGAGATCACAAGTAGGCAGAAAGGCAGGCAAGTAAGGGAGGTGGGGAAGCAGGCTCCCTGCTGAGCAGAGAGCCTGATGTGGGGCTCGATCCCAGCACCCTGAGATCATGACCTGGGCTGAAGGCAGTCTTAACCCACTGAGTCACCCAGGCGCCCCCAAAATTGATTTTCTGATTTCCTTCTTCTCGCTTATATTAAATATATTTTATCTTGCTATATTGTATGCATTTTGTATGTTTCCAGGCACAAGAAGAGAGGTGAATATTTAAAATACTATATTAGGATGAGGAGTCAAGATGGCGGAGAAGTAGCAAGCTGAGACTACTTCAGCTAGCAGGAGATCAGCTAGATCGCTTACTAAAGATTGCAAACACCTGCAAACCCATCGGCAGAACAAAGAGAAGAAGAACAGCAATTCTAGAAACAGAAAAACAACCACTTTCTGAAAGGTAGGACTGGCGGAGAAGTGAATCCAAAGTGACGGGAAGATAGACCCCGGGGGGAGGGGCCGGCTTCCGGCAAGCGGCAGAGCAACGGCGCACAAAATCAGGACTTTTAAAAGTCTGTTCCACTGAGGGACATCACTCCAGAGGCTAAACTGGGGCGAAGCCCACACGGGGTCAGCGTGGCCTCAGGTTCCGCAGGGTCACAGAAGGATCAGAGCTGTCTGAGTGTCACAGAGCTTGCGGGTATTGGAACAGGAAAGCTGGCTACAGAGACAGAGCCGACAGTAAGCTCACAGCTCAGGGTTACCTTGATTATTCACCACGACCAAGTGGGATTTATTCCAGGGCTGCAAGGTTGGTTCAACATCTGCAAATCAGTCAATGTGATACAACACATCAATAAAAGAAAGAACAAAAACCATATGATACTCTCAATAGATGCTGAAAAAGCATTTGACAAAGTACAGCATCCCTTCCTGATCAAAACTCTTCAAAGTGTAGGGATAGAGGGCACCTACCTCAATATCATCAAAGCCATCTATGAAAAACCCATCGCAAATATCATTCTCAATGGAGAAAAACTGAAAGCTTTTCCACTAAGGTCAGGAACACGACAGGGATGTCCATTATCACCACTGCTATTCAACATAGTACTAGAAGTCCTAGCCTCAGCAATCAGACAACAAAAGGAAATTAAAGGCATCCAAATCGGCAAAGAAGAAGTCAAATTATCACTCTTTGCAGATGATATGATACTATATGTGGAAAACCCAAAAGACTCCACTCCAAAACTGCTAGAACTTGTACAGGAATTCAGTAAAGTGTCAGGATATAAAATCAATGCACAGAAATCAGTTGCATTTCTCTATACCAACAACAAGACAAAGAAAGAGAAATTAAGGAGTCAATCCCATTTACAATTGCACCCCAAACCATAAGATACCTAGGAATAAACCTAACCAAAGAGGCACAGAATCTATACTCAGAAAACTATAAAGTACTCATGAAAGAAATTGAGGAAGACACAAAGAAATGGAAAAATGTTCCATGCTCCTGGATTGGAAGAATAAATATTGTGAAAATGTCTATGCTACCTAAAGCAATCTACACATTTAATGCAATTCCTATCAAAGTACCATCCATATTTTTCAAAGAAATGGAACAAATAATTCTAAAATTTATATGGAACCAGAAAAGACCTCGAATAGCCAAAGGGATATTGAAAAAGAAAGCCAAAGTTGGTGTCATCACAATTCCGGACTTCAAGCTCTATTACAAAGCTGTCATCATCAAAACAGCATGGTACTGGCACAAAAACAGACACATAGATCAATGGAACAGAATATAGAGACCAGAAATAGACCCTCAACTGTATGGTCAACTAATCTTTGACAAAGCAGGAAAGAATGTCCAATGGAAAAAAGACAGCCTCTTTAATAAATGGTGTTGGGAAAATTGGACAGCCACATGCAGAAAAATGAAATTGGACCATTTCCTTACACCACACACGAAAATTGACTCAAAATGGATGAAGGACCTCAATGTGAAAAAAAAATCCATCAAAATCCTTGAGGAGGACACAGGCAGCAACTTCTTTGACCTCAGCCACAGCAACATCTTCCTAGGAACATCACCAAAGACAAGGGAAGCAAGGGCAAAAATGAACTATTGGGATTTCATCAAGATCAAAAGCTTTTGCACAGCAAAGGAAACAGTTAACAAAATCAAAAGACAACTGACAGAATGGGAGAAGATATTTGCAAATGACATATCAGATAAAGGACTAGTGTCCAGAATCTATAAAGAACTTAGCAAACTCAACACCCAAAGAACAAATAATCCAATCAAGAAATGGGCAGAGGACATGAACAGACATTTCTGCAAAGAAGACATCCAGATGGCCAACAGACACATGAAAAAGTGCTCCATATCACTGGGCATCAGGGAAATACAAATCAAAACCACACTGAGGTATCACCTCACACCAGTCAGAATGGCTAAAATCAACAAGTCAGGAAATGACAGATGCTGGCGAGGATGCGGAGAAAGGGGAACCCTCCTACACTGTTGGTGGGAATGCAAGCTGGTGCAACCGCTCTGGAAAACAGTATGGAGGTTCCTCAAAATGTTGAAAATAGAACTGCCCTATGACCCAGCAATTAGCACTACTGGGTATTTACCCTAAAGATACAAACCTAGTGATCCGAAGGGGCACGTGCACCCGAATGTTTATAGCAGCAATGTCCACAATAGCCAAACTATGGAAAGAACCTAGATGTCCATCAACAGATGAATGGATAAAGAAGAAGTGGTATATATACACAATGGAATACTATGCAGCCATCAAAAGAAACGAAATATTGCCATTTGCAACAACATGGATGGAACTAGAGCGTATCATGCTTAGCGAAGTAAGTCAAGCAGAGAAAGACAACTGTAATATGATCTCTCTGATATGAGGAAGTGGTGATGCAACATGGGGGCTTAAGTGGGTAGAAGAAGAATAAATGAAACAAGATGGGATTGGGAGGGAGACAAACCACAAGTGACTCTTAATCTCACAAAACAAACTGAGGGTTGCTGGGCGGAGGGGGGTTGGGAGAAGGGGGGTGGGGTTATGGACATTGGGGAGGGTATGTGCTTTGGTGAGTGCTGTGAAGTGTGTAAACCTGGCGATTCACAGACCTGTACCCCTGGGGATAAAAATATATGTTTATAAAAAATAAAAAATAAAAAATAAAATAAAATAAAATACTATATTAAAATGTGAACTTTTTTAAAGCAGTGTGTATGCTGTGTGGCCTAGATTTGGCATTTGTGGGCTCATAGGAAAGGTCAGGTCACTAAGGATTCCATATCTTTAACAGTGGAGTTTGTGTGTGTGTGTGTGTGTGTGTGTGTGTGTGTGTGTGTGTGTGTTTTAAGATTTTATTTATTTATTTGACAGAGAGTGATCACAAGTAGTCAGAGAGGCAGGCAGAGACAGAGAGAGGAGGAGTTTGGCTCCCAGCTGAGCAGATCAAGCCTTATGCAGGGCTTGATCCCAGGACCCTGGGATCATGACCTGAGCCGAAGGCAGAGGCTTTAACCCACTGAGCCACCTAGGATCCCCTAAGGGTTCCATATCTAAAGAGCTGGTCCAACAAATGGAGCCAGACTCCCTCCTCTTCCCTGCAACGTCAGGTGGATTTGCTTTTTGCTTTTTCATGTTCTGTGTGGGCTGCCTGGTACCCCCTTTCCATCACTCTGGAAGTCAACAGACTAGTGCTGTATTACTTCTGTCTGAATGTCTCTTTCACAAATGTTCTAAGTAACACCCATACCCAGTAACGCCTCCCTTAAATACAAGGGTTTCTTAGCCAAAGACAGACGCAGTTAGCAGCCTAGTTTACCAGATTTTTGAAGATAAATATATTGTCTTTAAAACAAACAAAACCCCAGGAACTGTGAGATTAGCTAATTAATCATGGTAGCACCATAATAATAATGTTATAATACAGGAAATCAATAGCCTAATAGTAATATCGTTGTAAAAAATTTTCAAATTAAAGTCATTGATAATATGACACGAACTCTATTGATTTTCCCTGATATTTTTAACATTAAAAATACTGTTATCTATATTTGCTTTTGTTCATATATCTTTATGGTTTTCCGGGTTAATTACCTACAGCACTGGAAAAGCTGACAAAGCTAAATAGATTAAAGACTTGACTTGGAATTTGTCCCTGGAGCACAGTCATTACTTCCTGCAAGACAAGCATAAGGGAGGCAAAGATGGGGACCTGCTGTCGGCCCCCAGAAGGACAGGATCACTCTCAGGGATGGGCCTTACTGAAGCAGAATTTATGCTGAATGCATAAGGAAAGAGAATGCTCAGGATTTGGTTTCTGTGACACTGCCTTTTTTTTTCTTTCATTTTTAAAAATAAATGTGACCAGCTTATATGGCTACACTAAGCACAACTGCATGCCTCCTCTGAAATTTCCCACGGCCTCTTCCCACTGTCTGCTCCCCCATTCCTCAAGGGTCTTCCTTGGTTCCTCCTCTTTGGCTCATCTGCATTTGATTTCTTTAACTCTCAAGTCTTTATTCTTGGAGATCTACTTAGATCTGTTTCTTACTGACTCTAGCCTCACCTTTGATTTTGGTATCAGCCCTATAGGATGTCATTAGCTTAACAGCCAGCTGACATCAAACTGTGTGCCTCTGAGTTCAGTGCAGGAGCCTCAGGCATCACCTGGGAAACAGAGGCAGTAGCTCTGGAGCCGAGCCCCTTGTGTTTTTACGCTGGTGTTCCATTCACGAGTTCCTTTCAGAAAAGTGTTCAGCTCCTGAGTTCGTCAATTAAAATAACTTATTTGGTGCTGAGATTATCACTGTTTCTATCAGTGAACTTCGAAAAATCTTTATTTTTAATTTTTTATTTATTTGAGAGCGAGAGAGCGAGAGAGAGAATGACAAGTAGGCAGAGAGGCAGGCAGAGATAGATGAGGAAGCAGACTCCCCACTGAGCAGAGAGCCTGATACAGGGCTTGATCCTAGGACCCCGAGACCATGATCTGAACTGAAAGCAGAGGCTTAACCCACTGAGCCACCCAGGTGCTCTGATCTTTTTTTTTTTTTTTAAGATTTTATTTACTTATTTGTCATAGAGGGAGAGAGAAAGAGAGATCACAAGTAGGCAGAGCAGCAGGCAGAGATAGATGAGAAAGCAGAAATCCCCGCTCAGCAAAGATCCCAATTCAGGACTCGATCCCAGGACCCCAGGATCATGACCTGAGCCGAAGGAAACAGCTTAACCAACTGAGCCACCCAGGCATCCCATTCAAAAAATCTTTTTAAAAACTACTGTCCTGGGACGCCTGGGTGACTCAGTTGGTTGAGTGGCTGACTTTGGCTGAGGTCATGATCCCAGGGTCCAGGGATCGAGTACCGACCGCATCGGGCTCTCTGCTCAGCAGGGAGCCTGCTTCTCCATCTGCCTGTTCTGCCTGCTGTTCCCCCGCTGCTTGAGCTCTCGCTCTCTCTCTGGCAAATAAATAAACAACACCTTTAAAAAACAAAACAAAAAACTATTGTCCTGGGACAGGGCTGTTGTCTAGGGCTTCTCTCTTACAACCAGTGCCAGCTTTGCATTTTGAAGAATGCTTTTCTTCCATAAATGTGATTTTTGTGTTTATGAAAACTGTTCATCTAGTCCAGGTTAAAAGTACAGTTTAATTTCTGGTTAAATTACCTTTCAATTTCTAATCAACCAGCACTGAGGTTAACCATCCTTTGTAAACCAATCAGAGCTTGATTAAAGCCTGTTAGGGCTGGCTGATTACAGTAATCATCTAGCATTACCCTTAGAGATCACGGGCCTTAGCCAGGGTCTTTTATCTCATCTCTAGAGCATGAGGCTTGTAGCCGAACGTGGTGCACTTGCTCTGCTTGATCAGTGAGGTTTTTGGCAATCTCTTTGACAATAAGTCTCATTCTTACCTACTCATGATGTTACTGGGGTGACTAAATGTGAAAACTCTGGTAACAGCCTATTAACACTTGGCATCTACAAGAATGTTCTAAATGTCGAGCCCAAGCCTAACTCTTGTGAGTTTATGCCCACATCTGACACATCTGGTGGTTTGTGGTTTGCTTAACTGTAAGCTAATCTTTTGGGGGTTTTGTGCCTAATACTGGACTTACAGCCAGCCCCAGCACTAGATGCTACTCTGAGCTACCTGCTAGAGCCCTATTTTAAGTGCCTGGTATCTGGGAGATATGGAAGGGACCCAGTAGACAAAAGTGAGGCATAATGGCTAATTATATCTACATCTACACTTCTTCATGTTCACTGCCACCTCTCTGGTCCAAGCTTCATCGTCTCCCACCTAGCTTTGACAACTGCCTCCTAACTGATGTCCCTTCTCCCCCTCCTCCCTCGCACTCCGCCCCCACTATCAGCAGAGTGTGAGTCTTACTTGTTCCATACCTCACCAGCAGTAGTCATTGTCCATTTCCTTCATTTTAGCCATGCTGGTGGGTGTGCAGTGGAATCACACTGCACTTTTAATTTTTAGTCCTGGATGACTAATGAAGCTGAGAAGCTTTTTATATGTTTATTGGCATTTGGACAACCTCCTCTGGGAGGTGCCTGTTCAAGTCTTTGCTCCATTTTTCTGTGAGTGTCTGTCCTTTTCTTCTTGATTTGTAGAGGTAGTGAGTGCTATCTAGATACAGTTCAATATATTTTCCCACTCTGTGGCTTGTTCTTAATGTAGAATTTTGAGGAACAGACATCTGTAATTTCAATGTCATCCGATTAACCAAGTTTTGCTTTGTGGTTAATGCTTTCATATTCTACTTAACAGCCCCTCCCCCTTTTTTTGGCTTCCATAGGGTCACGAAGGAATTCTCATGTTATGAATTAGAAACCTTATTGTTAAACTTCTCTCGCTAGATTAACTATCTATTGGGAACTGATTTTTGTCTATGCTATGAGACTACATTCGAGACTCCTGTGCTTTGTATATGGACAGCGCATTGACCCAACATCAAATTCTGAACAGGCTATCCTTCTCTTACTGTATATGGCAGTACCACTTTTGTCATAAAACAGTGATACTACGTGTGTATCTAATTTGTCAGTTCAACTAGCCATTCATCTATTCTATGCCAATGCATATCATTGTAATTCCTGTAGCTTTATATTTATCATGGCATCTGTAAACTTAAGTCCTTTTTTTTTTTTTTTTTCAAGATATTCCTGCCTATTCTTGGCCATTTTTAAAAAATTTCTGTATAGATTTAGAATTAGCTTGTCAAGTGACATTAAAAATACCTCTTAGAATTTTGATTGAAATTTCACTGAATCCACAGATCAATTTGAGAATGAACTGCCCCCATACAATACTGAATTTTCAAATCCTTAAGTATATAATATCTCTCCTTTTATTTAGGGTGTTTTTAATTTCTCTCAGAAATGTGGCAGTACTTAGTATAGAGATCTTTTACATTTTTGCTAGATTTACTCCTAGGTATTTGATGTTTTGTGATGCTATTGTAAATGGCATCTTTTAAAGTTTTCATTTTCTATTTGCATGTAGAAATAGTGTGTGTTTATATATTAACCTTTTATTTATTTAGTGACATTAAATTCACTTATTAATTCTAATGGTTTATTATTTTACACTGTTCACTTATATGACAATGTTATTTGAGAATAAGTAATTCTTCCTTCCCAACTGTGATATATTTTCTTTATTTTTGCCTTATTCCATTGAATGGATCTTCAGTAAACAGAAGTGGCTAAAGCATGTATCCTTATCTTGTTCTCAAGGTAAAGTATTTCAATATGATGTTTACTCTAGATTTTATTCTTATTATTCTTAATATTTTAAGTCCTCTTTCAGAGTGAAGAAGTTCTCTTCTATTCTCAGTTTTCTGAAAGTTGTTAAAAATCAGGAATAGATATTAAATTTTATCAACTACACTTTCTGGATCTACTAAGATAAACATGTTTTTTCCCCTTCATTAAATTTAAATAAATTTTAATAGCACACTTAAAATGAACACCACAGAAGACAGCTAGCCATTGTTGCTTCTTTACAAAAAATTAAAATTCTGGCCATGTCCAGAAAAATCAATTTGAGAATGAACTGCCCCCATACAATACTGGGGGCAGGATTGCTTATAATTGTAATACAGCTGAACTGTGAGAACTTGTTCACTGAAATAAGAGACTGGGGGTCTTTGACTTGAATGCAGCTGTAGTTCTACTCCAATAGTGGTAAAGAGTAGCTAAAACTTCAGTAAAAACCCCATCATCATTTTGGCTGGCAGAAACCAGGCAAAGGAGCCTGCAGTAACCAGCATCACCAAAAAGTGAAAGAAAAGTGCCAGAAAGAAGAAAGGCAAAGAATGAAAGCAACAAATTCTTTTTTTAAACTCAGCCCAAGTTTCTGGCTGATAAGAGAATCATATAGGTACAGGGAAAATGAAATCAGCTTGCAGTTAGGTCTTAAAGAACTGAACTGAAGTCTGAACTGCTGGCCACCACGTTCACGGCAGTGTGAGCCCAACCAAGCTAACTGCCTGCTACCACAAAACAACAAAATAATGAATAACAACAAAAAAGGGGCACATATGTTAGAATTATCAGGAAAGGACTCTGAAGCAACTATTTTAACTACACTCAGTGAGGTAGAGGAAAATATACTTGTCATGAATAAATAGACAAGAAACATCATCAGCAAAACATAAATAAGAAAAACAAGACCAAACTGCAATTTCAGAGTTAAAAATTCTAATATATGAAAAAAATTCACTGAATAGAGGTAATAATAGAATGGAGGTGATAAAGAGTCAGTGGAATTGAAGACAGATCAACAGAAATGATCCAATTACAAGAAGAGAGAGAATTGCCTTAGAGACTTGTGGGACAATATTTAAAGGTCTAGCATATAATATTGGGAGTCCAAGAAAAAAAGGAGAGAGAGCATTCAACAGAAAAATATTGGAAGAAATGAAGGCCAAACTTCATCAATTTGGTGAAAACATAAGTTTATAGATCCCAGAAGTTCAACAAACCAACAGGATAAATTAGAAGAAAACTGTTATAGGTTGAATTATGTTGTTATCCAAAAATGTGTTGAAGCTCTAAACATGTGAATGTAATCATATTTGGAAATAGAATCTTTGTGATGTAATCAAGTTAGGATGAGATCAGTAGACTGGGCCCTAGTCCAATGTGTCTGTTGTATTTATAAGAAGAGAGGAATATGGACACAGAGACATATGGTGAGAATACCATGTGAAGAAGGAGGCAGAGACTGGAACAACACACTACAAGCCAAGGAATGACCAAGATGCCAGCATCACCAGAAGCTAGGGCAGAGGCATGGAACAGATTCTCCTTCAGGGCAATCACAAGGAATCAGCCCTGCTTACTCCTTGATTTTGGACTTCTAGTTTCCAGAGTTATGAAATAATATGTTCTGTATGTGGCAGGACAATGTATGTCCTAGAAAACTTATACAAAAACCGTATGTAGGAATGCCATAATCAAACTTGAAAACCAAAGATAAAGGGACAAACTTGAACCAACCAAAGAAAAATAACACATTCCATACAGGAGGGCAATGATTCAAATCATTACAGATTTCTTAGTAGAGACTATAGGGACCATAACACAGTGGAACTACATTTTTAAAGTATTGGGGATACCAGTCACCCAGAATTTTATATTCAGTGAAAATATCTTCCAAGATGAAGATGAAATTAAAACACTCAGATAAACAAAAAACTAAGAGAACTGTCACCAGGCTCACTCTACAAGAAATGCCAAGGGAAAGATTTCATGCTGAAGGGAGATGACACCTGAAGGAAAACTCAGATCTTTAGAAATGAGTGTAAACATTAGAAATAGGAAACAAATGGGGAAAGTATAGGGGGCTATACTTTTTCTTAACTTCTTTAAAATACATATGTCTGGTCTTTTTTATTAGAGAGGGGGAGAGGAGGGAAGGGCATAGGGAGAGAGAAAATCTTAAGAAGGTTCCACACCCAGTGTATAGCTTGATATGGGGCTTGATCTCACAACCTTGAGATCATGGCCTGAGCCAAAATCAAGTCAGTTGTGTTTAGCCAAATGAGCCACTCAGGCACCCCTAAAATACATATATGTCTGTTTAAAGCAAAAATTATAACATAGTTATGTGGGGTTTATAATGTATGAAAAATGTGCTATATATAGCAACCATAACATAAAGGATCATGGGCACAGGTAAATGTTGTTGAAATGTTACCACATTTTTGTGAAGTGGTATACTATTAAGTCTATGTGGATAATGAATATATAAGAAGGTATATTGTAGTCCCTAAAGCAACTACAAAAAAAATTATCCAAAAATGGGTAGCTAAAAATCCAACAGATGAATTAAAACAGAATTCTAGAAAGTATTCAAATAATCCAAAACAAGAAAAAAAACTGAAAAAAAAGAGGACAGACAAAAAATAATAAAAGAACAGACCTAAATACAACCATATGAATAATGACATTAAATGACAATGAACTAAAGACTCTTATTTAAAGGTAGAGATTATCACAGTAGGTGAAAAACTGTCTACAGGATATGCATCTTTTATATAGGAACACAAATATCTAGAAAGTAAATAGATGAGAATAGGCATACCATTCAAATGTCAAACATAAGAAGGCTGGAGTTGCTATATTAATGTGAGATAAAATAGCCTTCAAGAGAAAGGGGATTGCCAAAGACAGGGTATTTCAAAGACAGATATTTCATAATGTTAAAAGGGCCAATTCATCAGGACAACATTACTATGCATGTACCTAACAAAAGAGAGCCTCAAAATACAGAAAGCAAAAATTGGCAGAATTGGAGAAATAGATAATTCCATGATCATAGCAGGGGAATTTAAGCATCTCCCAATTTTCTCAGCAACTGATAAAAAGCTAGATAGTAAGAAATTAATTTTTACTACGTAAAACATAAAATACACATTCTTTTCAACTGTACATAATAAATCCACCAAAATATACTGTATACCAGACTCTAAGACATGACTGAATGTATTTAAATGGAACTGAAATCATAGTAGGTATGTTTTCTGACCACAATTAAGTTGAATTAGAAATCAATAACAAGAAGATATTTAAGAAAGCCTTAAAATTTAGACTTTACACCGTCTATTTCAAAATAATCCATGGGTCAAAGAAGGGATATTGAAAAATATGTTGAACTGAATGATGAAAATAAAAAAATATCAATTTTATGAAATGCAGCTAAACCACTGGCTAAAGAAAATTAATGGTTTTAGATGAACATATTATAGAAGAAAAATAAGTTTAAAATCAAAACCTAAAATGTCACCTTAAGAGGCTAGAAACAGAACAGCAAAATAACTCTAAAGTAAGTAGAAGGCAACAAAGGAGAGAAATAAAATTAAGAGTAGAAATAGAAATAAATAGAAAACAAAGAAAAATAGAGAAAATCATCATCAAAACCTGGTTCTTTGAAAAAAAAATTAACAAGATTTATAAAAACATATATAGATTGGTTAGCAAAAAAAAAGAGAAAATATAGTTCACCATTAAAAAAATGAGAAAAATATTATTCTTAATGAATTTATAAACATTAAAGGACAATAAAATACTATTTGGAACACCCCTATAAAAACTGCATGAAGAAAAATGTCAATATGCCTTGAGAGACATAAATTACAAAAGCTTACCCATGTATAAATAGTTAATTTGAATAGCCCTATTTCTATTTAAAAATTGAACTCACGTTTTAATACTGCAGTCTAAAATGTCTTCATCTATATATTCTATTAAACATTTATGAAGGAAAACAACAATTATACACCATCCTTCCAGAATATATAAAAGAAGGAAAATTTCAAAACTAATTTCATAAGACCAGATTACAATTATACCAAAACCAGACTAACAAAATTAGATCAAGATTCTTCATGAATGTACATGTAAAAATCCTTAATAAATTATTAGTAAAAGAACCTCAAAAATATATAAAAATAATGACACATTTGACCAAGTAGAATTTATCTTAGGAATGCATGGTTGATCTAATATTAGAAAGAATGAAAGAACAGAATGAATAGAATAGTCATACAATGTTCTATGAATATCCATAGAATATTCAATAGAATGAACAGAATACCCAAATTTTGGGCATGAATGAATGAATGAATAGAATACCCCGAAGGAATGAATACCCAATTTTTGCATCAACAGGACCGAACCGGAGCAGATCATGCTAAGTGAAATAAGTCAAGCAGAGAAGGTCAATTATCATATGGTTTCACTTATTCTGGAATATAAAGAATAGCATGAAGGACATTTGGAGAAGGAAGGGGAAAATGAAGGGGGCGGAAATCAGAGGCGGAGACAGAACATGATGGGGGAGATTATCGACTCCGGGAAATAAACTGAGGGTTTTAGAGGGGAAGGGGGTGGGGGATGGGTGAGCTGAGTATGGGAATTAAGGCGGGCACGTATTGTATGGAGCACTGGGTGTTATACGCAAACAACAAATCATGGAACGCTGCATCAAAAACTAACGATGACTAATGATGACTAACCTAAAGTAATAATAAAAAAAGAAAATCAATCATGGTAATTTACCAAATTAATAGAATAAAGGTGAAAATTGTGGAATCATTTCAACAGCTGTAGAAAAAGTGTTTAACAAAATTCAACATCACCTATGATTAATAAAAGAATTCTCGGCAAACTAGGAATAGAAGGAAACATTCTTAAGCTGATGAAGAGCATCTACAAAAATCTAGTGGCACTATGCTTTTTGGTGAGTATTGAATGCTTTCTCCCTAATATCAGTAATAAAGTAAAGATGCCTTCCATCATCCCTTCAGTTAACATTGCATATTGCATATTGCATATTTGCATATTGCAATAAGGCAGACCACCAAAAACAAGTCAAAAGGCATAAATTTAGGAAGGATTGAGTAAAATTATTTTTATTTGCTGTAATATGTTTGTTTACTTAAATATCTTCACATGAAACAACTAGTGAATTAGCAAGTGAAATTAGTATGGCTGCAGGATTCAAGACTAATAGAGAAAATTTATATATATAGGAAGCAAATAACTGGAAATGAAATGAAAAAAGATTCCACTTACAATAGACCCCCCCCCCCCCAATAGGCAAGATTTCTATACTGAAAACCACATCTGAGGGAGGAGTCAAGATGGCGGAGAAGTAGCAAGCTGAGACTACTTCAGCTAGCCGGAGATCAGCTAGATAGCTTATCTAAAGATTGCAAACACCTGAAAATCCATCGGCAGATCGAAGAGAAGAAGAACAGCAATTCTGGAAACAGAAAAACAACCACTTTCTGAAAGGTAGGACCGGCGGAGAAGTGAATCCAAAGCGACGGGAAGATAGACCCCGGGGGGAGGGGCCGGCTCCCGGCAAGCGGCGGAGCAACCGCGCACAAAATCAGGACTTTTAAAAGTCTGTTCCGCGGAGGGACATCGCTCCAGAGGCTAAACCGGGGCGAAGCCCACGCGGGGTCAGCGTGGCCTCAGGTCCCGCAGGGTCACAGAAGGATCGGGGGTGTCTGAGTGTCGCAGAGCTTGCGGGTATTGGAACGGGAAAGCCGGCTACAGAGACAGAGCCGACAGTAAGCTCGCAGCTCCGTGTTACCTTGAACCGGTCGCAGGCTCGGTGAGCTCGGAGCGCGGCCGGAGGTCAGGCAGACGGGAGTAACTGGGCGCTGTTCTCTGAGGGCGCACTGAGGAGTGGGGCCCTGGGCTCTCGGCTCCTCCGGGCCGGAGACCAGGAGGCCGCCATTTGTATTCCCGTCCTCTGGAACTCTACGGAAAGCGCTCAGGGAACAAAAGCTCCTGAAAGCAAACCCGAGCGGATTACTCACCCCGGCCCCGGGTAAGGGCGGTGTAATTCCGCCTGGGGCAAAGACACTTGAAAATCACTACAACAGGCCCCTCCCCCAGAAGATCAACAAGAAATCCAGCCTAGACCAAGCTCACCTACCAAGGAGTGCGGTTTCAATACCAAGGAGAGCAGCAGAATTCCAGAGGAGGAGAAAGCCAAGCACGGAACTCATGGCTTTTTTCCTGTGATTTTTTTTAGTCTTGCAGTTAATTTAATTTTTTCTTTTTCTTTTTTTTTTTTTTTTTTTTTTTTTTTTTTTCTCGCCTTCGGGTAAAATTTTTTTTTTTTTTAACTGTTACCTTTTTCTTTTTTAACGATTTTTTACTAGTTTATCTAATATATATATATATTTTTTTACATTTTTCTTAGGTGTTTTCTTTTTAAAAAAAAAAAAATTCTTTTCTTTTTTTTTTTTTTTTTTTTTTTTTCTTTTTTCTTTCTTCCTTTTTGAACCTCTTTTTTTACCCTTTCTCCCCACTCACGATTTTGGATCTCTTCTAATTTGGCTAAAGCATATTTTCCTGGGGTTGTTGCCACCCTTTTAGTATTTTACTTGCCCCTTCATTTACTCTTATCTGGACAAAATGACAAGACGTAAAAATTCACCACAAAAAAAAGAACAAGAGGCAGTACCGAAGGCTAGGGACCTAATCAATACAGACATCGGTAATATGTCAGATCTAGAGTTCAGAATGACAATTCTCAAGGTTCTAGCCGGGCTCGAAAAAGGCATGGAAGATATTAGAGAAACCCTCTCGAGAGATATAAAAGCCCTTTCTGGAGAAATAAAAGAACTAAAATCTAACCAAGTTGAAATCAAAAAAGCTATTAATGAGGTGCAATCAAAAATGGAGGCTCTCACTGCTAGGATAAATGAGGCAGAAGAAAGAATTAGTGATATAGAAGACCAAATGACAGAGAATAAAGAAGCTGATCAAAAGAGGGACAAACAGCTACTGGACCACGAGGGGAGAATTCGAGAAATAAGTGACACCATAAGACGAAACAACATTAGAATAATTGGGATTCCAGAAGAAGAAGAAAGTGAGAGGGGAGCAGAAGGTATACTGGAGAGAATTATTGGGGAGAATTTCCCCAATATGGCAAAGGGAACAAGCATCAAAATTCAGGAGGTTCAGAGAATGCCCCTCAAAATAAATAAGAATAGGCCCACACCCCGTCACATAATAGTAAAATTTACAAGTCTCAATGACAAAGAGAAAATCCTGAAAGCAGCCCGGGAAAAGAAGTCTGTAACATACAATGGTAAAAATATTAGATTGGCAGCTGACTTATCCACAGAGACCTGGCAGGCCAGAAAGAGCTGGCATGATATTTTCAGAGCACTAAACGAGAAAAACATGCAGCCAAGAATACTATATCCAGCTAGGCTATCATTGAAAATAGAAGGAGAGATTAAAAGCTTCCAGGACAAACAACAACTGAAAGAATTTGCAAATACCAAACCAGCTCTACAGGAAATATTGAAAGGGGTCCTCTAAGCAAAGAGAGAGCCTACAAGTGGTAGATCAGAAAGGAACAGAGACCATATACAGTAACAGTCACCTTACAGGCAATACAATGGCACTAAATTCATATCTCTCAATAGTTACCCTGAATGTGAATGGGCTAAATGCCCCTGTCAAAAGACACAGGGTATCAGAATGGATAAAAAAACAAAACCCATCTATATGTTGCCTCCAAGAAACACATTTTAAGCCCGAAGACACCTCCAGATTTAAAGTGAGGGGGTGGAAAAGAATTTACCATGCTAATGGACATCAGAAGAAAGCAGGAGTGGCAATCCTTATATCAGATCAATTAGATTTTAAGCCAAAGACTGTAATAAGAGATGAGGAAGGACACTATATCATACTCAAAGGGTCTGTCCAACAAGAAGATTTAACAATTTTAAATATCTATGCCCCCAACGTGGGAGCAGCCAACTATATAAACCAATTAATAACAAAATCAAAGAAACACATAAACAACAATACAATAATAGTAGGGGACTTTAATATTCCCCTCACTGAAATGGACAGGTCATCCAAGCAAAAGATCAGCAAGGAAATAAAGGCCTTAAATGACACACTGGACCAGATGGACATCACAGATATATTCAGAATATTTCATCCCAAAGCAACAGAATACACATTCTTCTCTAGTGCACATGGTACATTCTCCAGAATAGATCACATCCTCGGTCCTAAATCAGGACTCAACCGGTATCAAAAGATTGGGATCATTCCCTGCATATTTTCAGACCACAATGCTCTAAAGCTAGAACTCAACCACAAAAGGAAGTTTGGAAAGAACCCAAATACATGGAGACTAAAGAGTATCCTTCTAAAGAATGAATGGGTCAACCGGGAAATTAAAGAAGAATTGAAAAAAATCATGGAAACAAATGATAATGAAAATACAACGGTTCAAAATCTGTGGGACACAACAAAGGCAGTCCTGAGAGGAAAATATATAGCGGTACAAGCCTTTCTCAAGAAACAAGAAAGGTCTCAGGTACACAACCTAACCCTACACCTAAAGGAGCTGGAGAAGGAACAAGAAAGAAACCCTAAGCCCAGCAGGAGAAGAGAAATCATAAAGATCAGAGCAGAAATCAATGAAATAGAAACCAAAAAAACAATAGAACAAATCAACGAAACTAGGAGCTGGTTCTTTGAAAGAATTAATAAAATTGATAAACCCCTGGCCCGACTTATCAAAAAGAAAAGAGAAAGGACCCAAATAAATAAAATCATGAATGAAAGAGGAGAGATCACAACTAACACCAAGGAAATACAAACTATTATAAGAACATACTATGAGCAACTCTACGGCAATAAATTTGACAATCTGGAAGAAATGGATGCATTCCTAGAAACATATAAACTACCACAACTGAACCATGAAGAAATAGAAAGCCTGAACAGACCCATAACCAGTAAGGAGATTGAAACAGTCATTAAAAATCTCCAAACAAACAAAAGCCCAGGGCCAGACGGCTTCCCGGGGGAATTCTACCAAACATTTAAAGAAGAACTAATTCCTATTCTCCTGAAACTGTTCCAAAAAATAGAAATGGAAGGAAAACTTCCAAACTCATTTTATGAGGCCAGCATCACCTTGATCCCAAAACCAGACAAGGATCCCACCAAAAAAGAGAGCTATAGACCGATATCCTTGATGAACACAGATGCGAAAATACTCAACAAAATACTAGCCAATCGGATTCAACAGTACATTAAAAAGATTATTCACCACGACCAAGTGGGATTTATTCCAGGGCTGCAAGGTTGGTTCAACATCCGCAAATCAGTCAATGTGATACAACACATCAATAAAAGTAAGAACAAGAACCATATGATACTCTCAATAGATGCTGAAAAAGCATTTGACAAAGTACAACATCCCTTCCTGATCAAAACTCTTCAAAGTGTAGGGATAGAGGGCACATACCTCAATATCATCAAAGCCATCTATGAAAAACCCACCGCAAATATCATTCTCAATGGAGAAAAACTGAAAGCTTTTCCGCTAAGGTCAGGAACACGGCAGGGATGTCCATTATCACCACTGCTATTCAACATCGTACTAGAGGTCCTAGCCTCAGCAATCAGACAACAAAAGGAAATTAAAGGCATCCAAATCGGCAAAGAAGAAGTCAAATTATCACTCTTCGCAGATGATATGATACTATATGTGGAAAACCCAAAAGACTCCACTCCAAAACTGCTAGAACTTATACAGGAATTCAGTAAAGTGTCAGGATATAAAATCAATGCACAGAAATCAGTTGCATTTCTCTACACCAACAGCAAGACAGAAGAAAGAGATATTAAGGAGTCAATCCCATTTACAATTGCATCCAAAACCATAAGATACCTAGGAATAAACCTAACCAAAGAGACACAGAATCTATACTCAGAAAACTATAAAGTACTCATGAAAGAAATTGAGGAAGACACAAAGAAATGGAAAAATGTTCCATGCTCCTGGATTGGAAGAATAAATATTGTGAAAATGTCTATGCTACCTAAAGCAGTCTACACATTTAATGCAATTCCTATCAAAGTACCATCCATCTTTTTCAAAGAAATGGAACAAATAATTCTAAAATTTATATGGAACCAGAAAAGACCTCGAATAGCCAAAGGGATATTGAAAAAGAAAGCCAACGTTGGTGGCATCACAATTCCGGACTTCAAGCTCTATTACAAAGCTGTCATCATCAAGACAGCATGGTACTGGCACAAAAACAGACACATAGATCAATGGAACAGAGTAGAGAGCCCAGAAATAGACCCTCAACTCTATGGTCAACTAATCTTCGACAAAGCAGGAAAGAATGTCCAATGGAAAAAAGACAGCCTTTTCAATAAATGGTGCTGGGAAAATTGGACAGCCACATGCAGAAAAATGAAATTGGACCATTTCCTTACACCACACACAAAAATAGACTCAAAATGGATGAAGGACCTCAATGTACGAAAGGAATCCATCAAAATCCTTGAGGAGAACACGGGCAGCAACCTCTTCGACCTCTGCCGCAGCAACATCTTCCTAGGAACAACGCAAAAGGCAAGGGAAGCAAGGGAAAAAATGAACTACTGGGATTTCATCAAGATCAAAAGCTTTTGCACAGCAAAGGAAACAGTTAACAAAATCAAAAGACAACTGACAGAATGGGAGAAGATATTTGCAAACGACATATCAGATAAAGGACTAGTGTCCAGAATCTATAAAGAACTTAGCAAACTCAACACCCAAAGAACAAATAATCCAATCAAGAAATGGGCAGAAGACATGAACAGACATTTCTGCAAAGAAGACATCCAGATGGCCAACAGACACATGAAAAAGTGCTCCATATCACTTGGCATCAGGGAAATACAAATCAAAACCACAATGAGATATCACCTCACACCAGTCAGAATGGCTAAAATCAACAAGTCAGGAAATGACAGATGCTGGCGAGGATGCGGAGAAAGGGGAACCCTCCTACACTGTTGGTGGGAATGCAAGCTGGTGCAGCCACTCTGGAAAACAGCATGGAGGTTCCTCAAAATGTTGAAAATAGAACTGCCCTATGACCCAGCAATTGCACTATTGGGTATTTACCCTAAAGATACAAATGTAGTGATCCAAAGGGACACATGCACCCGAATGTTTATAGCAGCAATGTCCACAATAGCCAAACTATGGAAAGAACCTAGATGTCCATCAACAGATGAATGGATCAAGAAGATGTGGTATATATACACAATGGAATACTATGCAGCCATCAAAAGAAATGAAATCTTGCCATTTGCAACAACATGGATGGAACTAGAGCGTATCATGCTTAGCGAAATAAGTCAAGCAGAGAAAGACAACTATCATATGATCTCCCTGATATGAGGAAGTGGTGATGCAACATGGAGGCTTAAGTGGGTAGAAGAATAAATGAAACAAGATGGGATTGGGAGGGAGACAAACCATAAGTGACTCTTAATCTCACAAAACAAACTGAGGGTTGCCGGGGGGAGGGGGTTGGGGAGAAGGGGGTGGGATTATGGACATTGGGGAGGGTATGTGATTTGGTGAGTGCTGTGAAGTGTGTAAACCTGGTGATTCACAGACCTGGGGATAAAAATATATGTATATAAAAAATATATGTTTATAAAAAAAAAAAAAAAAAAAAAAAAAAAAAAAAAAAAAGAAATACTAATCAAAAAAAAAAAAAAAAAAAAAAAAAAAAAAAAAGAAAACCACATCTATTGTCAAGAGGAATTAAAGACCTAAATAAGTGGAGATATATCATTTCACAGAATGGAATAGTTAACATTCAACAAATTGCCAAATAAGATTCTAGAACTTCTTTTTTTGCAGGTTCAAAGGTCTTCCTAAAATTTATCAGAAAATACAAACACTCTGGAGGAGCCAAAGCTATTTTTAAAAGACTTCATTTTTTAGAGCTCTTTTAGATTTACAGCAAAACTGGAGGGAGGAACAAAGATTTCTCCTACACCCCTTGTCCCACACATGCATAGTCTCCTCCATCATCCACATCACTCACCAGAATGGCACTTTTTTTTTTTTTTTTTTAAACCAAGGATGAATCTTCACTGACACATCATAATCACCCAAGTCAACAGTATACCCGAGGGCTAATTCTTCCTGTTGTATATGCTACTGGTTTGGACAAAAGTAAATTAAGATTCACCCACCATCGTAATATACCAAGTATTTTCATGGCCCTATAAGTCTTCTGCTCTCTGCCTATTCATCCTTCTCTCCTACACATTCCTGGCAACCCCTGACAATTTACTGTCTGTCTCTATAGTTTTGCCTTTTCCAGAATGTCATATAGTTGGAATCATGCAGTATGTAGTCTTTTCAGATCTACTTTTTTCACTTAGTAATATGAATTTAAGTTTGCACTATGTCTTTTATGACTTGGTAGCTTGATTCTTTTTAGTGCCAAATAACACTGCATTGTCCGGACCCATTACAGTTTATATATCCAATCACCTCCTGAAAGACATCTTGGTTGCATCAATTTTTGGCAATTATTCTTGTGCAGGCTTTTGTGTGGACATAAGTGTTGAAATCCTTTGGATACCGAGGACCTTGATTGCTGGGTCATTTAAGAGAGTATAGTTAGTTAATAATCTGCCAAACTCTTTTCCAAAGTGAATGTACCATGTTGCAAGCCCACCAGCCATGTATGAGATTTACTGTTGATCCACATCCTCTCCAGCGTTTGTGTTTGTGTTGCCAGTGTTCTGGATTTAAGCCATGCTATAGGTGTGCAGTGGTGTCTCCTTGCTATTTTAATTTGTATTTCCCTGACGACATAAGGTGTGCAACATCTTTTCATGTGCTTATTTGCCATCCGTGTATCTTTGGTGAGGTGCCTGTCATGATCTTTGGCCCATTTTTAAATCGACTGTTTGTTTTCTTCTCATTGAGTGTTAAGAATTTCTTCTAGGGGCGCCTGGGTGGCTCAGTGGGTTAAAGCCTCTGCTTTCGGCTCAGGTCATGATCCCAGGGTCCTGGGATTGAGCCCTGCATCGGGCTCTCTGCTCAGCAGGGATCCTTCTTTCCTTCCTCTCTGCCTGCCTCTCTGCCTACTTGTGATCTCTCTCTGTCAAATAAAAAAAAATTTTTTTTTCTTCTATATTTTGGATAATAACTATTTATCAGCTATGCCTTTACAAATATTTCCCCCCAGTTTGTGGCTTATCTTCTAATTCTCTTGATACAGTTTTTAACAGAGCAGTTTTAATTTGAATAAAGTCCGGCTTGTCAATTCTTTCATTCTTGGGTCATGCTTCTGGTATTATATCTCAAAAGGCATCACCAAATTCAAAGTCATTTGGATTTTCTCCTATGTTAATATCTGAGGTTTTATAATTTTGCATTTTACATTTAGGTCTATGATCCTTTTTGAATTAATTTTTTGAAGAGTATAAGGTCTGTCTCTAGATTTTTTTCTTTCCATGTGCATTTCCAGTACCATTTGTTGAAAAGACTGTCTTTGCTCCATTATATTGTCTCTATTTCTTTGTCGAAGATCAGTTGACTATGTGGGGGTCTAATTCCAGGCTCTCTACTCTACTCCGTTCCATTGATCCTTATCTTTTTTTTTTCCCCCTCAATACCACATATTCTTGACACTGCAGCTTTATAGTAGGCCTTGAAGTTGGGTAGCATTGGTCCTCCATTTTTGTTCTTCTCCTCTTAATATTAGTTAGATATTCTAGGTCTTTTGCCTCTCCATGTAAAGATTAGAATCAATTTGTCAATACCCAAAAAATAACTTGTTGGGATTTCAAGACTACATTGTATTTATAGATGAAATTAGAAAGAACTTAACATCTTGACAATGTTATCTTCCTATCCCTGAACATATATCCATTTTTTAGTTTTTTGATTTATTCACTGTAGTTTTCATTCAATACAAATTTTATTAGATATATAGCTAAGTGTTTCATTCGGGGATGGTAATATAAAAGTGTTGTTTTTAATTTCAAATTCCAGTTGTTCATTGTTGGTATACAAGATAGCAAGGGACTTCTTGTATATTAACCCTGTATCCTGCAACCTTGTTATAATCAAATCATTTGCTTAATTTTTTTTTAAGATTTATTTATTGGAGGAGGGATGGGCAGAGGGAGAGAGAAAGCTCAATCAGACTCCCTGCTGAGCACAGAACCCAATGCAAAGCTCAATCTCATGACCCTGAGAACATAACCTGAGTCAAAACCAAGAGTAAGATGCTCAACCAACTGAGTCACCCAGGCACCTTCCCCACAAAATGTCTGCTTTAAATTAATGTAGTTTTTTGTTGTATGTAATGAATTGTATTTTTGTTTATAGATTGTCCCTTAATAAACATAATGATAAAAATAATAATGTAAAGAGTATTTCCCATTTCATGGAACACTACATCAAAAACTATTGATGTACTGTGTGATGACTGACATAACATAATAAACAAAATTAAAAACAAACAAAAAATAATAATTCTGGGAAAAATATAGGGAAAACTGAGGAAACCTAAATAAAGTCTGTAATTTTGGCTATTAAAAATTATTTCCCATTGCCTCTAAATTTTCAAATTTATTTGCAAAATATTTTCATAATACTCATCTTTTTTTTTTTAAAGATTTTATTTATTTATTTGACAGAGAGAGCTTACAAGTAGGCAGAGAGGCAGGCAGAGAGAGAGAGGAGAAAGCAGGCTCCCCGCTGAGCAGAGAGCCCGATGCGGGACTCGATCCCAGGACCCTGGGATCATGACCTGAGCCGAAGGCAGCGGCTTAACCCACTGAGCCACCCAGGCGCCCCAATACTCATCTTTTTAATACAAGTACAATAACTACACTGTAATTTTTGTTAACTTTCTCTGTCAGGTATTTGTTTTCTAGTTCAGTGATATCTGCATTCATCTTCTTCACAGTACTGGTATAGTAGATTAATCACATGGAAACTCACATCACTGGGATCAGCTTATTTTCTAATTTAGCTACATCCCATAAGTTTAAATATGTCATATATTCATTATTATTCAGTTCAAAATGTTTTCTAGTTTCTATTATGATCTCTTCCTTGACCCCTAGATTTTTTAGGAGATTTTGCTTAATTTTCAAAGTGGATGGGCATTTTCTAGTTTTATTTTTATTATTGATGTCTAGCTTCTTAAGTTTAAAAACATAAAATAGTATTTAAAATCTACCTCTGATAAGTCCAAGAATAGGCACCTGTGTATTAAGGAGGGCACATGTTGTGATGAGCCCTGGGGGTTATACGCAACTGATGAATTGCTGAACACTACAAGAAAACTTATGATGACGGGGTGCCTGGGTGGCTCAGTGGGTTAAAGCCTCTGCCTTCGGCTCAGGTCATGATCCCAGGGTCCTGGGATCAAGCCCCACATCAGGCTCTCTGCTCAGCGGGGAGCCTATTTCCCTCTCTCTCTGTCTCTGCCTGCCTCTCTGCCCTCTTGTGATCTCTCTCTGTCAAATAAATAAATAAAATCTTAAAAAAAAAAAAGATTTTATTTATTTTTTTGTCAGAGAGAGAAAAGAGCACAAGCAGGGGGAGCAGTAGGCAGAGGGAGAGGGAGAAGCAGGCTCCCCGCTGAGCAGGGAGCCCAACGTGGGATCCCAGGACCCCAGGATTATGACCTGAGCTGAAGGCAGATACTTAACCGACGGAGACCCCCAGGCGTCCCCCTCTCCAGGATCTTGGCCACACAAGTCCTGTTGTCCTGAACATCCTCTCACGATCACAAATCTTTTTTTTTCTTCTTTTAAATTTTATCTGGCTTTTCTAGGTGTTTTGTGTTAGTGTGCCACATGCTGTTTCATGACAGCTACACCGCAGGAACATTTGGGTAAATTTTGATCAGAACATAATGCCTTTTTACCCCAATAGCATCTTACCACATTTAGGATAAAAAACCAACCACTTTCCCTGACTTAAAAGATGCCGGGCCCTGCCTCTCTGCCCAACCTCATCTTATCCCCGACTCCCATCCCTCACACATGGTTATTTTCCAGCCATAATGACCTTCCTGCTATTGTGCAAGCCTGCCAGGCTTGGTACACTCAGGCCCCTTCCTAGGAAAGGGTAGAGGCTGACAAACACCATGGCCCAGGCTCGATTTTAATATTTGCTCAATCCACATGATATTTCTAAGCATTTGCTTTTAGAAATTCCTTGTTTGATTTAGAGGTTTAAATATACTCTCCCGATAGGCACTCTGAATAAAGAACCCCAAACCCTTCAGTTGCTGCCATTTTCTATTTAACTTCTCTGTGTGGATATAATCTCATTAAGTGCTTAATATATCCATTCAGGAAAGTAAACAGACTTGAAAATCAGGAGCATTTTCCCTGTGTGAAAATAGTTTCTAATTACAGTAGTAATCATAAAAAAGAGATCAATCAACATGTAGTCTTCTTTAAATTTTTTTTTAGTTGACATTATACTTAGTATGTATTTTCTCTCAATTTTCTCTCTTCATTTTAAAATTCTGATAGTAAAAATAAATAAGTAAATAAAATTCCAAGAGTATTTTTTCTAAGGTTTAGAGTGTTTTAATTAGCAAAAACATGTTTTATGTTTGAACTTGCATAAATCTGAAAAAAATAAAGTAAGATTTTAATGCAACATTAATCACAGAAATAAATTTAGCATTTAAACTATACAGTAAAGGCTATTCTTGCTCTTAAGTGCAGGTAAATTCAATTATTTCAAATGAATGTGCTTTATGTTAGTAGGTATATACAGAGAGTAGGACAGTTTGGTTCTCATTCACCTGTTTGCACAGATATTTAAAAATGTGCGTGAATTCTGTAGGAGCAGGGAATCTTCATTTCGTTCACCAAGGTGCAGTATGAGACCCAGAACCCAACATTAGGTTTTGTTTGTAAGAATTAAGAGAACCAAACTATGAGAGACTCTGGACTCTGGAAACAAACTGAGGTTACAGAAGGGAAGGGGTGGGGGGATAGGGTAACTGGGTGATGAGCATTAAGGGGGACACATATTGTGACGAGCACTGGGTGTTACAGGCAACTAATGAATTGTTGAACACTATGTCAAAGACTAATGGTATACTGTATGTTGGCTGACTGAACATGGGGAAAAAAAAAAAGAAATAAATAAAGAAGAGAACCATGCTGGATATATGCAACTGGTGTAAGCCCAGCCCAACAGCCATCACTTGTCTGTGTGTACCGTGAGCTCCAACCACATGGTATTTCTTTCTTTTTATTTCTCAATCACATGCCATTTCTATAGAGTTCCCCAAGTGTTTGTGAGATGCCTTGGTAATTTCGCACATGCTGTTCCTTCTACCTGGAATGCCCCCATGGCACTCACCAAAAATGTCTCATCACCTATCACGACCTAAGTCCCACAGCACACCATCTGGGAAGTCCTCCCATCAGCATTCTGCTGCATTCTGTCCATACCTTGATTAGATCATTTATTTTCTTGTGTTGTCTCCTTCCACCTGCCTGAGAGGTCTTACCTCTCAATCCTTTTTGTCCTTCCAGAGATTTCTATTTCTACCACAGAACAGATACCCAGTAACATTTCTTATATTAATCTTATCAGCCATAGAACTTCACCTGGCTTTCCCCATTAAAAACATTCTCACTGATCCTTCAAATTTACCCTTCAGAAGTAGCAATTCGGATGATTAGCTGAAAGACCACGTTCGACTTGATAACCGTCTTCAGCCTCATCATCCAATGCTATAGATTTAAACTTTATTCTTCCTTTGAAGGGGAGGGGTTATACTCATCACTTTGAGTATTCGATAAAATCTGTGGATACTCTTTCCAGAATTTATCCACAACCACCTATGTACCCCAAACTGATCAGTATCAGGCTCTAAAGGCAGATGACCTGCTTCAAATTCTGGTTCTGCCATTTACCAGCTGAGACCTGGGGAAAATTACTTAACTTCTCTGTGTCTTGGTTTTCCCATCTTTAAATGGAGGTAAGAATAGTACATTAGAGTTGTTGTGAGGACTGAGCTAATTACATAAAATGTTTCCACTGCTTGACATAGTAAGCCCTATATATAAGCCTTATAGAAGTAGGTTCTCGGAACTGGAGATGCGAAGAAAAACTGGATATTAGCATCTGCTTGAGGAGCTCAAAGGCTCACGGGAAAGATGGATGTGCAAATAAAAAAAGGGACAGAAAGGAAGGAGCACTTTCCTCCTGAGGTCCAGGGTGGGAATCAAGGAAGGCCCAGGAGGGAGGTGGCATTTTAGCAGAGTCTTGATGGGTGAGCAGGACTTGCTAGTTGATTCGTTGGGAATGTACATTTCAGGCAGACGTGAGCAAAGATTATCTTGCAGCCTCGTGAAAGCATGTGGGGCAGTGGGGGATGGCAACTACTGAGAGTGTAAAGTACTGGTGAGGGGAGCTGAAGCACATTGCACACACTACAAATTATTCTATTCGACACCCATGTTCAACACCTTCTCCCTTCCTCTCCTTATTTTAGAGCTGGGGAATCGAAGTACTAGATTTTCCCAAACAGGTGAATGTCTGTGACAGATAACAGGGCTTTTGCTGGGAAGGGCTTCTCTTACAGAATAAAAATGCAAAGCCTTACACAGAGAAGGCTTTTTGCTCTCTTCTCTCGAACTTGAGGTTGAGGCTTTAAGACAGGACGATGAGTGTCACTGGCTAACAGTGTGGTGGGAAGACCCAGAGTGCTCGAGTCCCTTGTTGGTGTTCTCAGCAGCTGCACTTCCAGAACCACCTCCCTCTGGACTTCTTGTTTGTAAAAAATACCACAGCAGGCCCCACATCCTCTAGCTCAGAGCCAAGTGCATCCGTTATGGACACAAGCGGTAAGTAACGCTGGGACAGCCAAGTCCTTGAGTGCTCTGCACAGGAGAGCATTTAGGGGTGGAAACTGCAGATCTTCAGTCAAGTTATCTGATATTTAACTTGAGAAATCAGTTACCCTCAGTCTAATCCTCATAGGGAAGACCTGTGGCAAAACTTATTGTAGAACACCAACTTTTTTTTTTTTTTTTTACATACTTAAATTAAATTAGTTAACATACAGTGTATGATTAGTTTCAGATGTAGATTCAGTAATTCATCAGTTGCATATAACACCCAGTGCTCATTATACCACATCCTCTCCTTAAGGCCCATCACCCAACCCAGTTAAAAAAAATAAAAAAAAGAACACCAACTTTAACCAGGGGAGGCTGAATAGAATGCAGGAGGTCAAAAGCAAAGGACTAGTGAGAGTGTGCTAGGATCTTTCCAGAGTGAAGTAAATCTTAACTAGAGATGCAGAAATAATTTCAGAACTTAAAGTGGATTCTAGCTGACATTTTTAGACCAAAAACATTCTGATAGTGGTGGGTTTCTGAACTGTTCTTTGAGACTTATAATACCTTTGTGACTAAATGTTTTAGAACAAGTTGCTCTGAAGTTCTTCGGAAGAGAGAAGCACCCCCCCCGCCCCCATGTACTACAAATTCCTGTGGCGTCTTTTATTATCCCCAGGAATGCAGTGAGGAGACCAGAAATAATTGGTGACAATAGCCAGGACTGAAGGATCAAATAATTTAAGATTCAGTATTCCATGCTACTGGTACTCTCAGTGCTTTAGAATCTGTTGATAACCAAAGCAGTAGGAAGTTCAAGTGCAATCCCATTGCCTTTACATTGCTCTAACTTTAAACATTGCTCCTCTGTAAGGCCTGGGTCAGGGTTTATTAAGCCTAGGAAGTGGGTGGTGTAATTTAAGAGACAATGAACGAGATTTATCCCCAGACATCTAATTACGCTTTCTTATTCAAGGACGCTTGTAAAGTCTACAACAGAGATGATCTACTCTGAAGAATAAAGGAAGGAAACCTGTCCAAAGCAAGTGCCTTGGAAAGGAGGAGCACATTCCCGTCAGTAACAGCCTGGTGAAGGTAACCTCAGGCTCAGATTGAGGATGATTGATTTCTTAAATCCACATGAGTAACAGGTCATGCTGAGATTTGAACCAAGATTTGTGTGGCTGCAAACCCGTGCTTTTAACACCAACATTAAATAGTAGCCCCTCCCATGCCCTAAGCCTCCCTGCTTCCCCAGCCCACACAGTCAGCAGGTCACAACCTCAAGCCAAAGCATGTGAGTTAAGCTGCCCAGCAGGTGGTGACAACTTTCTGTTAGTTCCCTAGGAGAGAACTTAGTCACTGTGAGGCCAAGTCTGACATGTGCGTGGCTTTACTGAGGAATGTCCTCACTTCTGGCCGGTAGAGGACACACATTCGGGAGTGGAGACAGGCCTTCATGAGACAGAACCAACCACTCGATACTCCAGCAAGTTACCAAACACCGTTCAGACCAGGAAGGTGGGATGCAAAATTAGGGTTCATGTTTATTTAAATAAAAAAAATATGTAACTCCCAAGGGTATTGTAGGGCTTCATGATTTACCTGTTCTAGGAAATGGATGGTTTTAGAAACTCTGGAACTGGTCTAGAGGGACACATTTAAAATCTGGCATTCTTGCCTAAGAACTGCACACGTAGGAAGAGTGTAAGAATGCTTCTCTTCTTTCTTCCACACAGAGGTACTGGGAGGCTGTCTTGCTCTCAGATGCAGGTTCTGAATCAGATGAAGAGCTACAGCAGGCCTACTGAGTGTTACTGCAAGTTTCCTGGTATTGCCTTGAGGGCCTCCAGCAAAATCCCTGAATTACAACCCACAGAGAACACAGCTCTCTTCTAAGATCAGAGAGCCATGAACTTAGCAGCAGTCTGGGGCTCCAAGAAAGGAGGGCATGGCATGTGGGCTGGTTTATGGTCAGTTGTTTCAGTTGGCCACTCAGACTTCTTTTCAGGGCCCACAACACTCACCTCGGCCTGCCAGATGGGGTTCACAGTGTTGCCTATGATCTTGGATCTCCTCTCCTGTCCATGGTGTGGGAGGGCAGGGAAGATGCTGTGCTTTCCAGGCTGAATGGAAATCTTCAGGTAAGGGTCTGGGTTGAAAAACATCCCTTTCTTCAACCCCATGGCCTGGAAATCTATAAAATTAGGAACATTTTAATTTAAATGTGTTTTGGTGAGGTTAAAGATCATATCAGGCTTTACACAAGGAGAAAAGTCCATCTAAAATGTGGAAAAGTCTTTCCAATCTTTAGACTGTTTTCTACCTCATTATAAAGACAGACTGGTATGTCTACAGAACCCATTATATGGAACAATTACTGACATGTAGAAAACCATTCCTTGTCAAAAATCAATACAACAGATATTGTGGTTACTATGTGTTTTAAGAGAGGATGGTTGGCCTTTCCTGGACTGGACTTCCAGCTTTCCTCAGGACAGTTGAGGTGAGGGCCTGAGGTCACCTCAGGAAACCTGGTGGACACTGAGAGAAGAAATCCAAATGAAAATTCTAAGGGTCTAAGTGAAAATTCCTCTGCAAAGTGGAGAGGTAAGATGGCCAAGGGCTGTAGTCTCACACAATGAATATAGTAGGTCTATCAACCCATGTCTATGTGGCAGAACCAAAATGGGAACCAATTAACAGAGATATTGTCTCCTTCCCCAGCCCCATGCTGCCCATCCTACATGGCATCCCTCTCAGGTTTCAGGATTTCACTGTTTTGGTTAATTAAAGTCCCTCTTGGTTTCTGGAAGGCAGTTGAGAAGTTTTCTATGCTTCTGCTGTTTCTGCAGGTTTGCACAATTAACTGTTATTTCTCAAGCATTTCAACAGGAACATAAGAATGGTAAATCAGGAGCTGTTGGCTTTCTGCCCTAATAACACAAAAGTATTGAGTTTCTTCTTCCTTTTTCTTTAACTTAGATACATGCTAATGTCATCAACTATTTTATTTTAAATAAAATACTTTATTTTGATGGGGGAAGTTGTAGGTTCATAGCAAAATGAAGAGGAAGTACAGATTTTCCCATATACCTCTTGCCTCACACATGCAGAGCCTCTGCCATTATCAACATTCCCCACTAGCGGGGTGCAATTGTTACAACTGATGAACCTATACTGACACATCATTATTACCCCAAGTCTGTAGTTTACATTAGCATTCACTTTTGGTGGTGTATCTTCTATGGATTTGGACAAATGTATCCATTATTAGAGTATCATACAGAATATGTATACTGCCCTAAAAAGTCCTCTGTTCTCCACCTCTCCCATAACCCCCACCCCTACCTCCAGGCAACCACTGAGTTCCCTACTGACTCCACAGTTTTGCCCTTCCCATCATGTCATAAAGTTGGAATCATATAGTATGTAGCCTTTTCAGAATAACTGTTTTTCACTTAGTAATATGCATTTAAGATTCCCTCATATCTTTTTCTAGTCTGAGAGCTCGTTTCCTTTTAGCAATGAACATCAATCCATTATCTGGATATACTACAGTTTATTCATCCATTCACCTACTGAAGGATATCTGAGTTGCTTCCATGTTTTGTCAATTATGAAAAAAGCTCCTATAAACATCTGTGTGCAGGTTTGGTACAGAGTTAAGTTTTTAACTCATTTGGGTAAATACCAAGGAATGCAATCACTGGATCCTATGGTAAGATTATGTTTAGTTTTGTAACAAATGACCAAACTGCCTTTGAAAGTGGCTATACCACTTGTATTCCCAACAGTAACCACTGAGAGTTCTCACTGTTCTACATTCTTGTCAGCATTTGGTGTTGTCAGCATTCTGGATTTTGGCCAATCTAATAGGTATGTGGTGGTATCTCATTGTTGTGTTTATTTGCGTTTCCCCAGTGACATACGATATGGAGCATGTTTTCAAATGATTTTTTGTCATCTGTATGAGATGTCTGCCACAATCTTTGGCCCATTTTTAAAAATTGAGTTGTTTGTTTTCATATTGAGTTTCAAGAGTTCTTTGTATAATGGATAATGTTCTTTTAACATAAGAGTATTTTGTAAATATTTTTGCCCAGTGTGGCTTGTCTTCTTGTTCCCTTGACATTGTTTTTTGTGGCGTAGAAGTTTTAAATTCTAATAAATTTCATCCTTTATCAATTATTTCTTTTATGCACCACATCTTCAGTGTTATAGCTAAAAAGTCATTGTCATACCCAATGTTATGGAGATTTTCTCCTGTTACCTTCAAGGAGTTTTATAGTTTTGCATTTTACACTTAAGTCTGATCCATTTTTGAGTTATTTGTAAAAACTGAGGTATATTTGACATTTAAAATTATATTAGTTTCAGGTGTACAACATAATGGTTCATGTATTTGTATTATATTTGTATGAATGCAAAATGATTACCAAATAAGTCTATTTAACAGCCGTCATCACACATCGTTATAACTTTTTCTTCTGATAAAAACATTTAAGATCTATTCTCTTAGCAACTTTCAAATACACAATACAGTATTATTAACTTTAGTCACTATGCTGTATATTATATTCACATCATTTATTTGTTTTATAACTGGAAGTTTGTATCTTTTGACCATCTTCACCCATTCTGCCCAACCCCAGCCAATCCACGAGCTTGATTTTTTTTTTTTTGAGTCCATGTATATGTGAGGTTATATGGTCTTTGTGTTTCTCTGTGTGACATATTTCATTTAGCATAATGCCCTCAAGTCCATCCATGTTGTCCAAATAGCAAGATTTCATTTTTTATTTAGCTGAATATCATTGTATTGTGTATATATATGCCACAATTTCTTTATCCATTCATCTATCAGTGGACACTTAGGTTGCTTCTGTGTCGTGGTTATTATAAATAATGTCTCAATGAACATGGGGGTGCATATATCTTTTTGAGTTAGTGTTTCCATTTCTTTGGATAAACACCCAGAAGTGGAACTGCTGAATCCTATGGTGTTCTATCTTTAATTTTTTGAGGAACCTCCATACTGGTTTTTATAGTGACTGCACTAACTTACATCCCTACCAATAGTGCATAAAGGTTCCCTTTCTCTACTACCTCACTAATACTTGTTTCCCCTTGTCTTTTTTTAAAAAATATTTTATTTATTTATTTGATAGAGAGAGACACAGTGAGAGAGGGAACACAAGCAGGGGGAGTGGGAGAGGAGAAGTAGGCTCCCCACTAAGCAGGGTGCCCAGTGGGGGGCTAGATCCCAGGACCCTGGGGTCATGACCTGAGCTGAAGGCAGACACTTAACAACTGACCCATCCAGGCGCTCCTCTCTTGTCTTTTGATACTAGTCATTCTAACACCTGTGAGAGGATATCTCATTGTGGTTTTGATTTGCATTTCACTTATGGTAAGTGATACTGACTATCTTTTTGTGTACTTGTTGGTTATTTATATGTCTTCTTTGATGAGCTGTCTATTCAGATCTTCTGCACATTCTTTTTTTTTTTTTTTTTAAGATTTTATTTATTATTTGACAGACAGAGATCACAAGTAGGCAGAGAGGCAGGCAGAGAGAGAGAGAGAGAGAGGAGGAAACAGGCTCCCTGCTGGGCAGAGAGCCCAATTCAGGAATCGATCCAGGACCCTGGGATCATGACCTGAGCTGAAGGCAGAAGCTTTAACCCACTGAGCCACCAGGGCGCCCCTCTTCTGCACATTCTTAAGTCGGATTTTTTTTTTCTTTCTGCTGAGTTGCATGAGTTCTTTATGTATTTTGGATATATAACCCCTTTATATATTTTATATTTTGGATATTAACCCTTTTTTAGAAATACAATTTGCAATTATTTTCTCTTACTCCTTTCCATTTTGTTGACAGTTTCCTTTGTCGTGAAAATGCTTTTTAGTTTGATGTAGTCCCATTTATTTATTTTTGCTTTTGTTGCCTTTGCTTTTGTCAAATCCCAAAAAATCACCACCAAGACTCATGTCTATGCTTTCTTATAAAACTTTTGTGAGTTCAGGTCTTATGTTCAAGTCTTTAATATATTTTGAGTTATTTTTTTGTATGGTGAAATATAGGTCTTGTTTTATTCTTTTGAATGTGGCTGTCCGGTTTTCCCAGAATTGTTTATTGACTGGATTGTCTTTTTCTCATCGTATATTCTTGGCTCCTTGCTATAAATTAAATGACCATAAAAGAGTATGTTTACTTCTGGACTCTCTATCTGTTCCTTTGATCTATCTATGTGTCTTGTTTTTATGTTAATATCATACTATTTTGACTGTTATAGTTTTGTAATATAGTTTGAAATTGGGAATGATTCCTCCAACTTGGCTCTTCTTTCCTCAGATTGCTTTGGTTATTTGGGGTCTTTTGTGGTTCCATACAAATTTTAGAATTCTTTGCTCTATTTCTGTGAAAAAATGCCATTGGAATATTGACAGAGATTGCACTGAATATGTAGACTGCTGTAGGTAGTATGGACATTTTGACTATATTAATTCTTCTCACCCATGAGCATGGACTATCTCCCCATTTATTTGCATTTTCTTCAATTTCTTTCATCAGTGTTTCTTGTTTTTGGTGTACAGGTCTGTCTTTCCTTAGTTACATTTAATCCTAGGTATTTCACCCTTTCTGATGAAATTATAAATGGGATTATTTTCTTAATTTCTTTTTCTGCATTACTACAGAAACAGCAGATTTTTGTATTTTGATTTTGTATCTTCCAACTTTATTGAATTTATTAGTTCTAACAGTTATTCAGTGGGTTGATTTTTGTGAAGGGTGTAAGTTCTGGATATAGAGTCTTTTTTTTTTTTTTTTTTTTTTTTTTTGCATGGAGATATCCAGTAGTTCTAGCACCATCTGTTGAAAAGACTGTCTTTATTTCACTGTATTGCCATTGTTCCTCTGTCAATGATCAGTTGACTAAATTTATATGGGTCTCTTTCTGGATACTCTATTCTGTTCCACCGATCTATCTGTCCCATCACAATATGACACTAACTTGATTACCACAGCTGTAGCAAGTCTGAAGTTGAGTAAGTCAGTTCTCCAACTTTGATCTGCTCTTTGAATACTGTGTTGGTTTTCTGGGTCTTTGCATCTCTCCATAAATTTTAGAGTCATATATCAGTATCTACAAAATGACTTACTGGGGTTTTAACTGGGATTGCACTGATTCTATAGAAAAATTAAAATCTTGACAATACTGACTCTTTTAATCTGTCAATATGGCATATCTCTCCATTCATTTAGTTCTTTAATTTCATTCATCAGAGGTTTTTTTTTTTTAAAGATTTTATTTATTTATTTGACAGAGAGAGATCACAAGTAGGCAGAGAGAGAGAGAGGAGGAAGCAGACTCCCTGCTGAGCAGAGAGCCCGACGCGGGACTCGATCCCAGGACCCTGAGATCATGACCCGAGCCGAAGGCAGCAGCTTAACCCACTGAGCAACCCAGGCGCCCCTCATTCATCAGAGTTTTGTAGTCTTCTTCATACATACCTTGTACAAATTTTGTTAGAATTATATCTAAACATTTTGGTTTTGGGGGTGCTAATATAAAAAGGCATTTTGTGTTTAATTTCAAATTCCATTTGTTCATTGCCAGTATACAGGAAAGCAACTGACTTTTTGTTTATTAACCTTTATCCTGTAATCTTGCTATAATTATTTACCAGTGGTTCTTCAGGCACACATTTGCTTTACTGGGGCTCACTTAGACATGAAAAAAATGCCAGTTGACTGTCTTATCTCCCAAGGACACTCATGTACTTAGTGTACTTAGTGTCTTTGGTCTTAGCTCTCTGACATTCATGGCCTGCGACATTTGTTGGTTGACAACAAGCTAAGATAATAGTTTTCTGTGTTCCATAGAGTCCCAGAGCTTCACGCCATTGTGTCTCCCCAAAGACCACTTAGGATGGAATTTAATGTGTAGGGCTCTGAGCTTTTTATATCATTTTAGGCAGTGTAACTCAGTTTTTCTTTTAATTCTGAAATTATTCTGGATTTACAGAAGAGTTGCAGAGATGGTACAGATATTTTCAAGACATCATTACCCAGTTTGCCCCACTATTAATATATTACAGAACTATAATGCATTATGAAAACTAAAAAATTAGATTACTCAACTAAATACTATTAATTAAGTTACATACTTTATTTGGATTTTCACTGACTTTTCCACAAATGTACTATTTTGAGCAGCTTGGTTTTTATCTGTTTTACCAAATGAGCTTCATGTGAGATTTCACTTAAACAGTCTGCTGGTTGCTTCTCTCCCTAGGCTTTCCCCTACCTCCACTTTATAAACTTTCAGATAATGCTAGTGACAATGGAGGCAAAGTGAAATGGCAGCTTTTATTCCTATTATCTCAAAGTGCTTTAGCATCTATTACTTACTGTCTCTTCTGGTATCCTTATGAGGTCAAGGAAAACGGAGCAGGTATTTTTAATTTTTGTTTTAAATTAAATGTGGAATTACACTAGAAGATAGGGAAACTGAGGCACATAGAGATGGAGTAACTTGTAGGTAAGAGTCAAATAGGTCACCCAACTGTTGGTTGACCTTTTATTGTCTCCATGGCCTTCAGGTGAGCGAAACATACCTGAGAGAGAAAAGCTGATCAGCCTCCGACTTCCTTGGCCTTGGACAGTCTCATCAGAGCCAATGCTTTTAAAAATCTGTAAGAAGGAAAATGGGAGACAAGCAAAACAAGCATTGAAATAGATACTCACACTGCAAAGCAAACATGCTTAATCACAGTTATTTCTCCAACTATAGTCTACAAAGACAGCAGTGTTGTGATTTTATTAGGCTACTATTGATTAAAACAAGCTTCTAACAATCTTATGTCTTATGTCTTTCCCAGTAATAGAGGATCTGCTAGTGGGGAGGAGGGGCATTTTTCAGAGTAATGGAAATCAACAAACACAATTACTTTGTAACTACTTATGTAAACAACATCTTTTCACATTCAAATTTGCAAAAACTATTTATTAAAGCAGACCCTAAGGCAACAGAATGATATAGGTCAATAGATGTTTACTGCTGTAATTATAATGTGTTTCCATTTAGCAAAGTATGCTGTAAAACTGCGGTACCTCCATTTCTTCTAATCTGTATTATTATCTAGGGATTTCCAGGAAATTCTGTGTATTAGGGAAGAGCCTGAGCATAGCATTAAGAACTACTTTGAGTTCTCTCTTATTTAATCTGGGAAACTTCAGAAACATAATTGTTACATGGATTATCTGTAGTCTGGTGAGTATTTGCAAGTCAAGTTGCTAAAATGTTTTATTTTCCAGCATTGCTCAATATATATCTGCTAATATATTAATCAGAACACCTAAAGTCCTTGCTTCCATTTTCTCCTAGGAAAGTTCTATTCAGAAATGATCATGACTATTTATTCCAACACAGTATTACTATTTAAAGCACTGCATTTGCAGAAAATAATTTTTTAAAAGTTAGATTATTAAGCAAATTCATACAGTGTCCACTTCTTTTTTTTTGTAAGGATTTTATTTATTTATTCGACAGAGAGAGAGAGAGAGAGAGAGAGAGAAAACAAGCAGGGGGAGAGGCAGAGGGAGAGGGAGAAACAGGCTCCCTGCAGAACAGGGGAAGCCCAATGTGGGACTTCATCCCAGGACTCCAGGATCATGACCTGAGCTGAAGGCAGTGGCTTAACCAACTGAGCCACCTGAGCCCAGCTGCCCAAGTGTCCACTTTTTAGAAGGTAATCTGTCCTGAGAAAGGAGAAGATAGAAAACTTGAACTTGTCAGCCTCTAGCTCAAAGTCTCTGTTGTAGGTTGTGGGGCTGTTTCTATTGCCTTTTCAGTATCCTTGATGCTGTAAGAGTGTGACTATATGCTACCATCAAGCCACCTTTGTAAGACTTGAGTGTAACGACTGGGCATCACTAGGGCTCACAGCTTTGGCCCAGGAGAGTACAAAGGGATTTCTAGAATCCTTCTTCACACTGAAGCTGGTGCCCCTGGTGTGCCTACGTGTTTGGCTGTAGCTAATATGCAAATCTCCTCAGTATACCTGTTTTCAGACCCAAGTGCAAGGTGCATCTCAGGGCTCCTGGGCTGTGGCAGAGGAAATCAATGTCAGTGGCATATGGAATGGATCTTGGCATCAAGTGAGATAAGAGATAGGTCTGTTCTCTGAATCTCATTTGATAATAAACAATTAGAGGAAGACATGGCCTGGGATTTGTGGGTTGGGAATATGGGCTGGTTCCAAGGCATTATCTCCCCTCCATTTGGAAAGCCTGATTCTTCCTGCTCTGTGTGTGGTCTTCACATTGCCTGGCTGACACAGAGCCTGAGAAGTCAACAAACAGCTCAGACACTGTGTCCTCAGCCTCGACCCTTCTCCTAACTCTTGAAGTGGCCAATACACCTAGGCATAAATAAAAATTCCTTAATGTAAATTTTTCTTCTTTGTCAAACCTCTGTCCAGATGAAGGCCATAGAAGTTCTCAATAGGCTAGCCACAAGCCCTTACGCTGCTGTACGTGCCAGAGTAGGACAATGACAACTGTCTTCCTAATTCTAGTTTAAAGATGCCAACATCTAGCTTATCTCCTCAGAATATAAGTTCACTGAAGACACAACAGAAACCATACTTTAATAAAGACTTGTAGAATTATAAGTCTAAAGTGTGTGCATTCCAATTTTTAAAAAGTGGAGGACTAAACTACATTTTTCATAACAGGCTAACACAAGCTTAAACCTGCAACCATAGCAAAGGATAGTTTGAAGCATACATATTTTGCTTCTTCCTATTTAAATATTCCTCTGCTTGTTATGCAGGATATTTACAAATTTGTAAATATGCAGGATATTTACAAACTATTTCTTCATCTTTATGGTAGCAAAAATCAGGTCTGTAGACAAAGAGAGAAGTATGTATTTTTCAGAGGCTACTAAGCTCACAGAGGAGACACATTTAAAACCCCACAGAAATCTACTTAGCTCGTGGATTTTTGTTAACATTATTTACAGTCATCTCGGCGCCAGATTGACGATATGAACGTGGTGGCCAACAGTAACTATGATTAACATTTTCCAGGAAGTAAAAATGTTTGCGTGTTTCAGGAAGGTTCTGCATCCTGACGTCTTGGTAGAGGTGAGTTCCAGGAGTGTGTTTGAGGTTAAAAGATCTGCTGCACATATAGAAGCCCCACCATTTATGGACTGTGAAAACGGTGTGAAGACTCAGCCAGAGTTCACCCTGGAACCACTTGACTGAGGTGATAGAGGCAGGTGAAGACTGCGCATCTTCTCAGGTCTGTAGGTTCTCTAGTTCCCTTTGCTCTTTCCCATGTGTGATGCCTCGCCGTTACCCTAACCGCCCGGTGCTAGTCCGGAGGCCCCCCCGTCGGATGCAGCCCTCGCCAGTTCATTGGTTGTTTTCCACAAAGATGTCTCCACAACAAGCCTCCTCGGCAAATGGCTTAACAGATTCACAGCCCAATCTGTTGGTGGTGTGCAGAAGATTCCCGAAGGCTATGGAGAAGGCTCCTAGGGTTGAGGGAAGGGCTTTGGGGTTAGTTCTGATGTATCTCTCCTGCTCACATTCTCATTTTCTCTTTAGGTCTGCTGTCTGAAAGGCTCTAATTATGAATCCACATCGTTACATGCTCCCAAAACACAATTAGGCAAAAAATTGAGTGGAGAGCAGGCCTTTTTACCCCGGCAGGGGAACTCTGCTTCAGCAGTATGAAGGTGTGTAGCTGTTTGCTGGAAACATGCATGCCTCGAACACGCGGTCATATGAGTGTGTTAACCTATATCCTCCGTCTCCCAGTCTCTGAGAACACAGAGGTTTCTCGACAGGTGCCTGCTCTTTCCCAGAGGTAGGCAAGTGTGCCCCAGGGCGGGGTGGGGTGGCGGGGAGACATCTGCTGTGGAGCACCCACTGTACTCAAAATTTGGGGTAAAACTAATTTAAAAACAAACATAAAGAGCTTTGAAGTCAAATGCAAAACATGTGTGCATTTTGAGGTAAAAAAGGAGTTTTCGAAGAACTCTCTTGCATGGGAAAGGTGACTCTGAGTTGTTTCTGTAAATGTCCTGGACCTGGCTCTTCTTCCACAGGTAAAAGCTGGAAAAGTTCCATGTAGCACACTGCCCACCCCCAGCATTTCCAACAGGGGTGTGGCCACAGTATGTTCAATTCTAATGCATTAACTCCATTTCCATAGCCACAACTATTCTCAAATAATTGTAGATGACTCTTCCTCCTAAGATGCTAACAAGGTTTGTGTTCAGTTCCAGAACAATTCAAGCAACAATGATGCCAGACGTTGAAATTCATGACTTCACTGAACCTTTGTTTATTTATTTTTAAAGATTTTATTTATTTATTTCACAGAGACAGAGATCACAAGTAGGCAGAGAGGCAGGCAGAGAGAGAGGAAGGGAAGCAGGCTCTGTGCTGAGCAGGGAACCCGATGTGGGGCTCAATCCCAGGACCCTGAGATCATGACCTGAGCAGAGGCTTAGCCCACTGAGCCATCCAGGCCCCCCTGAACCTTTATTTATTTACCTGACCCAGGTAACTCTCATTTTCCTATAAAAGCAAAGTGCATGCTCAATGATTGTTAATATGAATTTAAAAATCAGGTGCCAGCTAACACAGCATTACCAATAATAAGCTATCCAAGCTGTGGCATATTAGCAGCCAAGAGCAGGGAATTACAGGTTCCATTTTAGATCAGAGATCAGTGGTTCCCATACAGTTCGATATATATTGCCTCCATCTAATAATTAATCTGATATGCCTCCAACCTGCCTTCAAAAAAACACATAAAAAGAAAGCAAACAAATCCAAGTTCCAAGTTTCCTTTCTACCTCCAAGTCTCTGAAATGTTCAATGTGCAAATAATAAACAAAGAAACACATTATAAATGTTTATAGAGCACTTTTAAGTACATTTGTCTTACTGAATCCTCATAATATGATTATGAGGTGGTTAGGCAACTCATTCCAAGTTCTCCAGCAGAAAGGTCTATAAATCTAAAGTGCAAAGTCATCTTTAGGGGCATAAAAGAATAAAACATAAAATTGTAACAGTCAGCCACATTCCAGGCCATTTCCCAACCCCAGGGACACCTGTGATGGAAGACTTACAAGGCCCATCAAAGGGGCAAGAGACAAGTAACAGGGATGAAGGCTGGTGACATGCGAAGCCTGGAGCCAGTACTTCTAGACATACTCTGAGAATGGTTTGCAAGTCAAGCATCATTCACTCATCACTAGTTCACAAGTGTGAGAGCTAAGCTCAGAACAATTTGTTGGCTTCCCCAAATGCACCTGGGATGAATCCATCTATGGTCCCCCTGGCTTAAATAGAATGAGTTGCAGAACCTGCGACAGAGCCCTTCAGCCCTGTGAGACCATTTCCTCAGACCCAGTCTGGCTGCTCAACTCTTCAGCTCCTATTCTGTTATTTTGCTTGCTCCTCTCTGCCTTCTGATGCTGCTGTCACCAAGTCAGCTTCCAGAGTCCCCACTGCTCCTACATTATTGCCTTGAAGGCAAGGCATGGCCTTCAATCTCAGGGGTCTTCTGCTAATCACTTTGGGCAAAAAGAGAGGGGTTGGAAAATGAGGTATTCCTCTTAGTTTTCATTGTGTGAATTGAACAAAACATGTAACTACTGGGGAATGATTTTCTAGCTCTGACTGCTTTGGGCAACACAGGACTGCAGACATTAGCACCAGGAGCAAATCTCCTTGGGGGCAAGGGGCTGCTGTGCTGAGAGGCTAGGCATTTGGCCTTCTTTTCTTTTTTTTTTTTTTTTTTAAGATTTTATTTATTTGACAGATCACAAGCAGGCAGAGAGAGAAGAAGAAGCAGGCTCCCCACTGAGCAGAGAGCCCGATGTGGGGCTCGATCCCAGGACCCTGAGATCATGACCTGAGCTGAAGGCAGTGGCTTAACCCACTGAGCCACCCAGGTGCCCCGCATTTGGCTTTCTTAAATAAAATGAGGAGACTGGGTACAGAGCAATGCTAGCTGGAAGTAAGCAAATCCTGGATGTTCCCTGATGATTTTTAGTTTTTCTAGCTATTTGTTTAAAAAATAGTTTCTTGTGTAGTGTAGACTATTCTGAAAGTAGGCGTATAACAAACTCTACCAAATTCTAAGACATAGTTGAGTCATTCCCTTTGTTCCGGGGCTGAGGTCTCTGACTTTAGAATGCATCAGAATCACCGGTGGGGCTTCATAAAATATAGATTACCAGACCCCATCCCCGAGAGTCTGATTTTGTAGGTTTCGGGAGGGCCCAAGAGTCTGTATTTCTACCAAGGCTCAGATGAGGCTAATGCTGCTGAGGGGACCACACTTGGAGAAGCATCAGTCTTAAGTGTCAATTTCTTTCAAACAGTAATAGAAAGATGCCTTTGATTTGTCTGTAACTCTTATCTCAAACTGTCTTGATCCTATTTCCAAGCACCAGAAGCAGGTTCTGTAATGCCTTGGCCCATGGAGGCCCCATGCGCTGTGCTCAAGCCTGTATCTATTAGGGACGAAAAATCCAACTCTCTGCAGATCTCACTTCCTGGTCTGGATGACTGTCCCCTAGACAGTGAGGCCCTCAATGTGTGAAGGGTCCTCCACTCTACTCTCTGTGAGCTGATCACTGTTGCCTGCTTCCACCTACAAAAGGCACTCTTGTAATCACTGAGCACAAGTGACACTGCAGGCTGTAAGATCTAGTGATGTGTTTTCTTTGGCTAATACAGTCATAGAACTTTAAAAAATTAGTTTCCAACATATTTTTTTTAATTAAACTATTTAAAATGTGGGTTTCAGACTTTTCCAGAATATCCAGAGTAAGCAACTGAAGCTGAGAAGTGGCAGTAGCACACCTTCCCAGGCCATCTCTTTGGAGCTGCCTTCATCAATCCTAAGATATCCATTGCTTTCCATGTTAATGCTGTGAAGTTGGGGTATCGCTAATCATCAATGTGTCTTGTAATTGGGAAGCTTTTTCTATCATGGTGGTATGAAAATCAATGATGCATCTTAATATCCATGGCATTTTAGATTCCATGAAATGTGATACCAACTTGGCTCCCTGGAAGCTTTTGGTGTGTATGTATGTATGTACGTATGTGTGTAGTATGTATATATGCACGGGAGTATGCATGTACACACACATGTATGGGTATACATACATGTGTGGGGCATGTACGTACTGTGTACACATGTAATCATATATACACATGTGTGCATGTGTGTATGTACATGGGTGTGGGGGGTATGTATGTATGTATTTTTTACTTTTTTCTGTTTCATTTAAAATAATTTAGGAGGTGAAACTCACATAACATAAAACTGACCTTTTTTTAAAAAAAAATTATTTATTTGACAGAGAGAGATCACAAGCAGGCAGGAAGGCAGACAGAGAGGGAGGGGGAGAGGTAAGCAGGCTCCCCGCTGAGCAGAGAGCCTAATGTGGGGCTGGATCCCAAGATCCTGAGATCATGACCTGAGCCCAAGGCAGAGGCTTAACCAACTTAGCCACCCAGGCACCCCTAAAATTGACCATTTTATTTTATTTTTTAATTTTTTATTTGACAGAGATCATAAGCAGGCAGAGAGAGAGGGAGAAGCAGGCTCCCCACTGAGCAGAGAGCCCAATGTGGGGCTCAATCCTAGGACCCTGAGATCATGACCTGAGCCAAAGGCAGAGGCTTTAACCCACTGAGCCACCCAGGTGCCCCTAAAATTGACCATTTTAAATGGAACAATTCAGTAGCATTTAACATATTCACAATATTGTGTGACCACTGTTCTATTTCTTAGACATTTTAACGACTCAGAGTGGAATCTTAAACCTTATGCCCATTGAGCAGTTTCTTTCCATTCTTCTCTCCTCCCCAGCCCCAGGAAACCTCTAATTTACTTTCTGTCTCTGTGGATTTACATATTTTAGATATTTCATATATATGGGTTCATACAATTTATGGCCTTTTGTGACTAGATTCTTTTATTTAGTGTAATGTTTTTGAGGTTTGTACGAATCAGGGCTCTCCAGAAAAACAGAACCAACAGTGTGTGTGTATGCGCGTATGTGTATACACACACATATAATAAGGAACTGGGTCACACATTTTTCGAGGCTTACAAGTCCTAACATCTGCAGTCAGCAAGCTGCAGACTCAGGAGAGCTGATGGTGTTAAGTTCCAGTGTGAAAGCCAGCAGTCAAGACCCATGAAGGGCTGACGGTTCAGTCTGAGTCCTAAGGCAGGAAAAAACCGATGTCTCAGCTAAAAGGCAGTCAGGCAGGAGGAATTCCCTTTCATTCAACAGAAGGTTAGGATTATTTTCTATTTAGATCTTCAGTTCCTAGGATGAGGCCCACCAACATTAGGGGGGGCAATCTGCTTTATTCAGTTTATTAACATAAATGTTAAGCTCATCCGAAAGTACCTTCACACGAAAACCCCAGAATAATGTTTGACCAAATATCAGAGCACCCTGTGTCCCTGCCAAGTTGACACATAAAATTAACCATCAAAAGGTTTCCCCATGATTAATCCTCTTTATGGCTGAATAATCCATTGGATGTATATGCCAGTTTTTCTTGTTGTTGAAATCCTGTCAAATTATTTTCCCCCTAGCTTTGAGATATAATCGACATATAATGATTTTGTAAGTTTAAGTCATATAAAGTGTTGGTTTGATACACTTATATACCACAGAATGATTACCACCATAGTTTTAGGTAACACCTCCATCATGTCATATAATTACCATTTCATTTTTGTGGTGAGGACATTTAAGATCTACTCTCCTAGTAACTGTCAAGTTCATAATGTAGTATTATTAACTATAATCACCATGATCGACATCAGATCCCCAGAACATTATTCATCTTACAATTAAAAATTTGTATGCTTTGACCAAAATCTCCCCACCATCCCCCACCTCTCCACCCATAGAATCCACCCCTCTACTACTCTGTTTCCATAAATTTGGCTTTTTTGGATTGCACATATAGATACCATACAGTATCTGTCTTTCTCTGTCTGCATTATCTCACTTAGCACAATGCTCTCAAGATCCCTCCATGTTGTTGCAAATGGCAGGATTTCTTTTTTTCTCATGGCTGAGTAATATTCACATATCTATATACCTATATCTATATTTATCTCACATTTTCTTTACCTATGTACTCATTGATGGACACTTAGGTTGTTTCCAGAGCTTGGCTACTGTGAATAATGCTGTAATGAACACAGCAATGCAGATATCTCTTCAAGATTCTGTTTTCATATTTTTGGATAGACACCAGAAGTGAAATTGCTGGATTATATGGAAATTCTATTTTTAATTTTTTAAAGATTTATTTATTATTTATTTGTCAGAGAGGGAAAGAGGGAGGGTGGGAGAGCATGAACAGGGGGAGTGGCAGGCAGAAGGAGAAGCAGGCTCCCTGCTGAGCAAGGAGCCTGACGTGGGACTTGATCCCAGAACCCTGGCATCATGCAGGACCTGAGCCAAAGGCAGACACTTAACTGACTGAGCCACCCAGGTGTCCCTATATTTAATTTTTTTAGGAAACCCATACTATTTTCCAGAGTGGTTGCACCAATTTACATTCCCACCAACAGTGCACAAGGATTCCTATTTCTCCACATCCTCACCAGCATTTATCTCTTATCTTTTTGATGATGGCCATTTTAATAGGTATGAGGTGATAGTTCATTGTGGTTTTGATTTGCATTTCCCTAATGATGAGTGATATTGAGCATCTTTTCATGTGTCTGCTGCCCATATGTATCTCTCCTTTGGAAAAATGTCTATTCAGGTCCTCTGCCCATCTTTAAATTGGTTTGTTTTTGGCTACTGAGGTCCATTAGTTCTTTACATATTTTGGATACTGGCACCTTATCAGATAACATGATTTTCAAGTACTTTCTCCCACTTTGTAGGTTTCCTTTTCATTTTGTTGATTTTTTTCTTTTGCTGTGCACAAGTTTTTTAGTTTGATGTCGTTCCACTTATTAGTTTTTGCTTTATCATTGATTTTGCTCTGTTGCCTGTACTTTTGGTGTCCTATCCAACATATCATTGCCAAGACAAGATCAAGGAACTTTTTCTATATGTTTTTTCTGAGGAATTGTATGGATTCTGGTATTTCACTAAAGTTTTTAATCCATTTGAGTTAATTTTTGTGAATGGTAGGAGATATAGGTCTAATTCATTTTTTCTGCATGTGGTTTCCCCAATACCATTTATTGAAGAAAAAACGATCCTTTCTACATTGAGGATTTATGGCTTCCTTGTCAATATTAGTTGACTATATATATAAAGGTTTATGTCTGAGCTGTTGTTTCTTTTCCATCAGTCTACGTTTCTTTGTGTATGCCAGTGCCATCCTGTTTTGATTACTATAGCTTTGTAGTATAGTTCAAAATCAGGAAGTGTAGTATCTCCAGCTTTGTTCTTTCTTAGGATTTCTTTGATTATTTTGGGTCCTTTGTGGTTCCATATAAATTTTAGGATTGTTTTTTCTATTTCTTTGAAAAGTGCTATTGGAATTTGGATAAAAATTGCACTGAATCTATCCATTCCTTTGGGTAGTTATGAGTGTTTAATAGCATTAATTCTTTTGCTCCATGAACATGGAATATCTATTTTTTTGTGTGTCTTCTTTAATTCCTCTCATCAAAGCCTCATACTTTTCAGTGCACACTTTTTACTTCTTTGGTTAAATGTATTTCTGAGTATTTGTTTTTGATGTTATTTTAAGTGGTATTTTTTCCCCCTTATTTCTTTGGCATTTTCTGATAGTATATAGAAAGAACTGATGTACATATGTTAATTCTGTATCCTCCAACTTTACTGAATTCACTGAGTGATTAGTTCTAAGAGTTTTCTGGTGTGGTCTTCAAGATTTTCTATATATAAGATCATGTGTTGTTTTTTTTTTTTTAAGATTTCATTTATTTATTTGAGAGAGAGAGAGAGAGAGCACAGGGACAGAGTGAGAGGCAGAAGCAAGCTGAATAAAGAGCTTGATGAAGGACTTGATCCCAGGAACCTGAGATCATGACCTGAGCCAAAGGCAGATGCTTAGCACACTGAGCCACCCAGCCACCATCTTAAAAAGACTGTATCGTTACAAACAAAAGACAACTTTACTTTTTCTTTTCCAATTAAGATGCATTTATTTCTTTTTCTTGCCTGATTATTTTGGCTAGGACTTCTGATACTATGTGAATGGGGACCCTTATCTTATTCTTGATCTTAAAGGAAAATCTTTCAACCTTTCATTTTGGCCTTTCACTGTGGGCTTGTTATATATAGCCTTTATTACACTGAGGTATGTTCTGCCCATTTTTTTTTTTTTTTACCATGAAAGGATGGTGTATTTTATCAAATGCTTTTTCTGCATCTACTGACTTGATCACAATGTTTATCTTTCATTCTATTAATATTTATTTTACGTATTGATTGATTTGCATATGTAGAACCATTCTTGCATCCGAAGGATAAATCCCACTTTGATCATACTGTATGATCCCTTTAGTGTACTGTTAAATTCTGTTTGCAAATATGTTGTTGAGGATTTTTGCATCTATATTCATCAAAGATATTGGTTTGCAGTTTTCTTTCTTATAGTGTCCTTATCTGGCTTTGGTTTTAGGGTATTGCTGGCCTTGTAAAATGAGTTTGGGGGTGTTCCCTCCTCTTCATTTTTTTTTTTTTTAAAGTTTGAAGAGCACTGGTGTTCATTTTTCTTTAAATGTTTGATAGGAAAAACCAATGAAACCATCGGATCCTGGGGTCTCTTGGAAAGTTTTTTTTTTTTTTTTTTTTTTTAAAGATTTTATTTATTTATTTGACAGAGAGAAATCACAAGTAGATGAAGAGGCAGGCAGAGAGAGAGAGAAGGAAGCAGGCTCCCTGCCGAGCAGAGAGCCCGATGCGGGACTCGATCCCAGGACCCTGAGATCATGACCTGAGCCGAAGGCAGCGGCTTAACCCACTGAGCCAGCCAGGCGCCCTTTTTTTTTTTTTTTTTTTTTTTTTTTTAAAGATTTTATTTGAAAGTTTTTGATTACTGATTCAATCCCCTTACCTATTATTGATCTGTTTAGATTTCTATTTTTTCATGATTCAGTTTTGGTAGGTTGTATGTTTCTAGGAATTTCTCCATTTCTTCTAGGTTATCAAATTTGTTAGTGTATAAATATTCACAGTCATCACTTATTAGCCTCTGAATTTTTGAGGTATTAGAATGTCTCCTCTTTCATTTCTGATTTTATTATTTCAGTTTTCTTTCTTTCTTTTTTTCCTTAGCATAGTTAAAGGTCTGTGGATTTTGTTTATCTTTTCAAAAAATTAGTTCTTAGTTTTGTTAGTCTTTTCTATAGTTTTGTTGGTCTTTTTTCATTTATTTCTGCTGGGATTTTTGTTATTTCTTTTTTCTGCTAACTTTGGGCTTAGTTCTTTTTTTCCCTAGTTCCTTTAAAGTATAAATTTAAGTTGTTTATTTGATCTTTTTTTTCTTAATGTCAACATTTATCACTATAAAAGTCCTTCTTAAAATGGCTTTTGTAGCATTCTACAGGTTTTGATATGTTGTATTTTCATTTTCATTTGTTTCAAGGGATTCTTAAATTTCTCTTTTGATTTCTTCTTTGGCCCATTGGTTGTTTCAAAATGTGTTGTTTAATATATAAATATAGATATATAGATATAGATGGTAGACAGATGCTATAAATAGACCCCTTTGTAATTATATGATGACCTTTGTTTCTTATTACAGTTTTTGGCACACACAGTGATGAAGGTCAGCCATGGGGCTCAAGGGTGGCATCTTGCATTTGCAACAGATGCAGAGGCCTAGGCTGGCTCCTGGTGTGATTTGCAGGCTCTGGTGGAAGGGGTAGAGTGAGCTAAGACGGACCGTGATAGTTTGCACTGGCAGACACAAGTACTTATGGGGCAAAAGCTGGTAAAATCTGGAGGAGTTATGCCACAGATGAGCTGGTCATTAATTCCTTTTACAGTAATGGAAGCTGCTGGGTTTGTCTATAGAGCAGGTCACTGTGAATCATGATCGTTCCTGCTGCGTGCTGCTATTGGTAGTCCTTATTTTCCTTCCTTGTTCCTAGCTAGCTCTATACAGCTCAGCTTTGCTGGTCTGGGTGTGGTAAAATCCAAGTGGGACCTTTGTGTTGTGTCCTAAAATACTGGGGACACTCACCTGTTCTTCCTTTCCCAGAGAGGGGAACTCCTTCTATTGGGGGCTTCCCTCAGCATCCCTGGGGTGCTGAGCAGTGTCAGCCTGGGAATGGAGATGACAATGCTGCGAAATCTGTCTTTCTTCTATTCTTGTGTGATTATTCTTAGGATTTTTGGTCACTGCATTGCTGAAGTTTCTTATGTGGACTCCACAGCTTCCCCAGAGCTGTTTCTGCTCATGGGCAGCTAGTTGTGGATGCTTGTGGGGTGACAGAAGCTACAATCTCCTATACCACCACCTTGATGACATTACTCCCACAGTTTGTTTCTTGCTCTCGCATTTCACCAAAAAAAGTATGGAGGTTGTGATAAGCAGGTGTTCTATTGGGTGTTGACAGCTCAAGCCAGTCTGTACACCCCCTTCTCTGCTGGCTTCTCTTCAGTGTGTGGCCCAAGGCAAGACAATCAACTCATCTGAGTCTCATGTTCCCTCCTTCTATTGGGGGCTTTCTGCCAAATGGAGGCCAGAATGGAACCTCCTCTCAGAGTTTTCCTGAGACCTGAATGAGGTGCACATGAAACACTCAGCACAAAGGCTGGCACACAGTAGAAATTCTCAATGAGGCCAGTATTGTTATTTATACTGTGACTTGTTTTTGAGCCTCTGGCTTTTTATTGTTAAGTATTATGTTAGTGGGTTATCTAATATTTGGTTCTTTACTCTTCAATGAAGAACATGAAGCATAAAGAGGTCAATCGAGGCATCTGCTTGGCTGGCTCTAAAAAAGAGACATGACCACAAGGTAGTCTGAAAGCTGCCTCCAGGCCTTCTGCATGTCTGAGCCAGTTTTCTGCTCTGCCAGACTCTCTTATAAATCTACCTCAGGTCAACAAATGCATTGTCTGCTATGCCACACTCATCTGAATTAATTTAATGTACTTGGAATCTTGTCCATATTTTTCTATCCTCAGTTTTCCAACAAATTCATGTTAAGCTGCTATTTTAATCATCTTGGCCTTCATGAAATAGAAAAATAGAAGCAACTATGCACTAAGCTTGTGTTAGCTTCTACGCTCTTCAGTTGGCCCAGACAGCAGATGAGCACATCTTGCTTATTTTGGAGCTGATCTGAGGGACCATGGGTCTAGGATGAAGGGTCACAGGTTGAGATTAGGGGTCACAGAGCTGCAGCAGGCAGGGAGGTGGTGGTGGGCAGAACTTCTGGAAAGGTTCCATCAGAAGATAGGGGAAGCCTGTAGGGAGTTTTGAGCATCTCCCTGGTTACTTCGTGGTAAAGCTGGACTAAGGGCAAGTTACTTGGCAGCTCATGGGGAAGGAAGGGTGCCAGCTCTGTTTCTTCAGAGACCATGTGCATCCTGGGAGTGAACATCTACATATTGTGGGTAGTTAGGAACTCCCGTTGAGTTGGTTTGGCTTGTCTCTTTCCTCCCCCATCTTTAACCCCTAAAACTGGGAGTCCTGAAGGGGCCCTTTTAAGCCTTGTGGCAGGAAAGAAGGGGCCTAAGAGTTTTCTTGGACCAGGCAAGAGTTTCCAGGGGCCTCAAGGTTTCCTGCCTCTGGTATACCAGCCCTGCATAATCCCATGATTAGGTGATGGGATATGTCACAGTTGACTTTGAGAGGCAGAGATAATATGGTGCATCTAATCTAATCAATGAACCCTTTAAATTTGGGTTTGAAAGCAGAGAGAAAGAGAGAGTCAGAGTTTCAGAGTGAGAAGGATTTGATGCACTATTGCTAGCTTGAAGAGCCACCAAGGAAACAGGAACTACAATCACGAGGTACTGAGTTCTTCAGCAAGACTGGGCTTGAAAGCAGAATTCCCCTTGAACTCCCAGATGAGAACTCAGCCTGGCTGATGCCTTGATTTTGTATTTACCTGCGATCCACTGAGCAGAGAATGCAGCCACCATGTGTGGGACTTCTGACCTTCAGAACTGTGAGCTAATCTGTGCTGTTTTAAGCTGCTAGCTTTGTGGTCATTCATTACACAACAATAGAAGACTAACACAACCTTCTTCACTCTATTTCCTTTATGAGCTAGAGCTCATTTTCCACACATTTTTCTTGCCTTGTGAAAAATATCTGCCCTTTCTTAGAACCAACAGATGTACTTCTCCTGAGCAGCTGTGGCCAGTTTTCATCCCTGGTAAACCATGAACTGTGTAACTGGACTTGTTCTCCTGTTAGCAAGGACCACTTGATACAGAGCTATCAGCCCCCACCACAGCCCTTGTAAAATGTGTGCCCACCATGGTCCTGAGCACATGAACCTGACCCAGGAGCCCCACCCTTCACTGCTTGTGTATTCTGTTAGTAGCCTGAGATCCTCCTTGGAGCAAGGCAGGGCATGTGCGCGCACGCGCACACACACACACACACACACACACACACACACACTTTTCCCTGTGTTTCCAGACTCTTAGAACACTTTGTAGGGGCAAGAAATTGACAGTTCATGATTAACAACTGGAGACACCGCTTTAAATTTAAAATACCTGGAAAGGTGTTTAGAGGGTAAATATGTTAATTGTATCACTTGGAAATATAACTAACCTACTATCTAAAAAAGAATTTATTCTGTGTTTCTCAACTTTTCAGAAATACCTATGTGTGTATAAAACCTCATATAGCATACAGAATAACTTATGTTGTATATTATAAACATGTATATGTATGTACATGTGTATCTGTCTGTATACATAAATGTATAAAACTTCTCTAGTCTCCTTGAATGATACCCTCCCCTTAAGTAACAATTATTTCATTGTTCATCAATCTTTCAAATCAATCATTTTGTGTGCTTTATGCACTGACAGACTACACTTTCACTAAAACCAAATCATGCCAGAGCACACTCTGAAAGCCAGGGGAAAGAAGTCAGGGAAAGTTGCCACAAAAGTACACGAAGGGGAGAGTGGCAGAGGGAGAGGCAGAGCCAGGGGGTCCACCCCCAAATCTCTCTCCTGCAGCCCTCGAGTGCCATGGGGTACTTGGCATTTTCCATTAGGGAGCTGATCTTCTGACAGGCAATGGACTGCTTCAATCCTGTGCAGCTGGAGGTATGGCCCAGGTTTGCTCTGGAGCTGAATACTCCTGAACTGGGTATCGCTGGATGAGGCGGAATGAGCCAAGGGAGGTAAGGGAGGAAGGAGGCTGTAGGCAGACAGAACCGCTGCAGCAAAGGCAGAGTGATGCAAACTAGCCTGGTGTTCTGGGAGCTGCCAGCACGGCCCCAGCTCTGAGCTGGAAAGCATGGTGTCCCTGAGACTCTGCAGCATCAGAAAGTTGAGGCTGGTGTTGCCAGGTTTGGGACATTTAAATGTATGCTTTATTTTTATTTCTTTTTTATTGTGGTATATGTTTAGGAACTTGACCTTTACCTATAGGCAAGAGAGAGCCAGTGAATGTTTGGTTTTATTTTTTGGTGAATAACTTTGTATTTAAATGATCCGATTCACTTCAGAAAGGAAGACATACTCATTGCAGAAGCATGGTAATGTTCTGGACAGGAGTTCAAAGCTTAGATTGTGCTCCAAAGGCTCCCATGGTCATAGCCCGGAGGCTGATGTGCAGGGCATTTCTGTACCTACATCCAGGCTCTCCAGACCCGAGGAGGTGGACCCTCTGGGTGTGGCAAGGACATTCATCCTTAAAGCTCCCCTGGTGAGTCTAGGTTACACCTCAGGCTGCGAGCCACAAGGTCAGAAGCCACAACACTGAGGCAGCTGCAAGGGCCCAGGTGAAGCATGATGAGGGTCCCAACAGTGTGGTAGGACAACAGTGTGGAGGAGAGGACCTTGCTCTATTAAGTGGTAAACAAGAGTGCTCAGGGAAAGAGGGGAGCCCTGTACTGAACCTCTCTGTCTTTGTATCCTTTTGGAATTTAGAATCTTGTTCTAACAGGTTATAAAACTCCTCAAATCCGCTGTCCTTTCAGACCTCGGTTTTGTACTTTACCACCACCAGTAGCTAAGAAGGCAGGTGCACCAATAGTTAGGTCTTTGCATCTAAATCTGTGAGGTTGGAGGGGAAAAAGAGAATGGCTTTAATTCTGCTTTTTGAAAACAGCTGTTAAATTAATTACCTGAAAACCTCTGGTTAAATGAAATCATGGGGACTATGTCAGCAGCTATTTCTGCTGGTGAAAGAAAAGGACTGCATTCTGCATGGAGCTCTTTGTCACCGTCTACTCCCTTGGACTGAGCAGACCAGCAATGTGAGGGATCACCCAGGGAGGGATGGGCAGTGTTTGGTGAAACTGTGACAGTATGTACCCCTTACCAAATGAAAGATGCTCCTGAAAAGATACCTATAAAATGACTTTGCTTCCACACAAACCATTTCCCCCTTGCTAACTTGCTCTAACATTTCTAGGATGCATTCTCATGTAAAAAGGTATTTATGTTTGGGCAAACAAATGTATCTGCCTCTCTCTAGTATAATGCCTTTTGGCCCATGACATGCCACAGGGATACTCATTTTCCAAGAGAAACTAAGAAGAGCCTGCTAACATCCAAGGATGGGCTTGCTGTTGGTCCCCAGGCACTCTGCCATCACAGGGCCCTTGAGGAGCAGCTTCCTACTCTCCAGATGCATTGGGGGCCTCCTGCTGCCTACACTTTGCAGAATCATGTGATGAGTGGGTACTAACCCTTTTCTCACATATGGCAGGAGAGTTCTTGCTCTTTCATTCTCTAATCAGCATCCACTAACCTCATACCTACTTCACACCTCTGCATTCTCCAGGGCTTTATAGAAAGCCAAGGCCCTCCTTCTAGTTGCCTAAACTGTGATCTTTAAAGACAAGGTCTCTAAACAAGACTCAATTGTGCACTACAAGTAATCCATAACTTCTGATCTAGTTCTTTTCTTACAAATATTTGTTAAAATAAAACCCATAACTCAGCCATCATTTGGAACAATCCCCATCCATCCAACCATCCATCCATCCATCCAACCATCGATTCATCCATCCATTCATCCATCCAACCATCCATCTCATGGCTACTATTCTAGGGCCAGTAAATTCTTTTGAAGAAAACATCTTTAACGGAAGAATTAAACTCTTGCTTACAGGTACTAACTCATTACTTTTGGCATTTTCAGATTTTCCGTATATTATCCAAACATGCATTTAGCTTCTCTCTATTCTACTGATACTGAAGTCTATGTATTTTGCAACCAGAGAGCTGAAGCAATCCCAGAGAGAAATGGTTTCAGGATTAGCTCATGCTCATCATAATATGAATTAATCCTTACTGTAGGCACATTACCTGATAAACTAGTACTGAAAGTGTCACAGGCGCCATTTCATCCCTCAGACATCCTTCCAACAGTCCTGTGAAGTGGGTCCATTTTTATCACTTACCTATATCATTGAGTATCAAAGAAGTTTAGTAACTTGTCCAAGGCCACCAAGTTAAGTGTCTGAGCCAGGGCTCAGACCCAAGCTTACTGGGTACAAATGTTTTATGAAGGCCCTCTTACATGCTAGATATTGTTCTACCTGGCACTGGGAAACAGCTCCTAATAGCACAGGCAGGTGCCTCCATGACCCTGGAGGTTACCCTTTAACATGGAAGCAAACACAGACAAATTATAACACAATCCCAAACAAAGCATAGGGGTGTGTGGGGAACAAAGATTTCACTTTGGGTGGTTACAGAAGCTTTCTCTGTGGAGGTACGTTGAGAAAAATCCTAAATGAAGAGAGAGTATCCTATTTCAATATTTGGGGAAATATTCTAAGCAGAGAAATAGGAAGTGCAAAAGGCCCTGAGGACAGACCAACTTGCTATATTCAAGAGTCAGAAGGACAACCAGTGAGGCTAGAACTAAATGGAAAACAAGGAGGTGGCAGTAGGCTGACCATCTAAGGGTAGACCATCTAGAACTTGAAGGCTATGGCAAGAATGTTGTTTGGGGAAAAAGTCAGTTTTGAGCAGGAATGTCATGTGATGGCTTGGGAAAGCTCCAGTAGGGGAAAGAACTGACTATGCAAGAGCCAGATACTACTTTCAGCATGAGTTTCTTAGAAGGCAAGATGGGATAGGGTGCTGCACACATGCAGAGGCTGAAATGGCAGCAATAACAGGAGGGGGCTTTGCCCACATGCAGGCAGGCTAGTAGACCTGAGAAGCCAGAGGGTGGCTCAGAGATTTCTTTTGTGTGATATGGAAACCATCATATCATCAAGAATAACAACAGAACTGCCTTTCAGCCCCATATCATAGTACAACTCTGGATGATAAGAACAGTGGCCACTGACTTTTGTCCATGCAGATACACAGACTTCGAAACCCAGAGAAGGCAAATCCTGGACCCATCATGTCCAGAGTTCTGGACCCTAACTCTACATGAATAACACTGCTGTAGTGTGGGTGCCAGCTGGTTGTGTTCTGATTGCCTCCATTTTCTCAATGAAGGAAGACAGGTCATCAACTGACAGTGGAGGAGTGTTGAGGTTTGAGGAAAAAGAAGAAAATGTGAAATAGCCTTTTCTAAGTATGGGAAAGGCAGAGTGCTTCTGGGGAGTACTAAAGGGCCCCTGAGGTTTGTGGTCAGAGACTAATGGAAGATTCTTCTGCTTCCTAGAAGCAAGTAAAGAGTAGATGGAATTGGGCTTAACCAGGACTGGGTTTAGCCACATGACAGTGACACAGCGATGAAAGGGGCAAGCAACAGATTGGAGTGATATATGGTAGAATCTTAGCCAGGGAGGAGAAAACATGAGTGCAATACGCAGGGTGGGGAAGTTCGCTGCAAAGTAGGGAGAGGATGGCCCAAGAGTCATGTAATCTTGGAACTGAGAATTTGGAAGTGATGCTGTCACTGGTGGTATGAAGGTGTGGAACAGAAGCATGGGAGTCCATGGTTGGAGTAGATTGGTGTTAGGAACTGAGAAGCCAGAGGGTGGCTCAGAGATTTCTTTTGTGTGATATGGAAACCATCATATCATCAAGAATAACAACAGAACTGCCTTTCAGCCCCATATCATAGTACAACTCTGGATGATAAGAACAGTGGCCACTGACTTTTGTCCATGCAGATACACAGACTTAGAAACCCAGAGAAGACAAATCCTGGACCCATCATGTCCAGAGTTCTGGACCCTAACTCTACATGAATAACCCTGCTGACCAGGAGTATGAACCCACCTCAGTTTTTGTTTTTATATCCCTGTGTATTGTTTGGGAAATACAGGGTAATTGGATATTTTAATATTTGGCAATGAATGAGGAAAGCATCAGGCCAATTTTAACATGTACAACCCAAGTAAGAAAAAAAAAATTATGACAAAAATGGTATTATCGGGACGCCTGGGTGGCTCAGTGGGTTAAGCCGCTGCCTTCGGCTCAGGTCATGATCTCAGGGTCCTGGGATCGAGTCCCACATCGGGCTCTCTGCTCAGCAGGGGGCCTGCTTCCCTTCATCTCTCTCTGCCTGCCTCTCTGCCTGCCTACTTGTGATTTCTCTCTGTCAAATAAATAAAATCTTTTTAAAAAAATGGTATTATCTGTTTCTTTATTCCATATTTCCCCCTATATTATTGTTTTTAAAATTTTAAGAGTGGGAACTAAATATATGAATGAGTAAAGGAAAAAATGCCCATACAACTGTTGCGTTTGGGTATCTTATTCCCAGCTTCAAAGACATACAGTTGGTAGGTCAGAGAGCAGGGATTTGAATCCAACTCTGTTTGCCTTCAGGATGTTCTTACTCCCTACTCCTATTAGCTTAAAAAGGTGTGTGCCCACACATGTACATGTGTACAGACTCGAGCACACACACACACACACACACATATGCACACCCAGAAACAATAATTGGCCCCCTGTGTTCTATACCTGGGATGTATGTTGCCCATATGTCCTTTTTAGTTCAAAGTGCTTCATCATGCACCATTGGAATGTCTGAGAGAACAATACAGACTCTTCCTAAGACAGGTTATCTGGGAGCACACCATAAACCACAGGATTGTTCCAGGTTACAGAGTAGCTCTTTGAAAAGTCAGATTCTCCTGCTCTTGAATAAACTTCCTCCTGAGAAGTCCCCTTTTCCCTCATCCAAAAAAATCACCTTATATTATTAGCTCTTTAAGTCCTTAAGAAAAGGCAAACTAAAGAGTTAGACATAGCTAGAAAGAGTCTCAAAAGAGAAAGAATAATGATTTCAAATAGCTAGATTAAAAAAAAAACTTAATGTTAGCAATTTTAAGCAAGTTTTTTTTAAATCTGAAAGTGTAATACACATATATTGTATACTTGGCCAATAAAATTAAATTGGCTCCAGTTACAAGGAAATCTCAACAACCTGTTAGTGACTATATAGAAATGTATCTATTTGGATGTATAAATAACAAAAATTCCTACTCCTATTAGCTTAAAAAGGTGTGTGCCTGTGCATGTACACATGTACAGACACAGGCACACACACACACACACACACACACACACACAGAAACACACAGACACACATACATCAAAGCATCAATGCTAAGATTCTACTGACCTCCTCTGAAATGCAGACAGAGTACCATTTTTCATAAAACATGGCTGCAGTCAAGAATGTGGGAGGAGAAATTATCCACAGCCCTGGGAGAGGTATAAGAAAATCCAGAGGATCAGACTTCCACTTTAGATCCTAGAGCTGCCTGATAATTATGACTTCCCTTTGGTGGAAACACATATAAGGGCCTTGATACCACGGCAACATGCCTGAAGACTTTATTAATTTTAGGGTTTCTGCCACCTTTGTCGAAAGCAACACAGAAAAACTGCAAAGGACAAAAAGTAATTATCTCTCTGCATTAAAATGCAAGGAATGGATTCTGGCTTTTTTTTTTTTTTAAGATTTTATTTATTTATTTGACAGAGAGAGATCACAAGTAGGTAGAGAGGCAGGCAGAGAGAGAGAGGAGGAGGAAACAGGCTCCCTGCCGAGCAGAGAGCCCGATGCGGGACTCGATCCCAGGACCCTGAGATCATGACCTGAGCTGAAGGCAGCGGCTTAACCCACTGAGCCACCCAGGCGCCCGGATTCTGACTTTTTGAAACTCTAATAAGACAGCATCTGGGAAGAGTCAGATCTACAAGTGTTGGTTGGCCCTGGCTTCCTGTTCAGCCACAGTGCCTTAAATTCATGTGGCTATTCAATTTCCCAGCAACATTTATTGAAGAAACTGTCCTTTTTCCATTGGATGTTCTTTCCGGCTTGTCAAAGATTAGTTGACCATAGAGTTGAGAACCATTTCTTGGTTCTCTATTCTGTTCCATAGATCTATGGGTCTGTTTTTGTGCCAGTACCATACTCTCTCGATGATTACAGCTTTGTCATAGAGCTTGAAGTCTGGAATTGTGATGTGACCAGCTCTAGTTTTCTTTTTCAACATTCCTTTGGCTATTTGGGGGTCTTTTCTGGTTCCATATAAATTTTAGGATTATTTGTTCCAGTTCTGTGAAAAGTATCAATGGTATTTTGATAGAGACTGCATTAAATTTGTAGACTGTTCTGAGTAGCAAAGACATTTTAACAATATTTGTTCTTCCAATCCATGGAATGTTTTTCCATTTCTTTGTGTCTCCCTCAGTTTCTTTTATGAGTGTTCTATAGTTTTCTCAGCACAGATCCTTTGCCTCTTTGGTTAGGTTTATTTCTAGGTTATTTTATGATTTTTGGTGCAATTATAAATGGGGTCAACTCCTTAATTTTGCTTTCTTTTGTCTTTATTGTTAGTCTGTAGAAATGCAACTGAGTTATGTGCATTGATTTTATTTCCTGCCATTTTGCTAAATTCCTGTATGAGTTCTAGCAATTTGGGGGTGAAAGTTTCTGGATTTTCCACTTAAAGTATCATGCCATCTGCGAAGAGTGAGAGTTTGGTTTCTGCTTTGCCAATTTAAATACCTTTTATTTCTTTTTGTTGTCTGATTGCTGAGAAGAGGACTTCTAGTACTATGTTGAACAACAGTGGTGAGAGTGGGCATCCCTGTTGTATTCCTGACCTTACAGTAAAAGTTCTCAGTTTCCCCCCATTGAGAATGATAATCTCTGTGGGTTTTTCATAAATGGCTTTTATGATAGTGATGTATGTTCCCTCTATCCCTACAGTGTGGAGAGTTTTAATCAAGAAAGGATGCTGTAGGGGCGCCTGGGTGGCTCAGTGGTTTAAGCTGCTGCCTTCGGCTCAGGTCATGATCTCAGGGTCCTGGGATCGGGTCCCGCATCAGGCTCTCTGCTCGGCGGAGAGCCTGCTTCCCTCTCTCTCTCTCTGCCTGCCTCTCCATCTACTTGTGATTTCTCTCTATCAAATAAATAAATAAAATCTTAAAAAAAAATAAAATAAAATAAAAAAAAGAAAGGATGCTGTATTTTGTCAAGTGCTTCTTCTGCATCAATTGAGAGGATTATATGGTTCTTGTCCTTTCTTTTTTGATGTGCAGATGTTAAGCCACCCTTGCAGCCCAGGAATAAATCCCACTTGGTCACAGCCAATAATACTTTTAATGTACTATTAGATCCTGTTGACTAGTATCTTGGTGAGGATTTTGGCATCCTTGTTCATCAGGAATATTGGTCTGTAATTCTCCTTTTTTTGGGGGAGGCTCTTTGTCTGGTTTTGGGATCAAGGTAATGTTGGCCTCATGGAATGAGTTGGGAAGTTTTCCTTCCATTTCTTTTTCTTTTCTTTCTTTCTTCCTTTTTTTTTTTTTGAAACAGTTTCAGAAGAATAGGTATTAAGTTCTTCTTTAAATGTTTGGTAGAATTCCCCTGAGAAGCCATCTGGCCCTGAACTCTTGTTTGTTGGGAGATTTTTAATGACTGCTTTCAGTTTCCTTGCTGGTTATGGGTCTGTTCAGGTTTTCTATTTCTGTTTCAGTTTTATTACTTTTATGTTTCTGAGAATGCATCCATTTCTTCCAGATTGCTGAATTTGTTGGCACATAGGTGCTCATAATATGTTCTTATAATTGTTTGTATTTCTTCAGTGTTGGTTGTGATCTCTTCTCTTTCATTCATGATTTTATTTCATTTGGGTCCTCTCTCTTTTCTTTTTGAAAAGTCTGGTCAGGGGTTTATCAATCTTATTAATTCTTTCAAAGAACCACCTCCTAGTTTCCTTGATCTCTTCTAATGTTCTTTTGATTTCTATTTCATTGATTTCTGCTCTATTCTTTATTAATTCTCTTTTCCTGCTTGGTTTAGGCTTTACTTGCTTTTCTTTCTCCAGTTCTGTTAGGTATAAAGTTAGGTTGTATATTTGAGACCTTTCTTGTTTCTTGAGAAAAGATTATATTGCTACATACTTCCCTCTTAGGACCACTTTTCCTGTATCCCAAAGGTTCTGAACTGTCCTGTTTTCATTTTCATTTGTTTCCATAAATTTTTAAAAATTTCCTTTAATTTCCTGGTTCACCCATTCATTCTTTAGTAGGATGCTCTTTAATTTCCATGTATTTGAGCTCCTTCCAAATTTCCTCTAGTGTTTGAGTTCGTTTCAAACCATTGTGGTCTAAATATATGCAGGGAATAATCCCAATCTTTTGGTATCAGTTGAGAACTGATTTTTGACCTCATTTGTGATCTATTCTGGAGAATGTTCCATATGCAATCAAGAATAATGTATTCTGTTGCTTTAGGATGGAATGCTCTGAATATATCTTGAAGTCCATCTTGTCCAGTGTGTCATTCAAAGCTCCTGTTTCCTTGATCTTCTGCTTAGATGATCTGTCCTTTGCAGAGTGTTAAAGTCCCCTACTATTATTGTTTTATTATCAGTATGTTTCTTTAATTTGGTTATTAATTGGTTTATATAATTGGTTATTCCTATGTTAGTGGCATAAATATTTCCACTTGTTAGATCTTCTTGTTGAACATAATTTTTAGGTATGACGTAGTATCCTTCCTCCTCTTTTATTACAGTCTTTGGTTTAAAATCTAATTTGAGGGACGCCTGGGTGGCTCAGTTGGTTAAGCAGCTGCCTTCGGCTCAGGTCATGATCCCAGCGTCCTGGGATCGAGTCCCACATCGGGCTCCTTGCTCCATGGGGAGCCTGCTTCTCCCTCTGACTCTGCCTGCCACTCTGTCTGCCTGTGCTCGCTCTTGCTCTCTCTCTCTGACTAAATAAATTAAAAAATAAAATAAAATAAAAATAAAATCTAATTTGATTGATAGAAGGATTGCTACCCCACCATTCTTTTGATGTTCATTAGCATGATAAATGGTTTTCCACCACCTCACTTTCAATCTGGAGGTGTCTTTGCATCTAAAATGAGTCTCTTGCAGACAGCACATTGATGGGTCTTGCTTTTTCATCCAATCTGATACCTGCTGTTTGGGCATTTAGCCCATTTACATTTAGAGTAACTATTGAAAGACAGGAATTTAGTGCCACTGAATTGCCTGTAAAGTACCTGTTTCTGTAGATTGTCTCTGTTCCTTTCTGGTCTATGTTACTTTGGGGCTCTCTCTTCGCTTAAAGGATCCCTTTTAATATTTCTTGCAGGACTGGTTTAATGATCACAATTTCTTTTAGTGTCTATTTGTCCTGGAATTTTTCTTTTTAAAAAATCTCTCCTCCTATTTTGAATGACATTCTTGCTGGATAACATTTTCTTAGCTGCATGTTTTTCTCATTTAGTCCCTGAATATATCATACCGGTCCTTTCTGGCCTGCCAGATCTCTGTGGATGGGTACTCTGCCAGTCTAATTTTCTACCCTTGTAGGTTTTGAACCTCTTGTCCCATTTGCTTTTAGGATTTACTCTTTGTCTCTGAAGTTTGCAAACTTCACTATTATATTTTGGGGTATTGACCTATTTTTATTGATTTTGAGGGGGTTCTCTGTGCCTCCTTGTTTTGAATGCCTGTTTCCTTCCTCAGATTAGGAAAGTTCTCTTCTATAATTTGCTCCAGTATACCTTCTGCCCTCCTCTCTCTTTCCTCTTCTTCTGGGATCCCAATTATTTTAATATTGTTTCACTTAAAAGTATCACTTATCTCTTGAATTCTCCCCTCATGATCCAGTAGTTATTTCTCTCTCTTTTCTCAGGTTCTTTTCTCAGCTTTCTGTCTTAGGTATCACTAATTCTCTCTTCTGCCTCATTTATCCTACCAGTTAGAGTTTCCATTTTTATTACATCTCATTAATAGCTTCTTTTGATTTAGACTTGATTAGATTTTAGTTTTCTTTCTCCAGAAAGGGATTCTCCAATGTCTTCTATAGTTTTTCAAGTCTAGCTAGTATCTTTATAATCATTATTCTGAACTCTAGTTCCAACATCTTACTTATATTCATATTGATTAGGTCCCTGGCAGTCAGTACTGCCTTTTATTCTCTTTTTTAAGGTGAGTTTTTCTGTCCTGTCATTGGTGGAGAAAGTGGTTGATTTTCTATTTGTACAGTTATAGGTTTTCTTTTTCTTAGATTTTTGGTTGAGTTCACAGGTGTTCAGAATGATTTAACAGTTGTTTAGCTGAATTCCTGGGACTATACAAAACTAAGGTCTCCTAATTTTAATATTAAAAACTTCTAAAAAAAAAAACACCAAACTTCTAGTGTTTCATGGCTAAGTGTTGTAATGTATGAGTATATATTTAGTTTGATGGATTGTGGAAAGAGGATCAAGCTCATGTAAATACGAAAAGAAAAATCCATATATGTAATTATATATATATGCATATATATGTATATGTATATTTATATCTACATCTACATCTGAATCTGTATTTCTATGGCCAAGGAGATAGGACTGGTGCTCTAAGATCAGCATTCTTCTCCTGTGTTGTTTCATTATAGAGTCCCAGAAAATCAGACTGAAATCCTTACATTTTAATATATATTAAATATATAATTATATACTTATGTGACAATATGTATTTCTATAAATATATAAAATATATATTATGTACAACAGTGGTGGATAGTGAGCTAGCTGTATGAATTCTCCTGGAGCACAGGCGCTGTACAACAGACAGCTAGAGTACACTTTGTCAAGTCAGCCCAAGGAAACAGTAGGTCTCTGTTATAAACTGACTTGTGTCTCACAAAATTCATATGTTCATAAGTCCTAACGTAACTATATTTGGTGATAGAGCCTTCAAAGAAGTAATTAAGGTTAAATGAAGTCTTTAGGGCAGATCCTTAATTCAATCAGACTGGCATCTTTATAAGTAGAGGAGGAGACACCAGAAATGCATGTGCAGAGAGAAAATGCCAGTGAGGAGGACACAGGGAAGAGGCCATCTGCAAGCCATAAAGAGAGGCTTCGGGAGAAACCAATCCTGCCAACACCTTCTCTAGGATGTCTAGCCTTCAGAAAGCTAGAAGAGAGAAAATAAATGTCTGTTGTTTAAACCATGCCATCTGTGGCATTTTGTTATGGCAGCCCTGCCCGCTAATACAGTCACCATGTTAGTCCTCTTTGGTGGTCAGGAATAGAAGTGAAGCTTATTGACATATAGAGGCATACATCAGTGGATTCAACATGCAAACCTTCATTTTCAACATTAATAGATCAGATCTATGGGTACAAGCTGCCTACTGTGGACATCTGCCCTTGAGAGGTTTGTGGTGGCTAAAGGCCCCACGGGCGTCCCTGTGGGCCTCAACAGGAATGACACTCACTATTTGGTTTAAGCAAGTATTCCTTACCATGGCAAGTCTCGATATTGAGAGTTTGCTTGTTTGTTTTAAAGGATTTTTAAGGGGCGCCTGGATGGCTCAGTCAATTAAACATCTGACTTCAGCTCAGGTCATGATCCCAGGTCCTGGGATCGAGTTCCACATCAGGGCCCCTACTCAGCAGGGAGTCTGCTTCAGCCTCTCCCTCTGCTTCTGCTCCTTTTCACGCTCACTCTCTCTCTTTCAAATAAATAAATAAAATCTTTAAAAAGAGAGTTTTTAAGAGTGCCTTTTTGATTGTTAAGTTTAAAGTACTTTTTGTTCAACCCATTTATGCAATAAATCACACAATATATATTTGAAAAATAAAATAATAATGTGTCCTCACAATTATTGTGCCTATCATTTTATAGCTAATTAGTTTCCTTACTCACTTTCAACCACAATTTCCTCATACTTGGGACTGCATCTTTGATGTGTGGGCAATTTCCATATTCTTATATGCTTGAGAATATCCATCTTCCCTTGTCCTCACATATCTTTGACAGCTGAGACAGTAGAAAACAAAATGTTTTCTTTAAATACTCATCTTGCCACCGTTAATGCCATCATGAGTTCTATGCCATCTGTATATCTTTAGTGCTGTGGAGGAACATTCAAAGTTTCTTGGGTTTTGTTTTTTCCAAGTATCCTGGAAGTTTCTCCTGTTTGTTTACAGGATTCTTCAGTTTGAAAATTCTTGAAGATATTGTTCCACAGGCCTGCTGCATGCTGTGTTATCATTTTTCCTTCTTATTTATGCACTTACTAAATTTTCTACCATGAACATATATATGTATTTTACCATGAAATTCAGATATCTTAAATATGATTGGGATTTTCAATGTCTATTCTGAAGTATATCTATATATTTTGAGATCAGAAACGTCTTTTATCTTTTATTTCATTGGCAATGCTTTTTTAAAAAATCCTGTTGTCCCTAGATTTGATCTCTAGATCCTTTTTATTCTTTCTCTATTTTTGTTTCTTATTTCCACTCAGTTTTAGGTGAATTTTCTTAGGTAGTCTTCTAATTCAGTGATTTCTTGTAGCCTTTAGATCAGGCATCTGTGCCTGCTGTTTAAAGATGCCCCATTATCTTATAACCATCATTTCTTACGAAGTCATTCTCTTACCAAATTTCAAAGATACAATGTTGTTTTATATTTGCTTTCTAATTGGAGCATCTCTCTTTTTTAAATTGACTTTATTCTTCTTTAAGAGCAGTTTTAGGTTAACAGGAAACCTAAGCAGAAAGTACAGAGAGGTCTCATAAACTCCCAGCCCCTACACATACATAGCCTCCACCATCACCAACAGCTTCCATCTTTGTTGCAATGTATAAATCTACATGCTTCCCCATCATTTTCACTGAAAGTCCCTGGTTCACACTGGGGCTCACTCTTCGTGTTATATATTTTGTGGGTTTGAACAAATGTATAATAACATGCATGCATCCACCATTATAGTATCATATGGAATAGTTTCACTGCACTCAAAATTCGCTGGGCCCTTCCTGTTCGACCTACCCTTCCCAGAACCCCTGGTAATGACTCATCTTTTTACTGTCTCTCTGGTTTTGCTTTTTCCAGAATGTCGTATATTTGGAATCCTACAGTACATAATATTTACAGATTGGCTCCTTTCACTTAGCAATATGTATTTAAGATTCCTCCATGTCTTTCCATAGCTTGATAGCTCATAATAATATTCTATGATCTGGATGTACCATAGTTTATTTATCCATGCACCTAATGAAATAAATCATCATTGCTTCCAAGTTTGGGCAATTATGAAGAAAGCTACTATAAACATCTGGGTGTAGGTTTTTGTATGGACTTAAATTTTCAACTTTTTGGATAAACACTACAGAGTGTGATCACTGGATCATATAGTAAGAGTTTGTTTGGGTTTGTATGGGACTACCAAACTGTCTTCCAAACTGTCTGTATCATTTGGCACTCCCACCAGCAAATGAGCATTCCTGTTGCTCCACATCCTTGTCTGTTGGCAGTGTTGTCTGGATTTTAGGCACTCTAAGAGGAATGTACTGATCTCCTTGTTTTAATTTGCATTTCCCTCTTGACATATGATATGGAGCATTTTTTCTTGTACATATTTGCCATCTGTGTATCTTCTTTGGTCTGGTGTCTCTTCAGATCTTTTGCTCATTTATAAATTGGGTTGCTCATTTTCTTATTGCTGATTTTAAGAGTTCTTTGCATATTTTGCATAACAGTCCCTTGTTAGATAAATCTTTTCCAAATATTTTCTCCCAGTGTGGTTGTCTTTACATTGTTTTGATGGAGCATCTTTTTATGTGCTTACTGGTGATTGTACTTTTTTCCCCTAAAAATGGACTTCAGGCTCTTTGCCTGTTTCTAAAATGGTTTCTTTTCTTTAAACAATATAAATGAGTTCTATGTAAATTAAAGAAGTTAGTTTTTTGCCTGATTTTTTAAATCAGTTTCTTCTTTTTGTTTTCTACTTCTTTACTTTTTAGAATGTTTTTCCATTCAGATTTTTTAAATGTATTGAATAGAATTTATTGCTACTTTTCATTTATGGTCTTAGGCTTTGTGTTCTGATTATAAAGAACTATTCCTCTCCAAGATTTCAAATTATACATGCCTTTTTTTTTTAAGAGATTTTATTTATTTATTTGACAGAGAGAGACCACAAGTAGGCAGAGAGGCAGGCAGAGAGAGAGAGAGGAGGAAGCAGACTCCCTGCTGAGCAGAGAGCCCGATGCGGGACTCGATCCCAGGACCCTGAGATCATGACCTGAGCCGAAGGCAGCGGCTTAACCCACTGAGCCACCCAGGTGCCCCTATACATGCCTTTTTTTAACTAGAATTTTTAAGTATTGAAAATATCTATCCATTTTTACATAAGGAATTAGGAATAATAAGAGGGTGTGATGCATATATATATATATTTTTTTCAATAGTTTGTTTAGCTGCCATAATACCAATATGGTAAAATCTCTCTTTCCCACACTGATTTTAAATATAACCTTAACTGTTAATTAAGTTTCCCAATATCCTGGGGTCTATTTTCGTACTCTCTTCTCTTCCATTGTTCTATTAGTCTCTTTCTTCATTAACAATTTTAATTATTATAGCTTCATAGCCCTTTTAATTTCTGGCAGGCTAGTCTTTCCTTATTATTTTCATTTCCCAAAACCATTATAATTTTTCTCACATATTGGGTCTGATGAAGCTAGGGTTACTTTGCTATCAAAACCATCTTATTTATACTTTAATTGCAGTTGTGTTGAATTTTAAATTAATTTACAGGGAATTTATATAGGTTAAATGCTGCTTCTGAAACAAAAATACAGTTCATCTTTGCATATATTTAAATATTCTATTATCCTTCATTAGTTCTAAATTTTTCATTAAATTGGTCTTGTACAGGAGTGCCTGAGTGGCTCAGTTGGTTAAGTGTCTGCCTTCAGGTCAGGTCACCCTGGGGTCGAGTCCCGCATTGGGCTCTCTACTCAGTGGACAGCCTGCTTCTCTCTCTCCCTCTGCCTCTTCCCACCCACACTCATGCTCTCTCTCTCACTCTCTCTTGCTCTATCTCAAATAAATAAATACAGTCTTTAAAAAAATAAAAAATAAATTGGTCATGCACATTTTTTCTACTTTCACTGAGATATAATTGACATATAACATCATGTGAGTTCAGCCTTTTTAGATCCCACATATGAAATCATATAGTATTTGTCTTTCTTTTCTGGCTCATTTTTCTAGCATGATGTCTTTGAGGTCCATCTATGTTCTCACAAATGGCAGGATTTTCTTTTTCTCATGTCTTAACAATATTCATCTATCTATCTGTCTATCTCATAAAATCTTCATCCATTCATCTATTGATAGACAATTAGGTTGCTTCCATATCTTGGCTATTGTGAATAATGATGTGGTGAACATTTGAGTGCAGATAACTCTTTGAGATCATGGTCTTGCACATTTCTTACTGAGATATTTTATTATTTTTTTTGGTTAATCTAAAATGAAAACCTTTTTTCCCATTATGTTTTCTGATTGGCTTTTCTTTGCTTATAGTGGAGCTATTAATTCTTATATATTAGAGATAATTTATTGTTTCTAAGAGTCTCAATCAATTATTTTACATAATACAGTCAAGTCATTTATAAGTGATGATAATTTCGTTTCTCTTTCCAACATTGAATCTTCATTTCTTGCCTATGTTTTCTGGGGAACCACTAGAAATGGTTTCATTAAAGTTGAGGACAAGACAAAGAGCGCTATTAATACCTCTAGTAATACCACTATTACTTAGCATTGTTCTGAAAGTACAAGCATCACTAAGAGAAAGAAATGTCAGATGATTTTTTTGTATCTATAGAAAAGATGATGTGGTTTTCTGTTCACATAGTATAATAATAATGAGGCAAATTTATAACTTGGGTATAATTCTTTATTTTAATAATACTTTTGAAATCTATTTGCCAATATTTAACTTAAGGATTTTATATTTATATTCATCAATAAGACTGACCTATAGTTTTCTATTTAGTGCTCTTTTTGACAGTTCTGGTTTCAGTGTTATGGTGGGTAAGGAAAATTATTTAGAAGTTTTTTTCTTTCTTTTTGCTCTAGAATGTTTAAACTGTATCTGACTTACTTATACCTCAATCATTTGAAAGACCTCACCTATGAATTCATTTTGCTTTGTTTTAGGAAGAATAAATACTTTTTAGTTTGTCTACTCTGTGCCAAGCTCCCGGCCTCTAATCCCTGGACATCAACATTTGTATCCTACTGCAAAAGAAAAACAAAAAGATTTCTGTTTAAGAGGCCTTCATTTAATTTTGATGTCCTCCTATATCAGGCTCATGGGGTACATTCATGTCTAGATTCATCTCTTTTCTAGATTTGTGTGCCTTATCTAGGTATTTACTACCTGTTTCCTTTCATTAAAAACATTCTTGGCTTTACGTAGGGTTGCCAAAGACTAGGATGTTTACTCCAATAAAGGCAAAGGTGGACTTTTAACAGTACAAATCCTGACAAATTAGGTCTCCATATCAGCAAAGAGTGATAGGGGTGTTTTCTCTAACAGTGATGAGTTTTTTGGGACGATGAACCCTGTTCAGAATCTGATGAATGCCTGGGATCCTCCCCTAGGACATGCATGAACACATCCATATAATATCAGAGCTTCACAGACATCCCAACTTCCCATGAGTGATATGTGTCTAGTATTTTCAAATGTGGTTTCTATGGAAAAATGCAGAGAATGTTATTTGGCACTTGCTTCTTACAACCCAGGAAGGAAGGATGTAAACCACCCCAATGCCAAAACAAAGCTGGTAGAAGAACCTTATCAGGAAACACCTCCAGACTCAAGACCCCAAAATTCCACTTTAAAATAAGCTCTGAACCTCTTCCACTGAAATAGAACAAATTTCTTAATGTTGGGCCACAATGGAATCCAAACTTTCAGGGTACCTTTTTAAGAAGTATGACTGTGGGCAGGACCTGCATAAATTCTCTAGAAGAGGATGTTTGGTGTGGTTGTGATTTCCTTTCCTCTTACTTCTGTTTGACAAGAATGAATCCATCTGATGTGTTAGCCAAAATACAAATGTCTAAATGTTCCCCTACTTAGTCTAATCAAAACCTCAAGGGACTGAAGATATGCATATGAATAACATGCCCCTACACATGGGCAAAACAGTATAGAAAAAAAAATAAATAAATAAAGGGCTTGATCAAATCCTGGCCGTGATTTGGTCTGTTCCACTTAGAAAGCCTTCCATCATGTTCTGGGCATGCTCATCTTTGGTCCTCCCAAAGTGCCCTATGTGTCCATTCCCACAGCACTTAGAATAGTCCTTTGTTATTACTCAACCTCATCCCAGGCACATAGCTTCAAGAGGATGGGCATTTATTCTGTTCAGTTTTGGATGACTAGTGGTCAACACAGAAGAGCTCACTAATAAAGAAATAACTGCATGAATGAATTATGGAAGCAGTAGGCTACACAAAGGTGTACAAAATAACTATGTTCTCAGCAAAACTCCAAGGTGGGGGAACCAGAGTGCTGCATATATTGGGGAGGGTTGCATCTGAGGAGGTGGGAGTGGTTTCTGGGGAAAGAGGATTAGAGGCAAGAAGCTCTGAGCACCATAAAACAATTTGCCAGGTTAGGAGTGAGACAAAACGTGGCTACAGATTCTCAAATACAAGAAATGGTATGTTATGTCAATAACCATAAAATTGGTTCAGGGGATGAAAAGGTTAACAACAACAACAACAACAAAAACCACTAACCACCAAATTCTCCCTATTCCTCTGATAAACCCCTTTCCCAGTGCACCCTAGACTTTGTGAAATGGAGACAGACTTTAAAGTCACAACAGTCAGGAGATCTTGTAAAATACCCCCTTATAAAATCATCCTATAGCTTGCTGGTAAATGGATAAGACAGATCCTTTGCATGTAAATAAATCATGCAAGAAGTTTTAGGAGGAGCATTCAAGTTTACATTTGTTGTGTTTTATTTGTAGCATTTGGTTTATGGCTTCTACAAATCAAAACGTTTTCTTAAGTTCTCTCCGAAAGAAAGGCTAAGAGGTATAGATATAAAGGAAAGAAATGAAAAATTAGAATAATGTACAGTCTAATCACGTCAGACTTATTGCCCTTCTAGCGTACCTGAGATTATTGCATTAAGAATCTGATTTTCAGAATATTAGGGACTAAGCCTCAGAATTTCATGTCAACATAGGATTTTTGATGAAGTTCTTTTCTAATGCCTGGTTCGATAGGTACTGGTGACAAGCTACAAAAATGAATTATGGATGTGTTAGTAAGAAAACAGACAAAACAGAATTAATTCACAAATGACTCCTATGGCTATTATAAATTCCACACCCAATTATAAAATAAACATCATGTCACCTTCCCAAAATGTCATGGGGCCAGGTTTCTAGAATCAGAATGGGAAAAGAGGGCAGACTGAGGGATATGATTGTAGGGCACAAGTCTAGGGAGATCGCAAAAGGCTCAATTCTGACGAAAACTTTACAAGACCCAGTTTTCTTATGATTTAAAAAAAAGGGCTCCGAACTTTCCTCAAGTCCTTCTTCCACTGTGTAGAGGCAATTCTTTACACAGCACAACTCACATAAAGAACTAAAATTATGAAAAAGAAGCCCTTTGGGAAGTGCTGCTATCCCAAGATCTGCTCAAGGCTGCCTGTGCCGGGTCTCTCGTGGATCCAATGCTAAGGTCACTCCAGCATCGCGGTGCCGTCCCTCCCACTTAACAAGAGGGATGAACTCTTACTCCTCCTTTAATTTTGGGACTACTTCATGACAGACTGGGGCTGAAGCTGAGACTCCCTGTGGACACACAGGATGAAGGGGACCCTTTGGTAAACTGAGAGTCCTTCACCCCCAAACTGATGATACATTGCCATGGATGCTTACCAAGAAGGACTCCATTCAGCAACTAGTCTTGCCACTTCATCTCTCCCAATAATAAACCACAAGATCATTTCACCCTCTTTAATGAAGCTGATCAAATGATCGGTTCATGTCTAACAATTCTGTTTGATAGTTGCTCCCATCAGTCACTTGCCTGTGAGTTAATTTAGCAACTAATTTGGCCAAAGTGTTTTCCAGGAGGTTTGTAACTTTAAGGTAGCTATTCTATAGTTATTTTTAATGATTTAAAATATTTTTTTCTGAAAAATCTGCTTTAAAACTCCCAAGACAAATATTACTAGAAAAAAGTTTAATGACTTGGAGTTTGGGGCTATTTTTCAACTATTAGTTCAATGGCCATTGCAGGAGACCCAGACTGCAAAGAAAATCTTAACCTGATCTTATTTTATTTTATTAAAGATTTTATTCTAGAGAGACAGAGAGAGCATCAGTGGGGAGAGGGGCACTGGGGAAGGGTCAAGGAGAGGGACAAGCAGACTCCACATATCCAGGTTCCAGAGTTTGGAGCCTGATGGGGGCTCGATCTCAGGACCCTGAGATTATGACCTCAGACAAAACCAAGAGTCAGCCACTTAACTGACTGAGCCACCTGGGTACCCCATGAACCTGATCTTACTTTAAAGTAATAATAGCCCACATTTCTAGACAAATGGCCTATTCAGTTTTGTTTTGTTTTGAAATAAGAGAATGTGAACTCTACCTCTGCTGGGTGGTCTGACAAAGCAAATGAATGTGTGAACATGAACTGACAGAAAGATATCTCGAGTTCTGGCAGAAAACTTTGCTTTGAACTTTCTGCTGCTCAATTATTACTGAAAGCTTGGCTGCAGAGACACTGGATCAAAGTGGTAGAAGAAGGAGCAGAAATGGATATGTTCACTTCCAATTTCTCACTGAGAAGGCCAGAAGATACTAATAGGTAGCCAGAAAATAGCAATGTGAGTTAGGGATTAAAAACAATCCAGAATAACAAAATTCTGATGAGATTTCTATAAATTAAAATCTTGATGAAGACTGAGGAGGAATATACTCCTGTCTAAATGGAAATCTGGGGAACCAGCTACAGCAGGCCCCAGATACAGCAGGAACGAACATCCCCAGCCAACCCCTTTCTGCGGTGGCCCTTCCACACTCCCTGGACCCTGTTTCCCCATCCTGCCACAGATATGTCTCCACCAACCGCCTATTTTCTGTATCCAGAGGCTACAGTCCCCGGGCCTTGTCACGTTTGGGGATGAGGGAGCACATGGTGGTCCTCCACTGCATGTGCAGTGAAGGCTCCTCAGGGACCTGGAAAGCAGATGTGCAGAGCATACACTGAGAACAGGGACATGTTGCATCTGAATCTCATGCCCCGTAGAGAACCCAGCAGGTGGATGGAGAGCTCTCTCCCGAGCCCACTAGTAGATCCCACTGGAGGATGCCGCTTGGTCCACAAAAAGGGAAGGGAAGATGATGGTAAACCTGTGTGGAAGCATGGACCTGAAGGGAAAGCTGGAAAATTCACAGTGTGCTGAGCAGAGGACAATTTACTGAAAATAGCAATGTGAGTTAGGGATTAAAAAAAATCCAGAATAACAAAATTCTGATGAGATTTCTATAAATTAAAATCTTGATGAAGACCAGGGGTCTTTTGGCAAACTGGGGAGATTTCTGTCCTTCAATGTATGAATAGGGAGAGGAAAAAAAAATACCACGAGGCTTATAAGAGGGACTGTAATGCACAGGAAAAGGAAGCAAAAATACTGAGAGAAAGAGCTTATTTTAAACATGATTTTCTACAGAAAATATAAGTAAAATATAAAATACATGTTAAGTGCTCCCAATAAGATGCAAACAGTATGAAAAACAAAGTACGGGGTGATATATGGCAAAAAAATTAAGTAATTCGTATATTGTTTAGCTCTAACACAATGTAGGTCTCCTTCTCTGTCACGCTGGTGGTACTTCACAGCCCCACACCTCTGCACTTGCCGTCCTTCTGCCAATGCCTTACCTTCCTCCAGGGCCTCGTAACTCCCTTCCACAGTGCCCACACACCACCTCCTCCCAAGGCCTTCCCAGTTGCTGCAGGCACTGCCTCATGGCTTACACCAGCCCAATGGGTTTTCACAGCCCAGCACCAGACACTTCAAAGAGTATTTATAATTCACAACAGAATAACCATGAGTTCTCAATGCTGGGATTTGTATTTCATTTACTCCCATACCCCTTACTCATCATATTTTCTGATACACAATTAAGAATAATAAACAGATGAGAGCCTTGGAAAGATAAGGATAGGTGACATCTTTCCCCACCCCCGACTGGGACCTCAATGACTGTCAATAGGACAAAGGCAAAGGATAAGATGGAATGAGAAAATGAGAAAAGGAACTAAAACATACTGAGAACCTGCTGTGCTCAAAATATTGAAGTGCTGGTTATATACTAACAGGGCATTTGGCATCTTTTCCCCCTTTTCAAAAAATTATACTTTTAGATTATTGCCACAAACTAACTCATTGATCCTTGGGACATGACATAATGGCTATTGGCAGCCATCTTTGGATGGAAAATGGAAGCCATCATTGGAAAATGGGTACTCAGAGTTTATTGGCAAATTGATTTTGGAAAACTTGAATAGCATTTCCCCTTAGAAAAAGTTTGCATAAGTCCTTAGACCAGATGCCGCTAGATTATTTCAGAAACAAAACTGAGATTTGTTTCAGCTCCATCACCAGATAGCCAAATGGTCCTGTAACCAAAATGGTACTTCCTGCCTATCTCACAGATGTGCTGTGAACCAACTAAAATTAGGCAAGTGAAACTCCTCTGAAGAGTGCACCATGCTGTAAGAGCCAGTAGTTTAACTATTATAAAACCCAAATGCATATTAAAATACTGTCTCCAGGAAAATGCATGCTCCCTCTGCAAATGACTCCAACATGGCAGTGGGTAGACGACTCTGTTCCCGGCTTCATTTGGCCTTATGATCTGAGGCTCACGTGCGTGGGGATTAAAAGAGAAACAAAAGTTGTCGACCCAAGTGTCTACTGATTTATGTGAGAAAATCATTATGGAGATAATCATCAGGATGACGGCAACATGTCAACACATTTCAAGATGTCTGAGTATAAGCAATGGTAACACAAGAGGAGTAACCAAGATGAGGTCAAGGCTGACTCAGATTCAATGCTGTCTCCTCTACTTTTTGTCAAATAATAGGCTGAAGCTGTTTCTCTCCTCAGCCTGTTTCTCGTCAGCAGCCCCTGGAAAGCCTGTTTGTTGAGAGTTTATCCCACTTGGTAAAGCCTGTCCACTGTGCAATTCTGGCAGTTTCCAGGGAGCTGGCACCTTATTTTCTTTTAGGCTTAAACTGTACACCTGCATTCCTGTAATCACATGTCTTGTATTGGTCTGAGAAGCAGATGACATCTGGAGTCCCCAGGAGGCTGAGTTCAGAGAAGCCACATGTTCCAGAGAGCCTTCTCCAAAAAGCAATCCTAAAGATTCCAGGGCTGCCCAAGCTCCCTCACGGCACCACTCATTTCAGCCTTGAACCAAAAAGGCTCGTCCATCATTGAGCAAAGCCCCTTCTGGCTGAGAAGTCAGTGTGCCTGCAGAGAAGCTGCCTCATTGTGTGACATGCTGTGCCTGTGCCCGGAAGGCTTTTCCTGTGTCAGTTGCCTCCACTTCCGGGCTCTTTTCTTCCTTATCTGCTGTGTGCTCAGGGCCTCCATGCTTTGTCCGCCTCGCCTCTGGTCAGTTCAGTACCAGCTCCAGCTTGGCCGACTCCGTTTAGCTGACCCTCCTGACTGAACAACTGGCCACTTCCATCAAAGCCTCTTTGGCCTTTCCAGGCACCCTCTTTTTGATACTTTCCCACATGTTGGGCCCACCATGGGGGGTATCTGGCATTCTGGGAATACTTCCCCAAAACACTTTCATTCCTGTCCTATCCAGTAAAATGACAGACATCACCTTCCAATCTGTCTGGCTAGTGTAGGAGAAAATGGTATAACCAGTGAGAAGTACAGATGGTCCCTCTCTCTCCCCTCTCCTGCTGCCTGCTGTATGTCATCCGACAGGGAGCCCTGGGACGCCCTCTCCAGCCAGCATCCAGTTCTGCACCAATTATCTGGATTGAGGCAGCCCAGCCTGTGGTCCCAAGCCCTGCCTACCTTGGTTATACCACCAAGGACTCAAGTCACTCATTTTCCACACCTTGAAGGACTGACTTAGGAAACAGCAAAACCATGTCTTTTAGGGGTAAAGGTCTTTCCAAATCATTCATACTTCACTTTAAGTTTACTCACTGGAGCCAAGTGTGGGGCTTGAACTCACAACCCTGAGATCAAGACCTGAGCTAAAATCAAGAGTTCAATGCCTAACGGACTGAGCTACCCAGGTTCTCTTTTTACATAGGGGAAACCAAATCTTTTTTACTTACACGCCACCCTGACAAAGCCCTCACCGGTTTTTGGTCAGCCTCTCCCACTGACTAATCTTTATCTTATGTGAAAAGGACATGAAATGCCATCTGAAGGTAAATTTCAGCTAATCAGATGCATTGAGAACAAAGGTCAGCAGCACCAGAAAGATGCAAACTAGACTGTAATTTAGGAAAAGGCAGCATTTGTTACTGGAGTACTGAGCAAAACCAGAGGACAACAAACAAAAGACGTGACTTAAATCTCTGGTCTGCAGCTGTGAGCTTAGGTCCATTACTTAGGCATATCGGACAGTTTCCTCATTCATATAAAGGAAAAAATGACCAGTGATTCTAGTCTCTTCTAGGCCTACCATTTTATAATTTTATGAACCAAATCAGTCTGAGATTATAAATTTCTATTCCATAAATTTCTTTATAAGCTTAAAAAGAAATTAAAACATATGGAAATATAAATCCTGAAAAAACAAGGAATTTTTAAAAATGCACACCAGAGAAACACTTGTTCCTCACACTTGTGAAGCATGAATCTATTGCAAACATCTCACTACTAAAGCTTAACATTTCACAAACAAAAAGTGGTATGATTTTAATAAGTTTGCCTTTGGCTCTCCTTCCTCCTCACTATTCTGTCTACTTATAATCTATCTATCTATCTATCTATCTATATATATATATATAATCCCTCTATATATATAATCCATATGCCCATATGTGTATATAACACACACACACACACACACACACACACACGAAGTGGGAGAAAGCAAAGAAGCACCAAGATTAGCTCTGACCAAAGAGGAAGAAATGGGACTTACAGGAGCTGCGGAGTTTTTGACTGTGACACTGGGGGTGGTGGCTCGCAGGGCTCCACTCACACCGTGGTAGTATTTGAAGCAGATCTTAGTTTCAGCTGAAAAATAGAAATCAAATGGTACTGAGAACTAGGGTATGATCCAGAAGAGATAACCATTTCCAGAAGGACACCCCCAGAAAATGACCCGTAATTCCTCCCATGAGCCAAGCAGTTCTCACCTGCTGATGCTTATTCGACATGTGGCTCTGTGGACAGGTCTGACATCTCCCTAAAAATGTGTCCTCAAAAATTTCTCTTTGTACCCAAGTGAAATCCATTATTTCAACTTCTCTGCATTCATCCAATCCTGCATTGGGCTCTCTGCTCAGCGGGGAGCCTGCTTCCCCCCTCTCTCTCTGCCTACTTGTGATCTCTCTCTCTGTCAAATAAATACATAAAATCTTAAAAGAAGAAACAGTGGACTAAAACAGCAACCATTTATTTAAAAAAAAAAAGTTATTTGTAATAAACCTTTACTTCTGAGATTCTAGCTGGTGTGATGCCTACCACCAGGCTGTTCTGTAATTTTTGGTTATTGAATTCATTGTGATTACTATCTTAGCAACTTGGAGGACGACTTTGAGAAGTTACTGAGATACATGGATGGAGGCATATTTTCTAAACTGTGATACTCATTAATGATAACTTATTTGCATCACAATTTGTTTTTCTTCAAAGTCCTTTCTATGTAAGTAGGAAAGATATGGCCATGGGGGTCCACACTGCCTGGGTTTGCCTTTTGGCTCCATTCCTGACAATCTGTGAGACAAGAAGCAAGTCCATGACCTCCCTTACCCCATGCTTCCTGTAAAATAAATAGAACTAACAACAGTACCTACTTCATAAAGTATTGGATAAGCAAATAAAGTTCTTAGAGTGCAAATAATGCATGATAACTAAAGACAAAATCTGTGGCCAACCTGGGTCTAGTTTATTTGAAGGTGACTTGCTTTTCCCAATTTACTGTTTGTAGGATTTTTCTTTTAAATTTGAAAAATTTGCCAGGCTATGTCTTAGCCCCTTACTTAATTTTGTTTGGAACAACATGAGAAATCCCAAATTTGAGATCCTGTTTCTCAAGTCTGGGAATCTGTCATCAGACTCAATGTTTCAAAAAAAAATGTCTATAATTTTCTTAGCTTGCATTTTAGATATGCTCATTATGGAAAATATGGACAGTGAAAAGTATAAAAAAACTTCTATGAGTGTTTTTATGCATATCTGGGAGTATAAGCTTAATACTATATGTAATGTAGTAAAATAATAATGTAATAATACTGCATTTTAAAAAGTTAACATTAAACAGATAGGTTCAACTATCAAATCTTTGTTGGTGACATTCATTGTTTTACGGAATCATTGACTTGATTTGTAATTGTAGTATTCATGTAATTTTGAAAATTTGGGCTCTTCCCTAAAAATGAATGACTTTTTGAAAATTATGTTGAAGTTCAAGTTTGTTCCCTAGTATAACGGAGCAAAACTTGCTGGTTATCTTTCCAACATCCATTCTCCCTTTCCTCCTTAATACAAAAATCTCTATTTTATTTTGAATGGTAATGTCCAGCTAAAGCACTATATTTTGGAGCCTCCCTTGCAGAAAACATTTCTGTTGTTTTCCACTGTTATTTGGGATTTCTGTTATCTGTAAATTTTACAATATAGAAAGCTTGCTTACTTTTTCTTTATTTTTTTATACTTTCATTTTTTTATTTACAGAGTTCAAGCACAAGTTAAAAGCACAATTGGTTCTTGACACATAAGATATGAGTACTGCAATATTATTCCGTAGAAGATGTGAATATTTTAAGGATTCCCCTTCCTTGTGGGCAAAATGCTTCTCAAAAAGCACTTTATACTTTCATCAGGAAATGTAGCCCTTGTTAATATTAAGTATTATCAATTAAGTATAAGTTTAAGTAGTATTTCATCTTTATTTCATGTATTTGATTAGTAGTGAGATTAAGCATTTTTTCATCAAATCTTTTTTTTCTTTAAAGATTTCATTTATTTATTTATTTGACAGACATAGATCACAAGCAGGCAGAGAGGCAGGCAGAGAGAGGAGGAAGCAGACTCCCTGCTGAGCAAAGAGCCCGATGTGGGGCTCAATGCGGGGCTCGATCCCAGGACCCTGGAATCACAACCCAAGCCGAAGGCAGAGGTCTTTTTTTTTTTTTTTTTTTTTTTTTTTTTTAGAGAGAGATCACAAGCAGGCAGGCAGAGAGAGAGAAGGGGAAGCAGGCTCCCCGCTGAGCAGAGAGCCTGATGCGGGGCTTGATTCCAAGACCCTGAGATCACAACCTGAGCCGAAGGCAGAGGCTTAACTCTCTGAGCCACCCAGGTGCCCCGAAGGCAGAGGTCTTAACCCAGTGAGCCACCCAGGCACCCCTCATCAAATTTAATTAGCCATTGTATTTACTTTTTTATCCATTGAACTGTACTTGTCAAGACTTCCCACCACCTGGATGACACTTGGGTGCTCACTTTTTAGTGGATATGCTCTTTTAGATACACCAATACTTTCCATTTCCCTCCTGTCATTCTTTTCTTGCAGTGATTTTGCATTACTGTTGATTGCCTTTTAAGCTCTTGGTGGACAATCTTACAACCCAGTTCTGTATTCTTCAAGGCACCTCACAGTTATCTGCACATTGTTAGGTATACACGTCCAGACCCAGTCCTGCTCCAGCCTGTAGGTTAGGGATTAGGAGGGAACACTGAATAAAGCAGTGAGCCTATATAGCTAGGCAACCTCACTGAGCTGGTGAAATTTAAGTTCCTCTTCTTGTAGGTGCCATGACATCAGCTTGATGGGGCCAGTGGCTTCAGCTCAAGCACAGCTGGGTGGAAGGAAATTTTACGTAATAGGCATTTCTAAACAGGCATTACTAGCTTTCCTTATGAATAAGATTATTCCAATGTCTTTAAGTAAGAAAGGTCAAGGTAGATAAGAGCCATATGATCCTCTCAAAAAAAGCATTTGACAAAATACAGTATCCATTCTAGATAAAAACAAAGAAACCAACAACGTAGGGATAAATGCAACATACTTCAACATCATAGTGATATGTGAAAGACCCAGGGCTAATATGACCTTCAAAGGGGAAAAACTGAGAGCTTTTCCTCTACAGTCAGGAATAAAACAGAGATGTCCACTCTCACCATAACTATTTAATGCAGTACTGGAAGTCTTAGCCTCAGTGATCAGACAACAAAAAGATATAAAGGCAACAAAACTGGCAAGGGAGAAGTCAAATTTCACTACTTGCAGACAACAGTACTCTATGTAGAAAACCTGAAAAAATCCACCCCCCCAAATGCTAGAACTAATATATGAATTCAGCAAAGTTGCAGGATATATGATCAATTAAGAAATTTATTGCATTTCTATACTCCAATAATGAAGCAGCAGAAAGAGAAATCAAGGAACTGATCCCATTTATAATTGCACCAAAACGCATAAGATACCTACAAATAAATCTAACTAAAAAGGTAAAAGATCTGCACTCTGAAAACTACAGAATACTTAAGGAAGAAATAGAACACAACACAAAGAAGTGGAAAAGCATTTGATGCTCATGGATTGGAAGAACAAACATTGTTAAAATGTCTATACTACCCAAAGCAATCAACACATTTAATGCAATCCCTATCAAAATACCACCAGCATTTTTCATAGAGCCAGAACAAAGAATCCTAAAATTTGTATGGAACCACAAAAGACCCTGAGTAGTCAAAGCAATCCTGAAAAAGAAAAGCAAAACTGGACACACCATGATTCTGGACTTCAAGCTTTATTACAAAGCTATACTCACCAAGACAGTATGATACTGGCACAAAACCAGACACACAGATCAGTGGAACAGAATAGAAAAACCAGGGATGGACCCACAACTACATGGTCAACTAATCTTTGACAAAGCAGGAAAAAAATAACCAGTGGGGCGGGGGGAGGGAAGACACTCTTCAATAAAATGGTTTTGGGAACACTGGAGAGCAACATGCAGAAGGATGAAACTGGACCACTTTCTAACACCATATACAAAAATAAATTGAAAATGGATTAGAGACTTAAATATAAGATAGAAAACCATCAAAATCCTAGAGAAGAACACAGGCAGCCACTTTTTTGACTTAGGCCATAGCAACTTCTTATTAGACCCATCATCAGAGGCAAGGGAAACGAAAGCAAAAATGAACTAAAAAGCTTATCAACAAAACTAAAAGGGAAACGGGAGAAGATATTTGCAAGTGACATATCTTATAAAGGGTTAGTTTCCAAAATCTATAAAGATTTATATGAAATGAAACCCCCCCCAAAAAAATCCAGTTAAGAAATGGGAAGAAGACATGAATAGACATTTTTTTAAGAAGACATCCAGATGGCCAACAGACACATGAAAAGATGCTCAATCTCACTCATCATGAGGGAAATGCAAATCAAAGCAATGGTGTGATACCACCTCATACCTGTCAAATGGCTAAAATTAACAACACAAGAAACAAGAGGTGTTGGTGAGGATGCAGAGAAAGGGGAATCCTCTTACACTGTTGGTGGGAATGCAAACTGGTGCAGCCATTCTGGAAAACAATATGGAGGTTCCTCTAGAAGTTAAAAATAGAGCTGCCATACAATCCAGCAATTCCACTACTAGGTATTTACCCAAAGGATGTGAAAATACAGATCTGAAGGGGTACATGTACCTTGATGTTTATAGCAGCATTATCAACAACAGCCAAACTATGGAAAAAGCCCAAATGTTCATTGGCTGATGAATGGATAAAGAAGATGTGGTGTACACACACACACACACACACACACACACACGAATATTATTCAGCCATCAAAAAGAATGAAATCTTGCCATTTGCAATGACACGGATGGAGCCTACATTATGCTAAGTGAAATAAGTCAGAAAGACAAATACCGTATGATCTCACTCTTTCTTAAATGTGGAATTTAAGAAAGAAAACAGATGACCATGTGGGAACAGAGAAAGGAAGAAAAAAAAGAAAGGGAAACAAGCCATAAGTGACTATTAATGATAGAGAATGAATCGAGGGTTGATGGAGGGAGTTGGGTGGGGATGGGTAGATGGGTGGTGGAGGGCACTTGTGATAGGCACTGGGTATTGTATATATATGATGGATCACTGAAGTCCACCCCAGAAACCAATATTGCTCTGTATGTTAACTAACAAAATTTAAATTTAAAAAAATTGATGGGAGAAATTGAGGGTACACAAAGAAATGGAAAGACATTTCGTGCTCATGGATTGGAAGAATATTATTAAAATGTATATATTACCAAAAGCAATCCACACATCTAATACAATCCATATCAAAACACAAACAGCATTTGTCAGAACTAGAGCAAAAAATTCTAAAATATGTATGAAACCACAAAAATCCCTTACTAGCCAAAACAATCTTAAAAAAAGAAAAGAAAAGAAAAGAAAAAAGCAAAGCTGGAGAAAGCACAGTTTCAGACTTCAAGTCTGAAAGTCTGACATGGTAATCAAAATGGTATGGCACTGGTGCAAAAATAGGCACACAGTTCAATGGAACAAAATAGGAAACCCAGAAATGAACCCACAACCATATGGTCAATTAATCTTCAACAAAGTAGGAAAGAATGCCCAATGGAAAAAAGACTGTTTCTTCAACAAATTGTATTGGGAAAACTGGACAGTAACATGCAAAGAAAGAAACTGGATCACTTTCTTACACCATACACACATGAATTCAAAATGGATTAAAGATGTAAATGTGATACCTGAAATAACAACAAAACCTAAAGAGAACACAGACAGTAACTTCTATGACATCAGCCACAGCAACGTTTTTGTAGATATGCCTTCTGAGGTGAGAGAAATAAAACTAAATATAAACTATCGGGACTTCATCAAAATAAAAAGCTTCTACACAGTAAAGGAAACAATCAACAAAAGCAAAAGGCAATCTACAGAATGGGAGAATATATTTCCAAATGACCTATCAGATAAAAGGTTAGTATCCAAAATATATACAGAACTAATAAAACTCAATACCCCAAAACAAAGAATCCATTAAAAACTGGGCAGAAGACATGAATAGATATTTCTCCAAAGAAGATATCCAAATGGCCAACAGATATATGAAAAGATATTCATCATCACTTACCACCAGGGAAATACAAATCAAAACTACAATGAGGGGTGCCTGAGTGGCTCAGTTGGTTAAGCGACTGCCTTTTGCTCAGGTCATGATCCTGGAGCCCTGGGATGGAGTCCCGCATCAGGCTCTATGCTCAGCAGGGAGTCTGCTTCTCCCTCTGACCCTCCCCGCTTCTCATGCTCTCTCTCTCAAATAAATAAAGGAAAAAAATTTTTTAAAACTTTTTTGGGGGGGCCCCTGGGTGGATCAGTGGGTTAAAGCCTCTGCCTTCGGCTCAGGTCATGATCTCAGGATCCTGGGATTGAGCCCTGCATCAGGCTCTCTGCTCAGTGGAGAGCCTGCTTCCTCCTCTCTCTGCCTACCTCTCTGCCTACTTGTGATCTCTGTCTGTCAAATAAATAAAATCTTTAAAAAACAACAACAACTTTTTTTTTAAGTTAAAAAAAGAACTGCAATGAGATATCATCTCCCACTGGTCAGAATGAGTAAGATCAACAACACAAGAAACAACAAGTGTTGGCAAGGATGTGGAAAAAAAGGAACCCTCATGCACTATTTGCAGGGATGGAAAGGGGTACAGTCACTGTAGAAAAAGAGTATGGAGATTCCTCAAAAAGTTAAAAATAGAAGCACCATGCAATGCAGAAATTTCACTACTGAGTATTTACTCAAAGAATTTAAAAAGCACTAATTCAAAGAGACACATGCACCCATATGTTCATAGCAGTGTTGTTTACAATAGCCAAATTATGGAAGCAACCCAATATCCATCAGTTGAATGAATAAAGAAGTTATGGTATACATATACAATGGGAATTTATTCAGCCATAAAAAGAATGAAATCTTTCCATTTGCAATAATTTGGATGGAACTAGAGGGTATTATGCTAAGTGAAATAAGTCAACCAGAGAAAGACAAATACCATTATCACTCATATGTGGAATTCAAGAAATAAAACAAACAAGCAAAGGTGACAGAGAGTGAGACAAATGAAGAAACACTTTTAGCTATAGAGAACAAACTGATGGGTACTGAGGGAGAGATGGGTGGAGGAATGGGTTAAATAGGTGATGGGGATTAAGGTGTGCACTCCTCTGGTGAGCCGGGTGATGTATGGAATTGTTGAGTCACTACATTGTACACCTGAAACTAATATAACACTATATGTTAATTAACTGGAATTGAAATTAAAACAAAAAAATAGAACTACCATGTGATCTGGAAATCCTACTGGCTATTTAGCCAAAAGAATTGAAATCAGGATCTTAAAGAGGTATATGCACTCCCATGTTCACTGTACCACTGCTCACAACAGCCAGGATGTGGAAACAACCCAAAGGCTCATCAATGGATGAATGGATAGAGAACATATGGTATACAATGGAATATTACTGAATCTTCAAAAAGAAGGAAATTTGAAATATGCAACCACATTGATGAAACTTGAGGATGTTATGCTAAATGAAATGAGTCAGTCACAGAACAAATACTGTATGATTTCACTTATATGTTGTATATAAAATAGTCAAATCATAAAAGCAGAGAGTATAATTATAGTTTCCAGGGGCTGGGAGGGGAAGGGAAATAAGGAGTTGATAATCAGTGGTATAAATTCTCAGTTACATAAGATAAGTAAGTTCTAAACATTTGTTGTATTAAATTATCCCTATAATTACCAATACTGTAACTACACTTAGAGATCTACTAAGAGGATACATCTCATGTTAAATGTGTTTATTACAACAGAATAAAAGTAAAAGTAAGAAAAGCAAAAATAAAAAAAACAAGTTACAACAAATTTGTCTTAATAGTTAATTAGCAGTTAGCATGTACCCAATCACTCATACTACTAAATCTGCCCCTCACAAAATCCCTATGAAGTGTAAGTAATTATTATTAATATTTTTAAAGTATTTAGCACAATGCTAAGCATATAGTAAGACCTCAACAAATGTCATCTAGTATTCTTTTTTTTTTACATCTAAAAAGAATGAGACCAAAATGTGAAGCTAATTATACAAGGTCACATATATAATTCATGGCAACTAGGATTTCAGTAAACATTTTAAATTTCCATTTGGTGATTTGTCTTTTAAAAATTTTTAATAACTCAAGATTGTTGACTAGGTAGGCAACAGCAAACTTCTTATTCCAGTAACAATGTACTAGTTAATTCAGAAAACATCTAGAAAAGCTGGAAAAACATGGATATCAATCTGCCTGAAATAGGACTGCCAGGTAAAATATAGGATACTCAGATAAATTTGGTTTTCAGATAAACAGAGAATATACTTTTAATATAAGTATGTTCCTATTATTACATGGAACAGACTTATACTAGAAAAGATATTCATTGTTTATCTCAAATTCAAATTTAGTTAGGTAGTCTTGGAATATTTTCCCTCTAAAATTGGGAATTCTAGTCCAAAGTCATCAGAGACCTGATGAGAATGGGAATATTGAGGACAAGATCCAGAAAAAGAAAACCCATAAATGAGCCTAGGATTTGGGGTTGTCATTTCCCTAGTTGGGGCTGAGGATTATGTTGATTCCAAAAAATGCAGCTGAGAAACTGGAAAAGCTAAAAGAACTTTTTTTGACTTGCAGGGCTAAGGGTATCAAACGTAAGGGTTCAGGGCCTGCCAAAGAGGAAGATTTTGGTAATCCTTCATGATTCAAGTTGGAACCCTGAACAGCAGAATAGATATGCTGCTGAGAACCTACTTGCCCTTCAAATCATTCATGTCTTAAAATGACTAAATATCACCTAGAAGGAAAATAAATCCTTTCAGGAGGGAAATCATAATAACATGATTCTTAGCCTCAAATTATTTCTGCAAGTTTTCATTTCCAATGTCCAGTTCTGTGTGTCCAGGTACACACAGATACTAGACAATGTACAAAATACTAACAGAACAAGTAGACATCATAAGCTGATTCATATGGCTTCTAGATACTGGGTTATCAGACACAAGCTTTACTGAACGTATACTGAAAACATTCAAAGAAGTAAAATACAAAATTGAAACTATCAACAAAGTATGAATCCTATAAAAATGAACCAAACAGAAATTCTGGATCTAAAAAACTACAATTTTGAAATAGTGTACTTAATAGATGGGTTTTAAAGCAGATTAAACAAAACACATGAGCATATTTAGGGAATTGGAATATAGGTCATGAAAAAATTCAGAATGAAACAAGCAGAAAAAAAAGGTATAAAATATAAGAGAAGTAAGGAACATATGGGATACTAGGGGGTGGTCTAATTTATGTATAAATTGGAATCCAAAAAGAGAGGAGAGAGACAGAGGTGTTAAAGCCAAAAATTCTCCAAAAGTGAAAAATTCTCCAAAAACTTCCAAAAGTTATAAAAAACATCAAGCTATAGATTTAAAAAAATCCTATGAACCAAAAAAAAAAAAAAAAAAAAAATACAGCACGCAGATATCACTGTAAAACTTTAAAAAAAGAAGAGAAAAATCACATCATCAACCAGTGAAGTTAAAAGCTAGATTATCTTCATAGAAACAATTTGACATATGACTATTCAGTATCAGCAGAAATCACAGATGACAAAGGAATGACAGCTTCCATATGCAAAACAAACAAACAAAAAAACCCCAATAACAACAAAACCCAACAACTGTTATATAGAACTCTGCAACCCAGAAAAATATTCTTTAAGAATAAAGTGATTATTCCTATTGCTGTCCGGACATTGCAGATTGCCATCACCATGAGCATCGGAACTTCATGGTAAGTTTTTAACTATCCATACATTACCATGTCTGCAGAAATGTCCAAGTCTTATGAATCAAAATATGATCAGAGTAGACGACTGAGAAAGACATTTGGACCAGCACAGAAGTAAAATGCCATCCTTTACCACTTGCAGAAAGAATGAAATTCTCTGTAGCAAGAAAAATGAGCTTACATCTAATATTTCATTTATAAGAGATGTGAAACAAATGTAAATCCTATCTTCAACATCCAAGAAAAGCAATTTTAACTCAAGAGGTTATAATAACTGTGAGAGAGTCAGTCCCAACAGTTATCTAAAAGGAGTAATGGAGAGTACAATATTTTCAAATGCTCAAAAAGATCAAGAAGCAATGGAGAGGATGTGGATATAAAGGAATCTTCATGTACTGTTGGTGGGAATGCAAACTGCTTCAGCCACTGAGGAAAACAGTATGGAAGTTCCTCAAAAAATTAGAAAAATAGAATGACCAAGTTATGGAAGGCGCTCAAGTATCTATTGATAGAGGAATGGCTAAGGAAGATGTGGTATAAATATACAATGGAATATTACTTAGCCATAAAAAATGAAATCTTGCCATCAGCAACAACATAGATGAAGTTAGGGTGACATAAATCAATCAGAGAAAGACAAATACCATATGATTACAGTTGTATTTGGAAAGTAAGAAACAAACAAGCAAACAAAGAGACAAACACACAGACTCTTAAATACACAGGACAAACGGGTCATTGCCAGAGGGGAGCTCCGGGGGGATGGAGAAATACATGAAAAGAATTAAGAATACACTTATCTTGATGAGCACTGAGAAAAGTATAGACTTGTTGAATCATTATACTGTACACCTAGAACTAATGTAATAGTGCATGTTAATTAAACCTCAATCAAAAAAGAAGCAGTGGAACAATAAGATACAAATTGAATTTTGAATCTGAAGAATACTTAGCTTTAGCAAGAGGAAATAATCCCAAGAGCAGTATTTTTATTTTTATTTTATGTATATATGTTTTAATTGTGTTATGTTAGTCACCATACAGTACATAATTATTTATTTTTTAATTTTTTAAAGATTTTATTTATTTATTTGACAGAGATTACAAGTAAACAGAGAAGCAGACAGAGAGAGGCAGAGAGAAGCAGGCTCCCTGCTGGGCAGAGAGCCCGATGTGGGGCTCGATCCCAGGACCCTGAGATTATGACCTGAGCCGAAGGCAGAGGCCCAACCCACTTGAGCCACCCAGGTGCCCCTATCATTAGTTTTTGATGTAGTGTTCCATGATTCATTGTCTGCATATCACACCCAGTGCTCCATGCAATACATGCCCTCCTTAATTCCCACCACTAGGCTCACGCATCCCCTTACTGCCCTCCCTTCTAAAACTCTCAGTTTTTTTCCTGGAGTCTCTCATGGTTTGTCTTTCACCTCAATTTCTCCTCCATTTTCCCCTTCTCCTAATGTCCTCCATGCTATTTCTTATGTTCTACAAGTAAGTGATACCATACGATAACTGACTTTCTCTGCTTGACTTATTTCACTCAGCATAATCTCCTCCAGTCCCCATCCATGTTGATGCAAAAATTGGGTATTCATCCATTCTGATGGCTGAGTAATATTCCATTGTATATATGAACCACATCTTCTTTATCCATTTGCCTGTTGAAAGGCATCTCGGCTCTTTCCACAGTTTGGCTGTTGTGGACACTGCTGCTATGAACATTGGGGTGCATATGGCCCTTCCTTCCCTACATCTGTATGTTTGGGGTAAATACCCATTAGTGCAATTGCAGGGACATAGGGTAGCTCTATTTTTAACTTTTGGAGGAATTTCCACACTGCTTTCCAAAGTGGCTGTACCAACTTGCATTCCCACCAGCAGTATAAGAGGGTTCCCCTTTTCCACATCCTCTCCAACACTTGTAGCTTCCTGTCCTGTTAATTTTGGCCATTCTGACTGCTGTAAGGTGGTATCTCAATGTGGTTTTGATTTTAATTTCCCTGATGGCTGATGATGATGAACATTTTTTTCACATATCTCTTAGCCATTTGTTTGTCTTCATTGGAGAAGTGTCTGTTCATGTCTTCTGCCCATTTTTTGACATGACATGATTATCTGTTTTTCGGATGTTGAGTTAGAGGAGTTCTTTATAGATCTTGAATATCAGCCCTTTTCTGTAGTGTCATTTGCGAATATCTTCTCCCATTCCATGGGTTGCCTCTTTGTTTTGTTGACTGCTTCCTTTGCTGTACAGAAGCTTTTGATCTTGATGAAGTCCCAGAAGTTCATTTTTGTGTTTGTTTCCTTTGCCTTTGGAGACCTGTCTTGAAAGAAGTTGCAGTGGCCAATGTTGAAGAGGTTACTGCCTATGTTCTTCTCTAGGATTTTGATGGATTCCTGTCTCACATTGAGGTCATTCATCCATTTAGAGTTTATCTTTGTGTATGGTGTAAGAGAATGGTCCAGTTTCATTCTTCTGTATATAGCTGTCCAATTTTCCCAGCACCATTTACTGAAGAGTTTTTTTCCATTGGGTATTTTTTTCCTGCTTTGTCGAAAATTATTTGACCATAGAGTTGAGAGTCCATATCTGGGCTCTCTACTCTGCTCCACTGGTCTATGTGTCTGTTTTGTGCCAGTACCATGCTGTCTTGGTAATCACAGCTTTGTAATACAGCTTGAAAACAGGAAACATGATGCCCCCAGCTTCATTTTTCTTTTTCAACATTTCTTTGTGGCAATTTGGAGTCTTTTCTGGTTCCATACAAATTTTAGGATTGTTTATTCCAGCATTTTGAAAAATGCCATTGGTATTTTGATGGGGATGGTGTTGAAAATATAGATTGCTCTGGGTAGCATAGTCATTTTAATGATGTTATTCTTCCAATCCCTGAGCATGGAATGTTTTTGCATCTTTTTGTGTCTTCTTCACTTCTTTCATGACTGTTCTGTAGTTCCTAGAGTACAGATTCTTTACCTTGTTGGTTAGGTTTATTCCAAGGCATCTTGTGATTTTTGGTGCTATTGTAGATGGAATCGAGTCTCTGATTTCTCTTTCTACAGTTTCACTCTTAGTGTATAAGAAAGCAACTAATTTCTGTGCATTGATTTTTGTATCCTGCTACATTACTGAATTGCTGTATGAGTTCTAGTAATTTGGGGGTGGAGACTTTTGGGTTTTCCACATATAGTATCATGTCATCTGTGAAGGGAGTTCGACTCCTTTGCCAATCTGAATACCTTTTATTTATTTTTGTTGTCTGACTGCTGTTGCTAGGACTTCTAGTCCTATGTTGAACAACAGTGGCAAGAGTGGACATCCTTATCATGTTCCTGATATCAACAGAAAGGCTCTCAGCTTTTCCCCATTGAGAAAGATATTTGCTGTGGATTTTTCATAGATGGATTTTATGAAGTTGAGGAATGTTCCTTCTATTCCTACACTCTGAAGAGTTTTAATCAGGAAAGGATGCTGTATTTTGTCAAATGTTTTTTCTGCATCAATTTAGAGGACAATGTGGTTCTTGGCTCTCCTCTTATTTATGTGTTCTTTCACATTGATTGATTTACAGATGTTGAACCACACTGCATCCCAGGGATAAATCCCACCTTATCATGACGGATAATCCTTTTAATGTACTGTTGGATCCTATTAGCTAGGATCTTGTTGAGAATTCTGGCATCTGTTTTCTTCATCAGGGATATTGGTCTGAAATTCTCCTTTTTGACAGGGTCTTTGTCTGGTTTGAGGATCAAGGTAATGCTGGCCTCATAGAAAGCATCTGGAAGTTTTCCTTCTGTTTCTATTTTTTGAAACAGATTCAGGAGAATGGGTATTATTTATTCTTTGAATGTTTGATAGAATTACCCAGGGAATCCATCAGGCCCTGGACTCGTTTTTTGGGAGGTTTTTGGTCACTGCTTCAATCTCGTTACTACTTACTGGTCTACTCAGGTTGTCAGTTTCTTCCTGTTTCACTCTTGGAAGTTCATAGTTTCCAAGAATGCATCCGTTTCTTCTAGGTTGCTTAATTATTGGCATATAGCTGTTGATAATAATTTCTGATGATTGCTTCTATTTCCTTGGTGTTAGTCATGTTCTCCCCCCTTTCATTCATAATTTATTATCCTTTCTCTTTTCTTTTGGATGAGTCTGGCCAGTGGTTTATTGATCTTATTAATTCTCTCAAAGAACCAGCTTCTAGTTTCAGTAATGTGTTCTACTGTATTTCTGGTTTCTAATTCATTGATCTTTGCTCTAATCTTAATTATTTTCCTACTCATGTGTGGGTTAGGTTTTGTTGTTGATTCTCCATATATTTAAGGAGTAAACATAGTTTGTGTATTCAGGATTTTTCTGGTTTTTGTTTTTTGTTGTTTTTGTTTTTGAGTGAGGCTTGGATGGCTATGTATTCCTTCCTTAGGACTACCTTTGCCATATCCCATAGCTTTTGGATTGGTGTGTCTTTGTTCTCATTGGTTTTCATGAGTAGTGATTAAGTTCGATGATTTCCTGGTTGACCCGAACATTAGCAGAATGGTCTTTAGCTTCCAAGTGTTTGAAATTCTTCCAAACTTTTTCTGGTGATTGAGTTCCAGTGTCACAGCATTGTGGTCTGAGAATATGCAGGGAAAAATCTCAATCATTTGGTATAGGCTGAGACTTGATTTGTGACCCGATATGTAGTTTATTCTGGAGAAAGTTTCATGCATGCTCAAGAAGAATGAGTATTCTGTTGTTTTAGGGTGGAATGTTCAGTATATATCTCTGAGGTCCATCTGGTTCAGTGTGTCATTCAAAGCTCTTATTTCTTGGTTGATTTTTCTGCTTAGATGATCTATTTCTGAGAGTGATGTGTTAAGGTCTCCTACAAATTAACATATTATTACCAATATGTCTCTTTATTTTGCTAACAATTGACTTATTATAGTAAGAAGTATGGTTGCTCCCATGTTGGGGGCATAGATATTTACAATTATTAGCTCTTCTTGCTGGATAGATCCTTTAAGAATGATGGAGTGTCCTCCTATATCTCTAGCTATAGTCAAATCTAAGCTGTCTGATTCAAGAATTGCTATCCCAGCGTTCTTTTGAAGTCTGTTGGCATGAAAGATAGATCTCCATCCCTTCACTTTCACTCTGGATCTATCTTTAGGCTCAAAATGAGTCTCTTGTAGATAGAATATGGATGGGTCCTGTCTTTTTGTCCAATCTGCAACCCTGTGTCATTTTATGGGAGCAGTTAGGCCATTCAAGTTGAGAGTAATTACTGACAGATAAGTTGCCTGTGAAGTTCCTGTTTCTATAGATTGTCTCTGTATATCTCTGTTCTGTACCACTCTTGGGGTCATTCTTTCATAGAACCCCACTACCCCTTAATATTACTTTCAAGGTTGGTTTAGTGTCACATACTCTTTCAGTCTCTGCCAGTCCTAGAAGCTTCTTATCTCTCCTTCTATTCTGAATGACAGCCTTGCCAGATAAAGAATTCTGGGCTGCATATTCTTCTCATTTAGTACCCTGAATATGTCTTGCCAGCCCTTTCTGGTTTGCCAGATCTCTGTGGACAGGTCTGACATTATTCTGATGTTCCTCCCTCTGTGTGTAAGGAATCTCTTCCTCCTAACTGCCCTTAAAATGGTTTCCTTGGTTCTAAGATTTGACAGTTTTACTATTACATACCTGGGGGTCGATCTTCCTTCATCGATTTGGGGGTTGTCTTTTCTGCCTCTAGGACATGATTACTTGTTTCATTCCCCAGATTAGGAAAGTTCTTGGCTATGATTTGGTCAAATATATCTTCTAGTCCTCTCTTTCCCCACCCCCTCAGGGATCCCAATAATTCTGACATTGAAATGTTTCATGGTGTCATTTATTTCTCTAATTTTGTTTTCATGGATTTTAAGTTTTTCCAGGCCTCCTCCTGCTCCTTCTTTTCTATAAGTTTGTTTTCAAGATCACTAATTCATTCTTCTGCTTCATTTACCCTGTTCGAGTGCCTAGATTAGATTGCATCTCAGGAATAGAATTTTTAAGTTCTGCCAGATCTGTTCTCACTTCTGCCCTTAACGAATCTATGTTGCCATTAATAGTTTTCTCCAGCCCATTGTCTTCATAATTGCTACCCTGAAGTGTATTTCTGACATCTTGCTTAGATCCATATTCATTAGATCTGCTGGAGAGGCCACTGTCTTTGGGTCTTTTCTTTGTTCGGAATTCCTCCTCCTTGTCATTCTGTTGTGTTGTGGTTGAGGGGATGTATAGTTGAAAGTATCAACCACTATCCAGGCAAGGTACACCCTGGGAAGTTTCAGAGCAATTGGAAGTCACCGCCAAAGAGAAAAGGGGAAAAAACCCCCACCCAAAATGAGCCCCAAGAGTAAGTTTAGAAAGTACAGAACCAAAAACAAAAAGACTGACAAAAGAAAAAGAAAAACCCAGACAAAATGAGCCTCCAAAATAAGATTTATAAAGTACAAAAACAAAAGTGAACAAATAGAAAGACCAACAAAAAAAAAAAAGAGAGAGAGAGAGAAGAAAAAAGGAGGGGGCAGGTGACAGAAAGGTGGTTATAATCTGTTGATGTGGACAAGGAAGGGTATTTCAATTCTTCCTGGGTGTATCTTGTTATCTTTGTTAGAGAACTCAAGTTTCCAGAGATACAGGGAAATCAAAACTGGTATATACACAAAGGCAGTATTGAATAGGGGAAAAGGGACTACACTGAAGCTTATATCTCTATATATTTATTTAAAAAAAGAAAAAGCATATGTATGAAAAAATTCAAGTTAGAAAGTTTCTATGGAATATGCTATATTAAACATCTAGTTGAAATGGTAAGTAGGTAAAAAAAAATGAAAGAAAAAGAATCATGAGAATTAAAAAAAGAGAGAGAGAGAAAGTTGTATCTAAGAAATATACAGGCCGTGAGGCACTACCAGGAGCTTAGCATACAGTTTCCCCGGGATGTTGGGCTTTAACAGTTTTATGGGGACCCTGTGGTTATTGTCCTCTTGTTCCTTCAGCTTGTCTTCTGGTGGAGGTGGGGGGCTGCTGCATTGTTTTTCAGTCAGTCCTGCTTGGGCAGGGTTGCCCTAACCCCTATCAAGGGGCTGGGTTCTGTGGAAACTGGTTTTTCAGGCTTTTGTTCTCTGGAGGTTTTTGTTTTCTGGCGGCTTTTCACACCTTTTCAGAGGGTCAGAGCAAAGTAAACTGCCTGCACCCAGACCTCCGCCTCAAAGAGAAGCCACAGTCTGCTCCCCTCTGAATGGTCTAGAACACACAGACTCCCCCTGTCAACCCTGCTGAATACCGCAGCCTCCCGCAGCACACCCCCAGCCACTGTCTCAGTGGTTGCCCGAGGCCTCTGCTTTCTGCACCTCCTGCCACCAAAACCACGACCAATACTGATCCAGGTAAGCCCGGTCCCGACACCCGCCATTCCCAGGACTGCTGACTCAAGCCCTTGGTGGGTCCTCTCAGGCAAGGGTGGGAGATGGCTGTGGCCAGTTGGGAACTGTGGGCTTAGGTCCCCACCTGCAGCCACCTACTCCTAACGACTATCCCTTATGGTCCTTTGTTCTCTTTGAGTACCGTTATTAGTCCCTTCCCATCTCACAGCCACGGGTCTCCAAGCTATTGCTGGTTCCCAAGAGCAGGAACTTTCATACTGGAGTAGTACTTTCCAATGGCTCACTTCTGATGGCTCTCTCCTCCCTCTGTTTATCCTCTGATATCTGCCCACACTCTCCCAACTCCTTTCTACCTCTCCACTGATGATCCTCTGCCTGCCTAGAGATCCAGAAGTGTGTAATCTTACATCTCAGGCTGATTTCATGGGTGTTCCAAGTGTTCGGGCAGATATCCAGCTCAATTCAGAGGACTGGTTGAAATAGGGTCCCCTACTCCTCTGCCATCTTTGCCCTTTCCTCTCCCAAGAGCAGTATTTTTTTAAAATTTTTTCTATTTTATTTTATTTCTTTTCAGTGTTCCAGCATTCATTGTTTATGCACCACACCCAGTGCTGAGCACCCTGCAATACGTGCCCTCCTCATTACCCACCACCAGGCTCACCCAACCTCCCACTCGCGCCCCTCCAAAACCCTCAGTTTGTCTCTCAGAATCCACAGTCTTGCATGGTTTGTCTCCTCCTCCAATTCCCCCCTCATTTCTCTCCATCTCCCAATGTCCTCCATGTTATTCCTTATGCTCCACAAGTAAGTGAAACCATATGAGACTTGACTCTCTCTGCTTGACTTATTTCACTCAGCATATTTTTAAAGAAATAATCAACATTAATGATATGAACCTTCTTGGGGTCTCCCAGTCTATCCTACATAGCAATAAGTTCATTTCTACATGGAAAAAAATAAAATGGAATTAAATGGATTTTAAGAAATAAGTAGCTTAGAGAAAGGCTGTGATTTTTGACAAAAACAAAAGGAAGGCTTCCTAATAAATGGGAATAAATGGAATTAGTGTTCACTGACAAGATGCCTAACATTGAAGATTCCATGATGTATGTAAACAGTTAACACTTGGAAAAGTCACTTTAATTTAAAGCTGATACTGTCTGTTGGATATCTTGAAAGTAGAGGTTTAAAGCCTTTCATATATCAGGCCCTGGTTTTGGACTAACACCAGAATAAAGCAGTCTACCTTTTACATAAGCTTGTCCAGTAACATTTCATTTAAGCAGTCTGCATTCAATAACTCATTCAAAAAAAGGAAAATATGTAAATGTGAATGCCATAAGAAGTTGTACCAAAAAACTTTGTTCTCTACACATAGCTCTGAAAACCATGGTATTTTCACTTGGCATTCAAATGTTATTTTTGTAGTAAAATTCTCATTAAAGTAATATATGACTCTAATAGAAAAAAAGTCATGGTATTACAGAATATCAAATTGATCTGTCAAAAGTTTGTAATTTGGTAAGATATTATCCCACTTAAATCTGCATTTCCAGAATTGGTTTAGAATGCTATATTATGGACTAATTATATTAACTTTTTAATTTGAAAATAATTGAAAAAATAAAGTCATAAATTTTGAATAAACAGAGAAGATGTTCACATCTTTAAGTATTTCACATTTGCCTAACTTATAAAAATTGCGATGAGGGAAAAAAAATTGCCATGAGGTAAGGTCACTTTTCTCTAATAGCTAAATTATGATTACTTCAATGAAAAATACTTAATTGCAACTTCTTTCTGAAGTAATTATAATAACCGATATTTCTCTTTTTTTTTTTTTTTTTTTTTTTTTTTTTTAAAGATTTTATTTATTTATTTGACAGAGAGAAATCACAAGTAGGCAGAGAGGCAGGCAGAGAGAGAGAGGAGGAAGCAGGCTCCCCGCTGAGCAGAGAGCCTGATGCGGGACTCGATCCCAGGACCCTGAGATCATGACCTGAGCCGAAGGCAGCGGCTCAACCCACTGAGCCACCCAGGCGCCCGATATTTCTCTTTTTACATGAAGAACTATACATTATTTGAGCAATTTCTTATTTAGAACAGCAGCATAAATCCTATGTTTGTGCTTTCAAATATGGTACCACAGCAAAAGAGGGATATTGATCAAACTAAACCATTAGGTAAAATAACATTACAACTTCAATTTATGGACAATATTTATTTCAGGTGCTAGAGGGCTGATTCTAAACTCAACAATGATCCAATAAATGTATTTCGTTTCCTGTTTCAGTGCAGGTTATTAGACAAGTATTTCTGGTCTCTGGGATCTTGCATGTGGAGTATTTGCTAAAAGGCAATTAGCGACTTGCTCTTCCTTCTAGAACAGAGTAATCGTAGCAGACAAATGCTTCTGTTGCTAACTCAGTAAGCTGATTTTGAAACAAAATATTTAAGGCACTGCAGAGCAATGGAAACAAGAGAAGGGAGAGACCAGTCGGGTGAATGATAACCTACATACCCTTCCCTGGGTGGCAGAGGACAGGCACAGCAGCTGCTGCCTACGTGCGACCAGAGTGAAAGGACTGGAGACCTCAATACCCAGCTGATTTCCCCTCATATTTTGCCAAATCTTTGCTTTTAGGGCAGAAGACTAGAAATCTAATCATGGAAACATCTGAAAAGTAGAGCCCGAATCTTCTGTCCCTTGGTCGGGAGGAGATCTGGCGGGGAGAGGGTCAGGGAAAAGTCCCTGGAGAAAATCCTTGGATCCCTATGCAAACCCTGGAGAGGGGTCCCTAGGAACCCAGTGAGCCAGAAGGAGATTCCAGCTTACCAAGACTGTACTGCCCTTCATTGAGCTTATCCTTTCGTTAGGTCCCCACCATCAGCACCTGCACCACTGAGCTGAGGAAAGGGCAAATGCCCTCCCGGAGGAGATACCACCACCGAAGCTTCTACCTTTCATGGCCAACATATGATGATGGATAGAAAACTGCCAGGTACAATAAGACACAGAAGTAACCGGCCTAAAGCACTAACCAAAACAGAAATAGGGCCCTGATACTGAAGTCATTAGGCAAAGACTTTAGGGGTTTTTTTGTAATTTCAATTCAATTAATTAACATATAGTATATTATTAGTTTCAAAGGTAAAGTGATTCCTCAATTGCATATAACACCCAGTGCCCTCCTTAACGCCTGTCACTTAAGCAAAGACTTTAAAGAAAACAGATAAAGTGCAACCTTTGTCAGAAAATTAGAACCAATAGAAATGAATCAAATAGCAACTTTATTATTGAAAAACAGAAGAGCTGAAATTAAGAACACAATACAAGGGCTTAGTAGCATAGCACATGTAGCAGGAAGGGGGTCAGTTAGATGCATTCATAGAGCAAATCCAGACCGAAGAAAGAGAGACAAAAAAGAATGGTAAATACAGGCGAGGGAATAGGGATATATGGGACAGTAGAATGACTGGAGTCCCAGAGAACTGGGCAAAGGTAACCAGGGAAATAATAATAACTTGTCATCTAGCCTCAGGATAAAAACAAAAATCACTCATTAAAACATCATAGTTCAGGGGCACCTGGGTGGCTCAGTCAGTTAAGCCTCTGCTTTCGGCTCAGGTCATGATCTCAGGGTCCTGGGATTGAGCCCTGCATTGGGCTCTCTGCTCAGCAGGGAGCCTCCTTCCCCCACCCCCGCCCCGTGATCTCTCTCTCTGCGTCAAATAAATAAACAAAATCTTAAAAAAAAAATTATAGTTTAGTTGCTGAAAACAAAAGACAGAGGGAAAAGTCTTAAAAGCATCAGAGGAAAAAAAACCCATATTATTTTCAAAGGAATGAAAGACTAACAGATGACTTTTCAGAAGACAGAGAAGTGACAGACCTAAGTGCTAAAAAAATAACAACTAACCTAGAATTTCATATAACTGTGAAATTATTCTTCAGAAGTCAAAGTGAAATAGTGACATTCTCAGACAAAAATGGAGGGGTTTATCACTAGCAGGCCTGCACCAAAAGAAATACAAAAAAAAGAAGCTCTTTCCTTCTAGAAGGAAAATGACCCCAGAGACAGAAACATAGAAGTGGAGGGGCTTGAGCTAAATGGTGGCATAGAAGTAGAACCATAGGCTTGTCTCATCCCCTAAAAAGAGCTTTATAACTAACGATCAGATCAACCTGAGGTGTAGCAGAATTAACTCCACAACTAGAGGGAGAGAAGAAACCACATCAAGGGAGCGAGGTAGTACAGAGACCTGGTTTGGGGTTGAAATGGATCACTGGGGCTGTGGAGCTGGTGTGGACAGGGTGGGGGGAGCTGTGGTTGTGGGCAAAGGTGAGAGAGAGAGAGACAGAGCTAGAGACAGAGGAGCACACAGGGGAAGACACAAGGAGAACATTTCCCCCAAGCCATTGGCTGGGAAAATGAGAGGGGCTAATTTCCTTGATTTCTTGCAACCAGCAAGGCTTGAAGGCAAGAGTTTTATCTATCTATCTCTCTATCTATCTATCCTTATTTTAATTTTTTTATTATGTTATGTTAGCCACCATACAGTACATCATAAGTTTTTGATACAGTGTTCCAAAATTCATTGTTTGTATATAAACCCCCACTGCTCCATGCAATACATGCCCTCCTCAATACCTATCACCGGACTAAGACCAGAGTTTTAAAGGTCGGTGGGCTTGGCTGGGATGAAACCCCAAGGGTGCCCCTCGCCTGGAGAGAAGGTAGGTAAGCAACCCTGGGGGCAGATGGCCTGGAAATGGCAATCTCAGGAGCTCCTGGGGCACAACAGGGGGCAGACTGTTCACTCTTCTTGGAGCTCATCCCCGAGAGGTAGTATTCACAGAGGCTCCTCTCCAGGAACAAAGGAGTCAGTTGGCACCATTTCCCTCCCTTGACCCTCAGCCTAGGTGCAGAGCCAGGGACAGAGGGCAGCCAGCCCAGCACTGGCCTCCTGGCCTGCTCACTCCGAGTTCCATCCCCCTGCACTCTGCTGCAACTGCCCTTCTTAGTCAAACCTCTCTCAATCCCAGTGTGGCGGGACCTAGCCCCCAGAAGACCAATGCAGGCCCCTGCCCAGACCCTGTTTTATTTATTTATTTTTCCTTTTTTAAATTTTTTAAAATTTCTTTTCAGTGTACCAGAATTCATTGTTTATGCACCACACCCAGTGCTCCATGCAATACGTGCCCTCCTTAATACCCACCACCAGACCCTGTTTTAAAAGTTAGCAGGCTTGGCTGAGATAGAGCCCAGAGGGCAATGGGCTGCTTGGGGCAGAAAAGGCAGGCAAACAAGCTGGGCGCAGACGGTGTGGAAATAGCGGAGTGAAAAATGAATGGGACACATGGAGAGAGATTATTTGCTGGTCTCAGAGTGCTTCCCTGAGAGTCAACATGTACTGAGGCTCCTCTCTGGGGACAAGAGTTGACTGGTGCCATTTTCCTCCCCTGCCCCTCAACATAAGCACAGAACCACCTGTAGGAGGCAGCATGGGGCCTACAGGGGCTGCCTCGCCTGCTTACACCACACCTACTCCTGAGCTCTGGCAGGGCTGTGTTCTCAAGCAAGGGCGCCTCCATCCCCACACAGGGGGCCTCTTCCCCAGAAGACCAACCCCTGCCCACACCGTATCTCCCAGCCAGAGAGATCAGTGGGGCCTCAGTTCTAGCAGAAGTAGCTTCGGATCTCATTTCACAAGCAGACCAAAGCATACACCTTGTTAAAACTTCCCGCTTCTGGCCAGGTACCAAACACTGCCCACGAGAGACAAGGAGAGTCTCTGCAGACAACTGGCCTGAAGGATAAAATAGACGAGAGACAGCTGCAGAATGCACATGGTGCACACCTGAGATGCTCCCAGGAGCACCAGGCCCTGGACACATGTATGATCGCTTCCTCATAAGGCCATCACTTCCGGGGGCAGGAGCCATAACTGGCTTTTCTTTTCCTTCCTTCCTTCCTTTTTAAATATTTTATTTATTTATTTGACAGAAAGAGACACAGCAAGAGAGGGAACACAAACAGGAGGAGTGGGAGAGGGAAAAGCAGGCTTCCCACTGAGCAGGGAGCCTGATGTAGGGCTCCATCCCAAGACCCTGGTATCAAGACCCTAGCTGAAGGCAGACGCTTAACAATTGAGCCACCCAGGTGCCCCCATAACTGGGTTTTCTAATACACAAAAGAAGGCAGAGACTTTGAATGCCAAGATGGAGGAATTCACCCCACATGAAAGAACAAGAAAAGGTCATGCCAGAGATCTAAATGAAACAGATGTAAGTAACATGCCTGCTAGAGAATTTAAAGGAATGATCATACGGATATTTGCTGGGCTTGAGAAAAGAATGGAAGCCTTCAGGGAGGCTCTTAGCATTTGGACAAAGAGTTGAAAAACAATCAGTCAGGAATGAAAAATACAATTACTGAGATTTGACTGGTTATAATATCCACCAGGCTGAAGAAGCCGAGGAATGAATTATTGACCCAGAAGACAAAAGAATGGAAAATAATGAAGCTGAACAAAAGAAAGAAAGCAGAATTATGGATCATGAGAGTAGACTTAGGGATCTCAGGATCTCCATCAATGTAATAGTGTTCATATTATAGAAGTACCAGAAGAGGAAGAGAGGAAAGGGGGGGCAGAAAATTGATTCAAGGCAATGAAAGTTGAACACTTCCCTAATCTGGGGAAGGAAACAGACAGGTTCTGGAGGCACAGAGGACTCCCATCAAAAATCAGCAAAAACAGTCCAACACCAAGATATATTGTAATTAAATTTGAAAAATATAGTGATAAAGAAAGAATCTTAAAAGCAGCAAGAGAAAAGAAATCCTTAACTTACACGGAAGACCAGAGAGAGAGAGAGATCACAAGTAGGCAGAGAGGCAGGCAGCGAGAGAGAGGGGAGGAAGCAGGCTCCCTCCTGAGCAGAGAGCCCAATGAGGGGCTTAAAAAAAAAAAAAAAAGAAACAAGAAAAATCTCAAATACAGAACCTAATAGACCAAATAAACACCTAAAGGACCTAGAAAAAGAAAAACAAACAAAGCCTAAAGCAGGCAGAAAAAGGGAAATAATAATAAAGATTAAGGCAGAAATAAATGATATAGACTCAAAAAACAATAGAACAGATCAGTGAAACCAGGAGCTGGTTCTTTGAAAAAAGTAATAAAAATGATAAATACCTAGCCAGACTTATCAAAAAGAAAAGAGAAAGGACCCAAATAAATAAAATCACAAATGAAAGAGGAGACACAACCAACACAACAGAAATACAAGCAATTTTAAGAGAATACTATGAAAAACTATATGCCAACAAATTAGACAGCCTGGAAGAAATGGATGAATTCCTAGAAACATATAAACTAAAAACAACAACAACAACAACAACAACAAAACCTGAAATAGAAGGAAGGAATAGAAAATTAGAAGAAACAAAATTAGAACAAACCGATAGCCAGCAAATAAATTGTATCAGTAATCAAAAACCTCCCAACAAACAAAAGTGCAGAGCCAGATAGCTTCACAGGGGGGAATAGTACCAAATATTTAAAGAGTTAATACCTATCCTTGTTCAACTGTTCCAAAAAAACAGAAATGGGAGGACACTTCCAAACTCATTCTATGAGGCCAGCATTACCTTGATACCAAAACTAGATAAAGTCACCATTGAAGAGTGAACTACAAGCCAATATTCCTGATGAACATGGATGCAAAAATTCTCAATAAAATATTAGCAAATGGAATCCAACAGTACATTAGAAGAACCATTCACTAAGATGAGGTGGGAATTATTCTTGGGCTACAAGGGTCGTTCAATATCTGCAAATCAATCGACGTGATACCCTACATCAATAAAAGAAAGGGTAAGAACTATATGATCCATTTAATAGATACAGAAAAAGCATTTGACAAAGTACAACAGCCATTCTTGATAAAAACCCTCAACATAGTAGGGTTAGAGAGAACAAAACTCAACATAATAAAGGCCATATATGAAAAACCCATAGCTAATATCATTCAATGGGGAGAAACTAAGAGCTTTTCCTCCACAGTCAGGAAAAAGACAGGGATGTCCACTCTCGCTGTTATTTAACATAGTACTGAAGTCTTAGCCACGCCAGTCAAACAACAAAATGATACAAAAGACATCCAAATCAGCAAAGAAGAAGTCAAACTTTGACTATTTGCAGATAGCATGATACTCTATATAGAAAAAACAAAAGACTCCACCAAAAATTGCTAGAACTGATGCAGGAATTCAGTAAAGTCACAGGATACAAAATCAAGGTACAGTTGTATTTCTATACACCAGTAACAAAGCAGCAGACAGAAATCAAGGAATTAATCCCATTAACTGCACCAAAAATAGTGAGATACGTATGAATAAACCTAACCAAAGAGTTAAAAGAACTGTATTCTGAAAACACTGATGAAAGAAATAGAAGACAACACAAGGAATTGGAAAAACATTCCATGCTTGTGGATCTGAAGAATAAACTTTGTTAAAATGTCTATACTAACCATTTAATGCAATCCCTATCAAAATACCACCAGCATTTGTCACAGAGCTACAACAAACAATCCTAAAATTTGTATGGAACCACAAAATTACTCTGAATAGCCAAAGCAATCTTGAAAAAGAAAAGCAAAGCTGGAGGCATCCCAATTCCGGACTTTAATTACATTATAAAGCTACAGTGATGAAGACAGTACGGTACTAGCACAAAAACAGACACATAGATCAGTGGAACAGAATAGGAAACTCAGAAAAGAATCCACAACTATTCGGTCAATTACTCTTCAACAAAGCACGATTTTTAATGGGGAAAAAAGCAGTCTCTTCAACAAATGGTATTGGGAAAACTGGACAATACTGTGCAAAGAATGAAACTGGACCACTTTCTTACACCATAAACACAAAAAAATCTCAAAATGGATTAAAGACCTAAATGTGAGACAAGAAACCATTAAAATCCTAGAGGAGAACACAAGTATTAACCTTTTTGACATCAGCCATAGCAACTTCTTACTAATGTGTCTCATGAGGCAAGAGAAATAAAAGCAAAAATAAAACTATTGGGATTTCATCAAAATAAAAAGCTTCTGCACAGCAAAGGATACAGTCAACAAAACTAAAAGGTAACTTAGGAAATGGGAGATGTTTGCCAATGACACATGTGAAAAAAGGTTTGTATCTAAAATATACAAGAACTTATAAAACTCAACATTCAAGAAACAAATAACCCAACTAAAAATTTTGCAGAAGACATGAATAGATATTTTTCTAAAGGAGACATCCAGATGGCCAACAGACACATGAAAATATGCTCAATATCATTCATTATCAGGCAAATACAAATGAAAACTACAATGCGGTATCACCTCACACCTGTCAGAATGGCTAAAATCAACAACACACGAAACAACAGGTGTTGGCAGGGATGTGGAAAAGGGGAACCCTCTTACACTGTTGGTGGGAGTGCAAACTGGTGCAGCCATTCTGAAAATCAGTATGGAGGTTCCTCAAAAATTAAAAATAGACCTACCCTACAATCCAGCCATTGCACTACTAGAAGTGTTTATCCAAAGGACACAAAAATACCAATTTGAAGGGATACAAGTACCCTGATGTTTACAGCAGCATTACCAATAATAGCCAAATTATGGAACGAGCCCAAATGTCCACTGGCTGATGAATGACTAAAGAAGACATAGTACATATACATAATGGAATATTATTCAGCCATCAAAAAGAATGAACTCTTGCCATTTGCAAGAATGTGGATAGAGTTAGGGAGTATTATCTACGGGAAATAAGTCAGAAAGACAGATACCGTAAGATTTCAATTGTATGTGAAATTTAAGAAACAAAACAATCATGGGGAAAAAAGAGGCAAACCAAGAATCAGAGTCTTCACTGTAGAGAACACACTGATGATCACCAGAGGGGAGGTGGGTGGGGGATGAGTTAAATAGGTGCTGGGGACTAAGGAGGGCACATGTGATGAGCACTTGCTGTTGTGTAGAACTGCTCAATCAGGAAATTTTACATCTGAATCTAATATTATACTGTGTCTTAAGTACCCAGAATTTAAATAAAAACTAAAAAAAGCAAAAAGGCTGCAAGATTAAAAAAAAAGAAAAAAACCCCACAGATGTACGGAAAGGAGGGAGGAGATACAGAATGGGTTAAAAAATGTGAGTAAAGCTTTGCTTCTTGATTTGGGTGCTGTGTACATGGATGTGTTCACTTTCTGAAAATTCATAAGCTCTGCGTTTAAATTTGCGTGTTTTTCTGTTGTGTTATGCTTCACTTAGAATTTTACCAAAACAAAGCAAAACAAAAACTGCTTAGTGGAAAATGTACAGCTTTAAATGCATACATAGAGAAGAATAGCTAAAAACCAATGAGCTATGCAGCCATCTCAAGAAATTAGAAAAAGAACAACAAATTAAACCCAAGGGAAGAAGACGGAAGGAGATCATAAAAATAAAAATAAGAGCAGAAAGGAAAAAAACAGAAAACATATAGAGAGGATCAAGAAAACTAGAATTTGATTCTTTGAAAAGATTAATAAAATAAGATTTTAAAAATCCCTGATAAGAGGATCCTTCTATCTAGAAGGATCAAAGAATCTGAAGTGAAAAAGAAGTACCATCTAGTCGCTGACACTTTGTCCTCTCTCCTGGCTGAGGTTGTCCCTCAACCTCCCTGGGGTATTCAAGCTGGAAGCAAGGATCCCAACAGATCCTCGGAGGCCAAATACAGGATTGGCCATACACCACAAAGTCTAACACGTTCTGTGCCACATATTTTTATCCCTCATCCTGGATTACGGGGGTCAGTCTCTGCATTTCAGTCCACGTGGTGGGAAGGCTTTTAACTGGTCAGATGGTGGAGAGCTGAGTTCCCTAGGGTTGACATAGGACACATAAACTAAGAACGACAGACTATCCTACCGAAGAGGTCCAGATGGTAGAAAGTACAGTTCCTGGCATAAAGGGACAGGGTCAGATGGAGACCCTACCCCACATCCTATCCTGATCACTAATAACTTAACCCAGCCCTTGACCAGCTGGTGTGTTTTCTTGAACTCTTTCAGGGAAGCATGTACTTTTATCAGGTACTCGCCAAATTCTTCCAGATTTGCCAGTGCCATGAAGGGCAAGGATGCATTGGGGCAGAGTGTATGAAGGACACTGAGAGTGTATGGGTGGAGGAGGGAAGCAATCTCAGCGAGAATTTTAAAATGAACCGTTTAGGATCAGTAGAGCATTTTGAATATTGACTTACAAAACTGGATCAAGGTGAGAACCACAAATGGAATGTCAGCAGCCTGTTATCAGAAGACCTGACTGTTGACGAGGTTTCATGACAATTGGGGCACGAGATATACTGCACTACGGCAGTAAAGGGGGTCAGAGCTCCACACCCATGGCTCTTCAGGAGGTTGGGAGGGTAACTTTAGGCTAACTGGGTACATCCTTGACCATGCACAGATCTTAGGGATCTAAGGCAGAGTAATTTCTGATACCTGGTCACCAGATACCAGATAGCCCTGTGACCATATTTAAGAGGGCTGCTATGCTACCAGCTCCAGGGATGCAGCTCACAGAACTCTACCAAAATAGCTCTCCGGGAGTCACGTAACACAGACAGTCACGCTTTAATCTTGCAAACAGGCTGCATGACAAGGTAAGATCCTCAGAGGTGGGCTAGCCTGGCAAAAAGTGAAGCATCCAGCCCAGTGGAAAACGCTGCTTTGTCTCCAGATACCCCTTTGCCTCACAGGGAGCCTCTCTTCTGCCCCTACCCAATTTTCCCTTAGATTCTAGGAGACACTTAACTTTTTCACCATCTGATGCTCAGGCGGGACTAACGGTGTCAGCTGCAGATAGGACCACGGTTTTCTGCGGAGAGACTCTTGCAGGCTAGGAATATTCAGACCTGCAGGTCCGGCCCAGGAGAGCCCACCCACCAGTCTGGCTCCCAGCCACACAGGATGTGGTAGCTCGAAGCTCATATAGAAATGCCAGGCCATCTGGCATGCTGCATATTGAATTGGCTGCTGCTTTTCCCAGGTGCAGCTGATTCCAAAGCCTAGGACACAGCAACTGAATCTTGGGTCTCTCTAAGAGACCTCTGCATTTAAAAAAGCAGCCTTGCAGCAGGCAAATTCCTTGCCTGAGAAGGGGACAATGCACTCCAGTGATGTGGGATTTCATGAAAAGAATAACATTTGCGGGTTTTGAATTTACTGCCTCTTGGGAAAAACTCATTTCTGAATTGGAGGCATTGATTTTCACTATTTGGCTGAGTTGGGGAGTCCATTCAGGAATAGAGTCCACAGACGCTGAGAGGAGTGATGGGGCAGGTTAGTGTCAAGGCTGTTAGAGAAAAAAGTGATGAATGAGGCCCACATGCCATCCCATAAAACCCAGAACTATCAACCTGGCTAATGGTGCAAGCTTCTGATGGGCTCGCAGGGCCTCCCTTTCCACGTGTCTGGCATCCACAGACCAATCTGTAGAACTGGAAGTTTCAGCATCTCTTTCTGGGTAAGCTCAGAGAGGAGTCTATTCCAGATAATCAGGAATTGTCCTAAAGGAAGGTGTGTGGAAGTGGGAGAGGTGACAGAAGATCATCGAACACACCAAGTTCAGCCACTCCTTGCTTGTGTCAGAGGTGGTCAAGCGAGAGGAACATGCGTCATCAGAAACAGTCTTAATTTGATGTAAATATCCCAATGGTAACTACTGCCTTACTTTTCTACACTCCCTCGAGGTGGCCGGAGTCACAGGTTTTATGAACTTCTTACTACCTTGCATCTGGCTTAGCTTCTTGCCTGCAGCCAGCCTGGAGCTTCCTCTGAGCTTTGTATCATCCTTCCGCGTTTCATACAGAGTCTCAGGACACCCTGATCCTTTAGGCGAGTTCCGAATTACCTGGCTCCTTTCCAGCCCTGGCAGGTGGCCCCAGCGCAGGAACGACCCTCCCCCGTTCCTCTTCGCTCCGCCGCCGACAGAGGGCGCCAGAGGGGCTGCGCATCGGAACCCCAGTTAGGACCCTCGTGAGCACTCCCGGGTGGTGGTGGGGGTGTGTGTGGTGTCGGGTCTTCTTTCAAGAGTCCATCTCTTACAAGAATTTGCTTTGTGCAGTTGCCTCGTGTGGTTACTTCGTCTGTGTCTTGTATCCAGAGCTTCTATTTAACGGGTTCTGATGTTTTAAGTATTCATTGTTTTGTATTGAGTTTTGCCTGAATTTTATTTTCTCCAATTTGGGAACCACCTATGATTACGCTAGTAGGAAGAGGGCTCGCGGCAGAACATTTTGGTCATTCTTTTCCATGTACCCACACCCTTCTTGCCTTTTCCCTTCTGTTACTGTTTGTGTGTTTTTACATCTTCTCTTCCCCTTCTGAAAAGTACTTCATATTATATATATTCTTTATCTTTTCATCTGTTCCTTTGTTAAAGGGTCAGACAGGACTTAAAATTTTAATACTCACAAGAAATTCATGTTCTCTATTACGGAAAACCCACACTGTAAAATAAGCCTCCTTTTTTCGGGGGTAACTATTAATGGAGAGAGAGGGGGGAGTCCACAGAATTTCTAGATTCTGTATAAAAATAGCAGTGCTTCATATATGTCATTCTCTGGTAGATGGTGTGGTATTTGTAACTATATTTTCTCCAAGGATATTGAGGGCATAATGACACAGTTCCTCCCTTAGAAGTCACGTTCTCTGGTTTGGATTTTAAAGACAGATTGGTGCTCATTCTGGTGAAACTGAAAGAAACACAATTCGCTCCTTTCTCCTTTCAGCATTTGTCTGTCCTCTTCTCTCAGGTAACAGCCGGCAGTAGAAACGTGGATCTAAATATGGACCAGGACCTGCCGACTCTGGTTTTGCTTGGGAAGCAGGAAACTGTGCTAAGATTAGCAGCTGCTGCAACAGAGAAGGCATTGTTTGCATTTTCTAGACCTTGTGGATGTTGTTGGGTTTTTCAGTATTCTTGGGTATCATATGAATTCTAGGATTTTGAGAAAGTGAGACTCATGAGTGACTGAGGTCTGGATTAATGAGAATTTGTGAGGAGTTAGTGCTTTTTTTTTTTTTTTTTAACAGGACATGAACTCTGAACTTTCTTAGCTCTACAAAGCCCTTAAGGACAGACAGCATCACTGGCATCATTTCAAAATGGCCTTGGAGTTGACTTAGGGAAAACCTGTTTTGGTGGATGACAGCAGCTCCTGGGGGTAACCTCTGAACTGGCCCCAGGTATATGCAAAGGACAAGTGTCTAGGAGGTCACACATGGTGTTCCGTCAGGTTTCCCTGACCTTTGTGGGTCTCTGTCCTCAAGAACACTACAGCTGTGCACGACATAGACTTGACTAAAAGGCTCAGTGGGTCAAAAGGAAGAAATGTAAGCTGGGAATGTAGTAAAAAAGGGAGAATGCTCTTCTGGCATCAGCTTCCAGGACCTGAATCAAAGAAGGAAGAGTTCCTAATCACTAACTAAGACCTGAACCAAAGAAGGAAGCATTGCTAATCACTAAACTGATTGGTCCAGTTCCCAGTGTGGACTGGCCCATGTTAAGTGAAGAGCAGAGTAAGTCTGCTTAAAAAGGTGGTACCGCTCTGCTACCTCCTTATTCCAAGAACTGGACAGATCAGAACTACATGCTGTCTTTGTAGTACCTGGTTGCCATATGCATCTGCCTGGGGACCACTTGGTTCCCTCCCTTACCCATATTTCTCTGTCTCTTCCTCTAGATGGCTCAAAGGCCAGGTGTGGGAAAAAGAAGACAAAATGGTTGTTATCCTTGTGCATAAGTCTCTTGCTTTCTATACAGGAGTTCTGAACACTAGCTTAATTAATTCACTAATTAACGGAATAAGTATTTATTAAGCCTCCCTAAGAGGAGATGCTACTAGCAATAAAAAAAAAAAAGTTTTAAAAAGTTATCTTGTGTTGAAATTATGGGTGATTTTTACTTTAATCCTTTCTTCAGATTTTGTTGAAAATAGGTAAACTTTAAAAAATGTCTATACAAAAAAAAAAAGTCTATACAAACGGGATTCATACACATCTAACAAATACACTGAAACAGATAAGATTCTGGATTTATGTGTGAAGGAGTAACTGACATCTTTGAGTGCGTCTGTCTTCTAAGCTGAATTTTATAGCTTTTTATGGTAGAGCCTACGAGCTCCTCACTTGGAATCATCTGGATGGGAGGAAGGCCATATGTTAGTCATCTCCACTTTCCTTCCTCTGGTCAAGGATTTGCTAGAGCAGTGACATCCGGTTTCCCATTCTGATGGCCATATAAGTTCCCTGCCCAGTCATTCTGGGAGATATGCCCCCAGCACTGACTCCGACTTCAAAGTTCTATCTAGCATATTACCTGATAACCCACCCTCCATGGGACCAGAACCTTGCACTGAAACTCCACCTTACTGGTGGGGGCCCTTCTGGTCTACTTTGACCTTATCAGGACATCATGGTTGGCTCTGAGGTCAGAGGGTAAAGGTTCAAGTCCTGGTCCTACTCTGTGGATAGTGGACCAGTTGCATTCTCTTTTTGCATCTCAAAAAGAAAAGGGGAAAATACCACTGGCCTCCCAGGGCTTTCATGAAGTTAAGTGGGACAATACATCTTAGGTGTTCAGCATGGTGCCTGGCATACTGGGAGAGCTCGAGATGTTTCGCTGCACTATTCCTGTTGTGACTCCTCTATTCAGGACATCAGCCTTATGCCAAATGGCTGCCCAGGGGTTAGATCTTATAACCCATGCACAGATCCCCAGGGACAAGCACAGGCCACCCCCTGTGGGATGGCTGGAGCCCCTTCGTGCCCATCTGCTCTATCCGTCTAAATGGACATCAGCTGGCCATGCCCTTCGGACACAGCCTCACCTACCTGGCTGCAGGTCCAGACACAGTATCTTAGTTAGGTCAGGCTCCTTTGTCTGCCCCACATACTCTCCTGACAAATGTGGGCTCTCTCTGCCCTCACCCACACGGGCCTTTATGCGCGAGCTCTTGTGTCCCCATCTCATGGAGATTAAAATGGGCAGAATACTCCCTCCTTACCTTGTCAAAGCACAGTCTAGAGGCAGAGCTATAGAGAACCTCATCGGCCTGCTTATTTCTAGCTCCCTGTGTCTGTGGTCTTGACTAAAAGAGATTAATCCTGTGTGCAGAGAGGCTCTAAGAGGGACAGAGAGAGTCTTTTTTGGGGGAGTGCTGATTTCACTCTACCACATCTGTACAGGTGAAAACCACTCCTGAGTTCTTCCAGGTTCTTCTTCTCTCCAGTCTCGCTAGGAAAGGGGTGCTGTAAGGTTGCTCGCACATGCATTTCTGTCCTCGAGTCCTGTTCCTATCCTGCCCCAACAAACTTCTAGTCACCTGGTCCCTAGCAGGTCAAGGGTTCCAGGACAGGCTGGGCTCTTCACTTTCTCTGCCTCCTGTCCTCCCGACTCCTGAACCCCAGTCCAACTCTCCACAGATGCATTCCAGACTGTGTCTCCTACGTCTCCTCCACTGGCACTCACCAGGTCGTGTTGACAATGCCTCCTCTCATATTTTCTTCTCCCTGATTGCCCTGGCCCCACTCTTTTGGTTTCTCTGATGCTACAGTTACTGTTGCTCCATAACAAAGGAAACAAGACCTTAACAGCTTAAAACAGCACTGTATTAGGATCTCTCAAAGTTCTGTGAGGTGACTGGGCTCAGCTGGACAGCTCTCCCTTGGGGTCTCACATGCTGTTACCATGGATAACAGCTGGGCTGCACCTGCTTTCCCCTGGGTGGGGATGGCTGGAGCAGCTGGGCTGGCCAACCGTCTGTCCATGCAACCTTATGCGTGGCCACCTTGGGCTTCTGACAGCACAGCTGCCTCACAGCTCCAAGAGTGAGTTTTCTCAAGGGTAAGGAAATGGAAGCTACCTGTCTCTTAAAATCTGGGCCTGGAAGTTGGCACAGCATCACTTTAGCATGAAAATGCACGCGGGAGAGGAGACTTGAATGCCTCTTCTCGAGAGGACTGTCAAGGAGTTTGTGGCCATACTTAATCCTGCACATTGGATGATCTCTCTTCCTCCTCCTCCCTCTGCTCCTCTTCTTTGTCAGGATTCTGTCCTCAACTCTCCCTTATGCCTGCCCAACCCCCTCCCCCACCCCCTGTGCCTTCTGGCCTTTGCAGGTGCTGTCCCTTGCCTGCAATGATCTCTCTACCACTTGGCCCCCAATACCAGCCCTTCCCTCCCACTGGCCCCATCTGCCTACAAGCCCCCCTTCCTCATGGGTGATGATCAACTCTGTACCACAAAGCTGGGATGGGTGCTCCTTATCGTCACTGATACCAAGACACAGTGAGAGGTATGTACCCGGAGAGAAGCACATTCCTACTGGAATGCAACAAATAGCCTTGGCTGGCAGGGACCAAGCCTCTCCCTCCAGACCTGAGGTCCTGAAGATGAGTACAGTGCCCAGGAGGCTTCTAGCACTAAAGGGTTCAGAGAGGCAGGTGAATCTGTATGCTCTTTTATCGACACAGTGACTCAAGTTTCCTCCAGAATAGTCTCAGTCGGTGGTAATAGGGCCTGACCATTTATTTGTGTTAAGAGCTTTCACCTCATTGGGAGAACCTGACACATACCCAGCTAGATCTGCTCGGTAGGGAGCCTGCTTCCCCTTCACTCTCTCTGCCTGCCTCTCTGCCTATTAGTGATTTCTGTCAAATAAATAAATAAAATCTTTAAAAAACAAAACAAAACAAAACCTTGTATCTTGTTGCGGTTCTCAGATTATAGCAATTATTACTATAGTCAAAAACAGCCCACTAGGGAAAAATTATGCCAGAGAAAAGGAAACCTTTCTTTTGTGTTTTATCTTGCATGTAACTCCTTGCAGAGTGCAGGAAATGCTTATTTTGAATGGTCCTCATTTAGTAGTACTTTCAAAATCTGATTTAGTCAGACCTTAAAAAAAATTATATAAATCAATAGCAATTTCCTAATTCTAAATTGAATCATGACCCCAAAGAAATGTACTATTAGAACATTACAGATTCCAGGTAATCTGCAATATATCTCTACTCCTAGAAAAGGACAAAAATAAAAACAGAAAATAAAAATAAAATAAAAACATCATCTATTATTTTAATTTAATCCTCAGATAAAAAGAATGGTCTTCTGTCCTATTTCAACATTTAAAATCTGGCCCATGAGCAGTTTGTAAAATAGATTTTAATTTTAAGAAGGTATAATTTACAAATTAGATTAATGCACTTAGTACTATTTAGAGACTATAGGAGTCTGATTTTTATTAATATCAAAAACTTGTGTAACCTTCTGGGTAATGGCCTGGCTTCTGCATTTTTATTATAGCAAGAGGACCTCTGATGCTTTTATTGCATTAATGAAAGAATATATATAAATCAATAGCAATATAAATAGCAGAACATTTTGTACATTCAACCCCTTCCCATTTGTTAATCTGGCACGTTTCCAATCATACATTTTGAAAATATCAATTATTTCACATTAAAAATATGAATTCACATAGCATATTATATACAGTTTTAATGTACTCAGACTCCTACAGCTATTATCCATTACCGCATTCTAATTTATTTGATTTATAGGTGTGCCCGGAGTTAAGATTCTCGTCATTTGTGAACTCAATTAAGTTTTTTCTTGATAATTTTTTTGTTTTTGACACATTAGATTACATTTGTACAGAATAATACATTCTCTGTACATTGAACACGGCTTTGATGTATTTGCAACCACCTTCTCAATTTCACTTTCATCCATTTGAGGTAGTTGTAGTCCAGCAGGTGCACTGCCCAGTGAGCCCTTCTCAAGTCTGCACTAGGACGTTTGCAAAATGTCATTTTTCTGACGTGTTCCATTTTTAGTTATTTTTGAATATGACCTGGCAAGCCATTTGTTTATTCTAGGACTTTGCTACTTAACCAAGTTTGAATACACTTTTACTCAATTATGACAATTATTTTATATAATTTACAGAGCTGGCTTTATGTCATAGTATCTCTCTAGTGGCACTTTAAGTGTCTCTTCATCCTCCTGATGAAGACAATTATATTAAATGGTTTGCTATTTGAAATGAAAGAATAGCACTATTGCTAGATTAATTTATACACAACCCACTTTTTCACATTAGCTCATAAAATTTCACATCATCCTTAAGAGTTATTTCCTTGCCTATAAAAAAACATATACTTGTAGGATGTGCTCATTCCTGCACCGTTTTGAGCTGATACTATGTTTTGACCCTAAATGGCTTCTTTCTCAATTAGTTAGAACTCCAAAGAAGATAACAGGTGTAAAGATGGCCTCTCCATCCAACTTCCAACATAGACTAGAGAATACAGTCAGCTCTTGTGTCTAATATTCATTAGTAATGCAAGTTTTTACCTTTTTTGTTCTTACCATTTGGGAAGTCACTCTAGGGACCACTAGCTGGAACCCATCATTATCCCCAGATCAAGCCGATCTATGTCCTTCATGATCAATGATACTATTTGTGGGATGGGGAAGATACTGGCATGACTTGGGCAAAAGAGGGCATGCTGGGGAGGATGGAGAAGGGGGTTGAGGGAGGAGAGTGGGTCTTATTTGGTCTCGACAGCAGGGCGGAGAAGTTTCAGTTCATATTATCAGAAAACAGAGCCATGAGGCTTTTGTCCAGATGGTATCAGAGTTGAGTTCAAGGCATTTTGCCTGGTATTAACATGCAAAATGGATTTGCAGGAGGAAAGCTAGAGTCAGGGAGCTAAATATTAAGGAAAAGGAAATCTCTTGTTGGGAACTTCATTATGCCCAAACCAAAGTCAAGGGCCCAACCACATCTCATAAAATCATTTCACCTCTACATCTGACAGTATCAAATCGCCTGTCTACACATTCTGCACGTGCTAATGCAAAATAAGGGGGCATTTGTGTCATTCCTAGTAGGAGAGATGCCATAAGCTTCTAATGGGCAGACATTAGACCTTTCATTTTCAAATCCCTGATATTTGAAATATAGTAGGTCTTATAAAGTGCTTACTGAGTGGATGAATGGAAATGAGAGTGAATAAAAATAACATAAAACATAAGCATTGAGAGCATACAGCTTTTCTTGAACAACGAGTCCAATGACAACAGACAACTCTAGGTTCCTGGCCACATATGCTTTCCTCTGGAACAAGGGAGTAGCTCATCATTGCCTTTCAGAAGAGTTACAGGGCCTGAATCCCTGCTATGAAGGAGAAGGTGCAGGAAAGGATTTGCGCATTCTGCCCTCTCCAGTACCCAAGTGGGAAGGGAAGGACTTGGAAATAAGGGTAAACTGTGCTTTCCTTCAGCTGGCAAACATGAGGCCCACAAGGCTATTTCTTCATGCAATGGGAAATGCATCAATATGGGGACCTATGAAAAAAATCCTTTCACTGTAAGAAGGATTTTTTTCAAAGACAGAAAGTTTCGAAAATATCTCAGTAAAATACATGATGACAAGTTTTATAAACCCAGAAATGTCAGTAAATCAGGAATCAAGGAAATAGGTTGTTAGTAGTAATGGATCATCCGCCTCCTGGGGAACTGTGGACAGAGTCAAAGGCAGGGCAGGGCAGCGCGAGGAACATCCCCAGCATGGGGGGCCATGAGCAGGTAAGCCTTGAAGAACCTGCTCAAGTCAAGCCAAAACTGGATGATAAGATACAGCAGGGCAGCTACGTAAGGTTAGCACCGGGAGGAGCCACAGAGTGAAAGTTAAGAGATTTAAGCCAAAAGGTCTTGAATGCAGAGGCCTATGAGCAAAACTTCTCTTTGAAATGAAAAGGAATGGCTCCCTGGGCTGTTTTGGATGGCTGTTGCCCAACTAACCCAGAACTTACTTCTTCTTATTTTTAAGCACTTCATAAACCTATGGCTCTCTTGCATGGCACATTTCTAAGGGGAGGCAATGCAATGAACAGCAACAACAACAACAAAAAAATTGCAGCTGAACTCTGCTTTATCCTGAGCAACAAGAATAGGAAAAGTACTTACGTTCCACAAAGTAAGAGCTGGCATCAATCTTCCAGATGATCTGGCCCCGATGAGAACCATTGACTCCACGGTTCTTATAGTCCAGAAAGTTTTCTGACAAGACCTCATCTAAATGAATAGCAGAACAGAGAAATATATTAGCTTACAGCATATTTAGAACAAAAAAAGAAAGAAAGAAAAAGAGCAAAGGATATTAAGGCTATCTCCAACTCAGCCAAAGAAAAAGTACCTGGAATCAGAATCAGAAAGCTGAAAATATCCTCAGATACTCTCTGAACCAACTCCTTTATAAGACAAGACTCTCCCCACTCTGCGATACTCCTAAGCTCATCTAGCTGGTTCGTGAACACTTCCCAGAACACAAAATGATTGCTCTTGTAGCCATCCATTTTGCTTTTGAACAGCCCTTCCATGTGTGAGTCTAAGTGTGAAAATCTCCCTAAAACTTTCAGTACCTGGTCTCTATGGGGGTCTGTGAATGAGCCATAAGGAAAACATCCAATCACACTTTCTGTTGGGTCCCAAAAATCACAGGCTCCAACCAATAGCATTTCTTCTCCAGCCTGCATACCATCATCCTGTAATACCTGGGACTCGTCCATGATTGTGTCCATCCATCCTTCATGCACTCATACATTCATCTATTCATTCAACAGATACTTATGGAGCTCCAACTGTCTGTCATGCTGGGGAATATGCAAGAGCCACAGTTGGGCAAAACCAAGATGGTCCTTTTTGAACTAAAGCTTACAAGCAATTGAGGATACAGACTTGAAACACCAAGTAGAGAAATAAAGGTACTATTACAATTTGTGTTAGGGGATAGGAAGGAAAAGATCAGGGTGCTCTGATGGGGAAATTCAAGGAGGGAGACCAGCAGGGGTTCAGGGAAGTACCCTCATCAAGGGCAGAGATGAGGGTGGATGTGTGGAGGGCAAAGAGAGAGGTCCTGATGCGGTGTCCAGGGCTCAAGCTCAGGGAGAGCCTCCTGCCTGGTAGCACTGAGAGGAGCTTGTGGGGAGACGATGTACTTTTTCTTTCCTGCTATTTCTCTACTCAATACAGTGCAACAGTCAATATCCTTCCTACAGCCGGTGTCCAGAGAGGAACAAAGCATTCCTGAAGAGGACAGATCTCTGAAGACCCAACTGACTTCCTCCTCTCTGGCTCTAGACCTTATGTTTCGGTGCAGACTAAGACAGAGATAAGAATTTACTTTGATCATCCGTGGTGCCCTGGTGGTTTCCTCTTCACCAAAACGTAACCACTTGAGCTGGATAGATCTGAGGCTGTGGGGAAACCGTATTTGAGAATCCAAATCGACCACAGTGATGGGAGGAATAAAGAGAACTCAGGGGCTCCTCTACAGAAAGCAGCTAGGTCATGGTTATCCTTTTTGCAACTAGGATATCCTGAGGTTCACATCCTGTATCTGAATGGACTGGGAGAACAGGCTAGAATGATGGCAGGGCTTGTAGCTGAAGGACCCAGCTCTCAAGGCCCTTTGTGCCGTGTACCAATGGCATCACCTGCAAAGTTGAGGGGGACAGGGCGGTGGAGTCCTAATAACTAGGACCTCCTAGTGGAGGATTAAATGAGATAGCTGGTCAATGTGCTCGTGACCTGCCATGCTGATTGCACATTTTGTCTGTCTCTTATTTGGTAAAGATGATTGGGCAAAGCAACACTCACTACCTCTGCTTCATTAATAACAAGAACTCTTTGTATCCCTCGGGAAAACCACTTGGTTGCAAAATTTGCCAGTCTTAATATTCACAGTGTGTGCTCACATCCCTGCTTAGGTTACTAAGATGATTGCATAATATGTCTTTTAGAGTAATTGCCTCCTTTCTGCAAAAAAGGTGTAATATTTTCCTAGCTCCCTGGGTCTTCAGTACAGATATAACAAGTCTCACATCCAGAAAGAGATTTGCCTCATTATAGCAATTCTCTAAGGAGAGGTATTTACTTGAATCTATCCACTCTGATCACCAGAATATTCATTTGAACAGTTACAATCAGATATCCACGTAACTAATACCTAGAAGGGGGATGTTCATTCATGCATTAATCATGTAATGATTGTGTAAGATTTCCTCCTCTTCAGGCAACAATGCTAAACTGTGGGGACATAATGGCAAGTAAGATATGGTCTATGTTTCCAGAAAGTTTCTAACAGATTTGGGGATTTATTCAAGAAAACAGACAATGTCCCTAGATTATAGTAAGTATAAGAATGGGTTAAATATCAAGAAAGCCCAGGGCCACAAATGAGAAAAGGATGGGCTGAGTAGGGGGGAAGAGTCAGAAAAGACTGAACTAGGATGGAGATCCATGTGGTTGTACAGGTTTAAACACGACACATTTGGGAGGGAGACAAACCACAAGAGACTCTTAATGTCACAAAACAAACTGAGGGTGGCCAGGGAGAGGGGTGTAGGAAGAGGGTGGTGGGGTTATGGACATTGGGGAGTGTATGTACTATGGTGAGTGCTGTGAAGTGTGTAAACCTGGTGATTCACAGACCTGTACCCCTGGGGTTAATAATACATTATATGTTTATAAAAATTTTTTTTTAATTTTCAAAAAAAAGAAAAGGAAAAAAGTAAATATTTGAATTGCATGAAAACACTAAAAAAAACAAAGCAAAACATAAAAAAAAAAAACCAAACAGGACACATTTTAAGAGACTGTCAATTGCTCCTAATAAATAGCCCATTCTCTTGCATTGACAATACTTCATAACAAATAACACACCAGAAAACAGAATAGTCGATATTCTTGTCTGGCCCATCTGTGCTGAGGTCAGTTCCTTCCCCAAGGTCATTTATGGCCAATTTTTAGAAAAGCTACTGGTCTTTGCATGGAAATCCAAATGTACTGCAGGGGTCAGATGCAGAAAAACAGAATCAGTCCAGACAGTTCATGCAGAAGGGGATTTAATGCAGAGAATAAGGTTTTGGAGACATGGACGCTAGGCCGGGCCTCTGTGAACAGCCCGAGAATAACAGAAAAACTCCAAGGTGCAGCTCCTGCCTGGCTCACAAAGACCTCATGGGAACTTGCTAAGTTCAAGGATCTCACAGAGCAGCTGCAGCCCATGAGCTGAGAATTCAAGGCAAAGAGTAGCACAAGGAACACAGCAGGGGGCTGCAGCCCTACTACACGGCGACCAGCCCAGGGCCCAATGAGTACCTGCCACCTTGAAGACAGGGAGCAGGCATAAGGCATCGTGGTGGAAAGCTGAATTTCTCAGACACCGGCTAACCAGTAGGGGGATCCCCAGAGCTCAGGTCCTCCTTCCCCACTTGCATAAGTGCACCTGACAAGGGGACTGGCGTGCATCTGAAGACAGCTGCACAAAAGTCAGAGACATTAAAGGTGCTGGGACCAGATTCTGCACTAGAAGGCAGCATTAGAGAAGAGAAGAGGCCTGAAATGGATGGTGGGGGCTCAGCCAGGCCCTTTGCCACCCTGAGGACTGGCAGCCCCTAGACCCTATGTCCCAAAGTTTTTTTTCCATATTCTTTGTCATGGTGGAAGTCTTTTTTGGGAGCAATGTTTGTGTGGTTACAGGGAAATTTACAGCCCTTTGAGGAAGGAAGGCTAGGCTACCTTAGTAGGTATGTGATTTTACGCATCTTATTTAATCCCTCTGTGTCTTTCCTTCCTCGCTACAGCCTGGGTATATTATCAATACCTGCCCCAAAAGTCTGTTGTGAAGACTGAATGAATAATACAGGGAGTGGTCTTAGATCACTGTCAGACATCACCAGTAAGGAGATACTTCTGTTTATAGTCTGGGCTAACAATAGGGCTCTCTATGGCAAAGCTCTATGATGCACATGTAAAACCATAATAATAACCTGAAACATTAGCTTATTTAGGCCAGTGCTGTTTAAAGTTTTGTCATTACTTGGGACGCCTGGGTGGCTCAGTTGGTTAAGCAGCTGCCTTCGGCTCAGGTCATGATCCCAGCGTCCTGGGATCGAGTCCCACATCCGGCTCCTTACTCTGCGGGGAGCCTGCTTCTCCCTCTGACTCTGCCTTCCACTCTGTCTGCCTATGCTCGCTCTTGCTCGCTCTCTCTCTGACAAATAAAAAAAAAAAAAAAAAAAAAAGTTTTGTCATTACTCATTTTGTACAGAACACATAGAGATGTATTAAGTTTTTCAAAAGGAGATTATATTTGCTGAATGATATTTATATATTCCGGCGTGTAGACTCCTACTCCTTGTTCCAGTCTATAATAGAGAAAAGATCTTTACAGGTTGTTAAAAATTTGTATTAGAAAGTTCTAGTGAAGTTTACCGAAACAGCACACCTGGGAAAAATGAAATGTACTTCTCTTGCTTTGTCTTCCAAATGAAAGCATAGGAGCTATGCTTTCTATGCCCTAATCTGTAATAGAAAAGACTATTGCTGTTGAGAGCAGCATGGACAAGTAAGCACAGAATCAGATAGAAAGGACAACTGATCCACTACATCTAAGCCCAACAAAGAAAATGCAGCCTGGCTTCCACTTCTCAGAGGAACTCGTGCCTTCTGATAATCGAATGGGGGCAGAAACACCCTTCATTGAGAACGTCTGATCTCTGATTAAAAGCACTCATGATAAGGACAATAAGAAAAATGTAATTTTTAGATTGATAGATCAATCTAATGGAAAGAAGAAAAAAAACAAAAAGAAAACACAGTAGATAAAGAATATGAAGAAATGATAAAAATAAATTTTAATGTAACAGTAAATACAATAACGGAAAAGTGCTATTCTGGCCAGTTAAAATCCAGAGACTCCTAGATCAGAATATAAAAGCATACACACATGCTACATTTAAAGAAAAGATGAAGTCTGAAAATAAAGTAAAAGATTAAGCAAATATGAAGCAGAAGGAAACTGAGAGACTAATCTTAAATAGTTTTTAAAAAAAGAATCCAAGGCAAAGAGTAGCACAAGGAACACAGACAGATCTGTAATAATAAACTAAGAAATGGAAGTAGAAGAAAGATATGAAACATTTACGTAGCAGGTAATTCACAGCAACATATACAAAGCATAGAATCTGCAGAAGTGAAGGTAGAGATAAATAAATTAAGATTAAAATTTATACATTTTTTACTAGCAATTTTTGACACACTGCATTCAAAAATAAGAAGAGACAAAAAATCAGAATATACCTAATTAAACTTTCTACATATTAAATACACAGGAGAGAGAGAGAAAAGTCCTTGGTTTGTAAGGCGCCCTGTGAACTGAAACTTTTGTGTATCAGAATCGTGTCCTTGCTCTGCAAGGTTCTTGGAAAACTGCTACCATTGTTTCCTCAGCTCCTATGGAACTGGGCAAAATGAGGATACAGCCTCAGGACAAAGTTTGGGAATTAAGGTAAGTTGCTATCCCACATCCAGAGACTAGAGCTCCCTGACAAGGTAGATCAAGGCATGAAGTCTCGATCAACAGGCATTAAATGTGCATTAAATGTCTCATCAGTTCATTTCAGTATTTCTAGAAGAAAGTCCTGTTTTCTCCTCTATTTTGGATAGGAAACCTGGAGCTCTGATGACGATACCTGGCTGGGGCCATACATTCTGGCCAGCTGCAGGACAGGATTCTAAACAAGGTCGCACTGTCACGGAAACCATGTGATCTTTCCCCATTCTGTGTCACTAGGAGAGAGAATCCTTCATTACACTGTATTGAGCTCATGAACCACTCCCTAAAGGAGGGCAGCTAAATGGGATTTCACCGATGATGATAATAATAACAGGGTTGCTCCTGTTACTGCCCCCGACTCCACTGCGTTCCTGGCTAAGGACAGCACTGGGATCAGTGGGAAGGCCACACATCCCCCTCCACATTCAAGGGTCTCACTCTCTCCCCAGTCATGTTTGCCTGGGGAGCTTGAAGGTCAGAGCTGAAAGCATCCCAAACCCGGCTTCCCAAGGGCATTTCGGTTTTCCTTGGATATGGAATGGCCCCCACTTGATACTGCACCAGGATGTGCTGAGATGTTCCTATGGGCAGCATGGGGTCTGACACCAGGCCAGGCAGCTCTGTGGCCTTGGGAGCCACTGCATTGGCTTCACTTCTGTGGCGAAATGACAGATTAAATTAAATCATCACCTCTAAAATATTAGGTCTATGTCAGTGATCTGATCTTTGGCAAGGCACTGCGAATGTGACAGATACGTTACTAAGGACCTACAAATTATGAACTCTTAAGACTCCCAGATAATTTTGGATTTGAAAATTATTTCTGAAATGCTATGTTGCCGAAAGTGTTGGCGTTCTGCATTAAATAACTTCACAGTTATATATATGCAGCTACTATGAGGAGAACAAACTGTCAAGTTAAGATTCTAAGATGATGAGCTGTGTTTACTTTTGTCTTAGTCAAAATGTCACGTTAACACCGGATCTGATTCATTTGCAGTTTCACGACCTTCGGAGCCGCTGAACACCCCTTCCTTCCTCCACCACCTTCTCTTGACTTCTGTGATGTGGTCTCCTAGTTTGATCCTAAGTCTCCATCCCTCCTCTACCTCCTTTGTGGGTGTGTCTGCTGCCCCTGTCTCTGACAGAGACTTTCTGGTGCTCCTTTCTACACAATCCACGGTGACTTCCATCAACTCTTGGGGGGCCCATGACCTGAAACCTCCACCCCCAGCCCGGATCTAGGGCTGAGCTCCAGATCCAGCCACTCCTTCACTTTGGATGAATGTCCTTGGGTGTCATACCTTCCCCCCATCACATGCTCCTCCTCCAACAGTTCCCTGGCCTGGGAATGAATGGCACTGCACGAAGGTACAGCTTTAAAGAGTTGCTTCAGAACCAGATCTGTGGTCAAAAATCTAACTGCCTAATGTGCTGAACAAGTAACATCCATAATGAATGACTGAAGGTAGGGACGGATGGGAGGGAGAGTGTGGAAAGACTGAAGGGTACAGATAGGCTACCCAAAGCAGCTAATGCTTAACTTTGGTGCACTAAAGCCAAGTAGAATTATGGGCTCGGGCTGCCAAATTGAGGGCTTTTGTGAAAGCAGCTAGAAATCTGGATTTCACTGTGAAATCTCTACACTTTACAATGTTGGTAACTAATCAAATTTAAAATAATATGGACTAAAAAATATGCTTGGGGGCTCTTATTTTACAAGCTCTGTTGTAGTCTGATGGTATCCAAACAATTTTACTCAAGAACTATTCTGAAGCAAATTAAATTTTACCTGAATCCAATTGATCTAGTAACCACGGCTTGCGTACAAATTTCAAAAATTACATTTCTCCATCTTTATAACAAAGAGTCTATTGTAAATAGGCCAGCCAAGCAGATTTCAAAACCTTTAAGAGAGCTAAAAATATTTCCCTGATAGCTAGTCAGTTAGATAAGATCCCCTTTATTTTTATCAGATAAACAGGTCGTAAAATTCTCATAAAATCCACTGGTTTCTGTGATACTTCATGATATTAAATTGGGCATTTTGTGTCCGAATGTGTAGTTTGGGTTTTTTTTTAAGATTTTATTTATCTACTTGACAGAGACACAGCGAGAGAAGGAACACAATCAAGGGGAGTGGAAGCGAGAGATGCAGACTCCTCGCCGAGCAGAAAGCCTGATGCGGGGCTGGATCCCAGGATGCGGGGATCATACCCTGAGTCGAAGGCTGACACTTAACGCCTGAGTCACTCGGGCACCCCTGAAATGTGTAAACTGCTCCACACACAAACTGACAGCAGAAGGCCTGGCCTCCCCTGAGTTTGACAGCTGACTCTAGAGATCACCCTCCCCCCTGCCCAGTAACCACAACTTCGCTTCGTAAATGCACCGATTTCCAGCACATCCGATTCTATCAGGAACAACAGATTAAATGCATGTTTCAGGTGAGTTCGAATTTGTGAGATCCGCTGACTTGTGCATTCTCCTCTCAGCTACCACTCTGCTCCTTAGCCTGCTGTGTGCCTGCTCTCACTGTACATCAAATCCAGTGACATCTTTTGAATACAAAGCAGTAAGAACATGGAAAGAGCAGGTGAGAAGAGGTGCCCCACTATGCTGGAAACGGTGAAATTCCCTCCACGGAGATGGGCGCACATCGCTCGTGTGTATGGTATTGCTTTGGTCTTAGGAACATATGGACTTGACAAGAGGCTTGTAATACTAATTTATTCATAAGTAGAAGAGCTTCTACACTTGCCAATAGTAATGATGTTTGTGTCCAAGCATACCTGGCCCTCCTATCTTAGGATTTTCTTCCACTGAACGGAGGTAGCAAGAGACACCTCAGTACCTGGTCTGCAGTGTGTTAGAATCTGGTGTGTATGTGACACAGGTGACTGCAAGCTGTGTGAGTCTGTGACATATGAAAGCATATGTAAAAGGGCACTGTGAACCACACACTTGCTGAACAGCCAAACCACGGTGTCCAGACCCTTCTGTCTGCAGCACACTGCGGTCTGGTCCTGCTAAGTGCATCTGACTCACCGATGAGATACATGCCAATCCAGTCTCCAGCATCCACTTCCTCCTTGATGTCCCAGTGGATCACCAGGTCCTGTGAGTGCCCTATGGAGTAGTAGGAGCTGCTGACCATGAGCGTGGAGCGGCTGTCCGAGGTGACCAGGTCAGTGTCACTGGTGGAGCGGGGGATGGTGACGGTGCCATGGGGGCCGTTCCTGATGGCCATGCTGTGGAACTGGCCGGGGTTGTAGCTATGACGGAGTGGCTCCTTGCACCGGCGTCGATTCTGGGAGGTTCTGGATGGAGATGCCATGGCAGCCAGGCCTAAGAACCTGTTCTGGTACAGATTCTGTGGGGGCAAAGAGACAATGAGCGGGGGTGTGAGACCTAGTCCCGTCTTCACAGAGAGATGAACTGTGAGTTGAGTAACCCTCCGAGGAAGGTCGGAACTCTGGCTCGGGCTTCACACAGCGGAGGCAGGAACAAGGATGCAAGCTCACCAAGGGACTGGGCATTGCCACACTTGGCTGGGGTCTGTCTCTCCTCACTCCCTCTAGCCCGGGGGTCTCAGAAGGTCCAGATGGCTCAGGTGGGGTGACCGCCCCAGACAAACAGCCACCTCTTGAGAAATCCAGCACCAATTCACTGAGAACAAGCTTTATCCTTCTTTAGGGGAGATCACAGTTATTATCACTGAACATTTTAGTGATCCCACCAGGATTCGAGACCCTACACACAGCCCAGAATCAGAGGTGGTCCCTGCATTACAGCTCTTCCCATTACAACTCTCTGCCCTACAGAATGTCCCCAGTCATCTGGGATTTCTATCAAGGACCTCTGATACCTAGGGATCTCCCAACACCATAATTTTCAACAAAATCCAATCTCAGAGGACTAGGACTCCCTTGGAGCCAATGGTACTGTAGAAACCATTGGATCGGATGAGGAAAAGGCAAGCTTTGTACTGTATATAACACTGAGCACTTCATATGAGCTGAGTGGATACACAGTGATAATAGCTGGATTGTTCTGGATACAGATAGCTTTTAGAACATGGGGGAGGGGCGCCTGGGTGGCTCAGTTGGTTAAGTGACTGCCTTTGGCTCAGGTCATGATCCCAGGGTCTTGGGATGGAGCCCCACATTGGGCTCCCCATTCAGTGGGAGCCTGATTCTCCCTCTCCTCCCTGCTTATGCTCTCTCTCCCTGTTTCTGTTCTCTCTCTCTCAAATAAATAAAAAAATTTTTTTTAAAGTCTTAAAACATGGGGGAGAAACATAGCGAACTTACACAAGAGACCCTTTTTCGAAACAAGGAAGGGTGACTCTGACTTCATCAAAGTATATTAAAATAGGGATTTAAATGTATCATTTTGGCCATAAAACCTGGCTATAAAATCACATGCTGGTCTACAAATAGGAACACTTTCATTTTTTTTTTTTTAAGATTTAATTTATTTATTTGACAGACAGAGATCACAAGTAGGCAGAGAGGCAGGCAGAGTGAGAGGAGGAAGCACATTCCCTGCTGAGCAGAGAGCCTGATGCGGGGCTGGAACCCAGGAGCCTGGGATCATGACCTGAGCTGCAGGCAGAGACTTTAACCCACTGAGCCTCTCAGGTGCCCCAGGAACACTTCCATTTTCAAGAAGAGAAGATTAAGGGGGTGCCTGGGTGGCTCGGTCAGTCAAGCATCAGACTCTTGATTTCAGCTCAGGTCATGACCTCAGGGTGGTGAGATCAAGCCCTGAGTCAGGCTCCACACCCAATATGGAGCCTGCTTCAGGTTCTGTCTCTCCCTCTCCCTCTCCCACTCCCTGCTCTTGCTCACTTGCTCTTAAACAAAACAAAACAAAACAAACAAACAAACAAACAAAAAACCAAAAAAAAAACCCCTCCCAAAAGACAGCAGAAGAGAAGATTAAGGCCTAAAAACGGGTTGAGTCATGCAGTTTTGATCCCAGGAGAATTACTTATTGCACACATCCATCAAACCAAGTTTCTGTTTACAGGTCACGAGGCCCAGGCCTCAGCGGCCATCCCCTCTGCTCTTGAGATTACATAAGTCTGTTCAGCAGTCACTTAGGCCTGTACCTTTCCCATCCTCAAGACCAGGGCCCTTGTAAAAAGTCCATGAACCTAATGAAGCACACTGCTGGCATTCTCCATCTCAGGCCTTAATGGCCATGTGGCAGGCCTATCCGTTGCTTCTTTGAGTCTCTCGTTAGGAATTCCTCAGGCCCCCCTGGCGGTAACCATGGCATTACTATAGGCAGAAAAGCCCAGACTTCAGAAAGCCTCTCATCACACTACTGACACCATATGGTCTTTTTTTTTGGGGGGGGGGGGTTGTTTTTTCTTTTTAAGAATGCTTGTCATTGCAACAGTATGAAAATGGACAGACCAGTGTCACCTGGAAACCAGTCCTCCTCTCAGGAAGACAGGCAAAGCCCAGGAGCATGGGCCATCCACGCACTCAGCAGGCCCCCTGGCTCTTCTGGGCAGTTCAGAGAGGACATTGCTAGCCTGCCCATGCTCCAGTGGGCTTTGCCCAGAGACCTCCAAAAAAGAAAGGCTGTGGCTAGAGCATGACATTTCTGCAGCTCATATATACCTTATGTGGACAAATAACATCTTATAGTATTATTACGAAGAATAAAAACAACTTGCAAGTAAGTAGTCAAGTTGATGATTACAGGTTAAACCAAAGCTGGTGCAGCACCTACCGAATTCCAACATGCATATCCCCAGACATTTTACTTGATCCTCCTGGTCCTCAGTTTCCTTATTTTAAATGGGTTGTTGTCAGAACTTACTGAGAGAACGCAAACCAAGCTCTTGGCATAACAGGCACTTAATAAATAAAAGTCTATTAAAACACTACTGGTATTGCTTTACTATGAAAGCCTCACCAAAACATATGTTCTGGGAAATCGGCCAGGCCCACTCACTAGCCGAGGATCCCCTCACATCATCCCCAGAGACCTCACACTTAATTTCTCCTGCAACCAAACCCCAGATTTTTTCCCAAGTCACAGCCCCACAGTTACAAAACTGAAATGCCAAGCTTAAACGGTCTAGTGTATTTATAAATGTACCTTATATACCAATTTTTTGGAGGGGAATGCTCCCTTTATCTGTAAGGTACTTGAATAGGATGTTTTTGTATTAATGTTGAGGCTGAGGGAATTTTATCAATGTAGTATCAATGTAAAAATCACAAAAGATTATGGATTGCTTTTCTTTTGTTGAAGACATTTCTGCTGTGGTATTTTTATTAGACTTCCCTGGAAACTAGGCAACTCCCCTGAAACTCAAATTATACCAGTGCTCACTGTCCAGGCGGTGGGAACAAAGGCATAGGAGGAAACATTAGCCAAGGAAGACATTTGTCAGTAATTGAGTGGATTGGAGGAATGGCATTTGCCCAGAATAAGAAGGGGAGTTTCAAAGCTGCTCCTTGAACACCGCCTTCCCTCGCCCTCCCCACCCCTGTCTTTGTCCACACCCTTTCCTTCTGTACTCGCAGGAATTGTATTTCTGCTTTAAGATTCTGCCCCAGCACCAACTCTGATATAACCTCCCCTTGTACCCTCTTTCGATTCCCTAAAATGTGGGCCTCGGCTCTGCGATCCCACAGGAATCCCCTTCCCCTGAAGAGAGTCCTACTGAATTATTGCTAGCTGACCAGTTCGCTCACATCCCTAAGCAGTGAAGACTTCAAGCCAGCGTTCCATGCTCTTTATTGCCTCTGGAACTGGCATGACTCCTGGCACAAAAAAGGCCCTTGAAACGTCAGTTGATATGATTTATTTTATTCAATGTCCCTTCTTTTTGCAGAAGGGTTTAAGTGTGCTATTACAAATAGATAAAATATTGAAAGATGTAAGTTAGTAGACAGTGCAGAGAAAGAAGAGACAAAAAGTTACGTTCAAAGGCTCACATAAAACTATATGCCATCACGTCCCTAAACAGGTGTTCTTGCTAAAGACCCACGACAGCTGCCTCTCAATGCACGGCCGGTGGATAGTTGATTCCCAACATGTGTTCCTTTGTGGCTCCATTTTCCCTGGCCGTTCACGTGTTCCAAGCTCACACTACAGACTCATCCAGCTGGAAGAAACAATTTAATCATTCTTTGTTCACATCTGAACTGTGAAGAGAGAGGGAGAGAGAGGATCTGTCCTGTTTACAAATAGCCCTAGATAAAAGACCACTCTCTTCCCAGAAAGGGATTTCACTGTTTACAAGCTCGCAATTCTTCCTGATCTCTAAAGCCAATCTCGTGGCACAGAGACCTGCCTTCTCCCTCTTCCCTACAAAGAGCAAGAGTGGCTTTCCTGTTATCTATGAGAAGGACAGCAACAAGTATCACTAGATTGTTTCCAGCTTTTTCTCCATTCCACTAAGTAATTTGAGTGTCTTTTATTTTCCCTTTCCTTGGGGATGGGTAATTGACATGGATAAGAAACCCAAAAAATACTAGTAACAGTTTCAGCAACACCGTAATTTTCCAATTATTGGTTGTAATCTAATTATGGCTATTTTATGGGCTAGTTTTCAGGAACGACTCCAATGAGTGAGTCACTAAAGACAATCTGATCACATTGTGACCTACTTCATAGGGAGTAAGATTCCATTTGCTGGCTTGTCTCCTGTTTGCTGCTGAGGATTCAACAACGATGTTTTGTTTACTAATTTTGCTTTCCAACTTAAGTAACTCAAATTGTTAAGAATATTTTTAGTCAAGTGACATGTTCCTGGATTTAAAAAAAAATCTTGGAACAGGTCTCACATGTTTAATATTTTAAGTTATTCTAAAGCATTATAGTACATAGCAAGACCAAAACACGTAAGGAGATGGAATCCTAAAAGAAAAAACTGCCACTTCTAAGAAAGGGGTATGTTGTGGATTTTTTTTTCCAGAACACAGGAAAACAAAGATTCTGCTGTGTCAGTTTCTAACTGACAAAGTCATTAATAGCTTTTCTGTTTTGAAATATATAAAGCTGTGAATGCCAGCTCAGAAATGAAAAGAAAGTGGACATCTATAACAGAGAAAATGATTCTTAAAAAAAATTGCCTCTACACTGTGAAATCAAAACAGTGAGTGAAAAACAGAAGCCCTGAAGGAAACCTCACTAAAGTGTACAAGATGAGGTTAAAGAAATGGGCATTAGGTAGCTGGGCAAAGAGCAAAATAGTTTTTGAGTTCAGGAACAGATTTTATTTTGAGCAAGTAGATGCCTGAAGCTTTTTTTTATCTTACACTCAGCTTGGGTTATGCCATCAGGGCGGTAATGGAACTTAAAACAAAATTATATGTAACTCTTCTCTTTCTATGATGGATCTGAGAAAATTTACAACAAAAGAAATGTACAAGGAACTGGGGAGATAAAGACTAGACAGAAAGCAGGAAGTAGCAGTATGAAAATAGCTAATAATTATAAACCTTCACTCTATGCAGGGGACTTAGGGCATCATCACATTAAAAACTGATCAAACATCACTACTCCCCTGTTGGTAAAAAACCCAGCTCAGAAGGGTGGTTAATAAACATTCATAAGGTCCTCTGGCAGCAGGAAATGGGGATTTGAGCCTGTTCTGTGTGACTGTGAGGGGGCACTTTCATTGCTCTTAAGCACTCTCCCCAAATTGTAACATGGGCAGACAGACTTGAAGAAATTGATTCAGATGGAGTATCTGATCCTCTTGACAGCCAAGAAGACATAAGTAAAGCATAGTTCTAGGGTGCGTGGGCGGTTCAGACAGGTAAGTGTCTGTCTTTCCCTCAGGTCATGATCTCCAAGCCTGAGCCTGGCATCGGGCTCCCTGCTCAGCAGGAACTCTGTTTCTCCCTCAGATAAATAAATACAATTAAAAAAAAAAAAAAAAAAAAGGAACGCATAGCTCTCATGATCAGAATATTTGAATTTTTTCTCCTTCCACATTCTTAATAAAATGCTTCATTTAGACTTTCTCCAGAGAACAAACCATGATGCGGTGAACGTTCTTTAAAACACATTTTGTAAAAATTACCAATGGTGACAGATTCTTGCACAGGTTTTTGACCAAAGTTGAGGTTAGAATATAATATAGTCTATCTGGGGCTGTGCATGGCTATGTTTTTCTGACCACATTCAAAAGCCCCCCTGGCTTTTTCTACCCTTACTGCCCCCAACCTCCTACTCCCAATTGAGTGCCTGTTCTCAACCTCACATCTCTCTCTCTCTGACTTTGAAGCAGATAAACGGGAGTTTGGGCACCTCTTCTATCTGCAACTTTCTTATTTCTTAGCAGTGCTGCTCTACTAAGAAGCAGGTGCCAAGATAGCACGGGCCTTGCCCGGCCCCCGTGGGCCTGTGTTTCCATGGTGAGAATGCAGTAGATGTTTTTTATGTATGTATTTATTTATTTATTTTACGATTTTATTATTTATTTATTTATTTGACAGACAGAGATCACAAGTAGGCAGAGAGGCAGGTAGAGAGAGAGGAAGGGAAGCAGGCTCCCTGCTGAATAGAGAGCCCGACATGGAGCTCGATCCCAGGACCCTGGGATCATGACCTGGGCTGAAGGCAGAGGCTTAACCCACTGAGCCACCCAGGTGCCCCTCAGTAGATGTTTTGTTGGATTGGGGCGCACCTGCCTCTGGTCCCAGAGCCATGTCATGAGCTCTGGTGCTCATGACCCTTCTGGGAAAGAAATGGGAAGGAACCCTTCCCAATGCCTGTCTTGCCCAAAGCACAAGGCTTGTTGTCCAGAATCCTCCATTACCAGTTCCTGAATGACACTGATCAGAAGCGAGAGGAGGGAATGAGAGGAGATCCCACTCTGTGTCTCACTTCCTGAGATCCGATTCCTGCCTGTAGGTTTGCACATCGGCTTGGGAACAGCAGTGTCGGAGTGAGGTCATGGGACAGAGGTGGCCAAGACCCGCCAGATGGCCAAGCCCTTCTGCAGAGAAAAGTGTGAGGCGGCTGCAGTGTTACCATCTCTAGCCAACTCTTCAGCTCCTCACACCTGTCTCTGAAACTGTCTCAAAACTGTGTTTTTAGCCTTGAAGCCATGTGTTGAAAAAGCTGTTTTGTGCTGGCCATTGTGCAGAAGAATATCACAAAATTATATAAACTGAATTGTGTGGGTTCCTTTTCTTTGAAGAAGAAATAGAATCCCACACATTGCCGACAGGAAGGGAAGATTAGACAGAGGAAATTTTAATAAGCAAATCAAACCAAGTCAGGGATTATCCACATAGGAAGTCATGATTTAACAGACAAGGGACCTGTTAAAATGACAGTTAAATGAATTATTTTAGGAACACAGAAAGCCTCACCACTAATGAGAAAAATCCAACAATAGGTTTGAGAGGAACAACTCCCATCCCCACTTCTCTCTGGGGCCCCTGTGATGGCGGCAGAGAGAAGTCTTGGCTCCCTGCTTCTCCGATGCCATTCTTGCTCCTTGTGCCCAAGAGAGGTGAGCAGGAGGCCTGGCTATGCTTTGTGGGATATGCAACTCTTATCACTTTGGTCAAATACGGAATTTCTGGGTACAACTCTGAGGGTTGGGAGGGTTATGCTTAGACATGTTCAAGAATGAAGCTGTGGAAGCCTGGGTAGTTACTATGACCAGACTAATGGAGCAGGGCAGGGGAGGGACGTGGGTGAGGGGAGAGAGGAAGACTGGAGGCAGCAGGGGCCTTCCTATGTTATTTAAGGGAAATTTCTGATCCCCAGCAACATCTCCTTCTGATTACTTAAAAAGAAAGTTCACTGAAAGTGGTATTCCTCTGTGTGTGTGTATGTGTGTGTGAGAGAGAGAGAGACAGGCAGACAGATGGACACACTGACAGAGACCAGGATAGAGAATGAATAGGAATGCACAGATGTCTTTCCCTTTTCAGTCTCAGACATGCCCTTTTCTTCCTCAGGATCGTCCCACCTTGATGCAAGCTGGGAAGGTCCCTTCTTTCTGTGTTGACACAAGCCGAAGTAAAGGATATGCTCTTACTTCCCAGAACCACAGTGATCCCTGGCTGGTCGCGGCGCCTAAGCCCCAGGGACCCTGTTGACCACTGAGGAGCCCCCTGCGGGATAGCAGGGGAGCAACGAGGCTGCAGAATGGGTCAGGCGTGAGCAATGCCCCTGACCACCGCAGCCGCACTCCTGGAGCTCCCCACGGCTGCTGTGCCAAGCGGGGTGACTGCGTCTCTTTCCCAGCCAGCACATGGCCACCTGCCTCATGACAGTCAAGTCCTCAACCCCGCCCTATAAAGCCGAGTCACTGGGACTCCCAGAGTCAGTGGTGGGAGGTCATGTCCAGCCTCTCCTGCTGCTCCAGAAGGGCAGTGGTCTGAAATGAGCAGCAGAGCCACGACTGGAACCCCAGCCCGATGGCTTGGACTGTGCTGCCTCACTCAGGAGGGAGCATCAGTTTTGCAGAGAATGTAAGTCACGGTGTGATTTCCTCCTCTATTCCCAGTCCTGTTCAGATTTGCTAAGAGGCAACCTGGCCAGGCAATGAATACGCTTCTAAGGACAATTCAGCCGGACTGCAAATGAGGTGCTACGTCTGCATACACTGTGAAGTTAGCGTTCAAATACCTTATGATTCGTTGTGGAAGTTCAGGGTTCCTTTATAGATGCCCTCGTAAATTCTCCCACCCCCTGGGAGGTTGGGCTCAGCAGAGTTGGTGAGATTTTTAAGTAAACTGTTCTTTTTTGTTTGTTTTTGTTTTCTTCCTTCCTTTAGCCCATTCAACGAACAAATGTTTATTGAGTCATTAGTATGTACTAGACACTGTGCCAAGCATCAAGTACGCATAGAGAGATGAATTAAACAGTGCTCCTATTCTCAGAGAGTTTGCACAGGAGGCAAACATTTAAGCAGGCAACTCTGACACAACGCCAAGGCCCATGACAGGAGTGGCAGGCAAGGTCCTCATAGGAGAAAAAGGGATTCTGGAAATGCCCTCCCAGATGCGAGAACAGTGACACTGTATTTGGAAGGAGTAGTAGGGAGGTCACACCCAACTAACTGATCAGGGTTAGAGGGAAAGCCAATCTCTGCAGAAGGAAGTCTCAGTATAAAGACAGAGCTTTATGAACAAGCATGGCGTGACAAGCATGGTACGACAAGCATGTTGTGACAAGCATGGTGGGGCTGTATATCTGGAAGAGGTCCTCCCAGCTGCCTGCCAGAGTGTTAGGAGGGACAGCGAGAAGTGCTAGAGAGGGTCTCCCTTGACACACCAAGACACAGGACCTCCACACAGGACCTCCCTGCCTTAAAGGATGGGAGGGCCACAGAAGATTTCTGATCTGGAAAAGGATATAATCTGTTCGCCTTAGAAACATCACCTTGTAGCAGTGACAGAGGGGCAAGGTGCAAGGAGCCCACTGTGTCTGAGGAAGTGCAAACTACAGCAATCCTGAAAACCAAGTGTGCCTGTAGGGAGAGCCTGCATCAGATGATCCCTTAGTGCCACCTGGGAGCCAGGCACTAAGTCTTGTTGTGGGAGGATGAAAGGTAAAAGAACAAGAAATGGCCTGCTTCCTGGAGGGGGGTATGTAAAAGAAGGAACAATCGAAAGACACAGTAATAGAGGTCACCGACAGCACCACATGTGGTCTGTTTCTACTGAGATCTCGTGGCCATGGCATTCACCCAGAAGGAGGGCAGTGCCATGTACCACGCCATGCATTCTAAGGCGAGTAGTACTTGTGTCTAATTTTATTGTTGGGGACACTGCCCCAGGATACTTTCCTCCTCAGAACTAATCAAAGAGAAGTAAATTTCAGGACTTTGGCATCCACTGCCAAAGCTTAGACAACACTTCCATCGATACAAACTGAACTAGACTGACCTTCTGGAACATACTGTATTTATAATCTTATTTTGCCCGAATACAGTACAAAAGCTATACTTCACTGTTATATAGCAAAGTAATGTCACCAGTGGCATAGCAGAGCTAGCTAACATATCAGTTAAACACACGTGAGCAAGGAGAACATGACTGACACCACACCAGAGGTGAGGTATATGCTATGAGCTGGATACTATCTAGTGACGAGAAGATACATAAAGTAATCATTTCAATGTAGGGTGAAATCAAACGAGGGTAGAGTTATTCACAAGACAGGAAGATAATTACTCATTTTGTCAGATAGGGAAGGAAATAGGACTTAGGGAGAAATGGAGAAAGTATATTTAGGCAGAAGGACAATAGGCAAAGTCATGATGAGTGTTACAAACAATGCCCACACATATCCAGGGGACTGGAAGACCAGTCCCCCCCCCAAAACATGGGGGGACTGGCGAGGTTGGAGCTTAATCAAGACCAAGATCAAGACCAAGGCCATGTTTCAAGGGGAGAGTTGTTTCTTTTGGGGACTCTGAGCTTTTTTGAAGACAGGGAAAGACGTAGTGGTGGGCTTGCCCACACTGTGCTCTCATGAATACTGTGATGTTGAACACCTTCCTCCAGGAACAACATGGCAGAAGTTTCTGCCAAGGCACTAGAGGAAGCGGTGGTAGGTCAGGTAGCTAGACAGACCCAGCTCTCCCCTCAGGAAGTTGGGGGGTGGTCAGCACTGTTCTTTCAGATCACCCAGCAGGACAGAGAAAGGCACCACCCAGGACCACAGTTCTACGAGAAAGGCCAGTCTTGAGGGACACGAGCCAGATGGCCCATTATCAGCACACAGGTGAACTGAACTAGCTACACAGTGCTCTGGTTATCAAACGGAGATAAGTTCCGTGTTAATACTTGAGACCATTTTTTGGAAGATAACTTATGGCAGGGACAAAGAGGAAAATAAACAGCATCTGGTCTCCGCCTCCTGTGTTATTCGAGTTTCTCTACCTCCCTTGAGAAGTGACATGGCCAGTTCATATCCCAGATGGGGTCACAGGTAATACATTCCTTCCCAAGGCCCCTCCCCTCCCTCCCATCACTGGGCCCACGCCTGTGGTATTTCCAGTCCAGGTACTCATGTCCATGCTAGCTGTCACTCATTCTCTCGGCCACAGCAGGTTTGTGCCATCACAGCACCCAGGCTATTATATGAGGGCCATAGGGTAGACTTAAATTGGGAGATATCTGTTGGGAAAAGAAGGAAACGATTAAGAACTGGTGCTATTAAAAAAGAATTAGGCCTATCCCCAGTGATTTACAATAAAATGATTGGGAGATTGGAATGACAGGGAGAAAAATCAACCCACCAGCATCCCCATCAAACTTTTTCTCTTTTATAGGAGAAAAAAATAATTAATACAAGAGCAGGACAAAGCATTGCTTTTTAAGTGAACCACAACTAAATGAACTGAGTGTCTAAATCTGTGAAAATCTCTTGGAAGTTCCCACAGCCTCAAGATATCCCCATGGTCAAAACAGCAAATCAAGTGACCTACTAAGTGACATACTACTGTATTATCAATCACTTATTGAAATGACATAAGGAAGAATTCTATTTTGAAAACAAAACAAAAAAACCCAGGACATGTTATTTAGTTCTATTGGCATTGGGGAAGCCACCATGAAGATTATGGCTGAAGGAGCTCACAGTCAGGCTGTGGTCATTCAGACATCTGGGTTCCCTACTTGACTTCTCCCGTGTACGGATCACCCCAGTCCAAAGCCTTGCTTGTTTTTAAGAGAACTTTAAGAGAAAAGAAAACATTTAGCCATTACTTTTTCAAACATAACACATAGAGAGATCCTTGAATACCTTTCATAGATGGTCCCATTCCAACACCTGTTATACCAATGAATCTTTTGGATTTGTCAGAACTAGGGAGAAGTGGTAATCAGTTGAGGCTTCTTGGAACCTATTAATCACAGACAAAAGCTACCAGCAGACACAGTTTTCAGTTTTCTGGACTAAAGGAAAAGAATGGCTTTCTCCTAATCTGTCTCTCATTTGGATGTCTGGGACCATCACCATAGCTTGTCTATGACATGCAAGATACAGCGGACACCATGGAATTTGAACTCCCAGTGCTTCTCCCAACAATTTCCAGCCACAGGGAATCTTTGCTCAATGCTATAGGTTTTCATTACATTCAATGAGAATACAATTGAATTTGATTCTCTGTAGCAATCACCAGAAAGCAAACTAGATTTTCATCTGGCTAAGGCATTTTTTACTCGTAAGCCGATGCCTACAAGTCGTGGGTCTCCATGATACAGTAATATATCCAAGAGCACGGACTGCCATTTCTAGGACTTAAAAGATAAGCTGCCTACCCAGACAAATAGAACTCAGAAGTCTCAATGATCTGGATTATTTTAGGGAAAAAATCTTTTTTTTTTTCCATTTGAGGCTTGAATTAATTATTCAGATAACATCTCTAATTTTCCCTTTTACCTTGTAGGTAGAAAGATTAAAGTGACAGCTGTGGGAGGAGTCAAGGGATGTAGCAAGAGCAGACATAGCCCTCCCTTCCCGGGGTGGCAGCAAGAGAGACGGGGTCATCACAATGAGGTGAGCTCATCAGGCTTTTTCACAAGACCCCAAAAGACCGTGGGATTAAAAGGAAAATGAGAAAATGCAGTAATCTGGGTTTCTGGAAGGCTGTTTGAGATGAAACATGAGCTCCGAGGAAGCAAGAGCCACAGGTACATGCTAATGAATCTTAAGTACATGCCTTTCCAACACATTAGCTTTGTTCTTTGTGGAGGACAAGTCTTATCCTCTCTGTGACAATGTGCTCCATTTCAGAACCTCAATTATGACCCACATCAGAGGCCAGCATTTTACTCTTGCTTTATTAACATTACTCGGAGATAGCCTGGGCCACATTTCAGAATGGCTTTAAACTGCTAAGGGTGCACTTCCCAGACAACCTTCATGTATTTATTCATTTGGTCAACGAATGCATATTTCACTGGAAAATGAGCGAGAGTATGAGAGTATAAGCTGTGGGATCTGCGCTGGAAAACCAGAACACACTTGTGTGAACAATTAGCAGCTCCCAGGTAGTCTGTGGAGTCTTACCGACTCTACCGCCAAGGTAAGAGTTACCCGAAGAATCACAAGGGCAGGGTGAGAGCCGGGGGGATATTCCCAGCAGGGAAAATGGTGCATAATGATCAGAAAGTAAAAGAATTGAGACCCATATTTTAAGTCCTACTCAATTTAGCTTTGCAACTATCTTCTCCCATTTGGTACATTTCCTTTTCATTTTGTTGATGGTTTCCTTTGTGTGCCGAAGCTTTGTAGTTTGCCATAACCCAAGTTGTTTGTTTGCTTCTGTTTCCTTTGGCTTTCAAATCAGATTAAAAAAAAAAAAAATCACTAAGACAAAGGTCACATATATCCTGTAAGGAGTTAATATCCAAAATATATGAAGAACTAATGGAACTATGGCCATAAAAGCCTAAATAACCTGATTTTAAAGTAGGCAGAGGATCTAAATAGACATTTCTCCAAAGACATACAGATGGACAACAGGCAGGTGAAAGATGTTTGGCATCATTAATTATCAGAGAAATAGAAGTAAAAACCACAGGGAGATATCACCTTCCACCTGTCAGAATGGCTATTAACAAGAAAAGAAATAACAAGTGTTGGAGAGGATATGCATGAACGGGCACCTCATGCCCTGTTTGTGGGAACGTAAATTGTGCAGCTACTGTGGAAAACAGCACAGAAAGATCTTTAAAAATTTAAACAGAACTACTCTATCATCCACTTAATCCATTTCTGGGTATTTATCCAAAGAACAGGAAAACACTAATTTGAAAAGATACATGCACCCTTGTATTCATTGCAGTTTTATTTACAAGAGCCAAGCTATGGAAACTATCACTATTTGCAGATGATATGGTAGGAAACTACTGCCTATGTTTTCTTCTAGGAATTTTATGGTTTTAGGTCTTATATTCCAGTCATGCCCTGTGTACGATAAAAGAGAGTGGTCTTCATTCTTTCGCATGTGGCTCTCCAGTTTTCCCAACACCATTTGTTGAAGAGGCTTTCCTTTCCCCACTGTATACTCTTGGCTCTTCTGTCATAAATTAAGTGTACGGGTTTACTACACGAGCTCTCCATTCTGCTCCATCTGACTGCGTGTTGCTATGCCAACACCATACTGTTTCTATTAGGATAACTTTGTAGTATAGGTTGAAATCCAGCTTTGTTCCTCTTTCTCAAGATTACTTGCTTTGTGTTTTGGGGGTATCTTATGGGATTCCATAGAAATTTTAGATCTATTCTATGAAAAATGTCATTGGGATTTTGATAGAGATTGTTTTGAATCCATGAGCGTGGAATATCTTTTCATGTACTTGTTTGTGTCTTCTTCAGTTTCTTTCATCAGTGTCTTACAGTTTTTAGCATACAGGTCTTTTAACCCCTTGGTTAAACTTATGCCTTAGGTATTTTATTCTTTTGATGCAATTATAAATGTTGTTTTCTTAATTTTTCTCTCTGATAGCTCATTATTAGTGTACAGAAATCCCAACAAATTCCTGTATATTGATTTTGTATCCTGCAACTTTACTGAATTTGTGTATTAGTTCTAGTAGCTTTTTAGTGGAGTCTTTAAGGGTTTTCTATATATAGTATCTTTAGATTGCTTTGGGCATTTTAATGATGTTCTTTGAATCTATTCATTAATCTTTTCTATTGTCCTTTTAGTCTCTATTTCATTTATGTTTATCCAAGAGGACGGACTGCCATTGTTATGAGTTAAAAGATAAGCTGCCAGGGCGCCTAAGTAGCTCAGTTGGTTGAGCAACTACCTTCGGCTCAGGTCATGATCCCGGGGTCCTGGAATCGAGGCCCGCATCAGGCTCCTTGCTCACCAGGGAGCCTGCTTCTCCCTCACCCTGCTACTCTGCCAGCTTGTGCTCTCTTTCTCTCTGTCAAGTAACTAAATTAAAAATAATAAATACATAAATACATAAATAAAAGATAATCTGTCTACCCAGACAAATAGAACTCAGAAGTCTCAATGATCTGGATTATTTTTGGGAAAAAAAATTTTTTTTTTCATTTGAGGCTTGAATTAATTATTCAGATAACATCTCTAATTTTCCTTATTTCCTTCCTCTACTCACTTGGGCTTCATTCTTTTCCCTAGTTCCTTCAAGTATAGATTATTTATTTGATATTTTTCTTGTTTTTTTGAGGTAACCTTGTATAGCTACAAACTTCCCCCTTATAACTGCTTTTGCAGCATCCTACAGATTTCAGACTATTGTATTTCCATTTTCATATGTCTCCAAGTATTTGTTATTTTTTCTTTGATTTCTTCATAGTTCAGTAGCATTTTGATTAATTTCACATATTTGTGAATTTTTCCAGTTTTCTTCCTGTAATCACTTCTAGTTTCTTACCACTGCAGTTGGAAAAGATGCTTGATACAATTTCCATGTTGTTGCATGTATTAAGACTCGTTTTGTGCCCAAACATATGATCCATCCTGGAGAAAGTTTGATGTGTACTTCAGAAGAAGGTGTATTCCGCTGTTTTTTAATGGAGTGTTCTTTCAAGTCTATGAAGCCCATTTGATCTAAGACATAATTAAAGGGTCATTTTTCCTTACTGATTTTGTCTGGATGATCAATCCATTGATGTATGTGGTGTGTGTGTGTGTGTCTATTTCAAATTGATAGCATTGTTTGAACATGTTCTAATAACTACCCTTTTACTCCCCTCCATGTGCTCTGTCTTCAAGGTCATATTTTATATCTTCTTATTTTGTGTATCTCTTAGCTAATTATTATGTTATGGCTAATTTTACTATGTTTGTCTTTTAACCTTCATATTAGCTTTATAAGTGGTTGGCCCAATACCTTTACTACAACTGCATTTACCATTGAGATTTTTACTTTCATGGGATTTCTTGTTACCAGTTAGTAACAAGCTTTTTATCAGCTTAAGTACATCCCTTTCACATTTTTGGTAAGACCAGTTTAGTGGTGATAAACTTTTTTAGTTTTTGCGCCTCGGAAAAACGATCTTTCCTTCTGTTCTTGCTAGAAGACTCTTCTTGGTTCAAAGTTTTTCCTTTTAGCACTTTGAATGTATTGTGCCACTCTCTCTGGCTTGCAGTTGCTGCTGAAAAATCAGCTTAGAGTCATATGGGGGTTCCCTTTTGCATAACAATTGGTTTCTCTTACTGCTTTTAACATTCTCTCTTTAACTTTTACCAATAAAATTATAATGTGTCTTGGAAAGTAACTGCTAGGTTCATTGTATTTGGAAGTCTCTGGGCTTTCTGAAGCTGGATGTGTGTCTCCTCCCACAGATCAGAGATGTTTTCTGCCATTATTTCTTCCAATAATTTTTCTGCCCCTTTCTTCTTTCTGGGATCTTTACAATGCAGGTATTTTTCCACTTGATGTTGAGCCACAAATCCCTTACGCTATCTTCATATTTAATTCTTTTTTCTTTTTGCTGTTCTGTTTAAGTGATTTTACACTGCCCTGTCTTCCAGGTCACTCATCTGTTCTTCTACATTGTATAGCCTACTATTGAACCTATCTATGTATTTTTCAGATCGGTTATTGTATTCTTCAGATCTCTGACTTGTGTTTGGTACTTTCTTCTGTTTCCCATCTCTTTGTTAAAGTTCTGTGATGATCCTTTCTTCTTTTGAGTTCAATCTGCATCCTTATGACCATTATCCTGAACTCTTTATCAGGTAGATTACTTATCTCCCTTTCATTAAGGTCTTATTCTGAGGTTTTGTCTTGTTCTTTTGGAACCTATTTCTCTGCTTGATGCTCTCTGTGTTTGTTTTTATGTATTAAGCAAAACAGCTATGTTTCCCAGTCTTGAAGAAGTGGCCCTGTGCAGATGATGAACAAGTTGTTCAACCCTGCCACAGCTTTGGCTGTTCCTCAGACCTTTGTGATTTTTTAAGTAGTCTGATTTATTCTTGATAGGTGCCAGTTGTTGAGAGTGTGCTAAGACTTTGTAGCTTTGTTGTGTTCATGGGAAAAGGTGAGTTAAGGATCCTTCTATGCTGCCATCTTGAACCCCACATGTTGAGCATTTGAAGGTTTTTGGAATGCAGAAGAACTCAAGAACATCCAATGATACAATAAGTTGATCACAGAATGGTTTCAGATTGATACTGGGTCCCTCACCAACCTCAAGAAAATTTCTATGCACCAAAATATACTATAAAGCACTGCACAACCCAGGGACATATCCCTTTTAGGAATTAAATTGGCTTTCAGAATCCCTAAGCCTTAGCTAATGGTATCCTTAACCTCTGAAGAGCTAAGCATGACATCTGGCACACCTACTTTATCTAAAATCTATGGTCCTAGGGGCACCTGGGTGGCTCAGTAGGTTAAGCCACTGCTTTCGGCTCAGGTCATGATCTCAGGGTCCTCGGATCGAGCCCCGCATCGGGGTCTCTGCTCAGCAGGGAGCCTGCTTCCACCTCTCTCTCTGTCTGCCTCTCTGCCTACTTGTGATCTCTGCCTGTCAAATAAATAAATAAATAATCTTTAAAAAAAATAAAATAAAATCTATGGTCCTAGAAGCAATAAATATCTACAGAAATGGCAAAATCTTCCTAAAAACAACCTAGAATTAGGAATTTTCCAGTTAAATAAAATCATTTAAGTGCACTTAAAAAAATTCTAAAATTAAACAGAATGGGATACTTATTTTAATTGGTATGCATAAAGACTCAAAGGTTTCAAAATTCCAAAATGGCTACATTGAAAGATTTTCCATAAAAGGCTAATGAAACATTAAAGACACAAGAGGTACCTAGAACAAAGAAATGTAAGATGGATGTAACTCCTACCACTCTCTACCTTCCTTTATTCAAGTCCTCATTCTGGTTATGCTTTGTCAGAATTGTCTTTATATGACTATTAACAAAAGTCCTCCAAGTTAATGGTCTTACAGACATCCCCATTATCTACCTTTGAAGGAAGGTTGCCGAACATGCCCTTCTCAGTGTTGAGACCCTAAGAGATTTTCTGGTAAACCACTATATTATTGTCTCAAATGGCCAAAGGAAAATTAAAATAAAAAATAATGAAAAACCTCGCCCAATTCTGGGAAATACTGGAGCTACAGATGGGAGCCTAGAGAAACTGACAAAAGCTGGGTAAAAGGAAGCCTTTATGAATCTCTATCATGCCCAGTCAATAGAGAAAAATAAAACTTCACATTGTCCCTGTCCTTCCAAACCCATACCTATGGGTTAACAGGTCCTTTCTTTCCCAGGGATAGTTATCACCTTCTTGCTTGTCTCAGAATGTGGCTTGGGTTTCTGACTGCCCGGGACCGGTCAGTTTCTTCTTTTGCTACCTTTGGGAGTGACTCTGGATCTTGGGGAGATAATAACCCTTGTACCCTCTTTGAGGTCACCTTTTTCTTTTTTTTAAGCCTCCAGGAGCATGTGCTCATGTGCCCTGAAGGCGGGCTAAGGCCAAGCTCCCCAGGCACTGAAACAGGGCAAGCCTCAGTCTTGCACTACTGCTTCTGAGCCCAGCTCCCTCTGCCATGCCCCTCTGCTGCTCAGAGTCCCTCTCCTCTCCAGATAAATGGGCCTAAGCACCTGAGGGCCCCTCCCAGGTCAGACAGCTGGGTTAATTGCACTCACGCATAGCCCAGTACCCTGCCCCTGGAGCAAGTACCCAATTTTATTTTTGCCTTCCTCTAGAACTTCTGAGGCTCCATGGGGCCAGGGCACAGGCTCCTACTTCCCTCCTCCTCCAAGCAGGGCTTCAGGGGGCTTCAGACAGGTCACAAGAATAGTGCCTCTTCAGGACTGGGGGGAATCCTGGCCTACAAGAGCCCCTGGAGATTTTCTTCATTCCTGGAATAGCTTTCACGGGCAAGCCAGGAGCTAAGAATAGGGTTTTGCTGAAGGAAGAAAATCAGATTGACTGACCCCTGCCTCCCTAGCTGCTTCCAACATTCCAGGGCTTCCTCTGGACAAGTGCCTGGCTGGTGGGAGGTGGAAAAGAGTCCTGGGAACAGCAAAGCAGGATGGAGAGGAGCTTTGAGTCCTGTGTTTAGGGCCTCCCATTCTGCTGTGTCTCCCATGGTGTAGTGCTGGAGGGCCTCCACCCCTTCCTCATCTCCCCATGGGCCAGCATGACCGCAGGTCCCAGCCAAAATCACAAAGTAGCTCTGTGGTTACAAATTGGCTAACTGCACAGCCTAAAAGAAACTTTATTTTAGGCTTCTCCCACAGGATAAAATAAAACTATATTTGGGAGGTGGGGGGAAACAAATCTTTTAAAGCCTTCATAAAAAGATGGATGGATGGATCAATCTAGAAGGTCATTCTAATTGCAACCCAGTTCTTGGAGAGATTGTGAGCAATTGTTCTCAACTTATAAATCTCTGCAAAACTAGAAATGCAACTCTAATGGAAATTCAAACATCACCTATTCCTTTTTACCTTTCCCAAAGTCTCCCCTATTTATATTAAAAGGCTTGTAACTTGCCGTCTCTCCCTGTGCTTTTGAGACATAAATGTTAAAGTACAAACTTCAGAGAGGTAATCCTTATCAGAAGAAAAATCAAAGGGGGAAAGCTCATTTAAAACTTAGCTTCAGAAGGGGCACCTGGGTGGTTCAGTGGGTTAAGCCTCTGCCTTTAGCTCAGGTCATGATCTCAGGGTCCTGGGATTGAGCCCTGCATCGGGCTCTCCGCTCAGCGGAGACCCTGCTTTCCCGCCTCTCTGTGCCTGCCTCTGTGCCTACTTGTGATCTCTCTCTCTCTCTGTCAAATAAATAAAATCTTTAAAATTTTTTTAAAAAAATAAAACTTAACTTCAGGAGCACCTGGGTGGCTCAGATGGTTAAGCATCTGTCTTTGGCTCAGGTCATGATCCCAGGGTCCTGGATTCAGCCTTGTATCGAACCCCACATCGGGCTCCCTACCCGGCAGGAAGCCTGCTTCCCCTCTCCCACTCCCCCTGCTTGTGTTCCTGCTCTTGCTCTCTCCCTCTCTCTCTCTGTCAAATAAATAAATAAAATCTTTAAAAAACAAACTAACCAAAAACTTAGCTTTAGACATCTAAGCAAGTAGACTTCACTTATTCTATCTAGAATTCTATTAGAAAAAAAGTAGATCCTATTTCTTTTGTAACTAGTAAAATAGAAACTACAAAGTTTCTGTTTATATGTTTCCGTATGTTTATGTGTGTCTACATATGTGTGCTCTACATGTGTGGTATTTTCTACTTTTGGATGATACCGCTAAAATCAACTTATAAAAGAGCTCTATTTAAGTAACTTAGATAAACCCTTGCATGAATTAAGTATTCCTTAAAAATCTCAGAAATATAACAGAAATTAACCCAACTACTTTTCAGATTCATGTGATCTGGGATAATCTTTGCATATTAAAGGTAGTTTAAGTTTGGTTTATTTCAAATAAGCATATCTTCAAAGTTACCATTATTGAATATAATGCAGACATACAATTTCTATTTTACCTGACTTTACTAGTCATTAAGTTCATGTTATCTCACAAAATTTTTCAGCAAGGAAAATAGCTTGGGATAATGGCTCACTCTGACGTCTCATGAAGTTTAGTGGGTAATCTAAACGTAATTATTAAGAACAAGCAAATTAAATAGATGTAAATAGAACAAAATATTTTAGGTGAAATTTTAAATAGTTGCCCCAAATCATTTTGGTAACCTGAAACCTTAAAGTTTGGTAAGTTCACTTAAATGATGAATAGTCATTAAATATTAAATATATAAAATTAAATACCTAGATCATTTCTAAGTAAGATAAAAAATACTAAAATATTACTCACTAGACGTAAACTTTCTTTTACAGAGGAAAGATATTTGGGTTTATTAATAAACATGTTTTGCATCATACTGAAAAGAAAATGTACTATGAGAAAACATGTTTTTAGAAAATATAAACAGCATTTTAAAATTTGCTAAGCCACAGAATGCTAATATAAAAGACAATTCATGGTTGTTTATTTTCACTAAAAATTGAGTTTTTAAATAATTTTTAAATTCTAATAAAGAATTGGGCACCTGCATGGCTCAGTTGGTTAAGCAACTGCCTTCGACTCAGGTCATGATACCAGAGTCCTGGGATTAAGTCCGGCATCAGCATCCGGTTCCCTGCTGGGTAGGGAGTCTGCTTCTGTCTCTGACCTTCCGCCTCTTATGCTCCCTCTCTCTCTCATTCTCTCCCTCTCAAATAAATAAATAAAATCTTATATTCTAATATATAATTAAAGCTATTAGAAATTAAATCTACCAAGGAAACATCTGTAAATGCAAGTGAAGCAGGATGTGTGTTTTCAGTAAAAGAAGGTGTGAGGGATGGAAATGCATTTCTGTGGAGGGAAATGAAAGTAATTTTGTCTTAAAGAGAGGCTAATTATTTCAAAATGAGAAAGAAGAAAAACACAGGACAAAATCTTAATGTAAGAAAGAAATTTGTGAAAGGCTTATGGGAAAGGAATCTTTGAAAAAGAATTTAAATGTGTAGCCAAGCTAAGATTAGAATGAACTCAATTAATTTAAATGAACTTTAATACCAAAAGTAGGCTGGTGCAAAATTAAATTTGGTTTTCTCTATGTTAAAAAGTACAACATTTTCTTGGACTACTGGTTTGCTCATAATAAGAGACTATAAAGAGTTTTTCTTGACCTTTTAAGTAACATGCCTAGAAAATAGATTTTATGTCTTGTGAAAATAATTTCCTATGTTCCTGTGTATTTATCAGTTCTTTCATTACTTAAAAAAACTAACTCCATTAAGAAAGCTAAATTTTGTTTATTTTTTTGTTGTTTTCACAATTTGACAAGCCACAGAAGGATTTAACTTTTTGTATTTGCCTGTGAAATCTGTAACCCTCATGATATGTAAATGGATAATGAAGTATTGTTTTACAATGATCTGTAATCCTATCTGACCAAGTGTTTTAAAACCTTTTGATATATTTTACAAACTTCCCCCAAATCAAATTCTAAATAAAGTGTTTTTGAGATCTAAGTTTGAGATTTTTTTTTTTTCCAGAGGATCCTGGAATACCTCAAAAGATTTATTCTCTGTCCTTTAATAGGAGATAAAGTAAATTAGGCATATTTGATACATTAAATTACATGGAAGCACTGTAAAATAATACTAGGCCTTCCCTAGGTTGTATTTGTACACGTAATTAGTTTCCTAGAAATCGTATGGAATCCTAAACTCTGAGAGGTCCTAGCATAATGTTATCAGGCCTAACTCCAGTTATTATTTTAAAACGTTGTATGCTACAGAAAGCACCAAATTTCCACATTAATATCATTATAATGAACTCTCATTAGATCTTTAGCAACATTTTTTTTACATTTTTTATTGTCATCTGTAGACAGTTATTGTTTTACTCTGATGATTTGTAGAATTATTCCTGCAAAAGTACTTCATCTTAAGGAGATTTAAAGAAAGGATTTTGACAAGTATAGGTTTCTGATCATAAGAAGCCTGTAAGATCATAAAAATGAACTGAGTAAGAATTCCCAGAGCTAAAAATAACAACAACAAAACCAAAAAAACCCAAAAAACAAAGAACAAACAATGACAATTAAAAAAACACACCTGGATTCAAGCAGAATAAGAATTAATTACTTGGGACTGAATAAACTGAGAAGGATGATCATCATTTGTATGACTTCCTGTTTGAAACAGTGCTTTTTTTTTTTTTAATGTTTTGTTTTTCCAGATTTAAGGAAATCTTTTCTATGAAGTTATCTTATGACTTACAACAATTTGGCAAAGCATAACTTGGTAAACAAAGATGAAACATTTACTTCCCACGCTTCAAGATTCCTCCAAAATTCCCTTCAGGGTGAAAGAGTTCTTTACATGAATTCAGTAAGAATCTGTTCAGAGTCTAACAGACAGTTAAAGAACTCAAGTTGACTTTATGTAGCCAATAAAGCCCCTTGGAAAAACTGGCCTGGTATTTTCCTTACAAGCAATACTAAAAAGAGCTTACACAGTCAACCACTATTCTTTTTTTTTTTTTTTTTTAATTTTTTATTTTTTATAAACATATATTTTTTATAAACATATATTTTTATCCCCAGGTCTGTGAATCACCAGGTTTACACACTTCACAGCACTCACCAAATCACATACCCTCCCCAATGTCCATAATCCCACCCCCTTCTCCCCAACCCCCTCCCCCCGGCAACCCTCAGTTTGTTTTGTGAGATTAAGAGTCACTTATGGTTTGTCTCCCTCCCAATCCCATCTTGTTTCATTTATTCTTCTACCCACTTAAGCCTCCATGTTGCATCACCACTTCCTCATATCAGGGAGATCATATGATAGTTGTCTTTCTCTGCTTGACTTATTTCGCTAAGCATGATACGCTCTAGTTCCATCCACGTTGTTGCAAATGGCAAGATTTCATTTCTTTTGATGGCTGCATAGTATTCCATTGTGTATATATACCACATCTTCTTGATCCATTCATTTGTTGATGGACATCTAGGTTCTTTCCATAGTTTGGCTATTGTGGACATTGCTGCTATAAACATTCGGGTGCATGTGTCCCTTTGGATCACTACATTTGTATCTTTAGGGTAAACACCCAATAGTGCAATTGCTGGGTCATAGGGCAGTTCTATTTTCAACATTTTGAGGAACCTCCATGCTGTTTTCCAGAGTGGCTGCACCAGCTTGCATTCCCACCAACAGTGTAGGAGGGTTCCCCTTTCTCCGCATCCTCGCCAGCATCTGTCATTTCCTGACTTGTTGATTTTAGCCATTCTGACTGGTGTGAGGTGATATCTCATTGTGGTTTTGATTTGTATTTCCCTGATGCCCAGTGATATGGAGCACTTTTTCATGTGTCTGTTCGCCATCTGGATGTCTTCTTTGCAGAAATGTCTGTTCATGTCTTCTGCCCATTTCTTGATTGGATTATTTGTTCTTTGGGTGTTGAGTTTGCTAAGTTCTTTATAGATTCTGGACACTAGTCCTTTATCTGATATGTCGTTTGCAAATATCTTCTCCCATTCTGTCAGTTGTCTTTTGATTTTGTTAACTGTTTCCTTTGTTGTGCAAAAGCTTTTCATCTTGATGAAATCCCAGTAGTTCATTTTTTCCCTTGCTTCCCTTGCCTTTTGCGTTGTTCCTAGGAAGATGTTGCTGCGGCAGAGGTCGAAGAGGTTGCTGCCCGTGTTCTCCTCAAGGATTTTGATGGATTCCTTTCGTACATTGAGGTCCTTCATCCATTTTGAGTCTATTTTTGTGTGTGGTGTAAGGAAATGGTCCAATTTCATTTTTCTGCATGTGGCTGTCCAATTTTCCCAGCACCATTTATTGAAAAGGCTGTCTTTTTTCCATTGGACATTCTTTCCTGCTTTGTCGAAGATTAGTTGACCATAGAGTTGAGGGTCTATTTCTGGGCTCTCTATTCTGTTCCATTGATCGATGTGTCTGTTTTTGTCCCAGTACCATGCTGTCTTGATGATGACAGCTTTGTAATAGAGCTTGAAGTCCGGAATTGTGATGCCACCAACGTTGGCTTTCTTTTTCAATATCCCTTTGGCTATTCGAGGTCTTTTCTGGTTCCATATAAATTTTAGCATTATTTGTTCCATTTCTTTGAAAAAGATGGATGGTACTTTGATAGGAATTGCATTAAATGTGTAGATTGCTTTAGGTAGCATAGACATTTTCACAATATTTATTCTTCCAATCCAGGAGCATGGAACATTTTTCCATTTCTTTGTGTCTTCCTCAATTTCTTTCATGAGTACTTTATAGTTTTCTGAGTATAGATTCTGTGTCTCTTTGGTTAGGTTTATTCCTAGGTATCTTATGGTTTTGGATGCAATTGTAAATGGGATTGACTCCTTAATATCTCTTTCTTCTGTCTTGCTGTTGGTGTAGAGAAATGCAACTGATTTCTGTGCATTGATTTTATATCCTGACACTTTACTGAATTCCTGTATAAGTTCTAGCAGTTTTGGAGTGGAGTCTTTTGGGTTTTCCACATATAGTATCATATCATCTGCGAAGAGTGATAATTTGACTTCTTCTTTGCCGATTTGGATGCCTTTAATTTCCTTTTGTTGTCTGATTGCTGAGGCTAGGACCTCTAGTACGATGTTGAATAGCAGTGGTGATAATGGACATCCCTGCCGTGTTCCTGACCTTAGCGGAAAAGCTTTCAGTTTTTCTCCATTGAGAATGATATTTGCGGTGGGTTTTTCATAGATGGCTTTGATGATATTGAGGTATGTGCCCTCTATCCCTACACTTTGAAGAGTTTTGATCAGGAAGGGATGTTGTACTTTGTCAAATGCTTTTTCAGCATCTATTGAGAGTATCATATGGTTCTTGTTCTTACTTTTATTGATGTGTTGTATCACATTGACTGATTTGCGGATGTTGAACCAACCTTGCAGCCCTGGAATAAATCCCACTTGGTCGTGGTGAATAATCTTTTTAATGTACTGTTGAATCCTATTGGCTAGTATTTTGTTGAGTATTTTCGCATCTGTGTTCATCAAGGATATTGGTCTATAGCTCTCTTTTTTGGTGGGATCCTTGTCTGGTTTTGGGATCAAGGTGATGCTGGCCTCATAAAATGAGTTTGGAAGTTTTCCTTCCATTTCTATTTTTTGGAACAGTTTTAGGAGAATAGGAATTAGTTCTTCTTTAAATGTTTGGTAGAATTCCCCCGGGAAGCCGTCTGGCCCTGGGCTTTTGTTTGTTTGGAGATTTTTAATGACTGTTTCAATCTCCTTACTGGTTATGGGTCTGTTCAGGCTTTCTATTTCTTCATGGTTCAGTTGTGGTAGTTTATATGTTTCTAGGAATGCATCCATTTCTTCCAGATTGTCAAATTTATTGCCGTAGAGTTGCTCATAGTATGTTCTTATAATAGTTTGTATTTCTTTGGTGTTAGTTGTGATCTCTCCTCTTTCATTCATGATTTTATTTATTTGGGTCCTTTCTCTTTTCTTTTTGATAAGTCGGGCCAGGGGTTTATCAATTTTATTAATTCTTTCAAAGAACCAGCTCCTAGTTTCGTTGATTTGTTCTATTGTTTTTTTGGTTTCTATTTCATTGATTTCTGCTCTGATCTTTATGATTTCTCTTCTCCTGCTGGGCTTAGGGTTTCTTTCTTGTTCTTTCTCCAGCTCCTTTAGGTGTAGGGTTAGGTTGTGTACCTGAGACCTTTCTTGTTTCTTGAGAAAGGCTTGTACCGCTATATATTTTCCTCTCAGGACTGCCTTTGTTGTGTCCCACAGATTTTGAACCGTTGTATTTTCATTATCATTTGTTTCCATGATTTTTTTCAATTCTTCTTTAATTTCCCGGTTGACCCATTCATTCTTTAGAAGGATACTGTTTAGTCTCCATGTATTTGGGTTCTTTCCAAACTTCCTTTTGTGGTTGAGTTCTAGCTTTAGAGCATTGTGGTCTGAAAATATGCAGGGAATGATCCCAATCTTTTGATACCTGTTGAGTCCTGATTTAGGACCGAGGATGTGATCTATTCTGGAGAATGTTCCATGTGCACTAGAGAAGAATGTGTATTCTGTTGCTTTGGGATGAAATATTCTGAATATATCTGTGATGTCCATCTGGTCCAGTGTGTCATTTAAGGCCTTTATTTCCTTGCTGATCTTTTGCTTGGATGACCTGTCCATTTCAGTGAGGGGAGTGTTAAAGTCCCCTACTATTATTGTATTATTGTTGATGTGTTTCTTTGATTTTGTTATTAATTGGTTTATATAGTTGGCTGCTCCCACATTGGGGGCATAGATATTTAAAATTTTTAAATCTTCTTGTTGGACAGACCCTTTGAGTATGATATAGTGTCCTTCCTCATCTCTTATTATAGTCTTTGGCTTAAAATCTAATTGATCTGATATAAGGATTGCCACTCCTGCTTTCTTCTGATGTCCATTAGCATGGTAAATTCTTTTCCACCCCCTCACTTTAAATCTGGAGGTGTCTTCGGGCTTAAAATGTGTTTCTTGGAGGCAACATATAGATGGGTTTTGTTTTTTTATCCATTCTGATACCCTGTGTCTTTTGACAGGGGCATTTAGCCCATTCACATTCAGGGTAACTATTGAGAGATATGAATTTAGTGCCATTGTATTGCCTGTAAGGTGACTGTTACTGTATATGGTCTCTGTTCCTTTCTGATCTACCACTTGTAGGCTCTCTCTTTGCTTAGAGGACCCCTTTCAATATTTCCTGTAGAGCTGGTTTGGTATTTGCAAATTCTTTCAGTTGTTGTTTGTCCTGGAAGCTTTTAATCTCTCCTTCTATTTTCAATGATAGCCTAGCTGGATATAGTATTCTTGGCTGCATGTTTTTCTCGTTTAGTGCTCTGAAAATATCATGCCAGCTCTTTCTGGCCTGCCAGGTCTCTGTGGATAAGTCAGCTGCCAATCTAATATTTTTACCATTGTATGTTACAGACTTCTTTTCCCGGGCTGCTTTCAGGATTTTCTCTTTGTCATTGAGACTTGTAAATTTTACTATTAGGTGACGGGGTGTGGGCCTATTCTTATTGATTTTGAGGGGCATTCTCTGAACCTCCTGAATTTTGATGCTCGTTCCCTTTGCCATATTGGGGAAATTCTCCCCAATAATTCTCTCCAGTATACCTTCTGCTCCCCTCTCACTTTCTTCTTCTTCTGGAATCCCAATTATTCTAATGTTGTTTCGTCTTATGGTGTCACTTATCTCTCGAATTCTCCCCTCATGGTCCAGTAGCTGTTTGTCCCTCTTTTGATCAGCTTCTTTATTCTCTGTCATTTGGTCTTCTATATCACTAATTCTTTCTTCTGCCTCATTTATCCTAGCAGTGAGAGCCTCCATTTTTGATTGCACCTCATTAATAGCTTTTTTGATTTCAACTTGGTTAGATTTTAGTTCTTTTATTTCTCCAGAAAGGGCTTTTATATCTCTCGAGAGGGTTTCTCTAATATCTTCCATGCCTTTTTCGAGCCCGGCTAGAACCTTGAGAATTGTCATTCTGAACTCTAGATCTGACATATTACTGATGTCTGTATTGATTAGGTCCCTAGCCTTCGGTACTGCCTCTTGTTCTTTTTTTTGTGGTGAATTTTTACGTCTTGTCATTTTGTCCAGATAAGAGTAAATGAAGGGGCAAGTAAAATACTAAAAGGGTGGCAACAACCCCAGGAAAATATGCTTTAGCCAAATTAGAAGAGATCCAAAATCGTGAGTGGGGAGAAAGAGGATAAAAAGAGGTTCAAAAAGGAAGAAAGAAAAAAGAAAAAAAAAAAAGAAAAGAAAAGAAAAGAATTTTTTAAAAAAAGAAAACACCTAAGAAAAATGTAAAAAAAATATATATATATATTAGATAAACTAGTAAAAAATCGTTAAAAAAGAAAAAGGTAACAGTTTAAAAAAAAATTTTACCCGAAGGCGAGAAAAAAAAAAATGAAAAAGAAAAAATTAAATTAACTGCAAGACTAAAAAAAATGACAGGAAAAAAGCCATGAGTTCCGTGCTTGGCTTTCTCCTCCTCTGGAATTCTGCTGCTCTCCTTGGTATTGAAACCGCACTCCTTGGTAGGTGAACTTGGTCTCGGCTGGATTTCTTGTTGATCTTCTGGGGGAGGGGCCTGTTGTAGTGATTCTCAAGTGTCTTTGCCCCAGGCGGAATTACACCGCCCTTACCCGGGGCCGGGGTGAGTAATCCGCTCGGGTTTGCTTTCAGGAGCTTTTGTTCCCTGAGCGCTTTCCGTAGAGTTCCAGAGGACAGGAATACAAATGGCGGCCTCCTGGTCTCCGGCCCGGAGGAGCCGAGAGCCCAGGGCCCCACTCCTCAGTGCGCCCTCAGAGAACAGCGCCCAGTTACTCCCGTCTGCCTGACCTCCGGCCGCGCTCCGAGCTCACCGAGCCTGCGACCGGTTCAAGGTAACACGGAGCTGCGAGCTTACTGTCGGCTCTGTCTCTGTAGCCGGCTTTCCCGTTCCAATACCCGCAAGCTCTGCGACACTCAGACACCCCCGATCCTTCTGTGACCCTGCGGGACCTGAGGCCACGCTGACCCCGCGTGGGTTTCGCCCCGGTTTAGCCTCTGGAGCGATGTCCCTCAGCGGAACAGACTTTTAAAAGTCCTGATTTTGTGCGCGGTTGCTCCGCCGCTTGCCGGGAGCCGGCCCCTCCCCCCGGGGTCTATCTTCCCATCGCTTTGGATTCACTTCTCCGCCGGTCCTACCTTTCAGAAAGTGGTTGTTTTTCTGTTTCCAGAATTGCTGTTCTTCTTCTCTTCAATCTGCCGATGGATTTTCAGGTGTTTGCAATCTTTAGATAAGCTATCTAGCTGATCTCCGGCTAGCTGAAGCAGTCTCAGCTTGCTACTTCTCCGCCATCTTGACTCCTCCTCCGTCAACCACTATTCTTACGGGACTTATGTAAAAGACCAGCTCAAGTCTAATGTAAGCAAATCAGTTTTACTGTGAATGTCCTTGGAAAAAATGGGGATAAGTGTAGAGAAAAAGTTGTATTTGCACCTCTGTTTATATTACATTTGAATCCTGTTCGTTATCTTTGAAGTTTTGTTATATACCATAAGCTGGACTAGATCCTAAATCCTAGTTTCCTCAAATACTGGACATCAACTCACCAAACCAATGTTCCCAATTTTTTTCAACCCTCCTAACCTGGAATCGCTAAAAACAAAGACTGCCATTGACTGTCTCTAGAAGGAGATATGAAGTTCTTTTCACTACTCTGATGGCAGCCAACCTTTAGGGACCTAATTCTTAGATATCCATCCCACAGCTGAAGAAGGCCCCACTGTACCAGCACTGGAAACATAGAAATCAAACAGGCAAAGAGGCTGACATTCAGGTAGACTGCTTACACACAAGATACCAGAACAAGACTTCATACTTTAACTGACCATAAAACCTTTTCTTCTTCTTGCTCTTTCCTTCACTCTGGCATCAGCCTGGAAAGATAATGCCCCCCACCCCACATTTGTTTCTCCCAGGCCACAGCTAAGGGGGTGGTAAACTTGCCTTACAGACTACTGGATTTGTCATCAAAAACTCCTATCTCTCCCTTAATGGTGCCAGCTTAGTGGGGGTGATTCGGCCCCTGACGGGATCTTTGTCTGTGGTAGTCACCATGTTCCTTGAGCCTCTGAATGCCTAGAAGGCAAGTCATAACCAGACAATGTCTCCAATTACTGAACTGTGCCCCTAACTTTCCACAAACGAAGACACCTCATTTGTGGACTATCCTGGATCTACACCAGCAAGTTAGGAAGGAGTGACCAGGAGGCCTTCATGACTCAAGATCAGGATTTACCTCCTTTGGCAGGGCCGGGTTTCCCTGGTTCAGAGTAAATGTCAGTAAGAATATGATCAGAAACCTCTCTTTAGCTCCTGGAGATCCCACTGATAAACAATAACTACCCACAAGATTCTCCAGCCAAAGTTGTTCTTGGTAAGATAACCCTTGATTATTTCTTAGCTGAGCAAAGAGGGGTCTGTGCTGTGGTCCAGACCACTTTCTGCACCTGGATTAACACTTGTGAGGAAGGTTGAAGAAACTCGGTTACATACGATCACTGAGCAATCCACTTGGCTTAAAACGGTGACTCCTTCAGCAGAGTCTTTGACTTGATTTTGATTGGTTTGAGCCTTGGGGACCATGACTCCAAAGTACACTACACATATTGGGTATTATCCTGTTTGTAACAGTCACAACGATCTCCTTGGTGCATCATATTCTCTCCAAAGCTTTAACTGCATGTTTAAAGCTGCATGTTTACACCAAGAAAATGATTTCCCTAAATGATATGGAATGTCAGAAAAGGAGCAAAGAAAATGGCCAACTTAGAAACCATGAACCCGAATTCAGGACCTGTGACTATCACAGAGATCAAGCAAAAGATGTCGTTTCTTGTGAATACCACACAGAGGACTGACAAAAGCTGCAAGAACTGTAGAGCGATAGCTGATGGGGCTAATGCCTTACATTTTAATCAGATCTCTCTGTCAAGCGAGAGTCTGACCAAAAGGGGAGCACTGTTAAAAAGGAGACAGCACTCCCAAAATTGAGTAACCTGTACTAAATCCCACGCCAGCAAACCAAGGCTTACTACCTAACCTAATTGCAGTTTCCACCCCTCCAGGAATGCAACCTTTTATCTGGACAAAATGGAATTACCTGGTCAGCACTAGTGAGATAATCTACCCAACAGACCCCTTCCCATTCCCTTTAAGAAGGTTGCATTCTTTACTAGTAATTTCCTCTTCCCACCTTTCAAAACCTTTTCTTTACGGTTTGGCAGAGTCATTGCATAAAACCAATTGAATCTTCAAATTTACTCAGCTGAATGTTTGTGAACACCAGCTAGGACAAGAGGTAACAAGGCAGTCAAGTGCACCCCGAAGGTTCAAATGTCTTGAGAGCTGCTAGGAAGAATCTTGGGACAGATTCTAAATGGATTCACCGCCTTCCCGCACATTTGACTTCATTCCTCAACCTAGGATGGTGGAAAGGGACTATAAAGGAGACTGAAGAGAAGCAAAATGGTATGGCTGAGTTGGCTCCTGATCTGAGAGTATCAATGGAGGATGAGCAGGGTCACTCACGGTCACCTTCTTTCAGCTCTGTCATCCGACGGCTGTGCATGGCTGGGCGGCCGACCTCAGAGCTGAACATTCCGGTTAGGTCTCAACTATAAGCCTCACTCTCACCACTGGGCAGAACCTGCCACAGTCTTTCCTGGGCAAGAAGAAAGCTGAGCCACATTCTGCACATTTCCAGGACCCAAGGAACTCCAGAGTTGGGATTTTGGAATGTAAAAATAATAAATGCTAAAATTTGAAAATACGCAAATTTTTAAAAAAATATCATGTCCCCATAACTGTATCATTCAGAGGCTCCCAGTAGGGTAACTTACAATATTTCCTTCTTTTTTCCTCACCCATTTTGTCAGGTAATTGAGAGTACACATTCTGGTATCTTGCTTTTCATGCATAACAGAGTGTAAGAATTTCTCCATGTGATTAAAAATATGCTACAAAAGTCATTTCAATAGCCCTAATTATTAGCACATGGGTATTTATAGTAATTACCACACTAATTTTATTTTTAGAAATTTCGATTGCTCAATTTTTCTCCATTGTAAATAATGTTAATTAAGCTGGCATGACCACATACTAGTGAAGATGTCCAAGTCAAAAGCAGCATTTTGAGATCTTAAAAATGATAATCTATAATTTGAGATGTTAAAAATAATTTAAAACAATAAGCTTTTGTCACAGATGCCATTGATATTTAAAAACAATTTAGAGGAGCTTTGTTTGTCTGCAATGAACTACAACCATTTGTTTCTTTCTTACCAAAAGGTCCTGGGAACCACCGCTTAGAGCTAGGAGAGATCATCAGATCTCAACAAAGGTCAATTTCAAAGCATTTAGGTTGGCTGGAAAACGCGCACACACGCACACACACGCAAATCCGGTGTCCTCTTCTTTCCCTGCCTTCTGCCTGTTCCTCCACCAGCTGCCCCCACCCCCTCCTCTTAGCCTCTGGTCTTCCCCTCAGTCTGTGTAAAACCTCCCTCCAAGAGTGGGCTGACCCAGGTCCGTCGTCCAGAATGGTTCTCGGTCCTCAATCCTGCTGCCAGCCCAGAATGGCAGAGTAAGAGAATGCCCCCCACCCCCCACTAACTTAAAGGCTGGCATTGGGGGTAAAAGCCTTTGAACTCCGACTGATTTGGACTTATTTACACTTCTAACTGCTGTGTGATCCCGACCTTTCCCAAATTTCAGTCAATTCAATAAAATAAGACCTGATCTCAGCAAACGGTTGTACAGCTGGGGTAGAGTCAGGCACTAGGCTGAAGAGCTAGTAGTGGATGAGGACTAGTGAGAGGAATAACCCACCCTTGTTTGGCCTTATCTACATGGCTTCAGCGGGACTGTTGGGACAGCGGCAGGGAATCCCCTAGGACCATCTCTGAATCAAACTTTACTTCTCTCTGCTAAGAAACGCCTTTTCAGAAATACCCTCTCTCCCACCACCTGCCCCAGAAAGGCTGGTTGTAGGGCTGCTACCATTGTCTTGATTTCCCCTGGGGTGCTTGCCTCCACGGCTACACGTGATGCTCTTGAGAAAAAGGGATGCCATGCTGAGGGGACCAGAATATCTGAGGTCCCAGGGACGCCCAGGCTTTCCCCCTAGTTATATGATGCACTAGAAGTAAGCCATTTCTTTCTTTCTTTCTTTTTTTAAGATGTTTTTATTTATTTGGCACAGAGAGAGATCACAAGTGGGCAGAGAGGCAGGCAGAGAGAGAAAGGGATGCAGGTTCCCCGCTGAGCAGAGAGCCCGATGTGGGGCTCGATCCCAGGACCCTGAGATCATGACCTGAGCCGCAGGCAGAGGCTTAACCCTCTGAGCAACCCAGGTGCCCCAGAAGTAAGCCATTTTTAATGAAAAACAAGCAAACCAACCAAAAGCCCACCTCTGCTCCAGTGGACTCTCTTTAGACCTGGAGAGTACCCTAGAGCACACAATGATGAAGATGGTGCCTTGGGTGAGTGCCGATGACAGCAACAGCACATTATCTGCCACAAAAGCCTAGATTTTGCTTTGGACTATCAGAAAAACTGAGCTGACTATAGAGGGGCCACAGCTCCGCTGGAAACGCTACCTCACACACGATAAAGTCTGAGAGGCCCAGGGTGTCCTTATGAGCGCTGGACGGAGAAGAAGGTCATCCAGTAGCGACTTGCCTACTCTGTCACCCTCCTCAACCCCCATCGTGCCACTTGCTGCTGGTTATACCCGGCCACCCCTGTAATGAGTCCTTAGAGGGGAAGTATGGGGACACAGCAGGAAATTCAATTTGCTTTGATTCTGCTATGAGATGTGACCCGGGTTATGAACGATTCCAGTTGTTTTTAGGTAACTTCTCTCCACTTTGGTGTCCATCACTGTGGCTGGTTCCCTGGGGCCACAGGATAGGAAGGAGAGAGTATTTGCTTTAGATCAGACGTACCTGTGCCAATGACTAGCGGTGTATCTTACTACCAATGTGACCCCAAACCCGCTATGCCTAGTCAGGTAGGGCCTTATGCTTCCTCTGAGCCTTAGTTTCATCTGATGAATAACTACCCTGGATGGCTGTAAAGTCAAGGAAAATTGAAGAGAGGTGCCCAGCCCACTCAGGCTGTTGGCATAGCACATTATTACTGAGTATTCTTACATCTTGTCTTGATGAAAACCTCATTGCTCTCCTTGCTATCCTAAAACTTGGTCCCTACCTTGTCCTGTCATTCTCCCTAGAGAAAGAACAGACCATGATATTCAGTCCCGTAATCAGCTCTCAGATCTTCACCACGTCACTGACCAGGTGGGATCCCCAATCCTGGCCTCCCAGGCTCTCTCCGCTAGCTTGAAGACCAGTTACTCTACCCCTTCTGCATGGATCTGCCACTTGTCACTATTGGCTCTGGCCATTATGACCTTCATGTCAACTCCCTTATACCTCCTGTGGGTCAGGTCGATCCTGCAAATACTTGGTCCATTGACAGTGCTTGCATAACTGTCTCCAGATCCTCATTCTCCTCTACTCTAGCTCATGACCTCCTGAACCCTTGAGTTATCATTCTAGCAAGTGAGAACACCAGGGAGGTCTTGGAAAGTGGGTAGAACCCAACCTCAGAAGGGGTAGGGCTACCACTACATATAGGAATAGCATTAGTATTAAAAGACTATACTCCAGGGTGCCTGGGTGGCTCAGCTGGTTAAGCATCTGCCTTTGGCTCAGGTCATCATACCAGGGTTCTGGGATCGAGTTCCATATTGGGCTCCCTCGTCAGCAGGACCCTGCTTCTCCTCCCTCTGCCTGTGGCTCCCTCTGCTTGTGCTCATTCTGTCAAATAAATAAAATCTTAAAAAAAAAAAAAAAAAAGACTATACTCCATTCTTTCATTGAACAAATATTGTTGAGTGCTTGCTACCAGCCAGATGCTGCTGTAGGCAGTGAGATGCACCAGCCAATTAAAGAGGCAAATGCCCCTGCCCTTGTGAAGCTTGCATTCAGCTGTGCATGGCATACTTGGATGTTGACCGAATTGGAGTACTTGAGGGTAAGGTGAGAGAGGCAGGCTGGGAACAGGGTTGGGGAGGTCAGAATGTTGGGAAATTATCTTTGGGATTCACTACCTCCGGTGGGAAAGAAAATGCCATTGCATGTTCTTCAGGAAGGGTGGAGAGTAACAGAATGAAAGCAGACAGCCAGAAAAGCAAGACTGACAGAAGAGAATGGATAAATGGTAACAATAAGCTTTGGCCCAGCATTTTCCAGTTTCAGCTATCACGTCACACAATCATCCTGGTGACAGTGGCCGAGGAAGACAGCTTCCAGCCCATTCTGAGGGGTGTGGGGTTCCTGCCTGGGGTCCCACTGAGCAGCAAAGTGGGGCCTCAAACCTCTGTCTTGTGGCTCCTGGTCTTCCGGTCTATATGTCCTTTTCTGGCAAAACTGTTATGTACTCCAAACACATTGCATGTTTTCTCTTAAAAACACAAACAAGGGGCACCTGGGTGGCTCAGTGGGTTAAGCCTCTGCCTTCGGCTCAGGTCGTGATCTCAGGGTCCTGAGATCGAGTCCCGCATCAGGCTCTCTGCTCAGCAGGGAGCCTGCTTCCCGCCCCCCTCTCTCTGCCTGCCTCTCTGCCTACTTGTGATCTTTCTCTGTCAAATAAATAAATAAAATCTTTGAAGAAAAAACAACACAAACAAAAACAAAAAACAGGGCACCTGTATGGTGCAACAGGTGAGGCGTCTGTCCCCTGCTTGGGTCATGATCCCACAGCCCTGGGATCGAGTCCCACATCAGGCACCCTGCTCAGCAGAGTCTGCTTCTCCCTCTACCCTCCCCCCTGCTCATGATCTCTCTCTCTCTCTCATCCCTCAAATAAATAAATAAAGTATTTAAAAAAACGCTCTCAATTTAAAAATCTTTAAAACTTTACCACTGTGTTCCCACAAAAATGACAAGAGGGAGGAATACTATCAGAATTACCCTGGGATTTTTTTCCAAATACATATGGGTACCTTGATCCTCCCTCTGTCCTCTGCTTCCAAATTCTAACTGTGTCATTGTGATGCATGTGATTTGCAAGAGCTTCCTTTTAAAATAATTTTTTTCCTCATTTTTATTTATTTTTTTTAAATTTAAATTCAAGTCAAGTGACATATGTAGTATTAGCCTTAGGAGTAGAATTTAGTGATTCATCACTTACATACAACATCCAGTGCTCATCCAATAAAATCCCACATACGAGTGAAATCATAGGATATTTGTGCAAGAGCTCCCTCGATTCCGCTGTCAATCAGCCTCCTGTGCAGCCGGTCCTGACAGTCCCCTCCCCCACTCACTGAGCACACTGGGTCCCGGTGCTTTCAGCTGTGTTCAACTGTGCAAGCTCCAGAGAAAGAGATGATGTTCCTAAAACACCATCAGAGAGAAAACATGGAGACTATGTCCCCATTTGTAACACGAAGAGAATCATAGGCTTAATGCTGGTGGGTTCCCCCTAACTAGCGACATCTACTTGGATATGGACTCCCCATCTCAAGCACAACATGTCCAAAATACAAGTTCTAGGTCAACCCATCCCCAAGGCCTCCCTTCCCCCGTAGACAGTAACCCCATTCTTCCTGGTGTGCAGGCTGAACATCTGAAGGCACCCTTGACTCTCCCTCCCATTCAGCACATCTGCTCATCCCTAATCACCCTGTACCAAGAAGCCTCCTTTCCCTGTGTTCAATCACTTCCCCCTTCCTCCTGCACTGTCTTAACAGCACTTGACATGGCACCATTTTTAAAAACAATTTTTAAACAGGTACCATTTTTGAGAGCCAGCCAGTGGCCAGCACTTTTGCTAAGATTTACTTCAAGTATTTACTATAAAGAGACTGACACTGTATTTATTCTTTCAGGGAATAAATGAGCAGAGATTAACTGCACAATCAGAGAAGAAGTAAGAACAGGAAACACCGCAGCTCAGAAGCCTTGAGGACAAGCCTAGCCACAAACTAAAGAAGAGAAGAGAATCGTAGGCCTCCCTGCCACCCCAGCAGAGGTCAGTCTTTGTGGCATGATAGCTGGGCTTTGTGCTGCGTGCTTTGGTTAGTCCCAACCACTAGGTCTCTGCAGCCTGCTGCTATGTCTCTTCCTCACTGAAAGTTTGTTTGGAATGTTTTGGTTTTTCATTCCATCTCTGTTCAATTCTCTACCTGCCCTCCCCAAGCCCCCACCCTCCAGGCTCCTGAGCCCCTTCCTTTGGAACCCAGGGCAATGACGCACTTGCTCTCACAGCTTCAAAGCCTCTGTGATCTATCTTTGTGGTCTTTCATTTATAGGCAAGGTGTTAAGGATAGACATATACACCATGGACCAAGAGGCTGCTGACCAGCTTCCGCAATTAGACCTTTGTCTAACTTGGATTCCTGGTGCTTTCAGTAGGACTTATCCTTCCCTGTCTAGGCATTTTCCTGGGATCAAAGAGATTAAAGCTTGCTGCTATTTGTTATTTGCTTCCCCAACACCCCCCCCCCAACCTGCTCTGGGTCCTTTATTTTTTATGACTCAGAGCAAGTGCATTCCTTACCGTACTCCTCGTAAGGAGTTGGAATCCAAGTGCCATCTGCTTCACGAAATTCAGAGAGCCTCACGGATCTTTGCAGAGCTGTATTTTGATTTTCTAGTCCACTAGCTGTCAACCTGGGAAAGTGCTTGGAATAGTCCGAGTAGTTTTAACAGATGCATGTAAATGCTTGGTTGGACCCCAGCCCCAGGGGCTCAGACTTAATTGGCTGGTGGTCTGGCCTGGGCTCCCCAGGTCAGAGTCTGATTCATTTTGTCTAGATTTCTAATCCCAGGAAGCTCTGACAACAACCCATACCACCTCCCACCCCACTCCCCCCGCCCAGTCCCGCTTTGTCTAAAGCTGCTTTTTATAGTGAGGGCTCCAAGAATCACACTACGTCTATAAATATTCTCCAGCAATTCCCAGTTATTTGTAAAATCTGCTCTTTTAAAAAGCCAGCCAACTTATTTTATAGCAAAAAGTTATATTAAATTCATATAACCATGAGTTTAACAAATTTAAATAAAAACTAAAGCTTTAAATCAAGAAAAAAATCCATATTGGAAGCACATGAATGTGAATAAAGCGCAGTGAATAAAACACACCCCCTTGGGATTTTGAATTATAAAGCCTGCCCCTCCCCCTGGCTCTCTGCCCTAGCTTGATATTCAATCTTGGGCACAGTCTCTTACCCTCGTGCTTCCTGATTTCTTTATTTTTAACATCAAAATGAGTAAGGGACAGGTGGGGCTAGGTAGGAAAAGACAGGTAGGGGGCCATGGGACCACAAAATTCCAAAATGGGGGAGATGAAAGGAAACCAGAGATAAGGGAACAAACCAGGTCTTGTTCTAACAGCTACTTGTGACCAACCGAGAATGACCAGACCCTTAAAAAAAAAGTCAGTCACTGAAGGTGTTACCACTAGTCCTGACTCAATTGTGGTATCAATAGAGATAGTAAAAGATTTAAGTTCCCTGGTTTGCTTTCTGTGAAAGACAATCCCCAAGAGCCCTCAGTGGCAACCTGGTCAGGACCCCTCTCACTCCTGAGAGCTTTTTTCCCCCCCTGTATCGTTGCTTAATAAACTCCTATGGCTTTACTCACTCTCTGTGGTCCCCGAGATTCATTCTTCGACTCCATGAGACAAAAACCTCGCTCTCCCGCATCATTTTGGTGCTGAAACCACAGAACAGTCCCACCGAAGGGTGAGTAAGAGCTGACTCTTTTCTTTCTTGGGAGAAATCTCTTAGATGACCTCTTTTAACAAACAACAAAACCGGGCACCTTAAGTTAAAGGAGAATAGCAGGGCCCCTAGTCTTCCATCTCAGGTGATAGGTTTCTGGGGAAAGGTTTGGTCAATCCCCCTGCCACAGAAGACAGGAATATAGGCCTAACCCTACGTCGTTTTGCTTTCCGTTCACTGGCTTTTTTTAAAAAGATTTTACTTACTTATTTGACAGGCAGAGATCACAAGTAGGCAGAGAGGCAGGCAGAGAGAGAGGAGGAAGCAGGCTCCCCATGGAGCAGAGAGCCCGACGTGGGGCTCCATCCCAGGACCCTCGGTTCATGACCTGAGCCGAAGGCAGAGGCTTTAACCCACTGAGCCACCCAGGCGCCCCTCACTGGCTTTTCTTAAATGGCTTTCTCCCTGCAGGGACTTGGCCTCAGGTCTTTCCAGTCTCCAATCAGTACGCCGGCTCACAAGAGATCCATTTCGGGGGCACCTTTATCCTCCACAATTCTTTCTCTAAGCACCTGGGAATTTTAGGAGTTCAGTGATCCCTCTGACTGGTCAGTAGGGGAAGAGTGTTGCCTATGTAGATATAAGGTTTTTTTCATTTAAAAATGTCTTTCACAGCATTTATTTCAGGATGGACAGGATAAGTGCCCAGGGGTAAAGCGAGGAAGCGAAATTGAAATTGGCTTATAATTGGCCTGATCAGGCACCCTGGGGATAGGAATGCAAGCGAATTTATATGCGCAAACAATGAGAGCTCAATCAAGAGAACTCTAAGACTGAGGTCATTAAGAGGATTCCCTGCTTTAAAGTTCATCTGGGGAACGCACAAAGGACTGGCAATCCAGCCCTCTGAGCCTGCCCTTTGGTTACCATGGGTGACCTTGGGGTCTTAGAGACACATAAAAGGATAGAGATTTGGCCCTGGGGGTCACACCCCAGAGAAGCCTCATCTATAAGCAGCACACGCCTCCCACTAAGAGAACCTACCCGTTTCGCTTGCATTCTTAGGCTTCTGAAAAGTATATCAATGTGTAAACTGTTAACCTCTCCAAACCCTCATGATTAGGCCAGATAGGGGTGGAGTCGCAATCTGGAGGAGAAGAGGAGGATTAGGTGACAGCGGGTAGGAGTGGCTACCCCAGCTGGCCTGAGTCTTCCTCAGCCCAGGATGTTAGGCCCGTCTCTCACCTTCAGTAGGAAACCATGGGATTCCTGGTTCAGGGGTGAGAGCTCCTGTGGAGGGACGCCTTCAGAGTCCCCTCTCTGTAACAGGTACAGCGTAACTCCTACTGGGATTGCAAAATGGGAAACAAACCATCCTCCCAGGAGACGCCTCTGGATTGGGTGCTCCAAAATTGGGTAATTTCCCCTTGTAAAACTTCTCTAGCGTTTTTCATGGGTTAAACATGGCGAGTTCTTCAAGACAAGGTAAAATAAGGCATGACTTTTGCAGTAAGGCCTCCCCTCTCTTCTTCAGTTTCCAAGGACTCTCCCTTGGGGTGCTTTTCAACCCCCTGGAGACCATTTGGATTGCAAATTTAGGAAAGGACTGAGCTCCTGTAATGCTTATTGCATGGCCACACTGGGGTCTCTCAGGTCTCTTCTGCAGGAAATGCTGCGAACAGACCAAGGTACCCTAAGTCCGTACAGACTTTCAGGGCTCTAAATCAGGACCCAGACATGGGGGCCCTTTGCAGAACATGCGTGGAGGTAACCAGACCAGTAAACTCCCTCCTGACATACTGGATAATTGTCTAAATAGTAAACCCCAAGTAAACTTTACTATCTAGTAAATAGTGCACTAACCCTAACTCCAAGTAACCCCAGGTTGTTGGAGGAAACCCAGGCCCTCCCTAGCAAAGGAGATACTGACTCTCTCTGCTCCTTCTAATTGATGTGAAGTCTTCTCCCTCATTCCTTGCCCAGGTTAATGGCTATAATTAGGAGCCGACTGTGGTTAGTCTACCTTCTGGACCAGAACGTTAAGGAATATTCCCAAGCAGCTGCTGAAACTCCCTTTATTTCCGGGGAAATTCCCTGTCTTCTCTGGCCTGACTTCCACTTGTTGGTGGAAAACCATGGCATCTACTCCTCTGTCCCCGTGGATGAGCTTTAGAGGTAGGAATCCCTTTTCTCTGCCTTGTGGCAGCACTTTGTCTCTTCTGTCTCCCCCCCTCCTGTTTCTGCGCACGCTGGGTGTGGACTGCCTACAGCACACACCAGATTTCCCTACCAGTGTCTCAGGGAGAAACTGACAATGAAAAATAAATTGACTGACGTTTAAAAGTGGGCCCAGGTGAGATGTAATAAGTATTTAAACTAATTTAGGTTTCTTGGTTTAATTAAGATAGACATGTCTTCATAGGATAATTGCCCCTCTCTGACTTACTTCGCTTAGCATAATACCCTCTAGTACATCCACATCATTGCAAATGGCAAGATTTTGGGGGTTTTGATGGATGCATAGTATTCCATTATATATATAAACCACATCTTTATCCATTCATCTGTTGGTGGACATCTAGGTTCTTTCCATAGTTTGGCTACTGTGGACACTGCTGCTATAAACATTCAGGTGCACGTGCCCCTTTGGATCACTACGTTTGTATCTTTAGGGTAAATACCCAGTAGTGCAATTGCTGGGTCTAGGGTAGGTTCTATTTTCAACTTTTTGAGGAACCGCCCACCATACTGTTCTCCAGAGTGGCTGCACCAGCTTGCGTTCCCACCAATAGTAGAGGAGAGTTCCCTTGCTTGAGAGCTTTTTCTGTATCCTTGCTTAATAAACTTCTGTTGCTTTACTAAATCTCCTTTGTCTGCCAAATTCATTCTTTGACTCCGTGAGACAAGAACCTCGCCTTCCCACATCAAAAATGTAAATACTGGGGACGCTTGGGTGGCTCAGTAGATTAAAGCCTCTCCTTCGGCTCAGGTAGTGATCCCAGGGTTCTGAGATGGAGCCCCGGACTCTCTGCTCAGCGGGGAGCCTGCTTCCCCCTCTCTCTCCGCCTACTTGTGATATCTCTCTCTGTCAAATAAATAAATAGAATCTTTTAAAAAATGTAAATACTATGATTTCACACATAGGGAGAAAGTGGAATAGAGCTTGTGAATGTGTCTCAGAAAATTATTAAGAATAGAATGAAAATTATATTAGATCATAAAAAAGACAGTCTTTGCATTTCTTAACAGTGAAATAGCTTATGACTAGTAGAGCCCACAGACCCAAAAGGGAAGGGTCTTGAGACTCTGCTTGTTGTAGAGAAATCACGTCTCAAACACAGGTGAGCCCCTGCTACTGGATACCCCATGGTTACCACCATGCAGGCTCCAGAGACCACCTCCCCCACAGCCCCAGAAGGCTGAGAGGTGCTCACGACCTAGCAGAGTGGAGGCTGTGGAACATTGGCATTATTGAATCACACAATTACCCTTAAACTGGTATAGTTGTAGCTCTAAATCAGTGATTCTAAACATTTGGTTTCAAGATCACTTTATACGCTTACATATTGTTGAGAATCCTAACGAACTTCCACTTATGTGGGTTATATCTACCAATATTTATCACACTAACAGCTGAAAATTTTAAGTTTATGTATTATGTCATTTAAAAGCAACAATGAAAAACATAAAATATTAACTTGGGAAACACTGTATGAAAAAAAAAAACCCTACATTTTTCAAAACAAAAAAGAGAATTGCAGCATTGTTTTATGTTTTTGCAAGTAAAGGTCTGGTGTAATTGAAGACAGCTGAATTCTCACACCTGCTTCTTACTTTAGTTTGTTGATATAATACATCATGGAGCTTCTGAAAAACTCCAGGGCACATCATGAGAGAATGAGGTGAAAAAGGCAAATAAAGTCTTACTATTACTATAAAGTTAGCATTGACCTTACAGACCCCCTCTGCTTTATGGGAATTCCTGACGGTTCAAGGAACCACAGAAAGGCTGCATTAGACTGCACATAGTGAGCAAGGAAAAGAGGCATGGGGCAGAGGGACAGGGACTATGTATGGGAAGACCTGCAGTTTGTTCTCAGTACAATGGGAAAGGCTTCGAGTGCATCAGACATGATCCAACAGAAGTTCAGGGGTTCCAGGTATGAGCAAATCACATTTTGTTTAAAATGCTTCTTTTCACCTAACTGAAACACCTACATCCTAAAAGGGAACAAAAGAGCATTTTGCTTCTAGTATTCATAAAAATGTTCATTCTGGAACTTTCTCCTTGTATAAAAAGTAGTCACCAGAAAAAAAATTAAAGTAAAAGGTGGCAGTGCAAAAGCCCAAGGCTGCCCTTTGTCTGCTGCTTGTTCTAAATGAGTTCAGGAAAATGCAAAGAAACTCCATTCACGATCACAGGGTGTCCTCAGCTGGAAAGAAAGGGCCCCCACTTGTAACTCAACTTGACTACTCCCTCCTGAAACTTGCCTAAATGTTGCATCTAGGATAAATGAGGACGACATGTAACCTAGACCAGATCAAAGGAATTAAAAAATACGCATCTACACCTGTGTCCTCATTCTTAATCCCTGAAAATCTTTGGGCTTATTTGTTCAGGCAGCTGACTGTGTTCATGCCTCTGCAGGAGGCACTCTCGCCTGGGCAGCAAACAATAAGACAAAATTCTCTTCCCTCTGAGAGCTTACATTCTAATGACAGAAGGACCATAAACAAGTCAATTGAACCAATCACAAACCATATCAGAAAGGGATAAGAGCACGGAGAAAAACGAGTCAGGAAAGCGAGTTCGGGAGTGGGGTGGTTGCAATTTTAATAGGGTGGTCAGGGACGTTATTGTCTGAGGAGGAGAGGGAGCAGGGTATCAGGGAACAGAGCAGAGACCAGGCACAAAACCCCCAACTAACTGTGTGGACAGTGCCCAAGACCAGCAAGGAGGCCTGTGTGGCTGCGGCAGAGTGAGCAAGGACAGGAAAGCAGGGACCAGATCATGGAGGGCCAGGGAGGCTGCTGAACTGGCTTTGGGAGCCTCCATCAGAGGCTCAGAGAAGTGACACATTCCAAACAGGGTTTGAAAAGGGGCACCCTTGAGGGAGTGCCACCATAGGCGCCAGGAAACAGGGGAAACAGGAAGAGGAGTTAGGAAGCTGGTGCCCAGATCAGGGGAGCCGTGCGGATCCCCCCACTAGGGTGCTAGCTGTGGACATGCTGAGAAATGGTCTATTTTTGAGGATAACGGTTTGGGTGTGGGGTGCAGAGAAAGGATGAGTCAGGGATGACTCTGCAGTTTTTGGCCTGAGAAACAGGAAAGATGAAATTGCTGGGAGACTGTGAGTGGAGGACGATGGTGAGCCGGCGAGGACGTCAGGCAGAAAGTTGCTATGTGAGATGTTTATCTGGGATCCAAACGGAGCTCGCAATCAGGAGCCAACCCCTCAAGTGTGCAGTTTAGGGGAAAGGTCTGAAATGGACGTATAAACGTGGGAGTCACCCTCTTAGAGACCTTTTGTAAAGTCTTGGCAGTGGATGACACCCCCAACGGGGAGGAGAGGGCCAGGGTCTGAGCCCTGCGGGAGGCCAGGGCTGGGGGAGGTGGGAAAGAGCCCAAGAAACAGTGAATTAGGGGGAAAAAAAACAGGAAAGGATGTTTTGCTGGAAGTGAAGAAAAACACTGTTTCATGGAAGGTGCTGTCAACCGCGTCGGGGGCTGGGAGGTGAGAACTGACCAGTGGATTTTTCCAAAGTGGAAGCCAATGGTGAACGTAACAAGAGCTGGAGGTAGGGCAGCTTGATCAGACGGTGGAGAGAAAGGAATGGGAGGCAGTCCAGACGCTCTGAGGTCTTGCAGGGAAGAAGGGGGTGGGGACGGGTGGGAGGGGAGGGAGGCCGGAGAAGAAATCTGGGAGAAGGAGCTGGTTCACACTTAGGGGAATGATCCAGGAGAGACTGGGGGGCAGGGGTGTGTGTGTGTGTGCTGGGGTGATGTCCTCCTAGGAAACAGAGCAGGGGCTAGTGCTCGAGTGGGTCTAGAGAAGGGGTGGGTGGTTTATTGGCACTGAAAGGCAAGAAATTTCCTCTGCTCATTTCTGACCCTCTTTATGATCTTTGCAGTTGTTTCAACAAAGTCTGAAGCATCTGACTAGGAGGATGGGAAGGACGTGGCGGAGATTCGTTCATCATCACATTTTAATTCACCGATGGATTCATTTTTCTTTCACAAATACAAAAATCTGTTCTTCCACAGAAAGAGGAAGAACAGGACTAGAAGAGGGAAGAGGAAAAAAGCCCCGAGCATCGTGAGAACCCAAGAGAAACCCCAAATGAAGCTTCCAGCCAACACTGCGAGTGTCCAGCTGATACTTTCTGAGAGACGAAGTGGGATAAGAGATATTTGCATTTCTGTTGGATGTACTTCCTATTCCACAGGCAAAGGAGGGCTGCAGTACGTTCCTTCTGATTCAGGTAGCTGACTTCACTTTAGAAAAACAAAACAGAAAGAAGACAGGCTAGGCCGTGTGCCATAAAAGGAACTGCTCCTCAGGAGACAGCAGAGCTGAACTAGGTTTACAAATACTATAAAACATTAATCAGTTTCAGTTCGAGGTCTGTTTTCAAATGTAGTCTATGCCAGTGGACAGGCGTGTTCCAAGAAGAGCTACTAACACGTTCCCAGTGTTCTCAGCATTTTCCCAGGAGACTGCGTTTAGCGTATGGCTGTGCAAAAATAAATAGTATCATCTAAGAAATGAAACACTTTTTATTGACATTAGTAACAATTCATAATTACACGAAGATGGTGGAATTCCCCTTAACATAGGAAAAGACAGGAGAGTTTATCACAGCTCTTAAAAAGTAATAATGATGTGAATTTCTGCCTGCATTTTATTTTGAATAGTACCAGGTATTTAGAAAGATTAAATTTAACACCTATATTCTAAAACCACTGTGGGAGACCTGTGTGTGTGTGTGTGTGTGTATGTGTGTGTGTGTGTTAATTAATGACAAACTGGGAGCAGAGTCATAGGAGGTCTCTGGTCACATGCTGGGACAGGGAGGGCTTCTCAGAGGAGCCACACACCCTTGGAGTTTATGAGTCTCAACGTGGAAATCAATGTTGCTGGTATTCAGATGACTAAAGAACAGGCAGGCTGTAAGTCAGCCTGTTAGATTGATCCAAAACAAACTGTCCGTTGCATGGTTTTTATGTAATTATGTGATTTCCTACCATTTCTGGTATCCTTTACATAGGCAGCGAAATAAATAAAAGTGTCACTTGCCACGGGGCCTCCATCAGCTGGAACCAGACTGGGGCCTTCTGCACAATCAGTTCTTGAAAGCATGATCTCCCCCTCCCTCCACCTCCTTCTGGCACCAGTATCGAATGCCATTCCCTTTAATAGATCTCAATTTATGAAACAATTCTAACAACAAAAATCCAGGAAGGAAATTCAATAAAAGCTAACACCACGAAACACCGCAAATCACTGGAGGAAATGGTCCCATGGATCAATTAGCAGGATATTGGCAAAAGCTCTTTAAAGCATTTGATTGAATAAAACTAAAGCCACCTGTCCTGGTTTTACATTGTTCTTTTCAACAGTGATTAGATTTGTTGCAGGGGGTGGGGGTGGTGTGTGTGTGTGTCGTGGGGGGGCGGTGGGCAGCAGGCTCGGGGTAGGGGAGAGAGAGAAATTATAAAGTTTAAGTAAATAGTGAAGGGAACTACACAGATTAAATTAATGACCAAGTTGCAAGGCAGCTCTGTAATTTGGTAAGATGCTCCCGACATCTACAGGCATTCTTCCTTTTGCCTTTTCAAAACATATATACTGGGGCGCCTGATTGGCTCAGTCATAAAGCATCTGCCTTCAGTTCAGGTCATGATCCCAGGGTCCTGACATCAAGCCCCACATTGGGCTCCCTGCTCAGCGGGAAGCCTGCTTCTCTCCCTCTCCCACTCTCCCCGCTTGTGTTCCCTCTCTTGCTGTCTCTCTCTCTCTCTGTCATATAAATAAACAAAATCTTTAAAAAACAAACAAACAAACAAGGGGTGCCTGGGTGGCTCAGTGGGTTAAGGCCTCTGCCTTCGGCTCGGTTCATGATCCCGGGGTCCTGGGATGGAGCCCAGCATCTGGCTCTCTGCTTAGCAGGGAGCCTGCTTCCCCCTCTCTCTGTCTGCTTCTCTGCCTACTTGTGATCTCTCTGTCAAATAAATAAATAAAATATTTAAAAACAAACAAACAAACAAACCAACTAAAAAAACCCTTAATATACCATTTCTAACTCATAGTTTCTAGGATCAAAACAATGCTACCTAATTAAAAATAGCTTATAAAATAAACAAAATCATACCGAGAAAAACCAAGAGCACCTCGAGCCCTATCACCTCAAGATCTGCACTGCTGAAATACCAGTGATTTCCTCTCCAACCATCTTTGAGGTATGCATATGCATTTTTCAGCCAAAAATCTTGTGCTGTGTACATTGTACTTCTATAACATGATGTCATGGGCAATTTTAATTTTATTCTTAGGAGATTTGTTTTATAAAAGAGGCACACTATTCCATATAATGGTATTACTTTAAACATTTTAAGTCAGCTTGTTGAATTCTATAAGATAGTTCTCATTTTTCACTATTGTGAATGTATGCTGCAAATAAACTATAGCTTATTCTTTGTACCAATATCTGAGTATTTTGTTATTTCCTGAGGACCCTGGTAACACATTTATGCCTGCTGACAGCTAGCCAAAACCTGTGACTCACATCAACTCATTATGCGTATTTTGAGTGCCTGTCCCAGTGCACATTTAACACTTTTTTGGGGGGGGAGGTTTTATTTATTTATTTGACAGAGAGAGACACACAGCGAGAGCAGGAGTGGGAGAGGGAGAAGCTCGGCAGGAAGACTAATGTGGGGCTCATCCCAGGACCCTGGGATCATGATGTAAGCCGAAGCCAGACGCTTAATGACTGAGCCACCCAGGCACCCCAACATTTAACACATTTTTAAAATTGTAGTATCATTAAAAAAAAATTTTTAGCTTGATAGGCAAAATGGAAGAGGGTTTTCCATTAATTTTTGTTTTGTGTTTTAGTATGGCTAAATATATTCTCGGTGGTTCAACAGTCTTTTACATGTATGACTCATACCTACCACAGAGTCTGGCACATCATAAATGCCCAATAAATATATATTGAATGGATAATCAATGGAGAGGCAGCTCATGTCTCTTCTATTTTGTCATAGGATTTTACTGCTTTATTTATCATAAAAACATATTTTACTACTTATCTATCAAGGACACCCACAGTTTTCCATTGATATGACAGAATTTGCTGATCTAATTTTGCTTACAGTGTTTTTTTTTTAATTACAGACAACATTTTATATTGGCAAATACCTGGGTTTCTTTTCCATTGTCTCTATTTTGTTTCCTGTCACGTGAATTAACTTTTAATTCTAATATTCCAGTTGACCATTTTTTAATTTAGACAATTGAACACCTTTAGCCAGCCTCATAGAGGACTCCCAGTGATCCTAACCTCCTGGCGCTCACAGCATTACAAAGTGCCCTTTGCACTAAGTCAGAGCTGGTCTGGGTGACCAACACAAGCCGGCAGGAGTGACACTTCTCAGGCTAAGTCATAAAGGTCCTGTAGCTTCTACCTGTAGGTTTCTTAGTTTACCTGCTCTGGAGGAAGACAGCTGCTATGCTGTGCCAACACACACTCGCAAACACATACTTGCGTGCGCGCGCGCACACACACACAGACACACACACACGCACAGTACGTTTACTGTGTTTCTCAACCTGGTTTTGTATTTTAAGCAAGATGGTTCTTTACTATGGGGACTGTCTTGTGCACTGTAGGGTTCCTGGCTTGTACAAGTCAGACGCCAACAGCAGCCACCCAACTGTGAAAATCAAAATGCCTCCAGGCATTGCCAGTTGTCCTCTTAGGCCACCACCCCCTCCCCCAGTTGAAAACCACTGCTTTATATTCTTGGCTTCATTAGATCAAGTCTGTGTTACCAGACGTTTCAGATTTTGGGCAGCTATTACCATGCTCTAAAAATGCCCCACAAGGGGCGCCTGGGTGGCTCAATCAATTTCTAAAATGGTGTGGTTCTGGACACTTTAATAGGTACTCTCTGTCAAGTTTTATAATTTCTATCATAATTTTGGTATTTTGAAATTTTCTACTTTGCAAATATGGTAATTTTCCTCTTCTAAGAGATTAATCCAAGTCTTTACAATATAGTATTATAATTTTGAACATAATAACTTATATTTCTTTGAACTTTATGTAATTTTATATGGCTTTTCTGATTTTAATCATGGATATTTGTTTTCTTTTCATTAGCTCTGTCTTCTAGAATGTTGCCTTCTCTCAAATAAATGCTTTTAGATTTATTTATCAATGCCATTGTTTTCCTGTATTTTATGTTTAGCACATCCATTTCTTCTTATATTTTAATTATTTAACTTTTTTTTCTAAATTTAGGTTTTTGCTAATTTCTTCATCAGCATATTTAGTAATTTTCTTTTCTTTGATTTTAAGTAATAAAAATAATAATTGTGAATTTTCCCATATAGATAATTTTAGCAATATTTGACAGTTTCAATGTACAATAACCACATTGACATTATTTTCTAAATAGTCAAAATTATAACTTTAGTTTCTTCTTTGGCCAAAAACTATTTTTCAATTTTAAAAATTGTTGGGATTTTTTAAAACTTTATTGTCTAATTGTATTGTGAGCAGAACTGTAATTGTAATCATTATGGTTTCATTTATTTTCTCAACAAATGATCTGTTTAGTAAAAAGGCGAAAGATTTATGCGATCTGAAGAGAAACCAGAGTATTATCTGTTTAAAGTTTCATTGATTTCTGCCCTGATTACTATTATTTATTTTCTTCTGCTTACTTTGGCTTTGACTTGCTGTTCTTTTTCTAGTTTCACAAGGTGGGAACTTAAATTATTGGTATTAGATTTTCTTTCTTTCCTAATAGATCCAATCAATGCTAAAAATTTCCTTCTAAGTACTGCTTTTGTTTCATTCCATGAATTTTGATAAGTTGGTTTTCAATTTCGATTAGTTAAAATATTTTAAAACCTCATCTTAAGATTTCTTCCATAACTTAGGGTGCCTGGGGTGGCTCAGTTGCCTAAGCATCTCACTCTTGATTTTGGCTCAGGTCATGATCTCAGGGTGGTGAGATCAAGCCCCTCGTGAAGCTCTTCCCTGGGAGTGGAGCCTGCTTGAGATTCTCTCTCTCCCTCTTCCCCTCTCTACCTAAAAACAAAGACTTTTCCCATGTGTTCTTTAGAAGTGCTTGTTTAATTGCCACACATTTGGTGGTTTTAAGTTTCTGTTAACTGATTTTTAGCTTCATTTCATTGTGGTCTGATAGCAGCTATTGTATTGTTTCCATTATTTCTTAGATGTGTCTTAAGATGTGTTTTATGTCCCAGAATGTGGTCTATCTTGGTGAACGTTCCATGTTAAGAAGCATGCGTGTTCTGCTGTTGGATGAAGTCGTCTATAGATCTCAGTAGACTGTATCCAGTAGACTGATGGCATGTTGAGCTCAACTGTCCTTACTGATTTTCTGCCTGTTGGATCTGTCAATTTCTTTCTTTCTTTACATTTCTTTTCTTTTTTTTTTTTTTTAATTTCTTTTCAGCATTCCAGAATTCACCGTTTATGCATCACACCTAGTGCTCCATGCAATACGTGCCCTCCATAATACCCACCACCAGGCTCACCCAACCTCCTACTCCCCACCCCTCCAAAACCCTCAGATTGTTTGGATCTGTCCATTTCTGATACAGGTGTATTGAAAGATCCAGCTATGAGAATGCGCTCATTTATTTCTCTATGCAGTTTTTGTCTCATGTAGTTTAACATGATGTTTTAGGTGCATACACATTAGAGGACTGTCATGTTTTCTTGGAGAACTGACTCCTTTATCATTATGTAATACCCTTCTCTAGCTCTGATAAATGTCTTTGCTTTGAATTCCACTATCCAAAATTGATATATGTCTTTGCTTTGAATTCCGCTATCCAAAATTAATATAGTTACTCTTCTGATTAGTATTAGTAGGGCACATTTTTCTCCATCCATTTACTTTCAATCTATATATCCCTTTATATTTATATTTATATTTATATTTATATCTATATTGGTTGCTTGTGGACAACATATATTTGGGCCCAGTTTTTTGATCCATTCTGATAATCTCTAACATTAAATAGGTACATTTAGACCACTGATCTTCAAAATGATTACTGATATACTTGTATTAGTATTTATCATATTTGGTATTGTTTCCTATTTGTTGCCCTTATTCTTTGTTCCTATTTCTATCTTCCACTCTTTTTCTGTTCTCTGTGGTTTTAAAAAGGAATTTTATGTGACTCCATTTTTTCTTTCTTATTTTCTTCGTTGTCCTAGTGTTACCAATATAAATTTACAACTAATCTAACTCTACTCTCAAATAACACTATACCACATCATGGATAGTGTGAGTACTTTATAATAACAAAAGAATCCTGATTCCTTCCTTCCCTCTGTTGTATCATTATTGGCATTCATTTCACTCATATATAAGCACACATAAGTATATACATATATATGTGCATTTACATAATATATCCACATAAGCATATATAATCAAATACATTGTTGCTATTATTACTTTGAACAAACTGTTTCTTGTTAGATCAGTTAAGAATGAGAAATATGAGGGATGCCTGAGTGGCTCAGTCAGTTAAGCCACTGCCTTTGACTCAGGTCATGATCCCAGAGTCCTGGAATCGAGTCCTGTGTCTGGCTCCTTGCTCTGCAGGGAGCCTGCTTCTCTCTTAGACTCTGCCTATTTGTGCACTTTCTCTTTCTCTCTGACAAATAAATAAAATCTTAAAGAATAAGAAATATGAGAAAAATATGAAATACAAGAAAAATAAGTTTTTATTTTACCTTTACTAATTCCTTCTTCAGTGTTCTTCCCTTCTCTATGTAGATCTGAGTTTTTGACCTATATTATTTTTCTTGTCTCTAAAAAGTTCTTTTAACATGTCTTTCAAGACATGTCCACAGGCAACAAATTCCCTCAATTTTTGGTTGAGAAAGTTTTTATTTCTCCTTCACTTTTGAAAGAGAAAACTTTTGAATGAGGAAAGCACAGTTCTAAATTGGTGGCTTTCTTCTCTAAACACTAAATATTTCACTCCACTTTCTTCTTGCTGCATGGTTTCTGAGGAAAAGTCAGATGTAAATCTCTTCTTTGTTCCTTTATAGGTAAGGTGTTATTTTACTCTGGTTTCTTTCAGAGTTATCTTTGATTTTCTATAGTCTGAATTTGATATGCCTAGGTGTAATTTTTTTTTTTTTTTTTAATTCTGCTTGGTGTTCTCTGAGCTTTCGGGATCTATAGTTTTAGTGTCTGACATTAATTTGGGGGAAATTCTCAGTCATTGTTTCAAATATTTCTTTTGTTCTTTATTCTCTTTGTTCTCTGGCATTCCCATGACATGTATGTTGTCCCACAATCCTTAGATGTTATGCTCTGTTTGTTTGTTTTTTTTTTTTTAAAGTCTTTGTTCTCTTTCCTTTTCAGGTTTTTGAGGGTTCCACTGATATCCCCAAGCTCAGAGATTCTTTCCTTCGCAGCGACCACTCTTCTAATAAGCCCATCTTGAAGGCATGCTTCATTTCTGTTATAGTAATTTTCATCTCACGCATTTCTTAGGATTTAATCTCTTTGCTTACATTGCCTGTCTTTTCTTGCATACTGTCTACTTTATTCACTAGAGTCCTTGGCATATAAATCTTGAGAAAGTATATGAATCACAATTATTTTAAATTCCCAGTCTGATGATTCTAACAACCTTGTCATGTCTGGTTCTTATGCTTGGTCTGTCTCCTCAAATTGTGTTTTTTACCTTTTAGTATGCCTTGTCACTTTTTCCCTGATAGCCTGACATGATGTACAGGGTAAAAGGAACTGCTCAAGTAAGCCTCTAGTAATGTGGTAGTGAGATGTTGGGGTAGGAGAACATTCTTTAGTCCAATGATTAGAACTGTCTTTAAGTAAGAGTGTGAGGTTTAAAGGGGTTCAGGACACTGTGGTATGTGGGTTACTTTGAGCTTAAGGCACTTGAGAACACATGGGCTCAAGAGAAACGTTTTCCCTTCCTTTAACCTCACAGATGAATCTAAATTGGGGGTCTTTCCAAGAATAAGGGTTATTAGCAGAGATAAATTTTTATCTGAGTTACTCATCTATATGGTAGGACAAACATCCAATTACCAAACATCTGTGATAAGAAGATAGGAATGCTCGAGATTCCTAGAGATAGGGACGCTCCCGTCCTCTGAAATCCTAGACTCCTACCCCTTTCTCCTTAGTCCAGAATGGCATGTATATCTCCTTTTTTCCCTGTCTTAGGAATTTCCGTATCTGTGTGGATTACATACACTACTAAATTTGATTTCCTGTTAATCTGCCTCATGTCAGTCCTTGGTCCATGGGCCATGGTATGTCCATGGTCCTTAATTCACCTAGATGGACTTTGAAAGGACACAGATTCTTGCTTCCCAACAATTTCATAAGTGTTTCTTCATTTTTTTCTCCCCCATTAGGTGAGACAGGGTTGAGGTGGGCATTTCCCTCCTCCCCCGGCACCCTGGTCACTTAGGCTCTGATAATAATCTAACAAGTTAGACTCTGGTCAACTAATTTCCACTGAGGACAGGCTTTGTTAAGAAGAACAGAGTGCTCTGAGGTATGTCAAGATGTTCCCTTTCCCCTCCCTCTGCCAGAAGTATGAGGGTATTTCCCCCTGATATTTATTGTCAGAACCAGGTTGAGCTCCTGGAGGTTAAATCGTTCAAAATCATGGCAGCCCCCTAAGACTAGGTCCCTGGGGTTTCTGATTCTCTGAGTTGTCTGCACTGAGCCTCCAGCCGTCCATCAATTACAGCATAGGTTTTCTTCCTTCAGTGTGATTCCTGTGGCTGTTTCTTCTCATAAGTCTTCACTCGGGTAAGTCACAACTCCCTGTATTTGCCAGTCTGGCTCACCAGTCCTGGGGGGCAGCAGTGTGCGCTATGTCTTCCCCTCTCTTAACTACTCAGGAGGAGTTGGTGACTTTGCAGCGTGTTCAGCTTCCTGTTCATTAGGATGGAGTGGAAATTTCCCAGCTTCTTGCATGTGGAATCAGGAACCATCATGCAGCACCAAAAACTGGTATAATTTTTAACTTTATATATTATTTGGCTTCTGTGTAATAATATTTATGTCACATCTGTATGCCAAAGAATGAGTTAAAACTCTCAACAGATGTACATTTCTGCTCATTTCCTGCAGCTTTACCTACTTCAGTGCTACATTGTTAGGAAAAGCAGAGAGTTCATGGCTCTTTCACTGAAGACTATAGTTTTCATCAATATAGTATTATCATCCTTGTCACATTAAGAAAATTTTCCCAGAAAACAGTACCTGACTTGATAGTAAGCTGACTTTTATTGTTTTTATTTCTCATTTTTCTCTCTTAATCATTTACTTTATAGACATCTCCTTTAAATATGATATACATGGAACATGTGGGTGGCTCAGTTAGTTAAGTGTCTACCATGAGCTCAGGTCATAATCTCGGAGTCCTGGGATAGAGCCCTGCATAGGGCTCCCTGCTCAGCGAGAAGCCTGCTTCCCCCATTCTCTCTCTGCCTGCTGCTCCCCCAGCTTGTTCTCTCTCTCTCTTTCAAATAAATAAATAGATGATTGATTCAGTTTGAGAATTTTCTGTTCTTAGGAGATATGTATTTACATTTGTTCTTATAAGAGGTGTGTGGTTTCAGGTCTTATATTTGGTTTTTGTCCTCAGTTCTGGCACAGAGCTATGTAAACCCTTGGAATTTTCCTGAGTAATAAGATCATCTTTTCTTATTTGCATAAGCCCCTTTCAACCATGCCTGAATTTATGCTGATGAGGTGACTCTTCATGGGCTCTGAGCTTTAGGATGGGTCTGGTCACCAGAAAAACCAAACCTGCAATCATAACATTGGAACTTTCAGATCAGGTGCCAATGGCCAATGTATTAATCAATCATGCCTACCTAATGAAGCCTCCATTAAAAACTCCTAATGACGGCGTTCAGGGGAGTTTCCAGGTTGGTGAATAAATCCATATATGCCAAGAGGCACCCCAGTTCTACAGAAACGGAGGCTCCTATGTGCCTATACCTTTTAGGATCTTGCTCTATGTCTCTCTGGCTGCTAACAGGAATGATTTATGATACACTACAATGTTAAGAATAGTGTTTTTCTGAGTTCTGTAAGTCTTTCCACTAAACTATTGATCACCAGGAGGAGTTACGGGAACCCTGGAATTTATACTTGGCTGGGAAGAATTTATAATTGGCCTGGGCACCCCATTTGTAGGTAGGGCCTAAAGAGAGGAGCAGTGTAATGGGGCTGAGTCCTTAAACTATAGGGTCTATGCTGATTCTGGGAGTTAGTGTCAGAAGTGAACTGAATCTCTGGACACCTGGTTAATGTCAGAGAATAGGAGAACCACATTTTTGTATCAGAAAAAAGACAAGGCATTTTAACCTTATCACTGTGAGCCTTATGAAACTGCAATTTCGTAGATCAAAATAGAATATTAGCAATTATATACATTGTAACATATACTTACATAAGGGTTCTCTTTCTTTCTTTGCAGTATTGTTATTGTAATTTCCATTTACATATGAAAAAAATTGAACTTTAAAGAGGTAAGGTAACTTGCCTTGGGTCATAGAAATCAGCAGTGGCAAAACATAGATACAAACCTAAAAAATCTGAAGCAAGAGCCTACAGACTTTATCCAGTCTGCCGAAATTCCTGACCTTATTGACCCTCAAAGCTTTGCTTTTACTATTAATGCTTAATATTATTAAAATTAGTAATGCAAATAAAATAAATTGCCATCAAGTTTGCTTGGTCTGTATGACTATGGTTTGTCCTGGTTTTCTACCTCTTCACCACTAGAGGTTTGCCACTGTCCCTCCATCCCAGAGAGAAGTCTGAGCAGATCCCCATGCTTCCTGCTAGGGGTCCTAATGGGCTCTGCTAATGTCTGCCTCCTTACCCGGAAGGCAGAATCCTGCTTAAATGTACAAATCCCAGGGCATAAGCAAGGAATCATGAGTCAGCGGATGATGTTTAAAAAAAAAATGTTACATTTCTGAATTTCCCTCTCACACACCTGAAACTCTCTGAGAGGTCCTGCAGCGAAGAAATCGAATGTTTGCCTCAATCCAGTGTATCTCTAGCTTACTTGACCACAAAAGTCTTTTATGAATGACTACTAACGTCTCCTCTTGGAATATCAACACACATGCCATATTTATCAAACATCTGTTTGTGTCTTGTCCATTTGGGGAACCCCACAGCTCTTACTATGGTAATCAGTTAAGGGTCACAGAATGAATGAACAATGGAAAGAATGAGCAAATGCCTAGTAGTAATACTGTAACACAAATTGTTAATTCTGGAACAGGAAAAGAGTCAACATTTTTCCTTTTTGTTTCCTGATTTCTGTACCAATTATACTAAAATATTTAGATCTCAGGTTGAAACTGAGCCTAACAGAGCATAAATAGAATCAAACGAATGATTGACAATACGTATCTATATCCATTTTTTTTTCCCTTGAAGGGGAGGGGAGGGGGAGCCATTACAGAGGAAGGAGATAAAGAGGAGAATGCGCTCTTCTAAGAAATAATGCTTTGAGGGCAGTAGATTTTACTTAACCAATTACTCCCTTGGCACACATTAGGATAATGCATTACTTATTAATTATTCCAGCATTTCACTATGGTATTAGTAATTGGGAGAAATTACTTAGGTGCTCATCTTTTACTCTGCTATATTTTTACTTGGCTTGAAATGTAATTCTTCCCTTTTATGGTGCTCAGTAGACCTCTTCTGTCATACACGGCTCTGTGACCAACATACTAACTCTGCAAATTTATTATTTCGGGTAGTTGGATAAAGTAGATAGCCAGTCATTATTCTTTCCTTGAAGACTCTCAAAATATTATGAGAGCCTACTACTGATCTAGAGTATGCGATAACATGAAGAACAATTGCCTAGAAATACAGGAGGTGGTTTGCAAGGTAATGAGCAGTACACTTTAGATATTATGAAGATTGTTCTGGAAAAATGAACTAGAAAATATTAACTTGCTTTATTTTTCACACCCCTCCATGTTAAATAATGAGGTCATATTTTCTTGGAAGCAGATGACATTAGTTTTTATAATAAGAAAATCTCCCCTCCTTACCTCGTTGACTATAATTCATATGTCAATTCCCCGGTAACCGTCCCTTCCTCAGGTACACTTCCTAAATCCCAGTTTAGGTAAATATCCCCCTTACATGCGTTCATAGAGCAATGTTCTTTTCCTTCTGAATGCCCATATGGGTTATGGTTTGAGTGAGTTTTCTCTTTCAGTAGACTCCATACAGCACAGCATCTGGCCCAGAGTGACCACTCTATAAATATTTATGAAGTAATGAATCTATAGTAAGAAAGTATCTGTAGCACCTCAGTTGTTTTCATTTCAAACTTCCTAGCTTGAAAGTAGGATTCCAGATGAGGAATCATCATAAATGGGTTAGCAATGTGGATTGCACTGGGCACACCTATTGGGCTTCTAGATGCCTAATTCTTTTTTTTTTTTTTAAGATTTTATTTATTTATTTGACAGAGAGAGATCACAGGCAGACAGAGAGGCAGGCAGAGAGAGAGAGAGGGAAGCAGGCCCCCCACTGAGCAGATAGCCCAATGCAGGACTCGATCCCAGGACCCTGAGATCATGACCTGAGCCGAAGGCAGTGGCTTAACCCACTGAGCCACCCAGCCGCCCTACATGCCTAATTCTTAAATAATGGAGAATTGGGACACTGATTTTTAATCTATCATAACAATTAACCAAGACATTGTGCTCCCCTTCTTGACTTGCAATGACTCTTTTCACACACGGATGCTAAAAAAACAGAAAGTGGATTACTGGAATGAGTATACTGGACTGCCCAGTGAGTAATGAGAAAGTGACTTGAGAGAAAGTAATTCAAAATCCTTCCTCCTAGTGACACCACAGGGCCTTGGGGTGGACACAATTTTAGATAAAAGTTACAGTTGGTCCTGTGGTTTTCAAGAGAGTAGAGACTGGCCATTTCTCTGAGAGGTAGGACCAGCGCTGGCAGAGAGGGGAGGAGGGATGACAATTCAAAGCAGCTGGAGCTGAGAGGGCCCTGGGTCCCCACACACTCTCCTATATCATGTTCTGGCGAGCTGGAGGGGTGAACTCTCTGCCAAGGAAAAACAATGGTGGAGGAGGCAAGGAGCTTTTTGTCGAGGTTTCCAGGAGGGTGGTGTCAGTGGACTGTGTATTGACTTAATGTTTGATAGATATGCTCTCTAGTACATTCTGCAAAACTTCTTGACATAGCTTTCCAGTCGAAGTGTTTATTGGAGATTTCCAAGTGGGCTCGGAAAGTAGAAAAGTGCCACCTGGCAATACTTCATAAAACTAATTACCTTAGGGAATTCATGAAAAATTGCAGATACAAGTACTATAATATAGGGTTAGTGGACCATATCATATTTTCTTCTAATAATTACCAGAATCATGTTATTTTTCAGTTAAGTGGGCCTTTATTATTTTGCTCTCAGTGGTCATTGATTCTCCATTAAAAAAAAAAAAAAAATCCTCTCTGGCCTCAGATTTGAAAAGACCTAAAAGTAAGACTAACTTAGCACTTGACTCAGGAAACAAAGATATTTCCCAGACAACTATTAATCTAACAACTGGTGGGGATTCATCAGCCCTCAACCAAAAAGATTTGCCAGGGAAACTTTCCTTAATATGAACTTTTAGGGACCCCTGGGTGGCTCAATTGGCTAAGCTTCTGCCTTCGGCTCAGGTCATGATCCCAGAGTCCTGGGATCGAGCCCCGCATCAGACTCCCTGATCAGTGGGAAGCCTGCATCTCCCTCTCCCACTCTCCTTGCTTGTGTTCCCTCCCTCGCGGTCTCTCTCTCACTTTGTCAAATAAATAAATAAATCTTTAAAAAACAATGAGCTTTTAGTATAAAAACAGCAAACAGTTTCTATAGGGTTTCTATAGAGACCCAGGGTCCAAAGACCTGAGCCCCTTTGAGGTTGTGCAGTAAGCAGAGTTAAGCAAGCCCCTTGCTTCTCTGTGTCCTTATCCAGTGATGTTAAGATCACATGAGAGCTCTGTGCATCCCTTAAGATCAAACGGAATGTCAAGGGAGATGATGTACAGCAAAGCACCCGGAAAACTGAAAGTACAAGGTAAACATAAAACACCATCATTATTATTCCCTATGCTGTACTTTTTGCCCCTATGACTTGTTTATTTTATAACTGGAAGCTTGTTCCTCTTAGTATAATAGGTCAGCTATACTTCCATTAAAAATAAATGTAAAAACTTAAAATAGAACACCCAGAATTATTAAAAAGGAGGATTCATATCTGGTGCAGGCCTAGCAGACACCAGAATAAAATAATCCTATTTATTCTGACAATTTCTGTTACTGGGCTTCCACACTGATCCATATATAAAGTAAAGCTTCTATTTCAGAAAAAAGGATGCAGATCGGTGCCTATCCAGCAGGCCTGTAAGTGGAACCTACACCATCAACATCATCATCACCATCACCATCATCAGTGCTCCCACCACTGTCTTCCCCAGCACCTCGTTAAGAATCTATGATCCATCATCACCGTCATCCCCATCCCTATCATCACCCTCGCCATGATCACTACTTGTGTTGAACAGCTACTCTGTGTAAGGCATTTGACACAATCTTTGTCTTTGTGCTACCATTAAGTTCTCTAAAAAACCCACGTTACTGTCCTCCTTTGAGAAAAGGGGAGTTAGAGGCTCCATGAGGGGCCTGTGGTTCCCAAACTCAACTGGGCTTCAAAACAACCTGAAGATTTTTCAGAAATTAGATGCTTGCCTCTCAGCAGAAAGCTACTGAAGCAGTCTTCACTGGTGGATCCCAGGCAGCTGAAGATGTATTTCCAAGCCCTACGGAAGGTTCTATCTACTGAGCAGGGGAACTTGCAGAGGACCGGGCTGGTAACTTCCTCAAGGAACCTAGCTGTTGGCCACTGGACTCCCACGTCAGCTCTTAATCACTTTTCTGTCTCGCCTGACTGGTAATAACATCTTATTTAATTTAACAACCGTTTTTTAGGGACTTTAATTGCTTTTTCCACGTTCTACATCCTCCGTTCAACTACACTGACAGATTGTTTTTTCCCTAATGACCATTAAGATGTTTTGATAAATACTTAGTTCCCAAGGACATTTTATATTGTGGTCAATGCTTAAAGGTCTACATGAATTTCCTGGGACACTTATTAAAATGGCAGATACTGAATTAGCATTTCCCGAATGGGCCTGGCAGTCTGCGTGTCTGAGCTTCCAGCTGATGCCAGAGTTGTTGGTTTCTGCATTGAGGCAGCTGCAACCCTGCGGTGGGTTCAAAGAGATCCACTCCCGAAAAATGAGCACAGGCCTGTGAGTGAGGGTCAAACTGCCCCTCACTGACAGGGATACTAACCAGGGAAAAATGTTGTAAAGGACACTCAGATGTGTGATTCTGACATGAGGAGGGACACGTGCAATAGGGGAGAGGGCATTGCCTAGCAAAGAATCTAGTATCCATCATGGATTTAAATGAAAATCACACATACTGATTGGGGGACCGCAAACATATGGTTATGACAATTATATACATTCAGAAATATCCAAACACTGGTTGAACCAGTTCAAACAAGGAGGAGGACACTCCTGAACGCTACCCTTCTTGGGAGGTGACCTGAGGATCCCAGGGCATGTGACCCAGGAGCCTCAGGTCTAGCTCTTGGAATTCCTGTAGTCACACTCTGATGCCAGGTAACAAATGGCATCATACTATGGAAAGCCACACTGAAATGAAATAAATGGTAATTGGAACAAAGTAACATACTTGGGTTAATTGCATTTTGGAGAAGAGAAAGTCCGGGAAGGTTTCGGTGGACTGAATTGATAAAGGACAAAAGATGAAATAACAAAAGAATGGGCTTGAGTTTTAATTAGGCAGGAGTGTAATGGGACCCATAACTCCAAGAGCTTCTTAGTTACTTAGACCTGCAACTGTCATGAGTGAAAGAAGTGTAAATCATTGAGTCCCCTGCTCTGCCGGGCTATGTGAGATCCTGTGTGAAGGGTAAGATCCCCAGCACCCATCCAGGAAGCAAGGCTCCCTCGTAGTCCCTCGTATACCACCGCTCTGAGCATTGCACGACTGGCATCAAAATGGGCTGGAGCAGGGGTTGCCTTGAGAGGCCAGCAGGAGGTGAGCAAAGTGGAAACAATGACAATCTGAAGGTCATACGCCCCCTGATTTAACAGGGACTGCCTCCCTCAGCTCCCAACAATTGCTGCCAAGCACACGTGGACCAGATACTGTAAGAACTATTGATTTTTTTTTCAAAAGAAGCTCAGACTTTGAATTTTTATATCAAATTGTCTGTTTTTTTCAATAAATTCATCAATAGAATCAAACCCTTCCTCAATAAAAAACCAACAACAACTATAAAAAAAAATGCAGCCCAATAAAATAATCTTGCGAGGAAGGATAGCAGTGATGACTTGATAACTTCTGGGTTAAATTTTTAAGCAAGTTCAGAGATAACATGAGTTTTTGGAGATGATACCCAAAGCTGGGGTACAATGGCAAAGCAGGCAATGCGAGGTGTCCCCGGGTCCTCTCTTCTCTACCTCTCTACCCTTCTCTACCTAACCTTACCCTGCTCTCTCTTTCTTCGTAGAACGTCCCAATTCCTGACATCATACTGTATACTTACTTTAATTTCTGAAAAACCCCCTCCCACAACTAGGTAGAAATCCCCATGAGGGCAGGAGCCTATTTGTTCACGACCATGTCTCCAACACAACTGTGTCTGGTACACAGTAGGTGCTCAATAAACAGTTGCCAAATTAATAATGCATGACGGGTCCATATCTCCATCTCCATCATCCAAATCAGAATGAGTCTGTGTCTTAGGACCCTTATCCTAGGGTCTGATATCTAACAACTAACAGTTCATGAGGCCAGAGTGACATGGGTAATTTATATCCAAAACTTTTACAGAGAATAAAATACTCCAAAATCCTATTTCTACTTTATGGGGGAAAAAAACCAAAAAATCTGCAAGAGACAAAAGAAAATAGATATCCATTCTTGGTATAGTATATATTTGGCCGTGATCACTCACATACTGACTTATTGTTTGAAATCATGTAAAACACGACTCTTCGCTAAGAAAGCATAACTAAGCCAGACAGACCCAGAACCAACATCTGCTGACACACAGTGCTGGACTCAGACAGCAGCAGGATCCCAGCGATGCTGTGTTCTCTAAGAACTCGGCACGATGCAAATGGGCATAAGGGTATAAAAAAGCAGTATGAAGGGACTTCTAGTTCTTGCTGAAAAAGAAGATTCAGGTTCTAAATCCAGCACTTCCAAGAAGAGAGGCGTCTCATTTGGGGCTACATATAAAGCCGGCACTCCCTTGTTTGAACAAAACCACTCACTACACGCTACTTCAAAAGCAAAGCTCCAGACAATTAGCTACACACGCATGTTTCCAGCCACCTGCTGTCTGAGGAAAACAGCTCTGCAATGTGCATGCCCTAGTTTCAACCGATCTTTAAGTTGCACACAAAAGCGCTCTTCCCTTACCTGTCTCCTTTTCTCAAGCTGAGTCCACAAAAGAGCCTAGAAATAACTAGAAATACACTTCCCTTTAAGTGAGAGAAAAATATGTTTAAAGGACAGCCCAGACCTTGGATAAAAGCACTTACTTTGAAAGAACAGGACAGATCATGTATTCAAAACAAGACACCTTCTAAAGGGCAGACCAAGAGGATGTTCAATGCCACAGCCTTGCTCTGTGCTGGAGGCTCTGGTCCTGCTGGGCATGGTGGACAGAGTTGAGCCTGTGTGGCCCGTTCTGCTGGGACTGCTGCGTCAGATGACGCTCAGAACAATTATTGGGACAGGCTGTGAGCAAGTCAGCAGGAGAGTTTTATTTCTGGCCTGAGATTGCTGCTTCCTAATGAGAAAATACCGGTAGCAGAGCTCCTCCCTGGTATCAGAGCGAGCCAACGCTCCCCAGGTGATTTGGGTTCTGAGCGAGATGAGGAGGGGGTGCCCATCCTGTGTTGGGGGGCAGAGGGCGAGTAGCCCCTGAAGGAGACCTCCTCTGTCAGGTCAGAGCCCTTCTAGGTTCACCTAAGGATACTGGTCTCCTTGATGTAGTCCCTTGACTCTGCCAAGGGCATGACTCAGCTCACCCATTAGCAGTGCGAGATACACAATTTCTCTCTCATAGCCCAGTAAAGCTGAATTCAAGGCACTGAGTGGAGAACAGCTGTGGGGAGAGCCTGGTGGTCCCCAACTCAGTGAGGTCTAGAGTTTGTGGCTTCACGTGCAGGGAGCTTCAGAGCTTCTCTACTAGTTATTTCTATCCAGTGGCTCGGGGCTTCGGAACCTGCAGTCTATGAGGGGGAGAGGGATGGGAGAGGTGGAGGAGGAGGGGAAGGAGTGAGCGGTGGATCTTTCAGTTCAGTTCCCAAGCCAATAAATGAAGAGAATTCAAGATTCTCTTTGGCTGGTTTTCTACTGGTGTCAAGATGAACCATTGTGGGATGGACTTCAAGGCCTTTGATGAGTGTCCATTTATGCCTGAATGACTATAACTGAAAAGCAAGACAGAGATATGGTGGCTATTTAGGGAAGCTGGCTGTGGGCTTCAGATGCCCAAGGATCCCCACCTCTGTCTACTAACACATTCTAGATACAGAACTCACCTCCAGGAAGTGATGGTGTGGGGAGAGGATGTAGGAAACTTTGGGATCATTTTCAGTTTGGAAGACTTTTTGACAAAAACACTAAAGTTAGGAAGACATACAATTTCTTTCTGTCATACAGAGATTGAGGTCAAGGAGGATGAAGAGACAAGGAACATTCTGTTTCAGGAGGGGTGTATGGTCTCGGGCAGACGTGAAGCTGGGTGGGGCAGAGGTTGACCCCATGGATCCCTTGAGTCCTACCCTCTGAATGATCTGGGATAGTGCACAACCTCTCTGGACTTCACTTCCTACATGAGGAGTTTTTAAGATCCCTCAAATCTTCATGCCCTGTTCTACCAAGCCCTGGCTTCTAGCACATGCCCTCACACAGAGAGAAGTCTAATGAGCCAAGTTTGTCTCCCTCTTTTTTCCGTTCCCCCCTCTCCCTCTACAGAAGACAGAGATTTCCTGCAAAGACCCCATCTTCATTCTGCCTCCAGCTGCTTCTGACCAAATTCTGAAAAGCCCAGAACCGATTTTTTATGAAGTCTCTGGAGTATGTGGCAAACAATGGCGCTAAGGACTCATTGTTTCCAGCTGCCAGCTCCTCCAGGGACCCCACAGTTTACAGGGTGTGGTCGCGGTCTTCTTACAGTGCTCCGAGCTCAGTGGGGCTCCAAGTGCCTGGCCGTTCCCCACCCAACATGGGTGTTTCTGAGCCCGCAGGCTTTGCTCCCAAGGGTCCCCCCGGGGTGGTGGAGACCGTCAGGCTGAAGGCCCCAACCAGTTTTCCTTCCTCTCTCCTTTCACAAGTGTTACTTCTCTCTTGCACAACCAGTATCTATGCCCTGGGGGACCCGACAGACACACAGAAGCTAATCATTGCAACACATAAACCCTAATGTTTGTTTGCTTTTCCAAAATGGACCTTTTACAGGCTTTAGGAAGCCTGTCTTTGAGCAACAAGATCCTCTCTCTAGCATGAAGATCTGCAGTATAGATTTAGGTTCTATTCTCATTCACAGACACAGAGAGGTTTAATTCCCATCAGTTTTGGCCACTAGTTCTTAACCAGGGTGCATATAAGAATCACCCCCGAGACTTTTACAAATGCAGATGACTGGGCTCCACACACAAAGCTATACTTACTGATCTGAGACCTATCCCTGGTTGAGAATCCCTGGTCTCAGTATGAAATTCCCCCTTATTGGGGCTTCTTCTAGAGATTAGCATTCATCCTGCTCAGGATCATTCCAGAACCTGAAAAGTATATCTGCATAAAATGGTCAGATATCTGCATTAGTCTTCTCTCGTTGATCTCCAGATTTTTTTTTTTTTTAATAAATCCAGCTAGTAATGCAGACTTCTTCTGGACCATGGTGAATCTTCTGGGAAAGTATTACAGAAAGGCATAGGAAACCTTGGGATTATTTTCAGTTTTGAAGGTCTCAACAAAATACACATTAGTAATGGGGCTGTAACATTTCCTTTATCATGCAATTTGGGACAAGGAGTTTTGCACTGACTTTCCACAGAAACTGGGGATAAGGTTGTTTCTAGTGTCATTGTTGTGTAGGAAGTTGGGGTTATGCTTATATTTCACAAAGTAAGTGCTTTGGGAACATAAGTCTGATCTCTGTCTTCTCCCTCCTGTTAATCAGGTAGCGCTCACTTCCATAAATGTCAAGGGAGAATAGCTGGACAGCGTGTTTCTTGGATTGCTGAATAAAATCCCTTGAGATTATCTGTGTACCCACTTAGCTTTGTAGTTGCAGTCAAGGCAAAGCTTGTAACTTTCCAAGATACCAGTCCTGAAAAGAGGCAAGTGAGAACATTCTTCCAGAAGGTTAAATGTATCCAAAAGGTATTTTTAAGTCCTCCTATTGTATCTTTCTAGCCAAAGAGAAAATTTCAAAAAGTCTCAGGGGAATGTAAACAGACAGGAGTGCTGTGTGTTGGGAAAAGCATTCTCCTAAAGAAAGTTGAACCTTCCGGGAGGGGGAAGTCTAGTGGATGCGTAGCGGAGCAAACTCAGAGAAATAAAGGGGCTGCTGACGGCACAACAAACTGGGAAACAGAGTAAGAAAAGAAAAGTTTAACATTTAAAGTAAAACATTTAAAGTCACTGCCCTCGGATTGTCCCTGCACATTTGGCAGCATGGGATTACCTACTAAGTTAATGCTTCCTGAACACAATACATAAAGTGCTCATTCCCTAAGCGCGTTACTCTGAACTTCCTAATTCAGACAGCTCCCACGTGGGTGAGTTGGAGGCAGTGCTGGGGGTGGAAGAGGGACCCGAGTGTGAGGACTGCCTTCCTTCTGAGAGCTGATGAATGCCGAGATGCTCACTGAACATCTCAGGGCTCTGCTCTCCTTCCTGCAGGGCTAGTTCACGGATTAGCTGAATATGTACGTAGATATGCTTAGTACATTTGCAAAGTACTATGCAGATGGGAGCTTTTCATTTCTTTCAGACAAAAGCCTCATTTACAGGTTGCCACACTAGGGCCTGTGGGTGGAGATGCCAGCTCAGATAGGCAGGTCCCTCCCTGCTCCTCACTTACCCACCCAGAGACTCACCAGTGATACGGCCCTTCATGCCCAGTTCCCTCAAAAATAAGATGGGGATGACGGTCATACCTACCTCTTCAGATTGTTGTGGGGAGAGAGGATTCATGCAGCAAAAGCATCTAACACAGATCATGACACACAGCGTCCACTAATGTGAACTATGATTATTACAAACCAGGGCTGTCCCCGACAGCTGTAAAGCTGTGATATACAGGAAGCAGGAGACGTGGCAGGAAGTCTGCAGGGACCCGGGAAAAGCTCTTCCAGGGAAAGCCCCCCCATCCCTAGCTACAAGAGACCCCCTCCAATGAACTAGCAACCTCCTGGTGGGTGGTCTGACCGAGTGAGCCAGAGAAACCGCGGCTCTAGTCTCCGTGTGAATTTCAGCGCATTCACATCAGCCGTAGGTAGTTCCCGACAGCCCCGCAGAGTTCTCTGCTATCATTTTGGAAGGGCCATCCCAGAGTGCTTGTTTCTAGGTATCAATTCACTTGTGACAACTGTAGGTTCACATCACACAAGGGAAACTTGACATGCAAAAAAACATCATCTCGAAATGGAGCACGGTCGATAGGGGTGGATGCAGGGGGCAGGGGAGGGACGGGTGATGGATCTCAGATGTCAGAGCTGCCCGTGGAGAACTCCTGGGCGGGGCGGCCATGGTGGGCGGTGGGCTGAGGCACATTCCATTATGAGCGGAGTGGGTTTATAATGGAATGACATGGATGGGTTCTTAGAATCAGAAAAACACACTGACCTTCACACTACACAGGTGCAGCAGCATAATGACCCACCACGTGTACGCGCATCAATTCCTGGGGAAAAGGCCAACGAGGTTAACTCAGCGTGTATCCCGAGCAAACAAAACCAGCGACATTACCCGAAAGAAGGACGTCGTGCCCGCCACCCCCATTGAGATATTTGGCTTGGGTGATCCCCAGGTGAATGGAAAAATCACACGAGGATCAAAATCATTCTCGTGATGTGGACCCAAGGTAGCAAGCCACGTTATTTTGCGGCATGGGTCATTTGATTTAGATTTTAAAATTTACAGTCAAGGAATAAGAATCATGGGACTAGGGGGAAATTTTTTTTTTTCTTTTCAGGAAACAAGGATTTGGTGTGGGGTTTGTGGGGAGGAGATGGGAAAACTTCCTAAATGCATCTTCAGACATGCCCCACTTACCAGATTCCCTCAAGCACAAAGGAACCAGAGCTACAGTTAAACTGCTGGAAATATCACTGACTCATCTCAGCGCACTCACTCAGATGTGAATACTGTCCTTTGCGTCGCCAGGAGAGTATTACCCCAAATAACAATCCCTGGCCACACCATCTGCATTTCAGTACAACAAAACCAGGTCCAAAATTAGGAGCTTAGAGGAGAGACACCAGACACGGGAAAATTGCTGGTGGTGTTTCCACCAGGGTCCTATTAATCCCTGTACCACTCTGGAGTTCATGAGTCTTTACTCTGGTAAAACTCCTCTTCCTTGGAAGTTGAAGTTGCTATGGAAGGAATCAATATGGTTGCACTCCAGAAAAAAGGGGTATATGATATCGGCTTTCCAAAAATCCCAGTGAAACCTGAAGCTTTGCTGACAGATGGGTTTGTGTAAGAAACAAGTTGCAAGCTTGCATTCTGAATGTACAGATGATATTCTCATCCCTGATCTGAGCAGATTTGCACAGGGGATGGAGAATTTAAGGTCCATGTGCTTGGCTCCTGCTTTGTGCCCTTCCTCCCCATTCTGGACACCATCTGTGGCATTCATATCTTTCCCTATGGTGGCCACTGTCTTCCCAGCTGCTCCTCAGGTTGCCCCAGCCCTGCCCCATATGCAGGCTCTTCCTCCCTCACCTTTTCCATGTTGGAAGGCTTCAGACCCTCCTATATTCCCATCCATGGCCTCAATTACTATCAGAGCACTGACAATTCCCAAATTCCCATGACAACTCAGAACTCTCATCTGAACTCCAAACCAACATCCACTGGGGCTTCTTACGGCCCAAAGACAGTACAAAAAGAAGTTGGGATCTTTATCCTCGAACCCAAAGCCCAGAGTCAGTGACGGCTGTTTACCCACTGGGTCTCCCTGTCAGTAACTTTGTTTTCCCTGTTAGTACCTTTTGCTACTACTTTTTAACCATTCTAGAATCCATTGCTTCTCATCATTTCTACTCCTTCATCATGACCCAAGTGTCCTTCCTACCTAATCTCAGTTAACCCAAACCTATCTCCCCACCCTCTGTGTGCCCTATATATACTCTATACAACAGGTAGGATGCTTTTTATAAAAGGACATCAGACTGTGGCTCTTCTTTGTTTCCATAGCTGCACACTTCCTTTAGGCTAAAGCTGAAGACAGGTCGAGATATTTCATATGAGCGTGAAAAATGGATCTGGGCCTCCTGCCCGCCTCTTTACACCCCACATGTGATACCCCAGCCACCCGGGGAGCTATGCTGTCTTCAGAGACACTTGCTTCTCTTTTTCTTGGAGATGTCAGGACACGGCCCTCTCTGTCTGAAACATGCTTCCCTCAGTCCTCTTCCACAGCCTTTAGTCCCTGGTCTCCTGGGCTCCCCAGCCAGTGCAGGTGCTCCGGGACAACACCCACTACTTGTTTTTGGATTTTCCAAAATAATTCTAAAGAACTATTTGTTTAACATTTGTCTTGTGAAGCCAACACAAAGTTCTCTGGGAGCTCGGCTGCCATCCTCAGTACTAAGCACAGGTCTGGTCGAAGGGCTTAACTTAACCATGTTCAGTGAGAATTGGATGGATGAAAGAATTGCTGAATGACGAGGACTGACTGTTTATGTCCTTGAGCAACTCACGGTCTAGACTTTAGAAGATAGGAAAGAAGCCTCTTGGTACACCTGTCCCAAGCCAAATGTTGATCCAATTAATCAAACGTGCATATGCACGTTAGAAGAGTAAGCAGAACAGGAAAAAAGACCATTCAAATCACACATTCCTGATTTAGCACTTAACCTGGGAGAATACTGGTATATTTTACTTTACAGTTTACTTTCCTTTTTTTTGTTGTTAAACAATTTCTTCATAGTTTAGCTGTAAAACTTGACACTGGCCAAGAAGATTGAGAGCAGAATGGAGAGTTTATAAACAAAGTAGGGATTAAAAAGGATCCAGCTCTAGATTCCAAAATCTCATGCCACCCCACCAACCAGAACCTGGATGGCACCTCTTCCATCAGGAATAGGTTGAAACCCAAGGAAGTTAAGGAATGAAAAGAGGACCAGGTGCCTGTCTATATGAACGCAACCGGAAAAGTGCCCTACCCTTTGCTTTTGGCCCATCTAAGCTTACAAATCCACCAGGCTCTTCAAAGTATTTAACTAGAGGAAACCCCAACAAGAAAGCGCAACTGGCAGTATTGGGGATCGACACAGTTGTACCTTGAAAGTAACCCGAGATTACACAATTCTTCCTTCAAATGCACGAGCATTTATATGCAGTTTTATCAATTTCTTCTACTGCACTTGAGGGGCTCTGATCCTTGGGGGGACTCTCAGAGCGCCCTGCACAGGGCAGTGGGGAAACTAAGCAGGAAGGATGCTTCTGGAGATCACTACAGCAGGGCCTGTGGTAGAAGTCCTAACAGCAGAGCAGGAAGGGCACAGCAAGCACAGTCCTCAACAAGGCCAATCCTTCCTGGTTCCCATGTCAGCTCCCTGAGGCCCCGACATCCATGCTCGTGCCCTGCAAACCAGCCGTCCAACAGCATCATTCTAGGGATCAAGGCTGAAAGGTGTCAATACTCTGCCCCTCCTACCAGGTCACCAGGGAAGAAGTTACCAGGTCAGAAGTTACCATTATTAAAAATCAAAAAAAGCAGATAAGATATCCATACAGGGCCAATATGGATCTGTCCCTACCCAAATGAGCTAAGATTAAACACTAATACACAAAGTATAACACAATGATTTATCATGTGCTAAAAAGGATTTTTGCTGTTTTGCTAGCCTCCTGTTCCCTTTGGTCTGGATGTTGGAAGTGAACAGTTTTGGAGGAAGACAGCTGTATCATTATTGGTGGAATGGATAAAAGGAGGCAATATAAAAGATGAAAAAGATGACAGATTTTTTTTAAATCCTTTTTTGGTAATCATAGGGAAAAAATGTACATTTGCTGTTTAAAACGCCAAGCCATACAGGCAGTATGACAAGAAGTCACTCATAAACCCACCCCTGAAGAAATCTAGATATTCTGGTTGAGAGTGGGTTTCTTATTTCCAAGAAGTAGTTTCAGGGAAGCCTATTCAAAGTGCCACCTTCTGGACATTCTAGAAAAGCCCCAGAGATCCTGGCCTTCCCAGGAGGCCTGTGATACTGAAAAAGAATTTAGAGTTACTCTAAGCGGATGTGTCTCATAGCCTCAGAAAGCTGGTCAACTCGCACAATCACCCCCCGTAAGAGACTTGCCATCATGACTATCAGTTATTCTTAGTTGTCCTCACAATGGATGATTGACAGTGAGGATCGACTGAATTCCAACAGGAGATGCCAAGTCCTACGTGGGCAATTCCAAATGCAACACAAGGGACCCGCCTGGAAGGACAAATTAAGCTCAACTGTTCGTGTTCGGAATGAGATTTTTAAAAGCTTATTTCTTCTTGGAGACCAGAATATTGGACTCGCTGATTGAATAAAACGATTCTTGTTGAGAGATCCCGGTCACAAGCTGTGTCACTAGAACTTCCCTCACGTTGCTGTCACAGCAAGGACTCCTCTACTAATGGCCAGTGGGACAAGGCACTCACACAAACGAGTCTGGTCCGATTTTCGATTTCATGACCATGAGCTTGTCAGCACGACTGGGGGTCTAACTAGTCTCATTTCATCCTGATCTCATTTCTTTTAGCCCCTTGACTTGATGCCATTTGCATTTTCAGGACACACAAGATTTACTATCACATAACCTTAATGGCACTACTGCCGCTGAATTCCTTTTTCTGGGAAGAGGTGCCTTTATGAGCCCCTACCACGAACATCAATTCATGCCATTAACAACTTACAATGCCTTCCAAATTCTCAGGCCCTACCATCATATAGATCATTGATCTTAAATTAAAAATTTTAAAAAAAAGGCTTTGACAAACTAGCAAGGCTTTTCTCACCAAATATGGACTTGGCAGCATACCCACAGAATTACTCATTTTTTTTTTAAGATTTTATTTATTTATTTGCCAGAGACAGAAGGAGAGTGAGTGAGCACAGGCAGACAAAGAGGCAGGCAGAGGCAGAGGGAGAAGCAGGCTCCCTGCCAAGCAAGGAGCCCGATGTGGGACTCGATCCCAGGACCCCGGGATCATGACCTGAGCTGAAGGCAGCTGCTTAACCAACTGAGCCACCCAGGCATCCCGAATTACTCATTTTTTATCCTCATTTTATTAGTGTATTTTTGAATTTCATTTATTCATATACTTCTCCAGTTCTCTAGCATAACCATAACCAAAGCTCTATTGATCATGATACACAGAAGGAAAATAAAGATGTCCTGACTTTCAACTTCCAAGTTCACCAAACTTCCATGTGACATTTTCTTCCCAGCCCAATGACATGCTAATTCTAAGGAAGACCGGTTCCAAAGATGACCAGTTTGTCCTTACCGGGACAGGTCCAACTCCAAGAGCGAACAACGTAAATACGTGAGTGCAGCTTCCTCCTCCCAGTACCTTGTTCCTCAGACCCCAACTCTAAGCAGCAGCATGGAATTGCCAGGAGGAGGGGTGAGGCTGAGTCCTACAGCCAGGATGGTAAGGAACAGGGGAGGCAGCCCCCAGCAGCCATCCTGCGAGGGTCAGAGTTCATGGCATGAGCTGGGTCCCCAACCTACCACTTCCACCCTTCCCAGGGCCAAAATTTACCACTGCTCAGTCCATGGCTGCTCTTCCTCAACCTTCAGGATCCATCCACAGGACATCTGCGATGGGGAAACTCTCATAACAGAACTCATACTTGACTGACTCCACTACAAAGCTGTCTTCCAAGAATAATAGCCGATCCCAGGATGTTTTCATTAAAAACAGATTCCAGTGACAGACTAGCAAAACATTTTCCTTGTACAATAAGCAATAAGAAGGGGCAGAATTATGCAAAACATATGGACTTCTCACTGTCCTCAGCAGCTAGGAGCTCACTTACACTGTCTTCAGTATCTCATTTAAACTCATGGAAGATGGGTACGTGCAGGCTTCATCCTGCTCAGTGCTTTTCATGCTCCAAGTGGCCGAAGAAGAAGAAAGGCTGATTGAGCTGAATTTCTGCTTCCATTTTCAAAATCTGTCACCCGTTGTCCCCGAGGGGGACAACTGAGGGGTTTGCCTGTATCCTTGGAGTGTCAGAGAGGGGCTAGTAGCAAAGCAGGCTCAGAGTCGTTCATTCGTTGACAGTTTACCACTTGCCTGGCGTCGTTTTCACACTGGAAAAACGCTGTGGTGAGAGCTAATATCTAGTATTTGTATAGCTTCTGATGCGTCAGGCCCCTTTCTAAGTGCTTCACGTAGAGGAACTCCCTAACCCTTGCAGCAGCGTTGCGAGATGGTGGCTACGACTGTCTATAGTTTACATGGGAGGAAGCTGAAGCGTGGGCTGGTTATGTCATTTGCCAAGCGCTGTACACAGAATGAGGAACAGACCTAGGCATCAGGCTCCAGAACGCAGACAGACCTGGCCCTGCCCTAAAGGAACCAATATAGACAGACCAGACCATCTGAATACAAAACCTGTCTTAGAGCACTGAATCCGAGAGCTGAGGAGTGTCCTGGCAGCTCCTGTTCAGTGATCAGAAAGTTATTTTGGTCAGTAATACCTTTAAGACAGTAATGGGGACGGGCCTTCTGGAACCCCAGTATGGTTCATTATATTTAACATCTGTTTCATTTTTGGTTTTTTGCCCCTACAAATAGTTTTCTAAGTGCTATTTGTTAAGCAATCATTTAATATATTAGAAATCAATAAATTTTTTATAAACTCACATATTTCAAGATCAATCTCTTCTACTGTTCCTTCTAGTCATATGTTGATACACAAAGTTTTCAGGTTTGTGTGTACGTGTGTATCCATATACACAGAGTAAAACATAAAAACCTATTTACTATATATTTATAAGAATGGATCACATTGGGTAGCAAAAACGCTCCCTTTATTAATTTTTGAAATCAATTCTTCTGCTTGCATTTTTATTTGTCTAGAATTTGGGCAAATAAAATGTGAACACAGGGGGATGTGTAAAGATGCCATAACAGAGCTATGTTTATCACAAGGCACTTATAGGGCAGGGGGCCAGAGTGCTGGCAACACCACACAGAAGACTCTGCCCAAGATTCAATGGAACGCAATCCTTACACTCAACTGACCACATTCTAGAACATAAAAATCCCATGGATCTTGTTAGTGGGATTAAGTTAAACTAGCAAACGAATAGGGGAAGGGTTTATACACTAAGTTATTCCAACCAGGAACATGATCTCTTTCTCCACTTATTAAATTTGTTTTTTTTTTTAAAAGATTGTATTTATTTGAGAGAGAGTAAGGGAGCCCAAGCTGGGGGGAGGGGCAGAGGGAGAGGGGGAAGCAGACTCCCCGCTGAGCAGGGAGCCTGATGTAGGACTGGGTCAATCCCAGGACCTGAGCTGAAGGCAGATGCTTAACCGACTGAGCCACACAGGTGCCCCATTTTGATTTAAATGAATAGTCGTAACTTTCTTCACATAGGTCCCACAAAGTCCTTGCTGTCTGTAGCTGAGGTTTCTTTCTTAAGATTTCAAGATGGTTTCTAAAATTATCATAGGTGTGGGCCAAAGAATACCTTTCTTATTCTGGTTTTGTGTGTGTGTGTGAATAATGGCATTTTATTCCCTTCTGTTTCAGATTCTTTTTATTGGGCTAGTATTTGTGTTTGTTTGATCATATTTTACTACCATGCATGGTCAAATATTAACACGTTTGCTAAGTGCTATTTGTTAAGCAATCATTTAATATATCAGCACCAGCCAGAGAGGAAGACTCCCACCTACATCCCCCTGTAGGAAGGACCAAAGTTTCCTTCCCTGCACCCACTCCTGGAGTAGGGGCAAGAGGTTCTCTATGGGGTTCCTCAGTGGGGTGAGCTCCACCTTCCTTCAGAGTTTCAAAGGAACCCCTCGAGCAAGGTTCTGCCTGGTTCCAGGTGAGGGTTCCCCCTTATCTAGGCCTTCTCCCTACAGGTGTGCTAGAGTTGGGCCTCACAGGTACAAGGGTAGTCAGGACTTGGATTGGGACCATGGCTCTGGCAGGGGATTGGTCTGATTTGCTGGTCAATCTCAATTCAGTGAGACGAGACAGAGGAGGACTAGCAGGACCTTGCTTTGGGTCTGCTGTCTAAAACCCTCAGAGAGTCACAACATGACCTAACTTTGTTTGTTTTCATTTGCTGGACATATATCTCCCTCTAGGCCTTCATGGGGAAGAGTCTTTCCATTCAGTCATATATTCAACAAGGGTTCATTGAGGCTCAACTGCACACCAGGCACTGGAGATGAGGCAGTGTTTGTGAACACCACATACTATGAGGCCTGGCTGTGCAGCTCATGTTTGAGAGGAGACAGCAACTACAACAACAACAACAACAAAGAATCATAATAAATAAATGAAATACCCATGTTCGATGGTGGGAAATTTTAAGAACAAACAATAAATGAGAAACGAAATGTTAAGATGTAGATAGAAGGTGACATTTTAGATCGGGTTTTTCAAAGGAAAGAAGATTTTGAGTAAAGAACAGAAGGAAGAAAGGAAAGTGTCTAAGGAGATGTCTAGGGAAAGATGGCTCCAGTCAAAGAGAACAGCAGATGCAAAGGTCCTGAGGTGGAAAGTGCCTGGGCTTTATTTGAGAAACAGCAAAGAGGCTAATAGGGCCAGACAGAACGAAGAAAGCAGAGAGGAGAATAGTAGGAAATGAAGTTGAAGATGTAGCATGGGGCTGGATGGCTCCAGGCTTCCTAGTTCAGTGGAAATGCTTGGGTCTCCACATGGAGTGAGGCAGGGAGTCATCAGAGGGCAGGGAAGTGACATGACCTGGTTGGCAATGAGCAGAGTGTCTTTCACTGCTGCTTTAAGAGCATACTGATGGGGAGACAAGGGAGAAAGTCGGGAGAGCTTGCAAGAATCCAGCATACACATGAAGGTGGCATGAACGGAGTGGGGGCAGTGGGAGTTCTGCAAATTTGGTCAGAATTACAGAGAGAAGAGTGCTGTCACAGGCAAGGCTGTTTTCCATTTAACTTAATGCCTCTAGTTAGGTTCGCTGTTGGTCTAGCAACGTGGAGCTCTTGCAGACCGAAGAGGTTCCTTGCTTCTCCTTACCTGTTCATCTACCCACAGAGAATCTTCTTGCTGGGTAGGATGAAGCAGTTCCTCTTTCCCTTGCCAGGAACTGTCCTCCGTTTCCCTGCCTCTCCCAGTTCTGCTTTTGCTTATTGGAGGCAGCACAGCTCCTATGCCCACTCTATCTCTATGTCCATTTCCAGCTGCGCCACATCTGGGGAGCGGAAGACCCCAGATGAAGACAAGAAGAGGGGAGAAATGGGAGGCTGGCCAGCAGGTAGGTTGGTGCTGGTCTGGCTCTGGTCTTCTGGGTGCCAGCCATACTCTGTACCATGGATATCAGTTCTGGAGACAGGTTTATCAATCACTGTTCCTAGGCCCCAGAGTGCTATCATTGTGCATCATTTTGGAAACTTTTCATAAAATTATTTCCATAGATGTTGTACGTGGGGGAGGGAGAGGTATCTAGTGACCTCTGTCACTACCAGTCCCTTTGGTAACTGGATATTACCGCTCTCTATTTCAGTCACACATTTTTCCACTGGATAAAATTTTAAGACTCTACAGACACATAGAAGAGTACTTCAGATACTGAAAAACAATAGCAGGTTTCTTTGAATGCATAATCCATAAAGATATCAAGAACATAGGCATCAGCTGACCCAGATACATGTGATTGCATGTGCTCAACACCCATCTTTTCTACAGTGGCATCTCAAAGGTCCTAAGGACTAAATGTAAAAAATTGTGCCACTCAATGCTAAAATATTGAGGGTTTACAAGGCAAGAAAAATTAGAATATCCAAGTGGTTTCATCAGAAACTTTATCTTTTCCACATTGATGGTATACAGGAACATGAAGAAGTTCCAGATATGACATTTAACCCAATAGTGTCAACCGGCTGGGACAGGGAGACAAGTGTGAGATTTTTCACTCTGGTCTCAGCATTTCCACTGGAGAATATTCACCTACCAAGGATCGTGAAGCAGACAGGTCCTCATTTTCACCTCTGAAAATGTGGGTCTGCTAAAACTTAATGACAACTTTAACAATCTTAAAAATCAGAACATCAAAATCACAAGTATCAGGATAAACAGCCTATGAATATTACACTTCTGGTGGTAAGGGGTTTCTGAGCAAAGAGCCCTGGAACCTGGGTTGGGGAGGGATTTATGGCCACCCTAAAGATAGAGACCTCTGGAAAGATGTCATCTCACCTGATCTGGAAGTATCTGTTTACTTGCTGGAGTGTAAGTCTTTTGCCTCCTCTGTTCAGAAAGGATTTCATCATTTTCCAGAACAAAGGTCTTTCTTCCTTTTTCCAGAGAGGAACATGGCCAGATGGGCCAGGAACTCCTATATAAGGGCCGAGTCATAATTTCAGGGTTTCTCTCCTGTGGCACAAAGCCCTGCCTTAGGGAACCCCTGGCTCCCATCGCTTCACCCCCAAGGGGAAACGATGGTAAGACTACACAGAAATCAGTCTTTTCTCTCATCCAAAGACCTCATGGTTTTGGTCTGAATAAATGAAGACAAGAGACTGTATCATTTCACATCGAAAGGATAGTTGGCTGTGATGGTGACACCATTCACATTCTCCTCCGCAGGGATCACACATCCTGCCTGCCATGCAACTTGCTCGTGCTATGTGTGGGAAGACCAGAGACACCCACCTCACACACTTTGGACTTGACCATGTGCTCTGGCCTGTTAAATGGGATGTTCACTTCGGAGCAAGAAGTTTTAAGAGAGATGAGTTTACACCACCCCTCTTGCTCCTAGCAACAGCATGTTCTAATTCTAGATTGGGCTATGCCTTCAGCCTACACCTCAAAAGGAAGAACACATATGCAGTCCAACCCACAAAGTGAAGGAGAACGGCAGCCGACCCCCAGCCTAAGTGTGATGGGAGGGAGAAATAAATGTTTTAGCGGGAGCCATGAAGTTATGGGGATGTTTATTTCACAGCCTACCCAGGAAAAGCAAACTGTGGGGATACTTGTTTCACAACATCACCAGCCAAAGCAGACTGACACGGCTGCAAAACAGCCTCCGTCCTACTCCTCTCTGCACTGGGCCCCACTGCCCACATCCTGATTCTTCCACCAACCAGCATTTGGTATTTCCCTAAACTGACCTTCTTTAAAAGAAAGGTCTTCTATTTCATGAGTGAGGAAGAGGTTTCAGAACCAATATAAACTTGTGAGATGGCCATGATCTAAGACACATCTTTCTTCTCTCCTGTCCCAGTCAAACCATCCCAATCAACCAAGTCCTCTACTTTTTATTTTTGTACTTGCTGTTTCCTCTCCTCCATTGAAACTCCAAGCTGTTTTGATCACTGTCCCCTAGGAACTGTCAACTCTCAGGTCAAATTTGTCTCAGTAGTCATTAGGTCAGGACATACCTTGTATCCTTCCCTCCTCAATATTTCCCACAAAGAACACATTCTTTGCTACAAGGGAGAAGATTGGATTCTATTCGGTGGCTGCAGTGCTGGGCTGCTGGTAAGGGATCATAGTTATATATTTGCATTTACTAAGTTTTTATCTCAAAACATAGAAAACCACGGGAAACCATCTCCTGCCCCATCAGAAGGTTGCATTTTCTGCTTCGATCTGCTGTCTCGAGTCCTTTTCAATCTCTTAGCTGGCAAACAGAAAGTCCCCTTTAGGGCATGAAAGCAATTACAAAATTGGAGTTTAACAGACTTAAACTGGGTCCTCCTGGAGGCATTTGCACTTTAGAATAAGAGCAGTCTCAGGTCATAGCGGCTGGGACAGGGAGAGAGTAGGCTGGAGAAGACCTGCCAGGAAAGGTTAGTGTCTGGTCTCTCTTCACTGTCTACCATGGCCAAAAGGGGCTTTGGACAAACCACAGCCAGAGTCTGTTAAAGGTTGCTCACTTGAAGTCAAAGAGCTTAGAAGGCCTCGAATTTACACTTAATGAATTCGGTCACTGCTTCATTTTGCCTATCCAGAATCTAATAGTTTAAGGAATAACACGGCAGAGTTCCATGTGATTTTAATGGAGGCACACCGAGCAAATGGGATAACATAAGCCCGTACATATCAATTCAGGGAACCCACATGGTGTGCAAGAGCTGCGGGGATGCACTGAGAGTTGTAAATACCGTGACAAAAAGAGTTGCTTTGAAAGGCTTGTGATGGGAGAGACAGATGGTTCCCAGATGTAGAACAAGCAGGAGGGCAGGGGGAGGTGGAGAAGTCTGAGTTCAAGTCTGCTTCTGCAAATTCCAGCTCTGGGACCATGAGCAAGTTACTCAAGCTATCCAAACATCACTTGTAAATGAGGACTCTGAGTGTTTCTACTCCACAGGGCTATTAGTGCATTGAAGTAGGAAAATACATGGAAAGCACCAGATACACGGCACCTGCAGGACTGAGAGAGACACAGAGCTCAGTATCAAGGAAGGCGTGTTAAGTTCAGGAACTGAGGGGCCTTCCCACTCCAGCCAGAGCCTTAAAGAAGGACTAATGCTTGGCTGAGACTTCAACCGCCTGGCCCCTTTTCTGATTTATTTATTTATTTTTTTAAAAAAAATTTCGGCAAACTTCAAAAAGCTGTGAGACTATTACAATGAATTCCCTAATACATTTCACAAAGTTTCTCTAAATGTTAATATTTTGCTACATTTGTTTTTGCTTTCTCTCTCTCTGCTTGTGTGTATGCATACACACACACTCATGCATATAAACATATATAATTTATTTTTTTTTAAAGATTTATTTATTTGACAGAGATCACAAGTAGGCAGAGAGGCAGGCAGAGAGAGAGGAAGGGAAGCAGAATCCCCGCTGAGCAGAGAGCCCAATGCAGGACCCTGGGATCAGACCTGAGCCAAAGGCAGAGCTTTAACCCACTGAGCCTACCCAGGCGCCCCTACATATATAATTTATATAATTATGCATATTGATATGTGTGCATGTCTGATTTTTTTTGAACCATTGAAAAGTGGTCTGTAGATACTCTTTACTGCTAAATACTTTGGTGTATATTTCCTAAAAGCGAGAAATTATTTTATATAACTACAGTGTGATTGTAAAAATTAGGACATGAGCATTGACACTATTCTGTTATGTAATCTTTAGACCTCATTCAGATTATGCCGATTTTTTTCAATAATGTCATTTATGGGAAAAGAAAAGCTCGAAGATCCCAGGGCATATGTAGCATTCAGTTGTCATTCTTTGTATTCCGTGACATGGGTAGTCTTCTAGGCTGCAGACCAGTCATTTTGCGGAGTGTCTCTCACCTTAAATTTGGCTGATGTTTTCTCGTCATCAGCACAGACTTTGTTTTTTTGGGCCAGAACACCAAAGAAGCAAAGCTGAATTCTGTGGGCACCATGTTGGGTACATACACTATCACTCCCCATTTCTGATGCAGTTATCTTCGATTACTCAGTTAAGGTGATGTCTGCCAGGTTTCTCCGCTGTAAAGCTATTCAATCCTTTACAATTAGTAAGTATCTTATGGATACTTTGAGATTATGTAAATGCATTATTACTTCTTAGACATTCACCTACTTCTTTTAGTACAATTAATTACTTTTGCCTCAATCAGTTATTATCTTGAGGGTCCTTTGCAATTAGTAAGTATCTTATGGTTATTTTGAGATTATATAAATACATTATTACTTCTTAGACATTCACCTACTTCTTTTAGCATCAGTTAATCATTTTTGCCTCAGTCAGTTATTATCTTGAGGGTCTTATCCCCTTTCTTAACAGAGGTTTTGAATTCTGGCTTTTGAGGAATATTTTCTACAGCAGTGAATTTTATAATGAGACTCACTAGCATTACTATACTATAAAGCATCTTTCCAAAATGGCTCCTGCCTGATGTCAGCTAGTTGCAAAGACTAATTTATGAAAGGTGGGCATAACCAACACTGGGAATATATTTTATTTGCCAGAAAGTGGATAAAAATTAAATTTCTCTTGACTTTAATTATAGTAGTCATTTCACATTTGGTTTCAACATAGTATTTCTCCCTCTCCTTCCTTCCTTCCTTCCTTATTTCCTTCTTCCCTCCCTCCCTCCCCCTTTTTTTCTTCCTCCCTTTCTTTTTTCTTTCTCTCTCCCTCCCCTTTTCTTCCTTCTCTCTCTCTCTCCCTTCGCTTCACTCCCTCCCCCTCTTCCTTCCTTTATGAAAGAAACTTGCTCTTATTGTGGAAAATCTGAAAGCAAACAAAAGCAGAAAACAAGAAAAAAGGACACCCATAACTCAGAATCTCAAGCTATAAAGCATTATTTTATATAAATACAGTACAAGTATAAAAATTAGGAAATTCCAATTACTCTTTTATTAACTGTCTGATCTTATTCTTTGCGTGTTTATCTACAGAAGCTTAGCATTGTTTTTTACTTAAGTATAGGAGTTCTATTCACCCCAAAATATTAAGCTTTTGTCCAATGTGCTTGTTGCAAATATCTTCCTCTTGTGTTATTTGCCTTTAAATTTTGCATATTTGAGGTTTCATTTATTTATTTATTTGAGAGAGCGAGAGAGAATAAGATTAGGGTGGAGGCGAAGGGAGAAGCATACTCTCCAGTGAGCAGGAAGCCCGATGTGGGACTCAATCCCAGGACTCTGGGATCATGACCTGATCAGAGGGCAGACACTCAACTGACTGAGCCACCCAGACACCCTAATTTTATGTATTTGGATACAAGTGGAAGATTTCCAATTTTATGTAGTTAAGCTTTTTCTTTCTGATTCCTTCTCACACATGATCTTAGGAAGCCTTATGCTCCTTTCTTTTGTACCCAACTAGCTGCTGTGGCACTAGTGAAAATGTTGGTTCTCATGTCCATCTGTGGCTATTTGGGAGCATGTGAAAAACATCCCTCTTCCTTGCTGATACCTGCTGCCTCTGTTATGTAGCAGAATTTCCATGTGTTAGCATTTATTCTCATTCTGCAGTTCCAGAAACCTATCATTGTTTTCAGAGTCAAGACCACATTCTAGTCATTGCTGTAGCTTTGACTATGGTGATGTTAGCCTTATTTCATTCTTTCTCTTTTGTCCTCTTTAAATGTATCTCTTCTATGGACACTTGGGTGGCTTAGTCAGCTAAGCATCTGCTGGGGCTCAGGTCATGATTTTGGGGACTGGGATCAACTCCTGCCTCAGACTCTCTGCTCAGCATAGTCTGCTTCTCCCTCTCCCTCTGTGCTCTCTTTCTCACTCTCACATTCTCTCTCAAGTTAATAAATAAAATCTTACATTGAGAAAAAAAATGTATCTCTCTGGCCTCCTTACACTTTCAGGATATTTTAGAAAAATATTATCAAAAGAAGTTAATCAAAAATTTTAATAGGAAAATTGAGTACATTTTTATTATTACACTGTACCCTATATATGAGTTACCATGAAACAGATCCTCAACTTCGCAATATTCAGTTTTCTCCTGAAAGAACATGGAACGTCTGTGGATTAATGTAAATCTTTTATGTTTCTTGGTAAAGCTTTGTAGTTTAATCTGCATACTGCTTGCATTTAATGATTACATACAGACATTTTATATTTTTATTAATGCTGTGAATAAGATGATTTTTAAATCACTTTACAATTTTATATTCTGAATAGCATTATTTTTGTGAACTGCCTTAATTACTCAATTAACTAGCTATTTCTCTTCCATTTTACAAGTCTACAATCATATCCCTAGAAATGATTGCTGTGTTGTTGTTGTTGTTTTCTTAACTTTACAATGGCCACTCACACTGCTTTTGTTCTATATCTCCTTTCATTAACCAGAACTCCAGACCAGTGTTAAATAATTACTCAACATGGTGGTCAATTTCACATCATTTATGACAGTGACAGAAACATATTTAACATAAAGCAGGACACTGGCCATTACTTTGAAATAGGCATTAATTTCCATCTTGTATTATCTAGATGAATAGATGCTTTATTAAGTCATTTTACTGTGAATAATGGTTATCACAGTCATCAAACATAAAATATGATAAGGCATTCTCATGATATTGTGGCAGCCCTGAAAAGGTAAATCAGATTTTTTTTTCCTTTTTAATTTTTTATTTTTTATACACATATATTTTTATCCCCAGGGGTACAGGTCTGTGAATCGCCAGGTTTACACACTTCACAGCACTTATCAAAGCACATACCCTCCCCAATGTCCATAACCCGACCCCTGTTCTCCCATCCCCCCTCCCTCTGAGCAACCCTCAGTTTGTTTTGTGAGATTAAGTCACGTATGCTTTGTCTCCCTCCCAGTCCCATCTTGTTTCATTGATTCTTCTCCTACCCACTTAAGCCCCCATGTTGCATCACCACTTCCTCATATCAAGGGAGATCATATGATAGTTGTCTTTCTCTGCTTGACTTACTTCGCTAAGCATGATACACTCTAGTTCCATCCATGTTGTCACAAATGGCAAGATTTCATTTCTTTTGATGGCTGCATAGTATTCCATTGTGTATATATACCACTTCTTCTTTATCCATTCATCTGTTGATGGACATCTAGGTTCTTTCCATAGTTTGGCTATTGTGGACATTGCTGCTATAAACATTCGGGTGAACGTGCCCCTTTGGATCACTACGTTTGTATCTTTAGGGTAAATACCCAGTAGTGCAATTGCTGGGTCATAGGGCAGTTCTAGTTTCAACATTTTGAGGAACCTCCATGCTGTTTTCCAGAGTGGTTGCACCAGCTTGCATTCCCACCAACAGTGTAGGAGGGTTCCCCTTTCTCCGCATCCTCGCCAGCATCTGTAATTTCCTGACTTCTTGACTTTAGCCATTCTGACTGGTGTGAGGTGATATCTCATTGTGGTTTTGATTGGTATTTCCCTGATGCCGAGTGATATGGAGCACTTTTTCATGTGTCTGTTGGTCATGTGGATGTCTTCTTTGCAGAAATGTCTGTTCATGTCCTCTGCCCATTTCTTGATTGGATTATTTGTTCTTTGGGTGTTGAGATTGCTAAGTTCTTTATAGATTTTGGACACTAGTCCTTTATCAGATATGCCGTTTGCAAATATCTTCTCCCATTCTGTCAGTTGTCTTTTGATTTTGTGAACTGTTTCCTTTGCTGTGCAAAAGCTTTTGATCTTGATGAAATCCCAATAGTTCATTTTTGCCCTTGCTTCCCTTGCCTTTGGCGATGTTCCTAGGAAGATGTTGCTGCGGCTGAGGTCGAAGAGGTTGCTGCCTGTGTTCTCCTCAAGGATTCTGATGGATTCCTTTCGCACATTGAGGTCCTTCATCCATTTTGAGTCTATTTTTGTGTGTGGTGTAAGGAAATGGTCCAATTTCATTTTTCTGCATGTGGCTGTCCAATTTTCCCAACACCATTTATTGAAAAGGCTGTCTTTTTTCCATTGGACATTCTTTCCTGCTTTGTCGAAGATTAGTTGACCGTAGAGTTGAGGGTCTATTTCTGGGATCTCTATTCTGTTCCATTGATCGATGTGTCTGTTTTTGTCCCAGTACCATGCTGTCTTGATGATGACAGCTTTGTAATAGAGCTTGAAGTCCGGAATTGTGATGCCACCAACTTCGGCTTTCTTTTTCAATATCCCTTTGGCTATTCGAGGTCTTTTCTGGTTCCATATAAATTTTAGAATTATTTGCTCCATTTCTTTGAAAAAGATGGATGGTACTTTGATAGGAATTACATTAAACGTGTAGATTGCTTTAGGTAGCATAGACATTTTCACAATATTTATTCTTCCAATCCAGGAGCATGGAACATTTTTCCATTTTTGTGTCTTCCTCAATTTCTTTCATGAGTACTTTATAGTTTTCTGAGTATAGATTCTGTGCCTCTTTGGTTAGGTTTATTCCTAGGTATCTTATGGTTTGGGGTGCAATTGTAAATGGGATGGACTCCTTAATTTCTCTTTCTTCTGTCTTGTTGTTGGTGTAGAGAAATGCAACTGATTTCTGTGCATTGATTTTATATCCGGACACTTTACTGAATTCCTGGACAAGTTCTAGCAGTTTTGGAGTGGAGTCTTTTGGGTTTTCGACATATAGTATCATATCATCTGCAAAGAGTGAAAATTTGACTTCTTCTTTGCCCGTTTGGATGCCTTTAATTTCCTTTTGTTGTCTGATTGCTGAGGCTAGGACCTCTAGTACTATGTTGAATAGCAGTGGTGATAATGGACATCCCTGCCATGTTCCTGACCTTAGCGGAAAAGCTTTCTGTTTTTCTCCATTGAGAATGATATTTGCGGTGGGTTTTTCATAGATGGATTTGAAGATACTGAGGTATGTGCCCTCTATCCCTACACTTTGAAGAGTTTTGATCAGGAAGGGATGCTGTACTTTGTCAAATGCTTTTGCAGAATCTATTGAGAGTATCATATGGTTTTTGTTCTTTCTTTTATTGATGTGTTGTATCACGTTGACTGATTTGCGGATGTTAAACCAACCTTGCAGCCCTGGAATAAATCCCACTTGGTCGTGATGAATAATCCTTTTAATGTACTGTTGAATCCTATTGCCTAGTATTTTGGTGAGAATTTTCGCATCTGTGTTCATCAAGGATATTGGTCTATAGCTCTCTTTTTTGGTGGGATCCTTGTCTGGTTTGGGGATCAAGGTGATGCTGGCCTCATAAAATGAGTTTGGAAGTTTTCCTTCCATTTCTACTTTTTGGAACAGTTTCAGGAGAATAGGAATTAGTTCTTCTTTAAGTGTTTGGTAGAATTCCCCCGGGAAGCCGTCTGACCCCGGGCTTCTGTTTGTTTGGAGATTTTTAATGACTGTTTCAAACTCCTTACTGGTTATGGGTCTGTTCAGGCTTTCTATCTTCCTGGTTCAGTTGTGGTAGTTTATATGTTTCTAGGAATGCATCCATTTCTTCCAGATTGTCAAATTTGTTGGCGTAGAGTTGCTCATAGTATGTTCTTATAATAGTTTGTATTTCTTTGGTGTTAGTTGTGATCTCTCTTCTTTCATTCATGATTTTATTTATTTGGGTCCTTTCTCTTTTCTTTTTGATACGTCTGGCCAGGGGTTTATCAATTTTATTAATTCTTTCAAAGAACCAGCTCCTAGTTTCGTTGATTTGCTCTATTGTTTTTTTTTGGTTTCTATTTCATTGATTTCTTCTCTGATCTTTACGATTTCTCTTCTCCTGCTGGGCTTAGGGTTTCTTTCTTGTTCTTTCTCCAGCTCCTTTAGGTGTAGGGTTAGGTTGTGTACCTGAGACCTTTCTTGTTTCTTGAGAAAGGCTAGTATTGCTATATATTTTCCTCTCAGGACTTCCTTTGTTGTGTCCCACAGATTTTGAACCGTTGTGTTTTCATTATCATTTGTTTCCATGATTTTTTTCAATTCTTCTTTAATTTCCCGGTTGACCCATTCATTCTTTAGAAGGATGCTGTTTAGTCTCCATGTATCTGGGTTCTTTCCAAACTTCCTCTTGTGGTTGAGTTCTAGCTTCAGAGCATTGTGGTCTGAAAATATGCAGGGAATGATCCCAATCTTTTGATACCGGCTGAGTCCTGATTTAGTTCCGAGGATGTGATCTATTCTGGAGAATGTTCCATGTGCGCTAGAGAAGAATGTGTATTCTGTTGCTTTGGGATGAAATGTTCTGAATATATCTGTGATTTCCATCTGGTCCAGTGTGTCATTTAAGGCCTTTATTTCCTTGTTGATCTTTTGCTTAGATGATCTGTCCATTTCAGTGAGGGGAGTGTTAAAGTCCCCTACTATTATTGTATTATTGTTGATGTGTTTCTTTGATTTTGTTATTAATTGGTTTATATAGTTGGCTGCTCCCACGTTAGGGGCATATATATTTAAAATTGTTAGATCTTCTTGTTGGACAGACCCTTTGAGTATGATATAGTGTCCTTCCTCATCTCTTATTATAGTCTTTGGCTTAAAATCTAATTGATCTGATATAAGGATTGCCACTCCTGCTTTCTTCTGATATCCATTAGCATGGTAAATTCTTTTCCATCCCCTCACTTTAAATCTGGAGGTGTCTTCGGGCTTAAAATGAGTTTCTTGGAGGCAACATATAGATGGGTTTTGTTTTTTTTAATCCATTCTGATACCCTGTGTCTTTTGATTGGGGCATTTAGCCCATTAACATTCAAGGTATCTATTGAGAGATATGAATTTAGTGCCATTGTATTGCCTGTAAGGTGACTGTGACTGTATATTGTCTCTGTTCCTTACTGATCTACCACTTGTAGGCTCTCTCTTTGCTTAGAGGACCCCTTTCAAGATTTCCTGTAGAGCTGGTTTGGTGTTTGCAAATTCTTTCAGTTTTTGTTTATCCTGGAAGCTTTTAATCTCTCCTTCTATTTTCAATGATAGCCTAGCTGGATATAGTGTTCTTGGCTGCATGTTTTTCTCATTTAGTGCTCTGAAAATATCATGCCAGCTCTTTCTGGCCTGCCAGGTCTCTGTGGATAAGTCAGCTGCCAATCTAATATTTTTACCATTGTATGTTACAGACTTCTTTTCCTGGGCTGCTTTCAGGATTTTCTCCTTGTCACTAAGACTTGTAAATTTTACTATTAGGTGACGGGGTGTGGGCCTATTCTTATTGATTCTGAGGGGCATTCTCTGAACCTCCTGAATTTTGATGCTTGTTCCCTTTGCCATATTGGGGAAATTCTCCCCAATAATTCTCTCCAGTATACCTTCTGCTCCCCTCTCTCTTTCTTCTTCTTCTGGAATCCCAATTATTCTAATGTTGTTTCGTCTTATGGTGTCACTTATCTCTCGAATTCTCCCCTCGTGGTCCAGTAGCTGTTTGTCCCTCTTTTGCTCAGTTTCTTTATTCTCTGTCATTTGGTCTTCTATATCACTAATTCTTTCTTCTGCCTCATTTATCCTAGCAGTGAGAGCCTCCATTATTTATTGCACCTCATTAATAGCTTTTTTGATTTCAACTTGGTTAGATTTTAGTTCTTTTATTTCTCCAGAAAGGGCTTTTATATCTCCCGAGAGGGTTTCTCTAATATCTTCCATGCTTTTTTCGAGCCCAACTAGAACCTTGAGAATTGTCATTCTGAACTCTAGATCTGACATATTACCAATGTCTGTATTGATTAGGTCCCTAGCCTTCGGTACTGCCTCTTGTTCTTTTTTTTGTGGTGAATTTTTCCGTCTTGTCATTTTGTCCAGATAAGAGTATATGAAGGAGCAAGTAAAATACTAAAAGGGTGGCAACAGTCCCAGGAAAATATGCTTTAACCAAATCAGATGAGATCCCAAATCGTGAGGGGGGAGAACGGGGATAAAACGAGGTTCAAAAAGAAAGAAAGAAAAAAAAGTAGAAGAAGAAGAAGAAAAGAATTAAATAAAAAGAAAACGAATAAAGAAAAATATAAAAAAGAAAAAATATATATATTAGATAAACTAGTTAAAAGACATTAAAAAAGAAAAGGGTAAAAGTTGAAAAAAATTTTAGCAGAAGAAGAGAAAAAAAAAAAGAAAAAAATTAAATAACTGCAAGACTAAAAAATCACAGGGAGAAAGCCATGAGTTCTGTGCTTTGCTTTCTCCTCCTCTGGAATTCTGCTGCTCTCCTTGGTATTGAAACTGCACTCCTTGGTAGGTGAACTTGGTCTTGGGTGGATTTCTTGTTGATCTTTTGGGGGAGGGGCCTGGTGTAGTGATTCTCAAGTGTCTTTGCCCCAGGCGGAATTGCACCGCCCTTACCAGGGGCCAGGCTGAGTAATCTGCTCGGGTTTGCTTTCAGGAGCTTTTGTTCCCTGAGCGCTTTCCGTAGAGTTCGGGAAGATGGGAATACAAATGGCGGCCTCCTGGTCTCCAGTCCGGAGGAGCCGAGAACCCAGGGCCCCACTCCTCAGTGCGCCCTCAGAGAACAGCGCCGAGTTACTCCCGTCTGCCTGACCTCCGGCCGCGCTCCGAGCTCACCGAGCCTGCGGCTGGTTCAAGGTAACACCGAGCTGTGATCTTACTGTCGGCTCTGTCTCTGTAGCCGGCTTTCCCGTTCCAATACCCGCAAGCTGTGCGACACTCAGACACCCCGATCCTTCTGTGACCCTGTGGGACCTGAGGCCACGCTGACCCAGTGTGGGCTTCACCCCGGTTTAGCCTCAGGAGCAATGTCCCTCAGCGGAACAGACTTTTAAAAGTCCTGATTTTGTGCTCCGTTGCTCCGCCGCTTGCCGGGAGCCGGCCCCTCCCCCCGGGATCTATCTTCCTGTCGCTTTGGATTCACTTCTCTGCCGGTCCTACCTTTCAGAAAGTGGTTGTTTTTCTGTTTCCAGAATTGTTGTTGTTCTTCTCTTCGATCTGCCGATGGATTTGCAGGTGTTTGCAATCTTTAGATAAGCTATCTAGCTGATCTCCTGCTAGCTGAAGTAGTCTCAGCCTGCTACTTCTCCCCCATCTTGATTCCTCCCGGTAAATCAGATTTCTGACTGATGGAGACGTCCCCGAGCTGTGCTCAGGAGCCCATGACCCACCCCGGGTGGCTCCTGCCCAGGGCTGGGTGTAGCAAGGAAGCCCAGGTGGCCCCATTCCCAGGAGATGAGATGCTGTCCTGAAAGGCCTGGCAAGATCCACTGAAGCTTCTTCGCTCTCTTGACAACGATCAGCCCTGATGTGCTCTCTGCCTCACAGCCTTTCTAGCTCCCACGCCACCACCCCTTCCAGGGGTTTCTCCTAACGACACCTCACCCCCAAATGGCTAATCTCATCATGTACCTCCTGCTCAGAGGACATGAAGTAACACAGACATGAAGAGTTTGGGTCTGTGATAGAAAATTCAGGCTGCTTCACTGTCCTTTCAGATCTGCCAATTGAGTAACAATGTTATTTCAAAATATATTACTTCAGTAATATAAGAAGCTAAAGCCCATGGTCAGTGAGTTCATAGGGACCAGCTTTCCTCCACACAGTTTCACTTGGTCCTCCCCATCACACCACCAGTGTCAGAGCAGGGAAGCCTGTCCTCATTTTAAGGGGAATGACAAACAACAGAAGTCTCAGAAAGTTCTAGTGATCTGAGCAGCTCTAGAAATAAGGAAAGAACCAGGACCAGAGCTTACGTCTTTTTAATTTGTATTCAAAATGCTTTCCATTTTAACCCCTAATTCTCTAAATTCATATAGAACATACTAACGTTATTTGATTTACAAAAGTAGATATGGTATCTAGTGGCATTTTGACTTTACAGGGAGATATCTAAATAATAATCTAATAATGCAAATCAAAGATCTCTTCAAGTAGTAATTATGTATCTTGTGCATATTCTACATTACAGAAATCTCACAGAAAATTTTCCATTATTTTCTACTATTAGGATTTTTAACCTTTTTTAGTGGCATGAACGAGTTCACGTTAGTTTATAAAAATGTTCCTCACATTCCAGAAATAGCAATATTATGGTTGGGATATTTGCCTACATTAGCACATAATTCTAGACTTCTGGTTTATTCACTACAGTATTTCATCGCTGTGTTTTCCAAAATGTATTTATCTACTCTCTTATAAGTGAGAGTTTAGATTTTTTCCATTTTTTTTTTCTTTTGCCATATAAGCATGTCACTTTTTTTTACCCACAACCCGTTACAACCCATTAGACACATATAGGAGAGGTTCCTGAGAGTGTGCACAGGTGTGGGTTTGTGCGAACAGTAAGACAACTGATCCTTCACTTTCCTGGGAGGGCACTGTGCTTGCCAAAGGGGCAGAAACCATTCATTTTCCACACCAGTGTGGTTCCCATGTTTCTACATTCTTTCCAATGTTCGTTATGGTCAGCCTCCTTTTTTGTGCTGAGGGGCATAAAATTGTATATCACTATGGGTTTAATTTCTATTTCTCTTATTATTAGTGCTTAAGATTTACTCCCCAGTCAGTGTTTTACTGTTAATTCTAGGCCACTCACCCTTTCATATCTCTGTGAGTTCCTTGACCCTCCTCACTGCGCTGCCAAGCCCTTGACCCATCTCCATTGTCACAGTGCTAGCTTTCATCCACCTTCATCCCTCCCTGAACTTTCACTAGGGGTATTTACCTGCCATCAGTTTAGTCTTATTATTTCCTTGCTTAAAACACTGAATGGTCCCCCACTTCTTACAAGACCAAATCCAAACTCGCCAGTGCAGAAAACTCAGCCTCCATAGGTTGGTCTCATTACTCCTCTTTCCAGGATTATCCCAACCACTCCTACCCACATACCACACTGCGTCCTGCTGTTCAGTGGTTCTAAAAATACTTCTTGCCAGCGTCCCTTTTCATATGGTGCTGTCTCTGCCTAAGATGCTTTCCTTTTCTTTCCCTGGAGACTCCCACTCTTCACCTCATTCAATGCCACATCTCCTACCTCAGCCAGATTGTTGGCATCCCTTTGAACGCCCAGGGCTTTTGTTTTTTAGCTGCAAGCCCATGAATCACATTATACTGTGCTTGTTTGCACATCAGACCCTTGTAAGGCCTTGAGCTCAGAGATCCACAGATAATGTCTTAGTGATACATGCTGCTGGCAGGGCCCCAGTGGGCACTCAGTGACAAACACATGATGTTTTATACTAAATGGGGTCCAGGAATCTTTGGAAGAGCCAATATACCCATTCATTCACTGTAGATGCCTTTTCTAGGCACGAGTAATACAAAAGCGAGTGAAACAGTTGAAATGTCTTTTTCTACCATCTTGGAGCATACATTTAGACTGAGAAGACGGATGATAAACAGAAGTGAATGAGTTATGTAGTGTACTGGAAAGGGATGTGAGCTTTGGGGAAAGCAGGGCTCAGACACAGGATGAGCACTGGGAGGCAGGAGGCTGTGAGGGACTGAGTTGTAAGAGGGGCAACAGGACAAAATGGATGTGGCGGAGGGAGGGAAGGACATATGTGGATATGTGGGGAAAGAGCTTACCAGGCAGAAGAATGGCAAAAGCCAAAACCTAAAGGAAGGGGCATGTCTGGCACAATGGAGGAAAGCAGGAACAGAGGCTGGGGAGGAAGGTAGAGATGTAGATGGGGAGGAAAGGAGGGCGGCCACCTAGGTACCACCTCCTTAAGTCCTAGTAAGGACTCTGATTTTGCTCCTAAGAGATAGGAAGCCACTGAAGGGATTTGAGCAGAGGTTTTAATGGGTTCTCCCAGGGTGTGAGGGTGACCAAGAGAAAAAGCAGGGAGACAAATTAGGAGTCTTTGCAATAATTCCAGTGAGAAATGTTGGTGGTTTGGACTAGGTTAGGGGTGAGAAGTTGTTGCTGGATTTTATTTATTTATTTATTTTTAAGATTTTATTTATTTGACCGAGAGGGAGAGAGATCACAAGTAGGCAGAGCAGCAGGCAGAGAGAGTGGGGGAAGCAGGCTGCCTGCTGAGCAGAGAGCCTGATGTGGGGCTTGATCCCAGGACCCTGAGATCATGACCTGAGTTGAAGACAGAGGCTTAACCTACTGAGCCACCCAGGTGCCCCGTTGCTGGATTTTAGACAAACATCAATGATAAAAGCAAAGTGCCTGCTGCTGCATTGGCTGCAGAATGTGAGTGAAAGAGAAGGAAGACACCATTGTTTGACCTGAGCCACATGGAAGGATAGACTTGCCATGAACTGTGATAGGGAAGGGGTGGAGCAGAGCTTGGGGGAAAAACAGGAGTTCAGTTTTGGACAATTTATGTTTGGAAATGCTTCTGAGACATCCAGGGGGAGAAGGCAATACAAGTCTAGTATTCAAAGGAGAGATGTGAAGTGGAAATACAAATACAGAAGTCATCAGCACACAGGTGAAACTGAAAGTCTTCAGAATAGATGGAACCACACCAGGGAAGTGAGTGTAGAGAAGACAGAAGGCCAAAGGCCTGAGCCCCAGAGTGCAGGAAAAGGAAGAAGAATCTGCAAAAGGAGCACAGGCGTCAAGATGGCCACAGAGGTCATTACGTGGCCAAGGGAAGATAAACTGAAGGACACAAACCTCATACATAACAGGTTTCCAGATTAATTTCATAAACCGAAGCATCTGTGCAAGTTGCCCCCTACTGAAGTTGGCTCTTTATAAAAAGCAAACAATTTCTCTAGACTAATTCAGTGGTAGCAGCAGAAGAAAATATTAATAAAAGATCTGACCTTCCAAGTTTCTTGTAAGGTTCCTCAAAGTATTTCAAGCATTCTCTTTGAAGTCCACATTTTGAAAACAGCTGATCCTAGATTGAGCATGGCTCAAATGTAATCCCCTCTGACACAAAGTATCTCCCAGACATGAATATTCTATAATTTTGCAAGATGTGCAAGACACAGAGATGGAATCAGATTTTATTGTAAGGAAAGGTGAGTCAGTTTGTGACTCTGCCATCTGATTTTCACAGTGAAAAGCCAGATTGTCCAGCTACATGCAAAAGAATAAAACTGGACCACTTTCTTGCACCACACACAAAAATAAACTCAAAATGGATTAAAGACGTAAAAGTGAGAACTGAAACCATAAAAATCTGGAAGAGAGCACAGGCAATAATGTCTGTGATACTCGTTATAGGAACATTTTTCTACATATGTCTCCTGAGGCAAGGGAAACAAAAGCAAAAATAAACTACTGAGACTACATCAAGATAGAAAGCTTCTGCACAGCAAAAGAAACAATCAACAAAACTAAAAGGCAATGTACAGAATGGGAGGAAAAAATTTGCAAATGACATATCCCATAAAATGTTAGTATCCAAGATATATAAAGAATGTATACAACTCAACACTGAAAACCGAATAATCCAGTTAAGAATGGGCAGAAGACATGAACAGACATTTCTCCAAAGAAGACATACACATGGTCAATACACACATGAAAAGATGCTCAACATGACTCATCATCAGGGAAATGCAGATCAAAAACCACAGTAAGGCATCACCTCACACCTGTCAGAATGACTAAAACCCAAAATACAAGAAACAGCAAGTGTTGGAAAGGATGTAGAGAAAAAAGAACACTTGTGCACTGTTGGTAGGAATGTCAATGGTTGCAGCCACTGTGGAAAATAGGATGGAGGTTCCTCAAAAAATTAAAAATAGAATTACCATTTGATCTGGTAAATGCCCAGTAGTGGGACCCTGGCAACCATCTATCTAAATACTCAATAGTGGGTATTTACAAAGAATACAAAAACACTAATTGAAAAAGATATATGTGCTCCTATGTTTATTAAAACATTATTTATAATAGCCAAAATATGGAAGCAACCCAGTATCCATCAATAGAGGAATGGATAAAGAAGATATGGCGCACGCACACACACACACACACACACACACACACCACCCAATGGATTATTAGCCCCAAAAAGGAATGAAATATTGCCATTTGCTATGACATGGCTGGACCTAGAGGTTAAAATGCATAGCAAAATAAGTCAGTGAGAGAAAGACAAATATCATATGATTTCATTCGCTTGTGGAGTTTAAGAAACAAAACACATGAGCGAAGAAAAGAGACAAAAAAACCACCACAGACTCTTAACAACAGAGAAAAAACTGATGGTTACCAGTGGGGAGGTAGGTGGAATATGTATGAAATAGGTGAAGGAGGGGTACTTGGGTGGCTCAGTGGCTTAAGCCTCTGCCTTTGACTCAGGTCATGATCTCAGGGTCTTGGGACTGAGCCCCATATCGGCCTCTCTGTTCAGTGGGGAGCCTGCTTCCCCCGTCTCTCTGCCTGCCTCTCTGCCTACTTGTGATCTCTTTCTCTCTGTCAAATAAATAAAATCTTAAAAAAAAAAAATAGGTGAAGGGGATTCAGAGTATACTTATGATGAGCACTGAGTAATGTATAGAATTGTTGAATCATTGTATTGTACCCCTAAAACTAATATAACACTATGTGAATTTTACTAAAAGTAAAATAAAATTTAAGAATTAATGAGGAAAAATTAAAAAACCCACCCAGATTGTCCAAAATGACTGAAGCTGCTTCCTCTGGGAGTTACATGATTTTTCTTGGGAGTTTTGAAAAATACCAAAGCCTGGTTTTCACCCACCGGAAGTCTGATCTAATTGTTCTAGGATGCTAATTGCCATTAGGCTTGAGAAACACGGTCCAGAATGGGCTTCTTAAATCTAAATGCATCTGAATTTCCCACACCGTTAAGCATTCTGATTCAGCAGGAGCCTGAACTCAACACTGCTATCAATTTCCCAAGTGAGGGTGTGATTTAGTCTAAAGACCACAGTTGGAGTAGCAAGAATCTACGCTACATAATGACCTCTACAAAAGTTAACTAGCATTATTATCTGTGATAACAAAATGTAGTCAACTCAACTATTAAAAGCTAGTTCTCCAGACTTTTGTTTAGGAAGTATTTACTGAGCTGTTAGGTGCATGCTTGGCATTAGAACCTTCAAGAGATCCAGATACTAAGAGGAAAAAAGTTACGGTTCTGAACAGCATTAGGGAAGGTGAAAGGGTCTTCAATTCAAGCATCTTGTCTAACTGAATGGTACGTGTGGCCTAAAGAGATCAAAATATAGAATAACCCTGGAAAGTCAGCATCAGAAGCCAGAGAGTCTCCACTAAGCTCTAAGGTGGTACCAGTTACCATCGCTTTCATCTAGTACACAATGAAATGGGACCCTGGCAACCATCTAGCTTAAATCCTTAGCTCCCTTAGCCTTAAATCCCAGGTGATCAACGCTAACTTCACTCTTTGATAAAGGACCTGTCAAACCGTGTTCAAAGTGCTTCCAGGCCTTAGAGGAAGGATTCATTTAAGACTTCAGCAAGCCCACAGAGTCTTGCCTGGGCGGACACCAAACGCTGTACCCTGCGTGTCCCTCTAGAGTAGCAGGACCTGACTATGAATGTGTGAATCAGTGCTTCCTTCTGGGACACCAGCTGCACCTGACAATGCACAGGGAAGCCTGTGAATTTCTGGCCCGGAGCTGCCCATTTCTAGAGCAAACATACCTCTTACCTTCTTGTTTGGAAAAAGCAGCCTGAGCTCTTGACGAGCCAAGAGCACGGCTCTCAAGGTGACCCCCAGCCACTGCATGAGGAAGAAGAACTGGGACCTGACTCCCCTTCTGTTCTCTCAGATCATGTTGCCACTTAGGAACAAAATTCAACCTGTGATCTAAAATACTTGAAGTTGAATGGGCCAGTGTTGTGATATTGATTTTTTAAGTTAAAAATACAGGATGGGGGCACCTGGGTGGCTCAGTGGGTTAAAGCCTCTGCCTTCAGCTCAGGTCATGGTCTCAGGGTCCTGGGATCGAGCCCCGTATCGGGCTCTCTGCTCACTGGGGAGCCTGCTTCCTTCCTCTCTCTCTCTGCCTGCCTCTCTGCCTACTTGTGATCTCTGTCTGTCAAATAAATAAATAAAATCTAAAAAAAAAAAAAAAAAATACAGGATGAGCTATCAGTTTTCACCTGGAAAATTCTGTCCCCAAAGCTTCAAAATCCTTTTCGACACAGACTATTGGGCCATTCATACAGGTTTCCTCCAGAGGGGAATGTAAAATGCCGGCTAACTCCTCAGTGATACCCTGCCCCTCTCCCTGTTCTGCACCACACAAACCTCACTGCCTGTCCTTCTGGCTCAGGATTTCCTCTTCTTGGAAATTCTTCCCTCTCCTGGCCCCACAAGGAGCAGATGCTGGCGGCCAGGTTTGCCCTAGACAACACCACTCCCAGGCCAAAGCTGACTGCCAGAGATGGACATGGCATCAAGTGGAGCCAATTAACTGGCTGACCAGTGACCAAAAAGAGTTCCTTCCCTGATTGTTCTAAGAGATATGAGTGGTGGGTGTTAGTTCTGTGAGGTCATCCAAACCTCAGGCCATGGGAGGACACGGACAAGCAAAGGAATACAGTCCAAAAAGAGAAATCGAGAGAAACCTAAGCCCCTCGTGATTTTGCAAGCGAAGCTGTGTGTTGTAGGATTTTACAACCCTGCTCCTCTACAACTCCCCCTTTTTTGAATTAGCTCAAATAGGTTTCTTTTCCTTGCAAGAAGGATTCTGGAGGGAATCAGACATACCTTCCTCTCTAGGACACCACGATTCATCTATAAATGTAAAGAAACTGCAACAGATCTCATTAGTTTGATATAGACATTCAACTATAATCCAACACCGACCCTATTTGACAGAATTCATGCATTTTAAGTAGAAAGAAATATGTTTCTTATTTCTTATCAGCATTCCCAGGAAGAGACTTCATTTAGCTGGAGCCAAGAATATAGTTTGCATATGTAGCTGATACTCAATTTTAATTTATAGTACCGGGTTCAGGATTAGAATTTAAGCATAAATTATCTACGAAGCAAAATATGGAGAGAAGATAAAAGTAAATGAGTCTCTAAATTTTTTCTAATACGGTGTAATTGGTAATAAGTGGCTGTCATTAAGAAGTGTGCCTCTGGCTCAAGTCATGATCTCCAGGTCCTGGCATGGAGTCCCATGTCAGGCTCCCAGCTCAGCCGGGTGTCTGCTTCTCCTTCTCACTCTCCCTCTGTCTCTCCCCCCACCCCCCGCCGACCCTCGCTTGTGCTCTCTCTGCTTCTCTCTCTCAAATGAATAAATAAAAACTTTAAAAAAAAAAAAGAAGTGTGCATGGAACAGTGCTGGGACAAAAATGGGAAAGCATAATCAGAGAAGGAGTTTTTAAAATGATGCCACAAAGGACTCTAATTCCACTTATGACCAGATATTTCCTTGAGGGCTAGTTCAAGGATGCTTTAAGATCACACAGCCTTTGTCACTCTACTACAGGTGAGCAGGACCTGACTTAGGAGACTGATATCTCTGGGTAGACAAAGCATCTGGAGAGCAGGACAAGGCAACATCTCCAGCTTGCTGTGGCCCAGGAGAAATAGGATAAAGTCAACAATGCGGAGAACTAGGCAGCATAGACTGCCTACTGCCATGGTTGAGATCTTAAAGGATTTAAAAACCTGTTTCACAGCATGGAGGTTCCTCAAAATGTTGAAAATAGAACTGCCCTATGACCCAGCAATTGCACTATTGGGTATTTACCCTAAAGATACAAATGTAGTGATCCAAAGGGGCACATGCACCCGAATGTTTATAGCAGCAATGTCCACAATAGCCAAACTATGGAAAGAACCTAGATGTCCATCAACAGATGAATGGATCAAGAAGATGTGGTATATATACACAATGGAATACTATGCAGCCATCAAAAGAAATGAAATCTTGCCATTTGCAACAACGTGGATGGAACTAGAGCGTATCATGCTTAGCGAAATAAGTCAAGCAGAGAAAGACAACTATCATATGATCTCCCTGATATGAGGAAGTGGTGATGCAACATGGAGGCTTAAGTGGGTAGAAGAATAAATGAAACAAGATGGGATTGGGAGGGAGACAAACCATAAATGACTCTTAATCTCACAAAACAAACTGAGGGTTGCCGGGGGGAGGGGGTTGGGGAGAAGGGGGTGGGATTATGGACATTGGGGAGGGTATGTGATTTGGTGAGTGCTGTGAAGTGTGTAAACCTGGTGATTCACAGACCTGGGGATAAAAATATATGTATATAAAAAATATATGTTTATAAAAAATAAAAAATTTAAAAAAAAAAAAAAGTAGGAAATAAAAACCTGTTTCATGTCACCAGCCTCAAACTTCCTCCCATAAAACCCAGATCACACAAGATGGCATTCAGACCCACGTGACTTCCACGTCCATCTCTGTGCCTCAGAGGGCCTAAGTCTACTCCCATGAAACACTGGGCAAATTATTTCTCCTTTGTGGGGAACTACAGTGATTTGTCTGCCCCCTCTTATATCCGGATTTCCACACACTGTCATTACATGTCCTGAGGTACATCTATGACCAGAACAAAGTTATTGAGGAAAGCCTTCAAGATCCTGACCATCGAAGAATAGATTTGGTTTCTAGTATTCATGAACCATTTACTGAAACTAGTTATACATGGACCACAAAGAAAAACTAGACAAATTACAAGATATGAAAAGAATATGGATAACATATTCTGACCACAAAGCAACTAAGCTAGATATTCATACTGCAAGTTTGAAGTTTAAAAATACCTTAGCCAATTTAAAACTAAGAGCCTAAATAACTTCTTGGTTAAAAGGAATTTTAAATCACAATTATGGCCTTAAGAAATCAATTATGATGAGAAGGCTAAAAAAGGAAGAGAAGCAAAACTATACTCAAAAGGAGAATCTATGGTATTGAAGTTCTGTTTAATACCATAGATTCTCCTTTTGAGTATAGTTTTGCTTCTGTTCCTTTTCCTGTTCTGTCCAGCCAGTATTCACTGGGTCAGCCATCTGAAGGTTAAAACATCCAAACACTTCTATATAGGATGGCAAATAGCACCACTCTCTCTCCTAGGAATGCCAACCCTCTCAATTGCGATGGGTCAGATACTATACAAGACCAATAATTAAATATATACTTAACTGCTTTTGCTATGTAATAAGAGAAAAGGGAAATAAGAATTAAATTCTTACATTTTTCAAAATTAGGAAAAAAAGCAGAGTATTACTGATCTTGTTTTTCTATTTTACTCTCTTAATTTTACACATATATGTACATATACATGAAAAAACAAAAAATATTTGAAAAATTTTAAAAAGACCATAAAATTTAGAAATATATATGAAAACCAAAGAAATATATACTCACACACAAATTTAGAAAAGAAAAACTAGAGAGAAAACGCAAATAAGCAGCATAATATGAAAGTTACATAACTACTAGTGGAAGGGAAAACAGTTTAAAGTATAAAAGAAAAGTATTTAAGAGTCTAACATAATAAATTCCCAACTCCTGATGAAATGTTTAATTTTTCTAAAAAATTGACTTTGTTTCTAAAATTTGATAACTGTAAATATGGAAGAAATTCACAACAATTTTGAGCCACCCAGGCCTACTTCATAACAATTTTAAAAGTGTGTTTTGCACAGACTTCCAGGAAAGATGGCAGAGTAGGAGGACCCTAGGCTTACCTCATACCACAGATACAACTAGACAACATTCACATCAGTGTAAATAATCCAGACAATGGTACAAAGATTGGCAGATCTAATTCCACAACTAAAGGCAGAAAAAAGGCCCCATCAAAGAGGGTAGGAAGGATGGAGAAGCATTTGGCAATTAACCGGACTGTGGGACTGTCCTGGAAGGGAGAGAATGCCCCCCTCATGGAGAGGGGAGAGAAAGAGACCCCCACACTGGGTAGTATACAGTGGAGACAAATCCCTTTGAAACCTTTTAGCTTTGAAAACCAGAAGGGTCAAATTTCTTCTGTACCTACAGCTGGCAGACTAAAAACCTGGAATTAAAAAAAAAAAAAAAAAAAAGTAAGCTGGGATCTGGAGAGGATGTGGGCCACAGAAACAGTGTTCCCATCCTTAAAGAGAAAGCATGACAAATAGCTCAAGAAAATAAAGCATAAGCAGCAGTTTGGAAGGTGCCTAGAGCATATAGGAAGGAGAGTTACTCACTAATCTCAGAGCTTGTCCTGAAGGGACTGAGATCACTAGGGAATGCCTACAGGAACAAAGGAACTGGAAGGTGCTATTTCCCTCCCTGCTCCCCAGTGCTAGTAGGACTCTACCAAACTTGCCAGCACTGCTGCCCTATTACTCCCGACTGCTCTCCCCAAATCTGCCCCCTGTTGTGCTTCCACCAATCCACCCAGGACAGCCTGTCTCAGTCCAAGGGCTTCAGGGCACTTTCCAAAGAGGACCAGCCACACACAAAGCTTGGTAGCCTCACCCCACCCTGTGCTTCTGGTGGACTTGCCCTCTCCAATATTATCATGGTCAGAGCGCATACAAGGCAGTGCCACAGTCTGGCAGTGTGCAAACAGACAATGCAGTGGCCAGCACCACTCCAAAGTGACTCCATACCAGCCAGACTGTAACCTCAACACTGGGCTGGGGGCAGATATATCCTCTGACTACAAGCCCTGCCCACCAACAAAACCTCACCGGGGACAACACAGGGAAAATACTCTGCAGTTGGTGCCAATGCATCTCTAGCAAACACCTAGTCCAACTCAGTTTGAACCCAAGGCATCCCTGGTCTGCCCACTAATACCACAGTTACAAAATACTGCCCATAACAGGCAAAAAGAAACAATGCAGATGACTAGACTAAAGGAAAAGTGGCTTAGTCACAAGAGCAGGACACACTCATCATATATAGAAGATACCCCAAAGTGCCAGGTTCTGGTGAACAGGGGGCACTAAAAAGCAGAGCTCTAAAGGACATCTGCCTAAAACCACTACTTTCCAGTGCTGGAGACACAGCTATTTCTCCTAACACAGAGAAACAGACACAGAGAATTAGACAAAATGAAGAGATGGGAAATATGTCCCAAATGAAAGAACAGGACAAAATCACAGCCAGAGACCTGAGTGAAATGGAGATAAGTAATATGCCTGACAGAGAATTTAAAGTAATGATTGTAAAGATAAAATGATCATAAAGATAGCCACTGGACTTGAGAAAACAGTGGCGGACATGTAACAATGAGATTAAAACAAAAGAGCCAATCAGGGACGAAGAACACAATAAATGAAATTTAAAATACAGTACATGGAATAAACAGTAGACTAGATGAAACAGAAGAACAAATTGGTGACCTGGAGAACAGAGCAATGAAAAATAATCAAGCTAAGAAGGTGAGAGAAAGAAAAATTATACAAGAGAATAGACTTAGGGAACTCAGCAATCTCATTAAGCAGAATAATATTAACATTAAAGGAACTCAGAAAGAGAAGGGAAAAAAAGAGAAGGCAGAACATCTATCTGCAGAAATAATATCTGAAAACTTCCTGAATCTGGGGAAGAGAATAGAAATCCAGACCCAGGAGGCACAGAAATTCCCCAACAAAATCAACCCCAAGAGGTCCATACCAAGACACATAGCAATGAAGATGGCAAAAAGAAGTGACAGAAAGTTTTAAAAGCAGCAAGAGAAAAGAAAGGAGTTACATAGAAGAGAAACTCCAGAAGGCTATGAGCTGATATTTCAACAGAAATATTGCAGGCCAGAAGGGCCTGTCATGATATATTCAAAGTGCTGAAAGGGAAAAATCTGCAGCCAAGAATACTCTTATCCAGCAAGGCTATCAATCAGAATAAAAGAAGAGCTAAAGAGCTTCTCAGACAAATTAAAGTTAAAGGATTTCATGACCACTGGACCAGCCTTACAAGAAATATTAAAGGAGAATCTGAGTGGAAAGGAAGGACTATAAGCAAAAGCAAGGGAAGTAGGAAGCCCAAAAGCAATAAAAATAAATATATCTGTAAGAATCATACAAGGGACTGTCAGAATAAAAGGATGTAAAATATGACACCATATATCTAGAATGTGGGGAGAAGGGGAGTAAAGAATGGGCTCAAACTTAAGCAATCATCAACTTAATAGAAACTGCTATACGCAGAACATGTTATATACAAACCAAATGGTAACCACAAATCACAAAACCAGTAATGGATATGCAAAGAATAAAGAGAAATGAACCCAAGCATATTATTAAAGAAAGCCAGCAAACCATGAAAGAGAGGAAAAGAAGAAAGGATGAGAGAAAATCTACAAAAACAACCAAAAAAACAAGTAATAAAATGGCAATAAAGACATTATCTGTCAATAATTACTTTGAATGTAAAGGTACTAAATTTTCCAATCAAAAGACATAGAATGATAGAATAGACAAAACAAAAACAACAAAACACCCAAACCAAAAAACAAACAAACAAAAACAAACCCATCTATACTGCCTACAAGTGTCTCATTTCAGACCTAAAAACACTTGCAGATTGAAATGAAGGGATGGAAAATAATTTATCATGTGAATGGAGGTAAATAGAAAGCTGGGGTAGTAATGCATATCCTGGACAAAATAGACATTCAAACAAAGACTGCAACAAGAAACAAAGGACCCTATATAATCATGAAAGGGACAATCCAACAAGAAGATATAACAATTGTAAATATTTATGTACCCAGCATAGGACCACCCAAATACTTAAAGTAGTTAATAACAAGCATAAAGGAAGTAATAAGTAGTAATACAATAATAGTGGGGTATTTTAACACCTCACTTAAATCAATGGACAGAAATCAATAAGGAACAGGGGCTTTGAATAACACTTCAGAACAACTTAAAAAATATATTCAGAATATTCCATTCTAAAACAGAAGAATACACATTCTTTTCAAGTACACATGGAATATTTTCCAGAATAGATCACATATTAAACAAAAAACACACCTCAACAAATTTTTAAAAACTGAAGTCATTTTATGCATATTTTTTTGACCATAATGCTATGAAATTAGAAATCGACCACAAGAAAGAAATCTGGACAGAGCACAAAATATAGAGGTTGAATAACATGCTACTTACTAGTGAATGGACCAAACAAGAAATCAAAGATGAAATAAAAAAATACATAGAGATAAATGAAAATGAAAACCCAACAATCCAAAATCTTAGGGATGCAGCAATAGGGAAATTTATAGTCATACAGACCTACCTCAAGCAGCAAGAAAAATCTCAAATAAACAATCTAACTTCATACCTAAAGAAAGAAGAATGAACAGAACTTAAAACAAGTAGAAGGAAGAAAAAAATAGATTAGAGCAGAAATAAATGGAATAGAAACTAAAAAACAATAGAATGGATCAATGAAACTAAGAGCTGGTTCTTTTAAAAGATCAACAAAATTAAAAATCCTTTAGACAGATCCCACAAAACAAAAAGAGAGAGAGAGAGAGAGGGCGGGGGGAGACAAACAAAATTAGAAATGTAAGAGGAGAAATAACAACTGACATCACAGATATACAAAGGATTGTAAGAGAGTATTGTGAAAAAGTATATGCCAGCAAACTGGACAACCTAGAAGAAATGGATAAATTTCTAGAGGGAAATAATCTCCCAAAATTGAATCAGGAAGAAAAAGAAAATTACCAGCAATAAAATGAGTCAGTATCATGAAATCGAATCAGTAATCAAAAAACTCCTAAGAAACAAAAACCAGGACCAGATGGCTTCACAGGAAATTTTACCATACATCTAAAGAAGATTTAATATCAGTCCTTCCTACACTCCTCCAAAAAAGAGAAGAGGAAAGCATATTTCTCAATTTACTCCATAAGGCCTGAATTATCCTGACACCAAAACCGGATAAAGACACCACAGGAGGGGAGGAGTTAAGATGGCGGAGAAGTAGGGTGGACCTAGGCTTGTCTCTTCCCTGGAACACAGCTAGAGAGTTGTCCAATCATTCTGAATATCTAAGGAATTCAACTGGAGGTCTGAGAGAAGAAATACTGCAAGTCTACAAGTAGAAAAGAGAAAACCTCTTGGAAGAAAAGGGGTGTAGAAAGTTGACTTGGGGGAGATGAAGCTGTGGATATGGTGGCAGAGAGGGAATCTGTGTAAGCAGGCTACCACAAAGTATTATAAGCAGTGGAGCACAAAATCTGAACTTGTAGAAGTCTGCTACCTGTGGATGACATGTCTGGCTTAAAGGTGCTTAGGTGGAGAAACAAGGTGGAGTCCGAGACATGATAGTCTGGTCAGAGGATCTGCTGGGTCTCAAGAACATGTGGCATGGAAGGACTGCACTGTTCCCAGGCAAAGGAGTGGGGAAGCCTACTGAGAGCAGCAAGGCTTGGTGCTCGCTTTGTCCTCTGTTTTGCCATAAACTGCTCCATGTCATAGAATGCTTTGCTGGCATGAGGGGCAAATGCCAAAAATATAGCAAGGTCCTCCCCCAGAGGAAGAGCTCAGGTCTGTGGGAGTCCCTAAAATTTGTAGTTTTAAAACTCAGTTGAGGGCCTGAGATTTAAAAAAAAAAAAAAAAAAAAAAAGGCTCACACACAAGCAGGGTAAATGAAGGATTCTGATGGAACACAAGAGCGTTGATTCCAGGAACACAAGAAAGGTGACTGTTTGCTCTTCTATATGGTCTCCTGCAGAGTGAGGGCAAGAAAACAGGGCACTGCTATATTCATCCCATCAGCACTGAAAGTCTTCAGGGAGCAAAACAGCACCACCTCCTAGATGACAGAGCTGCTTATGCCAAGCCCCACCACCCTCCTGCACCCTGGAGACCCAGTTCCACTGAAATAAGTCAGCCTGAGAACCAGGGAAGCAGACCCCTCCCCCTAAGACCAACATAAACAACTTGTTCGTAGCAAGTCTACTGATCATGGAGTGCCGCAGAGCTTCAGCTCTAGGGGAAAGAGGACCTAGTGTCCTAATTTTACTTTTATCATTTATTTGTTTATTATTATTTTTTCATTTATTTTCTTATTTTTTCAATTCACTTTTTAACTTTTTATTATTAACATTTTAAAAAAATTTTAATTTGGGGCACCTGGGTGGCTCAGTGGGTTAAAGCCTCTGCTTTCAGCTCAGGTCATGATCCCAGGGCCCTGGGATCGAGCCCCACGTTGGGCTCTCTGCTCAGCAGGGAGCCTGCTTCCTCCTCTCTCTCTGTCTGCCTCTCTGCCTACTTGTGATCTCTGTCTGTCAAATAAATAAATAAATCTTTTTAAAAATTTTTTAAATTTACTTGTATTTTTATATAATTCTTGATTTTTTTAATTTTCAATTTGTTTTCTTAATTTTTGGAACTAGATTCTTTTTTTTTTTTTTAAAGATTTTATTTATTTATTTGACAGAGAGAGATCACAAGTAGGCAGAGAGGCAGGCAGAGAGAGAGAGAGGAGGAAACAGGCTCCCTGCTGAGCAGAGAGCCCGATGCGGGACTCGATCCCAGTACCCTGAGATCATGACCTGGGCCGAAGGCAGCGGCTTAACCCACTGAGCCACCAAGGCGCCCGGAACTAGATTCTTTTAAAAACAGACCAAAACACACCCAGGAACTAGTATTTTAGGTTTTTGTTTCTTTGTTTTTTTTCTTTCTTTTTTTTTTTCTTCTTTTCTTTTCTGGACAAAATGATGACATGGAGAAATCCACCTCAAAAGAAAGAGCAGGAAGTAGAAACAATGGCCAGGGATTTAATCAATACAAATGTACGTAAGATATCTGAACTAGAATATTAAAAAAAAAAATTATAAGGATATTAGCTGGGTTTGAAAAAAAAAAGCATAAAAGACACTAGAGAATCCCTTACTGCAGAGATAAAAGAACTAAAATCTAGTTAGGCCAAAATTTAAAATGCTATAATTGAGATGCAAACCCAAATGGATTTAATAAAAACTAGGATGGATGAAGCAGAGGAGCATATCAGTGATATAGAAGATAAAATTATGGACAATTAAGGAAACTGAAAAGAAGAGGGAAAGAAGAATAATGGACTACCAAGATAGACTTAGGGAACTAAGTAACTTATTAAAATGTAATAACATTTGTATCATAGGAGTCCCAGAGGAAGAGAGAGGAAAAGAGGCAGAAGGTTTATGTGAAAAATTATAGCTATAAACTTGCCTTATCTGGGGAAGGATACAGTTATCAAAATCCAGGAAGCACAGAAAGCTCCTATTAAATTCAATAAAAGCCAAACATTGCCAAGACATACCAAGGTCAAATTCAGAAAACACACAGACAAGGAAAGAATCCTGAAAGCAGCAAGGGAAAAAGAGCTTTTAACCTGCAAAGGAAGGCAGATCAGGTTGCCAGCAGAAATGTCCACAGAAACTTGGTAGGTCAGAAGAGAGTGGCAGGATATATTCAACATACTGAAAGGAAAAAATCTGCAGCCAAGAATATTCTTATCCAGCAAAGCTGTCATTCAAAAGGGACGGTGAGATGAAGATTTTCCCAGACAAACAAAAACTAAAGGAGTTCATGACCACTAAACCAGCCCTGCAAGAAATTTTAAGAACTCTTTGAGTGGAGGGGGAAAAAAGAAAAAAAAGATTGAAAGCAACAAAGACTGGAAAGGACCAGGGAACATCACCAGAAACATCAACTCGACAGGTAACAAACACAATGGCACTAAATTCATATCTTTCAATAATCACTTTGAATGTAAATGAACTAAGTGTTCCAATCAAAAGACAGACTATCAGAATGGATTTAAAAAAAAAAAAAAAAAAAGCAAGATCCATCTATATGCTGCCTACATGAGACTCATGTTAGACCTAAAGACACATGCGGATTGAGAGTAAAGGGATGGAGAACCATCTATCATGCTAAAGGATGACAAAAGAAAGCTGGAGTAGCCATACTTATATCAGACAAACCAGATTTTAAAACAAAGACTGTAGTAAGAGATGAAGAAGTACATTATGTCATAATTAAGGGATCTATCCATCAAGAAGATCTAACTATTGTAAATATTTATGTCCCCAAATTAGGAGCACCCAAATACACAAACCAATTAATAATAAACATAAAGAAACTCATTGATAATAATGCAATAATAGTACAGGACTTTAACACCTTACTTACAGCAATAGACAGATCATCTAAGCAGAAAATCAACAAGGAAACAATGGCTTTGAATGACACATTAGATCAGATGGACTTAACAGATAGTCAAAACATTTCATCCTAAAGCATCAGATTATACATTCTTTTCAAGGGCCCATGGAATAGTCTCCAGAATAGATCATATCCTGAGTCAGAAATCAGGTCTCAACAAGTAAAAAAAGGTTGAGCTCATACCATCCATGATTTCAGACCACAACACAAGAAAAAAATTAGAAAGACCTTGAATACATGGAGATTAAAGAAGATCATACTAAAGAATGAATGAATGGATTAACCAAGAAATTAAAGAACAACTGAAAAAAAAAATACATGGGAGCAAATGAAAATGCAAACACAACAGTCCAAAACCTTAGGGATGCAGCAAAAGCAGTCTGAGAAGGCAAATATATTGCAATACAAGCCCACCTCAAGAAGCAAGAAGCATCTCAAACACACAACCTAACTTTAAACCTAAAGGAACTAGAAAAGGAACAACAAATAAAGCCTAAAGCCAGCAGAAGAAGGGAAATAATAAAAATTAGAGCAGAAATAAATTATATAGAAACAAAAAAGAAAACAGTAGAACAGAGTAATGAACTAAAAGATGAATCTTTGAAAGAATTAATAAAATTGATAAACACCTAGACAGACTTATCAAAAAGAAAAGAGAAAGGGCCCAAATAGATGAAATCATGAATGAAAGAGGATAGATCATAAACACCACCACAGAAATACAATGATAAGAGAATACTATAAAAAATTATATGGCAACAAACTGGGCAATCTGGAAGAAATGGACAAATCCTAGAAATTTACAAACTACCAAAATGAAAACAAGAAGAAATAGAAAATTTGAACAGACCCATCAACAGCAAAGAAATGGAATTAGTCATCAAAAGCCTCCCAACAAACAAAAGTCCTGGACCTGATGACTTCCCAGGGGAATTCTAGCAGACATTTAAAGAGTTAATACCTATTCTTCTCAAACTGTTCCAAAAGACAGAAATGGAAGGAAAACTTCCAAACTCATTCTATGAAGCCAACACTACCTTGATCCAAAAACCAGACAAAGACACCACCACAAAGAAGAACTATAGGCCAATATCCCTGATGAACATGGATGCAAAATTTCTCAATAAAATACTAGCAAATCAAATTCAACAGTATATTAAAAGAATTATTTGCCATGATCAAGTGGGATTTATTCCTTGACTGCAGGGGTGTTCAATATTTGCAAACCTATCAGCATGATACACCACATAATAGGAGAAATGATATGAATCATATAACCCTTCAATAGATACAAAAAATGATTTGATAAAATATAGCTTCCATTCTTGATATAAATCCTCAATACCATTTAGGGGTAGGTGGAACATATTTTAATATCATAAAGGCCATATCTGAAAGAGTTGCAGCTAATATCATTATCAATAGGGAAAAACTGACAGCCTTTCCCCTAAAGTCAGGAACAAGTCAAGGATTTCCACTCTCACCATTACTATTCAACACAGTACTAGAAGTCTTAGCCTCAGCAACCAGAAAACAAAAGGAAATAAAAAGTATCCAAATCAGCAAAGAAGAAATTTCACTATTTGTAGATGACAGGATATTCTACATAGAAAACCCAAAAGATTCTATCAAAAAATTGCTAGAACTAATACATGAATTCAGCAAAGTTGCAGAATATAAAATCAATGTGAGAAATCTGTTACATTTCTATGCACCAATAACCAAGCACCAGAAAGGGAAATCAAGGAATATATCCCACTTAAAACTGCACTAAAACCCATAAACTATTTAGGAATAAACTTAACTAAAGAAGTAAAAGATCTGTACACTAAGAACTATAGAACACTTTTGAAAGAAACTGAAGAGGACACAAAGAAATAGAAAAACATACAATGCTCATGAATTGGATTGGACTGGATTGGAAGAACAAACATTGTTAAAATGACTATCCTACCCAAAACAATCAATACGTTTAATGCAATCCCTATCAAAATACAATGGCATTTTTCAGAGCTAGAACACACAATCCTAAAATTTGTACAGAGCCACAAAACACCCTGAATAGCCAAAGCAATCCTGAAAAAGAAAAAGCTAGAGGTAACAATTCCAGACTTCAAGCTATATTGTAAAGATCTAGTCATCAAGACAGTATGGTACTGGCACAAAACAGACACACGGGTCAATGGAATAGAATAGAAAACCCGGAAATGGACCCACAACTATATGGTCACCTAATCTTCAGCAAAACAGGAAAGAGTATCTGATGGGAAAAGACAGTCTTTTCAACAAATAGTGATGGGCAAATTGGACAGCAACAAGAAGAAGAATGAACTGGACCACTTTCTTATACCATACATAAAAATAAATTCAAAATGGTTGAATACCTAAATGTAAGACAGGAAACCATCACAATCCTAAAGGAGAACACAGACACAAACCTCTCTGATCACAGCCATAGCAGTTTCTTACTAGACACAATGCCAGAGGAAGGGAAAGAGAAGGAAAAACAAACTACTGGGAATTCAGCAATATAAAATGCTTCTGCACTGTGAAAGAAACAATCAACAAAACTGAAAAGCAGCCTATGGAACAGGAGCAGATATTTGCAAAGAACATATCTGACAAAGAGTTAGTATCGAAAATCTGTAAAGGACTTATCAAAATCAACACCCAAAAATCAAATATTCCAGTTAAGAAATGGGCAGAAGACATGAATAGACAATTTTCCAAGTAAGACATCCAGATGGCCAACAGATACATGAAAAGATGCACAACATCATTCATCATCAGGGAACTATAAATCTAACCCACAATGACGTACCACCTCCCACCTGTCAGAATGGCTAAAATTAACAACACTAGAAACAACAGGTGTTGGCAAGGATTGCACTGTTGGTGGGAATGAAAACTGGTGCAGCCATTTTGGAGAACAGTATGGAGGTTCCTCAAAAAGTTAAAAATAGAGCTACCTTCCTACAATCCAGTAATTGCAGTACTAGGTATTTACCCAAAGTATAGTTTCAAAAATACACTTTTGAAGGGGTACATGCACCCCGATGTTTATAGTAGCACTATCAACAATAGCCAAACTATGGAGAGAGCCCAAATATCAATCAACTGATGAAAGGATAAAGAAGACTACTCTTCTTCAGCATCAAAAAGAATGAAATCTTGCCACTTGTAACAAGTTGGGATAGACCTAGAGTATATTATGCTAAATGAAATAAGTCAGTCAGAGAATGACAAATACCATATGATCTCACTCATATGTGGAATTTAAGAAAGAAAGTAAGTGAACATATGGGAAGGAGGAAAAGCAAGAAAAGAGAGAGGGGAACAAAACACAAGAGACTCTTAATGATACAGAACAAACTAAGGGTTGATGGAGGGAGGTTGCTGGGGGGTGGGCTAGATGGGTGATTGACATTAAAGAGGGTACTTGTTGTGATGAGCACTGGGTTTGTTTTATTTTAAGATTTATTTATTTATTTGTCAGACAGAGAGAGAGAGCACAAGCAGGTAGAGTGGCAGGCAGAGGCAGAGAGAAAAGTAGGCTCCCCACTGAGCAAGAAGCCCAATTCGGGACTCGATCCCAGGAGTCTAGGATCATGACATGAACCAAAAGCAGAGGCTTAACCAACTGAGCTACCCAGGTGTCCCTAGCACTGGGTGTTGTATATAAGTGATAAATCACTGAATTCTTCTCCAGAAACCAATATTTCCCTGTACGTTAACTAAAATTTAAATTTATAAAAGACACCGCAAAAAAGAGAGCTGTGAAACAAAAAACCTCAATAGAATATGAGCAAATCAAATCCAAGGATACATTAAAAATACTATTCAGATGATGAAGTGGGATTTATTCCTGGGCTGCAAGGGTGATTCAATAGCATAGCATTCACTGCATAGCCAAAGCAATCTTGAAAAAGCAAAAGCAAAAGCAGAGGTATCACAATTCCAGATGTCAAGTTATACTACAAAGCTGTAGTCATCAAGACAGGATGGTACTGGCACAAAAACAGACACATACGGTCAATTAATCTTTGACAAAGCAGGGAAGAATATCTAATGGGAAAAAGACTTCAACAAATGGTGGTGAGAAACTGGATAGCAACATGCAAAAGAATGAAACCCGACCATTTTGTTATACCATACACAAAAATAAATTCAAAATGGATATAATACCTAAATGTGAGACCTGAAACCATAAACATTCTAGATGAGAGCACAGGCAATACTTCTTTGACATAGGCCATCACAACATTTTTCCAGTTATGTCTCCTGAGACAAAGGAAACAAAAGCAAAAATAAACTTCTAGAACTACACAAAATAAAAAGATCCCACACAGCAAAGGAAACAACAAAACTACAAGGCCACCCATGGAATGGGAGAAGATGTTTGCAAATGACATATCTGACAAAGGGTCAGTATCCAAAACATATCAAGAACTTATAGAACGCAATGCCAAAAAACCCAAACACCCAATTAAGAAGGGGCAGAAGACATTAACAGACATTTCTTCAAAGAAGATACACAGATGGCCAACATACATGAAAAGATGCCAACATCACTCATCATCAGGGAAATGCAAATCAAAACCACACTGAGATATCATATCATACCTGTTAGAAGAACTAACATCAAACACTCAGGAAACAACAAGTGCTGGGGAGGATATAGAAAAAGGAACCTTTGTGCACTGTTGGTGGGAATGTAAATTGGTACAGCCATTGTGGAAAACAGTATGAAGGTTTCTCAAAAAATTAAAAATAGAACTACCCTCTGATCCAGTAATTACACTACTGGGTGTTTAACCAAAGAATACAAAAACACTAATTTGAAAGGATATATGCGTCCTTATGTTTAATGCAGCATTATCTATATTAGCCATATTATGGATGCAGCCCAAGTGTCCATCGATAGATGAATGAATAAAGAAGTGGTATATGTAATGGAATATTATCCAGCCATAAAAAAGAATGACATCTTACCATTTGCAAGAACATGGATAGAGCTAGAAAGCATAATGCTAAGTGATATAAGCCAGTCAGAAAGAGACATATGATTTCACTCATGTGGAATTTAAGAAACAAAACAAAGCAACAAAAGAAAAAAGAAGAGATACAAACCAAGAAACAGACTCTGAACTACAGAAAACAAACTAATAGTTGCCAGAGGGGAGTGGGTAGGGTTGTATGAGTTAGACGAAAGGGATTAAGAGTATACTTATTATGAGAATATATAAATTGTGGGTGGTTTTTTTTTTTAATTTCATTTGTTAGAGAGAAAGAGAGCAAGCATAAGTAGGGGGAATGGCAAGCAGAGAAGCAGGCTTCCTGCTGAGCAAGGAGATGCGCGACTCGATCGCAGGACACTGGGATCATGACCTGAGCCAAAGGCAGACACTTAACCGACTGAGCCACCCAGGCGTCCAAAGCAACATATAGAATTGTTGAATCACTACATTATATACCTGAAGCTAATATAACACTGTATGTTAGCAGTAGAATTAAAATTAAAAAGCTTAAATAAATAAAAAATAAATTATAATAGATAAAAATAAAAGCGTTTGTTGCTTAACAGAAAATTATTTCACAAATTCAAGGAACTGATAATTATTATATAATTTCCAACCTAATTTAACAAAGCAACACCTATGCTATGCTCCTTCCCCTCAAAAATTATAACCTACCCATTCTTAAGTAAATGATGCAAAAATTCTAAATCAAGATATAGAAAATGAATCTAGAAATATGTTTAAAGAATACTATATGAGTAGATGGGAATTTGGCACTTTTTCCCCAATGATGTTAGTAAGCTGGCTTTTCTGGAGTAGCAGGAGGCATTTGCTGATTTCTGTGGTATGAGTTCCCTCACCCTGGTCAACTTCAAGTTACCAATGGTTTAACATCAGGCTCATAAAATTCCTGAAATTGTAGCAATCACTCCTTGCCCGCCTATGCCAGAGAGGGCAGACTCCAGTACCCCAGTGCTATCTACTCAGCAATTACACTTCTAAGAAGTGAAGACACATCACCAGAATATGAAAATACAGATGCACAAGGATATCCATTGCAGCAACACTGCATTTTAAAAATACTATCTAGGAGCGCCTGGGTCGCTCAGTGGGTTAAAGCCTCTGCCTTCAGCTCAGTCATGATCCCAGGGTCCTGGGATCGAGCCCCATATCGGGCACTCTGCTCAGGGAAGCCTGCTTCCCCCCTCTCTCTCTGCTGGCCGCTCTGCTTACTTGTGATCTCTGTCTGTAAATAAATAAATAAAATCTTAAAAAAAAAAAATACTACCTAATGGCCCAGCGTAGGATACTGATTGAATACACATTGCTTCCTCCATTACTTGCACATCCATAGTTCCCCCAAGCCCTCCTCTCTGGGCCCCATCTTCCACTGAGGTTGGCTCCGCCCCAACTCTTCTAGTCCTAGCTCAATTACTGGTGACTCCAGGAAGTTTTCATTTATCTACCTGAGATATGTGCCATATACTTACCATGCTTATTATTATATTAATGGAAACTTGTGATAATTGTTTTATTTCTATGTGAGCTCTATTATAGTTCTTTTCTTCTCTTCAAACATTTCTGTTACCATAACTACTAAATGTGCTTTTTGAAATACCATGTAATTGTATGTGTATTTTAAAATTGAAGTAGGAAATTTTCATCAAAAATTTCAATCACAGCAAAGGATGTTATTTCTATATTGTATATATTGACTTTTTAAAATTAAATGATTACATGGCTCTTTTAAATGTATCCAACAGACTCTAACATACTTCTGTGATGTTTACAACATACAAAGATCATCTTTTGTAATTCTCATTGCACTCATATTGCCATTTCAATTCCCTGATATAATTTTATCCTCATGTTATATACTTACGATGTAAACTCTTTTGTTAGTTATGCCTTTCTGTGACAAAATATATAGAGATTTAAGTGTAATTAAAAAAACATCAGGGCGCCTGGGTGACTCAGTGGGGTAAATCCTCTGCCTTCAGCTCACGTCATGATCTCCATGTCTTGGGATGGAGCCCTGCATTGGCTCTCTGCTCAGTGGGGAGCCTGCTCCTCCCTCTCCCTTTCCCTGCTACTCTACCTACTTGTGATCTCTCTCTCTGTCAAATAAATAAATAAAATCTTTTAAAAAAATCAATGACCCCAGCTCTAAGTGTTAAACAACTTCTTCCGGTTGGGTAATCAATTGTTAATCCTGTTATTATTTATTTGATCCATATCAAATAAATTTGTTACAAATTTAGTTTTAAAAAATACTACTATAAAACATGATCAGAGGTGCATCTATCAACATATATAAGGGCTGTATCTCCTCAAGTAGCTTATGTAGCCATGATTAATACGACATTGCTAGAATGATTCAAGCATCTACGTTAGTGTAATTCCTGTTATTACTATTATTATTATAGAATTAAGCAGTAACATCTTAGTAACATAAATAAGTATACGTTAGTAGAAAAGATTTTATTATAGCAATATTATAATACAAATCTTTGAACTATTTCCAAGTTTTATAATCCAAATTCTATACTTACTCATCAATGAAATTATTATTATTATTTTTTTTTTTTTAAGGCAGACTGCCACGTGCAGCGCCTCATTTGGATGTGTCTGGAGTCTTGGAAGCTTGACTACCCTACGTTCTCCTACAAATGGACCTTGAGAGCTTGTTTGGAGGTTCTAGCAGGGGAGTGCAGCTACTCGTATACCCTTGACCGAAGAATGGTCCTCTCCTCTATCGGGGAAGGTCATCCTCTTCGACCAAGCGCGCAGCTTCGGGAGGGATGCACATGGAGTGGTGAGGGAGGAAGGGGACACCCGCCTAGCCAGCCAGATCAGCCGAATCAACCCTGGCGATCAATCGGGTGACAGATGTCGCAGCCAGATCGCCCTCACATCCTGAAATTATTTTTAATGGTCATGAGCTAGCAACTCTCTTAGGTCCTGTTTTAGTTTGGTGAAAGTAAAGAAATGGAAAACACCTGACTTAGAAAAGTGTGCTACTTGTCATCAGAGTCATTCACTTTGTGGGAAGTATGCAAAAAAAGGTTACTAAGATTTGTCAGATGATCAATATTCCTCTTTCACTTAGAAATACATTGATTAATTCATGAAAAGTTGGGAGAGTTACTTATTAATTTCATTACACTTTTACCAATATAATATTTGTAAATGTATTTTTGGCATAATCTTGGAGCTATATATTTAATCATCCTATTTATGGAAATATTTACCATTTGACATAAGTGGTAAAGCTATCTTCTCTGTCAAACCAAATAGCCAAGCAGATTTTTCTGTCAGAAGAAGTCTGCCTTTATTTTTAAGTTCAAATCAACGTGTTAATGTGTATTTCAAAACATAGATGTGAGTAGATATGAAGTAAAAGGTAATTTGTAAGTTAGATTACTAAAAATATTCCAGTAAGATTAAAATGACATGATCTAATATATTTACCCTTTTTATTTATTTATTTTTTTTATTTATTTAACAGACAGAGATCACAAGTAGGTGGAGAGGCAGGCAGAGAGAGGGAGGAAGGGAAGGAGACTCACTGCTGAGCAGAGAGCCCGATGTGGGGCTCAGGCTCTAACCCACTGAGCCACCCAGGCACCCCTATATTTACCCTTTTAAAGTAAATTATATGAATTAGATAATAAATTCTTCTCATTATTTCATTTGTTCTATTGCAATGTAATTTGCAGCTAAAATTATCAGTTATTTGAGAAGAGTGGAGCATGACAATACCCTTGGCATTCCTTCCATAATTGTTTGTGTATGATTTGGTTTGAAGGTCAATTGAGTCTCATGTATAAAAATCTGAAATAACTCCAATAATTTTGCTAGACATAATTAACAAAACTTTTAAATCTACTTTAAAAAGTGAAAAGAATATATCGCTAAAGAGATTCGGTCTAGTAGCTAACATATAATTACAGTTTTATTTTGTATAAATAGTAGTAGGAAAGAAATATTGATTATTTTAAACATGACAAATGATTATAGAAAGAGTTCATGGTATGATTTGAAAAGCTAGGTTTTTAGTATCTCCCTTAAGAATATACTGCTAATCTGGGACGCCTGGGTGGCTCAGTTGGTTAAGCAGCTGCCTTTGGCTCAGGTCATGATCCCAGCGTCCTGGGATAGAGTCCCACATCAGGCTCCTTACTCGGCGGGGAGCCTGCTTCTCCCTCTGCCTCTGCCTGCCATTCTGTCTGCCTGTGCTCGCTCTCTCCCTGTCCCCCTGATAAATAAATAAAAAATCTTAAAAAAAAAAAAAAAAAAAAAGAATATACTGCTAATCTGAGAGAATTCAGGTAAAAGTTTTATTCGCACATTTTATTTAATAGCCTGCAAATGCTGGTAGTTCCAGGAAACATCCTGATTGCTTCTGCAGGAATCAATGGCCAGGAGGATGAGCACTGAAAATGTGTGTAAAGAGTTGCTCACATTGGGGTGCCTCGGTGGCTCAGTGGGTTAAGCCTCTGTCTTTGGCTCAGGTCATGGTCTCAGGGTCCTGGGATCGAGCCCTGCATGGGGCTCTCTGCTCAGTGGGGAGCCTGCTTCCCCCTCTCTCTCTGCCTGCCTCTCTGCCTACTTGTGCTGGCTCTCTCTGTCAAAAAAAGAAAAAGAAAGAGTTGCTCGCATTTATTTTATTTTTAAAGATTTATTTATTTATTTGACAGAGAGAGACACAGTGAGAGAGCCAACACAAGCAGGGGGAGTGGGAGAGGAAGAAGCAGGCTTCCCGCTGAGCAGGCAGCCATATGTGGGCTCGATCCCCTGACCCTGAGATCATGACCTGAGTCCAAGGCAGACATTTAAGGACTGAGCCACCCAGGTGCCCCGAGTTGCTTGCATTTAAATATGATGGCCTGTTCTCAGTATTCATTACTTCATACAGAAGCTCTCCTTGCTTTGCTCTCCTGTTTATCTCCCTTAAGAACTTCTCTCACTACAGGCAGAGAACGGAAGAGGCCAGGTCATTAAAATGAAACCTGCCATTTCTCTACATACCATACATGGAACATCACAAAATCAGAGGCCAACCATCCCCTTTCCAACACCACGCTTCACTCTTAAGAGAGCTACAGAAGACAGGAACAGAGGAGAAATTTCCAAAGGTTTCTGATGTCTTGATTTATTATTTACAAAAAGGTTTTCTCTCTCTCTGATGCCCTTGAAGTTTTGTCTGTGGGCAATGCATCAGGGTAAGATTTGAGATAGGTAAGGGGAATGCCTCCCTTTTATAAAAAATTATGGTGAGCACAGGTTCATCCAAACAAATTAATTTTAGAGAAGAATAGATAGAAGCCAAAGGTTTCCGAACAGAATTCTGTAAAATAGCCATGTTTGAGTACCCCTTGGCAAGTCCTTTGCCCCAGAGACTCACATCCACCACTTTGAGGACCACTGTCCCATGAAACTATGAGTTCCCAAGGATGAGACAGTTTACCTATCCCTGCATCTCTGCCCCTCCCATGGTGCCTGACATATAGCATTTCAAAAAAATACTGAACAAATTAGTTCATTCCTTTACAGAAGAGAAAGGTGCCATTTCAGAAGGGATTTAAAAGTGAGAACTGCATGAATAAGGCCAAAGTAAGTTGTAAAGTTTAGATTTTTTTTCATCCTGGTTTTTAGCCTGCTTCCCTATCTCTCTCTTACACACACACACTTTCTACTTAACCCTTCCTGAGTCATGTTCCTCCAAGCACCCACATATTCTGTCTTCTAGAAGCCCTGAGTCCCTCTCTATAATTTTCTGCCAAAGCCCTCCATCCCAGGCCTCAATCTTTGAAAGTTTCCTCATACTCACTCTGATATGGACTGAAAGTTTTTATCTCCCCCAAATTCCCATGCTGAAGCCCTAATCCCTAATGTGATGGTATTTGAAGGTACAGCCTTTGGGAGGTGATTAGGTTGAGATGGGGTCATGATGGCGGAGCCTGCATGATGAGGTTAGTGTCCTCACAAGAAAAGGAAGAAATCAGAGTTCCCGTACTTTCTGTCACGTGAGGACACAGCAAGAAAGTGGTGTGAACCAAGGAGAGGGCTCTCCCCAGCCAGAACCTTGACCTTGGACTTTCCTGCCTCCAGAACTGTGATAAATAAGTATTTATTGTTTCAGTCACCTAGGCCAAGACACTTTGTTAAAACAGCTGACTAGAACACACCCCATCACAATGGATATTCAAAGACCCATCCCCACAAGTTATTTTTGGGCAGTAGCAACAGACCCCTCTACTTCTACAAAGTTCCTCCACTAAAGGACTCACTGACTACCAAAATCTCCCAATCCAGGCAGGCTGACAGGCGGCAGGGTTTCTTGGCTTGAGGAAGGCCCTAGGTCAAAAATCAAGGACAGTGATTACAAATCCCTCTCAACTCTGCCCACCCTTTCGGAGAAGAACCCGAAGATAGAGCCATGGCACTATTCCTTTAGTTTCTAGTTCTCCCTCTGACATAGCCCAGTGCATTAACCTTACGTGCAGCCACTGTGGGACTGTGCATCTTGGCCACCCCACAATAGAATGCTATCCTGGTCCTTCCATGACTTTGTTCTCTTAGTTACTGTCCATTGTCCTGGTTCCTTCCTGTCAGCACTCAGATAGACTCATTCCTCTCCCAGGTTCTTCTCACTCAAATAACCTCTTTATCTTCTCCCCTTCTCAGCAGCCTTGTGGAAAGACATTTATGGTCCTGGTTTCCCTTCTCCATGTATCCCACAGATCCTATCCAGTTGTATCCTGGCTACAAACTCACTCTTCCACTGAAACTTCTTTCACAGAGTAAAAAAATACATACATAAATAAATAAAAACAAAAAACAGGGTTGGGGGGCACCTTCTTGCAAATTCTAATCTGCAAGAGTCAAGAGACAGGGGAAGAAGAAGTCCCTTGCAAGTATTATTGGGATTTACAGAGGAGTCATGAGCCCTAAGAAAGAAAATAATCACCAGCCTGAAAGAGACAGAGAACCAGAATCCAGAATGATCTGCTCAGGAAGCAGAGTGATGCTTCTTGTGTCTGGAGGGTGTCACAGGTCCCCAGTCACTGACTGAGGACACCTGTGTGTGTGTGTGGGGGGGGGGGGTCACCTGCTTCTGAGTCAGCAAGAGTGACAGGGAAGCATGGATTATCTGTGGGTCAGTGTGACCAGTGACATCTCAAAACCACACATCACTGCAGCACTGTGGGCAAAGCTAGGAAGGGGCCTCAGCGGCTTTGCCGTCCATGCTATACTGGCTTCATGGAACATTTGGGGCCTCATGCAATAAGGCAAGCCAAGCTGACATGAAAGGCCTTTGCCTCCTACTCCTAGTGCTGCCCCACCTGCTTCAAATACAAAAAAAATGCTAAATAGGAGATATTACTCTGTGTATATACCCAAGTTCAATACCAGAAGAGGTGCCAGGAATGAAAGGATAACTAGAAGCTGGAGGAGTTTGGCTAAAGCTGAAGCCATAGGCAGGCACAGGCAGGTCAGAGCTGCACACAGGCCTTAACCTCTGGAAGTGTGGCTTTTGATGAATGCAGATGCCGGGCTCCCTGCTGGAAGCCAGAAGCCCTGGAGGGCTGACTTGTCCTTTAGTGAAGAAGACAAAAACAGGGCCCATCAGCTCAGGGACACAATGGCTCCAAGGAGGCCAAGGGTGATAAGAATTATGTAAGAGAATAATGCCTCAGACCTAACCCATCAACAGAAATAAGAGAATTCACATACACGGGTAGTAAAGAGACATACAACACCTCCAGCCAAATACTGACATACAAGGTTGCCCTGAACTCATTAACTGCATGAGGTCCAGAGAGATAAATGTGAATGAACTGTTCCACTGGGAGGCAGTCATGGCCCAGGTCCATGGGACTCAGTGAGAAGAAACCACCATGAGACAGTCAGCCGGTAAGAAATGGGAGACTTTAAACTCTGAAAACCAAAAATAGTAATACCGTCTGAGATAACATTTTTTTTTAAGATTTTATTTATTTATTTGACACACAGAGAGAGATCACAAGTAGGCAGAGAGGCAGGCAGAGAGAGAAGGGGAAGCTGGCTCCCTGCCGAGCAGAGAGCCCGACGCAGGGCTCGATCCCAGCACCCCGAGACCATGACCCAAGTCGAAGGCAGAGGCCTAACCCCTGAGCCACCCAGGCGCCCCTGAGATAACATTTAAATTAAGACTGGCACCTTCAATTGCTCAAAGAGATGAAGGAAGAAATACGAGTCATAAGACAGGAGCCTAATGGAAAAGAACAAGTGGATTTACAAAAGATGTAAATAAAGTTTTCATATGAAATATCGAGCCACTTTGAAATAGTGAAATCTATAGACTGGATGAAGACCAGACCTCAGAAATTAGCCTATTGGAAGAAAGACATGAGAAAATCATCTAGAGTGTACCACCTGAGAGCAAAGATCTAGAAAGTACAAGACTTTATGTAACATGGAGAGAAAATGAAAACATCCACTATATAGAAACAGGAAGCATTGAATGGAGAAAATGGGGAAGGCCTGATGGTGGAGACATTTCCGGATGGGAAGAATGACACGATCCCTAAAACAGGCCACACAGCATATCTCAAAGAGAATAAGTAAATCTTTACACATACAGCACGGTAAATGTGCAGAACATAAAAATGCCTTAAAAATTGCCAAAAGGAAAGGAAAGATTATCTAAAAAGTAATAGCAATTAGACAAAAGCACATTTTCCCAAAGCAACAAAGGACTCCAGAAGACAACGTAATGATACATTCAAAGTGCCAAGGGAAAATAGAAGCGCTAGGCTAGAATTATATACTTAGTGAATTTGTAATTCAAGAGTAAGGGTTAGCTTTCAGACAGAACAAAGACCCAGAGATTTTCTCGCTCTAAATAGCTTAAAGATTATTTCAGCACACCGGAGATTAAATCTAGAAGTAAGTTGGACTTAAGACACAGTATGAAGCAAAGAAATGGACATGTTGGTTCATCTAAATGTGAACTGATTGTAAAAATGATAAATGACCAGATGGAAGTTCACAAAAGGAGGAAAGTAAAAGCAGTGCCAAATATGGGAGGCAGGGGAGGGAAACCTGCATTTTTTTTTCCTTAAAGATTTTATTTATTTATTTATTTGAGAGAGAGAGAGAGACAGACAGAGTGAGAGAGTGCATGAGAGGGGCAGTCAGAGGAAGAAGCAGACTCCCCATGCCGCTCGGAGCCCAATATGGGACTCAATCCCAGGACTCTGGGATCCTGACTTGAGTCAAAGGCAGTCCCTTGACCAAGGGAGCCACCCAGGCACCCTGGAAGCTTGCATTTTGAGGCCTTTGTGTTGCTGAGGACAACACAGAGATTAATGAGCTTTAATGTTTGTAAAGTTGACTACACCTCTTAGAAAGATAAAGTTAACCACTAAAAGAACTCAAATAGAACACATCATTTTGTGGAAGTCAGGGAGAAAGCTATAAAGAAAACATAAGTGATCCAATAAAAAGCAGAAGGGGGGAGAGGGGAGCATGGTAGATCTTTTTAGCCAAAGATCTCTTTGCACTGAATTTTGCGCTGAATTTTGCACTGAATTTTGCTCTCTTCTGCCTGTCTACCTTTGTTTTCTGGAAGTTCCTCCTCAAAGGCTCCTTGCCCCTGCTGCAGACTGGCTGATGTGCACTAGTATCTGCTCCCAGAGCTCCCTTACTTCCCCCCAGAACCCTTAAATGGTATCCTTGTTAAGTGCCTCTGGCAGAGGCTTATCTAGATATATCAATCCATGTGTTTCCTATGCTCCTTGATTTACTCTTCTCACTGCAAAGAAGCAGAGACTGGAAAGACCCACAGCCTTAGGTGTCAGACAGTGTCTGCTTATAGAGATTTTAGTTCTCCAAAGAGAAGAGCAGTGACTGCAAAGAATGCTCTGGATATGGAAGGTTAAGTAAAAACCTTCTCTGTGTAAGATCAAAGGACAGGATGGAGGCAGTAGGGGCTATATTGTACTCAGTGCAAGGGTCCACCCACTCACTGTGGACCACAAATAGTCCAAGAGTCCCAAAGTCTCAAATGACAGTGAGGGACATAGACATCTTGGGTGGAGATAGGACAGGAGGGATCTTGCCCACTGACCAAGATGGAACGTAAGGGAAGCAACTGGAAATTCTTCTACCAGCCGAGGGAGCTGTGGCCATAAGACTGCACATGGCCATGCAGGCTACCCACCACACAACTCAGGTGTGGGTAGTCATCTACACAGCCTATGAAGTAAATGGCACTCCTAGAGTTGAACAGTGTGCAACCTGCACAGCTTTCCTGGCAGTGCAATAATAAGCCTCATTTTAATTGGTTGTGTCTTGACAAAGAATCTCTCCTTAACAGAACCTTTAGTCGGTAACCTGAGCCTGCTTCTCAATGAGGCCTCAACCTTGGCCTTTCAGAAGTACAACTTTCAGGATGAGAAGTATATGATCATTTTAATAGATGCAGGAAAAGCATTTGACAAAGTACAATATCATTTCACGATGAATAACCTCAACAAAGTAAGATTCAAGGGAACTAACTCAACATAATGAAGGCCATCTATGAAAAACCCACAGCTAACACCATCTTTGGGGGGGGATAACTGAGAGCTTTTCTTCCAGGTGCAGGAACAAGACAGGGATATCTGCTTTCACCACTGTTATTTAACATAGCCTGGAAGTCCCAGCCTCGGCAATCAGATAACGAAAACAAATCAGCAAGGAAGAAGCTAAACTTCCCCTATTTGCAGATAATATGATACTCTGTGTAGAAGACCTGAAAGATTCTACCAAAAGACCACTAGAACTGATAAAAGAATTCAACAAAGTCCCAGGATATAAAATCAGTGTACAGAAATCTGTTGCATTTCTACACATCAATAATGAAGCATCAGAAAAAGAAATTAAGGAATCAATCCCACTTACAACTGCACCAAAAACCATAAGATATCTGGGGATGAACCTAACCAAAGAGGTGAAAGACCAGTACTCTAAAAACTAAAACACTGATGAGAGAGAAGATACAAAGAAATGGAAAGATATTTCACGCTCATGGATTGGAAGTACCTTGTTAAAATGTCTATACTACCCAAAGCAATCAACACATTTAATGCAATCCCTATCAAAGTACCACCAGCACTTTTCACAGAACTAGAACAAACAATCCTAAAATCTGTACAGAACCACAAAAGATCCTAAATACCCAAAGCGACTTAAAATGAAAAGCAAAGCTGGAGGCATCACAGGTCTGGACTTCGAGTTATATTACAAAACTGTAATGATCAAAGAAGTATGCTCCTGGTACAAAAACAGATACAGTTACCAATGGAGCAGAATAAAAAAACCAGAAATGAGCCTATAACTATATGGCCAATTCATCTTTGACAAAGCAGGAAAGAATACCCAATGGGAAAGAGTCTGGTCTCTTCAACAAATGGTGTTGAGAAAACTGGACAGCAACATGCCAAAATATGAAACTGGATCACTTTCTTGCACCATAGACAGAAATAAATTCGAAATGGATCAAAGACGTAAATGTGAGACAGGAAACCATAAAATTTCTAGTAGAGAACACAGGCAATAAGTTCTTTGACATTGGCCATAGCAAATTTTTTTCTAGATAGTTCCCTAAGGCAAAGGAAAATAAAAGCAAAAATAAACTACTGGGACTACATCAAAATAAAAAGCTTCTGCACAGCAAAAGAAATCAGTCAACAAAACTAAAAGGCAAGGTACAGAAGGTGAGAAGATATTTGCAAATGACATATACAATGAAAGGTTTGTATCCAAAATATATAAAGAACTTATAAAATTCAACACCCCAAAAACAGGTAATCCACTTAGAAAATGGACAGAAGACATGAACAGATATCTTTCTAAAGAAGACATACAGATGGCCAACAGACAATGGAAAGATGTTCAACACTGGGACGCCTGGATGCCTGGGTTGGTTAAGCATCTACCTTCAGATCATGATCCTGGAGTCCTGGGATCAAGTCCCACATTTGGCTCCCTGCTCAGCAGGGAGTCTGCTTCTCCCTCTGCCTGCCACTTCCCTTGCTTGTGGTCTGTACCTCTCTCTGTCTCTTTGACAAATAAACACAATCTTAAAAGAAAAAAAAAAAAAAGATGTTCAACATGACTCATCTTTAGGGAAATACAAATCAAAACTATAATGAGATATCACATCACATGTGTCAGAATGGCTAAAATCAACAACACAAGAAACAAGAGGGGTTGGCAAGGATGTGGAGAAAGGGGAACCCTCCTGCGCTATTGGTGGGCATGAAGAATACAGTCTGGGACAAACTAACCCACAAAGAAAAGGACTTAGGATCCTTGAATACATCTACTGCAAATGAAGAAATGGGAGTGGTCTCACTGTCTTAGATTACTTTTGTTTATTCAGTAAACTATACACAAATCATACAAAGTGGTCTTTCCTTGTAAGCTCTCTTCAGAGATTTCCAGGATAAGAATGAACTTGTAGGGCACCTGGGTGGCTCAGTCATTAAGCGTCCGCCTTTGGCTCAGGTCATGATCCCACTGTCCTGGGATGGTCCTGCTTGGCAGGAAGCCTGCTTCTCCCTCCCACACATCCCTGCTCGTGTTCCTCTCTTACTGTGTCTCTCTGTCAAATAAATAAATAATAATAATAAAAGGATGAACTTACATAATGACAGGGCAGCAAAATCAGCTGCTCCAACAGCTACTGTTGAAGAAAGCAAAAATATTTATTTATCGTGATACAGGGGTAGGCAAAACCATAATCTGCCAAGAATTGCAGGAATTACTCATCTCCTGAGTGAAATAGCCAAATTAGCCTTCTTGTAAAATAAAATTCCATTTGTTACTAATTACAACTTCAAAATACTTCCTTCAGAAAAGACAAAGAGAGTTCATTTATAATTCAGTTAGTACTTTTTCCCCAGCAACATACATCTAAACACAATGAATAAAAGATACTACTATGTAATAACCAGACTCATCTGCTAGCAAACAGAGGTAACTTAAGAAAGTGGGGGGTACACTTGCAAAGGATTGTAACACTAAAATACGCCCATCCTTGTGAGATTAGGAAGGAAAAGACTGCGTATCTCATTAGGAAAGTAATGCGACTTTAGGGGTACCTAAGTGGCTCCATTGGTTAAGCCTCCGACTCTATTATTTTTTTTAATATTTAATTAATTTATTTATTTGACAGAGAGCAAGAAAGACAGCCAGAGAGCACAAGCAGTGGGGAGGAAACAGCAGAGGGAGCAGGAGAAACAGGCTCCCCACTGAGCAGAGCGCTAGATGCAGCACTCGATTCCAGGACCCTGCGATCATGATCTGAGTTGAAGGCAGACACTTAACCAACTGAAGGCCTCCAACTCTTGATTTCAGCTCAGGTCATGATCTCAAGGCCCTGAGGTGAAGTCTTAGGTCTGGCTCTGCACTCAGGAGTGAGTCTGCTTCTCTCTCTCTCCTTCTGCCCCTCTCACCTCTTCTCTTTCCTCTCTCCCTCTCAAATAAATAAATAAATCTTAAAAAAAAAGTCACTTTAGTTTTGTAACAAAAATGTCTTTATCCTTTGTCTAGTAATCTCACTTTATCTTTGAGATTTATCTTTGGGATTTATCCTTGGGATTTATCTTTGGGAAATGGCCCAGAGGAATTAAATAATTTATGAGATGATCACTGCAATATTATGTGAAGTAACATACATAAAGGAAACCAAGAGAGGACTATCTCAATAAATTATGGAACATCAACTTATTGAAGCATTTTACAACTATTTGAATAATTATTATAAAGGCAATGTGGCAAAATAAAAATATTTTATAAATAAAATAAGTAGAAAAAGCAGGAAACAAATTTTGTCTATTTGATGACTATAATAGAATTATGAATACATATGGACCTGGAAAGGAACATGGAAAACATGGAAAAGGAAAATACTCTTCTTTTTATTCTATAATGATTGTCATTATTGCTATGGGGTTTACTGTGCACAAAACCCCAAAATACACATGCTACTTTTTTAAAAAATGAGGTAGCAATCCTGCAGGGTACAGATCCTGACCAAAACAGAGGGAGAAAGCTTCTAAAGCCATGTGCATTGTACAGACTGGAAAACCAGAATCAAATATTCAGAGTCTAACTTGGTATCCTTGCAAATTAATCGTCATGTGCCTTGATTTCCTCATCTATAAAATGGGAATCTTAACAGAAGCTACATATAGTTCTCAGAGTTACCGTGAGGATTAAAGAATGCTGAAAACAGTGTTTACTAGATATTTTTTAAAAGTTATCAAAAACCCCTCTTACATGGAGAAAAGGGAACCTCTTACACTGTTGGTGGGAATACAAACTGGTACAGCCACCCTGGAAAACAGTATGAAGATTCTTCAAAAAGTTACAAATAAAGCTACTCTATGACCCTGCAATTGCACTACTAGGTATTTGTCCAAATGATACAAACATAGTGAATCAAAAGGGCGTATGCACCCCAATGTTCATAGCAGCAATGTCCACAATAGCCAAACTATGGAAAGAGCCCAGAGATCCATCGACAGATGAATGGATAAAGAAGAGGCGGTATATATATACAATATAATATTACTCAGCAATCAGAAAAAAAATGAAATCTTAACCATTTTCAACAATGTGGATAGAACTAGAGGGTATTATGTTAAGTGAAATAAGTCAGAGAAAGACAAATACCATATGATTTCATTAATTTGTGGAATTTAAGAAACAAAACAGATGAACATGGGGAGGGGAAAAAATTAGATGAAATCAGAGAGGGAGACAAACTATAAGAGACTCAATTCTAGGACACACACTAAGGGTTACTGGAGGGGAGGTGGGTAGGGGCATGGGGTAACTGGGCAATGGGCATAAGGAGGGCACGTGATATAATGAGTCCTGGGTGTTATATGCAACTGATGAATCACTAAATTCTACCTCTGAAACTAATAATATACTATATGTTAATTAAATTAATTTTAAATTTAAAAAAAGAAACTCTTTTCATTGAAGGCTCCTTGTAGCAAATTTCTCTGAAGTTTTCACAAAGCTACTACTCCCCCAGTCATAGGTTACAACACTTCACAGAATCACAATTAACTTCTCCCTTAAACATATTCAGACATTCAAGTGTTTTCTTTTTGTTTTATATTTTAATGTTAATGACATCTTTGTACAAATAATTTTTTCCTTTAGTTGCAAGAATATAACAGACATTTCTCTCCACACCAGACCATTCTCTACACATACTTCATCCCAAATTCCCTAAGATTCTCAACTCTGAGGCCCAGCAGAACTGCTGAATTTCTTTTGCAACTTTGTGCGGGTAAAAAACGTGGCAAGTGTGAGTGTGAAGAAAATGTAACTTGAACCAATTATGGGTCACAAATCTACCATGAGAAGTGTAAAGATGAATTCACGCGGGCTGTTACTAGTTTTCTTACAGGATTCACCGGTACATGATGCACTTAATGCAGCCTAGAGAGGAAGACCATCACTTCATGTCCACGGTGCTCAAGCTGGGTTTGCATGCAACTCCCCTCCTACAACTGCACTCCCCCCACTTTCCAAAACACAGGCACACCTCTTCCCTGCCATGAATCCCACCCCAACTCTGGATGTTAAAACCTTCTGGAAATCCACAAAGAGTTGATGTAAAAACCTCCTTCACGAAGCTTCTTTCAATCAAGGTGCTTTTGTAACGTTTCCTGTATTTCCAGTTTTACACTGTTTTTGTTAAGGGTTAAGCATGGAAACAGAATCAGAAAAGAACATTTTGGCCCAAGATGCTGTCTTCATTATGATATACGGTCAAATGGGGACGCAAAAGTGGTAAGGATGTTTAAAGACTCTGCTTCTTCTGTTTCCCAGTTCAAGCCAAAGCATGCATGCATGGCTCCTGAGGAAGCCTCCCACAAAAGCAAAGCAAAGGGCCTGGTACAAAATATTGGCGGCAAAAGAGCCTTAATTTATGGCAAGACGTGTGGGAGAGCTCCCGGATTTCTCTATGTAATTATCTTAGAAGGAGAATTCAGAAGTGAGCTGCTTGTCTCAGCAACATATATCAACACACACTGAATCTAAAAAACTAGGGAGATTATATTTTCTGGCAGAAAGCAAATCCGATTTGGCAAACTGATTTGCCAAAGAGCCCCCACTGGCTTTACAAATTTGGCTAAAGTGATCATTTTACTAATTACATGACCTACATGAGCTAAAATTGGCAACTCAATATTTGACAAAAATATTTTTAAATAGGTAGGGTTAAAAAATATTGCATTACATTGGAAAAGTGTACTAAGTTAACAACATTTCAATCTACCTTTTCTAACTATACAGACCAACTTAGAGAAGGTACCTCTAAGTTTAAGAGTAACAAGCAAAACTACTAGTCACTTAAGAAAGCCTTCCTGCTTTCTAACACTCCCAGAGATAAACTGAAAGAGAACCTAATCAATTTGTCAGATGATAGGACCTTAAAAATAATGGTTGTGATTTTTGGAATAGGCCTAGAAGGAGTTTAAAAAACTGCATGACTTCCTTTCAATGTTATCTACAGATTATTATCATAGTCACCCAAACCAACCAGAAGTAAAGCTAAAAGTTATCCTTAACTTTCAACTGTGAATTTTTTTTTTTAAATGTACAGAATCAGTGCTGACAACTGTCTCATTCTAGCAGTAAATCATATCCATCCATGGGTACATGAACATGAGAGAAATAAATACCCCTTCCCACTCAGGAAGAAATACAGATACTCATGAGATGTATGAGTGGTCCCGTCGGTTAAAGATCCAACTCATTATAGCTCAGGTCCTGATCTCAGGGTCGGGAGGTTGAGCCCTGTGTTGGGCTCAGGAGTCTGCGTGAGAGTCTCTATCCTCCCCTCCCCCCACCACACCCAGTGTACTCTCTCTCTCTCAAATAAATAAATCTTTTAAAAATAAATAAAATAAAATACACATGCCCAATGGACTCTAAATACTATAATACATTGATAGTCATTGTTATCAATTTATAAAATTCATGTAAAGCTTTTCTTTAACATGGAATGTTTGCATTTCTCTTTATCTCCCAGAACTCATATGTCTCACTGGCCCCACTGAATTTATATCCTGATATCCTCAAGGAGGTCTCATTGATCATTGTGTCATATTTTGCTGCAACAAAATATGCATGTAAGTGGGAATTAAGTTTTTTTAAATTTCTCGTGAACATAAGGTTTTTTTTAAATACAGATTTTATTTATTTATTTGAGAGAGAGACAGTGAGAGAGAGCATGAGCGAGGAAAAGGTCAGAGGGAGAAGCAGACTCCCCATGGAGCTGGGAGCCCGATGCAGGACTCGATCCCGGGACTCCGGGATCATGACCTAAGCCAAAGGTAGTCGTCCAACCAACTGAGCCACCCAGGCGTCCCCGTGAACATAAGGTTTTTCTGTATGTGAAAATATCTGAATGGATGAACTGTTACAATTGTGATTAGTGCACAACAGATCTCAACCAAATGTGTTATAAATCTTTATGAGGGAAATTATTAAATTTTATTAGAAATCTCTCCCTGGAGGTGCCTGTTCACATGCCATAGCATTCATTTTGGCGCACGCCATATTGCAAAACTGAAGGGAAACACCCCCTGTAAGCCATAAGCTCCAGAAGTAATCACCATGCCATTAGTGATTCTTTTTTTTTTCTTCCCAAATAAGTAGAATTAGCAAAATGTGACAGTTACCTTCTGATCTTGTCATTTTCATAATCTGGGCATCCCTCTATCAAGAAAAAAAACTATGCCTATTGCAACGAGGAAGGGGAACACAGTAATTGCCAAACTTGTGGGGGGGGGGGAATCTCTCTCATTATAAAATAGACTTGTTTGATTTTTTTTAATTTAAGATTTTATTTATTTATTTGACAGAGAGAGAGAGAGAGATCACAAGTAGGCAGAGAGGCAGGGAGAAGAAGGCCCCCCACTGAGCAGAGAGCCTGATGTGGGGCTTGATCCCAGGACCCTGGGATCATGACCTGAGCAGAAGGCAGAGGCTTTAACCCCCTGAGTCACCCAGGTGCCCCTTGTTTGCTTTTTAAATGTCTCCTCCAGAGACTAGCTCCTCATTGCGCTGCCTCACCTGGTTGTCATAACCCACCTTTTTGGCTCATGGATAACAGGTTACAACACTCTCTCCCCTCCTCTGTAGGAAGCATTTGCTACCTACAGAGCTTGGTCTCCAGAGAGAATTTTGAAAAGAGGATGTTAACTAAGCCAAGACCATCATCTCTGAATTTGACAAGGTTTTGTAGAAAAGAGGAAAGACACACACTAGGGTTTATGGTTTTCATGTACTGCATCTACTCAGAGAAGATGCCAACAGTATCCTAGATTCATACAGACGGAGAAAAAGCTCATGTTAGGTCAGCGTTTATCAAACAAGATTAAATTCCCACTAAGTACAGAAACTAAGCTATATACACAACAAAGCTTTCTAGCCTTAGAAAATATGACATAGGGGCACCTGGGTGGCTCACTGGGTTAAGCCTCTGCCTTCAGCTTGGGTCATGGTCTCAGGGTCCTGGGATCGAGTCCCACATCGGGCTCTCTGCTCAGTGGGGAGCCTGCTTCTCCCCACCCCCCTCTGCCTGCCTCTCTGCCTACTTGTGATCTCTCTTTCTGTCAAATAAATAATCTAAAGAAAAAAAAAAGAAACTATGACACGAGTATATAAACTGCAACAGCCCTACGGGAATATAATTGTTCAATGTCTATCTCTAGAAACAACATTTAGGTCCTTTCAACCAGTTAGCCCACCATTGTCTTTGCAAACAGTAATATGAAAGAGAGAAAAATGATACATGATAAGTAAATGGTATATGTATAGTATAAAATACAGTAATAATCTGAAAGAGAAAACCTTATGCACAAATCCATTCGTTCGATGCTACACATATTACAGACAATCTGGATTGGCCAATAATATCCAAAAACAACACGGTTTCTTAAACTGCAAACCCTAAAAAAGATATATTTGCACCACTAAATGGATGGCTATCAAGAATTTATAGTAAGCTAGGAAGAGGCATATGTTACCATATCTAGGGAAAAGATCAAGATATAGAAATATATGTACAGTCTTAACAGTTGAAGAAGATGTCTACTAAAATAAGATTATAAAAATAAAGTACACCAGAATGTTGACATTAATTGTCACAAATTGGTGGCCTCAAGGATGATTTTTTCTTCTTTATATTTTTCTGTATTTTCCAATTTCCTCAAATGAGCATGTACAACTAACAATTACAATAATTAAAGAATTTCTTTAAAAAGAATCTTCAATAATGTACCATTTGTTGAAGCAGTAGCAATTACTGGCTAGGCATCAAAAATGTCCTTCAACAAAAAAAAAAAGTCTTTTCACATCATGTCTTTCCATCAGTCCTATTCTGTTTGATGACATGAACTTGCTGTATCATTTGACATTACTCAGTTCTGCTAAGGAAGACAAGAAGAGCAAATAAAATGATGAAATGCATAAGCAACGTAAAGCATAATCAGTGAGTTAGCAAGTGGCTTGTGAGCCGCAGGAGGAACTCGGTGCGTATTAAGTGCAAATAACAATTAAACAAGTGGCTTGTGAGGCATAGGCAGAATTCATAGTATGTGCGAGATGCTGACAGTAAGTTAAAAACCTATAATGCTAAAAATAGAAAGCAGAATATATGATGGCACAAATGTAAAGGTTACTCAAAGCTAGGGAAGGATGGACAGACAAAGTCATCAGCTGACAGCTGGGTGACCGCTGACATCGGCCATCCATTGGTGACATACCCCAAGTCCCCATTCTACGTCCACACATACTATGCCCCAAAAGTGAAATTAGAAACCATGGGTGTTTCCCTGCTAATTGGCAAGCTACAGCTACGGGTTAATCACGTTTCTCAGATAGAGTGAGGATGCAGCAATGGCTGTAAGCACCTTCAGCCTATGGGTCCCCTTTTTCAAACCCAACCCTGGCCATCCCTGGGGAAGGCTGCTACTGCGAAAGACAGGACACATCAACTTTACTCACCCAGGATTCAGACTAATCCTCCCTTCTGATACCTTACCACAACTATATTCATCTACCTCATGCTTCCCCTTGTTTTTATTTTAAGTTGATTTAATAAACTGTGGGATTTGAGCATCTTAATTTGGCCCAGAGCCTTTCTGTGTTGGGACATCAGGAATACCTTGCCTGGTAGGTTCTCGCCTGACATTCTTCCCTAAATACCAATCAAGAGACAAGCTTTCCTCTACTCCAGTCTCAGGAATGATGCTTCAAACAGACTCAGGTTTGGAATTTGATGTGACTCATACAATGAACCTATTAGCAGCCCGAAACTAAGACTGGACCTAGGTCAGTAATGATCCTTTACAAATATAGTGGAATTGAATGAGGGAGGAGTTTGGAATATGGAGGGCAGAGCCTCACGGGAGGAAGTGTGCCTACAGTGGGTTTGTTTGTAAACCATGAGACTGCCCCACTTGGGGGGGGCAGCAGAGGGGCCATCTCTTGATTTACCCTATGGCAGGAAGCTCTGTGATTCTTGGACAGAGTCTAGGTGAGTACTGGAATTATTCTTGTTGTAAATATATCATTAATCAACTGAATACATTATGAGAAATCATTCTTGATCCATGCCTCCCATAACAATGTATTCCACTGTCATTATCCTTTTGAAAATCCTTCAGGCTTATCTGGACTTAGTAGCACAATGAAGAAATGCCTTCTCCCTTCCCAACTGTGACTGTAAAATACATTTCCTCAGCTGTGACCATAGGTGTGTGAAGGAGATGTCAGAGCAAAGAGCATTTCTTTTGCTTTGAATCCACTCAGCATGTCTTCTTCTCTCCCCAGATTAACTCCAAAGTGTTCAATATCTACCACAGCTAATAGTTTTCCCTGTATTTAAAAATAAAATACAGAAAAAGCTCCAAGGTTCAAGAGATAGTGCAGGTCTGCTATCATATTCTATGTAAAAGGCACCATGGATTTGAGCAGTGAGATTGCCTTGACTGAGACCTTGTGAGATGCATCATTTAAAGCCTGGTTAAAGGCTGAAAGAGTCTTAATAACTCCCCCTAATATATTCCAGGTAATACGGTATAAGCTCTTCTCCAGTATCCAAGTCTACTAACGTGAAAAGTATTCGGAGTAGAGAATTACATAAAAACAAAACATGAACACCAGAAAATTTTACTTCTAACCCCAAACATCTATTTTTTATAATAGGATAAAGGCCTTTTCTTTGACTAGGCTTCTCCTAAGTGGAAGTCACACACTCCCAATCACATAGCCCACTCTCTAACACAATTTCCATACACCCCAAGGGAAGCATCTACAAAGTGGGGCAAGACTTAAGAGAACTAATAGCACAGGCAGAGCAACTTAAGCAATGGCCTTCTGGACGTTAATGATGTTCCAGAAACCTTTTGTAACTGTCTCGTATTGTGCTGTTACCAGTGTGATCTGTGGACCGGCAGTGTCAGTTGGGAGCTGGAAGAAAGGCGGGATCTCAACTCCCACCCAGATCCGCAGGAAGCCAGAATGTTCCATAAGCCACCTCTGGGTGGTTTGTATGCACATTAAAATGTGAGTAGCACTACGTGAAATAAGTTGGTTACAGAAAGACAATACCGTATGATTTCACTCGTATGTGGAATTTAAGGGGAAAAAAAAAACCATGAACACAGGGGAAGGGAAGAAAAAATAAAATAAGATTTAAAAAAGAGAGGGTGGCAAACTGTAAGAGACTCTTAACTACAGGGAACAAACAAGGGTTGTTGGAGGGGTGGTGGGTAGAAGGACGGGGTAGCTGGGTGATGGGCATTAAGGAGGGCACGTGAGGTAATGACCACTGGGTGTTATATGCAACTGATGAATACTAAATTCTACCCCTGAAATTAATAATACACTATATGTTAATTTAGAAAAAGAAAGAAAAGAAAGATGCTTTCTGCACACACAAAATTTGAGTAGCACTGATCTAATGTATACCTATTTCAGTAGCAATTTTTTTTCAAGATTTTATTTATTTATTTGACAGAAAGAGATCCACAGCAACAGAGGGAACACAAGCAAGGGGAGATGGAGAGGGAGAAGCAGGCTTCCTGCCAAGCAGGGAGCCAGATGCAGGGCTCAATCCCAGGACCCTGGGATCATAAACTGAGCCGAAGGCAGAGGCTTAATGACTGAGCCAGCCAGGTGCCCCTCAGTAGCAATTTTTTTAAAGAAGAGCCCCTCTTTCTTTTTTTCCTATATTTTATAATAGTAAGTCTGATTACAGAATTATATTTATAGGGACCCCTGGGTGACTCAATTGGTTAAGAGATTGAGAATAAGAGATTGGTTTTGGGATTGAGCCCTGTGTCATGTTCCACACTCAGTGGGGAATCTGCTTGAGATTCTTTTCCTCTGCCCCTCCCCCACTCCCATGCACATTCTTTCTCTCAAATAAATCAATCATTAAAAAAAATAACAAGAGACTAAAAGTTAAAGGTTGGAAGAACCCAATAAACAGAATAAAACGAATGGCTAATATATAAGGTAAAATGAAATTTAAGAAATCAAATGTTGTGTTTTGGGAATTAACTTTGACCCACCTCAGTACATAGGCAGAGTGCTTGTGTTAATCTGGAACCCAAGGGCAGTTCATTAACACCCGAAGCTCCTTGACCCAAATTCCCTGCTCCCCAATCAACAGGTGCAGCTACCTAACATTGGAAGGGCTGTAGCCAAGTGTTCTCATCCCAGAGTATGACTGTCCTTCAAAAATCCCAACCTAAATCTGCCTCTGGAAGATACATTAATTGGTCTACAGGATTTGGAGATAACTTTTCATCGACCAGAAGTATTGCTCAGGCAACTTAAACCTGGTATGAATGGGGTGGAAGAATCCAAGGAACCAGGAAAATAAACCCCTTTGCAGAGATATCCTTCATCTATAAGTCCTCTCAGTCCTGTGCCCAAAGAACATTTTCCCACCTGAACCCACTACAAGTTTAGCTACACTGGAATGTTCGCTGTGCTTGCACCAGAATTAGTCTCTCCTGCAAAGTGTGTGGGAGAGTGCTGGAAAGGCTGCAGGTAGAGCCTTCACTGAGTTTACAGACAGGACATGGACATGTCTGAGACTTGTTTCTGTGGTAACATACCACTCTACAGTGTGGCTGGGAGATAGGTAGCACCCATTCACTTCTATATGTCAGAGGTCACCCATAATTATCAAAAGACAAGAATCTGATCAAAAGAACCTATTTAGTCAAATTGGATCAGTCTGCAACAATTGATATGCAAAACAGTAAAAAGCTTCAAATCAAGAAGATAGTTAAAAGAGATAAGGAAAGCATAAGGAGCTAAGTATAAATTCAATTACTGAAAGATCATCAGTTAAAATAAAAAATCAAATAATCATACAAATGAAAACCCAAAATCCAATCACATAAAATCAAGTGTTTCAGACAAACAATATTAAGAATATTAGTGATAAAAGTCACAAAACAAGTCTTTAGAATGAATAAAAAGTAATAGTGTTTATAAAAACAAAATATAGATAATGTAATGAACTATTACAAAGAAAATAAAAAATTTGAAAGCCTACATTAGAATAACAAAATGAACTAAAGTTCAATGAACTAAAGTACGGTATGTGATCATTCAAAATATGTCCCCAAATTCTTGACACTACCGTTAAAAGGTGGAGCCTAATTATGCTCTTCTTGAGTGGGCTGAAAGTAGTGACTCACGTGTGAAGCATAGAATAAAGCTGAAGTGATGGTGTGTGATTTCTGAGAGGAGGTCATGAAAGCCTCGTGGTCTCCCACCTGCTCCATCTTGGATCTTTGGCTCTGGCGGAAGCAGCCACCATGTTGTGAGGATACTCAGGCAACCCTATGGAGAGGTCTGCATGGCAAAGGGAATGGCCACGTGAGGAGTCGTCCAAGACCAGTCAGGCCTTCAGACACTCTAATCTTGGCTGACACGTGGCCTCCTGAGAGACGGAGCCAGAACCTCCCATCTAAGCCACCCTCAGACACCAGACTCTCAGATGCTGTGTGAAAAAATAAATATGTGTTATGTTAAGCTACCAAGTTTTAGATCACCTGTAAAGCAGAAATAGATAACAAACACAAATTGCTAAAGTTACTTTAAAAATAAGTCAATGTATCATTCGTAGAGGTTAAAAAGGAGTCAAATAAGGTGTGTTCTACTGGAGCCCTTTCATTCGAGATAGAGGTGATCTCGAAGTATAAAACTCCCAGAGAAACTCTCAGGACCTTCTCACACTAGACTTTTGAGCAGGGAAGCCCCAGTGGCTGTCCCATATCTAGGACCTACAAATTAGAGGAGGCCTATCCTTTTCTGCAAACAGAACTCTTCAATCCATGACCTCACACATATGCTTGTACTGGCTTGTGGGAGAAGACTGCTATTCTCTCAAATTATGCATGCCAGTTGTTAACGAAAACCATGAAACCATTATGAAAAATCAAATGATATCAACTTAAAATTATATCAATCAATTACACTGGAGAATAAGGTAATAAACACTGAAGGCTCATCACATCCTAATTATTTTACTACATCATAACTATTTTTTGTGCTTTTGAAGTAACTCCTTGGTACTGAATCTAGACGATGGAAATATTGTCCTGTGTATCTCTTCCCAAATGCGTGTTCAGTGGGAATCACACTGGGAACTGGAAATCATCCAGGGTGGGAGTAATCATATTCTGGGAACTGGAAAGGGCTAGAAATGAGGACTGGATTTTCTTTTTTCAAAAACTGTCTATTCTTTAGGAAGTGATAGGGAAAATGTTAGTAATGCAGATGAATTTTGCAGTATTCTGTCATTTCTGTAGCGGTTACTTGTTGAAGAGCACAAATCTTTGAGGAAACATTTCTTCCAGTTCATCATGGAAGAATGAGCGATGTTCTAATGTGTCTTCAATGGTTTACTTTATTTTTTTTTCCCCCAGAAAATGAGAAAGACGCAGGGGGCAGGGGTGGGGAGAGGAAGAGGTGGTGGGGGAAGGGAAGAAGAAGCAGAAAGAGGTGCAGAGCCTGACACGAGGCTCGATCTCACAACCCCGAGATCATGATCTGAGCCCAAATCAAGAGCCTGACGCATAACCCACGGAGCCCCCCAGGAGCCCCTCTGCCGGTTCAATTTTACCTTACTAGTTAAGGTAAATGAAAATATGCAACAACATGCGATTTGAATCGCACTCCTCTGTCCATGGCAACTATAGGATGCAAAATACAAAAATCTGGCAGAAATTCACATAAACATTCTAGGAAAATCAACTGACTTTATGGAGCTTATAAGAAAAAAGATTGTATATTTTATTATTTGCAAAACTGTATGCTACCTATCCTTTATATCAGCAGAATTTTTAATAAATCTGTATGTGTGTATATAGACTTCATTTTCTTAAAATCACCAGTTTTGAAACATTTGCCGGTATACCCCTGATCCTAACTCATGCTGACTGTAACAGGTGAATTATTTTTCTTAAAATAAGCCAACATTGTGGATGGCAGGGACTGTGCTGAGGGGTGGGAGCAGGAGCGTTCAGAATAGGGCCGGAGAACCAGTGTGTTTCCCAGCCTGAAGCCACCCACCAGATCTACAGGATAGAGGATCAGGTAGCAAAAGCTGGAAGAGTTTTCACAGGGGAAAGGTTTTGATTAATGTTACTTTGACATCTTTTATAATCTAAGTCATGAAGGCAAAGGCAAATGACAAGTGAGCCCCTGCACACAAAGACCTTATTTTATAAGATCTTTGCTCCCACAGCCCGGCACCCACCATTTCAGGGCCCTGAGCCTAGTAGATGCTCAGTAATTTGGCGAATGTTTGTATTAAAATAAGGATGATGTGAGAGCTGCTCTCACTTCATAATTGTATGCAATTGGTAAGGCTTTCCCATGTGTTCTTCCGGGATGCTTGGGAAGGTGCTGTTGGAAGTTAAAGCCAAATTTGCACTTAAATCACTGAAAATATACTGGAAGAATATACTGCACACAAAGGAGCCTAAGTCAGTTTGGACACTCAAAGTTGTTGGGTTCTTTAGATAACCTCTAACCATTAGGCAGCATGGGGACTGGAGGACCTCGTCTCAGGACAGTGCAGGGACAGTAAATCTCCTTGTTTGTCCTGAGCAAACAATCTTCATCAGCAGGCTCAAACACAGTCCTAGATAAGACTAAGGTCCTCAACCTTTTTCTGATTATTTTACCTTCTGCAGACAAATGCAAAGTTGCCTGCATAGCCTTCCTGGACAAATTCTACCAGTGAAAAATTACTTCTAGTATCCCTTGAGCTAATTAATGAACACTTTAGGACTAATTGGAATGTTGATAAATAAAGCTCAGCCACGCTCTGGATAGTGAAGTTTTGGTAGTTTTAGTGACCCAGCTCCTGAGATATGGCTCCTGACTAGAAATATTTGGTTCTCTAACTCGCCCTAGATATGAATAAGGCAGTCATAGTCTATGCTGCAGGATATAACATAGACTATATACAATACTACATAGATTAAAAACACATTTCTTTGTATTCAACTGTTCTTAAAGCTGGAAGTGTTGGGGCACCTGGGTGGTTCAGTCAGCTGTGTCTGACTCTTGATTTTTGGCTCAGGTCATGATCTCAAGGTCATGGGATTGAGCCCTACATCCAGCTCTGTGCTGGGTATGAAGCCTGCTTGGGATTTTCTCTCTCTCTCTCTCCCTATTCCCCTGCCCACCCGCGGTGCACTCGCACACAACACACAAGTATGTGCTCTCTCTCTAAAAAAAAATTTTTTTAAAGTGGAGTTGTAGGGCACCTGGGTGGCTCAGTTGGTTAAGCAACCGCCTTTGGCTCAGGTCATGGTCCCGGAGTCCGGGGATCGAGTCCCGCATCAGGCTCCCAGCTCCATGGGGAGTCTGCGTCTCCCTCTGACCTTCTCGCCTCTCATGCTCTCTCTCACTGTCTCTCAAATAAATAAATAAAAATATTTTTTTAAAAAGTGGAGTTGTAATCTTTGCTTTTTAATATATTTGATCTCTCAAGCAAAATTGGAAGGAAGGAAGGAAGCAAGGGCTGGACTTCATTTTAATGGTGACCATAATCACAGTAAGGGATTTAGGTGCCAATAAAATATAAAGACTACTCAATTTTAATACCACATCTAGGCTCTTAATCACAAGGAACTTCTACTGAAGTACAGTACAACTCAAGCTAAGTTTGGCATTAATATTGTCCTTGGAATTCTCACTTAGGGGTAAGAACACTATACTACAATCTCCTTTGCTCAGTGCAGCAGATTTCAACTTCACCTTTGATGTGGCACAAATGACACAGCTTGATTCAAACTGGAGCCCTTGGGTAGAGCTGTCAGCTGCTCTCTCCAGCATCCTAGGATGGCTGTTTTCCATTTATTATTTCCCGTGGAAAGCAAGATTCTCTTTTGAGTGTCAACAACTTTGATGGTTTCTCACCACAGAAGAAAAGAGGATGAGTTACTCTGGAGAAAATGCTTTTTCCTTTCTTGGTGATATTTGTGAAGGCCCCGGCACTCCCAAGAAAGCCGCTGATATTCTCCAAGGCTTTGTCCTCTAGATAATATTATGTCCAGGGTTTTATTTAAATATTCTTTAAGTGATTTAAACACCTTATGGAAGTATTAGCCTCCACAAGGAAGATATTTTCAGGAAGAGCTCTGAAAATGTCATTTTGCAATTGAGCTTACCCATGTCACCAAGCCCTCTCTAATTTATTTATTTTATTTTATTTTTTTAGATTTTATTTACTTATTTATTTGACAGAGAGAGAGAGAGACAGAGATCACAAGTAGGCAGAGAGGCAAGCAGAGACAGAGAGAGAAGTAGGCTCCCCACTGAGCAGAGAGCCTGATGCAAGGCTCAATCCCAGGACCCTGAGATCATGACCTGAGCTGAAGGCAGCGGCTTAACCCACTGAGCCACCCAGGCGGGCCAACCCTCTCTAATTTAAAGAATGGGCAGTGAAAGGACCTTTGTAAGATTTCAAAATCAGAGAGGGACAAGGGGCAACAATAGCACAGTTCTTAAGGCATGAGGTCCCATTGGCTGTACATCCTCTAACTGGGACCTTGGGTGTGTTTTCTTTACCTCTTTATTTTTTTTCCTAAAGATTTTATTTATTTGACAGGGAGAGAGCACAAGCAGGGGGAGTGGCAGGCAGAGGGAGCAGGGAGCCCGGCATGGGGCTCAATCCCAGGACCCCAGCATCATGACCTGAGCCAAAGGCAGACGCTTCACCAACTGAGCCATCCAGGCACCCCTAAAATTGACCATTTTAAATGGAAAAATTCAGTAGCGTTTAACATATTCACAATATTGTGTGACTACCCTCCTCTCCTCGCTTTCTTTACCTCTTTAAGACTCAAGATCTCACCTGTACATTGGGGGTGTTAGAGAACCCAAGTCAAAAGGCCATTTCAAGGGTTAGATCTGGGATACAGCTTCACACAGTGACTAGTGCATAATTAACTGCTAGCTATTATAGAGAGCAGAGACTTGGTATACAGCTGTCTGGAGGCTGAGTTGTGGAATCATTTGATATTTGATCATTTCCTCCATGTTACGAAGTGCCTTTTTTAACCCAGCAAATTCCTGGGTAATAAGAAAGACATACAAAATTCCTCTCTATTAGGAATAGCATTAAAACAAGCTTTTAGTTGAGCACCTTTTATGTGCAAGGAGGCTTTTGTCTGTGTCCATGAGGATAAGCAGACAGGAATCCTGTCTGCAGGGACAGGGTAGGTAAGACAGGTACATAAAAGTCCCACAAATCAGGGAGTGGCAAATGCCAAAGAAAGATAAAAATAAAATGTTACCCATATTGGAAGAGGGAGGGAGAAGTCCTCCTGTACGGGGAGTGATGGGAGACCCAAGGAAACTTCCAGGAAACGAAGCGGGAAGGCAGAGGGACAGGAGGAATGGTGCCAGCAGTTGAGCTCTTCTCTGCATTCCAGACACTGCACAGAGCTCCATGACTTGTTTAATTCTCCCAAAGTTTTGCTGAGTAGGTGTGATTATTCTTATATCATTAGGGATGAAATTGAGGCTCAAGGGGTTTAAGTCACTTGTCTAGAGTCACAGAGCTGACAAACAAGGGACAGTGCCAGGACTGGGCTTCAGATTTGACTCTGCAGACTTAAAAAAATTTTTTTTCTTTAAATTCAATTTAGTTAACTTATAGTATATTACTCGTTTCAGAGGTAGAGTTCAGTAATTCATCTGCTGTATATAAAACACCCAGTGCTCTATACATCATGTGCCCTCCTTAATGCCTATCACCAGGTTACCCTACCCTCTCATCCCCCTCCCCTCCAGCAACCCTCAGTTTGTTTCCTAGAATTGAGTTTCTTATGGTTTGCCACCCTCTGTTTTTACCTTATTTTTCCTTCCCTTCCCCTAGGCTCCTCTGTTTGGTTCCTTAAATGCCACATGAGTGAAATCATATGGCATTTGTTCTTCCCTGACTGACTTATTTTGCTTAACCTAATTCCCTCTCATTTCATCCATATTGCAAATGGCCAGATTTCATTCTTACTGATGACTGAGTAATATTCCGTTGCATACATGCACCACATCTTCTTTATCCACTCAACTCTTGATGGACATCTAGGCTCTTTCCATAGTTTGGCTATTGTGGGCGTACCCTGCAGCCTTTCCTAACCACATTATTGGGGAGATGAAATGATGAGGGGCTCATCCTGGCTAGAAGATAACACAGGGAGGCTGACAGGAGGGAAATTAATGAAAACTTGGGGAGGGACTAATCCAGCCCATACTGCTTCTTATATCAGGCTATAAAGTCATTAAGTAGTGGGAGCACATGAAATTTTGGGTTGAGAGGTAACATGATCAGAACTAAGTACCAGAAGAATAATTGTTGAGATCCTCATCACTGATGGTCTAATGAGGGGAAAGCTGGGGCTTGCTTCCAACCTGTTCTCCCAGCCATCAAGCCTCTTTGGGTGCCATTTCCCACAGAAGCTGAGTCACTCAATCCCAAATTGTAAGACGGTAGGATTAATTCCTTCAGGACCCACGGATTCTATTTTCTAGAGTAATAGTTCCAAATATTTTGACTGTCCTGGAAAAATGTTCATATGCAAGTCATAAAAATATTTGGATACAATTTCAGGAAATTCTAGAGAAGTGGCTCTCAAACTTTAATGTACTATAGAGAATAGCAAGAGAGCTTCTTTACAATCCAAATTCCCAAACTCTAGTCCCTAAAAGAGTCATCTAGGAGATCTAGGGATGAGGCCCAGGAACCTGCCTGTTAACAGATACCATCAAGGGATCCTAATGCAGGTGGTCTCTATACAAAGTCCAGAAACTCTAACCTAGGGGTCCCCTGAACCCAGGGGAAGAACCCCTGTTCTGGAGCATCACAGACACATACTGAAAAATGGCCCCCAAAATACAAAATCAGGATTGGTTCAGAGCCTCTCCCTACAGTTCCATTGTATAGTTCTGGTTGTAGCCTGTCTCTCTCTTTCTGAAAGAAATACAGCATAAAAAAAGAGAAGCTGGGGGCATCTTTTACACGAAGCACTCTCCCATGATGCACTCTGCATGCAGTAATGGACTCCAGAATTGAATCCAAGGGTGCAAAAAGTCCACCATACTTTATCAGTAATTGGCCATATTTACCACTCTTTATCTGCAAATACCAACTCCACCTGGTAATCTATTTTTCCTCCTCAAGGAATACCTACGAAATAGGTAAACATTATGCTAAGAAAATACCATGTGGCTCTCTGAGAAGAATTATCTAAAAGGTTACTCAGATGTGAGCAGGCCATTAACTGCTATGAACATTAAGAGGAAATGTGGTCTGGTGGGCAAGGGGGGGCGGAAAAACCTTGAGACATAATTAGCTATTGAAAAGGTAGCAGAACCAAGAGACTCTTTAAATAAGGTATGCCCTTCAGAAGGAAAAAGTGACTGAAATATTAAAAACATTCACCCATGAAAGGTCTGCATTTATCAAAGCAAGTAGTCCATTGAAAGGAAATAAGTAAAATGCCACCCCAGAGCCTCCGTGACTTCTTTGTTCCACAAAAAGCTCCATGTTCTTCCCAAAATATTTCGTCTTACTTGCACAGAAAAGATAGAGCAAATATTAGTGGATTTACTCTATCCTTCACATCAGTTGCATTTTGGCAATGATTTGTTGTGCTTGTAATGAGCCTTTCATCCGAGGATTCCCAGTCTGCATGGTGAAGGGACCTCCTCACCACCCACTTGAATAAGAATTAGCTAGCATTGACAGAGTACTAGGTGGCTGAAATTCTGTCTTCAACATTCAGAAGGAATTTTTACTTGAAATCTAATGGAAATGTTCACAGTGAAATTCTCTCAGCTTTGCTGTCCATTTGCAAATTTTCACAATAAATTCTATGGGAAATGACATCAAGAAAACAAGAAGATGGGTTTGGGAGGCTGGGCACATAGGCACGTGTCCCTTCTGCTGCTCTGATTCTTAAATTGTGAGATGGGTTTATTAATATGCCTCATCACTTACATAAACATAGAACATCTTTTTTTTTTATCAGATACTATATGATAAAAATTTCAATTAAATCGAACAAAATGAGACATGAAATTAAGCGTATTCCCTTCAAGTTGCTTTGAGGGCAGAGCAAACGTCAACTATTCTAAATCATTCTTTGCTTGCTGTCCACTGACAGCACAAAAGAGACATTTTGACAGTGTCCCCCATGTGTCAGTTAGTTGGTTGGAATAAAAACTTTGTGCATCCTGCAATTAAGAAACAAAATTCTCTAGATGTTCTTAGAATCTGACAAAAGAGAAAGTGACTTGGGACGGTGTGAAGTAGTGGCTGCGGTTCTTCTCAGCTCACACCAGAGCCTGAGCATCAGGGACCCTTGTCCTAGGCTGGGCTGGAGGGTTACTTCCTGGTCCAGTGTCCAGGCTGACACTGGGACAACACCTGGGAAGCAAAGTAGGAACTGGAGTTATCTCTGAGTTACAGTTTATTTTTTTAAAAGATTTGTATTTATTTATTTATTTGACAGAGAGATAGAGATCACAAGTAGGCAGAGGCAGGCAGAGGGGGAGGTGGAGGGGGAAGCAGGCTCCCTGCTGAGCAGAGAGCCCAATGTGGGGCTCAATTCCAGGACCCTAAGATCATGACCTGAGCCGAAGGCAGAGGCTTAACCCACTGAGCCACCCAGGCGCCCCTGAGTCACAGTTTAGAGCAAGAATAGAACAGCTGCTGAAGCTAAGGAAGAAAGTGCACTTGGTGGTTAGCTGGCAACAAGGGTACCAATCTGAAGCCACCTACCTAAGACCCAGGAAACCCAGACTGATAAGGTTCCAGCTTCCTCACAGGGGATTTCCATAGCCCCTCCACTGCAAGAATGATGGCTCAGAAACTGGGGTTTTGCCAGGCACTGGGTATGAACCCCTTCCTTGTGCTGGAGAATTTTTATGCCAGCTTCCCAATCTTATATGAAATTCCAGTTATCAAGATTCAACAAGGATTACAGGCACCCAGGTAGCAGTGGGTATACTGTGTGTCATCACACCCTCAGTAACTTTATTTAATCAGACTGTTTTCCTAAACACATAGTTAGGAACGGACATCTTCTGGAGGGCAGCCTATGGTCACCAGATGCCAAGGGAGCAACAACCCATTTCGACACTATATATTTGATGGTCCAGAAGTAGACCAATCCCTTCATTCCAGGAACCAGACAGCAAAACCTCTGTGCCCTGCTCAACATTCCAAATGGCCCTTTAATTTTCCTCCGGCTCTTTGTCTTTCCTTCATGCAGGGGTGGGAAGAGTTTGTTTTTATGTAATCCTTCAACCTAACCACCCTCTGCCTCTGCCCACCCTACCCCATCCTCTGGGAATGAGAAGACTGGTGTCTTCTTTCTTTCTCGGGTACCTCCACCCCATGCCTCACTTGCCACAGACCTGAGAATGCTTCCCAGGTGGCCCAGATATGGCTGGAACATTCTCAGGGTGGTCATTTACATCTGAAAGCTGGGGTTTGCTGTCTTTGTTAATGTTTTTCCCCAGAAAACCTGATTTTCAGATTATATTTTACACAAAATCAAAATATATGGACAACCAGAGCAGCCCTAGTGACAAAGGGATGAGAAATCTGAGCTCTCCTTTGAACCTGAGACTTCCGTGGACACAGCATGAGAACAAGAGCCTTGCAGGGAATGAGGGTTAGGAACCCAAAGCAGTGGGCACTTAAAGACACAGTGAGGGATTTGACAAGGGCAAATAAAACAACCCTGAGGGAGGGGGGTGGACTGGTCTAGCTGTTTGTGTCCTACAGGCTGCTTATCCATTCCAACCTGGGAGGAAAAGCATCCCTTTCAGTGAACACATGGCTTTCTATGAAGACACTGCTGTGTCCAAGGATTCCTTATAATGCGACCGAGAAAATAAGAGTATTTCCCAACACCTTGTATTCCTTTGAGCCTCTTATAAAGAGAGCAGACTTCTAATTGTCACATTGGTTCCCTGTAGGGATCTGTGCCAATTAAGAGCATTCTGAGTGCCTGGGGAAGGAATGGGGGGGAGGGGCAGGCACCAAAAGTCTCACGCCTCTTTTAATTATTTACTTTCCTCCAACGGAAAGCATGCTATTAAAAGTGATTTTGAACATGAAGGAACACATTACATTCAAGTGCACTTAATAATAGTTTAATTAGTACATAAGTATAATTTGACCTGTTAGACTGCATATAAATATTGCTTTAATTAGTACCCAAGTCAGATTTTACTTGTGTGTATGTATGTGTTTGTGTATGTGTTTGATGTCAAACAGACATATATGAAAGGGTTTTTATGAAAAAAAAAAAAAAAAAATCTCAGAAGCTCTAAAGCCCAGTGGTAGAGTTGTAGAGTAAATTTTTTGTTTTTTTAACATAAGCATAAGTAACTCTCAGTGACTGAGAGTCTTGTATCTGCTTAAATATTCAACTCAGTGAAACTTAAAGCTCATCAGCACATAACATTAAACTAATCTCAAAAGCTGTCAGATGAAATACCAAAAAGCATTTTATTTTTATTATCTATAAGTGTCATCTTACTGAAAAGATTTCCTATAATGCAGCTGACAACAGGGAGAAGGGATAAGAATGCCCAACCCTTTGAGGGAGATTCTATATTAAACACTTTCAGGTCTGGTCGTTTATCATTCACAGGCAATTCTTCAAATTTCAGGACTGTAGACTTTTCTAGAATATGAGCTAAAACTCCCAGGAGGGGGAGAAAGGATTTTCCTTCATTTCTTCTCATACATCTTCTTATATCATTGAATTATATTTTCTGAGACTGTCTTTTCCCACTAGATTGTCCATGCAGAGCTCCTAAGTGTCCTATCCCTGGAGCCTAGTGGATTTGCTGAAAGTGTGATGCCTGAAATCCAAATGTTCACTCAAGTTTTGAACAAGACCTAAACAAATTCCAGAAAGAGACACCAGGAAATAAAACCTGAGAATGAGATCTTATAAAACAACAGACCAGAACTTAAATGTGTGTGTGTTTGTGTGTTTGTGTGTGTAACTAGTGATTCTGAACAGCACAACACTTTGGTGGAATTACATTTCCCATCACTCACAATAGTTTTGGAATTCCTTGACTGTCAAGTTGGAATCTTCATTCCATGCAGAATAAAGTCGGGCACTTTATTCTTTTATAAATCTACACCCTTATCTTGTTTTTGTTTTAAAAATTAAAATGTGAGGGACAGAAGAATACCGCTCAAAGCACATGGGTTCTCCATGTTAGCCCTCGCCCATCTCACCCACCAGTGTGCCCCCATCGACCTTCTGTAAGAAGGCAAGACTGCACACCAAGCCACGCCAGCCTCGCCATCTCTAAGAGGACACTGGTTCCATTCATGTCCTGTAGCCACCTAACCTATAGTCTTTCTTCCCTGTGTGCAAAAGAACACTTGCCCTGCATACATCCTTCTCTGGTCCTACTTCCAGGTGAACCCATTGTCTGGTTCCCTTGGGACCAGTGCCCTTGCTCTATCTTCACTGTCACCCATCAGCTGGGCCACTTTCTCTCTCAGGGCTGTTGGAACCCACTTAATGGAGTCCTCCGAACTCTGCTCTTGCTCCCCAAACCAGCCTCCTGGCCTGGCTGCTCTGTGACCTAACGGCTCTTCTTTGGACAAAATAATGCTCCTTCCCCTAACACAGCTGACACAGCTGATTTAAAATTCAGGCCCATGGGGTGCCTGGGTGGCTCAGTGGGTTAAAGCCTCTGCCTTCAGCTCGGGTCATGATCCCAGGGTCCTGGGATCGAGCCCCACATCAGGCTCTCTGCTCGGCAGGGAGCCTGCTTCTCCGTCTCTCTCTCTGCCTGCCTCTCTCCCTACTTGTGATCTCTGTCTGTCAAATAAATAAATAAAATCTTAAAAAAAAAAATAAATAAAATAAAATAAAATAAAATAAAATAAAATAAAATAAAATTCAGGCCCTGTTACCCCTCCGAGGTTGTCTTCTGCCATCTAACCTCTGTATGTGTGCTCCCCATTTGGGGCTTTTTTACAAGCTGTAATCTTCTGGTGGCTGACTCTTTTTTTTGGTCTAAACTAGTTGGTGTGGATTTCTGTTACAACCAAGGGCCCTAGTGCATCTATGATCAGAAACGAAGCGTGTCCCCTGGAATGAACTTCTGTCCAGAAAGTTCTGATGGTGTTCAACAAACAAAATTACTTTGTCTCCATAATCTCATGGCTCTGAGCTATCCTGGAGGATCAAAAGCCGCAATCTTGTCAGGCAGGGAGTTGCCCCTTCCTGGGCATGGGAAGTATATCTAGATGGGAAGATAAGAAAAAAACAGTAAAATGTAATTTTGTCAAGGAGTGTGTAAGAGTGGTGTAAGGAATAGCAAAGTACTAGCCCCTAATAATTAGGTCCCTAATTTTTTTCCTGCAGAAGTGGAAATTGGGCTTTGGAAGTAAGGAAGCCTAAATTCTTTTTCTGGGCTTTGCCTAGACTGGCGGTTCATCCTAACTCAGGAGGTGGGCAGAGGACGGGGTGCTTCTGACCATTCTCCATGGCACAGGACGACCCCTAACATCACAGAAGTGTTGACTCAGCCCAAAATAATAGTGCTCTTCATGAAAAACCCTGCTCTAAGTTCTATTTTCCCTCTTGACTAGTATTATCTTTATTTCCAGATTCTACATCACCAATCATTAAAATATGATGGAAAGGTAACAGAATTAGTAACGCACATCCTGAGTCTTTCTTCCTGCTGTGAAAGCAACAATGAGTAACACATGTCATGACTCCTTGTAATTACCCAGTAACGTAAAATGAGGGGGAGGCAATGATTTTTTTTTTATTAATTTTAAATATACAAGCGAGCCATGAATACATCCTCCTGCTAAAACAATGGAAACATCACAGATAAAAGTCAAGTTTCCCTAGCAACCACCCTCCTTTGCCCTCCGAAGTAGACTAGATTACTAGACTCTCAGTTTATTCTCCGCTTGGTTTGTATCTTTCTGTAGTGAACAAAGGGCCATTTCCTGCCCCCCTTAAACCACTTATTTCACCAATCTGGTGGGAGTAAAATAACATCCATTGTTGCTTACCTTGCATATTGTTAATTACAGGGGAAACGGAGGATCTCTTCATATGTTCACTGACAGTTTCTCGTTTCTCTAAGAATGGCCGGTTCATTTTCCTTGTCCGTCTGTGTCGGTATAGGAATTGATTAGGACCCCACTGATCAGGACCCTAAGTGCTTTGACAAGTATATCCAGATGTTGCAGGTGCATTCTCCCAGGTCCTCCTCGCCACTTGTGTTTGTTTTTATGTTAACCTCCTTTAGACGGAAGCTTCCAATGTTTTGCTAAGTGTCGAATTTGTCAAGTGTTTCCTGGAATGGTATTGCTTTTATTGTTTTGTTTAACATCTTCCCAACTCGGTGACTTCTAAATTCCAAATTGCAATTCCTTCTTTTAGAATAAAGGCTGCTGCCTGCCATTCAAACAGCTCCGACGAGGCCAGGTGCTCAGGATGTAGGTCCTAAAAACCCAGCCACCCTCAGACATCTGCACCCAGAGTCTAAAACCCACCAAGTTCCAAACAAATCATTGACTTCCCTCTGGCCACAGACTGCTCCCCAGTGACCACCCCCTCACCCTGCCACCCTGACTCCTCCCTTCCCTGACTTCTACATCTGCCACCAAGTTCTTTCTATCCAACTCTCCAGGGACCTCCACTTCTCACCCCTCTACACGGTATATTGACACTTATCAATATATAGAAAGCTGTCAGCCCCCTTCCCATTGCCCACCCTCTCCTCACAGATTCACAGCTGCCTCTCAACTGACACTCCTGCCTCCAGTCCCAGCCCCCCATAGCTCATCTCCCACCATGCTGCTGAAGAGCCATTCTCAGAACCTGAGTCTGATTCTTTAATTCTTCAACTCTTTAAAGCCTTTCAGTTGTTTCCTCTGAATGAAGGCCAAAGCACAACAGAAAGTGTTCTGATGGCTTTGCCACTGTCTACCTGCCCACGCTTATTGCTGGCCACCACCCTTCCCTCTTTCCCTGTCTCCAGCCATACTGAGCCACATGTGGAGCTTTCATCTCTGCCTAGAACTTTCCCAGGCCACCCCTACACACCCTCTCAGGTACACGAAGTTTAGGCCTCAGGCCCCAAAAGCTGCCTTACCTGACCCTATCCTACACGCCCCTCCCAGTCTCAACGAAGTGTCCCTCTTAAGCTCCTCCCAAGGCCCTTATGCTCACCTCAATCTAGGCACAAATCAAAATATTCAATAATTGTGTTTCTTGTCTGTCTCTCACACAGGCTGGATTATCAGTGTGGTTTGAATTAGTAATATTCCCTTATCTGAGGAACACTCTGAAATGTGATCTTCATGCAACGTAAGGTGCAAAATATAGGGGGCACCATGCAAAAGCGAAAGGGGTCCAGATCCTGCTCTCCATACTTGCACACAATTCTGCTTACAAAGATAAACTAGTTAGAAATTGACAAAGGACAAAATAGAAATGTATCTCATGTAGTATGGCCGGGAGGGCAAAGGAGGAGGAGTAACTGACTGCTGGTAGGGGTGGAGCGGGGGCATGTGATGTGTGAGTATTCAGGAGTCCTGCCTTTGGAGTGTGGTTACCTGGTTTGAATCCTAACTCCGGCATTTCTTTACTGGCAGATAACTTGGCCTCTCCGAGACTCAGCTGTTTCATCTTTATAGTGGGATGGGAGTCGATCACCATAGTACCTGTTTCTGAAGACTGTCTAAGAATTAGATGAGATAATGGTAGTAACATGCTTAGCATACTAACAGTAACACTCTAAGTGCTAACCATAAAGATAAAAATACATGTTATGAGCCACTATTATAGAAGGAAGAGTGGCATATGAGTTAAGACTTAGGTCATGCAAATTTTATGGAGATTAGTTTTTTAACTCCATAACCCCTTAACCTTCTTACCGTTTCCTCCTAAGCATGTATTTCCTAAAAATTGTCTATCAGCCTCACTCTCCCCATGTACTCATTCCATCTCCTTGTGGGTGCCTGTTAGAATGTCTTCCCAGGTCCTTCTATAATCTGAGTATCTGGACCTCTCCAAGCCTGTCCCCATTTGTAGTTGGTCAATCGTGTGCTCTTAAAATTCCTATCTACCTGGAACCTCAGGATGTGACCCTATTTGGAACTACAGTCTTTGCAGATGATATAACTAAAGATCTCAAGAAGAAATCAACCTGGATTTAGGGTGGACTCTAAACCCAGTGACTAGTGTCCTTATAAAAGAGGAGAGGCCACAGCAACACAGGGAAGAGGGTCATGTGAAGACAGAGGCAGAGACTGGAGAAATGCTGCCATAAACCGAGGAACACCTAGAGCCACCAGGAGCTGGGAAACAACAGAGGCAGATTCTCCCCTAGAGCCTTTAGAGGGAGCATGACCCTACCTTCACCTTAACGTGACATTTCTAGCCTCAGAATTAGGAGAGAATCAGTTCCTGTTGTGAAAAGCCACCAAATTTGTGATAATTTATTACTAGGAAATGAATCCACCATCCCATCAAAATGTAATAACACAGGGTCCTTCTGAAACATCCTACTCTGATCATGTCTCTTACCTGCCTAGCATCCTTCAGCAGCTGCCATAACCTCTGGGAGGAAATGCAAATAGTTCAGGCATGGCACACAGGGTCCTTCCCACTGGGCAATCTCTGAGCTCTTTAGGTGCTTCTGCCATCACACTTGGCCAGACGCTCCCTGGCCCAACACCCTTTGCTTGTGCTACTATTCCTGGCCCCACCGCCTAGCCTGGCATCTGGCAGGTCCTACGTCCCTCTAAGATCAAGAATTTAAATGGACCCTTCCACTCAATGACCAGAATGCTTGCAGAACAGTTAAGGTCATTCACTTTAATTCCTCATTCCTCTCGAATGCCCACAGATTCCTGTCACACTTTCTCTCAAGTCACTAATCATCTATAATAATCTATAAAGGGTAATCTGAAGTATAAGAGATGATCATATATTACAGTATGAATTAAGCAGTTACTAGCAATTTTTTTTGATATAAGGAGGCTTTTAAACGTGACTAATCACTATTCTTTCTAAAAGGATCAATAATAATAGAAATTTGGCTCAGAGGTCAGCTTTTCCAGGCAGCCTTCCCCCACTCATCTCTGCCTTGCTGTTGATTAGGTGTTTCTTCTAGAACTAGATAACACTTTATCCAAGGCAGATTCTAACTTAACGTTTACCATATTAAATCCTTCTGATTTGTCAGTCTCCTTCACCAGACTGTAAGGGTTTTGACCATGTCCCACTCATCTTTTTGATGCAATGGCTATAACTGCTTGAACCACGTGGGGGTGCTTATAAGCACCGGCTGAATAATTGAATGAATGAGTGAGTGAGAAAGGAGTTAGAAGGGAGGTCTCCCTCTGGAACCTAGAATCTCAGCACATGCCGATGCCTTGTAGCATGCTTTCTTACCTCTGGCGTGACTGATTGATGGACATAGCCTCTAACTTTATTTGTCTGACTATAAAGCTCATGGCATGTTTTCATAACTGCTGGTATGGCTGATTGATAGGGAGACCATTGCCAAAAAAGTTAAATAATTACACTGCATTCACAATGTCTGTCTATGGATAAAAAGCCCCAAAGAAATGCAAAGAAGGATACCCCTGTCCTTTTCAAATGCACAAAGAGTAAAAATAAAAACACTCTAATGTCCCCAAAGTAATCCAAACTTCACATAATGTCTTGCACTTTTTTTTAAGGGGTGTGTGTGTGCATGGAGTGGGGAGGGGCACAAGGAGGGGGAGAGAGAAAGAGAGAATCTTAGGCAGGCTCACTCAGCCAGGAGTGAAGGTGGGGCTCAGTCTCAGGACCCTGCGATCAAGATCTGGGCCAAAGTCAAGAGCCAGCCACTTAACTGACTGGGCCACCCAGGCACTCCCCAAACATCTTACACCTTTATGGATAATCTATTGAGTTGGTATTAATGACTTATGATGAGTGAAAGAAGACTGACTGTCAGAGGAGACCGTACCCACTCACACACACACCCGCAAAACCCATTTCCTTGACATTATTTTCTAATTTTCTAACTTTATGATATACACTCAAACGTAATTCACACAGAGTACACTATAACTAGAAATTTCAGTAAGGATGGGGCAGCTACGTGGCTCAGTCGCTTAAGCTTAAGTGGCTGCCTCTGGCTCAGGTCATGAACCAGGATCCTGGGCTAGAGCCCCACATCGGGCTCCCTGTTCAGTGGGGAGTCTGCGTCTCCCTCTCCCTCTGCCTGCCACTCCCCCTGCTTGTGCTTTCTCAATCTCTGTTAAATGAATAAATAAAATCTTCCAAAAAAAAAAAAAAGATTCTTTTTCTCCCTCTTCTTCTGCCCCACTCCTGCTCACCCTCTTTTCTCTCAAAAATAAATAAATAAACAAACAAATAAATAAATAAAAATAAAAGAAAGAAAGAAAAGGAAAGAAATTTCATATAAGTGGCTACTAATGTGTTTTAGAAAACTCCAGGTGTGGACACACAAACCTTTGAAAACATATATATATATATACACAATAAACACAGATAGTTCCATAATGCACTGTAGTCACACGTGAAATACCTGCCAGTGAAAAACTAAAATTTTTCATTTTCATTATTCATTACTGAGGGACTGAAAAGCCCTTACCATTAAAACTGAACTTCCAGCTAAACGAAGTTAAGGCTTTTCTCAAAAAGTGGAAAGGTTCTAAGGGAGGGGAACAGTTAAGAATAAAGGCAGGTATATTCCCAGACTCACAGAGGGGAGGGACCTATTCTTCCTTCTGCCCACACCAGGGCTCCTCACTCCTAAGAGACTTCCCTGATCAATGAGCTGTTGTGATGACGTATGGCCTGTGTGACGATATTCTAAATAACATGCCAGTTAAGTGCTCTGCCACACTTGGCATCTCCTCTAATTCTGGAAAGAAGAGTCTGTGCCCACTTGCCCTGCGCTGCCCCTCCTTAGTCACTCCTGGAGACCTGAGCTAGGTCAAGGTTGTAGCCATGGTGCATGGCAGGGGTGGGGCGGGGGGGGGGGAGGGTCCACGGCCCCCTCAGCTTAATCTGCCTCACAGAACTTCACCTCCAGTTCAAAAATGTATTTTCCTGGGGCGCCTGGGTGGCTCAGTGGGTTAAGCTGCTGCCTTCGGCTCAGGTCATGATCTCAGGGTCCTGGGATCGAGCTCCGCATTGGGCTCTCTGCTCAGCGGGGAGCCTGCTTCCCCCTCTCTCTCTGCCTGCCTCTCTGCCTACTTGTGATCTCTGTCTGTCAGATAAATAAATAAAATCTTTAAAAAAAAAATGTATTTTCCTGTTTTGTTGTTTATGTACCTTTTGTAAGCTGGCTTGGTTCTTTTTCTTAAGTAATTGAGGCATAAACAAATAAAAAAAAAAAAAAACAATAAATAACGAATGGCAATGGAGCAGCCTTCTTCCCATTCTTTCCCCCTGCTTCCGTGTCTCCTACCCACTGGGAAGAGATGCCGGCTCCCCCAGCCTGATTGTCATCACCCAGCCTGATCCGCAGCCTCCCCTTCAGGGAGAAGGAGAAAGCCAGAAGCATGTGGGGGGTGTGGGTGACCCTGGCTGGTTCCCTGGGTGACTGGACTGTGGCCTGGACTTTCCAGTGGAAGTTCTGAAGCTTGGTCCTGGTGGTAGGAGGAACACAGACAGAAGCAGAACCTGCCTTCGACCCTACTCTTCACAGCACCTTCTTCTAGGCAGAACAAGGGAGGTGGCTGGCATACAGACAGGAACGGAGGATGTGTGTGTGTGTGCGTGTACGCATGGTGTAGTGGGCAGGCACACCCACGTGCAAGCTGATCAGCCCTAACCAGGTTCTCCTTTCCCTGCATGGTGTACGATCCTCCCCAAGAAGAAATGTGGTGGAGTTTGCATTCCCTTCTCCAGTAGCTTGGCAGTAGAGGGAAACTGTTCTGGAAACCAGGCTGGCTGTTTTCACTGGGAGCCCTTGGCACAGACAGGCACAGCAAAAGACTTCTAAGACTCGCTCCAACTCGTCTGTACCACTGCACTTCCAGTCCCCTCTCCTGCCTTTGCTGGTCAGGGTACAGGGGCTGAGGCTGGGTTGCTTCTGTTCAGTGAGCATAACAGTCATGGCTGCACACGTGGTAACACACATAAGTGACCCTTCCCCCTACAGCTTGTGTCACCTTAAGCAAGTTCCTTAACTCTCTAACACCCATTTTCTTCATCTGTAAAATAACAGGAATAGTTGCCTCCTCACAGACTTGTTGAAAAAATAAGCCAAGATGATCTTGTAAAGTCAGTTAGAATAGTGCCCAGAACATAATAAGTGCTCTATAAATTAGGGCTGCTACAACTATTTGTAATTATTATGGTGATATGGGACCTTTGTTTGTAGACAGCACTAACATAGCACACAGTGGCAGTGGTATCCCTGGGCTCTCCATGTGAGACCTTGCTCAGTCTTCTTTTCTCCCAATGACCTCCCCCGGCTTACTACTTGGAGTGGCGTGAATGGCTGCCCCTTCAAAAGAGATGTCCACATTCTAATCCATGGGATCTGTGAATGTGACTCTGGGAAATGGTTGCACATGTAAGTAAGTCAAAGATCTTGAGATGAGGCGATCATCCTGGACTGTCCAGGCAGGCCCTAAATCCAGTGACAAGTGCTCTTATAAGAAACAAATGGAGGAAAGACCCAGAGAGAAGAAGGCACACGGCCATGGAGACACAGGTCAGATCTGTGAAGCCACCAGCCAACAAAGGCCTGGAGCCACCAGAAGCTAGAAGAGGGAAGGAACCAATTCTCCCAGAGCCTCTGGAGGGAGCACAGCTCTGCAACCTCTTGATTTCAGACTTCTGGCCTCCAGAATAAATTCCTGCCATATTAAGCTGCCAAGCCCCTGTTAATTTGTTATGACAGCCTTAGGAAACTAATATGCTTATAAATAAGTTTTAAATGATCTCCTACTTATTTTTTAATTTCTTTTTAAATTTCAGTTTGTTTGCTAAAGCAAAATGAGAGAAAGTGTAGCAACAAGTGATTCAATAGTCAGGTAAATGTCCTAATCTATAAATCTTGATGTTCGCTGAAGTGGAGATCCAACTGTTTATGGTATTAATAACATGCAATCATTTTTTTTCTTCCTCCATCATTTATGAAGAAAGAGAGATCACAGAGCAAGTGACAGATGTTTCCATGACATTTGCATATTTGAGAAAGACAAATGGGCTGCCAAAGGAGAAAGATGATGAAAAGCGCCAGCATTTCCCAAGGAATTAACAGGAGATGGATTATAGCTGCACTCATAATTTCGAGGACACAAATGCATACAAGTAACATGACAGACAAACTAAGTGTAGAAACAAACAAAGAGAAATAGGGCAAGGAAAAAAATGAAAGGGAAAAAATTTAACACATAAGCTTAATTAGCCAAGAATAATAGAATCATTGAATCTTAGTGACACAGAGACCCCAGCCGTTGTCTAGTTCACCCTCCAACATAATCAAAGTGGTAATCACCTTCTCAGTACCCACTGACAGTTATTATTCAGCCTGTGCTTGAATACTTCCAGGAACAGGGAGTTTACTACCTCACAAGCCTGCATTACTGAAAGCTTTATTGAAATACCTTTCTTAGCCAGAGCAAAACAAAATATATCTCGCCACTAGTGTTCGTTCTTATTTAAGAGCTTGACACAACTCTTGCATTTCTTCTCTTGACAGTCTCCAGCTCTGTGCTATGAGCCAGGCCCTGTAGTGACAAGGATCTAGAAACCCAGGAGCGAGAATGCTCTGACAGCCGGGCCAGGCACACGTCACACGGTGGGAGGCAGGCAGTGAGCAGACAGGCCCTCTGCTGTGCGGCTCACAGGGTTACAATGTGATATCTGAGGAGGGGATTCACAAGGAGGGCTTTCTGGTGGGATGACCCATGAGCTGGGTCCTGAAAGCTGATTAAGTCTCAGCCTAAGGAAGGGTGGGGGGTGGGGGGGGGGGATGCAGGGAACATCCAGGAGGAAGGGGATCCAGGCTTTCAGTCATGAAGTCAAATATTTTTGAGCCCATCTAATAGGAGCCAAACATTGTTTTATTTGCACAGAGGAGGCACAGAGAAGGAAAGCTCAGCAACTTTCATTCTTGTAGAGGACACAAACAATAAACTATATCATTGACGACACGGCCAATATACAAAATAAATAAGAAAATATACAGTACATCAGTATGATGTACTATCATCAGTATGATATACATCATCTGTATGTTGTACTATCATCTGTATGATGTACATCTGTACTGATGTACATCAGTACATCAGTATGATGCACTGATGACAGGTACAATGGAATAGAATGCTGTAAAGCAGGAAAGGGGTACAGAGAGTGCCTGGGGTGGATGGGCTGAATTTCAACAGGGCGTGCCCAGCTGAGCACAATGAACCAGGCAAAAGCCCAAGGAAAGGCAAGTGCTACCTGTTCTTTTCTTCACGCCCCCAATTTGACCTCAACACATCTGATGGTGTTGAACCTACCTTCTCTCCACCAGCCCTTCTCATTCACAGGTCAAGCCCCAAACTTAGGGATATGAATGTCATTAAACAGAATAAAGAGAAAATAATTCTATGAACAGCAATAAAAAAAAAAGGTCATCTCAAAGTACAGTACCATTGGAACATGCCAAAGGGATTCCTTTCAGAAAAGTGACACTGAAATTATTCTGTCACTTATTCCCAGTCAGGACCCACAGATCCACCTGGACCTCACAAGAGAGACGTCTGCACTGGGCCTCACACAGTCACGGTCCTGCCAGTCCCTTCAGCCTAAGGACACACACACCCAGCAGCCACATCCACTTGAGAAACCTGGTGATTCAGAGGGAGAAAGAAGGTATAGAAATGAAGGAGAGATAAGTTCTAAAAATTAAATAAGGTAATTAAATTGAGTAAGGGAAAAACAAAACAAATGAAATGGGAAAAGGGACAGAAAGGTGGGTCAGAACATTCCGAAGCACTGAAATTCATGGAAAAAATAGTTAAAGGTTGCTGATGTAAAATTTGACAAAATTTTATTGGTCTCTCTGAGGTAACCAGACAAAATGGCATCTTATGTGGAAGTAGCCATTATAATTGCTAAAGAAATTTGGGGGGAATTAAAGAAAATCAATGAGATGCATTAAAAGCATTTTAAATGTTCAGTAATTAACAGTGTTGTCCTGTACAGAGGTTGACAGATCAATGGAACAAAAAGAAGTCCTAAAAATAAACCCTAATAATACATGTAAGACTCTGTGATTGATAGAAGTGGTATTTCTGAATAATGGGGAATGGACGAATCCCTCAAGAGTTGTTCTAAGAGATTTATGGAGGAAAACTATAGCTTTATCTTACAAAATTAAAGTTTAAACACTGAAACATGAAAAAGAAATTCATTAAAGTAATACTAACGGGTAGAGAGTTACATCCTGTTGGGAGTAAAGGTGGCTTTTCTTTTTCTAACCATATGGGCTAAAACCTGAGACCATAAAGTGAGGGACTGAAGGCTCCGACTACAGAAAGAACAAGAAATGCTTTGTCTGAAAAATCATCATAAAATCCAAGAACCAACAACAAACTGGGGGAAATACTGAAAATGCATAAAAGACAAAAGTTGGTGTTGCTTACAAATAAAAAGTATCTCAGATTATAAAACAAACAAGTAGACACGTAGACAATGGGCAAAGGTCTCCAAAACTCAGGAAGTGCAGACAGACAAAAGCATCTATGAAGCTGCTTCATCTTACCAGTTATCAAAATAGCTCAAAGGAAAACAACAGTTGCATTTTCTCATTTATAAACTGGCAAAGATTTTAATAAACGATAAAATGCGACACTACATTTATAGAGATAACAGAAGTGCTGTTTTTCATATTTGTTGGAATTATAAATTTATAAAAACTTTCTAATGGAATTTCTAATTTAATTCTGGCAATAAAGATCAAAAACCTTAAAACTTTGCATATACATATACCCAAGTTCTACTTTTAGGAAATTTTTTGAATGAAACTAACAAATCTGTGTGTAATGATTTAGCTAGAAAGACATCAATGTCCGAGTTACTTGTGTAGGGAGAGATGGAAGGTTAAATAAACTATCACACTCATACAATGTAATGAATGTTTAAAGCACTGATTCTCAATGTATGGTCCTTAAACAAGCAGTTCCAACATCATCTGGGAACTTGTTAAGAACACAGACTCTCACCTTTCCCAGACTTACTGAATCACAAATTCCCCAAGGTCATGCCCAGCAATCTGTTTTAAGAAATGTTCCAGGTAGCTAACCATAAGGGACTCTCAACAACAGAGAACAAACTGAGGGTTTATGGAGGGAGGTGGCTGGGGGATGGGCTAGATGGGTGAAGGGCATTAAGGAGGGCACTTGTTATGATGAGCACTGGGTGTTATATGTAAGTGATGAATCACCGAATTCTACTCCTGAAAGCAATATATTACATTAAATATTAACTAACTAGAATTTAAATCAAAATTTGAAGAAAAAAAAAAAAAGGAAACATTCCAGGTGATTCTGATGCACACTATAGTGTGCATCTCATTTACTATATGAATCAGGGTCCTAGGAGGAAAGAGACAGGACACTCAAACTGAATGGTTTGAATAATTTTTAAAAAGGTAAGGTAATTTTATGAATTTTACAAAGGTAAGTAAACTACAAGGGTGGTACGGGATTCTCAGACTGTAACAGGGGGGGGTGCATTATTATCCCAGGAAGGGACTGCCTGACCAGAGTCCCAAACCCCCTAGTAGTCCCACAGGGTAGCAGGAATAGAATAAATACCCTTGCCTAGCTCTGCTTCCCCTCTCTGGTCTCTTCTGGTGCTCCTCACTGAATGAACCCAGAGGGCAGGGGAGTCTCTTTTGTGCCCTGTAGCCCACTCCAGCCAAGCCCTGGGTACAGGCAGGATGAATGGGCAGGAAGGTTTGGAGGGGCAGAGGAATGTACACAGCACTTGTAGCCATAGAAAAAGAAAAAGACTATGGGGAATGATGTTCATATGCAAGGTGTTTATGAAATACCACATTTTGATTTTTAAAAAATGTTTAAGTTTACTTATTCATTTTTGGTAATCTCTACACCCAAAGTGGGGCTTGAGCTCATGAACCTGAGATCAGGTCTCATGTTCTTCCAATCGAGCCAGCCAGGTGCCCCAAGAAGGATCGTATTTTTAAAAAGCAGAATATAATCCCTTTTTCATTAAAAAGTATATATCATACAGAGTTTGTTTACATGCACACATATACAGATAAAAAACTACTTGCAGGACACCTACCAAAGTATTAATAGTAGTTACTTCTAGATTTTGAGATAATGGGTAAGTTCTTATAACTTGGTTCTTTTTGCTTCTCTTTATTTGTTACTTGATTCTTTTGACTTACCTATATTTTCTAAAAGTTATTCAATAACCATGTAAGATGAAAAGTTAAGGAACCACTCACCAAATCATGAATAAAAGAATCTCAAAATTAGAAAACTGCTATATTTTCCTCATACCTTAACTGTTTATTTTTCATAATAATCACCCATATTGGGTACCTGGGTGGCTCAGTTGGTTGAGCAACTGCCTTCAGCTAGGGTCATGATCCTGGAGTCCCAGAATCAAGTCCTGTATTGAGCTCCATGCTCGGCAGGGGGTCTGCTTCTCCCTCTGACCTTCCCCTCTCATGCCGGCTCTCTTTCATTCTCTCTCTATCTCTCTCTCTCAAATAAGTAAATAAAATCTTTTAAAAAAATAATAATCACCCATGTTTGGTCAACATGTATTGCCTTTTAACTTTAAAACATTTTGGAAACAATGTAGCTAAAGAAGGGGTAAATGTAGTGGCTAACAATATAATTAATATTGCCTAATAAACATTTCTTAAGAGAACACTATGAATACAGCCCTGGCACAAAGCGCTTCCTAACTTAGTGCTCACAAGAAGCTTCAAAGATGAGAGTTCATTATTTCCACTGTATAGCTAAGAAAACTAAAGCTCTGGTACATGAAAGGTACTAGTCTCGGACTTCGTATCAGTGGGGGAGCAAAGACTCAGTGCAGACTAAGACCAAAATCTGAACTCTATATTTCTGCAGATGTGAATCAATTTGATTTTGAAAAGAATATATCAATTTAATCCCTAGAAAAATAAACCCTGTGACAGAAAGATTCACTGCACAATATCACACAGCAGGTTATTACCTAAGAGGGAAGCAATGGTCTCACATGAATTATTATTATTGACCTAATTATTGTAATTTCTTTAGAATATATTTAATAATAATTAAATGTATTATTATAAATTATAATTTAATAGTGTACTCAGAGAAGATTTGTATAGCAAATATGGAAACATTTTAAATACTCTAGTCTTAAATAATACAGCCAAAAGAATGAATCTGCTGATAAAGTATTTTCTGAGTGTTTGAGAAAAGCTACTGGAAAGAATTCATTTTTAACCATGAAATCGTTGGAGTTTATAGCTTTTTAATTCAAACCATTGTACCTGAAGCAATACCTCCCACAACTTTTAATCTATCCTATAAGTGTTTGACTTGTTATACTTTATTGTGTTTATTAAACTTATAGGCTGAGTGGTACTTTTTGTGCACCTGACCCTCTCATTTAGAGGGAAACTCCTCTGAAATAAAGATGCGTATTTTATTAGTATTGGTTTCCACAATGACTAGAAAAATGCCCAGTTTCATGAATGGGAATGCGTCAGTCAGGACAGGCTAAATTAAACTGTGATAGCAAATAATCAGCCTAGATCTCATCGGCTTAATCCAACGAAAATTTCTTTTCTGAATCACACTACCTCCCAAACCTTGGTAAGTAGTAGAGGTCTGTTTATCAGGAATAGACACTGATGGTAGTTTCAGCTTAACACATGCTGTCTGGATCACTTCTGTGTAGAAAGATAATGTGCTAAATAAATAGCCTCATAAATCTTAACCTAGAGAAAAGACATTTTTACTTGCACCCTTATTCCATTGGCCACTCGAAGTGACATGATCATGCCTAACTTCGACGTGCAGTAAAGTACAGTCCTTCCTATACCACCTAGAAGATGAAATACGATGGCCATCTGAAAGACTGCCATAAAAGGTTTAAAGAAGGAATCATATGGTTATTAGTACTCATTAGATATATTTCCTCACTGATGGTGGTCTGCTATGTCAGTTTCTTTTTCTTGAAAATAATTGAAAGAAACACAGAAAAAGATGGTTTTATACATCTCCTTGACATTACAGTTGTATCACTGTTGAAATATCTATTCATTTTATCTCCTATGTGTGGCAAATTCATACTTATTATATATTTTATTCATTAGTTTCACCTTTCCATAGGTACAAAGATGAAAGCAATCATCATTGATTAACAATGACCGAGAAGAAAGGTGAGAGAAGAAAGAATGGCTTAAAGACATCCCATAATTAATTCACTTGATTCAGTGAATATCTATGCAGGGCCTGCTCTGACCCAGTTTCCTAAGAGACTCTGGAAGCATGAAGATGACGAAGATATAGATTCAGGCCTCAGACTAAAAGAAAGTACACCAAAATGTTATAAGAGTGTTATAATGAATAATTTTTTCTTCATATGGTAGTTTTTCATATATTAGACTTTTGTTATCATGTGTTCCTTTTATAATTGTGCTAAAAGGTAATTTTTAAAAATCAGCTATCTTTTTCATGAGAGTTCAGAATTGGTGTATTTTACGTTCCCTAATTAAATGTCCTTAGTACTTAACTGCAGCTGCTAATTTTCTTCCTGTCTAGCTGTCATAGGATTCCTTCTGGATTTACTGTTTTAAACACTTCAACAAGAAAGGGACAAGTGACATGGAGTTCCTTGCCACTTCAAGTGGCTTCATCCATGAATCAAAGACACTGAACATATGACTTTCCTGTTCATTCATAAATTCACTATTATACCTGTGAGACTGTGCTGGGCATACAAGGATGGCAGGGCCCATCTGAGCACAGCAAGCCAGTAAGAGCAAGAGTTTCTACCAAATGCACTCCATAAAATAGGCATCCTTGTATCCCATGATAAATGCCTGCCAGGTTTTTTAAATAATTTTTTAATTTTTTTTATAAACATATATTATTAGCTCCAGGGGTACAGGTCTGTGAATCACCAGGTTTACAGACTTCACAGCACTCACCATAACACATACCTCTCCAATGTCGATAACCCCACCACCCTCTCCCTCCCCATCTCCCCCTGGGCAACCTTCAGTTCGTTTTGTAAGATTAAGAGTTTCTTATAGTTTGTCTCCCTCCCGATCCCATCTTGTTTCATCTATTCTTTTCCTACCCCCCAAACACCCCATGTTGCATCTCCACTTCCTCATATCAGGAAGATCATATGATAGTTGTCTTTCTCCTACTGACTCATTTCGCTAAGCATAATACCTTCTAGTTCCATCCACATCATCGCAAATGGCAAGATTTCATTTCTTTTGATGGCTGCATAGTATTCCATTGTGTATATATACCACTTCTTTATCCATTCATCTGTTGATGGACATCTAGGTTCTTTCCATAGTTTGGCTATTGTGGACACTGCTGCTATAAACATTCGGGTGCACGTGCCCCTTTGGATCACTACATTAGGGTAAATACCCAGTACTGCAATTGCTGGGTCCTCGGGTAGCTCTATTTTCAACTTTTTGAGGAACCTCCATGCTGTTTTCCAGAGCGGTTGCACCAGCCTGCATTCCCACCAACAGTGTAGGAGGGTTCCCCTTTCTCCGCCTCCTCACCAGCATCTGTCATTTCCTGACTTGTTAATTTTAGCCATTCTGACAGGTGTGAGGTGGTATCTCATTGTGGTTTTGATTTGTATTTTCCTGATGCTGAGTGATGTGGATCACTTTTTCATGTGTCTGTTGGCCATCTGGATGTCTTCTTTGCAGAAATGTCTGTTCATGTCCTCTGCCCATTTCTTGATGGGATTCTTTGTTCTTTGGGTGTTGAGTTTGCTAAGCTCTTTATAGATTTTGGATACTAGGGGCGCCTGGGTGGCTCAGTGGGTTAAGCCGCTGCCTTTGGCTCAGGTCATGATCTCAGAGTCCTGGGATCGAGTCCCACATCGGGCTCTCTGCTCAGCAGGGAGCCTGCTTCCTCCTCTCTCTCTGCCTGCCTCTCTGCCTAACTTGTGATCTCTCTGTCAAATAAATAAATCAATCTTTAAAAAAAAAAAAAAAAAAAAAGATTTTGGATACTAGCCCTTTATCTAATGTTGTTTGCAAATATCTTCTCCTATTCTGTCAGTTGTCTTTTGGTTTTGTTAACTGTTTCCTTTGCTGCACAAAAGCTTTTCATCTTGATGAAATCCCAATAGTTCAATTTTGCCCTTGCTTCCCTTGCCTTTGGTGATATTCCTATGAAGAAGTTGCTGCGGCTGAGGTCAAAGAGGTCGCTGCCTGTGTTCTCCCCAAGGATTTTTGATGGATTCCTTTCTCACATTGAGGTCCTTCATCCATTTTGAGTCTATTTTTTTTTTAAGATTTTATTTATTTATTTGACAGACAGAGATCACAAGTAGGCAGAGAGGCAGGTGGGGGGCGGGAGGGTAGACAGGCTCCCCAGCTCCCCAGGGCTGGATCCCAGGACCCTGGGATCAGGACCTGAGCTGAAGGCAGAGGCTTTAACCCACTGAGCCACTCAGGCCCCCTTGCCAGTTTTTATTTAGAGGTGTTATAGTAGTGGAAGACCAAAACTACAATTTAATGCTTGCTGAATACAAGAATGTATATGTGGTTAAGTCTATCAAATAGCATGTTTAAATTGATCTTCACATTTTTACTATACAAAGTATTTAAAAATATATATTTATAATTCTTTTACCAAAGTAAACTTTAATTTCTATAAACACTGCATAGTCATTTTTAACAAGCTCATTTCTTTTTTTTTAACTTTTTTAAAGAGTTTATTTATTTGTCAGAGAGAGACAGAGAGGGCACGAGTGGGGGGAGTGGCAGGAGAGGGAGAAACAGGCTCTCCACTGAGCAAAGAGCCCAGTGAGGGACTCAATCCCAGGATCCTGGGATCATGACCTGAGCCTAAGGCAGACACCTAACCGACTGAGCCACCCAGGCATCTCCAAGCTCAAATTTCTTGTCATATACATTGCTTTTCCATTTTCACTAATTTCATTCTCTGCTTTTCTATGTGTGCTCTTCTTTTCATGTTTTATTCATCCAGAAAATGTGTCTGACAAGCTCTAAACCATTATTGTCCCCAAAGTCTCCTTTGTTCTTCCCACTTTGTTGCCATGGATCCTAACCCTCTTGGTGTGGGCTCTGTTTATTGTTTGTTTAAAACAATTTCACTTCCTCGAGGATATCTGAAAGAGTTGTTAAATTTGATAGCAGTATCTAGCATTTCCATAGAGACATTTACACTCATATGCAGTTTTATAATTTCTAAGGACTTTCCTATCTGTGATCTCATCTGGTAGAGCAAAGGACAGGTTTGTTATCTTGAAGGTTATGTTGCAAGGTAACCGGTCACCCACAGGCTGTTCTTCTAGAAGTGCATGGATCCAGAGGTGCCTGGGGGGCTCAGTTGGTTAAGTGGCTGCCTTTGGCTCAGGTCATGATTCCAGGGTCCTGGAACCAAGTCCTGCATTGGGATCCCTGCTCAGCAGAGGGCCTACTTCTCTCTTTCCCTCTGCCTGCCTCTCTGACTACTTGTGATCTCTGTCTGTCAAATAAATAAATAAAATCTTTTTTAAAAAAGGGGGGGGGGAGGGAAGAAGTACCTGGATTTACAGGATGCTTTGAAAGGAAAATGCAGACTCACTAAGTACTGCAAGGTACAAGCTGGGGGTACACTCTGTACCCTCTGCAGGTCATGTAAAATATAAACTTGAGGACTGGGGAGAAGTACCCAGGTGGATTCAGCATGGTCGGTAATGTTCTGGCTCTGAGGTCACATATCTTCTTTGCATGTATCACATGTTAATGCTTTTTAAAAGAAAATGAAAAGACAACCCCTAATATTTCTACAGAGAATTACTGTTATTTCACTATGTAAGAAACATTACTCCAAAAATGCACCTAGAACCTACCAATAACAGAAGCTGTAAGAACAGAGACCGCACTAGGACTGGCCTGGCCTCTGATTGAGCCTCAAGTAGGCTCACGGCTTGGGTTAAACACTCCTGCTTCCTGTCCTCCAATACAGAGAGTTCTTAAAATTTCCTCACTGATGGCAAACGCAAGAACTGCTTCTAAAAATACCATCAGAATTGAAATGTAATTCAACTTACATATCGGGATTAACGATACTTCTCCAAAGAGAAACTGCTTTTCTTAAAAACTATTAAAAGACCATGAAAATATTGAAAGTAAACATCTCATTTATCTTAACAGCAAAAAGCAAAATATATAGGGGTGTACCTGGAAATATCCTATGCTAATGAAACCGTAAATAAGGACCATTTTTTAAAAAAGATTTTATTTATTTATTTGACAGAGAGAGACACAGCAAGAGAAGGAACACAAGCAGGGGGAGTAGGAGAGGGAGAAGCAGTCTTCCTGCCAGCGGAGAGCCTGATGCGGGGCTCAATCCCAGGAAGCTGGGATCAAGACCCAAGCCAAAGTCAGACGCTCGGCGGGGAGCCTGCTTCCTCCTCTCTCTCTGCCTGCCTCTCTGCCTACTTGTGATCTCTCTCTGTCAAATAAATAAATAAAATCTTTAAAAAAAAAAAAAAGAGGGGGCCAAAAATAGGAGACAGTATCAATAGGGAAGGTTGGCTTCCACGTCCTCTTCCCCCACCCCACAGCAATATGTAGAAAGTTTACCTTCAGAAGGAAGTTTTTAAAAGAAGCTCCAGATTACAAGGCACCAAGTACAGAAGAGGGGAGAGGTATATCACTGAACTGAGTTATGCTGACCCCTGCCTGATAGAGCTCCCAGAACTCTAGCAGTCAAGCTCAAACCCACAGGCAGGAGTCTGGAGCTTTCTTTTCCAGGAGAAAATGACCAGCCCAAGGAAAAACACCTATAGATATGAGGATTGGAGGGCTCTTTCAAGGAAGTAAGGCCCACCAAATTGATAGACTAAACCTCATTCTTAAATATGACCAGACCACCAAGGATGACCATATATTTGCTGACAAGCTTGTAAGAGGAAATAAAGAGATTAAAATAAACAGACATGTTAAAAGAATTTGAAAGAAAAAGACATCAAGGAAAAAAGAAAACTAACAGCAAGGGGAAAAAAGTAATGTCATATGAGAGTTCATCCATGAAACCAGAACAGAAGTCTGTAAAGAAAAGCGAAAAAGAGTAACATAAAGCTCTTAAAATTAAAAATGAAATATTTACTTCACCACTATACAATTCTTTTTAAGCCAATTGGAACTTTAGTTCCAGAATATTATGATACTGTTCATTTATGTCTCTTATTTTAGGCTGTCTTTTATCAGAGTTATATTAAAATTACTCCAAATATATGTTTTAAAACACATTTTGGCTTATCTAGGAGATTAGTAGCTTTGGCGTTTAATACTGTTCCGTGTATGCACTGACTTTCCTTTTGTTGGTTCTGCGTTGTGATGGATTTTAATAAATAGTGTACTTCCTTAAACGTTTTTCCAGAAATACTGGATTGATAGAACATTCCATGATACTGACATGTCACAAAGTATATTCTTCTGTATGGCTGTGTAAATACTGCTTTGTCTACATGTCTACATGTCTACTCTTACCTCACAGTCCTGCTAATTGTTGTTCCTTTGTCACCAGGCAATTAGTGAAGCAAATGAGCTATTTGATAACACTATTGGTCTCTTCCATCTTTTTTAAAAATTTAAATGTTTCTGAATTGTTTTCTTTTCCTATGAAATTATAACATATTGTTAGGATATGTATATGTGTGTATCTTTTTCAATATTCTATATGGGCTCAATAGAACTTTTGTTCTTAAGGTTTTATTCATTTGTTTGAGAGAGAATAGAAAGAGAGAGAGGGCAAGATCGGGGGAAGGGCAGAGGGTGAGAGAGAAGAAGACTCCCTTGCTGAGCAGGGAGCCCAATGTGAGGCTCAATCCCAGGACCCTGGGATCACTACCTAACTTGAAGGAAGACGTTTAATGACTGAGCCACCCAGGCACCCCTCAGGAGGGACTTTTATACCAGAAACCTCAACTCTTTCTTTAGCATAGGTAATTTTTCTTCTAGATATCTTAAAATTTTTTCCTTCTATATATCTTTTTTCTCTTTTGAAAGATTTTGTTTATTTGACAGAGATTACAAGTAGGCAGAGAGGCAGTCAGAGAGAGGACGAAGCAGGCTCCCTGCTGAGCAGAGACCCCCCCCACACACACATGTGGGGCTTGATCCCAGTACCCTGGGATCATGACCTGAGCCGAAGGCAGAGGCTTTAACTCACTGAGCCACCCAGGCGCCCCCCTTTTATATATCTTTAAATGATGCTACCTCTCCACTTTCTTCAAGTTAAGAGTGAGTGAGAAGAATAAATGTATGTTGGATATGCTGTATGTTAGATCTAGCCTCTTAGTCATTTATTTTTTATAATGCCTACTTATTTACATTTTCACTCTATGTTCTGTGAAAATTCCTCGAATTAGATTCTAAATCCCCAACCCAATTCCTAGCAGTGCTTAATTGGTATTTATTGCCAGTATTGGTGGGGCTGTCAGCAAGCAAATTTTCAATTTCCTTCTTCATAGAAGCCTACTTTTTTGGCACAATATCCCCCTCAACTGTCCTTGAGATAGCTAATTGGAGTGTATTTAAATGTCTCTTCTATTTTCTATAGGATTCATTCTACTTTACGCATTTTCCCTCAACATGTCACATCTTACCCCTGTTATGGGATCTCATCTGATAGAACAAAGTGTCTTCAGGTAGGAGTCTTCATTGTTTGCCCATATTTACCAAATGAAAATATAAATCAATTGTTTTTACAAGAACAGGTTTGACTAAGCACTTTTCTGTGTGCCAGGCACAGTGCTAAGTAATGTAATGTTCTCTCATATAAACCCTAAAATAATTCTGTGAGATAAACATTATTACCCTGAGTGTCACCCAGGGGTGAAAGCACATAGGTGGCCCTACTGAGTTATGAATTCTGTCCAAATTATTGAGGTCTTTGGCCCTTCAACCCCACTTGGTCCTCCCAGCCTCTGCTTGAGACCAATGGGACATCTGTGTAGTCAGAGCTATGAGTGCCCAGAAGAAGTCTAGGAGGAACATCTGAACTGATTTTTCTTTCTCTTTTCTGTATTTGTTATATTAGTACAGTCAGTGGAGACCTCCTTTACTTTGCCCAGATAGAAACCAGCTATAGCCCAAGCCCACTGGTTTGATTTCTTGGTCATTCTGATCTCTTTAAAATGTTGGTTCAATGATGGTACCCCCTTTGATGTTAAAAAATCTGACATCAGTTGTTATCATTACTGAGCAGAGTTATGGGCACTGTAACTAAAGGCTAAGGTTCCAAAGTTACAGAACCTTCATTCAAATCCTGCTTTACAAATTACTCTGAATTTAAGTGAGATATTTTACTTCTCTAAATATTTGCTTTTCTATAAATTAGCAATAATAACAGGTTATTGGGCAGAATAAAGCATTTAGCGCAGTGCTTGGTTTGCAGTAAACACACTAAATGTTTGTTATCATTATTTTTTATTCTACCTCAGCAATCCTACCAGGGTATCTAAGACCACCACAATAATTTCGAATTACTTGAGTTCTAGCTTCTGTGGAGGAAAAAGAGGTATAAATAGTGGAAAAGTAAAAAACCATCATTACTGACATAACATGACGTATGAAGTCTAAAGTACTGTATTGTATATATGTTTCTACATATAAAAATGCAGAGCTCAGTTTCCCACCCAGGACCTGTTGGATCAACTCTGCATTTAGACTAAGATTCCTGATTTATGTGCTTCAAAGCTCATTTTAGCTCCGTATTTATTGATTTAACAACTGAAGACACACTTGGAGTTAGCAGCAGGGCCAGTCTACAATCTGTCTCCTGACTCCCAATTCATGTTCCTCTTCTTTCTTGATTCACTCCCAAAAGAAACCCAAGGCACACAGGCTAAAGTCAGAGCTGAATTTAATTTAAATATTTAACACTGTTTATATGAGATATATATATATATATATATATATGTGTGTGTGTGTGTGTGTGTGTGTTTTCATCCTTTTTAAAAAATTCAAGTATAATTAACATAAAGTGTTATATTAGATTCAGGTGTATAATATAGTGATCTAAGAATTCCATACATTACTGAGTGCTCATCACAATGGATGTACTCCTAATCCCCTTCACCTACTTCATCCACCCCCCCTCCCGCCTCCCCTCTGGTAGCAGCTAGTTTGTCTTCTGTACTTAAGAGTCCGCATTTTCTCTTTTGTTCATTTGTTTTATTTCTTTAGTTCCACATATGAATGAAATCATTTGGTTATTTGTCTTTCTCTGACTGCCATATTTAACTTAGCATTATCCCCTCTAGGTCCATCCATGTTGTCCTGAATGGCAAGATTTCATCTTTTTTATTACTGAATAATATTCCATTGTGTATATACATCATATCTTCTTTATCCATTCATGTATTGGTTAATGCTTTAGCTGTTTCCATAACTCAGCTATACTAAGTAATGTTGCCATAAAGATAAGGGCGCATTAACTTTTTGAAACAGTGTTTTCAGAATCTATGGGTAAATACTCAGTAATGGAATTGATGGATCATATGATGATAATTCTTTTTTTTTTTTTTTTTTGAGAACTGTCCATGTTTCCAGAGAAGCTGCACCAATTTGCATTCCCACCAACGATGCACAAAGGTTCCTCTTTCTCCCCATCTTCACCAACACTTGTTATTTTCTGTATTTTTTTTTTAATTTTTGCCACTCTGACAGATATGTCAAGGGATATCTCATTGTGGTTTTAATTTTACTTTCTCTGATGATGACTGATGTTGAACATCATTTCATGTGCATTGCCATTCATAGGTCTTCTTTGGAAAAATGGCTATTGAGGTCTTTTGCCCTTTTTTAATTGGATTATTAGTTTGTATTACTTATTTGTTAACCTCTCTGAACTTCAGTTTCAACATGTGCAAATTGAAGGATATGTTAACCAACTTTAATGGTGAAGAATAACAGTGAAGACAAGAGATAGTACGTGGAAAGCCCTAGTGGAATAATGGACAAAACAATGTGTGCCGTCAAGTAAGACGGGCTGAAAACTAAACAAGATTGTGCATTTAACCAAAACACAGTTTTGGAAAGAGTACTATGGCCAGCGGGCGGTCCCTTCCCAGCCCAAACCCTCCTAATAATCACATCCTGAGACAGCTCCAACAAGGGCCACCACCGAGGAGCTCTGGGTCAGCAGCAGGAGAGTCACACTTGCTTTCTGACAAAACAAAAAACAAGACACACCTGATTTTAAACTAAAGTAACTCATTGTTTTCTGAACGACTCTTTGCTTACCCTTGCTATAAGTCCACAGGCAGATGTCAGCAAGCTGTGGAAACCCAAGTCATGAAGAATGTAGAACTGAGTTTTATAACCCTGCTTTTTAAAAATGCTTCTAAATATTTCTCCACACCTTTATTTCAGCTATTCTACAATAACAAAAGAAAAACTACATCATGCTTCCATTGCAAAGGAATGTGCCCTGAAAGCAAAATGAAAATCACATTTCTTCAAGCAAAGGCCAAAATGTGCTCTATGTCACTATCTCAATAGGCAGAAAACAGTGTAAAACTCAGTTATTTACTCTAAAGAAAGATGTTTTAGGCTGAGGTGTTGTTAAAGCACACAAACACACACAACACACTCTTGCATGATTAAATCCCTACTGCCATTAGAAAAATCAGAACAGACACATGAAAATGCTTGCCTGGGCACTGCCTATTATTCTTTAGCTCTGGCTTTGAAAGCTTAGTAAAGATTTCCTTGGAAGATAGACAACTTTAATCGCCTTTCACAGAATATTTTAAAAGTACAAAATGTCCATTGCCCACTGTGGGCCAGGGGCAAGTTGCTCAAGGCGTACACAATTGTACTAGCACATAACGCAGCCTTAAGATCGTCTTTAGAAACAATAAGGCCCCCCAAGGTGCCAAATAACCCAATTCTTAGGTCCCCATTTATGATCTCTATGATCTACTCATGTTCTTTGTCTTCATTTTCCATCTCCACATGTTCTGCATTATGAATGGTACCGTACCGGACAGTGGAAGCAGTGGAAAGCCTGCCTGCGTGCGGACATGGGGCTTGACCAGTGCCCTGCGAATGAAGGCAGCTGATACATCTCCCTTGTCTTGTTTGTCGTGGTGGAATGGGCGGACCCAAAGAAGGCTGGGCCATTACACACCCTCCATTTCTCTGCTTCAGAAACTTCTCTCTTTAAAAACATGACAACTTCCATGGACTAAATGCTGCTTTAGAATCACCAGGTGAATATACTTACAGGGGTTCAGACCAGTTGCAGTGATGGGCAACTCAGAAAGGCTCTAGGCTCTTTATATTAGGTCTATATGCAAATGTCCCACTCCCCATTTCTTTACCCACTAAGCCTTCTTCGTTTGCTATTTATTGTTAATTTAAAATGTTATACATTGGCATATAGCCAAAAATATTTTTGTGATGACTCTCATCCAAGGAGTGATTTTGCTTTCCAGGCAACATCTGGAAATGTCTGGAGAGATATTTGTCTGTTACAACTGGGCTTAAGAGGTGCTGCTACCAGTGGCACAAGCAGGGATGCTGGTAATATCCTACAAAGCATAGGGCAGATCCCCACAAGAAAGGATTATGTGGCCCAGAACATCAACAGTGCAGAGGTAGAGAAACCCTAAACACAAAACTGGAAAATTGAATGGAAAAGGAGATCAGGACAAAGCAAAAACTGGAAGCAGGATGGTATAATTCAGTAAGAGGCAAAGATTTTGCTGTAAGTGGCCTATGGATTTGCCTCTGAGCTTCCTATCACCCAAACCAAAGACAGAATACCATATGGTAGAGGAAACAGTGCCCACGAGATAAAAACTAACCACCAACCACCCTGGGGAAGTTTCTGCTGGCCGACAAATCTGGTGAGAATTCTTCCTAAGGCCAGCATAAAAGAGACACAGGGTGATGGAGAGAACCACGTCTTCTACCATGAAGGCCCCAAAGGATAAATCCAAGTGTGGTTTCAGGGCAGCTAGTTCTCATAGCAGCCCATAGTGTAAGGTTGGGACAAAACCCAACACGAGAACAAGTCTACAAAGGATCCAAACTGGTAGACCCAATTCACTTCTGTTCTGTTTTGCCCTGGTGGCAACATGTAAAGAGTACTGGACAGGCCATAGATTTTTCAGAAAATGTTTCATGTACTCTGTTTCTCATAGTACACTCCAGTAACACTTGGGCAACAGAGAGTTTGAAGTTCTCTCCTGCTATTGGAACAGATAGGCTTTTCAATAAGGGACTTCCACAGAGGTATACTAAAAGCAAGCTCCATGGCCAAAGCAAGAAGCTAGACTTCCCAAACAAGAAGACATGCATCCACTTTCTTAATGATATAAGAAAACAAGAGGGCAAAACAAGTCTGATTTTACCAGTGACATATCTCTCAGCCGTACTAGGGGACAATATGGACTAGACTGAGCTCACACAGCTAAACCCATAATCCAATTAATCCATTATCACAAGATTCAAAGACCAAGAAAAGTTACTTAAAAAGTATAAAATGAATCCTATTGGATAGAACTAGTAATTTAGTTTGGAAAAATGTAAAACAGCTACTTGATACCATGTACCAAAAGTATAGCTTATAAATGTAAAAATTTAAATGTTAAAAAATATAACCAAGAAATAATTAAGAGGATATATGTTATTTGGTCTATTTACATCATCTAGCAATCTATTCTTAGAAAGGAGAAAGTATTTTAAGGTTACCCTTCTTGCAATGCAAGAAAATAGTGAGTAAAATATTGGTAATTTCACTTAATCAAGTTTAATGCCATGGGTTTTTGAACATCAAAAATGTCATAAAACCTAGGATCCAGAGTGTAGTGCCCAATTCCATTCTCCGATAAAGAAACCAGAGCTCCTTGGAGAAATGGCTGATTCTAGGACTGAAACAGGAAAGATACAAGATGGACCCATGTGCCTTTTGCAGTACCAGGAACTAAGGAAATGCTCAAACCAAACCAAAAAGTCCTGGATGATGATAACCCACACGGTGATGGTGTATGTCAAAAGAACAAGAGTCAACTGAGATAGCTCCCAATGCCCAAAGCTGGAAAAATTTGAGCAATGAGAAATGAATAATGTATCACTGGACAATAACTTGAAACATAAAATAAATATTCACGAGTCCATATCGACATAAATAAATGAATGAATAAACTATTAAGTGGAGGAAAAGAGACAAATCTCCTGTGGAGAAAAATTCCAAATAATTTATGTAGGTAGGTACTCTGCCCTCAAGGAAGTAGAGCAGAGTCCTGACCCCTTAAATGTGAACTGCATGTTGTGACTTCCTTCCAAAGAGCACCATGTGGGAAGTGGAGAGAGTGGAGTGGAGGAACCTGACAAACACACCTCGGACAGGTGATCAAGGTCAGCATCAACAGTGAGAAGTCCCTCAGACAGAATGTACCTTTGATACAAGGTGATGAAATGATGTTCTACCTCTATGGTCTTCCTAGTCAAAACACAGGACCCCAGGCTAATCATGAGAAGAAATTCCAACAGAAGGATGTGCTACAAACACCTGACTGGCACTCCTCAAAACAATCATCAAAAACAAGAAGCGTCGAAGAAGCTGTTACAGCCAAGAAAAGCCAAGATGACCAAATGTAAATAGCTATCCTGGGGGGATTCCTGTAACATAAAGGGGATGTTAGGAAATCTGGAAGTATGGCCTTTAGTTAATAACATATAAATACTGGCTTATTAATTGTAACAAATGTAACATTAATATTAGATATTAATAATAGGGACACTGTGTGTGAGGTACATAGAAATTTTCTGTAATAACTTCTCCAATTTTTTTGGAAATCTGGAACTGTTATAAAATTAAGTCTATCTTTCAAATGCCATAAGCCTTCAAAAAGTTACATGTAGAATTACCAAAGAACCCAGCAATTCCACTCCTAAATTTATACCCAAAAGACGTGAAAAGAAACAAAGACATGTTAACGGTAGTATTATTTACAATAGCCAAAAGGTGGTAGAAACAGCCCAAATGTCCATCAGCTGAAGAATGGTTAAGCAAATTTGAATACACACAATGGAGATCATTCAGCTGAAAAAAATTAAGTTCAGACATGGGCCACGACTCAGAAGAGTCTCAGAAACATTATGCTAAGTGAAAGAAGCTGGACACAAAAGGTCATATATTTAAAACAGATCACACAGATTTATTTAGAAGGAAGATTATCTTATTAATAAAACAGTGAAAATTGGCAAGAAGCTAAAGGCCCAGCCATAGGACTTTCATTAAACAAACTGGAGAGAGTCTATATCTAAAACCAGCTGAACAGTGTCAAAGTCATCTCGCATTATTTGATGATGTTATCACAATAAACTGGGGGAAAATGACTTGCAGAAGATTTAAATATATGTATTATGAGTGTATATTCATATGGTGATGGGAAAAAAACCTACATTTTCTATAATGAATATGGATCTCTATATATAGAGAAAAAATTTTTAAAATAGCAAAAGGCTTAAACAATGTTATATTATCCAGACAGATTTTTTTCACCTAGTGATGAAAAACTTACTTAAGGCCTCCTGCTTCCACATCTGAGCTCTGATCACGGAGCTGGCTTGAAATTAAGAACTAAAGGGGAAAACAATTTCGGAGTAACAGATAGCCAGTTAACGGCTTGATAAAGGAATAGTGGACTTCCTTTTTGTTGTTGTTGTTGTTGTTTTTTTTTAGATTTTATTTATTTATCAGAAGGGGGGGGGGGGAAGCACAGGCAGACAAAATGACAGGCAGAGGTAGAGGGAGAAGCAGACTCCCGGCTGAGCAAGGAGCCCGATGTGGGACTCAATCCCAGGACGCTGGGATCATGACCTGAAGCGAAGGCAGCTGCTTAACCAACTGAGCCACCCAGGCGTCCCTGGACTTCCTTTTAAAAAATGTTAGAGGCCACACTGTGGGTATGTAGCACTGGGACCCTGCCTGCTGGGTTGAGGATAGATGAAACCAACCTTCAGAGGGCACTTCCATTGGCAGAATGTCATCACATGACCCCCACCTACTTTGTAGATTAACCGGGTAGGTAAGGCAAAGTTATTAATACCTAACCAGAAAGAGCTATGAGGCTTACAAAATTTAAATGAATAACTTAGCCCTTCAAATAGAAAGTTGGTGAAAATTCTTAAATTCAGAAGCATCTCCTTTGAGTCCCAAAACAGCAAGAAATAAAAAATTAAACGGGCAACAGGATTCAGGCTGGCCCTGGCAGAGCCCCTGGTCTTAGCCAAACACTGCATCTCCCAAACGTGTGCATGCCTTCTGTTTTATTTATTTAAGTGACAGGACATTTTTAGAAAGATTTCAATTTGCTATTGGAACAATGGTCCCCTTTTCAAATTGATTTGCGTGTCCTGTTAGCAACCTGGTCCATGTTTTTTTGGGTGTGTGTGGGTGGGCGGGCAAGGATATAAGTGTGGTAAGTTCATTAATAATAGTTGTTTTCAAATTCAGAACTAGAAGATAAACCTCCAGGTGAAATCGTAAATCTCAATTTATTCAGAGATACAGGTGCAATCCCTGACTCAGGCTATAGAGGTCCTCAGAGAGCAGTGGGTCTCCCGCTGACTCACGCGCTTCCTTCTGCCTCCTCCCCCACCCCGTGCTGCACGGAGGCCGCTTCACGACCTCTGTGTAGAAGCAAAGAGTGGAGTTACCACTGGGTAGTAATAGTGCACAATTACTAAGACTTGCTAAGGGCACTCTGGTCCAGTCCCAGATTAATCGTATTACACGTATGTCCTCATTTATGCCAGTAACACTCCTAGGAAATGAGCACACAATTTTTCCAGTTTCACAGATGGAGAGACCAAACCTTTCAACTTGCCCGTCGCCCACAGCTAAAAACGTCTGCGGAGTCCATTCTCTTGACCTCCTCGTCAGTTCACACCACAAGATGCCCCACTCCCCTGTATGAGGTCGCTGCGCAGGGCCAGGAGCCCTGAATAAAGTTTGAGGAAACCAGGGTGGAGCGAGGGAGCCGGGAAGGGGTGGATGGTCCCAAATCAGGTCACTTTGTCTTTGGATGAGTGAAAAAGTGCACATTGAGTAGGGGAGAGATTGGCGGGGAAGCAATGTCCCAAGTGCTGACATAGCATCCAGGCCCCAGCGAGGGAGGGAAAGCTGCAGCGCTGGGGAGGCCAGTGAAGGAGAGGAGCCAGCCCATTCCTCACACAGCCATGGCAGCAGGAAGGACAAACTCCCCAGTGTGTGTAGGAGAGGCTCTGTGCCCTTCCGCCACCACTTTTCCTCCCTGCAGGGCAGACAGTAGAGCTGCTAAGGGCAGGGTGGCTGCAGACAGAGGGGGCATGCAGGGCTGCGGCCTCCCTGAAGAACAACACCCCCAGTCAACAGAAACATCAGCTGGTCCTAGCAAAGATGCCTCACTTTTCCTGTGTGATCAGCACCGGAAACAGGTGGTAGGCTTGGAAAATCCACATGATGGGGGGATCTCAGTGTTTGTGGACAGTGCTCGTGTCCAGCCTGATGACAAGGGCAGCCAGAGGGTCTGTCTCAGAGCTACCCTCTCAATGTGGTGCCTCTCATCTTCATCCTGTTAGAAAGCCCCTCCTTGGGGTAGCAGGTCAGGCCAGAACTGAGGAGGTATGACACATACCAGAGAGTTTTCTGGGAATGTCAAAGTCAATGTTGGGGACAACACTGAGATATGGCAGGGGGTTTGGTTCTTCCAGATCCGGGTGGGGTTGAGGGTTTACAAGAAGGAAAGACTGAGACCCAGGGAAAACTCGATAATGAATTAGAGCCCTACATCTGAGTGCACACTGTGGAAGCATGATCCCACAGACTGCTCAGTTGCCAATGCACCCAAGAAAGCAGGCTGGGGCCAGGTGGGCCGTGGGGCAGGTATGACGAGATCTTGGCTAAAAACACTGCATGACATCCTGAAATCCTGCCTCGACCTGGAGACTCATACCCATTGATCTAAGCGTGAAGGATGTGGTAGTTTGTCTCTTAGGCTAAGAACGATGTGCGGCAAGGTGTTTGAGCAAGTCCTCCACAGTCCTCAGTGGGGAGAATGAGGTCACTCCATGTGCCAGGCTTTTGGGGACAGAACCAAAGCCTCCTTCTCCCCCAAGGGCATGCATACTGTCTTAGCCAGGAGTGTGCCCAGACTGAGGAATTATAAGGTAGAAAGTACACATCCAAGTGGACAGATAGAATAAATGGTGGTGGGCTATGTAAAACAAGAGCTCCTGGTGCCTCCAAGTCTTTTAAAAATTGGGGCAATGACAGAGGCAACTCATTCTGTTCTAGATGTGACTAGGAGGTAGAACCTGGAGCAGCTTATCCCAGACTACAGCCAACCAAAGGACTCTGGTCAAGTCTTTTTTTTCCCCTCCCCTTAAAGTATATACTTTTATTAAACTGCCTCACTGTCTCAGCCAATGCCCAGGGAGAACAAAAGTCTTCACACATTGAAAGTTTGGTGGCAAAAAAGGGGGTCATTATGACTGACCACTCAAAATAGTCCTAGCCACAGCAAACAGACAAAAAGAAATAAAAGGCATCCAGATCAGCAAGGAAGTCAAACTTTCACTATCTGCAGATGACATGCTGGTCTACATAGAAAATCCAAGACTCCACCAAAAAATTGCTAGAACTGATATATGAATTCAGTAAAGTTGTAGGATACAAAATGAATGTACAGAAATCTGTTGTATTTCTTTACACCAATAAGGAAGCAGCAGTAATAGAAATCAAGGAATCTATCCCATTTACAGTTGCACCAAAAATGGTAAGATACCTAGGAATAAACCTAGCCAAAGAGGTAAAAGATCTGTACTCTGAAAACTATAAAACATTAATGGAAGAAACTGCTCATGTGTTAGAAGAACGAACATTGTTAATGCAAACCCTATCAAAATATCAACAGCATTTTTCACAGAGTGTGAAAAAACCATCCTAAAATTTGTATGGGGCCACAAAAAAAACCCAAATAGTCAAAGTGACTTGAAAACAAAAAGCAAAGATGGAGGCATCACGGTTTGACTTCAGGTTACATTAAAAAGCTGTAGTGATCAAGACAGAATGATACTGGCACAAAAAGACCCAGAGATCAATGGGACAGAAAAGGAAAGTCAGAAATGAACCCTTAACTGTATGGTCAATTAATCTCTGACAAAGCAGGAAAGAATATCCAATGAGGAAAAAAGCAGCCTCTGCAACAAATGGTGTTGGGAAAATTGGATGACACTGTGCAAAAAATGAAACTGGACCACTTTCTTATACCAAACAAAAAAATAAATTAAAAATGGATCAAAGAGCTAAAAGTGAGACAAGAAATCATTAAAATCCTAGAGGAGGACACAAGCAGTAACCTCTTTAACACTAGCCACAGCACCTTCTTTCTAGATACGTTTCCTGAGGCAAGGGAAACAAAAACAAAAATAAACTATTGGGACTTCATCCAAAAAAAAAAAAAAAAAAAAAAAAAAGAAAGAAAAAAGCTGAACAGTGAAAGGAACAACCAACAGAACTAAAAGTCAGCCCATGGACCAGGAGAAAACAATTGCAAATGACATATCTGATAAAGGATTATTTTCTAAAATAGATAAAGAACTTTAAAAACTCACACAAAAAATATAATCTAACTAAAAAATGGGGAGAAGACGTGAATAGACTTTTTTCCCCTAGAAGACATACAGATGGCCAACAGATATGTGAAAAGATGTTCAACATCACTCATTGTCAGGCAAATACAGATCAAAACTACAATGAGATATCACCTCATACCTCTCAGAATGGCTAAAATTAACAACAGAAGAAAGCACATGCTGGTGAGGATGTGGAGAAAAGGGAACCCTCTTACACTGTTGGTGGGAATGCAAACTGGGGTAGCCACTCTGGAAAACAGTATGGAGTTTCCTCAAACAGTGAAAAATAGAACTACTCTATAATCCAGCAATTGTACTACTTGGCATTTACCCAAAAAATACAAAAACACTGATTTGAAGAGATACATGCATCCTGTGTTTATAGCAGCATTATCTACAATAGCCAAATTATGGAAACAGCCAAATATCCAACAAGTGACAAATGGATAAAGAAGATGTGGTACACATATGCAATGGAATATTACTCAGCCATTAAAAAGGATGAAATCTTGCTGTTTGCAATGATACTGATAGAGCTAAAAGCATTATGTTAAGTGAAATAAATCTCTCAGAGAAAGACAAATACCATATGTGTTCACTCATGTGTGGAATTTAAGAAACAAGTGAGCAAATGGAAAAAGGTGGGGGCAAACCAAGAAAAGACTCTTAAGTGTAGAAAACAAACTAATGGTTACCAGAGGAGAGGTGGGGGGTGGTTAAAAGGTGAAGAGGGTTAAGGAGTGCACTTGTGATGAGCACCGTGAGATGTGTGGAGTAGGTCAATCACTAAACTGGGCACCTGAAACTAACATTACACTGTATGTTAACCAACTGAAATTTAAATAAAAACTTCAAAAAAAGATGGTAGCTGAAAAAATTTTAAAAAATAGGTATTCGAAAAAAAAAAAAAAAAAAAGAACAAGCATTCAGGCAGAAAATGAAAAAAATAGACTACATAATTTCTATAAAAGCAATGCTATCACCCTCTCCTGAGTGGACTAGGCGAGGTCTGAGCCATTCTCCTTAGGGAGATGTGGGGAGGTGTTTGGGAAGGTGTGCATCTTCCTGGAACAATGCATCTCATGATGTTTGGAATGACTCAAAAAAAAAAAGTATACAATCCAAACACTCAAGTCACACTGCAGAACTTTGGGGAATAGAATTCCAACTGACTACTGTCACCTTCACCATTCCAGTTTTTAAAAATCCTGAGTCAAGCAGCAAAAAATAAATTCAACCATGACAATGTCATCTCATTTTCTGCACAAGTGAGGGTTTGTCAAGAAAGAAGGTAACACGCTCTGTCTGCCTGGAAGCACTTGGTGGGGGGTAAGGTGGAGGGGCTGGACTTGTGGTTCTCCGGCTTGCTTGATCCACATCTACCAGAAGGTGGGCAGGGAGGCCAGAATGGAACCACGGATCCACAGAGATGCTTGTAGTCAGCATGATGATCTCAGCCTTGATCATGCTGGGAGTCAGTGAGGAGCTCCCTCTTCAGCCTACTGGCAAAGCCTTGGTAAAGGTGGTCCCACCAGATAGCACTGCATTGGTATAAGTGCCACATGTTGTGGACAGTCACACTTCACACTGGGGTTGCAGTTAGTTTCATGAATGTCTCAGGATGCCTTGCCCAGGACAGAAGGCTAGAAGAACCCTAGGGCAGCAGAACATCTTGTCACCAGTGGTAAGAAGTTGACCTCCTCAGGCTCATAGCTCTTCTCCAAGGGGAGCTGGAGCTTGCTAGCCATCCCCTGCTCCAAGTCCAGGGCAAAACTGCAGGGCTTCTCCTTGAGGCTTCATACAGTTTCCTGCCTGGCATGGTGGTAAAGCTCCATGAGGATCTTCCACGGCAATCTGTCAGGTCCCAGACAGCTGGGTCCACACACGGGGTGGCATGCCTACACGGATGGGCTCAGTGTGAGTGAGCGCATTGCTGGAGTCCATCACATGCCTGCAGTATGGCCAGAAGGGTAAAGGACAGCATGACTAGCTAGGGTGCTAGAGGTCGTGAATGTGATCTGGGTGGTATTCTCCTGGCCTTAGGTTTGGGGGGTGGGTCTCAGTCAGCTCATAGGGTGCTCGCTCCTCAGAGGCCACATGCAACTTTCTATAGAATGTGGTGCTAGATCTCTTCCATCATCCCAGCTGATGACAATGCCATGTTTGGTGGGGTACTTCAGGCTCAGAGGCACCTGGACTGGATCCTGATGGAAAAACCAAGTGGCACTCGGAGAACTTGGAGGATCGGAGGTTTACCACACACAGGAAACAGGGTAGGGAAGAAGAACCCAGAGAGGCTTTGAGACAGGGACTGGAATTCCTTTGCTGGTTTGGTCGGCGATCTTACAGTACAGTTTTTCCTTTTCATTCCCCTCTTTGACGCCCCTTCAAACACCTAGTTTAGAAGGCATCATTATCATCTACTACAGGCCTACAAGGCTAGTATCTGAGCGGTGGCTAACCTGGTAACAGTGTTTTCTATAAACTTAGTAATCCATCCTAAGGGTCCTAAGGTTGCCCAATATGCAGTAAGTTTCTGGGAGAAATTCCAATCAGAAAGTGCAGCAACATAAAGTCTGACTCCTGAGGTGAAGGATATCACATCAATGATAGCCAGGGACCAAGGCGAACAGATGTCCATCAGTTAGTGGGGTCTCACTGAAGGTGGTTCTGTAGGTTCTGGTTGGGCTTTCCACTGTTATGATTCCTCCTCCAACTGGTGAGCCTTCTTTACTCTGGAATGTTGGATCCAGGGAGTGATAGCTCCAACTCTAACAGCAGTGGGACTTGCCAGTATCACTGGATGGGGGCCTGTCCAGGTGGGTTGGAAAAGCTCTTTTTTAAATCTTTTACAAATATCATGTCCCCTGGTGGTTGGGGATGAGCCCAGTTACCCATGGGGATTGGGATCCTTTCTAAAGCTTCTCGGGAGATGCACCTTAGAGTTTTACCTGGTGCTTGGAGGTGTTGGGATACATCTAAGTTTCCAGTATGTTCAAGGTCTCTTCTAAACCTGCTTATTATGAGAGATGGCCTTCCATAGAGCCTTTGAGGTGAATTATAGCTACAGGAATCTTTTAAATCCAATTTGACTAAAATAAACAAGATCAATCACCTCCAATATTTATGCTCTACAGAAGTAGATGTTCAGCTCCAGGGATGAGGATAGCTGGGTTTAAAGTCTGACAGGATTTAGGTATTATTTTTTAAAGCATTGCCTGGTTTTAATAAATCTGCCTCCCATCGTCTACTGGGGGCCGCTGGTCTCTTGTCTAGCTTAGGTAAACATTATTCAAAGATAACCAGAACTAGAATTTAACATCCACAAAGTTATGTTATTGAAACATAATTTTTCTCTATAATAACCTTCATTTCCAGAGATAGCCAAATAAGACTAATTTGTGTGAAAAACAAGTCCAGATTTAGCAAACAGCATAATTATTTACATAAGCTCAGCGAGAATGATTGATCATATAGATCTTTTAGAATCCACTTTGCTGGAACTTTTATAAGGAATCTCTAGGTTGAACTTCTAGTAGCCTCTCCAGGCCAGAAGCCCAGCCAATTACTTGCCATCAGACATGCCTGCAATGTCTGGAAAATGATTTGGGAGAATTCCTCTTCCTGAGGTCCCCAGAGTATTCTGAGGTTCCTGTACCTGCCAGGAACTGACATTCTTTACTCACCTGGTGAGGCTGCTGGGAACTCTGTAAGGAAGGTATCAGGCCAACAGTTCCAAGGGCTCCAGGTTTCATAAAGTCAACCTTAGTTCCTTTAACCTGTCTGGTCATATCTGAGTTTACATGTGTCTTTCTCAAATATACATTCTAGTCAAAACCTTGATAAAATAGCCAATTGTTTCCAATAGTGTCCAACAATGTTACAAGAAGAACAGATTCTTACTGAACTTATGCAAATGACTATGATTGCCACAGAAGAAAGAATACATACTGAGACCTCTGAATCTTAGAGGGTTCAGATAGAAAAGTTGAATGCTTCAATTTGTTCACAAATGAATACTTAAAGTTTTTCTTAGTTAGTCCCAGAAATTCTTATTCATTTCAGTTTTGATCTTGAAGATATTGAATACCTGTTTTTGTCCTACAAGTCCTTTACATTAACTTTCTTGAAGATGAAACTCATTTTGTAAGACAGTAAGAACAATTGTGAATGACAAAAACTCAGAAACAGACACTGCCAATGGTACAACACAAGAGTTCACCATGATACAACTGACAAGGAAGCTTAGTTATTCTGTGACCTGCAACACTCCAATAGCCAGAACACTGAGCGATTATCTTGTTTAGTATATTAAAACTTTAGGAACTGAAAAAAACAAAAACAAACAACTTTAGGAACTACACATTACCTCCAGAGTAGTTAACAAGACCCTTCCAAATGTTACCAAGGGTTATCATTTGTTTAACAGTACTTCTGGAATGACTTAGCCTATCAAATAAAAGGCCTAATAAGTTAAGAAGACTTCATTTACAACTTAAATCTTGGGAAGTTTGTTAAAACCTTAGAAAGTTTTAAAGCACAGGCCTAAATAGGATTAGGGATGGTAAAGACCTGATAAGGTCAACACACAGAAACTGGTTTTTCTGGGCAGGCAGAGAGAAAACAGCTATTTGCATTTTCTCATCAAGAGCAGAGCAACAACTGGAGAATACTTTGTCTTTTTGAACTGAGTGAAAGCAGACTTTCAATCTTATACCAGTGAACTTTAAAATCCATTCATTTCAATCTTGGCCCATCCCGACCACATCTAAAATTCTGTTCCAAAATTTTCCCTCCATAAACCTTCTACAACTTTCCTTTATGTTCAGCTTTTGTCCCAAGCCATTTCTTTCTAAACAACCATCTCATTTAGGACAAAATAACCTTCTTTTACCTTCGACAAAAATGCATTCCCATTCCTATCTTTCTTACATATTTCTTACTTTTCCACATACACAGTTGTTTTCCTTATTTCCATCAGTCTTAGTTACAGTTAACAGAATGTTTCATCTTTAGAAACCTTAGTCTCTAGTAAAGACTAAGGAGTAACCCACTGTGAACTGTTACACCAGAATTCTTTAGAGGGCAAATTTATGAATCAGTTAAGCACTAAACATGTTTACCAACAGATTTAAATATCCTTAGTTACTTTGTAATAAGAAGTTCAAAGCACAAACCTATGTCCAGTTATCAATGATTTAGCACTTTATCTTATTTGGAAAAGACCAAGATGTCTGACGAATTTAATTCCATTTATCATCCAAGCAAAACTTTAAGGTTTCAGGTTACCAAAGACTTTGAAATCTATCTTAATAATTACCCATGAAAACTTTGATGAGACAGACAATTAACCATCATTTTTGTCATCTTTTTGCTAACAAATTGCAACAGAGATAACACGAGGTTATTTGACTTTCAGTAAACCTTGACAGAATAAAAGATTCACATTTACTGCTGATAACTTAAAAGACCTGTCTATCTTAAACCAACAATCTTAACTTGGTTTAAATACTGAATTATGTTCCATCTGGATCCTCCCCATGGTCTATTTTTACCTGAGATGTGTGGGGAGATCTGGAGTGGGAGGTGTTAGGTCCAGGGGAAGCTCTTCTTGCTCCTTGACAGTGAAGGGAGAAGGAGCCACTGAGATACAGAAGCCAGTGATGCAGGCCACACCCAAGGTGGTGCAGAAAGGGGATGGGGGGAAGGGGAGAGAGAAGAGACAAAGTGTTGCCAGAGTGCAGAGAAAGGGTTCCCTGGTCAGGAGCTCATCTGCTCCAACAGAGGAGCAGACACCATGTTTTCCTGCCAACAAGGGGGGTGGGGCATAGACAGTCCTTGTTGGAAATAAAGGGAGTTTTGGAAGCTACTTGGGAATATTCCTTAAATTCCCTGTCATGAAGGACACCTGGGATCATGACCTGAGGGGAAGGCAGACGCTTAACCCACTGAGCCACCCAGGCGCCCTACCCCACCCTTAAACGTAAGGATGAGAGTTCTTGTCATTTTACATCTGTTTCTGTCTGGATCTAGTTTCCTGTTGAGCTGTCAGAGCTGCTAAATCCAAGATATCCCCCCACACTCCACTTAGAAGCAGCAGGAGCACTGTTTTCCTGCAGCTCAGCTTTAGGTCCCCGCACTTCCTGACATCTTTGTCCAGAGCTCATCCCCGTTGCTGCCCCTGATAGGTTTTGCTTCCTTACAACCTTTGGGCTGCAAATATCCTACTTTGGTCCTTCCTATTAGCACAGAATTGGACCCATGGGGGTAGATATCTGAAGCCAAGAATCAACATATGGTAATTGGTCAGGGTGTCTGGGAGTCCCAACCATAATTTTGTAAATGACCTGGAGAGTGGGTAGGTCTTAGGGAATCCTGGGAGGGCCAGCTGACCCCAAAGGTGGCCCCTTCCAGTTCACATAATGTGCCTAATTTCCCAGGAGACGTTTTGACCCCATGGTCTCATGAGAATCCCTTCTTACAATTTTTTGAGCATACAGTCTAAGACCCTAGGTTTTGAAGAGCTCCCACCCATGAGGAACATGGGCCACCTGGTCCATCCTGTGTGCTCCCTCCCTAGGTCACTGGCATAAAGAAAAACGAGGGTGGGTGTCCCTCCAGAGGAGAGACCAGCCAGCTGCCTGCCTGCTCACCCTCCCAGAGACCTGAGTGCCTCTTAGCCATAGTGAGTCCATATAAACCCCGGACTGGAGCCCAAAAAGGGCTCGCCTTAGACCTTATGAGGTCACCCTGAAACAGTTTAGGGCCCACTCGGACTCCGTAGGCTTCTGGGGACCCTTCGGGAGTCCGCCTGACAAGTCCGGTGGAACTGCACATTCACTCCCGCGTTCACACCAGAAGATTTCCCGTTCCTGCCTTACCCCGGGGGGGGGGGGGGTGGGGGGAGGGCTGTGGAATTCCTTTTGGAAATCCCTTCCTGTCCCCGCTTTTGGGGGGTTCCTGACCTGAAGGACCTCCCCCACCTCACGGAGTCCTTTCCCGTGAGATCTCTAAGAGGTCTCTGGGAAGGGGTCAATCTCCACTTCCACCCTCATGGGTGGGCCTGACTGGGTCCAGGGGCCCCAGGCCTCACCGGAATCCGAACTTGGGTCCAAGTCCTCACCTGCCGAGTCTCCTTTGAGTCCCCCGGGCACAGCAGGGCAGACCAGTCCGTGGTGACTGGGCGGGAGACTGCCGGAAATCAGCGAGGCGCGCCTTCTCCTTTACGACCCTCTTCCGTCAAGGCCCGGGGGTGCCGCAAACCGGAGCCTACAAGGGGCCAGTGTAGTTGGGTTTCCGGGTTGGAAAACCAAATGTTATGGAAACGGGACTGGGTCCTGGCGGAAGAACCAAGCGGCACTCGGAGACCTTGGTGGATCCGAGGTTTATTTAACACGGGAGGCTCAGGGAAGAGTGGTCTCCAAAGGTGTGCGCCTCCAGCACAAGCGGGGAGGGGAATTTATACCCCTCTACTTCCGCATAGTGCTTTTGGCGCAGGGGGGAAACGGGGTTGGAAAGAAGACCCTGCAAGGGCTTTGAGACAGGGTCTGGAATTCCCTTGCTGGCTTGGTGGGCCAGCTGAGAGTGCAGTTTTTCCCTTATCGCACTTACTATGGGCCTAGTATTGATGAGGGAGCAGGAGGCTGGCTGAGGACAATGCAAAAGCTGGCGCCTTGCACCCCCTCTTCACCCACTCCCCTCCATATGTGTAGCATTCCTCAGGCACCCCTGATCGCCATAAGACAATAAATAGTTAACTTGCAGGGATCGCAATCCTGCAGAACAGGAATTTCCCTTGCTCTACAAGATGTCCTAGAGACCTAAACAGGGAGGTTACCTTATCAATAGCACAAATTTCCAGAGTCAAATAACTCTTGGTTCCTGAAGCCCTAATGTCCCCCTCCCACCATAAACTGGAGGAGACTGGGGTAGAAGGGAATGTAAATGATAGCCAGATCATAATGCCCCACCAAGAATCCCCCATTATCTTGATGTTAGTGCCTGACCTAAAGACAACATTGATCAGGCCATAAGGGCAAAGACTCCCCCCCGCACCTTGTAGGCCCTCCCTAGCATGTGAGAACTCTGTCAAAATCTCCCATTCCTTCACCACCTCCCCCCAACCGTGGGGTATATAACATGCCCACCTTCACAACCCGGGGCAGCAGCTCTTCCTGCCCACGGGTCCTGTCCCCGTGCTTTAATAAACCACCATTTTGCACCAATGACGTCTTAAGAATTCTTTCTTTAGTCATCGGCTCCGAACCTCCTCACCCCACCGAACCTGACTTTGGTTCTGGGACTTCATCAGTATAGGCCCAGTAACCTATCGACACATCCTTCTGGGCCACATGCACAGTCCTGCTGAGGGTGCCCCGCAAGGGGAAGGAAGAACAGCCTCAGGGCTACGATCCTCCCTGACAGATGGAGGTGGGGTCGGGACAAACCAGGACCCTCATTTCTGAGCATGAGACACACATGAAGCTAACAAGGGGATGCTGAAATTTGGGTCCTAAAAGAACCAATCTTAAGTGCAGCAGACAGATCATCCAAAAGTTGTGTTGTCAAATTTCAAATGTAAAACAAAATTGTGGAAGGCATATCTGGTAGGCAGAGAAGCCGGGCCTGTAGGGAAGGAACATGGGAGACAGCCAGGCAGCATGGTGGTGTCACTCCTGAGCTGAAATTAAGAGGACACACTGGCTTTATTTGTGAACAGGAGCAAGGCAGGGTGGTCTCCTCAATACGACAGCCAATCATCCTGGAGTTCACTTCTTCCAGTTTCCTTTCAAGTACAGTCATTCCCTGTAGTAGATTCTGTGTGTGAATGTATTTCTAAGAAGTCTCTATTTGGGAGAGAAAGCAGCGCTTGAGGAACATGGGAATGTGTGTAAGATTTACGCCCGGGTTGGCAGTGGGGATGGGGGTGAGGGGGGGCGGGCGCCTGGGTGGCTCAGCTGTTAAGCAGCTGCCTTTGGCTCAGGTAAAGATCCCGGGGTCCTCTTGCTCCTGGCTCAACGGGAAACCTGTTTCTCCCTCTCCCACTCCCCCTGCTTGTGTTCCCTCTCTTGATGTTAGCTGTGTCTAGGTCAAATAAATGAATAAAACCTTTAAAAAAAAAATTACCCAGGAACTTGTTTTGAAATGCTGATTTTAGGCACAGCAGGAGACAGTTTCCAGGGCCACATTCCTGGGAGCTCGGAATCTGCATTTTTAATTAGCCTCCCTCGAGGGCTTCTTATGTAGGATAGCCAAGTCACAGGTTAAGAAACAAAAGCAGACATCCCACTCCTCAATCAGACCCCAGTGCTAGTCCATCCTGGTGTTCAGGTTCTCAGAGAAATCTGCCTCATAGAGTGTGTGCAACACAGAACAATATATAAATACAGAAGGCAGACCCCAGTCCACACATATTGTGAGCATTTTCTCAGGAGGAATAAAACATTGTAGTTAACTGCATTCAAAAGGCCAGAGACTAAAGTAGGACCAGAAGCAAAAATCCTGTGGTATGATTTAGAGCCTGGCAGTGGTCCCTTGGGGGCTGACATAATTCAAGTGCTTAGTTCTCCTTACTGTCACCAAAGATTTTTATTTCCTCAGTTCCTTGCAAACTGCAAAATAAGTTTTCTAAAATCTAAATTTTTCACACGCATACAATAGTAAAACCCAAGAGAATTGTCAATGCTCTTGGCTGCATTCCAAGAAAAACACACTCCAAGGAAACCAGGGGCCCAAAAGGGCCCAGCCAATCGCCTCGTGTAGCTCAACTCCCAACTGTAAATGAAGCACTTTGATGGTCAGTGGGCCAAGGTGTCCTGCCTTTGGGCGATTCCTGGGCAGGTGACTTCAGCTGGATTCCAGAACGATGTGGGTGGTGCTCCCTGGTGAGCCAGTGGAATCAGGAGTTTCCTCAGGACTCCTCTCAGTGGACTCAGGCAAAGAGCAGCAGAGCCAAGGGGGTGCGAGGCTGGAGTAGGGGGTGGAGGTGGAAAACGTCCCCCGCCCCCAGTGCTGGCAGACAGACAGGTCCCCAGCCAGCTTTCTCCTTACTTAAGAGGGAAATGGCAAAACTATGTTGGGCTCTCCTGATCTATGGGAGAAAACTGAAAGAAATATATTGAATTGTCGTTATCATCTAAGCTTAGATGGATCATGACATTTCTAAGAAAATACCTTCCAGAAAATCACAAAAGACTTGACGGATGACGAAGGCCAGGGCGATGGACTTGAGAATTCTTCACAGTGGATGCACGCTGCAAGGGAACAGCAGCGTTCCACCGGCACTGGCATCTGCTCAGGAGGAATCCAGGACAAGAGCACAGTAGGATTCTTCTGGAGAACTGACATGAAAGGACACAGGAGCCTTCAGAGGGGCAGTCACTGGTGTGAAAGGAAAAGGTCTTGTAACCTGTGCTCTCCTCATTGGTATGAGGACCCTCCTAATTTCAGCTCAGCCTCATCCCTCTGCATGTAGCCAGATAAAGGGAAGCCTTAATAAAAATAACAACAGTTGACAGAGTTAAAAAAAAATTAATGAAGAGATTATATACAAATTAAATATAATAAAAAAGGAATTTCAAAATCCTAAATTTCAAGGATTAGAGATGAATAGGAAGAAAAAAATAGATAAAATCATTGAAAATATCAAATAAGGGGTGCCTGGGTGGCTTAGTTGTTAAATGTCTGCCTTCCCTTCAGCTCAGGTGATGATCCCAGGGAAATGGGATCGAGCCCCACAAGGGGCTCCCTGCTCAGCAGGAAGCCTGCTTCTCCCCCTCCCACTCCCCCTGCTTGTGTTCCTTCTCTCGCTATTTCTCTCTCTGTCAAATAAATAAATAAAATCTTTTAAAAAAAAGTATCAAATAAGTACAAATTCAACAACAAAGAGAGAAAGAACTTCAGATGCATTTAGTATTCAAACTGACTCATCACTAACTGCATTTTACAGATCAGAAAACAGGCATATTGGGGTGCCTGGGTGGCTCAATGGGTTAAAGCCTTTGCCTTCGGCTCAGGTCATGGTCCCACAGTCCTGGGATCCAGCTACTCCGCAGGGAGCCTGCTTCCCCCTCTCTCTCTGCCTGCCTCTCTGACTCCTTGGCGCCCAAAGGGCGGGGCCCATACTCCTTGGTAACCAGGGAGACAGTATGCATCCGCCCACTGATTGGATGCCTCCACCTGGCCTGACCCACCTTTGTATCTAGGCTTTGTTACCTGAAGCTGGTTTCTGGGACTTGTCTCCTAGTAAATCCCCTGGGGGAAGGGGAGCAGGGACAGTTTCTAAATAGGTCCTTACACTGATCATCCTCCTTCCCCCTGAAAGGCAATAATACCATTTCCTATGGAAGGGTACCCTCACTGCCCCAGGAGTTAGAGAGACGTTCTTAACCACCGGAGACAGGGAATTCAGGGCGAAGAAGGCTGTGTAAACAGACTCTGCTTGCTTTTTTTCACTAATCAGTAGCCAAGTAAGTTTCTTTGTCTGGACGGTTCTTCAGAAATTTATTGTTTCTCTGTCTATAGCTATAAAAACTGCCTTTGTTCACTTCTTTGGGTCTCATATTCTTATGGGGCTCTCATAGGTATGTAATTAAATTTGTTTTTTCTCCTCTTAATCTGTCCTCTGTTAATTTAATTATTAGACTAGCCAAGAGAACCTAAAGGGATGGGAGAAAATTTTCTATTCCCCAACAAAACCCTCAAAATTAATAATGAGAGAAAGCAATTAAGATAAAATTCAACCGAAGTTGAATTAAGGAAAGACTAGAAAGCTGAGAACAACAACAGCAAGTGGTGTGTTAAACTTCTAAATCAAAGAAAATTTAAAAAATAAAAAGGAGAAGAATTACCCAGAAAAGGAAGCTATTTTCATAAAATAGAGGAGGAAAGAAAAAGAAAGCAAATTAAAATGGCATATATGATGTGAAAAATAACTTATTAAAGCAATGCCAAAATGCCAAGTGTTCTCAAAGAGTGAACGGGGCACTAATAAAGTAGAAAACGGAGTTCCCACAGCACGCTCTCCCCCGTAGCATGAAGACCAACACCGGCATTTTCATCACACATAATGCTACAGAAGGGGTCTTTGAGCACTTTTAAGCCAGACTGGCAGAGAAACTCCAGCAAACCTCCAATTTTACCTTGATAATAGAGTTGACAACAGTCCAGGCTGTTTGACATGGTATTTCTCATAAAACACTTCTTCTAAAATATATTCCTAAAGCAATTAAAGAGCTTCATACCAGATGCTTCTGGGATGCCACTGGAATCTCCTCTGGGGTTATGTCATTGGACCCCTCCAAGAGGCACAGTTCACATCAGAACTGCGCAATGTACAGCCCCACAACCTTGTCCTGCTAGAGCTGTGTTGCAAACTACCATGCCAAAAGCCCTGAGAAGTCCTGCAACAAAGAAATCTGTTTCTGTTCGTCCGAGCTACCTTATTTGACCTTGAAAATCCCAAACTTTTTTCCATCAGTAAGCTCTATTTTTATCCTAAAGCAGTCTTAGGGGAAGGACTCTAGAAAATGTGGTCCTAACAATGGGTCCCTTGGTCTCAGACAGAGGGCGGGCTTGAATAAGGCATAACCACACCAATTTCAAAGCAAATGCTATAGACATGGTTAGGAAAAAGAAGCTTCTGTGGGGAGTGGTAAATGCATAATGCAGACAAATACATGTGCAGCCAGAAAAGTCAGGCCTTTTCTAACCAATTTAGGAACAAGAAATGTGGGGGAAAGGACACAAATGAACTCTACCAAGAAGACCCTGGAATTCTGCCTCCCAGAATAAAATCCACCTGGCAGTTCATGACTAATTTACTGGCAGTGCTAGAGGAGTCTGTGCTTTCGGAACCAAAACAAAATAACCAGAAACAAAACAAAACGAAACTCGTGTTTTCAGCAAAGAGATATTTAATCATCAGCAGAGATTAAGCCATTGACTCCATGTGCCAAGAAAGTAAAAAACCTAAATTGAGACCTTCACCTGGCATTCCAACAGACCATTTCAACATTCTCAGCTCCTTGGAGGAGGTCTCTTAGCGGCAGTGTGGTTGGGCTGGATTGCAAAACTGTGATCTGTTCAGAGGGTAACTGAGTTATGCCAACCTGACAGCGCAATTTCAACTACAGAAAAGCATGGCATCTTCTTACATTCCCTCTCAAAGTCAGATGACTATTATCCTGACTTTCAAAGCTGGGGAAAAAGAAGGCCTATTTATTGCTGTTCTTTAGGGAAATAGCATAAATAAGACCCTTAAATGAGTGATGTAAAAAAAAAGTTACATACAAATCCAGTAAAATTATTTCCAAATATAAAAAAAATCCTATTCCATTTATAATGGGCAAAATCATTCTTTAAAAAAGTGTTGGTCAGAACAATCTGACAACTGGATTTGAGCTGGTTTGGGGTAAAGGGTAGACTCTAAATTGGCAATAAAGAATGCAGAAGGCATTCCAAGCAGAGAAATAAACAACATAGATAAGATTTTAAGAGCTGAGGATGAGCGCTGAATGGGTGTGTGAGATCTGCTAATGAGATGAGTATCCATCTTCAACAGCAGTGAGAATCAATACTGGGCAAATGAATGTGGAATCCAGCTATGGAAGGTCTCTGAACCCGATACTGCACATCAAAGGAAGGAGACAAGGTTCCTCCACAAAGTAGTCGCATGACTGCGCTTCTGTAGAAAGATGATGAAACTGGAATTGAGATGCTTGTTGAGAGGAAGGGAAAAGAAACCGGACGAAGGAGATGAGCAGGACTGCTCTTCTGCTGATCAAACATGAATTGAATCTTGTGCGAGAGTGGCAGCAGTGAGAACAGAAAAGATGGAAGTAGACTTCTGGAACAACCTGAAAGGTGTTTGGAAGATGATACTTCTTATGTCCAGCTGCTTGCCTCCTACATGTTAACTTTGCATTACTACAAGTCTTAAGGGCTAGGAGAACTACAATATCATTACCACGAGAAGTCATAAATTTGGCTTTATATATATTAAACGTGACATAATAAAAGTATTTCTCAGATGAAATGCCTTGACATTTCAGTGGGCTCAGACTCAGGTCTGGAAAATCCTGAGCTTGACTTGGCCACCACCCAAACAGGTGTGAGTCGACTTCCAATGATGGTCATGCTCCCATAGCACAGCCCTGGGGATCAATAATGCCGTTCGATATTTTCAGCTCCCTGGAAGAAGTCTCCCTTAGGTGCAGTGTGGATGGGCTGGACTGCAAACCTGTGATCTGTTCAGAAGGTAACTTCGCAGAAAGCAGGAGGCATGGCACATCCTTCAATTTCAGAAATGAAGCAAGAGCCACATCCTTCCAGAATATGCACCTGACCCTTCCAGCACTCTGGAGGAAGAGCTTCCTCTGGTTATCTGCCTGTACAGAGATGAGAATGCCTCCCTGTGTTTCAACACAGCTGAGGATGGGGCGTCAAGCAGGGTTTGACTGGAATCAGCCTCCCTTGGGAGTGGAGAGGAAGCGTCTCACAAGTTCATCCCTTTTTACTTTGATCCAGGAGCCAATTTCCCTTAAGTGATCACAGAACCACATCCAACAATTGGGAAGCCAGATAAACCCCAGCAGATAAATGTCAAGGAGGCATTAAAGTCTGACTGCATCTAGGTGTTTCACCTTGCCTCCAGCTAATCCCGGACCCTCTGCTTTGGGCAGAACACACACAGAACCCAGGAGAACGGACAGGAGAATATGTGCCCCTGGAGAACATCAGCCTAGATGGTTATGCCATCCAAAGGTAAACAAACTGAAATGGAAAAAAGTGTGTAATACACAGACAAGTGGGGATTCAGGGAAAAGCATACTTGAGAGGTGGCACAGCATGTAGTAGAAGGGTCTAAACTGATTCTATTTTGTGCTCCAGATAAATGTCATAAATGCACAAAAGGCCTCGTGAACCCATACATCAGGTCAGGTAAAGAATAACTTGAGACTGTTTCAGAAGACACTTAAATTCAGAGCTCCAAAGAGAGACTGCATGAAATGTAAGTTGAAATTTAAAAAAAGATGTGGCCCAAATTGAGGACTAGATCAAGAAGAATTAAAAGGCAATAACAGAAATAAAGTCTGCTTTGGAGTGGAATTCAAATTAGAGATGTAGAAAAGCAATTAGAAGTTTCCTAAGAATACAAAAGAAAGGGTCAAAGGACAAAGCAACGTGTGAGAAGATGACAGCTGTAGACAGATAATTCACCTTTATGAAACAGGCATTTGTTTGTCAGAGAGACATTTGGTTCAAAGACACCAATTGAAACAAAACAAGTCACTAATGGTGGCTTAGCCAAGAAACAAGTTTGCTTTCTCTCCTGTGACAAGAAGTCCAGAGATGATATTTCTGGGATGGTAAGGCAGCCACCCTGCCAGGGACCTGGATTTATTTTTAGGCCTTCTTCTACCAGCTTTAGTGTGTGGCTTTCTTCTCCTGCTCACAAGATGGCTGCTGGCACTCCAGCCACCACGACCACATTCCAGATTAAACATGGAGGAAGAGTAAAGGCAAATGTGGTATGCCAGATGAATCAGCCCCCTTCAAAGAGCTATCCCAGAAGTCCCACCCAGTGACTTAGACCTACATCTCACTGAGCTCACATTGCAAGGAAGATTTGGAATTGAGCTCTTAAACTGAGACCATTCCAAAATTAAGTCAGAGTTTATGAGTCAGCTAAAAAGAGAAGGGAGATACTGGTAGATAAGTAGCCTAACAAAACTCCTGATATAAATACAGTGACAAAGGAGCAGGGCCAATACACACAAATATAACAGGTGATGATTTTCTTGTGCTGTAAACACAAATAAAAAAGAGTTTTGCATGTTTCTAGTAAGTTCCAATACAAACAACAACAGCAACAAAAGCCTATGTACCTTGATATATTGGTAAAATGCTCTAATTCCACACAAATTTTCTACAAAGAATTTAAATTTAGGTTCTCCTCAGACTTCTCCATGATTCCCAAAGACAGGGGATCATAAAATAATATATCAAGAGTCTTGGGGAAATACATAATAAACAAACATGATAATCACAGTCAAAACACTACTTATAAAACAGGAAAAAATCCTCCATACAGTGAAAGCATCAGAAAATAATCCCATAAAAACTAAATAAAATAGAAAATTTTCACCCAAATCTATGAATGAGAAACTCATCACATTCATGTTTAAGAATAAATTTAGTCTTAAAATTTACAAATGGGAAACCTGTGCTATAAAAGACCACAATCTGGGTAAATGTGAATCTGTTAGAGAGGTCTAGTAGCCAACTGCATTTTCCAAAGGCCGACACAGCAGCATGTTCTCTCCTACATGTGACAACGTATGGCTTGGTGTTGAGAAAATCCTGAATCCAAATCTGGGCTCAGCAGGAAAGGATGACTGGTGTGGAATTTCCATCACAAGATGAAAATAAATAAATTAGCTTTGTACCCAAGACAGTGTAAAGAGAAAAGCAAAAGAAACTCACAAAGAAGGTATTATTAAAAATAGGCATATCTGGGGTGCCTGGGTGGCTCAGTGGGTTAAGCCGCTGCCTTCGGCTGGGTCATGATCTCAGGGTCCTGGGATCGAGTCCCATATCGGGCTCTCTGCTCAGCGGGGAGCCTGCTTCCCTCTCTCTCTCTGCCTGCCTCTCTGCCTACTTGTGATCTCTCTCTGTCAAATAAATAAATAAAATCTTTTAAAAAAAAATAGGCGTATCTGTCTTTGGGGAGTATAACACAGGTGAGCTGAAAGGGACAACTTCTAGCTTCCATTTTATATTTTTTGAAAATTTTTTTGGTTTTGCTATGTTTCTATATTACTCTTGTAATTGAAGAAAGCTAGTGATTAATAAAACAAAATGTATGCAACAGAAAAAAAGAGACACATCAATAACAACATTAGATATAAGAAAGTGATAAAGTAAACATCAGCTCTAGTTCTTGGGTTAAAAATAACAAAATTCGAACAGATCTTATTTTGAAAAGGAAGGGAGAAACAGAGGGAGACAGGAAAAGAGGGACTGGGAAAATATGAAATTAAAAAAAAGAAAAAGACCACCGGTTAGGGTGCAATTAAAATTTACAAAAAAAAAATTAATTTCAATTTAGGCAAATAGATAACTTTCTAGGAAAAAAAATTATTTGTCTCAAGTAGAAGTAGAAACTCTAAATAAACCAATAACTATGAGATTAATGAGTTAATTTATCATGTTGCCTGAAAAAAGCATAAAGCTCAAGAAGATTTTCCAAATAAATCCTATCTGAATTCCAGGAAATAATATTCCTAACATCACATTCATTTTTGGGAGGACTAAAACAAAAGTTTCCTAATACATTTTTGCAAATTTCAAATATATAGCATAATAAAAATGTAGACTAATCTTATTGCTTCTTTTATACAGAGTTATATATAAATACATTTATATATAGTTTATATTTAGCTTTAAATAAAGATATTATTACGTGTATATATATAAAACTAAGCATACTGAATCAACACAGAATTAAAAAAATAAAATACGTTCAGTTTGGGTGAATTTGAAGACAATACAAATAGTTAACTATTAGGAAATATAGTAACGCAATGGATCATTTCATTAGGTCAAAGGAGAAAATGCACTAACTGACCTTTGTAAATTCCCCCAAATTCTGTGTTTACACCATGATTAAAACACATTCTAAATTAGGAATAGAGGAACACTAACTTCTTTTTTTAACTGAAATAAACAGCCTATACCATTTAATAGTGAAAAACGAAATCCAATTTAATTAAGGACAAGAATAAGATAAGAAGACTTCCGCTTACCATTTTTACTTAATACAGCTCTGGTTCTGGCCCATGTTATGAACACATCCCACTCCAATGAAAGAGAAGGAAGGGAGGGAAGAGGGAGGAATGGAGGAAGGAGGGAGAGGGAAGAAAGGAGGAGGGAGAAAAGCAGGGCAGGAAATAACAAAGAAATATAAGCATTCAATTTCTTGTGCTAGAAAAGCATAAAAGGCTCCCACTGGCCAAAACTGGGTTAATTCGAGCATAAAAAAATGACAACAATTGATTGTATCACAAAGAGTAAATGAAAATTTATGAGAACCCAGGGATTCCTCTCTTCCCCAAAAAAGAAGAGAACAGAAGAAAGAGAAAGCTCTTTCTCATGGAAGAATGACAACTAATAAATGTGGAAGGAATTATTTCATGGTAATGTCACCAATTTGCACTCCCCAATGTAACAATGGATCCAGGGAAAGATTTATTGGATGATCAAAGAATTAAGTGCAAGGTTATTGGGAAATAGGAATTTGCCCCCATTACAAACTGTGAAGACAAATTGTACCTTTTGATGGGGACCTCTAAAGATCACCACCTTAACCAATAGAGCATCATAAATAAAATTAGTAGACACATTATAACCACATCATATATGATAGAGTTAATATCTATGATATATAAAGACTGCATACAAGTTGGAAAGAGACCAAGACCTTGCCCAGGGAGGGTGTTGGCAAAACACGGGTACAGAGAATTTGCCAAATCAGAGCTTCACATCTCTTTGTCTTTTCATTGGCAAGTGTCAGAAACAGCCCTGGATGGGGTTGTCTCTGCCTGCCTATCAGAAAACTAATAAATTGGGTGCTTTACTATATAGCGGTATTTTTCCCAAATAGTGCCCCAGGGTCTCAGGCCCCCAGGCCATCTTTCTCTCCTCCTGCCATTCTTAGCCTGAAGCTTCCCATCCTTGGTCCCAAGAAGCTGGAAGAAGTGGAAAGGGAAATATTGGTGGTAGTCGAGCCTGTCCTTTTTTATCCAGAAAACATCTTTCCCAGAAGTCACCATCAGAGGAGTCACTTGGCCACAGTTCCCTGCAAAGTGTCAGCCTCCAGTATCCCTCTTTGGATGATGAAAGGGCAAAAACAGAATGGCTAAATCATAGCACTCAGTAGGGAGCACCCTTATGGAGCATTAGTGTGTGGTATACATTGTTACAACTTTTCCAAAAGCAATTTGTCAGCCTATTAGGAAACCACAATGTAATTTCAGGATTGATCTTTTCTGCTTTGGGGAGCCATTTCTAAGGAAGTGATGAGAAATTCAGTCAATGATTTGTATGCATTGGTATTCATCAAAGCAGTATTTCTAAGATATACCCTCCCTCACTAAACAAATAAACAAAATAAGGTAAATTTAAGTGCAATGCCCAGTAACAGGTGAATGGCTGAAAAGGCACAGTTGGGATAAGATAGGCTAGTGGTGTGAGCTGGTCAAGTCTCAGAAACACTTTCCACCTCAAGGTTCCCATCTGTAAAATGGAGTTAGTCATATTTCCTACATAAGTTTAGAAGGATTAAATAAAATTTTATATGGAAAGCATACTGCAAAGTACCACAATAAAAATGACCATAATAGATAGATACATAGGGATGGAAGGGTATATAGATTATTATACAGTCAATTAAAATAACACATATAAACATCAAAAACTGCAAAGAGAATGCATTCGAGATACTATTAAATGCACATGAATGTGTATTTATGGTGTGATTTTGGTATTACAGATGCCCAGAGGAAACGCATTAATATAACAATACGCGGTCATTGCATTAATGGTGGTTGTTATTTTATTCTTTATACCTGGCTTTATTCTCAAGCTATCTATCTGATTGAATCAAGAGTCAGGAAACCTTTTCTTAAAGGGCCAGTTAGTAAATATTTTAGGTTTTCTGGCCTTAGGGTCTCTGCCTTCGCTAATCAGCTCCCACCACAGCTGGAAAGCAGCCCCAGCCCTAGATCACATGCAAATTACGGGTGTGACCATGTTCCAACAAAACTACAAAAACTGGAGGCAGGCTAACCCTAGTTCACAGGCCCTTGCATAATGATATATACATGCTGTATTTTCAAAATAAAATCTGTAAGGTGGTAGAGCAAAAATCAAGAAAAGAGGAATTTTCCTAAGTGGTGAAGAAGCCTTGCACAGGGCTTTATAGACAGGAGAAATCAGCAATTAGAGAGGAAGATGAGAAGTAATCCCTCAGTGGGAGAAGGAATCAAGCTGGTGGGGTTTTACTCAAAAAAGAAGAAAGTGAGAACAAATTACACCATTGACCCCTGAACGACACACGTAACCGTGCGGGTCCATTTATACCTGGATTTTTTCCCAGTAGATACAGTACAGTACTGTCAGTGTATTTTCTCTTATGATTTTCTTAATAATATTGTCTTTTCTCTAGCTTACTTTATTGTAAGAATACAGCATGTAATGCATATAATATACAGAATATGTGTTAATCGACCGTGTTCTTGGTAAGGCCTCTCGTCAACAGTAGGCTGTTAGTGCTTACATTTTTTGAAGAGTCAAAAGTTATACTTAGATTTTCAACTGCATGTCGGATTGGCTCCCCTCTCCCCCTACGCCGTGCAAGGGCCAACTGTATAGGGTTTCACCCTGACAGTTTTGGCCCTTCTCCCATGGTGCACTGAGGTGGTAGGAAGCTCCCAGGTAGGAAGCCAAACCAGGTAGGGCAGCCTTACAGCTCGTCATGGAGAGTGTAATGGAAGGTACAGCACCCCAGGCCTCCACCTAGCATCCCAACAAAGGGCCCAGTGCCCCTGCTCAGTGGGACACTGGCACACGGATGCCTCACTGTTTTCAAGTAATTCTCTTTCAGAAAATCCTTATTACTAATGAATCAAAATCTTCTGCCCACTTGTTCTCATTCTGGACTCAGAGCACCTCTCTGAGTCATATTTCCGATTTCGGCTATTTGAAGCCATGCTCATGGGCCTTCCTTTCCATCCTAGAAATCCTCAAAGCACAGTTTCTCTAGAGCAAAAGTTGCAAATTAGAGGCTTTCAGTTATGCCAGTCTGGCTCACTGAGTATTGCCATATTATTAAATTGAGCAAATGGGAAAAAAAAAATCTTAAAAAACTAAAATTCTCTTAAATATTCAGTCTTGTGGTTTTCTTAGAAAAATCAGAACTAGCAACATGTTCGCACATGTCAGCAATTGGCTTGAAACTAAGTAGCCACCAACACAGGCCCAGACTCACCATCCCCTGCCGGCAGCTTTCCTTCTCCCCCAACCCTGAAACCCATTATTTCCCTGGACTCCAAGGATATAAAAGCTTCCTGCCCAAACCTAAAGGGAGCTAGCAAATGGTGCTTCAAGCCAGGAGACCAGAGACAACTTCTCATCCTAGGTCTCACAAATGCAGAGGCTGTGACCCTGGGAGATGGCTGTCTTATTGTGGAGACCCTGAGAGGGTTAAGTGGGACATGGCTTGGGTGCCTTCCCTAGCCAGCATTCTATGAATCTATAAATGGCTTAGCTAATTTTCAAACCTCACTGAGCTCATTGCCTGAAAAATACCGGAAGTCATGAGTTCCACCTGCTAATGGCACTTGGAAAAAATAGATTTGAAAAATAAAATATGTGGATCTCTCAAAAGCCATCTGCAAATTCATACCAAGATGTGCTAAATGGAAAAAACAAAGCCATTCACTCTGCCTCTGAAATGAAATTTCAAAGGCAAGAGCTCTTACAATCATGAAAAAATTCCTGCCACGAAGTTTAAAGTTTTGATAAAAATAGTACATCGTTTACATGATTCAACTGAGACCAGTGAGCGCTTGAAACAGGGAAGGGTCAGGACCCCAGAATGACCTTCCTTTCCTTCTCTGGAAGTGTGACACTTCTGACACCTAATTCCTACCCTCCCCCATTACTCTCACAGCTTGGTTTAGATGTGTTTTATTTCTCTTGCTATAACCCCTCAACTTTCTCTAAATAGCTGAAATGGTTCATTCAATACTTTCTCTAGAAGCTAAAAAAAATACCCTAGGTTAGCACGATAAATGCCATTTAACCCAGAGCAGGATGCAGACCTCTGGAGAGGAGAATCTGACCATCTGTCCTCCTGCCTCCCTTCCCCACTCCCAGCAGTGGGAGGCCCCGCATCGAGTGCGGTCTTCATCCCAGGCCTCCTCCACCTTCTAACAATGTGCACCAAACCCGGCCATTCACCTCGCCTGATCCTGGAAGCCTATGGGTCCTGAGCAGGTAGCTTGTCTGAGCTACAGAATATCCCTCGACACAGATGTTCATGGACGTCTCTATAAAATATTTAGATTAAAAAGTACCTCCTGTTCCCGAAGATTCTCTAGATCATTGGGGAAAAATACCATTTGTGACAAAGTTTTGAGTCACGAGGGAACAGGATTCTACAGCCCTGGGTTCTCAAGCAATGGACCTGAAGGTCCAGATCAAGGACAGAAGCATTCGATTTGGTAAGATTAAGTTTAACTGAAGAACAGCACAATGATTTCTAAGTCCCTGACAAGGGTGATGTTCTACGTAATGACCAAACCGTGAGGATATTCTCAGAAGCAAGATGGTGAACTTGAAGGCCTCACCCTCAGCTCTGTGACAAGGACTCTGGCATACCCATTCACCAGGATAACCTAGGCCCCAGCCCAGTGTCTGGTATATAACAGACGCTCCATTAGCTGTGTGGAAATAAAACAGTCACCCCTGGGGGCCTGGTTCAGTCAGTGGAATATATAACTGTAAATCTCGGGGTTGTGAGTTCAAGCTCCATGGTGGGTATAAAGACTAATTAATTAAAAATTATAAATCTTTAAAAAAATTAAAACTCTTTTTAAAAATCACTCTTAAAAGATACAACTCTTTCGATTTGCTTTCTCAACTGAAATGTTTCTCCACTGCAGGGATTTTATTCTGCTGTATTTTTTGCACAATTTTGCCTGAAACTCAAGTAGATTTTTGTCTAGAGGTAAAAATCCCGCACAAAAACAAATGCTTGTCATATAATGGAAACTCAAGAAATGTCTTCTAGGTGAATAAAACAATTGAAAATTACTTGAAAATGATTAATCAGAACTTTAAAAGTTTATATACAGTATTTATACATTTTATATATATTTCCATATTATCTGTACATAGATGTGTGTGTATACATACACACAATGCATTTTTATTTTGGTTTGTGATCCAGTAGTCCCTAGGTCAAATTTTTCATTAGAAGCTTAAAGCCTTTTCAGTATATATATAGTGATATTTTTTCTTCTCTCCTGGGAAAAAAGCCGAAAATAGCAATTAGTGACTTCCAACTATTTCCCCAAGGATGTCACACCAGGACCTGAATGTATGTTTCCCAGACAGATGCCTTTTACTTACTTGTAACAAAAGGGTGGAGAATGTTTGCAAAGTTCTTGTGAGAGATATTTCATCAAAAATTGTGCTAGCTTGCTACTCAAAGTTGTCATGAAGACAGAGAACAGCATTGCAATAAAATTCCCTGGTGAAATTTAACCAGATACTTTATTGTGAATTGTTTTTGAATCAGAGTGGATTTAAGAAACACTGACTATCTCATTCTTTCAAGTAGACACCAGGTTTACACAAAGTCCCCAAACATGGCCCAGCAGAGCCAAGGGGCCAGATCTGTCAGGCATTTCCAAAAATGAATGCACCACACAAGCAGAATGGTAACATACAAATCTTGTTTCCTATTGCCTGGGGTCTGAGTCTTTTGACATTCTGCAATTTCTTCTCTATGGCTTCTTTCAGAAGATCTAAAAAGTCAGGTTTCTTCTGAAGAAGGAAGTCACTCAGACATTGGTAAGAAGGTAACACTGTGAACCTCCCTTTGGGGGGGCAGCGCCTGGGTGTTTCTGTCGTTAAGCATCTGCCTTCAGCTCAGGCCATGATCCAGGGGTCCTAGGATGGAGCCCCACAAAGGCTCGGCGGGAAGCCTGCTTTTCCCTCTCCCACTCCCCCTGCTTGTGTTCCCTCTCTCTCTGTCAAATAAATAAATACAATCTTAAAAAAAAAAAAAAAAGTCCCTTTAGGAAAAGTTATCAGGCATTCTTCTGTTCATGGCTGGGCAGGACAGCAGGGAGAAGACAGGTTCCATGTCTTATACTGCGTGATCTTGGGAAAGTCTCACCTGTCCTCGGGCTTACTCTTTTATATACAAGGATATTAAAAATTGAAGATATGGTCCAGCTATAAACTGCATTCAGCCTTTAAATAGTGAGTTCTGTTCCTGGGCACTATTCTCAGCACTTAGGAAAATCGATGAAAAAAGCAGGATAGAAATTCTTGTCCTTGTGGAGTTCACCTCTTCCAAATTTCCACTTAGTGTTATGATATGCATTTCATGGATGCATACATTGTGCAGAAAGCCATTCTAGAAGCAATACAATACAGACCTTCTCAACTCAGATTGTTCCTCGGGGCACTCATTCATTTAACATTCAGAGACATATCTGCAATGGCAGATACCAGGACAAGTATTTTCAGGATACTAAGATAAACAGGACATGGTCCGTAACCTTGGGGAGCCCATCATTGAGTAAGGAGGCTGAAATGCGGGAGAGTCAATAGCGAGCATACAGTGATCCCCATCGCATGGGAAGTCAGGGCAGGGAGAGTTCTATCCACTGGAAAACTCAGGACATAAGAGTTAAGCGAGATCTTAAAAACAGGTAAATTTATAGAGGGCTAGGGAAACTGAGATTAGAACACAGTGTAAGGAAGAAGGTACATCATTACAGGAAAATGGAAAGTATGTTTGGAGAAATGAAAAGAAGTTCCAGTGGGCTGCAGGAGAGGTCAACAGGAAATCCTGGGACATGGCTGGACACCACCCACAGACTTGCAAGACCAGCCTGGGGAATGGGCTCTTTCTTGTGTAGACATTAGGGGCTCCTGATGGTTTTAAACACAGAAACAACATATGAGATGAAAAAAAAAAAAATCAGTGTGGACCAGAGGAGGCAGAGACCAGAGGGCAGAGAGTTTTATCTAGTCCTAATAACAACAAATAAATTACTCAAATTTGAGGACAATGGAGTGACCAACAGCTACTTGCCCCTGGGGTGAGGAGGAAGCAAAGACAAGCTTTAACCATGAGAGAATGCCAGCCTGGATTAGTAACACAGAAATTGAGTACCAACACAATACCCAGGCAGTATGGGGCACCTGGGTTAAAGCCTCTGCCTTCTGCTCAGGTCATGATCCCAGGGTCCTGGGATCGAGCCCCGCATCGGGGCTGAGCAGAGAGCCTTCTTCCCTTCCTGCCTCTCTGCCTAATTATGATCTCTGTCTGTCAAATAAATAAATAAAATCTTTTAAAAAAATACCCAGGCAGTAATGAAGAACTCAACTCCCACCTTTTGGAGTAGGGGAAATCATTTATGGATATCACTTATTGGAGGATCCAGAGACCTGAAAATACCATCCAAACTCTAACCCCACAGATTCTGAAAAGATTTTATTCTGTGCCCAACGTCACTCAGAATACAAATCAAAACCACAAGGACACACCACTGCACTTCAGTCAGAATGGCTAAAATCAACAAATCAGAAGACAACAGGTTTTGGCAAGGATGCAGAGAAAGGAGAACCCTCCTCCTACACTGTTGGTGGGAATGCAAGCTGGTGCAACCACTCTGGAAAACAGCATGGAGGTTCCTCAAAAATTTGAAAATAGAGCTACCCCATGACCCAGCAATTGCACCACTGGGTATTTACCCCAAAGATTCAGATGTAGTGAACCAAAGGGGCATTTGCACCCCAGTGTTTATAGCAGCAATGTCCACAATAGCCAAACTATGGAAAGAGCCCAGATGTCCATCGACAGATGAATTGATAAAGAAGATGTGATTCATATATACAATGGAATATTACTCAGCCACTAAAAAAGGATGAAATCTTACCATTTGCAACAATGTCGATGGAACTGGAGGGTATTATGCTAAGTGAAATAAGTCAATCAGAGAAAGATAATTATCATATGATTTTGCTCTATGTGGAATTTAAAAACAAAACATAGGGGAAGGGAGGGTAAAAATAAAAGACGAAATCAGAGAGGGAGACAAAGCATAAGAGACTCTTAACGCTAGGAAACAAATTGAGGGTTGCTGAAGGAGAAGTGAGTGGGGCATGGGGTAACTGGGTGATGGTCATTAAGGAGGGCACATGAGGTAATGAGTACTGGATGTTATATACAACTGAAAAATCACTGACCTCTGCCTCTGAAACTAATATGAAGCATACATTAGTTAACTGAATTTACATGAAATTCAATTAAATTTAAAAAAATAAAAGAGTGTGGCTACTATGTTCCAGGCACTGTTCCAGACACTGGACAAATAAACGAGTCCCTGGTCTAAGGCATTTACAAGACAGAATGGGAGACAAGACAATGGACGCATAAGGAAGCAAATACACCACAAATCAAGTGGTGTCAAGAAATGTGAAGAAAAAGAAAGCAGGGAGATGGAAGAGAAGGCAGTGTATACATGTGTGGTCAGGGAAAGCCTTTCTGAAAAAGTGATATGTCATCAACCGAGAGTCAAGCTTGCACATACCTGGGAGAAGCCTCCCCTCCCCCTGCACACGCATCCCTTCCAGGTTAAGGGAACAGCATGGGAGATGAGAGTGTGAGTGGCTTGGTTAAGGAAGGTTAAGGAGGTTGGGGACATGGGCCTGGTACAGCAGGAGTGGGAGTCCCAGTTATAAAGGGGCTGTTGGCCAAACAGGAAGTTTGGATTTCATTTTCAGAGGGATGGAACCATCAAAGACTGTGGGCAAAAAAATAACAGAGATTTCTGACTGTTCTGTGTTGTATTTATGCTGCATGCCAGCACCTAAAATAATGCCTGACACATAGCAGACATTGAGTCAATATTTGGTGAACGAATGAATGATCATTTGGGCTGCCGTACAGAGAACAGATTGCAGATGGGCAGGGCACGCAGGAGACTGGTTGGGCATCCGTGCAGAAGCTGAGAGATCATGGTGGCTGAGATAAGTCTGGTTATGCTGGCCAGACGTGGTGAGAAGAAGGGACTGCCATTTGCAAAAAGCCGGATTAGAAGAGAAACACAAGTCAGGGGATCAAAGGCATTCGGCCTGAGCAACAGAAGAACAGAGGCGTCCCTTTACACAGATAGAGAGCTCCAAAGGGAAGGCAGCTTTGAGGAGTGAAAATTGGGGTTTGTGTTTTGCACAGACAAATTTTAGATTGCATGGCATTCAGGGAGATGCCAGTGGTAGCATTCTAAGGTGAGCCAGGACCACTGAGATAGACTTGATGATCATTGGCATAAAAGCTGTATTGAGACCAAAGGCAGAAATATAGGTAAGAAGAGATGTGAGAGCCAAGCTCTAGAGAATTCCATCATGTAGGGATAAAAAAATCAGGGACCATCAAGAGAGCCTAACAAAGAGATCCAGGGACACAGTAGGAAGCCAGGAGAATCTGGTGTCCTAGAAGCAAAGGTCTCAGGACAGAGAAAACGGACCCTAGGGTGTGATCAGCGGCACTCAGATGGGAGCTGGCCTGGTACTGGATAAGCAGACACTGACAGTGACCATCATGGGGACAGTGGGAAGGAAGGGTGGGGACCAGAGCTTGAATGGGTGCTCTGCGAGGTTGACAGAGAGACGAAGCAGGAGCACACATGGTGCTTCCAATGAACCCACAGTATTCTGGTCTCAGGCTACACGGCTGGCCGGTATTTTTTTTATTTTCTTCATAATTCACAGATATGTTAATCATCTTGTTAGCGTCAATTAAACATTACACAATAAAATACATTTTCACAGGCTCACACAGGGGGACTAAAGAAAGCCAGCGTGGACCACTTTATCCAGGTGTGTTCTGTAAGAGGGAACAGAACACTGACCAGCTGGGAGGGGTGTGGAGTCTGGAGAGGCATCTGAAATGTCCCCTATCACAGCATGTTTCTGTGTCAACTGTTTGTTCCCATCAGTCCCTTTACAAGCCAGTCCTTTGTCTTGTCAGGGACAGGGGTGACCCTCAAAACTACTTCTTTCTCAACTTCAGAAAGCTCATTTCCACAAAAATTACTTAGGCACAAAATAGAGGGGATGATTTTGTTAACTGAGTAGTCTTACATTTTGATGGTAAAAGGAATTAAGAATAACAACACTTTAAAAGAGAAGTTCTTTTAAGAGTAAACACCTATCGATCACATCCTGTGGTTTTCTGGCTGGTCAGTGTGTTGCAGGAGGGACCATGATGGACGGCTGCTGTGGCTGCGGACAGCAAGCAAGCGAGGTCTAATGTGTCCAACCCTAGTCTCCCCTTAACCTGAACCTCTGAATTGCAGGACTGAGACTTCTGTTTCTCAAACTGTCATGACTTAAACCCCGAAAGCAAAAGCAGGGAACATGTGTACAAGTTAAATGAGTGTCAGTTTAAGGACAAACTGATTGAATCACAATCACTGGCCATGGATGTGAATTCTGGTCTTCTTTTTTTCCCTTCCACACACATGATATTTCCCTGACATCTGTTCAATCCAAATAGATCTAGAAAGTGTGAAAGGGAAAATCTGCTCCACTAAATATATAAAAGGGACCCCGAGTGAAGTCTCCATGATGGCATTCGTCATTATGGGCACAGATGGCGTCCTTTTCCAGCACCCCCCACCCCAACAACACCAGCTTAAGTTCCATACACTGAATTCTCCCCCAAATACTGCAAGGCAACAGATACTGGGTAACACCAGAATAGCCTGTCTGTACAGTACATCCTTATTTATCAATCCTCTGTGTACATCAAGTTTTGGGCCAACAAATCAGGAAGAGTGTGAACAGGGCACAACTCCTGGTTGCTATGGGGAATCCAGAAGTCATTGTCTAGTGACCAGGGTGCTCAGTGGCCTTGGTGATACCCTGCCCATAAGCAGTGACATTATTGTCATCGTGCATGGACTGCTTATCATTTTCTCTACAATGCCCATGTCACAGAACATGACAACCACTTACCAATAAATGCCCATACATCCAAATATTATGATATGGGACATATAAATCACCAACATACTGCTTTGTTTCCTAAAGTGTTGAAGGAGGCTTTAGGACAAATGCCCAGTGATTAGAAAGTCCATGTTGATGTCCAACAAAATCATCAGATGAGCTAGTCTGCCTCTAAACCTCATTGTATCTTAACTTGAGAAGCAACAGTTATGAAGAAAATAGAGGGGCGCCTGGGTGGCTCAGTGGGTTAAGCCTCTTCCTTTGGCTGGGGTTATGATCCCAGAGTCCTAGGATGGAGCCCCTCATGGGGCTCTCTGCTCAGCGTGGGGGCCTGCTTCCCTCTCTCTCTCTCTCTGCTTGCCTCTCTGCCTACTTGTGGTCTCTGTCTGTCAAACAAATAAATAAAATCTTTTTAAAAAAGTTTAAGAAGATAGAAAGTGTTGAGACAGATGGAAGATTATGAGACGCCTGCATGCATCCAGTGGGATGGGGTAAGGGTGAGTGGGCAGAGCTACCAGCCCCAATGTGTTATGGCTGAGGCAGGACATCAGCCGAACTCAAGAAGGGGCAGAAACACAAAACAGTAAGTAAATAAGTAAATAAATAAGAGCAAAGTGAGGGACCAGAAGGCAATGGGAACATTGTTAGATGAATCCCAGGGAACACTTCTGACCGCCATGGTTACTCAGCTGTGAAACACACTCCATGGTGAGAATAAAAACATTTTACTCTAGGGACGCCTGGGTGGCTCAGTTGGTTAAGCAGCTGCCTTCGGCTCAGGTCATGATCCCAGCGTCCTGGGATCGAGTCCCACATCGGGCTCCTTGCTCAGCAGGGAGCCTGCTTATCCCTCTGCCTCTGCCTGCCGTTCTGTCTGCCTGTGCTCACTCTCTCCCCCTCTCTCTCTCTGATAAATAAATAAAAATCTTTAAAAAAAAAAAAAAAAAAAAAAAAAAACATTTTACTCTAGGTCCTCGAAACTTGACTATCAAACCATAAACTAACAGACATTTTATACAAAAGTTGGGGATCATCCACTTTTCTCCTCACTGGGAACAGAAATGCCACAGATTTTTTCCTTTCATATAGTAAATCTAATTTTACAAATAAGAAAGAACTGTGATAGCTACTTATGGACAATATGGTTAACAGAGATAACCCAGAGGCTAGCACACATAGCCTTAAGTGTTTCTAGTAGATATATTGCAAAGTTAGGTTTATAAATAAGTGTAAATATTAATATAATTATAATTAATACTAATCTTTGTCTCCCTCTAATTCAATTGAGTAAACCCACAAAAACCATCCCAGAATCACGGCGTTAGACATGACCTTTTGGATTACCTGGTTCAACTCCTTACTTTTAAAGAGGAGGAAATCAAACCTCAGAGAGGGAAAGTGACTTGAAAAAAGCTGCGTGGAACATTCCACACTGTTTTCTCTAAAAGTCCATGAGTGTCAAACATGCTTAGGGTTGCCTTACAGGAAGGCATGTGGATTTGAACTTCCTGGTTTCCTAATAGTAACCCGTCCTGCTTTTCAGGATGAAAAGGTAAGGAGGTGACTGGATGGAAGCAAGGGGTCTGTCTGTAAGTCACACCTGTTGGCGTAGAAATCCGACTGCGAGGAGACAGTCAGAGTGGGCTGGTGGCCCAGCAATGATGGTTGTCTCTGGTCTAGCTGCTGGCTCATTTCAGAGGTTAAATGTGATTCCAACAGAACAACTCTCCGCCAGGGGCATTCCCTAGATAAGTCCATCATCAGAGCAAGCTCCAATCTTAGAGAGGAAGTGGCAGAGTGGGGCTCACCCTCACCCGTCTAATTGTGGGCTGGAGTTCAGGGGCTGAATAAGTTCCCTTTTAAGGCCACAGCAAGACAGAACCAAGCAGCTATCAGATCAATTTTATCAAAAGATAACCCAGGTTTTTCAAGTAAGAAAGAACCCAAGCGGGCAGTCTTGCAATCTCCGTGATTTCTCCCTAAGAGCCGGGGGAAACTTTTCTCTGGGGCAGCATGAGGGAAGGCACAGATTTGAGTCCTGGCTCACCTGTTTCCTCAGAGGCTTACATAACCCCTCCGATCAGCCCATCTGACTCACAAACAAAAAAATCAATCATTGGAAATAAGCTATATTGTCCATTACTTAACAAAAGATGAGACTGTAATAAAGAACTAATCCACAAACAAGGAGAAAATCTGTTACCCAGTATTCCTCTAGATACCCCAGACCCTACCAAATCTTTTGCCCTAGGGAATAAAAGCAAACAAATTTGACCTGTTTGAGTCATTGGTTAATTTCATCTAGAAGAAAATGCAGATGCCAGAGTTAAAACAAACTGCAAGGTGTTAAAACAAACCATAGGGACGCCTGGGTGGCTCAGCTGGTTGGACAACTGCCTTCGGCTCAGGTCATGATCCCGGAGTCCCTGGATCGAGTCCCGCATCGGGCTCCCAGCTGCATGGGGAGTCTGCTTCTCCCTCTGACCTTCTCCTTGCTCATGCTCTCTCTGTTTCTCTCTCTCAAATAAATAAATAAATTCTTTAAAAAAAAAAAATAAAATAAAATAAAATAAAATAAAACAAACCATAGATTCTATAATCTGTCCCTTTGTTGTTTGTATAATTTGGGCTATAATTATTGGCCTTGATAAACTTGGTAACTTTTCTTACTCCTCTACCATTATCACACAATGCTAGAACTGGAAGGAGCCCCAGAAATCAACCAGTCCAACTTCCTCACTTCACTGATAAGGAGGGGAGATGGCAGAGGCTTCTTCTCCCATAATCACATCTGTCCTTTTAGTCCTCCCTGCATTGATAATCATATCTGATGCAGGCATCACAGAGACTAACGCTTAAATTATCTTTTAAAAACACCCTTCTTTAAAAGCCAGAAGCGCAAAGGGAAGCAAATGACGGTACAGACACAAGTCACAGGCGTTGCAGTCTCTCTGTACTGATCCATTAATAGGCTGTGCCAGCTCAGCCTATTGGTGGTCTCCCAACCAAGTCAATAATGTCACAATCTAAACAAACTTGGGCAATTTGCCTTCATGAAATAACTACCTGAGACAAAATGAACTGTCATTCCACAAAGCTGCTAACCTGCCCTAGACTGGGACTCCAGAATTAGTCAGAACATGGTTTATTAAATGAAACACTCTGAAGTTCAATTTGCCTGTGGGTCTAGGAACTAAAATAGTCCTACTCCCCCCCCCCCCCAATGCCACATTCCAGAGGAGGCGGCAAACAGAGGGAAGGGGCAGCAGGGAATTCTGCCACTCTCTTTTGCTCCAAGCACGCACACACATTCATACACACAGGGTAGGCATTTGGACTCTAATCCCTTCTTAGTGGAAAACACACATTTTCAAAATGAATCCCCGATCTAGAACGAATTACCGTAATAGCCACAGCCGGAGCGAGTCCGCTGATGAGAAATGCAGATCTGGCCACCTGCTTTGAGACGCCTTGGACCGCGACACTGCCTGAGTCTTTAAAGTCTGGCCTTTTCAGGTAGGGCATCTGCCCTCCTAAATCGCGTTTAAATCCCAGGAAAAGAGAGAAGATGCCTCCCTTAGTCTTTGAACTAGGCTGCTCGTCCTGTTTACATTTCTGCTGAACACAGCCTTGTTATCTTTTCAAAGAGAAAAAAATAAAAACAAGGGGGAGAATTGTGCACCACTGCAGATCCCAAGAGAAGTAAGCACAAAACTATAGCAACGTCAAATATCTTCAGCAACTAGGAAAATCCCCACTTGCTATCTGGTGTCAGCTCAATGCAGACAGGGGCGCTCTGTGCCCGGAACCACAGGAAGCCGGGCATCTCCGCAGCCTGTGTCCCTGCCAGCTCCCCCCCCACCCCACGCGCTCAAATTGGGCAGGGAAGTTATGGTCTCTATGTGCAAGACAGAGAGACAGACCACGCACCCACACTCCACAAATCTGCCAAGTGGCCGAGACGTCAAAACGGCAGAGCGATCACAAGGCACTGGCGGAGCGGGGATGGAGGGGCCACATTGTTCGAGCCCTCGGATTTTGCTGCATTGTCACGGCCCGGGAATGTAGGGGTAGAAGGAAGCGCACCTCTAGCTAAAAATGGACCGCGCGCATTTTTCCCAGTGGCTCCCTCCCCGCCTGCGTGCGGCTCGCAATACGGTAGGCGACGAAACGGGCTGCTCCCGCTAAAACTCAGGTGGCAGGCCCGGCTGAGCGGTGCCGCCGGCCGGGGACAGGGAGGCGCTGGAGCAGCACCCACACCGCGCATCCTGCCACCACCCAGGGGAGCACGGCCCCGACCTGCCCCGCGCCCCCTGAGAGAGCACTGGCAAGCTCGCGCGGGGCTGGGGACTCGCTCGGCTAACCACGGCATTGCATGGGACACAATTGTCTACGAGGGAACCCGAAGCAAAGCCCAAATTCGGAGCCTTGGTTCGCAAGGGGTGGGTGTGGGCTGGGAAGGGGGATTACGTAGGTCTCTCCGCCCCCTCCCCTGACACCTCCTAGCCGCTGGGAGGGCGCCGGGGGGCGGGGGAGGCGCCACCAACCCGCTTGGGGGCTTCTTTGTTTCTCTCCGTGCCCCGCAGGAGGGCCCGGTGTGCCTGCCGTACCCAAGCCGGGGTCGCCCCCCGGGATGCCTGCCCGGCCCGGGCGGCGGCACGTCCCACGCTGACAATTGAACCTCGCGGGAGAAGCGAGAGGGTGGGGAGGAGGGTGGATCCCGGGCCCTGGGGAGGGAGGGCGCTGCCGGGGCCTCGGGAGCGGCGGGGAAGCCGCCCAGAGAAGGGCGGGGGAAGGGGCTGCAGGCAGAGTCCCCGCAAGGCGCTCGCTTACCTTGGCAGCCCCGGCCTGGGCACAGATCATGCTCCTGTCAGCGCGCAGGTTAGAGCCGGGGGGCGCACGTGCCCTGCATGGCGCGCCGGGCACCTGCCGGGGACCCGGGCGCCCACCCGCTCTCGCAGCGCTCCAGCGGCTCGCGGCTTGCGGTAGCCGCCGCCAGGGCCACGGCGAGAGGCGCGCGCTGCTCGGTAGTGTACGCGCGAGGACTGGGCCGGCTCGGTCAGAGACCCACCGTATTCGGGCAGCCACAACGGCGCCTGACGCGCGGTAACGCAGCACACTTCATCGCTTTATCCTCCCGCCCGCATCCCCTCCCTCCCTGCTCCTCTGTGGGTACCAGACTTCCCGAACCAACCACAAGCCGGGCTTGCTCTCATTAGCGCTGCCCCGCCCTGCAGCCTCCGCGCACCCCCCCCCTCCCCCGCGGTAAATATATATTGATTCTTGTTACCGCCGGCCCCGTCCTTCCTACACCCAGCAGGCACACCGGGCATATCCAGCACCGGCCCCGGCCCACTGGCCCTTTTGTGTCGGAGCAAACATTATGTCCAGAAAGGATCTGGTAGAGACACCCTAGCAGATGACAAGTGTTCTTGGCCTCTGTCTTACACACTTTCCCCACCTACCCTATACACAGTTGTGAACACTCACACATGTCTAGGCACCATCCTGTGTCTGCACCGCAAAAACACAAAACAAACATTGTAATTACAAATGCAAAGGGTGAAAATACTACCCCCCCAATCTATTGTTGGGCAAGACCAGCTTTCAAACAGGGTTTCATACTAAACTGCTCGCAGTATCAGGATGCTAGAACTGGAAGGAAGCGAAGAATAAATCCCTCCTTGTACAGCCAACCAAGATGCATAGAGAACTGAAATGTTGGTCGCTGTTGGCTGCTGGCTGCCCTGTGTATGTAAATCTATGTGCGTTTGGTCGGGATCTGGCTTGATGTATTCACATAAGATGCAGTGGTTTTGAGCACGTGCTCTCCATCATCTGTAATCCCATGAACTGCATTCTTCAGAATGCTTATTTATTTATTCCGATTCTCCTGCCCAGCATCTCCTAAGTGAGACATTTTACACACCAGTAGAAATCTTTCCCACACCCCAAGCTCAGTCTTCCTTCCCACACCCCAAGCTCAGTCTTCCTCTAGAATAAACAAAGGGTGGCCCTGACTCCGGAACTCCTCACTCCTCATTGAAGTCAGTGCACAGACTTCTCTAGACCAAGACTTCTCCCCCAACCCTGTAAGATGGGATGTTTCTCAGTGACTCTTCCTTCACTGGCCCAAGTCTTGACTTCTCTCTCACAACCAGAACTTTTCAGGAGTGGAAGAGTTGGAAAACCACAGTGAAGAAAATTCTTTACTTCAATTAATTGTCAAGAGGTTCACCTCTCTATTTTCAGGGTCACAGCATCAACCTGGCTCAGAGACACTTTTCTGTTCTCTCTGTCACCGAGATAACTGGACAAGTGAACATCTTTCGTAGGGTTTTTGAAGCAACAATCCTGAAGTGTGCTTTATTTTCCTCTGGGGAGTTTCCTTTTTCATACTGAAGGCAAAAGATAAGAAAGCAGAAGTACACCAACTTTCACCTTTTGGCACATGGAGTAAATTCTTTATGAAGCTGCTTCTCCACGTTGGAGGCAATGGCAGCACACACACTCACACACTTGTTGTCCCCTGTATTCTCCACACTCACATCGTCATGTGAGTCATGCAACTTGGGTAACAGCATCTTGTTTCCCAGAGAAGAAAACCAAGGAGACATGGGTTCTCCAGTGGCTTCAAGGTCTCATGGCCCGCAGAAGACTCAAGTCTAGAATTAACTGACTTTGGCTTCCCGAACCTTAAAGCGAGGCATATTGGGTGGAGAAATAATCAACTTCAAAGCCATCCATTTGTGAATCACATTTATGAAGCTTCTAATATTTTCCAAACAGTGTTATAAGTACCATAAAATCAAGTCCCAGTCCTAGTGCCCCTGACAGCACTAACCTTACATAAGAGGGCTAAGACGATGAAGCATATGCAAACACTGGGTCTTATCATGATAATGATGTCACCTTGTGTTGCCAACTTTTGTAACTCAGGGAGGGATTGGTACACATGTTCGACTCAGGCCACATGCAGATAAAGACAGACAAACAGTATCCTTTGTTATCAGCGCCGACAGTGCGGAGAAAACTGGTGACTTGAACCAACCAAGGGATCACACCTAGGAACAGACCTCCATCATAATGGCAGAAGAAGAAATCTGGTTTTTTTGGTTGTTTTTTGTTTTTGTTTTTTTTTTTTAGACTTTATTTATATATTTGTCAAAAAAGGGAGAGAGAACAAGCAGGGGAAGCTGCAGGCAGGAAAAGAACCAGGCTCCCCAATGAGCAAGGAGCCTGATGCAGGACTCCATCCCAGGATCCTGTGATCATGACCTGAGCTAAAGGCAACCAGTTAACTGCCTGAGCCACCCAGGAGACCCAGAAGTCAACGTCTTATAGTGAAGTACCAAGCAGCTGAAACTGTGTTCATGCTGTCATGTCTGACATTGTCTCCATAAGACCAATGTATCCATGATACAGAAATCTCATTTGAGGACACCTAAGGCTAAGGATAGTAATTCAGAGGACAAGGTGTCCAATTTTGGTCAGCTGAACAAGCCACCTAGAGAAACCAGGCCTTCCTCTTATGAAGGAAAAAGGATTTTAATTAGTAAACGACTAGGGATTGACAGACTATCGTGGCAGCTATGAGAAACTTAAGGGGGTTTGGGATCAAGGGTGGGTCAAACAGAGACAGAGGTTACATGAAGGAACATAGAACTTTTCTTATATGAATTTATCTACTCATTCAACTATATTTTTAATGTGCTAATTTCTGGGGATATAACCTTGAAGAAGACAGAGTCTGACATCATGGAGATCAGAGTTAAGAGTACTAAAACCTCTAATTAAAGAAGTGAACGCTCTGTATTTGATAGATGAGGTGAGAGGTAAAATGGAAGGCCCATCATCACCTATTACAAGGGCCACAAATTCAGACCCAGATGTGGGGAGTGAGAGTGAGGTTAAAGGACAAACTTCTTCGAATTAATGGTGCCTAAATTAAGAGTTAGTATTAAAGGATCAGGAGGAATTGGCAGGTGAAGGGGGGAAGGAGAAGGAGCCAGATTAACATGGCAAGGTGAGAAGATGGGCGGAGTGATGTATGCTATATTGAAGAAAATTTCAGTCTGATTAAGACAAAGACAAAGGTGTATAGCCGTGTCTTATTATGGTTTTAAATTGTATTTTCCTATTAATTAATGAAGGTGAGCTTTTTCTCATGCTATTTTTCATTTCTCTCTTATTTTCCATTTCTAGTGGAGAGTCTGTTCAAAATTTTTGCCCGCTTTTAAATGGTTTGTTTCTTTCCTGTTGAGTTTTAGAGTTCTTTATGTGTTAGAAATGTGATTTCTAAATATTTCCTCCCAGTCTGTGATTTACCTTTGCATTCTCTTAGTTTCTTTCACAGAGCAAAGTTTCTAAGGTTGAAGGAGTTTACTTTACCAACTTTCTTTTATGAATCATATGACTAACCTGAGGTTACAAAGAGTTTGGTTGTTTGTTTGTTTGTTTTTTACAACTTTTGCATCTTACACTTAGGTCCTTGGCCCACTTGGAATTATATTATATTTTAGATGTGAGGTTTAAGTCATGGGGTCTCTTTGCGTGTTTTTGCACATGGGTATTAAATTATTCCAACACTATATATTGAAAAGACTATCTTTTCTTAATTGAATTGCTTTTGTAACTTTTCAGAAATAAATATTGATAAAGGTCTCTTTCTGGATTCTCTGTTCTCTACCACTGACCTGTTTGTCAGTCCTTTTGCTAATATTACACTATCTTAATTACATAGATTAATCCTAAGTCTTGAGATCAGGTAGAGGCCTCCAAACTTGTTTTTTTTCCCAAGTCGTTTTGTTTATTCTCGCGTATTTGCTTTTACGTAAAAATTTTAGAATCAACTTATCAATCCCTACAAGAAATTCCTGCTATGGTTTTAACTTAATTGTGTTAAATTTATGTAACAATTTCAGGAGAACTGACCTTTTAATAATCTTCCCGTTTCTTTCAGTGTTCCAGTCCATACGCTTACTGTACCTTTGTATTTCTTTAATTTATTTCATCAGTGTTTGAGGTTTTTAGCATACAGGTCATACACATGTTTTCTTAGGTATATACCTAAAAATTACAGTTTGGGGTCCTACTGTGAAAGGTATTAATTTTAATTTTGAATTCCACTATATATTAAAATGTACCTGGGATTCAGACATGTAGGCACAGAAATTATTGCCAAGAAGGAGAAAAGTTACAGATTTCTAGAAATAAAAAGTAGGACATGCCATGCAGAGTCTCATGGAAAGTAGCTGGATCAGTCAGGAGGCAGAAAGGACAAGGGGAAATCATAGCCCAGAGCCCTTACATTGTTCTCTGCAGGAAGGAATCAGGGGAGTAGGACAGGCCAGTTGGCACAAACTTAGAACTGGAGAGTTTGAATAATTTTAGTGGGCTCTGGGCTAGAGAGGTGGCCTCAAGTTGTACTGTACTTGGCCCTGGGGAATTATTCTCTTGGTGTATGGAAATTAGATAAAGGAGATAGTTAGGAGTCAGAATTAGCTGGCTTGTATGTGAAAGGTGTATTCACAGGAAGGTCATTCACTTCCCAGGCAGCAAGGCCTCCAAAATGTCAAAATAGAGTGAAATACAGAAAATTTAAAAACATGATTAATACAGACTTGGTCATTGCTAGAATGGAGAGAAAAAAATAAAGCTTTTTTTCCCCTTTAGTATATTTATATTTTATCCTGTGATTTGCTAAACTCGTTTATTAATTCTAGCAGTTTTGTGTAAGTTACTTGGAATTTTCAATGAAGACAATTATGTTGTCTGTGAAAAGGGAGAATTTTATTTCTTCTTTTTTAGTTCATATATTTTTTAGTATTATCTCGCTATTTTTTCTACTTCTTACATATATATTAAAGTTATTAACTCAATAATTTATTATTCATTGAGCTTCAGTGTAAGGATGAATAATACCTGAAGAGAATATGCATTTGGGGTCAAGTTAATATATAAATACCATATGATGTTATGATGTAAGTGCTGGGACAGAGATGTGCTGTCAGTGTGACGGGACTGAGCTCGCTAATTATGGCTGGGAACTCTGAGAAGCCTCCAATAATAGGGCTTTAAGGGAACAATAGGAATTTGCTGAATGGCCAAAAGGTGAAATACAGCCTAAGAAAAAATAACAGTGCATATGAAAGTGCAGAAATACTAAAAGAATAGAATGTGCTCAGAAATGGTGAGGCATTCAATTTAGATGGAGCAAAAACAGAGGTGATCAAAGATAACAGGATAGAAAGGTTTGGGATAGATTGTGGTGAGCTGAGTATGCCGTACTCTAGATTTTAGATTTAATTCTGTAAGTAATGGAGAACCATAATGCTTTTAAAAGCCAGGAAGTAAAACAAGAAGATTTGTTGTTGAAATGTATAGTAAAGAAAAATTTAGAGTGTGCTTTTAAGTTTGTAATAATTTTAGATTATTAAGATGTATTGATAACAGAATTGTCAGGACAGGATGGCAGTGGGCTAATTTGCCTTCATCCACCTTTCCATCATGATACTTATTAAGGAGCATAAGACAAAGAATAGTGACAGACTGTTATGAACTATGAATGTTTATCAACAATTTATCACACTCTAGAAGGACTTTTCCCTGATCAAAGTTTGGCTTAGGCATTGAAACACAGCCAGACAGAAAAAACAAAATACAGAAACAGATATTGCTGTGTTCCCCTTTCTTGGAAATGCAAAGCCATCCTTTAGAAAAAGAAGGATAGTGGTAAACAATATGGACTCATATCAATGACTGGGTTTGAAAACATGGTTCTACTATTGCTTTATGTTGTTAAAAAAGTTACTTAAATTCATTTTTTAATCTATGAAATTGGCTTATTAATATTATTTACCTTAAAAATTGTTAAGGTTGAAGTGAGATGATAAATGTGACATTCGTAGCATTGAGCATGATGGCATTTGATATCCCTCAGCTTGTTCCATCAGTAATATTTTTAAAATAAATCCATTTGGGAATTTCAGCATACTGCAATGCATATACTGAGTTTAAAAGCATCTGGACAAAAGTTAGATGTTTAAAATATGCAAAATATTTTTCTTTTATTTAACTTTTTGAAAAAATTATTTATTTTTAAGAGAGAGAGCACACAAGCAGAGGGATTGGAAGAAGGAGAAGCAAACTCCCTGCCAAGTAAGGAGCCTGATGCTGGGCTTGATCTCAGGATCCCAGGATGGATCACAACCCAAGACGAAGGCAGATATCTAGTCAAATGAGCCACCCAGGTGCTCCTTAAAATAAGCAAAAGGTTTTTCAAGGAGATTTTTAAAAACCAGTTTATAGAAAAGAAAAGTGGGACAAAGTATGCTAAAAAATTATAGTGGATGATTTAAAATCAACAATGAAAGCATTAAAAACTTTTAATAGCCCTGTGAATCAAATAAATGCAAATTAAATTGAGAGAACATTTGCATTCATTAAGGTGCCCCCCCCAACACACATTAAAAAAAATACTAGTTGGGATGCAGTCCACTTCTGCTAGTGATAGCTAAATCATTCCAACATATCCGAAGTGCAATTTGTCACTTACTTATGGATCTCTATATAGCTCATGTGCTAAATGTATCTACTTCAGTTAGTGTTGCTGCATAACAAACCATCCTCAAATCTAGCTGATTAGAACAACAACCATGTATTATTTCTCATCTGTCTGTAGGTTGGCTATAAATCGGTGATCTGTGCCAGACTAAGCTGATCTCAGCTGGGCTCATCCATATGGACTGCTGGCAGGTTTTCTGGGAGCTGGCTGATCTAGGACGACCTCCTCCAGGACTGCTTGGCCATCTTCCATATGACCACTCATCCTTCAGCAAACAGGCCAGGCTTGTTCTCATGGAAGCAGTTAGGGTTTGCAAGGGTGTGGAGGGTGAGAAGTATGTCAGGCCTCCAAGGTCTAGGCTCAGAATTGGCACACTGTCATTTCTACCATATTCCATTGGCCATAGCTTGTCATGACGCCAGCCCAGCTTCACGAGATGGGGAATAGACTCCACCTCTTGATGGGAGTAACTGTGCATTCACAGTGTTAAAGGGTCTGAACGCAGAGAAAGATAGAGAATTGGAGCCAAAAGTGGTGGTCGTATGAGAAGCAAGAGACAAGATTGCATTGACCAAAACCTGAGCAGGAGTCTCACAATTGCATCCTTGATATGAAGACTCAGAAGTACATTCCTGGATTACATATCACATGCTCTACCCTGCGGGATCTAGATGACTGACCATATGACACCAGAGAAATTTGAAGTACTTATGGTTAGAATAATGATGAAATAATGGTGAAAAATTCAATTAGTCGACATATTATCAATAGTTCTAAAAATCAAACATACGTTTAATTGAATCAGTCATGAAACATCTATAAAAATGAACAAGGTTACAAAGTAAATATTCAGAACATCTAAAGTGAGATATTTTATACCCCATGTGTTGCAATAGATTAACAAATTAAAACATCTTTGCATTACCTCACATTTCCCTCTATAGGATAAATATTCCCTGTTTTTTTTTTTTTTTTTTTTTTCCTTCCTAGTTCTTAACTGCAAAATCTCATATCTTGCTGGTGTAAATTAGCCAGGTCCTGCAGTTCTTCCAGTGTAAAACCTATTTCCTGCTGGAAGACAGACAGTAATCACCAGTACCTGACTCTAACTTAGCAGGATGGAAATAATGACAGGAGATGAAGGAAAAGCATCATCATGAAAGGTCTCTGCCTTAGGTGAACCTCTGTAAGGGCTAAAGCAAGGGAAGATTTCTCTCCTCTATCAAGAGAGAGAGAGCTGCAGGCTTGGGATGTTCCAGGAAGTCAACCAAATGTCCCATTCGCAGATCTCAGGGTTCCATTCTTATCAGAGACCTCACTTTGATCTAGATAGCCTATCTAAGGTGTGCATTCAGTGCCCTGGAATCTGCTAAGATGTATTACAACCCAGGGTAGCAGGAATGTGTATGGATCAGAAGATGTTCTGTTGGACAAAGGAACCAACCCTGTGAAAATGTAAGGTGTTAGAGGACATCATATTCATCAGCAGACCTGTTGTTGAAAATGAATCCTTCAGCAGCAATCTCTTTCAACACAACCCCCGGCCTGGTTTTCAGTGGTGTCTTCCCTGCAGCTGAAAGATCTAAGGGTTTCCCCAAACCCTGTCTTAGAGATCTCTGGCTTGCATGGTGGACTCAGCAGGTGGATGGTTTGTTAAAGGATTCCAAAGCAATCAAGAAAACCCAGCCAGGATGTCAATCCTATGTACCTAAAAAATAGTTAAAATTTGTTTTGCTTTATTTTGAACAGCATGCACCAAAAAAGACAACCTTCTTCACTGACAAGATCTTTACCCAAATGTTCAATGCTTTTGTAACCTAGATGTCAGCTGGGACCACTCTACTCTGGGGTTAATAGTATCTTCACAATTGGCTCAAACTTCAATTCCACACTGTGTGGAAGTTTGAAACCTACTAAGATCTTCAAATTCCCAGTGTGCTTCTAGTTTCACAGCCACCTCTGCCCACGGATAACTTCCTCATTGTTTTTTGTAATGCACTGTGTTGACACAGATGTGATGCTTTTCTTCAGATATCCCTGTCAAAAGGGTGGGGGGGGGAGATAAAAAGAAAAAAAATTCCTTATAAAAGCATTTCTGGATGTTTGGAGGTAGGTTGTGGGGAGGGGAGGTAGCATTACAAATGATTCCTGACTCTGCATTTAACAATCTTATTAAAATTCTTTTGGGTCACCCTGCCACCCCATATCATGGACTCTTTTCTTTCCAGTGTTGCCTCACTTCCTCCCACCCAGACTGCCTTGAAATCCAAAAGACTTTTTGTTCTTACGGTTACAGAGAACTAAAGTTCAGTTTTCCTTTAATTCTTACTCCCGAACTTTCCCACACAAACCCTCAGTCCAGCAGGAAAGGGCTGCTGCTCCATGGAATTCACTTTCAGTATCAGCTATACAAATTATAAATATAAAATTTGCTTATCTCTAACACTTTCCTGCTCTTGTCATTGTTATCATCCAGTAGTCCCTTTTCACAAAGAAAGTCAAGGTTTCCTTACCCCAAGGTAAAGATGCCTACTCTGTCTTGTCCCCTCAACCTTGTCTTTTCCAGATCATTCCCAGAAGAGGGGATTGCATGCATTTAGATACATTTTTTCAGCCTCTTTGTCTCATTTTCTCGCATTTGAAAATGCAAATAATCATCATAATAATTTTTTTTTCAGGGCACCTGGGTGGCTTAGTTGGTTAAGCGACCGCCTTCGGCTCACATCATGGTCCTGGAGTCACAGGATCCAGTCCTGCATCGGGCTTCCTGTCCCTCGGACTCTGCTTCTCCCTCTGACCCTCCCCACTCTCATGCTCTCTCCTCCATTCTCTCTCTCCTCCATGCTCTCTCTCACAAATACATAAATAAAATCTTACAAAAAGTCCTTTTCATAAGTTTATTATGAAGATTGAATAAACAAATACACTTGGAACAATGTACCTAGCACAAAAAGGGTTCAATGTTGGTTATTCATTTTTATTTTGATTATGATTATTATTTCTGAATTCAAGAGTCTCCTCATTGCAAGAAAGAAGAAAGTAAAACAGCATAATGTCATTGAATGCCGACTAGGTGTTGGATAGGGGTTATTTTGAAAATGTCACTATAGAATTAAAATAGTACTCCCTATAAAGCACCCTCTCTCATTCTCCTCTTTTTCCCCTCATATCAAACTCTACTCCATGCCTCTCCAGCTAGAGACTACAAAATATGCTGAAGGCCATGTTCCCTACACATATACACACATGCATGCACACATACACACACGATGGAGGAAAAGAGAGGGCTACATACGGTCAGAGAGAGTGGGAAGAATATGCCTGTGACACCTTTTCTAGCCATGCCAACACCAGCTAGATTTCAGAACTTCCTCTTCGATAAAGCCCATCTGACACAATGTTGTTTCTGCGCATGCTCAACACTTTCTCTCTCTCTTGTTTTTTTTAGATTTTTATTTATTTGAGAGGGAGAGAAAATGAGAGAGAGAGAGAGAGCATGAGAAGGGGGAGGGTCTGAGAGAGAGGCAGACTTCCCACCAACCGAGGAGCCTGATGTGGGACTCAGTCCCAGGACTCCAGGATCATGATCTGAGCCAAAGGCAGTTGCCTAACCAGCTGAACCACCCAGGTGCGCACATACTTTCTCTTTTAAGGAATGTTGGGATAATGTACTGCCAAAGTCCTGGCAGAGTCTCGCTGGGGGACTGTGCTCCTCTTTTTCTTTGGCCCCCTGTAGCAACTAACATTCAACATTTGCCTTTGTCAGATGGATAAGACCAGCAATGTCCCTTAAATAGCATTCTTATAATTAGAAATATGAATGCAAAGATTAATTTTGGAATTTGTGCCTTATTTTTTTCCTGAGAAGCATAATTTTCTAAAATTTGAGAAAAAGTAGTTTTATGTTTTTAGGTACCATTTTGAAAAAAGTCTCAAAGAGCCTTCTTGTTCCCTCCAATTTCATCTTGTGACCTGAATTGTATAAGTTGAGAATAAATATAAAATACAAATGGTAAGAAAAACTAAGAATATTGTTTTTTGTCACCCACATGATGGAGAAATCCATTATATTTAAAGAATAATTACAAATTAATGAGAAAAAGGAACAATCCATTAAAGGGGGGGGAAGACGATCTCGTTAAGAAAGAACTGCAAGTCACCAAGGAAACGAGATAATGTTCCACCTTAATAGTAATCTAAGATGGACGAATTTAAGAACAATAATGATGAGTCATTTTTACCTAAGAAATGTGCCAATACTAGTAATAAAAAGAAAAAAATCTGATTTGGGTTATGGTGACAATGAGGGCTCTCTCTTATTGTATAGAATAGGAGGATAAGTTGGTTCAAACTTTGTAGAAGGAAAAATTGTCAATGCTTTCAAGACCTTATTCTTTGTCCCCCAAATTTCCATTTATCTTCGAAATATATCTAAGATATACTTAAAAATGTATTCCTGGAGAGGCTTAATGGAGTATTTTTTTTTGTAATTAAAAAAGTTATAAACAACTTAAAAATCCAAAATAAAATATTTGTTAAATATTTTGTGTATATATATATATTTTTTTAAGATTTTTTAATTTATTTTTGAGAGAAAGAAAGAAGAGAGAATGGAGGAGGGACAATGGGAGACAGATTGAGAGAGAATCTTCAAACAGACTCCCCCTGAGTGCCCAGGCTGACATGGGGTTGGATCCCAGGACCCTGAGATCATGACCTGAGCTGAAACCAAGGTTAACTGACTGAGCCACCCAGACACCCTTATAATATGATATACTCTTAAAATGGGCTATTATGCAAAAGTTTGAACATGCTGATGTAGGATGTTTAGGTATGATATGGAAAAAAAATTTATGGCATTTTAGGGGAAGACAAAGGTGAGAAAACTACCTCCTTAGTTATGCTTTCTTAAAACAATTCAAAACATCACCACTCTTCAAATTCCTTATTCAATACACTTTCTTCATTCACAGGTAAACCTCTCAACTCTTACTTTAATTAAAGGGAAAAAAATCTGCCAGATAGGACCCCTCTAAACCTCGATCATGACATCTACAAGTCTCCCGACTTACCCAGGGCCACTTTGTTCTCTCTTGTGAAAATGATTGAGGCATTCCCTCTTCTAGCCTCCAGCTCATTCTGCCACCTGGGCTTTCAGGAGCCATCTGTCCCCTGTATTACGTAAGGACTAGGGCAGACTTTAAATGTGGACCTGCATATCTGTGTCTAAACATTTTAAAGTTTAGAAGTCAAACCAACTCATGTGAAGTATGTTTCATTATCCCAATGAACAAATATGCCACCCTAATATCTTGAAAACCAGATTGGAATCCAGATTCTTGGGAATTTCTGAGACAGAACAGGGTAGGTGCTGGGCGGGCTGGGCCTGGTGTCCTGTTCCTCCCACTTCAATCTTCATCCCACACTGTAAAGGGGCCTGGATTTTGATGCCTGTTTCTTTCCCCAAATTAGGGAAGTTCACCATATATTTTGGTCCTACATACCTTCTGCCCCCCTCTCTCTTTCTCCTTCTGGGATTCCAATTATTCTAATATTGTTTCATTTTTTTTTGTTTTTAAAGATTATTTATTTATTTATTTATTTGACAGAGAGAGATCACAAGTAGGCAGAGAGGCAGGTAGAGAGAGAGAGAGGAGGAAGCAGGCTCCCTGCTGAGCAGAGAGCCCGATGCGGGACTCGATCCCAGGACCCTGAGATCATGACCTGAGCCGAAGGTAGCGGCTTAACCCACTGAGCCACCCAGGCACCCCCTAATATTGTTTCATCTTATGGTATCACTTACCTCTTGAATTCTCCCCTTGTGATCCAGTAGTTGTTTGTCTCTCTTTTGCTGCTTTATTCTCCATCATTTGATCTTCTGTATCACTAATTCTGTCTTCTGCCTCATTTATCCTAGCAGTAAGAGCCTCCATTTTTTTTAATTACACCTCATTAATAGCTTTTTTTATTGTGACTTGGTTAGATTTTAGTCCTTTTATTTCTCCAGCAAGGGATTCTCTAGTCTTTTCTATGCTTTCTTCAAGTCCAGCTAGTAATCTTTATAATCATTCAGATCTCTATTTCCAACATCTTACTAATGTCCATATTGATTAGGTCCCTGGCGGCTGGTATAACCTCTTGTGTTTTTTGTTGTTGTTTTTTTCTTCGACCAAAGAATAGATGAATGAGAGAACAAAATGCTGAAAGGGTAACAACAATTCCAGAAGAATATATACTAAACAAATCATAAGAGACCTGAAACTGAGGAGAAAGAGGGAAAAAAAAACTCAGGCTGGTGAATAGAACAGAGCCACACACTTGATTTTGGGTGTATTTTGGTCTGTTAGAAGAAATTGCCTCCCAAAATTTTAAAGAAAGAAAAACATAAATAAATAAATAAATAAATATATAAATATATATATATTACCCTTATTTCTGTGTATGTGCATATATATATATATGTTTTTCTTTCTTTAAAATTTTGGGAGGCAATTTCTCCCTCCCTATTCTGTATATGTGTGTATATATATATATATATATATTTATATAGTAATATATATATATACAGAAATAAGGGTAAATACAATGAAGAGAAGGAATATGACTGTAAAGATGAAAATTAAAAATATTTTAAAAAAGGAATTGAGAAGTTCGTTGAAAAAAGAAAGAAAAAATATTTTAAGAAAGAGAGAGAATGTTATCAGACAGGAGACTAGAACAAAAATATACACTAGATTTAGGATATATTTGGTCTGTTAGAAGAAACTGTATCCCAAAATTTTAAAGGAAGAATAGTTATATATATATATATATATATATATATATATATAGCCTTATTGTGTGTGTTTGTATATATAATATAGATATTATATATAAGAAAACATATAAAAAATAAAGTTAAATATAACTAAGGTATAGAAGATGACTATAAAAATGAAAATTTAAAAAGATTTTTAAAAACATATTGCTAAAATAAGAAAAATAAGGAAAGAGGAAAAATTTAAAAAGTAGAAAAAAGAAAAAGAAAGAAAATGTTAAAAATGTAACTTTGAAAGACTGAGCACTGGAGTCTGCCATTCTCATTGATCAGTAAACTTGGTCTCAGCTGGAAGTTCTTGCTGATCTTCTGGGGGAGGGGCCTGTTGTCACGATTCTCCAGTGTCTTTACCCAGAGGCGGAGTTGCCCCACCCTTGCCAGGGGCTGGGCTAAGTCATTCAGCCCCTTGGGTTCGCACTTGGGAGCTTTTGTTCCCTGAGCACTTTCTGTAGAGCTCTGAGGACCGGAATGAAGATCGCGGCCTCCTGGTCTCTGGCTGGAGGAGCTGAGAGCTCAGGGCCCCACTCCTCGGTGTGCCCTCAGAGAGAGGTAGTCAATCCCTCCCATCTCCCTGGTCTCTGGCCAACCTCCAAGCTCACCCGCCTGTGACCGAGCATTTCTAACTTTGGCGCACGAGGCTTTTTTGGAGTCTCCAAACCCAGCAGATTCCTGCACTGCTCTCCTGTGCCACTCTTCCTCCTGGAGGAAAGTGAGTGCCCCAGACCTGCCACTGTGGGGTCCCTGCTCAAAGAGCAGTGGCCCGACTGTATCTTGGATCATGGTTTACGGCAACCCTGAGCTGAGAGCTCACTCCTCGGCTCCCTCTCTGTATCCGGCTTCCCCACTCTGGTACCTGGGAGCTCTGTGACACTCAGACACCCCTGGTCTTTCTGTAACCCCGAGGGACCTGAGACCACACTGACCCAGCTAAGTTTCCACCCCCAACTTAGCCTCTGGAATGACGTCCCTTTCCAGAGCAGACTTCTAAAAGTTCTGATTTTTTGCTCCGCAGCTCTCTTACTTGCCGGTAAGTGGCTGATGGAGGCTCCTTCCCCACCAAGGTCTATATTCCCACATATTGCCTCGGATTCACTTCTCCACATGTCCTACCACCCAGAAAGTCGTCGCTTTTCTGTTCCTAGAATTGCTGCTCTTCTTTTCCTCATTTTCCTGTTGAGTTTGTAGGCGTTCTGAGTGGTTTGATAACTATTTAGCTGATTTCCTGGGACCAGATGAAGCTTAGGTCTCCTACTCCTCCCCTGTACTGCTTTGGAATTGTCACAGTCTTATACACACTTGACTCTGTTTCTGGAGTTCCTTTTCTATCCCATTATTTTTCTGTTTATTCCTTTTCCTCACTTTATAAGATGGTTTTATAACTCACAAAGTAAGGTGGGTTCCATGCAGTAATTATAGACAATTCTCTTGACTCTTATAAATTCACAGGTATGAACTTTAAAATAATTTTGTCAGACTTTCTAAAAAAAGCCTCACTAGACTTATGTTCTCAGTAGAATTGAAAATATAAATTAGTTTAGGAAGAAGTGATGTGTTTATAATATTAACTTTTTACATCTAGGAATAGGATACGTCTGTACATTTATTCAATTAAATTCTTTTATTTACTTATCTTTAATTAAAGTCAACATATAATATATTAATTTCAGGTGCACAACATAGTGATTTGACAATTATCTATGTTACAAAATGCCCACCATGATAAATTTAGCTACTTTATATCACAAATTTATTACAATATTACTGAATATATATCCTATGTTGTACTTTTCATCCATGTGACTATTTTATAACTAGAAAGTTGTAGTTTTTGATCTCCTTTTGCCTGTCCCACCCAAGCCCATCCCCTCTGGCAGCTACCAGTTTGTTCTCTCAAGGAATTCGTTCCTGGTTTTGAAAGATTTTATTGATTTATTTGACAGAGAGAGAGAACACAAGTATACAGAGATGCAGGCAGGGAGAGAGAGAAGCAGGCTCCCTGCTGAGCAGAGAGCCTGATGCGGGGCTCCATCCCAGGACCCTGAGGCCATGACCTGAGCCGAAGGCAGAGGCTTAACCCACTGAGTCACCCAGGCGCCCTTCTTCCTGTTTCTGTTTGTTTGTTTTAGATTCTACATATAAGTAAAATCATATAGTATTTGTCTTTAACCATCACTTTGTTGTTTTACTTGGCATAATACTGTCTAGATCTGTTCATGTTGTCATAAATGGCAAAATTTCTTTATTTTTATGGCTGAGTAATATTCAATTGTGTATATATACTATGTCTTCTTTATTCATTCATCTGCTGATGGATACTTCGGGTTGCTTCTGTATCTTGGCTATTATAAATAATGCTGCAATAGAGATCGGGGTGCATATGTTTTGGTGTTTCTGGATAGATGCCCATATGTGCAGTTACTAGGTTGTACAGTATTTCTATTTTTAATTTTTTGAAGAAACTCCATATTATTTTCCACAGTGGCTGCACCAATTTACACACTCACCAACAGCATTCAAAGGGTTCCTTTTTCTCAACACTTGCTATTTCTTGTCCTTTCGATACTAGCCATTCTAACTTATCTGAGGTAATGTCTTATTGTTTTGTGTATCTATGATAGGTTTTTCATCTGTGGTTATCATGAGATTCATATATAATATCCTGTGTATATAGCATTCTATATTAAGCTGATAGTTGCTTAACTTTGGACACATTCTAAAAGCACTACATTTGTACTCCCTTATCCACTTTTTATGTATGTGTAAATTCATGCTTTGCATCTTTTTATTTTGTGATTCCCTTGATTAATTTTTGTAGATATAATTGATTTTACCACTTTCATCTTTAGGATTCATGTTAGTTTTATAAGTTATTAATCCACTGCCTTTACTGTATAAATGTATAGTGAATTTTTTCCTTTCATAATTTTCTTAATTCTAGTTATGGCCTTTTCTTTTCCATTTAAAGAATTCCTTTTAACATTTCTTGTAAGGACATTTTAGTGGTACTCTAACTTTTGTTTGTCTGGGAAACTTTGTCTCTCCTTCAATTCTGAATGATAAATCTGCCAGGTAAAGTATTCTCAATTGTAGTTTTCTCCTTTCAGTGCTCTGAATACATTGTCCTTTTCTCTTCTGACCTGCAAAGTTTCTGCTAAAAAATTAGCTAATGGTTTCCCTAGTGTGTAACTGTTTGATTTTCTTTTGCTGCTTTTAAGATTCTCTCTTTATCTTTAATTTTTGCCATTTTAACCATTATGTGTCTTGATATGGACTTTTTTGCATTCATCTTATTTGGGCCTCTCTGTGCTTCCTAGACCTGGATATCTGCTTCCTTCCCCATATTAGGAAAATTTTCAGTTATTTATTCTGATAAGTTCTCTGCTCCTTTCTCTCTCTCTCCTTCCACTGAGACCCATATAATGAGAATGTTATGCTTGATATTCTTTTAGGGATACCTTAATCTATCTTCGTTTTTGTTTTTTTCTTTTTTCTTTTTGCTCTTCAGTTTGGTTGCTTTCCGCTACCCCATCTTCCAAATTGCTGTTCATTTTTTGGCATCCTCTAATCTACTGTTGATTCATTCTAGCTGATTTTTCATTTCAGTTTTGTGTTCTTCAGTACTGACTGGTTCTTTTTTATATGTTGTCTTTATTGAAGTTCTCACTGAGTTCATCTACTTTTCTCTCAAGTCTGGTGAATATCTTGTGATAAACTTGAACCTTTCATTAAGTAGATCACTTATCTCTGTTTCATTTAGCTCTTTTTTTCTGGGGTTTTGTGGTGTTCTTCAGTTTGGATCATATTTTTCTTTCTCGTTTTGTCTCTCTGTATTTGTTAGTATGCATTAGGTAGGTCAGCTATGTCTCCTTGTCTTGAAAGTCGTGGCCTTACATAGAAAGTGTCCTGTGGTGACCAGTAGTGCAATCACCTGGTCACCCTAGTCATGCATTTTAGAGGTGTCTCCTGTGTGAGCTGCATGGAGCCCCTCTTGTGCCTGGGCATGACAGCTGTGAGTGCACTAGCAGGTGGGACCAGCCCCCAGCCTGGCTTTCACCAATGACTGGCTGCAACTACAGTGGGTGCACTGGTGGGCAGGGTTTGCCCCTGGTCTGGCTGAGGGGGTGGGGGCAGTTGTAGCCACTACAGGGATGCTGGTGAGTGGGCCTAGCTCCAGGATCAGTTGTAGCTACTGTGTTCACCCTGGCACAACTGCCCTGCTGCCCCAGAGGCGGGGCATGACTGCTGCTACTCACCCACTTCTTTGTTTACTTAGTTAAATTTCCATTCAAAGCCAGTGTCCGTGTGGTTGACCAATCCTAGGACTTGTACCCAAGCCCTGAATGCAGGAGAAGCTCGGAGAATGGATTTCATCTTTTACCTCACACCAACACCCACAAAGTTCAGGATTCTCCAAACATATGAAGATGCAAGGCAGTAGCCCACATGCAGTCAAAAAGATGGCCCATCCACTTTAATTAAGACTAATGAATGTGTTGTCTCCTTTAACCTATTAATGTGAAAAAGTAAACTAGAGTCCCTAATGTTGAATATCTGGAAAATTAATTCTACTTGGCTACATTATTCTTTATATATAGTTCTGTTTTCAATTTATTCATACTTACCTATATTTATCATTGAGAATGGTCAAGAATTTTCTTTCTTGTGCTAACTCTGTCAGGGTTTTCAGAGTTATATAAATTGTGTTGGAAAGACTTCCCATTTTATTTCTGCCCTTGAGAAATTCATATAAGAAGAGCATCATCTGTTCTTGAAAGGATTGGTCTAAATGATCAATAAAACAACCCAGTCTATTTGGGGACAGTTCTTTGACAACATTAAAAAATTTCTCATGATTGTTGATCTCTTCAGGTTTATATGTCTTCTGGAGTCAATGTCTTAGAAAATGTCAAGGGCTGAAGTTAGGATGTTAAAAGCTGTCAGATGCCAGAAAGAACTGGTTTGTAGTCCATGAACATGAGTGATAGAGATTGTAAATGCATTGTTTTTAGAAAGTGTGTAACAGAAACCCTTTCAGTTTGGCAAGGTAAGGTTGTCAGTAAGGCCGTCACACTGTTAAGTTACCTATGCTGTCTATATTGAGAAGCTGTCTGTCCAGAGATGAATACTGGAGGTGTTTGGTTTGAGGTGTTGAGTGGATTTCTTCTTCATTAAATTGATTCATCTCTGTTTGCTACAGTTCCTCAAAGTTCTAGGCCTTTGTACATATTCACATCATCTCCAGACTCCCTGAAAGAATTTATTTTTTTTAAATTTTTAAAAAAGATTTTATTTATTTATTTGACAGAGAGAGATCACACATAGGCCGAGAGGCAGGCAGAAAGAGAGAGGGAAGCAGGCTCCCTGCTGAGCAAAGAGCCAGATGTGGGACTCGATTCCAGGTCCCTGAGAGCATGACCTGAGCTGAAGGCCGAAGCTTAACCTTCTGAGCTATCCAGGCACCCCAGAATCCCTGAAAGAATTTAGTCTGTTTCCTTTTATGGCACCATGTTTTTATTACTTAATCTTTGAATATTATAATGATAATGCATGCATATTATGTAATCAGATAGACAGCACATTACAAATGTATATAATGCCAGAGCAAATCCTCTCCCTGCCCCCTCATGCATCCCCATGAGATAAACAGGATAAACAGCATATCCACCCTCTGCTCCCTCATTCATACACGTACCTTAAAATGTGCGTGCTTTTTTTGTGTCTTTGTTGCCTTTTACTAAGATGGAATCATAGTCTACCCAGTCTACAAATTATTTTTCTCTGAAGGCTTAATTGTAGGAAATCTCAAACATGTGGAAGTAGTATGAATTCTTACATACTGACCACAGAATTTCAACACTTATCACCTCATGCTTCATCTTGCTTCAAACTCTACCCTTACCTGTCCACATACCCCCCATATTGTGTATTATTATTATTTTTAATCTATAGCATCTCTCCCCAACATTTGAGTTTTTCAAATATTCAAAGTTATAAAAAACGTTGGAAGGCTAGTTCAAAGAACAATTATCTACCCATCACCTGGATTTACCACTTCTTTGTCATCATGGAGAACATTTTATGAACATCTTCATATTGAGATATAACTTTACCTTCTTCCCCCTAATTCCTTGATACAAAAATGCACATATATATTGCTTTTTATAATTACTAATTTTTTCTAGAACACTATTGATGTGCAGAAGCAAGAGCTGGCTGAGATGCTTAAAACAAGGTGGCCTGTACCCCTGGGGATAAAAATATATGTTTATAAAAAATTAAAAAAAAAAAAAAACAAAAAAAACAAGGTGGCCAAGTTCACCCACACAGAAGGATTTAACCAAAACAGTTGCCAAGAGTTTAAAAAAAAACCCAAAAACCGAAAAACTCTTTGCAACAGTGTAGGCAGGCAATTTTTCATGCTTTGCCGGGGAACTCCAAAAACCTCTTCTGCTAAAGTGCTCACTGACATTTAACTTGAGGCCCAGGCAGCCATCTGTGTAAAGCCATCACTTCTCAGGCATGTGGGAGCCCTGAGTCCTGGCCCTGGGCTCAGCAGACCTCTCCAATGACCAGTCTGCTAGCCAAAGTTTCCTTTATTAAACTGCTGGGATGGCAAGTAATTCCAAATCTAATTATTTATAGATCACTCCAATTGCCTTTTGAATTGGGCAAAGTTTACCACTAATTCTGTGTTTTTGTCAATTCTCATATTTCTAACAGTTTCTGTTTTATATATTTTTTCCAGGTATTATTAGGGATATCAAAGTCCATGGCATTCATTGCCTCATTTTGATTTTCAGTTTTTATAAAAGAAAAATGATCCAATTTGGTAATAACAAATGGTATATGTTTGCCTAACTTTCTGTGTAGCTGTCTCTCTTGTAGCAGCAGGAACTAAGTCTTCTGAGTCTGAGAAAACTCAGATACCAGCCCTTTTTCTCTATATACATTTCCCCATCTTGGACAATGATGAATTATACCACGAACCTAATGCCATTTAAGGTGGTGGCTAGATCTCCTTTCCAGATGTAGTTATGAAAGGGGTTTTCATATTCATAATTTAAGACTTGAAGTCTACATCAACTAATAGTAACATCACGAACCCAACAAACTGTTGTTTGCATTTCCCTTCTTAATAGGTTTAACACTGTAACAGGTTTAACATATCATTTTATTTGAGGTTTGTTTGTTTTAACTTTGTATTTCTAAGCTATTATTGCATAACAAATCACCCAAAGTGTAGTAGCTTAAGCAGTAAGAGTTTATTATGTCACAGTTTCAGTGTGTTGAGAATTCAAGAGTGGTTTACTTGGGGGGCTCTGGTTTATGGTCTCTCTTGAGGTGACAGATATGTCACCCAAGGAGACACTCACATGAAGAATAGGTGGGGGCTGAAAGTCCTGTTTTCAAGATGCCTCTCTCACATGTCTGCTGGTTGCTGACAGGAGCCCTCAGTTTTGCCACATGGACCTCCCTCTAATGATGTTTCAGTGTATCTTCATGACATGGCAACTGGCTTTCACCACAGCGATTGATCCAAAAGAGAGAGCAAGGAGGAAGCGACAATGCCTTTTGAAACCTTGTTTCAGAAGTTACATATCATCACTTCTGCCACATTCTATTCATTAGAAGCAAGTAGCTAAGTTCTCAGTTAAGAGGAGGGGAGTGGACTTTAGGAACATGTATATTAGGCAGCTTGACATTCTACTTAAGGCCACTGATATCTTATTTTTCTAAATCGTCTGCAGTGTCTAATTTACTATTAATCCCATCATATATATTTTTTTAACTCTGATATTGATTTTTTCATCTTTGGAAGCTAAATTTGGGTCTTTTTTATGCCCTCCGTGTTTCTTCTTCACATACTGATTCTTTTCTCTACCTACTTGAATATCTGCGATAGAGTTGTTCCACTCTGAATGGTAAAAATACAAACCATTCTAGGCCCTGTGTGAATTCCCAGGACTGTTCCTTCTAATCCTCTTGGGAAGGTTTCTCATTAGCCTGAGATGTTTCTCACACACTTGCGATGATGAGTACTTAGTGGGAGATAGAAGAGGATCCCTCTAGAGAAACCCAGAGCTCTCTCTTTGGGCAGTTCTCTCCTCTCTAAGAAGTTCTCTACTCTGGTACTTTGTTCTAGCCTCTGTGGCCTACTGAGTTCTCTGTCTCCTTCACTTAGTGAGATTTTCAGGCTCCTTTTGCGTTTCCTTTCCCTGCATTATAGTCTAGAAACTCTTCAGGCAAGACAATCTTTGGGCTTATCTCATTTGTTCCTCTTCTCTTAGGTCTTGTGCTTCCTGTATCTAAGGTTTGAAAATCTCTCTCTGTGTGTATGTGTGGTTTTGTTTGTTTTGTCTGACTTTCCTCCATAACTAACCTCCATTATTTTGTTGTGTTTGGCAATAGAAGGCTCTCCAGAAAATGTCATTGAAATCAGCTTTCTATATAACTATCACTTTCTATATAACTGTTTCAGTTACCCATTTACCAACTTTTGTACAATAACCTCCCCAAGAGGAAGAGAAAAGAGAAAGAAAGGGAAACACACCATAAGAGACTCTTAACGATAGAGAACAAACAGGGTTGATGGAAGGAGGTGGGTGGGGATGGGCTAGGTGGGTGGCGAGTATCAGGGAAGGCCCTTGTTATGCGGAGCACTGAGTATGATTTGTAACTGATGAATCATTGAATCCTACTCCTGAAATCAATATTGCACTGTGAGTTAATGAACTAGAATTTATTTATTTATTTATTAAAATATTTTATTTATTTGTTTGACAAAGAGAGAGAGAGTGAGAGCAGGAACACAAGCAGGGGAAGTGGGAGAGGGAGAAGCAGGCTTCCCACCAAGCAGGGAGCCCCATGCGGGGCTCAATCCCTGGACCCTGGGACAATGACCCAAGCAGAAGGCAGATGCCTAAAGATTGAGTCACCAGGTGCCCCCAATTAGAATTTAAATACAAAATTGAAGAAAAAAAACCTTTCCAAAACGTGGTTTTAATATGGCACCATTTATTTGTCCACAATTCTATGTGTTGGTGATTTAAGATGCTTTCTTTCTTTCTTTCTTTCTTTTTTTTTTTTTAAGATTCTCTCTCTCTCTTTTTTTTAAAGACTTTATTTATTTATTTTTTTTGAGTGAGAGAGAGCACATGAGAAAAGGGAGGATCAGAGGAAGAAGCAGACTCCATGCTGAGCAGGGAGCCGCAATGAGGGACTCGATCTTGGGCCTCCAGGATCATGGCTCGAGCTGAAGGCTGTAGCTTAACCAACTGAGCCACCCAGGTTCCCTTAAGATACTTTCAAGCCTAGATTTTTCACAATGCTTGAACATTGGGTTCAGCTGGGAAACTCTGCTCTTCATGGTATCAGCTGTGCTAACTCATGTGTTTGAATTTCGTTAGCAATTTGGCTGCTGGCTGGTCTAGGAAGACCTCGCTCCTATGTCTGGCTGTTAGTGCACATTTTGTCGGGGCTGTTGCCTCTTCAAAGCCTCTCACCCCTCCACTCAGTAGGTTAAACTAGGCTCTTTCACATGATTGTTGAGCATACTATTTTCTTTATCTTCCTTCTGTGGCTGTGTGGACCACACTTTCTTCATCTTTGTCTTCCCTAGCATTTGTTGTTAAGATTTTATTTATTTATTGGAGAGAGAGTGTGAGCAAAAGAGAGAAAGGAGCAGGGGTGGGGCAGAGGGAGAAGGAGAAAGCAGACTCCCCACTGAGCAGGGAGCCTGCCCTGGTACTTGATCCCAGGATGCTGGGATCACGACCTTTGCTGAAGGCAGATGCTTAACTGGTTGAGCCACCCAGACACCCCATTCTCTAGCATTTTGAAAACAAACATGTCCAGATTGATTATTGTGACAGAAAAGGCCAGTGTTCACCAATATCCAGTTCTACCCTCCTTCCTGGGCCCAAAGGTAACTACATGTCCCAGCAACTATCCCTTCCCCACCCCACATCTGGCTTTGACCTTGTGAGTGCCAGGTGGAAGCTCAGCCCCAGCCATGGGACGGTCTGAGCTTCCTCATGCATCCCCTCTTTTCCTCTGTATGGCTGGAGTGAATCTCTAGGATGGTGGAACCGTATGTGGGAAGAAGCCCCAATTCTTAATAAGAGCCATTCAAACAGAAAATTAGCACTGTACTTTGGATGAATGTGCTTTAGTAAAACCACTTGCTACAGTGACTAGTTGTATACTCAGACTAATACACTTACCATCAAGTTTCAAAAGTATTCTTTAAGTTTCTCTGATGTCATAGTGAAGAGCAAAATAGTATGGTTTTATCCACACCACTTAAGATGAGGACACCATAGTTTTCGAGTTGTCTTTCTTCCCTTTCCATGCAGTTCCATTTATTATATTTGTTAGTATAATCTCTGATATAATATTGTTATATAACTTATTAGTGATATATAATATATAATATAATATAATACAACTTAATATAATATGATTTTAGATCTAGGCCTAGATTATTGCTAAAACATCAATATTTTTATACCATATGTATACTTTTTAAAAAATAATTCTTTGTTGGGCACCTGGGTGGCTCAGTCGGTTAATCGACCTTCGCCTCAGGTCATGATCCCAGGGTCCTGGGCTCCCTGCTCAGCAGGGAGTCTGCTTCTCCCTCTGCCTGCTGCTCCCCCTACTTGTGCATGCTCTGTCAAATAAATAAATAAAATCTTAAAAATAAGAGATATTGTTTAAAAAAATAATTCTTCATCTCAACGTTCAGTTTTATGTTCAGAATGGCCACAGTTATGTAGTCTTGTGTTGGAATTTTATTTGTTCAGTGCTATTTACCGCAAGTCTTCTGGAACATGACTTTCTCGTCCTAGGTTCTTAATTTTATTTCCTTTTTCCAGTTAACTATAGGACATTTGAACATATATTTTTCAGAATCCTTGAACATTTTTTCTTCTTTTGCCTATAAAATGTGTGTGTGTGTGTGTGTGTGTGTGTGTGTGTGTGTGTGTGATTCATATTTTTTGTTAGGAAGGGTCTCGATACAAGTTTCTTTTTTTGTTGATTTTTGTTTGGAATACTGTGAAGCTTTTCAATTTATACTTTTATGTTTTAACAGCTAAGGAAAAATTTTAAATGATGTCTTTAATTTTTGCTGCTTTCATTTGTCTTTGTGTCTTACTTCAGGGACTCTGTAATTGCTTGGTAGCACCCCTCTTCTCTGCATCTCTTAGATTCTACTGTCCCTTGTAACATATTTTTGCCCTTTTGTCCTGCTCTCTGGGAAACCTAACCAGATTTGTTCCTCATATTACTTACGCTGTGGTGACAAACTTTTCTTCATTTCTTGCCATAATGAGTGCTTTAACTCTTCTGTTGTATTCTGGGTTTCCTTGCATGATTTTCCTACTTTGACAAGTTTATTCTGCATCTTTAAACTTTGCTCAGCTTCTTCTCTCCTTTTGTATTTATTTCAGAGGTCATGTTTTCAACTTGATTTGGGGATACGGAAAAAAAAAATCCTCTTGATCTGAAAGATACATGAGTAAAAGAGCTTCAATTATATGTCTTCCCTTTGATACCTTATGAACTTGCCTGATTTTTCATACTTTTTTCTTAGCGTACTCATCCCTATGACACTTGTAACTCATGCTGCTGTAAGGGGCTATTTGTAGACCTGATGTTTTTTAATTTGCTGTATGGCCCTTTTCACTACCCACAATTTTTATTGCCAAATTTTCAAATAAAAGTAGCAGATAAAATATTTGTATGTTATACAGTCTATTCTTGTTGTTATACAGTCTATTCATGTTATTCATGATAGTTACGTTCTATAAAGTTGCCCTGGACACTGAGTTAGTCAATACAGAACCACTGCTCCTGGGGAAATTTGAGGTTAACTCCCTTTATACCTCTAGAAACAACATTTTGTCAATTGATTAAAATATAACCTTATTTTATGTGTCTCTGTTCAAAGGCAATGATTCATTAACATTGAACTTATGACCAACTGCACTGTAAGTCATGCCTGAATGAGACTGAGACTTACCTATATGCAGTTTTTTCTCCATAAGGCATATCATGGCCTTCTTGTACTTGGGACACCTAGATAGTACTTCAGCACTGCTCTTAAACCGAGAAATCACCATCAAGAAGAACAAACACATGAAAAATGTGTCACTAAATAGGCTGAGGCATGTGTATGCAAGTATATGCAGAAGGTGGAGTGTTAGCTTATCCAGCTGGAAACGTGTGGGGGGCAGCCCAAATTCTCCACTGCTCTGCACGTGCCCAGGAATGACTGTCAAAGGACTGTCAGTGTTGATCTGGAGGTTACAAATACATTGTAACGAGTAGGTAAATTCTAACTTTGAATTCGCAAATAATAAAGAATGCTGTAGATGTTAAAAGATATTTGGGTCTTTCTGTTTTCATTACCACCATGTCAAATCCATCCAACCCAACAAACTATCTTAATGTAGCATAGATACGATCACATAATTTCCCTCCCTTTTCAGCATCTACTGATATCTATTTCTTACAGAATGCACACAGCAAATTATGTATTCAGTACTGCCCAAGTGCCAGGCAGGTTGAGGCCACTTGCCCTATCCAATGGACATTTTCCTGAGATTGGATTAAGGTAGAATTTTCTCTAGTCTTTCTTGCTCTTAAGCTTTAAAACTATAAACAGGGTCTAATAAAATATTTTTATAACACTATAAAATATCTTGCAACATTTACCAAAGTGCATTTTAAATTTGTGGTATCTACACCTTCTTGACTGCAGTCTCCCACTATGGGCTACCTGTTACCTGTATTCTGATTTTCTGGTGTTTGTGATTTCTGAATGTATGTACAGTCTGGGAAACAGTATTCAGGTTGGAAGGGCTAATATTGAAAGAGCATCTCTGAGAGAGAGGGGAATGGAAGCCAGCTCTATTTCTGGTAACACCTAGAAGTCAGAGAGGGAAGCATTGCTCAGATTTTAGAAGGGAATGGCATGTAGGACCTTGGGAAGACGAATCAATAAACACCTATGTGCCCAGACTTCTGAAAGACCTTTTAGTGCCTCACTACTTTTAAGATATGGGGATTTGACAAAAACAACAACAACAACAATGACACAAAAAAAACCCCAAAACCAAAAAACAAAAACCACCCAAACCCCCAAAATCTTGCCATTTGGTGACGTGGATGGAACTAGAGGCTATTACGCTAAGTAAAATAAGTCAATCAGAGAAAGGCAATTATCATATGGTCTCTCTGAAATGAGGCATTTGAGACAGGGCAGGGGGTTGTGGGGGGAAGGGAAGGAAAAATGAAACAAGAACGGATGGGGCGGGGGGAGTCGGGGGGGAGAAACCAAAAGAGACTCAATCTCAGGAAACAAATAGGGTTGTTGGGGGCGGGGTTGGAGGGATAGGGTGGCTGGGCTATGGACACTGGGGAGGATACATGCTCGGTGAGTGCTGTGAATTGTGTAAGACTGATGAATCACAGACCTGTACCCTGAAACAAATAATACATTATATGTTAATTTAAAAAAAGATATCACGGGGATTTAAATAGTAGCTCATCTCCGGTTACTAGTGTGAATCAAAGGCCACAGGAATTGTATTGGACAGCACAATTTCCTCGGGACTTTTGTATGAAGACCAGCCAGGGATCCAGATTCAGCACTGCAATTAAATTTGATTTAGCAAATTAAAAAAAATATATTTATTACAATTGTATTTCATATATCCTATATGGTGGTACAAATTCAAAAGAGCAACTTACTAAAGCCGTAAGCAACTTACTTTGCCTTTTTAATTTTCAACTTCCTTACTTGTAAAATGAGGGCAGTTATGTTTACCTTGTAAGATTGTTTTGGAGATTGGTTATTTTATGTATAGGTCAACTAGTAGGTCTTAACACCTGATGCTCAGTCAGTGTTATACAGAGTTCTCTCCTTCCAGCTGTCCTCTGAGTTCTCTGTCATTTTAAGGACATCCTTGCTGTCAAGCATTTATATTTGCCCATGTTCATTTTTATAGAAGTTTGCAACTATGCATTTATACAGATACACCAATATTTTGATAGGGTCATATCCTCATTTCATCCACCGATGAGTCTTGGGTCCCCTGGGTTGATGCTCTGCTATTCTGTTCTTCTCAATCATACTTGCAAGTCACTCTAGATCTGCCTGAGCAGGCACCCCCCCCCCCTTTCCTTAGGTAAAATAACTCTTTCAACTTTAATTATTTCTAGTTTCTTATTTAAATAGTATGTAAGTATAGGCATATAGGGTAGTTTATCAGTTATTTTATTCATTTGCCCCTGAAATCTTCTTACAAGGGGTTTAAGGACACTCACAAGTATAATATCAATTTAAAAATTACATTAAAACTAAGTAGGTAAAAAAAATATGGGCAAAAGAAAAACAAAACAGGAAATTGGGATACCAGATTGTTTCATTAAAAATACTGAACATGCTGGGAAAAATTGTATCAAACTATAAAAAGTACATTAATGTGTCAAATATATAAAAACTATATTAATTATATTGTTATGTTTTGTGTCTGATCAGGGAACTGTTTTTTATTTTTCTTTGCTACCCAAAAGACATTTAAAAGTCCTCAAAGACAATGCAGTTTATGCTAACTTCCCACTCAATCTGTTACACTCATTGATCCATAGAGTAATAGTGACACTGAACTGAATCTTTATGCTTGTACTTATCACAGGAATTTAAAAAGAATATTAAACCAGATTTTGACAGATTTGGGCCAACAAGTAAATCTTTATTGGAAAAAAAAAGGCTATTTTAAGAAAAGGGAAGCATAAGGGAAATAGTAATTGTGTCCCTAAAGCATCAAAATTTGCAAAAGAGACTATAGAAGAAAATTGTTCTCCACGATTTTACAGAACACATTTACTTCTCTCTTAGAAAGAAGGCATCTCCCTGTAGCCCTCTGAAGTGCTCAGAGCACACTCTAACACAATTCCTAAAGAAAACCACCCCCACTCTCATGTGTACTGATAGCTTCAGAGGTAAAATTATTGACGATTTAAACAAGAAATTAGTTTTTATGCAAGGCAAATTTAAATTCATTTTCAAGTGTTTAACATTGATAACAAATATCTTGAAAAGCAAGGTATTTTATTTTTTAATTTTTTTTTTTAAGATTTTATTTATTTATTTGACAGAGAGAGATCACAAGTAGGCAGAGAGGCAGGCAGAGAGAGAGAGAGAGGAGGAAGCAGGCTCCCCACTGAGCAGAGAGCCTGATGCGGGACTCGATCCCAGGACCCTGAGATCATGACCTGAGCCGAAGGCAGCGGCTTAACCCACTGAGCCACCCAGGCGCCCAAGCAAGGTATTTTAGAACAAAAACTAGTAAATTCTTTTTAAAGTTAGGCAACATAAAAAAAATGTTTCTTACTGACTTCCTTTTGTCATATAATAGTTGAATTTTTGTAATATTTACTTAAGCTATAAACATAATAATGAAATAAACACCAGTGAGCCTTCTATTCAAATTATGAGTTAAGACCCTGCCAATGTCACGGAACTTTACCTCTGTGTTTTCATGCTCCCACCTTCTGCCTCCCTCCCCAGAGGTAGCTACTGCTCTGAAATCCTTGTAGTTTACCACATATTTGTGGATCTTTAAATGTAATGCTGTTCACCTTTACTTGGTTTTGAGCCTTAAAAAAAAGCTATAATTCTGAATGTACTATACATTAATATATTTTAATTCTTACTTTTAAAATACATTAATTATATTTAATATATAATTATTACTTTTATAACACATTAATTATATTAATGTATTATTGCAAGTATAATTTGTATTATTACAGTGTAATTTATAGTCTTACAAATGGAATAAATACATTTATAATTTGTAATACATTTGTAGTTTGTAGTACAATCTGTAATTTGTTTTGTTTTTACTCAGCATTTCAAAGTGAATAATTATTGCTAAGATTCATCCATTTTGTTTTACTTAGCTGCAGACTTCTAGAATACATATACACTAGTGTATACCTGGGAATAGAATTTCTGGATTGCGGGAAACTCAAATGCTCAAGCTTTTAAAGTGATGCCGGTTCACATTCTCATCAACGGCATCTTTTGCTGTTTTTATTCTTCTACATCTTTCCTAACACTTGGTATTGTTAGAGCTCTTGTGTATTTATCCAATGAACACCCTGTGTTTTGTTTTTGGTATTTATCTGTGCTTCTTTTTAGCTATGTATTTCTTATCTATCCACCTATTTAAATTTTTATTCCTTTCCTATAAAATGCCTGTTTGGTGCTTTGCACAATTCCCATTGAATTGCTGATCTCTTTATTATTAAACCACAAGGATTCTTTATACTGATAGATTTTAGATTTTATTCTTTCATCAGTTATATGTGTTGTAAGTATCTTCTCTCAGATTGTGAATTATTTAAAATTTTTTATTATAGTGTCTTGAAAACCAGAAAGTCTTAATTTTAACTTCTTTAAATTTGTCAGTCTTTTATGTTAATAAGTTTTGGCTCTTGTTTAAGAAATACTGTTCTATCTTTAAGTAAGAAAGAGTGTCTAGCATTTCTTCTGAAAATTTAAAAGACTTTTATAGATATCTTTTATATTTAAGTCATTAATCTATTAAGTTTTGTGTGTGATATGAGAGAGAAATTAAACTTCATTTTTTCCCATGTGGATTAGCCAATTATTTCTGGATAGTTTACTGAAAAATCTTACTTCTCCCATGGTTGGACAATTCCATCTCTGTAGTATATAATTTTCTTATGTGCACTGGTCTATTTCTAGGCTTTTAATTTTGTTTCCTTGGTCAATATGTTCAATTCTGCATCAAAAAACTTATTTTAAAAATGACCATTCTGGAAAAGTTAAAACTATACAGAGAATTTAAAAAGAGGTTGCCAGCGGCTGGGAACTGGGGAAGGGACTGATGAGAAGGGGACAGGGAATTTGGGAGAAACGGTAATGGGGATTTCCTACATCTTGATTATGGTGATTATAGACTATATAGATTTGTCAAAACTCAAAACCGAACAATTAAAAAGACTGAGTTTTATTGGATATAAATTTTACTTCAGAAACTAATTTAGAAAAATTTCCAAAACATTAATTTGATATGTTGTTATTTTTCTTTAGGAATGACTTCCATTCTTACTGGGCTTCTGCTTTTCTGTATACATTTTAGAATCCTACTTTGAAAATTCCATCAAAACTAAACCTGTCAGGATTTTGATTGGAGCTACATTGAGCCAGTAGATAAATTTTGGGATGTTTTGTATTATCCATGAAAACAGTATATTTCTCCATTTAGTTACGTCTACCTTAATGTCATTTTGTAATTAAATATTCTAACATTCTGAGTACCTGAATATTAAATATTAAGATATCTTATACAAAAATAGGCTAGATTTTTAAGCTGTTGTCTCTTGTTCCAAGCCCATCCCTCCATATGCTGCTATGTGATACTGGGCTAGGTCTCTGCAAACTGTAGTTCTCCTTTGCCAAATGGTTTCTTTTTAAGTTCTGCAATAAAGGATACTGGAGGAAAGGTGGGAGACAAGAGGGGAAGAAGAACCTTCATTTAGGTTCTGTGGTGTTTGCCGGTATCACTCTGGCAATAGTTTTTTTTTTTTTTTTTTTTTTTATCATGGCAGGAGCTGTAGGTTCAGTTTCCAGCTTTCTTCCTCCCTCTCATACCCAAGTTAATTGTCTCCCCTTAGAGGTATAACCACCACCTGGGTAGGGCTCCTTCTCAGAAGGCTGAGCCCCATTCTGTGTGTCCCCTCTTCAAAGATTATGAGACACTAACACCAGTCAAGCAGCTCCCCTTGATTTCTGTATAGAAATTAACTTAGGTCTATGGATCTTATACCCAGAAACCTTGCTATATACTCTCTTATTTCTTATAATTTGTATGTACAGTCCTTTGAATTTTCTGTGTAGCAACCATATCATATACAAATAATGACAGTTTTGTTCTTTTCTATTCTTTATGACCTTTCTCTTCCCCCTGCCCTTACTTTGTTTGATAAGGTCTCCAGTATGATGAAGGATAAAAGTGGTCATAGTAGATACCCTGGTTTTATTCTTGGTTTTAAAAGAAAATTCTAATGTTTCACCATTAATAATTATATTCTTGTAGGTTTTTTAATAGATACCATCTATATGTTAAGCAAATTCATTTATATTCATAATCTGCTAATATTTTTAGAGTCTACTTACTATTAATTGTTTATGATTTTGGCCGTATGTTTATAAATGATATTAGATTATGAATTTTTCTTTTTCATTGGTGCCACTTTTTGGACTTGGTATCAAAATTTCCTTTTCTAATTCACTGTCAACTTTATATAAGATTGAAAAGATCTGTTCCTTGAAGATTTTGTAGGATTTGACGAAACCGTCTGGGAGTGATGTTTTTGCGGGAAGATTTGTAGTCTCTTTAGTGGTTGTAGAAATATTCTAGCTTTGTATTTCACCCTTTGAGTTAGTTCTGGGTAAATCGTATTACTCAAGAATTTTGTTGATTTTGTCTACATTTTAAAATGTGTTGGCATTAATTTTTTCATGGTATTATTCCCCTTTCATTTTTCATTTATAATTTCATTTATTTGTATTCTCGCTCTTTTCTTCCCCTTCTTTTCTTGATCCATCTTGTCAGGAATTTGTCATTTTTATAGGGATGCAGTGACATTCAGCTTTGATCTCAGCATTTGGCCAAAATATGCTTAAATTTCTGCTTCTCTCAGGTCTCTAGAAACCTGAATAGCAAATCCTTATTCTTTGCAAATCCCTGAATTTGTGCATGATCAGTGATTATTTAATTGGATGGGCTAGTTACCAGAAGTGTAATGATAATAATAATATAACAAACACATATTAAGTCTTCATTGTTTTTTTCACTTTTTAAACGGTAGATAAAGCACCTAAGTTGTTTTAGATGAATAGACGAAGCTTCCCAATTTTCAGCCAACAAAACCATTTCTACCATTACATTATCTATCTACTGAAACTTGGGAATTTACAAAGAACTGAAATTTCAGAGAACTTCCCAGACCTCAGATTGTTTAGTAAATTTGAGTTTCTAAAAATCTTTGCTTCTAATTCCATCATAAGTGGTATTTTTTTAGACATACTGGCCAGTTTTCTCTTTGCCTTAACTAGCACACTGATGCTTATTTTCAGAAGTTTTTCTATCTTTATAATGATAATAGTACCAGTAGTAATAATAATAAATGGGTTCTATCATACAGCACTTTCGATGTACTAGACATTATTCTAAGCACTTTGAATTTATTAAATTATTTAATTCTTACGATAGAACTCTGAAGTAGATGCTATTATTATCCCATTCCCAGATGAATAAATGGAGGCACAGAAAGATAAAAATAACCTACTCAAGGGTCGCCTAGTGAATAAGTAATGGAGTCAGGATTTGAATCCAGTCTTCTGGAGTTCTTGCCCTTGATGGTATAGTGGATTAATTGCCCCTTGGCACCAGTCACCCAAGCACCTCTGGTACTTGGGGCCAATATGCCTGAGAAGGGCCAAGAATTTCTTGCACTGATTATATGCTTACAAACTATATTCTTATGCGAACATATAGGTGCTCTTGGTCAGAAATGAATTTTCATTCTTTCCAAGAGTCTCTATTGGAAAAAGGGAAAGTGGTTGAGATTACTCTGATGCATGTTTAACCTGTTTATAAATGGGATGTCTGCAGATGAACTCAAGGTGAATGGGGGTTTCAGATGACCAATTCCATCAAAGGATGCAAGAGAGAAGGGAAACTCTACTTAGGGTTCATAATTCTATAAAATCTCCTTGTAGAATAAATAGACCGAATAATGGTAAGGGATGGTATACAACGAGTTCCAAGAAGAACCCATGTGTCACTGAAATGCTAGATATTCTAAAGGAGCCTATAGTGATCTTCCAAGATTCTGTTTGAAGGAGAGCCGAACATGTGTATGCTGCCCCTTTCTTTCCCACAAAATTTTATAAGGCAAGCAGATTAAGTAGGAGACAAAGTCAATGACTTAAGGAGGTATTAGAAATCCACTGCTCTGGAGGGACTGGATGCCTTGAAATTTTTAATTGAAAATGTTTTGGGAGGAGCAGAGTGTGGAGAAGATAAGACTTTCGGGAAGGTAGAACCATACCACCTGGCCATTAAAGTTCTAGTCTTTTAGGAATTTAGGGGTCCCTCAGTTTGCAGACCTTCCTGAAAAACAAGAGCTCTTTTCCAGTTCCACAGGTCCACTCACTTTGGGAATGGAGAAGAATAGCTGGAATAGGGCATCTGGTTTTGACATCTGTCTATGTACATGCATGGGCGTGTACACACACACACACACACACACACACATACACACACACACACCCCTGTTTTCCTTAGTTTCAGCCAGGGACTTCCTCCTTTCTATGAAAAACCTGTCTTGCAGTTGGGATTCTTACATAAAAATATTGTCACAAAGAGAGGATGGCAAGCAGGGGCAAGTGGTGTTGTAGAAACCAAGAAAAGACAGAATTTTATCATTTGTAAGAGGTCATCCGAAAGTCCAAGGTAACCACATTTCTGCTGCATGTGTCCTGAATATAGGGCGCTGGATTTGGCAATGAGAAGATGGTAGCTTCTCACACAGGTCCTTTAGGGGAGTACTAAGGGCAAAGCCAGAATGCTTTGGATTGGAGAAAAAGACAAATGCATCTACTGAGTGTAGGTTTCATTTAGTTCAGTCAAAATTGAGGGCAAATTTTATTAGGAAGGCAATAAGAAGGAAGAGAATTTCAACCCATGAACAAAGGCATGAAGGCATTGGAGAACTTTTTCATTTTTATTTTTTAAAGTGAAGATCTTTTGTCAATGGCTTAATATGAATTTAATATTCTCTCTCTCAGGAAGAACCACTTTGTAAACCTTGGTTTTTAATTGTGAAACAAAGGGTAATTGGAAAAAAAAGTTCTAGAGCCCCTGAAATTACTCTTTGTTGCTGGCCCTTATTCTGCTAACTCTGACTGTATGGGTATAAGAGGCATATCTTGGAGAGGTAGTGTAAGTTCAGTTCCAGACCACAGCAAAAAAAGTGAATATCATCATAAAACAAGTCAAGTGAATTTTTTGGCTTCCTAGTGCATGTAAAAGTTTCTTATACTGTACTGCAGTCTATTAAGGATGCAACAGCATTATGTCTGAAGAAACTGTGTACATACTTTATTTTTAAAAACACTTGATTACTAAAGAATGCTAACTATCATCTGAGCTTGCAGTGAGCAGTAATCTTTAGTGGGTGGAGGGTGTTGTCTTTTTTTTTTTTTTAGATTTTATTTATTTATTTGACAGAGATCACAAGTAGGCAGAGAAGCAGGCAGAGAGAGAGAAGGAAGCAGGCTCCCTCTGAGCAGAGGGCCCGATACGGGGCTTGATCCCAGGACTCTGGGATCATGACTTGAGCGGAAGGCAGAGGCTTTAACCCATTGAACCACCCAGGCGCCCCTGGAGGGTGTTGTCTTGAGGTTGATGGCTGTTAACTGATCAAGATGATGGCTGCTGAAGGTGGGGTACCTGTGGCAATTTTCTTAAAATAAGACAACAGTGATATTTGCTGCACTGATTGACTATTCCTTTGTCAAACAATTTCTCTGTAGCATGCCGTGCTGTTTGATAGCATTTACCCACAATAGGATTTCTTTCAAAATTGGAACTGATTCTCTCAAATCTGCCCTGCTTTATCAGTTATGTTTATGTAATATTCTACATCATTTGTTGTTATTTCAACCACCTTTTTTGGCATCTTCTGTAGGAATATATTCCATCTCAAGAAATCACTTTCTTTGCTCATCCATGAAAAGTAACTCTTCATCAGTGAAACTTTGTCATGAGATTGCAGACCTTCAGGCTCCACTTCTTATTCTAGTTCTGCTGTCTCTACCACATCTGCAGTTAGTGCCTCCACTGAAGCCTTGAAACCCTCACAGTTATCCACGAGGGCTGGAGTTCTTCTAAACGCCCGTTAATTTTGACATTTTGACCACGTCCCACAAATTACAAATGTTCTTAATGGCATCTAGTATGGTGAATCCTTTCCAGAAGGTTTTCATTTATTTTACCCAAATCCATCAGAAGAATCACTATGGCAGCTATAGACTTAAAAAATGTATTAATAAGAATTGAAAGTTGAAATTACTCCTCAATCCGTACATTGCAGAACTAATTTTATATTGGCAGGCATGAAAACAATAATCTCATTGTACATCTCCCTCAGAGTTCTTGGGTGACCAGGTGTATTATTCATGAACAATTATATTTTGAAAAAAATCTTTTTTTTTTCTTGAGCAGTAGGTCTCAACCATGGCTCAAAATATTCAGTAAACTGTTTTGCAAACAGAGGTGCTGTTGTCCAGGCTTTATTGTTCCATTTATAGAGCACAGGATGGATTTAGTATTATTCTTTTTTTTTTCCTTCTTATTTATTTGCCAGAGAGAGAGAGAGGGAGAGAGAGAGCATGCACAAGCGAGCACAGGCAGACAGAGTGGCAGCAGAGGCAGAGGGAGAAGCAGGCTCCCTGCCCAGCAAGGAGCCTGATGTGGGACTCGATCCCAGGATGCCGGGATCATGACCTGAGCCGAAGGCAGCTGCCCAACCAACTGAGCCACCCAGGCATCCCGGATTTAGTATTATTCTTAAGGGCCCTAGGATTGTCAGAAATGTGAATGAATGAGCACTGGCTTCAACCTAAAGTCACCAACTGCATTAGCCTCTAACAAGAGAATCAGCCTGTCCTTTGCAACTTTGAAGCCAGCCAGATATTGACTTCTCCTCTCTAGCTATGGAAATCCTAAATGGCACCATCTTCCAATGGAAGCCTGTTTCATTGACACTGAAAATTTGTTAATTAGTGCAGCTACCTTCATTAATGATTTTAGTTAGACATCCTGGGAAACTTGCTGTGGCTTCTACATCAGCACTTGCTGCTTCACCTTGCACCTTTTTTTATTTTTATTTTTTAAGATTTTATTTATTTATGACAGAGAGAGATAGCAAGAGAGGGAACACAAGCACGGGGAGCTTGAGAGGTAGAAACAGGCTCCCCACTGAGCAGGGAGCTGGATATCTGTCTCCATCCCAGGACACCAGGGTCATGACCTGAGCCAAAGGCAGACCCTTAATGACTGAGCCACCCCGGGGCCTCTCACCTTGCTCTTCTGTATCATGATGACGGCTTCTTTCCTTAGACCTCATGAGACCACCTCTGCTAGTTTCAAACGCTTCTTCTGCAGCTTCCTCACCTCTTTCAACCTTCATAGAATTGAAGACAGTTAAGGCCTGGCTCTGGAACAGGCTTTGACTTAAGGGAATATTAAAGCCAGTTTGATTCAGACCACTAAAACTTTTTCCACATGAGCAATAAGTCTATTTTATGCTCTTATGATTCATGTGTTCACTGGATTAACGCTTTCAGTTTTCTTCAAGAGCTCTTCCTTTGCATTCACAACTTGGTTTTTTGGCTCAAGAGGCCTAGATTTTGATCTGTCTCATCTTTGACATGTCTTCCTCACTTCCTCACTTCCTTTCATTTAACATGTAGAGGACATTGTAGGGTCATTCATTAGCCCAATGTCAATATTGTTGTGTGTCAGGGAACAAGAAGGGATGAGGAGAGGGAAAGAGATGGGGGAAGGCCAGTTGGTGGAGCAGTCGGTACACACAACAGCTATCAGTGAAGCTTGCTGTCTTATATGGGTTCATGGCACCCCAGAACAATTACAACAGCTCAAAGATTGCTGTCTACAGGTCACTGTAATAAATACAATAATAATTTAAAAATTTGAGATATCATGAGAATTGCCAAAATGTGATCCAGAGACATGGAGTGAGAGAATGTTGTTGGAAAAAAATGACTTATCACGGGGTTGCTACAAACCTTCAATTTGTAAAAAACCACAATACCTGCAAAGTATAATAAAGCAAAGGCAATAAAATGAGGTATGGCTGTATTAAAAGTTATTGTATCATGACATATAGAAAAATATATTCCTCAGTAAAGGAATGGTTTTACTGTTAGCATTTAATAAAAGGAAACACTTATTCTATTTAGTCTCTCTCTTTTTTTTTTTTCCTGGACTGTTTGGAGTTGGACTTCACTTGTGATCTATATTCCAGCTTTGTCCAAATAGCATTTCAGAGGGTAGAAAAGGAAAATGGGATGAAGTGTTAACTCCTTTGGCCACCTGTTCTCATTTCACACCCTTTTGGAAAAAGCAGTGGACAAGAAGAACTGTCAAAGTAGCAGGCTTCCTAAGTTGCCAGCAAAGACAGTCCACAAATGCCACCTTACCAGGAGAAGAGTGTCAGCGTCTTCCTGTGGGTTTCCTCCTGTGTATCAGCAGCCCCCAGGAGAAACCTGTGTGGTTGTTTGCCCTGGTTGTCTAAGTCAGTGGGATACACAGCAGACCTGCATTAGCAAGCCTCACTCCATGGTTTTTATTCATAACCCTGAGATCATTGCACAAACCCTTCCAAATTTGGTTTCCACCCTCTTCAAGGCTCTTTGTTTATGAATAGTTTTCCTGATGAAGCCAGAATCAGTAACGAAGACAGTAATGAGGGAGACATGTGGAGCTAAAATATTTGTAAAGAACTTTCCACCATTTATATGAATCCTGGCCATATCCTTAATTAGTTGTAAGTGTAACCAAGAATTTTTTCTTCTTTCTGTCAACCATACAATCTTTCTATTCCTCATGCCACCCAAGCAAGGTACTCAAACACTCCAAGTATGTATATCTACAGAAGACATTCTCTCCCTTATAGTTTCTTAACAAATACAACTATAGCCTTTATGAGTATTTATACACTTCCCTATAAATTAGCATTGTTTTATTCTTACATAATAGCTTTCCTTTTAGAAGATGCCTCTTCGTTTTCTCATAAACTTTTCTCATTTTTTAGACCTAACACTTCCACAAAATGCCTGATTTAAATATTCAGTGGGAAAGTAGCACTGTTTAGCCCTTCTGGACCACCTCTGGGTCAGATTTCAGTGCACAGAGTCCCTAAAGTAGAGAGCCAAAGAGGTTAGACAATTGCTTGGTGTAATTCCTCAGAGACTGTGGGTTTCCATCCTTGCAAGGTGCAGCAGCCTCATTAACATGCTGAAAATACCTTCTCAACTCAAATTGTGCTTAAGACATTTGCAGATGACTTTCAGCTGCCCACCGGGAAGGCAAGGAGCTTGGGTCTTCTTTGAAAAAAAGTCTTGACATGATTGCTAAGTTGCAGAAAAAGCTTTCAATTTTATCACATTCTTTGACATCCTCCTTTAAAGAGATTGAAAAAAAATGTGTTTTTGTTTTTGTTTTGTCTTCTTAGCCCCAAGAAGTGTTGGAATAAAAGCCTCAAAGCTTTGCAACTGAAAGAGTTAAAACAATCTGCATGGCAGAATATCAAATCCCACAGCTTCTTCCTGCCAAACAGAGAAAAAAAAAATCAAAGCAACAAGAAGGAAGAAGGAAAAGGGGAACATCCTTGTTAGTAAATCAATCAGTTTTTGTATAATAATCCTCTTAAATCCATCCCTCAAGGTGGGGAAAGCCCTCTTATCGGGGTCTTTGGTGAAATCTATACCAAGGTCTGTCAACTCTCTCATGGTTGACAGTCCACATTCAGTCCTATTTATCTGGATTTCAGGATCATCCTATGGAAATGATCCACTAGTACAATTATAGGAGTACTTAGTAATTTTATCCCTTTACTCATTAATATTAATTAGTGCTTGGAGGGGAAAGAGGACAAGGAACAGCTTCTTATATCCAAGCTAATTAACTTTGTCTAGCTTGTATGAAAGTGAGAAAGTACTTTATTAAAAACGATAAGATAAGCACACAAGGGACTTTTATTTTCTGCTTAGGCTAAACTGTGATAACATTTGGCTCTTCGTGCAGCATCCTAGAATTGCCAGCAAGAATAAAAGGATTGTTACTGGAAAGTAAAGGCTCCCGCACGGTTTCCAAGGCACCCACTCAGCTGGTGGTAACGTAGATTTGACGTTTTCATGCTATTTTAGAAAATGAAGGGTGGTTTCCAAGCCCCATATTTAGGACATATAACATTACAAATGACAGAAAAGTAAGGTAACAAGTATTTGTTGCTTCTTTTTCAGTAATATAGATTTATATGTTATCTAATTTATATTGACACAGTGAGTTGAAACCCTTTTAAATTTAATGCCTAAAATGTATTTGGTTTCCGGTTAGGATTAAGAACATTTTTTAAACCAAGGATCTCAATAGACATATTTCCTCTCCTCTATGAATAAAACACTGTAGGAAATATATAAGGTTAGTAGCATTAAAAGCTATGTATTCCACACATTATTTTTTAACCGTAATATTCACAGATTCACTTGTTCTTTTGGAAAATTTGATTGAAGAAACTATGTCGAGCTCTAAAACTTTAGAAATAAATGCAAAATTTAAAACAAGTCATTTTTCCTCATGTTTATACTTTGTGTTTGCCCATGACCTTTGAGAAGCAGACACTGAGACAAGATTCAACGTGAGAATTTTATTGGGTAATAAAATAGAAAATGAGGAGCTGGGAGCTGAGAAAAGCCTGGGGAGCCATCAGACTGTACTGCAAACCTGCCCCTGAATGGCGGGGAGAGGGAAGGGAGGCTGAGTGGGACACATTCCAGATCCCCAGGCAGCCAATAAGGAAGATGAAGCAAGACTGTCAGGGGGTCCTTGAGAAACAGGTACCTCTCAGGAGACCCATGCCTCCCTAAACAGGCATGTGTTACTATCCCTGCTGCTCAGCTGATGGCTGGGAAAGGCTCTGAGAAACATGGCTTTGGTTAAACCATGGCAATGAATTTCAGAATAAGTAGCTGGGCTCGTGGTCATTATGCTTCTTGAACTTGGAGGCCATGAGATGCACTCATGGCTGCCGTAGGCTCTCTTCACATCTTCATTAAAACATTGCCTCTTTGAATTCATCTTCCTGACATTTTTTTTACTAACAGTAAAAATTGGAATCTTATTTATGCCCAAATCAGGAAATGTTGAGTTTTTTTTGGTAGAACTAGATTTTGGAAACGTTACTGTGAAATCCCTAAAATATCTAATTCTTTAGTCCAAAATCTAAACGTATTTGTGGTTTATATATTCAGTGCTTGATTCCAACCTAAAGGCAATGAAATGCATTTACCAAAAAAAGAGCAAAGCTTTAAAATCTTTCATAACAAAATAGCACACAAAATATAGAGTATAAAGGAAAGTATGAGCAATATCCTAATGTGACTCTTATTTCTTCTGAGAATCCTGAATTGGTATCTTTGAACTGATATCAAACTTGATGTCTTTCCACCATTGAAATCAAGGTCACTGTGAATTCAAGGTATTGTCCAGCCTTATTGATATCTTTCAAGTCAGGATATCAGTTTAATTTGAGGCCGTTGGGGCTTATTGGCCTTTTGCCAGTTTGAAACTTGAGTGTTTGTTTTTGCTCTTTGCTTGCCGTAATTCTCTATTTTCAGATGGCCTTACTGGCTTAATTATTTGTCTATATTTTTAGCATTTTTGCAAAGTTTTGAAGTTTTGTGTCATGTGACGCAGAGACCATGGTTTTTGAGGTCAAACAGACCTCAGTGCATCACATCTGCCACTTATTCATTGCATGAATCTAGACAGGCCAACGAACCTTTCTGAACGTGGCTCCTTCTCTATAATTTAGGAACAACAACTCCCACCTTGTAGGTGGAAATTGTGGGAAAGAAATGAGGCAGCTACACCATCTGAATCCCGAGGGTCCCCATCTGTACTATTACGCTAACTGGCATTTTGTCTCCTCGCATAGGGTCACTAGAGATGCCCAGGTCCCAAGCTGGCCGGCCAGATCGCTCTGGTGCTGAGCACAGCCCCTCAGCAGCTGGTTGAGCAATGCCTGTGCTGACAACCTATGGCCTCCCATGGTTTGTGTTCCTGCAATCCATCCTTCAGCTCATGTGCCAACTGCTCTTCCATCCCCTCACGCCCAACACTGTCCCATGATTGTAACAGTGAGGGAGTGTTGTCTGAAAAAGCCCAGGAGTGCAGGAAGCGTCACCCTCAAGGTCTTATTCATCTGGACCATGGACCAATCTACGGGCCTGGGGGCCAGCAATCAGGCTTGTGTATCTGGCATGGCCCGTCTTGCCTGGTTTCTCGCTCATCACCTATAAACTCTTCCTCTACCAAGGCTCTCATCATCATCTTCTCCTGCTCTTTTTTAAATTAAATTTTTAATGATAATTCCAGAGTAGTTAACATACAGTGCTGTATTAGCATAGGGGTACAGTATAGTACAGTATAGTGATTCAACAATCTTATCCATTACTCAGAGCTCCTCACGACAAGTGCACTCTTAATTCCCATCCCCTAGTTCTCACATCCTCCTACCACTCTCCTTTCTGGTAACCGTCAGTTTTTTCTCCGTAGTTAAGAATCTATTTCTTCGTTTGTCTCCCTCTCTGTCTCTCTCACTTTCTCTCTCTTTTTTCCCTTTGCTCATTGGTTTTGTTTCTTAAGTTCCATATGAGTGAAGTCATATGTTTTCTGTCTTTCTGTGATTTATTTCTCTTAGTATAATATTCTCTAGCTCCATCCATGCCATGGCAAATGACAAGATTTCATTCTTTTTTTTTCTTTCCAAATTTTCATTTAAACTCTAGTTAGTTAAAATATAGTGTAATATTGGTTGCTGAAGTAGAATTTAGTGATTCTTCCCTTACATACAATACCCAGTGCTCATCATAACAAGTGCCCTCTTTAATACCTATCACCGATCTAGCCCATCTCCCATCTACCCTCCTCCAACAACCCTCAGTATGTTCTCCGTTGCTAAGAGTCCTTATGGTTTGCTTCACTCTCTCTTTCTTTTTTTCCCCTTCCCATGTTCATCTGTTTAGTTCCCTAAATTCCACATATCAGTAAAATCATATGGTATTTTTCTTTCTCTGACTGACTTATTTCACTTAGCATAATACACTTTAGCTCCATCCACAACCTTACAAATGGCAAGATTTCATTCTTTTTCATGGTGGAGTAATTTTCCATTATAGATATAATAATACATATTTCATAATACATATCTGTATATACATAATACATATATCTCTCTCATATATATATCTCACATCTTCTTTATCCAATCATCAGTCAATAGACATTTGGGTTCTTTCCATAATTTGGCTATTGTTGCTAATGCTGCTATAAACATCAGGGTGCATGTACCCCTTCAAATCTGTAATTTTTGTACATTTTGGGTAAAGATCTAGTAGTGCAGTTGATGGATGGTAGTGCAGTTCTATTTTTAACTTTTTGATAAACCTCCATACTAGAGCTACATACTACAGCTACAGAGTAGCTGTTTGAATTCCCAATGTAAGAGGGTTCCCTTTTCTTCACATTCTTGCCAATATCTGTTGTTTCCTGTATTGTTAATTTTAGCCATTCTGACGGATGGGAGGTGGTATCTCATGGTGATTTTGATCTGTATTTCCCTGATGAGTAATGTTGAGCATCTCTGCTTGTGTTTGTTAGCCATGTGTATGTCTTCTTTGGAAAAATGTCTATTTTGTGTCTTTTGTGCATTTCTTAACTGGATGATTTGTTTTCTTGGGTGTTGAGTTTGATAAGTTCTTTATAGATTTTGGATACTAACCCCTTATCAGATATGTCATTTGAAAATATCTTCTCCCTTTCCATAGAAACCTGATTGTTTTCTTTCACTGTAGAGAAGCTTCTTATCTTGATTAAGTCCAAAAGTTCACCTTTCCTTTTGTTCCCTTGTCTCCAACCACATTTCTAGTAAGAAGTTGTTGTGGCCAAGGTCACAGAGGTTGCTGCCTGTGTTCTCCTCTAGGGTTTTGATGGTCTCCTGTCTCACATTTATGTTTTGCCTCCATTTTGCGTTTATTTTTGTATATGACATAAGAAAGTGGTCCAGTTTCATTCTTTTGCATGCTGCTGTCCAGTTTTCCCAACACCATTTGTTAAAAACTCTCTTTTCTCTATTGGAGATTCTTTCCTGCTTTGTTGACCATACAGTTGTAGGTCCATTTCTGGGTTTTCTATTCTGTCCCATTGGTCTATGTGTCTGTTTTTCACCAGTACTATACTCGTTAGACCATAGCTTTGTAATACAGCTTAAAGTCTGGAATCATGAGGCCTCCAATGTTGCTTTTCTTTTCAAGATTGCTTTGGCTAGTAAGGGTCTTTTGTGGTTCCATATAAATTTTAGGATTGTTTGTTCTAGTCCTCTGAAAGGATTTAATTTTTCTTGATGGCTGAATACATCTTCTCCTGCTCTTAAATACTGTTTACCCGCCCTGAGTCAGGCTCTCTGCTCAGCAGGAGCCTGCTTCCCCCTTTCTCTGCCTGCCTCTCTGCCTACTTGTGACCTCTCTCTCTGTCAAATAAAGGAATAAAATCTTTAAAAAAAATACCATTTACCCTACACTCTTTACTACATTCACTAATTTCCTGCTTTGCCACATCTGAATTATATATCCTACCAGGGAAGGGGGTCCTAACAGTGTTAGGAATGTGCCTGATGGAACTCCTTAATGCCCTTTTACCTGGTTTCCTGCCTCTCAGAAGCAGCCATACAAACTAGGTGACCTGACCTTGGAGCTCCTGCTTATCGCACACCCTGGGAGATTCTCTTACAAACTGTGTGGTCTTTGAGAAGTGGTTGGGTTGGACTTTCCTGACAGAGGCTGAAAGACAGAACTTTGGCTGAAGTTTTTTAAAAGGCCTTTTTGTTACACTTGCAGAGGGGCAGACTTGCTGTATGCTTACTTCATACATTTGCTTTTTTGTTCATGAAGTCATAGAAGGAAATAAGTGTTGAGCAAGGAGAAGCTTCCAGTCACACAGATTTCCTGATCTGTGGTGGAAGGGACTCTGTAGGGTAGGGCATTTGTTTTACATTTGCAGCTTACTTGGTTCCTTTAATTTCTTGTGTCAACCAGAACACACAGTCTCTGTGTTCACAGAGACTCAGTTGCAGTGAGGGGTCTTGTGAGTTCAGGGGTTCTGAAAGTGCTGGGGGAGGTGGGACATTCCCCATGGTCGGGATGACTTGCACAGCCCACAGTTTATCATGATGTGGGGATCCAGGGATAGACATTGTTGCATATTGGGTGCCACGACTAGGGTGAAGTAAGCAGGCATTCATCTTGGCCGTGAAATGTGTAAGTCATATTCTAATGCAATATTTTTGAAACGCAAACTGTGTGCAGAAAAAGATATCAAGATTTTAAATGAAAAAAAATTTTTTAAATGAAGAGAGGATCAGTAACGGTGTCATGTCAAGCCAGATGGGAGCTGGTAGCAAAAGGAAAAACCAATTATGCCAATTCTGTCTTTATTACATGTTTTTAATAAATAAATAAAAGTCTTAATTTCTTGATCATAGATTTTTTTTTTTAAAGACTCTACCTATCCATTTGACAGACAGAGATCACAAGTAGGCAGAGAGGCAGACAGAGAGAGAGGAGGAAGCAGGCTCCCCGCCAAGCAGAGTCAGATGCGGGGCTCGATCCCAGGACCCTGAGATCATGACCTGAGCTGAAGGCAGAGGCTTTAACCCACTGAGCCACCCAGGCGCCCCGAGATCATAGATTTTTTGCATTCACTTGATTCTTCAAAGGACTGCATTAAAATATTACTTTTCTTTACTATTGAGTCTTTTAGCATTCTTAAACTTTGAGCCCAAGTCAAATCCTCACTCATCACACCCTAGTTCCAAACTTGCTGGTAGCCACTGGATTTGAAGAGCATTCCTTTGACTTTCATCTTTCATCTTTCATTTCCTTCCTTTCATCTTCTGCCTACTGGTTGAAGGTAGTTATGGCTCAAGGGCGACAAAAGTACCATATATCAGAAGTTGTATTGGTATTTAATACCAATCTGCATGTGATTTATTTTTGGCTTTGTAACTCATTCTGCGTCTCCACCAGAAATCCACCAGGGGAAGATTGAGCAGTACTAGAGTAAATTAATAATGGAAAAAAAATGATTTTTAAAAATAGATTTTCAAACACTATAAACCTTCAGGCTGTTTTAAAATAAGAGCTTTATTTCTCACCCCAACACATTTTCTAAGTAGAGTGATAGTCCTCTTGTTTATGAGATTATTGCATGGTGGTATATCTAAGGCATATTTCAACCTTTCACCAATTGGGAGTCATCACTAGGAGGCCGCCTATGTGTATAGAGTGGTGGTAGGACGTGCTTTACGCTGTGCCTCACACTCATATCATAAGGTAGCATGACACAGAAGGAAGTGCACAGGATTGATCAAAAGGCATTGATTTCTCATTTGTCACTTATTACCAGGGTAAGCTTCAACGCTTGTAAGTCTTGATTAACTACATTCTTTCAATAGAAATAACCATAGATTCTTCCCAGGGTTGTCGGAAAGAACAAATTGAATCACAGAGGGAAACGCTTTGAAAACTGCCAAAGGGCTCTGCAAATAAAACAAGTTCTTCCCTTGATCAATGTGCAACCATGGGGCTGATGAGGCTCTGCAGGAGCTGAGGCTGACTTCTCTAGAAGCCCAGAGAATATCGAGGTTGCATTTTTAGTGGTAGCCTGTTATTCTAAAACACACTAACTATATAAAAAGATGGTGGAAGGAAATCCTTAGAGGTCTTCACTGAGAAGTTCTCCCTTATAAAATGCAAAATAATCGTAAAGAGTAGCTTGCAACAAAGCTTCTTGAGAAGGGTACACGGACCTCAAATGCAGCTAGCTAATTGTGCAAGAGTTTCATTGATGTAGCAGTGTCAAAATAACGAAGACACGGAAAATGCTCCATAGAGAAAATAATTATTTCTTTAGGATATGAAAGAGTTGCACCAATTCCTGGAACTAAAGAATCAATGTATCTTAACTAATTGGACTAGAAGTTGGTCATCTCTGTTTTAAAGATGTCCTAGCTATTGCAAACTGAAATAGTCCCTTAATATATCTGATGGGAAAACCAAAGAGATAAAAGCATCCTTTAGGATTTTCATCTGTCAGATAAACAGATGTCATTTTTTAAATAGTAATTAATTTAAAAAGCCCTTAATTTAGAGAATGCCAGTTGTATTGATTTCACTGCTCTCCTCTGGTCAGTGAGCAGGTGACATACAAAAGTCTTGTCTTTAGTTGAGCTGATGGCAATGGCTTGCGACAAAGGAAAAATACTCACTTTTTACTGGTTACACTGTAGGATGTGCTGTTTGAACACGACATTAGAGATGGATCAGCTCCTATCTGACAAGGTCCTTGGTTGGCATTAGTTTAATTAGTTTTCTCTGGAAAACCACATGCTCCGGAAGAAGCCTTCAAGGAAAATGTCACTGCCATGAAGGAGAAAGTAGACAGGTGCTTCTTATACTGTGCAGTTATCTCAGATCCCAAGAATGTAATTTCTTGCAGTGAAGGATTTATTTGGTCTAACATAGTGGTCAGGTCTCCTAAAATATTTTCCATTTGTAAACTAAAATATCTCAGTAGGTGAGGCTATTTTTAAGTGTCAGGGCTTATCAGGCAGCATTTTAGAAACTTGAGCATTATATAAAACCCATTTTAGAAAAGTAGCAGACACTTGCTATTAATTTAGATTATTTTTATTATACTGTTACTTAAAATACAACAAACGCTGTGTTGCACTGAGCAGAATCACCATGTGCACACACTGGGTTGCCTGGACAATAAGCAAGAAGGGACCAGGAGATTCATCTTCTCCCCCTGCCATCAGCAGCTCCCTTCTTCTGACACAAGACCTGGACTGCCTTTTGCAGACTACTCCCGAGATTGCTGGTGCCCACATCCCCAGTGTTGCTCCAGTTACCCCCATGGACAACTTTATTCACATACCTGCCCAGTAAAGGGGACACCCACATGGGGAAGCTCCCCTACATGTCCATCAAATTACACTGGCCTTGGCTTTCCTCTCCATGGGGTGATGGAAAAAGGGTGATCCTGTGCTTTCCCTTATATTAATCTGGCCTCTTTAGTTTTTTCTTTGCTCGATATGCCCTATCTTTTATCATTTTCCGTATGGAATTTGTCCCAAACAATGATGGAGAGTGTTGGGAGCTAGTTTCTATGACAAACATAAAATTAGGTGAAAATGCCCTGAGTTTGGCTCTTCTACAACCAGGAAACTAAATTTTTAAAATTGAGTACAAGTATAAAAAAGTCATACCAACAACATTAATGTCATGTAATAATCAATTGTTGTTTGGGTGAAACCAAAGCATCCAAATTGAGTTTAATACAAGAAAAGAGTAGCCTTAATTTCGCTAGTATGTTAGTCTACTTCTGTATTGTAACTGGAAAGATATTAATTTTAGAGAATGCCTGTTTGGAGAAGTTCAATGGGAAAAGTGTTATTCATAACTTTAAGGCCTTTTTAGTACGTAGACCTCCTATTTAACCAAAATTATGCAAGCAAGTAATTGTTGAGTGCATATTTTGAAGAGATGCCACATGGTGGCATAAACTAGTCAGAGATGACTAGTTCATCTTAAAATAAGGTCAGCATTGCGATGTTATTGAATCTATAATAAACAGGTGCTTAATCCATTTATTCCCAGCATTGCAAAAAGAAAAAGTGTTCATTGTAATTCCAGGAGTTGCTGCTAGTGAATTGTTCATTAGTACAGAGCAAGATAGGTTAAACTCTATGTCATGTACATGCCTGAAATGAGAAGAGAAGGCCCATTGTCCACTTGGTGTGGACTCTTTGAGTTTTATGAACTCTGTACCATGAGCTGTGTGAAAACCTACATCTTCCACCACTGTTTTCTAAAACATGAAAAGATATAAAACTTATGTGTGATCTGGCCATTGTTTCATTCATTCATTCACTTACTCATTCATTCACCCAAAACACAGAGCACATATCATGTGACAGGCACTGTTCTAAGCAATTGTGCATCTCACTGAACAAAACAGGCAAGATACTGGTCTTCATGGAGCTCATACTTTAGCAGGGATAGACAGAAAATAAGAGATATATGACAGAGTTAGTTTTATAGTGTGTTGGAAAACGATAAATGCACTTTGCAGAGAAAAGTAGAATGGGGTCAGGGCAAATCCTCCAGATGGGAATGTGCCTTGTGGGTTCAGGAAACAGTCAGTGTGGCTACACATGAGTGAGTTAGGGTAGAAGAGGAGGGTGGTGAAATGAGGGCAAGGCTGTGTAAATGCTGAGAAACCACAGCAGCCACATGGGCTGTTACTCTGAGAGGAAAGGAAAGCCACTGCGGCTTTTTGAGTGGAGGCACCATGTGATCTGACTTGCATTTTGGAAGGGTCACCCTGAAAGGATGGAGGTGCTTTCAACCAAGGGGGGAAGCGGCAGGTGGGGCAGGTATGGGGGTGAAGTGAGATAAGGAGTTCAGTCCTGATCTGATTAACTTGGGAACCTCTGGTAGGCATCCAAGTGGAGGAGTAGTTGGACACAAGGGTCTGGGACTTGAGAGAGAGGTCTGTGCCAGAGATAAAGATTTAGGAGTCAATGAGTGTACAGATGGCATTAAAGCCAAGGGACTGAATGAAGGAGACACAGGGAGTAGATGAAGCTAGAGGGAAAGAAAGAGGACAAAGGTCACAACCGGGATTCCCCCATAACATGGAGGATGTATTTCCTGAAACTTGCAGGAGGTCTCAGAGTAGCAATCAGATGGTCCAGACGACACAATAACTGCATTGTTCCAAATTATCATTAGAGTGAAAACATAATTTATATGTCATGCCAGAGGACTCAGAGCCCCTGATCATCATCTATGGATCCTCATTTGAGAAATCTTGTCCCACCAACTCAACCATGAGCAACTTCAAACTGAGATGGATTAATGTGACTCTATAATCATGCTTATGACTGATTTGCTCCAGAGAATGATTTTCACATTGATGCCTTGTTCTACTTTATGACTGTATCTGAAAAAAAAAAATACTGAAAATATTCTACACCATAGAAAATGTAGCAAAACTAGAAATGGGTGTTTAAAAAATAAAGAGTTATGATATTGTCCTGCCACAGCCCTGTGGGATATATTCCACTTGCCTTGGGGATGCTTAGCCTAGAGCAGTGTTGTTGATAGGGGTTCATGTGTCCTGGGCTTCAGTCTTCAGGTCTTGAGGATCTTAAAACTCTTCGTCAGCACTGAAAGGTCTGGAACTCACCTGCAGCAACAACACTTTCTCTCATCCCTGTCAGCATATCCTTTCATGCACCGTACAAAAGATGTACCCATCTGGAATCTGATTCTGGTACAGTGGCTCAAGGTGTTGAAATCTCTAGGGCTTCTTTTAAAAAATACAAAGATCAAAGGAGAACCTGATCCCAAGCGGCTTCTACCTCTTGACATGGAAACACTGCTAATAATGTAGGGATATATGAAAAAGAAGCACGGAACCCGTATATTCGGTGAAGGAGGGGTATGACAGAAAATCAGCCTTGCCTGGGAAACCATTCCCACCTTCCCAGGTCTTGCCCACTGGCACCCACGAGAGGTGCAGTCAGAGTGCCCTCTCCCCCTGCTGGCATATGTGGAACATGTGTGGACCAGTCATCCTGAGTAAATCTTCCAGCACATTCTTCTGCAGAAATGTCCTGAAACAAGTTCTCATTCATGCACTGACAGGGTTCAGTTAACTGAGCTTCTGGAGCTTTCCTGGATGTATTTTAATGAGAAAGTTCACATTGCACATTACGATGAACTCAGAATACCATAAATTGTAACAAAAGATTTATTCATTTCTTCTAATTTGTCATAATTTATAATCTGGAATTGTGTATCAATATTTTTCCTGTATTATTTTTTATATGTTAGTAGTTTGCACCTAAAACACTTTGAAAGTTGTATTCATTGCATGTACAATTATATAGTATATAATGAAGATATTCTTTGCATATATATTTTTCCAGTTTATCAGTTCCTTTATGTAGAAAAAGTATGGTCTTGAAATGCTGAATATTTTTCAAAGAGTGTTGTACTAGGCCCAGCAATTCAAGGTGCATTTCATGGAAAAAGAATAGAGAAGCAGAAGATCACATTGATTTCAGCTTTGCTTTCTAAAAGAGACCAATTACAGCACCAAAAATGCCAGTTCATAACTATATTACACAAAACAACAGAATCTTAACATTATAAATAGCCAAAATATTTCTTCTGTGATTGCAGGGAAGAGAATTTTCCTATCTTATATTCCAAAAGTGTAATCTGATGCCTGGAATTTAATGCTTGCAAATAAAGCTAAAATGCACTATTTCTTTCTTTGAATTATTTCTAAACTTTTCATCAACAAGAACCACAATGATGTTTTCAACAGATAGGCTCACAATTTAAATATGGTTGGAAGTGTGTTTCTATCAATTAGTTTATATATATATACTTTTTCTCCTAACAAAAATTTTACTTGCTATTGTAGAAAATTAAGAAAATTCAGGTTAAAGGATAATGCTGCTTATTATATAGAGAGAATGCTTTTCTTTTCAATTAATGAACTATTTATATCAATTACTCAGGTCACAATCTTTGAGTATAGTAGATAGACTCGAATTCATTTTAAAAATAAAATGAGGGGAGAATTAAAACTAGATACTCCTGGGATGCCTGGGTGGCTCAGTTGGTTAAGCAGCTGCCTTCTGCTCAGGTCATGATCCCCGCGTCCTGGGATCAAGTCCCACATCAGGCTCCTTGCTGGGCAGGGAGCCTGCTTCTCCCTCTGCCTCTGCTGCCACTCTGCCTACCTGTGCTCTCTCTTTCTCTCTCTGACAAATAAATAAAATCTTAAAAAAAAACAAAAAAAAAAACCTTGATACTTCTAAATAAGTCTTAAGTGAAAAAGAAAGTTAAAATCAAACCACAGACTATTAGATAAGACATTATATTAGATGAAATAATGAGATTGGGTTAAAAGAAAATCATTAGCTTTATTTATCTTTTTTTGTGTGTGTGTGCACATACACAATTATTTTATGTACAACAAAGGAGTGGGGAAGAGGAAAATGAAAGGACAGAGAAAACTGTTTTGTAGTAGTCAGGATGTGGTGGAACCAAATTGTGGTTTTGTGATTGAGACTGTCTTCTTGGTCTGGAGGAACAGAGTTCTGGAGTCAAGTAGCAGGTTCCCTTTTCAGTAGACACCTCTGTCTGCTGCTGGGACACATCACCTGTATCCTCACCCTCCATTTCCAGCTGTGCCGGTGTCTGTTTCATTGACTGGCCGCCCATCAAATCAGAATCTGCCTTATCGACAAACCCTGTTGCAGTCATTAGGCTTTCCTCAGTTTACTAATTGGTGTTTGTCTCTTAATCCTACACCGCACCACAGAACCACCCCGCCTCTCCACCTTCACAGTAACCCGATTCTTGTTCTCGGTCTTGACTCCATCCTTGGGCTTTTCGTTGGCCATGGCCACCGCTGGAGTCACCTGTGGTGCTGCTTCACGTAAGGGGTGATAGGTCCACACCCAGCAAGGCAGCCCCAGGAAGAGGTGGTGGCCTCAGTGGAGAGGGAAAAGCCTTGGCTTTAATGTGATTATTCAACAAGAAACAATATGTGGTTAAGCATTCAATAGAATAATCTGGGCAACACAAATAAATAAAAGACACCGTAAAGAAAAAATAGGATTAAGAATTAATAACTTCTTAAACAAGCCCACAAAGAATAGAATCGTTTATTTAAGAGCAGTTAATCCCCGACTGTTTTTAGTTTTGCTCACTGGAGGAGAATCCCTAAGAGAATTGGATCTGTAATTTATAGTGCTGTTTTCATTGGTCTCTTCATTATTCACGGCAATTACAGCTTTGTTTTAGATTCTGCTTTTGATTTATGAAATGGGCCCTCCTTGTTCAAGTGATTCCTTCTTTTCATTCTAGTTGGTCCTGTATTAGTAGTCACTTCTGCTCCATATTTGCGCTCATCTGGTGTGTCCTGGTCCATCTCTGTGAAAAATAAGCTTCGCTTCAATTTGGTTTACATGTTTTTCTGAAGCAACATTTAGCTACTTTGGTTTGCCCAAACCGGTTTGAAAACTGTTCTCTTCTGAAGATGGAATTCGCACCACTTGTTCTTATCTTAGTTAATGTAATTGTGTTTCATGCTTGTTTGGTTTATCGTTCACTTTTTTGGTGCTTTCATGGGTTTTATTTATTTATTTTTCTGATGTGTTGTATTTTGTCTTGCTACTGATTTGGAAAACATAGTCTGTTTGAGAATATCTTTCACTAAAAATAGGGAAACATTTATTGTCCTGTCATCTTAATATTATCAATAAAGCCTCAGTGCCTGGCATAAGGTGAAGAATTTCGATTGCTTTAATTTTTTTCTCTGCTTCTCCGGTTGTGTGAGAATGATCTCAGATTTTAAAACCATTTTTGACCTTTTAATTACATATAATCAACTAAACAATAATTATTCACTAAGACCTTATTTTGTCTTGTTGTTATCCCTATTGCTCCCCTCATGTACCTTTTTGAGTATTTTTAACATGGCGTGCGTGTTTTGCTCTCTGAATACTTACCTACATCAGAGTATGGTTATCATCTCCTATGTTGTGATGATAAATTGTTATAATTGGGAATCCCTGGCCACATTCTTTTCCCTGAAAAATTCTGTGGATATTGTTCCACTGTCTTGGCATAATTCCATTGCAGAGAAGATGAGCCTAAGTCTGTAGTTAACATGATTTTACTGCTTTTGTCCTTTATGTTTGAAATTCTGAAGTTTTATCAGGATAAGTTTAGGTGCGATACTCTTGTTTTCAAGGTAAAAACCTAAACAAACCCTGATATTCTGAAAGCTTCTTCAGTCTGAAGTTTCAAGAATTTCTTCTATTATTTATTTAATTGTGTGGATATTTTCTCCCTCGATTGCTCTATTTCTTCACTGTGAATTTTCTTATTCCATAACCTCAATTCCACTGTCCCTTCACCAGTATTTTAAATCCTTTTCTTTTTTTCTTTTTTAGATTTTATTCATTTATTTGACAGAGAGAGATCACAAATAGGCAGAGAGAGAGGGGGGGGAAGCAGGCTCCCCACTGAGCAGAGAGCACAATGTGAGTCTCAATCCCAGGACCCTGAGAACACAACCTGAGCCGAAGGCAGAGGCTTAACCCACTGAGCCACCCAGGTGCCCCGGTATTTTAGTTTCTATTTAAATCTCTTCTCCAGCACATTTGGAAGGCTGTAAGGTTGAGAAGGAGGCGGGGAGAAATAGAGATGGCTTCAGCTGTCTTGCAAATTAGCATCACTGGGGGGGGGGGGCGGTGGCCTCCCCAGACTTCGGAGATGGTGCTTGAGGAGTCTGGATTCCCAGCACCTGCATCTCCAGCACTCTTGGGCTGCCTCTGGCCTCTCCAGATCCATCTTTCTGTGGCACCTGAAGTTCTGTGTCATAAATCTTCCACTTAGTAAGTGAGATCAAGCTGCTGGCATTAGCCTGCTGTACACACAACGCTCAGAACTTTCAATCATTATCTTGGGCAATTTCTTTTTCTTTCTTTCCCAGAAATGAATTCTATGAAGGAATATATCTAGCTGCCTTTGCAGAGTTCTGACCCACAGTGGGGCTCCCTCTGCCATTCCATCTCTCACTTTAATTCTGGATGCCTCTGGTCAGAACTTTTTCACTTTGAAGCTTTTGTTATGGTTGTTTCCTTCCCTCTTCCCACCCAAAATCCCAATGAAATGTTTGCAGGTTTTGACCAGGGATTCCTACTTCAGGTGATATGAAAATTGGAAGGGGTCATGTTGTTGACTTTAGGGTTGTTTAACTTTTTAGCCAGTAAGTCCATAAATGGTCTTTGCATATGGCCTCCAAAATGCCCTAAATAGCTTAAAGAAACAGAAATGATATTCCCATTCATGACCCGTGTTCAGAAATAATCCAAAGTGAAGAAAATGGGTTTCCGTTTATTTCCACTATGAATCAGATCCTGCTTTTCCCAGATGTAGGGGTCCTTTAGTCCTGCGGCTCTGTTCTTTCCAGAATGTTGTGAGAAGCAAAATGCTAAAAGATAGTCACATATTTATTAATTCCTGTGGAGATCAAAGTGTTGGTGTCCAAGCACCATCTTTTAATCTCTCGTATTTTGCTTCTGATTCCTCTGCCTCCCTACCCTCAGTTATCCTCTTTTAGGAATGATTTGATACATCTGACCCCAAATTCAGTTTAAGGAGTACCTTTCTTCTGCCAGCTAACTAAGCTTAGGGGTTAAAGGTCCTTTTATGTTTATAGGTAATTTCTCCAAGACATCTTAATTGAGTCCCTTCCTTTAGTTGCCTACATTTTCACCACGAGTCTCCAGTAGCTCTACCAAGAGATAAGTACTTACCTGGGATGGCCAAATTCTACCACGGAATCTAGAAACCTTCTCAGGCTTCTGTCCTTTCATTGGCATCACAGTATGCAGCTGAATCCTACCTCTTAGTTGTGCAAAACTGATGTCTGGTTTGTATTAACTAATTACTTGCCAGAACAGCAATTGTTAGCACGGGAGTACTGCTGGACAGCCACCAGGGCCGGGAACACTTATATTCTTTTTTCCTCTGACCTCAATTATTTAAGAGGATTGTGACTCTGTTCTTCCTCTTGTCACGAAAATGACCTTCTGTCTTCCTCTCCCTATCAGGAAGCCAGTTAGGACTGGAAACCCTGAAGTCAGGTAATTAAGGATTTGCCATAATTGAATGATTTTTTTTTTTTTTTTAACCAACCTCTGTAGTCTCCAGAGACTACCACTTTTGCACTGATAGTCCACAATGCTAAACTGCGGATTTGCCTTTCTTCTTTGGAAGTGTTTCGAGAAAAACCCAGGCAGGTATCAGCAAATGCAGCTAAATGAATCCAATGTGACGGCCAGTTGCCATGGAGTAAGCCTAGTTCTTTAACTCTAGTTGCTGAATTCCCTTGGGAAAAGAGAATGATAGTAAAAATTTCTCTTCCCAGGAGATTTCATTTAGCTGTCTCTGTCTTATTTTCATGCAGGATTTCCCAGCACCAGGCATAGTGCTTTTTCCTCTTACCACTCTCCATAGGCTAAGGTAGTCTAATTAAAGCAATGGATCATTCACACTGCTTCTCAGAGAGCTATAGCGAACAGGGTACCGGCATTTCAAAATGGTTTTTTATGCACTGCATCCTAATTATACATGAATACTGCACAATTATATCGAGACATTTATTAGACATTTATTTCTTTTCCTCTTCAAAGAAAGAACAAACATTTGGTGAGCCATAGCATGACTTAGGAGATAAACATTTTATGTAAATTTTAAAAAATCTCTAGTAACAAGCACCATTCTTGTTCATGTCAATTTTCTTAATTTTGTACAATAAGCATGTACTATTTTTAAGAGACGAGGGATATGAGCATTAATTGGCATAAAAATCCTTGCAGCTATTGTAAAGTCATGAGTCTGATTGAAAGTAGCACTAGAGTTCTTTGCTTATTGATGGAAAAGATTAGATATATTTCAGTGAGAGAAATAGTGCATTATAGTTTTGAACTTTGAAGAATGGAGACAACCTGGAGTGCTACGGAAAGGAATCTGAATTCTGAGATGCATATTACAAAGGGGAAACAACGCAAGACTTGGAAAAATATTCTAATTATGTAACCTAATTATTAATACAAGACATGCTTTTTGGTAATCTTTTTCATTGAACTCATTTTCAGTGAGATAACTTGCTTAAAAGTCTTAATTTTTACAGTAAAAGCACTGCAAAAAGTAGCTACATATCTATATCATTAAAATAGTTATTTGCAATGAATCTTGGAACACTGAAAAAATAAAATAAAATTTTTTAAAAAGGAAAAAAATAGTTACTTGACTTGTTATGGTTAACATTTTGGGACTTCCAGCAAACACTGTGATTCTGAGCATCTCTCCGCTGGGACATGAGGGAGAAGACATCAATTAGGATGACAGAATGAGATGAAATCATATTCCAGAACTACAATTAGCACATTGTGAGTGCAGACCCAATCCAGGCTGCCTGCACAGACCTCTCTCACTGCTGGCTGTCTCTGGGTGGAAATCCTGGGAGACTCTCTGGGCTCTCAGAGCTCAGTTGTTCCTTTGGAAGAATGGGGAGCAGGAACACATCAGATATGTTCTAATGCTCTTCTGTCTTTAAGTCTGTGATTCTGTTACTGTGACACTCACAGATACTTCTAAATGACCAGAATTCCACAAAGATCCAAAGCCTATTTTTCAAGACAAGCATCCTCCAGAGTTCTCAGACCTTGCCTGGGGCCCTGTCCCTCCCTCCCTCTCTCTCTTTCTCTGTCTCTCTCTCTCTCTCACACACACACACCCCTACACACACATACACACACACACACACACGTGTAGTCTTCAGCATCTCCTGCATGCTTTGAGTTCTGATCACACCCATTGGGTAACTTAAGTGCTCTGACATGACTTTAACTGGCAAGGGGTAAGAGAGAGGAATGGGGGAGAGGACAGAAGATTCATCTCCCCCCTTGACCCTTTCCTAGCACCCCTGCAACACCACTTAGTCACCTACCTTCCAGGGAGCTCATATCACCACAGAATGTGGATGTTTCCTGACTTTGTCTTATGACAGTCAAATAAATGGCATAAATACTATCTAAGGTCCTATAATTTGCCATATGGTCACAGGGTAAAAATCTAGGGCTACAAAGATGAGTCCTTAGACTTTGTCCTCGGAGTCTTAATCAGGTGTGGAAAGAGAAATAAACCAGATCAGCAGGAGCACAGTATTGATCGTACCGAGGTCAAGGTGGGGAGCTCTGCGGGGAGCCCTTGGGCTGAGGACTGAGGGCCAGTGGGGTTCTGTCAGACTGACCAGGCAGAGGTAAGTAGGAAGACATAGAAACACATCTGAGTGTGGAATGTTTAGGGGAGGACAGGCTGCTCCCTGTGCCTGGCTGTAAAGTGCTTGTTGGGCAGGGACCAGAGAGATGAGTCTGAGAAGACAGATGAACTTGAAATAAAGAGCTCTGGATGACGAGCTAAGTCCAGAATTCATCCTCGGCAGCAGTGATTCTCAACCTTGTCAGAGCCAGAGCCCCTTCTTATAACAAATTCTGTGTAGTGTCTCCTGTACAGCGCAGTCTGAAATGAAATTCATATTACTATAAACTATTTACATACATAATAAAAAATTACATAAAAAAACAAAGACCCTTACTGCCCTAGCTATGACATGAAGGAGAACATAATGGAAAATACGTTTTCAATATGTAAATGCCTGGACCTCACTAAAATAGAAGACAAAATGAAGTGGCTGGATGTTTGAACCTATACACAGAATCACTAAGGATGTAACAGCTACAGATACACACGATACGGCGTGACTCACGGACCTCATCGTCATCAGTGCTGGAATGTAAAAAAAAAAAAACAAAAAACCCCAACTCTTGAAAAAGTGCTGAACGCGAAGGACAATATTCCCTTGATTTCCTAAATGTTTTCACTTCTGGAAAATCAGAGTATATGAAAACCATGCAAAAATATTTTGTGTGTCTTTGTAAATTGGAAGTGGTCCCAAGTTTATATAATTATAAATAGCTTTTTCAATTATAGGAATGCTTGGTAAGACATCCAAAAGTCACACTGCAGGGGGAAGGAACTATTATTTCTTAGAAAGGACAGTTTTGTGTGTATCTTCAGGACCTAAGTATGTACTTTTGGGGCCCAGGTGAGGGGACTTGTGAGTGGCTGTGAAAGTGAGACTCCCAGCCAGGGGGAGTTAAAGCTGCAACACTCCAGCAGAGGAGTTGGAAATCTGCAAGTGTCCTACAGAAAGAGACAGTTTGAAACGACTGCCCTGGCCTGAGGAAACCAACAACAGATTATATGGGTTATACTGGAGACAGCCAGGTCAAAGTTCTTCTGTCCCTGAGCTCTCTTCCCTGGCTATGCTTTAACACTGGAGGAGCCTCATGAGTAGGGGGAGGAGATGCAGAAACATTTTCTAACACACCGAAGTGTTAGAAAAATTCATTATCCCCTTGGGAAAAAAGTAAAGTGTTAGACTGCTTCATCATACCACATATAAAATTAATTCCTAGAGGAAATAAAATCTACAAATAAAAAATAAAATTGTAAAAGAACCAGTAGAAAATATTGATAATATTTTCAAAATTTTGGCTTAGATAAAGTCTTCTTCATATCTAGAAGTCACGAAAATGGACAGAGTTGGCTACGTGAACCTTTAAAATTTCTCTGTGTTGTGAGATATCAAAACCAAAGACAAATGACTGCATAGAAGAAACTAATTACAAAATGTATTACAAATAAAAGTATCTTGAAAATATGATGATGGTTTCTTGACAGCATTGATAAGAAACAGAAAAATAAATCCTTACAAAAATCTAAAGAAAATGAACAGGCAATTCTTCAAAGGAAAGATACAAACAGAAGCCTTGGCAGAGGTATTGCTACAAATTAGTGAGAAAAGAAGGTCTCTTCGTTCCTGCTGTTAGGTCAATTGTCTATGCACATGGGCAAAATGAAATTAGATTGCTAACACATATTACAACAAAAACTAATTTCCAAGTAAGTAACTCCTTACATTAAAAAAAAAGAAAATGTTAAAACACAAAATATTTTTAAAATTTTAATTCAACTAATTAACATATAATGTCTTAATAGTTTCAGAGGTAGACTTCAGTGATTCATCAGTCTTATATAACACTCAGTGCCATTACATCACATACCCTTCTTAATGCCCATTGCCCCACCCCACTCTCCTCCAACAACACTGTTTTTTCCTATGTTAAAGAGTTTCTTATGGTTTGTCTTCCTCTCTGATTTCATTTTGTTTTATTTTTCCCTCCCTTCCCCTATGCTCCTCTGTTTTGTTTCTTAAATTCCACATATGAATGAAATCATATGATAATTGTCTTTGTCTGATTGACTTATTTTGTTTAGCACAATACCCCCCTAGTTCCATCTACATCACTGAAAGCGGCATTATTTCTTTTTTTTTTTTTGATGGCTGAGTAATATTCCTGTGTGTGTGTGTGTACAACATCATCTTTAACCATTCATCTGTCGATGGACATCTAGTCTCTTTCCATAGTTTGACTATTGTAGACATTGTTGTTATGAACATTGGGGTGCATGAGCTCCTTCAGGTCACTTCATTTGTATCTTTGGGATAAATACCTAGTCGTGTAATTTCTGAGTCCTAGGATAGCTCTATTTTAACTTTTTGAGGAACCTCCGCATTGTTTTCCAAAGTGTCTATACCAGCTTGCCTTCCTACCTGCAAGGGTGAGAAAGTTCCCCTTTCTCCACATCCTTGCCAACATCTGTCCTTTCCTGAGTGGTTAATTTTAGCCATTCTGACTGACTGTGGTTTTGATTTGTATCTCCCTGATGCCGAGTGATGTGGAGCATCTTTTCATGTATCTGTTGGCCGTTTGGATGTCTTCTTTGCAGAAATGTCTGTTCAAGTCTTCTACCCATTCCTTTTTTTTTTTTTTTTTTTTTTTTATAAATTATATTTTGTAGTTATTACATTTTTTTTTAATTTTTTAATTTTTTATTTTTTATAAACATATATTTTTTATATACATATATTTTTATCCCCAGGTCTGTGAATCACCAGGTTTACACACTTCACAGCACTCACCAAATCACATACCCTCCCCAATGTCCATAATCCCACCCCCTTCTCCCCAACCCCCTCCCCCCGGCAACCCTCAGTTTGTTTTGTGAGATTAAGAGTCACTTATGGTTTGTCTCCCTCCCAATCCCATCTTGTTTCATTTATTCTTCTACCCACTTAAGCCTCCATGTTGCATCACCACTTCCTCATATCAGGGAGATCATATGATAGTTGTCTTTCTCTGCTTGACTTATTTCGCTAAGCATGATACGCTCTAGTTCCATCCACGTTGTTGCAAATGGCAAGATTTCATTTCTTTTGATGGCTGCATAGTATTCCATTGTGTATATATACCACATCTTCTTGATCCATTCATCTGTTGATGGACATCTAGGTTCTTTCCATAGTTTGGCTATTGTGGACATTGCTGCTATAAACATTCGGGTGCATGTGTCCCTTTGGATCACTACATTTGTATCTTTAGGGTAAATACCCAATAGTGCAATTGCTGGGTCATAGGGCAGTTCTATTTTCAACATTTTGAGGAACCTCCATGCTGTTTTCCAGAGTGGCTGCACCAGCTTGCATTCCCACCAACAGTGTAGGAGGGTTCCCCTTTCTCCGCATCCTCGCCAGCATCTGTCATTTCCTGACTTGTTGATTTTAGCCATTCTGACTGGTGTGAGGTGATATCTCATTGTGGTTTTGATTTGTATTTCCCTGATGCCGAGTGATATGGAGCACTTTTTCATGTGTCTGTTGGCCATCTGGATGTCTTCTTTGCAGAAATGTCTGTTCATGTCTTCTGCCCATTTCTTGATTGGATTATTTGTTCTTTGGGTGTTGAGTTTGCTAAGTTCTTTATAGATTCTGGACACTAGTCCTTTATCTGATATGTCGTTTGCAAATATCTTCTCCCATTCTGTCAGTTGTCTTTTGATTTTGTTAACTGTTTCCTTTGCTGTGCAAAAGCTTTTGATCTTGATGAAATCCCAGTAGTTCATTTTTTCCCTTGCTTCCCTTGCCTTTTGCGTTGTTCCTAGGAAGATGTTGCTGCGGCAGAGGTCGAAGAGGTTGCTGCCCATGTTCTCCTCAAGGATTTTGATGGATTCCTTTCGTACATTGAGGTCCTTCATCCATTTTGAGTCTATTTTTGTGTGTGGTGTAAGGAAATGGTCCAATTTCATTTTTCTGCATGTGGCTGTCCAATTTTCCCAGCACCATTTATTGAAAAGGCTGTCTTTTTTCCATTGGACATTCTTTCCTGCTTTGTCGAAGATTAGTTGACCATAGAGTTGAGGGTCTATTTCTGGGCTCTCTATTCTGTTCCATTGATCTATGTGTCTGTTTTTGTGCCAGTACCATGCTGTCTTGATGATGACAGCTTTGTAATAGAGCTTGAAGTCCGGAATTGTGATGCCACCAACGTTGGCTTTCTTTTTCAATATCCCTTTGGCTATTCGAGGTCTTTTCTGGTTCCATATAAATTTTAGAATTATTTGTTCCATTTCTTTGAAAAAGATGGATGGTACTTTGATAGGAATTGCATTAAATGTGTAGATTGCTTTAGGTAGCATAGACATTTTCACAATATTTATTCTTCCAATCCAGGAGCATGGAACATTTTTCCATTTCTTTGTGTCTTCCTCAATTTCTTTCATGAGTACTTTATAGTTTTCTGAGTATAGATTCTGTGTCTCTTTGGTTAGGTTTATTCCTAGGTATCTTATGGTTTTGGATGCAATTGTAAATGGGATTGACTCCTTAATATCTCTTTCTTCTGTCTTGCTGTTGGTGTAGAGAAATGCAACTGATTTCTGTGCATTGATTTTATATCCTGACACTTTACTGAATTCCTGTATAAGTTCTAGCAGTTTTGGAGTGGAGTCTTTTGGGTTTTCCACATATAGTATCATATCATCTGCGAAGAGTGATAATTTGACTTCTTCTTTGCCGATTTGGATGCCTTTAATTTCCTTTTGTTGTCTGATTGCTGAGGCTAGGACCTCTAGTACGATCTTCTACCCATTCCTTGATTGGATTATTTGTTCTGTGGGTATTGGGTTTAAGAAGTTCTTTATAGACTGGATACTAGCCCTTTATCTGATAAGACATTTACAAATATCTTCTCCCTTTCTGTTGGTTGTCTTTTGTTTTTGTCAACTGTTTCCTTTGCTATGCAAAGCTTTTTATCTTGACGAAGTCAAAGTAGTTCATTTTTGCTGTTTCCCTTGCCTTTGGAGAGGTATCTAGAAAGAGGTTTCTGTGACTGAGATCAAAGAGGTCGCTGTCTATGTTCTCTTCTAGGATTTTGATAGATTCCTGTCTCACATTGAGGTCTTTCATCCATGTTGAGTTTACTTTGTGCATGGTGTAAGAGAATGATGCAATTTCATTCTTCTGCATGTGGCTGTCCAATTTTCCCAACAGCATTTATTGAAGAGACTCTTTTTTCCATGGAATATTCTTTCCTGCTTTGTTGAAGATTAGTTGACTATAGAGTTGAGTGATGTCTATTTCTTGGTTCTCTATTCTATTCCATTGATCTATGGGTCTGTTTTGTGCCAGCACCCTACTGTCTTGATTATTACAGCTTTGTAATAGAGCTGGAAGTCTAGAATTGTGATACTACCAGCTTTGTTTTTTTCTTTTTCAACATTCCTTTGGCTATTTGGGGTCCTTTCTGATTCCATACAAATTTTTAGGATTATTTGTTCCAGTTCTGTGAAAAAAGGTGATGGTGTTTTTTTTTTTTTTTTTTAAAGATTTTATTTATTTATTTGACAGAGAGAAACCATAAGTACACTGAGTGGCAGGCAGAGAGAGAGAGAGAAGGAAGCAGGCTCCCTGCTGAGCAGAGAGCCCGACGCGGGACTCGATCCCAGGACCCTGAGATCATGACCTGAGCCGAAGGGAGCGGCTTAACCCACTGAGCCACCCAGGCGCTCCGGTGATGGTGTTTTGATAGGGATGGCTTTGAATGTATAGATTACTCTAGGTAGCATAAACGTTTTAACAATATTTGTTCCCCCAATCCATGAGCATGGAATATTTTTTCCATTTCTTTTGTCTTCCTCAATTTCTTTCATGAGTATAGTTTTCAGAGTATAGATCTTTTGCCTCTTTGGTTAGGTTTATTCCTAGGTATGTTATGCTTTTGATGCAATTATAAATGGGATCAACTTAATTTCTCTTTCTTCTGTCTCATTGTTAGTGTACAGAAACGCAACTGAGGGGCACCTGGGTGGCTCAGTGGGTGAGGCCTCTGCCTTCAGCTCAGATCATGGTCTCAGGGTTCTGGGATTGAGCCCCACATTGGGTTCTCTGCTCATCAGAGAGCCTGCTTCCCCTTCTCGCTACCTGCCTCTCTGCCTACTTGTGATCTCCCTCTCTGTCAAATAAATAAATAAGAAAATCTTTTAAAAAATGAAACTTAAGGACGCCTGGGTGACTCAGTTGGTTAAGCAGCTGCCTTCGGCTCAGGTCATCCTGGGATCTAGTCCCACATCGGGATCCTTGCTCTGCAGGGAGCCTGCTTCTCCCTCTGACTCTGCCTTCCACTCTGTCTGCCTGTGCTCGCTCTCGCTCACTCTCTCTTTGACAAATAAATAAATAAAATTAAAAAAAAATGCAACTTATTTCTGTGCATTGATTTTATATCTTGCCACTTTGCTAAATTCCTCTGTGAGTTCTAACAATTTTGGGGTGGAGTCTTGGGATTTCCAAATATAGTATGTCATCTGCAAAGAGTGAGTTTGACTTCCTCTTTGCCAATTCTGATGACTTTTATTTTTGTTGTTGTTGTTGTCTAATTGTTGAGGCTAGGACTTCTAGTACTATGTTGAACAACAGCGGTGTTAGTGGGCATTCCTGCCATGTTCCTGACCTTAGGGGAAAAGCTCACAGCTCTCAGCTTTTCCCCATTGAGAGTGATGGGCTTTTCATAGATGGCTTCTATGATATTGAGGTATGTTCCCTCTAGCCCTACACTGTGGAGAGTTTTGATGAAGAAAGAATGCTATACTTTGTCAAATGTTTTTCTGCATCATTTGAGAGGCTCATAAGGTTCTTCTCCTTTGTTTAATAATGTAGTGTATCACACTGATTGATTTGTGGTTGTTGAACCACCCTCACAGTCCAGGAATAAATCCCACTTGGTCATGTGAATAATCCTTTTAATGTACTGTTGGATCCTATTCATTAGTATCTTGGTGAGAATTTTTGCATCCATGTTCATCACAGATATTGGTCAGTAATTCTCCTTTTTGGTGGGATCTCTGTCCGGTTTTGGGATCAAAGTAATCCTGGCCTCTAGAGTGAGTTTGGAAGTTTCCATTCCATTTCCATTTTTTGAAACAGCTTCAGAAGGGTAGGCCGCTAGTGAATGGAGTAGGGGATCTATAGATCACCCAAGCGACTTATGCAAACCTCCTTGTTTTAGTAGTCCCCTTTGCCTCATGAGCCAGAGATTTAGTGCCAGTAGTTCTCAAAACTTTTGAGGATTCTGCACTGTAAGTCAAGGTGACTGTCAGCAGGATCCCAAACAATACATATGAGTGTATGAAAGAGTGTCATTCTAGACAAAGGCAGTTACATAAATCTGGGCAGACATATCTGCATGCTGGGGTGCATTGCTTGACTGGAGAGATGTGGCCAGGATTTCAGCTCCAGCTCAGCTGATTGGGTGCAATTATGCAATGAATAAGCCACACAAAATTGCCCTATTTCTCAGCTTCCTTTATGACCGTTTTGAGTCCACCTAATTGATTTCTTTGCATCCATTTTCCGGAAATGTGTTGCTATTGTCTTTTCCCTGTTCTTCCTGTTCTTGTGGATTTATGTGTTCTTCGTAAATGTCCTTTTAAATGTGATTTTTAGCATGGTTTAGGGAAGGAATAAAATTAAGAGAATGTATTTATCCATTATTTAATCAGGACTTTATTCCTTCTTTTGAACTACTACATTTTTCCAGGTCTTTAAATTTCCTGTTTGTTCATCATTACATTGAAGGCATTTGTGTTTGTTTCATACTGGGAATTGACCTGGGACCTGCCAAAATGGTATCAAAAATGTTTGAACATATATCAAGTCGAAACGAAGCAAGGAGTAGAAGTTTATGCTTCTTGCTATTAAAATGAATTCCCTATGACCATCTTTGAAGGTGCCTATTCTATTTAATTTTTAGCCTTCAACTTATCTTTTAATAAGAATATCCAATACACTTATACTTCTTGGTCATGATCGTATGAATAACTTCATGTTGTTGGCCTTGGTTTTGTTTTCTCTTTTTTTTATCTTCCTTCTCCATATTATTTTTTTCTCCATTTTGTGTTATGGATTTACTTTATTTTCTTTAGATATTTTTTGCTTATAAGAATGACTTTGGTATATGCACTAGTTTTAAATTCTATATTTATTTGTTAATGTTATATATGCAACATTTATATGAACTTGGAATTTGTTTATACCACAATTTTCCTATTCTTTTATTAGTTTCTCTTTTAACTGGGATTTTTTGATAAATATTTATAGGAAAGTTACATATGAGGTTTATTTTGAAATTGGTTCCTATGTGACCATTTTTCTCTTGCCATATTTTGGCCCTCTTGTTTTATATTCTGTAATATTGTGAAGGTGAAATCTAAAGCAAGCTTGATTTTCCTTCTATGGATGAGTGAGGTGGAAATTTTTTCCTATGCTGAAGTAGAATATTTTTATATGTGGGGTTCTTTTGTATATGTGTATGTGTGAGTGTCTGAATGATCTGCTAAATTCTTTAATTTTGAAAATTCACCATTTCACTACAATTTGTTGAGGTATCTTTTGATCAATGCTTGGAGTGGAAATACAGATGACTTTTTTTTTTAAAGATTGTATTAATTTATTTGACAGAGAGAATGGGTGGGGGAGAGGACAAGCAGGGGAAGTGGCAAGCAGAAGGAGAGGGAGAAGCAGGCTCCTCACTGAGCAAGGAGCCCAATGTGAGGCTCAAACTCATGGCCCTGGGATCATGACCTGAGCTGAAGGCAAATGCTTAACTGAATGAGCCACCCAGGCACCCCAATACAAATGACACTTTTAAGAAAAACTTAATTATTATTGTGTTCAGTTGGCCAACATATAGTACATCATTAGCCTATGATGCAAGGTTCAACAATTCATTAGTTGCATATAACACCCAGTGCTCATCACAACATATGCCCTCCCTAATACCCATCAGCTGTTTATCCCAACCCTTCAACCCCTTCCCCCTTCTATAACCCTCAGTTTGGTTCCTGGAGTCCAGAGTCTCTCCTGGTTTGTCTCCTGCTCTAATTTCTTCCCATTCAGTTTTCACTCCCTTCCCCTATGGTTCTCCATACTATGCCTTAAGTTCCACATATGGATGAAACCATATGATAATTGTCTGCTTGACTTATTTCACTTAGCATAATCCCTTTCAGTTCCATCCATGTTGATGCAAATGGTAGGTATTCATCCTTTCTGATAGCTGAGTAATATTCCATTGTATATATGAACCACATCTTCTTTATCCATTCATCTCTTGAAGGACATCTTATCTTCTTCCACAGGTTGGCTATTGTAGACATTGCTGCTATGAACATTGGTGTGCAAGTGCCCCTTAGATCTGTATCTTTGGGGTAAATACCTAGTACTACCATTGGTGGGCTGTAACACAGCTCTATTTTTAATGTTTAAGGAAGCTCCATACTGTTTTCCAGAGTGGTTTCCCCAGCTTGCATTCCTACCAATAGTGTGTAAAAGGATTGTTTCCCCTTCCCCACATCCTTGCCTATATTTGTTGTTTCCTGTCTTATTAATTTTGGCATTTTAACTGGTATAAGGTGATACCTCATTTTGCTTTTGATTTGTATTTCCCTGATGGCTAGTATGTTGAACATTTTTTCATGTGTCTGTTAACCATTTGTATGTCTTTTTTTGAGAAGTGTCTGTTCATGTCTTCAGCCCATTTCTTGATTACATTATTTGTTTTGGGCGTGTTGAGTTTGAGAAGTTCTTTATAGATCTTGGGTATTAGCCCTTTATTTGATATGTCATTTGCAAATATCTTCTCCCATTCTGTTGGTTGCCTCTTAGTTTTTTTGACTGTTTCCTTTGCTGTGCAGAAGTTTTTTATCTTGATGAATTCCCAAAAGTTCACTTTTGCTTTTGTTTCCCTTGTTTTTAGAGATGTGTCTTGAAAAAGTTGCTGTGGCCAAGGTCAAAGAGATTACTGCCTATGTTCTCCTCTGGTATTTTGATAGATTTCTGTCTCACATTGAGATCTTTCATCCATTTTGAGTTTATCTTTGTGTATGATGTAATGGAATGGTCAAATTTCACTCTTCTGCATGTAGCTGTCCAATTTCCCCAACAGCGTTTATTGAAGAGACTATCTTTTTCCATGGCATATTCTTTCCTGATTTGTTGAATATTAGTAGGTCATAAAGCTGAGAGTCCATTCCTGGGGTCTTTATTCTGTTCCATTGGTATATGTCTATTTTTGTGCCAATATCATACTGTCTTAATGATTACAGTTTTGTAATGTAACTTGAAGTCAGGCATTGTGATACTCCCATCTTTGGTTTTCTTTTTCAACATTCCCCATTCCCAATTTGTTTTTTTTTTTTCTGGTTCCATACAAATATTAGGGTTTTTTCTTCCAGCTCTGTAAAAGTGTCGATGGTATTTTGATAAGGATTGCACTGAAAGTGTAGATTGCTCTGGGCAGCATAGACATTTAACAATATTTATTCTTCCAATCCATTGGTTCTGAATGTTTTTCTATCTCTTTGTGTCTTCCTCAGTTTCTTTCAAAGTGTTCTGTAGTTCTAGAGTACAAATCCTTTACCTCTTTGGTTAGGTTCATTGCTAGGTATCTTAAGCTTCTGGTGCAATTAATTGTAAGTGGGATCAACTCCTTAATTTCTCTTTCTTCTGTCTCATTTTTAGTGTATATAAATGCAACTGATTTCTGTGCATTGATTTTGTACCCTGCCATGTTGCTGAACTCCTGTATGAGTTCTAGTCTTCTGGGTTTTCTATGTAAATTATCATGCCTTCTGTGAAGAGAGAGAGTTTGACTTCTTCTTTGCCAATGTGAATGCCTTTTATTTCTTTTTGTTGTCTTATTTCTGAGGCTAGGACTTCTAGTATTGTGTTAAACAATAATGGTGAGAGTAGGCATCCCTGACCTTATGGGAAAAACTCTCAGTTTTTCCCCCAATGGAATGATATTCTCTGTGGGCTTCTCATAGATGACTTTTATGACATTGAGGTATGTTCCCACTATCCCTATACCTCGAAGAGTTTAAATCAGAAAAGGATCCTGTACTTTGTCAAATGCTTTTTCTACATCAGTTGAGAGGATCATACAGTCCTTGTCTTTTCTTTATTCCAAAGGTTGACCCACCCTTTCATCCCCAGGATAAATCCCACCTGGTCATGATGACTAATCCCAAAATACCAACCATGATCCAAACAAAATCCAGAGTAGTCAGAAGCCACCACTGAAAAACAAAGCCAAAATGGAACATAAGAATTCAATTAAAAAAAAAAAAAAAGGAAAAAAGGGGGAGGGGAATGGGGACTCTAATCTCTCAGTGTGGATAAAGCAGGGTGTTAGAGGACACTATGTCCCAAAATTACAAGAAAGTAAAACAAATATATATATATATATATATATATATATATATATATATATATATGCAAGGTAAAATTGAATAGAATGAAATTATAGCTATAAAAATATAGATGTGAAAAAAGCGACTATGAAATATAAATTGATGTAATAAACATCTAGTTGAAATGCAGAAAAGGTAAAAAGAAAAAAAAAAGAAAGCATAAGAAAAAGAAAAGGAGTATTTTATCTGAAAAATGAACAAGTTGTGTGCTCATACCTGGAGCGCGAGATACTGTCTTCTTTTTTTTTTTTTTAGATTTTATTTATTTATTTGACAGGCAGAGATCACAAGTAGGCAGAGAGGCAGGCAGAGAGAGAAGAGGAAGCAGGCTCCCTGCTGAGCAGAAAGCCTGATGCGGGGCTCGATCCCAGGACCCTGGGATCATGACCTGAGCCGAAGGCAGAGGCTTTAACCCACTGTGAGCCACCCAGGCGCCCCAAGATACTGTCTTCTCCTGGCATTGAGATTCTACAGTCTGACGGGATCCATAGGGTTGCCATCCACCTGTTCTTCCAGTCTGTCTTCTGCAGGAGGAGCTTGCTGGCTGTTTCTCAGGTAACCCTGCCTAGACGGAGTTGCCCTGCTCCCTGTCAGGGGGTGGAGCTCGGTGGAAACTGGTCCTCTGTGTGGTTTTCCTTCCCTGGAGGCTTTCTGCTTCTCTTCTGATGATCAAAGCAAACATGGCTGCACCCAGAGCAGAAAGATTGCAGTCTGCCCTCTTTAATAAACCCTCTAGGACAAACAGTCTCCAGCTTCGTATGCAACGAAAAATGTAGCCTCCCGTTGGAGGCTTCCAGTGCAACTCAGAGGTAGTCCCAGGGGCCTGCTCTTCATAATTCTAAAACCTCTAGCCGCCAGGGACTCATTTTTGCAGCCATAGCTCGTGGATCATGTCTGGCTGCTGCTGTAATGCCCTTCTCAGGCCGCTACCCTACTTGCAAGTTTTTGCCCATTCGTGGGCATAGGTTCCCATTTTTTTTTCAGGCTGGTCAGGAAAAAAGCAATTATAGACTGGCCCAGTTTGGGGTTTATGGTGATCCAAGCTGAGAGTCCCTGCTCAGGCAGGTTCAGGGTCCCCCTTTTGCTTTGTAGTCCCTCAGATCCCGAGACCACATTTGGTCTTTTCATTTCCAAACCCTAGAATTGTATCTTTTCATTTCCAGAGCCTCTTTCAGAGAGGGATGTCTCTCCCTAGAGCAGAATTCTAAGGGTTCTGATTTTGCAATCGGGTGTGATATGACTTTCCAGGAGCCAACTTATCAAGGCTCCCTCCCCCTTTTGTTTATCTTCTGGTATCTCCCCACAGACTCATAACTACATGTCCTACCTTGCAAGAAGCGGTCACTTTTCTGCTTGTAGAGATCCAGAAATATATTGTTGCATCTCATGTTGGTCTCATGGGTGTTCAAAATGGTTCGATACATATCCAGTTAAATTCAGGGAACCAGGTGAAAGGGGATCCCCTACTCCTCTGCCATACTGCTTCCTTTCTTAAGAAGAACCAAAAAGGTGCTCAGTCCTGGGGTTGTTGGGGGAAGCTAAGTTATCTTCACTACTAGGGAGCATGTAAATTTATGCAGATGTTCATAGAGCAGTTAGATAACGCCATGCTCTTATTGTCTCAGTCTTCCTTTTCCATTGTTCATTTCTGACTCTCCTTGTCCTCTTTAATAAAGGTTGATTTGTGTTTCCTCTTACCTAATTATGATTCAGCCGGCCAACCAACATCTACTATTGCATTTCCTGATAAAATAAGCTTGCTCTGAGAAATGACTGTTAATGTTGACCTAAAGTGCCTCTCATGTGCGATTCTGAGGTCCCTTCCAAATGTACCTGGCTCAAAATAGCTTTCCCAATGCTGCCCTGTCCTTTCAGTCATCCCCAATTCTATTCATTATTTCCCTGATGAAAGTTGAAATTTCTGCCAATTGGAAGTGCACTTAAAGCACCCCACAAATGAAAAAAATGGAAATAATATCTGTGAAGCATCTCCTACAACATTTAGGTCAGAGTATGTGGTCAAAAATGTGTTTCCTATCTTTCCCTGTTGTTAAAAAAGCCTCACTTGCCCTCAAAACAGTTCTGAACATTATGAAAACCCAGACAGGGGCACTTGCACAAAGTGTAAGAAGCCTTGTCTCTTTCAGAGAAATGTTCATTGGTGGGCCGAAATTTTTAAATAATATTTTTGCTTATGTTTTGACAGTGATAAAAATACAATCTGTAAAATTATAATTTCTCACAGATTAATTATACTAAGCTGTTTCCAACTAGTGAAATTCTTGTGGTGTTTCATGCTTAGATAAGCAAAGTGGTAGGCACAGAGAGCACGCCACACAAAGCATGTAGACATGACACAAAGGATGCATCCCATACAAGGGCAGGGGAATAACTGTCCTGAGTCAAAGTCAGAACCCCTCCCACTGCAGGGCCTGCTGGGTTATACCAGGTATTTCAGTGTGGTGGCGTTGAGCCAGATTCTTCCCATTTCCATACTGCGCTGATGACATGGCTTCCTGTAGCTCACTGTGGCTTAATTTGTTGGACTTACCCAAATTACACTACAATGCCCTAGACAATATTTATTCTGATAGTGGCCTAGTTTTCCTGAGTCTAGAGAAATAGATAAGAAGGCTGAGAAATTGACACTTTTCTTCAAAAATGAGCTGCTGAGAAATTTAAAGAAGTAGTTGTAAATTCCATGAAATCATCATGAGTAGTTTATAGACAGCAAAATAAAATGCTATCCTGTATTCAGAGAAGACTCTTTTCCCTCTATAGTTTAAGTGAACACTTGAAGCATTCATACAGGGATATTTATTTGAGCTATCTTTTATTCCCTGATTGAAAGGGATTTGCACTAAACTCCTTCATCTGCCTCTTGCTCCCACATGGCCAGTGGCACAGAGCTTTTAATTTATTTAACGTGTTTATTTACTTATTACCAAATATGTAGAGACTATTCTGCAAATAAACAGCCTTTTCAAATACTCCATCCTTAATCGTGGTCTCACTAGTATTCCTGCCCCCCGGAGACACCAACATCTTGGAAGTATGCAAAGTTTTTTTCATTTAGTCACAGATAATCCCCCAGTCTTTGAGTTTCACCAGCCGTGATATGTTTCACTATCATCAAGAAAGTTAGTTGAATGTGTTTTTGGCCCTTGATCTTCCAAAACTCTCAAACACTGTTTGTATAACTATGGGGACAATAATAGGAGTCTATGATTAATTAGAACTTAAGGGAAATGGAGAGTACAATTTGGAGACAACTATTCTTTTTTTTTTTTTTAAGATTTTATTTATTTATTTGACAGACAGAGATCACAAGTAGGCAGAGAGGCAGGCAGAGAGAGAGGAGGAAGCAGGCTCCCTGCTAAGCAGAGAGTCCGATGCGGGGCTGGATCCCAGGACCCTGAGATCATGACCTGAGCCGAAGGCAGTGGCTTAACCCACTGAGCCACCCAGGCGCCCCACAACTATTCTTTTTCTAACTTCTATTTCCTGTCCCCAAGTCATTGCCATGTCCTGCAGCTCTGTTCAAGGACATCTGCTTGTCTGTCACTGTACTTGGCTCTACAAAGACCTTGTTCACTTTCTTGTTTTCTGTGGAAGGGGTTCAGGACAAGCCACCCCCAAATGTGCCACTTTGGTGTATTGATTACTTCGAACTGAAGACACTTGAAAAACAGCAAATGCACAAGGAGGCTTTCTTTTTTTGAGCTTCCTTATCTACCTAAAGACACATCCTCTAAAAGGAACTCAATAGTCATAAATCCCTTTCCCAGAAGTTTCATCAACCAGGAAGATGGACTGGTCACAGGAGAGGAGACTAGAGGTCAACAGCACACCCAGAAACACATGGTCACACATTATCACAACTCCCGTCTCTTCTTTTAAGGGCCCATTCATCTCTCCTAAAAATTACTTGCTTTCCAGATTGTCTACATGCCCTCTGCTCCCATTCTCCTATTAAGATGGGTTTATACAAGCTCTCAAATCTCACTACTTTTGGGGGTATTCATTTTTTCTCCACCCTATGTGTGTAATGTTAAAAATTAATAAATTTGTATAGTTTTTCTCTTGCTAATCTGTTCATTGTCAGTTTATTTCATTGAGCCAGCTATAGAACCTAGAAAGGTAGGGTTTTCTTTTCCCTGAACTGTGGTCCCTATATCCTGACTAGCACCTAGATAGTACGCATATCCTTGTGTCCTCCAGTTTTCTGTTTTCAGCTGTTTCTAGGATATCGCCATTCATGTGATCCCAACACACTCAGAACTAAGCTGCTTATCTCTTCCTGCCTCCCACTTTGTATCCTTCCAAGATGTTGGTTGTCTCCAAGGGGCAGGAGTACTAATGGGACCACAATTAATAACAACAACAACAACAAACAAAATAAAACCCAACAACCTTCACTTTGAAAATCTTCAAACTTTCTTCTAAATGTAATGTTTCTGTGTACATAATTATGTTGTGCAATACACAATTACTGAGACTGGGTATAGCCTAAATTCTTCAAAGGCATTTTATTCTAAAGAGTAGGTCTTCAGGGACGCCTGGGTGGCTCAGTTGGTTAAGCAGCTGCCTTTGGCTCGGGTCATGATCCCAGGGTCCTGGGATCGAGTCCCGCATCGGGCTCCTTGCTCGGCAGGGAGCCTGCTTCTCCCTCTGCCTCTGCCTGCCTCTCTGTCTGCCTGTGCTCGCTCGCTCTCTCTCCCTCTGTCTCTGACAAATAAATAAAATCTTAAAAAAAAAAAAAAAAAAAGAGTAGGTCTTCAGAGAATCTAACCTATAGTGGTACAAGAACTCTTTACTTTGATGCAAGAAAAACCTCAGCAGAGGCTTACCAAGAAGTACATGAGATTAACACCCCTCTCCCTCCTCTAAGAATTACCCTGGAGTCCTCGATAATTAATCAACTCTTCAAAAAATCCTTTCCAGCTTTCTGAACTAACTCTGTTGCCACATAGGACTGAAAGATAGGCTGCAGGATTAAGGGCTTTGCTATCAGACAACAATGGCTTGAATACCTTGGATGACTTTGTTAGAAAGATGCCACAACTCCCCGGTGTGCTGTCTTTAATGGAACTGATAAAATGAGAACTGCTTTGGAAAATGACTCCCTTTTCAAATGATGGTTGTGAAAGCTATTTACAATATCCTTTATTTAATGTCTTCCTGCTTACTGTGTTTTCTTTTTCTAATCCTGGAACTAACAATTAAACGTGTTTTGGTGGGTATCATCTAACATTTTTTTTTTCACTAAAACATGTCCCATCTCTAACAGTAATGAAAACTCTATGAATAAGTCTACTTGATGAAAACAGCACAGTTATCATTGCCCTGACAGTGTTGTGTAGATCTAGGTCATGCATTCATTTAATTAAACATTTGCTGCCACTACTACTACTACTATTATTATTAAGTTATTATTGAGCACTCATTGTACAAGAAGCAATGCTTGTGTTGAGAGGGATGGAAGATGTATACTTTCTTAAGTATACAAGGAGTTTAGATTCTATATGTGCTGCCAAAGCAAGCACTGGAGAGTTTAGATTTTAATAACAGAGTAGAACAGGTAGCCTGAATAGCCACAATAAAAACAGAGAATTGGAAATGTCACCCACCTGCCTACTCACTTTGCAGTGCTGGGCCTCCCATATTCTATTCCCAGCATTCAACACTGTCCATTCTAGCCACCACCACTTTGCACATGAGAGTTTCCCTCCTCACCAGGCTCCCCAGCACCTGAATCTAGACCTCATTTCCTGTTAGAAGAGTGGTGCTTTTCAAAGTCTTTGTGTCCAAGACACAAGCCCTTAGTCCTCTGTGTTTTATACCTTCACTCATACATGCGTTGTAGAGGTGGGTCATTTCTAATGAAGCAGCCATCATGCTTCCTCAGTCAGGCTATATAAGGGGTTGACTTTCTTCTCCATGTCAGCACTGAGCTGTAGCGATTCATTGCACTTTCTACCCAGAACACACCATTCCACAGCAACCATGCCCTCTCCCACTTCTTGTAGCATTCTTTTTTTTTTTTTTTTTAAATTTATTTGACAGATCACAAGTAGGCAGAGAGGCTCGCAGAGAGAGAGAGAGAGAGGAGGAAGCAGGCTCCCCACTGAGCAGAGAGCCCAATGCGGGGCTTGATCCCAGGACCCTGGGATCATGACCCGAGCCAAAGGCAGAGGCTTTAACCCACTGAGCCACCCAGGTGCCCTTCTTGTAGCATTCTTGATCACCAACATGACACTCTCGCACAGACCGAGGTACAACAAACACAAAACAAATGCAAACAGGTGAAGGGTTCAGGGGAGACAGTCTGGCTATCTAGCAGCATCGTAAGATTCAACCCCTTTTCGCTCAGGTCTCTCTAGAACCATCCACAAAAGGGCCCAATGTGAAACCTCAATGACACAGAAGAGAAGAATAATTGAGCACAAGGAGGAAGAAGAAGAGACTCTGGCTAGCATCACACTCAGTTCTACTGTGAGTGATGACAGAAAAGATGTGGGCTGGAAAAACTGTTACTGAATCTTCCCACCATCTCAAGAATGGCCTGAAAGACACCAAAGCAGTCCACTGGATAATTCCCAGCCCTGGGGAAATTTGTGAGGGGATGAGGTAGTGATGTCATCTGCTCTATCAAGGACACTTATTGAGGATTTAACAAATTATTCATTTCTTACTTTGCCCACCCTACATCTTCCCCAGACCTGACAGTTCTGATTCTCCTGTCCTTGGTAGTTTCAACAGCTTGATTCTAAACTCCACAGAGGACCTGGGTACTTACAGTTTAATAGCTCTTTCTGCATCATTTCCAACTTCTGCAAATAGCTTTTCAATTATTCCTGGAGGTCCTTGCACTAGAGTCTTTGAACTCATGCTGACTCAGAGGAAGATCCCCAGCTCTGATTCCTGTTTCCCCAAAGCCATCTGCCCTTTTAGGGTTATGAAATTCAGACAAAGAGCAGGTAATGAGGAGCTTGTCAATTGAAAGTTTTAGAACAGAATTGTTGAGTCAAGGCAGTACTAGACAAGTTGAACTAAGGTATATTAGCTTTTGCAACAGTGACAAACAACCCCAAGAAATCCAGTGGCTTGCAAAACAACAAAAATATTTTTTGCTTAGGTTACAAAAGGAGGACTGCAGATTTGCTTCAGTTCTGCCAGTATGGGTAAGTTTTTCTGACCTCTGCTCAGTTCTGGCTCCCAGAGAAAGAGAAGTTTCTATATGAGACCTGTTATTCTCACAGCAGAGGACATGAATGCAGTAGAGCCCGGGGCCAATCCACACAATGTAAAACTTCTAGTTAAATAAAGCTAATTGCATGGACTTTTGCAACTCATTAGCTAAAGCACAGTGGGCCAAGTCCTGATCACTTTATCCTCTTTCCCCACGAAGTGGGTCGGATCACTTAACACAGGGTGGAGACACATAATCCTATTTCAAAGAGATAGCAAATATTTGTAAACAGTATCGTGAGGACTATAGGTTAAGAGAGGGGAGAAGGTGACAGGATCTCAGTGACTAGAATGGGGTACAAAGCAGGGTTTGGTCCACAAGAGATGGGCAGTAAGTCAGTTACTAATTTCCATAGTATAATTTTTTTTATGATAAACAATAGACATCTAACTCAAATTAGCTCCATTGAAAATGACCTAATGTGTTGGCATCTCCAGATGGAGTTGAGGGATGCAAGCTCTATGCTCACAAATAATTTCCCCAGGAATCACTTCCTGTTTCGGCCTCTTCTACACAGTTTCAAGATGACTTCTGAAAGCTCTAGGCTTACAGTTTATCAGCTTAACCCCAGTGGAAAGAAAAATGCCTGTTGACTAATAGCTCTAATGACAACGACATTCATTGCTTCTGAATGTCTCACTTGTTTCACATTCCTAAAACTAGTTCATGTGTCAGAGGAATGTGATAGTTGCCTAGACCTGGGTCACATGGTCACAGCTAGAAATGGAAGTGCAGTCAGCCACACCTGAAACATTTGGGTGAAAACTATGGAGTAGTTCTCCAAGGAATTTTGAGGTCTTCTTACCAAATGGGAATGCTAAGAGCCCCACAAAACCACTAAGGAGAATTGTTGGTTAAATTAAATTTATTCATGCTGGGTGAAGGAAAACAAATTCTCACCAACAGGGAAAGTTATGGCAGGATTTTGAGAAGAGTAGGGCTGAAAAGGTCAGGTGGAATTCTGGTGATGTTGGGCAGGGTTTTGGAAGTGAGGAAAGAGTAGGACAGATGGATGACACTACCAATAGGTGGGAAGACATGAAGTGGGGATTTTCCCATGAACTGTTTAATGTAACATCTCTGTCCTCCCCTGAGACTCGCTTTTCCAGAGCAATTGTAACCACTAGCTTGGGTCTTGACTGACTGTAGGTTGCATTAGGTTGCATTCTTGGTAAGTATCTGTTTTATAGTGAGGGGATAGGTGTGGCTGATAAAAAGAGAAGATGCCCCCAAGATGGGTCATCGTACTAGCCCAAGGATAGCCATTGGGCTTACTTGCTGTGGGGTCACTTGAATGACTAATCCAATGCCCTTTTGATCCCTCTTGTCTGAGTACAGGATTAGATCAAGAGCTAGGTGAGCATTAAGAATTTTGAGCTGTGATTTTTGGCTCTCCAGTATTGGTTGGGAGGCAGTGGTGGAGCATGAGTGACATTTCTTGGAGTTCTCTACTGGTCATTGGAATATCCCTACAAGCTTCAGTTCCTCTTTCCATTCCTGAAAGCTAGAGGCAGCATTGTTGTTCAGGGAACCAGGAAGAAGGCTTAGGATAATGGAGAATAGGACAGAGAGTACAAAGTGGTGGACAGGGAAGGGAAGAGAATCTGTGATCAAGAAGAAAGTCAAACTTTTCCTTTTAAAATGATGGGGGTCACTATATGAAAAAAGCTAAGAGTCAGCCCATTTAAATGAAATACCACAGCCACTTTTTGATCAACAAGCACCAATAATTTCTTCCTCCCTTGCTTATACTGAAGACTCTTTTTCCCTAAGGAGACTCATAAATGGGGTTTAAAAAACTTTGTAAGTGATCATTAATTCCTGTGAGTTCAGAAAAATTCCCGATTTCAGTGCTCAGTGTTGCATCCCTAATAATTTTTGTCTCATGAAAAAAAGTAATTTTTCTTTCTTCTCTGACTGCCAGAAAATCTAACAAAAAGTGCTAAAGAAATAAGAATCAGGCCACCCCTGTGTGGTAGTAAGGACCTCGACAGTCCCATGTTGTCAGAGGTACCCTTCTCTGTGCAGGGTCTTGGACCTCACTTCCAAACTCCTTTGTTTCCTAAATTGTTCCTTTCTTTCCCATGCTTTTCAAAAACAACGAACACAATCAAATTAAGGGACTAATGGCAGAAGCAATGAGACTCTTTTCTCTATTTTTCCAATGTCTCTCTAAGAAGGGGCCCTCATGTAGGGCAATCACGTGTCTTGATTTTTGACAGTAATGATTGGGTGAACTATTCCAGAAAGGCCAATTCAGAATTAAAAGCATTCTTATAAAGAAATATGAAGTTATGAAGTTTTAAAAGGTGTTTTCTTGATGTTTAATGATAGGGTTATGTATGTGTAAGTAAATTGGGTCCAAATCACAAAACGAAACATATCTATACATACTGCTTCACGGTTCTGATCTTTATAGGAGCCATTGTAATGGTCCTGTCCTTACTCTGCTGCTCTCAGCACAACAGATTGAGCCAGCAACTTGTATTTATTGTAATTGGCACCTGCTCACTTTCTAATAAGGACAAAATGAGAAGTTTAGTTCCTCTCCTATGCACTGTGCACAGCATATCATGCATGGAGAGGCAGAGTTGGGGCCATCCACAACTGACCAAAGAAATCATACCACTTTTCACTGTGGTCATCAATAAGATTCGTTGTTTTTCAAAGATAAAAGGTGAATGAGCATCTGTTGAAAGAATGAACAAGATTTTATTTTTCAGCAAAAACAGAAGTGTCAATGTTGAAAAGCAAGACAAATATTTGGTTTGGGATATCATTAAGATGGCCTTTTTGTTTTGTGCCCTCCCAACAAGTATCTATTGCACATCCAACCCTTAGATTGTGCACGTGTCTCTTCTATAACTTTTGGGATGCACTGGAAACCCAATTGCCTAGCCTCTGGCCAAGGGACATATGAAAGGATAAGAGAAAATCAATGAAAAGTTAAGTAAGGACTTACCACGTACTAGATATATTTTATGTGCTATACATATAATAAGTCCACTGTAAATATTAGAAAATACTTTGATTGGCTATGGGTCGTATTAGGGAAGGTTTTCCAGAATGGATTATAAAATGTTGAAGTTGACCAGATGTCTTAACCCCACAAGGGAGCCATAGCTGTTTCTCTCCTCCCTTTGCAGAGAGAGAGGGATGAATGCCTGAAGGTGGGTGGTTGAGTCTAAGAGTCACAAGAAAGCAAAATGTATCACTCTCAGTCTAAACATTACTTGCCTTAGCCCAAGCCTCACTAGCAGGAAAGCCAACCACCCCTTAAATGACATTGTCAGAACACAGGCAAGGGATATTTTTCTGTAAGCCTGGGTTTCCTCCTCTATCAAATGAGCTAATTCTCCCAGTCGATCTCTAAAGCCCCTTCTAGTTCTAAAATTTGATTATTCTTTTTATCCAGACTTGCCCTCTCAAATAGCTCGTGAGACAATTATTTTTAACACCCCATGAGAAATGAGAGACAACTATTCTTAACCCTCCTTAAGGATGATTAAAGAAAGAAAGAGGAATTAATTTTGTTCTTTACACATAATAACGTAACATTAATGAAATAACCAGAAATAGAATACAAATCCACAGATGGCTTGACTTGTGTAAAGTGCGTGCTATAAAGAGTAAGAATAGACTTTGGAACAAAGAAAACAGGAATCTGAATTCCAGCTCCATTTCCACATGACCCCAAGTTTCTTTCTTCCTTGTTGAGGAGGTGGAAGACTGCGCACAGCTCAGAGTGGTTGCAGGACTGAAATGACTAAGCCGTGTGACTAGTGTGGTGTCTGGTGTACAGAAGACCTCAGTGAATCTTTGTTTCTCTCACAGCCACCCTCTGTTCTTTCTATCTTCATTTCATTAGCCTTTCTAGGGGCCTATTCAGTTAAGCCTTTGAACCACAGTTGTATTGTAATAAACTTTACCTGTAATTACATTCTGTATTTATTGTAATTGGCACCTGCTCACTTTCTAATAAGGACAAAATGAGAAGTTTAGTTCCTCTCCTATGCACTGTGCACAGCATATCATGCATGGAGAGGCAGAGTTGGGGCCACTGCTTCTTTCCCCATCCACAACTGACCAAAGAAATCATACCACTTTTCACTGTGGTCATCAATAAGATTCGTTGTTTTTCAAAGATAAAAGGTGAATGAGCATCTGTTGAAAGAATGAACAAGATTTGTAATATTTACAAAAACTCCATGAGGTAGACACTATTCTTACTGCCCATATTTTCTAAATAAGGAACTTTTGTGTTTAGAGACGTATAATTCTCCAAGATCACATAACTAGTGGGCCCCCATATTTGAGCAAAGCGTAGTTAAGTACTAAAGTCCATGCACTCAGCCACCACTCTATAATGTCTTCTTCTTTTTAAAAAGATTTTTTAAAATGGGATGCCTGGGTGGCTCAGTTGGTTAAGCAGCTGCCTTCGGCTCAGGTCATGATCCCAGCATCCTGGGATCGAGTCCCACATCGGGCTCCTTGCTCGGCAGGGAGCCTGCTTTTCCCTCTGCCTCTGCCTGCCATTCTGTCTGCCTGTGCTCACTTTCTCTCCCTCTCTCTCTCTCTGATGAATAAATAAAATCTTTAAAAAAAAAATTTATTTGACAGACAGAGAGGCAGGCAGAGAGAGAGGAAGGGAAGCAGGCTCCCCGGGGAGCAGAGAGCCGAATGCGGGGCTTGATCCCAGGACCCTGAGATCATGACCCAAGCTGAAGGCAGAGGCTTTAATCCACTGAGCCACTCAGGTGCCCCACTCTATAACTTCTAATTTACTATCACAGAAGGCATAGAATAAAAGGACAACATTCATTTTCCTAGTATAAAAATATCAAAACAAAGAAGGTAGAATTTAGGCAATGGGTTTTCATAGATAACAGATGTCCACATAATCTTCTGGTTCTTGCCAGGGGTTGTTGTCACTGGCAAAATGCATACATCCCAAGGGTTAATTGTTGCTATTTTGTCTCCTGAAGTCACATTGACTAGAAGAAATATACATCAGGGAGAGAGATTCCAATATAATAAATTATTATGTAAGATAATAAATCTTTGAAGATTCATATTAAGTTTACTAAACAGATACATACTTCCCATTATCGCTATTGTGTTGAATACTAATGCAGCAATAAATATGTACAATACATGTAATCTGAAAGATTTTTTCTGAGATGTGCATCATTACTTGAAGACTTTGGAGTAAGATTCCTTCTTTTTATCAGGAAAACAAAATTTAAAAATTTCAATTTTTGTCTAGAGCTGGCTCTATCCTAAATTAATGGCTCTATCCTAAATTAATGGATGTATTTTATTTATATGCAAACATTAATTAGAGGAGGAGTTTCATAAGTACAGTCTTGTCATGGTATGGCATGATGACATATGCTTCAGTGTTAGGACAGATCTGTGTTCCAAATATAGCTTTACTCTCTACTAATTGAGCGATTATTAAATTCCATATACAAAATTAGTACAATTATTCTTTGTGTTCTTGAGGAACTAAATGAGCTTCAGGTTAAACATGAGGGCTCAAACACATATTATTACCACTACTCTCTCATAAAAATGAAAGCAATAGAGTAAAATGCATATACATCCTAAAGGGAAAACAGAACAGGAAAGAAAAGGATAGCAGATGAAGGATAGCAACACAGTTTCTGGAAGATGAAAAGTGGAAGAAAGGGGCGCCTGGGTGGCTCAGTGGGTTAAACCTCTGCCTTCGGCTCAGGTGATGATCTCAGGGTCCTGGGATTGAGCCCTGCATCAGGCTCTCTGCTCAGTGGGAGCCTGCTTCCCTCCTCTTTCTGCCTGCCTTTCTGTCTACTTGTGATCTCTCTATATATATATCAAATAAATAAATAAAATCTTTAAAAAAAGAAAAGAAAGTGGGGCGCCTGGGTGGCTCAGTGGGTTAAGCCGCTGCCTTCGGCTCAGGTTATGATCTCAGGGTCCTGGGATCGAGTCCCACATCGGGCTCTCTGCTCTGTGGGGAGCCTGCTTCCCTCTCTCTCTCTGCCTGCCTCTCTACCTACTTGTGATCTCTCTCTGTCAAATAGATAAATAAAATCTTAAAAAAAAAAAAAAAGAAAAGAAAAGAAAGTAAAATTGGAAGAAAAAATGGCAACTTACCTAACACAAAAAGTTAAATCCAATGTGATTAAAGAAGAGGTAACCAAAAAGAAATAGCCAGCTTTGTTGCAAAACTTCAAAAATATCCAGAAACAGGAGGCATGGTGGAGAGTGGATTAGACATGGGAGGGATTTATGATAAACTTTAATGAGGAATACCTAGACCCATAAATCTACTCCTATTCTGACACAGCCAGGTGACTACCTCTCTCCTACTTCACATGAGTAGGGAAATGTATCTTCTGAAGGAATTATGGACTGGTAGAACAGAACTCAGAGGTAACAGGTACAGCAGAAGGTAAATGTGAAGGGCACACTAAAGCAAGAGGATTAAGTGGAAGTCTACTCACTGAATGGTGATATTAATAAAATTGATATAAAGAGAGAGACATATTTAAATTTCATTAATGGAAAGTGAAAAATTAGAGAGAAAGTTACATGAGGAGAAAAAAATATAGCATGAACCCAGATGGACATGAAAGATTCTTGGGTCTCCTAAGTGTTATATAAAAGATACAGCTGACATTATCATTTGTCATGCATGAGGTGAGGATCTGCCAAACTGAGGATGTCACCATTTGCTTTCTCCTTCAATGTTCTGCAAACTGCTTATAAGTCCACACAATCACCAGGTAGAAGTCAATACTACACAGCAACCCCAAAATATTCTTAAATTTTACTACAAATCTGGATGTATTGAAGGTCAACTGTCAAGTCATAATGAACCTCAGAATCCAAGGTTCTTTCTGAAGTCACCTTCCAAAAAACTGCAAGTTTCCCTCCAGATTACTCCACTTAGAAACTCACAAAGGACAATATTTGAGCACATAAAAGGATTGTGATCAATTTTCATGTGTATCACTCTTAACAATGTATTGTTAATGAAATTTTATCTAAATAAAAATAGAGACAAACCCAAACAGAAAAAGAAATTGTGACAGGAAAAAGATCATGAGAAAATTACATGTGTGTGTGTGTGTGTGTGTGCAAATATGTGTGTGTGTTCTATGCAGAGATTTAATAAAATATTATAAAACACCAGTAAGGTGTTATATAAAAAAGGAAAAATTCCAGGTAGTTCAGACAAATTCTTATACTAAATAGAATTAAAATGTTGGGGAAAAAATCTGCTTACTGAACCAAGGAGATGAAAGACTTATACACTGAAAACCACAAAACATTGCTGAAAGAAATTAAAGATAAATAAATGGAAATGCATCCCATGTTCATGGATTGGAAATCTTAACGTTACTAAAATGCCAATACTACCAAAGCAATCTACAGATTCAGAGCAATACCTATCAAAATCTCAATGACTTTTATTTTTTTTTTCAGAAATGGGAAAGTCCATCCTAAAATTTATATGGAATCTCAAAGGACCCTGAATAGCAAAAATTATCTTGAAAATGAAGAACAAGCTGGAGAGCTCACACTTGCTGATTTCAAAATTTACTACAAAGCTTCAATAATCAAAACAGTGTGGTACTGGGATAAAGACCAATGGAATAACAGAGACACCCCTCCCCCACAATAAACCCTCACATATGTGGTTTTCTACAAGGGTGCTAAGACCATTCAATGGGAAAAGGCTATCTTTTCACCAAGTGGTATTGGCAAAACTTGGTATCTAGATGCAGAAGAATGAAGTTGGATCTTTACATTGTACCATATTCAAAATGGATCAAAGATCTACAGAAGTAGCTAAAATTGTAAAACTCTTAGAAGAACATATAAGAGAAAAACCTTACGACATTGAATTTGGCGATGATTTCTTGGATATGACACTGAAAGCACAGGCAACAAAAGGAAGAATAGAAAAATCAGACTTGATCAAAACTAAAACCTTCTATGCATCAAAGGGCACTATCAACAGAATAAAAAGGCAATGCACAGAATGAAATTAATATTTACAAGTCACCTATATAATAAAAAACTAATATCCAAAATATATTTTAAAAAATCCAAAAGAAGGATTTTTATCTTATCCAAAGAAGATATACGAATGGCCAATAAGCATATGAAAAAATACCCAACATCACTAATCATTAGAGAAATGCAAATGAGAACCACAATGAGATGTAAATTGATACCTATTAGGATGGCTATTATTAGAAAGTAAGAAAGAAAGAAAGAAGAAGAAAGAAAGAAAAGCTTTGGAAGGATGTGGAGAAATTGAAATTCTTGTGCAATGCTGGTGGGAATGTAAAATGGTGCAGCTCTTGTGGAACACAATATAGAGGTTATTCAAAAAATTAACAGAAAACTACCAGTAATTCCACTTCTGGGTATAATCCCATAAGAATTAAAAGCACAATCTCAAAGAGACATTTGCACACTTATGTTCATAGCAGCATTATTCATAATAGTCAAAGGTATAAGGAACCCAAATATCCATTAATGCATGAATAAACAAAATGTGGTGTATACATGCAGTGGAGAATTATTCAGTTTTAAAAAGGAATGAAATTCTGACACAAGCTACAACATGGATAAACCTTGAAGACATTATGCTAAGTGAAATAAATCTGACATAAAAGGACAAATACCATATGATTCCACTTACATGAAGAATCAAGCCTAGTTAAATTCATAGAGATAGAAAGTAAAATGGTGATTACCAGATGCTGGGGTGGGAAGAGGGAACAGGAAATTATTATCTAATGGTTACAGAGTTTCAGTTTGGGGTGATGAAAATTTTCTGGAAATGAATAGTGGTGATGATTGCACATTAGCCTAAATGTTCTTTATGCCACTGAACTTAAAAGTGGTTAAAATAGTAAGTTTTGTGTTATATACAAATAAATCTGCTGGAAGTTATCAGAGGCCTGACCAGAAGGTGAAGATTACTTGGTTAAGTCTGAGAAAAGGCAACCAAAGGCAAAACTAAAACAAACAAAACACTGAAACAAAACAAAACAACAACAATGAAAACAAACAAAACAAAAAACCCAGAAGATAATCCTAACACTTTGGACACTTTTTGCCCAGGAACAATTGTCAGCCCAGAAGATGTAGCTGACAGCTACAGCCTTGTGAGATATAAGAAAATATAAGAAAATGAGAATTTAAGACCATTGAAGAAGATGAGGCCTCTGGTAGACTCAATGTGCTCTAGGTTTGGGTCCTAAAAGATTGGTATCTTAGGAGTAAGGGGAAATTAGAGGTAAACTAGCACTCATTCAGATTGAATCCCAGCTTCAAATCATCTGAGTGACCCAGTGGAATAACATAAGCCTGTATTTCTAGGACTCCCCAGGAATGTGACAAGAGCACATGAAATTGTCTTTGGAGGAAAATTACATGTCTCTATGCTTTAAATGATTTCTACAAATTTCAAATACAATTCTTGGGACCCTCCCACCCCACAGAAAGAAAGACTTAAATCAGAGTAGGAGTCAGTACTACATGAAGGAGAACCAGCAGAAATAACATGCAGTGTTTAGAACAGATCTACATAGCTCAAGACACTGGAATTATTAGACAGAATTTAAGGTAAGTCTTCTTAATATGGTCAAGGAACTAAAACACAAGATTGAATATTTCTGCATAAAACTAGAAAAAAAATTCATGTTAAAAATAAAATATGGGGGCATCTGTTTAGTTCAGCCAGCAGAGCATGTAATTCCTGATCTAGGGGTCATGAGTTTGAGCCAGCATTGGGCTTAGAGATTACTTAAAAAAAAAAAAATGTAATTATAGAAATAAAAAATATAATAACTAAAGTTAAAAACTCAAGGTTTATAGAATATTAGAGACATTTGAAGAGAAAATTAGTGAAATAGATAAAATAGCAGGAGAAAAATATCTAGAAGAAAGCATAAAATAAAAGGATGAAAAACACAGAGGAGAGGGTAAGAAGCCTAGGGGATACAGTTATAATTCCTAACATATGTAATGGCTTTTAACTTTATAAGACTAATGACAAGCATAGATGCACAGAGTCACGAATTCCAAAAAATACCCAGGACAGAATATAAAGATAAATTGAAAAAAAAAAATCCAAGTAAAATGGAAGTGAGAGGAATATGGAAGAAAAGAGAGAAAAGAAGCAAAAAAAAAAAAAAATCGCAGGGAGGAGTCAAGATGGCGGAGAAGTAGCAAGCTGAGACTGCTTCAGCTAGCCGGAGATCAGCTAGATAGCTTATCTAAAGATTGCAAACACCTGAAAATCCATCGGCAGATCGAAGAGAAGAAGAACAGCAATTCTGGAAACAGAAAAACAACCACTTTCTGAAAGGTAGGACCGGCGGAGAAGTGAATCCAAAGCGACGGGAAGATAGACCCCGGGGGGAGGGGCCGGCTCCCGGCAAGCGGCGGAGCAACCGCGCACAAAATCAGGACTTTTAAAAGTCTGTTCCGCGGAGGGACATCGCTCCAGAGGCTAAACCGGAGCGAAGCCCACGCGGGGTCAGCGTGGCCTCAGGTCCCGCAGGGTCACAGAAGGATCGGGGGTGTCTGAGTGTCGCAGAGCTTGCGGGTATTGGAACGGGAAAGCCGGCTACAGAGACAGAGCTGACAGTGAGCTCGCAGCTCCGTGTTACCTTGAACCTGTCGCAGGCTCGGTGAGCTCGGAGCGCGGCCGGAGGTCAGGCAGACGGGAGTAACTGGGCGCTGTTCTCTGAGGGCGCACTGAGGAGTGGGGCCCTGGGCTGTCGGCTCCTCCGGGCCGGAGACCAGGAGGCCGCCATTTGTATTCCCGTCCTCTGGAACTCTACGGAAAGCGCTCAGGGAACAAAAGCTCCTGAAAGCAAACCCGAGCGGATTACTCACCCCGGCCCCGGGTAAGGGCGGTGTAATTCCGCCTGGGGCAAAGACACTTGAAAATCACTACAACAGGCCCCTCCCCCAGAAGATCAACAAGAAATCCAGCCGAGACCAAGCTCACCTACCAAGGAGTGCGGTTTCAATACCAAGGAGAGCAGCAGAATTCCAGAGGAGGAGAAAGCCAAGCACGGAACTCATGGCTTTTTTCCTGTGATTTTTTTTAGTCTTGCAGTTAATTTAATTTTTTCTTTTTCATCTTTTTTTTTTTTTCTCGCCTTCGGGTAAAATTTTTTTTTTTTTTAACTGTTACCTTTTTCTTTTTTAACGATTTTTTACTAGTTTATCTAATATATATATATATATTTTTACATTTTTCTTAGGTGTTTTCTTTTAAAAAAAAAAAATTCTTTTCTTTTTTTTTTTCTTTTTTCTTTCTTCCTTTTTGAACCTCTTTTTATCCCCTTTCTCCCCACTCACGATCTTGGATCTCTTCTAATTTGGCTAAAGCATATTTTCCTGGGGTTGTTGCCACCCTTTTAGTATTTTACTTGCCCCTTCATTTACTCTTATCTGGACAAAATGACAAGACGTAAAAATTCACCACAAAAAAAAGAACAAGAGGCAGTACCGAAGGCTAGGGACCTAATCAATACAGACATCGGTAATATGTCAGATCTAGAGTTCAGAATGACAATTCTCAAGGTTCTAGGCGGGCTCGAAAAAGGCATGGAAGATATTAGAGAAACCCTCTCGAGAGATATAAAAGCCCTTTCTGGAGAAATAAAAGAACTAAAATCTAACCAAGTTGAAATCAAAAAAGCTATTAATGAGGTGCAATCAAAAATGGAGGCTCTCACTGCTAGGATAAATGAGGCAGAAGAAAGAATTAGTGATATAGAAGACCAAATGACAGAGAATAAAGAAGCTGATCAAAAGAGGGACAAACAGCTACTGGACCACGAGGGGAGAATTCGAGAAATAAGTGACACCATAAGACGAAACAACATTAGAATAATTGGGATTCCAGAAGAAGAAGAAAGTGAGAGGGGAGCAGAAGGTATACTGGAGAGAATTATTGGGGAGAATTTCCCCAATATGGCAAAGGGAACAAGCATCAAAATTCAGGAGGTTCAGAGAATGCCCCTCAAAATAAATAAGAATAGGCCCACACCCCGTCACATAATAGTAAAATTTACAAGTCTCAATGACAAAGAGAAAATCCTGAAAGCAGCCCGGGAAAAGAAGTCTGTAACATACAATGGTAAAAATATTAGATTGGCAGCTGACTTATCCACAGAGACCTGGCAGGCCAGAAAGAGCTGGCATGATATTTTCAGAGCACTAAACGAGAAAAACATGCAGCCAAGAATACTATATCCAGCTATGCTATCATTGAAAATAGAAGGAGAGATTAAAAGCTTCCAGGACAAACAACAACTGAAAGAATTTGCAAATACCAAACCAGCTCTACAGGAAATATTGAAAGGGGTCCTCTAAGCAAAGAGAGAGCCTACAAGTGGTAGATCAGAAAGGAACAGAGACCATATACAGTAACAGTCACCTTACAGGCAATACAATGGCACTAAATTCATATCTCTCAATAGTTACCCTGAATGTGAATGGGCTAAATGCCCCTGTCAAAAGACACAGGGTATCAGAATGGATAAAAAAACAAAACCCATCTATATGTTGCCTCCAAGAAACACATTTTAAGCCCGAAGACACCTCCAGATTTAAAGTGAGGGGGTGGAAAAGAATTTACCATGCTAATGGACATCAGAAGAAAGCAGGAGTGGCAATCCTTATATCAGATCAATTAGATTTTAAGCCAAAGACTGTAATAAGAGATGAGGAAGGACACTATATCATACTCAAAGGGTCTGTCCAACAAGAAGATTTAACAATTTTAAATATCTATGCCCCCAACGTGGGAGCAGCCAACTATATAAACCAATTAATAACAAAATCAAAGAAACACATAAACAACAATACAATAATAGTAGGGGACTTTAATATTCCCCTCACTGAAATGGACAGGTCATCCAAGCAAAAGATCAGCAAGGAAATAAAGGCCTTAAATGACACACTGGACCAGATGGACATCACAGATATATTCAGAATATTTCATCCCAAAGCAACAGAATACACATTCTTCTCTAGTGCACATGGTACATTCTCCAGAATAGATCACATCCTCGGTCCTAAATCAGGACTCAACCGGTATCAAAAGATTGGGATCATTCCCTGCATATTTTCAGACCACAATGCTCTAAAGCTAGAACTCAACCACAAAAGGAAGTTTGGAAAGAACCCAAATACATGGAGACTAAACAGTATCCTTCTAAAGAATGAATGGGTCAACCGGGAAATTAAAGAAGAATTGAAAAAAATCATGGAAACAAATGATAATGAAAATACAACGGTTCAAAATCTGTGGGACACAACAAAGGCAGTCCTGAGAGGAAAATATATAGCGGTACAAGCCTTTCTCAAGAAACAAGAAAGGTCTCAGGTACACAACCTAACCCTACACCTAAAGGAGCTGGAGAAGGAACAAGAAAGAAACCCTAAGCCCAGCAGGAGAAGAGAAATCATAAAGATCAGAGCAGAAATCAATGAAATAGAAACCAAAAAAACAATAGAACAAATCAACGAAACTAGGAGCTGGTTCTTTGAAAGAATTAATAAAATTGATAAACCCCTGGCCCGACTTATCAAAAAGAAAAGAGAAAGGACCCAAATAAATAAAATCATGAATGAAAGAGGAGAGATCACAACTAACACCAAGGAAATACAAACTATTATAAGAACATACTATGAGCAACTCTACGGCAATAAATTTGACAATCTGGAAGAAATGGATGCATTCCTAGAAACATATAAACTACCACAACTGAACCATGAAGAAATAGAAAGCCTGAACAGACCCATAACCAGTAAGGAGATTGAAACAGTCATTAAAAATCTCCAAACAAACAAAAGCCCAGGGCCAGACGGCTTCCCGGGGGAATTCTACCAAACATTTAAAGAAGAACTAATTCCTATTCTCCTGAAACTGTTCCAAAAAATAGAAATGGAAGGAAAACTTCCAAACTCATTTTATGAGGCCAGCATCACCTTGATCCCAAAACCAGACAAGGATCCCACCAAAAAAGAGAGCTATAGACCGATATCCTTGATGAACACAGATGCGAAAATACTCAACAAAATACTAGCCAATCGGATTCAACAGTACATTAAAAAGATTATTCACCACGACCAAGTGGGATTTATTCCAGGGCTGCAAGGTTGGTTCAACATCCGCAAATCAGTCAATGTGATACAACACATCAATAAAAGTAAGAACAAGAACCATATGATACTCTCAATAGATGCTGAAAAAGCATTTGACAAAGTACAACATCCCTTCCTGATCAAAACTCTTCAAAGTGTAGGGATAGAGGGCACATACCTCAATATCATCAAAGCCATCTATGAAAAACCCACCGCAAATATCATTCTCAATGGAGAAAAACTGAAAGCTTTTCCGCTAAGGTCAGGAACACGGCAGGGATGTCCATTATCACCACTGCTATTCAACATCGTACTAGAGGTCCTAGCCTCAGCAATCAGACAACAAAAGGAAATTAAAGGCATCCAAATCGGCAAAGAAGAAGTCAAATTATCACTCTTCGCAGATGATATGATACTATATGTGGAAAACCCAAAAGACTCCACTCCAAAACTGCTAGAACTTATACAGGAATTCAGTAAAGTGTCAGGATATAAAATCAATGCACAGAAATCAGTTGCATTTCTCTACACCAACAGCAAGACAGAAGAAAGAGATATTAAGGAGTCAATCCCATTTACAATTGCATCCAAAACCATAAGATACCTAGGAATAAACCTAACCAAAGAGACACAGAATCTATACTCAGAAAACTATAAAGTACTCATGAAAGAAATTGAGGAAGACACAAAGAAATGGAAAAATGTTCCATGCTCCTGGATTGGAAGAATAAATATTGTGAAAATGTCTATGCTACCTAAAGCAATCTACACATTTAATGCAATTCCTATCAAAGTACCATCCATCTTTTTCAAAGAAATGGAACAAATAATTCTAAAATTTATATGGAACCAGAAAAGACCTCGAATAGCCAAAGGGATATTGAAAAAGAAAGCCAACGTTGGTGGCATCACAATTCCGGACTTCAAGCTCTATTACAAAGCTGTCATCATCAAGACAGCATGGTACTGGCACAAAAACAGACACATAGATCAATGGAACAGAATAGAGAGCCCAGAAATAGACCCTCAACTCTATGGTCAACTAATCTTCGACAAAGCAGGAAAGAATGTCCAATGGAAAAAAGACAGCCTTTTCAATAAATGGTGCTGGGAAAATTGGACAGCCACATGCAGAAAAATGAAATTGGACCATTTCCTTACACCACACACAAAAATAGACTCAAAATGGATGAAGGACCTCAATGTACGAAAGGAATCCATCAAAATCCTTGAGGAGAACACGGGCAGCAACCTCTTCGACCTCTGCCGCAGCAACATCTTCCTAGGAACAACGCAAAAGGCAAGGGAAGCAAGGGAAAAAATGAACTACTGGGATTTCATCAAGATCAAAAGCTTTTGCACAGCAAAGGAAACAGTTAACAAAATCAAAAGACAACTGACAGAATGGGAGAAGATATTTGCAAACGACATATCAGATAAAGGACTAGTGTCCAGAATCTATAAAGAACTTAGCAAACTCAACACCCAAAGAACAAATAATCCAATCAAGAAATGGGCAGAAGACATGAACAGACATTTCTGCAAAGAAGACATCCAGATGGCCAACAGACACATGAAAAAGTGCTCCATATCACTTGGCATCAGGGAAATACAAATCAAAACCACAATGAGATATCACCTCACACCAGTCAGAATGGCTAAAATCAACAAGTCAGGAAATGACAGATGCTGGCGAGGATGCGGAGAAAGGGGAACCCTCCTACACTGTTGGTGGGAATGCAAGCTGGTGCAGCCACTCTGGAAAACAGCATGGAGGTTCCTCAAAATGTTGAAAATAGAACTGCCCTATGACCCAGCAATTGCACTATTGGGTATTTACCCTAAAGATACAAATGTAGTGATCCAAAGGGACACATGCACCCGAATGTTTATAGCAGCAATGTCCACAATAGCCAAACTATGGAAAGAACCTAGATGTCCATCAACAGATGAATGGATCAAGAAGATGTGGTATATATACACAATGGAATACTATGCAGCCATCAAAAGAAATGAAATCTTGCCATTTGCAACAACATGGATGGAACTAGAGCGTATCATGCTTAGCGAAATAAGTCAAGCAGAGAAAGACAACTATCATATGATCTCCCTGATATGAGGAAGTGGTGATGCAACATGGAGGCTTAAGTGGGTAGAAGAATAAATGAAACAAGATGGGATTGGGAGGGAGACAAACCATAAGTGACTCTTAATCTCACAAAACAAACTGAGGGTTGCCGGGGGGAGGGGGTTGGGGAGAAGGGGGTGGGATTATGGACATTGGGGAGGGTATGTGATTTGGTGAGTGCTGTGAAGTGTGTAAACCTGGTGATTCACAGACCTGGGGATAAAAATATATGTATATAAAAAATATATGTTTATAAAAAATAAAAAAAAATTAAAAAAAAAAATCACAAAAGCAGTCAAAGATTACTTTCAAAAGAGTAATAAAGCCTAAAGTTAGTGGGATACTATCTTTAATATTTTGAACCCTACTTTGCAGCAAAAATGCCCTTCAAAAAGGAAGGTGAATTAAAAACGTGTTTTCAGCAAACAAAAGCTGAAATAGTTCAGCAGATCTGACCTATAGGAAAAACTTAAAGCTATTCTTCAGTCAGAAGAAAACTTATCCTAAGTAGAAAATTTGAGATGCAGGAGGAATGAAAGTGATGACTATAGAGATTAACCAAAGTAAATATTGACCATCAATTATTATTTTCATAAGGTTTATATTGTAGGCAGAGTTAAAACTGCAAGACATGAGGAGAATAAACTGAATTAAAGTGTTCTAACGTCCCTTCATTGCCCAGGAAGAAGGTGGACGTGTAATGTTCAACTCTGATGAGTCAGGATGCATGCTGTGACCTCAGGAACAATTGCTGGAAGAATCATAGCATGCACTATGCTTATTTTCCAAACTGCCAATAAGTGAAATCATAGTTAAGAGAGGAGCAACAAAAGAATACAGAAAAGCAAGAAAAATAGAGACTATATACTAGGGTTTTAGATTGAATTCAAATGTACAGATATATTGAATATAAAGGAATGATAACTCAAAAGACAAAGCTTCTAAGACTGATAGAACACATATGCAATTTAGGAGAGATATATCTAAAACACAAGAAGACAGATCAAAAATACATGAATAGAAAAAGTATTTCTTAAACACAAACCAAAATAAAATTGAAATGGCAGTTTTGATATCAAAGTAGATGTCAAGGAAAAAAATTACTAAATGAGGAAAGTTGCCTCAAAATGATAAAATATTTGATTTGCCTGGAACATATAACAATTTTAAATATGTGTGTATCTAAAAAAATCTTATATATAAGAAAAGGCAGAGGAATATAGGGATAAATCAGCAATTAGCAGCAAATGACAAAACAAATTGGCAAAATATCGGTAATGATGTAGATTTGAATTACACAATCAGCAAATCAGACTGAAAGGACATACATAGACTACTGCATCCAACAACTGAGGAAAAAGCACTATTTTCAATGGCAAGTGGACCTCTTGCGAATACTGATCATATTTTGAGTCATAAAGCAAATCCCTACAAATTACAAATGATTAAAAGCATACAGTATCTTCTCTGATCATAAGGCAATTAGGCTAAATATAAATTCTAAGATACAGTCAGCAAAACATTTGGAAAATAAGAAAACATTTATAAGTAATCTAAAGCTAAGAAATGTAATAATAATTTAAAATTAAATTGAAATTAAAGAGAAAATGTAATGAAAACCAGAAAATCTTTTTTTTTAAAGATTTTATTTATTTATCAGAGAGAGAGAGGGAGAGAGAGCAAGCACAGGCAGACAGAGAGGCAGGCAGAGGCAGAGGGAGAAGCAGGCTCCCTGCCGAGCAAGGAGCCCGATGTGGGACTCGATCCCAGGACGCTGGGATCATGACCTGAGCCGAAGGCAGCCGCTTAACCAACTGAGCCACCCAGGTGTCCCAAAATCAGAAAATCTTTCAACCTAAATGTCAATATTTCATATCAAAAACCAGGGAAAATTTTTTCTATACATGAACTCGTCTACCTTACTACCACCTTATGAACTGGGTGCTATTATTAGCCTTGTTTTTACAGATAAGCCTGGATTTAAAATAGCTTGTGCATATCACACAGCTAGTAAATGACAGAGCCTGGAGAGTGCCCTGGGCCATCCTAAGCCCTAAGACACACCCCAACTCGCAAATATACTACTCACCTAGTTACCAGTAGAACTCAGACAAGGAACCCAGATTTTCTCACTAATTATCAAGAGCTTTGATTATGTTAGTGAAATGAATGAATTGTGAAAATCTCAACGGGCTTTTTTTTTTTTTTTTGCAGAGATTAACACGATGATTCTAAAATCATTATGGAAACCTAGACATAGGACATCCACAGCCATCTTGAAAAAGAACAAAAGTAGAGGACTTCCACTACCTGATATCATGAATTACTATAAAGTTAGTCATCAAGAGAGTATGGATTTGGCACAGCTTAAATTAAAAGTCAGAATAAAAGCCAAGAAATAATTTGTACTAACAGATTCAGGATCTTCCATATTTTCCAAAAGTTCCCCTTAATGGCGTCTTTCTCTCTAAGGGGAATGCTGTTCACCAGGAATTTCATGCTGCTAATTTAGACAGCATGGATATAAGAGAAAGCAAACCCAAGACAAGCAGAAGTAGGAGCCGAGCCTGCCAGGAGGCCTGCAGAGAAACACAGTTCTTGGACCATGGACAGCGACTGTCCTGAAGCCTTGGGAAGTGGGGAGGCCCAAGGGGTCCCTTTACAAACAGCAGGGAACGAACTCCGAATTCCTTGTGCCCTGACAGTGAGAAAAGTGGTGGCTTTAGAAAAAGCTCTTGCATATTTCAAGTGATGCTTCAAAAACTTAATGAGTTTGGCCTTTATTAATTTCAAAATCAGATGTTTAAATAAGAGTCCTGACGACATCCAAGCAAACTGTATTAGTAAAGGGGAACAGATACAAAATAAAACAAAGATAAGGAAGTGAAGTTCTCTGAGCAGAATCCACCATCGTGGCAGCCCGGTGCGCACTCATTTTCAGAAATCTATGTCTAAAATAAATATATCTTTTGGGTAACTTACGCTGAGAATGAAAGGGTTAGAAATATTTTAAAGCCCCAGAACTATAGACTGGATGTTTCTGAAATCGCTTCCCATGGTACCAATAAATTTAATAGAAGTAGGGGAAGCCAATGTTCCTGAGAAATTACTTTTCCTTTTCATCCTCCTTTGTCATCAAGGTTGAAGTCACCTGCAAGACGGTTCCCCTGCAGGCTCTGGTGGTTCAGGGTTCTCTCCTTCTCCCACTCCTACCCAGGAATACCTGGGCAGAAATCCAGACTCCAGTGGGAGAGTTCCTCTCCCACTCTATTCCAGCTGGTGAAGTTCACAACTCTACTGTAATATCATACCCAGGAGTGGAACAGAAAACTCCTGGACACAATGGACATTTACTACCCTGAGAGTGATCTGCTCTTTCTTTAATTGCCTAGTGGTAAACAAGGAGGTGATGGTGGCTGAACCTTAGCACAGAGCAGTGAGACTCCCTCTCTCTTTCTTTTTTTTTTTTCTTCTTAAAGAAAAAAAAAAAAGAGAGAAAAAATTCTTTTCTGGGAAAATTTTCCAGTAAGTCACAGAACAGTAGAACATTCAGGGGGTTGATTAGATGAACTAGAAAGAAAAAAAAAGACATTCCAAGTCACTAATATGAAACTGACAATATTTAAAATGTGGGAAACGGGGCACCTGGGTGGCTTAGTTGGTTAAGCACTGGCCTCTGGGTTTCTGCTCTGGTCATGATCTTGGGGTCCTGGGATCTAGCCCAATGTAGGGCTGGGGCTCAGTGTGTGGGGGGGGTGTCTGCTTATCCCTCTCCCTCTGCTCCTCCCCTTGCTTGCTTGTGTATTCCCTCTCTCCTAAATAGATGAATAAAATATTTTAAAATATTTAAATAAATAAGATGTAGGAAATATAAAATAGAACAAAAGGAAAACTGGCATGGATCCAGTTATATCTGTATTGTCAAATCTACAGAATAGGGGAAATCTAAATATAAAACTAAACAGTGGAATATTACTCAGCCATCAAAAATGAAATCTTGCATTTGCAATGACCTGGATGGAACTAGAGGGTATTATGCTAAGTGAAATAACTCAATTGGAGAAAGACAATTATCATATGATTTTACTCACATGTGGAATTTAAGAAATAAGACAGAGGACCATAGAGGAAGGGAGGGAAAATAAAACAAGAAATAAAACAAATTGAAAAACAAAATAAATCAGAGAGACAAACCATAAGAGATTCCTGGACAGGAGGTGGGTGGGGGAAGGGGTAACTGGGTGATGGGCATGAAGAAGGGCACATGATGTAATGGGCAGTTAGTGTTATAGAGGACTGATGGATCACTGAACTTCACCTCTGAAACTAATAATATACTATATGTTAATTAGTTGAGTTTAATTAAAATTAAATTAAATTTTAAAAACCTGAAAGTGTTAAAAAAACTAAACAGTATTGTGTTTATTAAAGATAGAAGGAGGTAAAAGATAAAGAAATAAGTAGGTTTACCAAGAGACTATCCCACTTTGCAGGTGAATTTTGATTTGGACATAGAAATTAATAGTTGTATAAGCAGAACACCCTGATCCAAGCCATTCTTAATATTTCCTTATTCCAGAATGTCACCCTGTAGCTTTTCTTTTAAAAGAAGGAGGACAAAGTTTTCTTCTGGAAATAGCCTGTATGTCTTTTTAAATAGAATTTCTCAGTTGAATACCTGAGTTGCCATCTGGGCTTACTGCACACGAATCTCAATGTTGGAGTAGAAGCCTCCTTAAATTCTTTTAATTCCAGAGGTGATTTACAGAATCCTTCCAGTAGCATTATTCCAAGCTTGGCTGAGGACGACCTAATGAAATTAGGTTCAAATTCTAAAAATCTGTTTTGTTTTTAGACAATTCATCCTCCCCCACTCCAAGTTATAAAAGGAATCAGATTTTCATTCTCATATTTCATCTGGATGTTTTCAAAAGCAAAAGAACTCAGAAGCACAGGAGGACCTAAGGGAGGAGAAAGGTTAGTGAATGGGTTTTGTGAACCTTGTTAATGTCAAAGTAAATTCTAAGTAAGATTTCGGGGGGAGAAGAAAAACATTCCCTGTCATGCTAAAGCACTGTAAGTAGACATTTCCACCCAGATCATTGTAAATTCAGGTTGCATCTTTTGATGATTCTTTTAAAAATAACAAAGTAATAAAGAAATAAAGAAGAGGGAAGCCACATTAGTCATGTATCTTGACTCAGCCCACTGTACAATAAAAGGTAGAACATTGAAGGAAAGCACACTGAGGCTGGAAACCTATTACTAATTCAGGAGCAAATGCATTAGGAGAGCTTCAGAGCAGCAGCCTGTCAGATGCTATTAAAGAACTGTACTTAGAGACAGACTCTTCATAATTCATGGCGCAATCTCACTTTCTTTGGGGGGAGAAGATTTCCTATCAATAGAAATTTCTCCTTGTGAGTGAATTGTTAGGAATACCAATTATGTACTTGACTATTTAATTCTAATGCTACTCTTAGAGAAGTCATGAAGGTGTGCATGTAGTTGGTCAAAATCAGATTTCAGCATCTTTTTACAGTGTTGTTTTTCAATAGCTCCAGTCTGGTTCAATATGAGCTGATACAAAATAAAGTTTATTAGGAACTTCTTTGATGTTCAAAATAGCTCGAAGACTGGAAAAAGAGGAAGGAAAAAAAAGCAATCATTGATGTATCAACGCTCCAGCTACTCCCTCATCCTAAAATGCTTCTAACTTTGATGCAAGTAATATTATTATAATAAAGTAACATTATCAAATATAACATTTTTAAATAAAGTAACATTATTTTTTATTCAATGTTTAATGTTCTTGACTTGCTATAAAGAAAAATGTCCAGATAACACTACAAATGTAAATGAGTGGCTTCACTTAAAATCAGTTCTTATGTATTTAAAGATGTTAGAAAGGAAAAGGAGTTGTGGTTTAGATTATGATCTCTTATCCCTATGAAAAAAAATTCCCATCTAATACTAAGAGTTACTGTGTTTTAAGTGTGTATTTATTTGCTGGAATTCAGCCCAGTGCCTGCAGCATTTGAGTACATATTCTCACATAACATTAGTCCAGCTCACAACTATATGGGGCAAAAAAAAAAAAAAAAAAAAAAAAAAGTAAACATTTTAAGTGGCAAACAATGAAAGGTATACTTAATGTCTGAGATTAGAAAAACCATAAATATTAGATCTGGCACCAATTATGACATAAAGGGACAAGTTCTTTTTCTCCATGTAGGAATAATCTTAGGAAATCAAAAGGAACTTTGAAAAGAAGATGCTTAGAGAAAAGAACTCTGTCTTCAAAAAATGTATATTTGGGACTATTTCACTGGAACATGAACAAATGCCCTTTGCTTTTTCCCCCCAAGACTATATGTTTTAGTATTCTGTTTTTGAAACAGACATGAAAATCAATGAATGCAACACAACCACTGGAATGTTGAGTGATCTATAAGATTTATTTATATGCCAGAAATTCAAAAGTAGGCATTAAAGAGTCATAGGGACTTTGGGCAATGGCTTTTCCCTGGGAGGTCTGAGTGGTGTCACCTAGCATAGCAATAGATCTATGGATTTATGGTAAAGAAGACCTCCCAAGTGGACTGAAATTATCAGTGCCTCCCTTTCTACCAAAAATGGTAAAGAAATCCAGATTTTGATGTTCTGAAAGAGGGCAGTTATCAACATCTAGGGGAGAAACAATGGTTTTAGCAAGAGACCCTAATGCCAGACATTGAGCTTGGTGTGCCATCCAAGTTCAGGAGGTGATTGATCTGATGGTAGAACCGTAGTAGTAGATTAACGCCTAGGTTGGGACGCTTTGGTGAGAGGAGCTGAGATACAAGACTTAGAATTGGGGTATAGTCAGTTTGAGCGTCAGAGCCAGACTTCTCCATTGCTTTTAATTCAACATGCATTTGACTGTCAGTATAGAGATTTATTTACAAAGTTGAACTGTTTTCTTAATATTCGGTATGGAGAATCCGCAAGGGGTTATGTTAATCATGGAGTTTTTCTAGACTCAAAAAACACAACCAGCGTTTCACACATACTCCCACAGCATGTGCACAGTAGTAAATAATTTAACACTGTTCAGCCACGCAGTGTTTTTTCCCTCTATTCATGACCACATCCAGGGATGAGCAGCAATTTCTACTGCTCACAAGTCTTGAGAATAGAATTAATTTTTGAACTTGAAACAGTTGAAAGGTTGTTGACTTGATATGGCTTCGCATGTTTGAGCTGTAATAATATTGGTTCCTCCAAAAGACATTTTCAGCATTCAACTGAAGATTAACTCACGCCTCAGCTAACTTTACCAGATCCTAATAGAATGCCTTTTTAAAATCTGAAACACTCAAAGGACCATGATGATTTCAAATCAGGTAAGCCTTAGTTATAGAAATGAAACTCATTCAAGTCTCTAATATGGTATTTACACTCATATGGTTACAGCGGTGTGTGCAAAGATAAGTTCATGATTTGGGGATGGGACCCTGTCTCTCCCTCTATTTTACCTAGAATTTCTACTCGCTTCTACCTAACCACGGGAAGAGATTACCCTGAAGCAAGTATGGTAGTGGGGCCAACTGCCCAGAGTGAGGTTGGGTCTCTCAGACTGGGGGCTGGGGACAGGAAAATGCCACCTAAGAGGAAGGGAGAAACCAGAGAATGGAACAATCGGATAATCCAGGGCCCATAAAGGAAATTTAAGGACCAAATACTTGGAGAAGTGAAGATAGAGTGGGATCAGGGACGAAGGCTGAAGAGGACTTTAGGAAGCAAAAGAAGGTGAATGGGAACTGAGCTACACTCTGGGATATTATTTTCTGGAAGGCTTCTGTGGTTCTTCTAGCTATTGTCTCCAGCTTTAAATTTCCCTATTAGTGACTTTTTAATGGCACAACTAGTGATGTGCTTTATGATCTCTTGGGGGGTATATTCACCTTACTAAATCCTTAAGGTCTTTCCTTCTGTACCTAAGTGAAGGTAACAGGGAGATAAGAAAGCTGGCATTTACTGAGCACCTGCTAGGCAGTGTGCATCAGTTTAAAGCATATTTATACATTATTTAGTTGTGCATGCTTGACAGAAGAGGAAACTGAGGCTCATACTGCTGATCTCACAAACAAGGGAGGGAGGCAGGACCCAGTTCACCCCCTCCCCCTGTCCCAACCGTTTACTTCTCAGAGCATCACCAGCCTGCTGTCCATCCAGGTCTGGAAGAGTGAGTCCTGCAGGCAGATCCTCTCTGTTTTTGCTCTGGAAACAGGAGGAAACCCAGGGACCAAAGCTAACTCCCGATTTCTGTGAAGTAGATGCTCCAGCCTGTACTTTATTCAGGCTTGATTTCTTCCTTTGCCTGTCCTCAGGGTTTTGATCATTTTACTCATTCTTTCATAAGACTGTTAGCCAGGAAAGCTGAGGTAGGACCAAGGAGAACTCTGGTGTGGGATTTTGTTGGACGCTCTGGAGAAATGTTGTAGACAGAAATTATTTGCTTGAGTTGGTTTTATGGAGTAACCTTCTGACTTCATAGAAACTTAAAATCTTCTATTTTGAAGGAATCTAAGAAACCACCCATACTATCTGTTCTTCTCCTATTTCTCATTACAGATAAAAGTGACTTGGGAGACACACGTTGGGTTGGAGGCCTGCTGTTATCTATTTTAAAGAATGTCCTGTGATTATTTTTTAAACATCTGTCTCATTTTAATAAGGAAGGAGAAAAGGCTAATTATCTAGTGTATCTTCCCTTTGGGCAGTAGAACCCTGGGAGGTAGATATTTAGCAGGAACTCTCCCAAACTGAAGACTAATTCCCTCCAACTTTGGTTAAATTTCTGATCCCTCTGCCAAAGCCTCCAAAATGCACCATCCTAGGGAACATTCCTTTCTCCCTGTGAGAGCTGCGGGGTGCAATGCACACAGCTGTGTTGTTAAAGGGCCCATTTGCAAGATTTACAGCATCATGTAGAACCCTTCTGAACCTCTCATTCTAAAAGATAGGTTCTCTTTGTGGCCTCTTCTCTGCTTTTGTTATTACAATTTGATCACAGGCCCTCTCTCCTTTGCAACCTCTCAGACAAGTGAAAACTGTACTGTTGTCTTTGAGTGGCAGAAAGCAAAATGAAAAGTAATGAGAAGGCTCTGCCAGAGAGATTTGTGTTGCTGCTTTCTTCCTTTTATGCATTGATCAGCTTTTATCATCTTGATTTAAAAACCTTACATCACTATTATGAGGTAAAACATAAAGGCCTAGATTTAAATGGTGCCAATCATGCCCTCTCCGTTTCACTCTTTTCTCTGTTTCACCAGAAATGAAATCCCTTTGATTTCTTTTCCTCATTCCATGTAATGGTGTATAGATCTGCCAGTGGAGAGAACGTGCCGTTGAGTCTCTTGTATTTAGTTAATATACCCTTTTCTGCGTTAACTCCAACCCCCCAGCTCTACGTTTGTGTCATTACATGCCTGGTTTGCACACATTCAGTTAGATGCACAATGTGCACCTCATAGTTTATTGAGTTGATTATGATAAGAATTACGATAAATGACATTCAGTAGCTTTAATTTATCATCCAGAAACTTTCATTCTCCAATGTGAGTCGGGGAATTAAGAGTAGCTATTAAGCTGACCTAATGTGAGTCTTTTGCTTCACTTCACATTTGTTACGGCTCACAGTCCAGAATGATGACACTCATTCATTCAAACAAGGACCAGATACCAGTTGAGGCACAGGGGACATTAGTGAGATAACAGGCAACAAAATCCTTGTTCTCAGGGGGCTAACAAGCAAGGAGCAAAAAGGATTACAGATCAACCATCTACTGATGAGATATCCAGGGGGACAAACTGGAAGGGGCAAAGGGTTCATGAGGGGAGGAAGGGAACCGAGGTCACAGTGGAGAGAGAAGGCCACTCCAGAAAGCTGACCTGAATGAAGCTGGGCACTGCAGTTGCTGGGTAGCCTTCCAAACCCAGGGAACAGCCCATGTCAAGGACCCAAGGATGGAGCGGGGGTGGCATGTCGGAAGAACAGAGAGGACACAAGATCTGGATGGAGCACACGGAGTGTTGGGGAAGTGGCTGAGAACAGCTGATGGACAGATTCATGGAAGGCCTTGTGGACCAAAAAGGCAACTTAAATTCCATTCTGATAAGGTTGGGATGCCACTGGAGGGTCTTGAGCAAGGAGACATAATCTGACCTTTGTTTTATAGAGTCACTGCAGCTGTAAAGAGGAGAATGCGCTATAGGAGTAAGAGTTGAAGCCAGGAAGGAGATACACAATGACCCCATGAATGGTAACGGGGGCTGGACCAGGAAGGGGTTGGAAAGGGAAGGCAGACAGGATGAGGTTCAAGCAGGGTTCCGAAGGTGAAGCCAACAGGCTTTGCTGGAAGGTTGGGAGACAGAAGAACTCCAAGGGCTGTGGATGCAGAGCTACATGGGTAATGTTGGTGTTTACTGCAAGAGAGAAACCTGAAGGAAGAGAGATGGAGGAAGAAATCAAAGGCTCTCTTTTGGACATATTAACCTAGAGGGTTGTTGGACATGAGGGTGCAGATGAAGTTCAGAGCTGAGGTTAGGATGAACTGTGAGCCAAGCCTCTCTGGGCGTCTACAGATCTTACATTTGAATCTATTTATATAGGAAGTTTGTCTCAGTTTTTTCTCTCCCCTTATTCCCACCCCTAAGAATACACCTTATGAACTCTCCTGCCCCAAACCTGCAAACCAGGAATTCCTAGAACACTATGTGGGCACTAGAAAACTGTTTTGGGAAAAAGCAAATTCTTCCTCTCTAGAGTGTGTCTGGATTACTCTTCATATGCTTCATATGCAGTATGACTGAGAGCCTTTACATTCTGAGCAATGAGAGAGATTCCTATTGAGAAAAATAATTGCCTATGGAATGAAGGCTGAGTTTGTCAGGCTGGCATTTAAGTTTCTGAGTAATCTGACTCCATCCCACTTCTTCAAGGCTCCATATGTTCAACTTCAGAGGGCACCTCTATGAATCCAAGAGCTGGTCTGATCATCACTCAGTGGGAGGAGGCCATTCCTCCTGGGCACCCAGGGAGAGCAGGTGGAGGCAACATCAAAGGAGGAAACACATGGACAGAAGTTCAGTCCTGGGGGAAATTGACTTGAAGAACACAGGGAGTCTAGTCCCTGAAGAGGTGACCTCGGTGCAGGGAAGAGCAACCTGACCACTGCTCAGACTTGGGACCAGCTTCCATGTTACTCAGTGAACCTGCAGGATCTTGTTTCTGAGAAAAGGAGTGCCTTAAATTGCAGAAGTATCTGTATTACTTGAAATGGGGCTCCCCACCTCACAATAATGACTGATTAATACATTGGCATTCTTCCTACAGATTAATCCTGTTTGCTACATAAAGCTGCGGTTGAGTGTAGTCTCTGGAGCCTGCCCGCCTGACTTTGGAACCCACCCATACTTGGTTTGTGATGTGGAAGAAACTATTTAACTTTTTTTTTCTTCAAGATTTTATTTATTTATTTGACAGAGAGAGAGAGAGCATAAGCAGTGGGAGAGGGAGAAGCAGCCTGCCTGCTGAGCAGGGACCCAGATGCAGGACTCGAAACCATGACCCTGAGATCATGACTTGAGCCGAAGGCAGACGCTTAACCGACAGAGCCACTCAACCATCCCCTACTTAACTTTTTGTAACTCAGTTTCCGTACCTATAAAACCTCCTCCAGAAGGTTGTGGCGAAGACTAAATGTCTTCATGTGAACAAAGTGCTTAGAATGATGTTGAGTATGAAGCAAATGCTTATGAGGGCGAGCTGTCATTGTCGTCGTCCGTCTGCCAGTCCTGAGATCATCATAACATCTCTGGGTTAGAGAGAAAATGCAATCTAAGGAGCTGAGAGGCTGCAGGGAAATCTTGACTTAGAAATGGACTCAGCGGGGCGCCTGGGTGGCTCAGTGGGTTAAAGCCTCTGCCTTCAGCTCAGGTCATGATCCCAGGGTCGTGGGATTGAGCCCCGCATCGGGCTCTCTGCTCAGCGGGGAGCCTGCTTCCCCTCTCTCTCTGCCTGCCTCTCTGTCTACTTGTGATTTCTGTCTGTCAAATAAATAAATAAAATCTTAAAAAAAAAAAGAAAGAAAGAAATGGACTCAGCCATGTGGTATTCTGGGGGGGCTCTGCTGGTGAAATGTCACCTCTCAGTACCCCTCTCCTCTGGGACCCTGGGATGACTCCATCAGGTGGACCCATATTCTTTCTTTATGTCTCCCTGAAAACACTAGTTCATTGGTGTATTAGTTATCAAATTCCTAATTATGCAAATTTCTCCAAAACTTTGTGGCATAAAACAATAGGCATTTAATATCTCACAGGGCTCAGAATCTGGGAGCACTTACCTGGGAGGTTCTGGCTCAGGGTCCCTCCTGAGGGTGTGGTCAAATGGTGACCAATCATCCTCAGGGTTGGCCACAGGCTCACCTCCGTAATGGCTCCCTCGGGTAGCTGTTGGTGGGAGGCCTAAGTTTTACACTCACAGAACTCTCCATAGGGTTGCCTCCCTAGAGTGGGTGATTCAGGAGAGCAAGGTTGAAGCCATTATATCCTTTACAGTTAGTGTCAGAAGTCACCTGCTGTCAAATCTGTCAAATCCCATTTGTTAGATTTAAGTCTCTATGTCCCACTCATATGCAAGGAAAGAGAAATTGAACTCCACTTTTTGAGGGAGAGGCTGATAAAGAATTGTAGATACTGTTAAATGGCCTCAAGTAGTGACTGAGACTTGAGCCAGTAAGTTCTAATATTTAGGACAGTATCAACTCTGCCTCTGTCATCTTGAAACCTCACTAATCTTGGCCTATCTACCAGGATAGTCACCCAAAACTCTGAGAACCCCAAATCAAGTCCTGTTGAGAAATCTGACCACATACAAGTCCTCAAAAGCATACATGACAAAGGGACCTATCGGGGATGCCAAGGAGAACAGATGTGTCCCTGTGAATGGCTGACTACCTGATCACTATTGCTCAGTTACGATGAAACCCACTTCTTGGAACTCTTGATATTGAAAAGTTTTTGTTTTTGTTTTATTCTTTTCAGTCATGAGACTAAACGCTGTTAAGATAAGTTTTGACATCAGTGGAGAGCTGCCTTCAGGATTTTTAGTTCCTTCATATACACATGATCTCAAAAGCATGATATAGTAAGTAAATTATAAGAAAGTGATGGAACACACTTGTCACAGTATCATCCACAGAAATTATAGAAGGATCCTCACTAACAAGAAAAGATGTTTATAACATTAGAAGTGAAACAAGCAATATAAAATAATATACAAACCTGATCCCTTGTTAGTTTAAAAATTTATTGTGGGGGGCACCTGGGTGTCCCAGTTGGTTAAGTGACTGCTTTCAGCTAGGTCATGATCCCAGGGTCCTGAGATTGAGCCCCGCATCGGGCTCCCTGTTCTTGGGGGAAGTCTGCTTCTCCCTCTCCCTCTGCCTGCCATTCCCCTGCTTGTGCTCTCTTTTTCTGTAAAATAAATAAAACCTTAAAACAATTTACTGTGGGTTTATATCAGTATGTGTAGATCTCTATCAACAGATTTATATTTTGAAGCATATACACCAAAATATTGGTTAACAATGGTTATTTCTGTTAAAAATACAGCTTCCCTATGACCTGCAATTGCACTACTGGGTATTTACCCCAAAGACACAGATGTAGTGAAAAGAAGGACCATCTATACCCCAATGTTCATAGCAGCAATGGCCACAGTCACTAAACTGTGGAAAGAACCAAGATACCCTTCACCGGACAAATGGATAAAGAAGATGTGGTCCATATGTACAATGGAGTATTATATCTCCAACAGAAAGGATGAATACCCAACTTCTGTATCAACATGGATGGGACTGAAGGAGATTATGCTGAGTGAAATAAGTCAAGCAGAGAGAGTCAATTATCATATGGTTTCCCTTACTTGTGGAGCATAAGGAATAACACAGAGGACATTGGGAGATGGAGAGGAGAAGTGAATTGAGGGAAATTGGAGGGGAAGACGAACCATGAGAGACTGTGGACTCTGAGAAACAAACTGAGAGTTTTGGTGGGGAGGGGGTGGGGAGATGGGTGAACCTGGTGGTGGATATTATGGAGGGCACATATTGTATGAGGCACTGGGTGTGGTGCATAAACACTGAATTCTGGAACACTGAAAAGAAATGAAATAAAATAAAGGTTATTTCTGAATGATAGGATTAGAGGCACTTATGTTTTACCTTTTGCTTATTGCTTTTTTCCTAATTTCTTAGTGATAAATACATATTGTTCATTTTATAGCATAGTTATTTCTTAAGGAAGAAAGTCTGGGGACAGCAGAAATAATATACACTGGAAAGTATAGTTAATTAAGCTATTGTGTTAGTGTCAAATGACAAAACTAAAACAATTCATAATGAGTTTGATGTTCTTTATTTAAGGAAAGACAACCCATGGATGGGGGAAAGTCGTGTCTCACAGACAGTGGAACACTCTCCCCAAGAGATTTAGGGTGAGAGCAAGTTGTACACAGTTAGAAGAGGTAATGCGGAAATAGTTGCCTAGGAGGTACTATTTTTTAGGATAGCGTAAGCTAGCCAAAGCTAAGTTGGAGGATTTCACTAGTGTAGGTTAGGTTTCCTTGACGATGAGGCATTTCCTGTAAGTGCTGCAGCTTACTTAGGTTTAGATTTGTAACTTGCGTCAGTAGACTGGAATGGCCTCTATTTTGTGGGTACTAATGCAAAATTAATTTTATCACTAGAAACTTTAAAATCACCTAAAGACTGGGTTCAGAACCTTGTTTGGATCCTGATGTGAGCTGAAAAACCAGCATGATATTGCAATTTACAAAAAGAATTATATATTTGGTTTTCCTCCCCATTTCTGGCATAAAGCTTCTAAAACCATTGGAATTTCCTAAGTGATTAAAGCAATACAGATGTCTTTTGTATATTAATGAGGCAATCTGGGAGAAGCCCCTATTAAAAAAACCCAAGGATGGTATGGTTGCCAGGGAAGCCAACCATGCGATTAGAGGACCGGAACTTTTGGTCCCAACTCCAATCTCTGGGGAAGGAAAAGGGGAGGCAGATTGAGTTCAGTAACCAATGGGCAATGACTTTTTCAATCATGCCTATGTAGTAAAGCCTCCATAAAAACCTAAAGGACAGGGTTCGGAGAGCTTCCAGGTTGGTAAACGCCTGGAAATTTGGGGAGAATGGAGCACTTGGAGAGGACACAGAAGCTTTTGTGCCTTGCACTTATGTATCTCTTCCATCTGGCTATTCTTGAGTTGTATGCTTTTATAATAAACCAACAACCTAGGGAGAAAACTTGTTTCTTGAGTTCTGTGAACTGCTCTAGCAAATTACTTAAGGGAATCATCGGAACCTACAATCTAAAACCAGTTGGTCAAGAGCACAGGTAACAACATAGACTTGTAATTGTCAAGTGGAGGTCAGCCTTGTGGGACTGAGCCTTTAGCCTTGGAATCTGAGACTACCTCTGGGCCTCTAGTGTCAGAATTGAGTAGAATTGTAAGACACACAGCTGGTGTTCCAGAATTGGTTGGTGGTGTGGGAAAACCCCCATGAGAATTGGTGTTAGAATTGTTAAATAGTAAAAAGACATTTTGGAGGCAATCTGGGAAATTTGATTATGGACTGGATATTAGATTGGATTTTGCAAACTATGGTCTGATGCTTGTTTTCGTAAATAAAGTTTAGTAGAACACAGCCACATTCCTTCATTTGTGTATTGTCTAAGGCTGCTTTCTCTTGATAGCATAGTAGTGGTTGAGTAATTACAATAAAGAACATAGTGCTCACAACGTCAACAAAGTTACTATCTGGCCCTTTATGGGAAAAAAAAATTGTTCATCCATTGATGCTATTTGAAAAACATCCATAACTTTTGGAAGTGTAAACTGAGTAATCCCTATGTTCTTTATTATGCATGTCTACAACTTGCCTTAAAATACTTTAGCAAAGGAGGGGTGCCTGGGTGGCTCAGTTGGTTAAGCGACTGCCTTCAGCTCAGGTCATGATCCTGGAGATCAGGGATCAAGTCCCGCATCGGGCTCCCAGCTCCATGGGGAGTCTGCTTCTCCCTCTGACCTCTTCCCCTCTCATGCTCTCTCTCACTCTCTCTCAAATAAATAAATAAAATATTAAAAAAAAAAACTTTAGCAAAGGAAAAAAAAACCCAGTTTTGATGAAACAAATCTTAATGATTGTTGAAGCTAAGTGAAGACAATACAAGGAATCACCGTATTACTCTTGCTACATTTGTTTGAATTTTTTTTGTACAAAGGATACAGAACTGTATTTAATTTGAATCAATTAACATGTGTGATAGATTGTTTGCCAAAATGGCTGCCATTAGTTTCCTCCTTGTCCTCCTGCTGGGGACCAGATGAACAACGGCTGTACATCCATACACTGGCATAGTATTCAGCAATGGAAAGGAAGACCTACGGATACACTCAGCAACACGTAGGAATCTCCACTGCAAATTGTTAAGTGAACGAAGCCTAGATTCCAGACTACATATTGTATGATTCCATGTATATGGCTTTTTGGAAAAGGCGAACTAGAGGTATAAAGAAGCCATCAACATCACTGTTAGGGCTTAAGGGTTAGGGGTGGGGTTGACTGCAAAGGGGTTATTTTGAGGCATATGGAGACTTTGCAGTGTCCTCAGCATGGTGTGTCATGATTTTACACCTACTCTCAGATGGTTCTAGTTTTGTCCTTTACTATATTCTCTTTGTTGAGGTCCCCTGCCCCCATAAAAACTGTCCATACGAGATTTCCTCTGATAGCCCCCTCTCATCTGAATGCTTACTTCCCTTTGCATAACCTTTGTCCCGGGACTAGAAAGAGCTTCGTATGCAGAAACTTAGATTGTCACTTAGGTGTCTTTGGACAAGCTGCTGAGGATTTGGGTCTAGTTCTTAAGGAAAAGGTGACTGAAATAAGCTGAGCAAGTTAAGTGAAGGAGCTGTACCCCAGAGGGAAATGTCAGAAAACTAAAGACCTGCCCTGCTTTATAGTCTAACAACCACCACAACAAGTATGTTTACCCTGGGAACTTTGGAGTGTAAGAGAGCCTAGTCCCACATAAGGAGGAGTTCTGATAAGTGAAAAAGCCAGATGATGTGGATGATGACTTAAGTGAGGCCACCAGGGAACCTTCTGGGGACAGCAACCATGACAAGTAGAACCACTGGGGTGTCTGTGGAGCACAAAGAGGTCACAAGAGCACAAAAGGGTTGCTCTGTTGATGTCATGGCAAAATGTAAGCTGCTCTAGGATATTGCTGTAAGGAAAGATGAGGTAGAGAGCTGAGAGGTATTCAGGTAGAGGATTCCGTGATGATGAAAATCACTTCTTAATTGTATCCTCTACCACAGAACCAGGAAATGCAGTCTCATGACCAGCTTTTTTGTAGATGTGTATGATATGTTGGACACTCTTAGACACCATCCCACACAGGATCATTCCTGCCCTGCTTTCTAAGGAGGGGAGGGGAGGCTCCTTACTACCATACGCAACCTTAAATGCCAGCCCCATGGGGAATAAAGCCTTATCACCTTTCCTGAGAGAAGATGTTTGTTCCACCTCCACTTGTTCAGAATCCCACCTGCCTTTGGCCATCAGTTGCCCACAATGAAAACCTCTCTTATCATCTAAACTGTCATTCACTATTCTGTATCTTCTCCATAATTTTCCTAATTAGGACCTTCATTTGACCCATCATCATCTGAATCCTTCATTCCATCCCAATAAACTTTCCTTCATCTTCAGCTTCTTCAAAGAATATTCTCTCCACATCCAGGCCTGCACACATCATCCCATCTCTGCATTGCGACTTCCTCTTCCTCCAGAGGCTGAACCTCCTCCGCCTTTGAGTCTGTCACTTAACCCCATCTTCCTGCCACAGATTCTTGGTCATTCTCCCTCATTCACTGAGGACTAAGGCACCTGAATCTTCCATCTCAAGGCTGGTTATCATTGAAAACTTCAGCATTCATTTGTTCTCTGAACTCTGTGTTGTCTTCATTACCATTTCTCATTAGCCACCATTCCTACGATCATATCCTGCATTGGGGATGGCAACGATGTGGCACTATTGCCAAAATTCCCATAGCCTGAGACCTTTGAGATGTCCTATCATTCTTTCCTTTGACCTGGAAAGGGCAACACAGTGCTTCTTAGGGGAATCTTAGCCACATTCCTGGACTAAATGATTACCCAGAATTTCACAATGCCTGAGATCTTAAATTCCAGGAAACTGTTCTCACTCTCCTTCCACCTACTCTTCCAAGTCCCCGAGAGCATCATTACTTCATCTACCTCTTTCTAGGCCACTTGACATCTAGTAGCCTTATTCTTTTGGCAACTATTCCATGTGCCAAACCCAGGACCAAACAAACCATCCCTGGTCTATGTTTCCACTTGTCTTTGCTCAGCAAATCACAGCTGGGAGTGATTTCACAATCATGCTAAAACAAAAGCATGGCCTCATAAAGGATCAAGTGGTTCTTCAGTGCCATTTCAAAACTTTTTATGTGATACTTACCTGCCTGGCACATTTTAAATGCCTTTCTAATAGTTGGAGAATTTAAAAATTTACATCCTCCTTTTCCTGGCCCTCGTTTACAATTAAACCACAGACCTATGATTTAGGTGCTCCCAGTTCAGCTTATCCATGTCAGATCTTAATTTGAAAGTCAACAATGAAAAGAAATGGGCTCCTGTGAGTTATCAGTTTGACTGGTGAGGGCAGCAGCAAAAATAATCCAAATGTTAAGTTGGCAGTGGCTACAAGATTGAGGGGACAGAAAGTCCTGTCATTGTGGGCCAAGATAGAGACATCAGGGCAATGGGAAGACATTTCCCATATTGCAATGCAGTAAGTTCCTTGATTGTCCATAATTTACCTTTGCAACCTCCATTGGTATGTGCTTGGCTCACAGTAGGTGCTTAATAAACTTTTAGTACTGATGGCTTGCTCAAATCATTCAAGGTAAAGAAGCCAATGCCAAATTCATTCTTTCAATTCTAAAGCCACTAATCTTTCCCAGACATAGCTGGAAGAACTATTTTCTGTATCTGACTCCCACCATTAGGCCTGGGATAAATAAAGATGGTGCTTACAATGAAGTGCGCACATCCTCTGGCCTTCCTGTGCTTCTGGCTTGGCAGCAGTCATGGTAGGAGAGTTGCAGAGGGCATAGTGCATTCTATATTTGCTAAGGGAGATGATTTACTGTACATTCTAAAAGAAATAGCTACACTTGTGTCCGGTGAGACACAACCTTGAGGAAAAGGGTGAACAGCACTGTGGGAAGTCTGACTGGTGAGAAATGACCAATGGCTTGGAGGTCTTCCCAGTGCCAGAGAGAGAGGCAGGGCAAACATTGAGGGTTAAAGGAAAACATTTCTCTTCCACCTTTAAATGAAAGAACTGTAAAAGTTTGAAATGCACACAACTGACTCTTCAGTTGTTTCAAAGTATTTTTTTAAGACTATATTTATTTACTGAGAGAGAGCGAGTGAGAGCATGAGCAGGAGGAGTGGGAGAAGGAGAAGAAGACTCCCTGCTGAGCAGGGAGCCCTATGTGGGGCTCGATCCTGGGACTCCAGGATCATGACCTGAGACGAAGACAGATGCTTAACTGACTGACCCACCCAGGTGCCCCTCAAAAGTATTTTTACAATAGTGTTCCTCAAGATTCTGCATATGTTGCACTGTGAAACATGTGGCAGAGACAGTGCTGTGTGTTGGCCCATCCGCTTCCTTTCTCTTTTAGTACCAAAAAACCACATGTCCCAGAGAGTGCTTTGTCTTCCACAGGAGGTCCACATACTACTGCTGGTGCTACTGCTTGTCTCTGGTGATCTCTGAGAAGCTCCAGTGCATTGGTGAGCATTCCATACCAACATCAATGGGTGGTGGAAAATAGCCTTTGCCACCATGGTAGTTGAGAGTATGGGGCCAGATATGTTCCTGTGGTGTTGAGGAAAGCAGAGGTCAACCTCATCAACACTTCAAGATGCAGTGGAACGTATGATCGGCATTATGCAGAATCCATACTCGTACAAGATCTAAGACTCGTCCTTGAACAGTTAGGGAGTGACAGATGGAAAGTACAGCCAGCTCAGGTCAATGGTCTAGATGACAAGCTCTGTCAAGAAATGGATTGACAGAAGATTTGGGCCATGAGGGCTGCACTACTTCCCATACTGTATCCCCATATTGTAGTATGGGGATTCTTTCTTTCTTTCTTTCTTTCTTTCTTTCTTTCTTTCTTTCTTTCTTTCTTTTTTAAAGATTGTATTTATTTATTAGAGAAAGAGAGAGAGAGCACAGGTGGGGCTAGGGGGTGGCAGGCAGAGGGAGAGGGAGAAGCAGACTCCCAGCTGAGCAGGGAGTGCAATGCGGGAATCTATCCCAGGACCCTGGGACCTGAGCCGAAGGCAGACGCTTAACCAACTGAACCACTTGGGCACCCCTGCAGTAATTTTCTTAATTGTCCATAATTTACCTTTACAACCTTGGACTTTGTGTCAAAGGCCAGCACACAAAGATCATAGGCTGCTGTGGCTGCACCATAGATATGCCCAAGAAGAAGAAATAAAACTGCAGGACTTTTCTATTAATAAATAGTTTTTACACCTATAAAAGAAATGGGGTCATGTGACTTCTAGCCAATGGAATGTAGAGGAAAGTAATGTAACCACCTTTCTTACCTCCAAAAACCTATGAGATCTTCCAATTGTCCTCTGCCCATGGCTGGAATCTAAAGTCCACATGGTAGAAGGAGCCAGAAAGCTACTTGGAGAAGAGGCTCCTGAGAAACCACCCTGGAGACCTAACTAAACTCTTCATTAGGTTGTAATGTGCATGAGATATAACTGTTTTATCGAGATATGGCAGACACATTATCGACTGATTCGCATTAATCATCCTAACATAGACCATGACTAAGATTTTCATCTACTTCTTAAAAAAAAACAGTGGATGGTATCCTTTAAAATAAAGTTTATATAAGGGCAATTCAGTTTGGAAAATATTAATTGTTTATACTCTAAGTTCCTTTTTACCTTGGGAAACTCCTATTTGCCCTCTGCATGGAATTTTCTTCTGCTCATGGCCCACCTCTCACTCCCCTTCAACTCAGCTTACCCCCCATGCCCACAGAGAAGCTTTTTCCAAAAGCAGGCTCCATCACCATTTTCTCTCATAACACTCTGTTGGTTTCCTTACATAACACTAACTACAATTTCATTTTTTAAAGATTTATTTATTTATTTTAGAGAGACAGAGCACACAGCAAAAGGAGAGGGAGAGAATCTCAGGCAGACTCCCTACTGAGTGTGAAGCCCAACATGGCGCTTGATCTCATGACCCTGTGATCATGACTTGAGCCAAAATCAACAGTTGACTGCTTAGCTGACTGAGCCACCCAGGTACCACTACAATTTCTAAAAGTACATATTTCTGTGTGTGTTTATTCTCCATTAGAGAGTAAGCTCTGTGAGACTGAAGCTAATCACTGCAGAGTCCTTACTCATGGAATGTAGCACATGGTGGGAGACAGCTGTATTAATGATTAGATGAATGAATACATACATGCTTTGGTCATTAGCACTGCGGAGAACCTCACAGCTTGGGTGCAGGTATGTTTAGTGATTGCTTCCAAAAAGCAGAGTAAGGAAAGAGGGGGGAAAGTAGCCTGACAGTGGAGGAACTCGGCAAAAATTACCTCAGCTAGGTATTTTGTTATCGCAGTCTGAAGATAACTAAGCCTAGAGATGTGTATATATGTGTCCACACACATGCACACACACTCACACACATATATGAATTAATGATAAAGAATTGGCTCTTGAAATTATGAAGACTGGCAAGTCCAAGATCTGCAGAGCCACTATATGTCCCAGTTCAAGTCCAAAGTCTGGCATGGCAGATTGCTGTAGAGCCAGGAAGAAATTCTGTGTCACTTGGGGTAGGGTCATCCTTTTGGTATATTTAAGCTTTCAGCTGATTAGATGAGACCCACCACAGTGTGAGGGTGATTTGCTTTACTGAGTCTACTGATTTAAATATTATTCTCATCTAAAAACATCCTCAAAGAAACACCCAGTTGGTTTGCTCTGGGTTTCAGTGCAGAAAACAAACAAGTAAACAAACAAAGAGAAAAGCAAAAATAAAACCATCCAAACAAACAAAAATACCCAGAATAATGTTTGACCATCAAATTAACCATAACAGAACCTAGGGAAATATGATGAATAAATGTAATGTGGTTTCCTAAATAGGATCTTGGAACAGAAAAGAACATCAGGCAAAATAAGGAAATCTGAGCACAGACTTTGTTTAATAACAATGTGTCAGGGCGCCTGGGTTGCTCAGTGGGTTAAGCCTCAGCCTTCAGCTCAGGTCATGATCTTGGGGTCCTGGGATCGAGCCCCATATCGGGCTCTCTGCTCAGCAGGGAGCCTGCTTCCCCCTCTCTCTCTGCCTGCCTCTCTGTCTGACTGTAATCTCTGTCTGTCAAATAAATAAATCTTTAAGAAAAAAATAACAATGTGTCAATATTGGCTTATTGAGGGACAAATGCACTATACTAATGTAAATTGCTACTAATAGAGGAAAATGTGTGAGGGGTATATGGGAACGCTCTGTACTAATTTTGAAATCTTCCTGGAAATCTAAAACTATTTTAAAATTAAAAAAAATTTTTTTAAAAATGAGATAGAGGGGTATGTGTATAGGAAATGCCACATCTGTGGAGGAAGTGTCAAAAAAGACTTCCTGGACAAGGTGGTTTTTGGAATATCTATTTCAAATGCAGGTGCGCCCCAGAATGTGGAAGCCCTTCAATGTCAGGCTGGAAAGTTTTTATGTAAATGTCTTGGCTGGAGCACTAGATATTAAAAATTAGATCAGAGAAAAAGTGGGGAAAGGGAAGCCAAACAAGTTATTGCTGGGTTCAGGGGAAAGTAAAGAGGGACCCAATAGGGTGCCAACTGTGGAAACAGAAAGAAACCAGTGGATCTTAGAGACACCAAGGAGTGAATTGATGAGATTTAGGAGCAGACTGGATATAATGAAAGACCCAAAGGATTTAATAGGATTTTTCAGGGATTTTAGCTCAAGAGACCTAAAGAATGGTGGTGACCAAAATGAAGGTGAGACAAGGTCAAGAGCAGATTTAGAGAAGAATGAGATTTTACACTTGCGTTATCCTCCAACTAGTCTGGACAGGATATCTGGAAAGCCTTGGAAAATATACATGTGGTATTTGGGACAGTGCATCTGATTAGAGATCGAGGTATTAGAGTTCTTGTCAGAGGTGGAAAATGGCTGGAGTCCTGGACGTAGATGATACTGACCAAAAGAGAAGGAAGGAAGAAGGTGGAGGACACAGTGTTGGAAGACATGGGTGTATGAGGGGAAATAACATAGAAACCAGAGGACTTAAAGAGGTTGGAGGAGAAACAGTGATATGACTGAAGCTTGGTATAACCTACCTGCCCTCTCCTTGAAGAAATAAAGCAAAAGAAAACCAATAGCCCTGTAAAATACACCGCAATTGATCTATCTAAAAAATGAAGAAAGGAGAAGTTATAACTTACTGGGAAGTCTTTTACTATTAAGTAAAAATGACCATTGAAGGTGTGGTTAACAAATTGAATGCAAAGGCAAAAAAAAAAAAAAAAAAGAAAAGAAAAGATTTGGGGGAATGGGCAGTTGTTGGTATAAATATGGGGACATTACAGTAGTAATCTAGACCTGTAAGTTAGAAATAAAATAAAGAGTGAATCACAGAATTAAAAGTATCTTTACATTTAAAGAATAAGCAAAAGTTATTATATTATCCTGATATAGTTTATTATTTACTTGATACTCTTAAGAGCAAATGGTATTCAACTAATGGTTTAAAGCATGATATTAGAAATCATGATTTCTAATATCTGTGACTTCAAGAGAGAAAAATAAATGAAAATATATATCAGAACACAAATCATACAGCACAAGAAGAATAAAAAGGAGGAAACAATGTTTTAATATGCTTTAATAGGTACTGGAAATATAGACAATTTACTAATTTGACTCTAAGTGCAAGTCAGTTAATCAGCACTATTAAAATGCAAAAATACCAGATTGGGCTAAAAATGCTAGTTCTAAAGAAAACAGAATATCGTAACAGAAAAGTTAAAAAATAGGTACACCAGCAAAAATGTTAAAGGTAAACTGACTTGTACACAAGGTTTTTCATCATGACATTAGTAATACCAAAGCAATACAAACACCCAATGTCTACCACTATGACATTTGTTGGATGAACTTGGCACATCCACATAGTGTGGAGCTGTGTGCCCTGCAGGCCTTTACTGGTCTAAAGATAGTATCTCTATTCTGCTGTGGAGAGGCCTCCAGGACACATGGCCGTGGGAGTCATTTAGCTCATTTATACACTCTCTCCCCAGATGGGCACAGGAGCGCACTTCCATGGCCACTTGGATTTTGCCTTGGCCAATCCAGTGTGAGTGGAAGAGTTATGACTCACCTCTGTGTGGAGCTGTCGTAAGGTGGTGTGTGACTGGACTTTTTTTTTTTTTTTGGACTTTTTCTTTTCCTTTTGCTGAGCCCACACAGTTCTTCAGATAGCAGGTGCTCCTTCGGCTTGGGTCCCAAAGTCAGGATGGCTGTGACACAAAATGGTGCTCCTAGCCGATTGGCAAGGGGCACATAACATGAATGAGACACAGACTTTCGCTGAATAAAAGCCACTGAGATTTCGTGTCAGTTTGTTGCTATACCTTAACATAATATCTTAGCAGATACATAAACTTGTGACCAGAAGTAGGGAGCAGTGGTTAAAATTGAACAAAACAAAAAAAAAAGTGGGATAGGATATTGTCTAAGGCCCAGCAGTAGGGGTTTGAAAACTTAGTGGAAGCTGGAAGGATGGTGATTCCTGCTCTGCAGTGGTAAAACATCTGGTCACATTTGATCCAAGAAGATAATGGGTAGAGAAGGACCTTCCTGAGATCCAGAGAGTCATAAAAAGAATAGCCTAGGAGCCCCTGCAGAGAAAGAGCTGTCCTGCTCAAGAAACAGCCCCTCTGTAGAGGGTCTTCATGACTGCTGCACAGTAGGATCCCAGAGCTGCTACAGAGATTGCTCTGTGCCCCGCATTGGTCCATTTTCCAAATGAGGATGTCCACCATGACAGTCTTCCTCCAGCCCTTCAGGGTATGTTGGTGGGAGTATGAATGTGCGTGGTGGGTGAATGTTCAGATAACTTGTCCTTTTGGCTTGTAAGTCTCTGGGTCCAGGAATCATATCAAATGTGAAGAGATACAACCATCTTAGAGAACTATTTAATAGGTAAATATTACTATGGCATGAGTTACTACAAATAAAATATATTTCTGTCCCATAGCCCAGCAATTTCACTCCGAGATAAAAACCCAAGAATGTACATAACCACTAAAAGATGATACGGCATCTTTATCCAAGATAATCCAAAATAAGAAACTGTTGAAATGTCCATCAATAGTAGAATAAATAAATAAATTGTCATATTTTTATAATAGAATAGAATTGAACAATATACAGGAATGAACACTTCCTACATAACAACATATCATGGATATGATGTTGTGTGAAAGGAGTCAAACATAAAAGAGTATATACTGTATGATTCTATTTATATGAAATTCAAGAACAGCCAAACTATATTGGTAGAAATCAGCGTAGTAGCTATCTCTGTATTGGGAAAAAGGCACAAAGAAATCTTCCAGGGCTCTAGAGTGTTCTGTTATACCTCAGCCACAAAATTTCAAATAAAATAAAATATAAACAAAATAAGAAAAGCCGGAGGAGTCAAGATGGCAGAGAAGTAGCAGGCTGAGACTACTTTAGCTAGCAGGAGATCAGCTAGATAGCTTATCTAAAGATTGCGAACACCTACAAATCCAACGGGGAGATCGAAGAGAAGAAGAATAGCAATTCTAGAAACAAAAAACAACCACTTTCTGAAAGGTAGGACTGGCAGAGAAGTGAATCCAAAGCGACGGGAAGATAGACCCCGGGGGGGAGGGGCTGGTTCCCGGCAAGCGGCAGAGCAACGGAGCACAAAATCAGGACTTTTAAAAGTCCGTTCCACTGAGGGACATTGTTCCAGAGGCTAAACAGGGGTGAAGCCCACGCGGGGACAGCGTGGCCTCAGGTCCCGCAGGGTCACAGAAGGATCGGGGGTGTCTGAGTGTCGCAGAGCTTGCAGTATTAGAACGGGGAAGCCGGCTACAGAGACAGAGCCAACAGTGAGCTCACAGTTCGGGGTTACCTTGAACCGGTCATAGTCTCGGTGAGCTTGGAGCGCTGCCGGAGGTCAGGCAGACGGGAGTTACTGGGCACTGTTCTCTGAGTGGCGCCCCAGGCTCTCGGCTCCTCCAGGCTGGAGACCAGGAGGCCGCCATTTGTATTCCCGTCCTCTGGATCTCTACGGAAAGTGCTCAGGGAACAAAAGCTCCCGAAAGCAAAGCCCAGCAGATTACTCAGCCCGGCTCCTGGTAAGGGCGCTGCAATTCCACTTGGGGCAAAGACACTTGAGAACCACTAAAACAGGCCCCTCCCCCAGAAGATCAACAAGAAATCCAGCCAGGACCAAGTTCACCTAACAAGGAGTGCAGTTTCAATACCAAGGAGAGCAGCAGAATCCCAGAGGAGGAGAAAGCAAAGCACGGAACTCATGGCTTTCTCCCTATGATTCTTTAGTCTTGCAGTTAATTTAATTTTTTTTCATTTTTTTCTCTTCTTCTGCTAAAATTTTTTAAACTTTTACCCTTTTCTTTTTTAACTAGTTTATCTAATATATATATATATATGTATATATATATATTTCTTTTTTATACTTTTCTGTATTCATTTTCTTTTTTAAATTCTTTTTTTTTTTTTCCTTTCTTTCTGAACCTCTTTTTATCCCCTTTCTCCCGCCTCACAATTTGGGATCTCTTCTGATTTGGTTAAAGCCTATTTTCCTGGGGTTGTTGCCACCCATTTAGTATTTTACTTGCTCCTTCATATACTCTTATTTGGACAAAATGACAAGGCAGAAAAATTCACCACATAAAAAAGAACAAGAGGTAGTACCAAAGGCTAGGGACATAATCAATACAGACATTGGTAATATGTCAGATCTAGAGTTCAGAATGACAATTCTCAAGGTTCTAGCCGGGCTCGGAAAAGGCATGGAAGATATTAGAGAAACCCTCTCAGGAGATATAAAAGCCCTTTCTGGAGAAATAAAAGAACTAAAATCTAACCAAGTTGAAATACAAAAAGCTATTAATGAGGTTCAATAAAAAATGGAGGCTCTCACTGCTAGGCTAAATGAGGCAGAAGAAAGAATTAGCGATATAGAAGACCAAATGACAGAGAATAAAGAAGCTGAGCAAAAGAGGAACAAATAGCTACTGGACCATGAGGGGAGAATTCGAGAGATAAGTGACACCATAAGACGAAACAACATTAGAATAATTGGGATTCCAGAAGAAGAAGAAAGAGAGAGGGGAGCAGAAAGGATAATGGAGAGAATTATTGGGGAGAATTTCCATAATATGGCAAAGGGAACAAACATCAAAGTTCAGGATGTGCAGAGAACGCCCCTCCAAATCAATAAGAATAGGCCCACACCCCGTCACCTAATAGTAAAATTTACAAGTCTTACTGACAAAGAGAAAATCCTGAAAGCAGCCCGGGAAAAGAAGTCTGTAACATACAATGGTAAAAATATTAGATTAGCAGCAGACTTATCCACAGAGACCTGGCAGGCCAGAAAGAGCTGGCATGATATTTTCAGAGCACTAAACAAGAAAAACATGCAACCAAGAATACTATATCCAGCTATGCTATCATTGAAAATAGAAGGAGAGATTAAATCTTCCAGGACAAACAAAAACTGAAAGAATTTGCAAAGACCAAACCAGCTCTACAGGAAATATTGAAAGGGGTCCTCTAAGCAAAGAGAGAACCTACAAGTGGTAGATCAGAAAGCAATAGAGACAATATACAGGAACAGTCACCTTACAGGCAATACAATGGCACTAAATTCATATCTCTCAATAGTTACCCTGAATGTTAATGGGCTCAATGTCCCATTCAAAAGACACAGGGTATCAGAATGGATAAAAAACCAAAACCCATCTATATGTTGCCTACAAGACATTCATTTTAAGCCCGAAGACACCTCCAGATTTAAAGTGAGGGGGTGGAAAAGAATTTACCATGCTAATGGACATCAGAAGAAAGCAGGAGTGGCAATCCTTATATCAGATCAATTAGATTTATAGCCAAAGACTATAATAAGAGATGAGGAAGGACACTATATCATACTCAAAGGGTCTGTCCAACAAGAAGATCTAACAATTTTAAATATCTATGCCCCCAACGTGGGAGCAGCCAACTATATAAACCAATTAATAACAAAATCAAAGAAACACATCAACAATAATACAATAATAGTAGGGGACTTTAACACTCCCCTCACTGAAATGGACAGATAGATCATCCAAGCAAAAGATCAACAAGGAAATAAAGGCCTTAAATGACACCTTGGACCAGATGGACATCACAGATATATTCAGAACATTTCATCCCAAAGCAACAGAATACAAATTCTTCTCTAGCACACACGGAACATTCTCCAGAATAGATCATATCCTCGGTCCTAAATCAGGATTCAAATGGTATCAAAAGATTGGAATCATAACCTGCATATTTTCAGACCACAATGCTCTGAAGCTAGAACTCAACCACAAGAGGAAGTTTGGAAAGAACCCAAATACATGGAGACTAAATAGCATCCTTCTAAAGAATGAATGGGTCAACCAGGAAATTAAAGAAGAATTGAAAAAGATCATGGAAACAAATGATAATGAAAACACAACCTTTAGGGGCGCCTGGGTGGCTCAGTGGGTTAAAGCCTCTGCCTTCAGCTCAGGTCATCATCTCAGGGTTCTGGGATCGAGCCCCACGTCGGGCTCTCTGCTCAGCAGGGCACCTTCCTCCTCCTCTCTCTCTCTGCCTGCCTCTCTGCCTACTTGTGATCTCTGTCTGTCAAATAAATAAATAAAAATATTAAAAAAAGAAAGAAAGAAAGAAAACAACGGTTCAAAATCTGTGGTACACAACAAAGGCAGTCCTGAGAGGAAAATATATATCGGTAAAAGCCTTTCTCAAGAAACAAGAAAGGTCTCAAGTACACAACCTAACCCTGCACCTAAAGGAGTTGGAGAAAGAACAAGAAAGAAACCCTAAAACCAGCAGGAGAAGAGAAATCATAAAGATCAGAGCAGAAATCAATGAAATAGAAACCAAAAAAACAATAGAACAAATCAACGAAACTAGGAGCTGGTTCTTTGAAAGAATTAATAAAATTGATAAACCCCTGGCCAGACTTATCAAAAAGAAAAGAGAAAGGACCCAAATAAATAAAATCATGAATGAAAGAGGAGAGATCACAACTAACTCCAAAGAAATACAAACAATTATAAGAACATACTATGAGCAATGCTACGCCAACAAATTTGACAATCTGGAAGAAATGGATGCATTCGTAGAAACATATAAACTACCACAACTGAACCAGGAAGAAATAGAAAGCCTGAACAGACCATAAACAGTAAGGAGATTGAAACAGCCATTAAAAATCTCCAAACAAACAAAAGCCCAGGGCCAGACGGCTTCCCGGGGGAATTCTACCAAACATTTAAAGAAGAACTAATTCCTATTCTCCTGAAACTGTTCCAAAAAATAGAAATGGATGGAAAACTTCCAAACTCATTTTATGAGGCCAGCATCACCTTGATCCCCAAACCAGACAAGGATCTCATCAAAAAAGAGAGCTATAGACCAATATTCTTGATGAACACAGATGCGAAAATTCTCACCAAAATACTAGCCAATAGGATTCAACAGTACATTAAAAGGATTAAAAGGATTATTCACCACGACCAAGTGGGATTTATTCCAGGGCTGCAAGGTCTGCAAATCAATCAATGTGATACAACACATCAATAAAAGAAAGAACAAGAACCATATGATACTCTCAATAGATGCTGAAAAAGCATTTGACAAAGTACAGCATCCCTTCCTGATCAAAACTCTTCAAAGTGTAGGGATAGAGGGCACATACCTCAATATCATCAAAGCCATTTATGAAAAACCCACCACAAATATCATTCTCAATGGAGAAAAACTGAAAGCTCTTCCGCTAAGGTCAGGAACACGGCAGGGATGTCCATTATCACCACTGCTATTCAACATAGTACTAGAAATCCTAGCCTCAGCATTCAGACAACAAAAGGAAATTAAAGGCATCCAAATCGGCAAAGAAGTCAAATTCTCACTCTTTGCAGATGATATGATACTATATGTGGAAAACCCAAAAGACTCCACTCCAAAACTGCTAGAACTTGTATAGGAATTCAGTAAATTATCAGGATATAAAATCAATGCACAGAAATCAGTTGCAAGAGAAATTAAGGAGTCAATCCCATTTACAATTGCACCCCAAACCATAAGATACCTAGGAATAAACCTAACCAAAGAGGCACAGAATCTATACTCAGAAAACTGTAAAGTACTCATGAAAGAAATTGAGGAGGACACAAAGAAATGGAAAAATGTTCCATGCTCCTGGATTGGAAGAATAAATATTGTGAAAATGTCTATGCTACCTAAAGCAATCTACACACTTAATGCAATTTCTATCAAAGCACTATCCATCTTTTTCAAAGAAATGGAACAAATAATCCTAAAATTTATATGGAACCAGAAAAGACCTCGAATAGCCAAAGGAATATTGAAAAAGAAAGCCAACGTTGGTGGCATCACAATTCCAGACTTCAAGCTCTATTACAAAGCTGTCATCATCAAGACAGCATGATACTGGCACAAAAACAGACACATAGATCAATGGAACAGAATAGAAATCCCAGAAATAGACCCTCAACTCTATGGTCAACTAATCTTCAACAAAGCAGGAAAGAATGTCCAATGGAAAAAAAACCAGCTTCTTCAATAAATGGTGTTGGGAAAATTGGACAGCCACATGTAGAAAAATGTAATTGGACCATTTCCTTATACCACACATGAAAATAGACTCAAAATGGATGAAGGACCTCAATGTGAGAAAGGAATCCATCAAAATCCTTGAGGAGAACACAGGCAGCAACCTCTTCGACCTCAGCCGCAGCAACATCTTCCTAGGAATATCACCAAAGGCAAGGGAAGCAAGGGCAAAAATGAACTATTGGGATTTTACCAAGATCAAAAGCTTTTGCACAGCAAAGGAAACAGTTAACAAGACCAAAAGACAACTGACAGAATGGGAGAAGATATTTGCAAATGACACATCAGATAAAGGACTAGTATCCAAAATCTATAAAGAACTTAGCAAATTCAACACCCAAAGAACCAATAATCCAATCAAGAAATGGGCAGAAGACATGAACAGACATTTCTGCAAAGAAGACAACCAGATGGCCAACTGACACATGAAAAAGTGCTCCATATCACTCGGCATCAGGGAAATACAAATCAAAACCACAATGAGATATCACCTCACACCAGTCAGAATGGTTAAAATTAACAAGTCAGGAAATGACAAGATGCTGGCGAGGATGCGGAGAAAGGGGAACCCCGCTACACTGTTGATGGGAATGCAAGCTGGTGCAACCACTCTGGAAAACAGCATGGAGGTTCCTCAAAATGTTGAAAATAGAACTGCCCTATGACCCCGCAATTGCACTACTGGGTATTTACCCTAAAGATACAATCCTAGTGATCCGAAGGGGCACATGCACCCGAATGTTTATAGCAGCAATGTCCACAATAGCCAAACTATGGAAAGAACCTAGATGTCCATCAACAGATGAATGGATAAAGAAGTGGTATATATACACAATGGAATACTATGCAGCCATCAAAAGAAATGAAATCTTGCCATTTGCCACGATGTGGATGGAACTAGAGGGTATCATGCTTAGCGACGTAAGTCAAGCGGAGAAAGACAACTATCATATATGATCTTCCTGATATGAGGAAGTGGTGATGCAACAAGGGGGTTTAAGGGGGTAGGAGAAGAATAAATGAAATAAGATGGGATTGTGAGGGAGACAAACCATAAGTGACTCTTAATCTCACAAAACAAACTGAGGGTTGCTGGGGGGATGGGGGTTGATAGAAGGGGGGTGGGGTTATGGACATTGGGGAGGGTATGTGCTTTGTTTAGTGCTGTGAAGTGTGTAAACCTGGCGATTCAAAGACCTGTACCCCCGGGGATAACAGTATATTATATGTTTATAAAAAATAAAAAATTTTTTAAAAAAATAAGAAAAGCCACGTCTGTATTCAGTGTAGAGACATACACCTGTAGGGGGCACCACCAATCATCCGAAGAATCTGGACTTGGAGACTAATGCCAGGAATGGGTTAGCATCCTGAGGTCAGACAAGTGTAGTTGTATGCAGGAAAGAATCTGAAGCAAATATTTACTGCCAGGAAAAGTGGGCTGTGATAGTACTGTGGCTGTTCCCAGGTGGGCTGGCCTTCTCTCTTCCCAAGCACATAATAAAGTTACACTTCTCGAAAACAGCTATGGCCATACTTTCTACACCCAGCGAGATGGGAGTAAAACGTGGTGAGTCCCTTGGAAAGCAGAGCAGCCCATGCCACATTCCCTTCCCTCTGCAATGTACCAGGTAGACCTATTCCCTCTGCTCTGGGCCAGAGGGAGCACAATGGTGGCAGCAGAGCCCCAGCCACCTGAGAGGGACATGGACTCTGAGATGACAAGTGGACTCGTGTTTCAAACTACTGAGGTTTCAGTGTTGGAGGTGAACAGTACACACACAGGCAGACGCCAGTCTATCCTGATAGCTTGCAATCCTTAAGTAGAAAAGACGAGTGGTAAGAAAACTGTATTTTTTAATGTATCCTTTTATGAAAGGGAGAGGAGTATGAATAGATATGTATATTTGCTGGAAGAAACAGTGGAAGAAAGAAATAGTAGAATAACACCACAAAGACTAGTTTTTAAAAAATTACTGATGAGGGACAAGAAGAAAGAGTTAAGAGGACACAGAGAGAAGCCAGACTCCTCTGACTACACCTTAACGTACCGTTCTCACTTTTGAATCATGTAATGATCTCCCATATTCAAAATACAGAAGTAAATCAAAAGAAGGGTCCTTGTGGGGATGGAGCTGTTTAGTATCTTGACGGCGACAAAATTATTTAGAGCTACGCACACACACACACACACACACTTACACACTAGTCTAACTAAAACCGGCAAAATCTGAACAAGATCAGTGGATTGAACAATATTGGTATCTGGCTGTGCTATTATACTACAGTTTTACAGGTGTTACTGTTGGGGGAAACTGAGTGAGGGATGTGCATCTTATAACTGGATGCAAATCTATGACTATTTCATTAAATATCAGAGTAAGTCAAGAAGAATAAAAGTCATTCCCTAAGTATGAAAGCAAATTGTACAAAATGATTCAATTGTATTTCAAGTTAGTGACATAATCATATGAAGAACAAAATTATTTCAAATAACTTTAGAACAAATATTTTGATTGCACATCCTTAGTGAAATATATTATAGAGGCATATTAAGCAATGAAGAAATCTTTTTTTTTTTTTGGTAAGATTTTGCTTTTCAGTCATCTCTACACTCAATGTGGGGCTCAAACTTATAACCCTGAGATCAAGAGTCACATGCTCTACTGACTGAGCCAGCCAGATGCTCTAGCAATGAAGAAATCTTAAACTGTATTTCTTACCATCCTTAGGAATAGCGGTATGGTTATATAATACATTTTTTAAAATTGTAAGTTAATACAAATAAATGCTTATGTTAATACTGTTAGGAACTAAAATTCTCAGCATTCTGCAACAACGCTGCACATGTAAAATCAAAGAAATGAAAGTCCCACAACACGGCATTTAAAATGAAAATAACAGTATAAAGTCGTTATTATTTTCCTTTTAAAAAGCAATATATTTCTTTTTTTTCCATTTAAAAATCCTGAAGGCAGTGACAACCTGAGAGCAACCAGCACTCCAAGCAAAAAGATCAGAAGCTCTAAGTATTACTCTGGGGACAGACAGCTTGCAGTAACCGTCACAACCATTCCCCTGGTGTTCATACGCTCACGTGTTTTTGTTGGAGGCTAGACTTGGTCATGTGACTTGCTTTGGCCAATAGGACATTAGCAAATGTGATGCAAGCAGAGACTTGAAAGCACTTTCTCCTTGAGATTTATTCTCAGGGCTGCTCCTGGCGACTTGTTAAAACTGTCAATATGTGAAGAACCCCCATAAACTGACTGGATAAAAGAAATACAGCCTATTTCCCCGTGGTGTTCTAGCCTACGGCCCACCAAAGTTTTGCCATGTGAGCAAGACCATCTACATAAGTTAGAGAAAGACAATTATCATATGATCTCACTGATACATGGAATTTAAGTAACAAGGCAGAGGACATCAGGGGAAGAGTAGAAAAATTGAAACAAGACAAAACCAGAGAGGGAGTCAGACCACAAGAAACTCTTAATCTCAGGAAATAAACTGAGGGTTGCTGGAGTGGAGGGGGTTGGGGGCATAGGGTGGCTGGGTGATGGACATTGGGGAGGATATGTGCTGTGGTGAGTGCTGTGAATTGTGTAAGACTGATGAATCACAGACCCATACCCCTGAAACAGATAATACATTATATGTTATTTAAAAATTAATTAAAAAGGAATACAAATTAAAAAAAATTTAAAGACCATCTTCATAAATATCAGGGTTAATACAAAGTGAAAATATGGGGTCCTTTGTTTAGAATATTGTATGGAGAGCATTTGTTATAATGAGCGCTGGGAGTTGTATGTAAGTGATGAATCACCGAATCCTACTCCAGAAACCAATATTGCACCATATGTTAACTACTTAAAATTTAAATTAAAAAAGAAAGAAAGAAAGAAAGAAACAACAACAACAAAACCAAAACAGCAGAGCCCTGTGGCCAAGCATAAGGCCCTTCAGAGCATGAGGCTCTGTGTGCAGGAAATGGTGACAGACCTGTCCTGCATGCACATAAGACTATATTGGATCGTCTCGGTACCTGCATTGTTTATGACAGACGTGTGAGTTCACAGAGACAAGGTGAGCAGTCTCCAACAACCTGCAGAATCACGAGCTAATCAGCTCGTTAGTTTCAGCCACTAGGTTTTGGGACATTTGCAGGAGAAGCTACCTGACCTGAAGTACCAATGTCTAAAATATTATGAACTACTGACTAAAGAACATCAGAAAAAAATTATAAATAAATATTGAAATCCAGTTAATAATATCCACAATGAAGTATTTAAGGGGAAGTGTACTGATTTCTGCAACTTACTTTGAAATTCGCTAGAAAAATAGCCAGGATTAGTGCATCAGTACAGCACGGATAGACAGGATACATGTGAGAAAAGTATATTGAAATGCTAATGACTGAATCTAGTAGATGAACACTGTGAATTGTGTAAGACTGATGAAACACAGACCTGTAGCCCTGAAACAAATAATACATTATATGTTAATTAAAAAAAAAAAAAGAAACCCATCATTTTCCAAATCCTAATAAACTAATTGATTCTGGCAAAGCTCCACCAATAGATGAAACCCTTAGATGAAAAGTTAATGGGGAACTTGACAGTGGAAGAATCAGACTGTTGCCAGCTGAGCCCACTGATCACATCACTGAGAGTGGGTCAAACACACATTATGTGCCTTCTGATGTAATAGATCAAGGACACAGAACTAGCTATGTATGAATTGTCTCAAATACAATTGAGGAGTGCCTGGGTGGCTCAGTGGTTAAGCATCTGCCTTCGGCTCAGGGCGTGGTCCCAGGGTCCTGGAGTCAAGCCCTGCATTGGGCTCCCTACTCAGGGGGGAGCCTGCTTCTCCCTCTCCCACTCTCCCTGCTTGTGTTCTCTCTCTCACTGTGTCTCTCTCTCTCTCTAAATAAATAAGATCTTTTTAAAAAGCACAATTGAGTTTGCATCCAATCAATCATTAAGGCTAACTTCCTGTTTACATGGAAGGGGACAGAAGAAAAATAACATAAGGAAGTAAACATAAAAATTCAAAATGTGTAACATTCCACAGAACAATAAACCAAAGCGTGACAAAGATGGGGTTGGGAACCACAATAGATTAGCAACATGTAAGAGAGCTAATGATCAAATGTAGTGAGTGGATTTCTTTGCTTCCTAACTCAAACAACCCACCTATAAAAATGATACATTTTTAAATTAATTTATTCTTTTTAAGCTGTGTATGGAGCCCGATGTGGGGCTTCAACTCATGACCCTGAAATCAAGACCAGAGCTGAAATCAAGAGTTGGACTCTTAACTAAGCCACCCAGGTGCCCCTAAAATGATATATGTAAGCAGAGAAATTTTCATTTGGGTTGGGTATTTCAGGATAACAAGGAATTGGTATGTTTCATTAAGTGTGATAACATTGTAGCTATTAATAAATATATCCATATTTATAAGGGTAAAATGATAATATGTCTGGGATTTGCTTGAAAGACTTTAAGGAAAAGAGTTAATTGAAAAAAGGAAAAATGAAGTAATATACCATATACTGATACTTGTTGGCTTATGGAGGATTGTTCTATTCCTTTAAAAAATATTAATTTATGGGGGCGCCTGGGTGGCTCAGTGGGTTAAGCCGCTGCCTTCGGCTCTGGTCATGATCTCGGGGCCCTGGGATCGAGTCTCACGTCAGGCTCTCTGCTCAGTGGGGAGCCTGCTTCCCTCTCTCTTTCTCTGCCTGCCTCTCTGCCTGCTTGTGATCTCTGTGTGTCAAATAAACAAATAAAATCTTTAAAAAAACATATTAATTTATGTTTGAAAAATTTTTTCAAAATAAAAATAGTAGTTTCCTGGATATTCAGGTAACAAAATAGCATACCATCACAAGAAATTTTTAAATATTCAAAATGCAAGGAGAAAACTTCTGAAACTCAATTGTCACAGAACGATTTAACACATTACTTCTAGTCTGCGACAACAGATTAAAAACACATTTAGATTTAATTCATTTTATTATCCTTGGATGGATGGATATTTACAAAATAATGAAGGCAGAACTCTAATGAATTGAAGAAACAAAAGAGGGTTAATTTTATAAATGAGTAAATGAGTTGCTCCTTTTAAAGAAAACATAATAAAACAGAAACACGTCTATAAAATATACTCAGGGTTGGTGATATTAACAATAAAATGGTTTTACATATAAGCCTGGGGAAATGTAAGCTAACCATTCATTTAAGTGATATCGTCTTAAGTATAAAATAGAGAAATGAGTACAAGATGTTTTGACCTCGACATTTTGACACTGCGAACATTTTGAAGATACTTGATAGTGTTCAGAGTAAACTCCTTTAGGCCCACTTAATTCCTTGATCAATTTGTATCCCGCAGCGCTGACCAATAGAACTTTCTAGGTGCTGGAAGTATTCTATATCTGCACTACTTAAATGGTAGCCCATAGCCACACACAGCTACTGAAGACGTGGAAGGTGGCTATGGCAACTGAGGACATAAACTGTTAATCTAATTTTATTTTTAGTTATTATTTATTTATATGTAAATAGACACATGTGGCTCATTGCTACCAATCAGATAACAGCTACCAACCGCAATCAGACCATTGCCAGTTACTCAAATATTTATTTTTATTTTACTAAAATAATTTTCACATTAGTATTTTAGTATTAGTAGTATCCATTTTAGTATTTTAGTATCCATTAGTATTTTAGAAAAAGTGTTTGTTTCATTAGGCTTTAATGAAAACTGTTAGAACTGTAATGAAACAGTTAGAAACTGTTTGTTTCTAACCAATTTTACACATTATAGCTTCTACTATGGTGTCTGTTGTCTTCATTTTTGCATTCTTTCCCCCAAGCCCACTTTTCTCCAGTAAAAATGTTAAGATCTTTATTTTATCAAGAAGAGTCAATTCTTCAACTGATTTTTATTCAAAAACAAAGTTTACTTCTGTAGTTTTGTTTGTTTTAGTGATAATCTTTGGATAGTCACTATGAATTGAATGCTAGTTGAATACCAGATTACTAGTTTATAATTATTTCTTAGACACTAAGAAAACTGTGAAAATTTTTGTGATAGGTATATAAATGACATAAATAAAAAGACAATCTGAGAAACAGATGGGCATAGGGTGAGGGGTGGCAGAGAAAGACACGGTGACACAGAGTGACAGATACACAGAGGAAAGCGTGAGCCGTAGCATGCTAGGCCTCACATCTGCAAACAAGGTAGGAGAGGAAAGAGATCTCCCCTGCAAGATATCCCAAAGAGCTGGCCCTTCTTTCCAGAAGACTTCTGAAAACCTATCCTTACCCCTCACTGGGTGACGTGCAGAATCTCTAACCAGGAGATTGCCATGATCTGACGGGCATTCCTGAGCCAATTTCACCTTTCAGGATGAGGAGGAAAACTTCAAGCTCCCAAACTTATCAGAGCCCAGCCCCACGTGGATGTGAACAGAATGGCTGCTTCTTCATGGGGTCTGGGTGCCATGGATGTTTGGAAGGTAGGGTGATAGCTAGGGCTGGCCTGGGACAGTCCCTATGTAGGCCCGTTGTGCCAGTGTAATGATTTATATATCCCTCCATTTCATTTCAAAAGCAACTTGGTTTAGAGGACAAAGGACATGGTAATCCTACTATCAGGAGAAATCCACAAGGTCTATTACACTTACTACTTTTTGTATAAATTGGTACTAACTCTGAGAGAAGTATTGTTACTTCTGGAAGTTACAGTGAGAATGTGTGATTATCTCAATTTTCAGTGAATCTTGGCATTTATAATGTTAAAGAATTAACACTTAAGGGACACCTGGGTGGTTCAGTCAGTTAAGTGTCTGCCTTCAGCTCAGGTCATGATCCCAGGGTCCTGGGATCGAGTCCCGCACCGGGCTCCTTGCTCAGTGGGGAGCCTGCTTCTCTCTCTACCTCTGTCTGCCGCTCCCCCCTGCTTGTGCACTCTCTCTCTCTCTCTGACAAATAAATAAAATTTTAAAACAAAATAAACATTTAAAAAAATCAAGTATAGCTGGATTGTGGTCCGAGTGGATAGTCCAAAACCCACCTCTAACATTCACCAGCTTTGTGATCTTGGTCTAGGCTTAAATTTCCTGAGCTCCAAAATGAAGCCACTGGACTATATCATTTTCTTTCAAACTCTAACAACCTATTCTACTATAAATATCCATATGCCGTCTGGGAGGCTGGCCAACATTTGTTCTATAGAATTAAAAAGTACAGCTTTTAGATTAGCACGTGCCGACACCGGGCAGGCAATGAGGCACAAGGGAGAGCCCGGGCTGGCTTGGGCGACAGGCTCCCCTCCAGAAGCTCCAGGTTGGAGGTGAGTTTGCCTCCTATTTGCCATCCATAAATCCCCAGGCAGTCTACCATAGTGAGAGAGCCCCGAGGATTGAAGATTTAGAATTGGTTTAATCTCAAACCTTAGCCTTTTTGCTGGTCTGACAATGGCAAGGCGTTGCTCATGTGCCTAAGTCTACCTCACAGCGTGGCTTAATTTCTATGGTGAGGATCCATTCTACCAGGTGATAGACGCACCCGCCAATTCAAGGTGAACAGATCCCACCATATACATCCATGCAACCCGGAGAATCATCCTTGGTTCCTGTCTGCCAGACCCCGTCAGGACCAGACTCTGGTCCTCCTTCCAGGAGTAGAGTTTGACGGGGGATGGGCGGGATAGGCAGGGCCCAGAAAACGTTCTTAGAGTCCTCACCTCTGCTTCTCTGGCCCAGAGATATTTCACTGGCTCCCTGGAGCAGGGCAGCCAACCTACCAAATAAATATGTACCTTCCCCAATCATTTTCCTGGATTTAATCCTTTGCTTTCTCCCCTAAAGACCAAGCATTTGAAAAAAAACGTTTTTTTCCCCCTCTCTTTCTGCTTATCCTTCCTTGAGAAAGTCAATACAATATTCTGGTTCCCCGAATCAGATAAAGGCCAAAAGATACAGGAAGCACCACAGAAAAAGCATTAAATTTTTACAGCAATATATGCTCTAAAATTTTAATTAGTAGTCTATATAAAACGTTCAGCACCATGCCTTGTGCACTGTACACACTCAGCTGTAATTAGCAGTATCTGGTCTGCAATGTTAAAGCATATTTATAACATATGCAAAATGCCTGACATGTTCAATAAATATCACTCATATGGAAGAAAAACGATTTTGAGATTAATACAAAGACTAAAATTGTTTTTGGAAGAGGAAGTTAACTGGAAATAGTAATTCTTTAAAAGCTTTGAGAATTTGTCTTTCCTATTGCTCACTTTATCTCCTATAAGCCACATCCTTATGCTAACTCCAAGTGTACAATTAGATGTCCCTGGCCTTCATGTTCTGGAAAACAGTATCAGCAAAAAGGCCCATTAAGCCTCCCAAATGACACCTGACTTATAACACTGGCATTAAATCATCAATACACTAGACTGAACGGAATTATTTGCTTTACCTAAATCTAATGGCAGGAAAACGGGAAAAGCAAAAATATAGATTAGGCTGTGGCGAGAACAGATTCAGAGACCTAGGCTTCTAATCATATTCGAGAAAAGTATGAAAATGCATCAGGCTTCTCAGATTTCTTCCAGCTCCTGGGGCTACTTCAGTAAACAAAACGTGTCTGAGGGAGGTGAAAGTCATTCTGGCTAACGAGCAGGACACAATCTATCTCCACGGCCAATGGTTTGAGTCAAGGGCACTGGGGTGGCTCTTGCAGTGAATGTGTGGGACTAGGTGAGGAAGACCAAAGAACCTTCACTAAGGCTAGGAAATAAGGTTGGAATTAATAAAGGAAACTATCACACTGTTGTGTGGAAAGACTATGTTAAATTCATTAAGTTTTAGGGTTAACATCTCGTGCAAAGTCTCAAAGAATACAGAACTGGAGTTCTGTCTGTCTGTCATTTCATCACCAGTCTCCTTACTAGATAGTGCCCTTGAGCGTAAACATGTTTGAGCTCTACGTTTGCAGCACACACCTGTGGGCAGACACCTACCCCGTCATGCCCTGTCCTCCTCTAGCTTTACCTCATTTCTCTGATCCCTTGCAGAGGAAAGCTTTTGGAAAGAACCATCCAGGAATACCGCTGTAGGAACACTTCTTCTTCAGTCCACTTCAATCTGGCTTCTGCTGCCAACTCTCGATGAAACGGATTTTGCGAGGTCACAGTGAGATCTGTCATGATCACGTGTCCTCTCCTAGCCTCATTTGGGCCTCATTGGACACAATGGGAGCTCCCTCTTGTTGACATGCTTTCCTCTCTTGGGATCCGTGGCTGGACAACCTCCTGATTTCCTCCCCGGTTTAGGGTTCTCCCCTCTCTCTTGAGTGCATGCCCTGGATAGTCTCATTCACTTCCATGCCTTAAATATATGGGTTTGGTAGAAACAGACGAAATGTCTTCGGCCTTGCAGGACCTGGCAGGATGTTGTTTCTCTGGAGAGGAGGCAATGCAGTTCACCTGCTGCCCCCTAGTGAGGCGGCTCGGGATGCCCGCTGAACTGTGGCACTTCAGGGGAACATTCCTTCAGTATCCAGGCTGAAACTGTCAAGCTGGTTCTGAGCTTCTGTAACAGGGACCAGGAGACCAGATCATGATGGCTTTCCTCCTGACCTGGCTCCAAAGTGCATCCCTAACACTCACTAGCAACTTCACGATCATGGAGAAGGGAAAGGCAAAGGAAGTCGACGGGACAGGAGAGGAGCGGGGTGACACAGGGGCATGGCCACCTCAGTAAGTGTTTCCAATACCTGATAAATTAGCCCCGGGCGCCAGAATACCCTCTCTGTTGCCCTCTGCTGTAGAGACGAGTGAAGACAGCAGCGGGGAGAGACACCACTCGGATCAGAGGCACAGACTGAAAAAGGAATGTGATGCAGGCCACAGGGTGACCCCGCTCCTTGTGGGCTGCAGGAAAGGCAGAGGAGGTATTTTTGTGGTTTGCCAGGGAACGAAACACTCACCATGGGTAGCAGAGGTCCTGAGCACAGATTCAGAAATTTTTGTACATCATAGAAGAAATCTTGAATTTGTAAGTCATACATATCTTGAATTTACAAATTGTGAAAAAAAATCATTTTTTAATAGATTTATCATAATTTCTTTAAGTGGGAGTCATCCATAGTCCACCTAAATATTTATCAAAACAGTTAACCTATGACAAATACATATATTACATAATGCAAAAGTCTTCACATGTGTATCTGCGTGTTTCACTAGAGTTGAGTTTTGAGTAAGGAAATCTGAGGAGAAGAGCCAGAACTTGCCCTGTTTTGAAACGATTCTGGGTGCTGCATAGGCAACAGAATATAGGAGACCAAGGTGGCAGCAAACACAGCAGTTAGTGGGAGACTTTGCTATTCTAGACAAGATAATGGGGGCTCTGACTGGGGTGGCAGCAGTGCAGATGGTGGTGAGAGGTCAGATTCTAAGTATATTCTTAAATATAGAACCAGTGGGATTTACCGATTTGCTCAAATTGAATGTGAGAGAGGAAGAGACAGACTTATCTCCAGAGTCAGGGATCACTGGGGTGGTTTTGGAACTGAGCAACTAGGAGAATGGCGTTGCCATTAGCTGGGATGGAAGGGTCCAGGGAGGAGGGGAAGTAGGACTGGGAGAGAAGGGATTCCGAGTTGCAGATGCTCAGTTTAAGATATCTGCTGGGCATGTGATGGGAGATGCCGTGTGGCAATGGAACATGAGTCTGGAGATCGGGGGAGAGGCCCCTGCTGGAAACACCAGATTGGAAGGAGTCAACATACCGTGTTATTTAAGGCCATGACAGGATGCGTTCCCCAAGGATGGAGCCTTGGGCACTCTGAAGGCTAGGGAGAAGAGGAGGAACAGTAAGCGAGTCCGAAGGACACTGAGGTGGAAGAGAGACAGTGAAGCCAGTGAAGCCTGAGAGAGGAGTGAAGCCTGCCGAGGTGGGGTGTCAACAAACAGCTCTGGGTGGTTGATTCCAACAATCTGAGCAAGGGACGGGGAGGGAGCAGGCACAAAGACTTGGACACACTATGAAGGCAAAGTGTGAGGGTTTAATGAAGACTCTGGTTTTGACCAGGGGAGTGATACAATCACAATGTGCTTTACACTACCTTGGGGCCGTCCCATCTAGAGGCCATGTATACCCCGTAGTGTGATATCAGGTGTAGTGGCAGAGAACGGATTCCTAATTTTTGCTTATATACTTTGCATTGTTTCATTAACTACAATCACGTGTCCCTTTTGTAATTTAAAAGCTATTAAAGAAAATTAGTTAGAAATATGAGAAGACTAGAAACTAGTAATTGGAAAGTGCAGAGTAACAACAACACAGGAGAGACATGACAGGGTTAGAATGAGGACACTGGCAGGGAGACGGAATGAAGTCAGACACCAGATTTTCAGAATCTGATGATCTGCTAGGACACAGTTAAAGAGGAGGCAGGAAGCTGGAGGGGAGTGCTAGTATGCTCAGAGGGGACACACGCCTCATCACCAGCCTCTCCCAACCACAATATACTGTGAACCCTCCTGGAGACTTACTCTCTGAAAGTACTTGGTAAAATGTCTTCATGTCTTGAGGGCAGGGGACAAGCAGGGAGGGGGATCATTTCCAATATTCAGAAAAATTAACTAATCAGTTACATGAGTGATTTAATTCCAACTCATAATGCTTTTTTCCCCCCGACAATAAAAAACTGGTGGTATGAACTAATAAAATGTATTTCAAAGAGGACTTTGAGGGGACAACCTTTTCAAAAAAAAAAAAAAAAGTAACACTCTTTTAGGATGCTGTTTCCTAACAGAAACTAGGTATTTGGTTTTGCCACCTACTTTGGGGATCTATTTTATATGACATTTAGCAGTCCAGGCGAGAAGTGACCCTGGCCACATATGCTCCCCGGTTCTCCCTGCATGAAGAGCGCGCTGCTGAGTCAAAGGACACGGTGTCAGCTGGGACGCACGATACACCTACGCTCAGTAGGCAGTGCAAGACCCGGGGTGTGCGGACTTGGCCTCAGATTTCATGATTCACAGTTCCTACCTGAAGTATAAAAAGTCTGATGCATAGCACTTCTAAAGCTTATTCAGAGTTTAAGAAATCATCACCTACAGGTAATCCACCTTAGTGTGAATATCCAGATAATCGGTTCCTCTAGAATCTCAATTTCAGGCTTAGAGAGAGCCAAACCTTGAAGAATTATCTATCAGGACTCCAACACTTTGGAAGTTTTAAGGATTTTTTATGACATTGTTCTTCAGTACAGTACCGGTCTATACTATACCGATGGAACTGATTCATTTTACTTCTAGGAATACTAACATGGGTTACTCCATCACAGAATCATCACTATGAAGTCCCACGGGAGAAATGGCCCTCAGGTTTTAGTACCAGGATAGTCGTGTATTTCCGGAACATGGGTCTTACCTTGCGAAGATTTATTCTAAAGGTTCTTTCAAAGGAAAGAACACTTGAGTTGAAGTCACTGCCTGTTTCCAAAAAGTATTCAGGCTAATGTGGCATGCATTTTACTTAAATCTATCTCTAGGTTTTATATTATTTTACCTACTACTGATTTTCCATTTAACTGTAATTCCCTTACTCATCTCAGAGTATGTGTGGTTTTTTTTTTTAAAGATTTATTTGTTTTAGAGAAACAGTGGGCATGCACAAGTGGGGGGGAGGGGCACAGGGAGAGAATCTTAAGTAGATGCCCCACTGAGCAGGGAGCCTGATGCGGGGCTCCATCTCAGGACCCTGAGATCCTGACCTGCGCCTAGACCAAGACTCAGATGCTTGACCGACTGCGCCACCTAGGTACCCCTCACAGTGTGTTTTAATAACTTATCTCACTTTTTAATTTTTTTTTAAATGTGGCAGGAAACACATAAAATAGCAAACTTCGGTTCAGGACAGATACATGAAGGGGGCAGGGAAAGGGAAATTTGAAATGAATTATATTAAGTTAAAAAGGCCATTGCTAGGGCGCCTGGGTGGCTCAGTGGGTTAAGCCGCTGCCTTCGGCTCAGGTCATGATCTCAGGGTCCTGGGATCGAGTCCCGCATCGGGCTCTCTGCTCGGCAGGGAGCCTGCTTCCTCCTCTCTCTCTCTGCCTGCCTCTCTGCCTATTTGTAATCTCTGTCTGTCAAATAAAATAAATAAAATCTTTAAAAAAAAAAAAAAAAGGCCATTGCTATAAAGAGATAAGATGACAGAATGAAAAATAAAGTAAAAGGTATGTACATGTTCTGTATACCAGTGAATTTACTCACATCTCCTTCTAAAAATCTCTCCCCAAACTATAAAATACAAATCCCATGAGCCATCTAAGGAATTCTCAAAGTCATTTTGATTTAGTGTAAAATGTGAAGAGCTATTTCTAAGTAAATTAACATCACACATCCCATATAAAATGGATTTCACCAAAGGCAATTTTAATTTGCTAAAACAAAACAAAACAAAACTGAACAGAACAAACCTCCTCTTACTGCCATCTTAGAAAAACAATACCCAAAATTCAAGTAACCTATTTCCAGGTGTTACTTAAATGAAAGTATCTGTGTGTTTTTGTGTAAGAAAAACCGCTGGCAAACAAACAAAATCAGAAACAAAACACATAATTCTTGCAAGGAATTTCGAATCATTTGTTTTTATTTTCCTGTACTGGAAATTTTACGTTTAGTTAAAACCTTACAGTATAACAGAAACAGACATGTTAGTCCATTGTGCCTCTGTATAAACAAATATTTTCAGAGTTTACTCCTGGTATTTTCTTCAAATTGCCCACACAAAACTAACTGCTTTGAGAGAACGTTTTAAACTAGACTGGTAATTTAAAAACAAGTTAAAACAAAGAATTTTCCTCTCTTTCAGGACAAATGTTTTATATGAAGTTATCCTCTTCCAACACCTTTGGTCTTAATTCTGGGTGAACCAGGACGGTCGCTTCCTGTCTCGTTCAATGATTCTCTTACCAAGATCTTGTTCAGAGGGTACCTCTCCTGCGTACAGCACCACAGTCTCCACAGAAGGAGCCTTAAAAGGGCCCCCTTCTTGTTTTCCCATCTGTCTTCTGATTTCTGCAGTCTCCTTGCACACCTTCTCATAGCAATAGCCACAAAGGACGTGTTTCAGTTTCAGGTGACCACATTCAGGACAAACATCAATATTGTTCTTAAAAAAAACAACAACAACAGAAACATATTTTGAGAAGAGGCCTAATACTGCATATGCAATCAGACAGGAATGATGCTTACACTTGAACTCTATTGGACTGTTCATGTCGCATAAGGTCATAGACCAGTTCAACCTCACTTTAATTTTTTTTTTTTTAAGTAGGCTCCATGCACATTGCAGAGCCCAACATGCGGCTTGAACTCATGGCCCCGAGACCAAGACCTGAGATGAGAAGAACTGGACATGCAACTGAGCCACCCAGGTGCCCCTCAATGCCACTTTAATAGGGGAATTGAGGATAAACAAGTTTAAATTAATAGAGAAAGTGGGACTAGAACTCAGGTCTACCAACTATGAAACTGGTACATTTTCACTTAAACACAGCAGCCATATTATGTAAAATGATACTCTATTCCCCCCACCTTCAAATACTGAACATCTAATAAGGAGTCCTTCAACACAATGGGGGACCCCGACAGGCACCATTGTAATAAGAGACCATAGGAAAGGGAACTCATTTTTTGCCCCCCTGGGGAAAACAAGATGACAAACATTACAGTTGGCTTCCCCTAATGTATCAGTGTAACTTAAATTTCTGTATGAAGCCTCTGGTGTACTACAGTACATGGTGTAACAGTTGGTATATAATGTAATTTTTCCTTTTATGAATAACACTGATTATTCCTTAATGTAAAACTCCCTTCTTATGCTACAATTTGATAATGAGTTTTTACACTCACTTCAATAAGACAATTATAACCTCTTGAAGAAATGTTTTCAATGTGCTCTAAAGGTAGATTTGCAGTAGAAAAGAAAAATTGTAAATAGGAGCATCAAAGCAATTCCAAGCACTTCATAAAATTAACATAGAAAGGTTTGTGAGGCAATGACAAAGAAGAGTTTCACCTTCTGAAAGGAGTAAAGAATCTTGCAAATGACCTGCCTCACCAACTTCTCATTTTCCTTGCTACACTGGACGCTGGATTGCATGTCTAATTGGAGGTATGGGAGCAATACCCAGTCGGAGCTCTCTTCCTGATCAAAGTACCGGCATAATATACTACGTGTAGCCAGAAGCAATTCAGTGAAAAAAACGAGTCCACAGGGGGCTAGTCTTTTCCCTCAGAATAAATGCAGTGAGGGAATTCATGGAACAGCTTAATCTCATTCCAAAATTATAAATTCTCTCAATCAAACTTATGTATTATTGCTTTAATGACATACTTTTCAGCCCCAGACTTTAAGTCCAGTTCCAAACGTGACTCAGTAATACTTTTTGGCTTAAGTTCTAAGGGCATGGTTTAATAGTGAATGTTGGAAGTTTATGAAAGTCAACTCTGTTCTTGAGTTTCATCTGCCCTGTGCTCCTGCTGTGGAAGGTCATGGAGCAAACAGTAACTCAGATCATGACTGTTAAAAGCATGAGTTAACAAATCAAAGGTTACAATGTAATTCTTGTTTACTAGATCAATGAAGAGTATATCCACAGGGGCAGGGAGAAGGGGGAATGGGTATGGCCACCTGGAATTGTCTGAGGACAGGAACACACCAGAAAGATTCAAGAGAAGAATGTGAGTTCAAAAAAATCAGAATTTGGGGCACCTGAGTGGCTCAGTGGGTAAGACTCTGCCTTCGGCTCAGGTCATGATCTCAGAGTCCCGGGTTTGAGCCCCGCATGACTCTGTGCTCAGCAAGGAGCCTGCTTCCCCCCTCTCTCTGCCTGTCTCTCTGCCTACTTGTGATCTCTCCCTCTCTGTCAAATAAATAAAATCTTAAAAAAAAAAAAAGAAAAGAAAAAAGATTCAGACTGCCTAGGCTTACATCCTGGCACTACTACTTAATAGTTGTTTGTGACTAAAGGCAAATTCTTTTTGCCTCAGTTTCTTCAATCCTAAAAATAAGCAAAGCTATATATACTTTGTAGGGCTATTGTGAGGATTTGGTAAGATAATTCACATAAAGCACTTAGACACTTCAAGGGCACTAAATAGATAAAATCCATTTTATGGATAGATAAAATCCATTTTTATGACCAACCTAAGGATTATCTTTCACAGTATTTTATTTGTCACAGTGAAGGACAGAATAAACATGTAAGGCTTAGTAAAACTTGAGATCCAATATACCTACTGCTTCTGAATTTAATTTTAGACTCTGCTATGATTAAGATGTTTACCAACATATGACTCCAAATCACCAGCTCCTAACAAAAGTCACATAGGTTTTTCATAACCCAGTCCTTAATCCAGACTCCAAACTCTCTCCTTGACTGTGGTCCTAACATTTAGGCTACAGGACAGTAGACATATAGACATACACAATGAGAAAGCTGTATTTTATTTAGGCCAGAGGAAAGTACATGTATAAGCTCTAAGAATGATTTACTCATAGGCCATATAAGTACTAAGAGGAGATGCAGTGGTGAATGGGAGAGAAAGCACACCCACAAAAATCAACATATTACCTTAACTTTAATAAGCTTCTGAGGGTTTCTTCTCCTACAGCGGTTAACTTCAATGCTGCGTCTATTCTTCGGAGCTGCCATCCAAAAGATACTATCTGAAAGGCTGGGAATCTCCTTACTTCCATTGGTGTCATCTGCTGGTTCTGTAAATACAGCTGGACCTTGGATTGCTAATGCTGGCCCTACAAAAACAAAACGTGGAAACAAAGAATAGATTTCTAGTTTCTAAATGACTCTCTACATATCATTCTCTTAACAACAGTGATATGGCAAGAGACATACATAAAATTTAGAACACTACAAATCAACAGACATTAAACAGAAGCCTTAGCTATTGAAATACACTGAAATTCAAACAATGCAATTTTAAACAACGTGAATATAATTTTTTCTTAGAGGCATCTGCTGAAATGAATCAGTAAAATTTTACCAAGAATTTTTCACTTTCTGAAATATGTGAACTCAGGTGTTTAGTAGTAAACATGAATGAATCACTCAAAATGTCCACATTCTACTTGGTAAGCAGTTCCTATTTTACAAGTAAATCTAAGCCTGAGGTTCCCCAAATAGATTTCTAACTTGCATTCAAATAACTGCATCATGGCCCCTTTTTATTATATTCCAACTGAGTTACTTCCTTTGCCATATAATTTGGTAGGCCCTTTAAGTCACTTAGTTCTTCATAGTATGTGATTACTGTTTGTTCTCTAAAGAAAAGAACTAGCTCACCATTCTGCATGATATTTACTTATACTACTATCAACGTTTCAGTTGTTTTTCTACATTGCTTATAAAATCAAAGAGATTCCTTTATCCTTTCCCTGCTATTCCTCAGACCTGGAAGATGTCTTTTGGTTTCAGGAACTCTTAAAAATATACAAAGCTAGCATTTAGCAACTGGTATTCCATTCTAACAGATCTGAAAGAATTGCGAGCCAGAGCTCAGTGGTTAGCAGCACAGGCTCGGCCCGCCCGTGTGACCTTGGGACTTTCAGGAGCTTGCTTCTTCCGCTAAAAAGGGGTGATACCTAACGGGATGGTGCGGAGATTTCCCAGGAAGCACCGGTAGGCTTTGGCTTAGGGTGGGCTCTCCGTTCAGACTCCCTAGACAATATGTTCGGGACACCTTAGAAATAAGCGTAGAATGTAAATGAGAAAGTAATGAGAATTTTAACCTCCAAGATACTTCTAACTAAAATTCGTTGCCGAGGAAAACACAGAGACCAGGAGGATTCAGCTGCAGAGCTCAGACACCACAAAGGAGGACAAACTGCTTTAGGGGGTTGGAGTACTGAGATGGAAACAGGATCTAGATAGCGGCGACCCCGATCTAAGCGAACAAACTTCGATTACATTCTGTGTATGAATGGGACAATCAGACGATTTTTTCTGTTTTTCGGGGTTGGAGGAGGCAAAACCAACTTCTACTTTCCAAGTAAGGAATTATCCCGGACAACGTCTCCTACTGGCCGCGACGGATCAAAACGCAGGAGGAGAGCGAAATACAAGCTGTGCCCACAAAGCTGCCTGGGGTCCCCTCATCCGATCTCTCCTCCACGGCGGCCTTCCTTACGTACCCCACGGAGGACTGGGTAAACCTGGCCCGGTCTGCTGAAGTTTCCGCTGTAGTAGGTCCCAACAGCTCCGGAGGAGTCCCCGGGCGGCCGGCCACCGCGGAAAGACGAGGACCAGCATGGTCGACGCCATCTTCCTCGCCGCCCGAAGACCACTCCCACCTGGCTGCTGCTTTCCGCGCCGCCTCGAGCATGCGTACAGACGGAGAGTCCGGCAAACCTGGCTGCTAGAACTACATCGCCCAGCACGTCCCTGGAGCAGCTCTGACTCTCCTCCAATCAGAGAGAGAGAAAGGAAGGAGCGGGGAGGGGAAATGAAAAGAAACTGGTTCCAGTGCGCATGTGTGGGGATGTGCTTTGGCACTCCAGGTAAAGATGGCGGAGCGCGGTTACAGCTTCTCGCTGACTACGTTCAGGTATGAAAGGGGCTCCCAAAGTCCTCCGCGGAGCCGGGGTTGTAGGAGTTCCCTCTGTCCGGATTTTTACGTCCTAGTCTCTGGGTTGATGCTTCCAGGGGGCCCAGTGGCAAATAGGGATGGAAATGCGACTTTGCAAAGTCATTTTCTTGGCCCGCCCGCGGCCTGGGAGCAGCGGTGCCGGGAAGCCGCGGGAACGCGGGTTTGGGGATCGAGGGCGACCTTGGGGCTGCGGGCGGCTGAGGTCCTCAACCAGGGATTTACTTTCACTTTTAAGACTGGCGAATAAGGCAGTTTTGGATTAGCTGCCTCCCGGTGTCCCGTTCGGAACTCAGGATTTCCTTCCTGACCCAAGTAGGCCTGATTGGGGAGCTTCTGGACCTTGGAATCTTGTCGAGTCTTTGGGGTCCTTTTTCTTTTCGGAAAACCTCATCGTTACAGTTTGGTCTGAGTATTAGTCTCCGTTTGTTACTTCGAAATCTCTTCCCGCTTTCGGTTTCTTTCCTGCCCCGGTTAGAAGTTTAAGGACTAAAAATGAAAGTGCGAATCTTTCTGCCCCCCAATGTTCGTGGGCCCCAGGCTAGTAGGCTGCATTTCCGTTTTGGCGATTTTGGGGGTGGGGGGAGGATATGTATACTTTACAAAAAATTGTAGGCTTTTCTATTTTAGGACAAAGGATTAATAATAATATATTTTTCAAAAATATAGTTGAGATAAACTATTGTTCCAGATGTAAGAAAACCATCAGCCAAGAGTTTAATAAATCGACCCGGGAATGACTTAGTTTGACCATTTTCTTAGGGATCAGTAATGTGCCATTTAGTTGAAATGTTCTATCTGACAGCTAGCGAAGGCAAGCGGGATCCAACTTGTTGAGTACTTTCTGTGTAGGTGCAATTTAACCTACTCCACTTCTTTCTACTACCATGTGTGATAAATGTTATTTCAACATCTTACTGATGAACTAACCACAGGTCGAGCAAATCAAAACTTGTCTGAGGTCATAGATGAGTAGCTGAGTTCACGTTAAAACTGGGTTCTTTCCAATGACAAAATTAATACAGTTTCTATTACTGTATGGTGTCTTTTTAAAATACTAAAATACTTTCCATATCCTTGGTAGTTTTCAATAATAAATGATTTTTTTAAGCCTTTGTAACCATATACAATGATAGAGAACAGTACTTGCTAAATAATCACTGTTCATATTTGTGAACAAAGCAAACTTGGTTCTTTAAAAAAGTATAATCTTTTCTTTAGAATAAGTGGAGCTGAAACATCATCAGGGGCTGGATCCATCTGTAATAATTTATTAAAATAAACTTGTTTTTTAACGTAATAGTTCAACTCTTAGATTGGAATTTTTGTTTCTAGGCTGTTTTACTCAGAATTAAACTATTAATGGTGGAAGTTATGAGGCTATAATATAGGATGAAAAGGTGTTCTTGTGGATTACATTCAGTTGAGAATATTGACAATGAGTAAACAGTGTGTCTACTAATTAGTGTCTGCTAATGCATTCTGAATAAAGTTTTTCTCTTTACTCAGAAATTTTTATTAAAAGAGAGTAAAAAAAGAAACATAATTGTAGATTGGATAGTCGGGACAAGGCCCTGCGTGTGGGGGTGAATTGTTAGACCATAGGTGAGAAAAGCCAACTGTTTGAAGATGTAGGGGTAGAGAGACCCATGGACAGAGGAAAGAGGATATGTGAAAGTCCTGAAGTTGGGGAAAAACTTGAACTACAGGAATTGAAACTAAGGCCAGTGTGCTAGAGTATGGTGGGCAATGAGTTAGCGTGTGTAGGGCCACTGTAGGCCAGAATAAGAAGTTTGTATTTTAAATGAACCAGGAAGTTGCAGAACTGAAGTGAGAGGTAATGTACAATGGTATCTCTGGCTTGGGAGATTGAAGTAAGGGTAGAAAAGAGGAAAAACTAGGTAGAAGTCAGTTATCCCAGGTAAAGATGCTGGTAGTTTGGAATGGGCCAGTGGCATGACTGACTAAAAAGATGGTTGATGGCTCAGTGAGCTCATAGACTGGTAAGCTTTCATATAGGAAGATGCAATGTTAGATGTGTATGCAGGTGACTGTGGGAACAGAGAGAAGGTTTATTTAAGTTTACGTGAGGCTTTAAAATGTTCTCCGGGAGTATTTGAGCTAGATCTCGGACAATTGAAAACTGGGTGGATCCAGTGAGTCATGATGTGTTTATTGAAATAGTGACTAATAAAGTAAAACATGTACAGCCTAATTTTAAAAATTTGAATACCTATTGATGTTATTTCACTCAGGTTAGCTAGTTTTGTCATTTAAGAGTTTTTAAACTGCCACACCTAGGCTTATTCCGTACATAGGTTTAGTTGTGTCTCTGCCAGCCAAATGATTGTGACTCCTGGTACTAGGTTATATGTTAGCATACTGACTGAACTCAGTTTCTTCACACTTTGTTGAGGAAGACAAACATTGTAAGAATAATTTAAGCATGATGACTCCTAGCCAGAGGGGAAGTATGGGACATCATAGGCATATGTGTATGTGACTCAACCTAGTCTGAATGGTCAGGATAGCTTCTCTAAGAACATGGCATTTCTACTAAAGATTGAAGGGTGACCAGGAGAGAGTTCACCAGAGGAAGGTGAAATGCATTCCAGGCAGAGATGTTAGCTTGTCAAAGGGGTTTTTGAGTTCTAAGAGTAGTCTGTGTGTCTGGAACAAAGTTGAGAATTGAGTGATAGAGTATCCATAATTTTATGAAGATGAAATAAAAGACCTTCTGAAACTCAAGGTTTTATTTTCATTAGTAGACCGGAGATATGGACCAAGCTGTGCCATTCTAGACAAATTACTTTCACTCAAAACCTTTTTCTTTATCTGTAAAATTAGGTTAGTCTGGGAATTTGTGATGTTTTAACTCATCAGCGGGATTGAAACAAAGTATATTAAAAGCCAGTTCAGGGCTAGTATTTGGCTGTGAAACCCATGGACTCAGATATGTTATATATCATCAGCTCATAGCTTCGTGAAATAGCCTTATATAGAAAATATTTTGTCATGGGTGATAACTAGGTCTTACATCTTAGGCCATGCCTACCTTATAAAATGTGTAACTCTACCCATACAAAATATATGCTGTTGTATGGTATTTAACAAACACACAGATGTTCTAATTACATTACTATTTGGTATTTACTTATTGCTAATTTTGTGCCAGGAACAAAAGGCATCACTTCATTTAATCTTCACAACAATCTTTTGAAATTGTCCTATTATCCCCTCTTTATGGATGTGAAAACTGAGACACAGTGGGGTTAAGTAATTTTAAGTAATTTTAAGTAATTTGAAGTCACAAGGTTGGGAAGTGGTAAAAGGCAACAGTAATGATGGCTGCTGCTTTGAGAGGCGGACTGTGGGGGGCGGGGAGGAAAAATAAGTGCTTAACTATGAATAAGTTCAAGTTGCCTGGTAAACTCAGTTTCTGTACAGCTTTATAATGTGAAAACTCAGCTGTTCTTTGGTATTTGGTTAATGGATTTGTCTTACATATCTGCCCTCTCTCAGAGATGTTTATATTATACATATTTGAGGATATGTGAATTTAGCAAATATCTTTGTTTCTTTTTAAGCCCATCTGGTAAACTTGTCCAGATAGAATATGCCTTGGCTGCTGTAGCTGGAGGAGCCCCTTCAGTAGGAATTAAAGGTAATTAAATGTTTCATTCTTTTCAGATGCCTTTTAATAGTTATTCTAAAGTTTTTTTGGAATTAATTAGTAATAATACAAATAAATAGCTAGGGAAGCATAATTTTTAAGTTCTTTCTGTTGATTTACAGTATTTTGAAGTTTAAAAAAACTAAGCCCAGTAAGTCTAAGAAGATGATTAAAATATATATTTTTTTCAAAATAAATGTAGCTCCTTTATCTCTCAGTTGTAATAACCCACAAATGGTCTTTCCCATTGAGAAAACTGAATATTCTTTTGCTTTTCCACTAATTACATACAGTTTTTATCCTTTCGGTTATTTAGAAAACGTTAATGATAAAACTTAATCTAAAGATATCCTTTTTTTCTTTTAAAACCTGTATCATTGATTAAATTTCAAATTCTAAGAACAGTAGCCAAGTAGGCAGAAGTCCGTTATTTTAAAATGTGTGGACCCTTAGGTGTCCTGGAATACTTTAAGAGATGTTGGGTAATGCATTTAGCTTTAGGAATTCCTTATACAGTATAGATGACCAGTGAGGGAAAATTGGATTTATCATTTCTTAGGTAATTTTAATATAGAAGAGGTTTTACAAATAAAAGGAAATAAAGGAGTTTGGGTGAATTGCATCCATAATTAGAAAACTACTGAAGCAGAGTCTTTAAGTGATTAAACCTTTAACGCCTTTTTTTTTTTTTTTTTTTTTTTAAAGCTGCAAATGGTGTGGTATTAGCAACTGAGAAGAAACAGAAATCCATTCTGTATGATGAGCGAAGTGTACACAAAGTGGAACCAATTACCAAGCATATAGGCCTGGTGTATAGTGGCATGGGCCCAGATTACAGGTACTTTTACGCAGTTGTTTATTTCACCATTTTACGAACTGTTTGTAATTTCTACCTTGAGAAAAATCATGGGATGTTTTTCCTTTAACCTCCCAACCCTTTATTTTTGTACTTTGTTTAGCATCGTTGGCAGCTGACTTTAGCTTGCCTGCAGGGACTGTGTTACTTAATCTGTTAGTGCTGACCTGACTGGTACCCCTTGTCCCTAATTTTCTTCCCTTTGTCTTATCCTTGTTCCATTTCCTGTGGCTCAGCTCCTCTGTGTTGCTCTGGTTTCTTCTCACAAATTAACTGGGATCAGATGTCAAAGCAAGACTAACTTGGAGCTGCTTGTTACTGTTACACAGCTACATGTTAGACTTGCACTGTAGGAGAAGAGTCATTAAATAGCCGAGTGTTAACTAAATCTTCCTTCTTCCTTGTTTGTTAGAGTGCTGGTGCACAGAGCCCGGAAACTAGCTCAGCAATACTATCTCGTTTACCAAGAACCCATCCCCACAGCTCAGCTGGTGCAGAGAGTCGCTTCAGTGATGCAAGAATACACTCAGTCAGGGTGAGTTGATTTTATACTTTGAAATGTGTCATGAATTAGAAAAAAAGAAACCATTTTAGAGGAGTGCATGTATTTAAGAAGAGGATTTACTATTCTTGTATTTATTTAATAGAGAATCACTATGATGGATATTTTGAATTTTTAATTGGGTGATCTAGAACATTAAGGAAAACAATAGAGTGGTTTCTTGCTGTTGATATAATTGTAGAAAGCAAATTCTAGATAATGTCTTTTGCCAGTGATTAAAATGCTTCTTTATGGGCAGCCAATTATTGCTGCTTCCAAATTTATCTTTGCAGCCACAAACGATTGTAAGCACATGATGAAAGCAATAACTCTTAACACATCCATATTATTTTAATTCTCTGGAGTCTGGGTGTGCATGGGGATGAGGTAATATAAAGGTAGTTGCTGAAAATGTAAAGCTAGTGGAAAAGCTGCGTTTTTTGAAAGTTCTCATTTTGTTAAGACCCAAAATGTTACTCCACAGTTACCCCCAATATTTGTTTCTCTATTTACCTAAATGATGTGGTTAGTGTTCCTTAGTACCATAAAGAGAATTTGTTTTGAATTGATTTGTTCAGAAGGGTATGAAGTACTTTTTAAGGAACTTAAAAGTCTAATTCATTTTACCCCATGATATGCTTTATTAATACTTAAGAGTATTAATAAATCCTTACTTTAGGTCGACTTTAACACCATGAAGATGCCAAGTAATTTCGTTTTTCTTTTCTTCAGTGGCGTTCGTCCATTTGGAGTTTCCCTACTAATTTGTGGTTGGAATGAGGGGCGACCATATTTATTTCAGTCCGATCCGTCTGTAAGTATGATACATATTGGAGGGATTTGTTAAAGTACTCCTTGAACATCTAATAAAAACAATAACCACAAAAAGTTTAAAATTTAGCAGGATATCCTTTTTTCTTTCGCACTGGGGCTTTAGAATACGTGGAGTAGTATATATGCATTTGCACATTTAAAATGTTGGTGATGCAGTCTTCTGATGAAGAGGGTCTGCCCTCTGTTTTCCTGCCTTCTCTTACTCATGAACTCCACATACTTGAAAAGATTGATTGAAATAGTAGTTACCAGATCTCTTCAAGTCAGTGGAATTTTGCTGCTTTGACAAATATGATGAAAGGTTCGTGTCTAGAGGCCAGTGCTGTACTCCTTGCCATCTGCTTAATCCTGGGGCTGACTTGAATGTGACTTTTCCTGCACAAACACAGATGTAACTCTTGAAGCCATTGTTCTGTAAAGTGGGTAAGTTTGTCTCCTGGAAAGCAGAAGACTGGTATGTGAGTTAGGAGGGGTTTGTAGATGCTACTGCTACTCCACGGCCATCTCATTTGCTGTGAGGAAAACCGGAAGAAAAAAGATTCATGATGAGGAATGGATCTTTCCAAGTGTGTGGCTCATTAAATAATTGCAGGTTCACTCCGTGTCAGTCTTACACTCTAACCTTGTAATCTGAAGAAGCAAAAGAAAACTATTTTGGTTGGTTGTTATTTAATTGAGGAAACTTAAGTATTTTGAGATGTCACAGTGTCTGTTACCCCATCTCTGAGCTGCTGAGGCTAAATGACAAGCCCTCTTCCTTCCATTGGGGTAGCAGAAGCCACCATCGCTTGGATCCAGGTTTCATTTTTTGCTCTTTTCTTCCCTGTTTTATCTAAAAAGCAGTTGTTTCTTTTAAAGTATGTTTGGTATGTTTCTTTCAGTATTTTTCTTGTGTGTGTGCATGGTTTTTTTTTCCCCAACAGATGAGACCATATTATATACAATATATTGCTGCTTTCATTTAACATTAGATTATGAAATACCAAAACTAGGAAAATTTTTTTTAAACTATGAAATATTTTTAACGAGATACTGTCTCTTTTAAATTTATTTGGCAATAATAATAAAGACTTGCTCACCGTTTTTTGTACATGTATGACAGATTTTTAGAGCCCTTCAATCCCAGTAAGCTTAATAATACTTTTGCTTATTTGCCTTAAGTTAATGTTTCCTTTAACCAACTTCTTCACATAAATTGTATACCGTAGATGACACCTGTTCAAAGTGTACGATTTGATGAGCTTTGACAGATGTAGATATCTGAGAAAGCTGTCACCACAATCAAAATACTGACCCTCTCCATAACCTCCAGAAGTGCCTTCATGCCTCTTTGTTACTTACCTTTTGTAAAAGTAGACTATTTTGTGACATATTCCATTGCATTCCAATATTCTGTGAACTTAGAAGTCAGAGACAGATTTATACAACTAAAAAAGAAATGGCAGGGTGATATAATAAGATTAATGATTTAAAATATGGTTTATCCTCTTCCTCATTAGGGAGCTTACTTTGCCTGGAAAGCCACAGCAATGGGAAAGAACTATGTGAATGGGAAGACTTTCCTCGAGAAAAGGTAGGCTAACTATAGCTAGATTTAGCAAGCTTACTTCATCGTTCTCCACTCTGTTTAAATCACTAACATTATACAAATACTCATTTGTGTAGCCTAGTTACAAATAAACAAAAGCTTCTCTTCACCCTGGCTTCCTAGTCTTCAGTATATTAACTGGTAATATTATGTATTTCTTATGAACTTTTTTTCTTACATTCTTACAGTTGTTTCCTAAATGTTGTTTCTATTTTTTATCTTGTTTCTCCTTCTACTTTATTTGTTTCTAAAAAAAATAAAAAACTCTTGGAATTGGAGTAAGAAATTTGGGAGGAAAGTTTAAAGGAGTTAGTGGTAACAGTTTACATTATAACAATTACAGAAATTGTGAAGCCAAATACCTGGTAGTAATGGTAGATTAAATATATGATATGTGTGCTTGATGAAAAGTGGAGTACTATGTAAAAATCAACAACCTAGCACAACAACCTGCTCTTATTTCCAGCCGTATTCCGGCTTGAGCATTAGTCCCCTAAAGTGTGTCCTGCGTTTTGAATGGTAGAAATTTGTAACTGACCAGAACCAACAGATGGACCTTCTCAGTACATTTTTCACATAATGTTAAGATGACTAAAAATCTTAAACCTGGGATTAATTGGTAAACTTAAATAATTTTAAGATCTTTCTTAAAGCATTTTCCTTTTACATATTAATAGTCTTCAAACATTTCACATGAAGTTAAAACTTAGGAAAACAAACATAGGAAATTTTAGCAAAGGTCTGACTTCTTTATTTAAAAAATTATAATATTACTACCATATTCTGGGTATATTAAAATATTTATACTCCTGTTAGGTTTTCAAGCTCCATGATACTAGGATTGAATGCCAAACAATTCTTATTTGGGGACAGCTATTGCAATGAGTGGACTAAAAGAATCTGTAGCTTAGTATTTTTAGGAGTGTTTTAGATTTTTAAAAATTCTTAAGCTGCTGCTATCAGGTTTAAATCATAATGTAAATTGTGCCATAAATCATTGTTTTTTCAAAAAATTCTTTAGATACAATGAAGACCTGGAACTTGAAGATGCTATTCATACAGCCATATTAACCCTAAAGGTTAGCATAATTTCTAAAAATGGGATTTATAATGAGTTTATAATTCAGTGCTTGGAAAATTGACCTTTTGCCCTCCCTCTTCAATAGGAAAGCTTTGAAGGACAGATGACAGAAGACAACATAGAGGTTGGAATCTGCAATGAAGCCGGATTCAGGAGGCTCACTCCGACTGAAGTTAAGGATTACTTGGCAGCCATAGCATAATAACTGAGTGACTGAAAAATCTGGAATCTCAGATAATCCCTCTACTCAAACATGTTTAAAGTATGTTTTGTTTTGCAGACTTTTTGCATACTTATTTCTACATGGTTTAATGGACTGATGTTTTTAAAATGACACTTATAAATCATAATAAACTGTTAAATCTAACTTCTAGCTTTTTAGGAGCTAGTGAAATTTTAAAATAGTTATTTCCTGCTTTTTATCACAGTTGACTTCTGGAAACTACACTGCAAAGCAGAATGGTGAAATCACTCATTAGTCTTCATGCAGTTTTGGTTCAGTCAAACCTTGTTACACTCTCTGCTGTCAGATGTTGTCTGTGTGTGTCAGTAAAGCAAAATGCTGATTTTGGTAAACATCACTGCATTCAGAGCTTGGAGAATCTGCAGGCTTTCATGGATTTGTGAGATGATAGGAAGTATAGGTGTTTTGTGGGCACCGTTAGGTGTACATCAGTGAAACCCTAGGACACTGAGGTTGCACTGTGGCTGTGAAGGGTGCTAGGTCGAAGAATGTCCTATAGGAAATCTGTGATGCAAATAAATAAAAAGTGGTGGACTCGTTCCTGTTGGTTTCTCCATCACAAGTAGGTAAATGTATTTAAAGGAGTCCCTTAGATTCTCCTAGACGTTTTAAACTCAAGGATGAACATAAGTGCTAGAAATAAAATACTTAATACTTAAACATCAATGCTATGGCTTAAGGGTCTCCCTCATTCATGTAATCTCAACCTTGGCTGTCAATTAAGACTTACATAAGTAGGCAAATAATGTGACCTCTGTTTTCATTATACAGGAAGACATACTGCTTAATTTTGTTGTTTTTAAGACATTTTTAGGATAAGAGAAATCATTAGTGTGGCCCATAGAACAGAGTTTATGAATATCATTTTTTTTTTTAAGATTTATTTATTTATTTGAGAGAGAAAATATAAGTGGGGTGAAGAGCAGAGGGAGAAGCTGGGCTTGATCCTGGGACCCCTGGACCATGACCTGAGCCAAAGGCAGACACCCAACTGACGGAGCCACCCAGGCACCGCTAAATATCATCGTTTCTTACTAACAGACGTAATAGGCAGTTCCATGATTCAAATGTGGCTCAAAAGTTTTTTAAGATTTAGCTGAGTGTAGCAGAACAGAGTCTTACCTTGAAGTGTTTTGGTTCGGATTCCCAGTTCTGCTCCCCACCATCATGATAGCTCTGTATCTTCATGTAGGTGGCAGTAGACACCTACTGGGATGGGAGGTGGCAGCTTGATCTCTGATGTCAGCATGTTTGTTTTGAAAATCGTATCTAATCTCTTGGTGTATTGAAACTCCATCAGCACCCTAGAAAGAGAACATAGTAGTAGAAAGGAATGGTTTTTGGGTCAGGTCTTAACTCTTTTACTTACTGGCTCAGAGGGTTTTCTGAGGACAGAATTTGATGATGCAGATGAAAGGTCTGCAGGGCTCATGCTCAAGTATTCTGTAAGGTTTAGCTGCCTTTGGATTTGTTCAGGCCCTCTCTAACGTCCAATGTTCAAAAACCAGAGGAATTTCAAAATTCTACAAGTCAAAGAATGGAAAGTAAAGGCAGGCATGTTAAGGAGAAAAGTGTTAATTCCTACTGAAGGCTCACAGAGTAAGTCCACAGAATAAAAGGAGGAAAAATTCATAGAAGCAAATCTGTGTCCATATTCTGTTCTCTGATTCTTCCCCCATTAAATGCAAAGTGTCGTTCAGTTGATGCTGCCTAGAACACTTTTACCTTTGTTTTCAGTTCCTTCTTTTCATTGACCAGAAAAGCCATTCCTTTTGCTCCCAGTTCTTGGGGAATTCAATTGCGACCCCATCCCTAAATGTCTCACAACTCTTCAGTCATTCCAGCTTGTGGAATTGAGCTGGTTTAAACCTCCTTAAGCATCACAGTGCTCCTAATGTTCACAGCCCCTCTCTGATCTTGGTTCATTTTTTATCTTCCCACTCCTAAAGGCTTTGCCTCCGCTTGTTCTGTCCTTTCTCTTTTCTAATTCCTCAGTGAACCACAAACTTAAGTTTGCAAAATAATTATTAGTTACAAAACATGGAAAATGTTTAAATTTATATATTGATCTTTGTGATTACTGAGTACTGGTTCACTGGGCTCTGACTGGGTGATAAGGAGGGTCAAAGGAGTTTTCATCTGTTCATTGATGTTCCTGGATGAAAACTGCCAGCCTAGTCCTTAAAGTCCCCATCTTTATCAGATACCAGGTGAGTGATAATCAGCTTCCTAATAAGCACGAGTGTATTTTAAAAAGTTAGATAATTTTAACACTTCATTTGAGGCGATGCCCCTGAGTTTCATTACTTTTCACTTTTTTAGGTATTCCAGCAAGTACTGTCCTCCATATTTTAAATAGTAGGCTTATGCAGTTCTCCGGATTCCTGGAGGTTAGCCACTATGTAGACTTTATATTCTGCAAGGTGAGAATTTAGAACTCGTATGCTATCCTCACTTTGTCTCTGCCTCAGTTTAATTAGATCACAATGTTCAGTGTAAACGCTTTTATTAATGGCTTTGCAAGTAAACTGTTACTATATTTCCTAAATAAATTTCCTGGAGGTGATAATTGCTTCACTTTTTTGTATTCTGTGTAGCTGTCACCAATTCTGAGATTCCCCCAACAGGATTGTAAAACCTTTTACAAACTGTTTCCCTCAGTATATCGTGTCAAGTGATCTTCACTGTTCTCTCCCTAATCCTCCGGCACCCTTCTTCCCCTCCAGACACCTCCAGAAGTTTCTCTCTCGGAACCCTCTTTCTGCTCTGCTCCAGGCTAGTTGCAGGTTTGAAACTATATTCTGTCTCGGTTGGCTGGGTTTAAAAATTCTAGGTTAGAAATGATCTCCGTGTTTTACAGGCATTCCTCCTAGATTCCATTGTTGCTGATCAGAAACCTAATGCTGTTGTGTATGTGTTCCAGATCCTTTCTTTATAACTTTTTTTCCCTTCCGCAGTTACAACCTTTTATTTGCAACATTGTGAAATTTCACACTGACATGTCCCTTTCTGTGGGTTTCTTAACATTGTGTTGAGAATTCGGTAGGCCCTTTGACTGTAGAAACTAAAATCTTTCAGTTCTGGTCAATTTCCTAGTGTTTGAGAAATGTCCTTTTTTTCCTGTATTTTTTACTTGTCTTTATTGTACATTCTAGTACAGTTTTACCCACCTTTTCCTACTCCTAATTGGTATTTTAAAACTGGGGATACCATTTTTAATTTTGAAAAATTCTTTCTTACACTCTCACCTCCCTTTAAAAAAGTCCTAAAGTCCTCATGTTTCCTGAATGAATTACCTTTTATCTGAGGAGGCTAGTTATAGAATTCTTTCAAAAACCATTTTGTTCTACTTTCTGGTTTACTTGAAATTCCAAACAGAAAAATGTTTGGAAGTGCTGTGTTTGTGAGTTCCAAACCTACTTACTGGGGGTTGTTGCTGTAAACCATTTTTCAGTGGTCTTCCATTTGCTCAATTTCTCCAGAAAAAAATAGGGCTTAGGAAGAGGAGTGTCAGCATCTTGGGAGAGGCAGAGAAGGAACTAACATTATTTCATATTCCACAGAAAAGTGTCCTCCTTCATGTGTCTGGAAGCCCTCTGACGCCCTGCCGTCAGCATGGTAGTTTTTTGCCAGGAGAAGGATGGCTAAATGCCCAGCGGCACTGGACTTGAGAGAGAACTTGAATATTTGTTTTTAAAGGGTTATAAGCAGTGCCCATTTACAGTCCAGCCACACTGCTCCCCTCCCTTCTACTCTCTTGGCACCTGCAGTTCCACGGCCTTTCTGGGGTTCTGCTTTGTGAGTCACTTGCTGCAGACACTGCTCCACTGTGCAAACTTCTCTGCTTATAAAGAGGCTGCCTGGGTTAGATGACCTCTTTGTGGTGGTTAGCTTTAAAATATATCTACCTTAGGGACGCCTAGGTGGCTCAGTGGGTAAAAGCCTTTGCCTTGGGCTCGGGTCATGATCCCAGAGTCCTGGGATTGAACCCCACATCTGGCTCTGCTCAGCAGGGAGCCTGCTTCCTCCCCTCTCTCTGCTGCCTCTCTGCTTACTTGTGATCTGTCAAATAAATAAATAGAACCTTTAAAAAAATAAATAAAATATATCTACCTTTTACTTTGTGAAGAGGATTAAATAAGTTAATATGTGAAAAGCACTTAGAATAACACCTGCCATAAAATAAGCATTGAATAAGTGTTATTATTGCTCTTTGTCGTCTAAAAATGTATAGACATTTCATGTGCAGTCATTTTCTTGTTCTTGTTACTTTTGTGGGTTTATTCCTTTTCCTTTCCTAAGGGTGGCAAATAAGGTTTGGGAGGAGACATACATAGAACTAATGTTAATTTGAAGTCCTTTTAAGAATTTTTTAAAATTAGCTTTACTATATCAAAAGTCCTAAGCCTGTGGTTGACTTTGGACACTCTTACTAGGCTAATACAAGTTTCTTCCTCTCCGAAGTCATTGGATCATTTGTCCTCCAGAAAGGTAGCACACACATCTCTGTTATCACACTTTTCTCTGGAGAGCTCCGAATCGCGCAGAAGAAAGTGCTTTGGCTTGGAATCAAGAGTCCTAGCTCTAGCACTTAACACTTGAGTGAAACCTTTGAAAACGCTGTTTTCTCTTGTATTAAAATGAGCCGAAAATTCTTCCACTGCCTGCCACTTGGTAAGGGGTTTGAGCTTGACGGCAGAAGTACAGTCATTGGGCACAACCGGGAGATAGTCTCCGCCAAAATGCACGACTTCTGCCCCCGGAAAAGTCCAAACCCAGCTAAAGGGTTTAAGCGCGGGGTCAGCCTGCGAGACCGAGAGGCCGGCGCCCTACTGGGAGTGCTGCCTGGCCCCGAGAGCTCCACCTCTGCTTCCCCGGGGCGAGGTTGCCGCGAACTCGCGATCTCTTCCTGATACCAGAGTGGGAGAAGCCGGGTGCCCTCAACAAACATGGCGGCCGCATTAGCGTCATTCTCGCCCGGGAGGCCACGCTCCCGCCTGGGACTCGCGGACTCGGCGTCACCCGGCGCGGGACCACGTGACTCAGGAGGCACCCGAGGCGGCGGCGCTCGCGCGGCCTCAGCTGCTAGGAGTGGGGTGGGGTCTGCCGGGCGAGCATTCCCGGCGGGTCCCGGCCTCGCGCGCGCACGTGTCTGCCTACTCGCGCACGCGGTCCTGGCGCAGCCGGTGAGGAGCCGGGGAGGTGGAGGGAGGGAGCGGGGCGCCACTTGCCCGGCCGGGAGGGGTTGGCCGGCCGGCGAGGCCGGGAGGGGCGGACTCCGGGCCGCCGCGCGCCTCCCATCCTGCCCTCCACGCCCAGCGCTGGCTTTGGGGGCTGCTTGAGCCCGAGTCAGCGTGGCCCGGCTGAGCTGTGCGGGCGGACCCGGTACGGCTGCAGGGCCCGATGCCCGCCCGGAAGGCCCCGCCGACCTCCGTGTCGCCGCGGGCTGCACTCTCGGGGTCTAGTTTATCTTCGGGCTTTTCCTTCCTGGGAGCCAGAACCCAGTTGGTGGGTCCCTTCCGTCTTTTAAAATGTACTGGGTTGACGTCAGATGCAAGAACGAGGCAGTCGGGATTCCGTGGCGGGTGTACCGTGTGCCCGTGGGATAGCACGAGGCAGTCGGGTAGAGGGGACCCACTCGCGAGAGAGGGAAAGGCCAGAGGGCTTAGAGTGGTCATTTTGGGAGACATTTTTGGTTTGGACCATTTGCTAACCAGCTAGTCTGTGTGGATATTTTTAATTTAATCACGCTCTCTTCACTTTCCGAGCCTTTTATAAAAATTGTTCTCCAAGCAAACAGTAAAGCTGCTGATCAGGGAGCTCCTTATGTAGCAGCTTGCCGAACTTCTGCATTTTACCCTGACCCGGGACATGCTGAACGTGGCCTTCAGACTGAAGAAATAAAGGTCTAAAAAAGCGTGTCAGAATCCAACATACCAAAAGAAGAGTTTGGAAATATAGGTATCCTTTCCTTAGTTGTCACAGGAGGAAGTCACTCCAAAATCAGCCATGCAGAAGAAGATTCAGCCTCCATAAGCTTTGTTGCTAGATTGAAGTTGTATAATCCTCAGTGAAGAATTGATTGCCATCATTTCTTAGGACTGTTTCGATTTGCCTTGTTTCTTTTCTTTCCATAGGAAAGGAATAATGCTGTCAGCATGTCTGCACACTCCATGCTCTGTGAACGAATCGCCATCGCCAAGGAACTGATCAAGAGAGCAGAATCACTGTCTAGATCAAGAAAAGGCGGCATAGAAGGTGGCGCAAAGCTGTGCAGCAAATTGAAGGCAGAGTTAAAATTCTTACAGAAAGTAGAAGCCGGGAAAGTAGCGATTAAGGAATCCCATCTGCAGAGCACTAACCTAACACACCTAAGAGCCATCGTGGAATCAGCAGAAAACTTGGAAGAAGTTGTTAGTGTTCTTCATGTCTTTGGTTACACAGATACCATGGGAGAAAAGCAGACCCTAGTGGTGGATGTGGTTGCCAATGGTGGTCATACGTGGGTGAAAGCCATTGGCCGAAAGGCTGAAGCTCTTCATAACATCTGGCTGGGCAGGGGCCAGTATGGTGACAAAAGTATCATTGAGCAGGCTGAAGACTTCCTCCAGGCCAGTCACCAGCAGCCAGTGCAGTACAGCAACCCTCACATCATCTTTGCATTTTACAACAGCGTCTCCAGCCCCATGGCAGAGAAGCTCAAAGAAATGGGCATTTCTGTGAGAGGAGACATAGTAGCCGTTAACTCTCTGTTAGATCACCCAGAAGAGCTCCAGCCCAGTGAGAGTGAGTCAGATGATGAGGGCCCTGAATTTTTGCAGGTGACCCAAGTGGACCGAGAAAATATTCTAGCAAGTGTTGCCTTTCCAACAGAAATTAAGGTCGATGTGTGCAAAAGAGTGAATCTGGACATTACGACTTTAATTACATACGTATCTGCCCTCAGCTATGGAGGCTGCCACTTTGTCTTCAAAGAGAAAGTGCTTACGGAACAAGCAGAGCAAGAGAGGAAGGAGCAGGTTTTGCCACAGCTGGAGGCGTTTATGAAGGACAAGGAGTTGTTTGCCTGTCATTCTGCTGTCAAAGACTTTCAGTCTATTCTAGATACCTTAGGAGGACCTGGGGAGAGAGAGAGGGCCACTATGCTGATTAAGCAAATTAATGTGGTACCTGACCAGCCTTCTGAGCGTGCCTTGAGACTAGTGGCCAGTTCAAAAATCAATAGCCGCTCGCTAACAATTTTTGGGACAGGAGACACTCTAAAAGCCATCACGATGACTGCCAATAGTGGTTTTGTCAGAGCTGCCAACAATCAGGGTGTTAAATTTAGTGTGTTTATCCATCAGCCTAGAGCACTTACTGAGAGCAAAGAGGCTCTCGCCACTCCTTTACCAAAAGACCACACAACCGCAATGAACACTGATGATACCCTTTAAATATTTTCATGGAAATAAGTTATTGATACCAAAGGCTGGGTATTCCCATCTTAAATGGGAAGGAAGAAAAGGTCTATAGTAAAAATAATACTTAGCACTCTTAACCTGTAGAGTTGATTGTGTGTGTCATCTATAAAATACATAACCCAAAGTAGAAAAAGTACAAGAGACAAACGATTTACCAAACTGCCTACGTTTTAGCAACCAAGAAAATACATCTATATAAAGCTTTTAGCTGTGTGACAGTACTTTTATTTGATCGAGTAGGGCAACATCCCCCTAGTGGCAATTGGCATTTCATGGGATGTGGCTACCCTGCATCTCGCATAAAATACCTGGAGAAAACTGAAGCTTGTTTTTTGTTATGTTGGTTCATCATTCATGTGGGTTGAGGCTGGGAAGTTTATAATTAGTTTTTGATTATGAAGTTATGGCCATTAGGAATGAAAAGAAACTTCTTGACTGCGCATGTCAGGCATACTCTGGTGCGTGCATTTACAAAGAGTACATTAATACAGAAGAAAATAAAGTGAATACTGGGCATGTGAAACCCATGAACCGATGTATACACCTTTGTGAAAAGAAAGGTAAGTCCCACTACTGTATACCTGGGACATTTCATGCAAAATACTAATTTGAGGAAATTGTAGAAGAATTACCAAAACATTTTAGAAGAATCCAAATTTTCTTTTAAGTACCAAGACTTCCCATATTGCAAGTATTTGACTTATAAATACTACCTTTCCTCTCTCTTTTGCAAGTGGCAAGTGACAGCTGCATTACTTCACTCTTGTGAAATGGTGGTAGGCGATCCCATGCCTGTTGCATGACACAAGTTGTAATTAAAAATAAATTTTTACGTCCACATGGCCCTAGGTGCTTTATTTGCAACAAAGCAAAGTAGCTTAGCAAAGGAGATACGTATTGACTGTATTTTAAAAATTGGGACATTAAGTCTTAGAGCTTAAGTATTAAGGCAAGCTAAGTGTGGGAGCCTGTATTAGAACACATTGCCACAGCCTGACCTCATTCTTTTGTGCCATCTTCGCTGTTTTGTGAGATGGGAACTCAGTTTCCAGGCCCAGTGTTTGTTGTTGGGGGCGGGGGTTGAATTTGTTTATAGGATGTCCATGAACACTGCAGAGAAATGCGAAAGTAAACTTGGGAATGTTTCTCTTGGGAGCGATTCCATTACTATCCCGGAACACATTTCCTAGGGGAAAAGTTTGTGATTGGGATTCTGATTTAGAATAGAGAGGTGGATTTAACTTGCATTGCAACTGAAATTGTATAGTGTTAAAAATTGGGGTTAGGCCTTTTTGAGTACCTATTAAGGTACTAAGGTGCTTGGTACTGAGCATTTAAAAATTTTGTCTAAAAAAAAAAAAATGAGGAATTGGTTTTTGCTACAAGGAATTCTTAGTCTGAAATGGAGTTGAGTAACTGAAGTGTAGTTACTTTATTGAGTGCTGTCGTGTGCCAGCCACAGCACGAACGGCTGAGCTTTCAGGGAGTAGCAGGAAGAAGGTAGATTTCTATCCCTTTCTTTCCATGATGCATTAATACCGAAGAACTTGAATCTTTGCCAACCGGAATGTATACAGCCACAGCACTCTTGGAAGAAGCTGATTTCTGAAGTGGCCATAGCTGTGGTTCTCCCATGATCATTTTCCTTTCCTGGACATTCAGTGATTACAGTTCCTAATGACGTAATAATGGAAGCAGCAGATACGGACACGTGGTGGGGCACTGGATCCTGGAATATAAAGTAAGAAGCAGTGCCTTCTCTAGGAACACACACACACAAACGACGACATTCGTGTATTAACCTGCCACAGCTGTCCAAAATTATATCTGCAAAGGTGAAAAATAAATAATAAAAGAATGAGCAAAGTTGTGCTTGCTTTGGCAGCACATATATTAAAATTGGAATGGCACAGAGAAGGTTAGCATGGCCCCTGGGCAAGGATGACATGATATTAAAAGAAAAAAGAAGAATGAGCAAAATTGAAAGAATGTTGTTAAATACCAGTTAAAAACTGTCAAGTTCAAAGAATCATATGGCTATAAAGCAAAGCGAATGTCCAAAAGATTATTTTTTTAAAAGATTTTATTTATTTATTTGACAGAGATCACAAGTAGGCAGAGAGGCAAGCGGAGAGAGAGGGAGTAGCAGACTCCCTGCTGAGCAGAGATCCTGATGTAGGACTCGATCCCAGGACCCTGAGATCATGACCTGAGCCGAAGGCAGAAGCTTTAACCCACTGAGCCACCTGTCCAAAGGTTTATGAACATGAAGATGTATAATGTAAAATCTATGGTGAAGTGGTGTGTGAAAGAAAAAGCATGTTAAATCCTCATTTAGAAGGGACTCAACAAACAGCAACTCTGATTGTTGCCATTAAAAAATAGCACAGGGGATGCCTGGGTGGCTCAGTCGGTTAAGCGTCTGCCTTTGGCTTAGGTCGCCATTCCAGGGTCCTGGGATCAAGCCCTGCGTCCGGCTCCCTGCTTGGCGGGAGGCCTCCTCCCTCCCCCACTTCCCCTGCTTGTGTTCCCTCTTTCACTCCTCTCTTTGTCAAATAAATAAATAAATAGCACAATATAATTTGAATTGTCAAACAGGAAATGTGACTGATGGTACAAGTTAAACCAAGCTGACTCGCTTTCCAATGAAGGGTGAGTTTGGAGAATAAATGCAGATCATATATGGAAAGACAAGGCGTTCCCAAGGAAGCATAAAACCCAGAAAGCATAAAATGAGAGACATATAAGGCCAAAAAGGATAAGCCGGGGGAGAAGATAAATTATTGCAGGGAAATATACTGTATCTGTACACTGCTTGGATAAATTTGGAAAACTCAAATGAAATAGGAATTAGACTTGAAGAAGTAGAAAACCTAAATAACCAATAGCCATTGAAAAAAATTGTTAAAGTTACTAAGTAATGACTTCCAAAAAATGTCCAGGTTCAGTTAGCTTCATTAGATAAGTGTTTGCTTACTTTTTTTTTTTTTTAAGATTTTATTTTTATTTATTTGACAGAGATCACAAGTAGACAGAGAGGCAGGCAGAGAGAGGAGGAAGCAGGCTCCCCGCTGAGCAGAGGGCCCGATGCAGGGCTCGATCCCAGGACCCTGAGATCATGACCTGAGCCGAAGGCAGGGGCTTTAACCCACTGAACCACCTGGGCACCCCAAGTGTTTTGCTTACTTTTAAATATCAGATAATGCTCTTGTTCTAAAAAGTAATATGGAGCACAACACCGTAAGCGGGGTGGACAGTATTCAACACAGCAGCCACGGTGTCCTTACCACCCGGCCCCTTTCCTAAGAGGGGAACTCGGGTTTGCTCCTGCTTGACCATGGAGCCTTGGTGGAGGACTGGAGCCCATCTGTGCCATCTCGGCCGGTCATCTCAGATCATCACCATATCCGGAATGTTTTCAAATTCATTTTGTGGAATATAAGCATAATTCTGATACTAAAACATGACATAGTGTCCTAAAAAAAACTGCAGCAAAATTTTGGTTTAGGTCAAATAAATAAAATCTTAAAAACAAAAAAAGAATATATGCACAAACATGGGACGTCTGCATGGCCCAGTTGGTTAACGGATTGCCTTCGGCTCAGGTCATGATGCTTGAGTCTTGGGATCAAGTCCTGCCTCAGGCTTCCTGCTCAGCAGGGAGCCTGCTTCTCCCTCTGACCCTCCCCTTCTTGTGTTGTCTCTCTCTCTCTCTCTCTCATTCTCTCTTTCAAATAAAATATCTGCATATATATAGAGATATATTGATATTGATATATTGATCAATTGCAGGGCCCGATGCCCATCTGGAAGGCCTCGCAGACTTTCTGGTCGCCCCAGGCTGCATTCTCAGGGTCTGGTTTATCTTTGGGATTTTCCTTCCCACGAGCAGATGCTGAGTTGGTGGGCCCCTTTCCTCTTTTTTAAAATGTGCTGGGCCCCTTCCCACGTTTAAAAATCTTTCCTTTCCTACAGCTCAGCAGAGCTCCCTGCTGTTGCTAGATGGGATCTTTCACAATCATGAATCATTGAATAAAGCCAGTTCGATTTTTAAATTCACTCAGGTGGATTTTTGTTTTTTAACCATGGTGAGCAGCATCTACCTGCTTACCTCCATTCTTTGGTGATTTGAGCAAGAAATAAATACTGATAATCCACTGATAAATATACACTTTGCCCGAATTAATGGTACTTCTTTTGTCTTGGAGATGTTTTGCACTTCATACAATAAAATTACTAGTCTCTCTTCCCTCCTGGTTTCTGCATCAGACTCAGAAGTCCTATTGTCATATTGCCATTTCCATTTCCATACTTTTTTTTTTTTTTTTTAAGATTTTATTTATTACTTGACAGACAGAGATCACAAGCAGGCAGAGAGGCAGGCAAAGAGAGAGAAGGGAGGCAGGCTCCCCGCCAAGCAGAGAGCCCGATGCGGGGCTCAATCCCAGGACCCTGGGATCATGACCTGAGCCGAAGGCAGAGGCTTTAACCCACTGAGCCACCCAGGCGCCCCCGCCATTTCCATACTTTTTTTTAAAGATTTTATTTATTTATTTGACAGGCAGAGAGAGAGAGGAGGAAGCAGACTCCCTGCTGAGCAGAGAGCCCGATACGGGGCTCGATCCCAGGACCCTGAGATCATGACCTGAGCCGAAGGCAAGGGCTTTAACCCACTGAGCCACCCAGGCGCCCCCCATTTCCATAAATAATAGATGGCAGTGCTTAACTCCCTATAGCCTTACCAGAATTGCGCTTCTTTTATTTTTTCAGTTGTCAAAAAAAAAAAAAAAAAACTTAATTTATTTGATTACCAGTGAATCTGGGATTCTTAAATATGTTTAATGGTCATTGTATTTCTGCCATAAATTGCTTATTAATATCTTCTTTTCTCAATTGATTGATTTTATCAGTCTTTTCATTGATTTATAAAATCTTTACATAAATTAAGGATTAGACCAGTTATCTATAGTTCTATAACAAAGCAGTCCACAATTTAGTGGCTTAACATAATCAACATAATATTGTTGGGGCTCCTGGGTGGCTCAGTGGGTTAGAGCCTCTGCCTTCAGCTCAGGTCATGATTCCAAGTTCCTGGGATCGAGCCCTGTGTCAGGCTCTCTGCTCAGCGGGGAGCCTGCTTCCTTCCCTTCCTCTCTCTCCCCGCCTGCCTCTCTGCCTACTTGTGTCTACTACTACTGTCTGTCCAATGGATAAATAAAATCTTTAAAAAAAAATTAACACAGTATTGTATTTCATGATTTTATGGGTTAGGAATTCAAGCAGGGCTTGCCTCTGTGATTCTTCTATTCCAAATAGCATTGCCTGGGGTCACTCAGGTGTTTAGCTAGTGGACATTCTGCTCACAAGGCTGTCACATGGTGGGGATGACAGGAAGACCCTGCTCAGCAGGTCCCGCTCCTCCTCACGTTGGCTTTCCATGAGGGTGGTTGGACTTTTTATGTTGCAACTTAGGGATGGAAACGGGAGTGTTCCACGAGGAACAGGAAGTGAAAGCCTATGGTTCTTTAAGGCCCAGTGAAGCCCAGAAACCCTACTCTATCAGTTAAAATAGCGCCAGCGGCTCACTTCAGTGGGAGAGGAAATAGGGCCCAGCACTTGATGGAAAGCCTGTTGTAAAATTTGTGGGCATTTAAAATCCATCATGAGGATTCAAACCTTTTCCCCTTAAATACATTGCAGATATCTTTTCCTGATTTTTTTTTTTTTTTTTTTTTTTTTTGGTCTTTCAATGTTGTGGGTTTTTTTTGTTACACAGATACATTAGATTTTTATGTGATAAAATATGTTGGTTTTTATTTTTCATTATGACTTCTGGATTTTGTGCCATGTTGAGAAAGGCCTTCTCCACCCAGAATTATTTTTTAAAAATTCCCCTATACATCTTTCTGTTATTCAGTTTTATTTCAGTGTGCATATGTTTGATATTTATGTAACTTACATATGAAGTCAGAACCTATAAAATATTTTCCAAAATAAGAAAGTGAGTATCACTCTTTTAGCTCCTTTTATTCAATTATATTATTGCTCTGTCAACAAAATTTGATTTTTTGCTTCCATATTATACTAATAAAATAGCATTTTAGATGCCCCTTAACATAATTTTGAGGACCAGCCCAATATAAATGAGCTCTACTCATAGATGTTTAAAATTTATATTCTGCTAAACCTTAAAAACTATTTTTAAAAAAGATTTTATTTATTTGAGATAGAACGAAAGTGAAAAAAAGAGAAAGCACTACTCCGGGGTGGGGGTGGGGAGGGGCAGAAGGAGAGGGAGAAGCAGTCTCTTCACGGAGCGGGGAGCCCGACACGGGGCTCGATCCCAGGATTGGATGCAAAGGCAGTTATTTCACCGGCTGAACTACCCAGGTGCCCCTAAACGATTGAAAACTATTTTAAGAGCATTTCCACGGGGTCTAACTGAATTGTGCTTCCATTTTTTCTCCATTTTGAGCTCCAGGCAGTTTTTAGGGATATTATCATCGCACTTGATTGTATGTTGAAAGGTTCTTTGGATGTGATCTGTTCTTTTCTCTCTTTCCAGAGTTTTGGCTGATTGTTTGGGTCATCCTAAGAAGAAAGCAATTGCAGATATCACTCTGAGAGATTTCCCAGCTTGGATGTTAGGATTAGCCCAGGAGATGAACCCTGTTACCACAAAACATTTCATTTTAGGAAAGAAATTTTTTTTGCACCTCCAACTATAAAGGTATAGAAACAGAAGAGCCATACAAAATGATAGATCTAAATTAAATATAGATCCAAACTAAAATTAATTTCAAATTGAACATTTCTGTCCTTTTTTTTTTCCTTTGGTGGACAACTACATAGACTAGTGAACTATAGAGCAAACACCCACAATACAGACAGAGGCAGTTATGTCCGTACACACACGTGTGTGTATCTATTTTGCATAGTTTTCTCTCTTTACATTAAAAAAATGAAAATTTTTTCCTATGAAAGTTTCTTCAAAAAATCTCTGCTAAAGAAAATAGTTGTCCATAATTTATGAATTAAGGGTGGATTGTTTTGGAGTGGGGTGTGTGGGTGTGTGTGTGTGTGCGCGCGTGCACACACAGGGAGCGGTCAAGGGGGACGGAGGGTCATGGTTCCTAAATCTTTGGCTTAGAAGACAAAGCACAGAGCTTTTGAGGCCTTATCCTGGGATATTTTGCAGTGGATGAAGAAAGAATTCTCAGCCAGAAGGACTCCCTTAGAAGATGAAGATAGGGCTAATAGCTACAATTTTACTAACAACAGCAATATCAGTGACAATAAAAATGTCCTCTCTGGGCCTAACCCAGTCACAGAGTGAACTAAATAAATTATTATTATTATTTTTAAAGATTTTATTCATTCATTTGACAGACAGAGATCACAACCAGGCAGAGAGGCAGGCAGAGAGAGAGGAGGAAGCAGGCTCCCCGCTGAGAAGAAAGCCTGATGTGGGACTCCATCCCAGGACCCCGGAATCATGACCTGAGCGGAAGGCAGAGGCCTTAACCCACTGAGCCACACAGGCGCCCTAAATAAATTATTTTTAATTTCAATTCTAACTCCATTGTTTTCAATTTTTCTTTTTCAAAGAAAAAATAAAAAAGAAAAAAAGAGTGAGCACAGAGGTGGTTGAAGGCTTAATAATCTCACATTAATCTCATGACATGAATCATTCAGGAGCCCCTCTGGTGTGAAAGACACTGTACTTCATGCCAGGAATACAAAGGTGAATGAGGTCATCTTGGTTCTGGCCCTCAGGGAGCTTTATGTATATCCCAATAATTATATTCTCAGGACTAATGTGCAAAACACACTGATTAGCCTTAATATGGAATTTATAAATTTAAGTGGAATGAATTGTCATTAACTTGGTCAGAAAGTCAGGATGCTTAAGAATCCATTTGCGGGGCTCCTGGGTGGCTCAATGGGTTAAGCCTCTGCCTTCAGCTCAGGTCATGATCACAGAGTCCTAGGATCTAGCCCTGCATCGGCTCTCTGCTCAACGGGGAGCCTGCTTTCCTTCCTCTCTCTGCCTACTTGTGATCTCTGTCAAATAAATAAAACCAAAAAAAAAAAAAAAAAAAGAATCCATTGCTACGTGAACATGTTTTCCTATCTCTGGTGCAAGTAAGAATGTTGGAAATAAAAAGGGCTTTGGGGATCATGTTCCCCCAGCCTATCTCTGAGGTGAAAACAGAGTTCTGGGAAAGGAAGAGGAAGAGAGCCAGAATTCTTGTTTGCTAATTACCAGCTCCTCCCACTGGGGGGCAGCACCACGTAATGGTGAGACCTTAGGAGTCACACAGGCCTGGAGTTCCTTCTTCAGTTTGCAGCTTACCTTTACCTGAGCAAAGGACTTCACCTCACCAAGCTTTAGTTTCCTTATCTGCAAAATAAGAAGAGTATTTATTTTATAGGATTGTTATGAGGATTTAAATGAAATAAGATACTGTAGGTACAGTATTTTAAACAGAGTCTGGGGCCTAGTAACCATCAGTTCTTAGGATCATGCTTCCTATACCTTTTATATGTAATTGCCTTTAATTTTTGTGCTATTTACAGGTGGCCGGTCCCCCTAGGCCCTGGCTATGTTCAAGGGTCAACTGTACTCCCCTTTCTTTCTTCTTTTTTTTTTTTAAAGATTTATTTATTTGATAGACAGAGATCACAAGTAGGCAGAGAGACAGGCAGAGAGAGAGGGGGAAGCAGACTCCCTGCTGAGCAGAGAGCCCAACGTGGGGCTCAATCCCAGGACCCTGGGATCATGACCTGAGCCAAAGGCAGAGACTTAACCCACTGAGCCACCAAGGCGCCCCTATACTCCCCTTTCTTTAACTCCTGGTAGTGAGTGCTTCTAGTGATAATTCAGACATGGCCAGGGGACGAGCTTGTGAGGGTTGAGACTGGCACTCCATAACCCCACACCAAACAGGGTCCTAATAAGTCTTTTTTTTTTTTTTTAGATTTAATTTATTTGACAGAGAGAGATACAGTGAGAGAGGGAACACAGGGGTAGTGAGAGAGGGAGAAGCAGGCTTCCTGCTGAGCAGGGAGCCTGATGCAGGGCTCCATCCCAGGACCCTGGGATCATGACCTGAGCCGAAAGGCAGACGCTTAATGACTGAGCCACCCAGGCGCCCCCTAACAAGTTTTCATGAGGGCTAGTATCCTTTTCTGTGAGGAGGAGCACACTGGCGTGGGATCTTTTCTGTACATCTGGTGTCTTCGGGCCTTAAAAGGGTATGGAGTGGAGGGGAGGATGAGGCCTTTGTGGGCAGGTAACAGTATGTGGGGGGCAGTTTCAATGGTGGTGGCAAACAATTCAAAGACTCCAAGTTCTACAAATCGATAGTGTTCCCCAGATTCAAGACCACTCATTTCCACGTGTGCTATTGGCTAGCTGTTCGACCAGTTCTGGGTTTATCTCTGTCTACCATCGGACACGAGCCCTCCGGTAGGCCTGGTGGGAAAGAGGACGCAGCCCCTTCTCAGCCATGCGCACTGACGCCACCTAGCGGAAGCACGAAGAGCTACACGGCATCCAGTTAACAGGAGCTCCCGCTGTTTCTCATTCAAGTTCTTTGTTAATCATTCGTCCTTCTCAACTAGTGAACGGCCTAAAATCCCTTTTTTGAATCAAAGTGGTGACACAAGTGAAATAAGCTCCTACTAAATATTCTTTGATTTTAAGACGCATCAATATATTATTCAAAGACACGTATGACCACAGTATGGTCCGCAGAGCATTTTGACACATGACGTGCGATTCCATGTTCCGTATTTTACCATGAACAGTACGAACGAAATGAAAATATTTGGCAAGGAGGCCAATTTTGGATGGAGGGAGGCGCCTCACTGTATTTATATTCTTGGTATCATTTTCTGACTTTGTCATCATTCTCTTTGCTCCATTATTAATACCAACGTCTGGTGAGATTCGAGCCCTCTTGGCCTTTCTTCTGTTGAAGATGATTGTGATCTTCGTCTATAAATGCAAAACAAATGGGTAACGTGTGAGCGGGGACCCAAAAGTAAGTTTAGTTCTGACTCCTTAAGAGGGTGCATTTTCTGCTGTGCCTCTCTCTCTCAATTTTGCGCAATGCATATTGAACTAAGGGAACTTACTCTTCCTGCATGATGAACATTGGTTCAAAAGAAAAAAAAATGTGACAGTAGGACAAGGTTACAATCCTGAAGAAAATCCTGCTGGAAGGAAATCATATGGGACATGCTAATAGATCCTATTCATTTTTTAATTTCTAAGAACTGAGGCAGGCTATAGCTTGACTCCCACGAAGGGGTTGCTCTTATTGCCATGTTTATCAAGGGTGATAGGGTGGGAGCCAAGCAGAGTGGTGGAGGATAAAAGGTCCTCGAGTGAAAAAGGAAAATAACAAAAATAGGCTAATCCAAATGAAAGAAGATTCGAAGTGGAAAGTCAACCAGGTGTCTCTGAGTCAAGTGTGGGAGCAGAATGTTCTTACAGGAGATGGAATTCGCACGTAGGTCTGTGGTTGGTGTTCCCTCAGTGGACTCTGACAGCTGTCACCACCCTCCTCAGTGACGCAGCTGGCACCTGGTGCCTGGATTGTTATTTGGTCTCCTCAGGAGAGGTGACAAAGAGTCCCTCTGTGGCTGCTTTGTTTTCCAGTGGCTCTGTAACCACAGCCTCGTCATCCATTGAGCCTTGGCTGGCGGAGTGGTCATTTCTTCTGTAAGCAGTGGACTTACGGTCTCAGGTGGCCAAGGTTAACATAACTGAAAAATAACAATGACAATAACCTTAAGGCCAACGAATGAAATGTGGCTCTATATTTGATTGTTTCCTCCATTCTGCTGAGTTTGTCCTATTTTTAGATCAAGGCAATTAGATAATAGAAAGGGGACAATGACAAAGTATTTTATGAAAAGTTTGCTTTCACTTCAGAATCCTGCCTGCATCACAATTGGTCCAGTTAATGTAAGCTCTTCTCCACTTGCTTTCATAAAGATCGTTCTTGGCCTCTAACTGTTGGTACAAGTGATCAGATCACCAGGTCTGGAAATAATGAATTTACCAGATTTGTACCTCGTAAGGCATTTTCTATGATAAATCAAGGAAGGCATTGTCTGTCCATAAAATCAGCCATTGTATTGGAATGTGTCCTAGGAAGGGAAATACTCTTTTCTATACCTAGAAATCAATAGAAACACACAACAACCAACCCAACATAGTTAATTCCCAAAATAGTTTTCCCCACCACTCTTGCTTTTCCTGGTTCAAATCTATTCAGACTGTGGTTTAGGTGACTGGAGTGTTCTATGGTTAGCCATCAGTGGGGCTGTGGCAAGCCAGTAACCTGGAGAAGAGACCTTTCATTCAGGAAGAAACAAAGTCCTATTGAGCATATTTTCTTTTAAAAATTTTTTAAAGATTTTATTTATTTATTTGACAGACAGGCAGAGAGAGAGGGGGAAGCAGGCTCCCTGCTGAGCAGAGAGCCAGATGCCGACCCATCCCAGGACCCTGAGATCATGATCTGAGCTGAAGGCAGAGACTTAACCCATTGAGCCACCCAGGCACCCCTCGAGCATATTTTCTTATTAACAAACTCCTAAACAGAAAACTGTAGAACAGCAGGAAGTTTTCAGCCTCAGAACTGACATAGCAAAATACAAGCCAGAGAAGAGAAATAAAAATTACATCCACCTCGCATCTCTTACTGATCCCATTCAAATCAGAATTGTTGAACACAAAAAGCTCAAAATGCTTCAATATTTGGGCCAGTTTTTGGGAAAGTGCGAGTAGTAGGAGAAACCTGAGGCCCATGGCTGCTGGTTCATATTGGTCACCTTGAGGGAGACTCCTGTCCTTCGATATTTTGAAATCTTGCTGCACCCGTGACTACACTTTGTAAGTAAAAGTGCACATTCCTCCAGTCCCATCACCACTGAAAAATCTAGAAGTTTCAGTGCGTTTGCATACGGAGGGGCCCAAGCCTGAGGTGGGAAGGTGTCCAAGAAAGGAGCACAGGCATGACCTGCAGTTACAGAAGAGGCCAGCAGGTGGGGCTGGCCGGCGGGCTGCGCATGCTTCCCACCCTGGATGAGGGAGGCCGAGCTTCTGGAACGTCCGCACCGCCTGCTGAGACACGGGCCAGTCTGCGCATTTCAGAGAGCCGGGTAGCCTCTACCTGGCTGTCGAGCGTTAATACAGACCCGAACACTTTAAAACTGCCTGTAATTCTAAAATGCGCACGCGCCTTTTATCGCACTGCCCATGGGGGTGGGGGATAGGTTTGCAGAGCAAACTCGGAACGTGAAAGGGGGGAAAGCGAACAGGACGTGCTGGGCATCGTGCCAGACACTCTTCTGTCTCATTTGCTCCAGACAAAAGCTCGGTGAATTGTTACCCTGATCCATTTTTCACAGATGACTAAGCTGAGGCTCAGAGAGGCAACTTACTTGCCTAGTGGACCCCGAAGCCCACGTTCTCTAAGTACAAGCCCCAAATCTAACATTTTAAGAATTAAGGTCAGTCACCTGTTTTGAGTCACTCTGCCAGCAGTCTCTACCTGATCACGCAGGAGGTGCTCGTCACAATGTTTTAAAAAATGGTCCAAAGAATGCGGAGATGTCTGGCCGCCCAAAGTCAACTAGAGGGTAGAAGCACTACGTTTTGTAAAGGACTCCGGCATAAATTCATTTGTTCTGAAAATCGGAGCCTCGCTAAAGGATTCACTAAAGGAAATTGAAAATTCAAGTTTAAATTTGGGAGGGACCAAACTCAGGTGCTGGGCTAGAGACATTCAACCCCCAAATGTAGGTGACAGGGATGACCTTGCCCAGCAGCGGATGATTAGCTCTGAGTTTGGATGACAATGTCTGTGACTTCTGTCAGCCCCCGTATTGATCAGCCGTCCTCCTTTCCTTGGTGGGGCATGGGGCAACCCCCTCCAGATGCATCCTGGGAGGATGTGTCCGGAAGGCCAAGGTATGAGGGGGATGGATGAGGTGTTACCGTCTGAGCTCACCCTCCATCCCCACTGCTTCTCCACACTGGGTATTTCTTCTCCGATCTAGTTAATAATTCCTCCTGCCTTAGTACCATTCCTGAGGCCACCCGGGTCAGGGCCTTGTCCAGGGTGTAGAGTGTTTTCGGATCTGCAGCACCGAGGCGGCCTCCCAGGACCTTGCTCTCCCCTCCTGTGTGCCACGCCCCTGTGCCCTTCCTGGGTCCTTGTGGGACTTGTCGCCTCTGTGACCTGAGTGGTCCAGTGGGCCAGGCTCAGGGGCACGCCACGCTTTAGGAACAGCGGGCAGAAGTCATGAGCGAAGACATGGAGGGGGTTCAGAGTTTCAACCCCAGAAGTACTTGGAATATCCCGTTAGGACCCTTCCTGTTTTACCTCAACCCCCCAAGGACAGACTCATTTTCCAGGCACCACCTTCATCTTCCTCTTCCGCCATTTCTCCGCACCCACCCCCCATTCTTTCCTGGTCCCACCCTCTTTCTCTGTGTGATCGTCCTCTTCCAGCTGCCTTCCCCAGGAACTGGTCTTGGGAGGCAGAGCTTTCCTGCTTAGCTGAGGGGCATCTGGTCAGAGTGCGGCGGGACCAGAGGCTGACAAGCAATTGACTCTCTGAGGCAGGCAAGAGGCGAGCATACTGTGAACGTTCCCTCCCACCCCCGCTGGGCTAATAAATTCATTAACAAAGGCTTGTTGGCAAACCAGTTTTGCTCCTTTCCTAGCTTGACGTTGCCTTCACCCGGTGGCTGTCCTGCCATCCTGCTGAGTGAACCCTAGTCAGGGCAGGGCTGGGAAGCAGAGGTATGGAGCTCGCCATCTTGCCCCCTCTGTACCTCCACACAGGGCCAAGCCTTTTGTAGTGTAAATGGTTATTGGGCAGCTTTTCTCTGCTAGTTTCACTGGTGTGGGCAAATATGTACTTTGAAATGAGACTATCAAAATAACCTACTTCCAGTACCCATAGCGTAGAGCACCTCAGAGTAAATCCAACTTTTTATTCTGATCGCAAAAGCTTAAAAATGGCAGCTTCATGGAAATAGGTAACATAAGACCTTGAAAGCTCTTTGTCAACCATTTGGTTACATACCCACCCCCAAATGCTTCGTCATCGTTATGAATGAGGGGAATACTACCGATATCGCTGGGAAATTTGCTCCCCCTCCCAACCCCCAGTGAATATGCATATATCTTGGGCATTAATATGTCAGTTCCAAAAACCTGTCTTTAGCCACCCCAGGGCAAAGGGCCAATTTTTTCACAAGGACAAAAATGTTCTGCTTTATTTTGTTTCTGTAGAAATGCACCTTTTCTCTTTCTAGATTAGGTTTTTGCATTATCTAAATAGAATAGTTTTTGGAGGAATTCACCATTGTGCATTGCTAACTAAAGACCCTGTGTCTCTCTCTTTGATCTCTAAGATAAAGAGGCCGGAACAAGGATAAAGCAAGAGCCTTTCTAAAGACGGAGCCTACCACCTCCCCTAGATCAGGCCTGCACATTTCTGTAAGTTTTATTTGTTTTTGTTCCTTGAAATTTCAGGATGCCATTAAGGATTTAGAAACATTGTGGGCCCATCTTAAAGTAGCAATACATTTCCATGAAATCTATAATATTAATAAATAGACATCAGACAAGAAGCTAAAATCCCAGACTGTCTGGTTTGTCACATACATGCCAAGAAATCCATGAGACTTCTAAATTGAGAAATCCTTGTCCTACCAAAATAATTTTTGGTCTCTTTGCTGAAACCTCTGTTATCTGTTGCCCTCAGTGTTTCTGTCACAGCCCGTGAGATGGTTCCTGACCCTGTAGTTTCTGTCAGAGAAATCTCCTCCTTATGCAGATTATTCAAGACGTTTTTAAATAAACAAAAGGAAAGTCAGAAGGGCCTGAAGACAGGAGATGGAGAAGGGAGATGGCTCGCTGATTAACTATCACGGTTAGATGTTCAGGAAATGTGAGTGCAGACATTTGGTTTATGGGCACTTTATTTTTCCTTTGAAAGATTATTGTTGACTTTTGCCGGCCCTAATGTGCCCCTGGTCCCTCTACACGGTCTCAATCGCTGGAGGGTTTGTCCTCCTTCGTAGACATAATAGTAACCTCTTAACCCTCTGATTGGAGATGTCCCTGCTCTGCTCAGCTTGGTGGGTTTCATATTTCTCTTCCTCTTAGGCCCAACCAGCATCTGGGAAAATACACACAACCTACATCCCGGAGCATCCTACCAACAGCTTTCTTGTCACAATGTTTTAGTGAGGTGTCCGAGGAACGAGACGCAGCAGCCCCACATGCTCACCTACCGGTGAACGGGAGACACTCACCGTGGCCCCTGGCCCCTCAGGCCCCCTCCTGTCTGAGTCATGAAGCAGAGCTGGGCCAAATGGCTGAGTGGCCTCTGTGAGCACTTCACCAGGGAGCCGGCTGCCCACTGTCTGTCCTTGTTGTCCCCAAGGACAGACAGTGTGTCACAGGTCTTCATGGGGACTGCTTTGGGAAATGTTGTCACTTTGTTCCTTCAGCTGCCGCTTGCTTTGGGGAAGGAGACGAACAAATGTTCCTCCAGTGCCTCTTTTCTTTCTCCGTTCTGTCGTCTGCCTTTGTCAGGTCTCTTGTGCCACAGGACATTGTTACGCCCTGGTGCTCCTCTTTTTTGGGGCTCTGAAGTGTCTTCCCAAAGTTCCTGGAGAGTACTGTCTGCTTCCCAGGGGCTGTGCACCCGTTTCCCCGGACTTGGTTCACTTCTGAGCGAGAGGGACAGAGAAGGACGGCCACACTAGATGTTGGGGACAGTGGTGTTAGCAGGCGTGATCCACATGGCCGCACGCCGAGGTGCTCAGTGCTGTGGAACCCAGTCTTGGTGAGGAAGCGGCAGCTCTGGGCTGCTGAGTGACAAACCCAAAGGGATGGGGTCCTTATGACACTGCTGGGACGGAGCGGGGTGGCAGCTTTCCTAATCCCTGCCCACTTCCGCTCCTGCTGTCTGCGAAGACAGTTCTGCTGGAAACAGACACAACAGGCAGGATGGAAATATGAGTGTTACAGAGAAATCTGAGTTAAAAACACGTTTATGCTTCAGAAATGATGAAAATATTAGATCAAGAAATCCTCCGAGAAAGTAACAGTTCACCAACTGAGGGACTTTCTATGACTCGAGATACGTATCTGCACAAGGGTTTGTTTTCCCAAGAATGAGCTAGAGTTTGTTTCTGCCACAGATAATCCCTGGGAAGATAACTTTTCTAGAGTCTCTTAATTATAGGCTTCTACCGCTCTAACAATTTCTAAATTCCTGTCATATTTTAAAGCATTGTAATAGATAGTCCTATTTTTGAAAATCCAAATTTGGAGCGTTGGCTCTAAAACTGCCCTTGTTTTGCTTGTTTTAGCCAGCTTTTGTAGATAACAGGCATTAGCGTATTAAAATATAGAATTACACTTATTTTTATTTTTCCAGTTATAAAAGTAGTATGTGTTGTAAGAAGAAATCTGGGAGCCATAGAAAGTAGGAAAGTAGGAATTTTAAAGTATCCCATAATTCCAGTCCCATAGTTAACATTTAAGTACTTTATTCCAGTCTTTTTTTTTTTTTTTGCCTTTTTTTTTTTTGGTGATGTTTAATATTATACACGTGTAAAATCTATATTGTATGTAATAAATTATATGTAATTTCTTATAGTAAATTTCATACATATGAGGATCACTGTATATAAATACATACGGTAATTTGTACATTTGTTATAGCAACACTAATAAAGATTATTCAAATATTATAAAAATATAAAATATAAATATAATATAAATATAAAATTTTATAAAAATAAAAATAAAAATAAAAATATAGATAGTAGGGGCGCCTTGCCTTCACTTTGGAAACGTTTTTGCCTTTGCCGTTGTTTCTGTGACTTTCCCTCTGGCTGAAGGTGGAGGTAAATCATGTGAGCGGTGACTGCGCCTGAGTCATTTTGTTTTAATGATGGCACCTGGAAAGACGACAGCAGCAAGCCGGCCTCACGACGCCACAGAGCCCGTCCGCCGTTAGATCGCGAACAAACCCGTCACTGTGGTCTCAGAAAGCCAACTCTGAAAGGAAAAGAGAAATAAAAAAAAAAGGGCTCAGTAGGTGACCTCTGCCTTCGGCTCAGGTCATGATCCCAAGGTCCTGGGATCAAGCCCCGCATCGGGCTCTCTGCTCAGCAGGGAGCCTGCTTCCTCTTCTCTCTGTCTGCCCCTCTGCCTACTTGTGATTTCTATCGGATAAACAAATAAAATCTTTGAAAAAAAAAAAAGAAGAAAAAATATAGATAATAAAGACAGTTGGTTTTTAAAATAACGAATAGGGTTAAAACGATGGAACTTGCCTGCAGATATAAATAATTACACTAAATGTCTGAAACAGCTATATTTAATAGATTGTCAGAAAATGGTTTTGCTTAGTATGAAATATAAATACATGCATCCTTGAACGTAAGGTGGAATTTAAATAGTATCTGTTTACAAAGCACTGTGTTCTGAAAGGTCATTCGTAGATTGTGCTGGGAGCTGGGAATTGGGAAGCAGAGAATCCCTCCTCTGTAAGTCCCTCCATGTCCACTCGCTGGCTGAGGGTCCCGGGCTGGGCTGGGCAGGCTCTCAGGTGGAGGCGAGGGCAGGCAGAGGGAGGGGAAGAATAGAATGGGGTTCCAGGGTCCGTTTTCTCTGTGGCTGCTTCTCTCTTTCCTTTTGTCTTCCCGCCCCTCCCCCATCTCCTCCAGGCCACTACCCAGGGCAGCCCTGGAGTGAAAGAGAGTCAGGAAAGGGAGATCGCGGGTGGTTTCCCTTCCCTTTCTTTCACTGCCTTCTGGCTTTCTTCTTCCTTTTTTCTACCCAATCTGCCTCCAGGAGACTAGAAGTGCTGGGTCTTAAGACCCAGGACAGTGGACACAGAGGAGTGAGTAAGGCGAGGGAGGCTTGAGTCTGTACTGGGTAGCAGGGTGGGGCACACACAGGAGACGCTCAGCTTCTGAGAGAGAACAGCCATATGCAGGTCGGCAAACAGCCACTGTTGTGGTAGGGGCTCAGTGATTTGTGGATCCAACAAATCACTTTGATTAAAATCACTTCAACCAAAGACTGAATCGCTTTGATGAAATCCAACTGAATCAGTTTGATTAAAATTCTGGTCACATCAGTCAGTAGCTATACGCCTAGCTCTACGTGGTGAAAAGAAAAAAGCTAAATTCTACGAAGTACAGGGAATTGAGATATTCTTTGTTTTGTTAAATTGAAAAGTTAGCGCACAGTATTAAATTAGTTTCAGCTGTACAATATAACGATTCAACAATTCTACACCTGATTCGAGGCTCATCAAGGTCAGTGTACTCTTTTTTTTTTTTTTTAAAGTTTTATTTATTTGGTAGAAAGAGTTCACAAGTAGGCAGAGAGGCAGTCAGAGAGAGAAGGGGAAGCAGGCTCCCTGCTGAGCAGAGAACCCGATGCAGGGCTCTATCCCAGGACCCTGAGATCATGACCTGAGGCAGCGGCTTACTTAACCCACTGAGCCACCCAAGCGCCCCACAGTCAGTGTACTCTTTTTTTTTTTTTTTTTTTTTTTTAAAGATTTTATTTATTTATTTGACAGAGAGAAATCACAGGTAAGCAGAGAGGCAGGCAGAGAGAGGAGGAAGCAGGCTCCTCACGGAGCAGAGAGCCTGATGCGGGGCTTGATCCCAGGACCCTGGGATCATGACCCGAGCCGAAGGCAGAGGCTTTAACCCACTGAGCCACCCAGCCGCCCCAGTCAGTGTACTCTTAATGTCCTTCACCTTTTTCACCCATCCCCCAGTCTCTTCCTTTCTGGTAACCACCAGCTTGTTCTCTGTATTTAAGACTCTGTTTTTGTGTTTGTTTCTTTTTTCTTTGCTCATTTGTTTAGTTTCTTAGCTTCCACATATGAGTGAAATCATAGGGTATTTGTCATATTATGACTGACTTATTTCACTGAGCATTATACCCTTTAGATCCATCCATTTTGTTACAAAAGGGCAAACCTCATTCTTTTTTATGGCCGAGTAATACTCCATTGTGTATATGTACCATAGCCTCTTCATCTGTTCATCTATTGTTGAACACTGAATTGCTTCCTTATCTTGTCTATTGTAAATAATGCTTCAGTAAACATAAGGGGGCATATATCTTTCCAAATTAGTGTTTTCATTTTCTTTGGGTAAATACCCAGTGTCGGAATTCCTGGATCATAGGGTAGCTCTATTTTTAACTTCTTAAGGAAACTCCATACTGTTTTCCAGAGTGGCTGACCCTGTTTGCATTCCTACCAACGGAGCAAGAGGGCTCCCTTTTCTCCACATCTTCGCCAACACCTGTTATTTTTTGTCTTTTTGAGTCTAGCCGTTCTGAGAGGTGTAAGGTGATACCTCCTTCTGGTTTTGATTTGTATTTCCCTGATGATGAGTCATGTTGAGAATCTTTTCATGGGTCATCTCTATGTCTTCTTTGGAGAAATGGCTATTTAGGTCCTCTGCCCATTTTAATAGGATTATTTGTTTTTTTGATGCTGAGTTTTAAAGTTTTTTAAAAATATATTTTAGATACTAACTCCTTATCCATATGTCATTTGCAATTATCTTTTTCCATTTAGTAGGTTGCATTCTAGTTTCATTGATGATTTCCTCCATGGTGCAAAAGCATTTTATTTTGGTGTAGTTGCGATAGTTCATTTTTATTTTGCTTTTCCTTACCTAATGAGACATATCTAGAAAAACTTAATAGCTGATGTCAAGGAGATTTTTTTGTTTGTTTTCTTCTAGGAGTTTAATGGTTTGAGGTCTCACATTTAGGTCTTTAATCCACTTTTTAGTTTATTTTTGTGTGTGGTGTAAGAAAGTGGTCTAGTTCCTTTCTTGTGTGTTTTTTTTGTTTGTTTGTTTGTTTTAAGATTTATTCTTTATTTATTTGACAGAGAGAGTATGAGTTGGGGGGGGAGGGGGAGTTGGACAGGGAAAAAGAGAATCCCAAGCAGACTCCACAGTGACTGGGGAGCCCACCATGGGGCTCAGTTTCACTACCATGGGATCATGACCTAAGCTGGAACCAACAGTTGGATACTTAATTGACTGAGCCACCTGGGCGCCCCTAGTTCCATTCTCTGGCATGTAGCCATTCAGTTTCACCAGCAGGATTTGCTAAGGACACTATTTTCTCCCCCATTGTATATTTTTGCATCCTTTGTCATGGATTAGTTGACCGTATAGATATGGGTTGATTTCTGGTTTCTCTGTTCTCTTCTATTGGTCTATGTGTCTTTCTTTTGGTGCCAGTACCATACTGTTTTCATTGTTATAGTTTTGTAGTAATATGTTGAAATCTGGGATTGTGATACTTCCAGCTCTGTTCTTTTTTTTTTTTTTTTTAAGATTGTGTTGGCTATTTGGGGTCTGTTGGGGTTCCATACAAACTTTAGTGTTATTCTATTTCTGTGAAAATGCTGTTGGGGGAATTGAGAAATTCAAACAGTGAAGAACAAATTGGAATGTTCACCAATTTAGAAGAAAGTGTCTCAGACCATACACATTGACTTGGGAAATTTTAACATTGCTTCTTCCTCATGTTCATAGGCTCTCAACCTGAATGCCATTTTCTTTTAAGAGATTCTGGTGTGTGTCACTTCCCTATTCACAGATGCTTCTTGTCATGTCTGGCTAGGTGACACCAAGTAACTAAATGTATCCAGACTCATTCTCCAACACCATTGAGGCCTTAGGTGGTCAGCCCTTCCGCTGTGCTACCAAGCATCAGAAAACAAATTATAGTGGTATAATTGGGGGAGGAAAAGTTATACAAAGCATGATGTTATTTCCTGATTATCCTGAGGGTGGAAGGAAGGCAGGGAACAAGCGATGATGTGGCTGAGCAGTGAACATTCCAGAGCTTTTGGGGAAGAGGTTCACTTGCAAAGTTGAATTGGGACAGACCCAGAAAATCTGAAAATAATCAACATCAGGCATCAACAGCCAATAACTCTTTATTAAGTGCCTACAAGATGTTTAATATTGTTCCAAAGATATGATAGAAAGGGTGAAGAAACTGTCCTAACTGAGTCTTTCTAAATGATTCCGTTGGTTTCACAGTGCTGGGAAGAAAAAAGGCCTGGCGTCTGTGCTGATTCTCCATTCTGAGGCAAGCGGATTTTGTCCTTGGCCAGAAAACGGGAGTGATTAAGTCAAGTCTAAAACAGAACTTGAGAAAGCTCTGGCAAGTGCCCAAAAAGATGGGCTGTCCCCGATGCGAGTGGAGCGGGCAGCCTGGCCCTAGGGAGCGGTTGCCACAGCGAACCACCGGGTCTGGGCTTCAACTTTTTACATCTGTGAATTGGGTCTCATCCATGTCAGGGGCCAGAGCAAAGGCAGAATGGCCAAAACAAAACCCACAGGGAAATGATGACAGCCAGACATGCTCATGCGTTAGTCTTTATGGAAGACTGACTGTCCAGCCGGCCACAACGCTCTTGCACCTGGTTCATCACATGGTGTTGGGGAGGTGGTGGCACCCACAAGGCCCACCATGTTCCCCTACAAGTGGCCCAGGAGCCAGGACACCCTGGTTAACCCAAGGGATGCAGGAGGCAATGCTGGTGTCTTGATGTGCTTTTCTGCCTCTCATCCCTTTAGTCCATACCATACTGCCTTTCTTCACGTGAACAAGAGTCTGCTTGCTCTTCTGCTCCGACATCTCTTCCATGTCTTAGCCTGGCTTCTCCCAGATCATGTTTGAGAGCTGCTGGACTTTTCAAAAGTTCAGATGACACTCTTGAACAGGTCAGTGTTATTTTACTAGTGAACTCTCAGATCAGGGCTGGGTGTGCTGAGTCACGAGCACTGGGTACTGATGACAGGGAGCACAGTTACGGAGAATGTGTCCTCTGCAAGGACAGGGAGGCGGACTGAGCAGACTCAGGGGTGCTGCCTCAGAGCCTGGCCTCCCTTTGCCCCCCACAATGCAATCGCTTGATTGTTCTGAGAAGGCCAGAGTGGAGGGCAGTGGGCTGCTCTTCGTTGGGTGGGGAGAAAGTGCTTTCTACTAAGGAAAGTCAAGGGAAGCTCTGGGAAAATGGCAGGCAAGCTCTAGTACCCTAGTTTCTTGCTGGAGACTCAGCCGGAAGAAGTGAACAAATAGGGATCACTGACAGGTGTGCAAACCACATTTGGGGAATCCACATACCACGAGGTAGCTGGGCGGCAGGGGCTCCTGAAGGCACAGCCGCAGGTGGATGTTTCCATAGATGGGGGCCCCAGAGACGAGGAGAGCCATAAAGAAGAGCTGCAGTTTGGTGAGAAATCATACAGTAATATACTCTATTATCTTGCTAGAATATTCCACACAATCCCAAACTTCAAATCTTTGCAGTCAGATGTATTTTGGATTTCAGAATATTTTGGGTTTTAGGAAAAAGCATTATAGCATGTACTATGTACCTTCTAGTAGCGTCGGGGACAGCACTCGGTTAAAAAACCACATTAATATTTCAGCAGTGAAATATACATATATATAATTAGTCACATTAAATAGGATAGGTAAAGATATATATCTTTGTGTGCTTTAAGGGCTTTGTGGGTCTCAGGATTTCAGATAAGGGCCTGTGGACCATTTACGGTTTATGTACCATTTGGACATATTTCTTATCAATAATGAGCTACAAAATTAATATTTTCAAACATTTGCCTGAAAAAATCCCGGAGTGTTTAATTCCAGGGTGTTTCTCTTTTTCTCATGCTATCACATTAATTCCCGAAGTACACAGCCCATGAAAGTCATCTCGGGAGTTGGTTGACCATGTTTATTCCTTGGCTTCATATACTCAGGAATGGGCCGTTAAAAATACATTCATATGGCGCTGCTGCACGTTTGCACTGGGCCTAGAAAGAGGCATCTTTGCTATTCTTTGCTCTGAGGGGCAGTCTGGAAGCCTGGAGCAAAGGGCCATGCTGCAAGGTCATGCCATTTCAGTGACAGTGGATGTCATCTGTACGTATCAAAGCCCACCCACTCCCAGGCATAGACCAGAACTGCAGGAGCTCATCCTGAGTCTCCCTGGGTAGGTTAGGCAGGCAGAAACCAGGAGCCAGGAGCATGAGGTGGGGACCTGGTCTCAGAAAAGGAGACAAAGGAACCAACCCTAGACCCCTACCATGAGCCAGATGCTTTTCAGCGGCAGAGTCCCTGAACACCCCCAACAGTGATGTCCAGGGCCATGTCTCCACTCTCGCTGGACAGACAAGATCAGAGAGCTTGAGTGAGATGCCATCTCACAGAGGTGAGAGTCAAGTGTGTTGGTGTCCAACCCCCCTACCCTTGCTTCTCTCCATTCTCTCTTCCCTTCCTTCCAACTGTACATACGGAGTCTTGTGTTAAACATATTCCTTAATTCATGCCCATCCTTGGTCCATGTGGGGCCCTTTTCTGCTTTTATTTCAGTTAATTAATTAATATCTTCTTTTTCCCCATCATCCTTCATCTCCCCCATCAACTCTCTGGGTGAGCTTGATGTACTGGATAGTTTGAGAACCAGTGTTACAGGCTGTGAAGAAGAGAAACAGATTAAAATAATAAGATTTGGGTTTTTTAATGCAAATTTTTGAAAATATTAATGTTGGAGCTCTTTATGGATAACAAATATATTCTTCCTGTGTAACTACTTTAATGGTCTCATGTGTCTTTCCGAACTTTATTGTGCTCTGGTGTGGGTATAAATTTCTAGGAAATATGAACCCAACTGTGCTATAAAGCTCTCGTTTATAAAGCTCTTCTATTATTTCCACTCAGTACTCTTTTGGTCAGCCATTCATGCTGCTTTATTCTCATTTAGGTTATGACTTCTAATTGCACCTTTCATCTGTTGTATTTATTTGTCAGTTCTCCTACAACGGAGCTTTCTGCTGCCTCCAACTTTCCATGAGTCCAGAGAACTCTGGGAGGAGAAGATTGGTGTGCAGGAGAGTTCCTTGGGGTACATCCCAAGGAGTGGGATTTCTGGGTTCTGGGAAAAGAGCATACTTAATCTCCAGAGTGACTGTTCCCTTCTACACTCCCTAGTTACATCTACCTATGTTCTCCACAAGCTCATTTTTCTACACTGTATCCTGCGATCTTCTGGAATAATGTGGAAACCCCCTTTCTAGATTAGAGCTCAAGTTGTCTTTTGGCTGGCAGTTCAGAGTCTGTAGGTGGGGCCTCAGCTCCAGAAAGCCATGTGCTTGGGACAGTTTTCTAAGTGCTGTCCGGGGACCACTGTATCACCCCGGGCTGTCTTAGAGCCACTGAAAGACACTCGACACCCACCCACCTCCCCTCCACCTGCTCTGAATCAGAGCTTGGGAACAACTAAGCTGGGTCAAGGTTTGAAAGAACAGCAATAGTTAACCTAATGGGTGGGACATTAAGCCACTAACTTTCATTCATTCATCATCATCATCATCATCATCATGGTCACATTCAACATCAACACCATGATAATAGGACAAGAACAAAATGTTACCGAGCTGTCTGTACTATGGGCCTGTTTAATTCCTATGAGAGGCCTGTACCTGAGGATCCCTCCCACTGTGGAGATGCAGACCCCTCCCTGCCCAAGGGGCTAAAGGTCTCAAACATACAACTAATAGACTGGGCTCCTGGGACCCCCAGACCTGACTCTTCTTCTCTTGGGGTTGTCTTTAATGAGCTGCTTCTGAGATGGAGGTTTGTGTGTCTGAGGAGGTCTACTGGGGTATATCCTTGACCCTAGGTCATGACTCCTCCACTGTGAGGAGTAAAGGAGTTAAGACTGGGCATGGGGGGGGCACCCGGGTGGCTCAGTGGGTTAAAGCCTCTGCCTTTGGCTCGGGTTGTAATCCCAGGGTCCTGGGATTGAGCCCCACATCGGGCTCTCTGCTCTGCAGGGAGCCTGCTTTTTCCTCTCTCTCTCTCTCTCTCTCTCTCTCTGCCTGCCTCTCTGCTTACTTGTGATCTCTTTCAAATAAATAAATAAAGTCTTTATAAAAAAAAAAAAGACTGGGCAAAGGGATCAGTTAAAACTTGATAAGCCACAGAGGAGGCTCAGGGAGCCAGGAGCGGGGGCAGCCCCTTCTACGGGACAGCAGGTTCTGGTCTCTGTACCCCTCCTTGAATCACTGGGTGTGAATGGCTCCCAAGTGGGGGTGTCCCTCTTGGCAAGGAGACTCCTCTGGCCCAGAGTAATTTGAGGACCGGCCTCATATCAAAGAAAAGCCAGAGCTGGACAGTAAAGTAGTAAAAACAAATTTTATTCAGGACTATAACAATAGAAGAAAAGAAACCTCAGTTTAAAACTATGCTTGATTCTGCATATTGCATGGGTGGGGTGAGTGGATAGAAAATTACTAAAAGGAGACATCAGAAGTGGGGGTGGGTTCTGGCTAAACGATCCTAGCAGGGTCTTTTCTGAAGGTAGGCTGGGGTCAGCCATCTCTGGGGAATGGTGAAGGGCGAGGACCTGATCCCATGTTAAGAGTAGGGGTTCTTGCTGAAGTGTATCGATGGGCCTACAAGAAAGCTCAGAAGCCTGACTAAAGTTTGGTCTAGCCAAGAGCCTTGGACTCTACAAACATTAGAAGAGTGATAAGGGCTTTACTTTGGAACAGAATGATCGTAAGCCCAGTGCCCTCATTTTGCAGGAAAGGAAAGGCAGCCATGACTTCCTGAGGCCTCACGGAAAAAGGGAACTCCTGAGGGAATCGTGCTGTGGGAAGAGCCAGCCTGGGGTGAGGAAGGCCTGGTCTTGGGGGTTCACTCTGCTGTGTCTTCCTGGGCGGGTCAGGCCCTCGGCCTCACGGAAGTCAGGCACATGGTCCCCCCGGAGCTGCCCTGAGGACAGAGAACAGCCGTCACTCCCTCTTTCCTGTTCTAATTCCCAGGGAGTTATAGGAAGTCAGCGCTCTCAGAGAAAGTCAGATTTTTGACATTCTCACTTTTTGGGGTTGTTCTTTCTCCACTTGGACGCATTAATAATTTGTTACGAAGCAGAACAAAGTGTCTCCAGCCTTTTACTTGCCAGAGGTTGGGGAAATCACCTAAAACATTTGTGAAAACGGGCACCTAAGACCATAAACACATATCACATGTCTAACCCTCTTAGGACTGTTATTATTGAAGAGTTTTTGATTGTTGTGCTCTGAAAAGGGAAATTTATTTCTTTGAAAAATCTGTTTTATTACTGTTAGGGTGGGAGGGCTGGATTAACATTCCGGAGTGTATCAGGCCTGGAAAGCGAGCGCTCTTCTGACATCTCGGGTTTGTTTTAACCCGAATCGGCCACACGGGGGAGCTCTCGGCCTTTTCTGCTTAGCCCTGCCGTCTGGATGTTAACGGGGTGGGCACCAGAGCCACAGCCACATTTAGACCAAATGGGTAATTCCTCTTCTGGCAGGACCACCAAATCTGGTCATCCGAGGTGGCCTTGTCACTAAAATTAGTGTCAATTTAAAGTTATGTAGGAACACAGTGCAGGCATTTTGTTCCCTTGTGGGAATGGCTTGTGCGTAACTTGTCATCTTTGTAGCCAAAGACAGATTTAAATTTATATAATTAATAATTATATAAATGTATATATATTATTTAAATTTACATAAGTTCCAATGACTTAAAAAAGACAAGACACATGGTTGAGGCTTTCTTTTTATTTGCCAGTTGTCTCAAGTGTGTTGATTCCCTAGCATCTACTAATGGTGATCAATAAGGATTTTGTTATTGTATCATTAGGAATTCATGGGTTTGAACACATTTGATGTGTTTCAACACCTTGCAATTATTCTGCAGTCTTCCAAGTGGGGGCTTATTCGTGTTGACTTCGGAGCCCCTTTGTGATGATCCTAGTCCCTGGTTCCTTTGGTGAGATGGTGTTTACAGACCACAAGCTGGGTGTACCACACATTTTTGGGAAGAGAAGCTATTTTTTCATCTCCTTGCAGTCATAAAGAGAAGGGGACTGGCATCATCAACCACGTGTAGACTTCCTGGTAAGGTCGAGCGACCGCGTGCCTTTTGCTGTCCTTCCATTTCTTTCTTTGTGTAGCTAGCCAATAGCACTGACATGGTGCAGTCAATGAGGGATGGGGGAGGGCTGCTGCTCAGCTCTGCCCAAGACATTGGGTACACTTGTCTCTTCCTGGAAGCTAGGCCAAGTCAGCTGTAGACAGTAGCAGGACATGGTGGGAAGAGCGAGAGCCACTGGGCTCACTAACATGTAAATTCAGATCATGGCCAGCCACTTACTAGCTCTGCATTGTGGCCACGTTGTGTAAGCTCTCTGGATCTCAGTTTCTTAGTCTATAAAATGGCATTAATAGCATCTCTCTAATACATTTTTTATGGGGATTAAAATAGATGATCCTTTCTAGCTTAATGAATTTAACCTGGCAGGAACCTGGACACACATTGTTTAAGGCTTTTTACCTCACACCTCAAATAGTAACTTGGGAATGATTATCTTAGTCTTAAATAGGAATCAGGTACCGTACTCCAAACAAAATCAAGCATAGTGTGGTTGTGAAAGCAAACAAATAATGAAGAAGTCTGGACAAGGAAGCAGGCAAGCCGTGGACTGGTCTGGTGTTAACCATTAGAAAAGTTCTAAAACATTTTCTGTCTTTGAGAAATTTGTTGAGGGGTACCTTCCCATTTCTCATCTCCCCAAAATTAGTGGCAAATGTATACTACACCTTCAATTTATGAAATCAGGCAGGAGTCTATTGCATAAATATTAAGCTAAAAAGGCCATGTCTGAAGGGAAGGGCACCAGAGACCCCCCCAGGTCTCCTAGACTCTCTGACCTGGCACCGTCTCTGTTCTGGTTCAGTGATCTGGGAAGCCACCTTCTTCCACCCCTGCTTTACCTCTGCCCAGGGACAGCAATTCCTTACTTTCCAGTCTTATTCTTCGACCCTATTTCTCATATTCAGAAAAATACCGAGAAATTGGGCTGAGACCATTGCCCAAGTCAATATCTCTATGTGAAATCAAGCCAGTGACTAGCTCTCTTATGCCTTTTGGGTAAAAAAAAAATCATTAGACATAATGCAGATAGAAGTATTCTTGTGTGTTGATGATTCAACGTGCAGAAAATCTCTTCCGAGACTCATTATTATTTATTACAACATCCTTACAATTGTCAGAAGCACTCCCCTCAGTGGCGAGTCCCCACATATGTCCCTATACCCTGCACACATCTGTTCCCTCACTGTATCCTTTGTTCAGTTGACTGAGGGTAAAGACAATTTTTCTCTTAATGTTAAGTGCCGAGGGTAGTGGCTGTTACATGCAAGTTTAGAGATACTTGTTTAATGGCAACCACTAGTTTTAAGATTCCTTCAAAAAGACTTGGTTTCATTTTAAAATACCATTCAAACTACTCAAAATTTAGAAATAGGACAAGAAAATATAAATTATCATCTTGTCACCTATGTAACTATTGTGTGCTTTTTGCCTTCTTTCTCTACATAATGACATTTTAGAAAGTATAGTTTGCACATTTTTTAGAAGGGGGAGGGGCCGTGGGAGAGGGAGAGAGAGAATCCCAAGCAGGGTCCATGCCCAGGACAGAGCCTGATACGGGGCTCGATCCATGACCCTGAGATCATGACCTGAACCGAAATCAAGAGTCGCATGCCCAGCCGACTTAGTCACCCACGTACCCCTAGTGTGCACATTTTCTCTATTATATTTTTCTTAATCTAACATGATGTCATAAGCATTATGTTATTATATAGTATTATAATCATTTAATTCCACTATTTTGAACATTTAGATTGTTTTCATTTTTCTGATATAATAAATAGCACTATAGTAAATATGTGGGTACATAGAATTGTTAAATGAATTTCAAATTAGTTCTCTATGAGAAAGTTAAAGATATGGCATATCTATATAAAAGGATATTAATATTCTTATGGATTGTGATGCCTATTATGCACTTACTCTGAAAAACATGGTATATCATCTTATAACCCTATCACACATAAGCATGACTAACTTTTTATCACACCTTAATGAGACGTGGGTACTTAAAAAATATTAAAAAAATTTTTTTATTTTATAAATAAAAATGTATTTAAAAATACTTTTTATTGGGGCACCTGGGTGGCTCAGTTGGTTCAGGTCATGATCCGGAGTCCTGGGCTCTAGCCCCACATTGGATTCTCTTTTTCAACAGGGAGTCTGCTTCTCCCCCTGCCCCACACCCTGCTCATGTTCTCTCTCACTCTCTCTCTCTCAAATAAAAAAATGCTTTTTATAATAATATCGTGAGAAAAATGAAATTGTGTTTGATTATTGTTGAGGGCAAGCATTTTTCCAAATTTCATTACTATTTGCGTTTCTGTAGGTTATGTGTAGCATAATGAATCTTGACTAGATCTTGGCAATCTGATCCAGTGTTCTTCAAATTTGTTTTTTGCATTTTTCAAATGAAATTTTACACACTCTAATTTCTAGAACAGATACAAATACAAGTTATCTGGTTCGAGTGGGAATGGAGCGTCCCTTGAGCCCTACAACTCAATTTTCCCTCTGTCCATGAGACGGCTCAACAGAACCCTAGTCCTCTGTGAAATGGTCTGCAAACCACCCATTTGCCTCTGGTGGGGTCTCACCCCCTTGGCAGATATCCCTGCTGAATCCCTGTGAGGAATCATAGTGATGGGTAGAGCCACGTCTGTACGTGGTCTGGGAGGGACCAAAGTGTTATGTGGACACCCAAGCGCCATCCACAAAATCCTTGTGGATGTGCGTGCAGGGGTGTGTGCTGGGAATATTTCTGCTGAGAAGGTATGACTTTCTCTAATAGGATAGCCTTCTACATGACTGAGCAGTATACCTAACAGCAGGAGCGAAACATCTCTCTCACAAGTGACACAAATAAAGGACCATAGGGTCTCTTTATGTGCGATCTTCTCAGGAGCTTATTTGCAGATCGTTAAATTCTTAATAGAGGGAGAAAGAAATAATTGATGTGTTCTGGGCTGCTGGTGTTTAAGTAGCGATCAGATATGAAAACAAAGCAGATCTGAAGTTACACTGATGTATGCGTCTGATTTGGGAATTTTGCTTTTTACTGGCCAGGGAGCTAAGGGATGAAACCAGGCAACTCAATATGTAGGAGTTACCAATTAAAAGTTGTCTCTCCAATCCACACGTGTGTGCTGGTTTTGCCTCTGCAGTGCACACTAGTCTCCTGGGGATCTTGTTAGACCGTGTATTCTGATTCAAAGGCTCTGGGCTGGGAGTGGGACATTTTCACTTCTAACGAACTCCCAGTGCTGCCATTGGCGTTGGTTTTCAGACCACACTTCAAGCAGTGAGGGTCTAGGGAACATTTCAACAAATTAGTGAGAGAGTCAAAATTTCCTCCATCTTTCCTCTTTTAGAACAAAAGAGGACTACTTTCCCCCCCCCCCCCCCCCCATACAGAGAATAGCATTCAGAAATTAGAATCACTTGCTCCAGTTAAAGGGAGAGATACCGCTGACCAATTAATCAAGACACCAGCCAAAAACCGACATCCCGGGAAGCCTTTGCGCACCTTGGAACGCTCTCGTGCTCGTCTCCCCGTCCCTTCCGACTTGTTACCTCTTCACCTCGAGGTGGAAGAAAAGCAACTCACAGTCAGCAGATAGGAGCACCTTATGTGCTTCTGGGGTTTCTTGACCTTGGCACCACTGGTGTTTTGGACCAGATCAATAAATCTCAGCTGTGGAAGGACATCGTGTAGGATGTTGAAGAGCCTCTCTGGTCTCGACTCACCAGATGGCAGTCACAGTCCACCGGTACCTCTGCTTCTCCTGCGACATGCTGGCTCCTGACCGTCAAAAATGTCTCCAGGTACTAACAACTGTTGGCTGGGGAATCACCCCTGATTGAGAACCGCTATTTTAGGCTGTGCAGGGCTTGGGAAACAAACAGAAGAAACTCTGGACTAGAGCAAGGAAGAAAGCAACGTTTTTTGATTGCTGATTCTCAACAACAAAGTCAGGGACTGGGCACAGGGAGCCCTGCTTCAGCCTCGGCGGGGAAAGGGCTACCACACTCCGGCTCTTCACTGGCAGGTTCCAAACTTCGCATGCGTGCATCCAGTGGAACCAAATCACTGCTGAACCCTAGTTATAAGGGCGTTCAGGTAATGTGGGGGTTAGATTTCCCCTCTGCAGTGAAGGAAGTCTCTCTAGGCACATGTGGCTTGGACGTAGGGTGTGCGGTTCCACTGGTTCACCTCCCTCCTGAGCCTCAGACTTCTCCATAGTGACCAAGTCCGGAGAAACTGAGCTTTGGCTAAGAGAAAGCCTCATTAAAGCTTTTTATAAATAGGAGGTCTGGGGTTCCTGGTTGGCTCATTTGGCTAAGCGTCTGCCCTCAGCTCAGGTTATGACCCCAGGGTCCTGGGATAGAGCCCTGCACTGTGCTTCTTGCTGGGGAGGGAGGCTGCTTCTCCTTTTCCTCCCCACTTGTGCTCTCTGTCGCTATCTCTCTCTCTCTCAAATAAATAAATAAAATCATTTTACAAAAATAAATAAAATAAACAGCAGGGCAAGTCTCCTGAAAAGCTTTAACATGATTATTTTCTTTTCTACAAAAATAATTACAGCTCAGTAAGATTAGAATTAGTAGAGAACTATAGAAGCCGTCCCTCACCAGGTCCATCTTATGGCTGATTCTCTATGATTACAAGACAGGCAGACGTCCCATCAATAAAATAATCTTCCTCATGAAAGATTAATGGTCATTGTTAATGTTTATAGAATTCTTCTTATGTGCCAGGAGCTTTTAAGAGCTTTTTCCAGATCAACTTAGATAAACCCCATAATAATCCCCAAATTATAACTTTTACAGATAAGAAAGTGAGGCTCTCCCTGAGAACTGAAGTGTTCTACCCAAGGTCACCCAGCCATGCAGTGGTAGGGCTGGAACTCCAAATCATGGAAATCTGGTTGCCAAGTCTGTTTTTGGTAACTAGGATTCAGTTGGACATCATCTCATTTTTTTAAAAAAAGATTTTATTTATTTATTTGACACAGAGAGAGAGATCACAAGTAGGCAGAGAAAAAAGGGGAAGCATATTCCCTGCTGAGCAGAGAGCATGATGTGGGGCTCCATCCCAGGACCCCGAGATCATGACCTGAGCCTAAGGCAGAGGGCCAACCCACTGAGCCACCCAGGTGCCCAGACATCATCTCATTTTTTATAAAGGTTATGTGGTCCTATCAGGGAGAATATGAAAAAAAAATGTAAATGTGTCAAGTTCAAGGTCTTTACATTTGTGAAGAGACATTTAAATAGTTGTATGAAAGAAATCAATGGGAAATCCAGCTAAGTGATACAGCGACATGAATGAAGGTAGCAGATTTTCATACAGAATTCTGTTGGATACAACTTGAACTTGAGAGACGTGGGCTCTCTGTGATGCCAACCCATTCACCATGTTTTGGAGCCCCCGTGGCAATCTGTATGATGGTGGAAGGGAGACTTTTGGTGTCCTTAACTAGACTTTAATCAGCTTCTTGCCTGATAACTCTAGCTTCAAGAACTGCTAGTTATCCCCTAAATTTTGGAGAATGATATAATTAAATTTTAGTTGGTTAGCATGTTTTAACCTCAAAAAGACTGAGATTAAATTTAAAAATATTAACAGAATTAAGATGATTGAGTTAATATTTTTATATTAAGAGAATACGTTTATAAGAGTTGGTCTGTTAGAATAGTAGCCAGCCTTGTTAATAAATTAAAAATGTATGATTGACTAATTTAGGCCTTTAATTTCTAGGTTGAAATTGTTCTAAGATTGTAAGTGATATTAGATCAGTTAAGATTTAAGATTAAGATTAAAGATTTAAAATCATTTAAGATTTAAGTTTAAGATTTAAGGTTTAAGTTTAAGATTTAAATTCCCATTTATAAGTTTAATTTATTAAATACATACTCCTATATTTATACAGTAAGGAAAAGGTTGGGGGCATAGATATTTACAATTGTTACATCTTCTTGTTGGATGGTTTACTTAAGTATGATATAGTGTCCCTTTATATTTCTTCCCACAGTCTTTCATTTAGAATCTGATTTGTCTGATATGAGAATTGCTACCCCAGATTTCTTTTGAGGTCTGATGACACAGTGAATGTTTCTCCATCCCCTCACTTTCTTTCATTTTTAAAATATTTTGTTTATTTATTTGACAGACAGAGATCACAAGAAGGCAGAGAGGCAGGCAGAGAGAGGGGGAAGCAGTCTCCCTGCTGAGCAGAGAGGCTGATGTGGTGCTCGATCCTAGGACCCTGAGACCATGACCTGAGCTGAAGGCAGAGGCTTAACCCACTGAGCTACCCAGGTACCCCTCCATCCCCTCACTTTCAATTCAGAGGTGTCTTTAGGTTCAAAATGAGTCTTTTGTGGACAGCATATGGATGGGTCCTGCTTTTTTATCCAGTCTGAAACCCTGTGTCTCTTTATGGGAGCATTCAGCCCTTTCACATTGAGAGTAACTATTGAAAGTTACGAATTTAGTGCCATCATATTGCCTGTAAAGTCCCTGTTTCTATAGATTGTCTCTCTCTTTTTTTAAAAATTTTTAATTTTTTATAAACATATATTTTTATCCCCAGGGGTACAGGTCTGTGAATCACCAGGTTTACACACTTCACAGCACTCACCAAAGCACATACCCTCCCCAATGTCCATAATCCCACCCCCTTCTCCCAAACCCCCTCCCCCCAGCAACCCTCAATTTGTTTTGTGAGATTAAGAGTCACTTATGGTTTGTCTCCCTCCCAATCCCATCTTGTTTCATTTATTCTTCTCCTACCCACTTAAGCCCCCATGTTGCATCACCACTTCCTCATATCAGGGAGATCATATGATAGTTGTCTTTCTCTGCTTGACTTATTTCGCTTAGCATGATACGCTCTAGTTCCATCCATGTTGTCGCAAATGGCAAGATTTCATTTCTTTTGATGGCTGCATAGTATTCCATTGTGTATATATACCACTTCTTCTTGATCCATTCATCTGTTGATGGACATCTAGGTTCTTTCCATAGTTTGGCTATTGTGGACATTGCTGCTATAAACATTCGGGTGCATGTGCTCCTTTGGATAGCTACGTTTGTATCTTTAGGGTAAATACCCAATAGTGCAATTGCTGGGTCATAGGGCAGTTCTATTTTCAACATTTTGAGGAACCTCCATGCTGTTTTCCAGAGTGGCTGCACCAGCTTGCATTCCCACCAACAGTGTAGGAGGGTTCCCCTTTCTCCGCATCCTCGCCAGCATCTGTCATTTCCTGACTTGTTGATTTTAGCCATTCTGACTGGTGTGAGGTGATATCTCATTGTGGTTTTGATTTGTATTTCCCTGATGCCGAGTGATATGGAGCACTTTTTCATGTGTCTGTTGGCCATCTGGATGTCTTCTTTGCAGAAATGTCTGTTCATGTCCTCTGCCCATTTCTCGATTGGATTATTTGTTCTTTGGGTGTTGAGTTTGCTAAGTTCTTTATAGATTCTGGACACTAGTCCTTTATCTGATATGTCGTTTGCAAATATCTTCTCCCATTCTGTCAGTTGTCTTTTGATTTTGTTAACTGTTTCCTTTGCTGTGCAAAAGCTTTTGATCTTGATGAAATCCCAATAGTTCATTTTTGCCCTTGCTTCCCTTGCCTTTTGAGTTGTTTCTAGGAAGATGTTGCTGTGGCAGAGGTCGAAGAGGTTGCTGCCTGTGTTCTCCTCAAGGATTTTGATGGATTCCTTTCTCACATTGAGGTCCTTCATCCATTCTGAGTCTATTTTTGTGTGTGGTGTAAGGAAATGGTCCAATTTCATTTTTCTGCATGTGGCTGTCCAATTTTCCTGACACCATGCATCGAAGAGGCTATCTCTTTTTCCATTGGACATTCTTTCCTGCTTTGTCGAAGATGAGTTGACCATAGATTTGAGGGTCTATTTCTGGGCTCTCTATTCTGTTCCATTGATCTATTTTGTCTGTTTTTGTGCCAGTACCATGCTGTCATGATGATGACAGCTTTGTAATAGAGCTTGAAGTCCGGAATTGTGATGCCACTAACGTTGGCTTTCTTTTTCAATATCCCTTTGGCTATTCGAGGTCTTCTCTGGTTCCATATAAATTTTAGAATTATTTGTTCCATTTCTTTGAAAAAGATGGATGGTACTTTGATAGGAATTGCATTAAATGTGTAGATTGCTTTAGGTAGCATAGACATTTTCACAATATTTATTCTTCCAATCCAGGAGCATGGAATATTTTTCCATTTCTTTGTGTCTTCCTTAATTTCTTTCATGAGTACTTTATAGTTTTCTGAGTATAGATTCTGTGCCTCTTTGGTTAGGTTTATTCCTAGGTATCTTATGGTTTTGGGTGCAATTGTAAATGGGATGGACTCCTTAATTTCTCTTTCTTCTGTCTTGCTGTTGGTGTAGAGAAATGCAACTGATTTCTGTGCATTGATTTTATATCCTGACACTTTACTGAATTCCTGTATAAGTTCTAGCAGTTTTGGAGTGGAGTCTTTTGGGTTTTCCACATATAGTATCATATCATCTGCGAAGAGTGATAATTTGACTTCTTCTTTGCCAATTTGGATGCCTTTAATTTCCTTTTGTTGTCTGATTGCTGAGGCTAGGACCTCTAGTACTATGTTGAATAGCAGTGGTGATAATGGACATCCCTGCCGTGTTCCTGACCTTAGCGGAAAACTTTCAGTTTTTCTCCATTGAGAATGATATTTGTGGTGGGATTTTCATAGATGGCTTTGATGATATTGAGGTATGTGCCCTCTATCCCTACACTTTGAAGAGTTTTGATCAGGAAGGGATGCTGTACTTTGTCAAATGCTTTTGCAGCATCTATGGAGAGTATCATATGGTTCTTGTTCTTTCTTTTATTGATGTGTTGTATCACATTGACTGATATGTGGATGTTGAACCAACCTTGCAGCTCTGGAATAAATCCCACTTGGTCGTGGTGAATAATCTTTTTAATGTACTGTTGAATTCTATTGGCTAGTATTTTGTTGAGTATTTTCGCATCTGTGTTCATCAAGGATATTGGTCTATAGCTCTCTTTTTTGATGGGATCCTTGTCTGGTTTGGGGATCAAGGTGATGCTGGCCTCATAAAATGAGTTTGGAAGTTTTCCTTCCATTTCAATTTTTTGGAACAGTTTCAGGAGAATAGGAATTAGTTCTTCTTTAAATGTTTCGTAGAATTCCCCCGGGAAGCCGTCTGGCCCTGGGCTTTTGTTTGTTTGAAGATTTTATGACTGTTTCAATCTCCTTACTGGTTATGGGTCTGTTCAGGCTTTCTATTTCTTCCTGGTTCAGTTGTGGTAGTTTATGTGTTTCTAGGAATGCATCCATTTCTTCCAGATTGTCAAATTTATTGGCGTAGAGTTGCTCATAGTATGTTCTTATAATAGTTTGTATTTCTTTGGTGTTAGTTGTGATCTCTCCTCTTTCATTCATGATTTTATTTATTTGGGTCCTTTCTCTTTTCTTTTTGATAAGTCGGGCCAGGGGTTTATCAATTTTATTAATTCTTTCAAAGAACCAGCTCCTAGTTTCATTGATTTGTTTTATTGTTTTTTTGGTTTCTATTTCATTGATTTCTGCTCTGATCTTTATGATTTCTCTTCTCCTGCTGGGCTTAGGGTTTCTTCCTTGTTCTTTCTCCAGCTCCTTTAGGTGTAGGGTTAGGTTGTGTACCTGAGACCTTTCTTGTTTCTTGAGAAAGGCTTGTACCGCTATATATTTTCCTCTCAGGACTGCCTTTGTTGTGTCCCACATATTTTGAACCGTTGTTTTCTTTCTTTCTTTCTTTTTTTAATATTTTTATTTATTTATTTGACAGACAGAGATCACAAGTAGGCAGAAAGGCAGGAAGAGAGAGAGAGGAGGAGGAAGGTGCCCTGCTGAGCAGAGAGCCCGACGTGGGGCTCGATCCCAGAACCCTGAGATGATGACCTGAGCTGAAGGCAGAGGCTTTAACCCACTGAGCCACCCAGGCGCCCCTAAAGGTTGTGTTTTCATTATCATTTGTTTCCATGATCTTTTTCAATTCTTCTTTAATTTCCTGGTTGACCCATTCATTCTTTAGAAGGATGCTATTTAGTCTCCATGTATTTGGGTTCTTTCCAAACTTCCTCTTGTGGTTGAGTTCTAGCTTCAGAGCATTGTGGTCTGAAAATATGCAGGTTATGATTCCAATCTTTTGGTACCATTTGAATCCTGATTTAGGACCGAGGATATGATCTATTCTGGAGAATGTTCCGTGTGTGCTAGAGAAGAATTTGTATTCTGTTGCTTTGGGATGAAATGTTCTGAATATATCTGTGATGTCCATCTGGTCCAAGGTGTCATTTAAGGCCTTTATTTCCTTGTTGATCTTTTGCTTGGATGATCTATCTGTCCATTTCAGTGAGGGGAGTGTTAAAGTCCCCTACTATTATTGTATTATTGTTGATGTGTTTCTTTGATTTTGTTATTAATTGGTTTATATAGTTGGCTGCTCCCACGTTGGGGGCATAGATATTTAAAATTGTTAGATCTTCTTGTTGGACAGACCCTTTGAGTATGATATAGTGTCCTTCCTCATCTCTTATTATAGTCTTTGGCTTAAAATCTAATTGATCTGATATAAGGATTGCCACTCCTGCTTTCTTCTGATGTCCATTAGCATGGTAAATTCTTTTCCACCCCCTCACTTTAAATCTGGAGGTGTCTTCGGGCTTAAAATGAATGTCTTGTAGGCAACATATAGATGGGTTTTGGTTTTTTATCCATTCTGATACCCTGTGTCTTTTGAATGGGACATTGAGCCCATTAACATTCAGGGTAACTATTGAGAGATATGAATTTAGTGCCATTGTATTGCCTGTAAGGTGACTGTTACTGTATATTGTCTCTATTGCTTTCTGATCTACCACTTGTAGGCTCTCTCTTTGCTTAGAGGACCCCTTTCAATATTTCCTGTAGAGCTGGTTTGGTCTTTGCAAATTCTTTCAGTTTTTGTTTGTCCTGGAAGATTTAATCTCTCCTTCTATTTTCAATGATAGCCTAGCTGGATATAGTATTCTTGGTTGCATGTTTTTCTTGTTTAGTGCTCTGAAAATATCATGCCAGCTCTTTCTGGCCTGCCAGGTCTCTGTGGATAAGTCTGCTGCTAATCTAATATTTTTACCATTGTATGTTACAGACTTCTTTTCCCGGGCTGCTTTCAGGATTTTCTCTTTGTCAGTAAGACTTGTAAATTTTACTATTAGGTGACGGGGTGTGGGCCTATTCTTATTGATTTGGAGGGGCGTTCTCTGCACATCCTGAACAGACTTTTAAAAGTCCTGATTTTGTGTGCGGTTGCTCCGCCACTTGCCGGGAGCCGCCCCCTCCCCCCAGGGTCTATCTTCCCGTCGCTTTGGATTCACTTCTCCGCTGGTCCTACCTTTCAGAAAGTGGTTGTTTTTCTGTTTCCAGAATTGCTGTTCTTCTTCTCTTCGATCTGCCGATGGATTTTCAGGTGTTTGCAATCTTTAGATAAGCTATCTAGCTGATCTCCGGCTAGCTGAAGTAGTCTCAGCCTGCTACTTCTCCGCCATCTTGACTCCTCCCCACCTATAGATTGTTTCTTAATTTCTGGTCTTTGTTGCTCTCCAGGAACCTAACTGAGGATTACAGAAGGGAGGAGAGTGGGAGGGTGGGGTAACTGGGTGATGGGTATTAAAGAGAGCACAGGATGCAATGAGCACTGGTTTTGTACACAACCAATGAATCATTGAACACTACATCAGGAACTAAGGATGTTGGCTGATTAAACATAATAAAAAATATTTAAAAAGGGAAGTGTTGTTTGTTCAATGAGACAACTGATTTAAAAGGGACTCACTTGTCTGAAATTCATAAATGCCGATGCACATATTTGAAGTTTAAAAATTAAGTTTGTAACTAAAAGCAAATATGAACCAAAGACCCCTTAAAAGTGATTGTTGAAGTGTTGGTGAGGATGTGGAGAAAAGGGAACTCTCACGTGCTGTTTGTGGGAATGTGAAGTGGTACAAATACTGTGAAAAACAGTGTGGAGGCACCTAAAAAAATTAAAAATATAAATAACATATGACCCAGTAACCCCACTACTGGGTATTTACCGAAAGAAAATGAGAAGACTTGGGACACCTGGGTGGCTCAGTTGGTTAAGCAGCTGCCTTCGGCTCAGGTCATGATCCCAGCGTCCTGGGATTGAGTCCCACATCGGGCTCCTTGCTCGGCAGGGAGCCTGCTTCTCCCTCTGCCTCTGCCTGCCATTCTGTCTGTCTGTGCTTGCTCTCTCTCCCTCTCTCTCTCTGATAAATAAATAAAATCTTAAAAAAAAAAAGAAAATGAGAAGACTTAATAAAAAAGGTATATATACCTTTATGTTATTGCAGCATTATTTATAATCATCAAGAGAAGGAGGCAACCTAACTGTCCATCAGGAGACAAATGGGCAAAGATTGATAACACACATACACACCCACAATGGAATATTACTCATCCATAAAAAATAATGCGATCTTGGCATCTTGTAAAACGTGGATGGACCTAGAGGGTATTATGCTAAGTGAAATAAGTGAGACTGAGAAAGACAAATGCTATATGGCTGTACTTATTGTATGTGGAATCTAAAAAACAAAACAAATGAACAAGCAAACAAAAAATCAGACTTTTTAATACAGAGAGCAAACTGGTAGTTGCCAGAATGCAGGTGTATGGGTGGGGATGGGTGAAACAGATAAAGGGTATGAAGATTACAAGCTTCTTATAAAATAAATAAGTCATGGAGATGAAGAGCACAGCATAGGGAATATAGTCAATAATATTGAAACAGTGTTTTGTGGTGACAGACGGTGACTATTAATGTGGTGAACAGTGAGTAATGTATAGAATGGTTGAATCCATTCAATAATTTTTGTACACCTGAAACTAACAGCATTCTATGTCAATTACACTTCTATAATTTAAAAAAAGGTGATTGTTAAAACTTCTGAGACCTACATAGTGAATAAGATGCATAGGTTGAACTTGAAATTTGAAGGAAGAACTAAATGTTTTGAGTTGGTGACTTTAACAACTTGAATATTGATTTTTAAATACCAAAATCAACCTCTGAATAATCCTCTCTCTCTCAGGCTCTCTTCTTGAAAACTTTATACCCCGACCCCCTACCAGTCCCCGACGAAACCTCAAATGCAAAGTCACTGAAATATCAGCAAAAAGTTTCTCAGGGTAACCAACAGGAAGGCAGATGAATTTAGTAAAGGACAAGACAAACATTCTCTAATTTAGGAGTCCAAGGTTTCGATACGAAAGAGAAAAATCATATGGAATATTTTGATCCGTAAAGTATTTCAACACTTTTGCATTTCATATTCTGTGCTCTTCTTTTAGAAATATCTGAACGCGTTTCACCATTCAAAGATCAAAACAGTGAAGCAACTCTTAATAGCAATTAGGAAGCGAGTATATTTCACAACAGACTCTTCAGTGCTGGCTGCAAGTGCTTTTCAGATTATTTCCTAATCTACTCATGCAAAGCAAGGCCTTCTACTTTGAAAACTTAAGTCTGGAGGATGGGGATAAATCAATATATTACTCATGAAAAATTCAGAGTCCGATTTGATCCATTTGATCCTTTGGCTTACAATAGAATTGTTTTATTATAATTGACCCATATCTATTTTATAAATTCTGTAAACTTCTAACTATAGAGCTGGTTTTCATTACCCAAATTAGCAAATGTGCTCAGTGAAAAAACTGAACAATATAATGAAAATGTCAATATATGAATATTGTTCAGTTATATGAATTACTGTAATTATAGACACACTTGTACCTAGTTCCTCACTGAAATTGTAGGAGCTCATGTCTTTAGTGCATGTGCATTTTGGTTTCTTTTCTAGAATCAGGACTGGCTCTTGGTCCAGCCTTCATAAGAGGTGGGGTGGGCTGGTGCATCAGACGAGGGCTTCATTTTCTTTTTCTTTTTTAAAGATTTACTTATTTATTTATTTGATAGAGACAGGGAGAGAGATCACAAGTAGGCAGAGAGGCAGGCAGAGAGAGAGGGGGAAGCAGGCTCCCTGCAGAACAGAGAGACGGATGTGCGGCTCGATCCCAGGATCCTGAGATCATGACCTAAACCCAAGGCAAAGGCTTAACCCACTGAGCCACACAGGCGCCCCCAGATGAGGGCTTCAGATTCATCATCTTTGAAGGGAGAGGATTTGAGATGATCCAGGAGGGGGTCTTCCACCCATAGGGTATTGCTTTGGGCTTTAAAATCTGATTTGCTGTTCAGAAATAGTTTGGTGGCAAAAGTAGTGGAAAAAATTATAACCACTCCATTTCTGGTCATTTCAGTAGCTCGCATGAAGGGCATTTAGAAGGCACAGGCTTTTCCCAGAGCAAAGCTACTTAGTCCCGGGTAAGATGCCCACCTTGTTTTCTATTTGTGAGATGGCAGGGTTCATCGCTCCTCACACGGTTCAGTGATTGGGAACTTAGCTCACTGGCTGACTCACGGGAAAGAAGTGCCACCACTAGTTGTCATTAACAGAACACCATGTTCCTGCTCAGCAAGACTGTAAGATGACCCAGGGCTCTGGTTGGCCATTTTAAGACCCTCCTTTCTAGAAATCTCCCACTTGCTGTTGTCACCCCTCCCCCAACTCCTCTTTACATTAGATGCCCAATATCTTAAGGCTCATTCCTTCCCTTGTCCCCCCTCCGTCCTCTCTCTCTTAAGAGTCTCATAGTTTTGTCCTTTGCTCTAAGGGACTAAACTAAACTATTTTTAGCTATAGGCCCGTAACAGATTCATCTAGGGTACTTAAGAAATTGAGACACCTCTGCCTCAGCTAACACTTGGGTCAGGTTCTTAATTTTGACAAACACTTGAGCTTTTTTTTTTTGTGCCCCAAACTTTGAGATTTCATTCGGTAGGTATGAAGGATTCACTACTTAAAATATAAAAAACTGCTTAAGAGGGATACATGGCTTTAGGCCAAAAAGAGTGGAGCTTAAATTCTGCATTTCAGGCATTAGGAAGGGTGTTTGAAACATGTGTCCGGACTTTGGAAAATCGCACCCAAGTCATTATTCACCGTTGCTGCCACCTTGCAAAATCGGCCTCACCCGACCAAGCGATTTCTGGCACCTTTCTGCCTCCAGGGCCCATTTCTGAGGTTAGAGTGAGCTCCTGGGGGATGAGTTACTCAGTAATGACACTCTTTCTCGAGAGGCATAATTCAAAATCTTCAGGCAAGGGCAGGGTGTGGAGTAATTACCAAACCGAATCCTAATTTAAAAAAAAATATTTTAGCATGGAGGACATAGGGAGTTAGAGAGGAGAAGGGAGTTGGGGGAAATTGGAAGGGGAAGTGAACCATGAGAGACTATGGACTCTGAAAAACAATCTGAGGATTTTGAAGGGGCGGGGGGCGGGAGGTCCGGGTACCAGGTGGTGGGTGTTATAGAGGGCATGGATTGCATGGAGCACTGGGTGTGGTGCAAAAATAATGAATACTGTTATGCTGAAAATAAATTTTAAAAAAAGAAAAAATATTTTATTTATTTATTTTTGTGTGTATGTTCATCAGGGATATCGGCTTGTAGTTTTCACGTGTTTTGGAGTCCCTCCTATTTTTTGGAAGAGTTTGAGAAGAATTATTTATTTTTCATTAAATGTTTGGTAGATATTCCATGGAATCTATTTGGTCCTGGACTTTTGTTTGTTAGGAGATTCTTTCTTACTGGTTCAGTCTCCTTATTAGTAATCTGTTCAAATGTTGTGTTTCTTCATGATTTAGTCTTGGTAGGTTATACCTTTCTAGGAATTATTCATTTTTTCTAGGTTGTCCAAATTTTTGGTGTATAATTGTTCATAGGAATCTCTTACAATCCCATGTATTTCTGTGGTATCATTTGTAATGTTTCCTCTTTCCTTTCTGATTTTATTTGAGTCCTCTATTTTTTTCTGGGAGACTCTAGCTAAAGTATGCATGTTTTGTTTATCTTAAACACACACACACACACACACACCTCTTAGTTTCATTGATCTTTTCTGTCTCTATTTCATTTATTTCCATTCTGGGTTTTTTTTTTTTTTTTTTTTTTTTAATTTTCTTCTTTCTATTAACTTTGGGCTTAGTTTGTTCTTCTTTTTTCTAGTCCCCTAAGGTGTAAAGTTATATTGTTCATTTGAGATGTTTTTTGTTTCTTAACATAGACATTTATCATGATGCAATTCCCTCTCAGAACTGCTTTTGCTACATCCCATAAATTTTGCCATGCTGCATTTTCATTTTCATTTGTCTAAAGGTGTTTTTTTTAAATTTCTGTTTTTATTTGACTAATGGGTTGTTCAGTAGCATGTTGTTTAACTTGCACATACTTGTGAATTTTCCATTTGTCTCCTTGTAATTGATCTCTAGTTTCATACCTATGTGGTCAGAAAAGATGTTTGATATGATGTCAGTTTTCTTAAATTTATTAAAACTTTTTTTCTGGCCTAACATATAATCTATCTTCAAGAATGTTTTGTGTCTGCTTGAGAAGAATGTATATTTTGTGTCTTTTGAATGGAATGTCTTATAAATGTCTAAATCCATCTGGTCTAATGTGTCATTTAAGGCCAATATTTCTTAATGATTTTATGTTTGGATGATATATCTATTGATGAAAGGGGGGTATTAAGTTCCCTACAATTATTGTATTCTTGTTTATTTCTCCTTTTAGATCTATTAATGTTTGCTTCTTAGGTGTTCTTAGGTGAGATGCATAAATATTTATAATTGTTATATCTCTTATGGATTGACCACTTCATTTTTATATAATGACCTACTTTTTCTTTTACTATAGTCTTTGTCTTAGAATCTGTTTTGTCTGATGTTAAGTGTAGATACTCCAGCTTTCTTGTCATTTACATAAAATTTTTTTTCAATCCCTTCACTTTCAGTCTGTGTGTATCCTTACCTCTGAAATGAGTCTCTTGCAGGTAGCTTTAATTGGCTCCTGTTTTTTCATTTATTCAGCCATTTTATGTATTTTGACTGGAGAATTTAATCCATTTATATGTAAAGTAATTATTGAAAAGTATGTACTTACTGAAATTTTGTTAATTTTTTGGGGGGGCCATTTTGTAATTCCTTTGAAGAAAGGATTCTTCTTTTCTTGCTCCCTTCCTTTGTGATTTGATGATTTTCGGTAGTGGCATGCTTAGATTACTTTCTCTTTATCTTTTGTGTATCTATTATAGGTTTTCGCTTTGTGATTACCATGAGGCTTATACAAAGCAACTTATATTTATGGCAGTTTATCTTAAGTTGATAACAATTTAGGCTTGAATGCATTCTAAAACTACATTTTAATCCCCTCTATTATATTTTATGTTTTTGATGTCACAATTTATATGTTTTTATCATATATATTAGGTAGTTACAGTATTATGTTTTTACTAATTTTGTCTTTTAATCTTTCTGCTAACTTTGTAACTGATTAAATCATCACCTTTACATTAGAGTATTCATAGATCTACAGAATTCATAAATATATATTACCAGTGAGATTTATACTTTCATGTTTTCCTAGTACTAGTCAATGTCCTTTTGTTTCAAGTTAAAGAGCGCCTTTAACATTTCTTGTAAGAGCTGTCTAGTGATGATGATGAACACCTTTAGCTTTTGTTTGTCTGGAAATTTTCTTTTCTTTTTTTTTTTTTTTTTCTTTTTTTTAGCTCTGTTTCAATTCTGGATGGCAGTTTTGTTGGTTAGAGTATTCTTGGTTGGCAGTTTTTTTTCTTTGAACACTTTGACTATACCATGTTTCTCTCTTTTGGCCTGAAAAGTTTTTACTGACAAATATGCTGACAATTTTATGGGGGTTTCTTTGTACATAACACATTATTTTTAAACCTCTCTCCCTGCCTTTAACGTTCTCTTCTTGTCTTTAAAGTTTAACATTTTAATTATAATGTATCTTGGCGTGGAGCTCTCTGGGTTTCTCTTATTTGGAACTCTCTGGGCTTCTGTATGGATCTATATGTTTTTTCCTTTTTCAGGTTATGGAGGTTTTTAGCCATTAGTTTTTCAAATAAGTTTTATGTCCCTTTCTTTCTCTCTTCTCTTTCTGGGACCCCTATAATGTGAATGTTGGTCTGCTTGTTCCATAAGTCCCTTTAGATCTCTTCACTCCTTTTTATTATTTTTTTCTTTTTGCTATTCTTATTGGATAAGTTCTACTGTCCTCTCTTTGAGTTCACTTATTCTTTCTTCTGTTTCATTTAGTATGCTTTGAGACATTCTGGTTTTTTTTTTTTTTTTTTCCCAAAGATTTTATTTATTTATCAGAGAGAGAGATGGGGAGAGAGCGAGCACAGGCAGACAGAATGGCAGGCAGAGGCAGAGGGAGAAGCAGGCTCCCTGCAGAGCAAGGAGCCCGATGTGGGACTCGATCCCAGGATGCTGGGATCATGACCTGAGCCGAAGGCAGCTGCTTAACCAACTGAGCCACTCAGGCATCCCGACATTCTGGTTTTTTGTTTTTTGTTTTTTCAGTTCAGTTATTGTACTGTTCAGCTTTGTGACTGTTTGGTACTTTCTTATATTTTTTATTTATCAAAATTCTCACTTTCTTCATGTATTGTTCTCCTGTGCTTGGTGAACATCTCTATGGCTGTTATTTTGCACTCTTTATAAGTCTCTCATTTCTGTTTCATTAAAGCCTTTTTTTCCTGTAGTTTTAACTTGTTCTTTCTTTAAGAATGTATTTCTCTTTCTTTATTTAACTTGATTCTTGGTAATGGTTTCTATGCATTGCATAAAATAGCCACTTCTCACAGTCTTGCAGGACTGACCTTTGTAGAAGATGAAACTTATTTTTTAACCCTGCTTCAGCTCTTGTTTATCTCTTAAACTTTTGTGACTATCCAAACAGTCTACTTTATTCTTAGTGGCTCCTCGTAGTTGAGGGTGTCTAAGACCTGTCTTTTCTCAAAAAGGAGGGTCTCAGTTAGCTCCTAGATTCAGACTGATTTGAAGCCATGCCTTCAGGCAGCAGCTTTTAAGGTTTGCAAATGTACCTCTTTTGGGGAGGTTCTTTTTGTCCTGAGCCCTGGGGTGACAGCCAGTTGAGAACTGCTTCTTTGTTTACTACTGTCTCAAACAGCCCATCAACAGAAACTCCACAAGACAACCAGAGCCAGGTTACCAAGGGATGTGTCCTCTGGGCCACAGCCACAAAAGCTGGGCCACAAAAGCTCCTTTCTCAGAAACACTGGGGGACCAGAGATGGGACAGAAGGAGAATGTGGAGGCAACACCTTCTGGCCTCCCTGGTCTCTGCAGAGAATTGTAGTCAGCCCCTAAATGTGTGTTTAATTAGAATTCTGTCTTTGGCCCACAGCTGGGCAGAAAAACTAATAAGCACCTTCCACAGAAAGACTAGGGGTATGTTTCAGTCCACTCTCTCTGGGCTGTGCCAAAGTGCAGGGTAGCCAGTTAAGATCTGTTTCTCTATTTGTTACAGTCCTATAGAATCCAGGAATATAATAACCCCATTGGCCACTAGGGCCAGAAAGGAAGTCAAGAAGCATCCCTGGGCAACAAATACAAAAACCAGAGTACCAGATATATGCACAAACTCCTTTTTAAGAAGTGACGTAGAGGGGGATGACAATGATAGCATCTACTCTCTGAGGTCTCTGTGGAGAAGCTTACCATGTGCCTTTAGTTGTGTATTCAATCAGAAGCTGCCTCTCAAGTTGCAACTGTGAATAAAAACTAATAAGCCTCTTTCACAGAAAGACGGGGAGTTTCAATCTGCTGTCTTTCCATTGTTCCCTGGGGTGTAGGCAGTTAAGAATGCTTTTTCCATTTGTTAAGTCTTATGAGACCCACAAATGTAAGCCTGCTGACCACCAAAGCCAGGAGGTCAGGGGTGGTAGCTGCAAAAACTGGGTGCCAAACTTTTACACAACCTAGGTGATATAGGACCTGGAGTGAAGTAGAGAGAGAACACCAAGGTAATGCCTGCTGGCCTCTGTTTTCAGAGAGTATTTCAGGAGTCCCTCAGCTGTGTGTTAAATTAGATGTCTGGCCATCAGGCCAAAGATTTAAGATAAGCTAGCAAGTCTCTTTCACAGAAAGACTGGGGTTATTTTCAATTGGCTGCCTCTGTACTGGGCCACAGGATGAGTGAGTCCATATGAGCCCTCTAGGAACAGACCCCCTTGTGGGTCTCTTGGATATAAGCCTTGTTGGCTTTCAAAGCCAGATGCTTACAGTTTTGTCTCTCAGGAGCAGGTCTTAGAATGTGAGATGTCAGATGTGGGTTTCAAACTCCCCTGCTTAGGAAGAAACTGGAATTCTGAGTTCCCTCCAAATTGTGGGTTGTTGCACTGGGGGTGGGGTTTATGGCAAAATTGTGCCTTGGCTTCTCTTACCTATTTCATATGAGGATTTTTTGTTCACTTATTGTGTAGGAGTCACTTAGCTAGTTTTTGGATTATTATTATTTTTTTTTTTTCAGAAGAAATGACTCTGGGTATAGTTGTAGACTAGGTGTTTCTATGGGAAGAGGTGAGTTCAGGATCTTTTTACATCACCTTCTTCAATCAGGATTTCTAGTTTTTTTTTTCTATATAATTTATATTCTGGAACAGATCCACTCTTTCCTAAAGAGTGATGTATATTTTCCTCTTTTTGTCTTGTTTTTCTCTTTTTTTTTATTCTTATGCATCTTCTGTTAAATTCTTTTTTACAAAGAATTTGTTTATTTATTTATTTGAGAGAGAGAGAGAGCGAGCGAGAAAGAGAGCACAAGGCGGAGGGAGAGGTAGAGGGAGAAGCAAACTCTCACTGAGCAGGGACCTTAATGTGGGACTCGATCCCACAACCCTGGGATCATGCCCTGAGCCAAATGAGCCACCCAGGCACTGGCCACCTTCTGTTAAATTCTTGAGGGGAACTTTGAAAGACCTTAATATCACTTATAGTTCATTCTTGTAGACAACAGAAACTTACTTTTTGTATCTTAAAAATAAAAGAATAAATCTATTGGGATCTCAGAGAATTTATGACTGTCTAGGAGTAAAACAAGAAAGCAGGAATCAGGGAACATAGCAACTGTCTCCCTAGGAGGAACAACTTGGGTAGGATCCCATTGATATTTACTGTTCCTGACACGACTGGGAAGAAAATGAGCTCCAAGAGTTTGTTTAGTCTTTGTGTCCATGATTCAATGAGGAGTCATTTTAGTTGACTAGACCATGGACCTATTCTATAGCATATACCATGTGGCAATTACAGGAAGGATTATCCCTCAGATTTTTTTCTTAACCCCAAAATATCTTCTGTTTAATTTTTAAATATAATGATGTTATATCCAATAGTATATGCATAAAAAAACAACAAAGTATTTTCATTAGTTAAAAATTTACTTATCAATAGAATACATAATAAAGTATAATTTGTAGCATAAATACAAATTAGCCAATTTATCTCCATTACTTATGTTATCATTTATCTTCATTTTATGGTTATAGTGTTGCAGATCATCAAAAGATGTAGAAATAGGTGATATATTTACAGGGTATTCTAAAAATAAAAATTCCATTCATTTGTTACTATAATACTTTCTCAACATTTAGTCTGTAATCTGAATCCAACATCAGGAGATAGACTTACTCGTGGATGGCTGTTCAGAAGTAATAATATTTGTGAAGTGTTTTTGATAGATGGATTTTTGCAAATGATTTCCTGAACATTTCATATAAATGGTACGAAGCAGTGTTTGTCCTCTGTCACTGGCCTATTCATTTACTTTAATGTCCTTAGGGATTACCCATATTATCACATATGGCAGAATTTCTCTTTTTAATGCTGCATGGTATTCAATTGTATATATAAACCACAGTTTCTTTTTCTATTCATTCAGTGATAGACACTTAGGTGTTTCCACATGTTAGTTATTATGAATAAGTTGCAATGAACATAGGAATGCAAATATCTCTTTGAGCTCCTGATTTCAATTCTGCATAGACACCCAGAAGTGGGATTGCTGGATCACAGGGTAGTTCTATTTTTAATTTTTGAGAAACCTTCTTATTGTTTTCCATGATCCTGTGCCATCTTGCATTCTCACCAAGGAGTACAAGGGCTCTAATTTCTCCAGATCTTTGTTAACATTTGTTATCTTTAGTTTTTTTAACAATAGCCATCTTAACAATAGCAGGTATTATGTCATTGTGGTTTTGATTTGCATTTCCCTGATGATGAGTGATGTTGAGCATCTTTTCATGTGTCTCTTGGCCATTTATATGTCTTCTTTAGAGGAGCCCCTAGACATTAGTAACAGTGAGTAAGTAGTGAGGGATAGAAGTCAGGAATTTCCTCCTATTAAGATTACATGTAACAGGAGAAAGGTAAAGTTCTGTAGGGATACTGAGATCCTATTTGGAAGAAAGTCGAGTGCTGGGCAGTCCAAATCTGACAAACCCAGTAACCACTACATGGTCTATTCTTTACTCATACTTGATTGACTGTCTTGAAGGCTGAGGATGACTTGTGGAAGGCATTGATCCATCATCTGTTGACACTCAGTGTGCTGCTGAGAAGCCTAACATTTGTTCCTTGGTGGATGAGGTTTTATTTTTTAAACTCTAGGGAAGTTTATATATCCTCTTCTTTCTCTTCAGTTGTTCTGAGATTTCGCACCATGTGTCTAGGTTAGCACCTCTATTCATTTACTGTCTTGAGCACTTAGGTCTTTCAATCTAAAGATCTTTACCTCTGAAGAATTCTCTTCTCTTATTATTTGATAGTTTCATTTCTCTCCATTCTTTGACTCTTTCAGAAACATTTATCAGGAGAATGTTGGACTTGCTAGATTTCTTCTCTGTGTCCTTTGTTTTCTCCCCCTTTTCTCCTGATTTAGTGATTATTTTTAGTGGGTTTACTTTATTTCACACCACACCTTATCTCTTAAATTGTTTCAGCCTCTTAATGTCTTATACTTATTTCATGGATAAATAAATTTTCACTTTTTGAGAATACTAATTAGACTATTTTAAACTATGTGTCATATCATTCCTTGGATATCTCTTTTTTTTTTTTTTTTTTTTTTTGGCCACTTTTTGTATCTCAGAATGAGCATTAGTTGAAAAAAAAATCATTCTGTCTTTTTAACAGCTTTCTCAAGATATAATTCTCATACCATGCAATTCATCCATTTAAAGTACATAAGTACATGGTTTAAATTTATTGACAAATGTGTGCAATCATCAGCACAATCAATTTTAGGACATTTTCATCACCTGAAAAAGAAACTCCATACCAGTTAGCTATCAGTCCACTGCTTTCCACCTCCTCCAGCCCTGAGCAACCACTAATCTGCTTTGCATCTCTCTGTATTTCTCTATTCTGAACATTTCATATAATAGAGTCATATAATATGTAGTCTTTTGTGACTGGCTTCTTCCCTTTTGCATGTTTTCAAGGTTAACTCATGTTGTAGAATGTATTCATATTTCATTTCTTTTTAAGACTGAATAATGTTCCATTGTATGGGTATACTATACATTGCTCATCTATACATCAGTTGATGGACATTTTAATTTTTTTCCACATTTGATTATTATGAATAATGCTGCAATACACATTGATGTAAAATTTTTTTTGTGTATTTTTATTTTTCTTGGGCATATACCTGGGAATAGAGTGTGTGAATTATACGCCAACTTTATGTTTAATTATTTGAGGAATTTCTAGACTGTTTTCCAAAACAGGTACACCATTTTACATTCCTATCAGCAGGGCATAAGTATCTCAATTTCTCCATACCCTCCTTAACATTTGTTATAATCTGGTTCTTGATTCTAGTCATCTCTACTGCAATTGGACTGGTATTTCACTGTGTTTTTGACTTACATTTGTCTGATAACTAATAACATAGAACACCTTTTATGTATCTATTGGCCATTTGTACTATTTCCCTGAACATCTATCCAGAATCTTTTTATTTTTTTGAATGGGTTATTTGTCTTTTTATTATTGAGTGCAAGATTCTTTACATATTCCATATGTAATTTCCTTATCAGATATCAGATACATATCCTTATCAGATATCAGATACATATTCCATATGTAATTTCCTTAGCAGATATATAATTCATGAATATTTTTCCCCATTCTTTGCATTATCTTTTCACTTTCTTGGTTGTGTCCTTTGAAGTACAAAGATTTTTAGTTTTGATGTAGTCCAAATTGTATAGTTTTCCTTTTGTTGTTCATGGTTTTGATGTATCTAAGAATCTTTTGCCATGTCTGAGGTGTTGGAGATTTATTTGCCCCTCTGTTTTCTTTTAAGAGTTTTATAGTTTGAGTTTTTATGTTTTGGTCTTTGATCTATTTTAAGTTAATTTTTGTACATGGTGTAAAGTAACCATTCAAATTCATACTTTCTAGTTGTTTGAGCATATTTTGTTGAAAAGACTACTCTTTCCCCATTTAATGATTTGGCACTCTCAACTCTATTCCATTGATCTGTATGTCTATCTGGGTGTCAGTAGCATACTGTTGGGTATTATTGCTTTATAGAACGTTTTTGAGAATTCATCACCCACAGTAACTTCCCTAATTTTTCTGAGAAATTTCATTTAAAAAAAAAAAAACACAACTTTTTTTGTAGAAAAAAACACAGACCTAAAAAACCATATAAAGTAAACGTATATCGTAAGTAGTGAAAAAGCAAATGCTCTTGCAACTACCACTCAGTAAGGGAATAAAACTTTACTAATCACATGGAAGTCCCTTCATGTGTGGTTGGAAATTACATCCTTCTACCCACAGTAACTAACTATTATCCTGCCTTTACATTAATCACTTCCTTACTTTTCCTCATAGTTACATTACACTCATATGCAACCCTGGGAATTACCACACAGCATTGCATTAAATAAATGGATATGTCTTTAAGTCTTCTTTTAATCCCAAGTCACTCCTCTATCCCTTTATTTTCCTTACAATTTGTCTCTTGAACCATGAGAGTATTTAATAGAAGAGTTTGTCACTGATTGTATTCGCTAATTGTATTCTCTTGATGCAGGTTAAAAGGCTCCTCTGTTCTATTTCTCCTAAATTGGAAATTGGATCCAGAGTCTTGATCATCTTCAAGCTTGATCCCTTTGGCAACACAGTAGGTATTATTGTGTATTTTCACCATGAGGCACAGAATATGTTGTTGTTTCTCTTTTTCTGACGTTAGTAACTATTGGTGTTCAGTGCCTAACTTCATTAATTCACTGGATAGTACAAAATGGTGATATTCTAATTCTATCACTATTTGTTATTATTTGAATAGCTTTATAAATAAGATGAAAATAGAGAGGTAGGCAATAAGAGATATTGAACTCTAGGAAACAAACAGGGTTGCTAGAGGGGAGGTGGTTGGGGGATGAGGGGCATTAAAGGGGGTGCTTGAGGTAATGAACACTGGGTTTATATGTAACTGAACTCTACCTCTGAAACTAATGATACACCATATTTAACTAAATTGAATTTAAAGAATTTAAAAGAAAAAGAATATATATGCTCTATAAAGAGTAAACTACTCTAACTCTATATAGAGTATGCTCTATAAAGAGTATACTACTGCATCTACTATTTTGCTACTCTGATATAATTCTTAGGGAGAAGAAAGGATAAATGCTAGGTTTTTTCCCCTTTGTTTTTATTTATTTATTTATTTTTTACAAATTTTTAAAATATTGAATTTATTCCTTATCTTCTTCTAAGGAAACTACTTTGATTATCTTATTATTGTAATAATATTATGATAAGCTTACAGATTTAATCATATTCTCCATTTCAACCAACCGTAATTGTCCTTTTTGAAATATTTCCATGTTTTGCTTGGGAGAACCTCTTCAAGCTGATTTCTAAGTATGTTTAATGACCCTAATGATCTTTAATAACTTGTTCACTGTCTGGTATGACAAGATGTTTGAGGGCTGTCTTGTACATTTCCTTCCCTAACATGGAATCAGCCAAAAAGTTCTGCTTTCTTTTAGTGGGAAGTGTTATTTTAAGACAAAATGTGAATTCTATGAAGAATCACTGCTTTTTGGTTGGTCAGTGTATTGTGGCCTCTTTGATAGAAAGGACTAAAAAGCTTTTATTCTCTGTGTGAGCATGTGTCAAAGGTAAACTTAGAATTACTTCTACAAGAAACTGTATATTTAATGTTCCCACCAATCCTCATGTCAATGTCTTTCTAGTATTTGGTCTTCTGAAACTTATACTCAGTGGATTTCTCAAAGGGATCTTGGGAACATTTTCCTTGAGTACTTATATTTTGATAAAAGTTTACATGTGCCCTTTAAACTTGAAAGTGAGGTTTTGAGAGATCCTTGACTCATGTTTTTTTCTTCTCGACTATTCTAAGTATATTACTCAATTTTCTCTGTCATAAAATATTACTTTTGAAAAAATCTGATAATAATCTAATTCTTCATTTATTAGGCCCTTGCTTTGTGGCCTACCTGTCCAAAAGATTTTTTGTTCTTTTAAAAGTACAGTTATTTTACTAGACTTTCTTGGTTTTGGGCATTCTGGGTCAGTATTCTTAGTAGTCTCAGTGATCTGCTCTTTTGTATGTAGTTTCAAATAACTTAAGTTCAGAAGAGTTTTCTTGATTTAGACATTTTGTTGTTTGCTCTTTTCTCTTGATTTGGTTTTCTTCTTCAGGGACACATATTATCTGTGTGCTGATTCTTCTGTGCCTTTAATATTTGTCACTTAAAAAATCCTGTTGTTCTTTTTATTTTTATTTTTTATTTTTAATTTTTTCTCCCTACTCTTTACTTCTCTTGAGGAATGGTCTGTATGTTTTCAATTATGGTATGATCCTTTTCTATCCTGAATTCTGTTTCTGAATTTTAAGTACTTCTAATTCTGATTTATGTTGCTTTACTTCTCATCTAGATGCCAGGAATACAAATATGAAAAGAGATAGTCCTTGCCTTTAATAAGTCCACCCTTATCAGAGTGTAATACATGCAATACACAGACAGAGTATACAAATAGTACAAAAAAAGGGATGAGTAATTCAAAGAAATTTAAGTTTTTGAGTCCTATGTTTAAATCACTAAAATATAGTGTTTTATACTCTGTATAACAAATTACAACCAGGTTAAATTGTCCTTATTATCTCTCAATAATCCATTTCAGCATAAAGCTATTAGTATATTTACTGTGTTTTGCTTTAAATGGTGTTTCAAAATATAAATATACAAATTTTGGCTTGAGCACCAAGATTCAATAAATGCCACAGCTCATTGATATGTAATGCTATTGTTATTGTTTTTGTTCTCCAGGAAGTTAACTTTGACCTAGAGGTTAGTCGTGTTCAGGATATTGTTAAGAAGTGCCCTTAACATCAATGTCTATAAAAGATAGAAGGAAAAAGCAGGATTGGGCACAGGAAGAAGCTGAGCTCTGATGCAGGCCTAACAACCTCAGCTAGCCTCATGGGGAATTGAAATGGCCTATCAAAGTTGTCTATGTTATGTCAAATTGGTCTCCTTGATACCTCTGTCTCAATTAGTCATTGGATGTTGGCTGTCCACAGAAAAGTGTGACCAGGGGCGAGACAGTTTTCTGTTGCTGAATTATTCCTGAAGGGGCTGTGGACCTACAAAACTCCCAGAAACTGGAGAAGTATGTTCCATCTTGAAGGGGAATGTGGGTGGCACAATTCCACGTGAACACACAGCACCACAAAGGACTTACCAAGGGGGCAATCTTCATATGATCTTGTGTCTCTTACATATCCACCATATCAAGGGTATAAAACAGTTGAAAATGAAAGATTATGAGTTCCATGTTCCATTACAGATACAGTGAATTTTTGCTCACATCCTCATGGACAATCTATATGTTGAGATATGAGCCAACAAGTCAGTTTAATGGCTTCTGTGGGTAATCTGAACTCAGAGTGACTGGGAAAGTGTTTCCCAGTTATGGGATGACTGTAATGGAGAGTCAGTGTGGGCTTTCTAAAGATTTTCATGAGGAACAACTCATGAAAGTTGACTTGTCTGCTAGGAGAAAAAGAGAACTTAGCAGAAAGAAGTTCCATTTTGGCTAAAGAAGGAGATATATGTGACTAACTGGGGAAAATGTACCCACATCTCAGAAATAGCTGATTAAGGATTTCCATGGAAAGCCCCATGTAAACCCATGTAAAGCCTGGTTTAGGCACCTGCAAAGACAAGACAATAGGAAATAAATAGCCACTGTGATAGTTAAGTAAAAACTTCCTTTTCCTCTCTTTTCCTTTCTTCCTCTGCTCCAAAGCTGGAGAGGCCATAATTGAGCTTAACAGTTGGGCGGAAAATACATGACATGGTGTAGAAAATGTATACTAGGAAACAGTGAGTATCTCAACAGCCAGCTTTCTTGACTTTTGGACTTTATCTGCAATTGTCCTGAGCTTGAGGAAGGAGGGAAGATTTAATTTAACTCCAAAATAAGATCACTTCCTATTTATGGAGCTGGAAAATTTAAATTACTAAGATAAGACTTTTTTTAAATTGAAAGATACTGGTGACTCTGTTGGTTGGGTGCTAGACTCTTGATTTCTGTCAAGTTGTGATCTCAGGGTTGTGAGATGGAGCCCCATGTCAAGCTTCATAGCGAGCCCTATGTCAGGCTTTGCATTCAGCATGGAGTCTATTTGTCCTTCTCCCTCTGCTCCTCCCCTGCTCATGCTTACTCTTTTTCTCATAAATGAATAAATAAAATATTTAAAAAATATGTATAAAATTGAAAGTTACCTAAGATTCATCCAAGTGAAGACCTGGACCCAGAAAAAAAAATTAAAGTTATAATGGAAAATAATAAAACTGCCTTATCTATATATCCCATAGTATACATTCCTAGCTAAATTTGTTGACTCTTTAGAGTTGTTTCTAACAACTAAGTTGTTTTAATTTTTTATTATCTAATTTATATAATGTATTATTAGCCCCAGGGGTACAAGTCTGTGAATCGCCAGGTTTACACACTTCACTGCACTCACCATAGCACATATCCTCCCCAATGTCCATAACACACTCTCCCTACCCTCCTCCTCCAGCCATCCTCAGTTTGTTTTGTGAGATTAAGAGTCTCTTATGGTTTGTCTCCCTCCTGATCCCATCTTGTTTCATTTATTCTTCTCCTACCCCCAAACCCCCCACACTGCATCTCCATCTCCTCATATCAGGGAGATCATATGATAGTTGTCTTTCTCCGATTGACTTATTTCGCTCAGCATAATACCCTCTAGTTCCATCCACGTCATCGCAAATGGCAATATTTCATTTCTTTTAATGGCTGCATAGTATTCCATTGTATTTTTTTAGGTAAATTCAATTCAAGGGCTTTCTGAATCCTCAAAGAAAAATTACATGCTATTTGATACAATTAATTGGAATAGACTTTCATATTTTTTTAGGGAAGCCCAGTTTCATTTTATTCTCTCATTTTCTGAATGTGCCATAATATTGAGTGTTAGTTCATCTTGGAAGCAGGACAATTCTAGGCCAGAAATTTCCTCAATGTTACAGAAATGAAAAAAGATGTTGGAAAAAGCTCCAAAAAAGTTGGGTCTGGAAATGTCACTAAACATTCAGGACTGTAAGCTGTCATGGGTTTATCTTTCCTGGAAAACACATATAACCTGGTAATATCAATTCCCAACAATCTACTATCACTTGTTACCATATTTTAGGGTTCAATTTAAATTATATCTTGGCTTCTGAAGCCCAGACATGTCAGGCATGCTCTGATTTTTCTTCTATTGAATAATCCCATTATGTAGTACTTATATAACCCTTAACATAGATGGAGGTACACTTAAAGTTAGAATTTTAAGTTAAACCTTATTTTTAAAGTCAAAGTATACATGTATATAGTTTAAAGAGTCAAACAACACTATAGTGCTAATAATAAAAACATTCTTTTGCTCCATCTTTTCCAACATTTTGCATCCCTGAATACCTCTCCCCAGATATAAACACGTTCATTTCTTTTTAAAAAAATTTTTATTTATTTATTTGACAGAGAAAGAGAGAGGGAACACACAGTAGAGGGAGAGGGAGAAGCAGACTCCCCACTGAGCAGGGAGCCCGATGTGGGACTCCCTGTGGGACTCGATCCCAGGCCCCTGGGACCTGAGCCGAAGGCAGACACTTAACTGACTGAGCCACCCCGGTACCCCAACAATTTCTGTTCTTTTAAATGTTTTCTCTTGTGGTTATTTTCATATTTGTATGTAATATATATATATAAGGTTATTTTTGGATTTTTTCAATGTTAGACTATAATTTGACTTCCTACTATGGAAGATGGGGATTTAGCTTTCATACTAACACCACACCTTACCTCTAATCTAATCTAATCTAATCTAAGACTTCCTCCCATCCTACCTATATAGCATGTATATAAGACTTTCTGCTAAATAAATATTCAAATATTCAGTGTTTACTTAATATGACCTTGTAAGTATTGTTTGTAGCTATAGTTGCAAAGTATTATTCAGGAGAGAAGAAGCTGTTCTAGGTTTTTTTTTAAATAGAAAAAATGTAATCTAGAAAGATAAAGAAATAAAAAAAAATCATTGGAAATGTATGTACTGCAGAAATTCTGCTTCCAATTAGCTGCCTGCAGTTCCTGAAGTTGATGATTCTTAGAGAACACCTCTCTGGAAGTTGCTGCTGCTGCTGCTGCCAACAATTGTAGATGTGTATACACTTAGTAGTTCCAGAATACACAAGACAGAAATTGACAGATCCAATAGGAGAAATAGACAATTCCACAATCATAGCTGGAAATTAAAACATCCCTTTCTTAACAATTGAAAAAATTATGCAAGGATGCAGCAAAGACAGAAGATCTGAACAACTATCAACTGTCTTGACTTCGTTGATATTTATAGGATACTACACTAACAGAAAGCACAACTTTTTGTCATTAGACTGATCAAATAAGAAAGAGAGAAGACAGAAATTATTCATATCATCAGTGGAAGAGTGGACATCATTACAGAATTTATAGATAATGAAAGAATAAAAGGAAATATCAACAACTTAATGCCAGTAAATATAACAATATAGAAGAAAAGGATACATTCTTTAAAAAAACTAAATTATTATAAAAGAATTAGAAATAAGAAAGATGAATTACCAAATAGGAGTAGCTCTCTCTACATATTACAGTATATATATATTTGAATATATGTATATTCAAAACTTGAATAACTCAAGTAAAGAAACAGAATTTATAATTTAAATTGCCCACATAGAAAACTCTAGTCCTAAATGCCTCTTGTCAAATACTTAAAAGAAGAAAATGGAGTTACTTTTAATAAAACTTTTTCAGAAATTAGAGGAGTAAAAAGTTCTTTTCAACTTATTTTATGAAGCCAGTATTACCCTGTTACAGAAAGCAGATAAAAATGTCATAAAAGAGAAAACTGTAGAGAAGTATTCCTCATGAACATAGACCAAGAGTCCTTCACAAAATTAGTAAATTGATTATAATAGTACTTCCATCTCAGGAATGCAAGATCGCTTTAATATTTGAAAGTCAATATAATTCACCATCTTAATAGAAAACAAGGAGAAGAAAACAGGCAATCACTTCAAAAGTGAAGAAAAGTATTTGATAAAGTGTAACACTTATTCATGCTTTAAAGAAATCTCAACAAATGATGACTAGAAAGATAATTTCTCAACCTGATTAAGACTATCTTCAAAAAAAAAAAAAAAGCTACTGCAAACATCATATGCAATGATGAAAGGTTTTCTACCTAAGATCAAACATAGGCAAGCAATTCTCTTTCAACAGTTCTGTTTATCACCAATTCCAATCATGTAAAATATATTCAGTGATGATTCATTTAGCTTTTCTTCACTCACCAGCATGTATTTGTGGAGAACATACTGTCGTTGGGTGCTAGATCAGGCATAGAGGATGCAAGTGTGAATAAGACATGAACTTGGCCCTCAATCACACACAGACCCTTATGTAAACACAAAATCACTATATGCAGTGGGATAAAGATGCACATAAAGTTGTATGCATGTTTCAGTAGTGGCACAGGGGAGGAGTGGCTAGCTTGGTGTGAGTAGAATGTTGGGTTTTCAGACGGCTTGATTTTGAACCATGTTCCAGGTGGTCTGGCAGAGGAAGAAATGTCCAGCATGGGGGTTGACATATCTCAAAGCAGAGAGTTATACCGGTAGCCTGGTTTGTTCTAAACTGGTGATACCTAGTATGGCTGAAGTAAGGTAGAGGTCGTCATTGGCACGATATGAAACCAGAGCATCAGCAAGAGAGTACTACTCAAAAAGATTAAATATACTTTTCAAGGTAATGAAGATTTTAGAATAGGAAAATAACAAGGTCATATTTGTGTTTTATTAAGACACTTTGGGATATGGTGTTGAAGATGGATTGCAGAGGGAGAGATATTGGAACCTTCTGCAGGAGCCCCAGGGTGATGGAGAAGAGCATATTTGGAAGAGTGGGGAAGGAGAGGCGGGGATGCATTCATTTGGCAGGACCTCTGGAAACATGAAATTTAGCAAGTAGGAAGAAAAAGCATTAAATGTTGGCTCCTAGACTTTTGACTTGGGTCACCAGATGGATAATGGACCCATTAACCAACATTGGGTATACAGGAGAACATCTGGTTAGATGGATGACAGAGATGCTGAGTTAAGTTTTAGAAATGTTGAATTTGAGTTGCCCATGGGGCATCCAGAGAAAAATACCCAGAATGCCAATAAAAATACTGGTCCCTCACGCAAGAACAAAATCATGACCGGGGATATCTTTTTTAAAAGTCATCATCATATATGTAGTGCTTAAAATTACTGAATCAGATGAATAGGTCCAGTGTGAGCATGAGAAGTGAGAGGTTCAGTGCATAGAAATGGAACTGTGAGTAGTAACATGCAGAGTCGATACAGAGCTTCTGTGCACAGTCCTGCAGTCTGTACGTGGCACAGTTCTAGGCACTGATCATATCAATGTCTAGGTAAAGGGCAAACTCCAGAGTTGTGCAGTGCACAGCCGATGTGGCTGTATGTGGCTACTGGTTGAGGAGAATACTGTGTAAGGCTAAGCAAGTATTGAAGACAGGAGTAGAACGAGGAAGAATGTGACACAGAAACTGCAGGTGCAGAAACATTTCTCTAGGAGGAGGGAGCAAGAAACTGTCTGAAAGCTCTGAAGAAATCTAGTGGTTTTGTCTTCAGGGTTTTCTTGATAGGAGCTCTTTGGTGACTGTAGGGAGAGAAGTTTTCATGCACTGGTGGGGATGAAAGTTCTGAGTCCACGGGTGGCCATGTGGTTGAGGGCGTGACCATGGAGATCAAGATGCAGGTCAGTTAATGGTGTAGAGTCTGAGAAAGAGAGGGGTGAGAACCCAGCACCAAGGGAGGCTTTTTTCTGTCTTGGTTGTAATTTAGAATGTACCACAAGAGGAGCCAAGGTCAGGGGACTGCTTGGTAAGAAAGGAAGAAGGGTACTTTGGCAGGAAAACTAAGAAGGATGGAGGAGAATTGAGGTACAAACAAAAAACTAATGGAAACACCGTCACCACCATAATCCCAAATAAGGTCTTTTCCCTCTAACCCTGGGAAGTTGGGGAAGGCTGGCTTATTTCAATGGCATATGTAGAGTGTGTGTGTGTGTGTGTGTGTGTGTGTGTTTAGCCCGTTGTGGTGTGGGCACAAGGGGGTGGGGCAGAATACCTTACATGTCAGCCTTGACAAGCAGCTGACCCAGGAGAGCACTGCTGACCACATGTGAGAAGCAGGCCCCCCATAGCAAATAAGTGGTCTACAGGGCTCTCCTGCCTCTAAGACTTTGTCATCTAGTTCCACATCAGTTCCCACCTACCTTGTCCCCTCCCTCCACTGTGCCCTCCTTGCTTGTATGCTGGAGCCCTACGGCTCTCTGGCTGGGAGTCCACAGTTTGTCAAGAATTTCTGAAGTACCCATCTTACAGGCATGACTCTAGGCCCTGGGGTTACCTCCAGAATACAGGAGACAATGTTCCTTCTCATATTCTAGAGAGAGTTGGCTCTTGGTAACACCAGTATAAAGTGTGGCAGGTAGTGATAAGAGCTAGGAACAAAATACAGTAAAAGGAGGTGGGAGGGATAGAGGAATGTGGGGGTGGGGGGTGGGCTTCTCTGATTGGTGACATTTGAACAGTGACCTGGGAAGGAATAAAGTGAACCAAGAGGAAATGGGCCCACACAGAGGACACAGGAAGTGCAAAGGCCGTGGGGCGCACACCTGTTTGGACTTGAGGGAAAGACCAGCAGCTCCTCAGTGGCTGGTCAGTGTTGGGGGCTTGAGTGAGGAGTATGGATTTGATCCAGATGGTTGGGAAGCCGTTAGAGGGGGTTTTCTTTAACGGCTGTCTGTGCTGTGAAAGTAGCCTGACCAGTTACCATTGACAGCAAGCAAAAAGCCATTATTTGTTTAATTCCCTCACTGTAGCCCTCCTGCTTTGGCTCAGCACTTTGTTAATGTAAGATTTTAAGTTTATTTTTACATTTTTTTCTGTCTGTGGTCAAGAGGTACTGAAGTCATCTGGCAGTATCCAAAAGTGCTTCATGAGGGAAGATTAGAACTCAGGACTCTACTGGAAGAAACCAGTAGGGAATATGACACCAGGTTATAACATGAAGATTAAAATCTTGCTTCCAAAGCAGTGATGAGTGCAAAGAGCAAAGCTCGAAATAATTTAAATGCTAACAAAGCTTAATACTCCCTCAGACTATCTGACTGAAATTCAGTCTGCATCTCTGGTTTGACGTACAAAAATACAGGATTTCAACTATTGCATGTTACAAAGTACATATGTTAAAAAAATATTCATTGTTTATCTCAAATTCAAATGCAACTGGGAATCCTCTTATTTCTGGAGATAAAGTTGAATCAGGTGACCTTATCTCCAGAAGTAGGAACCCCAAGAGGGATAGTAATCTTCTGGGGGGTAAGGGAGCATATTTTTTTTAGACAAAACTCTCTTTTGCATTGGAGATTAGTGTAATGCTTTCAGAGAAAGAAGAGCTAACTTTTGGTAATGTTTCCTTAGGCCTGCCTGAAAAGATATTTGTTGCTTCAAAATCTCACATTTCTGATCAAACAGGGTTATGGTGACACCATCTCTTTCTAGCTGGTTGCCCTTGAATATGTCAGTTTTCTCAGCTCTAACTGCTTTGAGGCCTGAATTGTGATTTATAAAGGAAAGTACTTCATAAAATTGCAAAATGTTCTACAGATACAAATTATTATTATTTCTTTACTATTTTTTTTATCTCTTCTTCTCCCAGAATGATAAAACATGCTGTATTTTTAATCTACTATAACCCTCCAGATTTTTCAGAAAAATGTTGTATTCTTTCACAGGAAAAGATGTCCCACTGGGCACCACTTACCACGTGTTCCAAATTTACTTGCCTCCAGGAAGTCCTATCTCCCATTCCCCCGAAAAATCACAGACATTTGGGCTTCAGATAAACACAGAAAATGCTTCCAAAACATTTCTTACTCCTCTGACCCAAGTGCAAAACTGCATGAATTTTCCAGGCCCCACTATTTCCTATTGACCTCACACTCCAGAAGGCCAGCTGGCTATCTAACATGGCTTCATCAACACTTTGTGGAGGGCAAACAGTCAGCAGATTGAGGGGTTCCTGTAAATCTTCTCTTTAAGCTGCCAGCCAGTAGACTATGGCCAACCCCAACCTCACCAAGATCTTCCATCACCCCTTTCAAACAAAAACCTGAAGAACATTGTGGGTTAAATGTAGAAGTTGTTCAAAATGCAAAAAAGTATGATTAAGGACTTAAAAGTAATCCTCAAGCTCACTCCCCAAACTGGTGGCCTATTGATATAGTTATAAAAATTGTTAGAGAGCTGGGATCATACACTACAGAGTCGAATTTTGAGTCGTACTTTCCCCCCATACCATCTTAATGATTTTCTAGACTGTTCCATAGCCTTCAAAATGGGGAAGTGAAATGAAATAAGTGAAATTATCTTCATACTGCCCCATCGTATGGATGACTATGACTTAGTCAAGAATTTTCTGTATTGTAAGGCATTTTAAAGTGTAGTACATTCGTTAAGTAGGTACTATTCTGGGGATGTAATCCTAGGACACATTTATTTTTGTGTCTCAAATCTTTCCCCGCCATATGGCAGGACCCATGACTTCTCTGTTATCGCCTAGGTGATTGAAGGTCCTCAGACTTTCCATTTGATAATTACTATGCTTAGCCAGGTAGATATTTCAGTACCCTTGCATTGGACTTAAGAGTTAAATCTCCTTTACCAGCTGATTGCTGGCAAAAACCACAGTGTGGAAAGTGAGGGTGGCATCTCCTTGTCATATGTTGTGGGCCTGGCTATTGTTGAAAGCTGGTGATTTTCCTCAGGAGCACTTCTCGGTGTCATCAGAAGGTACCTGCTTTGCAGGGTCTTTCTGAGTCTGCCCTGCAATTTGAATCTATGCCCTGCCATGCCCCCTCCCACCTAGACTTTCTTCATCCTCTCATCCTGTGACAGGTGTCCTCCTGGGCAGGATCCCCAGGTCCACAGTCCTTTTCAGGATGCCACATTTGAACTTTGGGCCTCCAACAGCTCAGATGAGATATCACTCCCTGTTCAAGTCTTTGCATTGCATGCACTCAGCTCTCACTGGAAAATACTTAGCAAGGGAACCCTGGGTTCGTTCAATTTTACATTCCCACCAGACGTGGAGGAGAGTTTACTGTTAATCTGTCTACCTGCCAACACTTGCTGTGGTGTCTTTTTAATTTTGATCATTCTAATAGATATGTAATAGTATCACACTGTGATTTTTAATTTTCATTTCCCTAATGAATAATGATGTGGCAATTTTTTGTTACAGCCATTGGGCAGATGGTTAGGGTTGCAGAAGCTTTGTGTGTGTCTTCTTTAGGACAAGAGGGGCACAGAAGTTCTGAAGGAGCTTCATCATATTTTATTTTTCCCTCCTTTTCTCTGTGAAATATATATATATATATATATGTAGGAATATTACTCAGCCATCAAAAATGAAATCTTGCCAATTGCAATGATGTGGATGAAACTAGAGGGTATTATGCTCAGTGAAATAAGTCAGCTAGAGAAAGACAATTATCATATGATTTTACTCATACGTGGAATTTAAGAAACAAAACAGAGGATCATAGGGGAAGGGAGGGGGAAAATAAAACAAGATAAAATCAGAGATGGAGACAAACTGTAAAAGACTTTTAACTATAGGAAACAAACAGGGTTGCTGGAGGAAAGGTGGGTGGGTGGATGGGGTAACTGAGTGATGGGCATTGAGCAGGGCACGTGATGTGATGAGCATTGGGTGTTAAATGCAGCTGAAGAGTCACTAAATTCTACCCCTGGAAACTAATAATACACTATATGTTAACTAAATTGAATTTAAGTGAATAATTTTTAAACATTATTAAGAATTTCAAAATAGCGAGAGCAGAGTGTTAAACCAAGTGTGGGCTATTCTGATTTTGGAAGCCTGTGTGACTGAGCAGGTTGGAGACCATAGAGCAGACCCCTAATGTGTACACAGTGTTGCAAACTCAGTGATTCTTCAACTGGTGGCATCAGAATAAATTGGAGAGGCTGCTAACACACACACTGCTGAGCCTTGCCTTCAGTTTCTGATTCAGTGGGTCTGGGGCCGAGCCCTAAATTCTGCATTTCTAATAAGATTGCTAGTGATGCTGCTGCTGCTACTCTAAGAACCACACCCAGAGAACCACTGACCCAACAGATGAAGTCCTTGCATGGCCTGAGTTGTCTTTACCATCTAACCTTGGCCATAGCGTAAGCCATGTAGAGCTCCTCACCACTGCTCAGTTTTCTCAGGCTTTTGTAGGCCTCCATGCAAGAGCTCTAGTGCTTGTGTCTGCAGGAAAATTTCTGATTCTCCCTTCAAGATTCCTTTTACCAGTCCCTCTCACCCTGTTCTCAAGCAGAGAGGCTCTGCTGTACATCAGCAATCATTCTGCTGACGGGCCACTTGGCTGCATCTTGGAGAGCAGATGACTGTCTTTCATCTGTGTCTTCTCAGGGCCTAGCACACTGTGAACATCCAACAGTCTGTTGAGAGAATACATTCATTATTCATTCTGAATAAACACATGATTGTTCATCATGATTACTATTATCTGGATAGAGTTTCAGAATGAGTGAAGGAGGTTTTCTTCCAACCCCTACAAGATGTCTTAAAAATGCATGCTGTTGGTCCCACAGAGAACCGGGCTAGAGACAGAGATAAATCATTGTAGATCAGTTCCTGCAGCTGGAAAAACAACTCAAAACATTCTCTCCTGAGTCAGCATTTTGATTTTTGCCTTTAGTGAACCACTCTTTCAGGGACATTTTCTGTGCTAAAACTAGTACCATTATTTTTCTATGGAATGAGAGAGCCTTTTGCAAACAGCAAGAAAAAGGTCCATCAGTATTTGCTACTTTGTTTTTCCACTTGATTGCATATGATCGAACCCTAAATGGATTGGAAAAATGATGTGAAAATAAGAATATAAACATATATGTGTAGGTGAAAGATTAATGAATAAATATCCAAAGTTTCTGACCCTTTGTTGGTCCACAGAGACCTGCTTTGGAGTGAGTGTGTGTGTTGTGTGTGCGTGTGTGCTGCATTATGGGGCTGTGTGTGTGTGGGGGGTATGGTGCATGTATGTGGGTGGTATGGGGGGCTGTGTGTGTGGGGTGTGGAGCTGTGTGTAAGGCTGTGTGTGGTGTGTGGTGCTTGTGTGTAGGGGGTGTGTGTGTGGGGGGAGGTGGTGAGCAGAGTACAGGTTCCTTGAGGTTTCTCCCTTGAGGGATCACGCACACCCACATAAAATCCAAATATAATAAATTTTGGAATGCAAGCACAAATTATCCATCTAACTGCAGAGGTGGAAGGCTGCCTTCAGACATGGAAAATGACAGATAATTATCCAGTCTTTTGACAGCAAGTCTGCTACCTAATAATTCAAACTACTGGTATGAAGAAGAAAGCCAAGAATCTTGACGAAGTTGGAAGAGACACCTAACAATCGGCTTCTACCTCCTACCCTGGGGTCAATTCTTCTATATTCAGCTGCAGGAGGGGTACAAGGTGGTCAGAGTGGCAGAGAAAAGCACGAGACTCAAGGGAGCTGGGCTTTATCTTTTGGTTCATGTGCAGGCCCCTTTCCTGCAAGTGGTAAGACACGGTGTAATTCCAGGGGGAAAAAAAAAAAAACAAAAAAACTGAACAATAACCCCTTGCATTTGCAGAGTGCTTCCAAAATTAAAAGAGATCTCATTTATTTCTTAGAACAATCCTGTAGGGGAGGTGGGATGGGCATCATTGTTCTGTCTTTATAGGCGAGGACCTACAAGGCATGGCTAGTGCAGTCCACATCTCTGGTTTCCTGTCCACATATTCCATCTTCAGATTAAAATGAAGTGCTACTTTCATATTCATGGGGTTGGGTTTTTAATAAGGGCCCTTAAAACAGTGCCCGAACAATTTTATTTGGAATTTAACTTGATCAGTGTAGATTGATTTCACCAATTCCCTTTCAACAAAGGAATATTTAAAGAGAGAATTACGTGGGTAGTTGTCTCAAAACTTCACTTGATTTTGCTTCCATTTACTCACACATTTTTATTACCTTCCTTTCCTGCGTATGAATTGCTTTAACAAAGTTCGAGTGATACATAAGCTCCTGCAAACCATCCAGGGGGCACAGATCAATTGTGACATTCTTTTTTCTTTAGCAACCTGATTTATCTACATCTCCAGAAAGAAATTTATCATGAGATTGTAGGATAAACGTTGTTCAAATGTATTTTCCCTAATTGTTAAAGCTCTCTCTCTCACACACACACGTGTGTGGGTGTGCGTGCACAGACACCACACACACACACACACATTTCCGAGTTACTTAAGGTGTAATCAGTTGGTACCTATACCAGGTTTCACAATACAGGAAAACTTTACAAAATGATTTCCTGGGTCCCAAGTGAACCTAACTGAAGGGTGATATGTAATTAATTAAACTCATGCCTTCTATTTTCTCTAACAGGAAAATCAAGTAATTATTTAAGAAATCAGGAAGGATTTATTATAATTACTTAGAAACTATTTTCATTTTCACCTTTTTTATTGAAATAGTGTAAGGACTTTCTACCACAATTTTGGCAGAAATGAATATAATAATAATTCCCAAGTGGATTTCTCTTTTCTCGTATTTGATGACACTGGCATTAATGTCTCTGGGGCAGATGGAAAGAAAGCACTTGGCTGAATTCTTCTCTACATTGTTCCCTTTAAGCCAGGTTTGAATTAGCTCACACGGGTGTTCTTGAGCTTTGAGAAATAGCAGAGATTTTTGGTAAAGCCATTAGGCATCGCTGCTGGGGTTGCGGCTGTGTCTTGGGAGTCCCGGGTCAGCCTCTCTGGGCCCATCATTCTTTGGAGGTGAAACCAGTGCAGAAAGGGGGTTCCCTTTTATCTTTCCTTTTCCAGGACACGAGGACAGAGAGCTCTCAGCAACTCTGTGCACTCACACAGTTCTAAGATCACCCCACCAGTGTCCAGTAGTACAGCGATCCTGGAGAAAAATGAGGGTTTCAGGAGGGCAAAGCAAAGCAGGATCATGTACCCACAATGGTGACCATGGTCTAAGTGGGCTTGGCTCTTTCTTTCCTTCATGCTTTTTGGCTTATCTCTCTGAAATTCCATTCTTCTCAACCTTCCTCTAAGAGGCAGCTTGTGATATTCCCTTCACAGGTCCTGCTGACTAAACATTATCTTCATTCACACATCTGGGAAATGGTTTTCCCACGGGACCATTAATAGCTTATTCCGGTTGGAACCAGGGCAAAGGCCAATCTGCTATAACCATCATTTAATGAGACAAACTGAGGCCTATAGGGGCACCAACTTCTCTCAACCCCAAATTCCATTTGGAAGTGCAATCCAGTAAATCCTGCAGACCCCAAATCCTGTCAGACTTGGCCTCTGCTCTGAAGACCCACTGATCATTTAGCTTCTCCTAATGCTCTAGACTCCCTTTCAAATCCTGTCTCTCATTCTCTCCTTGCCTCCAAACTCTCCCTGGTCCCATCTATCCACCCCCTCCTACCCCTGTTCTAATAGAATTAAATTCCCTTGCTGTCTGCTGACTCTTCATAGGACATCAACCATTATCCTCATTGCAATCTTGCTCTCCCAGAGGACATTTGCAGGAGGTCTCACTTTCCCACACCTAGTGCAGTAAAAGGTCAGTAGAGAGATGTTATAGATCTCCTTCTGCTCTTGAAGCTGTAATGTATCCCTGTAGATTCCTCCCTCTTCTCTCTCAACTAATGGCTTGGTCATCCACCCTCCATCGTGAACACTGTCCTCAGTCAGGGCAACTCCAAAGGTCAGTGGGTGACCTCAGCAACCACCTAGCCTCAGAGTACCTTAACTAAGGTGGCTGTGTTGAACTTTGCCTCTCCATTTTGGCAACCCATAACCATGACCTTGTCCTGGGACTTGGGCAGCATATAAATCTTTAATATTAAGAATCCACACTTAGGACACAGTGTCTTAATTTTAAAACTCTCCCTGCTGCCTAATTCCCATCATCTCCCTGGGACAACTTCATGAGCAATTCCCCTTTAATCCTGCTTTTCTTAAACTTTAATGAATCTGATAATCACTTTGAGGGGTGTGAAAAATGCAGGCTCCTAAAGCCTTACTCAGAGATTCTAATCATCTACATATGAAGGCAGTGCCTGGAAATCTGCCTTTCACAAACATCCTCGGTGACTCTAGGGCATGTTCTGCAGACAACTCTGAGAAACTGTTCTTGAGTTTCTTGAGCCTTTCATTGTTCCCCTCGGGGTGTCAGGCTTCTCCTGCTGTATTTTTACTTGTGATCAGTGTAGGCTTTTATCTATAATATGAATCACTCTCTTTCTATCACCATTGTAATGGTTAATTTATCAACTTGGGTAGGTCACATATCAGATATTTGGTCCAACAATAGACAGGATGTTGTGAAGGTATTTTTTTTAGATGATATTAACATTTAAATTAGTCATGGACTTTGAGTAAAGCACATTACTCTCCATAATGAGGGTGGGTCTCACTCAATCAGTTGAAGGTCTTAAGAGAAAAAGACCGAGGTCCCCAAAGGAAGAGGGAATTTTGCCTCCAGCTTGCCTTCAGACTCAAGTTACAACATTAGCTTTTCCCTGAGTCTCTAGTCTGCTAGCTTATCCTACAGAATTTGGACCCTACATAAACATGTACACACATGTACACACACGTACACACACATACACACTATTGACTCTGTTTCTCTGGAGAACCCTGAGTAGCATAACCATATAGTTCTAGGTCTATTTGAATAAACACAGTGTTTAGGCTTCTAGGCTTCTGTCTCTAAGCTGCTGAACCACACCTCAGGGACTAAGCACACCACAGCATCGTCTTCTTCAGTTTTGCAGGGGCCTCCGTATTCCCTGGCCATCCTTCTATGTGTCTGTACATTCCACAGCACTGAGTTCCACAGCTGCTTTTTCACACCTCACCACTGTCCTCAAAGCTCCATTCCTTCTCATCTCGGCTATCGATATTGACTAATGACTGGTCTCCTGCTTTACAGAGAAAATAGAAGTCAAGTTAGGAACTTTCTCTATTTCTTACCTACCGTAAAGTTTTTCACTGTACATTTATCACTGGCCTGTTTTTTTGTGGACAAGGTAAGCCAAGATGGATGGCTTCCACTTGGGATTCTATCCTTTCACTCTTCCTCCAAGGTCTTTTCAACTCTATGACTTGCCCATACTTCTCTACTGGCACCATTTCTACTGCCCATTTCTTCAGCACACTCAGTCCATGCCATCTTCAACAAATTATAAAACCTCCCTCCTTGTTCCATGTTCTTTTCAGCTACTACCATTTCTCCTCCATTTATCACCGCCTCCTCTTTTCTACTCACAATCACATAACAGCTCCTAAAATTTGACTACTACTCCCACCATTTCACTGAAAATGTTCTTGTCAAAGTCATCTTCTAGCTGCTAAATTCAGAGAAATATTTCCAGTCCTTATCTGGCTCACTATCTCTGCACTGTTTTGCACTGTTGGTCAATTTCTTCAAGAAATTCTCTCCTTCCTCTTGATTTTCCCCCAAGACATCAGACTGTTTTGATTTTCTCCTACCTTGCTGCTCTTTCCTTCTATCTTAGTTTAGTTTTCTCCTCCAAGACTCTGACAGGTAAATTTTGGTAGTGGTGGTGGTGGTGGGAGGGGGTGGGGACAGGGAATACAGGTAATTTATTTGGGAAGTGATCTGGGAAGAGCAAAGAAATGGGAAGAGTGAAATAGGGATAGGAAAACAATATGATAAAGGGCAAGTTAAAGGTAATGTGAGTGTGGTAGATGCTCTGGGAATTCTGATGACCCCTGTACCAGACACCCCAGAATTGACCTACTAAGGATGGGGAGCTGTATTATTTCTCTGACTGAACTCACTAAATTCTCAGTACCTGTGGGATACCCTTTTGCTTGCTGAATAGGTTCCCTTGGCACCAGAGAAAGTCCTCAGACAACGAAGCAGAGAGGAGGGAAGTTGTCAAGTTTCCAGAAAAGTCTCCAGCACAGTTGCCAATGAACCCAGTGTTGGCCAGGTCAGGGGAAGAGCTGGCATCTACAGTCTCAGAATCCTTTATTAGATATTCTCTCTTCCCTTCCTTTTAATGCTGGTTTCTCAGTGTTTTGTCCTTGCTCCATTTTTCTCTGTGTCTACATGTACTTCCCAGGAGTGCTTACCTACATTCATGTCTTCAATTAGGACTTGATTATGAAGTGTATATTTTCTATCCAAATCAGCCTTCCAAGTTCTAAGCATATACATCCAGTTGGGTGTGGTACTCTCCTCCTTTGTGTCCCATGGGCATCTCAACCTATACTAAGTTGAATCTACCTGTCCATGAGAAGCTCCCTCCCTGTTCCTAGACTCCCGATTCACTCCTGCTCCACGGTTCTCTCTTGGAGAGTGGTGCAACCAGGTACCCAGCAACCACAGTGGGAAAACCCAGAGATGTGTTACCCATGAAGCCATGCTCTCCATTAGCATCATATTAATTGCTGAATTTGCATCGAGGTTGGCTCTCTTTAGCCTGACTGCTCCTCATCTCTTCCATTAGTTCAGGCTCTCATCAATAATGCCCCAAGGCTCCCTCCTGCAGTCTTACTTACTCCTTACATAAGTATGACTTATTTCCCAGGCAAAGTATAATAGGCTTCATAGTAGAGACCAGGTATTAACTGACCCTCACCCATATAGGACATTTTGCAAGGTTAAAATATTTTCAATTCCCTTTTCCTCTTCCCCTCCTCCATGCTGCCAATGATCAGGTCCAGAGTTATTTAGCAAAGACTGCATTCGTGAAGTTGAACTTCAGAACCTAGATTCTATTGTCCTATTACAATGTCAGATGATCTGACCCCAAATATGGAAAGAGCACATTTACTAAATCCTCGAATAGTTTGAAGATTGTTTACTCTTGTCTTGATTCCAAAAAGGGTTTGAGGACAATTATGGATTTTTTTTTTTTTTTTTTTTGTAGAAGAGCAATAAATAGCAAATGTTAAAAGATAATATACAGAGTCTTGTGACTGATCTCCCAAGATTAAATGAATAAGTAACATGAGCATTGTTGGTTATGGACAGAGCACGCCACTCCATGCATTATCAATATTTGTTTCCTATCTTAATAAGTAGCTTAACATTTATAAAATGAAATAGAAAACAGACTAAGTCCATAAATCCAGGTGAGCCAAATGAATTCCTAGGAGGCAGTGCACTCCACTTGTAAATAATTCTCATTTAAATCTTGTAACTTGGAAAGGCTGAAGCCCACAATCATTAAAATGACATTTCCTGTATTTTTATCGTTTTAGTAGGAATGTCAGTAATCACCATATTAAAGGTCTCTAGGGAAGAGGATTAGTAGGAGGATTGACAGATCCTAAAATATTCAGGAAGCATAAATCCAAAATGCAGCTTTATATCCTTGGATTTGTTAAGGAGAATACTTTTTGGAAAACTCAGTTTCATGTTCAGTTGTTTTGAGAAATTTGACAAGACTCTCACTACATATATAAAATTTAACTAATGTTAAAACAAATGAATAAACCTGAAAACATTGTTAGAACAGGGCATCTAATTTTTCTCCCCCCCAAAAAATTCCAAAGGTTTTCACTGATCATTAGGCACAGTTTTGCATTCAGTAAACAGTAACTGCCTTAACATTCTTCCTATCAGATATGAGGTGGTCAGTAAATGTCTGCTCACTGAATACACAGTTTTTCCACACTAAAATTTCCAAAGCACTTCCCTAATTATATTGGTTCCTTGCTCAGAAATCTTTCATGACTCCCTCTTGTTTGGAGCTGTGCTGTAAATATGGTAGCCAAAAGCCACATGTGCTTATGAGTACCTGAAATGCGGCTGGTCCAAAATGAAGGGTGTTATAAATGTCAAACATACACTGGAAGGGGGGTGGGGTTATGGACATTGGGGAGGGTATGTGCTATGGTGAGTGCTGTGAAGTGTGTAAACCTGGCGATTCACAGACCTGTACCCCTGGGGATAAAAATACATTATATGTTTATTAAAAAAAATTTAATTAAAAAAAACACACACACTGAAATTTGAAGACTTAGTCTAAGAAAAAGAATGTAAAATAGTTTAGTATCTGTTATATTATCATTTAAAATATTTTACATATCCTGAAATAAAATACTTCATTTGTCTGTGTCACTTTACTTTTTGTTTTAAATGTGCCTATTAGATAATTTAAGACTACTTTCATTGCTTGAATTTGTGGCTCACTGTCAATTTTCAGTGGGCAGTGCTGGTATAGAGACCAGATTCTGAGTTTTTTGGTTTGTATACTTAACTTCCAAACCTTATTTCTTATTATATTTTCTTTATTGCTTTTCTCTTGTTGCTCCCTCTTCTTAGAATGCTATTCCTATAAAGAATTACCACTCTTTAGGATCTAGCTAAAATCCTCCTTTCTCTAGGAAGACTTTCTGGTTCTCCAAGCCAGAAGCACTTTTTCCTCTTCTAAATTCCTAAAACCAATTATGTATACCTTTTTTATAGCCCCATTTGATATCTGTATTATAGCTGTTTGTAAATATGTAGTATTTCCTCACTGAGTTGTGAGTCTTTGAAGGAAAGAAGAATTTTTAGTTCTGTTTCAAATCCCTCAAACTGGGCAAATCTATTGGCGTATGAGTCAGAAGCCACCCTAGTTGTTTTAGCAGAAACTGTTTCATATAGGGAACTGGTTAAATGGGTATGGGAGGCTGGAGAAGTAAAAAAAAGAGTACCAAGGTAACATAGAGTTAGCTACAAGAAGCAGTTCCCACACTTAGGGCAGCAGGATCCCAGAGAAATAGTGCAACGATTAGGCATGAGGGGCTGGGAGAAAGTTCTGTAGAAGCCTCTGAAGAGGCTGCTCTCAGGCTGGTGAGTGTGGGAGGGTCCTCGTGGAGTTGCATGCCAGGCTCCTGCTGGCGTTGCTGTCTCTGAGGAGGTGTGATGAGACTGGCTCTGGGAATGTGGAAAGTTCTGGAGACTGTTAACTAACTGCTACTCTTTCCAACTTCTACTTCCAAATGAAGAACCGTAACAGGAGTGACACTAATAGGAATAGTGGGAGATACAGAATGCCAGGTTCTCTCCCTCTTCCTGCCTTCTGACTTCCTCTAGGGCCTTATATTGATGGACTTCGACAGAAACCAACTGAGGATGAGTAAGTGTAGATTCCCACCATCCTGGTTTTCCTCCCCTTGAGCACGGGCCAGACCTGGTGACTTGCTAGAATATGGCAAAAGTTAAAAGATCTCATTTCTGTGTGACATATTCCATCTATTGTCTTGGTGTTTGTGCATCGATGAAAGCGAACTATCATTTGGAGAAATCCAGATGTCAAGTATCTGTGAGTGGTTTCCAGCCAAGAGCAGGTGAGGACCTGAGATCTGTAGTTCAATAGCCTATGAGGAAGAGAATCCTGTCAAATGCCACTGACTGAACTTGGAAGTGGATCCTTCCCCAACTGATCCTTAAGATGAGACCACAGACCCTGAGTTGGACACAGTGATTATAGTTTGTGAGAGGCTCTGAAGCAAGGGAGATAGCTAAGCTATGCCTGGATTTTTGGTCCATAAAAATTGGGAGATAATGGATGTGTGTTGTTTAAAATGGCTAAATCTTCCAAGTGATTTGTTACATGTGAATAGCTAACTAATACATAGCTTTAAAGTCACAGACCAAGATAGAGGAAGATGGATTTAAAAATAAGAGATAATAGCTTAATAATGGGTAAATCTAGCATCTAGAATGAATATGTATATCTATCAAGATATTTGTATCTATCTATCCATCTATCAATCAATCATCTGTCTTGCCTATGAATTAATTAGTAGTAAGTACCAACAACTCAAGAGAAAAATAAAAGATTGAACAAATCCTTAACAAAAGAGGAAATATTTGACCAATAAATATATGACAAGAAACCCTATGTCATTAGTAATCAGACAAATGAAAATTAAAACCAAAATCAGAGGATTAGATAAATTGTACTCTTTCCAGATAATGGAATAAATATGACAACAAAAATGAATGAATATGCATTGGTGGTATAGTGGTGAGCATAGCTGCCTTCCAAAAATGAATGAATACAACTATACATATAAATAAAATAAAAATCTTAGAAATATAAGACTGAGCAAAAGAAGCAATAGTATAACTCTTTGTACATAATATCCAAATCAGGCAAACCTAAACAACTAATGTTTCAGGATGCTTCCCTATACAGTAAAAGTACTAAGCACAGCAAGAAAATTATTATTGTGCAGATAATTGAGAGGAAGTGAGTGTGATCTGGGAAGACCCATGGAGAGTTTTTAATTTCCAAACCTGGGTGATATCACATGGACATCTATATTAATTCTTTTAAACATAAGATTAATTTTATACATTTCAGTTTCAAAAATTTCTCTGAGACTCAGCAATTCCTTTAGATCATTTTAGTTCCCCTGTTTTCTGTTAAATTTGAGGAAATTAAATAAAATATCACACACACATGAAAATAGCCTGTGATTTGGTCATTATTTCCTCCTTTTATTCATCCATCCATTTACCTTTGGCAGGTATCTAGAAGGATGCTCACCAACGTTTTTTTATTAGCATAAAATTATTTTAGTACAATTAAAAACATTTTGATATTACTAGATTGATCAAGGGTAACAATAAAATGTTAATATTTAGATGTTATGATTGCAAGTTTCTGTCATAGAGTATTTTAATATTCACAGTTGAGGGGGTTAGAAACTGTTGAGAAGATTTGACCTCACACAAGATGGCTAAAGAAATTACACTACTTTCAACCACTCACCCCCAGTCTCAAGGTGTCCTTTACTCATTAGACAGTGACAGCAGAAGTAACTTCACTCCTTAGTCTTTGGAAAATCAAGTTAATTTATATACACGGGAACAGGTAGATATCTCTAAGTTGCGTTTATTAAACGGCAGTTCTAAAAAAATTGAAAAATCTTTAAAAAGTGAAATTTGAATCAAATATTTGTGAAAGTACTTCAGCGGAAATTCAGGCTTGGCAGGGGCACTACTTTTACTGGGTATTGTGTCAGATTTTCCTCTCTCTTCTTCATGTAAGATAGCGATTAAGCAATCCCTTTGTGAACTTTATCAATATGGAACAGCCAATTAGATGAAAGCAAATGTATTGTGCTTTTCTCTGGGCAATTAATTTAGTAATTAATAATTTAAATGGGTGAGTGAAAACTTTAAACTGTTAGTATAGGCATAGAATATTCACAGAATTTTAACAGATTATTTTTATACAATAACAATTTGGGTCATATGTTGCTTTACTTTTCAAGTTTTCTACATTGCTTGAGATGTATGGAACAAGCCTGCATAATTTTACACAAATAATAATGTTTTATGTATTTAGTAAAAACTAAGAAAAAAAAGTGGTTTCCTTCATTGCCTAAGTACAACCTCAGGATAACCATATGAAAATGGCACTAGATAAGCTAACTTGCCCAAGGTCATGCATTTAGAAACTAGCAGAATTAGAGGGCAGATCTGGAATTTCTTTGGTCAGATACCTGAGCTCTATCTAGTGCTGACATTATGTAGTTTGATGTCCTGCCCATGAGCCTTACTCGCGAAAAGCTCAGAACCCTTCCATCCCCCAAAGTCCCTGATGTAAGGCAGCCGCTCTGCTAGTCATTTGCTTCCTACCTTGACGTTTACGGAACACTCCATAAACATTTAATGCTATGGCCGAGCACACGTGCACCAATTACTTCTCTGTCTGATAATTTCTTCCATTCCATCATGCAGTGACGGGGCTTTGTGAAACCCGCAGCTCAGCCCTCTTAATGAATGATGTAATGGAAGCAGGACGCACAAGCCTTCTCATTTGACTTGAATAAACCCCTCTCTTCCCTCCATCCCTTGCAGGTGTCTCAACTCTCACAAGTGAGATCAGATTTTCCATGTTTGGACCAGATTTCTCAAGTTTCTTACTGGCAGGGAGTAAAGCTCTAATTAGTTCACGTGTGCCAGCTAATTAGGTAAGAAATTATTTTGCTACGAATCTCCTGCAAGCCTTAACTGGGGTCAGCCTGACTGTATTTGAATGAGAGGTGACGTATTCATGTCCCTGCTCTATAGACAAAGTGAGGAAATGATAATTTACTTTAGAAAGAAGAGACAAATGGAGAGTATGATTTTCTCTATGATTCAAAGAACCCTCAGGCAAAACTCTGCCAAGGCCAAGTTTTTTCCCAGGTCACTCCAGTATACTCCATACCCTCCCCTGTGGGCTTTTCTCTGACCCGGAAAGTTCTCTCTTGATTTTTTTCTCTCTAGAGTTTCTCTTAGCAAATGACTGTTTATCTTATTCATTCTCATGGGGATATATTTACTTCGTAATGGCATGAATTCTTGAGCCAAATAGATCTTTTTCTAATAATGATTTCAGATTTGAGCCAAATTTATAAGATGAAATTAATTTCTAGGTAATCTTTTGTGAATTTCATGTGTTTCCATATTATCCGTTTCTATATGAAGGACAATAAGAACATCCCACTCACTTTCTTACACAGGAAACACTTAGACAAATATTTTTACACCAACATCTAAGATGGCTTAATTGACCACAGACTCAGTTAATTTTGTCTCTGTCCTTATTAAGAACTAATTAATCACATGTGCATACAATTATCTAAACAACCACAGATCATTAGCTCCAGAGGTGTTATTCATGGCTCTTCCTCTGTATCTTAAGAGAGGAAGAAACTGATGTCCAGAAGAGCAAACGTGACAAGCCCCAGAACACAGCTGGCTAGAGGTCCAACAGGCACTAGAACTCAGCTCAGCCAGTCAACAGCTAAAAGAAGGAGATGGATGCCCAGCCTCCCCTTACACACAGAGGGGGGGTCTTCATGTGTACCCCGTCTGAGCTCTTCAGTAATGAGCCAAAGGAGAGGAGCCCCAGTTCAGAGGGGAGCTGGATGTCTTCAACGATTCAAAAGATTATTTCATATCCATTGTAGAAGTCTGACCCTGATACTGAGCATCTAATACTAAAAGACGAAGTGACACACACATTTGAAATGTACTATTACCCTGGGCTCCGGCCAAAGTTGAAAGGAGCCGTGTTGCTATTTATTCTGTCCAAAAGTGCGTGCATCAGAGGCGACCACTGTTTTTTCCTCTGTTTTTTTTTTTTTTTTTTTTTTTTTTCTAGTGCAAATAGAAGTCACTCGTTGGCCACACAAAGCTGATCTCAGATCCCTATGATTTCAGAGAAACACAAGAAAGATTTCCAGAAGAACAGCAATTTTCCCGATCTACAAGGGATATTTTTCCTTTTCCTGGCTTCACATTTTGGTGGCCATTGAAAGAAGAGAGAAGGGTAACCGTTATTCACATAACTTTTCTTTAAATAAGTCTTTACTGTTTGGGAAGTATTATCATGTGCCATCTTGTCTGGAGTATAAAAGAAAGTTGTGCACACTAAAACTAGTGAGATGAGCTCTTTATTCCAAAATGATGTGTAGATTTGAGACATCTACCTTTTCATAAAATCCCGTGCAAGAATAAACTTACAGCAGGCTGAGAGAGCTCAGGCTTGTTTCTCTGATCTGTGGTCATTTCTTACGTTATATAGGATACTACTTTCTGTGATTGTGAGTGGGCAATAAGTGGTGATACGTGTAAGCCTTGTTTTCCTATTTCCTGGACTTTTGAGGTACACACTTTGTAATCTTTATGAGGAAGGCTATTTCTGTGAATTTCAGAACTTCGGGTACTAAAAAAAAAGCTGCAATGTCTCCATCTAACGTGCGTAAAGTACATTAATACTCATTTTAGGAAGGCATAAACATTTTAAAAGTAAATATTAAAATTGGAACGATGGTGTTAGTCAATGCCCCATACAAGGCTGTACTTGAGATTTAAACTCAAGTAGGGTTTTTGAGATTTAAACTCAAGCAGGGTCTTTGCCTGGTCAGAGTTAATGACAAGGGTCAAGGATGCCAGGCATCCTGGCAGTTCCTCATACTGAGGGTGACAATTGTTATTAACAAAAGTCATCTGCAGAAAGTCCTCTCCTCTGCTGCAAGAACAGAGAGCGGATGTGTGTGGGGAGTGGGTCATAGGGACTGAGTTCTGGAATTCATTCTCCTTAGAAATAGGTCAATTCTGTTTTTCCTAGGAAGTCCCCTGGGCAAAGACCCCATCTCCTGCACTCTTTCGAATATAAATTGACCCTGACAGTGAAACAACCTCCAACTTTTGCTACTCCCTTTGGGGAAGAGCTTTAAATACAAGTTCAGAAATGACCTTGGGGCTCTGGGGAGCTTGGGCTCAAGGTCGTAACCTCCCTTCGGCCCTGGGGCTTAGAAATCCAGAGGCCAAAAGACCCAAGAAAGTATGCTCCCTGGCTTGCATTTCCTTTACTAAAAGGGTTGAAAGCGAACAATTTTTTTGCACCCTGCAGAGTCTTTTCCTTCCGTGGGCCTAGAGTTTTGCATACCTGATGATATCCAGACAGTGCTAACCTCTGGACTCCATGAGAAGCCTTTTAGCTAATCATTCCACCCTTCATAGTCAAAGCTGCCCAGAAGATGCAGATTGAACTGATGTGAGTGACTTTGGTTTGGGTTTCTTTGAGGCTTTTTTTGTTGTTGTTCCTTTGAGGAAAATTGAGCTCTTCTAAATAGATTTTCCTTTATTGTTGAGAATTATGGGGATGGGGAAGAGAAAGAAATAATTCATCCTTATGTTGATGAAGGAACATGCTCAGAATCTCAGAAACAAGAATGCACTGTTGGAAAATATTACTTAATAAATGCAAATTGTCTCCTTATAACAGAAACTTGCCTCACTCCACACTTCACAGTTGTGGTTAAAAGACACACTATGTTCAAATTTGATTATTTACAGAATCAAAGGACACATGTCCAATTCAGATTGGGCAAAGGCCCTGCTGTTTGTGTTTTTAAACCAGATCAAAGGGGCCCTTTATTTAAAACAATGACTGTAATGCTCAGCTTGCATCCAGACACTAGTGATCCAGCCTCTTGGGAAGGGAGAAAGAAATGGTCTTTAAACCCTCTGGTCTGCTTTGCAGCCTTTTTTTTTTTTTTTTTTTTTTTTTTAAACAGATAAAGGGAGACTCATTTGCATGGTTCTGACAGCCCGGTGAGGTTAGGGCTAATTCTCCAGGCCTGTCTCAGAGGGGATTTTGGGTGGGTGAGAGAATGTCTTCTGAGCTTACCCCTTTTCTTTGGCTGGCCTGGGTCTATATACAAAAGAGAATCTGCGTACATATAAAAGCCAAGAAAAATTGCTAAGATGCTTATTTTAAAAAATTACCATTAATACTGTTCAAAAGATTGTATTAAGACCCTCTCTCTACTGATCAAGTTGAAAGCCATAATCCTTGCCTTAAAAACATCTTACTATCTAAATATACAATATTGGCAGAGTCAAAAACAGAACTAAAAAAAAAAGAAAGAAAATATACAGAGACCTACAAAATGAGTTTAGTAATGGGATGACCATGGATGAATTTTGGCGAAAGTCTTAGTAAAGGCCAAACTAAATATATCTTAGAGATTTTTGGATTTAAGGGAAGTAGGTGCATTTATCTCTTCCACATTTTCTAGCAGAAATGTTGAAAAGGATTCCGGGATTCACTCCTAGGCCCTTGGGGTCCCAGGATTCATTCCCTTATTTGATTTGACAATATTGATTGAGAACTTGTTATATGCCAGGCACTGTACTAAGTACTTGTGAACCACACACTAATTCCCTGTTCTGGTGGAGCTTATATTCCAGTGAATATGGTGGGCCAGATAATAAAATAAATACATAGTATGTTGGAAGAGGATGAGAACCATGAAGAACACTGAATGGGGAAATGGGAATGTGGAGTGCAAGACTGTGGGGTGGGGGGTAGAATGTGCCAGGGCAACCCTCACCGAGAGGGTGACAACAGAGCAAAGACTTGAAGAGGGGAAATTAGCCATGCAGATATCCAGACATTTTAGGAGGAAGGAACAGCCAGCGCAAAGGCCCTAAAGTCGGGGGTGGAGAGGTAAGAAGAGGGGTAAGGTTGGCGACATAATATGGGTGAGCAGACGTGAAGGGCTTTGGAGGCCAAGGTGAGAATATTGACTCTGAAGCTCACTCACTCTGAGTGCAGTGGGACAAGTCACCATTTGACCCATATCTAACACGATTACTCTGACCGGTTTGGAGATGAGATTATGATGGAGCAAGGAGGAAGCAACAAAACTAGTAAGGAATCTGTTGTCATCCTTAAGCCCAGCCATGGTGGAGGCTGGGACCACCATGGAAGCCATAGAGGTGGTGGTAAGTAGTTACATTTGCAATATTTTAAAGGCAGAGAGAAGAGACTTTCCTAGGTGGGTGGATATGCAGTATCAGCAGGGTTGGGTCTAGGATTTAAAGGGCCAGAGTTTATATAATTTGAGGGCAGAGACCGTCGAGATGTTTAATCATTGCTCTCTCCTTCTTGAGTATACAGAAAGATTCAGTTTCCCACCTTTTCTTGCAGTTCTATTGGACAATGTGGCTGAGTTAGGCCAATGGGGTATGCGCCCAAGTGGGGAGCTATTTCAGGTCTCCGGTCATTAAGAGCTCGTGTGTATTCTCTGCCCTCTTTCTCACCAGTGTGGCTGCAAGTGAAGGACTCTAAGATCGCTGAATAATAAAACGGAAACAACCTGAGCAGCTGAATTGCCACTTGGGGGTAAGCAGGGTAGAAAGCCACCAGGGCAACAACAGACTGTGGTGTGAAAAAGAAGCAAACTTTTGTCATTAAGCCCTTGAGATTTAGGGATTTATTCATTGTTGTGGAACGGTATAATGCTATCCTTACTGATATGGTCTAAATCTGAAAAGATGTAGCACAGTCTAATAAGGAGGAAATACATATGCCTAATATGCGTATCTCCATGACCTGAGTAGTTCATGACCAACACGGAGGGATATTTTTGATACTAGCAACCTGGCATCCCACAAATATTTCCAGTTTGGGTCCCTGGAGGTCATGAGAAAGTTAATATTGAGGCCAAAAGAACAAAGATAGTTTAAAAAGATCTAAAGTTGATGTAATTAAGGTTGACCTAAAATGCTCAAATTATTGGAAGGAATTGTTTTTCTAGTCTGGAAATTGCAGGATATAGGTATAGGATCAGTAATGAGAGAGAATAGAGCATTGGGCTTGAGTATGGACAGGGAGAGAGGTAATAATAACTTCTGAGCCAGCATATCAGCCACTCCAAGAGATGGAGGGATCAGAATGTTTTGGAATCTCAGTTATGCCATGCATAACAGAGCACCTGTATAAGATGGTGGCCACAGATGAGTCCAGAACCATCCATCGCCTTATAGGTTCCATAGGTCTCCACAGCTCAAATGGACATAGGCAACTGGTTAATGGAAGGATCACATCATCTAACAGTGTTATAGCACAGTGAGCACAAGCTTTGGAATTAGGTCACCAGGTTAATTATCTTTCCAGCTGTAAGTCTCAGTTTCAGTTTCTGTAACAGGAGGTTAATACTTAGAACATGGGCTGGCTCATAGTATATGGTCAATAATTATAGCTACTGTTGTTATCATCGTCTTCTTGCCATTATTGTCATTTTTCATATAGTGAGAGCTGGAAGTATTAATGTGACAGGTCTGCCCCATGGAGTGTTGGCGAGCATGTTGTGATGTGCTAGGGAACCCACACAGGAGTACTGATCAATCAGCTCTGCTAAGTACCCTGCGATTGAGGGTGCAGCGTAGGTGGATCTTGGGAGGACTTTGAGCTGGGAACTCCACTGCAGTCTTTCTAAGGTCCATCTGCACAGCCGTGGTGTAGTCCTTCAGGGCTAGCTGAGGGGTCCATCTTTCTCACTTCTGGATATCACTCTACAGTATCTCCTCCCACCATGATTTAACTCCAAGAGGTCTCTGAACTGATCTGTTCTGCCAGAGCTTTTTACTTATGAAGAATTCCCTTTACTGCTCTGGAGCTGTTTCCTCACATATAAAATGAGAGCATTGCTCTGTACTATTCCACTGGCACTGGCTGATATGACAAAAGCTTATAAACTCAGGGGTATCTAGGTTCCATGACACTGCATTGGCACATATGCTCTTCACAATCATCGCTGATGATGTAGCTGAAAAGAAACCTGATATTTATTGCCACAGTCAGAGAGAGTCCAACTTATGACTGGAATGGAGTTAGCCTTTCTGTGATCCTCAGAATGGCCAACACGGAGAAACGATTTTAGAACTTATTCTTGGCTTGCAAAGAAATCTAACTTGTCGCGTTGGTAGAAGCATGGGGAGCAGGATGTTTTCTGAACATTTTAGCCTGTGATCTGTCATAGAGATCACAATTGCACCATGAGAAGACCATCCCTTTTGGGGCACCTGGGTGGCTCAGTTGGTTAAGCATCTGTCTTCGGCTCAGGTCATGTTCTCGGGCTCCCTGCTCACTGGGGAGCCTGCTTCTCCCTTTCCCTCTGTTCCTCCCTCCTGCTCATAATCTGTCTCTCAAATAAATTAAAAATCTTAAAAAAAGATTTTCTTTTGAAGCCTTTCTAGCCTTTAAGAGAGTCTTTACAAAAACTCAGCACAGCAAAGAATGGCATTGGAGTCACGGGAAAGGAAAGACACTGGAGAGAGTTAGATTGTTTAAGACATTCATATTTGTTGTTCCATAAGGGGAAACTGCTTCTGCGTAATACTCTGTGTTTTGTGAAGTCCCTCCTCTTGACCATGGAGATGGATGATACGAAGGTTGCATTAAATCATCAATCGGTAGAAACACCTGCTCAGTCTTTTTCCATTCCTGATGGTACCATCTGATGCCTGCCTGATCTAGGTTCTGTGCCCTAGATCTTTTGGACTATGTAATTTCCACAGCTCCTGATTTGCATTATTTCCTCTCCGTGCTTCTCCTCCTGTGCACTAGGGAGATCTCTTCAGTAGGGCTCTGAGGGTTGATATTTGACAAAAGTCAAAGGGGTCCTCTACTTTGATTTTCCCTCTCTGACTTAGAGTAGATGACTCTCCAAACTTAGAAAATTGTGGTTAATTTTTGAGAGTGATTAGAACGAAGGTAAATTTGCTGGCTGCCAACAGTCCAGGGTCAGATCTGTTAATCCTAGGGTAAAGTGAATGGAATAAAATCTGCGTAGCTTTTATTCATGGCTTTTATTCAGCAGAGATGTTTTTAAAAAATGATAAAATAAGAGCAAATGAACTAGAAATATAAAAATGAAAAGTAACAGAATAAAATAATAACATATTCCAGTGTGGGATTTGGAAGCAAGCTCATATAAAATATTGTACGGTACAATAAAATAATAAAATAAAATATTAATTTCTATGAAGGTCTTATCTTGGTATGCAGGGTCATCCTTAGGTGTTTAGGAAAGATGTCTTTCAGTTCTTTAACTCCCACTTACTATTTACATCACAGTCAATAAACTTTTATTCTGTCCTCTGCCTCTCTACTTCTCTCAGCTTTCAGTTAATTATTTCTACTTTGTCAAAACATGTAATGTTTACATAAAATTTTTCCACTCTTCTTCTCCATCTTTGTTTTGTTCTAAGCTCCACTAAATATATTGTGCTCTTAGCGCTAGACTCTTTGCCAGTTTCTCCAGTCATCTCTCAGTTGGAAGAAACTTATCTGTTAGTAGGTTGTCAGGAAGGGACTATAAGTGCTGTATTCTCTTGAGTTCTTGCAGATTAAAACTGTTTTTCTGTACCATTGGTGTTTGAAGGAAAGCTTGCATAGGTATAAGATCATGCCGCTTACGCTTTCTCACCTTGAATTTTCAAAAATGTTGCTGCGGTGTTGTGTTACGTACACATGCTGTCAAGAATTCTGAGACCCCCCTGATCTTCTTTCCTTTGTAATGATGGGACCTTTTCTTCCTGAAGGTTTTTTTTTTTTTTTTTTAATAAATGTTCAATAAAAAATAGAGTTCAAAGTCTTATTTTGCAAAAATATGCTTTGTAGTTGGCAATAATGTAGGCATTTTCAATATGTAGAGTCAAGCCTTTTATTTTTAGAAAGTAGTTTTAGATGTGATTTCAAGTATGTTCAAATTAAATATATGTTGAATTTTCTTTGTAATTTTCTCTCTCAATTTTTAAAATCTCTTTATACACTTTATACACTTTCTTCACCATTCCTCTCTTCGATGTCTCTAACTACATTTTCATCCAAATGTCTTTTCCTTTGGGAAACTTGTAATTTAGCATTCATTTCTGAGATGAATTCTTTTTTTTAAAAAAATTCAATTGCTTTATCAAGTTCAATCAACTGGTTTCACATCTTTTGTTGTTGTTCATTTCTTCACTGAGTTTTGAATCTCTGACTTGAGATATCCCTTCGTTAAACATACTATTAAAAATTGTATTTAATTCATGTTGGGATGTAATGTTAAATTTTTAATATTTTTTAATATTTTTCCTGTTTAGTTATTACACATATTTGTAGTAGGCAGGGGAGCAGGAGCTGGGTAGTTTACTAAGTTTCTTAGTCTAAAAGCCTGTTAGTGGAGGAAGGGGATATTTCTTGAAGAAATGATGCCTTTTGGGGTGAGGGGGTGGGATATTTGGTGTGTGTCTTTGTTTTGATTTTTGATTTTTCTTTTCTTTCTTCTTATCCTTCTCCACCATTCCCCCAAGGGCTGCCTCTTCCATCCAGGTCTTCCTCCCTCCCAGAATCTTTTCCTTTCCACGACCACCCTCTCTGGTCAAGCACTCCTGTAAGTGGCCTCCTTTCAGACTGTTAATATCCACATCTTGGCTTTACCACCAGTGATCGATCTGTTTTCATTATTTTTCAGGGTGGACTATTTTGGGGGTGATTGTGTCTATATGCTCTTTTCTTCTGTTATGGACTGAATGTCTGTGTCCTCCCCAACTTCATGTCTTCAAGTCCTCACCTCCAATGTATTTAGAGGTGGGGCTTTTGGGGGATGATTAGGTCCTTAAGGTGGAGACTTCATGAATGGAATTCATGTCCTTTTGGAAGAGATTTCTGAGAGCTCCCTTGCCCCTTCCTCATTGTGAGGACAGAGTCATCTGTGAACCAGGAGCAGACAGACATCTGCAAACCAGGAAGCAGTTCCCATCAGATGATGAATCTGCTGATGCCTTGATCTTGGACATCTCAGCCTCCGGAACTGTGGAAAATAAATTTCTGTTGTTTATAAACCAACTGATCTGTGCTTTTTTGCTACAAAGGTCCACATGGACTCAGACACTCCCTGTCCTGCTTTCTGCAGGAGTCCCAGTCAGTCCTTGCTTGCCTCTCCATTCCAGTGTGGGATTTAGAAGCAAGCTCATTTAGTCTGGAGTATCTATGACTCCACTGTCATGAAAGTAAAATCTGTAGTAGCCTTGGTCTTTGGGCATGGCAGAGAAGTAAGGCTAGGTAACTTGACTTGTATAGTAACTCTTTTTTGACCTCACTAATTTTGTAGTGCCATAAGAATTTTCTCTAGAGAGCCTCCATTATCCCATGGGAACTTGGCTGCCCAAGGATGGCCTTGGCTCTAAAGGTTTTTATTAAACTGGGAAAAGGCAGAGAGTAATGGATACTGCTATTTAGCACCTACTGTGTCTGTCATTTAATCCCACATTTCCAAATGTCTTGAGTGCAATCTGGTTCATGCTGGATGTTTATTAAATACCAATGAGTTAAAGTGAAACAGTTTATGTATGTATTCTATCTGATCTCACCTGGTAGGTACTAGTATCACCAGTGGATAGAGGAGGAAGCAAGGCTAAGGAAAGGTGAATGCTCTCTTCTTGGTTACACAGTTAGTAAGTACCAGAGCGAGTCAGAGCCCAAGTCCGTCTGCCCCACCATACACATTTTTTCATTCTTACTAGGCTGCCCTGGACTCCTTAAGAAAGGAGTGCTGAAAGGAAATGAGGAAGAGGTGCGTGGGAGTGCAGAGAAAGGAGCAGAAGAAAAGGAAGGAGCAAGAGTCATCAAGAGAACAACACAGATAAAATTTAATCAGGAGGTAATTTCTCTTTTCTTCATCTTCTTCTTAATTATGCCAGGAAAGGGGATTCTGCAGAAAGAGTGGAGTTACTACATTATGCGTTGATGTTGTCAAATCTTAAGTTAATCTCATCAAAGTCTGTAAACTCCTAGATTGCACCATCATATAGTACTGAAGGAAAATCATTCTTCTGGAGACCATATTGAAAGGAGAGCAAGGACAAGAGGGAGGGGAATGAGGACTGCAGATGCAGAAAGTGATCAAACTTGAACCTGAACTTGCAATTGCAGTGTCTTGTCTTTGCTACATGCTTTACAGTGTACAAAACACCTTCCCATAAGTCATTGCTATAGGACCAATGTTATTAGCATAATTTTAAATACAGGGAGACTAAAGTTTAGAGAAGTGAGGGGCGACCTAAAAGTCGCAAAGTAGAAAGCAATGCTGGGGCTAGAATTTAGATATTCTGATCCCTTCAGCAGGACTTTTTCCTTAGAGATATATTCAAATACAGACTGACATGGGCAATGAAGGATCTATCATCTCTTTATTAATAAACTTGATTTTTCAAAAATTTGGTGGGTCTATTTGACCCTTTCCTTTAGCTAAACATTCATCCCTCTTGCTTGAGAGAGACTTGATCTCTCTTTGTATTTTATAAGATCAATCAGTTCCTGAAATAAGACAAAAAGTATTTTCTACAAGAATGACAGTAAGTAGGTGAATTTTATTTTCACTCTTGAAGCTGATTAATGTCAATATTTGATTTATTCATTTTATTATGAACACTGTGATCTCCAGGATAATAAAAAGAGCAAATCTAAACATGTGAAATTTGATTCATGGTGATCTGGGTGGTATCCAGCTGTTTGCCTCGATTATAAAGACCAATCATTATTCTAGAACACAAGACACAATTGGCTAAATAGGGGTCATAATAACAGCACCGGGTGGTCTGTTTCTGTGGCTTTCGCCTAATCTGCTATTGTAGAACTTTACTATGCCCTTGTAAGTAAGTCCAGACTCCATATTCCTTATAGTCTTGACACTACCTTGGATGTACCCACCAATGCATCCTTTTAGCTATCACTTAGAAGACATCATTTTCTTCCTGCTTTTCTGAGATCTATACTTAAGGCTCTGAGCCCTGTGAAGCAGCCAATGTCCACCAGGGGCGCTAGACTTTGGGTACTAGACAAAGGTGTCCCTGTTCTCTGTCATACTCAATGGGTATCTGAGTTTGGTGACTGATACTTGCTGTCCAGGGCACTGGTGCCTGCCCAATGGGGTTACCAAGAACTCCAAGGGGGCACAACAAGCCCACAGTGGCTGAGTCTCTCTCTGACCTTTCTGCTATAAGATTCCAAAGCAGAACTTCATGATGCCTCCAAAGTCTTCTAGACCCTCAGGTGACATACTTGTCCCTGTTATCACTCCTGGGGGGGGGCAATAAATGAGTCCTTGGGGAGTGGGCCAGACACATACCCATGTGTGCCCTAATCGCCCCTCCTCCCCCCTGGGGAGACACTGCTCTCACCCATGTTCTCTCTGTTCTCTGCCGGGAAGCTTCTCAGGTCCTCAGGCAAATACCCTCCCCGAGCCCCACTTCCTCAGCCTGACTCTGTGTCTTTTCTCTTCGAGACTTTGAATCGAAACATTTTTATAAAGTCAAATTTGTACCAATGTCTGCTCCTTTTCAGTCACTTCCTGTTAACCGCGATCAAGTTATCAGCATTGTCCATATTTATCCCCCACCGTTGTTAAAAAAAATTAAGTTTTTACTACCCCTGAGATCGCAGCCTAGGGAGTTCAGTGGTTAGTGTACGACTCCTCTGGGGGAACAAAAGGCTCCTTTCCAATTAAAGTTAATAGTGGGATAACTTCAGACACACAAAGGGAGAGAAAGGCACTTACGAGTCATGGTGAGTTCAAAAGGAAAGCGTTAAGGTGGAATCAGAGCATCACGGGAAGGGCTATTCAAGCCACCACGTCAAAAAGGCTGATTAACAGCCGTTCCCAGTCGGCCTGATCACCAGGGAGTCTTACTGATAAAATTATTTCCCCTCCAGAGAGAATCTCCCCGAACCGAATAAACGGTTCACTTCTGAATAGGATTCATGAAAAGGCAGGGGGGATGGGGGCGGCGAGAATAAAGACCCGTGTTCACTGAGCGATTTGCAGTGTGGAACCGGATCTTGTGTATCAGTCCCCCCCCCCCCCCCAGTGGAGTCGAGATCTATACTTCGTCTCAAGTCATTAGAGTGCCGCGTTTCAAGTGACTTTTTGCTACAACAAACTTAATAATGCTCGAATGTAGGGAAAGGTCCTTCCAGATTATTTAAAAATATTAGTTGATTGTCTCACAACTTTCGAGTTAACATTTTAAATGACACGTTGCTAAATCCTGCTATGTATGAAGGTTTCAACAGCTGAATGTTTGTAGTAACTTCAAACGTTTTGAAAGTCCTATTGTAAATATTCCCTCTTCCTTGGATCCTCTTGTTTTAAGACGTTTATATTGCCTTATTTCTTTTAAATATGCTCTCATTTCTTTTCTCTGTGAGAAACATGCAAACGGCACGCAGCATATATAGGAAATGATGCAAACCATAAGGCAAAAACTGCACAGGGAGGAAAAATGGCATTTTGTGCCACATAAGAGCACATTATTTAAAGGGGCTGTGTGCTATTCCCAAGTCCTATAAATATGTCAGCACTCTAATGAAATGATCCTGAAGTATTTGTGACTGCGTATTTGTTACCCAGGCAACAAACCATGACATCATAAGCTCACATGTTGGACAGAATTGTGGGCAGCAGCTGGACAAAGAAGGAAGGAATCTCATACATACCTATTTCTGACCACAACAGCTGAAATAACTCCTCCTAAAATTAAATCAAGAAAATGACATAGAAGAAAATACAATGATGGTAGATGGTTGCAGGTGAAGCAAAGGACTTCGCAAATCTTTACCTCATATGGAATCCCTTTCCGAAGAAGTGCTTTAACAGACTTTTTTTTTTTTTTTTTGCCAAGAAGTCCAATTAAAAACCTGCAAATAAATGACCTGGGGGGGGGACACCTGTGTTTAGGGACTGTCCAGAGAAGGAATTGGGGAATTTGAGCAGGAGCCTGGAAGGTAGATGTGAGAGAGATCGGCGGCTGTGGGTCTCAGCCGGCAAGGCCAGGAGCACTGTAGGTTGTCTTGGGATGGCTAGCGTGGCTCCGTCCTGCTCAGAGAAGTTAATGGAGAAAGACAGTAGAACCTGGCTAGAGAGCGGGAACGCTGCGGAAGGGCGGCAGTAGAGGGAAAAGAGCCACAGAACAAGAGGGTGGAAAGGATGTGGATGTAGACCTCTGCTAAGAGTTCATTTTGAACACTGATATTTGTTTTTTTTATTTTTTTTTAAAGATTTTATTTATTTGACAGAGAGAAATCACAAGTAGATGGAGAGGCAGGCAGAGAGAGAGAGAGAGGGAAGCAGGCTCCCTGCTGAGCAGAGAGCCCGATGCGGGACTCGATCCCAGGACCCTGAGACCATGACCTGAGCTGAAGGCAGCGGCTTAACCCACTGAGCCACCCAGGCGCCCTGAACACTGATATTTGAATTTTCTAGATTGTTACTCTTCTTCCTCGGTGCAAGTTCTTCCTGCCTCTCCTCAAAATCTTCACCAGGTGTTTCTCTGAGCCGCAGAGAGGAGTGTCACCTGGGCTCAGAAATAATTGTGTTCCCATTCTTCTTGAAGCCCCTGGTTGCTTGCAGCATTTGCTATCTGCAAATTATTGGAGGGAAGGACGTCGACAGCAAGTCTGGCTGTGATCAGGGCTCCCGCCAGCACTTGCACTCGCCACAGGGCATGTGGGCTTGCCACACGTGTTTCCCACTGTGCATGGCAGAGCTATGGGGTGGGGAGGAAAGTGGCCTCCCCTCTGCTCTGGATCTCACAAAGTCTCTCAAGAAAATGATCTCCAGGGGCGCCTGGGTTAAGCCGCTGCCTTCGGCTCAGGTCATGATCTCAGGGTTCCTGGATCGAGTCCCGCATCGGGCTCTCTGCTCAGCAGGGAGCCTGCTTCCTCCTCTCTCTCTGCCTGCCTCTCTGCCTACTTGTGATCTCTCTCTGTCAAATAAATAAAATCTAAAAAAAAAAAAAAAGAAAATGATCTCCATCTTACCAAGGTGTTCAGTACAGTACAAAGTTGGGACAGACAGTAGGTCACCTTACATTACACTTCTCTCTTCTACCTGTCTCTCAAGTACCACATACAGACCTCTTTCCATGTCATCTAGGCAAAAAAAAAAAAAAATCCATCATACATATCGACTGTATGTAGAGACCTGGGGGTGTGTGGACAGAAGGCTATGGGGGACTGGCCCCTTAACCCATAAACTCAATTTCCATTTAAACATAGCTCTCCCCGTGACTGCTTCCATATTTCAAGCTTCATCATCAAAGCAGCTGATTTCTTCCCTAGTTCAAATCCTCACTTGAAATTTGCCATTAATTCTCTCGAATTCTATCCCCAGTCTCTGTCCAAAGAAACTGTTGTTCATTTCTGGAAAGCACCACACTTTTCTTCCTTGGTCCTAGAGTTAGTAAGTAAGGCAGCCACATGGACAGTGGATCCCCTGCTGTCTCCGCACGGTGCTTTCTGATAGCTTGGGAAATTACTTTCTCCTAATTTGGAAGGCAGAATAACCACAGAATTTCTTTCCTCAGCCAATAATCATGATTAGGTTGAACCAATGGCCATTTAAAGTGTACTTAGAAAAATTTTAGTAACCATCAGAATTCTACTCATTAGTTTGAAACAGACTTGTCAGTTTTCTCCAGACAGTAGACCCTATGCCCAGACAAAGTTTATGGAGTCTCCCATTCTTTGGTGAGCTGATTTTGTTTGTGGATGTCTTTTTCTTAATTGATTCATTGAAGAGAGCACAAGTTTGCCTTACTAAAGGCAAACTGATTTCCTTAAAAAAAAAAAAAAATCCTCTACCCTAAACCCGATGCTCTCACAGATTTCTTCATTTTACCTCAGAGCTCCCAGCTTCCTAAGGATTACTCAACTCACCTCTTCATTTTTAAAAGCCACCTACCTCAACCTTCATGTTAGGCATGTAGGCTGGGCTTCGAACATGAGACTAATGTGTCTCTCCCCTGTGGGAGGCATACATTCCAGTTCCCACCCGCCATTATCTGTTTTAAAGTCATAGTGACGGGGTGGGGGGAATTCGTCTGATATGTGACAGTTGACCTCTTCACCTCCACGGGCTACCTTCAAATGGGTGTTATCTTTGGAAGGCTTTGCCCTTTTCTCAAGTTCTTCCTAGACAAAGAATTTTTTGTATTGATTTCATAGATTTGCTTAAAGTCATAGACTTCTTTGAGAATTATGACTTATTTCTTCAGAAAAACACACGTATTCTCATATTCTTATAATACAGCATTGGATTTGACAACCCCCTGAAGCCCCTTCTTGGGATACACATTAATCATCCCCAGAACTGGATTTGGAGTTTAAATTAGGTTGCTGATCAAAATCACTGCTTCCCCAAGAAGAGTGGTGAGTGCTGGGTTAGACCCTCCTTTACACGTATTAGGTAAAGTAAATACCACTGGAGCAAATATTTGCAAAAAGAAAGAAAAATTACCAAGTTGATACACTGGATTCTCTTAATGTTGTAGCAGATAATAACTTAGGTTGCATAACAGAGCTTGCCTTGGGTAAAACTTTCAGTGATAATGAGTAAATAGAAATGGGGCTGAATTTCTGGAAGTTTAAATTTCAAACACATGGCTAAGTAGAAACAAGGTTCAAATAGCATTTTCACATGCTGATAATTTAGCAAGATCTTAGACTCAGTACAAACATTAGGGTAAATGTGGAATTATAATTTATGAATTTGCCAGTTCTCCTTCCTTACTGGGAGGCTCGGGTATCTTTTCTGGTTCAGGACCTGGAGCCAACTTGTGTTCTTGTTGCAGAATCATTGAACATGTGTATTCAATGTAGTCAAATCCTAGCATGTACTGAATCTCCCACTGTGAACCCCACTGGGCTTGGTTTGTGAATTCTGGCCCAAACAGTAACGTGTACTCAACCAGAATGGACTGAAGAAAAGTGCAGTGCGATAGTCCTCCTTTCTGAGTCGTTTCTGGGATTAATGTCTAAAATTGATTTAACGTCTTTATCCCAGAAAACAATTCAAGAAGAATCTTTTAGCCTGAAATAATGACCTTTGTTAGTTTGGGGAAGAAGTCTACTTCTATGTGGGTTTTAAATTTCCCTTAGAAATGCATATAGTATAGGAAAAGACTATTGTTCTCTCTCAGGGTCCCTACAGATTAAAAAGGCAATGGCCCAGCTATCAAAGTCATCTTCTCCAGAGGCCTCAATTCAAGGCTGGCTTCTTCTAGCTTGAGACTTTGGGGTAGAAGTTTCAAGAATTTCTTACTGTTTGCCCTGCTCTTTGCACCTAGTAGACTGGGTCTCTTGGAAGCTCAGCTTTTTGAGTGGATTCTTTCAACATTGTTGTCCAACTCTTTTCTTCTTTTTTAAAGATTTTGTTTATTTATTTGACAGAGATCACAAGTAGGCAGAGAGGCAGGCAGAGAGAGCAAGAGGAAGTAGGATCCCTGCTGAGCAGAGAGCCCAATGTGGGGCTCGATCCCAGGAACCTGGGATCATGACTTGAGCCTAAGGCAGAGGCTTTAACCCACTGAGCCACCCAGGCACTCCTCCAACTCTCTTCTTACAGCTGAGAAAACAGTCTCAGTGCCTCGTTCTGACTGAATCTCTACCTTCTTAGCTTCTCTTTTATTCCTCTTCTCTGGCTGTACTCATCATCCCCCCCAACCCCCAACCAGCACACACAAACAGATCAAAACTTACTTTCCTTTGAATACTTTCTCCCCCTCCCCCCTACCCCCCAGCAAGAGTAGAGTATTTATAACAAAAAATTTACTCCACTGGTGCATAGCAAAGATATTCTCCAGTAAGCTAAATATATAGTTTATCTGAAATTTTTGTTGTTATTTTTCTGTTTGTGAAAGGGTGGGAATCAGTGGAATGGTCACTTTAAGGAGCCAAGTTAAGAATATTTAAAAAACAACCAAATAAAACATTTTAAAAAATCAAGTTTTTCAGCCATTGACATTATTTAAAAAAAATCAATATGCAGAGTCTTGTGAATAATTACATCGTGTCTCGAGGTTAACTAAGTGTTAGATGACCAAAGTCACCAAAAAAAAAAAAAAAATGCTTTCACCAGCTGCCAAAGTCAGCAAGGGCACCAGCGGGCATATGTGGCTCTGTCCTTTGGAAAATATGTTTCAGACAGTGATGAAAACGTAAACCACATAAACCACTCCGTTTCTAAGAGAACAAGTTTTGGGAAACCATGTTTTGGAATAGAGCCTCAATTTTCCATTTCACAACAAAACTCTCCAAAGAAATGTTTTTAAATTATAAGGGACACAGAGGAGAACATGCCTAAAGAAGCCTTAAAAAAAAGAAAAAGAAAAAGAAAATACAAGCCTTGGTTAATCACGAAAGGCTCAATTGCCCACCCAACAGAACTGGTGTTATAAAGTCCCTCTCTCCTACCACACAAAACCCCAACAGCCAGCCATCACTTTCAGCCCAAAGCTCTCTGAAATTTCATTCTTAGAGATGAAGCTCCAGAATTTCATTAAAAGCTGAAATCCTGGTGGAAGAAGAAACACTGGGATGTATGCTAATACTTACTGAGTTTTAAGCAGAGTTGTTGCTAAGAAATTAGTGTGGGAGGTGAGGACACTCAGAAGAGTCAAAGGGAAAAGTTACAGAACAGAGAGCTTGGAGGCCTGGGAACATTTTGCCCATTTGAGCAGGACCTGTGAGATTACTGGGGTCACCCCACCTCCATCCTTCCTACTGCAAGGACCGGGTGGGGAACAGAGTGGAAACTGGGACTCTGAGCAACCACAGAACAACCCTGGTCAAAGCACGTAGCTTCTCAGTTTCTTTCTATGTAAAGTGAAGTTATACCTGTCTTCAACCTAAAAGCATTATTAGGAGTCACAGACATGTAAGAAATGGGAACATGCTCTTAATAAATTATTAAGTGCTATTCAGTCTCAAGGATGAGCTTACACACAATTTTGTTCTTTGCGCTTTGTAAATAGAATTTATATTTTGAAAGATTAAAAGAAACAGAATGAGCTGTAAGTGGTTTGTATGTACTCCTTTGCAGCAGTTAAATGCTTTTCTCTTGTGTTATTTTAAATAGACAGTGAATCACTAGAAGGGATTGAAACTCAGTATCTCTTCAATGTTAATATATAAAAGCGATGTAGAGGAAAATCTGAAAGTTCATCCGGAAATGTGACAATGAAACAAAAGGTCATTACTTTAAAAGTGTTACAATGAAGTGTAGTTACAGTGCTCTGTGTGTGTGTGTGTGTGTTCACATTAACTTGATTACCATCAAATTTGAAAACAAATCACTCAGGCATACAACAGATCCATTTCATAGCATTTGTTCAAGTGTGCACGAACTTTTCCCCCTGTAAATGCAAATATACAATAGAAGACATGGGAGTACATGCTCAGCTCAGAGGACATACACTAAGCTGTCCCCTGTATGGATTGGTAACCTCCCCAAATTCTGCAGTATATGCTCCTCTAAATAGCATGGGTATGATTCGCGGGGTCGAAAGCCAAATTTCGTCATGCTCTCTTGCCCAGACCAACACTTGTGTAGGCAGAAGACAACTGATAGAGAGGATTTGGGGCACATGCATGTACATGAACGACAAAGAAGGGATCTGATTGTTTCATAACACACATCCCCAGAGCAAAGCCAAAGGACTATGAACGGCAGAACCTGATTCTGTCTCATATTGTGCTTCTATTCCCTCCCCCCGCCAGTTCTGATTTCCCAGGGGTGAACTTCTATCTTGAACCAGAGTCATTTGCAAACTGAGAGCCTGTCCGAGCATGTTCAAATCTACCTCAAGGATTCCCAGGAAATTCTGTGAGTCACAAGTTTTCCTAAGGTCAAGAACTCATCCCCAAGGTCAAGAACATTTGCAGTCTGGCACACTTGATCAATTTTTCCAAATTCTCTGTGGTTGATTAAGGTCTGCTTTAGTCAGTTCTCGGTTTTCTCTGGTTAGTGTCCCAGGTCAATTGCAGGCAGTGTTCATGATAATTACAGCCTTCCATTCAATAATTCGTTTTTGTTTCCTGAGACTTTCTGTAAGTGAACTGTGTGTTGACATTTAAAATTTGAGTTGGGGAGAAGTGGATATTTGCAGCTGTCCCCTGCTTTGGTGTAGATTTCTTTTATGAAATGTTTAAGGAAAGGCACAACCATCGCCAGGGTGCGTGTCCTAAAAACCCATGAAAAGCAGTGCGTCTGAAGTGGAGCAATTTTAGAGTTTATTTGGTCCAACTTCTCAGATTGGAAATGGAGCTCAGACAAGTGTTTGGCTCAAGAATTCAATGCTGTGTGGTAAATAAAGGTCATGAACCCAGATTGCCAGTTCTTGGTCCTATAATTCTATTATACCCCTCCTAACAGGAGGATGAAGAATTCATCTATTGCTTCATCTTACTAAATTGTTTCTTTGTGTGAGAGGTGCTGTTGGTAGCTCACCAAGATTTCTTCAGTAATCATGTTTCACAGGCTTGCTGGGCTATCACTTTGTTCTAGAAGCTTCTTCTTCCCTTTTTTTTTTTTTTTTTTTTTTTAAAGAGAGAGAGAGAATATGAGTATGAGCAGTGGGGAAGGGGCAGAGGGCCAGGGAGAGACAGAATCTTAAGCAGGCCCCACACTCATTGTGGAGCCTGACTTGAAGCTCAATCTCATGACCCTGAGATCATGACCTGAGTCAAAATAAAGAGTCAGACACTTAACTGACTGAGCCACCCAGGCACCCCCCCTCCCGGGAGCTTCTAGGATTCTTGACATGAGGACTTCCAGGAAATGCCCTCAGCAGCAGTCCCTCAGCCAATGGTAGACTGAAGTCCTTCAGATTAGGACAACTCTGAGGGGAGTTCTAAACCATCTCCCAGATGATTCCAGTGGGATGGATCCCCAGGGACCTGGTCATAGATGCACTCTGTAGGCTTTTTTTTGCTGTCTCGCTCCGTGCTATCTGTGGTAGGTAAGACGCTCCCTGGTGGTCTAGTGGTTAGGATTCGGCGCTCTTACCTGTGGTAGCTAAGAATAATGGCCCCAAAGAAATCCACACCCTACTCCCTAGAACCTGTGAGTGCGTTACTTTATGGGGCAGAGGGGACTGTGTAGATGAGGTCCAGCTTTTGGGACTTAAAATGGAGAGATAAAGCCAGATTATCTAGGTAGGCTTGATCTGATGGCATGAGCCTTCAAAAGCTGAGAACATTTCCCAACTGTAGTGAGAGAGAAGGATGACAGAGGGAGGTCAGAGACATGAGATATTCTGGCTTTGAAGATGGGGGTCACCATCTCCGACTGGAAGAAGGGGGCCATGAACCAGAGAACACAAGTGGTCTCTAGGACCTGCAAAAGGCAAGGGCTGCTGACACCTTGATTTTAGCCTAGTGAGATCTGTGTCAGACTTCTGACCTACAGAATGATGAAATAAGAAATTTGTGTTGTTCTAAGCCACCACATATGTGGTAATTTATTATGGCAGTAATGGAAAGCTAATTCATTCCTGTACTCATTCCAGAATTAGCTCTGAAATAAATCTCTTGCATTTAAACCCCTGTCTCAGGGTCTCTTTCTTGGGGTGATCCCCTCTGCAAGGTGCCATATGGAGTTTACTACCTAAGAATATGACCTATTCTTTTTATCATAGTTCTCCAGTTAGGAATTAGATTTCTGTGTTTCTTAATGTACCTCTTATGACTTTGTGTAATGTCTAGCAGTGAACAAATGTTCCATCAATATGTGTTGGTTCAATTGAAGGAACAAAAACATCCACTAATGAAGTTCACCAGCTATCTATGCAGTCACATGCTGGACTAGAAGCAGATTCTTAGGGCAATTCCATCTCAAATGCTGTAGCAGTGGCATTTGCATTTCTGGTCTGGTCATGGCAACACTTATAGTTTCTAGCACTAAGTCAGACATTTCTAGTACTAAATGTAGTACTAGGGACCAACCAAAGAGGCAACTGGTTCCGACTCAGACAGCAAGGACAACTGTAATTAGCTTAAACATGTATCTTGTATGTTGAGTTTGAATTCATAACTTCATTTGAAATAATAAGTACTCAGTAATTTTTCTTTTAGTGGAAATATGCAGTAAATAGTCTTGATCTCATTTGAAACCACAACTCTTGCAGCTTTCAGAGTAACACTGACAGAGCAGGTTCCAACTGTGGCAGAGACCCCGAGTTAGGCAATCTGAGCACTGGCCAGTATCTTGTTCTCCCCTTCTGAGCTCACAGAAGGCTACACTTCGCAATCCCTGTGGTTGGACCACATTAGGGGATTAGTTCTGGGTCAATGTCACCCTCTGGTTTGAAGCGCTTAATTGCCAGTAGGATACCCTCTCCTCACTTGCTTTTTTTTTTAAACGATCATCAAGGTGGCTGTGTGTTCCAGATGTTGTAGCTTCAGGTTATGGAACTGCCTTCAGTCTGGACTAGGTAGAGAGGATAATTGCTCTGAAGATTAGGCTGGGTTTGCAGTGGGCTTTGCACCCAAAAGAAATAAGCCATTGATGTGCTAAACTGCTGAGATTTTGAGGTTGTTCCTCAGCATTACCTAGCTTCTAGAGGCCCCTCCTTGAGTTACTATAAATATAGGCCATGGCTCTTGGAAAGATCAGGGAAGGCAATGCAGTCTGTGGGAATAGTGTCCCCATGCCTGTGGCCTTCGATGTGTATAAATCAGTAAATATCACTCAAGTTGAAGAAGTAAAATCTGGGTGAGGGGGAATATATACATTTTGTCAGATACCACGTATTTCACATTAACAGAGATGGTATAAGTCTACCTAAAGTTTATAGCATCAAAATCAGATTACTGGAGAGCCCACATAAACTTTGCTGAGCTACAAACACAGAGATCAGAACCTCACTGTAGTGAAGTTGTTGACAAAGTTCTCCACTTTTTCACAAAATGCATGTGATGCCCATGTGTCCAGGTAAGGAAAAATAACTCAGTGTGTGTCAGTCCGAATGAGAACCTTCCATTGACTGGAAAGTGGAATTTTTATATATTGATTTTATCAGCTATTCTACTGATCAATTTTGCCCATTTTCAGAGCGATTCTCTTTTAAGTGAAACTATACTGTGTCAGTTGTATTGTATACTCAACTGAAGCCAAGTGAGTCCTTGCTGGGCATTTGTTCTGGGTTCCAAATGATCCCAGTGCTCGAGAGATCCTGAAGCAATGAATTTGCAGTGCACTTAAGCAACTAGATAAGGGTTTTTCCACTTGGTCTTGTTGGCATTTTTGGCCAGATAGTTCTTCATTATAGAGGACTGTCCTGTGAATTGTGGGCTTCTTAGCAGCATCTCTGGTCTCTACCCACTAGATGCCAGTAGCTCCCTTAGTTGTGATGGTCAAAAACATCTCCAGATACTGCCCCATGTCTCCTGAGGAGGCAAAATCACCCCGGGTGAGGATCACTGGCTTAGTGAGAAGACACATAGGGACAAGGAATTACTTGCTGCAGTACATACTATATCCTAAATAAGATATACACTGAAGTTATATTCAAATCAAATGGTACCAATAATTGTAATAAAGTGACAGGAAAGGTAACTGGAGTGCTTCATGGAGGAGAAAGGGAAGGACCTCTGCTCTACAGTAAGCAGAACCTTGAGAGCTTCAATTAGTGTTTATAGAGCCCTTATTACTAAAATATTTTTTTGGAATCAACTCTTATGTTTGCATAAACATACACTGATATCATTATCATCTCTGGAGGCAAATTGGGAATAAAGTATGGTGGTTCCTTATTTCCCTTTTGGTTATGTATTTCACTGTCCCTAATTCTCATGTTCATCTTAATCTTTCACTCCCTCTTCTTCTCTACTGACCCCTTGCCTTCCTCTTGTGCCTCCTACTTTCTCCTCTCATTCATCAAGACATGAGGAGAAGGGAAGTGGTGACAATAGTGGGTATTTTTTGGTTAGTCATCTGTCATTCACTTTCCTCTTCCCCCTTCCTAATGGCTCCCAGATTTTCTTTTTGTAGTTTAGCAGCCATTAGTTTGGGTAGGATCTACTCCAGTGGTCTGCTCCCTGGGTGAGCTTGGGCCACTCCTAGTCAGACAAATTTCATTGCAATAGCTCCAGGTACTGGTTCAGGGATTGGTGTATAACCCATAATAAGCCAGTCTGTGATCGGCTTTCTCCAGGTCAAAGTGATTTACTCAGAAGTAGGCGGTGAATGGAGGAGAACCAAATACAATGAAGGCCAGAAACTTTGACTGTTGTTTGGAAGAAGACAAGGTCTGTCTGCTGGAGAATGTGGTATGAGGTGGCATAATTTCTGTAGTTCTCTCTGCTAACATGCAAAGACCTGTGGATGACCCTCACAGATGGAAGTAAAAAAAAGCTGAGAGAATGGGTGAGAAATGGATGCCCTGCCTTGCTCCCTCTCTCCCAACTCTATTGATCAGTTGACTGAGAAGAAAGAGCATAACCCTGGCTTATACAGGATTCCGGACAGTATGTTGGTGCCGGCTACATCCTATGCAAATAGGCATGTCTATAGGCATTGGGGAACTCTGAATGGCACATCCTGTTGTTCGCTTTGTCTAGGTGATGAGATGGCCAGGGGGGTACACATATCTATACAGCTTATGGCTGACTGTATACTGCATGCTGGTTTGTTTGAATAGTCAAGGTCCTGGAGAAAAAAAAAATGGACAAGGTGACAAAGAATAGCTTTGAAGGGATATATTGGATGGACATATTGAAATAACCACGGTGCATGAGGACATCTCTGCCATGGGAACAACTCAATAGAGCGCGCTCATGGAGCAGAAGGCTCTCTGGGAACACATAAACAGTACACCCTAGGACTAGGACTGGGCCTGCTATTATCTCGTAGCCATTCTGCAGTGGTGGTAGCCACATCAACCTTGACTGGGAAAGCCCTTGTTATCGACCCCTTCATAACCTCTCTGTATGGACAGCAGCTTCAAGGTTACTGCTGTTCACTCCTGACACCAGCAGTGGGAATCTTTCGGCTAGAGAAAACTACCACTGTTTGAGTACCTATGAGATACTGTTTATTTAACTCTCCCATCATCTCTACATGACCAATGTTTTTACAGTTCTTAGATAAGGAAACAAAAAATTTGAGAGGCAAGTTACTCACAGCCACAAAACTGAGGAGCAGAAGAACCAGTATCTCAGTCCAGATCTGTCTGACTCCACAGCCTGTGCTCTTCTCATGGTTCCTTGTGATCTCTCAGCTGCATGGGATAAATGACTCCTGGGAAGGAGTTTGGGTCTACTTGGAGGCTTCTGTATCCCAGCTGCTACTGCCCCTTTGGAGCTGATTTGTTCTGCAAATCTGGCACATTCATTCCAATATAACTGGATTACACCTACTTCTCTCCACTGGCTCCTATAGCCTTCTCCAAGCCTTACTTCTCCCCATAGCACTTATCACCTACTACCATCTTCATTTACATTGTTCTGTTATTTCACTGGCTCTCCACACCCTCATCCCTTCTCTTCCCCACTGGACTACAAGATTAGGATGTTAAGAGGGAGGAGTCAAGATGGTGGAGAAGTAGCAGACTGAGACTATCCATCGGCAGATCGAAGAGAAGAACAGCAATTCTGGAAACAGAAAAACAACCACTTTCTGAAAGGTAGGACCGGCGGAGAAGTGAATCCAAAACAAAGGGAAGATAGACCCCGGGGGGAGGGGCCAGCTCCTAGCAAGCGGGGGAGCAACGGCGCACAAAATCAGGACTTTTAAAAGTCTGTTCTGCTGAGGGACATCGCTCCAGAGGCTACCCGGAGCAAAGCCCACGCGGGGTCAGCGTGGCCTCAGGTCCCGCAGGGTCACAGAAGGATCGGGGGTGTCTGAGTGTCGCAGAGCTTGCGGGTATTGGAACGGGAAAGCCGGCTACAGAGACAGAGCCAACAGTAAGCTCGCAGCTCGGTGTTACCTTGAACCGGTCGCAGGCTCGGTGAGCTCGGAGCGCGGCCGGAGGTCAGGCAGACGGGAGTGACTGAGCGCTGTTCTCTGAGGGCGCACTGGGGAGTGGGGCCCTGGGCTCTCGGCTCCTCCGGGCCGGAGACCAGGAGGCCGCCATTTGTATTCCCGTCCTCCGGAACTCTACGGAAAGCGCTCAGGGAACAAAAGCTCCTGAAAGCAAACCCGAGCGGATTACTCACCCCGGCCCCTGATAAGAGCGGTGCAATTCTGCCTGGGGCAAAGACACTTGAGAATCACTACAACAGGCCCCTCCCACAGAAGATCAACAAGAAATCCAGCCGAGACCAAGTTCACCTACCAAGGAGTGTGGTTTCAATACCAAGGAGAGCAGCAGAATTCCAGAGGAGGAGAAAGCAAAGCACGGAACTCATGGCCTTTTCCCTGTGATTTTTTTTTAGTCTTGCAGTTAATTTAATTTTTTTCTTTTTCATTTATTGTTTTTTTTCTCGCCTTCTGGTAAAATTTTTTTTTAACTTTTACCTTTTTCTTTTTTAACGTTTTTTAACTAGTTTATCAAATATATATATTTTTTCTTTTTTATATTTTTCTTATGTTTTCTTTTTTTCTTTTCTATATGTTTTCTTTTTTAAAAATTCTTTTCTTTTCTTTTTTTTTCTGTTTTCTTATTTTTTTTTTTCTTCGTTTTTGAACCTCTTTTTATCCCCTTTCTCCCCCCTAACGATTTGGGATCTCTACTAATTTGGTTAAAGCATATTTTCCTGGGGTTGTTGCCACCCTTTTAGTATTTTACTTGCTCCTTCATATACTCTTATCTGGACAAAATGACAAGACGGAAAAATTCAACACAAAAAAAAGAACAAGAGGCAGTACCAAAGGCTAGGGACCTAATCAATACAGACATCGGTAATATGTCAGATCTAGAGTTCAGAATGACAATTCTCAAGGTTTTAGCCGGGCTCGAAAAAGGCATGGAAGATATTAGAGAAACCCTCTCGAGAGATGTAAAAGCCCTTTCTGGAGAAATAAAAGAACTAAAATCTAACCAAGTTGAAATAAAAAAAGCTATTAATGAGGTGCAATCAAAAACGGAGGCTCTCACTGCTAGGATAAATGAGGCAGAAGAAAGAATTAGTGATATAGAAGAACAAATGACAGAGAATAAAGAAACTGAGCAAAAGAGGGACAAACAGCTCCTGGACCACGAGGGGAGAATTCGAGAGATAAGTGACACCATAAGACGAAACAACATTAGAATAATTGGGATTCCAGAAGAAGAAGAAAGAGAGAGGGGAGCAGAAGGTATACTGGAGAGAATTATTGGGGAGAATTTCCCCAATATGGCAAAGGGAACAAGCATCAAAATTCAGGAGGTTCAGAGAACGCCCCTCCAAATCAATAAGAATAGGCCCACACCCCGTCACCTAATAGTAAAATTTACAAGTCTCAGTGACAAAGAGAAAATCCTGAAAGCAGCCCGGGAAAAGAAGTCTGTAACATACAATGGTAAAAATATTAGATTGGCAGCTGACTTATCCACAGAGACCTGGCAGGCCAGAAAGAGCTGGCATGATATTTTCAGAGCACTAAACGAGAAAAACATGCAGCCAAGAATACTATATCCAGCTAGGCTATCATTGAAAATAGAAGGAGAGATTAAAAGCTTCCAGGACAAACAACAACTGAAAGAATTTGCAAACACCAAACCAGCTCTACAGGAAATATTGAAAGGGGTCCTCTAAGCAAAGAGAGAGCCTACAAGTGGTAGATAAGAAAGGAACAGAGACCATATACAGTAACAGTCACCTTACAGGCAATACAATGGCACTAAATTCATATCTCTCAATAGTTATCCTGAATGTTAATGGGCTAAATGCCCCTGTCAAAAGACACAGGGTATCAGAATGGATAAAAAAACAAAACCCATCTATATGTTGCCTCCAAGAAACTCATTTTAAGCCCGAAGACACCTCCAGATTTAAAGTGAGGGGGTGGAAAAGAATTTACCATGCCAATGGACATCAGAAGAAAGCAGGAGTGGCAATCCTTATATCAGATCAATTAGATTTTAAGCCAAAGACTATAATAAGAGATGAGGAAGGACACTATATCATACTCAAAGGGTCTGTCCAACAAGAAGATCTAACAATTTTAAATATCTATGCCCCCAACGTGGGAGCAGCCAACTATATAAACCAATTAATAACAAAATCAAAGAAACACATCAACAATAATACAATAATAGTAGGGGACTTTAACACTCCCCTCACTGAAATGGACAGATAGATCATCCAAGCAAAAGATCAACAAGGAAATAAAGGCCCTAAACGACACACTGGACCAGATGGACATCACAGATATATTCAGAACATTTCATCCCAAAGCAACAGAATACACATTCTTCTCTAATGCACATGGAACATTCTCCAGAATAGATCACATCCTCGGTCCTAAATCAGGACTCAACCGGTATCAAAAGATTGGGATCATTCCCTGCATATTTTCAGACCACAATGCTCTAAAGCTAGAACTCAACCACAAAAGGAAGTTTGGAAAGAACCCAAATACATGGAGACTAAACAGCATCCTTCTAAAGAATGAACGGGTCAACCGGGAAATTAAAGAAGAATTGAAAAAAATTATGGAAACAAATGATAATGAAAATACAACTGTTCACAATCTGTGGGACACAACAAAGGCAGTCCTGAGAGGAAAATATATAGCGGTACAAGCCTTTCTTAAGAAACAAGAAAGGTCTCAAGTACACAACCTAACCCTACACCTAAAGGAGCTGGAGAAAGAACAAGAAAGAAACCCCAAACACAGCAGGAGAAGAGAAATCATAAAGATCAGAGCAGAAATCAATGAAATAGAAAAAAAAAAAAACAATAGAACAAATCAACGAAACTAGGAGCTGGTTCTTTGAAAGAATTAATAAAATTGATAAACCCCTGGCCCGACTTATCAAAAAGAAAAGAGAAAGGACCCAAATAAATAAAATCATGAATGAAAGAGGAGAGATCACAACTAACACCAAAGAAATACAAACTATTATAAGAACATACTATGAGCAACTCTACGCCAACAAATTTGACAATCTTGAAGAAATGGATGCATTCCTAGAAACATATAAACTACCACAACTGAACCAGGAAGAATTAGAAAGCCTGAACAGACCCATAACCAGTAAGGAGATTGAAACAGTCATTAAAAATCTCCAAACAAACAGAAGCCCAGGGCCAGACGGCTTCCCGGGGGAATTCTACGAAACATTTAAAGAAGAACTAATTCCTATTCTCCTGAAACTGTTCCAAAAAATTGAAATGGAAGGAAAACTTCCAAACTCATTTTATGAGGCCAGCATCACCTTGATCCCCAAACCAGACAAGGATCCCATCAAAAAAGAGAGCTATAGACCAATATCCTTGATGAACACAGATGCGAAAATACTCAACAAATTACTAGCCAATAGGATTCAACAGTACATTAAAAGGATTATTCACCACAACCAAGTGGGATTTATTCCAGGGCTGCAAGGTTGGTTCAACATCCGCAAATCAGTCAATGTGATACAACACATCAATAAAAGAAAGAACAAGAACCATATGATACTCTCAATAAATGCTGAAAAAGCATTTGACAAAGTACAGCATCCCTTCCTGATCAAAACTCTTCAAAGTGTAGGGATAGAGGGCACATACCTCAATATCATCAAAGCCATCTATGAAAAACCCACCGCAAATATCATTCTCAATGGAGAAAAACTGAAAGCTTTTCCGCTAAGGACAGGAACACGGCAGGGATGTCCATTATCACCACTGCTATTCAACATCGTACTAGAGGTCCTAGCCTCAGCAATCAGACAACAAAAGGAAATTAAAGGCATCCAAATCGGCAAAGAAGAAGTCAAATTATCACTCTTCGCAGATGATATGATACTATATGTGGAAAGCCCAAAAGACTCCACTCCAAAACTGCTAGAACTTATACAGGAATTCAGTAAAGTGTCAGGATATAAAATCAATGCACAGAAATCAGTTGCATTTCTCTACACCAACAGCAAGACAGAAGAAAGAGAAATTAAGGAGTTCATCCCATTTACAATTGCACCCAAAACCATAAGATACCTAGGAATAAACCTAACCAAAGAGGCACAGAATCTATACTCAGAAAACTATAAAGTACTCATGAAAGAAATTGAGGAAGACACAGAGAAATGGAAAAATGTTCCATGCTCCTGGATTGGAAGAATAAATATTGTGAAAATGTCTATGCTACCTAAAGCAATCTACACATTTAATGCAATTCCTATCAAAGTACCATCCATCTTTTTCAAAGAAATGGAACAAATAATTCTAAAATTTATATGGAACCAGAAACGACCTTGAATAGCCAAAGGGATATTGAAAAAGAAAGCCAAAGTTGGTGGCATCACAATTCCGGACTTCAAGCTCTATTACAAAGCTGTCATCATCAAGACAGCATGGTACTGGCACAAAAACAGACACATAGATCAATGGAATAGAATAGAGAGCCCAGAAATAGACCCTCAACTCTATGGTCAACTCATCTTCGACAAAGCAGGAAAGAATGTCCAATGGAAAAAAGACAGCCTCTTCAATAAATGGTGTTGGGAAAATTGGACAGCCACATGCAGAAAAATGAAATTGGATCATTTCCTTACACCACACACAAAAATAGACTCAAAATGGATGAAGGACCTCAATGTGAGAAAGGAATCCATCAAAATCCTTGAGGAGAACACAGGCAGCAACCTCTTCGACCTCTGCCGCAGCAACATCTTCCTAGGAACAACGCAAAAGGCAAGGGAAGCAAGGGCAAAAATGAACTATTGGGATTTCATCAAGATCAAAAGCTTTTGCACAGCAAAGGAAACAGTTAACAAAATCAAAAGACAACTGACAGAATGGGAGAAGATATTTGCAAACGACATATCAGATAAAGGACTAGTGTCCAGAATCTATAAAGAACTTAGCAAACTCAACACCCAAAGAACAAATAATCCAATCAAGAAATGGGCAGAGGACATGAACAGACATTTCTGCAAAGAAGACATCCAGATGGCCAACAGACACATGAAAAAGTGCTCCATATCACTCGGCATCAGGGAAATACAAATCAAAACCACAATGAGATATCACCTCACACCAGTCAGAATGGCTAAAATCAACAAGTCAGGAAATGACAGATGCTGGCGAGGATGCGGAGAAAGGGGAACCCTCCTACACTGTTGGTGGGAATGCAAGCTGGTGCAGCCACTCTGGAAAACAGCATGGAGGTTCCTCAAAATATTGAAAATAGAACTGCCCTATGACCCAGCAATTGCACTATTGGGTATTTACCCTAAAGATACAAACGTAGTGATCCAAAGGGGCACGTGTACCCGAATGTTTATAGCAGCAATGTCCACAATAGCCAAACTCTGGAAAGAACCTAGATGTCCATCAACAGATGAATGGATCAAGAAGATGTGGTATATATACACAATGGAATACTATGCAGCCATCAAAAGAAATGAAATCTTGCCATTTGCGACAACATGGATGGAACTAGAGCGTATCATGCTTAGCGAAGTAAGTCAAGCAGAGAAAGACAACTATCATATGATCTCCCTGATATGAGGAAGTGGTGATGCTACATGGGGGCTTAAGTGGGTAGGAGAAGAATAAATGAAACAAGATGGGATGGGAGGGAGACAAACCATAAGTGACTCTTAATCTCACAAAACAAACTGAGGGTTGCTGGGGGGAGGGGGTTTGGGAGAAGGAGGTGGGATTATGGACATTGGGGAGGGTATGTGCTTTGGTGAGTGCTGTGAAGTGTGTAAACCTGGTGATTCACAGACCTGTACCCCTGGGGATAAAAATATATGTTTATAAAAAAAAAAAAAGAAGAAGGGAATCTTTCTGCCCTTCAACAGATGAATGGATAAGGAAAATGTGGTCCATATACACTATGGAGTATTATGTCTCCATCAGAAAGGATGAATATCCGACTTTTGTAGCAACATGAATGGGACTGGAAAAGATTATGCTGAGTGAAATAAGTCAAGCAGAGAGAGTCAATTATCATATGGTTTCACTTACTTGTGGAGTATAACAAATATCATGGAGGACATGGGGAGTTGGAGAGGAGAAGGGAGTTGGGGGAAATTGGAAGGGGAGGTGAACCATGAGAGACTATGGACTCTGAAAAACAATCTGAGGGGAATGAAGTGGTGGGGGGGTGGGAGGTTGGGGTACCAGGTGGTGGGTATTATAGAGGGCACAGATTGCATGGAGCACTGGGTGTGGTGCAAAAATAATGAATACTGTTATGCTGAAAATAAATAAATTTAATTTAAAAAAAGATTAGGATGTTACAAAAATTGATAGAATTTATATTTTAGAGTAGTTTTAGGTTTATAAAAATATTAGCAAGTGCAGAGTTCTCATATTCTCCATCATCCTCTTCTTTTTTCTCTCTATACTTCCCTCCCGGCCTCCTCTCCAATCCAACCCCTGGCAGCCACTGACCTTTTTACTGTCTGTAGTATTGCCTTTTAGAATCTCATACTGTTGGTATCATTATAATAGGTAGCTTTTTTTACTTCCTTCACTTAACAATATGCATCTATGTTTCCTTCTGTCTTTTCATGGCTTGTTAGTTCATTTATTTTTATTGCAAAATAATATTCCATTGCAGGGATATATTATGTTTTGTCATTCACCTATTGAAGGACATCTTGTTGCTTCTAAGTTTTGGCCATTATGAATAATGCTGTTGTAAGTATTCATGTACACATTTATCTATGGACCTATGTTTGGACTCATTTGGATAAATACCAAGTGGTATAATTGTTAGATCTTATGGTAAGAATATGTGTGGTTTTAGAAGAAACACAAACTGTATTCCAAAATGCCTATACCATTTTGCATTCCCACCAGCAGTGAATGGGAGTTCCAATTGCTCCACATCCTCACCAGTGTTTGTTATCAGTATTTTGGATTTTGTACATTCTTGTAGATGTGTAGGGGTATCTTACTAGGGTTTTACTTTGCATTTGCCTGACGATATATGATGTTCAATATCTTCTTGTGCTTATTTGCCATCTATGTATCTTCTTTGCTGAGGTACTTGTTCAGATATTTTGTCTATTTTGTTTAGTTAGGCTGTTTCCTTATTGTTGAGTTTTAAGAGTTCTTTGTATATTTTGGATCACTATCTTTTAAGGGTATGTGTTTTTGTAAAATTTTCTGCCAATCTGTGACTTGTTTTTTCATTCTCTTAATAATGTCATTCACAGAAGTTTTCAGTTATAGTGAAGTCCAATCTCATTCAGATTTTTTCTTTCATGAATTGTGCTTTTGGTATAAGAATAGGGTTTTTTTCACCTGTTTTTTTTTTTTCATTGTTTTATCCTTAGCTCATAAAACATTTCTTGGCGCATAGTAAGGACTCAATAAATATTTGTTGAAAGACCAAGTGTTGTTACCTTGGGGAATGATACTCTTTCCTTCCTTCCTTCCTTCCTTCCTTCCTACCTTCCTTCCTTCCTTCCTTCCTTCTCTTTTTTCTCTGGAGAAAAGAAGTTAATAAACTTTGATTATATATTCTGGAGATAAATGGGAAAAAATGACCCATAAAAATATGTAGATGGAGGAAGGGTCTGTAACATAGGTGGAGAGTGATAGGAATAAAAAAATATTTCTGAATTTATTATTCTTGACCAAGATGTGAGGGAGGGAAGTGCAGTGTAATCTTTTAGAGAGAGAGACAGGTCACAAGAAGCAGCCTGATAAACTTCCATCATTGTTCTCCATCAGAGGATTCTGAAAACTTTGAGTGCATTGCACTGCTCTGGTGCTACAGTTTTAACTGGATTTTGGGATTTTTTTTTTTTTTTTTTTTTTTTTTTTTTTTTTTTTTTTTTTTAAGGAGAAGATTCCTCTGCTCTAAGTATAAAAGAGTCTTTGGCTTTTCAGTATCTCCCACCTCATCAATGAACAGATGCACTGGGAGTCCTAGGAGGTACTAGGATAAGACATTGGAAAGGAAATATCCTTCCATGAACAGTTATGATTTTTTGTTATAAAGAGACAAAGCTGAAGCTAAAAGCAGTCCATGCTGGCCTCTATAGCTTCTAAGGGAGTACCTGTGTTTATGGCAGCTCTGGAAGTTGTAGGCTGGGGACCCCTGAAGAAAGAACTTGCTATTCATCTGCAAGGTAGGTAACATCTTCCAGCTGCTGGCACCTTGGGGACCGACCTCCTTCTCCTGCCAGGACCATTCTTCCGAGGTAGCCCCTCGAAAAGCTGTGTCCCAGAGCTCCCATTGGATCGGTCATGGTGTTATCAGATTTGCATTTGGGTCTAAAGCCCCCTTGCCTAATCCTGATTCCTCCTCCCTCCCTGGCACTGGGGAGAGATCTGTCTGGTTGCCTGAAGTCTCGCTGCTCAGTTCCAGTCTGTTCCCCTCTTATGTTATAGCAGCCGCACCCGCAGCAGCAGACCACTTGCCTTCCTGATGTCTCTGTGTCTGCTTCTCAGAGGACCTCGCTGGTCCAGGATCTTATTCATTTCTAAATGAAATCCTGAAAAACAAAACAAAAAAAAAGCAAAAACAAAAAACTCTGTCTATATAAATCAAGTTTATATATAAAGTTTATTATAAAAAGTAGTCTGGAGTATACAGTATAGAGGTAGACACGGTATAGAGATATTCATATCTAATGAGCGGTGGGTAACTCCTCCTCCCCCATTCTATCCATTTCAATTCTACTCCTCATAGGAGTGGTAGATTTGGTGTACATCTTTGTCCACATTTTTCTAGGCATATACATATACTGACAGCTTTGTATTACACAAGGAACTCCATAATGCATGCATTGTTTTGCACCTGGAATTTTTTTTTTTTAGTAGTATGTTTTAGGGATTTTTCCATGTGAGGACAATAAACCTGCCTCCATCCTGTAGACAGCTGCATAGTATTCTATTGTAGAAATTCATGAATGTTTCTTTTTCTTTCTGTCCTATTTCCTTGTTTTTCATTCTTCCTTTTTTCCCTCTAAATGAAAAAAAAATAGGCATTGCTCACAGTAACAAAAATTCCAACTATGTACAATGAGAAATAAATGTTATCCTTCTGCATCTCTGCATGTGAACCCCATTTCCAAGAGATCACACTGCTAGCACTGATTTGTTTTGTTTTGATGGTTTCCATGATAACTATGAGTGTTCTATTTCTTTTTTAAATTTCTATCAAAATAATAGTTTCCATAGCTAAAAAAAGGAAACAGAAATAAAGACTTGCAAAGAGTAACATCGTTTAAATGGGCTCATAGGACAGACTGAAGGCATGGACATGTGCTTGGTTCAGCATCTTGAACCCAAGTCTGATCACATGGAAGAAATGTTGGTTATTATTCAAAAGGCAGTCTTAGTTCTAATCCTGCTCCGTCACTTCCTGGCTGTGTAGACTTGGGCTTTATGTGCCTCATTTTCCTTATCTTTAAAATTAGAATACAATAGTACCTAGCTGGTAGGGTTTCCATGAATTGGAAAGAAAGGCCTGTACTGTATATGTCAGGATTTGGGTTGCACTTGTGGCACGTACTGACAACACGATGACCTTGTCATCCTTCTCAGGTTACAGTCTCATTAGTAAAAATGGGACTGGTCAGAGTTCCCTCCTGAAGTTACATGAGGACTCAATTAGTGAAATAGTAATGTAAAAGTATATAAAAATAAAGTAAAAATATATAAATATATAAAAAAATAAAAAATAGGGGTGCTTGGGTGGCTCAGTGGGTTAAGCCTCTGCCTTCAACTCAGGTCATGATCTCAGAGTCCTGGGATCGAGCCCCACATCGGGCTCTCTGCTCAGCAGGGAGCCTGCTTCCCCCCTCTCTCTGCCTGCCTCTCTGCCTACTTGTGATCTCTGTCTATCAAATAAATAAATAAAATCTTAAAAAAATAAAAAATATATATTAATTTAAAAAAAAAGTATAAAAAAGATACCAAAGGCACTCCATAAATGCTAGTTTCTCTCTTTCAGTCCTGTTAGGAATGGATGATTGCCCTAGATCTGAGAATCTTATGTAGTTTCCCATGGGATCACTGGTAGATCATAAGCTTCTCAGTTGCTTAAGAAATGTCTGTGGGTTCTACAATTCTTTCATGAGCCTAAAAACTTAACTATTAGATAAAGAAAAAACATTTCTGATTCTAACACTGACAGAAATGTAGGAGAACACAAATTTTGTCTGTTTCAAACTAATGTCTGCTAATGTCAAGGCTCTGCACATTTTTATTGATTATTGGAAGGAGAAATGTCATTTTATTTAATTTTCATTGACATTGCTATTTTCTTGGTGATTTGCTGTTTCCAGTACTAATTAATTATAGTTGACTTTCTTCAGGTCACATATATTTATGATTTTAATTAATTTGAAAAACATTCTAAATATGAAGAATCATGAAGATTTAGTATAATGTTTGCTTAGTTACCAATCGTTCTCACATATTCATCGGGATTAATACTAAACTTAAGAAATTTCCAATTATATTTTTGTAATAAAAGATTATCTGTGGCAGCTTCTAACATTTATGAAGAAGTGCAAGAGGACATTCTAAATTTCTAGTTGTTTTTCCAAAGTAAATAGGTTGGTTGATCTTGAGTGCATTGCCCATTTCATGGAAGAATTATAGCTAAAGGGAAATATCAGCAGCAATACCATAGAACACTAAGAAGTCTGTGTGTTTAGAAAAGTGGTCATAGTGTGGAAAGAAGAATCTTGAAGACAAAGGCATATCTGATGTTGGTACTATTTGTATTATTTTCTTTCATTTCTCTAGCTGGCTAAATTTGAACGAGAGTTGGTATACCAAGTATCTTAGTATTAGTATCTTAGTATCTTAGTATTCTGGTTTCCCAGAAGTCAATCCTAAGTCAAGGATGTCAGTATGGTCAATTTATTAAGAACATGGTCCCTTGGGATGCCTGGGTGGCTCGTTGGGTTAAAGCCTCCGCCTTCAGCTGAGGTCATCGTCCTGGGGTCCTGGGATGGAGCCTCACATCGGGCTGTCTGCTCAGCAGGGAGCCTGCTTCCTCCTCTCGCTCTCTGCCTGCCTCTCTGCCTGCTTGTGATCTCTGTCTGTCAAATAAATAAATAAAATCTTAAAAAAAAAAAAAAAGAACATAGTCTCAGGAGAAACTGGTAAGGAAGTAGATGAAGCACGACAGGGAGTGGGAGGGTGCCGAGCCAGGGAACACTTTTAGCCTAGTTCTTAGTGTGCTTCCACAGTGGAACTCCCTAAACTGCACTCCAGAAAAAGTCCTGTCATGAGAATAAAGGGTTTTCATATTTTCTTTTCAGTCAGTCCCTGGATCTGTGAATGCCCAGATACTTCTGGCTATAGAGACAGCAAATCTGATGGTTTAAAGACAGTTCCCTCCAGAATGTCATGGGTGTGAGCAGTGGGCATCAAAGCACGCAGTGCCTAGGGGAGGGTACACAGAACTGGTCCCAGGAACCAGGGAATCTGGACCAGGGATAGTGTCTACATGGAGCAAAATTCTTTAAATTAGAACTTGAATTCCAAGTCTATATAGGCCAATCAATGGTATTGGGGAAGAAAACTAGGGATGTTTCTGGTAATACATTCAGAGCAGGAAACAACAACAACAACAACAACAACAAAAATAGCTTGGAGATGAATGCAGATTCCTTGTGAAAATTTTATCTATTAACATTTTGAAGTTCAGAATTCAATAGCATCTGAGAAAATGACAATATAGAAGAATTCTTGGAACCAGTGTGGCCTGGATTTCCTTTTTCCAAAATGATTTATCACTTAGTGGGCCAGCCATTTCTGTTTATTGAGGTAGATTTTAATTTACACCAGGAGTATTCATGGAAAATCTAACTATGTGTCCTGTATTCTGCTGGGGACTCTGAGAAATATAAGTACAGTCCCATTTCAGCATTCAGTTTGATTTCTAAGATGATCAAGTCTGGGGAAACAAAGTCCTTGTAATATGCTCTATTGTGGGCCAAAAGGGAGTGGAGGGGGAATAGCAAAGAGGGAGAAGGACATTCACAGCTACTTGATGCTTCAGTTAAAGGTCTGAATTATGACTACATGAGAGATGTCTCCAGTAAGCACAAGTCCTATATATCTGTTCACGTGTCTCAGCTGTTACCCATCTGGGACACTGTTTTTCAAACTCAAAGCTCATGGAGGGCTTGCAAAACACTGATTTTTCTAGATCTCACGCTCAGAGATTTTGATTCAGGGTATCTTAGAAGGGTCTGAGAATTTGCATTGCTGACAAGTTCCCAGCTGTTGCAGACCCTTGGTCTTTGGACACATTTAGACTATATCGTTGATGTAGAAGCTCTTGCTAATGTTTGCAGACTTTTGGATTGATTTTCAGTGGAAACGACAGTGGGCAGTGGCACATCAGAGTCATGTTTCTGAAGTTGGCAAATTGATATATTAGTTTTGCTTTTCCTTCTTTATCCTAAGGTCACTATTTTGAGGTGACTCTTTTAATAAAGCAAGGATGTGACTTCATTGCGTCTTTCTGCTTATTACACAGATGTCAGCCTATGCATATTTAATTGAGTACTGAGGGATCTTGGGAGCAAGAATCATATTACAACTACCTTACTGATCACTCTTGGTCAAACAACAATGCATCCGTTTTTGTTTCTTTGCTTTCAATAACATAGGCTTCTCTTACTCACATGAAGTAGAAAACCTAGTAATTTTAAATCGGTTTTAGGGTGCCATTAGATCTATCTAGAGCAGTCCAAATATATTCTTTATTTGGTTAGATCTTAGGCTAAACTATTAACTGGCTAGACATTCTAAACTCGAGAAGGAGCCTCTGAGTTTCTTAATTTCACTGGCCGTTTCATTCCCATTGCTGATCAACACTTTTAGGTGAGAAGACTTCCTGTAGGAGTCAAGGAACACCTAAGTTTCTGGGTCACAACAAGAAAATATATTTCACAGGAAAACAGATTTTCTAGAACAGGAATAGTAAGACAGCAAAGAGAACCAAACCAGGGAAAAGAAAAGATCGTGGTGCTTCTTATACTGGATGCTTCTGGGGTTCAGCAAAATGCACTTTAAAATAATCACGTTGCCTTTAAAATTAAATCACTTACATAATGATTTTGTGCTAGTAAATTTGTACATATAAGCAGTGCAGGGACATGACAGAGTGGCAATATTTGCAAAATGATTAGCAAGCAAATTTAGAATATGCTTATTTTAGGTTACAAATGACATAAAAATAAAATTAAAGGATCACTCTTCTGAAATACTTCTAGATATCTGATGACAAAAATATAGACCTCCATAATCCCATCTGAGAGTCATACTCTGGTGGATCTTTTGGATTATGTTCCCTCTTTGGAGTGATTCTCCATTTCCCCACCATGGGGTTGTTATAATAAGACGGGTCTTTCTCTCTTCTAAAGGAGGCATATCTTTGCCTTGACTCGCTCTTCCCCACTTTAGAAAGCCATTTAGGGATGTGCTTAGAGGAAACAGATAGGGAAGCTCTTTTCTAAGTGTTAGGGAGAAACAAGTTTATCTTTTCAAGCCTTTTACCAATTTAAGCTGATTGAAGGCTACAATGAGACTATAAGCAAAGGGCAATGTCTAAGCAGATTGCTCTACTTTTATTTTTTTGAACCACTTTATTGAGGTGTGATTGACATGTGAAAGGCTGTATATATTTAATGTAACAGCCTGATGAATTTAGGGATAAGCATAAAAATAAAAGTCATAAATCATCACATAGACATACCCCAAATTTCCCAAAGTCTCCTTCTACCCCCACTATTATTATTGTTGTTGTTAATGTATTGGTATGTGTGTTGTGTGCATGTTGCATGTGTGTGTGTGTGTGTGTGTGTGTGTTATAAAAACACAAAACATAAGATCTGCCCTTTTGGAAAAATTTAAGTATCAATATAGTGTTGTTAGGTACAGATGCTATAATGTAGCTCTTCAGAACTTATTTATCTTATGTAAAACTTTGTACTCTTTGACAATTACCTCCCTATTTTCCTTCCCCCCAGCTCTTAGTAACGATCTCTCTGCTTCTGTGAATTTGAATATTTTAGATTTCACATATAAGTGAGACCAAAGAGTATTTGTCTTTTTGTGTCTAGCTATTTTCCTTAGCACAATGTTTTCTAGGTCCACTTATGTTGTAAACAGCAGGATTTCATTCTTTTTGAAGGCTGAATTATATTCCATTATATATATATATATATATGAATATACATTCATCTGCTGATGGACACTGAGCTTGTTTCCATATCTTGTCTTTTGTGTCCAACTATTTCAAGTTCGGGCAAAAAGAGTCTTCAAATATTACCCAGGAGCCAACTCTCATCACAAAGTTATGAGAATAGAGTGGGATTTGGGCCAAGAATTAGTGTGTATGTGTGGGTGGGTATGTTAGCTAAAGATACTATTTAGACATCTAGGGTGATGAAATGAGCCAAAGGATCTTGGTGAAACATCATGGCAAATAAGATACACAGATCTCTTTAATGAGTCTGGTTTCCTGCCACAGAGCCATTGTGAAAATAGATTCTCCTCTTACAGAAGCATCATGGTAGCGTTGTCCACTTCATGGACATGCAAAATTCAAACTTCTGGCATTAGCTTGATTTGCTGACAGATCAGCTCGTTTCCCAAGTTTTTCATTTTATAGGAGCTGAACTTTTATTCTATATGGGTTGAACGTAGAGTTAGTGAATATTCTGGAGGAGTGCTCTAAGACAAGGAAATTTGGTCAGGAGGAAAGAGAGCTGTTGAAACCATGGGCTTCGTTTCAACTTGACACTACAATTACAGAAATATAAAATTGCTAAATCATAGTATCAGTACCAACCTCAAAGAATATTCAGTGGATGCTTGAATATTATTTAGGATGCCAACTCACCTCTACAACATATCACCTAAAAGTCTGAAATCATTGGAGATTTCCTGATGTAGTTATTGCAATTTTATTTTTTTGGAATCTTCTTGCTTCTTACTTGAATTATTTACAATTGTTTTTTAGAGAACAATTGTTTTGTTTTTAGAGTAGATTATTTACAATTGTTTGTTAGAGTTTTTTAAAGTACAGTTGTTTTTAGAGTGGTTTTTAATACCACTCAGGTATTAAGTACTACTTAAATTCTAGAGTCTTCTATAATGGAATCATGAATTGAAAATTATCAGTCCCATTTTCCTAATGTTGATGATCCCAATGACCTTTCCCTGATTTTCAAAAGGTGATAAGGCCACTTTCTGCCTACCTCTTCATCAGCGTATTTCTAGATACAGGTCAGAACTAGGTTTCTAGCATTTGTTCCTTAAGTAGTTTCCATTGTCAAGAGATTGCTTTTCACTTTTGGTTTTTCAGTAAAACTTCTTTGAGAGTTGTTACAATTTCTTTGGAGATTTGTTTTTTCAGTTATCCATACTGAAACTCTAGGGAGTCTAGGGAGGCAATTAGAGTCATTCTTTGGGTGTGGTAATAAATGAATATTAATTCCAAATTAAATAATAGCCTCTATATCTTTCAAAGAGGAGGGAAGCTTACCAGATTTTCTTCAGGAATTTTACAGAGGAGGATTCAAGGCACGCAAGTAATGATTATATTGTCACCAAAGTTTTTTTTTTTTAATTTATTTTATTTTATTTTTAAGATTTTATTTATTTACTTGAGAGAGAATGAGTGAGAGAGAGCATGAGAGAGGAGAAGGTCAGAGGGAGAAGCAGACTCCTCAAGGAGCTGGGAGCCCGATGCGGGACTCAATCCTGGAAGTCCGGGATCATGACCTGAGCCGAAGGCAGTCGCTCCACCAACTAAGCCACCCAGGCTCCTCGTCACCAAAGTTTATGCAAGACTATATACAGATGTAGACACCAGGAAACATATGTCTATTTTAATTTGTGAACTTTACATAAGAGGTAAAGTTTTACCTAAATCCAGGTAAAAGCTGGTTTTAAATTGCACGTGTGCTCAGAATTGGCAGCTTTAATGGGTGCACCATAAGCTGTTGGGGATGGGGTGAGTGCTTTCAAAACATTTATGGGTGAAAAATGCAGAATGTTACCCTAAGATTTACAAAAAGTTATAGATCTGGTAGGACCCTTTATAGTAAAATAGTAATTTGAGAGGGGAATTTGCCTCCTTTAGCCAATTTGGCAGTGCGAATGTCACCCTGCCTTTTCCAGAATTGTGTCATTTATTACAAATTTAGGAATCAAATGATTTTTAAATTAATGTGCTAGTGTAATTTTTTCCAGAAACTGGGCAAAATTAAAGTAGAGCTCCCAGTCCTGGTGGTCCTCAGGCTCACCTGACTTGTCTGCTTGTGGCAATCTGTGGCAATGGCCCACGTCTGCCGTCATCTCGGAAAGAGTCAAAGAGCAAAATTGCTCTTTCAGGAGACAAGCCTCAATCACATTCCTCCAACATTCTCCCCCAAAAACGTGCTCTAGGTTCATTTTGAGAAAGAGAAAGAGAAATCAGGCCCAGCCTCCCACACTCCCGATTTGGGTTCTAAAATGCCAAAATGGATGAGGATAAAGGGGCTCCCGGCACATCTCTCAGTCACAGACACTGACCTGTCACGCATCTGTGGCCGTCACAATCAGCCCAGGGACTTCATATCTTTGAGGTAATAGAGAATTTCTCTTTTAGGTGGACTTAAAGAAATGAATTAAGGCTTGTCAGGGTGATTTTAAACAGACATATCTCCGATTTAAACCTTCTCCCTGGAAGATAGGTGGATATCCCAAATCATACGTTCAGGAAGAAGTATTCATTGGTTATAAGAGCCGATGAGATAGAAAAAAATGATAAAAGAGCTCCAGGGGACATCTACCGATCGGCTTGGTCTTTGAAACTCTCTCCCTCTGCGTGATCTGGAGACTTGGTCAAAGCCGGGGCGCCTGGTACCATCCTTGTCTTTCCTGTCTCTCCCTCCTCCGGAGCTACACGCTTGCCCAGTGGTCCAGAAAAGACTCCCGCGCACATGCTACTGTTTGGATGTCTGTTCTAATTAAAATTATATGATGTTCTGGGTTTCCCCCAGTGGGCAGAGGGGCTCTACTTCTGCATCGGTACCATGACAATGACAAACCCTGAGGACGGAACGGCTTGTACTAGAAATACAACGCGCTTCATGCAACCCTTCCTCTGAGTTTTCCTGACCACCTGGTCGGGTCAGGCCAGGTCATAGAATAGGAAACCCAGCAGCAGAGAGGAGCTGTGGCTGGGGGAGTGATGTCTCACAATATCTGGAGGAATGATGTAATCCATGACTTTATGAAAAAGAAAATACATAAATTAGTCAATGGGAATGCACAGCAGAATGAGAATTAAGTATGTTTTATAATGAAGAGACCCCCAAAATACATGAACGTCAAGGATGATAAAAACAGATTCTCCTCATGAAGAAAAGCCCTAATAGACCTAAAAATGTAGGGGAGCTTTCACTCCTCCACTCTCCACAAACAAATGTTGAGGGAGAAGGTTTGACAAGACAGGCAAAGCAAAAAAGAGTTCAAAAAGTAGTAAATTTTTACAAAGACACATGTGAAGGATGAGGTCGGTTGGAAGGTGACAATGAAACATTAAAAAAAAAAAAAATCTCCTGGGAGATTCTTCCCACGGTAGTTCATCTCTGAAGCTTGGAGTTCCTTTGGGATAGTGAGTGACCCTTGGCCATCCCACCAATCTGGAGGCCTTTGCTCTCTGGGCACCACCAAGCAGCTCTCTTGGGGCAATGTCCTGATAGTTCTTGTAAACCAGCAGACGCTCTTCATTTGAGCTGCATGCCTACAGCCCACGGCCCCACACTCCATGCTGACCCTGTGCTCTGAGAACTTACACTCTGTGCAGCCTAGCTGGGACCCCATGGCCTCTCTCCAGCCGATCATCTGTCTTGGTCTGTGGGTACATCACGAGCCTCTGTGCCATTTTGGAGTCAACACAAGACGGGGGTCTTTCTCGTGGCTATTCTACTGATCATGCCTTTATTTATTTTTTTTAAAGATTTTATTTATTTATTTGACAGACAGAGATCACAAGTAGGCAGAAAGGCAGGCAGAAATGCAAGCTCCCTGCTGAGCAGAGAGCGGGATGTGGGGCTCCATCCCAGGACCCTGAGATCATGACCTGAGGTGAAGGCAGAGGCTTAACCCACTGAGCCACCCAAGTGCCCCACTGATTATGCTTTTTGTTGCTACGTCCCTGGCAGGGAGTTCCTTAGTAAGGAACTAAAAGCAGCATAAGATGCTTGTGGAGGACAGTGATGACTTCTGGAGGGCTTCCACGGCCTGGCATGTTTCCCAAGACACTGGGGTGCATTTCCATGCCCGCCACTCCCTGGAGAGGGCAGGAAGATGGGGAGCCTCCCGTCGCATTTCCCAGCTCTGCTGGATCCCAGTGGTCTGGTTCTCACAGGTGCATCCTGTAGGATAAGGGACAGATGACCAGGACCTTCACCTGTTCCTCACCATTTGCACGTGACCCTGTGGCATTTGTTGATGGTGATGGTACCTTTGGTGTTAAGCTGCAGAAACAGTAAAGTACCTCAAGCATTTGGGTGCAGGTAGTTTATTTCAGAGGTCCCCAGCAAACATGGGTACTTAATCCCACTGGGGAGCTCTGGGAAGCCCCTGTAGATGCTGCAGTTCAGAATGACCCCATCTGAGGGTGAGAGTTAAGGTGTTTCTACTCTCAGTCACTGGCGGAGGGCTGCTGGCTTGGACGAGCGGGTGCTTCCAGCCCACCTCCAGTGTGGGCCAAGTGGGCTCTGGAAGCCAGAGGAAGCCTGGGCAGCCGCAGGCAGAGGCTGACAGTTAGATGTCAGGCTGGCCTGCGTGCATGGGATGGAGAGGAGCAGCCTCTGGAGTTTTCCATTCTCTCTTTCTCTCTCGGGCTCTACCCATCGCAGTCTCCGGGGAGCACTGCTTCCATAACCAGCAGTTCTGGACTTGGCCCAGTCACCCTAGACCTGGTGGCCTGGGAAGGTGAGGCCTCAAAGAACAGGACTGCCGCTGGCTTCGCTGGGACACAGCCCTGGGAGGCATTTGTCATGTTAGCCACTTAACGAGGCCCAGGACGATTCAGCTTGGCGGAGGTTGTTATAGGCCAAGTGATGATTTTACCAGGCCACACGGGCATGTCCTGCGACTAAAACCATATACCTAACATCCCAAATCTGCCTCTGCTCTTTCCTCATCACAGATCCTGGGATTTTTGGTATTTCCTTGCTATTCCTGGGAGCCTCTGTGACCAGTCCTCACAGATGACCCTGGGCATGTCTGCTCATCAGGTTCATTTCCAGCGTGGGGCTCTGAGCTTTGTTCAGCAGAGTCTCGACGCATGGAGCTTGAGTATCTTGGTGGAGAATGAAGGCAGGAAGATGAGTCTGGGCCTGCAAGAGGGTCAGAGGGAGGTGCAAGGTTCTCAGTCCCCAGTGCCCAGTAGACGTCCTTTGGTCTTGAACAAGGGGGCCCTTTGGAAGGGCTGTCACACAAAGATGGCACCTGAAGTCTTAGCTCGTGAGATGACGGCTTCTAAGAAATCAGGAAAACCATGCCCCCTTCCCATTTCAGCCTCTGAAGCCTCAAGACAAAGAATTTTATACTTAATAGATCAATCAGCCAAGTTAATTAGGCAACGGCTGCTGGCCAACCAAAGTGGCCAAGGCTGAAGGAAACTCCCAGATGTCAGAAGGGGATCTCGCCTTTGGCAAGTTTACAACCTAAATGAGGAGACCAAATTTATAATGGGGGGGCTCCAAGGTAGCATGACTTAATTTTTTAGAACAAACATGCCAGAATTTTTACATGGCTAGTTCCCCCTCATGCATTCCTCTATTAAAATATTATTGTTTCTAATTATGTAATGCTCATTATCTGCACTGCAATGTGCTTGTGGTAACTCTGTTGGACAGCAGAACTGTGAAAATGAGATGATTTTTCTCAGCCACCCATAACCCGAGGTTACTCTTCTTCATCCCGCAACCATGATGCAACATTTTTATTGACTATGCCCGGGGCTTGGAGATGCGGTTAGAGAAAACGCTGATGGGGCTGGACCAGCACCAGGGCAGGGAGGCGAATCTGTCTCACCATGGTTGGATGCCACAATTGGAGCTTGTATAGAACAGGGGATTTGACTTCTAAAAGCCTAGTTTATGGTGATCCTTTCTGTCCAGGGAAGAGGGCTGATTTCTAGAGACACAAAGTACTGAGCTCCTACTGCGAGCCTAGTGATTTATACATATTTTAGCCTCACACTCTCCAATTAGGGAAATCGTATTTTCCTCCACTCCTCCACTTGCCAGATGAGGAAAATGGCCCAGGGAGCTTGGAAAAGTCACACTCCAACAGGCTCCTAGAGGTCAAGGCGGGTGTGACTGGTCTGTGGGACTTCATAGTTAGTGTAATGTACGGCCTGGGGAGAGGTCTTTCTCAGCAGCGGCTGGGATGAATGGAGGACTCGTCTCTTCATTTCAGTGGAGAGGAGTGTGGCCAGAAGCCCTGGCAGGGTTTTGTTTCCAGGATAACTGCAGTGGATGCCTGCCTGGGGCTGAGCGGGGACGCTACGGCAGCGGCCACACGTTTGCTCTCCCATTGTCCAGACACAGAGGAGGCTGCAGTGATGTTATCTTTGAGACTAACAACCAGATCTGTGCTATCCACGTCGACTCAAACACCCAACTCTAATTCTTGGGGTGAGAGGTACAGAGCAAGGGAAAGGAGGAGAGATGTCCTAATAAAAGAAGCAGCGCGGTGCGAATTCCATTTCTTAGAAAGAATCTTAAGAAGTTCTTTCTTTTGTCTGCATTGTCATCAACTCTCTGCCCGCTGTGCTTGCTTTCTTTCTGCTCCCCTTTCCCCTCAATATGCATCGAAACTTCTTTCTCCTCTTTTGTTCAGTTTAGCTGGAAAGATCTTTGGAGCGGAAGGAATGGGCGCCTTTAGCAAGCTCAGATATCAAATAATTTTTTCACCTCCCTGTAATTGAAATCACAGGATCAGGATTTGCTTCCCTTCTGGCCAGCTCCTCTCTTGTTCTCTGGGATCACAGATGGAGTGGGGTGAGGGTGCTGTTGACTCCCCACGGCTTGTCATCTGACAGACAGACACCCCAGCCAGGAAGGGGTCTGACTCTTAGATGAATTCTTTTATCCTCAAAGGGGCTTCCTGCAAAGGAAACCATTAGTGTTTTGCTATTGGGTTTCTACTCCCCATGGTGTCTAAGAAACCATTCATTTAATTTTGTGACATTTTGAGTGGATTTGGAGAGCTAAGCCCATTTGAAAAAGGCCTGTTCTTGTCAGGGAGGACAGAGGGAATGCAAATCGAATCCAAATGGTCAAACCACCGGCAGGCTGAGTGTGGGCCTGCCTGGCCCTGGGGGCATTTCTGCGTCTCTTTTCAGCCTTTGAGACATATGTCATGGGTTATGTTCCTCATAATCGGTGATGTGGCACCCATCCTTTCCCTCGTCGTGGCTCGGAACTAACCCCAGGACCCGAGAAGAGTGGCTCGGAATTCCACAGGCAAGACAGCTTAAGAAGTCTCCTGCACTAAGGAAAATGACACTGTACATGTTTCTTCCTAATCTTGATCTGGCGGATGATGGTGAGGGGGTATCAAGGTTAAGGGCACCTGATCCAGGGTTTGCAAACCTGGTGGGAGGGCTGGCTCTGTCCCGGATGGCTGCGTTGCCTCGCTACAGTCACGGTAATGCTGTTGACAAAATGTCGGTGATACCTGCCTGTGGGTTGTTCTGAGCCGAAGATGAGATAACTTATGTACAATATTTAGCATGGTATTGGTACCCGGTAAAATCATAATCACAGTAAATATTGCCTCTCACTAATATTGTGTTTGATATTGCTTTTACTTTTATGCTAAATGTATATATCCCTTCTTTTATGAGACCAGCACTGTCCAATAAAAGTATAATGCGAAAATTACATATGTAATTTTACATTCTTTAGTAACCACATTAAGAAAATAAAAAGAAACAGGTAAAATTAATTTTAATCATATATTTAAACTCTGCAAATAAAAAAATTATCATTTCAACATGTGATCAATATAAATGTTTTCTTAAAAAATTTTTTTTGAAATATTTTATTTATTTATTGGAAAGAGAGAGTTCACAAGCAGGGTGAGGGGCAGAGGGACAAGCAGACTCCCTGCTGAGCAGGGAGCCTCAATATGGGGCTTGATCCCAGGACCCTGAGATCATGACTTGAGCTGAAGGCAGATGCTTAAATAACTGAACCACCCAGATGCCCCTCAATATAAACATTTTTAATGAGACATTTTATATTCTTTTAAAAAAAATCCCTGGTCTTTGGAATCTGTGTACTTAAATGTGCAGATCGTCTTAATTCATATGAAGCATATTTTAAGTCCTCGATGGCCACACAGAGCTCATGGTTGTCCTACTGGATGGTGCTGGCCAGATTCTGTAATTTATAAGGACTATGTACTCCTTGGCATTTGGGGGGAAAAAAAGCAACTCAAGGCAATTCTTTGATGATTTCATTTTAATTTAGTTTTTTTTTTTAAGTCAATGTCAATAACTTATGTTTTTCTAGATATTAGTCTATTCTATTAAGATCTTTAAGTGTAAAAATGTTTAAGACTTGATTCTCTTTTGAACTAAAAACTTCCATGCTTATGGTTATATCCTATTTTCCATTCCTAATTTCATGAGACAAAGATATCATATCTGTTTACTTTAGCAAAGAATACAGTTACTCTCTTTTTGGGCAATCTTAATGAATTTCCATTTTAACACAGCTGGGCAGTGTCTTTGCATTTAGAGCCAAGAGGTCATGAATGGCCCTGGTTAGAGCCGATCTGGAAGTAGAGCTAAAATAGAAGCCATATGACTGTGGGCTGAAGGGAAGAAAGGAGCCAAGAATGTAGAAATGCAGACTATTTAAAAAGAGGTCCAAATAAGAAATGTATGGGCAGTGGGGCTGAGGGAGAGGTGGGGCTCAAAATTAAGAAATGACCAGCTACTAAGCAGTTGGGCCAGCAGACGTCCTTGAATTGTCTACCCAAACCCATGCTCTCAGAGAGCAACCTCTCTTCGCCCAGGACCCAGGAGCTGTTCCCTGATAGAAGTACAGCTTGTGCTTCTTTTCAATTTCTTTTACTATTTCTCATGGTGAACTCATTTTGTATTCATTATACATCATCCCTCTCATTCGCTAGACCCTAAGCTTCTTGAAGAGGAAGGTCACGTCTACCTTGTTTGCCAACAAATTTCTTGTATACCCGCCATAGTGGATGATAACTATTAGGCTCCCAGGAAATATTTCTTGAGCAAAAAAATGCAATACTGACTTTCAGCTTTGATTTTGTGTTAGAGAGGAGAGAGAGTGATAGGATGTGGGGAAATTACCATCAGCTATGAAGAAGTTGAAGCTATGTAAGAGAGAGAGAGAGTAATAACAGCATCCTTCACAAAACAGGATTAAATGAGACCAAGATCAAATACAGAAGGATAATTATTGAGAAGGAAGAAGAAAAGAGACACCCTCTTTTAAAGATTGAAATATTGCCATACGGGTTTGTAGGTGAGATCCAGAAATTTGGAGCTACTAGCTCCTAATAATCCTGTCTTGATGACATGAGATGGGAACTGATGTTCTCAGAGGTGCCCAAGGGAAGTTGTGAGGGCCAGTTGCTGAAGGGGGAATAGAAACAAAGTGGAAAAGGACGAGTGAGGGACCAACAATGGACATTGGGATTCAATGAAAGATGGAGCAAATGGGCTGGGTTGTCTCCAGCCCATCAGCAGCTCAGCTGGAAGAGAAGGGATGGTTTCAGTGGAAGTCAATCATGCTGTGGAGCTGGTAAGCGGGTTTAGGGGCCTAGTCCTGGGGTGTGGACTGGAGTAAGAAAGTACAACCAAGAGGCTGTAAATATAGAAAGCATCAAGGAACAGGAGGATGTGGGTCGTAGAAGTGGAGATTAGAGTTCAAATTTTCACAAGGGGAGTTATCAGTGATGGCTAGGTCCCTGGAGTGACCAGAGAGTAGGCAGCTGAAGCCAATGGATGTGAGATGGGGTTTCATATGGTTATTATCTTGACCATTGGTACACAACCCTCATGCCTTTAGGCCATGTGTTGGAGAGAAAGATTCAGGTTTCATTTCTCGATGACCAGGGCAGTAGGGAAAGGTAGTTGATAGATGACAGAAGCAAGTAAGGGTATAGCTGGCGGGGAGGGTCAGTCTCAAACCTGGAGGCCTTTGTATGAGGATGAAGAATAAGAAGATGACGCGGCTTTGACAAACTACGGAAATGCAGATCCTGGCTCTTAGGCCAGTGTCTGGAACATCATTAAGACTTTTTTCAGTGCCCTCTGAGTTATTGTGGTGGTGCTCAGGTGGTGAGCTTCTATGGTCCTGACATCCACACTTTCTTGGACACTAGAAACCATCCTTTCATCTCTCTCACACCTCAGCCAGTCAGGCAGCTATACTGAGATTTATTAACCCAGAGAGTCTCTAATGTTTGAGTAAGGACCAGAGATACTCCAAGCCCAGAAAACTAAGACGTTGAATGGAAACACGGAAAAAAATAGCCAGAACTGACTCCTTGAAGTTACTGCCAACAACCAATGTGCTAAGGACTTCATAGTCAAAACGCCCACATCATTTCTCCATCTGAGGAAATTTTGTGTAAATAAAACAGTTTGTTCTCATCAGTGTTCTCATCAGCTCCAGGGGGATCATCCCTCATCATAGATTTTGTGTTAATAACACCAGGACATTCAGGATAATAAAGTGTACCCATGCTACTTAGAAAACATTCGAAGTCAGCATTTTCCCACATCTCTCCTTCTCTCCAAGAACATTTGTGAGCCAGATCTTGTCCTTTTCTCCACTTGCTGTCTGTCAACTTCCCATCAGTGACCCCAGACCACAAACCTTGTATGTGAGGCCTGGGCATGAAGGTCTGCAGGGAAACTGATGTCTGTCCTTCAATTACCTGCTCACTGTTGGGAAAGTAAAAGAACTTTGCAAGCTTAGCAAACTTTCAAACTTACCCAAGCGTGATAAAAATCTTAAGGGAAAAACTATTTGGGATGTAGGTTAACATATCTTCAGATTAATCAGATATTCACCAGAGGTGTGGACAGCTGTCAGCAAATGACTGAGAGGTATGAAAGATCCATAGGAGCTTTGGAGAAGAGTGAGGGACTTGACAGACACAATCTGCTCCTCTGAAGGTACTGGTTTTAGGACTGCTGACCCATTTCTCCAGGGAGTGTGTGATTCTGCTGACTATTTAATGAACACAAGAGAAAGGAGGGATCCACTGGAATCTGGCATGGGTTCTAGTCCTGCCGTTACTTGGCAAGCCCCTTGACATTCTGACCTGAGTTTCCTCATCTGGAAAATGGAGCTGGTGGTCAAGATTAATGCAAAAAGTGTTCCAGTTTGAAAACCTAGGGAGTGTCTCAGAATACCATATGCCTCTTGTTCTCATCTCTTTGGCTTTCAAATTCTTTGATCTCATGGCCCTAGCTTTGACACCTATTTTTGGTGACTCATTTGAATCCCTGTCTTGGTTTTTGGCTCTTGTCTCAATACACAGCTCTTACCTAGATTCATTCTTCCAACATAAGGATTCTGACCAGCCTCCAGAAATTGGATACCTCTTCATGTTCCAAAGGGAACTTAGACATCTACCATCAGAACAGCTCTGAGTCTCTGGAGGGGTACCTAGCTGGAACCTGAATATCACATCTACCATACCCAGTCCTCACTTTGTCACTAGTACACCCCTGGAAAAGATCTTTCCTTGAGGCTGTTGAGGAAAGAGTGCACAGTGTTTTAGGAAGGCAGAGCATTGAATCTGTGAAGCTGGACCCCACCGATGGCTTAGAGACACTACTTCATTGTGACAACATGGTCTGATTACTGACACCTGAAATTCAGTGACAGGTGATGTGGGCCATGTCCTTTAGATGGCTCAACTTTGACATTATCAATGACCTGGAATCCCACACTGCTGATCAGGTAATTCATAACATGTGTCAAAGTACCAAAGATGAATTCAGAATCCCAAGAAACCCCAGGGACCAGGAAAATTCCACCCCACCCCCATGACTCTGTAACAGTTGATGGCAGGGATTGAGTGAGAGCAGCAGATGAATGTTTCCTCACAGCAGCTCTCAGCTAAGATCCATACAGTGGTAGAACCCTGAGGTCTCCATCCCCCTGGAGGAAAGGCTTTATCCAAGGACTGTGGTTGTGCCTCAGTTGATGCATGGAAGTTTTACTCAACCTATTTCAGACAGGGCAACTTTGGGTTCTGTTCTTCACATTGTTATAGGAAAATAGAGATTTTCATCTGTTTGTATACTCATTTGTCCCAAGGCCTGGGACACAGTGAATACTCAATAAAAATTTGTTGGATGAATGTCTGATTATTCAGTAATAGGACAGTGATGAGTCCTGGACTCTTTGACCTATTTTTGTCTTTTGACCATTCTGACCATTACAGTGCACTCTCTTGAGGATCTATCCCTCCCATAACAGAGATAATTTTAATCTATCCTTGAACACTGGTGATGTATCTGTATCGATTTTAATTTCTCTGTTCATTATAGAGATTGAGTACACAGACAAGTCAGACTCTTGATCTAAAACCATAAATACTCCGTAATTTTTCTTCTTTCTCTCTTCTTTCTTCCTACCCCTCTTCCTTCCTTTCTTCCTTCTTCCCTCCCTCGCTCCTCCCCTTCTTTCTTTCTTTTTTCCTTCTTTCCCTTTCTTTCTTTCTCTCTCTCTTCCCTCCCTTCCTTTTTTCTTTCCTTCCTTCCTTCATCCCTCTCTCCCTCCCTTTTGCCAGCCAGCCTTCCTTCCTTCCTTCCTTCCTTCCTCTCTCTCTCTCTCTATACAAAGCTATTCACCCCTGGACTCACTGGTCCACTTCCCAATGTCATATGGAGTCTATCAACAGGTCCCTTAATATATCTCCAAATAACATCAGGCCAGGCCTCAGCCACTAAAGACATAGTCCACAGAAGTTCATTTTTACATTGGCAATATGTTGATCCCTAGTCGGTCCCTAAAGATATCTAGGTCCTAATTCCTGGAACCAGTGAATGTTGCCTTATATGGCAGAAAGGACTTTGCAGATGTGATTAAATTAGGCTCTTGAGACCGGAGAATATTCTTCATAATTTGGAAGGGTCCAGGGTCATGACAAGTGTCCTCTTAAGAGAGAAGTCGTGGGAGAAGTCCAGAAGAGGAGAAGGCCATGTGATGACAGAAGCAGAGACTGTAGTGACACAGCTACAAACCAAGGAATGCCAGCAACCACCAAAAACTGGAAGAGGCATCAGATTCTCCCCTAGTGCCTCCAGAAAGAAACAGCCTTGTCAACACTTTTTTAGCCTCATAAGACCCATTTTAGCCTCATAAGACTCATAAGAGAGTAGCTTTTTGTTGTTTTACATTACTAAGTTTATAGTAATCTGTTACATGAGCAATGAGAAACTAATATAACCTCACCATGAATGTACTTGTTCCCTTTTGAGATGATAACAGGTATATCATAGCACTTCTGAGAATGTCATTATCCAATCAGCCATACAGTTCCTAGAGGACTATAAACAGCTCAAAAGATTTATAAATACCCTCTGACCTCTCAGATAGGATCATCATTCGCAGGAAGGTCCCAGCCAGAAACCCATGTCTGCAACTCCACCATTCAGATCAATCTTTGGCCAACCTTTGGTACCAGTTAGGTTTCCAACAGGCCTGCCCACCTCCAACCTTATAAGATCGTGTGTATCTGTGGCTTGAAAATGAAGAGTTCTCTGCCAAACAAAACCTAGCTTCCTTGCCTTCCTCCAGGACCAATTAGTTTCCCTACTGAAGAGTCTGCATCTTGTGGTTGATCTTTTCCTTCTCTGCATGACTTTGAAGCATTTCCCTATTTACTACCATCTCTTCTGTGAGGCAAAGAGAAAATAAGATAGGGTCATAAACTTGCAACTGGAGAGCTCATGCACAGCATAATGATTATAGTCAACAATACTGTATTACATACTTCAAAGTTGCTAAGAAACCAGCTCTTATATGTTCTCACCACAAGAAAAGAAATGATCATTATGTGGATTTAACTAATGCTACAGAGATAATCATATTACAATATATAAATGAATCCAGTCAGCAAGCACACCTTAAACTTACACAATGTTCTAGGTCACCTATATCTCAATAAAAATAAAGATTTTATTCTATTTTTTAATTATTTATTTATTTATTTTAAGATTTTATTCTACACTAGTATTTATATTATGTTAATAGAAGACAGTTTATATTAGGGCAGGAATAAAAGGGACTTAGGATTGTTTCTTTGTGTCGAACTGTTTCCCTACTTTGACTGCATGTTTTTTTCCAGCATATCCAGGATGACATTCATACTTGTTTGGTCTGATATAGTTACCATGTTTACATTGTGTTTGGCACACAGCTATGAAAAGAGGATATCATGCATTATTTCTAGGTCAGCAGAAAAAAAAAAAAAAGGAGAGAAAAACATTCAATACGTTCACTGGTCTGTTAGTAAGCCAGTAGGTACTTTGTGGGGAACAAGGCCTCAACTTGACAGCCTTGTCAATTTTGACAATTTTTGTGCTCTATATGATTCTTACTTCCTTTTCACTTAGTTGAAGTCTTTCTGGAAGAGTTATATATATATATATATATATATATATATAATATAACTATAGTATGTTTTTATATATAACATATATAATTAATATATATTATGTATTTATGTTATAAACATTATATATAAAATACATAATATATGCTATGATTATAACATATATATGTGTATATATACATGTATACAGCATATTGCATATGATATATATTGTATACAGTATATTACATATAATAATATAATACAATAATAAAATAATATGTAATACAATATAACAATATACAATGTATACTAGATATAGTATATATATACAATGTATATAATACATACAATGTATACACAATGTGTATAATTTACAATATGCAATTTACACAATATATATAACTGTATACTATATATAATATGTGTATATAACTTAGACATATGTGTGTATATACATATATATGTATATATACATGTATATAGGTATATATATGTGTATATATAATTAAGGGAGTAGAGCCTATGGATATTTATTCAGGAAAAAGAGCATTTAAACTGTTTAGCCAGGTACAACTTATTGAAACCAATTCTGTGTCAGGCACTATGCTACTCCCTTTGGGAATAAACAGTGACATATAAATCCTACAATAAATTTGTTGATGTTTTCAAATTTGTTTGACCAAAGAATCCCATACTATATATTATCTATCAATCTCCCTTAAAACCTGTGTTCTCTAGCACTTTCCTTGGGAAAGGCTGGGGAGTGAGCAACTCAGAGAATACAGCCTAGGACCAGAGGCCTGATGGTCCCAAAGCCACTGCATGCTGATCTTGGCTGGGTGTAAGACACACTGAAAAAGTGGAACTTGGCAATTGCACAGGTGATTTGATCCACAAACTCAACCGTCTCGCATCACTCTGAGCCCTATCAGTGTGTGTTACTTGGGTGTGCTGTCCACACAGATCATGTTAACCAGATGACTGCCGAATATGTCCCTCCATAGAGCTTTAATGGGGTAAATGGAATAAGTCCTTTGATTTAGGCTACCTAAACTTCACCATCTATAAAATGGGACCTAAACTTGTGTTTCTCAGAGGTGGAGTGAAGATGAGGTGAAAGGTTCTCTGAAATCTCCAGAATGGGGGGCATTATCTTAGTGCTGAGTACGACTCTTAGAGATAATGACTGCTATTAGCTCCGTGAAGGAGGTGAAGCACATTTAATGCAAAGGAAAGTGATGCTATTTTGAACAAAGTTCACGCAAGGGTGCATGCTATATGCATTTAGCTTGAAGATAGAGTAACAAGGACGGAGGAAGTAAAATGATTCTACCAGTGGGCTGAAGTACTCCATGCCTGTGTTCATGTGTTATATGAAGATTCGGTGATAGTAAGAATTTCATTCTTGAGAAATCATAATGCCTCTACATTTTCAGTATTGTATATTTAGGAAAATAAATGAATATCAGTGACTTGGTTTCATTAGCCCCCTCCACTCCAACCCAAATAAGCCCTTTCCTCTTTTGGGATATTAGTATGCATTTAGTCCACTTTTTTGTACACTTTGTACATTTATTGATTTATATATTTATTCTGCTGTACAATGGGAATTTATATTCAGAGATGCACAAGATCTTTAATCTATCAAAAATATTATATCTCCAGGGTACCCATGGGAAACATAGATAAGCACTTATTTGTCCATTTTACTTAATTATATCCCGCCTCATTCCCCAAAGAATTTATAGGAGTTTATAATGAGACACATAATGAGAACTATTTAAAATAAATTTAAATTCAGGTAAAAAGAAAATAGGGCTGAAAAATAAGACCAGGCCATAAATTATGTTAGTAAAAGCAATTTCAATGTAATTAACTACAGTTTTATTTAAAACCTAAGGAAGATTTCATGGAATTTGATAAGCTGAATCTAAAAGACATATAGAATAGTAAAGACACATGTAAATCTAAAAGACACATTGAAATGAAAGGAAATTTGGCTGCAAATTGCCAAAGCAACATTTTCAAACAAGAACATTATGAGTGAAAATTTGCCCTTCTGGATAGAAGGTCATAGGAAGCTGGAGCACTTTGGGCAGTATAATATTGTGTAGGATCAAGTAGCACACTCCAGAGTCAACTAACGTGGAAACTGACGTGTGTGGAAACCTAGTCCATGGTAAAGCTTAACAAAGCAGTAGGAAAGATGATTTATTGGATAAATGGTATGGGCAGAACTGGCTATCCATTTGTAAAAGATAAAATAGATTCAGCCCTCTCTGTCATACAAAGGCCCCAAATCAATTCCAGGTGGAACATTGACCTAAGGATAGACTGAGGCACTGGATAAATCTTAGCAAAAAAGATAGGAGAATGCCTTCAGGATGTTAGCCCAAGATAGGAAACCTCAAACAAAGACAGAAACAAATAAAAAAGGAAAAAATATAAATGTCATTGCATTCAAGCTACACATTTTGTATAAAAAGGAAAAAGGAAGGGAGGAAGGAAAGGAGGAAGAGGAAACTGTAGACTAGACTCAAAACTCAAAAGACTTAAAACTTACAGACTTACAACCTACCCAACACAGATTAATTTCAATAACATATAATAAATCATATATATATTGAAAATACATGTAACATATATAAAATATATATAATGACATATGTATGAATGTATATGTAATGAATAGTATGTAATTAATTAGAAAAATTAATTAGAAAAATAAACTTAAATAGAAAAATGAAATGGAGAAAGGATGAACCAGATATTTTTGGTAGAGGAATCCAAACATCTGAAAAAAATGTCTAAACTCACTAATATGGTAATAGAAATACACATGAAAAGTATAGGGGTGCCTGGGTGGCTCAGTTAGTTAAGCATCTGACTCTTGGTTTAGGCTCAGGTCCTGATCTCAGGGTCATAGGCTGAACTCTGCACTCAGGAGGGAGTCTGTTTCTCTTCCTTTGCCCCTCCCCCTGCTTGCACACGTGTACACACACTCTCTCTCAAATCAATCAATCTTTAAAGAAAAAAAAGAAATACACAGGAAAAGTACATTGATATACTACATCACTCACATCAGATGGGGAGAAAAGTCTACTAAATACGTCAATTGTTAGAAAAAATATGGAGCAATCGGAATCATCATACAATCAGTACAATTAATTGGTGATGACTGCTATGAAGGAAGATGGGCTTATCCATGATTCAGCAATTCCACTTTTAGGAATATACAAAAACTTTCTCACATGTGCACAAGGAGGCCCATATAAATCAATTGGTGAAACTTAAAAGTTCCTTAATGGGACTATGCGTACATAACATTATGGAATGGAACATACTATATGCCAATTAAAAGGCAAAAGGAGTACTTCAACTATCAGAGTGGATACATCTCATGAATATAATGTTGAGTGAATAAAGTAAGTTTTACAAAGATTAATAAATAAGATAACATGTATCTAAAGTTAAAATAACAAAATCGTTTGTTAAAATCGTACTTTGTATGAGAAACATGGTAAATCAATAAAAATTTATGAGAAAAATAAGCACTAAGTTAATGGTAATGGTTTCCTTTAAGGAGGGAAGGAGGCAATGCCGAGAGGGCCTCAGTTTTATCTATAATTTGTGTTTTATATAAAAAATTAAAAAAAACAATGAGCAAGCCAACAGAAGATGTGCAAAATACACAAGCAAGTGTTTAATAGGGAACACAGACAATCAATAGACATATGAAGAGACACTCCACTTCATTAGTAACCACAGGAATTAAAGTCAAGACCAGAATGACTTAGTTTTACACCTATTTTTTACACTTATTTTTTGTAGTTTTACACCTATTTTATTGGGAAAAATGAAGAAATCTGACTTAATACGTGTTGAAGATTCAAGACCTTGTTGGTAGGAGAACATGTCTTGGCAGTATGTAACAGTATATTACAATGAGTCACAACATATCTTAATACATAACAGTATATCAGAATGAGCCACAGTCTATCACAATGGGTTAGAGTATCTACAGTACGTCATAGTATACACCCAAGTATACCACAACGTAGAGGTGGATGTTATTATAGACTGTCCGAGCAACCCCACGACTAAGAGTACACTCCAAAGCACCAAAAGATCCCTGGGAGAATGTTCATCACTAGTTCTTGTAATAATAAGAAAACTGCAAATGAACCAAAATCATGCAAAATTGAGGCATGTCCTCCAAATGGAACAAGTCAGCGGTGAGTGAACACACAGGTGAATTTGGTAATATATTATTAAGTGCCTGGAACATCTCAGAAAACGTCGTGCATCATGATATTCATTTAAGGATGGTCAAAACCAAGGAAAACATATATCACTTGAAAACCACATACCAACCTGGTGCATGTGTGTGTGTAATTCATAAGAATGATTAGTCTACATGGAGATGGAGCATACTTGGTAGCCAGATCAATTCAACTCAGTTCATTCAATATTTATTGAGAACTTGTTATGTACAAGGCACTGTGCTAAGTGCTTGGGATACAGAGGTCAATGTGTCCTACGGAGAGAGTTTATGCCCTCATGGGGTTTCCTGGTGTGTAAATTGTATCACTTAGCACAACTCTTGAGCTTTTTGGTTTGACTCTTGGTTATTTCTTCAATATTTGTAAATAACTTTTATATGTCAACAGGATTCTTGGTATCATGTGAGGATGACTATAACACCTGGCACATTTTTATATGCACAAGTACCCACCCACTTTTCTTCAATAACACTCCTTCACATTTACTGATATGCTAAGTACTGGGCATCGTCCCAGGTGACAGAGTCCATTGCCTTTGGGCAGAAGGCTAAAGTACTCGTGTGAACGTTTTTCACATTATTCTAGTTAGTTAATCTGGTGACTCATATTGAAAGCTCAAGGAAACAGCATGTGGACCTACATTTCTATTTCTTCTTTCCTAACTGTACTCAGCACAGCTGTGGGTGAGCTTTGTGTTAGTTCCAATTCGGGGGCTGCTCAGAGTAGAAACTTATTCATGCTACCTCAAGCAGTGGGGTTCCATTTCAGGACAGAGATGACCCCAAGGGAAACAGACTCTCAGGGGATGAGTAGAAGATGCATCTGGGTCAGGGCATGTAGAGAAGTGATTTATATGGTTCTGTGGCATTCAAGTGACTGAAGGGCCTGTGGTCCCATTCTGCCTTCTCATTTACTGTCTGTGGCCACTGCCACATGACATCATGAGTCCTCTCTCTCACCGTTGAGGAACTACTCAAGAAGGATTAATACTTTCTTCACGGGCCCATTGCTAGCATTGAATGGGCCGATGGATACAAAATTCATTAAAATAGAGCCTGGCATTTCGTAGACACTGTGACATTCGTGTTTATTATTGTTGTGGCTGTCTCAAAGTTTCAGTTAACTCACACCCTGAGTTTATCCATCGCTTAAACTTATTTGGTGTTTCCACAGCTTTCCTTCTTACCACGCTTTTATCTTCTGCTCAGACTCTAAGTGTCAATGAGGCCCTCCAACTGGTACTGGTACGGGTTTGGGTTTTTGTCCCTGTTTTTGTTTTTTGCCAGGCCCCATCAGGGTCTGCTGGCTACCTTGATGATAGGCCTTTGAGACTGCCTACCCAATTAGGAAGTCTAGAGCCTTCTGGAACAGTGGATGGCACCCAGCTCATGGAGCAACCTAGGGACTGTGGCCTTGGCAGTTCCTCAGAAGGGACCATGGCAGGTGTGGAAATCTGTTTGAACACACATAGTTTCCCTTGTACACATCATCTGTCTACAAAATTAGCTTAGTGGAGCCACACTAATCCCCAAACACAAAATCAGTGATATGGATTTGGAGTCACTATACCCATCTACCAAAGAAGTTTTGTGAGAACATCTGTTTTGGCTCTGGAGTCTTTCTACACAGGTGGAAATTGTGCCTCAATCCACTTTAGAATCAAGTATAAGTCAGAACAAAATAATCTTTAATAAATTTTGGATTTACCCAGATAAATTTATGACTAACGCCAACCAAAATGAATTGATCTAACACTTGTTTTTCAATGTCTACATACATTGTAAATATCTGAAAGTCAGTGTATATTGGAAATAAGTATGGATCTTGGAGTCAAAGAATCCAAGTTGAATCCTGACACAGCCACTTAATATAGATAGATGACTTTCTGCAAGCAATTTAACTTCTCTGAGATGAATTCCCTTAGTTTTGGAATTTTCAATATTATCATCACAGCCATGTTCTAGAAACACAAAATAACACATTAAAAAAAGAGAGCTTCCAAGTCAAATCCCAGAGATAGAGTAGACTAAAATAGATGTAAAATAACACTGGAAATTCCTTATTACTCATGTTACTGATTTGTTTTCTTTCTCAGAATATGATCTATTCTGTGAGGATAAAAGTATAGGAATATAACTAAAACATCTATCAACCAAACAAAACACAACATAAGGCTTTTCTACTGACCGACTTAATCAGTGCAGGTTAGATATTTGTTTTTTGTAAGCAGAATGACTAACTGGGTATTAAAAGATTACTTTTACATCTACTTTCTCCAATTATACTGACGGGTAAAACGAGGATGTGCGAAAAATAGGTGTGTAAAGAATTCCTGATCTGACTGAAGTGTCTTATAGACCAGAGTTTTTGTTTGCACCAGGGTAGCTATGACTCTTTCCCAATTTATGGATCCTTTGGTGCAGGTGTTACTATGTGGTTTTTAAGTTGTATTTTTAAACATCAGTGTGATTTGGAAGTAAGCGCTCTTTGGAGCTGCTCATGATATTACCTAGTACATTTGAATGAACTTTTTGGATAGCGAGTATAAGGTACACAACGCTGTGGCACTAAGGCCGCCTTCACAGTTGACGCAGGTGAGGAGGGGGAGGGGTGGGAGTGTGCTGCTGAACCAGCGGCCTCCCCACCTGGGCCTGGCCCTCCTGTGCTCATGAGGGAGGGGCCCAGTGCCAGCAACAGCCAATGAACAGGCAGTGGGAAATCCAGGTGGGATACAGCAATTTCTGTGTTCCATCAGCACAGCCTCAGAACAGCAATTATCGATGGAATCAGAGTCTGGAAAGCCTCACTAATGGGGATCCAGCAATTGTAATGGTTGTGATTTTTTACAACCTGAATAGGAATGTCTCTCTTCTCTCCTCCACCTGTCCCTCAGCGTTCCCTGGTCAGGCCTCTGGGGCCAGGCATCCCCCTTTGCGTCGCCTCTGGGACTTCTGCCTTCAACCTGCCCAGAAATTATAATAGCTCTATACTGAAAAGTATGTATGTATAATATGTATTGTTATAGGAATTATAAATAAAAAATATTTAATCCCCACAGCAATCTCACAAATATTTACTGTGAAACGTATTTTACAGATGGAAAAAAAAAAATATGAGGTTTAGAGAATTAGTTGGCCAAGGTTGCACAGTTAGTTACTAACTTGGGAGTCCAACTCAGGCCCTTCTGCTTCCAGAGTCCCAGTCTGGTGATGCTGCTCTGAGTGGGCAGGGGGCAAGTGGGACCGCCCAGAGAGAGAAGGAAGAGGGCACCTCTAGGTGCCAGGGAGTGTGTCTCCGTGTTGGGAGTGAAGAGCTCCTGAACCTCTAATCTCACACTTGCAAATCTGTATTTATTTCCCCCTTGTTCAGAGTTTGCCTACACTTGGGGTGTCAGCAAACCAGAGTGGACTCTTGGGGTGAATATTTTTGATTACATGGCTAGCCTTTCCAATAACACAGATAAGTGTGAGAGAAAATGGCTGTCTTGTCTTATTATGGTTGTCAGAATGTGAAAAACAAACACAATTTTTCTTTAGTTAAACAACCAAGAATCAACATTACCCAGTATTGCTAATTTCAGCAGACAGTTTCCAGCTTGGAAACATGTTACCATTTAAAACTCATTTTCAGGTTGGCTGTTTAAAATTCAGACCACATTTTCAGAAATAGTATTATAAATGGCAATTTGGTTTCCAGGCTACCTTATAAAAACCTATTTAACCCATAACATAGCTCAAATGTTTTGTGTTCCTAATAAAAATAGTAGAGAAAACCCATTAAAATAAATAATATTCACGAGCTAATTAACTTTTACATAATTTGCATGACCTATAGCTTTAGGAAACCACGTTTAGTCTAAGAGCTAAGAAAGAATTTGCCCTGGTGTCAGAAAGTCTGGTTCAAATATTAGCTCTATGGACTGACTACTGACTGTGTGACCACAGGACAAGGTGTGACTCACTAAACCTCAGTTTACTTAACTGTAAAATGGGGCTAAAAACTTCCTAAGCTTGATGTGAGGATTCCATGAGGTAGTGTGTGCACAGGACAAGTGGCATGGGGTTTAATACTTATAGATCTCCCAGGGAGTCACAGCTGTGGTGGACAGGACCGATACCTGCTGAGTATCAAGCCCTTCCCACTGGACAGACACTATGCCAAGGATTTTGCATATAATTTAAACCTAGTATCCCAGAGAGTAAGCAGTTCACTTTTAATACAAAGGTATACTTGAGGCTCTCCTAGATTAAAGAACTTTATCCAAAGTCACATAGAAATATGTCAGTTTGGGTCACCTGGGTGGCTCAGTCGGTTAAGCATCTGCTTTTAGCCCAGGTCATGATCCCAGAGTCTTAGGATTGAGCCCCATAAGGGGCTCCCTGCTCAGTGGGGAGTCTGCTTCTCCCTCTTTCTCTATCCCTGCCTGCCTTCCCATGCTCAACTTCCCGGTTTTGTGCTCTCTCTCTCTCACTCTTTCTCAAATAAATAAAATCCTTAAAACAAAAAACAAAAACCCAACCAACCAACCAAAGAAAGAAATGTGTTGTCTTGAATGGACCACAGGGTGCTCAGATTTTTGGTCAAACCTTACTCTGGATGTGTCTATGAGGGTGTTTCTGGATGAGATTAACATTTGAATTGGTAGACTGAGTAAAGCGATTGACCTTCCCCAGTGTGGGTGGGCTGTATCTAATCTGTTGAAGGCCTGAATAGTACAAAAAGGCTGAGTAAGAGAGAATTCTCTCTCTTTCTCTCTCTCTTGCCTGACTTTGTTTGAGCTGGGACATTGGTTTTCTTTTATCTTGAGATTCAGACTCACACAATTGGCTCTTTTGATTCTCAGGCCCTTGGATGATGACTGGAAGTAGATCCTTGGCTCTCCTGGGTTTCCATCTTCCAAACTGCAGCATGTCTTAGGGTTTCTCAGCTTCCAAGATCATGTGAACCAATTCCTTGTAATTGGTCAGTCTATATGTGTGTGTGTATCTCTATCTCTTCCTGTCTCTCACCTGTATTGGAGAATACATATATACATATGAGAGTGACATATATACATATGAGAGTGAGAGGGAGAGAGATGTGTGTGTGTGTGTGTGTGTGTGTATATATATATATATATATATATATATATATATATATATATCCCTTATTTGTTCTGTTTCTCTGGAGAACCCTGACTGACATAGTCACAAAGATGGAAGCCCTAGGTCTAGAGCCCAGGTCTGTAGTTTTGAAAGCTGAGACTCCTTGGAGGTCAGGCTAGGACTCCCTTTGGGCCCATGGTTTGGACTGCCCAGTTCTTGCCTGGAGCAGGGCTGCAATGCCCAGGGCAGGGATGGGAACCATTGGGGTTATCTGGCCAGGAGCAGGGAGGAGAAATGGTGGGGAAGAACATTCCAAGCTGGGCAACTGTGTGAGCCAAGTCAGAAATGGATCCCCAACTCTTATCAGTTGTTGCCTAGTTTAACTTTGGAGTTCTGCCCAGGCTTACTTTGTCTGGAGACTTCTAACTTAGCTCCACTACTCTGTACTCGGAGCCCAAAGTCCTCCCAAATCCACATGACTGGAGGGCCTCTGACCCCACACCTGGTGTTGTGTGATGAACCTCATTAACTCTGACTTTGCTCTTGTCACACTTACATCTTTTTTTTTTTTTTTCCTGGCTGCTGCTTTCAATGAGTTTAACTTCCTTGGGAGTGGATCATAAAGCCTTTGCTTACTGGAGGTTTCCTAACCAGCAGAGTGCCAGTGTTCACCTCCACACTTCCAAGTGACTCCCTGTGTGAGGGAACGGAGGAAAGATGTAGATTTGTTTAACTACAGGTGCCAAGAGAGAAATTAAAAAATGCACATACTCACACTCTGCACCCAAACCCGTAACTTTACACTTCTCCTGAATGGAAGGAGGTCCTGTCCAACTTGGTTTCAGGCTTCTCCATTTCAGGAATTGATTCTTGACAGATGGTTTCATTATCTTCAATACGATGATCATCTTTATTTATTTCAATGTCCCTGATGCGTCCACTTGTGAGCTTGGTTTTACTTCTCTCTCTTTTTACTCACTCTAAATTCTTTAGAATACAGTTGGCCTCTGAAAAACATGGGTCTGAACTGTGTGGGTCCACCTATATGCAGATATTTTTCAACAAACACGGTACTCATGAATAAGTACAGTATTGTAAATCTATTTTCTCTTTCTTAGTATTTTCTTTTCTCCATCTTACCTTATTTTAAGAATATAGTATACAAAGCACAGAACATACAGAATATGTATTAATCGACCAATTATGTTATTGTTCAGCCTTCCATTCAATAGTAAGTTATTAGTCGTTAAGTTTTGGGGAAGTCAAAAGTTATACATGAATTTTCAGCTGCCTGGGGATTCTTGTCCCTAACTCTTGCATGCTTCAAGGGTTGATGGTACAATATGTACAATTTAAGCCTAACAGAAAGGACCTAATCACATTGAAACATGGGCAAAGTTAACAAAATGCAGACTAATACATAAAATCCACCCCAAAATTAAATATCTGTGGACTAAGAGAAAGAAAGCCATCCTAAAAAAATCTGGGGAACACAAAAAAAGTACAAAGCAGATAAAGCTTTTCAAGTAGGACTAGCTAGAGACAACACCTCTGCATCCCAGAGAAACCCTGGGCTTTTCCCTCTGTGTTTCTCTTCGGTGGGTTGGTCTGGCTTTTCTCTTTGGCAACTTTATTTACAATGAAGTAAAAGTGATTCGGGTTCAAGGCAGAAGTGCCCTCTGTGACAGTCCCCTTCCTGCCTTCTCCTTGGCCACCACCTTGTCCAGTTCTGCAGGTGTCGAGGGGGCCCCTGTGGCAGAGGGGACGCTGGCTGGGGTTCCCTATCCCGGTCATCACCATGCATCCTGGTCAGGAAAATCCTAGAAAATCCAGGGTGCTGAAAGGCCCAACTCAGGGTTTCTCCGCTGGAACTCATTAGTTTCATGCTGTTCCCCAGACTTCCCGACTGGTTGAGGTCAGTCTTGAAAAGGTGACAACATTATCTACTCGGGGACCAGCTGCCGTGTTCTTTTTCCCTTCCATGTGCTTTTTCTCTCTACAGAACTTTTGACACTGAAGTAGATATTTGTACATGAAAATGATACACAGAATTCTGAGAGAGCCTGGAATCTGTCCCCTTATCTACCTCCATGTGGCTGTTGACAACAGAGATATATAACTCCTGGGGTCCATCCAACACGAAAGGATGGAACATCCATATATCACCCACTTCTTTCTCTCAAGAATAGTTTCCTAATTTTTGCAATCACTTGGCAGGTCTATATTTCACTGTTTTATCCGCTTTCTCCCCATCACTGATTGCCGGTATATATGTGGGTAGCAAAGAATCACTCCTAAGACTTTTTCTTGGGCTTTAGAATCACTACCAATTGCTTTGACATAAAAACTACAAATGAAAATATGCTCCCCAACGAATGGAGTAAACAGGGGACTTTTAGAACCCAATAAATTGGTGTCTAGAAATAGGTTTTCCATCTGTGTGGAGCCTCTTGGCAAAACATGTGCATTTTCACTAACCTATGTGCTAAATTACTGTGTTTTACTACATTTTAAATTATTTCATATCCAACCCGTAGTTACAGAGATATGTGGCAATCTTCCAACTTTTTTTTTTTTTTTTTGGCTTAAGTTTTACTCTTCTGTGGATTAGGACAGAAGCAGACTTAAAGCAGAGCTTTACTGGTCAAAATCTGCACTCCGCCCAGGCCAACTGCAAATATAATACTTTAGTGTTTGACAGTTGCCTAGTGAAATTGCCAAAAAAAAATGTTTAGGACAATTCTTTACCCCCATTAATGAACGACTCCCAGGGGAAGAAAATAATGTAAAACTCAACATATGCCAACAGCTGTTGTGAATATGAATAGTCGTTCGGGCTTGATTAAAGTCATCAAATCTTTCCCCCCTTCTACCACGCACTCAGGGTAGGGCAGGGTATGAGGTGTGACTAATGGCAAAGACAGTGACTTTAAAAACAAAGTAAACATCTAGACAAAAGTCATCTGTCAAAGAAATTGACTTGAACTGCTGTACACACATTCCAGTGACCATACCACTTCCTCAGCTTCTCTCAAATTCTTCTTCTGAGTCAGTTGGAGCCATACAGAAAAACCATGCATGTTCCATTATGATAATTAAGTCTAGTCCTAGGGACAAAGATCCATTGTCATTGATTATTTTCTCAAAACTGGATGTAGGGATGCCTGGGTGGCTCAGTTGGTTAGGTGTCTGACTTCAGCTCAGGTCGTGATCCCGGGGTCCTAGGATCAAGTCCCACATCAGGCTCTCTGTTCGGCAGGGAGCCTGGCTCTTCCTCTCTCCATGTGCCTCCTCCAGCTCATACTCTCTGTCTCTCTCTGTCTCTCAAACAAATAAATAAAATCTTAAAACAAAACAAAACAAAACTACAACTGGATCTATTTGTGGGTTACAAACAGGTCTGCTAAAAACAAACTCATGTAACCATTGACTGCTTTGATTATTGCCTGTAGATATATGTTAATCTATACCACACAAGTCCCACGTTGAACCCTGGGAGTTCAACAAAATGTCCAGGCACTTGTGGAGGGGTTGTACGGAAGGTTTGCCACGGTTCCATTTGCACTGAAACAAACAGCCACCAAGGAAATAGGACCCTTGGGAAGCCTACCTGTTTCAGCCAGTCTAAGGACAAGGCATCAGTGCTACAAGTGACACTTCAAAGTATCCTGAGGTATCCATCACTTATATAAATTTTGGGGGAGGAGGGAGACAAGGCTGCAATTAAAATTAAACATGCTGTCCCCTGGGGATAAAAATATATTATATGTTTATAAAAAATTAAAAATTAAAAAAAGGGGGAAAAAAAGAAAAAAAATTAAACATGCTGCTTCACTAAGCGTTCCAAGTCCTCAGTAGTAGAGTGCGGGGTAGTGACAGATGGAGAAGGACCGTTTCCATTGTTACTGTGGATCAGCACCATGTTTACACAGCTCAAAAGGCCTAGTTCTTCAATGTTTGTAACAATAGTTCACAAAACCTTCCAAGAAATCCTTCTGTAATACTCATCTGGAGAGTATAAATTACAAGAGTTTTTTTTTTTTTTTTTAAAGATTTTTATTTATTTGACACAGAGAGAGAGAGAGAGAGAGAGAGAGAGAGATCATAAATAGGCAGAGGGGCAGGCAGGGAGAGAGAGGGGGGAAGCAGACTCCACCGGATGCGGAGCTCGATCCCAGGACCCTGAGATCATGATTTGAGCCAAAGGCAGAGGCCTAGCTTACTGAGCCACCCAGGCATCCAAGAGATTTTTTTTTTTTTTAAAGGTTTTATTTATTTATTTGAGAGAGAGAGTGAGCGAGAGAGAGATCATGAGCAGGGGTGGTGGGGGAAGATGGCAGAGGGAGAGGGAGAAGCAGGCTTCCTGCTGAGCAGGGAGCCTGACTCGGTGCTTGATCCCAGGACTCTGAGATCATGACCTGAGCTGAAGGCAGATGCTTAACTGACTGAGCCAACCAGGCACCCCAAGAGCTTTTTTTTTGGCTTTTTATTGTTGTTGTTTTTATTTATTTTTTTTTAACAATGTTAAAGCACTATGAAGTAGTAGCTATGCACACAGACTTTGAAATGAAGCTGGTGTAAGTCTGAATCCCAACCCCACTACTCACTAGATAGGTGAACTCAGGTTGGTCACTTGCCCACCCGAAGGCCCAGTTTTCTAGTCTATACCAGAAAGAATGTTGATTAAATATGTACATTATCTGATCACAGATTTCTGGATTGCTTAACACAAGTCCTGGGGAATTAAACCTGCCTCCACTTTTCTAGTCAATTTGCCAGCTACTGAAGAAAGTCTCCCATTGGTCTGATAACTACTGTTAATATCCCTGTAACTTAAAATTGGCCAGGATTTTTTTTTTTTTTAATTGACCCTTCAAAGTAGTGTCCTGTGTTTCTTTGGTTCTTTGCTTGTGACCTGCTGTCCTGTGGCTCCTCTGGGAGCAGAATTTGTGGTCTGAAGTGGTGATGGTTCTTATTAGATCCAATTTCACTTAACCCTCTAGTCTCTAAATCTCATCCAGAAATTATTCTTTTTCTTCTATGAACTCTATGATCTTTCTCACTGATTTGTGATTTGTTCTGGACACTGTGTTTAACATTCTACTCCTTCAACCTCTTTCTGTTACTGGGCTGAAGCATCACCCACATTTTGGAAATGTTCTAGACAGACTGAAAAGAGTAGAGTCAACTCTTCGCTTCATCCTCTCTTCCCCAGAAATCTCTCCTCTGATCTCCTTGCCTCTAACCTTGTGGTTCTTCCAACTAGGGCAGGAATCATTTTTCTAGAGACAAAAACGACAATTTCTCTTGTGTCATCCCTTCTCCTTTACATAGCTCCAGGCCCTTCAAGATGAAGGCTAACCATCCTTGCGTGGCCTATATGATTGAGTCCTGGCAGCCTAGTTCCTGCCCCTTCTTGACTGGCTTTCCCCATGCAGTGGCTTCTGCGTGTCTTTTGCCTGGCCATGCTCCATCTTGCGTTGGTGTCTTTGCTCACACAGGTGTACCGACCTCCAGAGTGCTTTCCCCTTTCCTGCTCCTCATCCTGACCCCCACCCCCACTCCCTGCAGTTCCATCAGGTACCTGTCCTGTATATAATCTGAACGATTTATGATGCGGATTAATGGAGATAAAGCATGTGGAAATACACAACACGTGCTGGGCTTTCAATAAATGTTCATTCTCTTCTTGTGAACACTACCTAGCCTGTTTCTGGTTTGCCTTTGGGAGTTTCTCCAAAAAGTTATCCCTTCTTTCTTGAACTTGGTGCTTTCCCATTTCTTGTTGCAAACATACTGAGAGCATCTTGTTGGCTGTATGAATTATTATTCAACTGAAATGTATTTTCTGAAACATTCTTATCAGCCCTTTATTCTGGGATAAATGTAGCCTTATCTATCCCCTACATAGATAATGTTCTGAAGATCTTTCTAAAGGCCTCTTCCAGCTCTAACATTCTTTGATTGTAAGATTTATTTTTGCAAAACTCCTTAACACAGATGAAGTCAAATTTCTGGAACCCAATTATACAATTTAAAGATTATCTGGGGCCTTGGTTCCTCCTTCTCCTCCTTCTCCCCCTCTTCCCTTCCGCGGCCTGCCCTTTCACCATTCTTCCTACTCACAAACTCCTTCAGGCAGAGAGGCAGAAAGGAGAGGCGATGCTTACACAGCAGCTTTAGTAAAATGCATGACGGGAGAGGTTGAAACAGTTGGAAAAGATTTCTCAGATTCATCCTCTCTCCACTTCTTTTAGCCTGACCAAAGATAAGGTAGCTGGACGATTATTCTGCTTCCTTCAATTTTTTAAAAAATCACAGTGTTTGGTCCTCATCACTGCTCAGCTCCCCGCTGTGGTCCTGTCCGGTGAGCTCAACCTCAGTGTCTCCTTGGTAACACTCTCTTCCCTTCTCTTGCTGGGGGGTTGACTTTCCTGCTTCTCCCTCCCTCCTCATCACATTCACATCTCTCTATTTTGATGAAATATGGAATGAAGGCCGTGAGGACCTGAAGGCTTGGAACATTTAGCTGTTTCAACCTGGCATCTTCTATTCCCCTAAGGAAACCTTCCTGAAATTACCAGTGATTGCTATAAAGAGCTCTCCTAGTTGTAATGTCTGAAACTGACCTGGGGATTTTATGTAGAACTCTGCCATGTCAGCAGCTGCTTAGCCCCACATATTCCACTCACAACCCCTTTTATAGCTTTGACTTAGAGCCAACTTCTGTTTCCAGCTCCAGTGCCAAGAGCCAATGGCTGCTCAGGTTCAGGACAGCTTATTCTGCCCTAGAACTTTTTTTTCCCCCCACTCAATTCAGCTGACAGAGGCAGAGCCCTGGGGTCCTTAATTATTCCAGGGAATATCATGACACTGCTTGCAGAATGAAGAGTGGGTCCTGGGAGTGAGGCTGAATGCTTCTGTTATTATGGCTTTGCTGCCCTGGGTCTACAGTTTGTCCCAGGTGTCTTGCACAAGCTCTGGGTTCCCCCCAGGCAAACCAGTGAGCTCTGTTCTGGTTTGAGTTTAATCATTACTGACTTGTTTTCTTTCTTCTCCTTATCCATGGGTGTTTTGGCAAAGTTGACCAGACTTGAATTGGGGTGGGGTAGGGGAGCGGGGACATATGTATGGTGTATGATCAAAACCTTTTCTAAACTGTTTGACACCTTATGTCACTTCATAATACAGTAGCTCCCAGGAATTGGTCTTGGTCCCAGTCCATGAATTCTGAGAGAAGTCAGGTAGAGGGCCCACGGTCATGAGAATTGGGATCTGGGCACATTGTGGAACCATGTCTTTCATTAAGGTAGCTACCCTCCTTTTGAGTGGTGATAGCACACACTATTTCTTAACTGTGTTCTGTATGTGTGTATTACTTTACGTAACTGTCACAAATGGCATGATTCATTTTGTAATAGTCTTATCCCTGTTTCATAAATGAAGGGGGGAAAAAGTGGTTACACGATTTCTCTAGGGTCTTAGAGTTGGTAGGAGGTAAGACTGGACATTGTACCACAAAGATTTGCTTTCTTAGCCAACATCAATACCAGTATTTCATACTGTTGCCTCTCTTTTGATTACTTCTCCAAGTTATGGTTTTCCTCTTCAAGTATAAAGGAGTAACTAGGCTTTGGATAAAACCTGCAGGACATAGCTACCTTCAGCTGGAGGTTTGGTGACTGGGTCACTTCTGTCTTTAATTCAGCAAATGTTCACCAAGTGTCTTACCAAAGCCTGGCACTTAGTTAGCCCTCCTGGCCATGGTCTTACGAGGGACACAGGCTCTGCCCAAGTTTTTATAGATGGGTGCTCTAGAAAGGAATTGATCAGGTGACATGGTAGGTCACAATAAGATCTCAAGCCTGAGGATCACCTGGAAACTGAAGGCTGAATAGGAGTTGGTCTGCAGTGAGCTTGGCAAAGAGTGTGCTAGGTGAAGAAGAGTGTTTACAAAGCCTAGAGGCCAACTAGACACAGTTACTCAAGGTTCTTTGGTTCCCTAGAAATCACACCGGAGCCAAAGCCCCCAGTTGTGATCTCTGAGCTGCATGTGAGGAAGGTGTTTGCCCACCAGCCTGGGACCCCAAGGCAGATCAACTTTGAGTGCCACCCCTGGCCAACTTCCTGCCCAGCCCAGTCTGGGGAGATACAAGGAAGCATGGGGGCCTCTTTCGGAGTTCTAGTTGCTCCAGGGAATCCTGTGGGTGTATCAGGGCAAAGTGAATGCAAAACCCTGGGAATAAGCACAGAATCTTCAGCAGTGTGAGGTCAGGATGAATTCTAACATGAGCACAAAATAAATCCACCCAGCTCACTAGTTAAGGAAAGAAGCCCAGTCTTCCAAAGGGAAGTGACCATGTGTTGTTGACACTGTTGTTTTCCATATATTTTTTCAGAGTCCGTGATTCACTAATATTTGAAATCTTGGGGTAGAGACTGCTATAGGAAGGACCAGGTCTGTCCACGAGGAATACACAGGAATGATCCTGATGCATTTTGTTTCCGGGGACTTGGTGATACCTGATTCACCAACGTCTTGCTGTCGCGGTGTCCTTTGTGGAATGACATCTCGGTGAATAGCCTTGATCTGGTAACACATTAAGCTCTTCATTGATGAAAGTTCTGTGCAGACTCATTCTTACTGGAGTTAAGAACTGGGCTAGATGGGTAGAGGGATGAGGGCAACTGTCCTGTGAATCAGGAAAGGAAGGGGAATGACTTAGCCCAGCACCCACTGATATGTGAGTGCCTACCACATCCCAGGTACAGTACTGGGCACATGCAGGAGGCTGTCGGTGGGCCATGGTTTCTGGAGGGGAAAGTCCAGGGGAAAGGAGAAGAGTTGTAAAAAAACCAGAATGAGCTCGGGGAATGCTGAGGACGAAGTTCACCTGCTTTCCAGGTGTCCGCACTGGGCACACAGGGCCAAGAGCTCAGGCACTGAGGAGGAAGCGCTGACAGAAGGAAGATAATAAATGTTCTGAGATTTCATCACCATCGAAGAGTTCTGACACATTACTGCGAGGGCTTAGCTCTTTCTGATTCACATTTTTCCTCTGCTATGGGATCATTTGGTTTTTGAGCGTGTAGAATTACTGACTGATTTCTTTCTGGTCAGATTCTTTTTAGCTACACACAGGCCCTTCTTGTAATGAAAACCAGGTTTCCTGTTACAGTTAGCTTTACATTCAGGTACCATGTTGCTGTCTGGAATGAGCAAGTGTCGAGTTTGAGTCATATTTTCCACACGGATGCTAAGCCTCCATTCTTCCTGTGTCTGGTGTTGAAGGAGAGTCTAGAAAACACCGTTGCTAGGTCAGAAAATTTATTTTCCATCCCAAGGGTTAATTGGCTTTTCCAAAAAGATGGGACTCCTGAGGCTGCTTTCCTAAGCAGAGCGCATGTGAAAGCCTTCTAGGACACCATCAGTGAATGCTCTGTGAGAAGCTGGCCTCCGCGGACAGTGGGGTCCTTCTCTTGGAAGCCTGAACAAGCCATCTGATGTTCAGAGAACCTTATTTTGAGCTGCCTTCAAAGACTCACTGAAGATCTTTAGATCTTGCATGCAAAGGGTCAAATTGGGAAGAAAAATGTTATTGGAAACTGTTCTTCTCAGGGGCCATGTGTAAGTAGGAACAAGTGTTTGGCTAACTAGTCCAATAATTGGCACATGGCAAAGTTCCATGTTAATGTGAAAAGTATTTGGGCACACAGTAACCAGAGTTTTTTGTTGTTAGTGAAAAGACTGGATAAACATTAAAAATAGTTATTGGGGGCACCTCAGTGCTCGGTTGGTTGAGCATCCAACTCTTGGTTTCAGCTCAGGTCAGGATCTCAGGATCGTGAGGTCGAGCCCAGCATCCGCTCTGTGCTCAGCGAGGTGTCTGCTTGAGATCCTCTCTCTCCCTCTCCCTCTGCCCCTCCCCAACTTGTGCGTTCTCTCTCTCTCTGAAATAAATAAATAAATCTTTAAAAAGTAGTTATTGGTACTAATGTCTGAAAGGTAGAATATATACACACACATGTATATTTACACACATACGTAAGAAGGGCAGGACCAAAAGAATTATTGCAAAAGTGTGGCAGTACTTTGAATCTACCTGCTTAGCACAAAGTCAAAATTACTTTTTAGTGAGGAACACACCTTAAGGTCAAAACAAAACAGCAACAACAACAAAAGCAAGGCCACTTGGGTGAGCTTAGATAGGAAAGAGTATCACAGGAATTTGGTGATCCCAGTAGCCCCAGAAAGCTTGAGAGGGGATAAGCCTGGGGGGGGGGGGGCGGGTAGGACATGGTGCTGAGTGGCCTACCGGAGAAGTGAATTTGAAGTTATTTCTTAACTGGTCCCATAGCTATTCTCAGCTACCCCAAATCTTTATGGTTCAGTTCTCTGGTATCAGATCTTTGGAGGATGGAGGAAGAAGGGACGAAAACGAGCAAGAAAGACGTCATGACCCAGAAGCGAAGACGGAGGGCGTGACAGGCTGCACGCCTGGATGGTACAGTGGAAAGGGGAACAGGCTCATTTCCCCCAGGTGTATTTGTAAATGACCCCAGAAAGTGGGAGCGGAACAGGGAAGGGAAGGGCAGGCAGTGGGGTTCCCCCTGCTCTCATGCCCTCTTTGGAATCCTAAGAGTATTTCCAGCAGTCACCATGTTACTGTGTCACCTCCCACAGGCTTCTGAAAGGTAAACCAACGTCGTCCTAGAGCTTGAGTCTGTTGGTTGGGTGTGCAAAGTCTGAGTATTTGTGTGGTTGCTAAGTGGAGTTTGACCCCTAGGGGGTGATCATACCATATGGTAAAGGGGCGGGCGCCGGCCTGGCAAAAACAAAGATAAGCAAACAGTCCTCGGTTCCCACTTTTCAGTCCCAGCTGCTGGGTAATGACACAGAAAAGACCCACATGGGTAAAATGGCATCTGTCCAGTTACAGCCCCTGATGGCAGGTGCCTTCTTCCCTGGACCTTGAGTCTGAGGCTTCCCTGAGGCCAGAAGCACAGGAGGGGTGAGCCGGCCCCTCTGTCACTCCTGTGAGGTTTAGGAATGGGGGGGGGATGGGATGCCTATTTCTGCAGCAGGAGCCCCCGTCCCCGGGGAGACACTGTGACTACATCCGGGCAGACCCTACCTGGGATGGGGAAGTAGACACTACCCCCCACATAGAGGAGTGACATAGAGAACGATGAACTGGAGGCAGTAAAAGAACACAAGTTCACCCAGACACGACTGATTCTCAGCTGGGCTGACTCCAGCTTTGTACAGCTCTCCCGGGCCATTCCTGGCCCAGAGCTGAAAATGGACTTGGGAATAGCTCCAACTCTTCAGTTTCTGTTTCTCCTTTGGCCCCTTCTGGTTGGAGGAAATGGGATGATGAAGCTGGCTTCTCTTCCGCTTAGCTGCTTGCAGAGCCTGTGGGTTTGGGAGCTCTCTTCTCAGCCCCGGAGGCTGCCCCAAGCTCCCAGTGCTCCCAGCGGGGATCATGCAGGCCAGGGTGCACAGACTGATGGACTGGAAATGCTTACTAATCAGTTTGTTCTTAAAAAAAAAAAAAAAAAAAAACCAAAACATGTTAAGTATACATAACATGTATACTTTTCAACGAATGATACACGTATAATAACCATCACAGTCAAGATAGAGAGCAATTCTCTCCCCCAAGGAAGCTTGCTGGTGCTCCTTCCCAGTCCGTCTCCCTAGTAACCCCCCCAACCCCAGCCCAGACAAGCCCTCTGACCCTGTGGGTGCCTTCGTTGCTGTGCACGTGGAGTCATCTGCAGGCACTCCTGGGTCACTTCTTGCGCTCAGGATGCTTTGAAACTCATCCCTTGTGTTCCACTGTGTGGATGTGCCTCAGTTTCTCCGCTGATGGGCACTGGATTGATTCCAGATGTAGACGGTTATGAATAAAGCTGTTATAAGCAGTCATGTGGAAGCCTTTGTATAGACTACTGTTGTCATTTCTCTTGGGTCAATAACTAGGTATGGGATTGGTGTTTGTGGGCAAACTGCCTGTTCTACTACCATCAAGAACCATCACATGATTTTCCTATTGCTTGTGCCAATTTGCATTCTGACGAAAAAAACATGCAGCATTCCAGTGGCTCCTTATCTTCCCCAATACTTGGGACCGTCATTCTGTTTTATGGGGCCATTCTAAGAGGCGTGAAGTGGTATTGCATTGTGGCTACTGGTGTTGCACATCTCATCCTGTGTTTATTAGTGATTTGAGTCTCTTCTCTAGTGTAGTGACTGTTTAAATAATTATCTTTATTTTTTATGATGTTGTCATTATTACATCATAATGTAAGAGTTTTTTTTTTTTTTTTAAGGATTTTATTTATTTATTTGAGCGACAGAAATAGCGAGAGAGCACAGGCAGGGGGAGCAGCAGACAGAGGGAGAAGCAGGGAGGCAGATGTCGAGCTTGATCCAGGACCCTGGGAGCTGAAGGCAGACGCTTAACCAACTGAGCCACCCAGGCACCCCCTCACTGTAAGAGGTTTTTTTGTTTTTGTTTTTGTTTTTTAAAGATTTTAAAGATTTTTTTTAAAGATTTTAAGAGAGAGATCACAAGCAGGCAGAGAGGCAGGCAGAGAGAGAGGGAAGCAGGCCCCCTGCTGAGCAGAGAGCCCGATGAGGGACTTGATCCCAGGACCCTGCGATCATGACCTGAGCCAAAGACAGAGGCTTAACCCACTGAGACACTCAGGCACCTTACACTGTAAGAGTTTTTAAAACAATATCTTTGTCTCTCCTTTTAATTTTCTTTAACAGTGTTTTCAAGAAGCAAAAATTTTAAAATTTAATTTTTCATTATTTAATGGTCGGTGACTTTATAGCTTAAGAACTATTTGATGATCTTGAGATGATAGTAATTTTCTCCTGGATTTTCTTCTATCATTTATAAACTTTTAGTTAGATTTATGAGTTAAAGTTTATGTTAAATTTAAATTTTAGAGTTAAATTTTATGTACGACCTGAAGTAAGGATTGGGATTCTTTTTTAAAGGAATATATAGTTATTTCCATGTTATTTTTTGAAAAACTATAATTTTTTTTCAATGAGTTACATGGCATGTTTGTTGAAAACCAGTCCTATGTGTGTATTTATTCATGAACTCTTGATTTTGTTCCATTGATCTAGAATGTCTATTTTTTTCACTCACTTTATAGAAAGTCTTGAAATCAGGTAGTGCAAGTCCTTTATTTATTTATTTATTTGTTTATTTATTTATTTATTTTTAAAGATTTTATTTATTCATTTGACAGACAGAGATCACAAGTAGGTAAAGTGGCAGGCAGAGAGAGAGGAAGGGAAGCAGGCTCCCTGCTGAGCAGAGAGCCCAATTCGGGGCTCGATCCCAGGACCCTGAGATCATGGCTGCTGAGCCGAGGGCAGAGGCTTTAACCCACTGAGCCACCCAGGCGCCCCAGTGTAAGTCCTTTAACTCTGTACTTCTTTTTCCAAATTGTTTGGTTGTTCCATATCCTTTACATATGAACATAAATTTTAAAATTCACATGTTATTTTCTACAAATAACCTACTGTAATTTAGACTGGAATTGCCTTAAATTTATAGATCAACTTGGGTAGAATTTACATCTTCTGTAAAAGAAGACTTTGGGTAGTATCAAATATTCTGGTTCATAGACATGGTATGAGTATCCATTGACCTAGGTCTTGTTGAATTTCTCTTGGTAATGTTTTTGTTTTTGTTTTTTGAAAGATTTTATTTATTTATTTGACAGAGAGAGATACAGAGAGAGAGAGAGAGAGGGAACACAAGCAGGAGGAGCGGGAGAGGGAGAAGCAATCTTCCCTCTGAGTTGGGAACCCACTGTGGGGCTTGATCCCAGGACCTGGGATCATGACCCGAGCCGAAGGCAGACACCTAAAGACTGAGGCACCCAGGCACCCCGTCTCCTGGTAATGTTTTAGAGATTTCAGTGCACTCATCTTACACCTACTTTGCTAAATTTATGACTAAGTATTTTATTTTTCATTACTGTAAGTGGTATTTTATTTCAATTTCTGCTTGCTTGTTGCTTAGCATGTAGAAATAAAACTTTTTTATATTGACCTTGTATTTGTCTCTTTACTAAACTCACTGATTTATTCTAGTAGCTTTTTGGGTGTATTTCTTAAGAAGGATTTTCTAAAGTTATGATCACATGTCTTTACATAAAGTAAGTGTTGCTTCTTTTTCTCTAATGTGTGCATCTATTATCCCTATTTCTTGCTTTATTGCACTAACTAGAAACTCAGTACGATACTGAATAGAGATTGTGAAAGTGGACATCCTTGCTTTATTCCTGAAACCAGTAACTATGTTAGCTGTTAAGTCTTTTGTGGATACCCCTTATTAATTTGGGAAAATCCTCCTACTCTTACTGTTTTGTCATAAATTGGCATTAAATTTGGTCAAATGCTTTTCCTACATCTATTAAGGTGATCATATCCATGTTCATTTTTAGGGCATGTTGCACGGTTGGTGGATCCCAAATTTCCCTGTCTTTCGTTAGTGTTCTTCCTGCATTTTACTTTTTTAAAATAACTCTCCTTGAGCTCTGGATCTCTCTCTTCTTACTTGTCACACCCCACCAGACAGAGTCACCGCTGAGACCCGGCTTTAAGAGGGGGAGGGGGAGGGGCAGAGGATTCAAGGCAGTAAGACTGGACTATGTTCCAGGTCATTTCTCACTAACGGATCTAATTAAGATATTAGTACCTCTATCACTCCTTCCTCTGCGCATGAAATGGGAATACTGTCTGCGGCACTCAAACATATCATTGAATGAGACGACTTGTCCCGAGAGTTACATACATGAGATATCTGTAACCCAGTGGAATCATGACTGATCTCAAAATGGTTTTCTTAAGGGAAACTTGAAAGGAGGCAATAACACAAGAAAGGGGGAAAAAAAGAAAAATTCTGGAAATATTACATGCACTGGAAAAGTTCTCATACATTGTTAACCCCAGTCTTCTTGCTTCTACCTCCTTGCAGCCCATTCATTCCCGGCTGTATAGGGAAATTAACGCTAGCATGAGGCGCATCAGCTATGTAGGTGGTAAAAGGCAAAAAGCCAGGCTACATCCCCAAAGCAAGCAAGCAAATAAAACTATCGCCACTTACATGATTGCAGATGAATTATATATAAAATTACTTCAAGAGTCCAGGAAGAAAATCAGAGCTACCAAAATAGAAAAGCAGATACGTGACTCACTTTTCTCGGAAATCTCTGATAATGGATTTCTTCACCTGCTGGACTCCGCTGACATTTTGCAAGCATATTGTAAAGTATGATAAAACTTTACTGAATATGTATAGATTTTGTTTGTTTTATATTGTCTTATTTTGGGTCAGATTGCTGTTTAAACCTAAAAGCCAACCAATATGCTAAATACACAATGATACCATCATGAACAATTACATGGATGCCTACTAGCTTTTCTTGGGACACCTTTGTTCATGCCAAGAGCTGTCACTGTGTGGATGTAGATGAATTATTTTCTGGGAGTAAAAAGTGAAGAAAAAGCAAAGGACATCTCCCTCATTGCTTTAACCTTGGGGGAACAGGATAAATCTGGTTTTGGCATCTCTCCGAGGAAAAGAGTATCTTGACACTTACATAGAGCTCTTGGAGAAAGCCCAGTATCCACTGGCAAGAAAGGGCGAGATTCTGAATACATCTAAATAATGGGCAGGGCATTGAAATGCCTGGCTATGGTAGACCACTCACCAGGATATAAATCATGCTGTTTGCCATGTGCGACACGTCAGACGAGAGTGTGACTCCAGCTCATGTAATGAAATGGCTTTTCATGAAGTTTGTGCGGATAAATTAAGCAGCGTATAAATTCATAATTTATAAGAATTATGTTTATAATCCAATTTCGAGCACGAAGGGGAAAGACACTTGCTATGTCTATAACAAACACAAAGAAAACTGTTTCTTTGTTGAGATGCAGGCAGGCCAGCCCACTGATCAAAGAATTGAGCCCGCCCAGAATTCTACATTCTCCTCCATAAAGTCAGGGGTGACTGGTGTGAATTTTGGCATCCACTCGAACCACCAAAATTTGTTCTTAATTTGTTCTTGGACCACAAGGTACAAGATCCTCTTGGGGACAATGACTGCAAGGACACCGCCTATCCTGGGGAGGAATTTTGCCTCCAGGGTCCTCGTCCCCCCACCCCCAACTAGGGGATTGTATTATGTTAAAATACGTCTAATGTTAAAATTAAGATTCCTTTGATATTCCACCTCCCGGACTTTTTTCTTGAAAAAAATTAAGACAAAAATCAGGCAAGACAAACCATAAGAGACTCTTAATCTCACAAAACAAACTGAGGGTTGCTGGGGGGAGGTGGGTAGGGAGAGGGTGGTTGGGTTTTGGACATTGGGGAGGGTATGTGCTATGGTGAGTGCTGTGAAGTGTGTAAACCTGGCGATTCACAGACCTGTACCCCTGGGGCTAATAATACATTATATGTTAATTAAAAAATCAAAAAAATTTTAAAAAATCAGGCAAAGGGCATCTTATTCTTCTCTTATTTGTGTTATCTGGAGGGTGATTTTCTGTGCTTCTCTCCAACTGGGTCTGGCTCAGAACCCCAGAAAAAGGATCCCTCTCTTCCTAGGAACCTGCTATGGCCAAGACAGCTAGGACCTGTGGGACGGAACAGGCTCGTGGAAAATCCTCCCAGTTACCTGTCTGGTTGGTTCAGCTGCATTCTATCTGATCTGATATTTTTCCTTAGTGATGTTATTCAAGGGTCAAATTCCTGGTTTCCTTGGTGTAAATAAATCGACTGTGTATAGCTAGTCTGCAACAGAAGGCACATCACCGTATGTAGAGTGTAAGAGAGATTTCCCTTTGACGAAGAAAGAAAGTTAAATGTTTATAAGAGTTTCTGCAGGTCTGGATACCATTAACTTTAAACAACTAATAAAAGTGACACCAGGACACAATAAATTCTAGTTTTCAAAGAAACAATTTGACTTTATACATTGTTTCTGCCTCACTGGTGTTTGAGATGAAAGGGACAGTAATTGAAATGAAACTCATCAGCATTAGAGAAGGCCTCATGGAGAGAAGCAGAGGGGGGTGGTGGTTAGAAAGACTAGAATCTTGCAAAATAGGCAGGGGGTGGGGGGGTGGGGGGAGCTTAGGGATCAGAAGGAGAAGGCCATGGGGACACACAGTCATGTATGAGCCAGCCCAGGGCCCAGAGAAAATACTTTACGTTTTAAAAAGATAAGAGAATAAGCAAGGGGTGAATTAAATACATATTTGCTTCTTACCTTCTATTGTTCCAGTTCTGGGATTGGGAAAAAAAAAAAAAAAAAAACCCTCAAGTTCGACAAAAGAGGATTCTATAAACTGAGTCTAGAAGCCAATGGAAAAATAGTACTTTATACAAATAAACACAAATATGTAATCTAAGTGGTCCTAAGTTCCCCACGCTACTGGGGTTCCCCTTCTTCTGAAATCTAAATAGTTCTAACTGCTAACATTTGGCATATGCTATGTGCTGATCCTTTATCAATCCATCTTTACTGGGACCACATCTAATCATTTTTTTTCTTTTTTAAAGATTATATTTATTTGTTTGACAGAAATCACAAGTAGGCAGAGCGACAGGCAGAGAGAGAGAGGGAAGCAGGCTCCCCACTGAGCAGAGAGCCCGATGTGTGGCTCGATCCCAGAACCCTGAGATCACGACCTAAGCTGAAGGCAGAGGGCTAACACACTGAGGCACCCAGGCGCCCCATAAAATTTTTCTTTCTTTCTTTTTTTTTTTTGTTAACAGGGAGAATCTTGAAAGTTAAGTCAATCTTGCTTTTCTGTGATAAACCACACTGAGTTTATCCAATTTTTATTGATTTGTTAAAAGTTTGCTTAGAATTTTTGCATCAGTCTTCATGAAGGATATCGGTCTATACTTGTCTTTTCTTGAAATATCATTGCTCTTTTTTTTTTAAATTAACATATAATGTATTATTAGCCCCATGGAACCACATCTAATCTTATCTTGCACATACTGTGCTCTCTCTCATTTTGGGGTGCTGGCCTTTCAGTTAGTCAAGAACTCACACCACCTCCTGCCACAGAATCCTTGCCCATGCTGGGCGCTTTTCCTTGCTTGTTGTGATTAATTCCACATATGTCTCAAATCTCAGCTCAGACGCCATGTCCTAGAGAAGAACATCCTGACTCCCAAGTTAGCTGAGGCCCCATATCAGAGTATCTCCTAGCACCCTTCTCTCTCTTTTGTGTCCTTATCATTGTTGTAATTAGCCACTTGAGGGTGAGGCTTGGGTTCCACTAGACTGGGAGGTCTGTGTGGGCAAGTGTCACCTCTACTTTTGTTTTCCAGAGTTTCTCTCAGCTTCTAGTCAATGCCTGGCACAGAAAAGGTACTCGATACATACTCACTGAATGAGTGGTGGATGGAAGTTGAATGACATCAAAGACCAACCTGGCTTGCCTCAACTAGGGATTCATATTATCCATGGAACCCAACAGTTTCCATGGGAAGAAGCCACGTGCCGCATCAAACTGATTTCCTCTAAAGAGGCCACATTTTTATTGTCATTGTTGGGTTCTTTGGGGCTCTAGACCCAATTAATATAAGCCTTCATTTTCTACTGTTGAAAATGGCTTTCCTGATCCTGTCAGTTGGTGAGAGGTCTGGAGTTACTTATAGCCTGTGTTCCACAGGCGACATCATACTCAACGTTTATATTTGCCCCAAGCCCTTACTACCTCCAAAATATCCCATTGTCCCTCTATTTTAGCAACCTGTCTTTGCTACAATTTTGTTCCCCTATATTTTTATGAAAAATACCCTCTATCTGAAGCTCATGTTTGACCTCAACTACTTTTTTGTCTCTTGGTTACAGCCTCACAGTCTTTGAAGATGTAGGTGCTTAAGTCATGGTCTTCCTCTTTAACTTAATTCCCTGTATTCTCTGGGGAGTCCAGTGTCTGTGAAGCTAAGTCATGCCAAGAACTGTTCTTAGAGCCTCCTTCATGTGCCTGCAACGGAAGCCACGTCTAGACTCACGCGGAGTCTCAAGGCAGCCCCCACTCGCATTCCCTCACATCTCTTCTGTCTCACATTCACTCCTAATGCAACAGCCTTTCCACCACACATAGTACCCACAGTTCCTCCATTTCTAGCAGTCAGCACCTAGAACCCTCTCCCTCTAGAAACTCTGCCCTGAAAATCTCCAACTGTGAAGCCATCACAAAATATACCATCTCCACTCCTGTGTCTGAGCTCAGCTGGGCAGGTCGGTACCATGGCCCACTGGGGGTCTACAATGGCAGCTGAGCCCACAGGTCGTTCTTCTGTCCTCAGTAGCACCCTGTCGCCAACCTGTACCCAACCCTCACCAACATTCCACGAGAATGATGTAGCCTCCACCTGGACCAAGGAAGGGACAGGGAAGGAAGAGGAAAGGCTTCATCTTACGTTGTTCTTCCACCTTCAAACATCTGTGCAAGCACATGGATCCCTCTCCCTGTGCCATCCATAGAATGACAGGACGGCCCCTTCCACCTCTGCTTTTGTTTAGACCTCCTCCCACTTTCCCACTCTCCCTCCTCCTTCCTCTTAGCACACTGCCAGGCTAAACTAGACCCTGTTCCCTTGGCTCAGCTTCTGTGAACATGTAAATTGGCAGCCATGCCCACAGGGCCTCTCACCCTCCAGGAGGCCCCCAGCCTCACCTTCCCTCGGCCTCCGTCTCCAGTCCGTAGCTTCTTTACCCTGTTCTTCATGGAGGCACTCTGATACAGCTGAATTATTTTCACTTTGCTGTTTCTCTTCCCTTGTATTGTTTTAGGGCACTACTTCCCAGAATCCATGCTTTAGTTCTACCTACAGTCTCCTCAGATGCTGGGAGTCTGTTGAAGGTGCGGATATCCTGGGAACTGGCCTTGCTAGCTACAGGCTTTTGAGCTTCCTCCTCCTCAAATTAAAAAGAAAGAATGTTTGATGAGACAAGAACATTGGACAGGTGCTCTCTTCTCTTTGAATACTGTCCTCTCTTCTCATGCAAATTTTGAAGGGGCTGGGGGGAGTAAACATATGAATAAAGGAAGAAATAGATAGTTAAGAATCAACACTTGGACGCAAGGAGATGATATGGAGACTACGGTTTACTACTTTCATTTTCTAGGTACATAGGTAAAATCAAAAACAAATTCCAGAACATGAACATTTGTGCATTAAGCCTTGCCAAAGAGGCTGAGATAAAAGAACTATGTTCTTAAGTCAGTCTCCTGAAAAAAAATACAAGCTTGGCAAGTAAGGGAAGTGGCGTGCTTTGAGTGAAGGAGACTTAGAGGCAAAGCGTTGTCATACAATGAGCCGGATATCCTGGTTTATTATGGAATCCATAACTGCTGTAGTTTCTCATCGGAGTGTTGCATCCATGAAAGAACACTGGGCTATGCATTTCCAAGATCTATTCAAGACTTAAATCCACTCTTACCTCCATTCATCTTAGAAAGTACTTGCCTAACTTGGAATTTCGAATGCATTTTAGGTTAATGTAGAATAAACTTTTGATGTCTCTTGAAGGGTCAGATAAATTACAAGAAAGGGGAAACTTGTTAGAAAAATAATTTGTCCGAGGAGCCAATTCCCGATCAGAAATCTCATCCTCATTTCATTTCATCGCACGGGCTTGTGATCGTGTGAGCACTGGACCTCCTGAGAGAATAGATCCAGCTGTGGGGCCATCAGATTCTACCCCAGCACAGCCTGCTTTCCAAAGATGGAGTTAAAGCCTTCTCATCATACCACAGTGTCTTCTTTTCTCTGTGCAGCTAAAATTTCAGACTCCTCTCTTGCTCCATAAGGATAATTTGGAAATCTGGAGTGGAGACTGAAAACACTGCAGAGTGGGCTGACCTCAGGTCTTCAGCTGGCCCCGGTGTTCAACCTCTAGACCCTCCACGTTGGGAGAGAGATGGGCCCTGTCTGCAGACTTTTGCACAGTTCTTCTGCTTCCTGACTTGAGGAAAGCTCTACGTGATTTTTTAAAAAGTTCTAGGGGATGGAGTTTATGTTTTTGTTTTGTTTTGTTTCTTTTCTTAATCCCTTAAATATGTTTCTAGAGAATTTGTTTCCAGACACTCAGAAATAGTTTTTTTTTCCCCCCTAAATTGAGGACATAGTTTATTCTGGTACAACATATTTTGAAAAAAATTCCTCACCTCAAAACTACTATTTCAGATTATCATTGCTTCATTTTAAATAGGACATTCTACCACTGAAGATATAAAGTGGAAAGACAGTCTCACACCACAGAACAATCTTTACCACAAGCAATGGGAACCTTACGTGGATGTATCCAAAAACACAAGACTATCTTTATTTTTCTCATTTTGTCTTAAACCAGTTAACACTCTGCCACAAATCAGCACCAGCGTGTTTTGGATTTACTCATTCAGATGAGTAAAAACCTAGATTAAAAAAAAAAATGATGGCTCTTTCATACACATTTTAAGTATTAGCAAACTTCACAGGCAGAAGAGCTCTCTCTTTTTCTTACAATGTTTGTGTTTCTCATATTTTAACATGGCACATGCTACATTGCACTGTGTGTGTCTTTCTCTCATACACATGGGTTTTTTCTCTTGTGCAAAGAAGCAAGATGGGCTGGGTGTCATTGGGTGCTGGTCTTTTGTTCATTGAGAAGGATCCATTGTCCAAATGTGTGTCCACAGACCATGGCTCCTTTTTCCAGTCATTACCCTCAATGGGAACTGGAAAAAAAATTTTGTCTAAACATTTTTGAGCATAGAAATTATTTTTCCCAAGTTAAGTGGATGGACTTTTTAGAATAAATCTAAGAATGGTCATTTGAAACGGAGGCCATCCACATTCTGTTTCTGATTTCTATTGAGAATAGATATATTACAAGATTTATGTAGTTTTTTAAAAAATTCAATGATTTAAAAACTAATGCAGTGGATGGGAGTTGGGAAACAGTTTGGCTGGCAGCATGATTGATGGTGGTTGAGTTTGGGCAGGAAAAGAGACCCTAGGCCTTGGCCTAGAGGAGCTGTGAGACAAAGAAAATTAAATTGGCCTGCCCAATAAAACAAGAATTCACAATTTTTATGGCAGCTTAAGAGGGAGGCTATGAGAGGGCTTGCGGATGAATTGGGGAGTGGGTCCAGCTGCATGGAGGGAGGTCAGAGGCAGGGGTCAGCCAGGGAGATGTTCCCTCTGGGAGAAATGGCTAGGAGATTGCCAGGGATGGGGGAGGGGTCTCCTCATAGGCACTACTAGGCAGTTTCCAGCCACCTGTTGTATAACTATGGAGTACCTTCCCTTACTTCTAACTCCTTAGGCAACTTCATTAAAACTACAGTCTCGTATGAGTGATACCTCAGAAAAATCATGGAAGAGTATCCATCTTTCCATGTTTGGTTTGACGTAGAGTGGAGACAGGAAGCAGATGTAAGAGATGAGAATCTAAGTGAAACATAATTGAACAGAAGGAAGATATTAGTGCAGGGAGGAACTGTAAGAAATGGAAAGTCCCTGAGATTCCTGAGAAATGCAGGGAGTCAGCTAACTGAGGGAAGGGGGATAAACTCACTTTTATTTTGATATTAAAGGAGAGGAGGATGCTTTCACAGACAGAAGGCTTGGAAACACCCACACAGCTGATTCTGGGGCTGTGCCTGTAATTTGTCTGATGTTTTTCTTAAATGGCAGCTTCTCCTGACTTGTTGCTGACCAGTTGAGCAACATCTTCAACTTTATGGTGTAAACAGAACCGGGAATCTTGCCTATGACACCCAACATCCTCACGTTGTGGGAGGAACCTCCTCGCCTTTTTCTCAGCACCCAGAACTTTTCCTAGGAAGATGGTTATAATGGCAACACTTCAAAAATGAACCCATAAGCTGCACTACAATAAGAGATTTTTTTGCCCAAAATTATTTTTATTATTATTATTTTCTTTTTTTCAGAAAACAACATCAAACAAATTTCTGAGATCAAGAACAGGAAATGAGTGATTCAGCAAACTGGATTTCACCCAAGGAGCTGTCTCCACAGCTGTAGAGAATAGTTGAGAAAAGTTCCAGGGGACTCGCCTGGTACTGCTTGAAAGCAGTCAGGCTGAGAACCACAGAAAACTCTCCAGAATGTGATGGAGGACAGTTGCAAAGCCCAGCTTTGCATCAGAAGGATGTCAGCCCAGTTCCTCCGCTCCACTGACTCTCCTTTAACTCTCCTGAACCCACATTTGAAGGGGGTCCTGCATGACTAGGGATCCTAGAGGGAAAGAGCATCTTCCCAGATAGGAGCGTCCAGGTGTTTGTTGTTCTCTGAGAAGCTGAACAGATGGTTTACCCCAGCAGCTGGCATCACTATGCTGTTTTCCAAAATCTAATATAGGGCTGGTTATGGGGCTAGAACTGCCCTTTGGGCAAGGCGGGGGGAGCTCAAGGAGCAATGATTCATTTGCTGACTCTCTCTATCATCTTAAAGAGCGCTCAGCAAACACCCAGCTTGGCCTGTTATTATCTAATGAGTCTATGTGCCTAGCTCTGTTGGGTCCATGGAGAACCATTTGGAGGGACTTTCCCAGAGACCGAGCCTCGAAGGCCTGCATTGAAAAGAAGAGTAGTCCTCAAATGTGCTTTGTTTTGAACACATCAAAACAACGCCCTTCTACCCTTGTAGATGTTTCATACTTCATTAGCCCCCCCCCCCCCAGTCCCCCACATCCTTCTGCCTCCACAGCCAGCAGCACACCTGTGCCAGGTCCTTTTCACTGCACAACTAGATATCTGTAACAGACCTTTTTAGTTGTTCTCCCTGTCCCCAGGCTTGTCACACTTCTACCCAGCCCTTGCACCACCCTCAGTCTAATATTTCTTTTTTTTTTTTTAATCTTAATTTTTTATTTTTTATAAACATATATTTTTATCCCCAGGGGTACAGGTCTGTGAATCACCAGGTTTACACACTTCACAGCACTCACCAAATCACATACCCTCCCCAATGTCCATAATCTCACCCCCTTCTCCCAAACCCCCTCCCCCCGGCAACCCTCAGTTTGTTTTGTGAGATTAAGAGTCACTTATGGTTTGTCTCCCTCCCAATCCCATCTTGTTTCATTTATTCTTCTTCTACCCACTTAAGCCTCCATGTTGCATCACCACTTCCTCATATCAGGGAGATCATATGATAGTTGTCTTTCTCTGCTTGACTTATTTCGCTAAGCATGATACACTCTAGTTCCATCCATGTTGTCGCAAATGGCAACATTTCATTTCTTTTGATGGCTGCATAGTATTCCATTGTGTATATATACCACTTCTTCTTGATCCATTCATCTGTTGATGGACATCTAGGTTCTTTCCATAGTTTGGCTATTGTGGACATTGCTGCTATAAACATTCGGGTGCATGTGCCCCTTTGGATCACTACATTTGTATCTTTAGGGTAAATACCCAATAGTGCAATTGCTGGGTCATAGGGCAGTTCTATTTTCAACATTTTGAGGAACCTCCATGCTGTTTTCCAGAGTGGCTGCACCAGCTTGCATTCCCACCAACAGTGTAGGAGGGTTCCCCTTTCTCCGCATCCTCGCCAGCATCTGTCATTTCCTGACTTGTTGATTTTAGCCATTCTGACTGGTGTGAGGTGATATCTCATTGTGGTTTTGATTTGTATTTCCCTGATGCCGAGTGATATGGAGCACTTTTTCATGTGTCTGTTGGCCATCTGGATGTCTTCTTTGCAGAAATGTCTGTTCATGTCCTCTGCCCATTTCTTGATTGGATTATTTGTTCTTTGGGTGTTGAGTTTGCTAAGTTCTTTATAGATTCTGGACACTAGTCCTTTATCTGATATGTCGTTTGCAAATATCTTCTCCCATTCTGTCAGTTGTCTTTTGATTTTGTTAACTGTTTCCTTTGCTGTGCAAAAGCTTTTGATCTTGATGAAATCCCAGTAGTTCATTTTTTCCCTTGCTTCTCTTGCCTTTTGCATTGTTCCTAGGAAGATGTTGCTGCGGCAGAGGTCGAAGAGGTTGCTGCCCGTGTTCTCCTCAAGGATTTTGATGGATTCCTTTCGTACATTGAGGTCCTTGATCCATTTTGAGTCTATTTTTGTGTGTGGTGTAAGGAAATGGTCCAATTTCATTTTTCTGCATGTGGCTGTCCAATTTTCCCAACACCATTTATTGAAGAGGCTGTCTTTTTTCCATTGGACATTCTTTCCTGCTTTGTCGAAGATTAGTTGACCATAGATTTGAGGGTCTATTTCTGGGCTCTCTATTCTGTTCCATTGATCTATGTGTCTGTTTTTGTGCCAGTACCATGCTGTCTTGTTGATGACAGCTTTGTAATAGAGCCTGAAGTCCGGAATTGTGATGCCACCAACGTTGGCTTTCTTTTTCAATATCCCTTTGGCTATTCGAGGTCTTTTCTGGTTCCATATAAATTTTAGCATTATTTGTTCCATTTATTTGAAAAAGATGGATGGTACTTTGATAGGAATTGCATTAAATGTGTAGATTGCTTTAGGTAGCATAGACATTTTCACAATATTTATTCTTCCAATCCAGGAGCATGGAACATTTTTCCATTTCTTTGTGTCTTCCTCAATTTCTTTCATGAGTACTTTATAGTTTTCTGAGTATAGATTCTGTGTCTCTTTGGTTAGGTTTATTCCTAGGTATCTTATGGTTTTGGATGCAATTGTAAATGGGATTGACTCCTTAATATCTCTTTCTTCTGTCTTGCTGTTGGTGTAGAGAAATGCAACTGATTTCTGTGCATTGATTTTATATCCTGACACTTTACTGAATTCCTGTATAAGTTCTAGCAGTTTTGGAGTGGAGTCTTTTGGGTTTTCCACATATAGTATCATATCATCTGCGAAGAGTGATAATTTGACTTCTTCTTTGCCGATTTGGATGCCTTTAATTTCCTTTTGTTGTCTGATTGCTGAGGCTAGGACCTCTAGTACGATGTTGAATAGCAGTGGTGATAATGGACATCCCTGCCGTGTTCCTGACCTTAGCGGAAAAGCTTTCAGTTTTTCTCCATTGAGAATGATATTTGCGGTGGGTTTTTCATAGATGGCTTTGATGATATTGAGGTATGTGCCCTCTATCCCTACACTTTGAAGAGTTTTGATCAGGAAGGGATGCTGTACTTTGTCAAATGCTTTTGCAGCATCTATTGAGAGTATCATATGGTTCTTGTTCTTTCTTTTATTGATGTGTTGTATCACATTGACTGATTTGCGGATGTTGAACCAACCTTGCAGCCCTGGAATAAATCCCACTTGGTCGTGGTGAATAATCCTTTTAATGTACTGTTGAATCCTATTGGCTAGTATTTTGTTGAGTATTTTCGCATCTGTGTTCATCAAGGATATCGGTCTATAGCTCTCTTTTTTGGTGGGATCCTTGTCTGGTTTTGGGATCAAGGTGATGCTGGCCTCATAAAATGAGTTTGGAAGTTTTCCTTCCATTTCTATTTTTTGGAACAGTTTCAGGAGAATAGGAATTAGTTCTTCTTTAAATGTTTGGTAGAATTCCCCCGGGAAGCCGTCTGGCCCTGGGCTTTTGTTTGTTTGGAGATTTTTAATGACTGTTTCAATCTCCTTACTGGTTATGGGTCTGTTCAGGCTTTCTATTTCTTCCTGGTTCAGTTATGGTAGTTTATATGTTTCTAGGAATGCATCCATTTCTTCCAGATTGTCAAATTTATTGCCGTAGAGTTGCTCATAGTATGTTCTTATAATAGTTTGTATTTCTTTGGTGTTAGTTGTGATCTCTCCTCTTTCATTCATGATTCTATTTATTTGGGTCCTTTCTCTTTTCTTTTTGATAAGTCGGGCCAGGGGTTGATCAATTTTATTAATTCTTTCAAAGAACCAGCTCCTAGTTTCGTTGATTTGTTCTATTTTTTTTTTGTTGTTGTTTCTATTTCATTGATTTCTGCTCTGATCTTTATGATTTCTCTTCTCCTGCTGGGCTTAGGGTTTCTTTCTTGTTCTTTCTCCAGCTCCTTTAGGTGTGTAGGGTTAGGTTGTGTACCTGAGACCTTTCTTGTTTTTTGAGAAAGGCTTGTACCGCTATATATTTTCCTCTCAGGACTGCCTTTGTTGTGTCCCCCAGATTTTGAACCGTTGTATTTTCATTATCATTTGTTTCCATAATTTTTTTCAATTCTTCTTTAATTTCCCGGTTGACCCATTCATTCTTTAGAAGGATACTGTTTAGTCTCCATGTATTTGGGTTCTTTCCAAACTTCCTTTTGTGGTTGAGTTCTAGCTTTAGAGCATTGTGGTCTGAAAATATGCAGGGAATGATCCCAATCTTTTGATACCGGTTGAGTCCTGATTTAGGACCGAGGATGTGATCTATTCTGGAGAATGTTCCATGTGCATTAGAGAAGAATGTGTATTCTGTTGCTTTGGGATGAAATATTCTGAATATATCTGTGATGTCCATCTGGTCCAGTGTGTCGTTTAAGGCCTTTATTTCCTTGCTGATCATTTGCTTGGATGATCTGTCCATTTCAGTGAGGGGAGTGTTAAAGTCCCCTACTATTATTGTATTATTGTTGATGTGTTTCTTTGATTTTGTTATTAATTGGTTTATATAGTTGGCTGCTCCCACATTGGGGGCATAGATATTTAAAATTGTTAAATCTTCTTGTTGGACAGACCCTTTGACTCTTATTATAGTCTTTGGCTTAAAATCTAATTGATCTGATATAAGGATTGCCACTCCTGCTTTCTTCTGTTGTCCATTAGCATGGTAAATTCTTTTCCACCCCCTCACTTTAAATCTGGAGGTGTCTTCGGGCTTAAAATGTGTTTCTTGGAGGCAACATATAGATGGGTTTTGTTTTTTTATCCATTCTGATACCCTGTGTCTTTTGACAGGGGCATTTAGCCCATTCACATTCAGGGTAACTATTGAGAGATATGAATTTAGTGCTATTGTATTGCCTGTAAGGTGACTGTTACTGTATATGGTCTCTGTTCCTTTCTGATCTACCACTTGTGGGCTCTCTCTTTGCTTAGAGGACCCCTTTCAGTATTTCCTGTAGAGCTGGTTTGGTGTTTGCAAATTCTTTCAGTTGTTGTTTGTCCTGGAAGCTTTTAATCTCTCCTTCTATTTTCAATGATAGCCTAGCTGGATATAGTATTCTTGGCTGCATGTTTTTCTCGTTTAGTGCTCTGAAAATATCATGCCAGCTCTTTCTGGCCTGCCAGGTCTCTGTGGATAAGTCAGCTGCCAATCTAATATTTTTACCATTGTATGTTACAGACTTCTTTTCCCAGGCTGCTTTCAGGATTTTCTCTTTGTCATTGAGACTTGTAAATTTTACTATTAGGTGACGGGGTGTGGGCCTATTCTTATTGATTTGGAGGGGCGTTCTCTGAACCTCCTGAATTTTGATGCTCGTTCCCTTTGCCATATTGGGGAAATTCTCCCCAATAATTCTTTCCAGTATACCTTCTGCTCCCCTCTCACTTTCTTCTTCTTCTGGAATCCCAATTATTCTAATGTTGTTTCGTCTTATGGTGTCACTTATCTCTCGAATTCTCCCCTCGTGGTCCAGTAGCTGTTTGTCCCTCTTTTGCTCAGCTTCTTTATTCTCTGTCATTTGGTCTTCTATATCACTAATTCTTTCTTCTGCCTCATTTGTCCTAGCAGTTAGAGCCTCCATTTTTGATTGCACCTCATTAATAGCTTTTTTGATTTCACCTTGGTTAGATTTTAGTTCTTTTATTTCTCCAGAAAGGGCTTTTACATCTCTCGAGAGGGTTTCTCTAATATCTTCCATGCCTTTTTCGAGCCCGGCTAGAACCTTGAGAATTGTCATTCTGAACTCTAGATCTGACATATTACCGATGTCTGTATTGATTAGGTCCCTAGCCTTTGGTACTGCCTCTTGTTCTTTTTTTTGTGTTGAATTTTTACGTCTTGTCATTTTGTCCAGATAAGAGTAAATGAAGGGGCAAGTAAAATACTAAAAGGGTGGCAACAACCCCAGGAAAATATGCTTTAACCAAATTAGAAGAGATCCCAAATCGTGAGTGGGGAGAAAGGGGATAAAAAGAGGTTCAAAAAGGAAGAAAGAAAAAAAAAAAAAAACAAAAAGAAAAGAAAAAAAAAAGAAAAGAAAAGAAAAGAATTTTTAAAAAAGAAAACACCTAAGAAAAATGTAAAAAAGAAAAAATATATATATTAGATAAACTAGTAAAAAATCGTTAAAAAAGAAAAAGGTAACAGTTAAAAAAAAAAATTTTACCCGAAGGCGAGAAAAAAAAAAAAATGAAAAAGAAAAAATTAAATTAACTGCAAGACTAAAAAAAATCACAGGAAAAAAGCCATGAGTTCCGTGCTTGGCTTTCTCCTCTTCTGGAATTCTGCTGCTCTCCTTGGTATTGAAACCGTACTCCTTGGTAGGTGAACTTGGTCTCGGCTGGATTTCTTGTTGATCTTCTGGGGGAGGGGCCTGGTGTAGTGATTCTCAAGTGTCTTTGCCCCAGGCGGAATTACACCGCCCTTACCCGGGGCCGGGGTGAGTAATCCGCTCGGGTTTGCTTTCAGGAGCTTTTGTTCCCTGAGCGCTTTCCGTAGAGTTCCGGAGGACGGGAATACAAATGGCGGCCTCCTGAGGTCTCCGGCCTGGAGGAGCCGAGAGCCCAGGGCCCCACTCCTCAGTGCGCCCTCAGAGAACCGCGCCCAGTTACTCCCGTCTGCCTGACCTCTGGCCGCGCTCCGTGCTCACCGAGCCTGCGACCGGTTCAAGGTAACACGGAGCTGTGAGCTTACTGTCGGCTCTGTCTCTGTAGCCGGCTTTCCTGTTCCAATACCCGCAAGCTCTGCGACACTCAGACACCCCCGATCCTTCTGTGACCCTGCGGGACCTGAGGCCACGCTGACCCCGCATGGGCTTCGCCCCGGTTTAGCCTCTGGAGCGATGTCCCTCAGCGGAACAGACTTTTAAAAGTCCTGATTTTGTGCGCCGTTGCTCCGCTGCTTGCCGGGAGCCGGCCCCTCCCCCCGGGGTCTATCTTCCCGTCGCTTTGGATTCACTTCTCCGCCGGTCCTACCTTTCAGAAAGTGGTTGTTTTTCTGTTTCCAGAATTGCTGTTCTTCTTCTCTTCGATCTGCCGATGGATTTTCAGGTGTTTGCAATCTTTAGATAAGCTATCTAGCTGATCTCCGGCTAGCTGAAGCAGTCTCAGCTTGCTACTTCTCCGCCATCTTGACTCCTCCCCCCCTAATATTTCTTTTTTAAAAAGTGTTTGAATATTTTACATATTAATTTGACACAGAGAGAGAGCACAAGCAGGCAGAATGGCAGCAGAGGAAGAAGCAGTCTCCCTGCAGAGCAGAGAACCCAATGCGGGACTCGATTCCAGGACCCTGCGATCATGACCTGAGCTGAAGGCAGATGCTTACCCAACTGAGCCACCCAGGTGCTCCCCTCAGTTTAATCTTTCTAAAACATTATTTCCATCATGTCACTCTCTTGTTCAAAAATCACAGATATACCTTTAGTATCTTTATGGTATCCGACGGATTTTTTCTGGATCTCACCTGTTTTTAAGTTGTATTGTATGCATTTCTGAAGCTGCATGCAACCTTTTTGAAGTGAGATGCAGTCTAAACACAGGGACACTTACATGTATCATAACAACAAAATATTGATTGGACTTTTCCTGTCATTGAATACTTCTGTCAAAAGGCACTGAGCCAAGGGTAAGGCTTGAAAAGTACCCCCAAATTTTTACAAGTGCCTGTATTGCCTCTAGGAAATAGTAAGAGGTGGCCAAATTGGTCTTCCAAGTGCCTGTCCCAATCCCCAAATATTTATAACAAGAGAAGACAAGAAATTTGAGGGGAGTTCAATGTAGTAGCCAAATTCTAGAAGTCTCAGTGCTGCATACTGTTGGCTAAGTGGGGAGCTTTAGGCATTTTCCCGCTCTCAGGCCAGCTGACAGAGACTCTAGGATAGCCATGGGTGAAAATGGGGGGTACCGAAAGGAGGGAAAGCTGGTGTTTACCTCCTCAGCGAGATGTTTGCTGTGGTATCTCCAAGGCCTTCTCTAGGGCCACCAGCCCCCGAGAGGGAAGCTGGACGGGAGTGTTCTAGGGATAATTCTGTGTGTCTCTGAGAACACATGGTGCTGGTGAATGTGGGTAGGGATGCTTGCTTCTCTCTAGAGAATCCTGAAGGCAGGAGACTGGATTGAACAGCCTAGAGATGAAGGCTGAGGACAGAGATCAGCAGCATGGTAAGGATGCTTGAATTTTTCCAGGTACCCAGACACAGAAGAATATAGACTTGAGACTTCTCAAAGGTGCCTCTATGAAAAGGACCACCTTCTTCATGCCTGCCGATGGGTCTCATGCCTGGTGTAAGAGTCTCTGTGGGCTGTGCTCTTAGGGACAGGAGCTGGAGGTGGTTAAGAAGAAAGGAGAGGTGAGCTGCCAGCACAGTATCCCCATCAGAGAGCTGTGAGGTGCTAAAGTCTGCAGAGGACTTCTAGAGAAATCATGCACACTTTCCAAGAGCAACGTAGCCATGGGCTGGCCCACACTGAACAAAACCATCAGCAAGAACAGTTCAGTGAAACAAAGGTTTTTTTTTTTTTTTTTTTTTGTAACATTCTCAATACTTGGGAGGGACTCCAGCATCTGCCCAGATGTTGGTAAGTGAGGGAGAGCTGGTACAGGCTGTCTAAGGCAGTGGATGGACAAAATAATCCTGTTTGTTATTTTTATTCTAATGACTTTAGACTATACAATAAATATTTCACTTATATACACATGTACAAAATATAGCTAGAAGCTTTACTATTTAAAAAATTTCCAATTTCCAATAAGCATTTCGCAGATCTGTGACATCTGAGCAGTAGAGGCATGTAACTTGTGATACAGGAAGAAATAAAGGTTCTTTCCAAGGAATGCATATGAGACAGGTCATCACAAAAACACGTAAGCAGAAATTTAGTTCCTTTCTGTATACAGGTTTGAATACGAAGTAATAGGAATGCAGGGGAAGGAGCATTCGGGGGGTGGGAATTCCTAGCTCCCGTGACTTGGCCACAACAGAACTGGTCAATTTCATTGGTCACTTCCCCTTCAAAAATTCTACTACTTCGTTTTTTCCTAGAACAAAACCTGAGCTTCCCTTTCCCTGTTTCCTCATTGACTTATTTCCATCTAAAACGCCCTGCTTTTCATTTCAGTGCTTGGAAAACACGACTTATCTTTACGTTCCTGCTCAGGTCTTGCCTTCTTTCGTAACCACCGTCTGCCCCTAAGTCTAAGATATTTCTATTTCTCCTCCATGCTTAATCATACTCTAACTTGTTGCATCTCCTGACTGATGTTTAACTTTAAACTTGCAATACTGTTCTTTGCTTATCACTTTAAGTTCAGATGCATGATTTTCTAGTTTTCTTCTCTTCTGACTGGTACTCAACCCTGCTCACTGAGGCTTCATGGGAAATATGCTGGGAGCATCTCACAATTGAAAAAGTCCCTCTGGGTCTCCCTCCAGACATCATTCTGTCTGTATGTCATGGGACAACGGTCCATGCATTAGGCGGGATGCATCGCTCAGGGCCCAGGCAGGAGACACTTATTAGACCAGGAAAGTTTAATAGAAAGGATGGTTAAGTCAACAGGGAAATAATCCATAAAGGGTATGGAGAACTCTAAGATTACAAGATGAGCAGATGCGAGGAGCAGCCAGTACTTCTGAAACAGAGGCAGAGTGTTTAAGGAAGGAACAAATCAGAAAGGGAGTCCAACAGCCCCCAGACTGACTGAGATTCATACCTACCGAGAGTGTGGCTGTGCGCACCGCCCTGCCCCAACCCAGTGGAGAGGTTAACTGCGGTGTCCCAGGGCAGCACGGGCAAGCAGGAAACTGCCCATCGGCATGCTGGCAAACCGTTCTAGGAAAGCACCAGGTTTGCAGGGTAGTGGTATAGGAGCGAGGTGCCGGCGGAACTCTCTGGATAACTGCCCTCTTGGATGTTGCTGAAACTCACCGGGAATCTGCCAGCCAGGGCCCCAGTGACACCGGGAAGCCGGCTGGGCCTGGGCAGGATGCACTGGGAGGGGAGTGCACCCTCCGGAGTGGGGATGAGCCCCGCAGGATGCCTCCTGCACCGCAAGCCACCGCGTGCCGCAGGAGCCAGCGGGGCATTGCTGGCTGCAACCGGGAAGGGGCGCCCCCTCCCCTGGAGCACCCTCTTTGGAGAAAGCTTACCATATTGAGCCTTCTGAGCACAGAGTCCAGCGCCAGCATCGCGAAGCAGAGCAAAGACGAGTGAATTTGAAACTGGTGCTGTAAAGGGATCGCAGGAGCCGACAAACCAGAACAGGGTGCAGGAGGGCGCCCTGGGACCATCCGTCTGAGCCTCCACCCACTCGGCTCCCAGACTCCTGTTTATGGGAAACCGTGCATTGCTTAATTTTTGTATACTGCTTTCAGGTGGAAATTCTGTTACCTGCAGCTCCAAGTATTTTATCTGATACAAATTTTACTTGCTTTGTTTTTATCAAAATGCAAAATATCAAAAATACTACCCTGGCTTTGTAAAGGCACATGATTAACAAACCCGAAGAACACAGAGTTTTAATAAAATACAGCAGTCTCATACCCACTTCTTGCTATCTCAGAGTCGATCAATGCAACCAGTTCTCTCTCTCTCTATGGAAAAAAACTTAATTGCAGCAAGATACACTAACAGGAAAGTTAGCATCTCATCCATTCTCAAGTGCATGGTATGGAGCAGCGTGAAGTACTCCATCCTCACTCACTATGGCACAACTGGTTCTGTGTTTTGATTTTACTTTTGGTGGCCTCCGGGTTGCTGAAATATTTGCTTCACAAAATGCTGGTGTGTGTTTGTCAGTGACAAAGTCATCTTTTTAGATCCTTCTATTATACCTGCTAAGTCCTCTTACTGGGCATCTCCTTCTTTAACCCAAAGAGCTATGTAACCATTTCATATGTGACCCGTGTCATTGTTTTAGGAACTTAGCATGTAAATAGCCATTTCTCTAAATTGGAGGGACCACCTTTCTCACCTTCTCTTTGAAAAATACAATATTTTCTCATTTTCCAAAGTTAAAAAGGGGAGTCATAAAAACCAGTTTATTTGCCTAACGACTATGTAATGACTGAGTGAAGTTTTGGATCTATTTGCCAGAATCCCAAGTGATCCAAGGTTATGGGCAGGAGATCAAATTTCTGTGCTTTTTTCCCGACTTAACTTTCTAAAGTTTTCTAAATCACGTCTGTCCTTCCCAGTGGTGTCACTTTTTTCTTTTTCTTTCTTTCTTTTTTCCTTTCCTTTTCTTTCTTTCTTTCTTTTTTTTATTTTTTTATTTTATTTTATTTTATTTTTTAAGGGAGAGCGAGCAAGACCAAGCAAAGCAGTGAAAAGCAAACTCCTCACTGAACAGGGAGCTCGACATGGGATTTGATCCCAGGACTCTAGGGTCATGACCCAAGCCGAAGGCAGACGATTAACCGACTGAGCCACCCAGGCACCTCCAGTGGTGTCACTTTTGTCAGGGAGTTCCAGGCATTAGAAATGCCATATGTGCTGCTGATAGAAACTGATGGCTGGGTAATTCTAGTATATTTGGGTCATCCTTTGGGGAAGTTTGGTGGCATTTGCAACTGTGTTCCTGAAACAGAGTTCCCTGTGCAGGCCCCTGCTATGGGGCCTGACTTCTGCGTTGCATTCCTGGATTCCTAGATTTAATGTTCTCCCGTTTTGGGTGGTTGAATCCTTCATGGTCCTAAGGTACATTCTTTAGTAGCTTTTAAGGAAGAGGTACATTTCTGAATCCTTGCACACCTGAATTGTTTTTACTTTGCATGTTCACTTAATGGATAGTTTGGGTATTTTATTTTTGTTGAATATAATTCATATAACATAAAATTCATCCCTTGAATTATACAATTCAGTGGGTTTTAGCATATTAACAAAGTCATGCAATCATCACTATATTATTCTAGGACTTTTTTATTATTGACTTGATATTTAATTTTTGTGTATTTCTACATCCAAACTCCTACAAAAAATTTTCAGAGCAAGGACCATATATCATACACCTGGTGCTAGGCTAAAGAAGAATTGAGTAAGAGGAAAGGTAAATGAAAATCCAGAGACTTCCATTGCTGCCTTGGTGAAGTCAGTGGCCATGTTGGATACGCCCATGTGGTAGAGATCTGTGTTCAGCCTTTGGGATCTGAGGGCAACCTCTAGGAGCTGAGCACAACCTCCAACCAACAGCCAGCAAGAAGCTGAGGCCGTCAGTCTTACAACGGCCAAGAAAAGAATTCTGCCAATGACATGAGCAAGTAAAGAGGGATCTTCCCCATTAAAGCCTCCGGAGGAGAGCACAACCCAGGAAACATCTTGACTGCAGCCTTGGGAGATCCTAAGCAGAAGACAGCCAAGCCATGTGTGAAACTGTGACCCACAGATAGTGTTAGGTAATAAATGTGTGTCTGCTTAAAGCTGCTAAGTCTGGTATTGTGTAGCACAGGAATAGAAAACACGTGTCCTCAGCATCTTCCACTGATCATTCCCTGGGGAGCTCCAGCGTCCCGTGCATGGGGAAGCAACCTTCTCGCTGTGTTGTCAGCATCAAGAATGGGACCTTATAAATTGAAGAGAAGTCACCAAGATGTTGGTACAAATTTTAATCCAACTTCTGAAGGAATCATTACCCTCCATATTCTTTTGAAAAACAATAGTCTAAAAGCACAGTTGTAAGGTCAAGATATGCTGAATGTTTTCAGGAATTTTTCCTACCACATGAAAAAGGCCAAGGGATACAGAATCGATATTAACAGTGCCATTGTTAAGGCTAAAAATACGAAGAAAGAAGATATCCTCTTTTTTGGTGGGGGGATGGCTGAAGAGAATGTGCGCCCAGAGAAATGATAGGAAACAGCTTAGTGGGGTGCACAGAGAATCGGATATGGAATCAGATATTCAAATCCTTCATTTGAAATCCTGATTTCAAAAAAACTATTTGCTCTCTCTGATGAAGCCATGTCATATGAGAAAAATGCAGCCAAAATTCTCCCTAAATTTTTCTTGTGATGAGTATTGAATAACACGTAAAGCATTTAGGATAGATCAGTACCTGGCCACATAGTTATACTACCTAGAGGTAACACTATTCAAAATATCTAAATTTTTTTAAAGATTGATTTTATTATTTATTTGAGAGAGAGAGAAAGAGAGCACAAGCAGGAGGGACAAAAGAAGAGAGGGAGAATTTCAACCAGACTCCCTGCTGAGCACAGAGACCAATGCAGGGCTCAGATCTCATTACCCTGAGATCATGACCTGAGCTGAGATCAAGAGTCGGATGCTTAGCCAATTGGGCCACTCAGGCACCCCCAAAATGTTTTAATTTTTAATTTAATAATTTTAATTTTTAATATCTAACTTAACTTTTAAGTTTATGGTAAGTTTTAACTTTTACACCTTAATTATTGCAGTGCCTCTCCAGGAAGATCCTGGCCCAGCCATGACCAAGGCTTTAGTCACACATAGCCCACAGTACGTTGACAGAAGGTTGACAATCCACGAGACTTCGGAGCACAATCTGTTCCCTGAGCTTTGCAGCTAAGCTGGAAACAAATAGTCAAAGGGACAAAATGTTGGACTCTACCTATTGGGATTTGCTTTTCTACATTAATGCCTGCTACTTTCATTCTCCCAGGAATCTCCCAGGGAGCATGACATTTTGCACTTGTCCAAATGCCCATGACTTCTTATGGCTCTCAAACTCGTTAAACTGGGTGGAACATAGTGGTAAACACTGAAGGACAGTGTCTTCATTACCTGTGCTAGACCTTGTTTGAAGGGGATTTGTGTTCCTTCCCAGGGACACGTTATCCTCAATCTTCATCACCAAGGTTTCCAGGCAGAGGGATGGCCGACGAAGCACTGAAGTGGGGAAATATTAGGAGCATTTGAGGAACTCCAAGAAGGCCAGTGTGTTTAGGAAATGATAAATAAATGTTAGAGTGGCAGCAGATGAAACTGTAGAAGTAGAAAGGAGCCAAGATAAATAAATCTCCGCAGATTAGGGTAAAGAGTTTGATTTTTTTCCCAATTGTAATGAGGCTTTTATTTATTTTTTTAAACAATTTAATTAAAGAAACAACCAAGCTTAAGGAACAGAGCATCACTAATCGTGCCGAATTCTCTCTGTTCCCATGGCTGCTTCTGACCATCCACTCTCAGGAAGCCCACAGTTACCAACCACTATTGTCCACCATGGTTGCGCCTCAGAAAAGATGCTTTCCTGAACAAGGATATTGTTATATTGTGTACAGTGTTAACTTTTTTGAAAACCGAGTAATAATACATGTCTTCTTCGGCAGTTGTTTTTGGTATCTCAGCTTTTCGTTTTCTAGATTCATCCATGTGTATGTGTGTAGTTGTCCTACTCACATGTCTAGTGTTCCTCGGTAGGGCTCTTCTTATGGCTCTTCTTTGGGTCGCTTCCCGTTTTTATTATAGCAGATATGATGCTGGGCACATTTGTAAACATGTCCTATTGGGCCTGTCTGCAAGAGTTTCTCTGGTACGTAGAAATAGGAGTAGGATGACCAAGTCATACGTTGTATACTCTTGAAGTCTATACGAGAAAATGTCCAATTATCTTCCAATATGGTCACCAATTTACATTATTCAACAGATTATGAATTCTCATTGTTGTACATGTTCACCAACATAAAATGTATTCCAATTTAAAACACTTTTGCTAGTCTTTTGGGCAAAATTGTGTCTCATGATTTTATTTTGCCTTTGGCTCATTACTAATGAGGATGAGCATTGTTAATTTGTTAATTTGTTTCCATGTTTCTTTTTCTCTGAAATACCTCTATATATTTTTTTCTTGCTTAAAAAATTAAGTTCTTTATCTCTTACTGACTTATATAACTTCTTCCATGTTAGATAATAATCCTTTTTTGGTTTTATGCATTAAAAGTGTCTTTGCCTAATTTGTGACCTGGCTTTTCATTTACTGATAATGTTCTTTCAAAACAGATGTTTGTAATATAGTTACTAAAACTGATTTTCTTTTATGGCTTTTGCTTTTTGTATTTTGTTAACTGAATTTTTCTTTTCTTTTTAAAAAGATTTTATTTATTTATTTGACACAGAGAGAGAGAGAGAGAGAGAGAGAGAGAGATCATAAGGAGGCAGAGAGGCAGGCAGAGGGAGAAGGGAGAAGCAGGCTCCCTGCTAAGCAGAAAGCCTGATGTGGAACTTGATCCCAGGACCCTGAGATCATGACCTGAGCTAAAGGCAGAGGCTTAACCTACTGAGCCACCCAGGCACCCCTGAATTTTTCTTACCTTGAAGTAATAAAGATATTCACATTCCCATCTAAAGTTATAAAGTTTTGCTTTTTGGAATTAATTTTTCAATTTGGTGGAGAGGTATGAGAACTTATTTATTTTTTCTGTAAGTTTAATCCATTGTCAGAACACCATTAACACCATTAGTAATTCATCTTTTCTCCATTGACTAGCTGTGCCTCTTTTGTATATGGTATTTATAACATGTGAAGTCTTTCTGGATACCTTTCTATCATCCCCTTTTCTTAGATGTTTGTTTAATAATTCTCTACACAATTTCAGGGGCATGGTGGTTTTTTGTTGTCTACACAATTTCAGGGGCATGGTGGTTTTTTGTTGTTATTGTTTAGTTTAGTTTTGTTTTTATGGGGGTGCTTAGTGTTTTTTAAGAAGAGATTTTTAAATCTCTTTAAAATTTTAAATTTTTTTCAGCCAGAAGCTTAGTCCGGAGAGCTGGTCCTCGCTACTTGACATCTGTAGCTTATCTAGCTTTAAACCACTTTTACATTTTTAGGGTAAACTCACTTTAGCCACTGCATGTTATCTCTGTTATTTATTTATTTATTTTTTACCCTGCTAGATTTGTATTGTCAATTTTAAAAGGATTTTTACACTCATGTTTACGACTGAGATTGGCCTGTGTTTTCTCATTCAAACTGTTCTTCTCTAGTTATTGTGCCGTAGTCATCCTAGGTTCATAGAATGAGAGTAGCTCCCCCCATTTATACTCTGGGGAGAGTTTTGTGAGATTAGAAGGATTCGTCATTTGAAAGTTTGGTAGAATTTTTCTATGAAATATTCTGGGCCAGATGTTTTCTTTCTGGGAAGATTTTAACATATTGATTTAATTTCTTAATGTTATAGGGTTATTTTGGCATTCTGTTTCTCCTTGAGTCATTTTTGGTAAGTTATATTTTGTGAAAATGTGTCCACTTGCCAAGTATTTAAGTATATTGGCTTGAGGCTGATATTTAAAAGCATTTTCTTTGCTAATGTTCATTTATACCTTCCTTTCTTTTTGTCCTGAGCAATCTCATTAGCACTTTATCTCATTATTCTTTTCAACCAGCTTTATGCTTTGTTTAGCTTCTCTAATATATTTTTTATATCTTTAATATATGATGTATTTATTATTTCTTTCATCTACTCTCCTAGAGTTTATTTTGAGATTCTTTTTGCAATCTCTTTATCTGGAAGGTTCTTTCTTTTGATTTATGTATTTATTTTTATTTTCTTTAAAAGATTTCATTTATTTATTTGAGAGAGAGAGAGAGAAGGAGGAAGAGCAGAGGGAAGGACAAGTAGACCCTGTACTGAGCATGGAGCCCAGGCAGGTCTTGATCCCTGGACCATGAGATTGTGACCTGAGCGAAAATCAAGAGCAGGTCATTTAACTGACTGAGCCAGCAAGGCGCCCCTATCCTTCCTTATCTCTAATAAAATGTTTATAGCTAAAAATTTTCTCTAAGAAATGTTTTGGATTTATTCAACAAGTTTTAAAGTGTTTGTATTAAGTTTAAAATTCTAAATGTGTATTTTAAATATTATTCAGTTTGTACTTTACAATATGATCTCTACATTTACATATGCATTATTTGGAAGCACATTAAAAAATTTCCATATGAATAGTTTTTTCTTAGTTTTATTTTTAATTTGTAAATTAATGGCATTTCTGTCAAGAAACATAATCTGGGGCTTGAAGCTCGGCCGCCATCATGAACGACACAGTAACTCTCCAGACCAGGAAGTTCATGACCAACCGACTACTTTGGTGCAAACAAATGGTCATTGATGTCCTTCATCCTGGAAAGACAACAGTACCTAAGATGGAAATTCAAGAAAAACTAGCCAAAATGTACAAGACCACACCAGATGTCATATTTGTATTTGGGTTCAGAACCCATTTTGGTGGTGGCAAGACAACTGGCTTTAGCATGATTTATGATTCCTTGGATTATGCAAAGAAAAATGAACCCAAACATAGACTTGCAAGACATGGTCTGTATGAGAAGAAAAAGACCTCAAGAAAACAGTGAAAAGAATGCAAGAACAGAATGAAGAAAGTCAGGGGGACTGCAAAGCCAATGCTGGTGCTGGCAAAAAGTGAGCTGCAGATTGGACAACAAAAGGAGTAAAGATGCTGCCGTGGCTCTATCTGTGGGGATTGTGCAGATTTTTCATGAGGGGATTAATAAACTAAGAATGTTAAAAAAAAAAAAAAAAGAAACATAATCTGGATATAGCAAATCTGTTTACATTTTCTTAAGAGCTTTGTATATAATACTTTAAAAAATGCTCTGATGTATATAGAGTATACAGAAAATGTATACTTTAATTATTAAGTACCCAGTTTCTATCTATTTGTCTATTAATTTATTTACCTCAAGCCTGTAAACTGTGTTGTTTAAATTCTTTGTGTTTTTACTATTTGGGGGTCATGTCAAGTTTTTCCCACCATGATAGTGAATATGTCTGTTTCTCTTCATATGTTTTTACAATTTAAACTTTTATATTTGAGGTAGTAGGGGACAGAAAATTTGGTAATTTGAAATTTTTTATCACCAGGAAGCAACTCTTTCATTCTCCAATAAATAATCTTATGTAAGCATTGATTTTATTTGAAATTAATATAACGACACCTGCTTTCTTTTGGTTACTGGTTTAGTATTTTCCCCCTTTTTTTATATTATTAATACACAATGTATTGTTTGTTCCAAGGGTACAGGTCTGTGAATCATCAGTCTTAAAAAGTTCACAGCACTCACTATAGCATATACCCTCCCCAATGTCCATCACCCAGCCACCCCATCCTTCCCACTTCTTCTCCTCCAGCAATCCTCAGTTTGTTTCCTAAGATTAAGAGTCTCTAATGGTTTGTCTTCTCTGGTTTCCTCTTGTTTCATTTTTCCCTCCCTTCCACTGTGATCCTCTGTCTTGTTTCTCAATTCTTCATATCAGTGAGATCATATGATAATTGTCTGTCTCTGATTGACTTATTTGCTTGGCCTAACACCGTCTAGTTCCATTCACGTCATTGCAAATGGCAAAATTTCATTTCTTTTGATGGCTGCATAGTATTCCATTGTATATATATACACCACTTCTTATTTATCCATTCATCTGTTGATGGGCATCTAGGCTCTTTCCATTGTTTGGCTATTGTAGACATTGCTGCTATAAACATTCAGGTGCATGTGCCCCTTCGGATCACTACATTTGTATCTTTAGGGTAAATACCCAGTAGTGCAATTGCTGGGTCATAGGATAGCTCTATTTTCAACTTTTTGAGGAATCCCCATACTGTTTTCCAGAGTGGCTGCACCTTGCTTGCATTCCCACGAGCAGTGTAAGAGGGTTCCCCTTTCTCCACATCCTCACCAACACTTGTCATTTCCTGACTGGTTAATTTTAGCCATTCTGACTGGTGTGAGGTGGTATCTCACCTGTGGTTTTGATTTGTATTTCCCTGATGCCGAGTGCAGTGAAGCACTTTTTCATGAGTCTGTTGGCCATCTGGATGTCTTCTTTGCAGAAATATCTGTTCATCTGCCCACTTCTTGACTAGATTATTTATTCTTTGGGTGTTGAGTTTGATAAGTTCTTTATAGATTTCGGATACTAACCCTTTATGTGATATGTCATTTGCAAACATCTTCTCCCATTCTGTTGATTGTCTTTGGTTTTGTTGACTGTATCCTTTGCTGTGCAAAAGCATTTGATCTTGATGAAGTCTCAATAGTTCATTTTTGCCTTGTTTCCTTTGCCTTTGGGGATGTTTCTAGGAAGAAGTTGCCACAGATGAGGTAAAAGAGGTTGCATCCTGAGTTTCTCCTCAAGAATTTTGATGGATTTCTCCCTCACATTGAGGTCTTTCATCCATTTTGAGTCTATTTTCATGTGTGATGTAAGGAAATGGTCCAGTTTCATTCTTCTGCATGTGGCTGTCCAATTTTCCCAACACCATTTGTTGAAGAGACTTGTCTTTTTTCCACTGGACATTCTTTCCTGCGTTGTTGAAGATTAGTTGACCATAGAGTTGAGGGTCTATTTCTGGGCTCTCTATTCTGTTCGATTGATCTATGTATCTGTTTTTGTGCTAGTACCATACCGTCTTGATGATTACAGCTTTAATAGAACTTGAAGTCTAGAATTGTGATGCCACCAACTTTGGCTTTCTTTTTCAACATTCCTCTGCTATTTGGGTTTTTTTCTGGTTCCATATAAATTTTAGGATTAATTGTTCCATTTCTTTGAAAAAAGTTGATGGTATTTTGATAGGGATTGCATTAAATGTGTAGATTGCTTTAGGTAGCATAGACATTTTCAAAATATTTGTTTTTCCAATCCATGAGCATAGAACGTTTTTCCATTTCTTTGGGTCTTCTTCAATTTCTTTAATGAGTACTCTATAGTTTTCTGAGTACAGAAACTTTGCCTCTTTGGTCAGATTTATTCCTAGGTAACTTATGGTTTTGGGATCAACTTCTTAATTTCCCTTTCTTCTGTCTTGTTGTTGGTATATAGAAATGCAACTCGAGGTGCCTGGGTGGCTCAGTGGGTTAAGCCTCTGCCTTCAGAACCTGGGCTTTTGGGATCGAGCCCTGCATCAGTCTCTCTGCTCAGCAGGGAGCCTGCTTCCCTTCCTCTCTCTTTGTCTGCCTCTCTGCCTTCTTGTGATCTCTGTCTGTCAAATAAATAAATAAACTTAAAAAAAAAAGAAATGCAACTGATTTCTGTGCACTGATTTTATATTCTGATGCTTTACTGAATTCCTGGATGAGTTCTAGCAGTTTTGGAGTGGAGTCTTTGGGTTTTCCACATAAAGTATCATATCATCTGCAAAGAGTGAGAGTTTGACTTCTTTTTTGCAGATTCAGATGACTTTTATTTGTTTTTGTTGTCTATTTGCTGAGCCTAGGACTTCTAGTACTATACTGAATAGCAGTGGTGATAGTGGACAGCACTACCATCTTCCTGACCTTAGAGGAAAAGCTCTCAGTTTTTCCCCATTGAGAATGATATTTGCTGTGGGTTTTTCACAGATGGCTTTTATGATACTGAGGGATGTACCTTTATCCCTACATTGTGAAGAGTTTTGATCACAAAAGAATGCTCTACTTTTTCAAATGCTTTTTCAGTGTCTATTGAGAGTATCATATGGTTTTTATTCTTTCTTTTATTAATGTATTGTATCACAATGATTTGCGGATGTTGAACCAATCTTGCAGCCCAGGAATAAATCCCACTTGATCGTGGTGAATAATCCTTTTAATGTACTGTTGAATCTTATTGGCTAGTATTTTGGTGAAGATTTTTGCATCCATGTTCATCAGGGATATTGGTCTGTAATTCTCCTTTTTGATGGGGTCTTTGTCTGGTTTAGGGATCAAGGTAATGCTGGCCTCATAAAATGAGTTTGGAAGTTTTCTTTCCATTTCTATTTCTTGGAAAAGTTTCAGGAGAATAGGTATTAATTCTTCTTTAAATGTCCGGTAGAATTCCTTTGAGATTCCATCTGGTCCAGGACTCTTGGTTTTTTTTTGGGGGGGGGGGTAGATTTTTGATTACTGCTTCAATCTCCTTACTGGTTGTGGGTCTGTTCAGGTTTTCCATTTCTTCCTGGTTCAGTTTTGGTAGTGTATATGTCTCTAGGAATGCATCCATTTATTCCAGATTGTCAAATTTGCTGGAATATGATTGCTCATAATATGTTCCTATAATTATTTGTATTTCTTTGGTGTTGGTTGTGATCTCTTCTCTTTCATTCCTGATTTTATTAATTTGGGTCATTTCTCTTTTCTATTTGCTAACTCTGGCCAGGGGCTTATCAATCTTATTAATTCTTTCAAAGAACCAGTTCCTAGTTTTGTTTATCTGTTCTACTGTTCTTTTGGCTTCTATTTCATTGATTTCTGCTCTGATCTTTATTATTTCTCTTCTCCCACTGGGGTTAACCTTTATTTGCTGTACTTTCTCCAGCTCCTTTAGGTGTAGGGTTAGGTTGTGTATTTGAGACCTTTCTTATTTCTTGAGGAAGGCTTGTATTGTTATATGCTTTCCTCTCAGGACCACCTTTGCTGCATCCCAAAGATTATGAGAAGTTGTGTTTTCATTTTCATTTGTTTCCATGAATTTTTAAAATTCTTTAATTTCTGGTTGACTCATTCATTCTATAATGGTCATTAGCCTCCATGTATTTGAGTTCTTTCTAAAGTTCCTCTTGTGGTTGAGTTCTAGTTTCAAAGCATTGTGGTCTGAAAATATGCACGGAATGATCCCAATCTTTTGATACTGGCCAAGACTGGATTTGTGACCCAGGATATGATCTATTCTGGAGAATGTTCCATGTGAACTAAGGAATGTGTATTCTGTTGTGTTGGGATGGAATGTTCTGAATATATCTGTGATGCCCATCTGGCCCAGTGTGTCATTTAAAATCTTTATTTCCTTTTTAATCTTTTGCTTAGGTGATCTGTCCATTTTCATGAGGGGGGGGGTCTTAAAGTCCCTTACTATCATTGTATTATTGTTGATGTGTTTCTTTGATTTTTGTTATTAGTTGATTTATATGGTTGGCTACTCCCATGTTAGGGGTATAGATATTTAAAATTGTTAGTTCTTCTTGTTGGACAGACCCTTTAAATATGATATGGTGTCCTTCCTCATCTCTTATTATAGTATTTGGCTTAAAATCTAGTTTGTCTTATTTAAGGATTGGCACCCTACCTTTCTTTTGATGTCCATTAGCATGGTAAATTATTTTCCACCCCTTTCTTTAAATCTGGAGGTGTCCTTGGGTCTAAAATGAGTTTCTTGTAGACAATGTATCAATGGGTCTTGGGTTTTTTTTTTTTTTAAATCCATTCTGATATGTGTCTTTTTATTGGGACATTTAGCCCATTTATGTTCAGGGTAACTATTGAAAGAGATGAATTTAGTGCCATTGTATTGCCTGTAAGGCGACTGTTACTGTATATTGTCTCTGTTCCCAAAAGTCTATGCAATCTATGTTTCTTTTAGTCTCTCTCTTTGCTTAAAGGGTCCCTTTCAATATTTCCTGTAGGGATGGTTTGGTGTTTGCAAATTCATTTAGTTTTTGTTTGTCCTGAAAGCCTTTTATTTCTCCTTTTATTTTCAATGACAGCCTAGCTAGTATTCTTGGTTGCGTATTTTTCTCACTTAGTGCTCTGAATGCATCATGCCAGTTCTTTCTGGCCTACCAGGTCTCTATAGTTAGGTCTGCTGCAAATCCAATATTCCTACCATTGTAGGTTACAGACCTCTTGTATGGAGATGCTTTCAGGATTGTATCTTTGTCTCTGAGACTTACAAGTTTTACTATTAGTTGACGGGGTGTTGACCTATTTTTATTGATTTTGAGGGGAGTTGTCTGTGCATCTTGGATTTTGATGCCTGTTTTCTTCTCAAATTAGGTAAGTTCTCTGCTATAATTTGCTCCAGTATTCCTTCTGCCCCTCTCTTTCTTTTTCTGGGATTTCAATTATTCTATATTATTTCATCTTATGGTATCATTTATCTCCTGAATTCTCCCCCCGTGATTCAGTAGTTGCTTATCTCTCTTTTTCTCAGCTTCTTTATCTTCATCATTTGGTTTTCCATACCACTTATTCTCTACTCTGCCTCATTTATCCTAGCAATAGGAGCCTCCATTTTTTATTGCATCTCATTAATAGCTTTTTTGATTTCAAGTTGGTTAGATTTTAGTTATTTTATTTCTCCAGAAAACAGTTCTCTAGTATCTTCTGTGGTTTTTTTGAAGCCCAGCTAGCATCTTTCTAATAGTCATTCTGAACTCCAGTTCTGACATAGTTCTAGTGTCCATATTGATTAGGTCCCAAGCAATTGATACTTCCTCTTGTTCTTTTTTGGAGAGTGAGTTTTTATGCCTTGTCATTTTGTCCAGAGAAGAATAGATGAATGAGAGAACAAGATGTTAAAATGGTTTAACAATGACTCCAGAAAAATATACACTAACAAAATCAGAAGAGACCTGAAACAGGGTGTGGGGAGAAGAAAGGGGGAAAAAAAAAGTATGATTAGACTGGTGAATAAAGAGGCAAGGGAGAGTCATGACCATTCCGTACCAGCCCATGTCGGCCAGCTCTCCAGTCATCTGCCCGGGCGGCCAAGATCGGTGCAGCGACGCTGCGGGCTACCCCCATGCCACCCATGACCTGGAGGGACCACCTCTAGATGCCTACTCGATTCAAGGACAACACACCATTTCTCCGCTCAATCTGGCCAAGCTGAACCAGGTGGCAAGACAACAGTCTCACTTTGCCATGATGCACGGTGGGACCGGATTCGCCGGAATTGACTCCAGCTCTCCAGAGGTGAAAGGCAAGTTTGGATGCATCTACTCAAACCACCTATGAACTCACCATTCCAAATAACTTAATTGACTGCATAATCGGGTGCCAAGGCGCCAACATTAATGAGATCTGCCAGATGTCCAGGGCCCAGATCAAAATTGCCAATCCCGTGGAAGGCTCCTCTGGTAGGCAGGTTATTATCACTGGTTCTGCTGCCAGTATTAGTCTGGCCTAGTGTCTAATCAATGCCAGGCTTTCCTCCGAGAAGGGCATGGGGTGCAGCTAGAACAGTGTAGGTTCACTTAAAACCCCTTTCTGCTGTTTTCCCATGATCCAACTGTGTAATTTCTGGTCAGTGATTCCAGGTTTTAAATAATTTGTAAGCGTTCAGTTTCTACACAACTTTATCATCCGTTAAGAATTTAAAAATCACATTCTCTGTTCAGCTGTTGATGCTGGGATCCATATTTAGTTTTATAAGCTTTTCCCTGTTTTTAGTTTTGTTTGGGTTTTTGGCTCATGAATTTTATTTCTGTTTGTCGATAAGAAATGTAAGAGTGGAATGTTAATAAATTTCAGTTTAGTTCTGTAAAAATTAAAAAATGGATTGGTTAAAAAATGCTTCATATTTGAAAAAGCTGGGACTACTATCTTAAACTCTTTGTTGGTGGCTTTTTTCCCCTTCCCTTTTAGTATTAGGCCTTTGTAGGAAGAAGGGTGGGCCCATCCTTGGTGTTCTCTAGCCATTTTCACCTATTGGTAAGATTCCATTCCCTTTCTATCCCAACAAAGGAACACGGCAGGCTGGGCCTGCTTTGGGGTATTAAAAAAAAACAAAAAACAACAACAACAACAACAACAAAAACATGGTGAAAGGTGAAGGACTGTAAAGATGAAAATTTAAAAAAGGAATTGAGAAGATAAGAAGTTGGTTGAAAAAGAAAATAAAAAGGAGAGAAGGTGAACAGGCTGGAGACTAGAATAAAGCCGAAAGCTAGATTTATGGTACATTTTGGTTTGTTAGAGGAAACTGTATCCCAGAATTTTAAGGAAAGAATAACTTATATGTATACAAAAAGTAACTTTAAATACAATGAAGGGATAGAATAGATTTTGAAATAGGTATTGATAAGATAAAATAGTTAAAATAGGAAATAGGAAAAATTAAAAAAATAGAACAAGTAAAAAATAATGAAAAATTTAAAAATTTAACTGTGAAAGACTAAAGAATGATGGGGAAAAAAGCTGCGAATTCTATGTGCTGTATTCCCCTAGCTTTGAAGTTTTGCAGTTCTCATTGATCAGTAAACTTGGTCTTGGCTGCATGTTCTTGCTGATCTTCTGGGGGAGGGGCTGTTGCAGGGATTCTCAAATGCCTTTGCCAGAGGCGGAATTGCAATGCCTTTGCTAGGGGCCAGGCTAAGTAATCTGCATGGTTTTGGTCTCTGGAGCTTTTGTTCCCTGAATGCTTTCCATAGAGCTTTGGAGGATGGCAATGAAGATGGTGGCCTCCCAATCTCCGGCCCAGAGGAGCTGAAATCTTGGGGCCCAATCCTCATTGTGCCCTCAGAGAAAAGCAGTCAATCCCTCCCGTCTCCCTGGTCTTTGGCCGCACTCTGAGCTCACCCAACCTGTTACCATGCATTTCTATTTCTGGTGCATGCCCCAGTTTGGAGTCTCCAAACCCAACAGATTCCTGCCACATTGCTTCTCCCAGAGGAAGAAGGTGAGTCTCCTGGACCTGCCACTTGTGGGGTCCCTGCTCAAAGAATAGTGGTCCAACTGTGTCTTGAATCACGGTTTAAGGTAACCCCAAGCTGAGAGTTCACTCCTTGGTTCTGTCTCCACAGCCAGCTTCCCTGCTCTGATACCTGGGAGCTCTGCCACTTCAGACACCCCTGGTCTTTCTGTGACATGAAGGGTCCTGAGACCGTACTGTTGCCATGAGGAGTCCACCCTCCCCTTAGCCACTGGAGCAACGTCCCTTCTTGGAGCAAACTTTTAGAAGTTCCAATTTTGTGCTCTGCTGCTCTCTCACTTGCCAGGAGCCTGCCCCACCCCCGCAGTCTATCTTCCCATATATTGCCTCAGATTCACTTCTCAACACGTCCTACCTTCCAGAAAGTGGTTGTGTTTCTGTTCATAGAATTGCTGCTCTTCTTCTCTTCAAACTTCTGTTGAGTTTGTAGGCGTTCAGAATGGTTTGATAACTACTTAGCTGAATTCCTGGGACCAGATAAAATTTAGGTCTCATACTCCCCTGCCATCTTGTTCCTCTCCCCACTACTTTTTTTCTATCCTTTTGCATTTGTTATGTAGTACACTAGGATTTCTTCCCATGATCTTTCAGATGTCTATTTTCCCTAAAGTCAACAGTTATCTTTAAAAAATTTTTGTTTGGTTTAATACAATGTGTCATTTGCACACAACTCAACTCTCACAATTAACCAAATCACCTGTAAACAGATTAGACACACATTTCCCACTTTTTGGAGCCCTCTTTCTTGGAAGCCTCAGACCTGTTTTAGAATGTGCTGATTACCCTCCCGGTCCACTCCTGTCATTGAAAGTTTAGGACCTTCTTTCACCATCATCTTGTGAATTTCTTTTGCTTCTTTCTTAAGTTAGAAACTGTTTCATGGATTCAATTTCTGCCTAGCTTTTGACAATCCTCATTGATTTTGAGATAAAAGGGGAGATGATTGAATTTGCCCCTAGAGATTCACTCTCCATACTTTTCTACTCTACTTTGGCCCTAGGAGGCTACTTTCATGCACTGCATCAACTTCTTGCCCTCTGGTTTCTAAATGGTATATGCTAGTGGGAAGCATGAGCAAGAGCTCAGAGGGGAATAATGTCAAAGCTGGCTTCCTTTCTTCCTAATCTCCATTGGTTGCCTATGTTCCTTTACTGAAGTTCATAAGCTCCTCTCCACAGCCTTTACCAAAGTTAAAGCTATTCTTTTGGAGTTCTAGTAAACACTGCCTCCCATGGTCATTAGGGCAAAGGGGCTGGTAATTGTTCTGTATCATTTTTAGGATAGGAATGCTTCACTACATCTAGCTGCATGCCTGCCTGAGCCATGATTTCACTACTTTTCAGTGTTCCTGCTGGCAAACTGATGGATGATATAGGCTTTACTGGTTTCCTGAGAAAGTGTGCATGGGAAGTAAACATTTTACATATTGAATGTTTAAAATATTTTATCCTACCCTCACAGTAGAATAATAGTTTGATTTTTACATAATTCTGGGTTTCAGTTTTTCTTCAGAATATTGAAAACTTATTTCACTGTTTTCTTGGTTTCAATATTTCTTTTAGGAGGTAAATTCTTAAGATCTCCATCCTCCATGTATAGAAATTTCATAATGTGAGGTATTGCTGTCAATCTTCATTTTTTTGGATGGTGACTTTCAATTGCAGAATTAGAATTTTAATTCTGAAAATTTTAAATTCTCTGTTTACTCTGGATTAGCTTCTCTGAGTTTTATTTTTATCTTTGCTCTGTTATTTTTCATGTTGTCCTTCCACTCAATTTTCTGGTAGGTTGCCTCATTTATCTTCCAAGCATTTCATTTCTGTTATCATGATTTTAATTTCCAAGAGCTCTTTCTGATGCTCTCCATGAGCTCTTTCCGATTTTGTCACTATTCTTTTTCATAGCATCCAGTTCTTGTCTCATGGATGCGATATAGTTTCTTGTCTTTCTGAGAATAGTAGGTTTTTAAAACACTCATTATCTTGCATTATCTGTTTTTTCCAAGTTGTTTTTATTTCTGCTTTTGGAGGACTCTGTCTTTCCTGCTTGAGACCTTTGTGCTCTAGTGATCTTGAACATGACAGCTAGTTGTTAATCCTAAGTACGGAACACTATGTTGTTGATTGGAAGCTCTGATCACATGGCTGGAATTTGTTGACTGGGAGTTTTCCTGTAGAATTGACTAGTCTTGCCACTTCTCTGAAAGTCTCCCTAGGTTCTTTTGTTATTTCGTTAAGATTCTATAAAGAATAACTTGTAAACATGCTATCTTCTGTGTCTTACTCTTTTTTCTGTGTTCATGTTTTCCATTTCCATTTCTCTTTATGTTGCATACCAAGTAAATTTATACAGTTCAGATAAGTTTACTATTGTTTCAGTTTTTAATCCACTGAGTGTTTTTTCTTTCAATAAAATAATTATATCTAGTTCCAAAAGATTTAAAGAAGTCTGCCTGATCATTTTCTTAGTTTTGTATTCCTTACTAGCTTTATAGTCTGTATTCATTTTGAAATATTTCATAAATTTTGATTTTGCATTCTGAATTTTATAATTTTAAGTTTAGTGGTCCTTGAGGGGCTCTGATTTTTGTCCTTTCTTTGCTTACTTTTCCTTGAATGTATGGAAATTTATTACTGAATTTTGGTTGAACATGAGCTGTGGAAACATTGGGGATAATTTTCTTCAGAAAACAGGTGAGTTTTACACAAACAACCTGTTAACATTTTAATTACAGTTTGTGAGCTTAGATTTCCCAGAATGCAGGTTGTGTTGTATTTGAAGTCTAGATCTGTAGGAGAGCAGACTTATGATTGTAAATTTATAGTGAGAATCATTATTATTTTATCTCATTTGCAGCAGAAGGAAAAAGACATGTTTCTTTGTAGGCAACTTTGTCAGTCAGAATAGGGTAATTAATACTGGGTACCAAACAACTCCAACAAACAGCTACCAGTGACTTACACCACACTCTCAGTGACTTAAACTATAAAAGTGTTTTTTTGTTTTTGTTTTTTGTTTTTTTTTAATGTAAAGTCTGATATGGATTCAAGAAGCTCTTCAGGGCGAATTGTCTTCCATACAATGGCTTAGATCATATACTACTTCAATTCTGTAGTATTTCCAACTTAATATGATGCATTAGAATTAATGCTTTAGAATTTACCACAGCAGAGGAAGAGAGTTTGTGGAATTAAGCGCGAGAGTTTTTTTTTTTTTTTTTTTTTTTTTCTATATAAGTTTTTGATTTTGATCTATACAGGTTTTATTTTGATCTTTTTTTTTTTTTTTTTTTTTTTTAATTTTTTATTTTTTATAAACATATATTTTTTATATACATATATTTTTATCCCCAGGTCTGTGAATCACCAGGTTTACACACTTCACAGCACTCACCAAATCACATACCCTCCCCAATGTCCATAATCCCACCCCCTTCTCCCCAACCCCCTCCCCCCGGCAACCACAAGCGCGAGAGTTTTACGTGAAAATGGCATGTGTCACTTTCACTCCTAGACTATTGGCCTAAGCTGTTTTCAACCACCAACAAGAGACCAAGGGAAACTTGGTCCAACACAGGGAGGAGAGCTAGAAGTATTTGTGAGTACCAGTAATAACTGTCACACAGTCCTTTAACTGGCACTGCATTCTTTTTCATCTCTTTTGATTGTTTTAGCTTAATGCTGAGGGCTGAGGTCTCGGATTTAGCTCCCTGACCCTGTATAGGCCTATAGCTTAATCTCCTGTTTGTGGCATGCAAATGTTAATCCCCTAAATTCTATGTTGTTCGTATCAGTATTTGGCCCAGGGCTGCTTTTGGTTTTATATTCATTTATTGCTCACTCCTTTGTGTTTCGATTCACTACTTTTTTTCTTTGGGAATTGGGGATTGAGGGAAATCTTTGGGGAGTTCCTTTATCTTCCTGCTAGCTCCACAATTAATTTAAAAATATGCTCATGGTTATTTATCCAGAATGTATTTGAGTTTTGTCAGGGGCACTTTTGAGAATATCTACTTTGTATTACTTCAAGAAGCAGTTCAAAAAAATTATTTCCAACTGAAAAATGACAAAAGCATTTGAGACCAGTAGCAGGTTTCTAATTTTGTAAGTTAATGAGGACCCTGACATTGCTCTCTGGTTATACATAACGTGCTGTTGGAGTAATTGGGTTTCTCTTAGATTGACTTTTGTATCATGTAGTATTATGTTCTATGTTTAGTTTTAATGTGATATATTTTTTTATTGAGTATAAAAATACAGTCATGACAAAGCACTTATAAGGAGCTGGGAAGAACATGTCATTCTACACGTGCAATCTTTAGGTTTTGGAACTGTCTTGTAAAAACAAACAAACAAACAAAAAAACTCGTCAAAAAATCAAAGATCAACTTGTATCGGAGAAACTTAAAATCAAGGAGCCAATATTTACATGTTCAATAAAGCTTTGATTTTGCTAATACTGCTTCCACTGCTCAGCTGGGACAAAATAGATTCACAGGGGAATCGGATAGAGGTCTTTCTGTGGCAGACTCAGGTCACCCACTGGCTCTTCCTTCGTCAAAGCAGAACCCATGTTCTCACCCACATCTCTCGACTTTGATGGTAGCCACTCTTTCTCCATTCTGTGTCAGTTATTGTCCCCTTCTCCCAATCCTGCCCCAGGATGGAGACAGCACATTCTCTGGCACTTCTTTTCGTTTCCGCTCCCATATGAGAGTTCATGTGTCCTTTCTCATATAAATGGCTTTATGGAGGGAAGAGAAATGTAAGTAGACATAGAGACATTCAAAAAACTTTATAATCCAACGTTCTGATTGTTTTGGTCACTGACATCCTTTCTGAGCAGGGAATTGTGTTCTAGAGAGTTCTCTCTGTCCATCTGTTAGGGAAGCACTTACCAATGTAGCTTTCCTTTGGACGTGATATAATCTTTCTCCCTGGAATATCCCCCGCTTCCTGGAAAGTGTGCCCAAAGCTGCCAGCAAAGTTTAGGTGATATATTCACATTTCTGAAGGTCAGAAAATTAATTGGGAGTCATACCCATTCCACAGGAGCTCTTTCCCTTAAATAGTTTTTTGGGGGGGGCCCGGGGCAGGGAGCGAGGGAGATGTTTGGAAAGCCCAAAGGCATAGCACTAAAAAACAGGACAAGTTACTTCAGGCTCTGAATGGGGCTTAGAAATTGACCATACACACAAGCAAAAAATAAGGAAAACATCTGGGAAATACTGCAACATGGGGAATTGATAATTAGCAGCCTATATCTTGAATAATTATTTAACAAATATAAAGGCAACGTGATCTGCCAGTCTTAGCACCATATCAGGCCATAAGAACACAAAAGTAAATATATACATGGTCACTGCTCATGGAGATTATACCCTCACAAGTAAGACAAAGGTTAAACCAGTTATTTAAGTACATGGTTAATGAGAGTAGTTTAAGTAGTAGGAATAAACACCACTATCTTTTCCTCTCCTTTGCCTTTTGTGGTCCTCAGATTTTCATTTGTTTATTGAAATCTTTTCCAGTCTCACGGGGGGTTTTCCTTTCTAAATGGTGTGATTGCTTTGATAGAATTCAAGGTCATGTTTGGTGCATGTATTTATGTAATAAATATGTAACAGCCCTGTACCTAGTATTACTTCAATCCTGTCCCATACCAGAGATGTCTATCCCTGTGTCCCTAAGGGAAAATATATATGTGCAGAAAAATGACTAACAAGTGGAACAAGAAGAAAATTTGTTTTTTAGCTGGGACTTTGGCCCCAAGCCAGAGTGTATAACTTCACAAAACTGACCTGAACCACATATCTTGTCACCCTCCTGGGCATAAAACTATGCAACTTGGGGGAAATGTCTGGGTATTGATTGCATCACAGTCAAAACACCCTGATTCAAAAAACCCTTGAAAAATAATGTAAGCTTCTGCTGAAGGTTCTAAAAGACATAGGAAAAGGTTGAATTACCTCAACTCATGCAGTGTCCTAAGATTCCTCACCTCTCTATCTCACTCCAGTTCTTTATAGTGGGTAAGCAGCCCTATTCTTGCTTCTCCCTCTTCTCATTTATTTCTAACCCTTTAGAACTATGAAGCCTGACTGCAATGGCCCAAGTCCTCCCTCCTTTTCCTCCTTTTCCTCTCTGCCCATCTAGATGAACTCTTTTGCCCTTCTTTGTATAAACCCATTTAGCAATTTAACATTTCTCTGTCAGCATGGCTCAGGTAATATTGGTCTGGTGCCCCTGCCAGGCTTTTCCACAATCTCTTTGCAAAGTCAGGCTTAGTCTTCCAGCTATTGGCTCTTGCATAAGATCTAGGAGACAAATGAGAAGGATGGGCTGCTATTCTGGAAGAACAGTGGTAGCTGCAGGTAGTTGGATAAGCAGAGGCAAGTTCTTGGCAACCACACACTTTGACAGCTGAACTCACTGGTGGTCACTTGCCCAGTAATTGCTGAGATTTGCTACAGCTTTCTGGGCCAGGTCCAGCAGCCCTGAACCTAATCTTTGCTCTCCCAGCCCCTCTGGTGGAAGTGAAACCTTAGTTCTCTCTATGAAAGCTCTCCTTACTTGAAATTTCTGGAGTGAGGCGCTGTGACATCTGGTTTACGTGGACAGTCCCATTTATATCCTCGATACTCACTAAAATTAATGCCTCTGTTTGCTCTTAAAGTGTTCCAGAGCGAGTAATAATTATGTGATGGCTTTGCCTAGCAAGGTTCCTGTTTCTCTGATGGAATCCTGTCCACTGCACCAGCCTTGTATAATTCTCTCTTGCCATTGACTTGAGATATGACAAAGAGGCTAGTCCTATGGAGGGCAAGTCTGTGGATGCTTCCTTATGGTCTCTATCATACTTCAAATGAGGTATCCCCAAATGGAAACCTGAAGCATCCTCTGGGTACAGCCCACTTTTGCCTCTGGCCCTGGGTCTTTCCTGGGTGCAACAGGGGCCACCCCTCAAAGAAATGCCACAGAGCCTTTTTATCAGAGAAAGAGAGCCCACACCCATGTATGCTTGAAAACTGCGGTGTTCCTTCTACTGCTAGAAAACAAGGCTCAGTGACAGGTCTTTGAACTTGAGATCAGATCAGATCTCCCTTTTGTAGAGAGGAATGAGTTAGATGAATGAGATGGTCTTCCCTCAAGTATAGTTTCATGTGGAACTGTTTCCCTCTTTGCTCACAAGCAATGAAATAGCAGCAGGATACTCCTGTTTGGCACAATAATTTCAGTGTTGAATGATGTGCTCTAGATGCTATGTGCTACGAAGCTCCTCATTTGTAAGCAAGGAAGAGAAAATTAAGGGACCATCCTCACAGCTACTCTTAATCTTCAAGACCTCTTTGAACTAGATTTTAGGGAGAGACAGAGAAGGAAGACACTGAAAAATAACACCAAAGGAAAAACATGGCTTCATTGTGAAGCCAGGGCACCACAGCTGGCCCAGTGGGGTTCTCTGGAGAGCCCTTGGCCTCAGGAGTCACAGCTGGTCTGCATGCTAGATGACAAGAAGAGGGTCTTGGCTCTGTAGCAGATATATGTGTACAAGATAGGTTTTCCCCTTGGACCCCCAAATGCTTCATTCATAGTAAATGAGCACTTTGCCATTCTCCTGAGCTTATCCTCCACAACCTCTGCTTCCAAGTCTTGAAACATAGAGACCAAATGAATATGAGTATTAGAGGCTGTGGAGTGTGTCTACTGAAATAGCACTATTTCATTTCCTCAACAAGAGAACAGCATTTAATGGGAAAAACAGAAATGACAAGGAAAACAATGATTATAAAAGGAAGGTAGCAGAAGGAACATTCTAGGATGTGCAGTAAGAGAGCCTTCCCTTGTTTGGAACAATGGGAACCTGGTCGAGGATAGGATTTGTCATAAAGAGCGATACCGTCATTTTTTCTTTACACAGAGCTGTATGTTCCTGTCACTTTTGGGAACAGTAGTACTGAAAGGTTCATATTTCCCCACCACAGAAGGAAAATAACTTTTGTATGTTGCTGTTTTTAATTCTCAGTTAATTCTGAGTCTACTCAATTCAGATTGAGGGGAAGCTGGGAAGTGAGCTAAATCAGCACCAAGGCTAGTTTGGGTAACTCAGGGTCTCAGTCTTGACTGTCTTTCATTAACTGGGTATTGCACGTTAAACCACAGCATATCCCTCATACGCTTTGAAATATTTATTGTGATGGTTGCATAGTTATACTAAATATCATTGGCTTATCAAAAATATTTATCGCGATGGTTGCATAGTTATACTAAATATCATTGGTTTATACACTTTGAATAGGTGACTATACAGTATCTGAATACTGAGTTATATATCAATAAGATTGTGATAAAAATCAACAGCTTTATTGAGTGCCCAATATATGGCCAGCAGGTTTCATTCACGTGTCTCACATTTGTGAGAAAAATTTAAATTCCTGAAAAAGCTGTGTGATATTTATCCCCATTTCTCAGATGAGGAAATGGAAGTAAAGTGGGGTTAAGCAAATTTCCCAGTCACCAGGTCGTAAACTGGGAAGCTGATATTTGAACCCACATCTGTTTGAAATGAAATCCTGTGCCTTTTATCACTCTGTACTCATGCCTCCCATTAAGGCCATTTGTGAAAGTCAATACAAGATTCAAATTCAGTGACCAAGTCATCAGATTACTGTGGTTGTGTGTGTGTGTGTGTGTGTGTGTGTGTGTGTGTGTGTGTGTGTGTGTGTTTAACCACCTAGCCAGACAGTCATAAAAAAGGAGTTGCTCTTTAGCTTATGATCTTGGCCAGGGTTTGGATGCACATTGTGAAGTAGTTGCCTTACTTGGGGGAGTCCTTCCATCTTCAGCAAGAAACAAGCACTTTTTATAAAGGGTGACTCACTTACATTCCCTCTCGTAGAGTAAAGATAGAGGCAACAGGTTCTAAGTTAGCCTGTCTGGAAAAAGTGGTAGAAGACTGATCTTTAAAAACCAAAGCTCTTCTCTTTAGGGACAGATATAGTTAGTGGCTAGTGGTAACTACCAAGAATCAAAGTAAACTGAACTACGAGTCAGGGGCATCCCAGGCAAAAGAAGAGCATGTGCAAAGACCCAGGCATGTAAAGGTAGGTACTTGGTCGTGTGTTGAGTGTGGAAACACAGCCCAGATGAACCAGAATGTCCTCAGTGGGCTCTAACATGCTTACAGTTGGGCTTGGAGGTTTGGGATTCTGGGCAGGTGTAGTGGGACATGAGCCCGAAAAGGAAAGCTTGAACAGGATTAAGAAAAGCCTTGTATATGCACAACCTATTTGGGAGATTCATTTGAGGTAACAAAGAGCAATTGGAACTTTTTATTTTTCTTTTAAAAATTTTTATTGTGGCCAAATACACAGAAAATAAATGTACCACTTTAATGACTTTTAAGTGGTCAATGAATAACATTAAATACAGTCATAATGTTTTGAAACCATCACCACTGTCTGTATGCAGGGCTCCTTTAATCTTGTAAAACTGAAACTCCACATCCTTTAAACACTAACTGCCATTTTGAATGTCTCCCCAGTCCCTGGCAACCACAATTCTACTTTCTGTCTCCATGAGTTTGACTATTCTCAGTACCTGATGTAAGTGAAATCATACAATATTCATCTTTTCATGACTGGCTTATTTCACTTGGCATAAAGTCCTCAGGATGTTTCAGCAAATGTCAAAATTTCCTCAATTTTTTAAAGGCTGACTCATATTTACTTCATCATATGTAGATGCCGTGTTTTGCTTAGCCATTCATCCATTGATGGACACTTGGGTTGCTTCCATGCTTTAGCTATTGTGAATAATACTGCTGTAAACAGGTATTCAAAGATGTCTTTGGGACTCTGCTTTTAATTATTTTGGGTATATACAAAGAAGTGAACCTGCTGGATCATGTGTAATTCTATTTTTAATGTTTGGAGGAATGACCATGCTGTTTTCTACAACAGCTACATCACTTTATGTTCCCACCAACAGTGCACAAGGCTCCGGCTTCTCCAGATCCTTGTTATTGCTATTTCTGGGTGGTGGTGGTGGGGGGGGGGTGTTGATGGTAGCTTTCTTTGTGAGCTTGTAGCACACTGTACCTTTGATTTGCATTTCTTTACTGATTCATGATGTCGAGCATCTTCTCACGTATTTCATTCTCACACATATTATTCGTATATCTTCTTTGGAGAAATGTCTATTCCAGTTCTTTGCCCAGTTTTGCATCAGATTTTGATATTTTTGTTGATAATGAGCTTTGAGAGTTCTCTCTATATTCTGAATATCAGTCCCTTGTAAGATATATAATTTGCAGGGGTGCCTGGGTGGCTCAGTGAGTTAAAGCCTCTGCCTTCGGCTCAGGTCATGATCTTAGGATCCTGGGATCAAGCCCCGCATCGGGCTTTCTGCTTGGCAGGGAGCCTGCTTCCTCCTCTCTCTCTGCCTGCCTGTCTGCCTACTTGTGATCTCTGTCAAGTAAACAAATTAAAAAAAAAAAATATATATATATATATATGATTTGCAGACATTTTCTTCCATTCCGTAGGATGTATTTTTACTCTGTTGATACTGTCTCATAATGCATAAAATGTTGAAATTTTCATGAAATCTGATACAGGTCTAGCCTTTGGTATCATATCTAAGAAATCATTACCACATACAATGTCATGAAGAATTTTCCCTGTTTTCCTGCAAGAATTTTATAATTTTGGCTTTACATTTAAGTCTCTGTTCTATTTTTAGTTATTTATTTTTTTTACAGTGTTAGGTAAGGGTCCAATTTTATTCTTTCACATGTGGATATTCAGCATCATATTTATTTGTCAGAGAGAGAGAGGGAGAGAGGGAGAGAGAGCGAGCACAGTCAGACAGAATGGCAGGCAGAGGCAGATTTTTGGGATGCCTGGGTGGCTCAGTTGGTTAAGCAACTGCCTTCGGCTCAGGTCATGATCCCGGCATCCTGGGATCGAGTCCCACATCGGGCTCCTTGCTCAGCAGGGAGCCTGCTTCTCCCTCTGCCTCTGCCTGCCATTCTGTCTGACTGTGCTCGCTCTCTCTCCCTCTCTCTCTCTGACAAATAAATAAATAAAATCTTTTATTAAAAAAAAAGAAGAAGAAGAAGAAGAAGAAGATTTTCCATTCCCCACTGAATAGACTTGACACCCTTGTGGAAAATCATTTGGCTATAGATGTGAGGGTTTACTTCTGGGCTCTCTATTCTAGTCCATTGACCTCTATGTCTGTACACTTATGTTAGTATGATAACTTTCATTACATTCTGTAGCTTTCTAGTAAGTCTTGACAGGAAATGTGAGTCTTCTAGCTTTGTTCTTCTCTTTCAAAAATATTTTGGTCCTCTAGGTTCTCTTGAGCTTTCCTATGAATTTTGCAATGGGTTTTGGTATTTCTGCAAATATGTCATTGGGATTTTGATAAAGATTGCATCAAATTCATAAGTTACTTAGGGAAGTATTGATGTCTTAATAATACTACACCTTCCAATCCATGAACTTGAGATGTGTTTCCATTTGTTTATGCCCTTTAAAACTCTTTCAGCAACGTTTTGCAGTTTGTTTGTTTGTTTGTTTGTTTTGGTGTTCTTTTTAATTTTTTTACTATGTTCAGTTAGCCACTGTCAAGTACATCATTATTTTTTGATATAGTGTTTAATGATTCATTAGTTGCATATAACACCTAGTATTCATCACAACATGTGCCCTCCTCAATACCTACCACCTGGTTACCTCATCCCCCAACTCTACTCCCCTCTGAAGCCCTCAGTTTGTTTCCCAGAATCCATAGTCTCTCATGGTTCATCTCCCTCTCTGATTTCTCCCCCTTCCGTTTTCCCTCCCTTCCCCTATGGTCCTCCGTGCTATTCCTCATGTTTCACATATGAGTGAACCCATATGACAACTGACTTCCTCTGCTTGACTTAATTCACTTAGCACAATTTCCTCCAGTTCCATCCATGTCAAGTCTTTCACTTCCTTAGTTAAATTAATTCCTCAGTGTTTTATTATTTTTGATGTGGTTCTAACTGGAATTGTTTCCATCACTTCCTTTTCAGAATGGTTATTGTTTGTATACTGCAACTGGTTTCTGTGTGTTGACTTTGTATCCTGCTCCTTTGCTAAATTCATTTATTGGCTCTAACAGTTCTTTTTCTGTATGTACTATCTTTTTTGTTTTCTACATATGAGATTATATCATCTGCCAACAGAGATAACTTTACTTCTCTCTTTCTAGTTTGGATGCCTTTTATTGCTTTTTTCTGCCTAACCATTCTGGCTGGAATTTCTAGGATTAAATCGAATAGAAGTGGTGAGAGTGGGCATCCTTGTCTTGCCTAGGACCAAGGGGAAAAGCTTGGAGGAAAAGCTTTCAGTCTTTCACTGTTGTGTATATGTTTGCTATAGGTTTTTCATATTTGGCTTTTATTTTGTAAAGGTAGTTTCCTTCTCTTCCTAGTTTGTGAAGTGTTTTGTTTGTTTGTTTTTATCATGAAAGCATGTTGAATTTTGTCAGGTGCTTTTTCTGCATCCATTGAGATAATCGTGTGGTTCCTTTCCTTCACCCTGTCAATGTGGTGCATTGCGATTGATTTCTGTATGCCGAACCATCCTTGAATTCCAGAAATAAATACTGCTTGATCATGATATAATCCTTTTAATATGCTGCTGTAATTGGTTTGCTAGTAGTTTGTTGGGGACTTCTGATGAATGTCTGTAAGGGACCCTGATCTGCACTTTTGTTTTATTGTAGGGTCTCTGTCTGGCTTTGATGCTGTAATTCTGGGCTCATAAAATGAGTTAAGATGTGCTTCCTCCTCTTCAATTATTTTGAAAAATTTGGAGAAATAATGGTTATGAATTCTTTTTTTTTTTTAAGATTTTATTTATTTATTTGTCAGAGACAGAGGGAGAGAGAGCAAGCGAGCACAGGCAGACAAAGAGGCAGGCAGAGGCAGAGGGAGAAGCAGGCTCCCTGCCGAGCAAGGAGCCCGATGTGGGACTCGATCCCAGGACCCTGGGATCATGACCTGAGCTGAAGGCAGCTGCTTAACCAACTGAGCCACCCAGGCATCCCTGAATTCTTTTTTAAATGGTAGAATTCATCAATGAAGCCATCGGGTCTAGGCTTTGTTTTGTCAGGAGACTTTTATTACTGATTCCATTACTAGTTACAGGTTTATTCAGATTTCTTATTTCTTGTGATTTTTATCTTGGTAGATTTTGTTTTCTAGGAATGTTTCCTTTTTCATCTAGGTAATCTGTTTGTTGGTGTACTGATATTCATAGTTCTTTCTAATAATTCTTTTTATTTGTGCCAAATGAGTAGTAATATCCCCATTTTCATTTTGGATTTTAGTTATGTGAATCTTTTTTTTTTTTTTTTTGCTCTATAGACCTAGAGGTTTGTCAATTTTGCTTATCTTTGCAAAGCCCTAACTTTTTGTTTTGATTTTCTGTATTTTTTAAAAATTCTCTATTTCATTTCTCTCTATGTTAATTTTCTATTATTTATTTCCTTCCTCTAGCTTTGGGTTTAGTTTGTTTTTCTTTTTCTAGATCCCCAACTTGTAAAGTTGTGTTGTTGAAATAAGAAATTTTTAGTTTTCTTAAAAAATGTAAGCCCTTAAACCTATAAATGTCCCTTTATATGCCTCTTAAGTTTTGGTATATTACATTTTTGTTTTCATTTGTGTTTAAGTATGTCTAACTTTCTTTGTGATTTCTCCTTTGATCAATTGGTTGTTTAAAAGTGTGCTATTTAATTTTCAGAAGTTTTTGGATTTTCCAGTTTTACTTCTATTGTTGCTTTTTAACTTCATTTCTCTTATAGTCAAAGAAGATGCTTTGCATAATATCTATCTATTAGAATCTAATGAGACTTATTTAGTAACCCAATAGATGATCTAGTTTGGAAACTACTACCCTAAAATGGTTTATTAAAGAAATTCTTGAAAGCCCATGGAATGGTCTGGAATAGTCATCATCCTCACTTGTCTCCATGGCATTCGATGGTGCTGATCCCTTTCTTTCTTCTAATGCTCTCCTTGCTGTTGCTGACAGTATACATTTCCTAGGGTAGCAAGGGGGAAATGCCATTTTGACAAAAACTCTGCCTTTAACATTCAGTGAGTGAGATGTAACATATATTCCATTAGGAACACAGTGTTGATGCTATTCTTGTCCAGTTATAGATATTGGTGGGAAAAAGCAGAGAGGGGATTTCAAAGCTTTTGCCAGTTCTTCCATATTGCTGAAAAGTAATTTAGTAGACATTTTGTTTAGCAGAGTTTATTTATGAGTCTTTAAATATGTAAATACAGGCCCAAAGCCAAGGAAAAGGTGAGGAACAAAATTAATCTGAATAATAAAGTGAAGGGAATTACATTTAGCAGGGAAGGAGGACGGAAGGGAAACTCAAGAAAGAAAGAAACACAGAGAGGCTGGCAGGAACTTGAAGGAGAGGGAGGCAAGCCAAAATAACTCAAGACTCGACACTATGTAAATAGTGGTTAGTGAGAATCTTCCTGTGGATTATTGGCTTGTCTTAGGCGCTTATGTGGGTCTGGGGGCAGGATGAGGCTAGCCATAGATCGAGTTTCTGGGGGCTGAAGAAAGATCAACATACCATTGAAGGCTTCAGATGGCAAACTTATTCAACTGGAAATCTATCAGAAAGCAGTCAGAACTCTTTGGCAAGATTCACATTGTCCACACAGCCTCAATCAAATTCCTTAGATTCACATTGTCCACATAACCTCAATCAAATTCCTTAAACAAAACAACAGTAAGAAGGAAATCTTATTCTAGGAACAACCACAGATAGTGTTACCCTGAACCTCAACAGAAATTTTCATCTAAACCAGTTCAAAGCAATAGAACTTTCTGCAATGATGGGAATATTCTCTAACTGCATTTTTCAGTATGGTGGGTTTTTGTCACATGTAACCAATCACTGATCACTTAAAATGTGGCTAATGTGATTGAGAAAAGAAGCTTTTCTTTTCATTAAGGTTAAGTTTTTTTTTTTTTTTAATATTTTATTTATTTACTTGAGATAGAGTGAGAGAGATAGCATAAGTGGGGGTGGGGAGGAGTAACAGAGGGAGAAGGAGAAGCAGTCTCCACCATGAGCAAGAAGCCCCACACAGGGCTTGATCCCAGAACCCTGGGATCATGACCCAAGCTGAAGGCAGATGCTTAACTGACTGAGCCACCCAGGCTCCCCTAATTAAATTAAGTTTCAATAGCACAAATGGCCAATGGCTCTGCCAACTTTTTCTGTGAAGGGCTTTGTGGGCCTTTATGGTCTTCTCTGTTGCATTTTCTTTGTTTTTGTTTGTTTTGTTTTCATAGCTCTTTAAAAACATAAATCATTTTCAGCTGGAGGGCCATACCAAAACAGGCCATAGGCCAGGTTTGGCTTGTGGGTCATAGTGTGCTTACCCCTGTCCTAATCTCTCAATGCTTTTGAAAATGTTTATGTTTTTAATATTACTAAGAGTAATTGTTACTCTCACTCCAGTTTTAGATGGGTAAGTGGTTTTTTAATTGCTGTAATAGAGGGTTCTGCAAAGCATGTTCCATGGTACCCCTGGTCATTTTAGGCACTCTCCACAAAGAAGTAGCTCTGTGTTTGAGTAGATTGGGAAACACTGCATGCTAATACCCAATTTCTAAAGATTGATAATGCATATTAGAATACCAAAGTCTCTGGTGAGCTGATGCAAAATATTGGTTTTACACGGATTAGGTTTCTCAATACTTTCTTGACCACCATCCATGCAGTGTGCAGCATATGTGTGTGTACAAGTGGATGAGTGTGTATATCGCATGCAGTGTGCAACAGCTGCATGGCATGTACTGTAGATGTGTGCAAGCAGGCTGTGAGTGCAGCATGTGCTCCTATCAGTTTTCTGTAGAATGAGTGTCCCACAGAACCCACTCTGAGAAACACCGGCTGAACACCCTGAGGATAAAAATCTTTCAGGGACTTGGAGCAGAGGCACAGGTAGTGATTAAGTGGTATTCAGGAGTGGGAGGATTTATTCCTGTCCAACTCGTTCAGAAAAGCCCTCATTAATACTTTTCCAGAAGAGCCGGAGAGGTCAGCTCGTGCCAGCATGTTCACAGGTGCAAGGCACTAGTAGAAGAGATGGACCTAGAAGAAAGCCCCAGGTCCAGCAGAGTCAGCTCTGGTGGCTACAACAGGGACAACAGGACCTCGGGAACCCTTGCAAGACCAAATAAAAGTCACAACACCCCTGTGAGGAAAGGAGAACGTTCCCGGCCCACTGTAATTGAGGAAATGGAGGTCGGCTGGCTTGAATTCCGTGGAGACTGAAGCACAGATTTTGATGATCACACTCAGGAAACTCTAGCTGTTTAATACGGAGGGAATACTGCCCCGACGACCGGAAAACTGAGTGGCCCCATTGCTCTGCTAAACTTTGGAGAAGCAAAACTCAGTACAGAAAAGGGACTCAGTTCAGGGGCCTTCAAGGAACCCCGTTAGCTTCTCGGAGAGAACAAAACCCCTAGACCCTGTTTGGGTATCACTTGTTTTTGTTTTCTGAGATGCTAAGGAGTCAGGACCGAAGTGTAGCTGACCTAGAAAATGCCGGGGTCTGTCTGGTGATAGGCACGGGCCCAGGGCATGCGCCGCAAAGCCCCTCGTCCCTAGCGCGTCTGCGAGCTGAGGCGCTGCTTTCTGAGGCTGTGACTTCCCATAGTCACCTTCTGTTAAAGCCATTTGCAGGTCAGCTGCTTAGCCAGGGACGCTGGTGTTTGAGCTCCGCAGATGTTTGCAACCACGTTCTGTCTCTACAGTGGTGCAGTTTTATGTTCCATTATTTCTGTTCTTCATAGCTTTTAACAGCATTTGAGGCCAGTAGAGGGTGAGTGAACAACTTTCCTTCCCCGGCCCAGGACAGACCGCACCGACTGAACTCAGCGAACGCCTCTGCTCCGCGGCTGCTCTTGCTACGGCTGAGCTGCGCATGCGCCCCGTGCTCCAGCTGGCTCCGTGGCTGAGCGCATGCGCCTCGCCTGCGCGGCCCGTGGTGGGCTTCGGTCCGAGGCGGTGGGGTCACCTCGGCTACACGGGCAAGAGTTGGGTGTGTGATACTAGTGCACGTTCCTTCTCCGCACGGGCAGCTGCTTGACCTTTCCTGGGACGATTCAGAGACGTCTAAGGAAGCTAGAACGTTTTTGATTTGCAAAGGGACACATCTCTGGTGATGAAATCTCATGTTTCTTGCCTTGGGACACTCATCCAAGGGCCTCACAGATGGGGCCACCTGAGCTCCCGAGCCTGCGGGCCGGAGCGGAAGAGGATGCTGGCAGGCAGGGGTCAAAGCCTGCTCGCCTTCCGTAGCGGTGGGCCGCAGTGACAGCTGAGCCGCCCGCACGGTCGTGGGGGCAGCGGCCGCAAGCGGGGTGCGGCCAGCGCCGCCTGGGCTCGAGCTGAACAAAGAACACAGGACCGCGCACTGCTGGCTGCCTCCCAGTCCCCACTCCGCCGGCGGGACAATCTTCTTGCTGTTGCTCAGTTTTATGACTATGATGTCATTGAGGGCTGCCGACAACAGAGCTGTTATATCACCAATGAAAGGGCCTTAAAACTAAGTGAGGGACCCCATTATGCCAAGACTCGGGCTTGTCAAAAAATCATCGGTCATTGATGTCTCCGAGCTTGAGTCGAGCCTAGAGGGAAAAGAACTGTGAAATTTGGGTTCAATTCCGTTGTTTTGATCTGGACCTCTTTATGAGGAGAAAGAATTCCGTTGGCCATATGTAACCTTGTATTTCAAGGAAATCCAATCATTCAAACAAGATAATTTAGCCTCTTGTCCAACAATTTCTCCTTTTCTCTTCAACACCAGGGGAACGGACTGGGGCTCTGTCTGGCTACTTTTTACTAGAGTTTAGAAAATTGGATAAGCATTGTTTCTCTAGTTAGAGGCCCAAAGTGCATTGCAGACTTCCTCAATTGAAATAGGTCCCTGCCCTTAATATGCTGTGGGAATGAAGGATTTTTCTCATCCCTCAAACTGAGCTACCGGAGGGAACAGCTCTGCCGCAGGCCAAGCCGTGACAGTGGCATTACTGCTGTCTTTGTCCGGCTTTCCAATCTGTTCACCTGACAGACACTCGCTGAGCCTCAGCTACATGTCAGGCAGTCTCACGGGGTGCTGGAAGTAAAATGAAGTACTAGACAGCCGTGTCATTCCTGCCCTTAAAGAACTTTGAGTTGCCGATAGGAAATATGCTTTCCTTTTGTTTCTTTACCTCCAGATTAAATCACTTCATGATTTAATGCATGTCACAATGTCCAGCCATTTAGTAACAGAAAATACTATCCTGAAAAGTGATACTAACAGAAGCTCATCTTAAATTAAAACAAACAAACAAAAAAACAATGCTCAAAAAAAAGAAAAAAACAATGCTCATGCAATTCTACATAGTATTTTAAGTAAATACACGAACACACAAAATACTACTCTGTGTAATAGATGGGGAGCTCTTCTGAACACCCTGGTTGCTGATAATGTTCTGCTCTGTGTGTGGGGAGGAAATGAAATCTGAAAGCAGGGAGGGAGATGGGAGATTTCAGCGAATTTTTAGTGTGCAATTTTTTAGCTGGGTACTGGGTACACAGGTGTTCGTATTATATAATACATATACGTACTGTGTATATAATACATATACACATATATACAGTACATGTAGTAGAATGTACTTAAAATTCTATTCAGTTAGCGGTGCCTCAGGGGCTCAGTTGGTTAAGCGTCTGCCTTAGGCTCAGGTTATAATCACAGGGTCTTAAGATTTGAGTCCAGCATCGGGCTCCCTACTCAATGGGGAATTTACTTCTTCCTCTCTCTCTGCCCCTCCCCCCTGCTTGTGTTCTCTCTCTTTTTCACTGTCTGTCTCAAATAAATAAATAAATAAAATCTTAAAAAAAAAAACCTTACAATTAAAAAGCTACAGCTGATGGACGTGTGGGTGGCTCAGTTGGTTAAGTGTCTGCCTTTGGCTCAGGTCATGATCCTGGAGTTCTAGGCTCCCTGCTTGGTGGGGAGTCTGCTTCTTCCTCTCTCCCTGCCCATGTTCTTTCGTTCACTCACTCTCTCAAATAAATAAAATCTTAAAGAAAGAAAAAAAGCTATGGCTGAACAAATGCATCCCAGAAAACTAGATACAGCACTGAGTCCTGACAGGACTCGCCTGTGTCCTCTCTTTAACCACACCTTCACGCCCAGAGGTATGTCTCGTGGCCCGCCTGTCCATTTCTTCAACATCTCAATGTTTCCTGTAAGTCCCTGAGCCCTCCCTTCCCTGGGTCTGCATGTCTACATAGGACCCTTAGTTCAAAATCCCCCTGGCAAGAGAGAGAAACTTTAGGGGAAGCAGCGGTGAGTAAAACTAACCCATTATTTTTGCTCCCTTATCACATTTAAGGGAGTAGGAGCAGAAGGATGATAAGGAATCTGATAGCCTCCTTATAAAGTACTCAATTCAAAGTACACAAAAGGGTATAGGGGCTGAACTACAACAGAGAACTGACACTATCTGAGGGCCAGAGTGAACTTTATGTAACTCTTTGGGATTTCTCAACTAGAAGATTCCCATGAAATTTTATGTTGGATTACCCCGAGGGGGAAATTAAGTTGTTTTAATTACTGCTGCCATTTGGTGTTTTATGAATTTTAATTAGTTTTAGTATTTGTACTTCGCTCTGAGTCAGTTCCACCAAAGGCGCAATTTTGAAAATAATAATGATAAAGACATATCAATTTTTCTAGTAAATGTTGATTACAGGTTCATCACAACAGTGAAGAAATCTGATAGGGCCAGACCATGATACACAAAGTTCTGTCTGTTTTATGACTGTGTGAATTCAGAAAGTCTGAGCTGTGCAGGACAAACACCATGTTTGTCCAGGCTTTAGACCTATCTTGACTTTAAGGGACTTTCACACAGCCATTCACTCCAGAACACCATGCATCCAACCTTGGTATTTCAAAGGTTGATCTGAAATGCCAGAGTAGGGTGTACAAAATATTAACTGGTGGGTAAGGAATGGAGGGCTGAGGAAGGCAGCATGGAAATGAAAAACAAATAAGAAATTTCCTAAGTTAATTTCATTTGGGGTCTGGGGCTCATCATGGAGATGATACACTTGCCCAAGTACAGGCTTTGCTTAAAAGACTTCGAGAAGCATACATTGCCACTGACCAGTATGTGATTTAGCCCTTCTGTGTTCCTAGCCCAGACATTTTCTGCCTCCTGAGGCTAAGGCAACAACATAATGTGTTTGCGTATGTGAGGAAGCAGGAGCTTGTGGTCACAGGGTTACTTACGGTGACAGTGGGAAAGAACACTTGAAGTCCAGACTATTCCAGAAATCTACTCACCATAATTATACTTTGAACAGATTGATTATCCAAATCTGAAAAAAAAAAAAAAAAAAGGTATGGCATTAGAAGATCTTTCATATTCAAGATTTGAAAAATCAGTAGGAGGTGTTCACAAATAACTATTACTTGAGTCTGACAGTGACTGTGACACCCCGGCAGCTATGCAGGCCCCAGACTGGGGGATGGTTTAGCCGTGGATGATGGGAACAAATGGTCAGCGAGCTGGCAATGCCCCAGCACTTCACAATGATTCTGGAGGAGGTGCTCCCACTGTTATTGTTTGAGAGATGAGGAGGGCTGAGTAAAGATTGCATGTTAGTAAGAAGTATAGTTGGTATTTAAACTCAGAAAATAAGAGTTAAAAGTTCAGGTGCGACTGGGTGGCTCAGTCAGTTGAGCGTCTGCCTTCGGCTCAGGTCATGATCCCAGAGTCCTGGGTCCGAGCCCTGCCTTGGGCTCCCTGCCCAGCTGAGAGTTTGCTTCTCCCTCTTACTCTCCTGCTGTGGTGTGTGTGTGTGTGTGTGTGTGTGTGTGTGTGTGTGTGTGTATGTCTTAAATAAGTAAATAAAATCTTTGAAAAAAAAAAAGACTTAAAAGTCCATTCTTTTCTATTATTAAGGTTGTAGTTTTTTCTTACATGAAACTTTCTTTTTGCTATTTCTCCTTTCCTCTGCCCCTCATCGCTGTTTGCTCCTTGTTCTATTTTTTTTTCTTTTCCTACTTCTTCCAGAACCTCCTCTGGTTCCTCTCCCTACCTTGGCTTCTTTTCTCTGTCTTTATTTTCCATTTCCTCTATTAATTCTTTTTTGCCTGGAATTTGTTTCTCCCTCAGTCTCTGTTTATGTCTCTTTCTCCTTTCATTGTCTTTGCCACTACATATTCATGGGCATGCCTTCTGCTTCTGTGTCCCTAATATTTCTCTTCTGTAAAATAAGGCGGGAGGGGCATGGTACATAGTCAATAAGGTTTTTTATCGACATAGCGTTATTAATATAGTATACACACAAAATACTACACTATATAGATTTAGTATTCTTTGATTTAACTTAAAATAAGGCACTATAAATGTCTTCTACTATTAAAAATTAATGCAACTATGGATCACTATATGATACTTTACAGTTATATCACCCTACTATTTTTCCCATTTTCCTTTATAAATAAAGGAAAGAGAAGAAAAGAATTCTCATCCATAAACTAGAATTGATTTGGAAATCTAAGTATAGGTTTTATTTGATGAAAGAGGATTTCTCCTTGTGAGATCGTGATGGGGTATGTGCTTTTTACAAGAGTGAAGAACCACTTCTGCCCAGGAGGAAAAAAGCACAAATGTGTTCAGAAGAGCCATATGACCAGGTAACCTTGAAAAGCTCCCTTAAATATGAGGTTCTATGAATCTAGCCAAAACAACCTAGTAGTGTAGGAAGAGTAGCATTTAGTTAGCCTTTCCCAGAACTGACTCCCAAATAGACTGGTTCTAAATAAACCCACCTACGTAAGTCCCGAAAGACAACTGGAAAGACTGTCATTCTTATCTATTGCATTGGATTCGAATTCATTTCCACAAGCATTCACAAGTGCCGGCCGCAGGGAGGAAGTGGGTTGAGCACTGTGGCTACGAGGAAAGTGAGGCCAGATCCCTGGCACGGAAGAGCCCACAGTCAGGGGGCAGAGTCAGATCCCTGAGGTCCCCCAAGGAAGAGACAGTGAGGCTATGTTGCCTGCTGAGCTGTCCACCCCGCAATTACAAGGGCATGAGAAGCCTGCACATTGACAACCGCAAGAAAGCCATCACTGTGAGTCATCTGCAAATACATCCAACTTTATGTCAGCATCTTGCTTCAGCAGGTGGATCATTTATATTTTCCCTGGAAGCCATCTGCTGGTCTGAATGTTGGGTTGACTTGTTTATCTGTTGAGGGAAGAAGGTGGCTTTCCCAGAAGTTACCAGAATATGCCTGGACTTTGGCAGAGGCCCAGGAACAAGGAGAAGGATAATGAACTTTTGAAATCTCTCTCCTACTGGAGGCAAATTTTCTTGAGCAGCTAAAAGCCTGCTCATCTTCCAAACATTCCAACCCTGAGAGAAATGGGCAGCTCACAGTGGGATCACCACATGGATGTCTTTGTTGGCTGTCATCAGTTCTTTATTGGCTGGGCAAGCACGAGGGCCGCCCATCTTGCCCTGCCTAGTGCTCTGGCCCACGAGGGCCTTGAGGTAATAGCTCCCAGCTCCTGTCCTCCTGTCATAGTTTGTGTCTTCCTTCCCTGGCGTCTCCAACCCCACCCTCATCAGTTCTGCTGCTAGCTGGCCATGAAAACTCAGAACATAGCTAAGAGAGGTGGATTCACAATGCATCTGATTAATCGCTCTCCCATCTAATGTTTAATTGGAAAACATCTCAATGGTTATCTAAACATCTCAATGGTTATCTAAAGTAGAAGCCATTAACTATTGCCATGCATGTCTCAGCCTGGGAAAGAGAGATTCTGATATGACAAATCAAAGGAAATAAAAAGTTGAAAATGTGAATACAAGGGTGGGGAGACTTAAGGGTAGGTGTCCCTTATCTAATTGAACACAAGTGTTCCAGTGCTATGTCAAAATGGGATTTCTCATGTATTCATTTTCTCTTAGCGTTGGAGTCATATTTTCCTGGAAAGCTCTACAGAATCTGGGCGTCATGAAATAATAATTAATATTACAGTGGGCTTAAAAATCATAAATATAAAGGAAAGTGAATTTTCTGGTTAATTACAATGACTACACTAGCAATGATGCTATATTATTTTCACAGATGGAAAAATACATATTGTAAGGGAAAAAAGGAACTGTCTTGGCAGAGGGATTACCTACTTCAGCTAACATCTCACTCCCAGGTTGTGATTGCAACGCTTGGCACATTCAAACTTTTGTGATCTGGAGCCTGTTTTCACTGTGGCAAGAGGACAAAACCGCTGGCCTTAAATCAAGCCTCACACAATTCTGCATGGCGGAGCCTAACCCCCGCTGCCTTCTGGAGGTCCCTAAGATGTTTGTAAACAGCCACGTTATCGATCCTACATTCTTTCTTCTCTAGGCACAACTTCCTGAAGAGCTCACGCAGCTTGGCGTTTCCTGGAACGTCATTACTCTTCGTTGGCAACCTGCAGTGCTGGCTGCCAGCAAAACCCAAAATTCACGAAGTCTTGGGGACTTCAATGAGCAGCAGTTTGTGGAGTAAGGGAACGGGTGATGGGGTAGGAAGAAAGAAGCTTCCCACTGAGCTGCTGCAGAAGACATGAGTGACTAGAGAGTTGCCTTTTCTCTGGCCAGCAGTGGGAAGAAATGACAATCCCTCTCGGCTGGCCTCAATTTATAACCAGTCTTTTCTGCCTTTTGCTTCAGTGAAAGTGGTTCCCAGGTCATAAACCACTGACTTGGGCCGAATTTTCTGATAAAGGCCCACTTTCAAGTGTCTGCCCAGCACTTGGCACCATTCTAAGAGCCAACTTTCCATTGCTGATCATTCTTTCCTCTTCTGTGCTTGCCGGTTATGCTGTGAGCAGCAGACATGTACAGAAAAGGGATCACCAAGTGTGGGTTTATCCAACAGTGAGGAGTAAATCTGTGGTCTGCCTGTGAAGTTGGGGGACAAACACTGGTCATGTGTGTGTGATCATGTGTGTGAGATGGGCCTTTGCTCCCCAGGATCTTGTCCCTGCTTCTTAACCCTTACTGGGACTGGCCATTAAATAAACACATGAAAGCCCTCCATTATCAGACTAAATGTCAGCTCATAAATATCGAACTGGGCTGGACTCTTTCTGTGACTGTAGGTATGAATGCGCCCATTACTCAGCAGATACGGCTGCTGCAATTTAGGAAAAATACCTCTCTTTTCCAGAAGTGGAAAAGTCATAACTCATGTCCAAAGGCCTCTGATGGCCTGAAAAACTGGGATCCAAGCCCCACAGCCCCTTCATGGATCTGAATGCACATACTCACAAGTGTCAAGCTGATTATACATTGCAGGCTCTTGATGTCGTTTTGTTTTGTGACAAAGGAAATCAAAACTTCTTGTAGCAGTAGGTTTAGTGTGGACACAATGGGTAAGTGGGAAATGGGGAGCTTTAGCATAAAAATGTGAGTGTAGGACTCTTGAAGTTTATTTAGGTAAATATGACCTTATTCAAATATAGGTTTTTAAGTCCCATTCTAGAACTGATCTAATCCCACTTTTTGGTGGGGAAGTCACAAAAGTCAGGTTATCTATACCAGGGCTGTGGTTTTGAAGAATTCCTGCAGTATCTCATGTATGAGAAGACCACAAGGATAAAGACTTTGTCCCACAGCCAGTGTGAGCGGAGTTAGGGAAATGGAAGGGTGCCTGGTCTGCAAGATGTCAGGGTCAGTACTGCTCTATGGCAAGCATGGTGGAGTTCCAGGCTCTCTACTTGTTTTGTGGCTCCTAACTTGCTTTGTTATTTCGGGTGAGTTTTCTGGACCTCATAGTTGTTCATCATATGCCTTTATGATGAGGGTATTGTGCCAGAGAAACTGCAAAGTAACTTCACAAATTTGAGGGTTTAGTCTCTGTGGTCCTCAGGCAGACATGTGGAAAAAGGATGACCACAGATAGTCCTCTTTCTGCTTTTCTTTTTTTCTCACCAGAGACACTTCTACCGGCTGTAATGCAGGGTAGGTAGTCTAGGAAACAATGATCTTCTCAGGCTTCTGAAACTCTTCTGTTTAGTCTCCAGAAATACTGGGGCATGTTTTTCTGGGCCTGCTTCCTATCGGAAGGGGATACCAAAGGAGCCTAGATTATCTGGTGGAGAACCATGCCACTGGGTGTACATTAGGGACCATTTTTTAGTGGGCTCTTCCTCAGGCTGGTCTGCATACCTTGCTCAACAGACAGGAGCCTCCTCTTTCCTTATGCCCCATCAACACCAGCCTTCTTTCTTCTCCTTGGGAAAAGCTCCTTCTGGTCCTAAAATCTTCAGCCCATGGGAATACATCTGCCAGGAATGCTCCTCCTCACTCCTTTTCACCTGTGAAAGTCCTACTTACCTTCAGGCCTTGTCTTGAAGGCCACTTCCTTAGGGACACTTTCCATAGTGCTCTATCCTGGCCACAGTCCCGGGCTAGGGACTCTGTGACAGAGTATTTCGTTTATAGTGCTTACTTCAAACATAATGGTCTGGTTTTGTGTGTGTGTATACATGTGTGTGTATGATCACTTCTTTATTTAAAGTCTGTTTATCCCTGACTATTTCATGATAGAAGAACTAAGTCCGCCTTACTCAGTATGGTTTCCCAGCACTTAGCAAAATATCTGCCACAGAGAAGGTACTTAATATTAATTATATGGATTTTTTTCTTTTCCATCAAACTTCTAGACCAGCCAATATCTGATGTATATATGATGCAAACAACAAAAATGAGCCACATGTATAATTTAAAATTCTTTAGCAAGTAACACTAAATAAGGTAAAAAGAATAGGTAGGTGGAAGGTCCCTGTTCTGAGTGAGATGAAATAAGCACATCCCACCTTTCTGCCCAAGTGATTACAACTATAAAACCTGGACAGAACGCATGGGCCAGCTGTCTAAGGACCCTGAGAAGAAAAGAGCTGTGGAAAGATTGGCAAAGAGCCCGGATTTGAAGTGCCATTCTTCTGGCAGTGAGCTTACTGTTTATCCACCAGTATGTCCTCACCCATGTTCATCACATCCCTGGAAACTGACTTCAAGTCACAACCATAAGAGAAGCCCTACGGCTCTGGCTCAAGCAGCTGGGACATGAACTCCTAATGCACAGAGTGGGGAAAATCCTTCATTTTATTTATTTTTCTTTTCTCTATTCTCTCCTGACCCAGCCCCCAAGAAGTCCTCTTGCAGCTGGGAAGTAGCTGGTAATAGGAAGCTGAAGGAGCCGAAACGTTGAGGAGGTATAATTTGCGATTACCATGGGTATTTTTTATTTTGTTATGAATGCGTGTGTGTGTGTTTGAATCAAGAGAATATCTTTTTTTCTTCTCTCTCCTATGCTTTTATTATATAACATAAGAGATATTAACTTTACCTCAGGGTATTTAAGTATTGTTAACTTTACATTATAAGATTTAAGTTATAGGATGTTAAGAAGAATGACCATCACCCAAGTACTTTGTATCCTGTTGTGGAGAAAAAGTTAGTATATCCTCAGTTTTACCAGGAGAGTTATACTGTTAGGTAAGAGTATGGTTTTGTTATTTTATTTGGTTATTATTTATTAAGTGTGGTTTAAAAAGATGTATATGGGTGTCAAGTTGACAAAAGGTGGACTTGTGGTGATTAATTTTATTAACAAGACCACATTATCCAGGCGCCTGGTCAAATATCACTCTAGATGTCACCATAAAGGTAATTTTTAGATGAGATTAACATTTAAATCATTCGACTTGAGTAAAGCAGACTATCCTCCATACTGTGAATAAGCCTCACCCAATCAGTTGAAGGACTTAGAAAAAAATAGACTGAGGTCCCTCAGGAAGAAGGATTTCACCTTTTTTGAGGGAATGCTGCCTTCAGATTTGAGCTGTAACCTTAACTTTCCTGACTTTCTAAGCTGCTGGCCTGCCCTGCAGATTTTATTTTATTTTATTTTTTAAAGATTTTATTTATTTATTTGACAGAGAGAGATCACAAGTAGGCAGAGAGGCAGGCAGAGAGAGAGGAAGGGAAGCAGGCCCCCTGCTGAGCAGAGAGCCCAATGTGGGACTCGATCCCAGGATCCTGAGATCATGACCCGAGCCGAAGGCAGCGGCTTAACCCCCTGAGCCACCCAGGCGCCCCCTGACCTGCAGATTTTAGACTTACCAGCCCCAACAGTCATGTGAGCCACTTCCTGAAAATAAAGTTCTCTCTTTCTCTGTTTTATGTACATGTGAGAACACGTGTGTGTGTGTGTGTGTGTGTGTGTGTGTGTGTGTGTGTGTGTGTTTGTCTCCCTTTATCCTTCCCTCTGTTTCTCTGGAGGACCCTGACTAATAACAGATAAAAACCTATCTCTCCATTCAGTGGAGCAAGAATTCCCATAGAGAGAGGCAAATTCCCATTGCTTTCACCCTTTCTGTCCTCCCATGGCTTGGCCATTTTTTGGTAGAACCGTGGAAGTATGCAGAATAGAGTGATAATAGAATATCAAGTTTCTGGCCAGAGGAGTGAACACAAGATGCTCTTGGAAACTGAATGTACCAAAGAGACCATGATGAAGACGGAGCTCAGGAAAGCTGCCCATAAAGTTGTTTATGAACCCCTGTGCTGCACGCATGTGAATGCAATTCTAATTACGATACCAAATAGTTTGAGAACTAAGCTGACAGACCACTGTTCATGCCCCAGATTGGCCATTGGGTGGCATTCACTGTGACAGATCTACAGAACTGTACAAAGGATTTAAAAACTGAACTGACATTGGAACCACAGCAACAAAATGTGGGTTGGAACTTACAGCCTGAACTTAGCCCTTTCAATTGCTTTCTATAACTAAAATAACATTTCCCATGAAACTGAAGGAAGATCAACAGTCTTGTAACTTAATATCAAAATGTCCAGGATATAAAATTACTCAGCACATAACAACTCACATGGAAAATGACAATCTGCAGAAGCAAACACTGAGATTATACAGAGGTTGGAAAATACTTTTAACAGTAACTATAAAATTGTTCAAATTAGCATTTGTGAACACTGCTAGAAAAATGTTTAAATTAAAACTCTCAACAAAGAAATAGAAGATATAAAGGAGAACATTTCAGAACTGAAAAACATAAGAAACTCAATGATGGGTTCAAAAACCACAACGCTATGACAAGAAGAGAGGACAAGAGAAATGACCCAATCTGAGTAACAGTGCAAAAACACTGAAGACGACTGAAGAGAACATCAGGAGACAATAACAAAAGGCATAACATGTTTCTCGAAATTTCAGGGTAAGAGAAGAAAGAATATGATGCTGAAAGAATGCATTAAGATATAATGGCTGAAAACTCCAAGTTTGGTGAAAAACCCAAACCTACAATTTTTTAAAATAAATGTTTTTCAGTTATATTGAAATATGATTGATAAATAAAAATTTATCTGGGTTGTACAATGAGATTTTTTTGAAGGCATACAATGTGATGATTTAATATACATACACATTGGGAGATTAACACCACAATCAAGTTAATTAACACATCTACCACTTTGTATGATTACAATTTTTTGAGTGTGGTAAGAACACTTCAGCAAATTTCATGTATATATTGCAGTGTTATTAACTATAATTAACATCCTGTACATCAGATCACCAGAATTTATTCATATTACAACTACAAGTTTGTACTCTTTGGCAAACATCCCCATTTCTTCTATCCCCTGTCCCTGGGAAATCACCCTTCCACTCTGTGAGTTTATTTTTTCTAGATTCCACATAAAAGTGAGATTAAACAGTGTTTGTCTTTCTGTCTTGATTTATTTCATTTAGCATAATGTCTTCCAGGTTCACCCATTGTTGTCCCAATGACAGGATGTCCTTCTCTTTGTGGCTGAATAATATTCCATTGTATGTATATGCTTCATTTTCTTTATTTATTCATATGCCAATGGGCACATAGTTTGTTTCCATGTCTTAACTATTATGAATAATGCTACAGTGAACATAAGAGTACAAATAGCTCTGAGATTCTGATTTTATTTCCTATGTCTATATATCAAGAAGTAGGATTGTTGAATCTTATGGTAGTTCTATTTTAAATTTTTTTGAGGAAGCTCCATATTGTTTTCCATAACGTCTGTACCAACTTATACTCCTACCAACAGTATACAAGGGCTCCCCTTTCTCCATATCCTGGCTTATACTTGTTATCTCTTGTCTTTTTGTTACTATCTTAACCATGCAATTGTCATTTTGATTTACATTTCCTTGATATTTAGTGATGCTGAACATCTTTTCATATACCTGTTGGCCATTGGTATGTCTTCTTTGGAAAAAGATTTGTTCAGATCCTTTGCCCATTTTTAAATCCAGTTACTTATTGTTCTATTATCGAGTCAAATGAGTTCGCTATATATTTTGGATATTAACTTCTCTGATATATGGTTTGCAAATATTTTCTCCTATTCCATAAGTTTTCTTCTTGTTTTGTTGATTATTTCTTTTCCTGTAAAGAAGCTTCTTCCTTTGATGCAATCACACTGGTTTATTTTTGTTTTTATTGCCTGTGCTTTTGGTGTCATATCTAAAAATCATTGCCAAGATCAAGGTCAAAGAACTTTTTCCCTATGTTTTCTTCCAGGACTTCTATGGTTTCAATTTTTATGTTTAAGCCTGTAATTCATTTCAAGTTAAGTTTTGTGTATGGTGTGAGATAAGGGTCTAAGTTCATTCTTTTGCATGTGGATATGTAGCTTTCCCAACATCATTTATTGAAGAGACTATCCTGTCTTTGTTGTGTATTCTTGGCACTCTTATCAAAGATTGGGTGTGTGGATTTATGTCTGGGTTCTCTATTCTTCTTCGTTGGTCTGAGTGTCTATTTTTTGCTGGTGTCATACTGTTTTGATTTCTATAGCTTCATAATATAGTTTAAATGGATAAATGTGATGCCTCTAGCTGTGTTCTTCTTTCTCAGGATTGCTTTGGTTCTTCATAGTCTTTTATGGTTCCATACAAATTTGAGGATTATTCTATTTTTGTGAAAAATGCCGCTGGGATTTTGGTAAGGATTTCATTGACTCTATAGATAGTTTTGGGTAGTATAGATGTTTCAAGAATATTAATTTCAACCAACCAGGAACACGGAATATTTTTCTATTCATTTGTGTTTTGCCCACTTTATTTAATCAATGTTTTATAGTTTTCAAGGTACAGATCTTCTACCTCCTTGGTTAAATTTATTCCTAAATATTAAAAATTTTTTGATGATCCCATCATCACTGAGCCTGGGTGTCACAGTCAGTTAAGTGTCTGGCTTTGGCTCAGATCATGATCCCAGGGTCCTGGGATCCAGCCCCGCATCTGGCTCCCTCTCAGGTTCCTGCTCAGTCTGCTTCTCCCTCTCCTTCCCTCACTCCCCGCTCATGCTTTCTCTCACTCTCTCTCAAAGAAAGTCTTTAAAAAAATAAACAAAAATTTTTGATGCTGTTGTATATGAGATGGTTTTTTAAGTTCTTTTTCCAATAGTTTGTTGTTAGTGTATAGATATCCCACTGATTTTCATATTGATTTTGTATCCTGAAACATTACTGATGGTTTTTTGTTTTGTTTTGTTTTTATTAGTTCTGAAGTTTTCTGGTGGAGTCTTTAGGGTTTTCTATATATAAGATCATGTCATTTGCAAACAGACACTTTCAACTCTTCTTTTCTGATTTGGATACATTTTACTTCTCTTTCTTCTCTGATTCCTCTGGCTTGGACTTACAATATTGTGTTGAAGAAAGATGGTGAGAGTGGAAAATCGTGTCTTGTACCTGATCTTAGAGGAAAAGCTTTCAACTTTTTCACCTTTGTGTAGGATATTAGCCATGGGCTCATCATATATGGCCACTATTATGTTGCAGTACATCTCTTCTATACTTTATTTGTTGAGAATTTATCATGAAAGGGTGTTGAATTTTGTCAAATGCTCTTCCATATGGTTATATCATGTGGTTTTTAGCTTTCATTTTGTTAATGTGGTGAATCACATTTATTGATTTGAATCAACCTTGTATCCCAAGCCAGAAACTTAACTGATCATGGTTGATGATCCTTTTAATACACTGCTGAGTTTGGTTTGCTAATATTTTTTGGAGTATTTTTTGTATGAATGTTCATCAGGGATATTGACCTATAATTTTATTTTCTTGTAGTGCTTATCTAACTTTGTGATGAGGGTAATTCATGCCTTGTAAATGAGATTGAGAATATTCCTTCATCTTCATTTTTTTTGAAGATTTTGAGAAAGATTGGCATTAATTCTTCTTTAAATGTTTGACAGAATTCACCTGTAAAGCCATCTGCTTCTGGAATTTTCTTTGTCGGGAATTTTTTTATTATTGTTTTGATATCCTTATTTATTATTGGTCTGTTCAGATTTTCTATGTCTTTTTGGTTCATTCTTGTTGGGTTTTACGTTTCTAGGTATTTAGTCATTTCTGCTAGGTTATCTAATTTTTTAGAATACAATTATTGATGGTAGTCTCTTATAATCTTTTGTGCTTATTAGTATCAGTTGTAATGTTTCATTTCTCATTAGTAATTTTATTTATTTGAGGCCTGTCTCTTTTTTTCTTGGTTAGTTTAACAAATGTCTGTCAGTTTTGTGTATGTTTCCATAGAAACTCTCTTTCATTGATCTTTTCTATTGTCTGTATGTCAAGTCTTTATTTCATTATTTCTGCTTTGATATTTATTATTTTGTTATTTCCTTTTTAACACTAACTTTAGGCTTAGTGTTTTTTGTTTGTTTGTTTGTTTTTTTAGTTCTTCAAGATGTAAAGTTAGGTTTTTTATTTCAGATTCCTTTTTCTTAATGTAAGCATTTATTAATGTAAGCCCTCCTTCTTAAGACCCTTTTTGCTGCATTCCATAAGATTTGGTATGCTGTGTTTTCATTTTCATTTGTCTCAAAATACTTTTTGTATCTTTTGATTGTTCAGGAGTGTGTTGTATGATTTCTACATACTTATTAATTTTATGGCCCAACATATTATCTGTTTTAGAAAATGTTCCATGTGCATTTAAGAAGAATGTGTATTCTGTTGCTGTTGGATAATATGATCTGTAAATGTCTGTTAGGTCCATTTGGTCTGCAGTATTATTCAAGTCAGCCATTTCCTTATTGATTTGTTTTGTCTGGATGATCTATCCAATGATGAAAGTGGAGTATTCAAATCCCCTACTACTATTGTATTGCTATCTAGGTTTCCCTTTAGTTAATATTTGCTTTCTATGTTTAAGTGCTCCAATGTTGGGCACATATATATATTACATTACATTTGTTTTATCCTTTTAGTGAATTGACCACTTTATCATTATACACTGACCTTTGTCTCTTGTGACCAGATTTGACTAATAGTTTTTTTTCTGATGTAAATATAGCCATCCGTGTTCTTTTTGGATTAACATGCAGTATCTTTTTCTATCTCTTTACCTTCAGTCTTGTGTCCTTAAAGTGAAAAAAAAGGAGTTTCTTATAGGCAGTATATTGCTGAATTCTCTCTTCCTTTCTATATTCTGTGTTGAATTCACACTCCGTTTCTATTTTTAATCTATTCAGCCACTCTGTTCTTGATTGGGGAATTTAACCCATTTACATTTAAAGTAATTACTCAGGGCACCTGGGTGGCTCAGTTGGCTAAGCAACTGCCTTTGGTTCAGGTCACAATCTTGGAATCCCAGGATCAAGTCCTCATTGGGGTACCTGCCTGCAGGGGAGTCTGCTTCTGCTTCTGCCCTTCCCCCATCTTGTTCTCTCTCTCAAATAAATAAAGAAAATCTTTTTAAAAAGTAATTATTTCATATATAAGCGCTTACTGTTGTTTTATTGTTAATTGTCCAGTCTCAACTCACTTATTCAGCATTGCCGTAGAAGTGTTAGAGTAATAAGGCAAAAAAGAAGAAAAGAAAGAAAGAAAAGGCATACAGATGGAAAAAAAATATGGGATTATCTTTATAGACAATCCTAAGGAATTAAAAAAAACCCTTCTAGAACAAAAGTGAGTCTAGCAAGGTTGTAGGATATAAGCACAACACACACACAAAATTATACTGTATTATATAAGAAATGTCTTTCTACACATTAGCAAGGTACATGCAAATAAAAAATTTAAAAATTATATGTATATAAAACAGGTTCAGAAATAAAATATTTAGAGAAATTTATGAGACTGACACGCTACCTACTGCGCTAACAAGGCACCTTATTTAGAGAAATTTAATGAAACATATATGGATGCTGTAATCTGGAAACTATGAACTGATAATGAAAGAAGTCAAGTAAGAACAAAATAATTAGAGAGAATAGGTCATGTTTATGGATTGGAAGACTCCACATAGTAGAGATGACAATTTTCTCAAAATTGATTTAATACATGCCCAGTTAAAATCCCAGAAGGATTTTCTTCTGCAGATTTAGACAAATTCTAGAATTTATGTAAAACCAAAGGAACTTAGACAGCTAAAACAATTTTGAAAAAGAAGATAAAGTTTGAGAAATTATAGGATTTTAAGGTTTTACTGCAAAGCTACAAGAAATCAAGATAGTGTGCTCTTGGCAAAGAGATTGCCTCATAATGAATCATCACAGCAGCCCTGGGGTGGTCATGATTAATAAGCCTGCTGGTTTGCCAATTGGCATCTTCCTTTTGTTTGAGGTGGTCCTCATGAATGAACATTTTGCCATAAAAGCATTTCCTTAGGTGGGTGGTGCATTTTGTCTTTCACAAGACCCAAATCTAAGTTAAGTATGGAAACTCAAAGTGGAGGAAAAATAACCAGTGGTTCAGCTCTGGAATAACAAGTTAGTTCTGGGGTCTTTAGATTCTGGAGCTGGTGAGGTGAGTATTCTAAATTCCAGCACATGAGATATATCCTGCAGCACTCAGGATTTTCTTTCATAATAATGAGCATTATGTGGTGATTGCCAAACTTGAGCATGCATCAAAGTCAATTAAAACACTATGAGTTTCGCTAAGCATGATACGCTCTAGTTCCATCCATGTTGTCGCAAATGGCAAGATTTTATTTCTTTTGATGGCTGCATAGTATTCCATTGTGTATCATGCTTAGCGAAATAAGTCAAGCAGAGAAAGACAACTATCATATTATCTCCCTGATATGAGGAAGTGGTGATGCAACATGGGGGCTTAAGTGGGTAGGAGAAGAATAAATGAAACAAGATGGGATTGGGAGGGAGACAAACCATAAGTGACTCTTAATCTCACAAAACAAACTGAGGGTTGCTGGGGGGAGGGGGTTTGGGAGAAGGGGGTGGGATTATGGACATTGGGGAGGGTATGTGCTTTGGTGAGTGCTGTGAAGTGTGTAAACCTGGTGATTCACAGACCTGTACCCCTGGGGATAAAAATATATGTTTATAAAAAATAAAAAATTAAAAAAAAACACTATGAGTTTCTGATTCAGTGGGTGGGGTGGGGGACAAGAATTTGCCTTTCTAACAAGTGCCCAAGTGATGCTGATGCTGCTGGTCCAGAGACCACACTTGGAGAAGAGCTGGAGTACTGCCTACTAGTAAATCTGTAGATGAAAATGCAGACAATACAAAAATAAAGAACATGAGCTAATTATCAGTAAAATGAGAATGCCTTTAGCATTCACTTCAGAGGATTACTATAAAGCCCACAGGCACAGATAATGCACATATACTTATCTATATAAATTATCAAGTGCCACAGAAATAAAAAGTGTTTTTATATTACCTTAAAAATACAGGATTCTTTTGCATACCCCTGTACCACAGTCCTTCATTGTAAACACCATAGTAATATTTGTTAATGTAAGTCATTCGACTTAGGAAGTACCAGCTAGGTGAGGAGTAGTTGGCATTTAGGATTAATCAAAGGTATATTTCATGGTGGAGTAGATGACATACTTGATCTTCTTTCAGTTTCTAGGCTACAGCAGCATCATGAAACCTCTGCAAGTGATGTTGAAAGAGTCCCAGATTTATGATTCAGCTGTTCAGTATTGACTGTGTTGAGTTTCACATTCACGCAGAATGGCCGTCCCGTATGGGGCATTCTTGTATTACTTCTATTCCACAGCTGCTGTGCTGAACATGTGGCTGTTCCCATGCTCTGCTTCTTTACTCAACATCTCTTTGAAGCTCCCTTTGCTGGTTTCAGTGTCTTTTGGGTAAAGGTCTAGCCAGCAGCTTTTAACTTGTACCTTGTCAGAGGGAGACTTTGCTGGAGCCTCTTACCTGCAGCTACTGGGGAATCTGGCTTATCTTCCTTTCTCTACAACTCCCATCCTCCCATTTCTTTCTTAGAAAATAGAAATCAGGGGCGCCTGGGTGGCTCAGTGGGTTAAGCCTCTGCCTTTGGCTCAGGTCATGATCTCAGGGTCCTGGGATCGAACCCCGCATTAGGCTCTCTGCTCATCAGGGAGCCTGCTTCCTCCTCTCTCTCTGCCTGCCTCTCTGCCTCCTTGTGCTCTCTGACTGTCAAATAAATAAATAAATAAATAAATAAAATGTTTAAAAAAAAAAGAAAACAGATATCACTCTACTTATTTTACAACCCCAAAGACAAAAAATAACAACGTGAGGCTGTCACGTTGTTATTTTTGAGGCCTCTATCTATATGTGAAAGTTACTTCCCCAAATTGCCAAGTAGCTAGGCCCCAACCATTCTGTTCCCTGTAAGCCTCTTCCTAAAAGTTTTACCTTCTTTTTCTATAGAAGACTTAGTACCTATAGTAGAGAATAGGAATTTCTCCCCGCTTAGAACTGGGACAGACTGATCCTTGGTGCTGTCTGCCCTCAGTTCTTTTCCGTCTCCACTCTAGGCTTCAGACAAGAGGAAAGAAGAAGGTTTGACCCCAAGTCCCTGTCCAGGAAACCCAGAACTTGCTGGTCAATGTGGATATCCAAATCCAGCAGCTCTAGCATGAAGAAAGGTATAACCACACTAGGTTGTTAGCAACCCTTCCCTCCCTCATTGCCACCACCAAGCACATGACATCATGAGAAGAGAGGTATTCGCTCTCTTAAATGTTTCAGGAGACCCCATGAGCACACTTTTCCTGTTAAGAACTGTACTGTTGAGAAGGCTTTTTTTTTTTTTTTATCAGTGACATGGGCAGATTATAGATTGATTCATAAATATCCTGAAGGCAATCCTTGTTTAATTTCATACCTATTACATTTACTGAAATGTATGGTTTACACAAGTGTTAACTTTTTGAGGCCTCATTTCTCTAACACAGAAATTAAGGGGCTGGGCTAGATATTTTAAAAAAAAATGTTTTTTGGTTCTTTAAAAATTTCCTATGAGAAAAATAATGCATGAATTTGAGCTTCATATCAATGATTCTGGACCCAACTTAGTTTTTTGCTTTGTTTTGTTTTGTTTCAATGACTATATAGTTTATAATGGGACATTTATCAGATTGATTCATATGAAATTGGAATTTTATGTCAAAAATCGTTGAATATTTGCCACAGTTCAAGCTAATATATTCTAGTAAAGATAATAAAAAGCCTCACTTTAAGTGGGCTTAATTTTTTTTTTTTTTTTTTTTACCGAATACTATAGACTCAGGTTTTAAATTGAACACAATCCGTTAAGATCTAAGAAATTTTTTACCCTCAAATTTAACGTCAAAGAAATCTCTTTGTCAGAAGGAAAGTGATATATTTCTTTTTCTTCCTTTCCATCCTTCTTTCCTTCTGGGAAACCAGCTCCCAGCTCCTTTAGCTTGAGCTGATGGCCTGAAGGATCTAAGCCTGGGGATCTCAGACAGCACCTGGCTTACAGGTGCATGGAACATTATAAAACATCTTTTGCAGGAAAGTTCAACCAACAGAAATACTCATAATTTTCTTTTTTCAGAAGTCATACCACTTTAGCGTGCGCGCGCACACACACACACACACACACACACACACACACAAAAGAAAAGAACAGGAACTGACCAGAAGTTGTAATAGCATTGGGCTCAGCTTTCTCTTTTGCTAGCTGTCTGCTTCTCCCTCTCCTCATGTCTTCACCAGAATGCGCATGTCCTGGGGAGCTGAGATTCATGCATAGCCTCCTCCCTCCCAGCCAACTCATGTTCTCTTTGGCCCCTTTGGCTTCCTTCCCTTCTGCCAGAAGGATTTGTTTTGAAGTTTGCTCTGATCTACGGAAAGGGAAAGTAGGGCCTATTGTATAGGGTGTGGTGATGAATGCCTGATCCAACTACCAGAGGATATAAAGTGTCGAAGCCAAGTGGGACCCACAGTATTGGGCACTGGAAAGGATACAATCTCTGTTTTTTGGGGATTCCTCTTGGAGTTGCTCCTCAGCTACAGAATTTGAAGGAATATTTCATACTGATTTATTAGTATCTCTATTTTATTGGCATTTTGAGAGGAATAGTGTGACATCCTTGGACTATTTCAACCAGAAATCTCAGCTCTTACATTGCTCAAATCTGTTCCAACTGTTTTTTTTTTTTTAAAGAAATTTTGAGAGTACTCCCCTATCACTGGTTTCTCTTTTTGTTAATTATTTTTATTAACATATAATGTATTATTTGCCCCAGGGACTGGTTTCTTTTTGGTTCCTGCCATGTCCTGTGTACTCTAGTTTCCGGACCAGTGCTGGGTGGAAGGGTTGATCTTAACCAAGAATTATTTCCTCTAGCAATTAAAAGGAGTTAGGGACTTTGCAGAATAAAACCAACTGAAATTACACACAGCAAAACAGGTGCTCGCATAGAACCAGATACTCACTCAGAAGAAAGGTATGAAAAGACAGGCTGTCACCAGCAAGGCAGTGCTCAGGGGCCTGTAACTTGAACAACCACTCTGCCTCTTGGCCAGATGCACCCTCAGATGTCCAGACCCTGGCAGCCCATACCTCCCTCCGCAGGTAATCTTCTCCAGGGACCCATACTTCTTATTGCACAGCCTACAGCCCTGTACTGACTCCCCTCTCCAAGTGGCAAAAAGCACTAACATGCCTTCTAGAAATAAACACTCTTGTGGATGCTTCTTCTCACTGCTTATCTAGTTGTTGTTGTTGTTTTCCACTTTCACCAGCTTAGATTATCCCTATTCTTATTTTAGACTCCATAGGATCTATCCTACTCTGTCTCCTACAGAGAATGTTTTAATTCACTGGGGTCCCATCCCCAAGTCTCTACTTCTATTCTGCACCTCCTGCCCTTCCACTGACATGAAGAGTGAATGACCCCAGTCTGGCAACATTTTTTTTATGTTAGGGTCCAAAGGTCAACTGTTCCACTTGTCCATCAAGAATCTGGAGCGCATGAAACTCTCTGTTTATAGATGAATACCCACTTTGGGAACAATTCAGGAAATGGACCTCAGAGATCTCCTGCTAAAAATATTGCAGAAACTGCTAGTATTTAGTAGGAATCACTTAGCACTTACACCCTCCTTCTGTTTTTAGCACGTTCTCTACCCACAGTTGAGTTAAGTTACCAAAAACCAGTGGACCTGGCTAGCCCTCTCAAGAAGGCTTTCTCAGAGACACATTGTTACAGTTGCATTCAATTGAAGAACTCTGTGAGATCAGTATCTGAAGAAGGTGTCTGGGAATCCTGCAAAACTCCAGCTGAAGATAGTGCTCATTGTTCCTCCCCAGGTGTTACAGAACGACTGTGTTGGACAACTTCCTGGCGCACAAACGCTTTGTGCACAAGGAGTGCTGCTGACTCTAGTTTGGCTTCTTCCTCTTATTTTTACTTATTTATTCTTCACCCACTTCTCACCTAATTACCTTGCTGTCTTTTTTTTTTTTTTTAATGATTTATTTATTTATTTATTTGAGAGAGAGAGAGAGAGAAAAGGGGCAAAGGGAGAGGGAGGGAGCAAACCCCTAACAGCTTCACACCCAGCAGAGCCTGACACGGGGCTCCATCTCCCAACCCTGAGATCATGACCTGAGCTGAAATCAAGAGTTGGATGCTCAACTGACTGAGCCACCCAAAGGTCCCTACCTTGCCCACCTTTAAGTATAATTATAAGCCATCTTAAATTCCTTCTGAAAAATAGTGGGTTACAGGTAAGTACCCCAGACTGACTGCAGGTTGAGAACATCAAAAGACAGAAAAGGAAGCAGCCAAATGTCGAAAATATTCCTGTAGCACTGATCAGAGCTGACACCTCCCTGACTCGGCACTGCTCTTGATGCCCTGAGTTTTCTTGCCTAATAATCAGCTGTGCATGTGTCCTGTTTCGCGCGCAGTTTCCACATGGTGCCCACACCTCCCCGGACTTCTTGCTTGTTTTGACCTCCGTGGTTTACTTCATTTTCAGTTCAGGTGTTTTCCGAATTCCCTCTCAACCTGACTTCCAAGCTTCAGTTTATTTGAACCACCTGAATCTGGGGAAGGACCTTTTTCTAATGCAGGACTTTTCAGATTTCGGTCCGCTGCATTTTTCTGCACACCTGCACCATGATTTTGCTCAGAATCTTCCTTTCGATGCCCTCGTTTTTCCTGTTGGACGTCCAAAGCATGGATCTGAGTTCATCATGATATTGGGCTGCTGGTAGACTCTCATTATTACCCCACTCAAAGTTTACTTTCCCTCTTATTGTTATTTACTTAATTAATTACTTTGAATAATGTAACAAGTGTCTGTACCGCCAACACCCTCAGCGAAAGCCAGCACTTGACAATCACCTAAATCCAGCCACATGACCCCTTCTGCAAACCATCTTCCTACAACCTGTCACTTCAAAATCATCTTGAAGCTTATGTTTATCATTCTGTTGCTTCCTTTTCTAAATAGTCTCATTTCATCAATATGTATATTTAAAAACATGCATTTTCACTTCAGGTGTTTTGAACCTTAAGAAGAGAATCTGTGTGGGGGCACCTGGATGGCTCAGTGGGTTAAACCTCTGCCTTCGATTCAGGTCATGATCTCAGGGTCCTGGGGTCGAGCCCCACATCAGGCTCTCTGCTCATTGGGGAGCCTGCTTCCTCCTCCTCTCTCTTTCTCTCTGCCTGCCTTTCCACCTACTTGAGATTGAAATCAATAATATCTTTAAAAAAAGAAAGAAGAGAATCTGTGTGTTATATTTTGAGTATTGCTTTCTTCACTTTACATTATATTTTATATTATTTAAATTCATCCTTGTTCAGTACGGTTGTAGATTCATTTTGACAGTCATGCAATATTTCGTTCTGTGAAATATTTTTCTGTTTTTTCATTTCCTTTCCTACCAACATTGGGTATGGAGGTGATTTTCATGATTTTGTTATTGTTCAGAGGGCTCCTATGAACTTTTGCTGCATATGACCTGCTATTCAAGTGCAAAAATGCGTCCTGGGCATGGACATACCAGTGAGACAGAGGCTTATGGGGGCAGGCAATGTTCAATTGTCTTCGAGAGTGGTCACACCGACTTGTTCTATCTGCCACCAGTCACATGCGGGCGTCTAACAGACCCACACCCTCCTCAGTTCTTGCCACTGTTATATTTCTGAGTCTAGACCACTAGGATTGGTAAAAGCCTGCATAGAAAAATAAATTTATTCTATGGAGAAATAGCTGAAAACTAGTCCCACTTGTTATAAATAGAAAGAAACCATGAAAATAAATGAATGAATAAATAAATAAAAAATGAAAAACAAAACCACATTTTTAAAAAAGATTTTATTTATTTATTTGAGAGAGAGAGAGAGAGCGTGAGAGGGGAGAGGCCAGAGGGAGAAGCAGACTCCCTGCTGAGCAGGGAGCCAGATGTGGGGCTCCATCCCAGGACTCCAGAATCATGACTTGAGCTGAAGGCAGTTGCTTAACCAACTGAGCCACCCAGGTGCCCCCAAAACCACATTTTAAACTGTCACTTAAAACTCTCACCTAGAGAACGCATTTGGCCGCAGGTCACTGTTCCCTTTATTAAAAGGGAAAGCTTGCAGATTTAGAGAGCATTGGAGCCAATGACTTAGCAACCATCAGAGACAGTCTGATCAAAAGACCACTGAAGAAGCAGTGCCTTTCTCACTCTGTGACTGGCTGGATTTAATTTTGGAAGCTTGTCATTCTTAAAATCCCCCACATTGCCACTCACACACTTGTCCTACAGATCTCTATGGTTCTTCCTCAAATAACCTCTGTACTTAGAGCCAATTCCTGGGTGACCCTCTGAGGCTCTGATGCATATGGCATCTATTTGAATAAACTCCATTTCGTATCTGGAAAGAATGTGTTCCTCAGGCAGAACTGAAGAGCACAGCAAAGTCCATTTGGGTCTTACACTTCGCTTCAATATTTAGAAGTTCCTGTTGCATGCTAAGTCTCCTGTTTGAATGTTCTAGTCCGTCTGAACTGTCTCTGGTCTTCTGGTCTTGCTTTAAATGTTTTGTGTCTTGGGGGTTTTAACACTGTAAGCTACCTCAAATGGTTCGGAAGTGTGTTTTGGTAAATTATGCTTTAGGAAGTTGAGCTTTTATTGACTGTGAATGACAGAAGGAATGAATGAATGGAGACAGTGGTCAATACTACTTTGCATCATTATTAAACAATTATATGGGAGTCCCTCGTGACTTTCCACCCAGATCACAATTACCTCATATTTCATGTGTATATTTATCGGTCCTTAGCAAAACGTTGGATGGTAGACACTGAGGGAACATTCACAAGGAAGTGTATTTTTGTGGGAACACCCTCTACAGTAAGGACAGAAGAACTGGAAGGGACAACGATCTCAGTGGGATTTGCCAACCTTTGCTTAAGTCTCAAAATTGAAACTCAAGGCATTATACAAGTTGAGGGAGATAACCGTGTCATCAGGGGAACCTGGGTTCTAGTTCAAGTTCGCCAGTCATCAGCTATGCAATCTTGGGTATGTTCCTTAATTTTCCTGTTTTCAGTGGTTACTCTATAAAATGCGATTCATGATTCCTTCCAGATTTAATTAGGTTTAATAAAGGCAAGGCATGGGCCATAGAACAGATCTTAAATATTGCAAATTCCCCTCCCTCAACTTCTCCAAAGGTGCTGTTCCCCATGTGGAATTGAAACTCACTGAGAGCTCCTGCTCATACATAATAATTAGCATTAATTTTAGCGACAGCTAGATTACGTACAATGGATTCATGTGTTGAGTCTTCATTGCCTTGATATATGACATTAGTCAAGTATTGTCTTATGTCAGCTATATCCTTAAACGACATTGGAGTTATCTGTCATTCTCCTGAGATCATTCCTCTAAAAAAGAATGAGAAAATCTCTCTAAAATCATGTTGCCTTCCCATGCGGTAGACTACTATAATACTGTTCTTCTTTGTAAAATCAGTCTGATGGTTTGATGAGTGATAATTCTGCTTCAGCTCTGAACATTAAATGTTCTTTCACCTCATACATAATCAAAAGGAAAGATATTCCGGGTTGTGTAGACACTAGATCTCTCTCGAAGGATTTTACTGACCCTGAAGAGTGTGTGCTAGAAACGAGGGATAACATTTGTGTTCTGCGTGGGATAGGGCCTGCGTACTCCAAGACACCCCGATGGGAAGGCTGGAGAATGTTATTCACAAGAGGCCAGCATCAGATTCTGGGCAAATCAACAGGGGTGCTTGTAAGATATGAATCACGTCCATTATCTGGCCCACACTTAAGATTCTGAGTCTGTCAATGAAGTTGCTCAAAATTGGCAAAAATGTCCGTTCTGGTCTCCATGAACACTGGAGAGTTATAAAATTGCTCTGAGTGGAAAATTCAACTCTAGCAGAAATTATAAGTCTGCAGCCAACACCACCAAGCAAACTGAAAACCAACCAGAATATTAAAAAAACAAACAACCACAAACCATACAAAATGTTCAGGTCTGTGGTATAAAGAAAAATACTCCAAGGACTCCAAAGGTCTGATTTATTAAAGACCTGAGTTCTTGCAAATGCATAAAATTGCACAATTACTCATAGAAAATCAGTCCTCAATGCATTTTGCACCAGGTAGAAGATATATGAAGAAAAACCCCATTTATATAAGAAGCCCATGATCGCTATGATTTATTAGGCAATTTCCCCATGTGCAATTCTGTGTGAGCACCAGGCCCAGCATGGAACCCTAACCAGGAGGAGAAATCAAGATGTGGCCAGAGGGCCCGGAAAACGTCCGGATTAAAGGGCATGTTTGTGTGCAACTTGGCAGTAATGAGACCAAGTAGGGAGGCTGGAAATCTTAAAGAAAGAAAAACATAGCCCTTGGGCTCCAGCAACGAAAGAAGGAAGGTTTTCCCTGAGGAGAGTCATTCCCTCCCGGCTCACTTTCCTCTCTTCACAGGACAGTAGGGCCTGATGAGGGAAGAGACCCCACTCCACCTCCAAGAAGGCAGGGGTGGCCGGATCCACAGTGGACTGGCTCCCATGCCCCCCTCCCCTGGGGGCTGCTTCTATTGTGCTAGTCCAGAATGCTCAGTTTTGCACTGAGCTGCACAGAATTATTATGCCTTAGGGATGCAAGGCAGGGAAGAGGATACTGGATGATAATCTCGAAGTCCTGTTTGTTGCTGAGAACAAAGTGTATATTTTAGTCTAAAAATGCCTCAGACTGCTCTCTCTGCAATCCTGGCTGCTACATCTAAAACAGATTGTTTGGGAGGCTGGAAGTCTTAGGGAAAGTTGATTTAAACAGATGACTAGGAAGGAGACTGAATCTCTTCCATGCTTCCAAGTCATGAATTCCCCCAGGTAGGGTCATGGAATATTGCCATGTGGCATATTTCCGTCTTCAGCCACTCACAGAATATTGAAATGACACAGCTGGAGCCCAACATGAGATTATATTAAAAAGTTTAATTAGAAAATTCATATACACATGTCAAATGATGCATTTGTGGAACATGTACATATATGTATGTATGTGTGTGTGTGTGTACACACATACATATTTTAAATATTTGTCCATATTCCACAGACACAGAATTCCAAGGAAAACTTTGATCTGGAAAACCCATTCCCTTTCTTTTAAGAAAGCTCAAGGCATATGCAGCCTTCGTTCAGGCAGCTGGAGTGTTGGGGAATTCAGTCTAATGTGTGCACTTGACCTGAAGAAGCTGGTGGCCCTCTGCCTCTCTTCCTGCACATCCAGCCTGCCCCGAGTTGGTGCGGGAGCTGCTCTGGGGCCATCTTTGGGAATGAATGGCCTTAGCCTCAGGCTCTACTCTGTGTTTTATTTTTTAACTCATGGCTCCAGCCAGCATCCAGGCTCCTTCTGGGAGCCGGGATGGGGGAAAGGGAAAGAAAACTCAACTGTTGTAGCTGGGGTCACACCATCCTTTCTTTTCTTCAACAAGATACCCTCTTCTGAAGAGGGTTTTTACCTAATTTCTTGGGTTCTCTTTTTCCCCGATTTGCTTACTCAGCTCTCTGAATGCATTAAGGAAAACAAACCGAGCAAACAACTTATCAAAGCATCCCTGTGAATTCATAGAGATGCAGGTTCCAATCTCAGCTTCACAATTTGCCAACATTTAATCAATCTGCCTGCACCTCTGTTTCCTTCTTTACCAAATGAGGATAATAATTAACCCAACCCAAAATATAAGCTTATAACCTAGGGCCTGGTTCTTATAAAGTGCTTAATAAAAGGTTAAAATCATCATCGTTAATATTAAGAGTTGCTTGATGAGGTCAATAAATCATTAGCAGTTCAAATTCAGACATATTTTTTTTCATACGTGCGTGCTTGTGTAGATATATGCCTGATGTAGCCTTGGGCATCCTCACAAGTCCATCTGGGATGCTGACACGGAAAATCCACCAAATGAGCCCTTCCCTGCCAAGTCCCTCATCATCCATGTTCCTTACTTGGCCTCTTGCTTATACCTAAAATGTATACATTATTTCTTATTCTTACACAGCTCTCTGTGTGTCGTAACTCTTTGCGGCATGATTTTTTAACTCTCTTTGGGAACAGACTGAAGGTCATGGTCCTCACACACTTGGTATAGCACAGTGCTCTTTGAAGACATCGTAGATAATCCAGAAGGCAGAGGGCTCATCATATTTAAAGAGCTTTTCTGTACATTCTGTGTTGTTGAAAATGTTCATGTTCCTCCTTCACACAAGCCTATTTCCAGTGAACATTGTCTTCAGAAGCAAACCCTTAGCAAGTCATATGGTTTCAAGAGGGAAACTCACCAAAGGGAAATTTAAGTTACAGAGAGTATTCATAAACACTGTTCAAGGAAATGACCAAAAAGTTAAAGGCAACACTGTGTCTTGTTAACCATACTTTAAAACAGATCAGTGCATCAAAAATTAAATAAATAAATAAGTTCATTAATTAATTCAAATTGATAAGAGGAGCTGTTCTGGTGTCAGAATGTGGTTGGAATGATGGTGGTAAAACCACCCTTGACCAGCTGACCAGGCTACCGCATACAAGGGTCACTGGTTCAAGCAGGCTCTTCTATGGGAGCCTAAGGGATACGGGAGTGTTATCAGCACCCTCCAAGTGAAGGTGGCTGCTTTTCAGTTGCCTGACGGGTGACGTCTTTCCAGTGATGACTATAAACGGACCGTGTTAGGTATTATCACACTGCATTTTCAGATCCTCATGAAGTTCAAATCTCAAAAAGTAAATTTATAAATCTTCACAGTTGGATGTGAAAAATACAACCCAGCTTGAAAATAAAGTTATATTTATTGGGCACTGCAGTTTCAAGTGTTATATTTTAAGGAGATAAATTGAATAATTACTCAAGTTAGTTAAGGAGCCATGGGTACTAAATGCCTCACTTCCACGATTCTTGAGTGAGACTCTAAAATACAGGTGGTCTTTGGCAGGGAAGGGAAAGAGAACATTGTTAAAAAAAATCCCCAAGGGGTGCCCCCCCAATATATTTACATCCCATTTTGTTTTACCAGTGAAACTTGTCATGACTAAGTGGTTAATTGCAGGATAGATAGAATACTCTGCTCATTCTATTTTTTCAGTAAACTAAATGATGGAAAATGAGGATGAAGTGTAAAGAATGAATGGCACTTCATGGTCGAAAAGAATCGATGAACTTATGGTCTAACATGAGTGGAACCATGCGGAAGTTTGGCATGTTTTTTTTTTTTTTTTTTTTTTTCTTGTTTTGGGACCCAACCCGATTCACTACTAATATGTTTTTAAAAATCGAGGAGGAACTTGTCCAAACCTCAGTTCATAGGAATGGAATTAATATTGCTGTAAAAACAAGAGTGGGGGTAATAACTCTGGCACTCTGGCTAATAGGAACCACTGAGTTCAGCAGCCATGTGGACAGTGTGACTCATTCTGGGAACAAGCTCCCCTCTGCTGCTCCCCGATGGGGACTCTGCCCCTTCCAGTCACTGTTAGCTCAGCTCGGGAAATGAAGCTTATTAAGACCCAAGGTTGCCTAAAAAAAGGTGTGTGCGACGCATCATCATCAATGCACTTGAAGACACTGACCAGGATTGTGAGAGAGATGTTCTGATTTTTTTTCCTTTTCATAACCTTTCTTGTAAAGTTAAAAAAAAAAAAAACAACCTGGAAAAATAAAGTTTTGTGGAAAAATTTCAGAGTTCCGTTCAAATGAAAAACACTACGGGGAACTATTTATTTATTTAAATTTCCCCCCAACTGGTCTTGTTTTCCAAAAATATGACACATGCCATTTAAAAACTTCAAGATGGGAGAAGAAAAAGTCACATGCTTTTAATTAAAGTAGGTTCTTTGAGTCTCCCCAAGAGTATTTAAGTATTCCGTGGGAGCCTGAGGAATAAACGCAGTTTTAGGCTTTCTTTGGAAGGGGGAGGCTGCCTTTTTTCCCAAACCCCTGCCCGGTGGTCTGGCCTTGAGCAAATTTCCCAATTCGCTTAGAAAAGAAAGATTACTTACCACCTGGTTGAAACAAGTTTCTCTTCTACATATTTTATCAGATTATGAAACTTCCCGTCTCAGTGGCACAAGCTACCACGTTCTCTTTCTCAGGGACATTTTGCGACTCCATATCTGTGGGGACTCGGTGACCCAGCGGCCAAGCGTCATGCCAGGTGGAAAGAGAATGCTGGCAGGTCTCGTATTAGCATTCAGGGCTTGGCTCAGAATAGACCCCCATCAGCTAGGGCCAGAACTAGTCACATGACACCCATCCAACCGCAAGGCAGCCGGAAGTTCTGCGTGCCAGAAATATTGGATGGGCCGCATTAAACACAACCACACATTAATGATCATGGAGCTTGGCCTCCAATTATCCCTTCTTGGCAAGGAGGGTCTATGACTTCCAGATTGACTTGCAGCTCACATAAGTTACCCTCTCTCTGCTCTCCTCGTTTCTTTTGTCAGCTCCTATCAGTTTAGGTGAAACTGATAGGACTGATACTGACTGTTTTGAGTACAGTTACCATCAAGCTAGAAGTTGAACATATGTTTACCTTAAATTTCCCCATATATCCTTAAGCCAGAGAATTCACCAGTTATCACCCAGTTGAGAATTTGTGTTCTCTTCTTCATTTATATGAGACTTGATATTTTCCTATTACAACACAGCAGAGAAATCACTAATTGGAAACTGCCTCCCCTCCAGGAATCCAGAAACTATGACTCAGCTTTCTGATTAGGAACGCAGTGATGTTTTCAAAAATTAATTTTAATGGTTGCCACTCAATGAATATTTTGAATATAGCTTGAGGATTTTGCAGCTATTTTGGAGAGTAATGGTAAGATTATGACTAATTCCATTTGTAGTCTAGCATCTAGTATGTGCAGACATCTGGCAAATGCTTTGAAATTATATTGTTTTGAATCCCTAATTAAAAGACATTAATCATGAGAAATTGAGAGGCTGTTATAATGAGATACTGTTCTAGGAAAAATAATAAATAAGGGAGTTAAAGCAACTCTTGAGAGATCAAGTGCAGTGGTCCTGAAAACTATTCACTCCTCCAAATAAAACTTTATTCCAGACTTTAAAATAGTGAAAGATAAGAGCAGGTCTGCTTTCTGGACACAGAGCTGCTGTGGGCAGTGGGGGACCGGCTGGGGAGGGGGGTAGCTGGAGGCAGACCTGTGGGGGAGGGCTTTCTGCCATGACAGGCCTTTCTCCTCTACTCACGATGGCTTTGGGGCACTTTCATTCTGGGGTGGGGCGCCTGCGTGGCTCCGTGGGATAAAGCCTCTGCCTTCAGCTCAGGTCATGATCCCGGGGTCCTGGGATCCGCATTGGGCTCTCTGCTCAGCAGGGAGACTGCTTCTCCCTCTCTCTCTGTCTGCTTCTCTGCCTACTTGTGATCTCTGTCTGTCAAATAAATAAATAAAATCTTTAAAAAAAAAAAAAAGAAAGAAAGAAAGAAATCTCTGGGGCTCCACGGAGCCCAGGGTCCAACTTACCTACTTCATAGATGAGGCACCTCAGGTACAGAGAGATCAACCACTGACCTAAGGGGCCCGGCTAATTAAAAAGCCAGGTGTCTAGAAGTAAAGACTGAGGTTTGGGGCTCCAAAGAAAGTATTTTATCGACAGACCCCAAACCTGAATTCAGGCAATGCTTGCTAAATCCGTGTATAAACTTCAACCACTGTGTGTTTATTATATCTCTGCTTATTTACTGAGTAGGACAATATATTCTAGGTGCCAGGGGAATAAAAAAAAGAAGCCCCATTTCTGGCCCCCAAGGAACTTGGTGTCTAGTTTGAAGCAGCAAATTTTTTAAATCTATTTTTCTGAACCTAGCATCCATCCATCTCTGCATTCCATGAGCACTCACTCAATAAATATTTAACAAGCATCTTATTTATCAGACACGCTCGATGTCAGTTTCCACCTGCCTCTGTTACCTCTTCTGTATTCTCTCCCACTTCACAGCCCGTCCCTTTTCCTCTCCTGCTTTCTGATTTCTCCCTCCTTTTCTCTCTTCTCATCCCCACCTGGTACCACCACCTTCTAAAATCGCTGTAAGCTAGTGAAAGCCTGGAATTTCTTTTAGCATAGAAAATAGCCTTTTATTCCACATTGGAAGATAAAAGGATTAAATGCAAATGAAGGGTTGAAAGCACAGGTGATACTTGTGTGACTGGATTTCAGTTAAAGTGCAATTAATCAATCCATCATCAAGCATAAGTGACTGATAACAGCGTCTTTCCTGTTTTCTTAGGTGCGTTGGGTGGGAAGCCGGAGGGAAGGCAGTGAGAGGCCTTGGGCACTGGCGGGGGTGGGGGAGAGGTACCTGCTAGGAGCTATGGGGTCCGGGACTGCTCTGGTAGTTTTGCCCGGGACAGATAGAAGCATTCCCCTCAAGGATCTGCGGAGTACAGCTGCGACACCACAGCAGCTCTGTGTGATTTATGAAAGGGTTCACAAGATTTATGAAGACTTAAAAAAACATCAGCACACAGCTGACTTTCTATAAAGGAGCTCCTTTCCCCAGGGATTCGGGGAGCTTGGAATTTAATGAGGGAAACGGAATCTACAATGAGAGACGATAAGGAAATGAGACTGTTTCTCACACAGACATACCAGAATTTATGTATGCTGGTACTCTGGCCTTCACAGGCCTCAGCCAAAGCTGGCTACTCCTGGTTCCCTAGGAAGCCTGGTGGAACCCTTCCCCTCTGCCCCTGACCCTGACGCTCTTTCTATTGTGATCATCCCCCAGGGATCCTCTTAGAACCTTAGTTTGCTGATGCCTGTTCCCCACCCTCCCCCCCACCAACTGCTGTGGCAAACCTGCCCATCCTTCACCTCCTAATCTGAATGTCATGTAGGATCTCTCTTTCCTCCAAAGTTTTAGAGCACTCTGCTTTCAGCCATAGCATGTATTATATTTTACTTCGCTATTGGCAAACATATTTTTTTCAGGTCTGTTTTATAAAAAGACAAAAACATAAAATTAAAGGCAAAAAGAAAAACAAGGAGATGTGTATGCCTGCAGCAGGATATATATGGCTGACAGAGAACCATGGAATCCCCGAATCCTAGATTACTTCCAGAGTGAATGGGATATTCCCATCACCTGGCTGAGGCTGGCCAGAGACAGGGCAGAGTGGGGAGCGGCAGGGGAGGGGTGGTGTGGAGGGGCCTGGGTTTGGCTCCTTACTTGACTCCCATCTGCGCAGATGCAACGATTGGTCTCAGACTCTGGCAGGTGTCTCAAGTCCAGCCAAGCAGAATTATTGCCCAAGATCTCTTCATTTAAAATTAGAATTGAGCTTGGACTTGGGGCTGCTGATGTCTGTTGCCAGTGAGAGAGCATGAAGTCAGATAGATGCACGAACACAGAAGAGATGGAGGGAGAGAGGCCAGTTCCCATCCCCAAGCCTATGGTTCCTTAGGTCTTTTGCTTCTGTATATACCCTGTCTTCTTTTTGGTTAGCTCACTTTAAAAAAAAAAAAAAAAAAAAGATTATTTTTTGAGAGAGAGAGAGAGAGAGAAGGAGAGAGAGCAAGGGGAGGGGCAGAGGCAGAGGGAGAGGGAGAAGCAGACTCCCCACTGAGCAGGGAGCCCAATGTGATGTGGGATCCCAGGGATGAGCCCATCCCAGGTGGGATTATGATCTGAGACAAAGGCAGACACTCAACAGACTGAGCCACCCAGGCGCCCCTTGGTTGGCTCATTTAAATTGGCTTTCTGTCGCTGGCAACCAAATGTCTTCGCTACATTGATCTCAATTAAAGGAAATGATCTTAAGAGCCAAATGGGGAGGGGCACCTGGGTGGCACAGTCATTACGCGTGTGCCTTGGGCTCAGGTCATGATCCCAGGGTCCTGGGATGGAGCCCCGCATCGCATCGGGCTCCCTGCTCCACAGGAAGCATGCTTCTCCCTCTCCCACACCCCCTGCTTGTGTTCCCTCTCTCGCTGTGTCTTTCTGTCAAATAAATAAATAAAATCTTTTTAAAAAAAGACCCAAGTGGATACAATAGTGAAATTTTAAAATTGGTACAAGTGAAATTTAAAAAAATGCCAAAATATAATCACTTAGTGGGTGAAGTAATTCTAATAGAACATCTTGGGGGGGGGGTTTAATTTTAAAAAAGATTTTGTTTATTTATTTGACAGAGAGGGATCACAAGTAGGCAGAGAAGCAGGGGTAAGCAGGCTCTCCACTGAGCAGAGAGCCCGATGCAGGGCTCTATCCCAGGACCCTGGGATCATGACCTGAGCTGAAGGCAGAGGCTTTAACCCACTGAGCCATCCAGGTGCCCCAGAACATCTTCTCTTTTTACAAAATAGTTTTTATGTCCTGGCCTCAGCACAGGTGCCTCTTGTCTGTGCTTAAAGAAGAAAAACTAGAGCATAAAGAGATCTAGATACTAGCAAAGATTCAAAAAAGGAAAAAAGGAAATACCACGGAGAGACGGCCAGCTACCCCCAAAGCTAATGTTGCCCATGCATAACCTAGAGTTGAGCTGGGGAGAGGCTGGGACAACTTCCTGTTTGATAGAGCCTGTGTCTGCCTAAGAGGCAGGTGGACCTTCTCCACCTTCTCTTTTCCTTCCAAAGACTTCCACATGACAGCCACGAGTCATTAAAGCCCTAAAACCCCCAATCTGGAAGTTGTAAGAATCATGATCGACTCTGAGACTCTTACTGCGTTAATCCCACTAAGACCGTGGAGATCACCTGTTATAGAAATGAGCGGTACCCAGTACCCAGTATCGGTACTCAGTACAGAGGCGCTTCTCAAACTCAGGTCCGAGAGCAGCTGCTGACTCCTGGAAAACTTCGGTGCCAAATCTTGTACATTAGAAAGGGAGGCAAGCACCAACGAATAAGTTAGGTCAGACTCACCTCAGCATTTGTTGAAGTAACTGGTGAATGAGAAGCACAGTGAGAGGTATGAGTGCATCTGGTATACCGCATGCAAGTGAGATAATTGACGTGGCTTTCCTGATACCCTTAAACACAGGTCATGTTATGAACACTGAACTAGAGGAGTTGCCCTACATGGATTATTAGATTGAGATTACCTGGAGGATGGCCCTAAGGTTATATGTTATCCTTAACCGTGTCCGGTCTGTATACATTTTTCAAGATTTTGTAAAAGATGGAAAATGTCATCCCTATCATCCCTATGGAGCTCTTGTTAAGAAGGATGTATTGTTCTATGACCAACAACAGAATTAAAATTTAGCCCAGGGTTTGGCAAGCTTTCCTGTAAGTGGCCGCACAGTAAATATTTTAGGTTTTGCAGGCCAAGAGGTCAAATTAAGGACAGTATGTAAATATGCTATATATATTATTTTCATGTGTCATTAACACATTTTCATTTTGATATTTTCCAATGATTTATGAATATGGAAACAATTCTTAGAAGGTAGACAGTCCCAAAGCAGCTGGTGGTTCAGATTTGACCCAGAGGCTGCTGCCTGTCCAACCCCTGATCTAGAACGAAATATTGGAGTGAATATAAAAAGATGAAGTAATTATAAATTAAAAACAAGATGGTGGCATCAGACCTAAAGAATCAGCCTTCCACATGCAGGAGGACAGACCGGGCTTAGGTGTAAAAAGAGTCTTGGAGACTTCAAAACATTCTTCGATGGACAGCACCTCAGAGGAATGCTTGAAGGCTCGAGAGACAGCGCATGGCAAGACAGAGGACTTTAGACTTGGGATATTAGAAGAAGTGCTCCCTGGAGAAGGAAACAAGCCTTAAGGGCATAGTGAGTCACAGAGGTGTTTGTCTTAGGCTCTAAATCTGCCCTATAAGGAGACAGCCCAGGACACCTGGGCTCGCAGGGATGGCCGACCGAGATGACCCTTCTCCCCTTTCCAATCCAGAGAGTCTGCTTTTCTTTTTTTTTTTTTTTTTTCTCTCTTACAATCAGGCTTCTTAAAGACGTGGGAGGTATCTGTTTAATGATTCTATCTCTCACCGTAAATGTTGCATGAATATTTACCAGTGAGTGACCTTACTAGAATTTGCAAATTGCTTTGATATATGAGACAAAGAAAAATAAATTCTCCAAGCAGAGGGAGGTGGGCTGAGTGCGGGGCTTGGTGGTATGAAATACTCGGGGGTTACTGGACTCGAGGCAGAGTTTGGCTTCAGTTCTTTTTAACCTTGGCCTTGAGGAGCACAAGCAGCTCTGGGGTTTTAGTCCCATTCTCAGACTGCATTACATTTGTGCTTTCAACACCAGAACAAATGCTCCTCCGGCTTTCAGGCCAAGCTAATCCCGGTTGCCCTCCAACACCCACCCACATATCACAGGCGGGAATCGTCCCCGAGAAAGGCTGAGTTTTCAAGCTTGGCTCATCCCTGGGCAGTACACACATCTTGGAAACCCATTTAACACACATCATCCAGGACTTACCAGCTGGCTGCAAAAATAGAGAGAGCTCAGGAAAACACCCAGTGGTTGCAGAGCTCCTGGAAACAGAATGCAGGGGCAGGCACCAGGGATCTCTAGTGAAAGTAATTTCCAGAGCTCAGTTCAGCGCCCGGCACTCTGATAAGCATTTACAAGGGGTCCTATTACTCCTGCAAAAGAACAGGCAGCTGCCTGGCTGTGATTTTGCCCCAAGGGGGTGAGGTCAGCTGAAGGTCAAGCCAGCAAACCACTGGGACAGGGGACAGGGGACAGGGGTGCCTAGCCTGGGGGCACCGCTGGGCATGGGGACCAAGATAAGCAGGTTATTTCTGGGACTCCTTGCTAGCCGCAACCCAGTGGGGCCAGGCCAGAGTCCTGAACCAGCAGCCCACATGTGCCACCTCCTTGAATCTCCGTCAGATTCAGGATGTGTAACCGGCTCTTTCTTTCTGTGGATCAAGTCTAGTGGTCTTCAAACAGAGCCCAGGAAGCTTGCTGTTTTAAGGAGAAGCTTTCCTAAGAGACAAGCCCCACCTGTACCTTCTGCTCCCACGGGGCTGTTCCTTTACTCAACAATCCAGTCACTTCCCTGGGAAGATCATCGGGAAGGCAGAGATTCAGCCACTCAGCGGGCGGGTAGGAGGGGGACAGCCGCAGGCAGGACCCAGAGGCTCCATGTGGCCTCTTTGCTCTGGGCCCTGGACAGGGATATTCCAGGAAGAGCTCCAGTTTCAGGCTCCCTGCCCAGGTTTCTGAGACCCCAAGGAGGGTCGGACACGGCCATAGGCATGGGTGAGATTTGGCAAAGAGCAAAAAATACATTTATTTCTAGGTCATTCCCTGTGGTCCTTAGTGAGTTCTCTGTATCACCGCTGCCCCTCCCCTAAGGAATGGTAAGAAAATTAAGAACGCGCCATAGGCTGACATTCTTTGTGACTTGGGGGGCATCTGGGCCAAATGGGTAGACAAGAGAAGAGAGAGAGGGTGTTCACAGAACAAGGAGCTCTGGACTCTACTGCGCACTGGCCGTCAGGACAGGACGGGGCCGTGGTGGCTCTTTGCCCCCTGGCTCCCGCCCCGCAAGTGCAGGAAAAACGCCTGTTCCCCAGCTGGCTCCGTGGGGCAGGCGGCCCCGTGACCAGCTCTGCTCCGAGACTCACCTCCGCTTGGATCATGTCCGTATGAAAAACCCTTCAGATTAAAGTGTTGAGTTCTTAGGGCGATGTCGAAGGTGCTTCTGGGCCCTCCTCCACCTCCTGAAGCTCCTACAGATGCAGCACCCCCCTGGGCCTCTCCTACTGCTCTGCACCCCCAAGTTGCCTCCAGCTCTCCCCTCTTCCTCTGGCCCTCACCATCTCACCACGCCGTCTCCCGTCTGCCTCTAACACACCATGCACACACACACACCATCTGGCCAGCACCTCCTCACCCCTTACATATCAGCATCGATGTCACCACCCTTAGGAAGCTCTCCCTGATATCACCCCATGCCAAAGTGTGTTAGATGTTTTCCTAAGTCCTCTCTGAAACCTTTTTCTTCCCTTCAGAGTTCAAGGGTCCCACCATATTAGTGTGTCACCCATTAGGCAAAAGGTCTGTGGAGGTAGGGCCACATCTGTTTTATTTTGTTCTGTTTTTTTTTTTTTTTTCCAGGCACCTAGCCCAGAGCCCAGAACTTAACAGAAGCACAGTGAAAACTGGTTCATTAAATGAAAGGAAGAAGGAAGGAATGGGCTCTCCTGTTGCTTTCTTTCATTGGCTGGCCAAGATTGCATCCTAGCATCTGTACCTGCTACCTGTCTAGACCCAGGGAGCCAAGCGGACTGAGCACTGGCAGCTACACCCGTATGGGCAACAGATTCCAATACAACACCTGCCCTCATCCCCTGGGGAGCTTGGACACCGGGCCCTGGCCTCCCCATTTTGCTCCCTTTGGTTACAGTTGACTAGAACTTTCCATGGGGTACTTGTAGACTTCCCAACGCGGAGCTCGCTATGTTGAGAAGCAGCCTGAGAATTTGTCACCGGCACATTCTGGGTGATTCTGCCATGGAGCATCAGGGAAAGCCAGTGCTTGTGGATACATTTCCTCCACCACTGTCTCGAGAAGGGGGTGCAGCGGCCTATCCTTAGGGACACGTGTCATACCCAAGCCATTGAACCAAACCCAGTTCATCCCAGAAAATGGACAGAGGTAATTTGGGGGAGAAACAAGACAAGTGAGGAAAGACTGGATCAGTCAAGTGGGAGGTTAGAGAGGGGTGGAGAAGTGATATGGGGGAGCTCCCTTCAAATACTTGAAGATTTTCACCTAAAAGACAAAGGCGGCCCTATGAGGGTCATGGACGTGTTTTGCTGGGAGGGGGCGGACCCATGAACTCCATGAATTAGAAGCAAAACTTGGAACTGCGTGTAGAGTTTTCTTCCTGGAGAGGAACTCCATAGTTTTATTTTGTTTCTCAAAGGGAGTCCCAAAATACTAAAAACCAAAATAGGATTGAAAACCCAACATGGATTCAAAGCACTGAAATATATTCTCAAGCAGAGCTGAAGACCAGTGAAAGGCCCGAGCAAATAAGAAATGAATATGTCCAGGAGGCGAAGGGGCAAAAGAAAGGACGGGATGAGAAGGAAAACTCCACATTGGTTATGGTAAGTGTTTCTAAGAACACCCTTGAGGTGACTTTTCCAGATGAAGTTTCGCCAAAGCCTGACCACTTCTGCACTTTGGCTCGGTGGTTTCCTTTAGCTGATCTTAAAGGTGAGATTTCCCAGCATCTGACTCTGCTAGTATAGTACAAACCTTTACTATGATGACGTTTGGTTTCCTTCTAGAATTTCTTTAGTTGTGTGCCGTTGCTACACAGTGCTAGAGAGCAATCAGCCCCAGCAATAGCTCCTGGAACAGTCTTGACTCGGGATGCTCTCTGTGTAGGCTTCCGGAATCTTCAATCCTCCTTGCACCACAAGAAGCCGCCAACACGCGCACGTGTGTGTGTGTGTGTGTGTGTGTGTGTGTGTGTGTGTGTGTGTGACTCCCCAAAAGAAGGGGCAAAAGGCTTTAGCCTTCCCTCATGGGGCAGACTCAGGAGAGAGCAGGGTGAGGGTCTCCCTCTCCCTCTCCAGAGCTCCAAGAGTGGCCGTGCTTCCAGGAGCATGACAGAGTTGAGTATTAATTACTTGCTGAATTTCATGCCGAATAAAACCACATGTGTCTTTCAGCTGTGGTTTGGAAACATTTCCACCCTGGATATTATCTGTGAAAATTGGATAGGATTACATCACCTTGCTGCTGGTTTGTGCGTGTTCAGATTTTGTGTCAGCAGGGAAGAGAAGGCGCTTCTGTGTGCTTCTCCTGGAGGGCCTCACCGAGAGGCCGCTGATGGCCTGAGGCAGGGAGGGCTGTGTCTGCCATCTTGGGAGCCTGGAGAGGACTCTACGGGCACTAGAGACCCATGACACATTTGTCACAGGACACTGGACAGAGAGGGGATGCGGGATCTCAGATGAATTCCAGGTTCTGGCCTAAGTGACTACGGCATGGGGGAAGCACGGGAGACAAAGTTAGGGATTTCAGGGAATAGGTTTTGGAGGATGATAGTGGCTCAGGCGGGGGGGCCCTTTGAGCTGTGAAATAGGGACAACTAAGTGTACACATTTCAGGGGACAAGTTGATATATGAATTTGATGTGTTCATGAAAAGTGAAGGTGACAGTTTGGGGTCACTGTTGCATAGGGGACAATGACCAGCAGCAGAGGTGGGCTCGCCCTGGGCCAGCGGTCAAGTGAGGACCCTCCCAAGGCATGCTGGGAGTCTTGGGAACACCAATGTTCCCCTGAAGGAGATTGAAAAGAAATGCTTGGATCTGGGAAAGGCGTTTCGGGTAGAGGTGAAGAGGGAGGAAAAGGAGTGGACTTGGAGGGATATGGAAAACCAGGAGACAGTGGTTACCAGAATCCAGGCATGCACAGAATTCCAAGAAATCTGATAGTAAATGCATCAAATTATGCAGAAGATCAAGGAAGTGATAACAAAACCTAATTTCTCTTAAAATGTCAATAGGGTGATTTTTTTCTGGAGCAGTCTCAGGGGAGTAGTGAAGATAGAAACTACATTATGAGGCTTCATGAAAAAATGTACAGGAAAAATGTATTTTACTCTTTCAGGATCCTGGTCTTAGAAGAAGAGGGATAGGTCAAGGGTAAAGAGGTGTGAAGACCACCCAAACGGGAGGAAGCCTTGCAACAGGAGAGTAGGGATCACTGATTGTCTTTCTGCTATAAACAGGCAATAAAGTGAGAATTCCATTCCCTGATCAGGTACCGACCCCACACTGATGAGATTATGGTAGAAGCTGCAGATAAGAAGTACATCCAACCTTGCCCAGTTCAATGCCACTACTACTATTACTACTTTGTTAGAAAATAAAAAATCCAGGACAAGCGGGATTCCAAGATAAGGGGCATAAACCAGGAGTCTTGAGGCAAATCAGAAAGTATGCTCTCCCAAGGTGGATGGATGAACAAGACATCCTCAGGGAAGGGGTTTCATGCACAGTTGGGAGCATGCACAGGTCTGGCTTCGGGCAGCTGTCCTCAAGCCTGTTTCCCACAAGGCGGGTAAGTTTCCTCCCTCAGAAGCAGCTACCGATGCAGGTGGGGCCAGGCGGCGTTGAGCCGGCTGAGGGGGCCGGGTCCGCATCACGGCCTCCGCTGGGTTGACTACTCGGCTTTTTCAGCGGCAGCAGCTCAGAAATAGTTTTCTGCTGCGAAGATTCGCTTTCATCTTTGAATTGTGGTTTCTGGTTTGGAGGCCACAGGGATAAAGCTATAAAGTCTCCTTCCTGCTGTCAGAGGTCCCCTCGCTTAGAAGAAACAAAACCTCCGAGTGCACGGGGGCGGGGCTTGCTCACTGCAGGCAAACCAGGGTAATGCCCACCTGATGGCGGGTAAAACAGCCTCCCCAGATCTCCCCCACGGTGTCCTCCCTGTGGCTGAACTTTACCCTTACCGTTAGCCTTGTAAAAATGTAGACAGCCTCCGGAAATAGAGCATAATCCCTTCTTTACCACATTTCACTGTGAATCTTTTTATCAGATGCCTTTTCATCATGCAGGGAGAAATCTGGATGAAGCATGGGGCAGGGGTTGGGGCTACAGATGGAAAGGGCAAACAGGTGAATGTGGGGCGGGGGGTGACAGCTGGGAAGAGCCGAGCCAGTGACGGTTTACTGGCTGCCTAACTTTGCTGGGAGCAGATCTGGAGGAGGGGAAATCCGGCTGACCAGGCACGTCTTTGGTTTTGCTTTTTGAATTTTGGTCTTACAAACAGACTTCAGGGGAACTTACTTGACAGAGTCCATATCTGTTATGCCTGTGTCTGGTCTGGACTTGGCAGCGAATGCAGAAAGAGAGAGGTGTTTGAGAAATGACTTTCACTCTAGCCTCTCTGGAAATATTTAATGTCTAAAATATTTGGATAGTTAGGATTTACAACTCTAAGGGACCTGCAAAGAGGTAACAGCAACTACCCAACTACTGAATCTGATCTTTCCAAGTTTTATTTTCATTTGCTTTATTGTGAAATAAAACAGATGCACGGAAAAGTATATAAAATACATATATGTCTGATTTAAAAATAATAAAGCAGGGAATGAAAAAACTATGCATCCAACAACACGGGTCAATTTCACAAATAAAATATTGGGGAAAAGCAACTCTACTAAAAAAGGAAAAAAGAAAAAAGAATATATACTACATAATTCCAATTATATAAAGTTCAAAACAGGCAATACTGATTGATAGTGTCAGAAACCAGAATAGAGTTACCTTTGAGAAAAGGGTAGGGACATGCCATTCCTTATTTTGTACATTTTTTGTTTATTTTATTTTATTTTTTCCCCATTAGGACAGCTAGTGATTCAGATGTAGTGGAGTTGGGTGATGGCATGTTGGGAATTTTAGCTACTTTCATTGATCTGTGTTCTTGTTTCTGCACTTTTGTGTATATATTTTATAGCTAAACAGTTTGCTAAAAATAATAATGCAGAAAATACCCAAGAACTCAACACACCCATATAAAGAAATAGAATGTGCCATTTTCTTAAGATACCCATTCTGTGCCTCCCCGCTCTCTCTCCACAAAATGTAAGCAGTATCCTGGCTTCTGAGACTTTTGGATGTATCCAGATACATATTTTCCATTCCTTTACTTTTAGTCTTTCATTTACTTATTACTGGGAAATGCCTTGAGCTGGCATTTTAAAAACTTGGCCTGACAACCTTAGCATTTTAATTGAATTATTTAATTTCCTTACATTTGCTGTAATGTCTAATATACTGTATTTTGGTTTGTATCTACTTTTTTTTTCAGTTGTCTCATGTGTGCTTATTTTTTCATTTTTGGACTTTTGGGCATTTGGTTTTTTTATCCACCTTTTTCCTCCTCTACTTTGGATATTGTATATTTAGTTCCTATTCTCTTGCTGTTTACCTAAGAAATTCTGACATGCACATTTATCAACATTAAATTTCATTAGTATCTTCATCCTTGTCCCAGAAATATAAGGATCTGAGAATGCCCTGGCTCCATTCACCTCCTTCCCAAGTCATATGCTATTTTTATGTTATATATGATTTCTCCATATGTTAGAAGAGTTATTATGGATTTATTCAGTCATTGGTCATTACATATTACACCATGTTATTATTTTGTTTGTTCTTTGTTTTTCCTGGCATTCCAAATCTTTACCTGGAAATTACCTTCCCTTGAGCTGAAGGACATACTCTAGTATCTTCTTTAGTGAGTTCTATGAGCAACAAAACCTATCAATTCTTCGTTTCTCTAAAAATATCCAGTCTCATTTCTGAAAAAAAAAAAAAAATACTTCTTGGGCATAGGCTCTGAGGTTGAATAGGTTCTAGGTTTAGTTAGTTTGTTTGCTTGTGTTCCTCTTAATACAATGAAAATTCGAGTGCCCTATCTTCTAGTTTCCATGTGACTTTTGAGAAGTCTTCTGTCAGTCTGACACACTTTTGAAGGCAAATTGCCTCTCATCTCTTGCTTCCTTTAGTACCTCTGCTTTGGCATTCATGTTTCCCAGTATTAAAATGATGTATGATCATATTTCAGGTCTTGAATCTCTTGCTTTAATAATTCTCAGAATTTTCTCTTCAAACATTGCCTTTGCCACATTCTTTCTCTCTTCTACTTCCGGAACAGCAACTAAGAATAAATTAGATCTTTTCAGTCTGTCTTTCATGTCTCTTAACTCTCTTTTATAATTACTGTTTCTTTGTCTTTTTGTGCTACATTCTGGATAAATCCTTCAGCTCAATCTTCCAATTCACCTTTTGATTTCCAGCTTTGTTTGATCTTTTTTCAAACACACACACGGAGTTTTTAAATTTTCAGCATTATATGTTCCCTTTCTAAAAGTATTGATTCTTCTTTCAAACCTGCTTTGTTTTTCTTACAATATTTTATTCTGTCTATGCAAACTTATAACATAGATTCTATTTACTTAAACTTCGCAAACATAGTTGCTTTGTTTCCATGTCTACAGTTTCATAGTGTTCAACCCTGCTGTTTCTCACTTGAAGATATCTTGTTTCTTCATCTATTAAGTCATTTTAACAACATGAGCTGCTAATTTTCCTATGTGATTTGCATGTGTGTGTAAATCTTGTAAGAACAGAGACAAATGTATATACTTCTTAAAAGGATTATTGCTTTCCTCTGCCAGGTGGCATCCAATCTAGGATTATTTAAACAATTCCATCTGAAGTTTTTGGGACCATCCAGATGCTATGAAATTAGGGCAGCAAATCCACATGAGAGCTAGCTTGTAAATATAATTTCTCAGTCTTGTCTTTCCTTCTGCTCAGTGCCAAGATTTGAGACAGGCAATTTTCTTTCTCTCTTTCTTTTCTTTTTTTTTTTTTTTATTTTCCTTTTTTACTATTTTCTGGTAGGAAGCTGACAGAGAGTTCATTTCTAGTTTATTCTCATACTGAAGATAGAGTCTCTTGGTGTTCCCACTTTATGGGGTAGGTTTCCCATTCGAGTCTTACTTGGAAGGGACCCATGCTCTCCTTTCTAGCCTCTGTACCACACAGGATCATAAAATGGTCAGCTTCTCCAAATCTTCTCAAGGTACAAATACTGGGTGAAATGCTATACTTACCTCTCTAGGTTTTCATGCTCACTTAGATTTTGGCCCAAGTTCATTATTTCCTTGCTAGCTCACCAAAGCAATCATTCAACACATAGTTATGGAGTGCCTGTGATAGACCAGCTCCTTCCCTATGCATGTGCTGGGGACAAACAGCGTAAGAAAGAGACAACAGTTCCCTCCCCTCAAGGCATTTATAGCATGACCACTGAGTGGCTGTTTTAACAAGATTTTAAAAAAATATTTCATCTAGCTTTTTTGTTTCTGTTCAGCACATGAATCTAGTACCGAGTCTGACATATATCAGAAACAGACCGTCTTTCTTTCCATCAGGCCTTGTAAAATGTAGGATAGTAACACTTTTCTGGGTCCTCTGTCTTTCTCTCTTTTTAAGGTGCCTTGGATTTTAGTGCTTTGAAATGAGCACAGGACTGAGAAATGGGAAGACTGGCTGTTAGGCCCATTTTACAACATAGCAAGTACAAACGGCAGACCTTACTTTTCTTCCTGGGTTAAATGGGTTGGTCACATCTCTACCACTGGGTAACCAAGAGGCATTAATGATACAACGTAAGTGAAGTCACACTGTGGAGACTAATATTCAGATGCCAATGTTGTGTTGTTTTCGACCTAGAGAAATAGTCCTAAGCAAGTGGAGTACCATGTCCAAAGTCTTACTGTAATAACGCACTGTTCAAATCCAGATCGGTCTCTTCTGACGGGAAGGTAAGTTGAGAGTGGGAGAGTGTAGTTCTTTCAGTGAGCAGGGTTCACACTCAACAACAGGCTATTATATTTTATTTTATTTATCTGACAGAGAGATCACAAGTAGGCAGAGAGGCAGGCAGAGAGAGAGGAAGGGAAGCAGGCTCCCCGCTGAGCAGAAAGCCCCATGCGCGGCTCGATCCCAGGACCCTGAGATCATGACCTGAGCCGAAAGCAGAGGCTTTAACCCACTGAGCCACCCAGGCGTCCCACAGAAACAGACTCTTAATTTTTCCCACTTTCAGGGAGAAATAACCTTCCTGAATTCACAGGACCACCCCATCATGCCTTACCCCCATTAAGGGGGATGTAAGCAGTAGCAGTGGGGTCGCTCTGAAGGGCAGTCCTCAACGTACATGCTGTACATTCCTGAGAGCAGAAGGAAAGAGAAAGATGGAGGATGTGTGGTATGGGGATCCAAACCCTCTTTACCATCCTATTTTCTCATATCCACAGCCCCTTAAAGGTCTATCTCATCTGGGTCTCCTTTATTCGCCTGATAATAGTGAACACTCACCCTTAGCTGGCCGGAAGGCAGAGTGACTGTCTCCTGTGTTCTGATAACTAGCGAAATGCTGACTGAGGCATGTTTGTCGGGAGCTCCAAGCACATCTACAGGTCAGGAAAATCAAGACCGTGTTCTGCAGAGCAGCTGGATCAGGGCTCCCCAGGAAGAGGCAAAAGCCTGCAATGCACTAGCTCATTATGTGTTTCTTTATGTGTGTTCACTGATGGGTTCTAGAGAGATTCAGAATACACTTTGTGCTTCTGGCGCCCAGTGCTAGATTTGCTCTGGAAACCCAAGTCCACGGACTCATGGAATTCACAATCATACCTGGACAGAGTGTTTATTTATAATAAAAAAAGAGAATCTTTCTAATAAAGAGGAGCAGATGTTAGCCATCTTGATTCATTTCAAATGTGCTCAGCCTCATTCAACGAGCTTCACGTGGAGGCTCTATTTTCCTTCTATCCTTTAGGGTCACATTAAAGCCATGTTGTGCTTTCCGACAGATCAGAAACAGGCCACTCCAGGTAGGCCAACAGTTTTGAGATGCAACTTTTCTGCGTCGAGTGTGAAACCTCTCCGTTTTGCTTTCGTGGCTACAACGAAGAGTTGTTATCTAGGCTAAATGCCTTTTTATGCAAAGTCTCAGATGCGCAGGGAGGCTGTTTAGCGGGCGATCATCTCCCAATCTATGTGTTCATCATTAAATGCTAAACGGTATCAAGGTAAGCAAAATCCAGGGATGTGAAGAGACACGTTTGTAATTTTCTAACAATAGAAATACATGTCTCGCCCACAGAAAAGACAGCGCTCCGTGTATAGGACTCCCCTAATCCGAGGGATGATGTTTCCTTCTGTTTGAGAAGTTTACCTTTGCCTTAAATAAAGTGAAGCTGGTAAACATTAAGGTCCCATGCAGCCCAGCTGATTCGCAAGTTGCTTTAGTGCAAACGGAGAGGCCCAGATATTTGGGCCTTACCATTTTTCACTGAAGTCTTTCACTAAACCTGACCACAGCTGTCCTTGAGGCCAGATGTTTGCTGTAAAATTCAGCGAATTTAATATACCATGCAAGCTCCCTGCCTTTTTAGACCGGCTGAAGCCCCCAGCGTCTGCGTGTGTTAGCTTTACATAGCTCTGCCTGCGGGGTCCAGATGCCTATTATCCTCCAGGGGGTTGGCAGTGGCTCAGCCCGCTGCCCAGCTTGCCCACAACTACCGCATGCAGAACCCCCTGTCTCCACTGGGGTGAAGGAACCCAACAGATGCGATACGGGCTGATCACGAAAGTACTGGTAGAAGTCAAATACCTTCCCTTTTTATTGCTGTTAAGCTGCCCAAGCCCAGTGAATTGCGGCCTCCCCGAAAGTGCTTTTCCTGGGGGGGTCGCAGGACTACCCCTCCGGCCCCCCTGCACGCCTTGTGGGAGAGTGAGCCTTCCTCTGCCAAGTGCAGAATGGCCAGGTTCCTCCTCCATCCCCACCTCCCACCGCTACATTTTCTGGTCCCTTAATTAGAAACTCAGGACCCTGAAGATGCCTGTCTGTAACTCCTCAGGGCGAATTCACAAAGCCTGGAGAGCAGTGATGCAATGGAAAGAAAGACCCAGGCTTAAATCAAGCAACACCACTGAATTCCCTGAATGCCCGTTGATTCCTGCCTAAGCCCTACTCCTCCTGACTTAAGGCGGTCATTTTCAAGCCCGGCTCAGGACTGCTTCAGGGTCTGCAAATGTCTGAGTGCCTTTTTAAAAGACACATTAAACACTTTTAATAAAATCATAATTAAAAAGCAGAGACACTCAAGTGCATCAGGTAGCTAACTGGCCCCATTGTTCCTACCGACCGCCCTTACAAATGTGAGTCCTACTTTAATCTGCTCTGTATGTGGGAATCCCAGGTAACTTTTCTAGGAGAAGAAGGCCTCTAGTATTTAAAATATATGAAAGCCCCTGCTTCACAGTGTGATTCCAACCCTTCCAAAGTGTTCCTCCTCTCCCGGGGATTTGGGAGTTCCACATCACCCAGGAAATGCGGCTGTTTCAAGGTCCTTAACTTTCAGAGCTCTCTCTCATCCTTCCCTTTAGAGGTTTGAAAAATGACAGGGATGTGAGGCCTATTTGGTGGAGCACATCGCTTGTGCTGGCTCAGGATTAGATCTCAGCGAGCCTGGGCACGGTGGGCGGAGAAGTCTTGGGGATTCCATGGTTGGGGGCAGCAGGGCGGGCTTTCCACAGAGGGAGCCGCCCTAGAGAACGTGGAGGCCAGCAGGGCATTCGGAAATTGGAACTTGCTGGGTGTCCTGGCAGGAACGTGAGGATGAGAGGGAGGAGTGCATGCGGAACACTAGGCGGTGGAGCAAATAATGCAGACTTTTGTACGGAAATTTGTTTGATTTTATCCAGTAAGAACTCAGTAAGCCAGGAAGTTTATGTATATGTGGTCGGCACACACAATGGTACATCAGTTTCTCCTGCACAGTATAGTGATTTGACAATGCTGTGCGTTCTGTTCTGCTCACAAAGCTGGCTGATTTTCTTTTAAAAGAAAGACATTTGGAAACTTCCCCATGTGTCTTTTGTATTTTCCCAATGGTGATGTTACTCTTCCCCTTTTTAGCTCAGATAGTTAAATTATATACTTTTTTTTTTCTTGCATCGAATAGGTCAAATAGAGCTGTTCAGGTTTTGACTAGCCCTTGTCACTTGTCAATTCCTAGTGTGACTTTGACCACGTCCTTAAACATCTGAACGGCATTTCCCAGATATGGAACAATTTCCTTGAAGCAGATTTTAGCTCATATTGAGGGAAAAGCTCATTTGCACATGTTCTTTCTTCCCAAGACGTTGTTTTGACTTCCTCGTACCCTGAAAGTTCTCTTTAGAAGATTGGGCTTTCCCCAGGTTCTCAGACTGGATCAGGTCTCTGAGATACTTCCCAGGAGCACCTTGGACTAGACTGTAACAGTTGTCGTGCTTGTGATGATTTACAGTTGTTTATTTTTCTTTTAAAGAAATTATCTTAGATACCTCTGAGTAAGTCCATTAACTATCTTCATAAAAGCACGAAGTAGATAAAGTCACATGGCCATGGAGAAATCTGAGGTTAGCTTGATTTTTTTCCCCCCACCTTTCTTGCTTTTTATGCTTGGATGGCTGAGCCACTAATTTTTAGAGTTTTATTGAAATATAACTTACATGAAATAGAATATACATGATTATAGTGTACAATTTGATAAGTTTCAAAATATGTACATTACTGGTTAAGATAATAATAGTATTCACCATCTCCAAATGTATCCTTGTGCCCCTTTGTAATCATTTCATCCTGTCCCCACCTCCTCTCTCCAAGCAAATGTTGACTGGCTTGCGCCATGGCCCATTCGCTAGCGTATTCTGGAATTATATATAAGTGGAATCATACGCTATGTACCCTCCTTTTTGGGCCTGACTTCTTTTACTGAGCATAATTACTTTAAGATTCATCCAAGTTGTTGAATATGTGAACAGTTCATTCATATATTTATATAGTTCATTACTGAGTAGTAACATACCAATGTATGAATACACCAAAATTTATTTATCCATTCACCTGTTGATGACATTTGCATTATATCCAGGTTTTTGGTATTGCAAATAAAGTGGCTATGAATGTGTGTGTGTGTGTGTGTGTGTGTGTGTGTGTGTTTGTGACTTGATACATGGGAATTTATCAAAATAAGAACTTTGCTCTTTAAGTGACACTGTTTAGTGAGTGAAAATACAAACCACACTTTGGGAGAAATCATTTATAAACCACATGTCTGAAATTGTCTTGTAGCTAGAATATATGTATTGTGTATTTTGATCTTCAAAGTTCTCATCACAAGAAAAAAGAAATTGTAGCTATGTGAATTGATAGATGTTAACTCATCATTTTGCAATATATATATGTACATCAAATAATTACATTATATCTCAATAAAACTGGAAAAATATATAAATAACTTAAAATTCAATAATAGAAAAAAAAATCTAATTGAAAAGGGGGGAATAAAACGGGCAAAAGATTGGGTCAGACATGTCACCAAAGGAATCATTTAGAAACATTTAACTCATTGAGAACATTTTGGGTCTTGTGTCCAAGCTCTGTTAGACTGGCCCAGAGCAGCATTTGGTCTACAGCTAATTCTTTTCCTATGATTGAGGCGACTGAGTCCCCCGGGCAGCTCTCTCTTCTCTGGCCCTCTGCCTTGCCTACTCCAGGCGCCTGGCCTCAGGGGAAGCCCATTTCCATCTCTTCAACTTGGGAAAACCATTGGCTCTGCCTGGGGGCCCTTTGCCTACCCTGTGGCATAGAAACTCTCCCCAGGAAGAAAAACTGGGCAGCTGTTTGCACATCTCATTGTTTCTAGTCTTCCAGAGATCACTGCCTGGAAGGGGGAGGGTGGGTCTTTTGTCTTGGAAGCCTCTATTCCCTACAGCAGGTCCAATGGTTTAGTTTAGGAGGAGAGTTAAGTCCAGCCTCGGGTTCCTTCATGTCAGCCAGCATGGAGCTCTGAATGATTGTTTTCAACCTAACAGTCACTGAACACCCTTCCTGACAGTTCCTGGTCCTCAGGAAACCCCTCTGAGATACAGACACTTTGGTCCCCAGAGAGGTAGCCCAGATCACTGGGGAGAACACAGTCGGAAACTGAAAGGGTGTGATCTGAGCTCTGGAAGTCTTACTGCCAGCTCCACATGCTTAAATAACACACTATCCAGCCCATTCTTGAAATGTGATACCTTAATCAGCATTTCTTCTGTGTCCAAATTCTATGTATATATTTTTCTGGAACACAGTATACCTTATTAAGTGAATTTTTGTCCTTACAATTTGAATACATTTTCAAGAATCGTTCTTTGATTTTTTTTTTTTAAATCAGGTACATCTGCCATTTATGTGTTGGGTTATCCTTGAAACAAATACTTACTGAGAGCAGAATGGCCCGATGCCATGTTTTCTTACCAAGCGGTAGCCATCACGATTGTATGATGCTGTGTTATGCTGTATTACGGAGACATTAGATGGATAACCACAGACTTCAACAACACTGAGCTGAAAACTGACTGAGGACAACTGGGCACAATGTAAGGAACTAGGAATGTCTTAACTAATTCATCTTGTTATAAATCTTGACAGTGTGTCCCTTTTGTATGTGGCAGAACCATGCCTGATATAAAACAATCTGTGTCTATGATTAAAGGAGCCCCATCAGTAAATATGAAAATGCCAAGAAACAAGACAGCATTGGGCCATGGTGTCATTGGCAGTGCTTTTCCCCTTTTCGAGGGGTACATAAAATAACAATGTGTCTTAAAGTTGATGGTGTTTTGATTTAATGAAATAATGGTGTTATCTATCTGTTTTAAATTTTTTTTTTCCATTTCCCTTCTGCACCAACGCTTATCTAAAGCCTTTATTTCAATAATGAAATTTCAGACATGGTGTTTTATTTTAGTGCCTAATGTATGTGTTTCCAATATTGCTGTTTTGTTCCTTATTTTGTTTCTTTAACTGCAAAATCTTTTTTTTTTTTTCCAATTCATTTTGTTGTTTTTTACTATTCCTTTCTCTGAGCTCTTTCTTCGAAAATGAGTTTTATTAAGTTCTATGGTGGTAAGGGAATTTCTTTCATTTCCTTGGACTGAGTTCTTGCCTATGGAATTAATTTCCCAGAAGGAATTTCTCACTTTATTTTTTCTACTTAAGCTTCAGCCAGATTGCAAACACCCCCCCCCCCCCCATCCATCCTGTCCTTCCTCCTGTGGGGCCCTGCCCTGGCCTGCCCCTGTAACTTCAGCCTGTCAGATTCCCACCAGTTCTTCGTCTGTCTGTCTCAACTACTTCTTTAATAATGCTTTTCATGATTTTGTGGAAGTGATAAGACTTCCCTCTTTCTTCCACCCCTCATGGCACCCTTGTCATCTCTTATAGATCTTACCCTTGGAATTTTGTTATTAGGGTCACTTTGCAATAGGGTTTTTGTTTTGCGTTTAGCATATCTTTGTCTCCCCCAGTCCGAGGAAGGTGGGTTGTATATAATAGATTTTTGACAAATATTGGTTGATTTGAATTAAGCTGATAGACCTAAGTTATATGAAAAAACTCCACATATGAACTGTTAATTACTTAACATGATTTTAAAATCATTGAGGAGTCCTTAATACATCTCAAATGGTTCTCTACCTTTAGGACATGTGAGAATCACCTGTGTAAATAGTTTTTGTTTGTTTTAAACAGCAATCCTGGTTCCTGCCAAATCTGCTAAAACTGTAATCGAGAATTTTGCTCACAGAAGGTTAAAATACTGGTTTGAGAATATCAAAGGATTTTCTTCTGAGCTTATGTAGATTTGGGGACCCTTCTTAGATCTCCTAATAACTGAGCATGTGTCCTAATAAAGCAAAATGGTGCATGGGCCACAATCACCAAAAATCTATTTTTCCCAGGAAGGAAGGGAAAAAAAAGGTAGATAAGCCTTTTCTTTACAGATTCAACATATATGTTGATGTAAAAATAATATAACTCTGACTTCCATAAATATGGTAGCACAAAAGAGAGGAACATGTAATTATCTTGTGCCCCTGCAATACATAGGCTCCAATGTAAGACTATATATTCTGTTGACTGAAAATAAAGCCCTTTTTTGTTTTTTTTAAATTTTAATTATTTTATTTTATTTTTTACTTTTTAATTTTTTGGCAGTGTCTGCTCTATTTTGTGTAAACAGTCTGGAAACATGGTTTTCAGCATGACTAGCAAAGCATGTATGGACAAGTTTGTAAGTGCAGATTTACACACCACCCCAGGTAAGTCATCAATCAGGTAATGTGCACAGTTCTCTACTATGTACTGAGTTCCCTGTGTTAATCATCCTAGAGCATTAGAGTCTTTATTAAGAATTAATGTGTTGAAGTTAGTATCTGTACAAATTTCAAAGTAGCCTCTAGGGTTCCCATCCTCCAGAAATTTAGAACCTTATGTGGAGGAGAGAATGTGGATATAAGTGAATTTATTTAAGTGACACGGAATTGCTAGATAAGTATTTTTTTCTCCCACTGGTTGTAAATAGGCTTGTCTTTGTGGATCTGAGACTACTAATGAATTTGTACAAACCATGCAGCAGACACACAATGAATCTTCTATAAATATACAAACATCTGAAATGCCAAGCTTTGGAAACAACAGGATTGCAACCTCTCAGTTTTAGGAAAGAGAGTGAGTCTGGACTTAAATCACCCATATTTTCTATTGTGACATCACTTGGACATAAATGTGTGGCTTACTTGTGAGCAGTCCAAAGTTAACTGGTGTTCACATAGGTAGAGAACTCCTTTTGAATTAGTTGAGTTAGAGATTCTACACTCAGTGCTAGCTGCTTTTTGAGCCCCTAAATCATATGCTTTTGGGCAGCAGAGTCTGGAGAAGATGTTTTTGTGTAATCTGTTACTAGGATGTAAGGTTCTAAGGCATTTATACCCTGGTGCAGCCCAAACACCAAGAGCAGTGCAAGACCCATCATATATGCTCAGTAAATATTCTATGCAATGCCTTCAATTTAAAATTTTCTGTGTTTTTGTTTTAATACTTAATTCCTATTTGTAAAATGAATCGGTTCATTATAGAAATTTGGAAAAATTTTTAAACCTAAAGGAGAATATAAAAATTATTGATGATACTGTTAACTAGAGGTAATCATCAAAAACTTTTTTCATTAATGTGTGAGTTTCTAAAAGTGGTTTGGTGCATGTGTGTGCATGCATGGGTACACATGAGAATCACTGAACTTGTATGCATAAAGTTTTTGGCAACATATCATGAATGTTTTTGCATATGATTAAATTCTTTGATTTAAAATCATATTATACCATGATTATTAGTGGTTACATAATTTTCAAGCATATAGATTTACCATAATTTGATGGACTCATACCCTATTTGGGACCATTAAGTCTGCTTTGTTTAGTCATTTTTGATAAAATAAATAATTCAACTATGAAATTCCTTATATAGTAGTCTTTTCGACATCAATAATTATCCCCTAGGGATAACTTGTCTTTGAAATGTTTATAGAAATTTATAGCAAAACAAAAATTTTCGGGACTGTCCCTTTACTTCATTCTCAATAACATCAATTATTGCTCTTTTCCATTGTTTCCAACTATGTAAAAAGTAGTATCTCATTATGTGTGAATTTGAACTTAATTTTTTATTTGTGCATAACAGCATGATTTCACAAATGGATATTTTAATAAATTAATTGTATGTGTTATTTATGTTTTTGGTTATCTTTTTCTTAGTGACTTACAAGAGCACTTTATATATTACAGATAAGAAGCATTTATCTGCTGTACAAATTTTTCCCCTTTGCAATTTCATCTTAAATGTTATAATGCTTTTGATATACAGAAGATTTACATTTTTGTATATTTCAACACTTTAATTTGTGGTTTGTTTTCTAGCTTTCATTCCTACAATGGTCTTTGTTAACTGACATCACCTACTAAGTAATCATTTCATTTTAGTCCTTCTGTGGCTTTATATTTCAGGTAGGTTGAATTTTTTAACCAATCTGTAATTGGTTTCAGTGTGATTTGTGAGACAGAAATTAAATTTTGTCTTTTACCAATTGTCTTGTTATAATTTATTCAATAGTGGTTTCTCTCCCCCAATTATTTTGTATACAAATTTTATGATATATTAAATTTTGTTTCTGATTTCTTCATTTAGAATATCCGCTACTTCATACCTCACAGGTACTGAAGCTTGATAGTACTGTATAGGTATTAGAGTAAATCTCTTCTCTTTATTCTTATTTTTTTTTTTTAATCTCAAGGCAACTCTCAGTAATCTTAAATTTCAAGTAAACTTTAGAATCCTATTAACAAGTATAAAGAGGGGGAAAGGTAAGATTTCCACCGAAAGTAAATAATTAAGATTTTTAAATAACTCAAGAAGAAATCTGTTGATAATACTGAGTTCTCCAACACATTCTGTGCCCACACAGCACAAAATTATGTTTACACAAATATAGATCTCTTTTTTCAATAAAATAAAATCTTTTATATCTCTCATCAAAGTTGTAACACTTTCTTTGCATAGATTAAGCATATTTCATGTCATATTTATCCATGTATATTTTAACAGTCATTGGCCATATGGGTTGTTTTCACTTTTTGGCTGTTACGTTTAATGCATCTATGAACATTTGTGTGGAAGTGTTTGTGTAGACATAGGTCTTCATTTCTCTCATGCCGACGTCAAAGACTGGAATTTCTTGTTCACAGGGTAACTCTATACTTCAGCCTTTGAGTAACTGCTGGACGGTCTTCCACAACAGCTGTGCCATTTTGCACTTTTACCCATAGTGTATGGGGGTTCTAATTTCTCCATCCTTGTCAACACTTCTTGTTATCTGCTTCTTTTATTCTAGCAATCCTAGTGGGTATGAAGTGGTATCTCACTATGGTTTTAAATTAAGATTTTTTAGGACTCCTTTCAACCAGTTATTGTGGTTATAAAACAAAGATACAGTAACTCTCATAACAGATTTCCTAAGACCTCTTGCCGCTGCACCTCTATCAGACATATTGGCTGATGTATCGTGCACAGTGAACACTAGTGGCCTCTCTGTTCTCCAGCATCCACATGGGAGAGTTAGGGACTGAGTGCTCAGACTGCCTGGACTCAGATCTCAGCTCTGCAGTGTACCTGCTGGTCTGACCTGGGAAAGTTTTATCTATCAGGTCACAGATGTCCCCGGATTTTTGGTATTAAGAGATATGATTTATGCAAGAAAAACAAAAGGGAATTTTAACAAGTGTACACACTGAGAGACATAGCCTGTTTTATAACCCCTCAAAGCAAGTTGTTGGCAAGTTGTCATAAACATTTAATTGAAATCATTTATTTTCAGGCATATATTTGTATAATGTTAATGATTCTCCACTTTAATAAGTTGTTTTCGATAAGCAAATCAAATACTGCTATCAATTTTGTGAAATAAAATATTTCTGTATTATTTTTGTATTTATTTTATATATAATTATCTTTTTCAATGAATTCTAATTGATTTTTAGGAAATAAGTGTTATCTACAAGTAGTAATGTACTAGTAAATGTTTAATAATTGGCCCTGGAAAATATATGTATAGCCATATATAATATGTGTGGATATACATACACAGGCTTATAAATTTTACTGACATAAGGAATGGTAACACACAATTAAAAAATACAATTTACATTACTTTTTATTGAAAGTCCTGTATAGTCCATTGCTTCTCACAGAATGGTTTCACCAATTTTTGCCAAACTCCTCTATTTGAAACAACCATGATTGCTCCCCAACCATGAATTGGAAAGTAGAATTGTAACCCAATTTACTTTTCCCAAAAAATGTACTGTGAACAGATTAGGTGCATGATCTACAGGTGAACTTTTCTCACCCTTGATCAACAACATTAATCCGTAGCATGCAGACCTTCCCTGCCGCCAGGGTCTGGCTGTTCAGGAGAGAGCCCGGACTGTTGTCTGTGGTTGGAGCATATTCATCCCTTCTGTTCCATTTATCGCAAAATGAGCTGCTGAATTACTCAACAGGACAGAGTTTGTTCAGTAACAGCTAAGGCACTCTTCAGATTTATCAGCCAACTGTAGTATTGGCAATTGCTATGGAAAAGTAAATTTTATTTATTATTTTCCTCTTTTCATCTTTTCCATGTAACTTCTAAATTTCTCATACATGTCTACTATTTTTCCAAAGTGATTTTTACAAAAGCTGATTTATCACACTCTACTTGTTTTGTTTATAACCCTTCAACCAGCCAGTGTATATTTTTATTCTTGATGCAGACTCCCCTGAGCCCTATTCGTGACTGCTCAAATTTGTTTCAAAGATAAAATGTCCTATTCAATCATTTAGAATTGAACATGAGAGATTCTCTAAATTTTCCTCCTGTTCAGGCAGCAAGTTACTGTGCTGTTCTAGAGAACTTCTTTTTTTCATTGACATGCAATATTTTTTAAGAGACTTGACCATTTTTCTCTTTTTGCTCATCTTTACATATTGATTTATAGTTAAATATGAGTTATAACCATCCCAAGAATGGAATAAACACCTTCCCGAGATTTTTGAATGCCAATGAAAGAAAAAATGACATTTACTGTACTTCTGCATTGGTTTACAGAGACCCAGCAGACCTACGCAGCCACTTGGTAATCCCAGAGTACTTGGATGCTGCTATTTCTTTACTGTGTTCGAGAAAACACAAGAGTGGATGCAAGGTCTGCTGGTGATCGACTTTCACTTGAGCAAAGCCCAAACTCCACATATATGCAGTGGCAGGAGACAGTGCCCTTTTTTGGGTCTCCCTTCAGGCCCTAGCCACCCAAACACTTTGGGCTCCAGTGCATTGGCAACTTGCTGAGGCAGAAGGCCCCAAAAGCCCTGGGGTCTTTACTTCCCTCTGGGTCTTATTTACCTAGATTGGGAGACCTTACAGCGTTTTGTTAGCATCGTCGCTGATTACTTCCTAGGCAGCTGCTCCTTCTCAGGAATGGAATCTGACTGACATTACTTCCTGCTAACTATATTCCCTGACTTTCCAGCTGGAACCTGAAAAGCTGACCTGAAGTTCCAGCTGGCCTTGGGGCTTTCACAAAATGATCTTCTTTCTCTGCTTTCCTCTTCTTTCCCTCCCTCCCCACCTATTCCATCCATCATCTCTCCCACAGTTTTCTGATGAGCTTTTGTCCAAGCAAATTATTGTGATGCATGCAGTCAATTTCGTAAGCCACCACGAGTCCCTCATGTAACCAAAAACTTAACATATTAGTTCTCTATTTATGCTGTAACAAATTACCATATATTTAGTGGCTTAAAAAACACAAATTCATGAACTGTATTATAGTTCTGGTGTTCAGAAGCCCAAAAACCATGTGAAGATGCTAAAATCAAGGCTTACATTCCTTCTAGAGGCCTTTCTGTGGGTGGCCCATGTCCCTTAGCTTACGGCTAGGTCACTCAACCTCTGCTTCCATTAGCACATTTCCTTCTCCGAGTCTTCCATCTTCTTCTCTCCTTATTAAAAAAACTTGTAATTACTTTGGATCCACATGGATACACCAGGATAATCTCCCCATCTCAAAATCCTTAACTTAAATACTCCTGAAAAGTCTCTTTTGTCATGTAAGGTAACATATTCACAAGTAACCAAAGATTAGGTCATGAACATCTCTGGGGGACTGTTATTCTGTCTACCACACTTACTCTCAATTTTGCATATCTTATGCTGCCATTTCTGTGTCTGTGTGTTTATTTTTGCAAACTGAGTTGCCATGAGAAAAAGACTTCTTTAATTTTGTATCCATATGCAGTGATTTCTGGAGTGGAGCAAAATATGAAAACGGAGGATTGATCAACTGTTTACTATAATGTACACAGTATCAAGAAAATCCAAGCATTCAAATATCTTGTTATAAGAAAAATCTGAGGTTTTGCTTATGAATATAGTCAGTCTTATTCTTGAGCCAAATAAATGCAAAAATTATCCTGACACTTGATTGGAATCTGGGAAAGAGCTCAAAATCTTGGATGTAAAATGGAACATTCATTATGTTTAACAGAAGGGATTCTAATGCTTATGGATTGGTTATAATTTTACATAATAATATAGGGACCCCATGGGACTATTAATTCAATGGAGGATCTACTCTTGTATTTCATGGTATTGGAAGACAAACTGCAAATTACTGTTGGCTCTTCTGATCAGTCTACATCAGTCCTTTGTAAGACTGACTACGAATCCCATATGGGACCTCATATTGACCACATATTATTAATGTCTTCTGTGGAATACTAACCCTTCTCTCGTCTTCTACTTTTCATTCAAACTGGTCCTGTAAATAGTGGAATTGTCACGTTATTTAAAATTTGATACTTCTTCTTGAACATGGTTATACAATATAGTCATCTATTTAAACTATATTTTCTGTAAGTTCTTTATGTCCTGAGGCAGTTTTGAATTCTAGAGACTTGATATTGAATCTGTCTGTCGTGATGAGGAAAAAAAAGTTGTAATTTCAGTTAGTGAAATTCACCAAAGACTTTAGATTGAATTTAATCAGATCAGGTCAAACATACAACATAATAGCTTTATACTGGTGGTGAAATAAAATGTTCTCAGGAGAGACTAAAGCAATACATGAGGTTATACAATTTGAGATGTTTTCTTATGCAACAGGAAAAAAGTTGACTATTAAACAGTACCCTATCCATAACTTCTGACTCCAGTCTGGGTGGAGTGAACACACTCTACCCTGTGACAATCACAATGAGCAAAATATAAACTCTGGACAGAATGCACATGATAGCTATGACTCTGAAAAATAGATGATAACAGTGGATTAGGAAAAGAGCCCACAGTTTGATGTAATATGACACTGGCAGGAGTTTCTCATGTCTTCCCCTCCAGAATTGTTCTACCCAGACTCAAAAATGGTCAAAAACCCAGAGGTATACAGTGGGGGGCTGTGGGAATGACTCCAATGGGAGTCCTCTCTTATAGGTCCAAAAGCAGGAAACAAGACTCCAAGTATCACAAAGAGTAAGAGGAAATCCCTCCTTTGTTTTCTTCTTTTTCAGGGTGGTCCCCAGACACTACCATGATGGCATATTAGGGGCACAGATGGTGGCAGCAGTGGTTCCAAGGAAAGCACTCTGAGGGAAGAAAATTCTCTCTGACAAGAGAAGCTATAGTCACAAGACTGTTCAGGAATTGTGGGGCAATTCCTACTGCCAGTTTGGGCTTTGTGGCTGAAGTATTGGGAAAGGTAGAGAGGGGTGGCAGATCACGGAAACGTTAGTGATATTGTGGAGGGGAGGAAGATGAAGAGATCAATTCCATAATGTTGCTTATGATCTCCCAGTTTCATCCGAGGGCCTTATGAGTGAATCTAGTCTTAAATAGAATACCCTAATCTTTGAAGACTTCAATAAAAGAGAACAGCACATCTCAACTGGCCACCAGTGCTGTTCATATGGAACAGACCTAATTGGTACTGAAAAGGCCTAGGAAAATGAATGAATATTGAACCCACAGCTAAAAAACATAGATGAGAAGCATGGACTAAAACTCATCTGACTCCTGATCTCAGCTAAGGTGTTGGTCTCAAAGTCATGAGTTCCAGGAGTCAAGATGGCGGAGAAGTAGCAGGCTGAGACTACTTCAGCTAGCCGGAGATCAGCTAGATAGCTTATCTAAAGATTGCAAACACCTGAAAATCCATCGGCAGATCGAAGAGAAGAAGAACAGCAATTCTGGAAACAGAAAAACAACCACTTTCTGAAAGGTAGGACCGGCGGAGAAGTGAATCCAAAGCGACGGGAAGATAGACCCCGGGGGGAGGGGCCGGCTCCCGGCAAGCGGCGGAGCAACAGCGCACAAAATCAGGACTTTTAAAAGTCTGTTCCACTGAGGGACATCGCTCCAGAGGCTAAACCGGGGCGAAGCCCACGCGGGGTCAGCGCGGCCTCAGGTCCTGCAGGGTCACAGAAGGATCGAGGGTGTCTGAGTGTCGCAGAGCTTGCGGGTATTGGAACGGAAAAGCCAGCTACAGAGACAGAGCCGACAGTAAGCTCACAGCTCAGTGTTACCTTGAACAGGTCGCAGGCTCGGTGAGCTCGGAGTGCGGCCGGAGGTCAGGCAGACGGGAGTAACTGGGCGCGGTTCTCTGAGGGCGCACTGAGGAGTGGGGCCCTGGGCTCTCAGCTCCTCCCGGCCGGAGGCCAGGAGGCCGCCATTTGTACTCCCGTCCTCTGGAACTCTATGGAAAGCGCTCAGGGAACAAAAGCTCCTGAAAGCAAACCCCAGCGGATTACTCAGCCCAGCCCCTGGTAAGGGCGGTGCAATTCTGCCTGGGGCAAAGACACTTGAGAATCACTACACCAGGCCCCTCCCCCAGAAGATCAACAAGAAATCCAGCCAGGACCAAGTTCACCTACCAAGGAGTGCGGTTTCAATACCAAGGAGAGCAGCAGAATTCCAGAGGAGGAGAAAGCAAAGCACGGAACTCATGGCTTTTTCCCTGTGATTTTTTAGTCTTACAGTTAATTTAATTTTTTTCTTTTTCATTTTTTTTCTCTTCTTCTGCTAAATTTCTTTTAACTTTTACCCTTTTCTTTTTTAACGTTTTTAAACTAGTTTATCTAATATATATATTTTTTCTTATTTATACTTTTCTTTATTTGTTTCCTTTTTTTAATTCTTTTTTCTTTTTTTTTCTTCTTTCTTTCTTTTTGAACCTCTTTTTATCCCCTTTCTCCCCCCTAACGATTTGGGATCTCTTCTAATTTGGTTAAAGCATATTTTCCTGGGGTTGTTGCCACCCTTTTAGTATTTTACTTGCTCCTTCATATACTCTTATCTGGACAAAATGACAAGGCAGAAAAATTCACCACAAAAAAAAAAAGAACAAGAGGCAGTACCGAAGGCTAGGGACCTAATCAATACAGACATTGGTAATATGTCAGATCTAGAGTTCAGAATGACAATTCTCAAGGTTCTAGCCAGGCTCGAAAAAGGCATGGAAGATATTAGAGAAACCCTCTCGGGAGATATAAAAGCCCTTTCTGGAGAAATAAAAGAACTAAAATCTAACCAAGTTGAAATCAAAAAAGCTATTAATAAGGTGCAATAAAAAAAAATGGAGGCTCTCACTGCTAGGATAAATGAGGCAGAAGAAAGAATTAGCGATATAGAAGACCAAATGACAGAGAATAAAGAAGCTGAGCAAAAGAGGGACAAACAGCTACTGGACCACGAGGGGAGAATTCGAGAGATAAGTGACACCATAAGACGAAACAACATTAGAATAATTGGGATTCCAGAAGAAGAAGAAAGAGAGAGGGGAGCAGAAGGTATACTGGAGAGAATTATTGGGGAGAATTTCCCCAATATGGCAAAGGGAACAAACATCAAAGTTCAGGATGTGCAGAGAACGCCCCTCCAAATCAATAAGAATAGGCCCACACCCCGTCACCTAATAGTAAAATTTACAAGTCTTAGTGACAAAGAGAAAATCCTGAAAGCAGCCTAGGAAAAGAAGTCTGTAACATACAATGGTAAAAATATTAGATTGGCAGCTGACTTATCCACAGAGACCTGGCAGGCCAGAAAGAGTTAGCATGATATTTTCAGAGCACTAAATGAGAAAAACATGCAGCCAAGAATACTATATCCAGCTAGGCTATCATTGAAAATAGGAGGAGAGATTAAAAGCTTCCAGGACAAACAAAAACTGAAAGAATTTGCAAGCACCAAACGAGCTCTACAGGAAATATTGAAAGGGGTCCTCTAAGCAAAGAGAGAGCCTACAAGTGGTAGATAAGAAAGGAACAGAGACAATATACAGTAACAGTCACCTTACAGGCAATACAATGGCACTAAATTCATATCTCTCAATAGTTACCCTGAATGTTAATGGGCTAAATGCCCCTGTCAAAAGACACAGGGTATCAGAATGGATAAAAAAACAAAACCCATCTATATGTTGCCTCCAAGAAACTCATTTTAAGCCCGAAGACACCTCCAGATTTAAAGTGAGGGGGTGGAAAAGAATTTACCATGCTAATGGACATCAGAAGAAAGCAGGAGTGGCAATCCTTATATCAGATCAATTAGATTTTAAGCCAAAGACTATAATAAGAGATGAGGAAGGACACTATATCATACTCAAAGGGTCTGTCCAACAAGAAGATCTAACAATTTTAAATATCTATGCCCCCAACGTGGGAGCAGCCAACTATATAAACCAATTAATAACAAAATCAAAGAAACACATCAACAATAATACAATAATAGTAGGGGACTTTAACACTCCCCTTACTGAAATGGACAGATCATCCAAGCAAAAGATCAGCAATGAAATAAAGGCCTTAAACGACACACTGGACCAGATGGACATCACAGATATATTCAGAACATTTCATCCTAAAGCAACAGAATACTCATTTTTCTCTAGTGCACTGGAACATTCTCCAGAATAGATCAAAGTCATGAGTTCCAGCTCCACATTGGGTTCATGGAGCCTACTTAAAAAAATAAAAATAAAAATAACCAGGGAAATTGCCTGCTGGAACAAACAAACAAAAAGTCAACATTTTCAAGATTTAAACAAGACCCATAGTCTCATGATACAATATCCAACATATCCAGGATATGATCCAAAACAGCTCAGCAAATGAAAAGCCAGGTAAATCTCAATTTATAATGGGAAAGGCAATCATAAGCAGCTATTACAACCATGTTCAGAGAAGTAAGGCTGAAACTTTTTTTTTTAAAGATTTATTTATTTGACAGATCATAAGTAGGCAGAGAGTCATGCAGAGAGAAAGGGGAAAGCAGGCTCCCCGCTGAGCAGAGAGCCCGATGCCGGGATCCATCCCAGGACCCTGAAATCATGACCTGAGCTGAAAGCAGCGGCTTAATCCACTGAGCCACCCAGGCGCCCCAAGGCTGAAACATTTTTGAAACAAATAGTAAAACAGGAAGTCTCAGCATAGATATAAGAAAAATATTTTTAAAAGGACCAAATAAAAATTTGAGAACTAAAAATATATAAAAATCAACGTAAATAATCCAGTAGATGGGGCAAATAAAAGAATGAAAATGGCAGAACAAAGAGTCAATGGTTATGAAGAAGGATATTATACCTTCTGAACAGCAGAGAGAAAAAGATGAAACGAAAATGAAAAGACTTCTGGAAAAGTTCAAAGGCATAACATTTATGTCATTAGACTCCCAGAGGGAGAAGAGAAAGCATAACCCAGAAAACTTGCTTGAGAGAGGAAAAAAAAAAAGTCTGAAAACTCCCTAAAATTGAGCAAAGACAAACTTACAGATCAAAAAAGTATAGCAACTCTAAAAAAGTGCAAACTTAGAAAAATCCATGCCCTGAGGCATGATAACCTAGCAAGCTATACATGAATGCAATGGAAAGAATTTGAAAGCATTCAGAGAAAAAAACAATGCACGAAGCATTAGGAAATAGCAATTGAAATGACTGTGTTTTAAGTGGATGGGTTGGGCAATAACATCATAAAAGAACTGAAAGGAAAAAAAAGTATAAATTGAAAATTGCATAGAAAATTTAAAGTGAATTCAAAAGAAAGCATCAAAGGAGAAAAGAAGTAATGAAAAGGAGAGGTAACAAAACAAAAAGCAAAATGCTAGACCAAATCCAAATATCAAAAATAATTACATGAAGCATAAATGACCCCAGCACATGAATTAAAAGAGAGATTGTCATGATGGATAAAAAGAAGATCCAACCATATACTATCTAAAAGCAGTCCACTGTAAAATAATGATATGGGAACTATCAAGGTAAAAGGATGGCCAAGATTTCCCATGAAAAAGGTAATGGAAAGAAAACTTATGCAGCCATATAAATATCACATAAAGTATACATCAAAGCAAGGAAAATTGCTTAAAATAAAGACATTGAATAATGATAAAACTCAGTGAACATAACAACCTAAGTGTTTATGTATCTAACAACAAACCTTTTTTTTTTTTTTTTTTAAGATTTTATATATTAGAGAGACAGACTGAGTGAGAGAGAGCAAGTATGGATGGGCTGGAGCAGAGAGAGAAGCAGACTCCCCACTGAGCAAGGAGCCTGATGTTGGACTTGAGCCAGAGACATGATCCCAGAATTTTATGCTGGGACTCCAGGATCATGACCTGAGCTAAAGGCAGATGCTTAACCGACTGAGCCACCCAGGCACCCCATAGCAATAAAACTTTGAAGTATAGGGAAAAAAGTGACAGAAATAAAAGGAGAACTACAGGTGGAGACTTCAAATTGTCTCTCTCAGTAATCAATGAACAGCTCAGAACAAAATCAGAACAGGAGACAAAGCAAAATAACCCCACAGCCAAATGTATCTAATTGACATTTACAGAATGTTCTTCTAACAACAGGCAAATATGCATTATTTTTAAGTGCACGTGGCAAAAGTCCATACACATAGACCATATTCTGGGTCATAACACAAACTTCATGATTTAAAAGATATAAAATCATTACAAATATATTTCCTGATCATAATGGAATTAAACTAAAAATCAGTAACTGGAAAGTCATAGAAAATAATAGAAACTCTTCCTCCGAACTCTTGAAAAGTAACATACATCAGTAATCAATTGATTAAAGAAAGAGTCTCAAGGGAACTTAAGAAAAGAGTTTGATAAGTTACAGATATCAAAATCTATGGGATACAGCAAAAACAGTGCTTACAGGGAGATGTATCACATTAAACGACCATGCCAGGGCAGAGATGCCTAGGAACATTTCTGGTTGAAGGACTGCTGGGCCAGATGGATAAGTTCTAGAGCAGAGGTTTGGAGGCTGCCAAGTTGTGTGTTCAGGCTCTGTCAGGTCTCAAGGATTGGGTAGAAGCTTAAGGAACCTCAGGTAGTGAGAGTTTATGGGAAGACTGTACAGAAGATAGAAAAGAAAGCAAAAATCAGTTTTAAAAATTTTTTAGCAAATACATGCATGCCTCATGAGAAACTGACCTGTGTTTACCATTTTTCAGGGTATAACAAATGCATGGGTTTGGACTTATTTAGGTTCAGCTCTGGGATCTGCAATTTATTAGTTAGATGATCCTTGACACACAGCAAGTCCTCAATAAAAAATGGTAGGTGTTGTGGGGCTGGTGATAGTGAAAGCAAGGAAGCAGCTTTAGAGATGCAGCAGGATCCCCACAATCTGTATGTTACTGACTCAGTTCCTCTACTTCTGCCTCTTACTCCTTTCTTCTCCTTTGCCATTTAATTTCCCTCTCTTCAGACCTTTCTTCAGGGTCCTCCAGGATCCTGGATTAAGATTTGCTTATTTGGATGACATGATTCTAGAAAACCCTAAAGACACCATAAAAAAAAAAAAAAATAACTGGAACTGATAAAGGAATTCAGTAAGGTCACAGGATATAAAATCAATATACAGAAAACCATTGTCTTTCTATACACTATGCTAAGAGAAATTAAGAAAACAATCCCATTTACAATTGCATCAAAAAGCATAAAATACCCAGGAATAAATGTAACCAAGGAGGAGAAAGATCTGTACTATACAAAGTATGAAACACTGATAAAAAAAAAATTGAAGATGACAGAAACAAGTGGAAAGATATTCCATGCTAATGGATTGGGAAAACAAACATTGTTAAAATGTCCATACTACCCAAAGCAATCTTCAGATTTAATGCAATCCCTATCAAAATACCAACAGCATTTTTCACAGAACTAGAAGAAATAACCCTAGAATTTCTATGGATTAACAAAAGACCTCAAACAGCCAAATAAATCTTCAAAAAACCAAAACTGGATATATCACATTCCCACATTTCAAGATATACTACAAAGCTGTAGTAAACAAAACAGTATGGTACTACCACAAAAAAAGACACATAGATCAATAAAACAGAATAGAGATCCCAGAAATAAATCTACAATTATATGGTCAATTAATCTTTGATAATGGAGGCAAGAATATGCAATGGGAAAAAGTCTCTTCAACAAATCATGTTGGGAAAACTGGATAGCTACATGCAAAAGAATGAAACTGGACCACTTTCTTAACCATACACAAAAATGAAATTCAAAAGTGGATAAAGGGACTAAATATGAGATCTGAAATCATAAAAATCCTAAAAGAGAGCACAGAAAGTAATAATGTCTCTGACATACACTATAGCAATATTTTTCTAGATGTGTCTCATGAAGCAAGGGAAATAAAAGCACAAATAAACTACTGGGACTACATCAAAATAAAAGTCATCTGCACAGCAAAGGAAACAGTCAACAAAACTAAAAGACAACCTATTGAATGGGAGAAGATACTTCCAAATGACATATCTAGTAAAGGGTTGGTATTCAAAATATATAAAGAACTTTACAACTCTACACCAAAAAGCAAATAATCTAATTAAAAATGGGCAGAAGGGGCACCTGGGTGGCTCAGTGGGTTAAAGCCTCTGCCCTCGGCTTAGGTCATGATCTCAGGGTCCTAGGATAGAGCCCCACATCGGGCTTTCTGCTCAGCAGGGAACCTGTTTCTTCCTCTCTTTCTGCCTGACTCTCTGCCTACTTGTGATCTCTGTCTATCAAATAAATAAATAAAATCTTTTAAAAAAATAAAAATAAAAATGGGCAGAAGACATGAACAGACATTTCTCCAAAGAAGACATACAGATGGCCAACAGACATAAGATGCTCAACATCACTCATTGTCAGAGATATGCAAATCAGAACCATAGTGAACTCAAATAAAAAACAGAAGAAAACAAGTGTTGGTGAGGATGTAGAGAAAAAAAGTCTTCTTGCACTATTGGTGGGAATGCAAACTCACACAGCCACTCTGGAAAACAATATGGAGATTCCTTAGAAACACTAAAAATAGAATTACCTTATGATCCAGTAATTCCACACTTACTCAAAGAATATGAAAACATTAATTCAAGAAGATATGTGCACTCCTGTGATTATTGCAGCATTATTTACAATAGCCAAATTATGGAAGCAACCCAAGTGTCCATCAATAAATGAATGTATAAAGTGGTACACACACACTCACACACACACACGGAATTAAGAGTATACTTACTGTGATGAGCACTGAGTAATGTATAGAATTGTTGAGTCACTATTTTGTGCACCTGCAACTAATAGAACATTGTGTATTAACTATACTGGAATTAAAATACAATACAGACTTGTGTGGGGCATGAACCCGGCTTCCATGCTTTAGCAACCCTAGTAACAGGGAGATAGCACTCCATGCTGAGGATTCAGTAGCCCATTCCCTTCTCACCAGGACCCCATATTGTAATAGTTTCATCTCCGTTATGAGCAGCGGTTCCGTGTGTAAAAGAATGATCAGTCTGACCAATCATCAGTCTGTCTTTCCCACATCACACTGCTGCTGGGAATGGCATTCCCCTTACTGAAGTTTATGAAGTAAGTTTTGGTCCCTCTGAATTTTAGGATGCTGCCTCCTGTAGCAGAGCTAATGTATAGCAGAACTGGCTTGGGTTTTTCCCTTCAGTTTTCATCCATAGTTAACAGTCGGTGGAAGTTCCAAGAGGCGATGGAATGATTAAAAGCAGGTAGAAAAATCCACCAACCAGAACATTCCTTATTAAACAATCAAGAGTAGACTGATTTCTTGCTCATTTGGATTGTCAGGAAGTCTCGGGGGAAACTTCACAGGATTACTGAAACCTTAGAAGCTCTGTTGGCCTCATTCCCTGAAGCACTCAATGCTCTGGCAATCTGTGCATTAGAAACTGTTATACATCTGTTTCCTTGGATGGAGTTTGCAGTAGATATCCTGGACTATCTCAGGGATGTGAGAAAAGTTCTCAATGCAACAGGCACCATCTTGGAGGCAGCTTCCTCTGGAGAAGGGCCTGCTTGGCCTCCTGCTTTAATCCATTCTGGTGTCTGCAACTCAGGACATTCCTGTCAGAAAGGATTTTCTCACACTGACCTGCACCCCCGGGGTAGCTACTTAAGCCCACTTCTTCTGAGAGTGGGAGAACAGCTGGTCACCTTCAGGAGAGCACACCCCCGCTGCTGGCATTTTTAATACACATTGAGATTACTGAAACTGCCAAGATAAATAGTTGAAGAGTGTGTACATCTTTACCTTCTATATTCCAAGATGACACTGAGAAGAGTTGTTCTCCATGTGGGGCAGGAGGGCTGAAAAACCGACTGAGACCTTGGACAACATATATGTGAATATGATCCTTTTCCTGACTATAGAGCCTGTTGCTGCTTAGAGCTCTGTCTCCTGACCTTGCAAGATTACGTAGTGCCATCACTCAAATACCCTCTTGTCCTCTGCCCTGTCCCCCTCGTGATATGTCCCAACACCCTGCCTCTGCCTTCCTTGGTACCCCAGTATTGCTCAGTCATGCTGCATTATCTGAAAGGATTTCCATAGTCTTCATCATATTTTATTAGCCAGCCAGGCTTGAGTTCTTTCTAGAGCAGCTGCTTGTGAATCTGGGGGTCACTCATTTTCCCATGTGTTCAAGTTCGTGGGCTGTTCTTGAATGATGGCAGTTGTCTCCACAATGTTGAAATCTAAATACCAGTGTTACCTTAAATATTTTTCTCTTTTCAAACAGCGGTCCTCCAACTTGAGTATGCACTTGGATTCCTTGTAGAATTCTGGTAAAATACAGACAAATAAATACTACCCCAGACCTGCTGAATGAAAATGGTCAGAGAAGAGCTATTCACTTGGGTCTATTAAGAAAAATCTCCTCATCGCACCCGCCTCGAGGATCTGATGTGACCAACAGTTACATGGTTTTTAACCATCTCTAGGGAGCAGTGGTTTTCAGACTGCAGTACACCTCAAGATCCCCAGTAGAGTTTGAAGAAACAGGAATCTTTTTATTGTTTGGGTTATGGCGTTAATCATCTGTACAAGGGAAAGGAGAATATAGGAGTCGGGGAAATCTTTCCTTCCAGGCGAAGATACCAGGTCAATATGACCACTCACAGAGGAACTCAAGATGGTGGCTGTGGCACAAGGTCTAAACAAGCAAAGAGCTGAAACAAGGAGGTACACCCTCAGATGCTGCAATATGTAAAAAATCAGTGGGCATCTGTTGATTTTTTTGCCTGCCCGGCATCTTCTCTCCTGTCTTGTGTTAAAGGAATTCTCTTATCAAGAACTTCTCTCGTGTTGTTGAAGTGGAAATGACGCATCCTCCTTTGCTTCCCTCACAGGGTGGACCCATGACCTAGACCTGGCCCACCATAATTCTGCATTCTCCTGTCCACAGTGTTTGGATTACAGATAAATGTAGCATCCAAGCTGGCCAATGAGTGCTCGCTCTGGATTGTGCTAGGGTTCTCAGAAAATAGGAATTCTTTCCTTCTGATATCACAGATCTGCCACTTTATAGAAAGAAGAAGGGGGGAGGAGGGAAGCAGGGCTGAATCGCGGAAAGAGCAAGGTCAAGAAAGAACTAGGGAGGAAGTCCTCCAACTGAACACCTACTCAGGCTTGCTTGAAGATGCCTTCTAATGCTTCTGCTTCTTAACTAGGAAGTCGGTGGGTTTTGTTTTTACTCAATTTGTTTTTGCATTAACTTTTTATGATCTCCATCCTTAAGAGTTCTGCCTAATATAGTGCATCCTCCCAAATGTCTATCATCTTATACAAATTCCCCTGCTGTAAAAAATGGGGATTTTATAACACACAAAGACTGAATGTGCTTTGTGTAATATTCTGTTACACAAAAGGGTCACACTGATCAAATACTTTTGGGTAATACACCAGATTATGTTCTTCTCCTGGGAATACATTTCACACATCAGCCTATTTAAGAACCTGAGAAGTTATGAACTATAATTAACCATTTCAGTCTTGTAACTCAACATTTCCCAATATATTTGATCACAGACTTTTTGTGTGTATGTGTGGAACTTGCTATCCAACATCCATGGTTTTTTGTTTTACTTCTGTGATGAATTTCAGGTCATTTTGTATGGTCCATAGATGAAGTGTTACTCTTAGGTATAAACCATTCCTCCAAAACACACATTATGTCTGTTACAGAACAAATACTACATGAAATTAAAAGGCTTGTGGCCTCCTTCCCGGAAGGATCTCTCTATAAATAGCACTCTGGTTTGGCTTTGACTATGAAAGATTAAGCGGTATGATCAAAGTTAGGAGTAAAAGAAGACTTTCTTTGATTTGGGAAGAGGTCTATATTTATTTAGCACCGGCCTTTCTTTCTGATAACAATTTTGGACCTTGGCCTCAAAATCTCCCTGGTAGGGTAAAGGGGCTCCATGAGGACAGGGTCTCCGAAAGCTCACAAAGATGGCACATGGTCTAAAGGTCATCACTTTTTAGTCAAAGAGCAAACATGTGAAGTGAGTTAGGAGGAGGAGTCAACCAGATACACATCCTCTCCTCACATCCCTGCAGGTCCAAGGCCAACCTTCTGATTCCCATGCACTCTGATACTGTCAGCTACTTTTAAAACAAACAGAAAACTAATTCAGATAAGAAAATATACTCCCGGTTCCACTCCCGTGTGGTTAGGCTTTGTCTTTTGGGAATTTGTACGAAGTTCTGCCAAGACTGGATTTCTAAGTGATGGTATCTAACCATTATGCAGATCTGCCAGCTTCCCCAGGTTCCCCGGGCTACTAGCAGACACTAGAATGTCCTCCTCTACACTTCTTCTCCTGTGGCCTCCACCAAGCTCCAAGGACTGGCACTTCTGCTCAATCTTTTTGCTCAAACAAGCTTCTCCAAACAGACCCTCCTACTGTCACTGCTTCCGCCATCTTGGCTGCTGCCTCCCTGAACACAAACACCTGACCGGACCAGAGTCCCCTTCGTTGTCAAAACCTCATGACGTGACATGGCACTGAGAGGGGAGATGTCCCTCTCCCTTTCATTCCTGTGGCTTTGCCCTGCCCCCTTCAAGCTCCCAGAGCAACACTGCATTGACTGGTAATGCAGGTAACTCAGAAGAAGAATTTTCATCCCGGATTTCATTAGGATGGAGTGAGTCCTGTGGAGTTGTGATTGGAGGACACAGTCATTACTGAAATTGAGCCGTGTGAAGAATGCCCTTCTGAGGCAGTCAATGCCTTCTTCCTGGGGCCCAGGTTTCCTGACTCTGTCTTGCTTCAACCTGGAGTTTTCCAAAGATATTCTTCAATCCCCATAAAAATTTACAAACCATATACTGTGTCAGAACTACTCTGCTCTACTCTTGTAGCCTCAAAGCTAAAAGACAAAGACAATATGTAAATGAATGAATAAGACTGTTCCAATAAAACTTTTAGAAAAGCAGGAGCAGGCTGGATTTGTGGGCTACAGTTTGTCAACCTCTATTCTATGTGATAAAAATATTTCAAGATCTTCCTTCTTTCAAGTGCTAATAAAATGCTTATAAATTCATTTTCTTAAAATACATATTGAAATAAAGCATTTAATTGATATTTTCTTTTGTTGTTGTTGTTATTTTTGGTCTTCCATTAAAATGTTCAATACTTTATAATTAGGAGCTGTTGAGACATGCCTTTAAGGTCTCACACTAGAGGTAATTTGGAAGCCTGAAATACAAACTGTCCGGGAAGTGTTTATTTAACTCAGTCAGATTGCCAGAGCGGAGTAGGTATTTCTCAGCCTCTCTCCCAAATATGGAAGATAAATACAGCCTCAGATCCGCTTCGTGTGCACACGAGCAGGCAGCAGAAGAACCTGATTCCTTCAGGTCTGAAATGCCTGTTTGCTGCCTCACCCTAGCCCATCACAGAAGCACAGTTTTAAGGCCCAAGTTTTCTTTGTGTCCGCTTCTTACAGGGGACCCAAGACGGCACTGTAAAATCGCCTGTTCCCATGTTACCTGCTGCTCTGTCTCCTTCTCTCTTCCACCCCCTCACCGCACCCTTTTCTAACTACCCCTTAGGAATGTAGCTAACTATCTGGGCCAATTCAAATTTAACTTATCTTAGTTTAGAAAAAAGACACGCAGAAGTAAATGAAGGTACACTACAGAGTCGTAGGAGACGATCTCAAGGTTGGAGAAATATTTCGTCTTCTATTTCAAGAATTAGTTCCGCATCTTTCCCATTATCCAACAAGCAGGTATGGAATACCCAGCATGTGTCAGGCCTGAGCTCTGCGTTCCAGGCCGGATAGCTCACTTAGACAATCTAGCTTTTGCGGCTTAAGGAACCACCCACAGTTTTGTGAATTAGAACAACAGACATCGTTTTCATTACTTTATGCATGATTAAAAGGCCAGATAGGCGTGTAAGCAAACACAGCCCACTGGTAATGCTGCTTGGGAAACCACAAGAAGGAAAAGTGAAAACCATCACCAAGAAATTAGGAATGTAGTTTCACCTAGCAGTGATAGTAAACAGTATTTTTTGTTTCCCCAAATATATACTGAAAGGAAGAGAAGCTGGAAAGGGGCAGGAAAAACATCCTGGAGGGCTCCTGTTGCAGTTCTCCAGGGGCAAGGCTGGCCGGTTCTCCAGGGGCAAGCTGCTATCTGTTCCTCACCCTGCAGACACCAGCCTGGGTGTGCTCATGGGGACAGAGGGGTCCGCCAGCAGGAGAGCAAGTCCCAGAGCGCAGGTGCTTTCCGAATCTGTTTGCATCACTTGTGCACTTGTTGCATCCACCAGAGCCCTGGCCAAGGGGTGGGAAAATCGACCTCCTCTCTTGCGGGCCAAGTCCCATTGAGAGCTGGTGGCACAGACCGGGGGCGGGGGCATGAGCACAGGGGGGCTGTTGTCAGAATGATCTATCCCAGCCAATGAGCTCTCTTCTGCAAGCCACTGAGTGCACATCCTCCCCTCCTTGTTTTATTTCCTCCTGAAAAAGTATGAGACCAGCCTCTGCTGGCCCATGAATCCTGAGTACTTCTGATGGGTGTAAAAGAGAGGGCCGGCTGCTGACATGCCAGCTCGTGGGTGATATAACCCAGAGTCCTTACAGAACGGTTTGGGGGAGTATATTTGGGTGAAATTATAGGTTTTTACATCGTAGAGTTGTTGCATGGGGAAAAACAAGGAATGAAAAGTTCTGGAAAGAACAAACCCTTCCCTGCCCTTACTGTGAGCTCCAGAGCCATCCTGGGTCTTACAGATGAACCCACTATTTGGAGAATGCCTTTTCTTCCTTCTGGATGTTGGTTATAATGGGAGGAAAAAAATCACCCTTCTGTCTGGACCTGGTGGAAATCAGCACGCCACAAAGTCAAATGCACACAATTTTTAAGATAACATTGTGAAAATGAGGTCATTAATCCTCTGTGTATTTTTTTTTTTTTAACAGACATGCTGCATCCCTGAGACCCAAGAGCCACAGAAGGAACAGCCATGCACGTCTCCCCTGGTGTGAGGGTCAAGTGGAGACTGCGCAGTACAGCAGGTCAACACTGAACTTGCAATGCTAGAAACCTGGTGGCTGTTTTCATTACAATGATGAAGTTCAGAAAACCCCTTCTGAAAACCAGGATTTTCACATTTTGCTGGAACCAGCCCTTCCAGTTAGGTTTCTAGAACTACTTGCTCCTAGTAAGTATAGGCAGGAGACCACAGAACAAAACAAAGTAGACAAGTCATGTTTGGGGGTTTAGGGAAGGGAGAGAGAGTGAGAAGGGCTGTCACACCCCTTTGTCAGTCCTGGTCTGTCCAGAAAAGAAGAAGCCACTTCCAGTCTGTCACACAGAGGGGCTCACGCATGGAGCTGGTTCCACAAGCAGCGGAAAAGCCGAGAGGCCGGCCAGAGGAAGACGCTGCAGTCAGAGGTTCACAACAGGCAGAGGCTGCTCGCACCCCAGCGTTGGAGAGCACTTCAGAGAAGGCAGGCCAGCAGCTAGGAGCCCCGGGAGCTGCCCTCACAAGGCCTGGCTGTGTGGGGGCTGGAGTTGCACAGCTGTGGGACTGAGGTGCTGTGTTCTCCTGTCCCCCAGCCAATGCCCCATGTGGCGGTCCCGGGGGGAGCTGCTGCCAGGAGCCCCCTGCTGCTGACCTTCAGAACCCCCCTGTCCCCAGGCCGCAGGGCTCTCCAGGGTGGGTCATTCATGCCTGATGCAGGACTCCTGGTGGGCTCTCCACCAGCCAAGACGCTCAGACTCACTTAGCTTCCTTTCTACTTGCCCCTCTTCCGATGTGTGTCAGACTGACTGCAGTCAAAGCTCTCTCTATACCCTTGCTCTCTCCGGCCTTTATCCATCACTACCATTTCTACGCTCCCCTCCCCATAAATAAACCTCTGGCATGTCTGATTCCATCTTGGTGTCTACTTCTCAGGCGACACAAGCTGATAAGCCCTCCCCGTCTCTCTCGTGGTGGAAGAGAAGGCACAGCTGCTCCTTCCACAGACATGGCCATGAACACTGCTTTCTCCTCGCATCCGACAAGGCGAATCTCTCTCCTTCTCAAGTCCTTCCACTGCCCTTGGATGCCCTGATCTCCCTCCTTTCTCCATCACTTTATCCTTCTCTCTCACATATCCCCAGTCCCACCCTCTCTGGTTCTTCCCCAGTGAAGCCCCATCCATCCCCAAGTCCCTTCTCTCAGTCCCCTGTCCCTTTCCTGCTTTCTTGCCAGGAGCCTCAGGTGGGCACTGGGCACACTAACCACTTCCATCTATGTGGCAAGGCGCTCACTGCACCGAGGGGAAAAAAACCAACAACAACCCACATCTGGGTACCTGCGGGCCCCTAGTCAGTAAGTCCAAGGTAAGCATATGTTACCTCAGACTCCTTATATTTCTGGCCTTACATTACTTCCACACATCTAACCTCTTTGGAGCATTAGGCAACTCTTAGCTGTGCCTTCCTTTGCTGGAAACTCCTTTTTCTCTTCATCTGGGGGCACATTTTTCTTTAGTTCTAGAACTAGTCTCTCCTAGACTTTTGGCTATTCCTCTTACTTTGGTCTTTCCCTAGAGACTCTTTTTTTTTTTTTAAGATTTTTTTTTTAAAAGATTTTATTTATCTATTTGACAGAGATCACAAGTAGGCAGAGAGGCAGGCAGAGAGAGAGGAGGAAGCAGGCTCCCTGCTGAGCAGAGAGCCCGATGTGGGACTTCATCCCAGGACTCTGAGATCATGACCTGAGCCGAAGGCAGCGGCTTAACCCACTGAGCCACCCAGGCGCCCCTAAAGATTTTTTTTTTTAAGATTTTATTTATTTGACAGACAGATCACACGTAGGCAGAGAGGCAGGCAGAGACAGAGGAGGAAGCAGGCTCTCCGCTGAGCAGAGAGCCCGATGCGGGGCTCGATCCCAGGACTCTGAGATCATGACCTGAGCCGAAGGCAGAGGCTTAACCTACTGAGCTCTTCATTGGGTCCCTCATCATCTCACTTTTCATACTCTTCCTGGGCAATGAGATCCACACATGGGGCTTTAACATCTAAGCTCTAACTCTATCCTAAAACTCTCTCCGGGTCTTTGGATTTCTGTATCTGCACTGCTACTATGTATTTTGACTCCTATGTTGCCCAGTGCACGTCAGACCCACCATGGGTCACTTGAGCAGCACCATGACCCACTTGAGCAGCTAAATCCCACACACCCATCCCGTCACCTGTCGCTCTTACCTCTGTAACTTGTTAAGATGGTTGATCTGCTTCCATGAATACCTCCTTTTATAGTCTTACACATTGTACTATAATTGCCTATTCTGTGATTTTCCACCAAGAACAGCTCCTTGAGGGTATAGCTATGTCTTCTTCCCAAGACAAAGCAAAGGGCCTGACAGAAGGAATTTTTATTGAGTTAATAAATAAGCTATTCTGCTTTAAACCTATTAAATGTCTGCCTATATGTAATGATACTATTTTTTGTTCAGGACATCACATTCTTGAAGATAATTATTGACCATTTATAATGAATATATTTTTAGTATAGACATTTAGTTTTATAATTGGAATTGTGCATCTTAATTCTTAGGCTTGCTAAAAAACTGTCCAATTAATCCTCAAGGCATAGACCTAAGATTAATGAATAGAAGATATAAATAAATTACATCTTCCTATGAATGGAGCCTATCCCCATAAGGAATGGGATGAGGGGTGGTTCCCACCACTACAGTTATCTGGGTGTAAATTAGATTAAAACATCATATTTGGAGTAGACTCCTCAGTTGATATTTAACGCTATTTCTGAAACAGCAGTAAAATTTTGATTCTGATGATTTATAGGCTTACATCTCATAAACATATAATTTTAGGCCTGAAAAATGTCTTAGGAGTTAATGCAGAATCTCAAGGTTGAAACCTTGAGGATATTCATCTATGAGCTCTTTGGTATGTTTGGTTAAATAGCTACAATTTTATTATTTTAAGAGAAAGTAGATTTTTTTATGGATATTAAGTTGTTTTCCATTTAGGATATTTTTAAATGATTATCTTTGAATAATAAATTTCTAGCAGATTAAAGATTGAAGTAGCTTTGCATGAACCTCGACTAGTTTTGCTGACAGCTCTTGACTGAATGTCCAGTAGGCAATTAATGGTATATGCCCTTGGGTTGTTGTCCAGCCATATCAAAACCATAAAGATGCAAAGTTCATCTTCGGTTCCCTCTTCCTGCCCAAGCCCTCTGCCCCCTTCCTTTTCCAGTAATTGCTTTGACCCCCTGACATCTCCCCTTGGATGCCTGGTCTGGAACCACTCTTCGGTTGGGAGGGGGCAAGCCAAGGGGCATATGCCATGCCACCTGTTTCTGCAACAGACTAGACTGGTCTGCGGAGACAGATCTTAGACAACACATGTGTACCTTTAGGTACAGGTGTCACTTCTGAACAGTCTTCTCCCACATTCGCCATTTCTGGAGAATAATTCCTGACAGTCTTTTTCCTGTCTTCCTTCCTTTCCCTTCTTTTCCCTTCCCTTCCCTTTCCTTTTCTCTCTCTCTCTCTCTTTCTTCTTTATAATTTATAACACTGGGGCTCTGGGAAATAATGATGGGACCCTTTCAATTTCTGTTGAGCCATCCTTTCCTGATTTTGTTCTTCCATAGTATGTTAGCTTCAGGTTTATCCCGTGGATAGATAAAAGTACATAAGCAAAAACAAAACAAACCAAAAAAAGGAACAGATGGTGAAGGTTGGAGAAATTGACCAATGATACGTCGGGAAATAAATTAATTCTCCATCAGCTAAAATCACCTCTTACAGCCTCAATATTCCGGATCTTGTTCATCACTCCTCTCTTATCTAAACTACCTGCTATATTCCCATTTCCTCAGGGCTCTACTAAATGAACTGTTATCTAATTTCTGAGAAATCATTTCATTAGAGTATTAATGCTCTCCATTATTGAACATATTATCCTCTGGCAGATAATATTTGCATTTTGAGAGGCACCTTCTGTGCCTTAATCAGAATACTGAGCAATATGTTAATTTTAGGTGCCACGTCAAATCTTCCAAAGACATATATCTGCCCATTAAACCTTAAAGGGAGCCACCCATGTTTAGTGCTGTGCCAATTTATGGTTTCAGTCCCCGGGGAGTTTTTAACTATCGCTGGGCAAAAGATTCCAGAAAGGTTAAATTCTAGATACAGTTGATGGAAGGTGCTTAGTGAGGGACCTGTTTTGCATTCGGTGGCCACAATTCAGTTTTTTTTTTTCCCACAATTTAGTTTTTTTTATGTCATACTTAATGGCTGTGTAATCCTAGGCATATTATTATCTCTGTTTCTTTCTCTAAAATGTTTGTTATCCTGACAAAATAAAATATAAAATAATATAAAATAAAACCCCACCACCATTAGAATTCACCACAAATTAATTCTTACTGGTTGAAAATGCTCCAATGAGAAACACTATAAATCTGAAATATTTCTTTACTGAGAAATACCTATAATTTTCAGCTATGCATTATGGTGGGATTTGGAAAAGTTGTTCTTTTGTCGATAACGCAAAAGTGGCACATAAAATGCCTAATGACTAACACACTGAGGGCTGGCACTGGAGGCTGGCCTGCTTTGTTACTTGACATGTCCTCCTTTCCCCCTAACTAGTTAATTCATCTTTTGTTTACAGAATTCTGAGCCTTTGTTTATACTTTAATGGCCACAGATTTTTATTTAGTTCCCAAGGCAATAGTGCCAAGAGGAAAATGAGAAGAAGGTACCCTGAAGGTGGCAGTCCAGCTTTAAAAGGCAGACCAGACCTTCTCAGTGCCTTAGAGGATGAACTCTCAGCAGGTTATTTTAAAGAGGGCAGCATTGTGTACTTTGCCCCAACCTAGAAAACAGCAAGTTATTTGCTTTCCAAGGGTGACCATTTTTTTCCTAAACAAATAGAGATAATTGTCTATTTCATTTATGACCTAGGGCAAGTCACTTATTGCCTGAAAATATTCATTGGAAGAGCCTGGTATTTTTAAATTAAAATACACTGTAATTTGGGTTACAATCCATCATTTCTTTTTAATCCAATCATCTTCTTTCATTTTTATATAAACAATTTTGATGGAAAATATATATTTAAGAAAAAACAGCTCCTTTCTCAACTTCCTTCTAAATGACCTATTGCAGACCCAGAAAAACATAAACACTCATAACGGCAGAGAAAACTGGAAGTTGCAAACAGCTAATTGCCAGAATCTGGGAGAAATGTGTGCTAATTATGAGGATATGATAAGTAGTTTCAAGGAAGGGGCACTTGATTGGGCTACCAGCCAACTGGTGAGTGTCTGAGATTGGGTTCCCTGAGGCTGGAAGCAGGAAGAAGAGAAAACCCCAATTAAAGCAACATAAGACATCATGAAATGGAGAAACATTCCAAATCAGAGCCTTCTAAGAAAAAATAAGGTTTCTATACTTGTAACAACTGGTTTTGAATTAACAAGCACATTCACCAGATTTCTTACACAAAACACAAAAACGTTGAAAATAAAATAAAATAAATTGATAATCTGGACTTCATGAAAACTAAAGTTTTTGCTCATCACATTAGAAGATGCCATGAAAATATAAAAATACAAGTTGTATTTTTTGTTTATATGTTTATATGTCTATATAAAAATACATATAGACATATGTATATAAGGGAATATTTTCTTCAGTCTGTAACAGTCTGTATACATATATATGTATACATATAGACATATGTATATATGTATATTTATGTATATGTCTATAAATATAAATATATATATATGGACAAAAATCTGAACAATTACTTTGCAACCTAAGATAGACAAATGGCTACTATACATGCTCATTAGTCAGCAGGGAAATGCAAATTAAAACCACAATGAAATACAATTCCACATCATTTGGAATAGCTAATTTTTTTTTTTTGAATAGCTAATATTAAAAAGAATGACCACACTAAATGTTGGTGAGGATGTGGAGTAACTGGAAACTACTTTAAAAAGCCTCTATGTCCTTTTTTTTTTTTTTTGAAAGCCTATATGTCTTTACAAAATTTAAATGTTGTATCTACCCTATGCTCCAGCAGTTTCATTTCTAGGTATTTGTCCAACAGAACAAGAAATGCTTTAAAAGACTCATACAGTAGATAAACAAGTATAGAATATTCACTTGTACAGTGGAGTACTGCTCAGCTATGAAGAGGAAAACAATTATTTTTTCTCATGAAAGGTTGCATGAATCTCCCAGATGTCATATTAGAAGAAAGAGAGAAGACACAAGAATATGTACCACTGGGCATAAAAGTGTGGGCTTTCCTAACTTCTACCGTCATAGTTGAATTTTGGTTATAAGAGGACATTCTGGTATGCTAGATATTGTCTATCTTAGTTGGTGTGTAGATTACACAGGTGCATGCACTTGCCAAAAATCCTCAAAATGTAGTCTTAAAATATTTGATTGCATTGTATTTAAATTAACTTCCTTTTTTTTGAAAAAAGTAAAGCATTAAATATAATTATTATATTCAAGGAATTAAAAGGGAAGATGAATTTTGCAAGAATACTTACAACTTGTTTTGATTTGGGTTCCCTCAAAAGTACATTTTGAGACAGAGATTCAATTATAGGTAGTTTGTGTGGCAAGTTCAGGGAACACTGTGAGAGCTGGGAAATGAAACAGAGAAAGAAAGTCAGCCAGTTGTGGGTATGTTTTGAAACAGATTCCACATTGGACAACTAGAGCTTAAAATTCTGGAAACACCTAGGGAAGAGTGTAAACTGCAGGCAACAGCATTACTCTCCTGAGGGGAAAGAAGCAAGTGCTTACATACCTACTCAAAATAGTTTTAGGTTGAGGCTATTCACACAGGTTGTTAATTTCTGGATATTCCCAGCAGGCTAAGTGAGTAAAAAGAGATATAATCTGTGATTCCATAAAAATCTGTAGGCACAAAAATACAGATACTAATGGTTAGAATTGATTTGTATCACACTAAATGATAATGTCCTAGGGTTATGTAGGTTTATTGGTAGCATCTGCTAAAAACTTTTTAAAAATAATCAGGTGGAGAAGATTGGCCTCAGGTTAATGCATAGGTGATATTAGACTGCCCCACTGTCAAGAAAAACAGTAAATGATGAGAAGACTAAAAAGAACAAGAAGGAAGAGGAAGAGGAAGAGGAGGAGGAGGAAGGGAGAAGGAGGAGAAGAAAAGAAGGAGAGAAGGAAGAAAACATCTGTTCAATGGCACTGGAGAGCAACCAAGGCAGTCAGAATTTGAAGGGCTAAAATTCTTGAAAAAAGGGCAGCATGTTGAAGTAAGCCCTACATGTGAAGTCACTTTACTCCTTTGGGACAATTGCCAATTCGCAGTATGGGGCATGGAAGCCGAACAGAAAACAGTAATTTAGAACAGGGCTGTCCAATAGGAATATAATGTGAGCCACATAATCTTAAGTGATCTGGTAACTACATTAAAACAGGTTAAAAGAAACAGGCAAAACTAATTTTAATAATATATTTTATTTAATCCAATAGATTAAAAAATACCATTTCAACATGTATTTGATGTAAAGAAAATTAATGCAACATTTTACATTTTTTGTACTACAACTTCAAAATCTGGTGTGTATTTTACACTTACAGCACATGCCAATTCAGATTAGCCATATTTAATGTGCCCAGTGGCCACATATGGCCAATGAGAGCCATATTGAACAGTACCAGACTAAAGTTTATAGCAGTCTCACTGGGCTGTGATGACTATAAAGACATCTGAGTGAGACATCAGGATCCTGCAGAAAAAAACTGTGGATGGGGCGCCTGGGTGGCTCAGTGGTTTAAGCCTCTGCCTTCAGCTCGGGTCATGATCTCAGGGTCCTGGGATCGAGCCCCACATCGGGCTCTCTGCTCAGTGGCGAGTCTGCTTCCCCCTGCCTCTCTGCCTACTTCTGATCTCTCTCTATCAAAAAAAAAAAAAAAAAAGTGGATGAAAGGGACAGATATTCTGTATGCAACTTTTCCTCTAAACATTTGCTAAATCCAACAGTGTGCAAATCCAGAGACTCTAAAAACTAAGAGGAATATAGGTGCGAAGATCATTAAATATTACAGCATTTTCAAGGGGCCAAGAAAGCAAACTTGCAGTTCAGAACCTCCCAAGCTGGCAGGACTTAGACCAACAATGCAAGGTGTAAAGAGTTGCAACAGAGAAGAAATGCCAGAAATGGAGCAGTATCAAGGAGATTCAGTTGAGTTGCTCAGACTGTATCCCTGATAATAAAAATTAAATTCCCTATAGAAGAAATATCATTATGCAACATCTCTGTAGTGTCTCATTAAAAATATCTGATACTCGAGGCACCTGGGTGGCTCAGTCTGTTGAGCATCTGCCTTTGGCTCAGGTCATGATCCTGGAGTCTTGGAATTGAGCCCTGCATCTGGCTCCCTGCTCAGCAGGGAGTCTGCTTCTCCCTCTCCCTCTCTACCCTCACTCTCTCTCTTTCTCCCCCTCTCAAGTAAATAAATAAAATATATTTTTTTAAAAGTCTGATACTCAATAAAAAATTACCACACCTTTTAAGAAGCAGGACCAAATGGCCAAGTCCAAGAAGAAAAACAGACAACTGGAACATACCCGTGTAATTCATATGTTTGGAGTTATCAGATATGAACTTAAAAGTTATTCGGATGAAAGTATTAAACAAAAGAGGTAAGGTATGGATAATAATATTATCTGCCAACTAAGATCAATTAAAATCATGTAATATAAATCTTAGCACTGAAAAAATAGAATAAGTCAAATGAAGTACTGAACAGATGTGTTTAATAACAGACTGACGGAGAAAAGAAGGTGATTTGTAAATGAGTCGGTAGGTAAACAAAAGACGTACTTAAATACAAGGAGAAAAAGATGAAAAATGCAGTCAAGGGTGTGAGAGCCACATGTAGTTCAATGGAAAGTTCTAATGTGTAGGTAATCAGAGACTCAGGAAGAGAAAAAGAATAGGTCAGAAGTAGTCATTGAAGACATGCCAAATGGCTGTGACACGCCAAAAGTTTCAAAAGACATCACAGACTCAAAGAATTTTACAAATTCCAAGACTGGAAAAAAAAAAACCTACAATATATTATATTAAAATAAACCACCAAAAGGCAAAATCAAGAGGATATCATAAAAGTAGCCAGAGGAAAAAATAATATGTACTTTGAAAAGAGCAACAGTAAAACTGATGAGAGAATTCTTTTTTTTTTTTTTTAAGATTTTATTTATTTATTTGATAGAGAGATCACAAGCAGGCAGAGAGAGAGGGGGAAGCAGTCCTCTGCTGAGCAGAGAGCCCGATTCGGGGCTTGATCCCAGGACTCTGAAACCATGACCTGTGCCGAAGGCAGAGGATTAACCCACTGAGCCACCCAGGTACCCTGATGAGAGAATTCTTACTAGAAACAAAGGATCCTGGGAGAAAATGGAATGACATTTTTAAAGTTGTTCTGAGTTAACTTGTGTCTAATCTCCTCTGGATTCATATGATCAAGTCTTAACACCCAGGACCCCAGAATATGATCTTACTTGGAAATAGGGCCTTTACAGATATAATCATGTTCTATTTATCCAAAGACATATATAAGAAAGTAAAAATATGAGCCCCAGATTGCAGAAGCTATTTGTAAAACATTTATTTGACAAAGGACTCATTGCCAAGATATATATGGAACTCCTACAAATCAATAAGAGAAACCTGATAATCCAATTTAAAGATAGTAAAAGGACCTCCACAATCATATCACAAAATAAAATACCCAAATTACCAATAAGAATACGAGGTGCGCTTATCTTACATGTCATTAGGGAACAGCAATTAAAACCACAGTGAGGGGGTACCTGGGTGGCTCGGTGGTTAAAGCCTCTACCTTCAGCTCAGGTCATGATCCCAGGGGGTCCCTGCATCGGGCTCTCTGCTCAGCGAGGAGCCTGCTTCCTCCTCTCTCTCTGCCTGCCTTTCTGCCGGCTTGTGATCTCTGTCTGTCAAATTAAAAAAAAAATAATTATAAAACCACAGTGAGAACCACTACTTATTCATCGAAATGACCAAATTTAAAAAACTGACCTTAGCACCTTAGCAAGTGTTAGCAAGTGAAGCAATGAAAATTACTCTGATACTGATTGTAGGAATATAAGTTGGTACAACCACTTGGGAAAACTTGTTGAATTTATAAATATCAAATAATATAGATAATTCACTCCTGGATATATATCTCCCCCCACAGCGTGAAAATTCACTAAAAATGCTTATAGTAGCATTATTTATAATTATTAAAAACTTAAAACTATCCAGAAGTCTATAAAAAGAACAACTGAATAAGTATATTGTGTTCTGTCCATGTAATGGACTACTTAGCCATGGGAATAAATAAACTATTGCTGTGCATACACACTCAAAGAATAATATGCGAATCCCATAAACATAATGTTAAGTGACATATGCCAGAAAATAAAGATCATATTCCATTTTTACAAAATTCTGTTGGCAGGCAGAATGACCCATATGATAAAAGTTAAGAGCACCAGAATTGGGATAAATTTCATTGGGTGCCTTCTGAAACCATGCACTTGGAAGGTAAAAAGAAGACAGCATCACTTCTGTGATAATCTCTCATTATCCATATGTGGGAGTTACTATGGAATAAACTGGCTGCCATGACTATGGAGACTGAGAAGTCCCACAGTATCTGCAAGGGGGACACCAGAGAAAGCTGGTGGTGCAGTTTGAAGGCCTAGAAACTGGAGAACGAAAGTCTGAAGGCCCTCCAAAATCAGGAATGTCAAAGGAACAATGTCCTCAGTCAGGTAAAGAGAGAAAATGGGAGTCCTCCCTTCCTCCATGTTTTTGTTCTATTCAGGCCCTTAAAAGATTGGATGACACCCATGCGCACAGAGGAGAGATAGAAGCTACAAATGCAAATGCTAATCTTCTCTGGAAATATCCCCATGGACACACCCCACAATAAAGTTTACGCAGGTCTCTGGGTACCCCATGACCCGATCATGGGGTGACACATAAATTTAACTAATATTTTATGTTGACCCATAAAGTTAACTCTCACAGATGTATAACCTGAACCTAATCATGAGGAATCATCAGATAATCCCACCTTGAGGAACAGTCTACAAATAACTTCTCTATCAAGGTTACCAGGGACAGACTGAGAAACCATCCCCATTTAAATGAGACTAGAGAGACACAAAAACCAAACGCAAATGTTGGATCAATCTTTGATCCTGGAAGGCATCCAGAACTGGTAAGGAGGACTATCCACACATGTGTGCTGATGGACACACACACATGCTCTAAATATGAGTGACTGGATATATATGGATTAGGTTCCCATATTAGATAATAGAATAATACTGATAATTTCTTGATTTTAATAGTTATACTATGTTTATGTAAGCAAATGTCCTCATTCGTAGGAAATACACATGGCAGATTTAGGAGTAGAGAGGCATAGTATCTGTAGTTTACTTTTCAGAAAAAAAATCATATGAGATTACTTTCAAATTATCACAGAGAAAATGAGAAAGCATATGTGATTAAGAATTAATAATTGAAAATCTATGAAGAGTGAATAGGGATTCATTTTTTTTTTTATTCTGGCTACTGTTCTGTAAGTGTGAAATTATTTGAAAGTTAAGTTAGAAAAAAATTATTAAAAAATCCCAGTGAAGATGTAAAACTTGAGAGAGCTAGATTAAAATATATACTTAGTGGTTCTTCAATCCTAAATCTATCTGAAATTTGACAGAAAGAAACTGTATTTTTGTTCCCCAATTCAGAATGTTTCCGAACCTGGACTGGATTGCTCGATGGAAGAACCAAGCAGCATTTGGACATCTTGGAGGATAGGAGGTTTATTTGACACTGATGGGCTCACAGAAGACTGTTCTCCAAAAGTGTGAGCCCTGAGCACAAGCTGGGGGGGGTGTGTGATTTATACACTTCTATTTCCATATACATGGTACTCTGGGTGTGAGTGGCAAGCGGGGTAGGAAGAAGAACCCGGAAGGGCCTTGGGGCAGGGACTGGGATTCCCCTGCTGGCTTGGTCAGCCATCTGAGAACACAGATTTTCCTTATCAAGAACACACAATCATGACCACCTTAAAACTACTGTTCTGTTCCCCCACCCTATCCCCATTACCTGTCTTTTGGTACCCAGAAGATCCTACAATTCCATGTCAATTGTAACTAGAAAGACACAGGGAGAGAGACAAAGTCTATCTATATATATTCATAAAAGTATCTTTTTCACATCACAGTTAGACATGAGTCAAGATGCTCTTCTAGAAGACTATTTCGAGTGGTAATTCAGGGATCCATGCTTCTTTCATTGCATAGCCCCACCATTTTATCCTCTAGCTCCCAGACGTGTGTGTGTGGGGGGGAGAGATCCTAGACACAAGCATGGGGTCACCAGAGTGTTGCATATCATTCCGTGTGCCCAGAACTCAATAACATCATCTCTGTAATTACCAGGGCAGCTGAGAAATGTGGTGGGGGGATGGGCATTAGTGATCACTAACAATTCTGCCACACCAGTTCAGATGTACTGGACAGTAGGAATGAACCAGGTAATGTGCCCCCCCTTCCCCTAGCATTCAACATAACAACTCACCTGTTCTGCCTATTTTTGGGTTACTGGTCGAATCCAGTCTGCTTAAATACAAGCATCACAACATGCAATGAACTTGAACTAATTCTGTCAAACCACAGAAAAGAAACATTATTCTGGGAACTCAGAAGCACAGAATTCTAAAACCCCTTTATTACTGAAACCAGGGGAAAATTTTAGAAACCTATTTGGCTCCATGACACAGGAGGAGTCAAGAAGAAAGATATTGCTGAGATGCTAAGACAAAAAAGGAAAATGTATAATAATATCGAGCAATTAAAAGTGAAATTACAGAAATATAATTTTTATTGGGGCAGAGAGGGCCCCAATGAGTCTTTCTTCAAGTTTTTTTTTTTTTTTTTACAAAAAAATCAGAAGACAATGGAGAATAATTTTATAAAGTTTTGAGGAAAGGGGAAAGTAGCCTAAGAATTTAAATAGTTTTTGTGATTTGCCCTTGAAGAAAGACACTAAACCCAAAAATATCATCATGAGAGATATATTTTTCTTTCTTATGAGAAATGAAGTGAGTTTATATATAACACTATTGTTTTAAACCAGTCACACCAATATCTGTGTGCTTTTTCTCCAGAATATTAGCTACAGGTTGCAGCAAAATGGAGAAGAATGAAGAACAACACAATGCTTGCAACTTTCCTGTTAAAAACCCATCTTTGTTTTTTAATTTGCTAGCCTGCTTCATTTTAGAGGATAAAGGGAATCTTGCCCTTCAATGCCCCAAATAATGTGAAAGTATAGTGACACGTGTCTCTACTGAACTTTCCCAAAGTACTGTTTCAAACAGTGTGGTCAGGGAAAACTTCATTTATAAGGTATAATTTAAGCAAAGACTTGAAATGAGGGAGTCAGACTTATAGATTGCTGGTGAAAGTGATCCAGGTAGAAGAAAGATCAAGTGCAAATGCCCTGAGGCAGGTGGTATGAGGACAGCAAAGAGACCAACTTGGCTGAGGAAGGAGAAGAGCAGGAGATGAAGGTCATGGAGGCCAGGGAGTTTACAGTTCATGTGGGGCTTGTAGATCATCATAAGGACTTTGATCTTCACTCTGACACAATTTCTGGAGGGTTTTGGGCAACAGAAATTATCTCCTTTATTTTTAAAAGAAGTTGCTCTAGACATTGTATGGAAAATAACCTTGAGATGGAGTATGGGCAGAGGAGGGTGGGGTCAAGAGTGGTTGTAGAAAGCTCAGCAATGAGGCTACTATGACAGCCAAGGCATGCATGATCACAGTGTGGGTCCAGATGATCATCTTGAAGATCCAGAGAAGTGCTCAGAGTCTGCATATATTAGGAAGGTCAAATGCATAGCACTTGCTGGTGGCGTGGATGTGGAGAATTAGAGAAAGAGAAGTAAAAGGAAAGCACTCTATCTCAATTCAACAACTCTGTCAAGTTCAACAATACAATGATCCTACAACCTTTTAAAACTCACAACTCCCTTAAAGCATTTTTCCTTCTCTCACAACAGCCACTCCATTCCCATCACGACAAACTCTCCTTTGCATATACCTCATCGCCCTTGTCTCACTTCCTCTCCATCGTTCTTACCTGGTGCTCACCTGCCTTGTTAATTCACCTCTGCCTAGAGCACACCTGCATCAGGAACTAGACATAGTCAGAGAAGCAGACATAGCAATACTTTCTGAACTCATTGTAAACTCACTGTTAACAGCTACAAGGCAGATGTTAGAGTTGTTGGTGATATGAGAAATATTAGAGTCTCACAATTCCCTCATCTGGTCACTCATCCCCCCCCCCCCCGTTTTTTCCTAGATTTCACAACTTCCTTCTCAAAACTCTAGTTCCTTTCCACTCACTCATATTCATATTCTCTGCTTTTTTTCCTATCACTACAAATAAATCATCCAAGTCCCTATCCAAATCCAACCCTTACCATTGAGTACTGACTCCCATCTTGTCATGTCTATTCCAAGATACTTCATTTTCCCCATATCATCAAATTTCCTTTATCAGATCAATCCCATCAGTTTATAGATAAATATTTCCTCTTCTACTAAAATTCAATTTCTCTGCTCCCATTTGTAGCAAATCTCTTAAAAACTGTCTTTCTTCTTTGCTTCTATTTCTTCTTACTCTATTCCTCTTGAACTCATTCCAGGAAAGCTTTTCCATACATTACTTCACTGAGATAGCTCTTTATGAGATATTCCTTGACCGCTCCCCCCCATTGTCAGATACAGTAGCTAGATATCAGTCCAATTCCTAATCCTACTTGAACTAGTACTGGCGTTTGACAGCCTGGAATACGTTTTTCTTCTTGAAACAGCTTTCCAATACGCAGCTTAGGGGGTTACATTTCCTTCCAGTCTCCACACACTTCACTGACAGCACATTCTTTCTCCATCTTCTTTACTGGGTCCTCATCCCTCTGACCTTTTAAATACTGGCCTTCTCGGGACTCCCGTAACTTTCTTGTTGACCTCATCCGGTTTCACAGCAGTCAATACCTCCAGTACCCTGGTGCCTCCAAATTTATGTCTCCTCAGAACTTCCTATTTCTTTATCTAACTGTATAACTATAAACCTATGTTTCCTTCGGATGACTAATTGGATTTTCACATTAACTCCAGATTGTTGATACCCTCTGTGCCACCAAACCTGACTCTCCCACATTCTTGTCCATTTCAATAAATGAAAATAGTATTCTTCCTACTGCTATGACAACAAATTTGGAGTTCACCTTAGTTTTTCCTCTAGACCTTACAACTCCAGACTTCTGAGAAGCTCCTGTCAGATTTATCATTAACTAATATCCAGAGTCGGGAAATTTCACCGGCTCCACAACCAGCACTGCAATTCTAGTCATCTAGACTCCTGAAACAGCCTCTGAACTAGTCATTCCCATTCTGTTCTGAGCCTCCTTCAGGCTGTATTTCACATAAAAGCTAGAATGATCTTCTAAAAATGTACCTTGTCTTCAGTTCAGAATCTTCCCAAAACTTCCCATTTGGAGTAAATGCTAAGTCCTTACGATGGCCTAAAAAGTCTTTCCAGTTCTTCTTTGACTTCCTTTATCCATCTTCTCTTTCAAGTAGCTAAACACCCAGTCTCTCACATCCCCATTGATTAGTTAGAGTTCTCCCAAATCTCCAACTTTATGTTATGTATGTGTATATTTTATTATAAGGGAAGACTTATGTGATTGTGGAGGCTGAAAACATCAAAATATGCAGACCCCAAGTCCCTATTTGAGTCCAAAGGCTAGCACACTACTTAATGTAGAACTAGGAAGAGGTGGTGTTTCAACTGAGAGGTCATCAGACAGGAAGAGCTAATATTTTGGTTCATAGACTATCAGAATTCTCTCCCACTCTTGAGATGGTCAGACTTTGTTCTATTCAGGTCTTCAACCAACTGGATGAGGCCCACCAGTGTCAGAAAGAACAACCTGTTTCACTTGGTCTACCAAATTAAATGTTAATTTCAGTCCGAAACACTCTCACAGAAATACCCAGAATAAAGTATAGCCAAATATGTGGGCACTCCTTGGTCCAGTCAGGCTAACACCATAAAATTAACCATTATATCCACAGGGACCTTAGCATTTACTGTTTCTTCTTAGAATACTCCCTCCCTAGGTATCCACATAACTTTCCTGTTCACTTTCTTCAGGTCTCTTCTCAAGGGTTATATTAACAGGGGGGTAATACTCTGACCCCTCACCCATTTTATATGAGCACTCTCAGATCTTTCTTGCCTATTATTTTTTTCTCTCTTAACATGTTATAGTACATGTTTGTTTGTTTATTGATTCTTCTCCCTCTCAGTTTTCAGGAGCCTGTAAACTCAATGAGGGCAAGAATTTTTTCTGTTTTGTTCACTGCTGAATCCTCACAGCCTGCCATACAGTAGTCCATCAGTAAATATGTGTTGCATAAACTAATTCTTGATTGTAACCATAAAATAACATCACCCATACATAAAAAAATAAAGATAAATGAGTGAAATTTACAGATGCCAAAATGATAATGTAAAACTCCCTTGAGAGTTAGTATTTTAAGGAATTTCTCTTTTTTATTTATTTCCTTTAAAAAAAAAAACACACATTTTATTTAAAGTCTGTCCACCAAGAAGAGTAGAGTTGGAGGAATGATGCTACCCAACCTCAGACTAATTATAAAGCTGTAGTAATCAAGACAATGTAACATTGATGAAGGAATAGACAAATAGATCAATGGAACTGAACAGAGAGTCCAGAATAAACCCCCATAAATACAGTCAACTGATCTTTAACAAAGAAGCAAGGGCAATACAACAGAAAAAGAATGGTCTCTTTGGTGAATTATGGGGGAATAACTGGGCATACACATACGAAATAATGAATCTGGACACAGATCTTACAGCCTTCACAAAAACCACAGACCTAAATGTAAAATGCAAAACTATAAAACTGATAATATAGGAGAAAACCTAGAAGACCTTGGGTATAATGATAACCCTTTAGATAAAACGCAAATGAGATGATCTAGGACAAAAATAACTGGTAAACTAGAATTCATTAAAATTAAAAACTTCTGCTCTGCAAAGGACAAAATCAAAAGAAGTAGAAGACAAGCCATAGACTGGAACAAAATATTTGCAAAACATGCATCTCATAAAGGATTGTTTCCAAAATATACAAGGAACTCTTAATATTTAATAAGGAAACAAACAACCTAATTTAAAAATGAGCTAAAGACCTTAACAGACACCTCACCAAAGCTGATATACAGATGGCAAATAAGCATACGAAAACATGTTGCACATCATGTCTTCAGGGAAATGTAAATTTAAAAAAAAAACTGTAAATTACCACTTTATACTTATTAAAATGGCCAAGATCTGGAATATTGACAACCTCAAATGCTGGTGAGGATGTGGGTAACAAGAACATTTCTACACTGCTGGTCGGAATACAAAATGGCACACCTACTTCTGAAGATGGTTTGGTGATTTCTTGTAAAGCTAAACATACTCTGATCATAGGACCCAGCAATCACACTACTTGGTATTTATCCAAAGGAGTTAAAAATTTTTGTTCACACAAAAACCTAAGCAAAGATATAACAGGTTTATTCATCATTGATCAAACTTAGAAGCAAGCAAGATACCTTTCAGTAGATGAATGGATAAACTGTGGTAGACTTGGGCAACAGAATATTATCCAGCACTGAAAAAGAAATGAACTATCAAGGCATGAAAGAAATGGAGGAACCTGAATGAAAGAATCCAAAGAATCCAGTCTGAAAGGCTACAGTCTGTCTACATGATTCCAAATATATGACACCCTAGAAAAGACAAAACTGTGGAAACAATAAAATGATCAGTTATGGTCAGAGGTTGGGAGTCAGGGGAGAGATGAGTAGGTGGAGTACAGAGGATTTTTAGAGCACGAAATACCCTGGATTATATGATAATGGTGAATATAAATCATTAAACATTTTCCAAACCCATAAAATTAAAGAGTGATACATAGAGTGATACAACACTAAGAGTGATAGCCTTTGGGAAATTACAATATGTCAGTGTAGGTAAAAATGAACCACACATGTGTGGGGGTAAGGGGTGTATAGAAATCTCTGTATCTACCTCTCAATTTTTCTGTATAGTTAAAACTACTCTAAAAAAATTAAGTGTAAAAAAAAGTCCTATCAGTCTACACCCTATTATTACTGATTCTGCTGGTGTTTGAAGTGCAGAGAAAGGAACTGGAAATCAGAATTCAAATCTTTATTTTGTTCTTCAAAAAATTTTTTTTAAAGATTTTATTTATTTATTTGACAAAGAGATAGAGAGCACAAGTAGGCAGAGCAGCAGGCAGAGGCAGAGGGAGAAGCAGGCTCTCTGCTGAGCAGGGAGCCCGATATGGGACTCCATCCCAGGACCCTAGGATTGTGACCTGAGCTAAAGGGAGTCGCTTAACCAACTGAGCCACCCTGGTGCCCCCCAAAATTTTTAAAAAATTTTACATGGCTCAAATTTTTCTTTGATACCTTTGCTTTAAAAATAATGTGCTAGTTGTTCATTTAACTGAAGGAGACCTATCATGCGAATTTCTTCATATACTGGTATAGAAATCTGTTGTTTTCACCAACAAGATAAGGTTAAGGTAAGAGTATTAATTTATTTCTTACATATGCCTCAAAACATTTTAATAAATGCTTGGTGAGCACTAATATACATCAGGTACTCTAACAGAAAGTTGTTACCTTCTTTGTTGTTATAAGCCCAGGGCTGGCAAACTATCTGTCCAGGTCACATCTAGCCCACTGCCCACTTTTATAACACAGTGTACTGGACCACAGCCATATTTGCTCACTTCTGTATTGTCGAGAGCTGATTTTGCTTCACAGTGGTAGAGGTGAAGAGTCGCAATAGAGACTCTGGTTCACAATCAAATTATTTAATAGCTTGTCCTTTACAAGGGAGGTTTTCTGACCCCTGCCCTGAGGAATATGCCATGATATAAAGGCATTGGCTCCTGACAGGAATATATAAAAGGGTTTAAGAAGAATGAGAGGAAGGATACCCTGGGTGGGCCAGTGAGGCAAGGTGGGTGAGGAGGTAAGACTGACATCGGGGGAAATCCGGTCATGTGTGCAGGAAACCAGAATGATTGGCAGTGAAAGTTCCATCTCCAAGGGAGATGGTGACTGGGGATAGGCTACTGCAGTGTTGCAAATAAGCTGTGGCTGTTGGAGTGGAGGCAGCCAGGACAGTCTGCTTATAAATCATGTGGAAATCCTTGACAGAAAGAGACCTGCAAAGAAACAAGAATGATACTGTGGCTGCAGAAAAATGTTTAGTAGAAGAGGAAACTAGAAATGCCTCATTTTTCTTACGCTTGAGAAGAAAAACACGTTGTTGGTAGCACTGTGATTGGAGAGACCTAACTGAAACCACAGCCTCTTGCCTTTCTGCTAGAGCCTGCTGCTGTTCTCTCCACCGAAATCTCAAAGCAAACATACATGTTCATACTGGTCATAAGTAGAGCTGACTCTTTTGGGGATTATCTACTGGAGAAATACTGTTTGAGCAGAGGAAGGTGGTATTAGAGCAAAGCTATTTCAGGTGTAGATGGGTAGCGTTCAACAGGTTTTGAAATGAGAAGAAATATACACCTTTCAGACAGCAGTTCCAGGGACAAGGCAGACAGAGCAAATGTCACTGAGGCAGAAGGTATCCCACCTGTAGCCCATTATTCACCACAGCCTGAGGGCCTTCTCTGGCCGCTGGATCCCACTCAGTCCAAGGGCTCAGAAAGCTGGAAGATCTAGAAAATACCACTCACGCCCAGCAGCATGGGCTACAAATGGCTAAAGGGAGTGGGCAAAATAAATCCCCAATTCTCGTCATCTCTCAGAGTTTCCTTGTGGGGCTGAGCTCCCCATCGACTACAGTAATCCTGGCTTGAGAACATACCCTTTCCTGTCTTACTTCCCTACTCCTCTACTGGTCCTGGGATCACCTCAAATCATTGTCCCCAAGTCTCCTTCTGGGAGAACCCAAATTAAGCCTATTAATTAATTAACCCAAATCAAGTTCTATACATTAAGACAAGAGGTGGCATGAAACAGGTCACCTCATGAGGATATGTCTGAATTGTAGTCAAAGAAGAATATTGAGCTTGTACTAAGAAAAACAGGTTCAAGTTTCTGGTTTGAGGAGCAAGATGAAGCCTTAAATGCAAGAACAAAACTTAGGAGTTTTCAGTCTTAAGAGCATCTAAAGTATTAATATGGGTCAGAAAAAGCTGGACGTATGTATATACCATGTTAAGATCTTGGGGCTTCAAAGTTGAGTAACCAAAATTTCCTACGCTCCCATGACACGATGACACATGAGACTTCAGGGTTGTCAGCGTCTTTTCACGGTCACGGCCGTGTCTCATCCTGGATGCATCTCTGTGGGAATCCAGCATATATATACACTGGCCTCCTGAAAAGGTGAAAGGTCAAGAGTGGTTGATAGTTCTGAAGATTGTAAATGGGAGAGGTGGACCGAGAGTCCAGGACTTCTGAGAACTGGGTGAGCTCTTTATTATTTTCTTTTTTTTTTTTCCTTTCTTCCTACCACTCTGCTCCTTTGCTATTATAATGTTAATTAGAGGATTAGAATTGTACAGACCACAAAAGGCAAGACTTTTCTCTGTCTACTCAATTGTGTGTAGCAATCTAATACCATTCCATCCAACATGTATTTGTAGGGCATTTAATAAGAAAAAGGAATAGTTTCTACTGTAGGTGAGATAAAGGACACACATTTGTCAGAATATAAGGAAACAAGTTAGCAGTGTTTGTTGCATTTTATAGAGAGAGCCATGACAAATACTGATGTGATGAATTATGTGATTCAGACAAGGCCAGTACTGATGCTAAGGTACGGAGTCTTCAGGGGAAGCTGACTAAAAGGTCAGCATTTGAACAGACATTGCGGGACGGATGGAATATGGTGCTGGAGAAGAGAGATCACTCTCCAGAAGGATGGCAAGGGGGAAGGCATCATCATGGAGAAGAACACGATTTGGATGGAAGATAGTGAGCAGTAGGAGAGCATTTTTACAGCTTTTTGACGGGTTTTCTAGGTTTTTTCATGGACTGTGACAAAAAATATAATTATGGTGATGATGATGATGATGATACTAATTTGATGCACCATAATTTATGCAACTTTCCTTGATCTTTATACCATATTTAATTCTCAGCCCTCTCTCTTCCTTAACTCATTCCTCACCTTTGTCTCATCCTTATCCCTTCCTCCAAGCATATCCCATTCTTCCTCACACCTCTGAACTCCAGCCTATGCATGAGACAAATCTCCTTTTTTACCCTCCAAGAAATTTAAACCATTAAATTAGTTTAATGGTAAACTCATTTCCAATCCATTGGTAATTAGCCACTCATTAGTTTAATTAATCAATTAATTAATAACAATAAGAAAGCTAATTATTTTAAGTAATAATGAATTATTAAACAATGAAACTGTCTAACTAGTTAGTTAATTGGTTATTAAGCTGATTGGTTGGTGATTTTTTTAAAAGCTGAAATTTTAATTGTTGGGTTTTGGCTGTATTAAAAAGTTCCTGTATTAAATAGCTACATAAAAATGCTGTGTTTCTTTATATGAGCTTGGTGACATAGCAGGTAGATTACAACATAGTATTTACATATCATTGCTAAAATCAAATTCAGTTGGAATAAATTTTGCTGTCCTCAGTCAGTATGTGTTTACACAGCCATGGATCCCACACTTCTACCCAAGTACATCCATCCTAATAGGCATATAATATTTTGACGTGGCTTTTAATTTTGTGTTTCCCAGAGGCTTTTAGATATCATTAGAAAGTGAACCAACAGTAAAATTCACAGTGGGGGTGGAGATAGATGGATGAGTACAGGAAAAGGAGAGCAAAAATTGTCCCAGGACTAGGCAATGGACTAAGTGTTTGACTCAGAGTTAGGAGAGTAATAGATTTTAATATTGGATGAATAGAGGACTCAGCTTTCTAGTAGGGAACTCTATTTACATAGATCATTTTAGGATAGATAAATTAAATACCATAGTTATTCCTTAAGACTGATCAAACTTAATAGCTATGGTGGATTAAAAATGTCCACAGTTTTTTGCCACTCCTTCCACCAAGGGATGGTATCTGTATCCTTTCTCATGTGAGCTCTGAGCTGTCCCTATGACTTGCTTTGACCAACAGAATATCCTAGAATGGCATTATACCAGTACTGCAGCATAGGTCCTCAGGATCCTTGCCCTCTTAGAAGCCAGTTGCCATCTACACTCCTGGAGAATAGCCATGTGCAGGAAGACTCTGGAGAATGAGAGATTACGAAAGAAGAGAAGACCAATGAGACACAGCCATCCTAGAAACCCAGCGGAGGCATCAAACATGAGAGGGAAGCCATCTTGCGTCTTCCACAATTGTGAGCGACCCAGGTCAGTACTACTACAGAGAGCAGAGATAATCCAACCCTGCCAAATCATACACTGACTGCAAATCATGAACAAATAAATGGTGGTTGTTCTAAGTCACTAGGTTATGGGGCAGAGATAGGTAACAGCAGTAATTGGTACTTGCAATAAGTGTACTTCTGTTCAATAATTTAAAAATAAATAAATAGAAGCCTGAGACTGCAGCATCAGTGTTGGGAATGAACTGATGGTGGGGTGACAAGGAAACTGTTGGTGAGCTAGGAAAAGCAATGAGGAAATTACTAATGGAAGCTGGATATGGGACAATACCTGCTATGTAGAGGTAAATTTTTGGCAATACCACTGCTTGTGGTAATGACAAATTGTAGAAAATGTACCTAATGAATTTATAGATTTGCACAAGATTACTAGGCAGAATGCTTAAAGTGCTCTTTGACTTTATTCAGCAGCATGTCAGAAGGTATTGTGATGGAGATGAGCTAAAGAAAGAAATATTAGCTATGCAAGCAAAAATGTAGGGGAAGCATCGAGGGCTCTGGATAGCTTTCCAGACAGCAAAAGATTTTCAAAATGAGAAAATGCCTCATGGCAAAGATCAAGTCCAGGTTACACTGAATAAAATATGATCTCAAGGTAAAAAGCAGACAAAAGATGTGGCTGAAAGATGCTTGTTAAGGTTTCTGAAAGATTTACGACAGTCTCCTATCCCCTCTCAGCAAGACCAAATGACTTCTAAATTCTTAAGGATTTTGCCGTATATTAGTTTGACACACTCAAAGTAGGCAAAAGTTTGTTCAGCAGGAACTACAAATAGGGCTTTTAGTGCACAGAATAAAGCTCCGAAATATTCATAGAAAACCCAAAAAGTTCTTAAGAGAATGACTTTTGACAAAGCATCACCAGCTTGGGACTAAAATGGACAAGAACAGTTCAAAATGAAAAGAGGTCTGTGGGCTCTCAATTTTCTGTGTACAAGAAGCAGGTTGAGTGAGCTATTTTTAGCTGCAAGTAAAACCATCTGTTCCAGGAAGTGAAGGGCTTCTCAGAGGATATAAACAAAAAAGTAGAAGGCAAAATCGAGATCTGCAGACAGCAATGGATGAAAGAGCAAAAGGAGGCCTCATCAGGGAACATTCTCTGTCCAGTGGACCTGGCTGGATCCTAAGCAAACGAATACATTATTGTTCTTTTAAGTCTGTGTGTTTTAAAATGACTTGTTCTACCCATGTAGCAGATAACTGTAATAGTCTTGACTTGTGCATTACAACAAACTTGGAAAAGATTAATTTGGTCCCTCATTCTCATTATAGGTCTATGAATATAATAAATTTTAAAATGGGGGCACAATTACAAAAGCAATTTCTGAAGAGAGATCACAACAGATAACTGTCAGTTAAAAGCCTCTCCATCCAAGTGAGCCATGGTCCTTGAAGGATGCAATGTACCCTGGAGATGTTTGGACAAAGTATCTCAAAATGCTACAGTGTCGACCTAATATTTTAAACACATTTTCCTTATCATCTAATGAAAGCCAAGTCATACTAAATTCCAGTATATATCCAAAGGAAGTTAGAATCATTTGTGTTCCCCATTACTTTTTTGTACCTTCACAAATATTTTCTCCCAGTGTTTTAACTGAAAGGCAACAAAACCCAATACTTATTCATAGAAATCACGGCATTCATCCCACGTAATTTAAATATAATAATATTGGTAACAATTTTTGGAAGAGGAGTGGAAGATACAGGCTTCCAGCTAGGGAATGAGGAAGTCACAGGAATAAAAGACACAACATAAGGAATATGGTCAATGATAGTCTGATAGCATTGTATGGTGACAGATGGTAGTACACCTGTGGTGAGCATAACATAATGTATAAACTTGCCAAATCACTATGCTGTATTCCCCAAATTAATGTGGCATTGTGTGTCAACTATGCTGAAATTAGAAATTAAAACAAGTAAATAAGTAAGAGGTATATTCTGAACTTAGAATCATGTTTGTGCAGGTGAATTTTCAGGATAGATTCTTTGATGTGGGATTGTTAAGCCAAAGGGTAAATGTATACATAATATTGTTAATGATTGCCGTATTACATCAATGAAGCATACACCACACCCTGCTCTCCCATGAGCAATGCATCAGACTGCCACCCTCTCATCAGAGTGTCTGGTAAAAGCTACTGAAGTTTTGCCTGGCTGATGTGTGATAAATGGTTTCTCAATATAGTTTTAATTTACATTCCTCTCGATATGGGTAAGCTGAAAACATCTCTTTGTATGTTTAATGGCCATTAGTACATCATTTTCTATGAACTGTCTTTTTGTGCCTTTTGATCATTTTTCTATTTGATGCTAGTCCTTTCTCCCTTAAATGATAAGACTCAGTTATACAACAGAGAAATTAGCTTCCTATGTGTGATATAGATTGTACATAACTTTCTCCAAATTTATCTTCTCTCATTGGTCTTTGTTCATTTTTTTTGGCATGCTAAAGTTTTTAATTTTATTTCTACATTGGTGAATGTATATTTCATTTACTGTTAATGGATTTTTAGTCATTAGTAAAAGACTGTACACACATTATACAATATTATTTATTATAGTGTTATTTGTAATCACAAAATATTGGAAATACCCTAAATGTCTATCCTTATGAGACTGCCTAAATAAATGTTGTATCTAAACAAAGAAGTACCATATATTCATAAGGAAAATCTCTATGCACTTTTATGAAATAATGAGAAAGATGTATTGTAAAAGTAAAAAAAAATTCAATATGTAAGAGAATATATACAATATGCCATCTTTTATGAAAGAAGAGTAAAGGTATAATACATTATATATTTAAAAAATTCTTTTTCTAAATTATGAAACCATAGAAAGCTAACAAATATTTAAATGTTTAGAAGCAGCTTCTGAAAATGTAATGTGGATTTCTTAAGTTGACACAATTAGACCATTACATATAAGTCACAGTATTTCAAAAGAAGGTTGGGGGACTCTTGGAAGCCCAGAGATATATTCTTGTGGGTTTGCAAGTTTTCTATAAACAACAGCAAAAAATTTATTTTGGGTTTTTTTTTTCCATTTTAATGATGATCTATAAAAACAAGGTAAATCAAATTCTGGATCAACTGCATTGATACTCTGGAACTTGCCTTGTCATGCAATATTATTAAGTGTATGATTTTTTTCAGTTTTACTGAGAAATAACTAACATATACCATTGTATAAGTTAAAGGCATACAGCATGATGGTTTGATTTACGTATACTGTGAAATGATTACCACAATAGTTTCAGCTAATATCCATCTTCTCATATAAATACAACTTAAAAAAAAAAGATGGGAAGAATAAAGAAAAAAGAAATAAAGATAAAAATAAAGAAAATAAAGAAAAAGAATAAAGAAATAAAGAAAAAAAAACTAGACACATAAAAGGATATACACAGTATCCTGTCTTTAATGAAAGAAAGAAGATTAAAGGTATATGTATTATGTATTTTAACACATTTTACATAAATATAAATGTGTAAATATAAATTTGAGACATATACATATCTTTGCCAAAGAACCATGCAAAGGATAAAGCAGAAACTAACACAAATGCTTACCAAAGGAGGTGGGTAGAAATCAAGTAAAAGAGAAGGGATGAGTATGAGACTTTGTAGTATACTTTTAAGGTAATTTTGAATTTGAATCACTTAAAATTTTAGATATTTAAAAATATAATTAAATTATTAAAAGAGTAAATTCTACAGAATAAGATCAACTCAATATCAAATGGAAAAACAGAGGTGTCTGGGTTGCTCAGTTGGTTAAGTGTTTGCCTTTGGCTCCAGTCATGATCCTGAGGTCCTTGAATTGAGCCCTGGATCAGGTTCTCTGCTCTGTGGGGAGGCAGCCTCTCCCTCTCTCACTGCCTGCCCCTTCCCCTGCTTATGCCCTTTCTCTCTCTAATAAATAAAAATATTTTTAAAAAATGGAAAACCAAACCACACAGAATAAATAATTAATTCATATAATTTCTACACTCATGGTGGTCTCATTCTACACCTTCAGTTGGATATATTTTAGGTACAAAAAAGAAATCTAGAAGTTTGCATGTAGGTTTTTGTTGTTGTTGTTGTTGTTGTTGTTGTTGCTGGGAAGGAAGGAAGGGGAAAGAAAAGAAAAGAAGAAAAGAAAAGACAAGAAAGAGGGAGGGAAGGAGGCAGGAAGGCAATAAAGATACATTTTGAAAGTAATTACAGAATTTTAATATGGGCTCTATTAAATAATATCTGTCAAAACTAAACTTGATGGGTGTGACCCTTTAACTAGACAATGGGAAAAAAAGAAAGACTCAAATAAAATCAGAAATGAAGGAGGAGACACTGCAGCTGATACTACAGAAATACATAGCATCGTAAGAGACTACACAAACAAAATGGACGACCTAGAAGAAATGGATAAATTTCTAGCAACATACAATCTACCAAGACTGAATCATGAAGAAATAGAAAATAGGAACAGATTGGAGAAGCTAAGATGGTGGAGAAATAGGAGAACGCTAGGCTTGTCTCCTCCCTTGCACACAGCTAGATAAATATCAAATCATTCTGGATACTCGAGAAATTGACCTGAGCACTGACAGAACAAACTGCACAACTAGAGGGACAGAAGTGCTGCACCAAGGAAGGTAAGGGGTATGGAGATATACTTTGGGGGAGAAAGAGATCATGGGTGCTGTGAAAGGGAGGTAGCCCTGGTCACACAGGGAGGTGAGAGAGAGGGAGCAGGACACAGGGGATTGCACAAGGAAAACACTTCCCCAAAGCCATTGACCAAGAAAATGAGAGGGGTTGATTTTTATGAGTTTTTACAAGTGGAGCTCAAACACTAGAGTTTTAGAGGCATGGCCGGTGTGGGGCCCTACAGACACTGTAGTGCTCCTGAAGAGAAGGAGTACAGATAGCTCCAGGGCAGACAGTGTGATCTGAGGATCCGCTGGGACACACTGGGAGAGACGGTTCCCCCTTCCTGGTGCACATCTGAGAGAGGTGGCATGGCTAGTGCATGCCATTACTCCCATGTCCCACCTGTTAGCATGGGCACAGAGACACCCACCGAAGACAGTTAATCTAGACACCGGCTCCTTGCTGCACTTTACTCCAAACTCCCCTACCTCTGCACTTTGTTGTGACTGCCCTTCTGGGACAAGCCTGCATCAATCCCAGCATATCAAGACCCTCCCCAAGGAAGCATGAATACCCACCATGCCAGATATCTAGTTTGGACTTTTAAGATTCAGCTGGCCTAACACCTGGGTTAGAACACAGTTATACTACAGTGCTGGGTGGGCAGATGGCCTAGACACACATAGGGTAAAGGCAGGGAGGGATCTAAGGGACACCTGGGACACACAAGGGGAGACTGTCCTTCTGAGAGGGCTTCCTGGACAGCAATGGGGTGATCTTCCCTCTCCGAGGACAAGCAAAGGGGCTGGTACCATTTCTTCCCCCACCACTCACCATAAACAAATTTCAATGAGCAACAGAGCACCATTTCCACCAAGGCCTACTGCCTGCACTCTGCAGGTGCTGCTTTTCTCTGGCAAATGTGCCTGAGAACCAGAGCAGTGGGCCCCTCCCTCAGAAGAATCAGTACGAAACTCCTGAACACACCAGGTCCACTGATCACGAAGTTCTGCAAAGCTTCAGCTCTAGTGGAAATAGCATCAGGTCTCTTTTAACAAGCAGACCACAATACATCTAGTTAAAACTTGCCATACTCAAGTGCCTGGATGGCTCTGTTGGTTGAGTGTTCAACTTTTGGTCTCGACTCAAGTCATGATCTCATAGGTCATGGGATCAATCCCTGTGTTGGTTCCATGCTCCCCAGCAGACTGGGAAGTCTTTCCCTCTGCCTCTCCCCTCATTCACACACGTGTATGTTCTCTTTGCACAACTCTTTGGATATCAAAAGAAAGTCAGAGTAGTCATACCGATACCAAAAAAACTAGATTTTAAAATAAAGACTATAACAAGAGATGATGAAAGACACTATATAATAATAAAGGGGTCTATCCAACAAGAATATCTAACAATTATAAATATTTATGTTCCCAACTTGGGAGTACCCAAATAGATAAAACAACTGATAACAAACACAAACTCATTGATAATAATACAATTATTATATTATTATAATAATATAACATTATTATAGTATATTAATTATAAAGGGGACTTTAACACCCTATTTAACAACAATGGAAAGATCATCCAAGCAGAAGGTCAATAAGGAAACAATGGCTTTGAATGACACACTGGACCAGATGGACTTAACAGATATATTTAGAACATTTCATCCTAAAGCAGCAATATATACATTCTTTTCAGGTGTACATGGGACATTCTTCAAATTAGATCACAAACAAATCAGGCCTTGACAAGTATACAAAGATTGAGGCCATACCATGCATATTTTCTGACCACAACACTACAAAACTTGAAGTTAACCATAACAAAAAAAAAAATCTGAAAGACCACAAATACATGGGGGTTAAAGGACATCCTACTAAGGAATGAATGGCTCAACCAGGAAATTTTAAAAGAAATTGAAAAGTACATGGAAACAAATAATAATGAAAACACTGTGGCGTAAAACCTGTAGGATACAGCCAAAGTGGTCACAAGAATATAATAATGAATATAATAAGAATAAACAAAGAATATAATAATGGTCACATGTATATAATAATATAGGCCTATGTCAAGAAGCATGAAAAATCTCAAATATGTAAGCTAAACTTACACTAAAGGATAAAAGAACAACAAATGAAGTCTAAAGCCAGTAGAAGAAGGGAAATAATAAAGATTAGAGCAGAAATAAATGTTACAGAAACAACAAAAACAAAAAGCAGTAGAACAGATCAATGAAACCAGGAGCTGGTTCCTCAAAAACATTTTAAAAACTGATAAAACCCTGGGGCAACCTGGGTAGCTCAGTCAGTTAAGTGTCTGGCTCCTGATTTCAGCTCAGGTTATAATCTCAGATTATGAGATCAAGCCCTGCATCAGCTCCACACCAAGTGTGGAGCTCACTTGAGATTAATTTTCCCCTCTCTCTCTGTCCCTCTCCCTCATACTCTTTCTCTCTAAAAATAAATAAATAAAATAAATAAAATAAATACAAATAAATACAAATAAATAAAATAAAAACTGATAGATAAACCCCTCATCAGACTTATCAAAAAGAAAAGACAAATGATCCATATAAATAAAATCATGAATGAGAGAGGAGAGATCACAGCCAACACCACAGAAATATAAACAATTTTAAAAGAATATTACAAAAAATATCATGCCAACAAATTGGGTAACCTGGAAGAAATGGACAAATTCCTAGAAACATATAAACTACCAAAACTGAAACAGGAAGAACAGCAAAGAAATTGAATCAGTAGTCAAAAATATCCTAACAAACAAAATCCAGTCAGATATTTTCCCAAGAGAATTCAATCAAGTGTTTAAAGGAGAGTTAATACCTATTCTTCTGAAACCATTCCAAAAAATAGAAATGAAAGGAAAACTCCCAAAGACCTGACTAAAAAAGAGAATTACAGGTCAATATCTTTGATGAACATGGATGTAAGAATTCTCAACAAAATACTAGCATATTGAATCTCATGGTACTACATTAAAAGAATCATTCACCACAATCAAGTGGGATTTATTCCTGGGCTGCAGGGCATGGTTCAATATTTTCAAATCAATCAATGTGATACACCACATTAATAAAAGAAAAAAAAAGAACCATAGGATCTTCTCAATATATACTGAAAAAACATTTGACAAACTACACCATCCATTCTTAATAAAAGCCCTCAACAAAATAGGGATAGAGGGAACATAATCTCAACACCATAAAGGCCATATACAAAAGAACCTACAGCTAGTATCAATCTCGATGGGGAAAAACTAAGAGCTTTCCCTCTATAGTCAAGAACAAGACAGGTATGTCCACTCTCACCATTGTTATTTAACATGGTACTGGAACTACTAGCTTCAGCAATCAGACAACAAAAAGAAATAAAAGACATCCAAACTGGCAAGGAAGAAGTCAAACTTTCAATGTTTGCTGATGAAATGAGACCCCATGGAGAGAACCCAAAAGGCTCCACCAAAAAAAATAAAAAATAAAAAATGCTAGAACTGATAAATGAATTCAGTAAAGTCATCGGATAGAAAAATCAAAGTACAGAAATTTGTTGCATTTCTTTACACCAATAGTGAAGCAGCAGAAAGCGAAACAAAGGAATCAATCCCATTTAAAATTACATCAAAACCCATATGATACCTAGGAATAAACCTAGCCGAAGAGGTAAAAGATATGTACTCTGAAAACTATAGAACACTTATGTAAGAAACTGAAGATGACACAAAGAAATAGGAAAACATTCCATACTCATGGATTAGAAGAACAAATGTTGTTAAAATGTCTACACTACTTAAAGCAATCTACATATTTAATGCAATCTCTACCCAAATAACAACAGCATTATCCACAGAGTTAGACCAAATAAGCCTCATACAGACAAATTTATACAGAACCACAAAATTCTTTTCCTTGAAAAAGAAAAGCAATGTGGAAGGCACTACAATTCCAGACTTCAAGTTATATTACAAAATTATAGTGATCAAAACAGTATGATACTGGCACAAAAACAGAAACATAAATCAGTGAACCAGAATAGAAAAGCTAGAAATCAACCCACATCTATATGATCAACTAAACTTTGACAAAGAGGGAAGAAAATCCAATAAGAAAAAGGCAGTCTCTTTCAACAAATGGGTTGGGGAAACTGGACAGCAACATGCAAGAGAAGAAACTGGACCACTTTCTCACAGCACCCACAAAAATAAATTCAAAATGGATGGAAGACCTAAATGTGAGACACAAAACCATCAAAATCCTAGAGAAGAAAGCAGGCAGCAACCTCTTTGACCTTGGCTTTAGCAATCTCTTACTAGATACATCTCCAGACTCAAGGGAAACAAAAGCAAATATGAACTATTGGGACTTCATCAAGATAAAACTTTTGCAGAGTGAAGGAAACAATCAATAAATCTAAAAGGCAACCTTTAGAATAGAAGGTATTTGCAAATGACACATCAGATTAAGGGTTATGATCTAAAATCTATAAAGAACTTACCAAACTCAATACTAAAAAACACAAATAACCCAGTTAAGAAATGGACTGAAGACATGAATAGACAGTTTTCCAAAGAAGACATCCAAATGACTAACAGACAATTGAAAAATGCTCAACTTCATTCATCATCAGGGAAATGCAAACCAAAACTACAATGAGGTATCACCTCACACATCTCAGAATAGCTAAAATTAACAACTCAGGAAACAATAGATGTTGGCAAGGATGACGAGAAGGGGGAACCCTGTTACACCATTAGTGGGAATGCATATTGGTGTAACCACTCTGGAAAACAGTATTAAGGTTCCTCAAAAAAGTTAAAAATAGAGCTTCCCTACAATCCTGCAATTGCACTGCTAGGTATTTACCCAAAGGTTACAAAAATACTGATTTGAAGTGACACATGCACCCCAATATTTATAGCATTATCAACAATAGCCAAATTATAGAAAGACCCCAAATGTCTATTAACTGATGAATGGATAAAGATTTGAGATATATATACATATATATGTATATATATATATCTTGATATATGTATATTGATATATATCGATATATACACACACACATATATATATGTGTATATATGTGTGTTTTATACAATATAATGTGTACAAATTTTATGATATTTTTTTCTGACATTCCTTCATGATAAAAAAAAAATCCCTCAATAAATTCGGTATAGAAGGAACATATTTGAAGATAATAAAGGCCACACACAACAAACCCAAAACTAACAATAGACTCAATAGTGAAAGATTGAAATCTTACTCCTCTAAGATCAGGATGTGACCAGGATGCCTATTCTCTTCACTCCTATTCAACATAGTACTGGAAGTCCTAGCTAGAGCAAGGAGGAAAGACAAAATAATAAAAAGCATCCAAATTAGACAGGAAGATGCAAAATTATCAATTATTTGCAGGTGATATGATTGTGTATACAAAAATATCCCAAAGAATGGGGTGCCTGGATGGCTCAGTGGGTTAAAGCCTCTGCCTTCAGCTCAGGTCATGATCCCAGGGTCCTGGGATTGAGCCCTACTTTGGGCTCTCTGCTCAGCAGAGAGCCTGCTTCCTCTTATCTCTCTCTCTCTCTCTCTCTCTCTGCCTGCCTCTCTGCCTACTTGTGATTTCTATCTGTCAAATAAATAAATAAAATCTTTAAAAAAAATAAATAAAAATAAAAATATCCCAAAGACTCAACCAGAAACTAATGGAACCAGCCTGCAAATTCACTAAAGTTCCAAGATATACATATGATCTCCCTGATATGAGGAATTTGAGAGGGAGAGTGGGGGGTTTGGGGAGTAAGGAAGGAAAAAATGAAACAAGGTGGGATTGGGAGGGAGACAAACCATAACAGACTTTTAATGAGGGTTGCCAGGGTGGGGGTAGGGAGAGGGTGGTTGGGTTATGGACATTGGGGAATGTATGTGCCTTGGTGAGTGCTGTGAAGTGTGTAAGCCTGATGATTCACAGACCTGTACTCCTGGGGCTAATAATATATTATATATTAATAAAAAAATTTTTTTTAAGTTGCAAGATATAAAACCAGCATAGAGAAATTGGTTGCATCTCTATCCACTAATAATGAAATATCTGAAAAAGAAATAAAGAAAACTATCCCATTTACAATAGCATCAAAACTAATAAAATACTCCTGAATAAATTTAAACAGAGAAGTGAAAGATCTACACAATGAAAACTATAAGAGTTAATGAAAAAAATTGATGATACAAGCAAATGGAAAGATATCCCATGTTCATGGATCAGAAGAATTAATATTATTAAAATGTCCATACTACCTAAAGCCATCTGTAGATTTAATACATTACCTGTCCAAATTCCAATAACATTTTTCAGAGAAATAAAAAAATAATTCTAAAATTTGTATTTATTGGACAAAGACCCTGAAGAGCCAGAGCAATCTTAAGAAAGACCAAAGCTGGAGGTATCACACTTCCCGATGTCAAACAATACTACAAAGCTATAATAATTACAACAATTACAACAATATGGTACTAACATAAAAATAGAACACATAGATCAATGGAACAGAATAGAAAGCCCAGAAATAAATCCCCCCAAATACAGCCAATCAATATAAGGAAGTCAAGAACACTGAAAGAAAAAAGGATAGTGTCTTCAACAAATGTGCTGGGATACTGAATAACTGAATGTGGAGAAATAAAACTATCTTATTCTACACACAAAAAGACTCAAAAGAGAAAAAATGAAACATAAGGCCTGCTACGGTGAAACTCCTTAAAACAAAACAAAACAAAACAAAACATACAGAAGCTCCTTGTCTTTGGTCTTGGCAATGATTTTTTAATTTTTTTGTATGTGACACCAAAAGCATAGGCCATGAAATTAAAAAAAATAAATAAGTGGGACTACATCAAAATAAAAAAAGATTTTGCACAGCAGAAGAAACAATGAACACAGTGAAAAGGCAGCCTAGAAGATTGGAGAAAATATTTGTAAACTATATATCAAATCAGGGGTTTATATCCAAAATATATAAAGAACTCGTACAACTCCAAACAAGAACTATGAAACAATCCTATTAAGAAATGGGCAGAGGGCCAGAATAGACATTTTTCCAAAGATGATATCCAAATGACCAACTGGCATATAAAAGATGCTCGACGTCACTAATCATCAGGGTAAGTCAAACTGAAACAAGAGAGAAAAGTCACCTCAATCATCAAGAAGGGAAAAGATAACAAATGCTGCCAAGGATGTGGAGAAAAGGGAGCCCTGTGCACTGTTGGTGAGAATGCCAATCGGTTCAGCCACAATGGAAACAGTATGGATGTTTCTAAAAAAAAAAAAAAAGAAAAAGAAAGACTAAAAATTAAACTACCATATAATCTCATTTCTGAGTATACATCCAAAGGAAATGAAAACCAGATATGGTAGAGCTATTTGCACTCTCATATTTGTTGCAGCTTATTCACAATATATGGCAACAGCCTAGTTGTCAATCAGTGGATGAATGGGTAAAAAGATGTATGTGTATGTGTATGTGTATGTGTATGTGTATGTGTATGTGTATGTGTATGAGTTTGTGTGTGTGTCAAAGAAAAAAAAAGGAGTATAATTCAGCCATGAGAAAGAAGGGTACCCTGCCAGTGCATCAACATGGACAGACCTTGAGGGCATGTGCTAAGTAAAGTAAATCAGACACAGACAGACAAATCCTGTATGATGTCACTCGTATGGAATCTAAAAAAGCCAAACTCATGAAAACAGAGTAGAATGGTGGTTCCCAGGGCTGGAGGGCGAGGGAATTGGGAAATGTTGCTTAAGCACACAAACTAGCAACTAGTAGATAAGTAAGTTCTGGAAACCTAATGCACAGTGTAATGACTATAGTCCTCAATACTGTATTATAAACTCCAAAGTGGTTAAGAGACTAGATCTTAATTGTTCCCATCACAAAAAAATAATAATTATGTGATGTGATAGAAGTGCTAGGTTTTAGCTAATGCTTCAAATGGTAATCATATGCAATAGACAAATGTATCAACTCAACATGTTATACAATTAAAATTTATACAACCATGTGTCAATTACACCTCCATAAAAATTTTTTTACCAGGTGTGAGAATAATACTGTGGTTATGTAGAATGTTCCTTTAAAAAAACAAACAAACAAACAAACAAACAACAAAATAATTAAGACATGAGTTACTTTTCGTATATGCAACTTAATTCTACTTGTGCTTGACAAAGCATCTTAAAATTGTAGATTTTATTCATCTTAGTCTTCATTTTAACAGACATTTCCTTGTATAAATCTGTGCTTCAGAAAACAAAAGCTAAGTTACCACAAAATCCTCTTTTAAAGGCCTGTGATTTGCTAATGTGTGCTTTCCGCACCAGGAAATCAGTTTATGAGTCTTCACACCGAGATAAAATTTCCAAGTTTCTTTAAAAGATTTTAAGTAGATTTACTCTAATTTTCTGCACAGGATAATCCTCATGACGTAGAAAATATAAATTATTTTCCTTTAGAGAACTTTGTTTTAATAGCTTTTTTTCCTAATTCTTAAATCTCTGCAGCTCATTCTTGTCTTCTACAAAAACGTTCTATCCTTGGTATCCTTTTGCCTTTGTCTATATCTTTACCTCCCACACAATTTCTTGGTTTTCCCCAAAGTTCTCTCTGGCCCACTCTCCTATGAAATGATTTATTTACTTGATGGCCACAAGGAAAGAAGGACCAATCTTTCTTTCCAAAACTGCCCCCACATACACACATACACACACTCTATTATTAAAATCCTAATAATTTCTAATAATCAGAATTTCTAATAATTACCTTTTACCATGAAGATTTCTCAGTTTTCAATTCTTTTATCTTTTCCTGTCCATTTGCAGTTTAGAGAAGAGGATTTTACTTAATTCAGTAATTTATATTAAAATAGGATTATTTTAAATTCTTCCAATCATAATTTTTCTCCGTGTTCTCAGATACAGATAGTCTCAGTCATAGTCCTAACTACATTTATTTGTTTAGGCTTTGAGTACTTCAGAACAGAAAGGGGAGAAGTCACTTAATTGGAATCATTGAAGCTTAAGACAGAGGAAACAGCCTACCTGAACAGAATGTTGGATATTGTCAAATGTGTTTTATAACTATAACTGAATTTTGAGTTTATTGTTCCCTTGCTTTTCTGAAGTCAGGTATATTGAGGTATAATATATAACCAACAAAATTCACTCATTTTAAGTGTACATTTGATAAATTTTGACAAATGTGTAGTGTCATGTAACCAGCACCAAAATCAAGATATAGAACATTTCCACCACTTCAGAAAAGTTCCCTCATGAGCCACGACCCTCTGTAGATACTCCTTTTTCTCCACTCCCTGCCCTTGATCAATTTCTGTTCCAATAGTTTCACATTTTGCAGAGTGTCAAAATAATGGACTCAGACCGTCCAAATACTTTGTGTCTGGATTCTTTCACTTAGCATATTCATCTCTGTTTTCACATATATCACTAGTTTTTTTTTTCTATTTTAATGAATAGTATTCCATTATATGGATGAACAACAGTTTAATTCACCATTTAATGGCCAGTGAGTTCTTTCTAGATTTTTATTACAAAAAGCTGCTGTAAACATTCACATACAGGTCTTTGTGTGGACATGTGTTTTCAGTTCTCTTGGATAGATACCTAGGAACAAAATGGTTTTTCTGTGGTAAGTGAATATTTAATTTTTATAAGAAAACAACAAACTTGTTTTTGCAAAGTGACGCAGCATTTTGCACTCCCACCAGCAATGTGCAGATTTTCAGTTGTACCATAAACTTAGTAAAACTCAGTGATATCAATGGCATTGTTTCTGTTCTAATAGGCGTGTAGTGGTATATCATTATAGTTTTATTTTGTATTTTTCTAGTGACTAGGAGTTTTGATTAATATCTCATGTGCTTATTTGCCATCCACATATCAATTTTGTTTAAATGACTATTTCTATCTTCCGCCCATGTAAAGAAATCTGACCATTTGTCTTCCTATTGCATTGTAAGAATTCTTTATAGATTTTTAATACAACCCCTTTAACAAATATGTTTGTGACTTATCTTTTATATGTTTGCAAAATTGCCTGCTAATATCTTTTACTGGGGATCATTTTGAATCTATAAATTATATGGAGGGAGAATTGCCACCTAAGGCATAAGACTTTCAAACTATAACATATCATACAACTCCAGTTACTTGCATCTTCTTTAGTTTTCTTCAGCAATGGTTTTGTAGTTTTAAGTGTAGAAATGTTGCATATATTTTGTTAAATTAATTCCTAAGTATTACAAGTTTTGAACACTATTTTAAATGAACTTGCCTCCTAAAATTTAATTTTTTATTTGTTTGCTGCAGCTACAGGGAGATACAACAGAGTTCTAGTACATAAATCTTGCTAAATTCAGTTATTATTAACATGAGCTAGGTTTTTTGATAGACTTATTCATATTTTCTATGTACATGATCATATCATATGCAAGTAAGAATAATTTGCCTCAGGGTACCTGGGTGGCTCAGTGGGTCAAAGCCTCTGCCTTCGGCTCAGGTCATGATCTCAGGGTCCTGGAATTGAGTCCCACATCAGGCTCTGCTCAGCAAGGAGCCTGCTTCCCCTGCTCTCTCTGCCTGCCTCTCTGCCTACTTGTGATCTCTCTCTCTCTGTCAAATAAATAAATAAAAAAATCTAAAAAAAAAAAAAAAAAAGAATAATTTGCCTCTTCCTTTCAAATATACATGTCTTTTTTGTTTTTCTACTTACCTTCTTGCATTGGGTAGAACCTCAAGAAAAATGTTAGGTAGGAATGATGCGAGCATATATCTTTGTCTTGTTGCTTGTCTTAGAAGGACAGCATATATTCCCTTGCCATAAAATATAAAATAAGAAATATTTTATAGAAGTTCTTTATCAGATTGAATACATTTCTTTCTGTTTCTAGTTAGAATCTGTAGTTTTCAGAAGTGGATGTTGAAAGATCTTGTACTAATTCACTATTCAATGTGATATATATGTATTACATATATAATATATATGTATATATGTATGTAAGTATATATAGCTAATGTTATGAATTATAAAAATTTGTTTTTGAATGTTTCTGAATGTCAAACCAATCTTAACATTTTTTGGCTAATCCCCTCTTGGGGGAATTATCCATCCTTCCTTCCTTTCCTCCTTCTCCTCCTCCCCCTCCCTCCTCTTCCTCCCCCTCCCTCCTCTTCCTCCCCCTTTTCCCTCCTCCTCCTCCTTCTTCTTTTTTTTTGGGGGGGGGCGGAGGCAGAAGGAGAGGGACAGAGAGAATCTTAAACAGGCTCTACCCCCAGCACAGAGCCTGATGCGGGATGAGAGTCAGATGCTTATCTAACTGAACTGCCCAGGCACCCTTCATTATGCTTTCATTATACTTTCTATAAAAGTGCTGAATTCAATTTGCTTGTGTTTAGCTAAGAATTTTTGCCTCTATGTTCATGAGAGATATTGGTGTGTAGCTTTAGTTTCTTGAGATATATATATATATTTAAAGATTTTATTTATTTATTTGTCAGAGAGAGAGAGGGAGAGAGCGTGAGCACAGGCAGACAGAATGGCAGGCAGAGGCAGAGGGAGAAGCAGGCTCCCTGCCGAGCAAGGAGCCCGATGTGGGACCCGATCTCAGGACGCTGGGATCATGACCTGAGCTGAAGGCAGCTGCTTAACCAACTGAGCCACCCAGGCGTCCCGAATTCCTTGAGATATTTTTATCTAGTTTTGGTACCATTATAATGTGACTTCACAAAATAATGGGGGGAAGTTTGATCTTTTTAATTATCTAGGAAAAAATTGTATAGATCAATATTACTTCTTCAGTAAGTGTTTTGTAAACATCACCACTGTAGCTATCTCAGCCTGAGGTTTTAATTTTGCCTATCTATCTACCTATTTATCTGTCTAGCTTCTTATCCAGTTATCTGGTAGGAAGACTTTTAACTACATATTTAATTTTTAACTGTAAGAGTATTCAATTATCTATTTCTTCTTGAGCAGGCTTTGGTATGCTATGTCTCTCAAGGAATTTGTCATATTTATTGCCAAAATGTTACTTAAAATATTCCATTAATATCTATTCATCATTGTAATAACTGTAGTGATGCTCCCTCTTTTATTTCTGACATTAGTTATTTGTGCCTTTTCTCTTTTTTGGTAGGTCTGGCTACAAGTTTAACAATTTTCTTGACACTGAAAGCTTTCACTTTTGTTAATTTTCTTTTCTGGAATTCTGTTTTCAATTTCACTTATGTCTGCACTTATTTTTATTTTTGCATTCTTACTGCTTGCTTTGTTTTTTTTTTTTTTTAAAGATTTTATTTATTTATTTGAGAGAGAGACAGTGAGAGAGAACATGAGCAAGGAGAAGGTCAGAGGGAGAAGCAGACTCCCCATGGAGCTGGGAGCCCGATGTGGGACTCGATCCCGGGACTCCAGGATCATGACCTGAGCCGAAGGCAGTCGTCCAACCAACTGAGCCACCCAGGCGCCCCACTGCTTGCTTTGTTTTTAATTTGCTTTTTTTTTAGAGTATGAAAGCAGGCACACATCATAGATTTGAATCCTTGCTTTTTTTAAAAAAAAAAAAAGCAGATAAGGTTGCAAATATCCCTTCAACCACAGCTTCCATGGAGTTCTATGTATTTTGATATGTTGTGTTTCATTTTCGTTCAACTAACAGCATTTTCTTATTCCCATTGTGATTTCATGTTTTATTTATGGGGTATTGTGGTAAAATAATAAAATGGCCCTTTAAAGATCTTATTCATTGGAACACGGGGAATATATTACCCTCATGACAAAAGGGACTTTGTAGATGTAATTAAGTATCTTGAGATAGATGAACAATCCTGGATTATTTAGATGTGCCCAACATAATCACTAAGGTCCTTAAAAGGGAAAGAGGGAAGCAAGGGAGTCAGAGAAGATAGGGCAACACAAGCAGAGGCTAGAGAGATGTAGCCAGTAGCCAAGGGGTGTGGGGCTGGGGGAGATGGGAGAGGGAATGGCCTAGGGCCTCCTAAAGACATCAGCCCTGCTAACTACTTGAATTCAACCCAGTGAAATCCATTTTGGATTTCTGACTTCTACAACTATAAGAAAATAAACTTGTGTTGTTTTAAGCCACTACCTTTGTGGTAATTTGTTGTAGCAACAGTAGAAAGCTAAGACAGTTATACGGAATTACTTTAGACTAAATACGTAGACGAGCAGGATGACTAGTTTCAAAGAAATCTGTCTCCCACAGACACATGCATGATGGATTTTCATCACACTCATGTAACCCCTGTCCAGATAAAGATACAAAACATAGCCTTTTAATATACAAATTTGGGGAGACACAAACATTCAAACCATAGAAAAGTTGAAATCCTGTCCCCCAAGATGATAGTATTGGGTGGGACCTTGGGAGGTGATTAGGTCATGAGGACTGAGTTCTAATGAACGGGATTAATGCTAATATAAAAGAAACTCCACAGAGCTCCCTTGCTCCTTAACAAGAAGATGGGACCCCAAAGTGGGCTCTCACAAGTCCACTCTGACACTCTCAGCTCAGGCTTCCAGCCTCAGAATTGTGAGCTGTTACCTAAACCATGTTGCCTAGTGTTTTGTTATACTATACTTTATTATACTGACTCCCAGTGCTCGCTTTGGCAGCACATATATTATACTACTCCCAAATGGAGTCTGACAAATATATTACAAATTTGTTACTAAATGTACAGAAAAAACTTTCAGTTAGAACTTGCAGTTATAAACTGCACCAAAAACATAGAGTATATATATCTTTTCGTTTTCCTTGCTCTTTTTTTGAAATGCATATTTGTATGGAGAATTATTACCTTTTTTTTTTTGCGTTTTAGAAATTTTTAGTTTCTGAAGGTTCAAATTATGTAAAAGATTGCTTTTATTATTACTCATAAGTAATAATTTGATATCATGCATATTTCTGTAACATAGAAAGGCTAATTAACTGTAGAATGATCATTTGATTTTAGCATGTCACTTTGTTTCATTTTTTATAATATAAAAATTATATTTTAAAACATGAATTACATTTATTGAAAGAGTTTTGAACACTTTAAATGAACTAAGTGAAGAGGTCCTAATCCAGAAATTCCTGAAAACCTATAGTTTTTATAGTTTAATCAGTAACACTTAACAGAGTAAAATAGAAATATATCTAGTGAGAATCAAAAGTTTTCTTCATTGTGAAATAAAATGTGGGACTTTCTGTGGAAAAAACTATCTTGGGATTCTAATAATTGGTAAGGAGAATAACAAGCAATAATCTTCTCATCTGACTTACTGCTACCAGGATATATTGACAGAAAAAAAAAAAAGAAAGAAAGAAAAAAAAAAGAGAGATCTTGGAAGGAAAGTTTCTCTGTTTCTTTCTTTCTTTTTTTTTTTATTAAATTGATTTATTTATTTTCAGAAAAATAGTATTCATTATTTTTTCATCACACCCAGTGCTCCATGCAATACGTGCCCTCTATAATACCCACCACCTGGTACCCCAACCCCCCAACCCCCTGCCACTTCAAACCCCTCAGATTGTTTTTCAGAGTCCATAGTCTCTCATGATTCACCTCCCCTTCCAATTTACCCCAACTCCCTTCTCCTCTCTAACACCCCTTGTCCTCCATGATATTTGTTATGCTCCACAAATAAGTGAAACCATATGATAATTGACTCTCTCTGCTTGACTTATTTCACTCAGCATAATCTCTTCCAGTCCCATCCATGTTGCTACAAAAGTTGGATATTCATCCTTTCTGATGGAGGCATAATACTCCATAGTGTATATGGACCACATCTTCCTTATCCATTCATCCGTTGAAGGGCATCTTGGTTCTTTCCATAGTTTGGCAACCATGGCAATTGCTGCTATAAACGTTGGGGTACAGATGGCCCTTCTTTTCACGACATCTGTATCTTTGGGGTAAATACCCAGGAGTGCAATGGCAGGGTCATAGGGAAGTTCTATTTTTAATTTCTTGAGGAATCTCCACACTGTTCTCCAAAGAGGCTGCACCAACTTGCATTCTCACCAACAGTGTAAGAGGGTTCCCCTCTCTCCACATCCTCTCCAACACATGTTGTTTCCTGTTTTGTTAATTTTGGCCACTCTAACTGGTGTAAGGTGATATCTCAATGTGATTTTAATTTGAATCTCCCTGAGGGCTAGTGATGATGAACATTTTTTCATGTGTCTGATAGCCATTTGTATGTCTTGATTGGAGAAGTGTCTGTTCATATCTTCTGCCCATTTTTTGATAAGTTTGCCTGTTTCGTGTGTGTTGAGTTTGAGGAGTTCATTATAGATCCTGGATATCAACCTTTTGTCTGTACTGTCATTTGCAAATATCTTCTCCCATTCCGTGGGTTGCCTCTTTGTTTTGTTGACTGTTTCCTTTGCTGTGCAGAAGCTTTTGATTTTGATGAAGTCCCAAAAGTTTATTTTCACTTTTGTTTCCTTTGCCTTTGGAGACATATCTTGAAAGAAGTTGCTGTGGCTGATATTGAAGAGATTACAGCCTATGTTCTCCTCTAGGAGTCTGATGGATTCCTGTCTCATGTTGAGGTCTTTTATCCATTTTGAGTTTATCTTTGTGTACGGTGTAAGAGAATGGTCGAATTTCATTCTTCTACATATAGCTGTCCAGTTTTCCCAGCACCATTTATTGAAGAGACTGTCTTTTTTCCACTGTATATTTTTTCCTGTTTTGTCAAAGATTAATTGACCATAGAGTTGAGGGTCCATATCTGGGCTCTCTACTCTGTTCCACTGGTCTATGTGTCTGTTTTTATGCCAGTACCATGCTGTAACATTAATTTATTTTAGTGGATACAGGTTGTTTATACCTTTGTCAAAACCTACAGAATGTATAACACAAAGAGTGAGCTCTAAAGTAAACCACAGACTCCAGTTAATAATAATTTGTCAATATTAACTCATCAGTTATAATAACAATAACACATTAATGCACGATGTTAATAATAGGGGAGACTGGAGGGGGTTGGAGAGCTATCTGAGAATTCTACTCTCTGCTTAGTCTTGTTATAAAACCTTTCTTTAAAAGGGTTATCAATTTTAAAAAGTTGTATTTATTTAATTTGTATAAAAGATCTCAATAAATTGGAAAATATCTCACCAATCTAAGTTCATGTTATTATTATTTTAATTACTTATGGTCAGGAGATGTTTAGAGTTGGAGGATTTCAAAACAGCCAAATTTAGTTCTTTGGGCATTTGAGCTTTCTCCCTATCTTAAAGAATTTTTATTTGATGTTTATTCTAATAGCTATAGCTTAATATCTTTTGTTTTCTGGGGATATATTCTGTTTTCTTCTTAACTTAAAAGGCCAAATAATGTGTGGAGAATTAAAGCAGACCATACTACGGAAACCATTACTAAAAGTTGGAAAGATATACATTCATTATGAACACTGATAAAATGTCTTCCTATTATAACTCAATAAGTAGAATAGGTATTGGCTTAACTTGTATTCTACTGTAAAAAGTAGAAAACAGAATGTAGTGAGACACTGTCAGCTTTGTCTGGTCTTGGGTTGGCTGCCATTAAGTCAGGTGAACAAAGACAGAGCAGATTGGAGAACCATACCCTAAAGAATGATAAGTGTATTACTGGCATATGAAATTGACCAGAAGCATATAGATCAAGAGCTTTTCAAGTTTTCTAGTGAATTGAATTGTCAAATATACCACAAGCCTGGATTACAGATGGCTTTCACTGTTTGAATTTCAAATCAATCCTTGCTCCTAACTCCAATCTTCCTGAGCAAGGGGCATCTTCAAGGTCTACTTATCTCCCCAGGAGGGCATTCTCCATGAGCCCCACCTCAGACACAACAAAGGAAAACCCTGGGAAAGCAGCAAACTCCCAAGGGTAGAGGAAGGAACCATGGAGAACAACTTGAGATATCCCATATTCATAGGTCAGAAGAATTAATATTGTTAAAATGCCCATACCACCCAAAGGCATCTATAGATTTAACACAATCCCCATCAAAATCCCAAGAACATTCCTCACAGAAATAGAAGAAACAATCCTAAATTTTGTCTGGCACTGCAAAAGACCTTGAAGAGCCAAAGCAATCCTGAGTAAAAAGAACAAAGCCAGAGGTATCATACTCCCTGATTTTAAGCTTTACTACAAAGCCATGGTAATAAAAACATCATGATACTGGCACAGATACAGACACATAGACCAATGGAACAGAGTAGAGAGCCCAGCATTACCTCCCGAGTACATGGCCATCTAATAATTGACAAGGGAGCTGAAAACACCCAGTGGGGAAATACAGTCTTTTCAACAAACATGTTGGAAAAACTGGAGAAACACATACAGAACAATGAAACTGCACCCCTATCTCACAACAGCCAGAAAAATTAACTCAAAATGGGCCAAAGAATTCAACATAAAACCTGAAGTCATAAAACTCCTGGAAGAAAATGTAGGGAAGAAGCTCCCCAGCATTGGTCTTGGTGATGTTGTTTTGGATATGATGCCAAGAGCACCAACAGCAAAAGCAAAACTCAAAAAATGGGACCACATCAAACTTAAAAGCTTCTGCACAGCAAAAGAAACAAATTAGCAAAATGAAAAGGCAACCTACAAAGTGGGAGAAAATTTTTTCAAGCCATTTACCAGATAAGGGGTTAATATCTCATTAAACTCTAACAAAAATGAACTGATTAAAAAACAACTACATAGACATTTTTCTAAAGAGCACATGAAAATGTCCAATAAGTACATGAAAAGATGCTCAATATCGCTTATCACCAAAGAAATGCAAATCAAACCACAATGAGATAGCATATCATACTTGTTAGAATGGCTACTGTTGAGAAGACAGGAGCCAACAGGTCTGGTAAAGATGTGGAGAAAACTGACTCTCTATACATTACTATGGGAATGTAAATTTGTCCAAACACTATGGAAAACAATATGGAGGGTCCTCAAAAAATTAAAACTAGATTTACCAAAGATCCAGCAATTATACTTCTGGATACACATCCATAGGAAATGAAAGCAGGATTTTTTTTTTTTTTTTAAGATTTATTTATTTATTTGAGAGAGAGAGGGCAGGGGAAAAGGCAGAGGGAGAGAGAGAATCTCCAGCAGACTCTCCACTGATTGTGGAGCTTGATGCAGGGCTTAATCCCACCACCCTGAGATCATGACCTGAGTTGAAATCAAGAGTTGGAGGCTTAACCAACTGAGCCACCTAAGTACCCCTGTAAACGGGATTTTGAAGAGCTATCTGCACTCTCATGTTTATTGGAGCCTTGTCTGCAATAGCTAAGATATTGAAACAACGTAAATACCCATTGATGGATGAATAAATATAGAAGATGTGGTGTGTATACATATTATTCAGCCATAAGGAAGGAAGACATCCTGCCATTCACAACAACATGAATGGACGCTGAGTGCATTTTGCTAATTAAGATAAGTCAGAGAGACAAGTACTCTTTGATATTATTTATATGTGAAATCCAAAAACACCAAACTTGTAAGAACAGAGAGTAAAATGGTAGTTCCTTGGGGATGGGGAATGGAGAATAAGGTAGATGTTTAAGTGCACAAACTTGCAACAAGTAGTAAATAAGCCATAGAGATCTAATGCACTGTACAATGAATATAGAGAATAATATTGTATTATCATCAAACTTGCTAAGAGACTAGAACTTAATTATTCCAACTACTAGAAAAAAGGGATAACTATATAACATCATAAAGGTGCTAACTATTGCTACAATGGCATCATATTACTATATATAAATGTATCAAATTAATATGCTGTATACCTTCAATTTATGCAATGCTATATGTTAATACACTAATTTTAAAAAGTATCTGGAGAAAATTTGGGGTTGGAAGTAGTGATATAGGCAATATCTGTGGGTGCATATAAGAGCCCCCGAAGAGAGGGGATAAATGAATAGAGAAAAAGGTGCAGGATAGAACTCTGAATTATACCTAAATGTAAAGTGAACCCTATCTGCCTATAAATTTTCTTGAAGCTCCTATTCTAGACTCATTTCCCTAACTAAACTGTAATTCCTTTGACAGAAAAATAAAACAAAACACAACAAAAAATTGATTTTGTTTGCTTCAGAGTACATAATACGTAGACACATGATGGGTGCTAAATGCTGGGTCAGGAGACAGAATACAGGCATGGAAATGACTCCATGAATCCAGTGAGAACAGAACATACAAGAAGATAAAATAATTGGAAGTTAACCTTATAATTAGATCAAAACCATAAAAAGCAGAATATCTCCAAACATGCAATTATTAAGTAACTTATATTTACAGCATTATTCACTTTTCTTTGGCTCAGAAGCTTTGTTTTCACATGAAGTGGACTTTGACTGAAATTAAGTTGAAACTCTTACTTTTGCCCGGGTAGGGATAACTTAAGTACTAATGAACTTTTATATGGTTCTGCTTCTAAAATATCATGCCAAATGTTTTTAAGGTACTACTAGCATATCGGAATCACTTGGGAAATGAATATCCGACTTGGTCCCAGCCCCCAGCCATGCTGGGCTCACCTTCCATTCCAGTTGACTGGGAGCTGGAGGGGGGCAGTGCTTGGCCTCCAACCAGGAGCCTCTCCCAGCCCGAATCCCTCCTGTGGGACCACCAAACAGGGACATCCTAAAATTCCCCAGATTCCTCTGCAGATCAGCCACCACCTGGGTTTCAGTTCTTTTCAAAGCAGACCGACACAAGGTTTGTCTGCACCATCCCTGGGGGTGAGGGTCATTTTTTTCTTAGATAAGAGGTCAAGCGAAGAAAGTAGAACATATTTGTTCCTCTTGAAGCTAAGGACAAAGGGGTCAAAGAAAATGCTTTGGCAGCTCTGTTTAGCCACTCTATTTTGTTATGAGAAAGTTGTTTTAAGCCTGCCTCTGCTCCATCCAAATCCCTGTTTAGATATCAGAGTCATATCTCCCTGATCCGGCTACTCCCAGCCTGCATTAGCTTTACCCTCCACTGGTGTCTTGTGGTTGGGAAATGCATCAGTCAGACTCATGCCATTTTGACAGAGAGCTTAAAGGCAGCTCAGCCGGACGAGGGGTGTGAGGGCACCCCGGGTCTGCCACGCTGCACTCAGGCCTGTGCAGCTGAGCTGCTTAATTGGGTTCTTGCTCTTCACAAGCCTCCACATAGCTGTTCGAGTCCCAGAATCGGTATTGGAATTTTTTTTTTTCATCTGGCTAATAAGATTTTCCAAGTCACCAAAGCCAGAGGGGTTTGGGAAAGAAAGCCTCCTTTGTTAAACAAAGCAAGTTCGACAGGACTTTCTGCCTTTGAATTTAGGGAGACCGTCCCAATTAAAGTGTGAAATGATTGTGAATATTGAGGGATCTCAGCGCAAAAGGCAGCCTCTGACCCTGATGAGCATGGACTAGGAATATTAGTTTTAGTGCAAATCCCTTCTTTGAAAGATCCGGAGGCTAGGACTTTGTTCCAAAGAATTTAGAGAAATATCACAGAGTCAAAGGCAGCAATAGACTCTCTATAGAGTCTAAGAATTTTAAATATGTTTGTTTTTTCAGCCATCACGCTACAGATGCCATTTTTATAGAAACTCGGGAAGTAGTCAGCATTGGCAGTTGAAATAAATGCTGTGAAATTGACTCTCAAACTCCCTAGTGAGGTATTATATCAGGTCATAGTTCACACCTCTAAGCCAAGGTAAGGACCTTGGGATATTATTTTCACTTAGAATAATGTTTTCTGTACATTTATAGTAAGCTTGATTTCCTGCAAATATCTCCCTAATTTAAGACTTTGTTATATTGTGTTGTGCATAGATAGCAAACACAATAGGAAATAGCCTTCATTGATTCTTCATTCCAAGGCCTTTCAATGAAGGGCAGTAAGGGAGAAAGAGTAGTAAGTGATCAACTGCCTAACTCCAAAAACATTTTGAACGAATGTGAGATTTGAATATGAGTGTGTCTGATTTCTTGATAATCTGTGGAGCCTGAGAGAAAGCAGAAGTGAGAGGAGGAACATGACTGTCTAAGGTGGATAGCCACCGCTTCATCTCCAGCAGAGGGCTGCCAGGTGGCAAAGCTGGCCCATGGTGCAAGCTATTCTGATTTTTTCAAAAGAAGCTAGAAATCCAGATTTATACGTGAAACCTCCCAAAAGAACATAGTGGCATCTAATTTTAAAAATGTGAAAATTTGCATTTGGCAAATGAGTTTCTGACATCTCCTAGGGAGGAGTAAGGATCTGGCTACCAAAAGTAGTGATGTGTCTGCACGTAAAGGTCTCACATGGAACCGAAAGACACCTCTTATTGAAACCATGGGATCACAAGATCAAAGGGCAATGGTTCTAGAGCAGTAGTTCTCAGAGAGGGGTCAAAGAATTAGCCCCATTAGGACATCACCTGGGACCTAATAAAAGTACAAATTCTTGGGCCTTATCCCAGTCCTAGCATATCTGAAAATTTAGGAGTAGAGCCCAGGATCCTGTGTTTTAACAAGGCTGCCAGTGAATTCAATACAACTAAAGTTCAAGAACCACTGTTCTAGGTCATATTTTCTTTAGCTTCAGGATTCATTTTGTTGTTATTGTTGCTGTTTTTCAGATGTTTTAAGGGGAGTAAATATTTATTCCCATTTTATTTGATCTATTACTAAGTAAGGTACAAACCAGAGCTTGCTTCCGTGGAGCTGGGGAGCCCCATGCTTTCAGCTTCTTTTTTGTCTGTTCTCTCCTGAGGCTCCAACACCCACCCAAACTCAAGTGGTTCCATAGAGCAGCTGCCAACCATTTGTCAACCCCCCTCAGCTTTCTCTCTGGAAAGGAGGAGAAACACTAAACTGATAACCTCTTATCTCAGAGGGAACATTTGCTAAGAACAGGATCTTATAATTTGTCAGCTTAGAAAAGTGTAGTCAAAGATTTGGAAGACAGTACTAAAGAGGACCCAATAAAAGTGTAACTTGAAAGCTCATCATGAAATGGGCACGGGTCTCTCTGCATAGCAAAGCTATTGTAATACCCCAATAAGAAAATGCCACTTGGGATGAAGAACTAAGGAGCCAGAAGCACGTACTTGCTCCTATCCCGCTTCAGCTAGGGCTTCTCTGTTAAAATCAGGGACATCATTGGGAAAGTCTTCTTGGAACACAACCTCAGATGAACGGACTGTATCACACCTCCTTCTTCTGCTTTTCATACATTCCTTGTTTGGGGAAAATGTGATGATTGGTATTTTGATGTAAAGTTTTGTTGGATGCTGGGCTTGTTGGGAAAGTGCATGTGAGCAAGAGCTGATTAATTTCTTCAGTACATGATTTTATCACCTAGTCTGCTCAGAGCCTCAAATGCATGCCCTCTTCAGAGTATACCATCTCTTTTTTTTTTTTTTTAAGATTTTATTTATTTATTTGACAGAGAGAGATCACAAGTAGGCAGAGAGGCAGACAGAGAGAGAGAGGAGGAAGCAGGCTCCCTGCAGAGCAGAGAGCCCGATGCGGGACTCGATCCCAGGACCCCGAGATCATGACCTGAGCCGAAGGCAGCGGCTTAACCCACTGAGCCACCCAGGTGCCCCAAGTGTATACCATCTCTTAATAAATGTTTCTGGAATAAATGAATCAATGACCCATCACAATGGACTGATTCTCCCATGAGCTTGTTGATGGGCAAGAAGTAGATGGGGTCTTGAGGTCTTGCTCTAGCTCCTTTATTAAGACTTGTTCTGATTCAGAATTGACAACTTTTGGAAGCAAAATGCATCTCCACTTTGGAAAGTGGAAATTCAGGGAATACAGAGGAGGGTGAGAGCTGGCAGTTATTCTCTAACTGAGATCATGTGTCTTCCATCTCCAGTGCCAACTCCAAACTGTCTGCCTGCAGCCACATGTAGAAAATCCATCTCAGACAGGCACACCGAAGATGATGATTGAGTAAATTTAGGATGAGTCCTGAGAAACTTTATTACTTTTTAAATCCTCATAAGTGATTCTGGTGCTCAGAGGTAAGAATCACAGCTATAAGCACATGTCCAGATTCTGGAGGAAGATGTGCTGAAATGAATTAGTGATGTCTGCCTGGAGTGTCAGAAGGCAAAGCAGAAGTATATGTCCTCCCTTTTCTGACCTTGTTTTACAGACTTCTCATTTTCTTATAAGACACAACCTTTCAAGCCTTTATTATTGTTGACCTATCAGAAAGGATCAGAGGATAGAGGAAGAAACGACCCAAAAGAAAAGTGTGCTAACAGGGAAGAAAACCCATAAAAACAAAAGTTCCCTGATCTTTGCATTTCTTGAAGACTTACGCTTCTCTCCCAAGTAAAGCTGTTGAACCACCAAAAACTAACCTCATATATGTAAGCTAAGGAATCTATCAGAGAGTCTATCAAAGTCTATTGGTTGGACCCAACTGTTGAAAATAAAACAACTTATAGCATCAAACATATGGCATCAAAATCAGGACCAAATTTATAACATCAAAATTAGGAGAGCCCCAAATCAAAGAGAAGCTTATCTAAGAAAAACATGATATCAATAAGATTTCATAGACACAAACACATGCACATATACACATATATGTATATGTGTGAGTATATACATATATATGTACATATATATATTGTGTACATATATGTTTTTTCAATTCCTAGAGTCATATGTCTACCATGTCAGAATCAGAAAAATAATTACTGATGTAAAACAAGTCTGAAGCCATATTGGGGGCATCTAGGCTAACCCCCAAACTTACAAACAAACCAAGGTCCAATCTGATTGATAAGTATCCTATCGACTTCCAAATTTTCCCCTCAGAAATTCTCATTTTCCCTATTCCCTTACTCATAGAGACCTTGACTCTTAACTCTCTACTTTCTCGGGGCACCTGGGTGGCTCAGTGGGTTAAAGCCTCTGTCTTCAGCTCAGGTCGTGATCCCAGGGTACTGGGATGGAGCGCTGCATGGGGCTCTCCGCTGGGGAGGGAGCCTGCTTCCCTTCCTCTCTCTCTGCCTGCCTCTCTACCTACGTGTGATCTCTGTCTGTCAAATAAATAAATAAAAATCCTGTTTTAAAAAAAAAAAAAAACTCTCTACTTTCTCTGTGCCCGTCACTCTCTCCTTACATTCATTTCTGTCACTATCCAGTTTACCTTCCATGGTCCAATACTCTACTCACTCCCTTGTCAATATCATCAGCTTCCCTTTGCCTTAAACCGTACTTTGAACCCCTTTCAAAACTCCAACCCAAGATCTTTTTAGCTGTCCATGTTCTCCTATCCGGGCTGACATATTTAGTTAGATAAAATAACACAACACAATATGAACTCATATTCTCATTTCACTGGCCTCTGGCCTCTGTCCCCTAAACTCCAAAAAAAATATTTTCATTGAAGTTGTCAATGACACATTTGCTGCCAAAAGCAGACTACTTTTCAGATTTAAGTATATTTCTCAGCCTCATCTGCCCTCATGGATCACATCTTTCTTACTGAAATCTTCTTCCCCTTGGCCTCAGTGGAATTTATTCCTTTACTTCTCTGACCACTCCTTGTCAGTCTCTTTAATGGGATTTTCTTTCTCTTCTTGGTCCCTAATAGTGTCCTTAAGTGTTCTAATTTGAGGCCTGTTATCCTTTCACTTTCTACCTTCACCCATGTTCATGGATTGGTACAACCCATATCAGTGCTTCTCAGCTAGGAGCAATTTTGTCCCATGGGGACATTTGCCAATATCTGGTAACATATCCCATTCAGTAAGTTGAGGCCAAGGATATTGGTAAATATCCTGCAGTGTATAAATTGCTCCTCATTGCAAAGAATTACCTGGACCCAAATGTCAGTGGTGTCCAAGTTGTAAAACCCTAGTGTATATGATGATAAATCACAAATTTGTTTCTATGGGGGGTGCTTCTGAGAATCAGAGTCGTATATCTAACTGCCTACTAGGCCTTTCTACTTGATATTCCACTGGCATTTCAAACCCAGAAATCCAACCCAATTGTGTTTTCTTTCTTGAAAACCTTGCCTCCTAGGTTCATTTTTTAAAGTAAATAGCACCACCATTTGCTCACATCAGCACCCAAAGAGCCATCTTTGATTCATCCTTTCCCACAACATTGAAACCTTATCTTTAATAAAATTGTGAAATATACCTCTTGAACATTTCTTGAATCATCTATCATACTTCATTTTTTGACTTCTACTTTTCCAGTCTTCTTGCCATTCCTGTCCTAGGTCTCCCTCCTATAACAGACACACCAGAAATAAGTCTTTATTTTAGTTTTAGTTGTACTAAAATTAAATACAGTACAACTGTAATGTCCCATGCTTCTACTGGCCACACAGCCCTCACATATTCTATTCTCTTTGTCTGCAATGCCTATGATCCTTTTCCCCATGGACACATACCTACACATGTACATACCCTTCACCTGATGAATTTGTTCAGGTTTTGGTGTAGATGTCATTTCCCCCAGGAAGCTTTCTATAATATTTAGAGCCTGGGCACCTCTCCAGTGCTCTTCCCTAGCATCCCATCTTTCCCAAACACTGCGGGGATAGCTCATCTACTAGACTGGAATTTCCATTTTCTCTTTGTAACACTGAGGCTTACCACATTTCTTGCACCTAGCAAGCACCTGATACATGTCTGTATGTAAATGATAAACAGATGATCCATTGCTCACTAGTTAGTACTGAATTTAGGAATTCATGAATGTTTTTTCTCAAACAAAATTTAATAAAAACCTGGCCACCATGAAAATTTTTGTATTAAAGCAATTTAAATCAAGACAAAGGAAATTAGGAACCATATCACACTAACTTTATGTATTTATTTATAGTATGTAATATCCAAAGATTTTGTGAAGAATGGAGTTTACACATGAATTGAATAAATCCAACAGAGCTTTCATTTCAATCCTTTCATAACAAGTCATTCCCAATTTTGTGTAGAGCATATGTGCACTATCTGAACTTCTGCGAACTGTTGGATGATAAAAAGTTAACTCTACACATTTCTCTGATCTTTTAGCTCAAATAAGCACACACACTGTTTACCAGCACCTGAATTTTATCCTCATTTTTTAAACGTTCAACACTGCTTACACTTGGCCTTCCAAAAAGGATCATTCTAAAGCCATCCCAGTTGGGCTTTCTTTGCAACTGTGCTTAAGTGTTATATTTACACGCAAGTGCTAAGCCTAAGTAACTTTTACAGATGAAAGAAAGTAGAAGATGAAGAGTTAACATGAATCCCCTGTGCTGCAACCATAGTCTTTGGATCACAGATATTGCAACATCCTCACCACACAAAAGAAGAGATTACTGAAGAGTTTCATTCTCCTCCTGTATTAGGTTATACTCTGAAAAACAAATCTACCTCCAGATGTGGAGGACAGAGGGAGTAGAGGAAATGAGAATCTCCATGGTTTGGGCGCCTCAGTGGATTTTAGTTTAATTTTCTTATCATATAGATATGTGAACTTAGATCTCAGTCATTATTTGAAATTTTGTGGAATGAAAATTCCTTTACTATAAACATGAACTTCCTGAGACATAAGAGCAAGTAAAACACTTTTTCTTACATCTTTACATAGTGAATCAGCAGAACATCAAATTATTTCTCTTCTTGGGCTTAATACATTTCTCAGTCCTGGACCATTTGGTGGAGCTTCTTCTACCCGGCCTGCTATCAAACTATAACATGCTCTGTGCTACATTAGAAACTAATATTAAAAAGGAAGCTGTGGAATTCAGTTGGTATGTACCTTCATTCTCTTTCCTTCTTCAGAAAATGTCCCAAAATGTTACATCTCCTTAGTCTTCCAGTGCAAGGGAAAAATCAGGGAAGAGGAATAGTCTTCATTAATGGGTCCCTCATATGGCATTCTTGTAGGTTATCTGTAAGCCATTTCAAAACTGAAAAAAAAAATTACTCATTTGTAGAACTTAAGCCATACTGTAGGTCAGGCTCTATACAAAGCTTAGGGTACCTACATAAATATAAGAATTCAAAGTCTAGAAGAGAAAGTAGGCATGTAAAAATTAATTTCAATATAATATAACAAACACTGTATTAAGAGTCAACATTTGTGGAGGCCTTATCACCTACCAAATGCTATTCTAAATGCATGGAATGGATAAACCCATTCATTCTCTGTAATGGCCCTATGATGTAGATTGATTCTACTGTTATGCTCCCCTGACTCCCTTTATAAGTACAATGGACTTTTGATGTGTCATCTCTGCAAGGCTACAGTCCTCAGTTATCCAGTTAAACACTAATCTAGGCAGGTGCCATGGTGATATTCTGCAGATATGATTAAAGCCCTTAATCAGTTGACAGAACATATATTATCCTAGATAAACTTGGTGGACCAGCTTCCTTCAGTTTGAGAGGCCTTAAGAGCAGAGCTGAGGCTTCCCTGATGAAGAAGAAATTCTAACTTTGGACAACAGCTTTATCTGATACCCCAGAGTTTCAGCCTGCCCTTCCTGATGGACTTGCCTGATGGATTTTAGACTTGGGTAACCAGCTCTCGCAACCCCATAAACCAATTCCTTGCAATAAATCTCTTAATATGTATCTCATACTGGCTCTGCTTTTCTGGTTGAACCCCGGCTGATACAATAAGAGAGTAAACAAAGCCAGGGAGGTTAAGTAACTTGCCCAAGGTCATAGGGTCGATGCATAGGGGAGGAAGATCAAAACTCAGGGAGTTTGAGTGCAAAGCCCCTGCGCTGAACAACTATATTCACCTATCTGTTAGAAATTCCAGTTCAAGAGAGGTTCAAAGGAAGCAATCTTTAATTCTGATTGAAAGGATTGGTGGCAAAGTAGGAAGCCCTCTCATGGGAAGACTTAAGGTAGAGAAAATGCTTGGACTGGCTTTTGAGGGATAAGCTGAACTTCAGTAGTGACTACTGTGTGAAGGGCACACCAGTGCAGAAGCTACACTAGGGCATAAAAACAGACACACGTACATAAATAGGGCAATTCTTGTCACCACTGAGAATGTTTCCCTCCAGTTTCTCATCTGTGAGAAGCTGGATTAGATGACCTCTAAAGGTTGTTGTGAAGAATAAAAAGACAGGATGTGTAAAGCATTTTGCAAGCTTCCTGGCACATTAGATTTCCTATCAAAATCACTTCCCTCTCTCCACACCAACTCCTCTCTCTCGCCCAGTCTCCTCAAAGTGCTGTATGCCTGATCCTGATGACAAATTAGCACTCAGGAGAGACACTCCATTCTATTCAACCCCTTTTCCTGTGGAGTGGAACAGAGTATACCCACAAGTGCCAGGAACAATGAAAAGAACAGGCACCATCTCTAACTTCAAATTGTTTACAGTGGTCAGAATGGCATGATTTTAAGTGGGCTATGATACAAGTGGGATATGAAGAGGAAAACGGTGTGGCAAAGAGCAAATAGGAAGGGTTTAAGCAAACTACTCAAATTGTGATTGGCAGGGAAGACTTCCTGGAAGAAGGGTCATCTCAGCTGGAACCTGAAAGATGAGTAGGAATCACCTAAATGACTCACGTTCAAGTTAGTCAACACAGTCTTGATATAAGAGCAGGTCTAAATGACCCTTGCCATTTTTTACTGTTAAAAGATGGATGGTGTAAAGAATTCCTAAAGTACCCCTTACCTGTGCGCCCCTCAAAGAGTGTCTGTGGACTTGACAAGTTAGTGTGACTGACCTTCTGGCGGAGGTTCTACCTATACTCAGGCAATGAGAAGGAGCCATGTATGGAATTTCTACCTTGTACAAACCAAAAGTCCAAATAAATATGCCTGAACTCAAGTTCATTTCACATTTGCCTTTGCTTCTCCTGAAGCTTAGAATATTTACTCACTTGGTATTTCAACCAGACTCTGGTTTCTGCCTAGTTGGCTAGCGTCCAGTGATAATTTGATGCCATGTGGTGTGACAACAATAATTTAGCTTCTGTAGTAAAATGGAAGGTAATAATTAGAGTGGGTGGGGAAAGTGCAGTGATTCTCCTGTGGAATTATAGAAGCTTTGCTAGCCACATGGATCAATTTTCATTTTGAGTTTTTCTTCCTTTACAGGCCTTCTATTTTTTTCTTGTTATGCAAAAACATTTAATGAGGAAACTCACATTATTTATATGTTCTATGAACTAGAGTTGTACCAGATATTTACCTGAACTCCATTTATGTGTGGTATCTTAGGACAAGATCATATGTAAACAGTACTGATAGGACTAAATACACCAACCCTTCAGAGAAAAGAGCAGAGGAAGGTCATAATCAGATACCTAAGTTTCATTTAAAAATGGGGCTCAGGCCTCAGGAAGAGCTATAGCAAATGCTTTAGAAAAAGGACTTCAAGGATTTTAACTTAGCAAACTGAGCCTTACCTGAGTAAATATGCTTGTGCCCCACTCCATGCACACAGAGGAAGGGGCTAACATTTCCCAGGGTGTTGCTGAGGGAGCCTTAGACTCAGTTCTCTCACTTGGACAGTTGAAAGTTGGTATGGGGACACTCCTTGAAAGTCCTAGGAGTTTGTGACATTGCATCAGATTGGGTGAACATGTAAACACAATGACCTTAAGTTACTTGTCTAAAGGAGCCATTATTCCCTGGTGAAGTCCAGTCACCTCTGGGGCCAGTATTAGTAGGACCAGAGAGAATAGGGACTGGGTAGAGCTACACATAAGGAAGCATCAAGCAAGGAAAAGCAAGGACCAGCACTGGCTAGTGAGGAAGAAATCACAGCTGAAGATAATGGGAGGAGAACTTCATTCATCTGCAATGAAGGGGCCCAGAACCTGCATGCCAAGTGCCCTTGCCTTTGTTTGGGGCTGAGGGAACACAGAGAACATCTGGGTCTACCATTACAACAGAGACAGATGAGGCTCCTTCAGGCAGGAACAAGAGCCTGAGTGTCAAGGCTCCGAGGAGGTGTTTGCTCTCCTTTGTCAGAGATCATGCTGTCTCCCTTGAGCCTGAACTACTGCAGGATAAAATCCATCTAGTGATGGGAGAGGCATTTCCTGGTAAGGCTACATCCCTGCTCTGATCATATCTTGCCACAGAAGCAAGGCCTAAGAAACTATGAGGAGGAGTCCGCTTCTAAGAAAAGAAGGAGAGAGAGAGAGAAAGACAAAGATAAAGAAACAGAGAAGCAGAGAGATTGAGAGATCCTCTTCTATTTGGATAAACCAGAATCACTAGAAATGGACAGTCTTGTCTGAAGTTCTGAATCTCAGTACCTCTCCTATTCCTGCCTTAACCAGGTCTTTTCTTGTTCCAAAGGACAAAGTAAGGCTCTCATGACATCTTTGGTGACAGGATGTAGGGCAATCAAGCTAGAAAATATATAAAAGCAATAGATTTAGAGCTGGGTCTAAATAGTAGTAGAAACATGGACAGAGTAGTAGAAACATGGACAATTGGAAATCAGGCCTTCTAGAAAAGTAGAACACATTTAAGGGGTCACTAGCTCCAGCAAACTGGTTCTCCAGCTGTCTTTTTTTATAACTGACAGTTATGGCTGCCCTATGCCTTTCTGTTCCAGCTTGCAACTATTTGATGATCAGTCCATCCGAACTAATTTCTGCTCACCTCAGGGCTTCTCTTTATTATCTTCTCTATCACTTGTCCCACAACTGTCTTCTAGAGTCTATCATGTAAGCTCCCTTAAAGTTGGGATCTGTACACTCAGGTTTAGAGCCACTGGTAGCTAATCCTGCCATTCAGCTGTGGCCACCCCTACTGTAATGAAATTCTTGAGGTTCTTGCTTTGTCTGCAGGAGACCATGGGCATGTCAGACACTTAGAGTGGCATAGCCCTTCTGTTACAAAGACAGTATAACATACGGGAATATAGAGGCCATAGAAAACAAGTAGATAGATGCAACATGATGAAGAAACCTGTATTTTTCTACAATGCACATGTGCACACACATACATACACACACGTGATAATAGAAGGTGGTATTCCAAGGGATCCTCGTGTGGTTAGAACATCTGTGGATATCACAGACAGGAGAAATTTTTTGGTGCTTCCAACGACAGGAGAAAAGAGAAAGGAGGAGAAATAGGAGAGGTGAATAATATTACCAACTTTACAAAATATTTAATGTGAGTAGAATTTTGTGAAACCAGTGATAGGACAGGGTTCACATCTGGGTTGATGAAAAGTAGCAAAATAGTAAGTATAGTTGCCGAAAGGACAGAAAGGAAGTATTTTGAAGAAAACAGTGTTTAACACCCAGTGCTCCCTGCAATACGTGCCCTCCTTAATATGCAAACAATGAATCATGGAACACACATAAAAAACTAATGAAGTGCTATATGGCGACTAACATAATAAAAAATACACTAAATAAAAAAAGTTTTATTTCACAATTTGAGAAAGTAAAAGGCAGGAATTTTGTAAACTACATACTGACTACTCAATTCCTTTAATCCCCTGGGAAATACTTTATACTCCTTGTCATAGGTAATTCAGTAATTCTCTTAATCCCATAAATCTCTTAATTTACAGAAGAAGAAACTTGGGCTCAGAGCAGTTATGAAACTTGCACGAGGGGGAGTGCCTGAGTGGTTCAGTAGGTTAAGCATCTGACTCTTGACTTCAGCTCAAGTCAAGATCCCAGGTGTAGGAGATTGAGTCCTGTGTTGGGCTCTGCACTGGTGAGCATGGAGCCTGCTTGAGCCTTTCTCTCCCTCCCTCTCTCTGTCTCCTGCTCTACTCTCTCTCAAAAAAATTAAAAAATAAAAATAATTTTGAAAAGCTTGCATGAGGTCACACAACTAGTAAGTGTCCTTGGTATGTCTTCATTTGTGGCAAAATTCTTTCGTGTGACTACTCACTCTGACATTATTTTATTTTATATTTGATTTTGACTTTTGTTTTTAATAATGGGAAATTTACTTTGAGTGAAATACAGAAATACCAAGTGAACACTTCCAACGAGATTTGAGTAACGTGTAAACCATTGTATCTACCACCACAGCCAAGATACAGAACATTTCTAGCAACTCAGAAAGTTCCCTCGTGGCCTTGCCAGGCAATCCTCACTTCCCACTGTGACCACAGTTGTGAACATCTATCATGTTAGTTTTACCTATGCTTGACCTTAACATAAATGAACTTGTACACTACGGATTCTTGTGTGCCTGGCTTCCCTCAGTCTATAGCATGTAAGTTTTATCTGTGAGGCATGTGTCAGGAGTTCATCCCTCTCAATTGCCCAGTCATATTCCATTCTCTGAACATACCACAGCTGTGTATTCACTTTCTCATGAAGACACATTCCGGTTATTTCTAATCTGGGTCCTTTATGATTAAAGGGTACATAAAAGTGTCTTGAAGACATATATTTTCACTTCTCCTGGGTAAATATTTTAGAGTGAAAATTTTTTTAATGTAGGTGTATGTTTAACCTTACAAGAAGAGCCAAACAATTTTCCAAAGTGGTTGTACCATTTCACACTCTCAACAATTGTAGTCAGTATTCTTAATTTGAGCTGCTGTGGTAGATGTAAAGTAAAGCCTCATTATGGCTTTAATTTGTATTTCTGAGACTAATGATATTGAGCAAATTTCATGTGCTTAGTGGCTATTCTTACACCTTCTTTTGTGGCTTGCTCAATTATTTTGTCCATCTATAATTGAGATATTTGTCTTTTGTTATTTTCCTTATAAATTCTGGATTTAAGACTGTTGTCAGCTATTGTGTGTGTGTGTATATATATATAGAAAGAGAGAGAGAGATATATAAATATAGATAAAGGTGAATATTTTGTCTGTGACTTGTTTATTCATCTTCTTAATTCTGTATTTTACAGAGCAGAAATGTTTAATTTTCATGAAGTCCAGTTTATCATATTTTTAAATATTTACTGCATTTCAAGTCCTCTTAAATATATCTTTGCCATCCTTAAGGTCACTGAATTATTCTCCTATAGTTTCTTCCAGAGGCTTTGTAATTCTAGCTTTTATATATATGTCTCTGATCCATCTTGAATGAAATTTTAGGTGAGGCATGAGCTTTGTGTCATGTTCATTTTTCCCTCTACATTTAACCAGTTGTTCCAATACCACTGTTGTAAAAACTTTCCTTACCACATAGAAATTACCTAGTGCCTTGTCACAAATGATTTGAAATGTACAGTTCTATTTCTGGATTCTCTCTTATACCATTGACCCATCTGTCTATCCTTAGGTCATCAGCATACTATCTTAGTATTCTCATCTTATATTAAGTGTGAAGTCAAAAATCAGGTAGAATGAATCCTCTAATTCTGCCATTGTTTAGCAAAATATTCTAGGTCCTTTGCCTTTCCATATAAATTCTAGAAGTAACTTGTTAACTTCCCCCCCCACCCCCACAAAAGTGTTGAGATTTGGATTGCTAATGCATTAAATCTATACATCAGTTGGGGGAAATTGACTTTTTTTTTTTTAAGATTTTATTTATTTATTTGACAGAGACACTGCGAGAGAGGGAACACAAGCAGGGGGAGTGGGAGACAGAGAGGGAGAAGTAGGCTCCCTGCTGAGCAGAGAGCCCAATGTGGGGCTCAATCCCAGGACCCTGGCATCATGACTTGAACCAAAGGCAGACACTTAACTGAGCCACTTAGGTGCCCCTAGGGGGAAAATGACATCTTAACAAGTTTCCCAGTACAAGGATATTATAAGTCACTCCATTATCTAGTTCTTATTTAATTTCTCTTAGGAATGTTTTATAATTTTCTGCAGATAGTTCTTAAAAGTCTTTTGTTAAACTTGTTCTAAGCATTTTGTATTTTTCATGATATTTTAAGTTGAATTCTTTAAGTTTCATTTTCAAAATGTTTGCTTCTATTATACAGATAAATAGCTGATTTTTATATATTGGCCTTGATTTTGAATATTTCTTAAGAGTATTCCATGTGAAAAATCATTCAATCCCTGGATAAAGTCAATTTACAATTTCTTTTGCAATTAAAGTGTTTTTAACTCTTTGTATTGCTTTTTTGCACTGAGAGTACTTCAGTAAAATGTTAAGTAGAAGTAATGAGAGTAAATATTCATACTTTGTTTCTGAAGATAAGAAGAAAATGTTCAATATTCATCTTTATGTATGATGTAAGGAAATCTGTATAAATCCAAATTTACAAGGGTATTCTTTAAGGGAGAAAAAAAAAAGAACAAATAAAACTTCTGAAAGCCCACCCTCATGATAAGAAAAAAAGAAAGGGAACATCAAAACTTCAAATTACCTGTAAATAGAAACACAAACACCAATCTCTATAAGCTATTTTTAACATTCCCACTGTGAGCCTCACTGGAGAGCAAGGGCTGTTTGGGAAAAACTGTGCAGAAAAAAATAGAAGAAGAGATGTTGGGAAGCCCAGAACTGGCATAAAATCACTGACAGAAGAGAAAGCACACCCTAAGGGTGTTAAGATTGAACAGGAATCCTGATGGATAAGTACAGATTACAGGCAAAGAGCCTTATAAATCTCAAGGAAGCAGTTCTCCAAAGGCAATACTTCAGAACAGAAAATGGTAAAACGGAAACTATTGTGGCTCTTTGGAAACTTGTGGTGAAAGAAAAAAAGAGGTAAGAGAGGCATATTTAGGACTCTGTAAAACAAAATGATACTGAAATATCCAAGGACATGGGACTATTCCATTTTTCCACCCAGCGAGTCATTAGGTAAATAAACCATATTTTCCTATTCTGATAAAAGAGAGAATCTTGAACTAGCAATCACATAAATCACTCCATACCCACAGACCTGGCCTGAAAATGTACAAATACAAGCAATATTCATCTATACATAATAAACATAAAAAGAAAATAGAAAAATAGAATGAAAACTGAGAACAAAATGTAATAAAAATGAGAATCAAAAATTTCCAGCTGGTGAACCATGCCTCCCTCCAAGAAAAGTAGTAATAAAGTAGGAGAAAACCGTAACACAACACTTCAAACTGCATTAAATACTTTCCAACGGGCACTTGAGAATATGAAAAAAAAATTCTACCTTCAACTGAAAATGTAAAAACCAAGCAAATAAGTAAAAGCATCAAGAAAGGAAATGAGATTTAATTAAAATCATGAAATACATAGAAGATAAAAACAAAATGTCAAATAATAAAGAAAAAATTATAAACTGTCTGAGGAAGAATGGATTTTGTTGAAAACTACAAGAGACATTGAAACATAACCAAGAATGAACACAAAATAGGGAATTTAAAAAGGTTCGGAGAGAAAGCATCTGTAGTAGAAGAGAAAAAGCATCCAATTTTTGTATAATTCAAGACATCAAAGAGGGAAAACAAAACAATGGAAAAAAGTAATATTTAAAAGTATAATACAGGAAAATATTACAGAAAGAAAAGAATACATTAGAAAAACCTATCATGTACCCTGAAAACTTGGCTCACAAAGTAAAATTCCTAGTTTCATCCTAGTAAAGCCATTAGATCTTAAATACAATAATAATAATAATAACAATAATAATAATCATTATAAACCCTCAAAGATTCCCTCTCATAAAAAATACAAAAATAAGGAAAACAGTGACAATACAAAAAAAAAAAATCAAGAATTAGGAATTTTATATCCAGTCAAGGGATATTAACTATCAATCTGAATAAACAGTTTTAAATATACTGGTGAACTTGATGAATTCTGCAATTGTGAGCCTTTCTGAAACAATACACTAGAGAATGAACTTCATCTAGCAAAGAGATTGTAGAAGATGACTTAAAAAATTAATGTGAGCATTTAATAGAACTAGTAATAGATCCAAAACTAAAGATACAAGTGAGAGAATGATATATGTTGTATATTATGTGTTACATGCTCTAACAATATGTATCAATAAATGAATGATCTTTAAACACTTGAGAGAAAAAGATTACAACATGATTCACAAAACATGATCTATGTGATGTACACACATGAATCATTTAAACAAAGTTTTTGAGAAAGTCTAAAAATGAAGAGATAAGCTTCCCCCACTGCCACCTATCACTAAAGCTGAAACTGCCACATCTCTCACAATGGGGGGTGAGAGGGTAAGTGCTGCAGCCCAACCGTTGATGGTCTACCTCACCAATGTCTGGAGGGAGAAAGAAGGGGTAACAAAATAAAACGGGCATTTTTTTTCAGGGTAACTCAGAGTAAGCACACTGCACCCTGTCTCATACAAGGAATGCAGCTCTAGAAACCCGAACTAGCAGTGAGTTTAACAGATTTTTTTCCTTTAGTATCCCACAATCTCAACACAATCTCAAATTTAAAAGTGGTACCAAGGAGGTGGGTATGTGGCACACATTGAAAAAACTCAAGGAGAAGCCTTCTGGTTCTGCTTTGAGAAGTGAAAAGGGAACTTCTAACACATAGAGAATATGGAAGAAAACTGTTTTTCTTTCAAGGTCTTTCCCGCCCCCTCCCCCCAGCCTTTCAGAGTCTAGTCATCCTACAGTAATGGTGGCAACAACAGCAATAGCCCTGGAGTCCCATGGACCCTACATCTCTGAAGGAGAGTAAGTTTCCTCTATGATCAGATAAGTTAGATTCCAAGAGGATCAGGCAAATCCATGGGTATTTTCTCCCTATGTCTTCCTGCTTCTTGGCCCTGGGTAGGAGTGTGATCGAAAGAAGTGGATATAAGCCATGAAACTAAAATCTCAGCTTTTTGTTTGGAAGACCGAAAGAGGGAGCCTCAGGAAAATAGAAAGTACCAGGGGATAGTGGAGAAGGAGGACGGGCATCACTCCAGAACTGTACGCACCTCTGTGGATCTGCTATTAAAGAGCATACCATATGTTGAATACCAAAGTAAGGGATATGTCAGAACATAAGTTCCAAACTAATAATGAGTGGTGCACATGAGGGATAGTGATGACTCTAAAGCCACAATCTATAGAAGTCTGGTTATAAAATGCAGTCTGAACTACACAAACTTGATTGACTGAAAAAAAGAATTTTCCATAAAATTAAAATAAAGCCCAGAACCTCATTAACATAATATTAAAGATATGCAGGATATAATCTAAAATTACTCATCATAAGATAATCAGGAAAATCTCAACTTATATGGTAAAAGACATCAAAAGACAACAATACTGGGGTGCCTGGGTGGCTCAGTGGGTTAAGCCTCTGCCTTCGGCTCAGGTCATGATCTCAGGGTCCTGGGATCAAGCCCCACGGTGGTCTCTCTGCTCTGCAGGGAGCATGCTTCCACCTCTCTCTCTGCCTGCCTCTCTGCCTACTTGGGATCTCTGTCTGTCAAATAAATAAATAAAATCTTTTTTAAAAAAAGAGAGAGAGAGACAAAAACACTGAAGAGGACACAGATGTTGATATTATGTAGCAAGGACTTTAAATGAGCTTTTATAGAAATGTTCAAAGAAGTTACAAAATAAATGGAAAGATTAAAAAGTTCCAGCAAAGACACAGAAGATACAAATAAGAACCAAAACAAATACTAACAAAAAATACAATAATGAAAATTAAAAACTTATTGGATGGAATGGAGATGATAGAAGAAAAGTAATAAACTTGAAGATAGATCAATAGAAATTATCCAATCTGAATAACATAGAGAACTAAAGAATGGGGGTGGTGGTGGGAATGAACAGTCAGAAGGAGCTTTGGGAAAACACCAAAACTCTTAACATTTGTTGTACTAGAGTTCCAGAAGGAGAAGAGAAAGAACACAGTACAGGAAAATAAAAGAAATAATGACTAAAAACTTTCCCAGTTTTTTGAAAGATGTAAACACAAATGAATGAACCCTAAATAGGATAAACCACACACATATAATAAAATAATAATAATAATGCTCACACGTATCATAACCACATCAATTAAAATTAAGGAAAAAGAATATGTCTTGAAAATAGCTAAAGAAAAATAATGTATTACTTATAGGACAATAATTTGAAAGACTATGATTTCTCATAAGAAACAATAGAGTACAAAAAGATTTGGAATAATATTTTTAGTGTTTAAAGAACAGAAATTCCAACCCAGAATTCTATATCCAGCAAAAATATTCTTCAGAAAAAAAAAATATTCTTCAGAAATTAAGGTGAAATAAAGTGAGGTAGACTGTGAATTCATTACTGGCAGTTTTGTTTTAAAAGAATTACTAAAGAAACATCTTCAGATAAAGGAGAAATTATACCAGAACATTAGTAATAAAGGAAGAGGAACAAAATGGTAAATATATACATAAACATAAGTGACTATTATTTTCTTCTAGGGATTGTTAAAGTAGTTTTGAATGATGACAACAGGAGTTAAAAGTGTCTGATAGAGTTTTCAGTGTATGTAAATATAATACATAAGAAAATTTAAAACGAAATGAAGAGGGTACAGAGAGCCTACATATGGTTGTCAAAATGGCTACATTCCATTTGAAGTAATAAAAATTGATTCTAAGGAGCCTGTGAAAAGTTAAAATATATATTGCATTTTCTATAACAACCACTAGAAAATTATACAAAGAAAAAGAGTAAAAATATTCGTAAGTTTTTAAATGGAGTACTAAAAATATCAAAGTAATTCAGAAAAAAGCAGAAGGTAGCAGAGAAACCAAGGAAAGAAAGAAAGAAAGAAAGAAAGAGAGAGAGAGAACAAACAGAAAGTAAATATTACAGCAGTAGTCACGGATCTAAGTTAATAATTACATTAAATGTGAATGTCAAAACATACCACTTAGGGGCACCTGGCTGGCTCAGTCATTTTAAAGCATGTGACTTTTAACCTTAGGGTTTGTTTTTCCGTTTTTGTTTTTGTTTTCACCTCAGGGTTATAAGTTCAAGTCGGACACTGAGTGTCGAGATTACTTAAAATCTTTAAAAGAAAACATACCACTTAAAAGACAGATTGTCAGAATGACCACATGCTCTTGAGAAACTCATTTCACATATAGTGATATGAGTAGGATAAAAGTTAAATAACCAGTAAAGTTATACTCTGCAAGCACAACCAAAAGAAAACTGGATTGGATCTACAAATGGATCAGACAAAGTGGTCTTTAGAGCAAAAATAATGATAAAAAATAGAGACCTTAGAATTGATAATAGGGCCAATTTACCAAGATGACATAAAATGCTAAATATGTATGTAGCTAGCAACAGAGCATTCAAAGAAAATGAAACAAAAAGGTTAAAGAACTTCAAGAGAACAGAAAAATACACACATTATATAGGAGACTTCAAAACTCCTCTTTCAGTGCTTGATGGAACTAGTGGGCAGAAAATCAGAAGGGTTATAGTAGAAAAACCACCCTCCAACTGGAGCTATTTGATGTTTATAGAACAGTCCCCCAATAACAACAGAATACACATTCTTTTTTTTTTTTTTAAAGATTTTATTTATTTATTTGACAGAGAGAAATCACAAGTACACTGAGAGGCAGGCAGAGAGAGAGAGAAGGAAGCAGGCTCCCTGCTGAGCAGAGAGCCCGATGCGGGACTCGATCCCAGGACCCTGAGATCATGACCCGAGCTGAAGTCAGCGGCTTAACCCACTGAGCCACCCAGGCGCCCACTGGGCCTCTACCAATGTGCGCCCACATTCTTTTTAAGTGCACATGTATCTTTTACCAGGACAGATGATGCTTAACAAGTTCAGTTAAAGAACTGAACTCATAAAAAGTGTATTATATGACTTTAAATGATTTAAACAAGAAATCAATAATGGAAAGATAAAAGGAAAATTTTCAAATACATGGAAATAAACAACACTTCTCAATAATCTGTGGGTCTAAAGAAGAGCACAAGGGAAATCTGAAAATATTTTGAAAGTGAAAAAAAATTAAGATAAACATATCAAAATTTGTGAAATGCAGTTAACCAATGTCTAGAGGAAGATCTATCACCTTGAAAACTCACATCAGAAAACCTAACCAGTAAATGTGGACCACTGTTTGAAACGCTTCCATAAAGTTTCACAGTTCTTTAGTAAAAGAGATAAAAGGAATAAACATTAGTTTATTTGACCCAGATAGTTACCTGCTTACTAAATATTTTCTCATGCTCTCTTATTTTGCCATCATAACAAACCTAGAATGTAAATACTCTCATTTTACAAATGAGACAACTGAGGTTCAGGGTCGTTAACCTCCCCCAAATCACACAAATCCATTGTCAGGACTTTTTAGCTACCCAAAGAAACAATCAATGTGTCAAAGGAGAGACGGGTGAATAGATGAAGCAACAAATACAAAGATGATTGGTAAAGTAATTTTTTAAAAAATCTCATCGAGCCACGATTCAAATGCACTATATGTAAAATCTATGAAAAAAAAAAAATCACAGTCCTCCCTCCATACAGGTGCTTCCAAAACTGAACACATCAATTATTATCTAGAATGCCTGTTAGAGTCATGTATGCCCAGCTTCCTTCTTAGAAGAGCCTAGTTTGATGGCTTTATGGAGGAAAATGGGCCTCTACCAAGCTACACAGTGACATCCATGCCAAGGAAAATTGTGGAGGGGCTATCACATACCATATTGGCAATAAAGATGAAGTGATGTAAGAGGGGGATTTTTGCAGTTCACAACAGTACAAAAATGCATCAAACCTTAGACAGCAGAAATTATGTTACATGATTAATGTAGCAACACCTCGTATGAATGGGAGTGGTGATCACCAGCAATCAACAGATAAACTGTGCTATGTCTGTAAGGGTGTGAATCACTGCCAAGATGGTGAATCAGCTATGGGAAGGGAGAGGTCAGGGCAAGGTCAACTCTTTGGGTTTTATATTTTATTATTTCATTTAACAAATATTTCTGGAACTGTAATAATTTAAATTTTCCTGAGGCATGGATTTGAATCTTTTTTGGTGGTCATACAGAGTGAGCATTACTCTCAGAAGTAACCCAATAAACCATCAAGAATGTGCCCTACTTCACCCTTTACTTACATCATGAATTTTGTGGAAAATACTAGTTTTGTGCCATGATATGATTCCCTCCCCAGAAATTCTATCATCAAAGTTAAAATGTGGTTTACTTACACTATGAGAATATGAGCAAAAATCTCATGAAGTGACATGGAAACAAACACAAAAAAAGATTTGTATTGGTTTCCAAACTATTTATTTCCAAATCACAAATTTCCTTATTTGCTAAGAGTCATGAGTTTAGTCCCTCAGGAATATTGAAGGTCTATAGAATATTACTTCATTATGCTTATTATTATACCTAACATGATACATGTAAATAGATATACATAAACATATTACCTAGAATTTGAAGGAAAATCCGTGATTATTTAGTAAGTATATTTTAAAAAAACTTAATTATTAAAACTGCATTAACTTTACTAGTTTTACTTGATTACCTCCCACTTACCTTTGATTAAAATGGTCCAGCTTCATTCAGTCTGGGAGTGTACTAAGCATTGTGTTCAACAGAGAAAATTTGCTTTGATCTAATAGGAAGGGCTAATACGCAGCATCAAGAGATAATGAGTAACTGCATTACATTATGCTCTCCAGTGAGTGTTCTGACAATGGCAGGGGTCATTCTTCACTCATTTATTAATGATTCAATTTCTGCAATACAGACTATATCCCTGAGATGTTCATTAACTAATCCAACAAGGTGTCATGGATTTAGAGCCGATTCTGTGCTTTCATATACTAGGAGAACAGATTGCATTATGACACCTAGAAATTTGTTAGCGGCACTCTTTAATCTCAGGGCAATAAACACTTTGTATGTATTCCAAAGTTTTTCCTTTTGAGCTGATGAAATACATTGTTAATTAATCGTATCTTTCTTTCCAATGCTTACTCCAGGAAGTCACTATTAATCCAAGAAAATCGTCAGGGAAGAATGCCATTTGCCAAACTGATGAACTTTGGGGATGAAAAGGGTGAGAAGGAGGAGTCATGATATAGATTAAGGACAAAGGAGAAAAAATACCGCTATATTACTACTAGAATATTTAAAATGAAGAAGACTAAAACTACTAATGTTGGCAGCAATGTGAAACAGTTAGAATTCTGATTCATTGATGGTAGAATATAAACTGGTTCTAACACTTTGGAAAACTAGCAATAGAAACTAAACATACATTTATCCTATGTCCAAAAATTCCATTTGTAGGTATGTATAGTAGAGAAATTATCATATATGACTAGTTTAAAAAAAAAAAGACTTGTACATAAATACTCAGAACAATTTTATTCATGGGGCACCTGGGTGGCCCAGTCGATTAAGCAAGGCCTTCAGCTCAAGTCATGTTCCTAAAGGTCCCAGGATAGGGTCCCACATCAGGTTCCTTGCTCAGTGAGGAGTCTTCCCTCTCCCTCTCCTTCTGTCCCTACCCCCCAGTCATGCTCTCATGCTCTCCCACTTGCTCTTGCTCTATCTCAAATAAATAAATAAATAAAATCTTTAAAAAGAAAAAAAAGAACAACTTTGTTCATAATAGCCACATATACAAAATGTGGAAGAACAGACAATTTGCAGTAGTTCACATTGTAGAAGACTACATACCCTACAAAGTTATAAGAAACTACTGACACATGCAACGACAGAGAAGAAATTTCAAATGATTCCATACCGTGGGATTCCATTTACATGAAGTTCAGGGAACTTTCTGGAGTGATGATAATTTTCTAAGTCTTGATCTGGGGTGGTGGTTACATTGTTGTGTACATACATAAAAATTCACCAAGCTGTGCTCTTAATATTAGTACACCTTGTGATTGTTATTCCTCAATAGAAAATAAAATGATAACACAAAATAACATATCATACAACAGAGAGGAGTAGGATGTGTTCAAGGGTTAGAGATTACTCATAGGAAGTTCAAAAATGTAAAAATCTTTTCTTCCTCAAAGTTCCCTTTGTTGCTCACTCCTGTAGCTCTAAGTAGCTGTATATTAAGGAACTGGTACTCCTTTCTTAGAAAAGAGTATCCTGTCCTAACAGAACTAATTTGGGGCCAGTGGAAAGGGATTAGAGAAAGTAAATGAATCAGCCTCTTGAGGTACAAAAGTAGCCCAACCTAGACAACAAAGGAAGAGTATCACTTAGGTCAAGGTCAATGCTCTGATTTTTATTAAGGCGTCCCTGGAGGAATCTCTTCGAGCCGGTCTCAGGGACCTGGTGTGGTAGTTTTTAACCACAAATAGCAGCTGGTAAGAATCTGGGGATTTGAGGTTCCAGTAATCTCCTTTTTTATCAAAAATACAACCAACAGAATTATTCTTCTCAAGGCTTCGTTTGGATTTTTGATTGGGGAGGGGAAGTTCACTGTAAGGAACACACGCTAGCTCAGGCGAAAAGGAAGATTATTGAATGAACGTCAAGGAATCATACAGGATCTAAACAGGAAGTATGACAGGACACCCAAGGAAAGGAGGCAGAAAGCTAATAAAAAATTGAAAACAGAGATGCCTTCTCTGTTCCTTTCTCTCTTTGTCTTGCTTCTTTTTGTATGTCTGAGACTCTTCCCCTACAGAGCTGTCTTGTCTACACACAGGTCTGTTTGCTCAACCCCACCACGCTTCAATGGGTGGCAACATGGTAACATGAGCCCCTGGAGGGAGTTCTCCACATCTGAGCAGTTTCCTCTGCCAATTAGTTATGGACCATGAAACACTTCAAGCTTTCAGGATCTGGTTGTTGGGTTAATTCTCAGGGGCTTCTGTACCAAGATGCTAGATTAAACCCAGGATTAAATTTCATAGAAACATACAAATACTATTAAAGCAAATATCTGCCTATCTACATTTCATAAGTATGACAGACAACAACCTGAACACAAATGTTTACGGCAGCTGTACTCATAACTGCCAAAAACTGGAAGGAACCAAGATATCCTTCAACAGGTGGACAGAAAACAATTGTAGTGCATCATGCCACAAAATAATGTTCAGTGATAAAGAGGATTCTTTAAAAACTGGTGGATCAAGCAACCTTGATTGATGAATCAATCAAGGATGGATGAATCTTGAACACATTTTTTTTTTTCTTCTTAAGTAGGCTCCATGAGTGGAGCCCAACACAGGGCTTGAACTCAGAACCCTGAGACCAAGCCCTGAACTGAGATCATGAGTCAGACGTTTAACTGAGGAGCCACCCGGGTGTCCCTTGAACACATATTATTAAGTGAAAGAAACTAGTCTGAGGAGGCTACATACTGTGTAATTCCATTTACATGACATTTTGGAAAACTGTAGAGTCCGTAAACAGATCAGTGGTTGCCAGGAACTTGGATGGAAGAGAGGGTTGAAGCCAGCCTTGCTCAGCGGGAAGCCTGCTTCTTTCTCTGCCTGCTCTGCCTGCCGCTCCCCTGCTTGTGTTCGCAGTCACGCTCTCTTTCTGACAAATAAATTTTAAAAATCTTAAAAAAAGAAGAAGAAGAAGAAGGCTGAAGCCCAGCTGAAGGTTGAAGGAGTTCTTTAGAATGGTGAAAATATTCTGTCTGTCATTACAATGGTGGCTACATGACTATGAATTTGTCAAAACCTATAGAACTTCACAGCACTAAGAGTGAACCCTCATGTACGCAAATTTAAAAAATCTTTTAGGAGCTCTGAGATCTCAGGAATGGAATACAGACTGTGAAAAAGAAATCTAACTCTATTATAACTGTATGAAGGAATGTCTTTGAAGGGGATGGGTAAGCAACTTTATAAATGAGTGGCGGGGCACCCTGGTGACTCAGTCAACTGAGTGTCCAACACTTGGTTTCAGCTCATGTCATGATCTCATGGTCATGGGATCGAGCCCAGCATAGACTCTGCACTTAGTGTGGAGTCCGCCTGAGAGTCCCTCTCTCCCTCTGTGCCCCTCTCTCACATATAAATAAATAAAATCTTTTTTAAAAAAGACATGAGTGGAGTCTATAAGACCAAAAACGAAGGGAACTGTACATATGCGTTGCACTCTGGTTCATAAAGTTATTTCCCATGGGACACAGGTTAGTAACTCTGAAACCACTATACCCATATCCTGGAATTGTACAATTAAGTTAATGGATGGTGGATGGCAGGAATCAGACAGGAGACACAGACATGCAAGAGACTAGAAGGATCCACGCAGCAAGGGACTGGAGTTTGAGTCATCCAATATGGGCTCCTCTTTAGCCTGTACAGATCGAAATGGCTACATATAGAAATGTGTATATACATAGATATATACACGTGTATCACCTTGCTCTGTCAGCTGGGAGGGCCTAGAAGAAACAAACCCAGTAATAACAAGCACATCAAGCAACCCAGATCTAGTACCATTCTCCAGCAAAAGACACCAGGAATCCCTGGAGACATGGCTTATTCTAGGACCAAGACAGAATATACAGAATGAGCCTGGAGCATCTTGTGCCCAAAAGTAGGTAAATAATTAAAAAAAAAAAGCAAAAAGTGTCCAAGAGATACAGGAGCCAACTGAAAGAGTTCCCAACAGCCAAAGCTGTTGTACTTTGAGCAACAAAATAAGTAACACGGTATTGGATTATCGACCAAAGTATAAGATAAATATTCAGGAGTCCATACTGATATAAACAAATGATTGAATTAATTAATTATTTGATTAATTAGGGAAGAACACACAAAATTTTCTATGTGAAAGAATTCCAAATAATTCAAGCAGCTGTTCCCCACTTCATCGTGTTCACACCACATAACTCCCCACTTTTTAATTTTTTTTTTGTTAAGATTTTAATTATTTGAGAGAGAGAGAGAGCATGAGCAGGAGATGGGAAGAGGGACAGGGGGACAGAGACAAGCAGACTGTTTTGAGCACAGCGTGCAGAAACGAGCATGGGGTTCCATCCCACAGCCCATGAGATCACAACATGAATTCAAAGCAAGAGTCTGCTTCTCAACCAACTGTACCACCCAGACACTTCTTACAACTCCCCACTTGTGAAGCGTTTGCTGAGTATTACAACTTCCTTCCCAAAAGGCCAATATGCTCAGGGGAAAACAGAGTAATTTTACAGTGAGGAAACTGTGCAGACACTACCTCAGCCAGGAGATCAAGGTCAACATCAATACTGATATGTCATCTTGACAGTGCATATCCCTGATATGATGTGATGAGAACGTCTCTTCTGTCTCTGTGGTCTTCCATCCAAACACCCATAACCCCATCTAGTTATGAAACAAGCGTTATTCACCAAGTTGAAGGAAATTCTATAAGCATATCTGACTAGTACTCTTTAAAACTGTCCAGGTCCTCAAAAACAAGAAATGTCTGGTGAATTGTCACAGCCAAGAGCCTAAGGAGACATGACTGAATATAATATGGTATTTTGGATGGGATCCTGGAAAAGAAAAAGGACACGGGTAAAAAATAAGGAAATCCAAATAAAATATGGATTTTTAACTATCTAATAATGTATCGATATTAGTTCATCAGTTTTAACAAATGCATCAAACTAACATGAAATGATAACAATAGGGGAACCTAAGAACAAGCTACATGGAACTCTCTGGACTATCTTTGGAATTTTTTCCTAAATCTAAAACTGTAATAAAACAAAAATTTTATGAAGAAAAAACACATAGAGTAAGAGAAGGAAATCTCCTTGTGAGAGACATGGAGAAGAAATCCACAGGGGTACATTGGAGCTAAAGATGTGTGTCCGGAGTGATGCCCAGAAACTGGACACAGCAGTCCCATTAGGAATATCCAACAAAAAGCCAGAACTGGGCTCCCCATGTGAACTGAAACTCAGAATTAGAAGTTCACAAATGAAAACACAGCTATCCTTACCCTTCAGACTGGGAATTAACTTCTTGCCTTAGGTAATGATGTGAAATGGGTCACTTGTGTAAGCTCAGAACACTTAAGGCTATGGGTGACTATACACAGACCCTAAATTTGAACTATAAACTCAATATAAGCCCAAGAAAATACACTTACATAAAAACTGACATGGAGCCAGTGAGATCCACAGAACCAAGCACAGGCAAGCCTGAAAACACCCCCATGAGGAGCTCCTCATACCCCAAGGCATGAGGTCTGAGATGAACTCACAGTCAAAAATGACAAAGCTTGTGAGAAAGTTCAATACCATGACAGACAGTAACCAGAATCAACCAGTGGGGGAATTCACATTTTAGGAGTTATAGATAATGGACTCAAATTGTGATGTTTAAAAATGTTCTAAGGAAGGAATGTTATTTGCAAACCAAGACCAGGGGTGAAGACATAAATCTAGTGTATTAAGAAAGAAAGAATGTGAAATCTTGGGTGTGAGAAATATGGTCACTGAGAAAAAATATCCGCCCCCCCAACCCCGCCAAAAAAAAAAAAAAAATGTTTTCCTTGACGGATCTTAACTCTGGTTACCATAATCACCTTCAGGCTTCATAAAATACTGATGTCCTTGTCCTGACCCATACCCAATAAACTAGAAACTCTCGGGGCAGGACTCGGTATTGATGTATTTTTAATCTGCAGGATGATTCTAAGATGTAGCCAGTACTATGATGTACTTTGTTAAAGAAAGTACTAGAAACAGCTGGAGAGAGAAATAACTAATAATAACAAAGATAACAATGACAAAAACCCAAGTAAACATAGTTTGAAACAGAGAAGCAGAGAAGCAAGAGGATGAAATAGTAAGATTACAAGAGGAGCTCACGAACGTGAAGGATACAGAGACAAGTTTGGCATTTTATTTTGTGAATGTCCCAGAAGGAAAGAATAGGGAAAACCTGGAGAAGAAATAGTCAAAGAGAAAGTTGTTAAAGAGGAAATATATGGAAAGCCCTTTCCGATGAGTAGATAAAAAGAATCCAGACCTAGACATATCACAGAGAAATGTAAGGAGAAAATGCCAGAAGCAGATGTGGATGGAGGGTGCCCAGGCATCTATAGTGCTGTTGTGCTTGCTACAAGAAAAAGTTGGAAGGGGCGGGGGTGGGGGGGTAAGGTTGGGTGAGCCTGGTGGTGTGTATTATGGAAGGAACCTACCGCATGGAGCACTGGGTGTGGTGCCTAAACAATGAATTCTGGTACACTGAAAAGAAATTTAAAAAATAAAAAAATTTTTTTTTAAATGTTTAGATGCCTGTTCTCCATACAGCTGTGCTCAAACAAATACAAGGTTACTTACACGCATGTCTGGGGGCTGGCAGACAGCAAGATGAACAAGGTGCAGAGAAAGAACTCCAGGGGAAAGGGGACAGCCACCTACTCCTACGGCTGTGGTAGGTTAATGGATAGATCCTACCACAGTGCTCCCCATCTCTACTCATTTTGTCTTGTAAGTTGACAATTATTTTCAAACTTTATTTCCCAGTGCCTTAAAAACCGGGGGTGACTTTGAGACTTTCTTTGGCCACTAGAATTCTTTGGACTTGACCCTGTTCTAAGCCTAGGCCTGCAGAGGCTGCGAGTCTCTGCTGCACCGGTGCCTTCACTTTGCTAACAGGCCCAGGCTAGCCTGGGGAGAAGAGGTATGGTGAGCAGAGCTGAGCCACTCCAGCCAAGAATGTGACAGACCCCAGCAGAGCTGACCACCCTAGCTGCGCGACAGTGATTATTCCTGCAGGCCACACAAATGCCACTGTTAACAGCTCCTTGCTTTCCAACTGGGACACAGACCATATCAGCAAGAAAACAGCTCCAAATTCTAAAAGCTTTCTCCTGTGCCATATTAAAGGGGTCTCCTTGGCTTCCCGAAGTTCCAGCTAATTCTGTCTGGCAAACGTGTTGGTGGCAAAAGCTGTGAAGGGCGGTGGCAGCTGAAATCTCTTGCCCTTAAATAGTTGTCAGCTCGAACTATAAACAGTAAATACTGTGAAGTCTGTCTTCAGCCGCAGCCCAAGGGAGCCGCAGAATTGGATGCCTCACAGAAATGATCTTTAAGTAAAGGTTGGATGCACCGGCCTTGGGGATAGCTTCAAACGGTGGCTCAAGACAGACTCATCTGCTGGGAAGGGCTGCCCGTCCGGTTCTCCTGCTCCGAGTCTCATCACGGGAAACAGAGTTCGGAGTTCATCTCAGCGCTCGCAGGGCCTGGGAAACCCACAGGATTTGAAAATGTCCAGGTAAAGCCTCTGCTTGCGGTTGCATTCACCAGACTTGAAAAGATAACAGACCAAGGGAAGGGCTGAACTTTTTTCTCGAAGCTTCCACGCGTCGCGCCGGCCGGCCGCACGCCCCTCTCCGGCAACCGCGGGCTTGCGGGGACGGATGCTGAAGGCGAGCTCGGGCGCCCGACAGCTGGGGTGGCCCTGACTCTGCAAGAGGGCAGGAGGCCCTGGCGAGGGGCCTGGGGCCGGAGACCTGGAGGGGCCGGGGGACCGGAGGGAGGCGTCCCGCAGCCCGGCGGAGAGCGACGGCCGCTGCGCTCCCCCGGGGCTGGACCACCGGACGGGGTCAGCGCCTGCGGTCGGAGCCAGCCGGGGCGCGCCCGGAGATGAGCTTTCCGTAAAGGCGGCTCCGGCTCGAAGCCCAGCGGGACGGCCGGCCCGGGGCGGACATTCCTAGAAGCGGCGGGACGCGGCTCGCGCCAGGCCCCGCCCTGGCCGCCGGGCAGCGCCACCGCAGACCCGGGTTTTGCTCCTCCCCGGAGCGACCCGGCGTCCGGCCGGGTGCGAGCTCAGCCCAGCCCCCACCCCTTTCCCGCCAGCCCCGCCCCCCGCCCAGTGCCCAGCCGTGGCCGCAGGCGGGCCCCTCCGCTCACCTGTGCCCGCGCCCGCGCGCCCTCCACGGCGCCTTCGTGGGCCTCAGACGGCGCCATCAGTTTCTTCGCCTTCGCCTCCTGGGAGCAGCTGCCGCCGCCGCACTCAGGCGCCCGCGGATCGCCGACCCTGCGGGAGGGGAGAGGGGAGGGGGGCTCGCCTTACCCCGCGGAAGCGCAGCCAAGGCGAGTCCTCAGCATCCACCCGCCTGGGCGCTTATGGGTTAGGTTAAGGGACCATCAGGCTGACACTTCCTGATGTGAAACTGTCCCGTTTCTCGTGAAAATGCTCCAGATCACTCACAAAATACTCCCACTTTGTTATCCCACTGACAGGCTGCAGGTTCTGTCCCGTGGCCCTTGGGCCCTGGGACCTGCCTGTGGAGAGACAGGGTCTCCAACCCGCACAGCTGTGAAGCGGCCTCCTGCTCAGAGCGGTTCATGCCTCAAGTTTTGTCATGTGTGCAAAGTGCCTGTTAATAGTACTTGTTTTCAGAGTACCTGCTTTTCCTTTTATTTATTTTTTTAAAGATTTTATTTATTTATTTGACAGACACAGATCACAAGTAGGCAGAGAGAGGAGGAAGCAGGCTCCCCGCTGAGCAGAGAGCCCAAATGCAGGGCTTGATTCCAGCACTCTGGGATCATAACCTAAGCAGAAGGCAGAGGCTTTAACCCACTGAGCCACCCAGGCGCCTTCTGCTTTTCCTTTTAAAAATGAAAACCTATATTAAGTGCTTAGCTCCTGGCTGGGCACAAAGTAAATAGTTAATGTTAGTTACCTATTACTCTAACTATTTCATCTATAAATACTGTGTCACTGTTACCATCTTTCTTTTGAGTTAGCTCTTAATAGGGGAGCTACACGAAACCTTTTCAGAGATAAAGTACCTTATGAGCTTAGCCTTTTGGTTTTCATATTTTTCTGACAAAATACAAGAGAAACTGACAAAGACAAACTGAGGAATTAAAGAAAAGATACTCAGTAACAGAAAAACAAAGGCAGGATGATCAATTTTAATGTCGCGTAGGGCATAGATATTAAGGGAAGACCGTCATTTTTTGTGTTCATTAAAGACAACACTAAATTAAAGTCTAACAATAGAAAACAGAGATGGTAACTACTTTATGTTACAAATTTTGTAAACATTTTCTTAAAAATGATTCTCAAAATTGTACGAAATTCCAGCTTCCCAAACCAGAGTGTGCCTATGAAAACAAAGAAAAACTGTTAGAACTATAAGGAAGTTATATAAATTAAGCTTTCAGATATTTGACTAGAAATAGGTATAAGCAATATTTAACAACACAGCAAGATGGACATGATATGGTACCTAGGAAGAAATAACACAAACACGGTTTCTAATGTAAGTGTATGTCCTGAGGTCATATAAGTTTGAAAAACACTCAGACCAGTTCTCCTTGGAGATTCACCTTTAAAATATCAATCAGCATATTAAATAAAGGTTCTGAGAAATCCAATGACCAAGTTTAACTCTTAAACCTAGTTTTTCCACCACTTTTATTTGAGCATGGAATATTCTTTTTCACAACACCCGTATTAAATTTCTATCAAACAATTTCATAGACACATTTTGGGATACGCTAACCTAAAAACACTCCCATCAAAATCAGATAAATAATGAGGAAAGATAATATTAGCCATATAATATACATTATCTAACTATGTAAATACTACATAAAAGGCTACTGGAAGAACACCGAGTATTTTCATAGATGGCACTTTTCTTTTTGGATTACTAAAGACCATCACTGGGAAAAAAAAATAGGACTACTGTAATTTTTTAGCATCTATAAAAGGTAAATATATTAAAAACCAACATTTCATATATGGTATCTCCAACACCTTTGAAAATGTCATGAATAAAAATACTTTATTCACAGTAATGAAAGACTTAACTACCTAAAAATGACCTTTCGACTTGGTTCACGTTACCTCCTCTGGAAGACCTTGCCTGACCTGCTTTTTCCTGAGCCCCAGTCACCTTCCATCCTCTCTCTCTAACAGAACTCATCTCACTGGACCACAGTCATCTGCCTCCTGGCTTTTCCCCACCACACCCATATACCTCAGCCCCTCCTGAGCAGGGGTTAAGTTTACTAAGTTTAGCCATTATGTAGTACAGTGGATGGTAAAGAGGTGCTCAAGGAGTGTGAATCTGTTTCATTAACCTGCTACTTGAGCCTCACCAGAATGTAAACATCCATCTCTTTCAGGTCAAATTCTTTGACAGTCTTTTTATCTTTTACCTATCTATACTGCTACAATTTTTACATTTAAAAGACTCTTCCTTTAGGGGCCCCTGGATGGCTCAGAAGGTAAGCCTCTGCCATCTGCTTAGGTCATAACCCGAGGGTCCTTTGATCGAGCCCCTCACATTGGGCTCCCTGCTCAGCAGAGTCTGCTTCTCTCTTTCATTCTCCCTCTGTCTCTCGCCCAGTTCCTGCTTGCTCCCTCTCTCTCTCAAATAAATAAAATCTTAAAAAAAAAAAAAAAATCCTTTAAAGCTACAAGGGGTTGGATTTTAGATTGAATGGAAATTACTGCCTAATTCTTGAATATTAGAGACTTTAAAAAATCACTTAAAAATTAGCAATATGGATATATCTGATAAGATGAGAACCCCTCAAAATTGTATGCATCACAATGGAGCAGGGCTCACCCAGGTTGGTTGGAAATGCTCTGGGGCTGGAGATCCGGTCTCCGGGTCTCCAGGTCTGCCAGGGGAAGGGCTGCACCCAATCAGTTTCCATCAGGCCCTGGGTCTTTCATGGCTCCAGACTAGGGTCGTTTGGTTTCTCAGCCTCCCCCAAAGCAGCTGGCATCTGGCTTCAGATTGCTTGATGTCCAAGCCCACACATTAATCCTCTGCCCACCAGGTCATGCTCACCGTCATTCTACATTAAAGAGAAAGCAGCAAGGCAATCAGGGTCCCCCTTCTGAAGCAGAGCCCCAAGGGCTGGAACCCAAACATGTGATGACAGGGACTCAGGACCGGCTGCTGGTCTTCTGCCCAAGTCCCAGCCTGCCCACATGACCCTGTCCAGTGTCCGCCAAAGGCTTTGGCTCAACAGACACAAACAATCAGCAGACCTGTGTCTTCTGCTTGCTGCTGGAGTGGGACTGTGGAAGTAAGTTAATTTTAATTCAGCAAAATTCCTTGCATACTTTAACACATGATGCCACCCCCCAGAAAATTAAACTTTACTTCTGAGGTATCCTGAACTCAAAAGGCTTGTCTTGTTTTGTTTTATTTTGGGGGGTAGGTTTGTTGTTGTTGTTTTAAGATTTTATTTATTTATTCGACATAGAGAGAGTGAGACAGGGAACACAGGCAGGGGGAGTGGCAGAGGGAGAAGCAGGCTTCCTGCTGAGCAGGGAGCCCAATGTGGAGCTCCATCGCAAGACCCCAGGATCATGACCCAAGCCAATGACAGACGCTTAACAACTGAGCCACCCAGGCGCCCCTTGTTTGGGTAGGTATTTTGCACTGACTCAGTACTTCTGTCTGAGAATTCCAAAGGGATTTAAAAATGATGGCAACCATATTGTTCCCATTTTGTAGAAGGGAAAGTAGACTCACTTCAGGGCACTGCATTCAGACATCAGTCACTAGTAACTGAGCTAGACACCTCTCCATTGTGCATTCTAAATTCTCTCTTGCAATTTATTTCAGAGGTGAACAAGGTACAGAACATTGGGGCAGAGTCTTCCTTGATAAATCAGCAAGTAGAACATATTAAGAAATTATGGGGATACCTGAGGGGCTCAATCAGTTAAGCGTCTGCCTTTGGCTCAGGTCATGATCTCGGGGTCCTGGGATTGAACCCGGCATCGGGCTCTCTGCTCAGCAGGGAGTCTTCTTCTCCCTCTAGTGCTCTCTGTCTCTCAAATAAATAAATAAAATCCTTTTAAAAAATATTAAGAAATTACTTGTGTCCCAAAGGTCATGTCTTCCATTCTTACCATGAGCTTTAATCCCTAATAAGTACACAATTAAAGGCAAAAAAATAAAATAAATAAAAAATAAAAATAAAATTAAGTTTTTTTTTTTTTTTTTGAAAGATGTTTTTTGTGAGATAATACACCCATGGACAGTCATTTATTAAGCACCATGTTTAGGGAGCTAATAAGTTCATTTTGACTATAAATAATTTGAAAACCAGTTTAGTTGTTTGCATGAATTTGGTGATTCTCCATGGACTTTTGGAATACCTATTTTAACAAGAACATGGCATATCCTTTATGTGTGAAGGGCCACATATTGACCAAATGGCTCACAGGTTTTACCTATTACCTCTCGCTTGCCTGGTTACGTGATTCATTCCTTGAGAATATTGTAGGTGCCTAATTAGAGCTTATTGAATGAATGAAAGATATTGGAAGTTCAGGGAGATCAGAGCATCCAGTTACAGGGCCAAAAGTGGCAAAAACACACAATTGAAAGAAAATGAGGGCGGAATTAGATGCTCTCACCTATGGATCAGGGACGTTTCCCTGGCTTGGGCACGGAGAGGGGCTTGACGGTGAGATGTTGAGAGCACAAGGTCAAGCTCTTTGCTTGAATCAGTGCAGATCCCCAGAGGGCATTTGCCAGCTCTCCCCTTACTCATTTCCAGGACACCATAATTGGCCCAGGGGCTGCTAGGAAAAAAAAAAAAAAAGCCCTCAGAACAGTTAGAATTGATAAAAAAAAAAAAAAAAAATTCAGGCAGAAAGAACCCTGAATAGAGTTTTCTTTTATTCTGCCTTACATTTAGTGTCTTAGAAAGAACTGGGAGATGATACTATTTCTGGCAAGTCAGGATTTAGCTCATTTTTTGTTTTGTTTTGTTTTTTGAGGTTTTTTTAGGCAAGTAATTATCAAGAGAGCATAGCCTTTTTATTGTTCTAAATCCAATGAAGCAGATGCCCGTAATATGACCTCTGGCGGCCCCACCAGCTGAGGCCCAGCGTAGCAAATCCCAGTGAATCCTCCATTGTCATAACCTCTGCCTGTCCCTCAGTCCCTCTCCTACTTCCTGGCCCTTTACCCTCTCGCACACATGCACACTCCCAAACCAGTTTCTGACATAGCCCCTGCCACTGAACAGGACGCTTATCTAAACTAAGACACCAAGGTCTTGTCTTGCATTCCTTCCCGGCGAGAAAGTTCCAAACCTTTTTTAGGAAGGCAGAGTGCGTATCATATTCAGACGTACGTATGTCTACATAGATGGATACCAGCCACTTGATACCTTGTGGCTTGCCGGGACTTCCTATAATGTCTTTCCTCTTTATTTTTTTTCCTTTTTGGAGCTGTGTTTGATGAAAATGTTTGCATAATCCCTTAACATGACTGCCAAACAGATACTTGAGAAATAATTAAAGATTCTTGAAATTATCTACCTCATATATAAAATACATATATACAGTACCCTTGGGGCTAATAATACATTATATGCTAATAAAAAATAAAATTTTTTTTAAAAAGAACATAAAAAATACATATATACGTATATACCCACACATGCACAGATCTTAAAGTTATACATAAAGCTTTAAAAAGAACCACTTGGCAATGCTTTCTTTGCTTGAGAAACGGTTCGTACAAGAACACACCATTGTACAGGGAATTTACCCAACAGAATCACGTAAGAATTTGGATGATGGAGTACATGAAGATAAAGTTGACATTTACTATCTAGAATTCCTACCCCAAGTACACTCAGGGCAGCCTCACTACCCTTCGGTCTCTGACTGTCAGTTGAAGGGGGATCAACAAAGGACCATTCTGTGGAGAATGTCAAAGTGTAGAAAAGAAGGGCATCCCATAGCTCTTGTAATATTGATTTCAAAGGGTGGGCTTAAGTCTGGGGGTCAAGGGGTAAGAACAAGCCAATGTCCACCGCCATCTTGGCAGGTAGGGTTTATAGTGGCAACCCAAGTGGGGGGCGGGCATTCCAGCTGGGTGAACAATCATTCCAGCAGGATCCCAGGACTCAGAGCAGCCAGGTCAGATAAGCCAAGAATATAAGGAACCAGAAGGTGAGTGTAAGGCATGTCCCAAGGATCGCCAAGAGTGGCTGCTTCTGCATCAAGTCCAAAGGCAAAGGTGGATGCAAAAGGATGATGAGACCAGGAGGCATGGAGGCTAGGGTGTTGCAGAGGCCAAGCAGGAGGTAAGGAGCAAACGAGAGGCTAGAGAGAGACTCAGACACAGCAGCATTAATACGTAGGCATCTGAAGCCAGCACTTGGGGCAGGAGTGATTCGGGCTGGTTTAAAGTCATGGTGTCATGGCAAACCGTGGTCAAGCAATCTCCATTTGGAATTTTCATCTGTCCTTCTTGCCCAACTCTTGCCACATAGGAGGGTGGTGCCTTTCTCATGTTAAGGATGACCTTAGAATTGTAAAGGGAAAGCAGGCTTTGGGTTGTGGTCAAAAGTCTGATGTCAGCCAAAAAGCTGCTGATATAAAATCCAAGCAAGTGAGAGAGAAAGAAACAAAGGTCCAGCATGAGATATGGAATAAGGAGGGAAAGAGGACTTGGGCAAAGTCACGTGGTTAATGTTGCAGCTGGCCTGGGTTCTAGAGGAGAATTAGGAAACCTCCCTTTCCCTGATATTGTTGACTACCCTTTCCTCTTGAAACTTGTTCTTTGGGTTAGCAGGTGACACTCTTGCTGGCTGGTGCTGCCTTTCAAATGTCCTCTATCACTTTGCTTTGTGGATTCCAGGTTCTCTACCTGAGCCTTGCTTGACTTTCTCCAGAGCTCACAACTACATACTCTTCTCACTCTAAAGCGAGTGCTTTCATCCTTGCATCCATCTCCCATGCCCAGGGCCTTTCACACTTGCATCTTCAGCCAGACCACTGTACCCAATTCTGCAGTGGCATATCCATCTACTAGGGATTCATAGTTAACATAGTCTCAATTAAGCCCATCAATCTCTCCTCTGCAACTTTATCCCTTTATATTCCCCATCTCAGGTAACCACATCCCAATCCATTCATTTGTTCAAGTCAGAAATCTAGCACTCATTCTCTCTTTCTCCCCACTCACTAACTCCTAGATCCAACCAGCCTTTGTCTCCTTCCATTGTTTCTATGTCCTTGCACCTTCATCCTGTGTCTCCTAAAAATCCCCTCTACTACCATCCAGTTTCTGTTTCCAAGGAATTTTTACTAGTCTACCTACCTCTTAGGCTGACCTTCTACAATTAATCTCCATCTGCTACATAAATGACCATGCAGGTTCATAAATGTCATCTTGCTACTCCTCTGGTCAAAGTTTTGAATGATTTTATATTACCCATGAGATAAAAATCCAGATTCTTTCAACAAACTCAAGACCCTTCAGGATCCAGGCCTTACAACTTGCTTTACTTTGTCTTCCCATACATCCCTGCCCCACCCCTACATGTAATTTTGTCAAGCTGTATGACTCTTGGTAGACTTTACATTTCCTGTTCTTTCAGATCCACGTCTTTTACTGTGCTACACCCTTTGTTTGGAATGCCTTCCCTCATTTCATCACCAGATGAAGCCCTCAGCCAGGACCAGCTACATAATTTGCAAGGTCCAGAATAAAATGAAAATATGGGCTTCTTGTTAAAAAACAATCAAGAATTTCAAAATGGCAATATCTGGTAGACCACTAAACCAAACACAGAGACCTTCTAAGCATGGGGCCTGGGTAACATCCTCGTGCCCCTTAAGGCAGTCCTATCCTCAGCTTCATTCTCCCTTCCTCTGAATTTCTTCCTATTTTCTCCATAGGATTTGGATTTCTTGTCTTTTCCCACTACACCCCACAGACATATCCATTCTGCTGCTCCTCCTGTGGTGTCCATGTTTCCTTACTAGGCTATAATGTCCCAAGGCAGAAACTGGCCTTAGATAATGTTGTATATTGAGCCTCCAGCAAAGCACATGGTGCACAGTAGGTCATCGTGATGGATTTGTTGACTGATCACACTCACTGATCACTGAGCTACCCCATCTTCTGCTTTCTGAGGGATGGTGTTGTTATCTCTTCACTTTGTTTCATTGAATATTCACTGATCTAGTTGTTTAGTTGGTTGCTTGCTTGCTTGGTTTAAGAACAGTTCTAAAAGACCAGGAGTACCACAAGTATCTCTAGTATCTCTAGAATTTCTAGAGGTCTGTCCTTAAAAGGGCCCCTATCTATAACATGGGATATCTTTTAACATCATTTAAACATGAGCAACGGAAAGAAAATTGAATGATGGGTAACAAATCTTCTTTCCTTTATATTTCCCTTTATGGATTTTGACACCCGCATTATAAGTTATATTTTTCAGATAGTCTGAAAATGTGCTGTGTTTCCAAGTCATGTTACTACAATACAATTCAGAAAAAGGCTAAACTTTTTCAGCTTCTCTCTTGTAAATTTATATTATGCTTAAGAGTGACACTCTTGAATTTTTCCCTCCCCCACCCTCCAAGTTCCATTCTTCAAAAGACAGTTTATCCAGAGAGCAAATATAGAGAAGAGAGATGCAGAGTCCTCTTGTTGAAGCACAGGTGGGATTGGGGAGGACAGAGCATTTGCTTCTCCATTCTGTATTTCCCCATCTTCTGTCAAGCAGGTGGTCTTAAAGAGAGAAGGAGGTTTTTTGTTGTTGTTGTTGTTTGTTTTTTTGGTTTTTTATTTTTTTAATATTTTATTTATTTATTTGACAGAGTGAGATCACAATTAGGCAGAGAGGCAGGCAGAGAGGTGGGGAGCAGGCTCCCCTCTGAGCAGAGAGCCTGATGTGGGGCTCAATTCCAGGACCTTGGGATCATGACCTGAGTCGAAGGCAGAGGCTTTAACTCACTGAGCCACCCAGGTGCCCCAGTTTTTTATTTTTAAAATTTTAATTTATTTAAGACAGAGAGATAGAGAGAGAAAGTCAGAGGGAGAAGCAGACTCCCCAAGGAGCTGGAAGCCCAATGTGGGACTCAATCCCAGAAGTCCAGGATCATGACCCCAGCCAAAGGCAGTCACTCAACCAACTGAGCCAAGCAGGTGCCCAAGAGAAGGGAGTATTTTATACACACACACCACATACACATGTATGTTATATGTGTATACGCTTTTGATACTTTTTTTTTTTTTTTTTTTTTTTTTACTTTTAATAGAAGTCCAATTCAGGACCCAACACCAGTATAATCCACCAACTTGAGTTTAGCTAAGACTACTCATCTAGACAGACTTCCTGAGTAGGATATCAGGTTATGACTGTGTAACATTTCTAGACCATGGAGTTAGGTAGGCACGAAGAAGGCTTAGTCATCAGGGGATCTGACATCCAGGTGTCATGACATTTATGTGGCTATTGAATTTTCATGATAGTCGATGGAGTCTGTAGAGGACAGGCTGCTTAATCTCTAAAGTTTCTAAGTTTGAAAAAAGCCTTTGAAGGGTCCTACAAATGCCAAAGAAAACTCTTTCCCAGTGATTGCACATTCAGAAATCCATCTGAAAACAATCATCCAAAACATGGACTAAATATCCATTACATAATTATTTATATTAGCCTAATATTGTAAACAAATGTTCAACACTGCAGAATTATTAGCTGTACTGCAAGTGATGAAATCACATTTGATGGGCTATCGCGCAGTTATTAAAACTGGTGTTTACAAAGAGCTTTTTAAAACTTGGGAAGATATTTACATTACAACACTAAGTGACTTATAAAGCTTTCACAATGTATGTTCCATATGATCTCAATTATTTCTTACATGTACAAACAAATGAAGATGAAACAAACAAATTTTACTGTGATTTTTTTCTCTGAGATTATAGGTGATTTTTTTTCTTTACTCTTCTGTTCTATTTTTTTCCAATAAACACATACTTTTTTAAATAAGAAAAATAGAAGACCTACCTTTTTTGACTTCACTATGGTCTTCCCAGGCATGAACCAACATGACATTGAGGGCACAAAGCCATTGTAACAAGATGGGTGGGTCAGGGTGCCTGGGTGGCTCAGTTGGTTAAGGGTCTACCTTCAGCTCACATCATGATCCCGGGGTCCTGAGATCAAGCCTGCTGGGATCCTGGGAGCCTGCTTCTCCCTCTTCCTCTTCTTCTCCCCCTGCTTGTGCTCTTTTGCACTCTCTCTCTCTGTCTCTCTCTCAAATACATAAATAAAATCTGAAAAAAAAAAAAAAAGGATGGGTGGGTCAACTAGAACAAGAGCTGACAAAATTCACAGAGTTGGCTAATTGAACATTAAAAAAAAAAAAATTCAGAGAGCCCAATTTTCAGAAGAACAGTAAAACAGAGATTACTCTTCATGAAAAGTGAAAAAAAAGTCTTGGTAGATTACCAGTTACAATTTTGTTATGGTACATTCTAGAAGTCAAGAGAAGCATCCTTCTTTGTTTAACAGAAAGGGGGTGAGGAGAAGCTCAGAGGATAAATCTATGATGAAATGTCATATTTGAATGTGGCAAACACAGCAAAGAGCCGAAATACAGCTAACTTACTTGGTTTTAAGTTTTAGAGACTCACTCAGTTACTAAAAGGACTATTTATTAAGGACACACATGGAGTGAAAGGGGATGCAGAAGCTCATGGAGCGCAAAAGAGGGAGAGTGGGTATAAAGGTCCATAATTAAAGCAAATTCATGGACACTGGACCAGAAGGGGGCTTTGGGTCTAAGTATTTTCTAAAGACAGCAGTAGCAAGAGACCACATCTCGGCATAGGTGTTCCTGTATCCATACAACTCACACACTCTGGACATCTGGGTTTTTGTTTATTTGTTTTTTCCTATTCTGGTATCAGCTTGTATCTATACCTTATATCCTATATGTTTTCTGAGTGGCATGTCTTCTGCTTCTGTCTCTGGCCAGTTGAGTTCGCAAATGTTTCATGATGGCCATCCCAGATTTCTGTGACTACAGGGCATTCTGAAAGCTTCAGCTCTCATGGAAGAGAAGCCAAGTGCCTCACTCTGTCTGTGTTCCTAGTTGAAGAAGGAGTTGCAGTACCCCAGCCCTTCTATTTACAGTAACCGACTTTATAAGTCCCTGATATGCCTGTTCATGTGTTCTCTCCTTGTCCATGAGACAAATCTTCTACCTGTGACTGGCCATCAGGAAGCACTCTTGGGCTGAGCAGTTTCACTCAGGAGAGAGGGGAGGAGGAAGGTTATAACATGGGGATGGCACCCAAAACTTTATGCCTAAAATCCTGTGAATATCCATTGAATGAGGAGGGTATCTATTTGCCTGATGTACATTTAGGGTAAACAATACTTTTTCTGGAAGGTTGGCGTGTCTGCCTTGAGTCAAATCAATATCATCAAGCCTACAGAACAGGATGGCTGTATAAGCTAGTTTGTACATATTTTCTAATAAAAGTTGAGTGAATATTTTTATGTACACAAGAAAATAGATACAGGGTTTCCATATTTAGCTAGAAAGCAGAACACATTCGTGTTCCTTTATTGTGTTTCATACATATTATTCCTTATATGATCAGGTTAACAATAGGATTGGTGGCATTTCACCTACAATAGATTTCTTAAGTACAATTTTGCCTAAACACTAGTTACCTGAGTTACTCAAGCCATTGATGCCCACTTATTCAGAACCTGAAATAAAATGATGAGTTTCTTCCTTCTCCTCCTGGCTACTGTTTAGATTGCTTTGGGCAAAGTTACAAGCAAAAAAAGAGTAGTAGATGTCTATGTTGAACTGAGAGTCTGAGCTGAAAACAGTTGAGAGGAAAATATGGCCTTAATGGGAAAGCCAGTGTCAATTTTGCAAGAGAAATATTCCCTGATGGCCCTTTCCATGGCAGGATCAACCTGGCCTCAATGCCCTGTAGGTCCTATGAGTCCATTAATTTCATGGCTTGACAAGAAATATTCATATCACAGTTCGATGCTTCAGGATTGGAGGGAAGGGAAGTAACATTTATCAAGCACATGCTACAATAGTAGGTCTCAATCATTATCTCATTGAAACCTCATAAAAATGCTGGAAGTTGGGTTTCTCCATGAGACATGTCCATGTCTCAGGAAACCCAGCCTTAGGAGGCTAGCCTTAAAAAAGCCTAATCAGGCAAGATGGGTTTACTCTTCCTTGCCCCGTCCTGATCACCAAAGGTTCATTGGAATTATCTAAATTAATACTAAATATTACAATTCTCACAAACACAATAGAGTGGGCATCGAGCTGTTCTGAATACGTGGCCTGTGGATAATGTGCTGATAGGACTGGACCTACCTAGTGAAGGCGAGGAAGGCAGAGCCTGCTGAGAAGCTGGGAGGGCACTCAACACTGCAGATGACCAGAGCAGGGATTTCCCAGTTGGCTACACATTCAAACAGCAATAAGCCTTACTCTGAAGCAGGGGATCCAAGTGTCCCCTTTACCCTGCCCTCTCTGTACAGGCCCCAGTCTATTTCTGGCCTTGATTGCCAGTTTGATTCCAGTCTTCAACACGTATTTTTTTCAGAAACCCAAATAAAGTAATAAACATCCTAGTGTACTTCAGCAATGAATGACCAGGGACGGGGGGGCGGGGATGTAATTCCTTCCACTGCGGCTGTTCTCTGTCAAATGTCTGCTGAGGAAAAAAATGAAGCCTTCTTTGCATTTATGTGGTAGGAAAGGTCTTATAAATATCCTTGGTTTGGGGCAGGGAAGAGCCAACTTCAAGGCTGAGAGAGACTTCACTTTCCCGAATCTTCAGAAACTCTTCATTCTCCTGTGGTTTCCTGCACCCCTGGCGAAATGCTCCCTGCCCGGAGAAGACAAAGCTCACGTTTTTGTACTCACTGCCTTGTTGGAATTTTGCTGCTGATTGTCCCAGAGACACTCCTGTGGAAGTTCCCTGACTGTTTCTACCTCTCTGTTAAAGTTCAAAATGACAGGGGTGGTGAGTAATAATCATGTGAATCAGCAGGGCCACCGGCAAATGAATTAATGGCAAGTGTGAGCGAAGAAATGAAGAACTCGCTTGATGTCTTACTAATGTGTAAGCTGAAGGAAAAAAGCAAGTTTCTGGGTCCAACAAGATATTTAAAGGTCAGTGTCCAATCACATGCGCCACGCAGAAGGGGGTACATGGCCCCCGGAGAATGAAAAGGAGGCAAATGAGACTCAAGACCGAGCAAGAAAGTACAAAGAGACTTACAACCTGGGCCTTGTACATCAAAGTTCAAACTAAGCAGAAAAAAATCAAAAGGGAATTTTCGTGGATGGCCTACACTGGCACATAGCATATGGCTTGGCAAGTTGTTCTCAGACTTGAGCATGCCTCAGAATCCACTAAAAGACTCAGTAAAACACAGAATGCTGAGCCCTTCCCTGGGCATGTTGGTTCAGTAGATCTTAGAGGGACCTGAGAACCAACTGAGAATTTGTAGTAAATTCTCAGTTGATGCTGATGTTCCTGGTCTGGCGACCAACTTTGAGAACCATAGTGTCAGTGGATTGACCAAACAACATCATTGGAAGATGCCTGTTATCCATGAATCCTCTTGATGTAGGCTTCCTCTTGCCGTGGGCACAGGTGTGCAGATGGCCAAGGCTGCCCAGATGCCCTGCTTCTGATTTGGTAGACTTGGTTTTTTTAGGTGAGCTCAAGGCAAGTAGATCATTTTTACTTTATGTCTCTGTTGCCTCCAGTTAAAAAAAAATAATAAGAAGAAACCTTACAATAAATGACATACATATTTAAGACATAAAGTGGGAAATAAGAGAAAACATAGAAAAAAGGAAGCAAACATATCAAGCAAAAACTACCAGGGAATCTAAAAATAAGTATTAATTTTGGCCCTGAATTTTTAAGCCAGGAAGGTCAGAATGGGAAATATGACGGGTTACATAATTCTGAACATTTGTTATATATTTGTAAAACAATTCCTCAAGAAAAACCCATTTAGTTGGGATTTTTTAATCATAAGGAAGAAAGTGAAGGGCAATTTAGGAGGGTCGTGTCACATGAACAATTTTCTTAAAGGTTGAAGGTGGAGGGAGGAGGGTGAGTGAGCTAATTTGTGGATGGGTGAGTGAGAGTCTCAACACCTACTGGGGAGCCCCAGTGCCGTAATACTTTGGTTCTAGAGGCCTCAGGCTTTCGTGCTCTTTGCAGAACCAGACCCTGGTTCCCAGAGCCAAGGAGAAAGCAAAGACTCTTGAATTCCTGCTGTTCACAGGGAAAACCAGACCCATTCCTGTGAGGTCTGGCATCAGACGGCTTGTGTGAAAGCAACAGCTGAACACCAAAGAGAGGAGCAGTCACAGGTCTAGAAAAAGGACAAAGGGTATTCTCGTGGATCTCACACAAGGTCACCCAACAATAAACAAGCACCAAGGCGCTTGTAAAACACCCAAGTAACACAAGAATCCAAGCCTCTTCCTCTGCCCACAGGGTGTCTCATGGCTCCCATTCAAATTCCTGTCATATCGTCAGAGTTTCCAGACGACCGGGATATTTGGCTCAGGCCGGCCGGTACATCTTCTGTCGAGGGACTCTCTCCTGCCAGGAAGGGTGGAGTGGCTGGAATGGAATAGTCCAATCGGGCCTTTTCCATTCCCACTTCTGTGGTCTCTCCTGGACTCTCATCTCATCATCACATGAATCAAAGTGATCTGAAGACACGTGGCCATGCTGATGTCCCAACATGCCTGTTGTCCCTAGTGGCATCTTTGTCATGGAAGAAAGACACAAAAATAAAGGCCCCCAAATAAACACCATTTGCTTTGGAGTCATCGGGAAAGAGAAGGCAACTGAGTGATTTCTACCCTTCTCCACAGTCATGTGGCACTTTGTTTATACTACACTATTAGGATAAGCATGAAGAGTAAAGGTATGTGAATCTTAACTTTTTCTGGCCTGGGCTATTGTTTACTTCTGCCTTATTGTCAAAATCCATCATAAGCTTCTCTTATTATCTTTCCCGTAAATATACCAGACTTGGTGGAAAGGAGAACATTCCTCTGGGCTGCCTAACAAGCAAATTATTTTTCAAGTGCTTCATCCCCTTCCTCCCCGCCCTCGTTGAATAAACATTTGGGAGACACAATCCTGTGGCCTGGCAATGCGCAAAGACTGTCTTTGTCCTCACAAAGGCAAAACAAGATGGACGAGGTTAATGGAGGATATGAGTTATCTTGGATAATCAGTTGAAATATCCACATCTCTAATTCAAGGCTTCCTTTGATTTATCAATGTCATACTTCACATTAAGGCCCCCAACGTCCATGTTCTTCATTTCCTTTCTAATTATTGCTTCCCAACCCAATAATTTGCTGTTCTATAGTTTCTGAAGTCTTGCATCTAGTTTGGTCAGCATCTTGGAATGTAATGAGGAAAGTAGGCTCTCTGTTAGAAAGACCATACGGACTTTTCGTTCCTTTCTTGCCTCTTCTTACCCTTCCTTATCGATAAGTATATCCAGGCCCATGGATCTCATGGGCATGCCTGTCTGAGATCATCCGGGGGAGGCTCAGGAAAAATCGAGGCTCGGGACCCAGGTTTACACCCTTAATGGGGGCAGAAGCTTGTACCAGCTCCTTAACCTATAAAATTCAGACATTTCAAACTCCCAATAAAACCTCTAAGGATTAAAAATAAGAATCACCCTGTGTGGTTTTTAGAGAATCAGAGAACATATACCATTTCCCACCACTCCCCTCCACTGCTGCTGCCCAGGGACACACCATCATTGTCATCTCTCACTTGGATTGTGGAAACAGCCTCCACTTCTACTCTTACCCCAACCCAAGGGCATTATCAGCACAACATGAATTAGACCATGGACACTGCATCTCTCAGACTAAAAGCAGCGTCTTCCCATAGGATGGTCTCCGTTGCCTCTCTGACTGCAAATCATATTACTCTCTTCCTTGCTTGCTCCATTCAGCCACACTAGCCTTCTGGTGTTCTTTGAATGCCTCAGGGATGCCCTAACCTCAGGGCCTTTTCATTGGCTGTTTGCTCTGCCTGGAATACTCTATACCATGCCCCATGCCTTCAGCCCCCCTGACCTCACAGCTCTGATGGGCTGTTCCAAATGTATCACTAGTCCGTTCATGGTGGGTACCTCTACAACCCCCTGCCTGGTTACCACAGAATTTTTTCTGAAACCCCAGAGAGTCCAAGTGCAGAGCAACTTGGTCCCACAGGAAAATTAATGGGCCAGAGGCATTCCTACCTAAAGGGATTTGGTGAATAAATGCCCAAACTCCCATCATCTGGTTGGATTCTCCATGGGTCCTCAGAGAGGCCCTGAGGAATTATGCCCTAGTCATGCACAATAGTAAGCAGTCATGGACACACCCTTGAGTGCCTGTTTCTCCTCCCTACTCCCTCACTTCTGCTTCCTGGGATCATCTTTCCAATCCCCAATCTCAAAGCTGTATTTTTTTCTGACATTGGAAGAAGAAAAGCCTAGAGAAGGGAGCTTCTGAATTCCCTGAAGTCAGACAAAAAACTCACCTACCCTCCTCCCAAAGTTGCTAGTTCTGGGAGTGGACGGCCACCGATAGCTCTGTCCTGAGGGGTAACAGATAGACCTTTCTAAAAGTATTCATGAAATTCCTTTCCGTTCCCGTTAATTTTAAAACCAGGCAACACTGTTCCCAAGTCAGAAAGTGCTTGCTGGGGCTCACCTCTTGCTGGGTCCTGGCTCATGTATACAGTCCCCGGGAATGCTCAGCTCATTCTGTGCACTGTCACAGGCAACAAGGAGACCAACGGCTCCTCTTGGCATCTCAGAGATGGTCTGGAAAGGAGAGATAGTGTTGGTATCATCATGGTGTAGAATGGTTTTTGTTTTTGTTTTTTTCCTCTGAGAAGAAAATCTCTTTTAGGTTCTAACAGAGGAGGAGGATGAAGGGGTATATTAGTTTTCTCGGGCTGCCATAACACAATACCCAAGACTGGCTGCTTGAACAACAGATGTTGATTTTCCCACGGTTCTGGACCCTGGAAATCTGCAACTGACATGTCTATAAGTCGGCAGGGTTTGCACTCCTCTGAGGTCTCTGTCCTTCACCTGCAGATGGCCGCCTTCACACTATGTCCCCACGTGGTCTTCCTCTGTGTACACACCCTTGTGTCTCTCTGTGTGTCCGACCTTCCTCTTCTTATAAGAACACCAGTCAGAGAGGCTCAGGGCCACTCTGATGATCTCATTTTCCTCTTTAAAATCTCTATCTCCAGAGGTGGTCACCTTCTGAGGTACTGGGGGGTCAGGCTTCAACTAGTACCTTTGAGGGCTACCATTCAGCTGTAGCAAGTGGGGATGGACAGAGTTGTTTAGTGAGACATAGTTACTCCCAACTCACTCTCATTCACTCCCTACTTTACACTTTGCCCCAAGTCTTATTTTTTTCTAGAAACCTGTCTCAGGATCACCATGGTCGCTAAACTAACCTTCAGTCGTGGTGAGGGGTTGGCCATCTCCTTCGTCTCCTGTTCTGATTCAGCTCCATTTGGGTCAGGCCCATCATAGGCTGGCACGTGGGCACATTCTCACTGCCCCTGGTGCTCCTTCCTGCGAATCACCCCTCCCTCCCAGCTCTGTACCCATAACACTATGCCAAGGCCACTCTGCTGGACTGGGCAGATTCCTTGCCCTTTGGTGCTACACCCTGACGTGCTGGCCCTCACATCTCACAGAGATGTCTCTAACGGTGCTCCCTTTCACAGACCCTGGAAACAGACATTATACTATTTCCAAAAACCCTTGCCTCAAGGGCACAAAGGTCCCTTCACCAAAAATCCCCTCTTTTCCCTCCTTCCATCACCCACAGAACCCCTGTGGTTCTATAACCCACCCTCCTCGAAATTTCTTCTCACATGAAAGCACCATTATTTGCAAGGTCCAGATCAAGTAGTATTTCAAGAGGGACTCCTCGAGGTAGCTTCCAAATATAACCCTTTTGAAAACTAAAAAAAAAAAAAAAAAAAATTATATAGCATTTTCAAGTCCATCAAGAACATTTGTATATACATTAAATCATTTGATTTTTCAGCAGGCCCAGAAGGAGGGCATTTCCTCCTCTCCATAGGTAAACTGAGAGCTGGAAGTTTGCCTGATACAGCCACTATCATATCTCATCTTTTGGGGGGATACAATTCAACCCACAACAGGTATGGTGCGCCCCACACCATTTCTTTCTAAGGATTACACCAACTTCCTGTTAGGAAACATTGGGCAGTTATACTTCAAAAGTCTCTTTTAAGAGATGATATTGATTGTGTCGTGCTCAACCTCTGCACAGGGAATAAATACTCCTATTATAAATATAATGATATTATTATATAGTAAAAATAATGTTGGGGTGCCTGGGCGGCTCAGTGGGTTAAAGCCTCTGCCTTGGGCTCAGGTCATGATCCCAGAGTCCTGGGATCGAGCCCTGCATCGGGCTTTCTGCTCAGCGGGGAGCCTGCTTCCTCCTCTCTCTGCCTGCCTCTCTGCCTACTTGTGATCTCTGTCTGTCAAATAAATAAATAAAATCTTTTAAAAAATTTAAAAAAATAAAACCAAGGTCAGAATAGACCCAGATCATTTAATTCTACCTTATGCTCATCTGCCTCCCTATCTTGCCTCCCTGGTCCCAACTCCTCAGCCTGGCTTCCTGGGTCTCTGTGGTTGGTCTCCCCACACTGTCTGACACTGTCTCCACCCACCATCCAGTCTTCCCTACTCGGCCCACCTCCCCATTCCCCACTATGTCCTCCCACTCCCAACATCCATCGTTGCCCTTCCTGATCTTCCAAATATATCCCACTTGGGCCCTTGGCATCCACTGCTGTTGCATGTTGTCATTATTTCTGAGCAAGGACAAGGCTTTATTCCCACCACAAGTCCTATTAGGAGGGTATTAAGGGCAGAGTGACCATACTCAAGAGGAATGAAGGCATCCCGTCCCGGAAATGGCACCTTTGCTCACAAGTGAAACCCTGTATTAAGAATCGAGAGTCTTGCTTTCCATTCTTGACTCTGTTACTCCTTAGAATTATGCCTGGACATGTCAGCTCATCTCCCTGGCCTGTACAAGGCAGGGCTGGGTTACGAAGTTTCTGAAATTCCATCCAGGTCTGACACTCTCTAAATCTAAGCACTAATTCTTCCAGGAAGACACTCCTATAACTTTAGCCAAAGCGGATCGCTTCTGTTCTTAATCAAGTCCATGTTTCAGTCCCAAAACTCAGAACGCAATTTGACAGAAATATTTTGTACTACTTCTGGATATGGGAAACAATGAAATGGTAGCTTGAGAGCCAAAAATGCTGCCATCCTTGGGATATTTTTGTAGGAACAAAGGGGCAGAGTATTTCTGAAAACAAGAGTGTCCCCCAAAATACAGAATATGTTTAATCTTCAGAGCATATACATTTTTGCTTCTTATTGAGTGACTTCTTTGTACTTTTTTCATTATTTTCTATATTCTCTATTTGCAGTGTTTATGGATCTTAGCTCCTTCCCAGAGAAATTCCTTGAGTGAAACACTCTCTGGTATAATTCTGGAATTCCCACAGCTTTTCCCCAGTGCAGCCTCATAGCAGGAGCACAGTACACACACATAGTCTTTGAAAACAACCGAGCTAAAAATATCACACAAAGGATATGGATTATGCATAACATAGTTACTACGGTCAGTAGGCTAGAACTGCAAGGAAGGAGGTAATTTCAATCTGATTGTTTGGAAAGAGTTGACAGAAAGGGAGAGCAAATGTTTCACGGGAGGTTTTCCACAGAGTCATTCATTGCCATGGAGAGCTGGCTGTGACTTTGCCCAGATCATCAGATCTAACCAAAATTTTATAATTCAATTCATCTTTTTCTTTCTTGGTGGTCATGAGAGACTTGCGTCCAAACTGAAAGGAATCAGAGGGGATGTGAGAACTACCTGTTTCTTGCCACAGATGCACAGGTTCGGAGAAGGCTCCTCTTGTGTTAAGGGACAGAAAAAACGATCAGGTTCTAAACTTTGAAAATTAAAAGAACCCTTAGAAATTACCAGGTTTACTTTCCTCCTGTTGCTGATTGAGGAGGGAGGCCGAATTCCCCAAGACTCCAGAGTTAAGTCTGGAGTGGAGGCACAGGTGGAAGGAAGTCCCCTGACTTCCAGACTGCCGTCTCTTCTACAAGATACTGGAAACTTCCTTGTCAATTATACCATAAGGCTCTGTATTTGACTGGAGTCATTTTTCCTCTGACCCTTAGCTCCCGTTCAGGTTTAGAACCAAGGTAGATCCCCTAAAGGAAGGTCAGTGGTTTATCCCGGAACAGGGTGGTCGGCATGTCTGGCCCAGGACTTTCTAGGTTTAGCACTGACATTCTCCCATTCCAGGAGCTTCTTCAGTTCCTGACAAACCAGGACGTGGCATGTTCCCCAAACAGTACAGCTTTCCGTCTTTCATTCATGGGAACTCTCTCGGCCCTTGAGCTGCCGTAAGAAGGGCTCTGTCAGCCCCCACTGTTTTGGTCTGTTTGGCATACGAGTCTTTAGAATGTCACCTGGATGCCCGTTCCATGTAAAGAGGTCTGCGTTCTGTTCCTGTCTCATAGAACTGGGGTATCTTGTACCAGGAGTTGAGTGCACCCGTGCCTCCGTCTCTTCTTCCAGAAACATGGGGATAATAATAACACTTACCCTGTAGAGGTAGTTGTGACGATTGGCAAGATACTTAAACAGTCACTACATGATAGGAAGTACTCAGGAGGTGTTAGCTCTTGTGATATCCTTTGCTTCCTTCTGCCTGAGGACTCAGTTTCTCCCCTCTGGCAGAGCCTGCTGGTTGCTTACCCTGTACTTTCCCTCCCTTCTTCCTCACTTATGGAATCTTTTTTGTCCAGGACCCCAGTGAGGCTGGTCAAAGATATTGAGGGTCCCAGAGTCACCTGTGGCCAAAGAAGCTCGTGTGACTCTCGTGCAGCCAATGGTATGTGAGCTCAGCCCCTGGCTAGAGCTGCAGAAGCTCGGTGTAGGGGTTGGACTCAGCTCTGTGTCTTTTCAGGTCTTCGCCTTCTGTCTTCCACTGGGGTTGCCAGAGAAAATATGGGGTTTGTACTAAAAAATTATTCATTGTCTATCTGAAATCCAGATTTGACTGGGTGTCTGGCAACCCTCCACCCTTCTGGCCTGGAATGTGGACACTGTGTCTGGAGGTCCGGGGACTGCCTCGAGGCCACGCGCCACAAGCTAAGGGTGGTGATAGGAAAGGTGGAGGGAACATGGACCACTGACGTCATCGTGGGGCCTCTCCAGCAGCCTGGGCTCATTGGGGTAGCTGTTAGATGTCCCTGAGTGCAGGCCCTACCTAATGCCCTCCCATGGGCACAGAACTTGTCACCTGTCCCTACTTGATTTTTGTATCCTTTTCCTCTGGGAATACTTGATTTGGTTGTAATGATTGCTTTCAGGCTAAGGCCTCACAAAAACTACATTTTTCTGCTTACTTCTCATTTTTTCTATCGCCGTAATACGATGTAAGCTGAGTGTATTATAACCCCTGAATCCATGCCAAATTTGCTGACCTACTCTTCAAGAATTGGGGTGTGAGACCCTCAACACGTTCTAAGCACAACTCTGTAAATCTATCCATGCACTTATCTTTAATAAATAAAGATGACTGAAGTGTTTGATTATGAGTGACATAAAAGCCAAAAAAATGATAATTTTCAATAAGTTCACTTTGTATTTGGTACAGTTCGCCTGGTAAAATTCCTTGTTTTGAACTTAAAATGTTGTTTTTAAGATTTCAGGAAAATCAGTTTATTTCTGTTCCCTTCCTCCCCACACTAATTAAAAGCTAAAACAAATGTGAAGTGTCCGTGTGAAGGGGTGTTCAACTTCTAGCACAAAGAAGGATCCCCCTTTCCAAGTCCTGATCCCTGCACTCAGCTTCCAGCGATGTCCCCCCACGAATGTGGTCTCCACTGTGCATCAAGAAATATTCAAAGAAAACTCATGTCAGAAGACCACTGCCTGGCTCAGAAACCTCCCTGGTTCACCCAAGAGACCCCCAACGTCTGGCTTCCCAACTCCTGAGCCGCAGCTCTGTGACTTGGCTGGAACCAACAAGGATACCTTTTTGCCACTCAGTTTTGTTCGGGAGGTCTTGTCCGTGCCCGTGTTAATTTCTCGTAGAACATCCTCTCCGCCTTCTCCCTGTTGTTTTGCACTCTACTGTCCACCTGATCTGGCTTTCTGCGCTGCTCCAGCTGCAGTCCCCCACCCTGCCCCCGCTCTTAAATCTTTTTTTTTTTTTTAACTTAAATTCAATTAGCCTACGTATAGTCCATCATTAGTCTCAGACGTAATGTGTAACAATGCATCCCTTGCGTAGAACACCCCACGCTTCTGCTGTTAAATCTTATTCAGCCTGAACTTGGCACACAACTTGCCAGATTTCTTTGTATTCATTGTATTTCCAACGAGTTGGGGCAGGAGGAGGCTGCACGGAACCCAGTGGGATTGGCAGAGGCCATGCCCGTGAAGGTCTTATGCAGTGATCATTTTTGAGCCCCAGATTCATATGACACACGGAGAACAGAGAGTGCCTGTTTGCAGAGCCATAGTTCTATTTGCAGAAGCTCTTACTCTTATTGTGAGGGGGGAAAGAAAAACTTCATCCATTGTCTACTTCCAAAAATCTTCAGTTGCCCACTTGGAGCTGCTGCTCTGCCCTGCTGAAATGCAATGGCAGCCAACAGTCCAAAAGTTCCAGAACTGCAGAGCATCCGCGTTGTCCCACAGAACAACGCGGATGGTCCCACACCGTCACAACCCCAGTGCACACCCTCCGTCCGCCACTGCAGCAGTGTTTTTCCTCAATCACTGATATTCACTCTGCTCCTTGCTTTAGAATCTCCCCTGCAGATCGGGGGTTCTGCACCACAGTCTGTGGACCAAATCCAGTCCTGTAAGCTGTTTTCACAAGTAGGGTTGGCACGCAGCCAGACTCATTTTTTTACGTATAGGTCTCTGACTTGTCTCATGCTACAATGGCAAAACTAAGTAGTTGCTGTGTCTGAGAACACATGACCTGAAAAAGCCTAAAATATCTCCAATCTGAGCTCTTTACAGAAATTTGCTGACCCCTGAGCTAGACGCCCGTGGTCATGGAAGAAACATCCATCGCTAGCGGAATATTCCATCTCCGTTACCAAATCTATGAACATGGCTTTTGAATTAATGGTTGGTGCCTTATTTATTCTTCTTGCCAGCAATACTGAGATATACAAATGATCATTTGTGCCTAGTTTGGGGCAAGAAAGGCAGAAGAAATGTTTACAAAGTTAAGTCAAGAGTGAAATGGAAAATGAGAGGCAGAAGGGGAACGGATACCTCTGGTGAGCACTTCTGCAGAAAGCTAGCCTTCCTGGTCGGCCTGGATTGGGAGGTGACAAAGCCCGGCGAGGAACAGCCACAAGGTTATTTGCAGCTTGTGTAGAACCAGTGGACGGTCACTGGCAACAGAACAGCCCGGCTAACTCCCTTAGGCTGCAGTAAAATGATTCAGTGTAATGAGATGCAGTCAATATCCCAACAGAAGGAGCTCCCACGGGCACCTGAGTCTCTTAAAGGGCCAGGCAGCATACAAAATAAAGATGACACACTTTAAAAAAAAATCCGTGGCTTAAATAAGACAGACATTATTTATTTCAGTCTCATGAAAAAGTCCAAAGGAAGGACCGGTTTGGGGGTCTTCAGGGGCCTTAACACCTGTGTTCAGCTTTATCAACCTAAACGTGTTTGCCAGGCTCAGTGGCCCAAGATAGACGTTGTCACCTCAGCCCTTGGGTCCCTCCTGCAGGCTCGAAAAAGAAGGAAAGCTCACCTGGCAGAAAGGGCATTTCCCAGTCATCTACTCCCATAGGAAGCTTCTGGAGTAGGCCTCTGTTTAGGTCTCACTGGCCAGGACGTAGGCAGGGGGCCACGCCCAGTTATAGGGGTCCATGGCCTTGGTAGACTCTGGCTGGAATTCTGCACGGAAGACCGAGGCGGGAGAATTAGCCATCTCTGCCTCCTGTTCACCCATAAAACTGAAGATGAAGTTCACTGTCCTGTCCTAGCTTTCCTTTAAGAAAAGTTTACTCTGATTTGTGCACTCTGTCTGCAGAGAATGGGGCAGGGGCGGGGGGTGGGGCATAAAAATGCTAGTACTTACAGGTAAAGTGCCTGCCATTTTGCCACAGTTTTTTCCTCCGGGTCTGACACCTAAAAGAATTAAATCGATGCCAGTGAGAGAAGGGATTGCTGCCTGCCTGCCTGGATTTCATGCTCCAGAGAGAGGAAAGTCTGGAAAGCCAGAGGCACAAACATGTAGGGATAGCCTCCCCCTACCCTATGATACTTTCAGCCTCCGTTGAACCCATGGGAGAGAGGAGTGAGTCCCCGGTTGGTACCCTGGACGCACGTGCAGGAGTCCTCAGCTCCTCCCTCCTCCTGGCAAAAAGCCACCCAGAGGAATGTGCTCGCAGATCCTCCCCGAGGACCAGACACTTGCTGTGTAAATAAGGAGCTGAAATAGATCCCTGCCAGGTTGAGGGGTGTTACAAGCAGAGGAAGCCAGAGAGAAGGGTCGGCTGTTCTGAAGGGAACGGAGAGCAAGTGGGCAAACACCTGCGTGTTATTCCTGGTGCTAGTTCTGCCTCCTCCCCCCGCTTTAGGAACAGCCCCGTGCCATTTTTATCCCCCACCCCAAATGAATAAGGACGTGCAAGCCCCCGACCCCTCTCCCACCTAGTCATAAGATGCAGGGAGAAGCCAGGAGCTGGAGAGGATGGAAGCCATACAAGGCTGCCCAGTGAGGCCCCGACTGCTTCAGGAGGCAGCAAGCTCCACAGAGACAGCTCGATAGACCACAAAAAGGAGCCCTGGGGGCCATGGGCTCACCCCACCCCTCACCAACCCCCCCACCTTCAGCTCCCATACCTCCGACTAGTTGGGGCCTTTTGGAGAAGTGGGGGGGGGGGTGTTCCTTGACCAGCCACCCTGCTGCAGGTGAGCTGGGTGAAGCGCTCATGGAACTGGGAGTCTGGCCAGAGCTGCCTCTCAGCGTCCCTAAGCCAGTGTGACTGCATGGCTTTCCGTCACTGTGCTGTGCTATCTGACTTTTCTGCCCATGTTCTAAGAATTCAGACAGAACTGGAGGAAGCTATCCAAAGTCCTCCCCAGCCAGGCCAGAGGTCACTTCTCAGGGAGGCTGAGTTTTCTGCCCAGATGGGCTCCTGGGCCCCATGAGAACTAACCCTTTCCCAGGGGGCCAGCCGCTGGGGGTCCAGCACACAGTTCCCCCAGTTAGAAGCCGTGTCACAGCACGCTGACAGGAAACACTACATCAAGGCCCTCTAGGTCCCCAGCCCAAAACCTTGCAGAATTTGAAGCCGTTTTTCTGATGTGTGTCATATTTTTGCCAAATGGTCCATGCTCCCCGGTTCTCCTGTCACCCTGAGGAATTGACGCACTGAGGAACTGACCCATCCGGGCTGGCATCTGGGGAGATGCAGTCTTGGCCATGACCACGGGAGCACTGAGCCACGCTCTCAGAGTGCCGCACCACACTCTCCAAGGCCCCATAGGTTCTGATGGAAGGAGCGCAAGAACCAGTTCTGCACCCCGGGTCCTCTCCGCAGCAGGTTCCAAGCCATTAGCAAGCAAGCAGTATGGGGCCGTTCCCTGATGCGCTGTTCTGTCCTAATGGCTCAGTCCTCCTAGAGGAGAGAATTTGAACCCTAAACAAGTCTCAACCACACTCCAGTGATGTCGGCCACAGGCGGTTAGAACAGACACGAGCTCCATCTGATGTTTACCTCCTCCTGAGTAGGCATTCAGAGCACTGATCTTACCAGTAAGTAAATTGCTTGCAGTTTGGATTATAATTGAACTGTTTTGCTTCAAGCGCTGTGCTTGGAAAATTACAGTTCTATTGCAATACGGAGCCGGAAAGAGTTAATTTACCTCCAAAGGGAACACAGTTCTCTTCTTCCTCCCCGGAAGGATCAGATCAAGAGGTAATTATAAATGACTGATAATCTTATTTATATTTTTATTGGGCTATAATTAAACAGTGTAGTATTCATCCTCATTATTCTAACTATTCCACACTGGCTATGTCCTCAGAAAGAGAATTGGGAAGTAAAAGACCAGAATCTTCTCCCTTATGAAACTTAGCATCGTGTTGTTTTTTTTTTTTTAATTAACATATAATGTATTATTTGCTTCAGGGGTACAGGCCTCTGAATCATCAGTCTTACACAATTCACAATTTAGCATCATTTTAAGGACAAGTTCTATTACCAAGGGTCAAAAATCTCATCTCAATTAGCAAGACCTGCTCACAGAGTACATGTGGGTTCCAGTCATTGCCTGCTGATCCTCAAGAGAAAGAAGGGGCCAGGAGAGAGCTCACGGCTGCCCAGTGGTCTCTCCTCAGTGGCCAGGAGCCCAGAGCCCCCTGCACGGCCTTTGATCTGTCTTGAAGCAGATAACAAAAAGCAGATCCAAACACTAGACAGGATATTTAACTTCACATTTAAGAACTTCCAAACAATGAGGATCTATGGAAAAGTGCTGAGTAGTCACAAGCACATAAAACAGATATATGCCTTGCCCTTGTATAGTTTAGTTTGGGGAGAAGAGAATAATAATTACATTTAAAACTACATAAATCCTGTTTTCCAATTATGGCAAGTGGCACGAGGGAAGGAACGTGGCATGGGAATGGAGAATAAAGAGAGATGGTGCATATGCTGGAAAAGGTAGTCAGGGATAGCTTCTGTAGGAAGTAACCGTTCATCCAGACCATTTATCCAGACCATGGGGAGAGGACACGGCGGGTGAAAGCCTAGGGCAGACAAAGAGCTTCACTAGCTCCTGAACCTTCTAGAGCAGACTGACTAAGGAAGAGAGTCCCAGGAATTGAGGTTGGAGAAACATGTTTCTAAGTAGCTACTGGTCATCGCTTCTTGATCTTTGGGCTAAGATCAGGGGTCAGTCGCTACTGGTCAACCCCTTGTTGGAAATGTAGTGGGAGTGTGAGCAGAGAAAGCAGAAGGAACCATTCGGGAACTTTCCAGTTGGGGACTGCTGATTTTGCCATTCAAGGGAGTTCACCCGATGGCACATCACGCTCTGACCCAGTCGGTGAGAGAATTAGGAAGCCTGCTGTGTGTGTGCTCTCAGGGAAGAGAGCCTGGGTTCAGAAGCTCATCATGTCAGCCCCGGCTTCTCTCCCCAGCCACCCCGACTCCCATCTCTCCATTCTCTACACCCCGCCCTCAACAAGTCTTTCTAAAACCCAGTCTGATTAGATCCCTTTCATCAAGGACGCCCTACTCCCCACAGGACAACGGACAAGCAAATGAACGAATTCTTGTTATTTATTGTTTCTCACCTCCTTCTTGGCCTCACTTCTTGCTGGTTTGCGCTCTGATCATCGAAACTCTGCCTCATTTTCTAAACTCCATTTCACCCGGCTCTGCTTGTGTCAATGATTTTGCGGATACACCTACCTCCAGCCAACCTTGCCATCCTCGAAAGATGTCCAGCGTCTGGCCTGTGTCTGACTGTCCCCAGACTCTTCCCTCCCTCCACTGTGAGATGATCCTACCATACTTTCTCAGTCACCCTCCTCAGACATATGAATTCTATTCCTAATGGTTCCAGGGGCCACAGCTGCAAAGCTCACCACTTCCCCTCACGGGCGCTCTCAGGCAGCACGAGGCTCTGGGCCTGTGTTTCCAATATTTGCACACAGACATCCACTTCAGAACACCAACAGTCACTTAAAAAATGAGATTGGTTCTGTTAAAATGACAATGACAACACTCTCATGTTACCTAAACCAGCCACTGGGACATTCAGCTCCCATCAGGATGGGTTCAGCCTGCAAGGATTATGTTGAATGAGACAGAAATAAGCAGGGATATATGGAACAGAAAAAAATGCAGAATTCGCTGCATACCATAATAATATGAATAATGACTGACATTTCGACTTGTGTAAGACTTTTTGTCTAAGCTGATTACATCATAGGTGCAAATAACCATTTAATTGCTCTAATGTGAGTCTAGTATTAATCACAATACCAAGGTTTGATCTTGAACAATTCACCATGCCATTATCCAAGAACGGACTTATAAAATGGTAAATGGGACCAGGAGAACCCATTTACCCTCAGTCACGGGCAATAAAAGTCGGGTTTCAAGACACGAAGAAGGCTGGAAATCCTTCCTACGCCAAGTTTCATCAGCCTAATTTCCGGGGTATGGAATATTGTGAGCATCAAAGAAAATGATGTTCAATCTTGATTTTTGACTGTCCCCATCAACTGAGTGAGAAAGGAAAACAGACGTTATGTTGTGGCGATGGAACAAATCGTTTCCTCAAAACTTGGGATATTGTCTAAGCAGGCCCCCCCAAAAGTTCTTGACTTCTGTTTTAGTTTTATTTTTGTGTATTTCTATTTCCTTTTCCTCATGATGCCTCCTGAAACTGTGTCTATATTTGAACATAATCCGCTTACATTAATTGTACTTAATAATGCGGAGTATTTCTACCATTGTCTCCTTTCATGCTCTCTTTGGGTTGTAATTAATTCATGACTGCTTCTTTTTTGTTTTCCAGTTTCTTCCTAAATGAGAAAGGTTTTCTAAACATTTTGCAATCTGATAATTTTCAAGATGCATATTCTGGTTTTAGTTATACTGGTGGCTAATTTAAGTGTAAATTTTAAAATAAGTATCACTGTTACATACGTTTATTTATATTCTCTCTTTTTATTAACAAATTTATTCAATTTTCTAATCACAATGACAACAGTCATTTAGACTTAACTCAGTATTTACCTGGTTCCCATAATACCACTACTCGCCTGCTTTCAGCTATTTAATTTCAATTCATTTATGGGGTAGTTGCCATACATCTTTGAGTATTTTACAGAATGAGTGTACAGGTGATTGACCTGACAAATGTTTCCTGACTGGATCCTGATTCAGAATTCCATCTACCTTCTGCAACTTGACATTAATGATACATTTCTTTTATTTTTCCATTTGCCCTATGAGGGATTTTTTTCCCGTTTACTCCTTCCTGAAGGATCAGAGGGCAGCTCTCAGTGTCGGATGTTTGCTGATATTTACAAATGCAGGGAGTCACCTGGTTCCAATAGGAACCATAAGAACATCATCAGGACCTTCTTCCCAGCCCCCAAACTGGAAGGCTGCTTTACTGTAGAATTCCAATGAAATGTACAGTCTTTAAAAGTCAGTGATCATATACCAGGAAACACGACTTATTCCTGGATACTTTGAGAGCCTGTAGGTCTTTCCTTCTCAGATGCAAGCTTGGAATGCAATTCATACAGCATGTTCTCACTGTTTTCCTGTTCCCTCCATTTATGATTCTCTGTCCAGTACCTGAACTGACTATTTCTGACCTGACGCTCTTGTATTACCGATGGTACTCCCCAAGTGGGCTATCAAAAAAGAAGTGCCAATGATAGAGTTTGGTCAGATAAAATGACCTTAGCTAAGACAGAAAGCAGTTGTTTCATTATTTAATTGGCTCCCTCTCCGGAATTCGAGGATACATAATAACTCAGTAAGATGGGGTGGAAATTTCTCAATGTCTTTCTGCTTGATCTGGCTTGTCTACCTCGGGCACCATCTAAGCCTTAGTTGGTAGAAATACCCCCCCGGCGTCTAGCAAATCATTAGTCTGTATTCCTAATTTCCAATACCTTGGAAGCTTTTATCTCTCACTCAATTTCCATAATTATTTCAATGGGAATTTGGGAAGACAAATAACATGGCCCTAACTGGCTGCCATCTTCTCTGGGAAGTTCATCCTCAGAGGGATTTTAATGGGAACAGGGAGAAGGAATGTCAACTGAACAACATCATGAAAGAAAGTCTGCCCCTCGTCTTGCATTACCATGGAGACAACCCATGTAAAAGTAAAATTAAAAAAATTGCTAGACAAAAATGGAACACTGATTCTATGATCTTGATCCTTTCCATTGACTTAGAGGAAGCCATCATCTTTCATGGTGTTTCTCAACATAGAAGAATTGACCAAAGCAGCAGTTGGTCAAACCAACCCCGGCTGCTGAGGAAAACTCACGGGCTCCCAGAAGAGACCTTTGTCTAGGAAGGAATGCCTGTGCTGATGAGAGGTTATAGAGTGGAGTTTAAGACACAGGGTCTGTGACTGTTTCTTACCTTAACAGGCTCTGTGACTGTTTCTCTGACTGCTTGTTTCCAAATCCTGGTTCTCCCGGCAGATCAGCATAGGTCCTTAGGCAAGGTAACCTATCTACACTTCTGGTCCTTTACTGCAAAGATAGTACCTACCTCAATGGATAGCTAAAAGAAGAAATAGCATTACTGATGCAAAATTCTTCAGATAGTACCTGGCCTATGGTGAGGGCACTGGTGTTCGCTATTGTTATCATTCTTGCTTTCCTTTCTTAAACAGAGAGCGATCAGATAGAGACAGTAAGAGCTGGCTAGCAGACATGTCCTTGTGCCACACATACAGATGAGAGATAGAGATTCATTCTAGAACATTCTAGTGGCTGAAGGGGGAGGGTGATGGGGGGAGAGGCTGACTGCTGAGGTCCAGAGACAGCAAGCCTCCAGTCAGAAGTTGCTGGCCCGTGTACTCCCCGAAGACAGGAACAGGGCCTCATTTTCCTTGCAATAGCTGTATTTTCTGTATTTAGCCTAGAGACCTATATTTAACAGACGTTTAAAAAATATTTGAGAAAGGAATGAATTTGTTTATTGAATGCCTTAGGATGGAGACAAGCTTAGACCGGTCAGGGCAGACCAGAGGCAGCATGGAAACAGACACAAGGTCTGAGCAGATCGTCATAACATGAGAGTCCAAGATAACAGGTTAGGTTTTTCATTCACTGACTCAAATGGTCCAGGGAAGCCACTTCATATATATTCCTTCATTTTCCATTCCTACCAATATTTCCATTTTTGAAATGAAGGAACTGAAGAGTAGAGGAGGTAATAACTTGGTGAGCCTGTCTGCTTGCCTGGGTCTCAGCCACACCAGGGACTTGTGGGCCATGTTCCTTCCCTGACCACAGGATGGCTAGAGTCCCTGGTGGGAGCAAAGTGCCCTGGGCCCCAGGGAAGAGCACGATGGACACCACATGCCTGGTGAGGCCAATGGTCACCTCAGAGCGTATGCTTGAGGGAGAAGGAGAGCAAGAACACAGAGGGGTCTGTCCTGAGGATTTGTCCCAGAGGTACAAGAAAGAATGAATGGCGGCTTGAGATGCTGCTGAATCAACATGGGCTCTGGCTGGGCCAAGCCTCATGCTCTTTTGCTCGTTTCTAAACCCTTCCTAGGAGTTGAAACTATATAATGGTCAGCTCTTCTGCTTGCCTTTTTATTAGCTGGCTGCAGCATCCAAAGGGACAATGACAATGACAGTTACCAGGAAAAACCTGACTTTAGATATTGTTGGATTCCTGCAAGGAAAGAGCTGAGAGACCATCTGAATGGGACTATTAGTATATGATTTTAATTTGTTCCAGATAGAAAGTCATATATTTAAAAAGAAAAGGAAAATAAAACCACATGTAACTGTTGCAATGGAACATACATTATACATCCTAAATTAATAATCTCCCATTTCCACCTCCAAAGTGACCATGCGGGAGCTGCTACGTGTCTCCATGAACTGAAGCATACTTGCATTTTGAAGGAAGTCTGGTGTTGCTTGGAATGTCCTAGAAGCTCTCTAAGAGGGTAGAGGTACACAGAAAAGCATGGTCCTGTGGGCTCTCCCATCCCTCCCCGGCACTAGCCTGGCAACCGTCAACGTGCTTCCGTGTGGACCACAAGGGGATGTCTGTGGGGACACCATGGCCAGTGGAGTCATCTGTACCCTGTGGCCACCAGAGTTCCCACAACAGCTCCACAGAAGGGGAGACTTGCCACTGGCCAGAATCCCTGGAAGAGACACCTTGCATGTCACAACAGTTGGCCGAGAAACTATCACCACTTGGAGAAGAATCTTGCTGCCCTACTTTCCTCCAGGAGAGAACACAGGGGCAGAGCTGGTGATGCCTGGGCTATAGAGTAAGGGGCAACTCCTAGTTCTTCATCTGTCCCTTGATGGATGGGAGTGGAGTCTTTCTCCGGCTAAGGGTTGAAAATGACCAGGATCTCACCCGCTGCCCAATGGGTGGCAGGTGGGAAGAATGAGAGGGGGTTCAGAGAAGATTAGACCCTAATGTACTTACTTGGATCCACTGACTTTCATAGGACACGGGGGGACTAGAGCAACCTGGAAATAGCATCTCACCAAGCAGGGTCTGAAGCCAAGAATTTGTGTTGGCAGGGACAGAGGATGCTAACACACATGGCACATCAAGTCTTAGGTATCTGGAGTTCCCTGGTTCAAACACTGAGACTTGAAGGGGTCAGAGCATGTCAGAGGCCAGAAGGAGCTCTCCAGCCTGGCCACCTCTGGAACAGGGCTCTTGGGCAGGAGAACAAGGCCAAGCCAGCTCAGGCGGAAGGGTACCAGAGAGACCAGATGACTAGCTAGCTCAGGTCAGAGTTCCAGCCTCGGAAAATACCAAAGTGTGGTCCAAGAACCAACACAGTAAGATTTGCCCGAGAAAGTATGTGTTAGACATGCTGATTCTTGAGTCCCAACCTAGACCCGTGAACACGATCTGTGGAAGTTAGCCTGGCTTGAAGAGCGAGGGCCAGAGAAAGAAGGAAACATTTCCCCTGTTTTCCCAGCCTCTGCCCAGGCTCCTGCCTCTAAGACTCTCCCAGGGGACCAAGAGGACATGGGACAGAATGATTTCAAAACTAAGAGCTCACTCAGTCTAACAAAAGGCTCATTACCCCTGGGACTAATCCGCAGCACCCTACTGTGCTATGGGGCCCTCATTATTAGTCTGCTCCCCCAAGGTCACAAGCTCGGGGCTCGTAGCTCCCACCAGAGAGCTAAGCCAAGCACCCCCACCTCCCCAGCCCGTCTTTCCTGGCTCCCTGGGGCCAAGGCTGCTGCAAGGCCCAAGTGTGGGCTGCACTGGGGCCAGTTAGGGAATCAAGTACAGGCCAGGGCAACTTCAAGTTCTCAGCACTCCTGACGGGATCACAGAAATTACCTGCAGAAAGCCAGCGTGGCTCAGAATTAACATATTCCGCAATACACCCGGCCTCTCTTGGCTGTGGGGCCTGCCCCGCCAGGCACGTTGTGAACAATCAAAAGGCATTTAAAGCAGCAACAGTTGTGACATTCCAAGTCACAGACCGCCTCGCCCCATCACCCAGCAGCGACCCAGGCAGTAGGTAAATGAATGAGATTAGGTGTATTCCAATAAAACGCTCATTACAAAAACGAGCCATGATCTGGACCTGGCCCACGGGCCCGGGTTTGCCAACCCCTGGCATAGAGGTTGAAAGGGAAGGCTTTCAAGACAGATGTCGGTTTCAAACATGAACTCCAACAGTTTGCTCTCTGTGCAGCCTCAGGCAAATTACTTGACTTCTCCAAGATGTATCACGAGGATTGTCAGCATGGCCTTCTTGTAAGACTTCGGTGAGATTCAGGCACACCTCGTGCTGCAGAGGGTTTCCAAGAGCGTAAACAAGCATCACCTGGTGACTCTCTGGTGACTCTCACCCTGACTCTTCCAGGCAGTGACAATCCCGCCCGACTTTTCTAGCAGGTGGCTGCTGCCTGCCCGGCTGCCCGAGGGACCCGTGCGCTTATCCCTGCCCAGCTCACACCTGGCTTTGCTCGGCTCTCTAGTCTTCTTGATTGGTCGGCTGTCCCAAGTGGAGACTTGAGCCCCTCCCCTGTGCTACTGAGCGGGGCTCCTCCCGGATCCCCGAGTCCTCCACCTGCCCCAGGGGTCCACCTGGTCCCAGGACGCCTCAAGCAGCAGCCTCTGCACTTCTGACATCGTGGAGGAAAGAAATCTGGGCCAGCTCATCATCTTCCCATCCCAGGGCTTGCCAGGAGCACTCTGCAGACCAGCCGTTCTGTGGGACAGTCACAAGTGCCTGCAGAAGGGAAAACTGTCCCAGTTAGGAGTTGGGAACACAGGGGTGAAGACAATTGAAAATATTGGTTTCCTACAGAACTTTAATAAGCTAATATGCATTGTTGATATTCCAGAGAGGATTCAAGCGGTCTGGTATTTTGGAGATTTACTTCAATATCGAACAGTTCTCAAAGGCCATCGCCCACAGTTCTGAGGGACACAGCTTGGGAAATGGCAGCTGTAAAGAAAGGGCCTTGTCGCTCTGCTCTGGGAGTGGACTGATGGCAAAGGTTAGCAGAGTGTGCATGGTACCAAGATCTTTAAAATCCTTCCTGTTTGTTTTACTTGTCTTCCTGTCTCATCACAACTTCACTCGGTCCGTCTATTCTGTGGGTGCTGCCTGCCTGGCTCGAGGAGGTGGATTTCCAGGCATGAGGCTTTGCTCCCTCTGTCCACCAGACCTGCCGGATCTATAAAGAATTTTCTTAGTTTCTGAAATCCAATGCCCCTTCCTTCCTGAGGACGCCCCAGTCACCCCAGCCAATCTGTATCTGACTAAATGTTCTCCTCTTTGACTCTTAAAACAAGTTCAAAGTGGTCCACAATTCATGTCAAACGGACCAGCCTGCAGTTTCCTAGTTTGTCCCCATGGGCTCCTTTATCAAACCACTCGTTTATTGGCCTGAGTCATCTCCTCTCCTCTGGGGCCTTTTCTGAACTCAGCAAAATTGTTTAAACATCCTGGACCTTCTCCTGTTTCCCTCGGCCTCCGTTCTGCGCGCCCAGAGCCTGGTGGCGCTGACCCGAGGAGGCACGGGGCACAGGCTAAGTCTTTCTAGCAATTCCCAGCACTGCTGTTTGCATTCTTCGCCCCCGTCTGTGCCCACGCGGCCTGGGGCAGCCCCAGCCTTGCCCTTTGTCTGGGGGAGCGGAACCAGACCCTTCTCCTCGAAGCAGCCGCGCTCCTGCTGTTGGGCTAAGACCGGCTCCTTGACAAGACACTCCTCCTTTATTCTTCATTTTCTTTATTGCAAATCCGCGGTAAAAGAGTTTACAATCCAGCAGTGCCTGGGAAGTACCTTGAAGTCTCCTGATGAAAGGCGCTATGGAGGGACCACATATTATTATTTCAGCAAACAAGGGAAATAATAGCTTGTTGCTTCATCTAATTCCCCTGAGTGGGCCCGGGCTCTATAATTACCCAGGTTATGGGGCCCTGGCTCAGAAGGCTACGTCCGCAGGCACAGGTGGGCGCAGGGCCCGGTGGGGTTTCACCACGTGCCCCCTGCACGCTCGTCACAGGCAGAGCTGCTATGGGGCCAGCTTTGCATGGGAGGCCTGGGCCGGGATTGTGGTATGTGGAAATCGTCTTTAATGGAAGGATCTACAAACCCGTGAGGCAAGTTTGTGCCGGTTCTTCCCTGCGGTCCCAGCACTCATGCGGAGGAAACAGACCTCTGCCTTTCCCAGGCCAGGGCCAAGGTGCTGGGGGCATATCTAGGAGGTCCCCAGGAGTTCTCCCCAGCGCGGGGTCAAAGTTGGCCTCTAAGTTATGTCTCTTCCCTTTTCTTGGCAAAGCTGCTTCAGCCCCCACACTTTCAAAATGAAAGAGCTGGTGAAGGCTGTGGTTTCCAGACCCCTTCCTCCTGGCATCACACTCTGTGGGGGATGTTTGTGACTACTCTGTGGGCCAGGAAGAAGCAGCCAGGCCTCGAGTCTGGGGTCTGACCGAAAAATCATGTCCACTCTCCTATTTTCCATTTGTTGTTCCCCATGAGATTCTGGGGTGGGGGGGTGGGGTTGGGGCACAGGTGGGGGAAGTAGGACGAAAGCTTTCTCCTGTCTGAAAACGATCAGTGAAAACCTTGCTAATCTTTTGTCCTTCATGTCTTTTTTACTCATAATTCCTTTGATTCCCCATTCCAAGCACCTCCCAAATGTTTCTCTCATCTCTACCCAACTTTCAGTGAAAATTATTAGGACGTATTTGTGGGAAAGGTGTGTAGGGGTTTTGTTTAATCTAGTTATCTGGTGGAAAAAGAGTCCCATCTTTTGGTGGTGTGGGCTGTCGGGATCATTTGTTGAAATGTTTTCCCTCCTATTGCCTTCCTCAGTTCCTCTCTCTTTCCGGACCAATCCCTGCAGGTCACCAAGGATTTTGACAGCTCGTCCAGCCTCCAGCAGACATCGCTGACCTCACAGACCTGCCATGCCTATTCTGAAAGCCATTTGCTAGTGAGTTCCATCTTTCGGGGGGTTCCCCGCGTACATGGCCTGTAGCCAGAAGCACACCTTCCCCCTTCTTCCTTCTCTGGCCAGGCCGGTCCCGCGCGCCCCCTCTCGTGTGCACTGGCTTTCTGGGAGGCTCATTCTCTGGCTCGATTTCAGGTCCTCTCCTCGTTGCTGAACCTCCAGTCCTCCTTCTGAGCAGACCTGCCGGGCTCCCCCTTCCCTCCAAGGAGCCTGCTCACCTCTGCCCGCCTGACTGCACGTCACAACTCCCGCAAGGACCGCACAGCCTCTGGTGGGTGTCTCCTTCCCAGTCAGAAGGACTTTGGGGATGCTCATGGGGTGCTCTTGAAAAGGACAAGAAGGGGACGGAGCTCTCTAGATTTCCTGACGGCCACCTTCCCCCCAGCCGCTTTCACCAAGGACTCCTCCTCTCCTGCCAGAGGCCACCTTGGACCCTGATACTGAACCTCTGACCTAGAAATTCCCTGGCCACAAAATCCCTCCGCACTAGTCTTTTCCTCTGAGGCCATAAGGGAGCACGAGGGGGCTGGCACCCATCCCTGCTGCCCCTTGCCTTTTCTTCCCTGGGCCAGGCCACCCCCAGCCAGCAGGCGCACAGGCAGGCAGAACGCAGACAGACCTCCGGCCGGTCAGGGAGGGATAGAAGATGACACGAGGCTGTTCCCTGCTCCCTGAGAAGCTCTCTCCCTCTGGTCTTTGTCCCCTGCCTGAAACAGCACTGCCAGCTCCCACTCACTACAGGCACCCCCCTACCCCCACCCTGACCTCTGCTGGGCACATCTGACCGGGCCCTTGGAGAATGACATCCTTTTCCAACGTGCCTCTCCAATCTCATCTCTGCTGGGACCCCCCACAGCTCATGGGCTGCTCCCTCCCCGAGGGCCGTCCAGGAGGCTCTGAGTGGAGATGTTCCCGTGCTGCAGTCTGACCCCACATTTTCTTCCCATTTCCTTGCCTTCCTCTCTTCCCGCCAGCGCCAGGCCTCCCACGCATAGATTTCTCATCCGGGCGGGGGTTTGAGAGCAACAGCTTTCCTCTGACTCCTCTCGGCTGCGGAGAGTCTGAGCAGCATCTGGCCTGGGCCGGTCTGGAGAGAGCAGGAATCCAAACAGTCTTTAAAGAGTTATGACTCCACGAACCGTGGATGGCAACGTCTTCTATTATTAACAGTTTCAGCTTTCCCATCTGGCTGTTTGCAGAAGGAAAGCTGGAGATTACTGTCAGCATTAATTACAATCAGGTGTACTCCCCCCCCTTTTCCATTTTGCCCCAATAATTTCTCACACAGCGAGAAATCCTTAAAATGCGTGTCCTTTGCAATGCGGCACATAAATCCTTGCTGCTGGTGAGAGCTGCTGTCAGCCGGCCTGCCTCTCCCCGGGTCTGGTGAACTTGGTGAAGTTCACCAAGCTTCCTCAGGTTTAAAGGTGAGCCTGAGCTCCTTGAATCTTGAGGGCAGGAAACGTCAAGAGAATCTGCTTCCCCCGTGCGATTTCTGGCACTTCCTGCTTCTAGACTAACCAGAGCTACCTTCAAGAACAGTTTCTGGAATGTCTGTCTTCAGCTGAAGAACGGCCCTACCAGGGAAGGCTGGAGCTGCCACGGAAGAAAGTCGCGCTCCCTGTGATTTCTGCCCCACCTGATTCCTCCTCCTGCCTCCCCTGTCAGGTCTTCTGCCCCGAACCCTTGCTCTGGTTATGGTCGGTGTTTGAAAACCATGATCTCATTTGGTAATATTTTCTTTCCCTCCATCTTCGTCTCTACATGCATATTCATGTAGAGACAGCCCGCTTCTCTGGTATTTTCTGAAAGCTTCTTTGCATTTCTCTCCTCTGGTTTATTTTTCTCTACAGACTCTGCAAATGTTAATCTTCAGGATTATTAAACATCGGGCCCACCATCCTTTTGCAAAGACATTCGAATTTAACTCAGATGGGCCATTCCAGCATTTTACTTCTTTTTTTTTTTTTTGAAGATTTTATTTATTTATTAGACAGAGATCACAAGTAGAGAGAGGAGGAAGCAGGCTCCCTGCTGAGCAGAGAGCCCGTTGCAGGGCTCCATCCCAGGACCCTGGGATCATGACCTGAGCCAAAGGCAGAGGCTTAACCCACTGAGCCACCCAGGCACCCCTTTATTTCTTCTTTTTAATAGGTCTGCAGTTTACACTCCATCTTTCCCAACAGATGGCCCTAGGGAAACTGCTTAAACCTACCGAGTTGTTGTATCCTCATCTGCAAAATGGGCATACCATGTCTTCACGGCATTCCTAAGTGGGTTAGGGAACGTGACAACTCAGACTTGGCAAGGGGCAGATATTAGCTGCTTGCCTGGGGCTGTGTAAGAAGGAACAGAGGCCTGAGTCTTGAACACTCATGGGAAGATAATTCATTTTTCCCTTGGAGGGGAAGAGGAGGGTGCTGTTGTGAGGAGACTACAAGTGCATACGCAGTGTAAAACACCACTGTTTTTAATACCCCCCATTTTTCTTCATCATGGAACCCAATCTTCACAGGGTCCTTTTGCCCTATGTGGCTCATCCTATTTTCGAATGGAATGAACCACCTCGCCCAGTAGATCTGTGGTTTTTGTCCTTCAACAACTGCAATTTCAAGTTCCAGGGTTTGAAAAAGAAATTCATTAACTGAGAACCTTCGCCCCATCCCCGACTTCCTCTGACACCACCCACAAAATAATAATCTTGGGGAAAAATTAGGGAAGAGAGTTGACAACTTTGAAAAAACAGGGTGGAGCATGATTTCCTTCATCAATAAAAACTGAGCAGAGGAATTTAACCACAACCACACTGGTGGTGCTGCTAATTTGGCCCCACCAGAGCTTGCCCTAGTTTGCTCCCCACCCCCCCGAAGCTCTAGAAGCTTCTAGAGGCTTCTCCTGCTCTGTAGTCATAGCAGCAGGCGGCCTGGGTCACATCTGTTCATCCGAGGTTGCCCTCAACTGCCTGGGGCCCTTCTGTGGTGGGCGTCAACCACAACTCCCTCCAAGCTCCTGCAGCCCTCTTTCAGACAAATTCCCCGGCCGCATTTCATAATCTCGGGAGAATAAATGAAGTTTTTGACAGTTCATTTATTTCTTTGATATATTTCAGATGTGTCTTCAGACAAAGCGCCGGGTTAGTCGTGTTGGTTGTCTTGAATCGGATATTAGGTGAGAATACTTCCTTGACACCATTACTGAGATGGGCATTAATTGTATTTGCACACAGTCATAACGCTCGATGACCTCCTGAGCTCCTAATTTTTCTACCTCATTACACTCAGTGGGTTTGCTGAGATTCATAAATGAGACAGTTATGAATGTGGCCACAGCCACGTGGGTCTGCTTAAAATCAGTATCGCATCCCTGTGCTCAAGAAGGTACAGAAATCATCCATTATGAGCAAAATTAAGGGAAATATGGTAGACAAATGCTTTAGTCAAACCCTCCCTTTTCCAAATCTCAAATGTTTTCCTAAAAGTGCTTTTTATTGTCAAGTGGCCAAGTCCCATTTCATCCCCTATGATCTGAACTTCCAAAGGAGGTGTCTCCATTTCAGCCCCTTTCCTGGGCACAGACCTCAGGAGATGGTGGAGTCCATCACAGACACCCCGCGGCCAGCAGGACTCAGAGGAGAGGCTGCAGGTTGAATGGACACAAAACTCTGCATCTGGCTATTCTCATTTCCTGGTTCCCAAACCAGGTCATAGGGGGCTCATCCACAGTCATCACTGGGAGATCATTGTTACCGGGGAAGCCCTGGATCACCCCAAATGTGGTGCCACCTTCTTCTCAGGGTAGTAACCCTGCACCAGTGACTCGGGTGCAACTTTTGAAGTCAGCCCAGCATGCATTTCATACGTGGTCCTGTTGCTTACTAACTCGGGGACATCAGAATGGTGCCTAACCTCCAGGGACCTCTATTTCTTTATATGTACAATGGGCTGATAGCTACGTCAAGGACTCAGTGAGTATGAAACTTTCAGGACAGTTCTGATGCCTGATACACAGAACATGCTTCATAAATAGTAATGTTACTATTACAGAACAACAGACATGACCTACTGGGGGTCCACTGACTTTTCTCTTTGCCAAAGGTTACCTCTGCTTAGTCCAGTCTCTGGACTATACTATTGTATTCATTTTCTCTGCTCTATTACAAATGACCAAAAACAGAATAGCATTCATTCCCTCATTGTTTATATGGATCAGGAGTCTGGGCACAGCTTTACTGGTCTTCTGCTTAGTCTTCTGTAGCCAGGGTGTTAGCTAGGCTGTGTTCTCATCTGGAGGCTCAGTTGGAAACTAATGCACATCCAAGTTCACTCAGTGTTGGCAGATGTCAATGCCTTGCAGCTGAAATCCTGAGGGCCCTGACTTCCTGTTGTATGTCAGCTCCTGGAGGTCACACTCAGCTCCTGGAGGCCACCCCAGCTCCTAGAGGCCACCCCAGCTCCTAGAGGCCACCTTCAGCTCCTTGCCATGTGGCCCTCTCCACAGGCTTTCTCACAACATGGCAACTCGCTTCTGAGACAGCAACCGAGAAAAGAGCAAATTTGCTAGCAAGACAGAGTCTATTATAATAAAAATCACAGACATGACATCCCATCACTTTGCCATGTTCTTCTGGTTAGGAAACAAGATGCGGGTTCTGCCTGCAGTCAGTGAGAAGGATACAAGTATAAGAGGATACCAGGAGGTTGGGATATTGTGGGCTGTCCAAAATGTTGTCTACCACAACTAGAAAAGGCCTCAGAAAGTCAGAGGTACAAGTAGAATCACATCCCTTTTCCAGCAAAATCACTGACCACACTCCAGCCCTCCTGCATTAGTAACAAAGTACCACAAACTTAGTGGATTAAAAAAAAAGAAAACATAAATTTATTATCTTACAGTCTTGAGGTCAAACTGTCTGAAATGAGTCTCACTGGGCTAAAATCAAGGGATCAGGAGAGCTACATTTCTTTTGGAGGTTCTTGGTGAGAATTTGTCTTCTTGGTCTTAAGAGCTTCTAGACCTTTCCCACCATCTCTGGCTCCCAGCCAATCACTCTGTCTTCAAAGCCAGCAATAGTGAGTTCTTCTCATTTTAAATCATCCTGACTTCTTCAGCATCCCTTTACACATTTAAGGATCTTTGCAATTACATTTGGCCATGTGGATAACTCAGGATAATCTTCTTATTTTATTTATGTATTTATTTATACAGAGAGGGAGAGAGAATCCCAAGCAAGCTCTGTACCCAGGGTAGAGCCTGATGTGGGGCTCAATCTCACAACCCTGAGATCAGGATCTGAGCCAAAATCAAGAGTCAGATGCTTCACTGACTGAGCCACCCAGTGCCCCTCTCTATGTTAAGATCAGCTCCTTAGTGACTTATTTTTCCTTCTTCACCCACGTTTCCATCTACCTCTCTGATAACCATCAGTTTGTTCTCTCTAAAAGTCTGTCTCTTGGTGTGTCTCTTTTTATTTTTTGCTCCTTTGTTTTGTTTGTTAAATCCATGTGTGAGTTAGACCATACCTGGTATTTGTTTTTCTTTGACTAACTCATTTCACTTACCATTTTACTCTCTAGCGTCATTCATTTTTGTGAATGGCAAGATTTCATTGTTTTTTATGGCTGAATAATATTCATATTATGTATATGTATATATAATTATAAGACATGAGAGATACATACATATATCTCTCATATATATATGAGATATATATAGATATATGAGATATATATAGATATATGTATGTATCTCTCACGTCTTCTTTATTCCCTCCTCAGTCGATGGACGCTGGAGCTGCTTCCATAGTTTGGCTAATGTAAATAATGCCACAATAAATATAGGGGTGCATGTATCTCTTTGAGTTAGTGTTTTTGTATTTTGGGGGGTAAATACCCAGTAGCACAACTACTGGACTGTAAGGCAGTTTTATTCTTAACTTTTTTTGGGAATCTCCATACCATTTTCCAGAGTGGCTGGACCAGTTGACATTCCCACCAACAACGCACAACATTTCCTTTTCTCCACATCCTCGCCGACACTAGTTGTTTCTTGTGTTTTTTTAGTTTAGCCATTCTAACAGGTGTGAAGTGATACCTCACTGTGGCTTTGATTTGCACTTTCCTGGTGATGAGAGATGTGGAACATCTTTTCATGTGTCTGTTGGCCAGCTGAATGTCTTCTTTGGAGAAATAGAATTCTTTTTTTTTTTTTTTTAAGATTTTATTTATTTATTTCACAGAGAAAGAGAGAGATAATAAGCAGGGGGAGCAAGGGAGGGAGAAGCAGGCTCCTCGCTGAGCAGGGAGCCGGATGCGGGGCTCGATCCCAGGACCTTGGGATCATGACCTGAGCCCTGAAGGCAGATGTTCAACCAACTGAGCCACCAAGGTGCCCCACAACAGGAATCCTTCTGATTAGAGCTTCTGAAATCTGTACTCTGTCCACAAGAAAGTTGGGAACAAGAAGCCCCCATTTCCCATGTCAGTGAAGTGTGAAGAAATCCTCCAAGGGCAGGGACTCAGGACATGAGTCACAGCCCCAGGTGCTTCTCAGAGGTGGTGCAGAGGAGGAAGGCAAACCCGACTGTGCTATTGAGGAGGATATAAGCCATGAGTCACTGTAGGTGAAACATCTCAGAATCCTTTGCAATTAGTAATAAATCCCACAGGCAGAAATGAGGGGATGATTCCAACTATGCGAATCCAGACAGTGTAAGCACAGGCGCTGCACATGGCAGAAGAATTCACGTTCGTGGTGCTGGACCAGATTGTTACCAAGCACGTTCTGACGATGTGATATGCATGCAGGTCACATGGTATGCTACATGTGGTTTGCTGTGTGCTCTAAGGGCTGAGCACATGGAAAACAAAACAAAACAACAATGAATGTGCTTTTCTTTTTTCCTTCTTAAGATTATGCCTTTCTTACTCTGGCCCAGAGCAGCTTTGCTTGGGGGAATGAGCAAAGAGTAGGGAGAAGAGAAAGGTTAGGATTTGACAGAGCGAATTCAAAGTTTGAGCTCTTGCCCTCCTAATATAGATTGTCCAATATAGTTTTCTCACCCCTTTTCCCATGTCAAGGGCTAACCACGGAGGATTCATCAGAAATCCTTCTTTACGGGGGTAAGAATTACCTGTTTTCTATTAGAGCAGAGCCATGATGGATTCAGGAAGAAGGGGTGACCTTTGTCAGTTGTTCTCAGACATCGGCTGCATCAGAGTCAACTGGAGAGCTAGGAAAATGATAGAGCCCCGGGCCTCACCCCACAAATTCTGGCTCAGGAGAGGAAAATTGGCAGCTTCTTCTCCCTGCTGTTTTAAGAAAGAAGAAGAAAAGAACTAAAAAATGATAGGGCAGAGAGATTTGTCCCAATATTTGTCTTTCCCAGGTTCCACCCAGAGAAGCTAAAAAATATTAAATAGATTAGGACAATTCAGAGAGCAGAGGGAGGCATTCTGTCCCCAGATTCCCCATTTATGATTCTTGAAGATCAGTGCTTACAGCCCAGTGCCAATATGGTATGATCTCGCCTACCTAAGAGAGTAGAACAGCAAGGCCAGATAGAATCTTAGTTTGTACCTTTGAGCTTCCCAGAGCCTGCAGCAGAGCCAGTATGGGACCACACCATGGTAGATGCTGGATATGGGACTGGGTTAGGTATGTGACAGAGTCTTGGTGTTCCACAGCCACCGGAAGCACAGAAGAGGTCATATCAGCCAGTGGGAGACAGTCACAGACTTCATACTTGGCTGCCAAAACAGATATAATACAAATATCCAAAGAGTATTGAACAGTGGGGCACCTGGGTGGCTCAGTCAGGTAAGTGTCACTCTCTTGGTTTCAGCTCTGGTCATGATCTCAAGGTCGTGAGATCGAGCCCCATGTCAGGCCACATACTCAGCAGGGAGTCTGCTTGAGGTTCTCTCCCTCTGCCGCCCTCACCCCTCTCTCAATAAATAAATAAATCTTTTTTTAAAAAGAATATTGGACTGTAGATGGAGGAGGCTTCCAAAGACCTTCACTCACGCAGTCACATAAGCCAGCCCACGTCCCCAACACCCAGACACCTCTTGGAGAGCAGCCAGTGGAAGGAGGAAACAGAACACTAAGGATCAAGAATCCAGGCCAAGCATTACCGAAAGAACAACTCAAGTCGTCGATTTGCACTAACTTTAAAACAATTAATTCTAGAAAGCCAAGTTATTGACAGTCAGCCAAACTTTATTCTGAATGCATATGACGGTGAAATAGGTGGTCAGCTTATGCCAATGCCAATGGAACAGTGGCTGCCTGATGTGCTGTATTGAGGGCTTGGAAGTTTCTAGAGGACCTGGTCATTTAGCAGTGACTCTTCTGATTGAGGGACAGTCAGGAGTTTGCCCTCACAAGTATATGTTACCTTCTGATTTTAGTGAATCCATATAAGCACAAATCCAGAAAGATGGGTTTAGAGACACAAAGAATCATCTTCTCTCTGGCCCTGGAAATCACTTTTTTAAAAAAGATTTTTAAAAATTTACTATTTGAGACAGAGAAAAAGAGAGCAGGGGGAGGGGTGGGGGGATGTCCAGCAGACTCCCTGCTGAGCCTGACACCAGGTTCTATCTCATGACCCTGACATCGTGACCTTAGCCAAAACCAAAAGTCAGGGACTTAACTGACTGTACCACCCAGGCGCCGCCAGAAATGTGTCTTTTAACAGAAACAGTGCAAAACATGTATTTTAACTGGAGTCTTTAACAGTTGGACCAAGTATCTATCATTATCCTCTGGGACCCAGGCTAACGCAATGTCCGTCCTTTCTTTCTGTGCCTCGTGGACATGGACAGTGGAGTGAGCAAATTTGCAGCAGAAGTTGCCTGAGTACTCTTCGTATTTAAGATTGTGTTGCTGGCTTCTACAGGTAACACAAAAACGAGTAGGACATTGACATTCTCAAGGGAAAGAGTTGTGTTACCTGAAGGAGCAAGCTTTTGAACTGTGGGTGGCTTATGTGTTTGCTAGACAGGTTAAAATAAGAGAGCTGTGGTGAAATGCTTTCTGTTCCCCATCGTGATAGAAATTCAAAATCTCTACAGGAACTGCACCTCTCCCACGCACCGTTTGGAAAGCAGAGAATAATTATAAGGCAGGGAGCGGCAGGTGCCCTGGGTGTCCTAACCAAAAGCGTCGCGAACTTCCAGCAAGTTGCAAGGAGAAATATGATTGGCAATAAGAGTAATTTGTTAAGGCCACTTATTTAACCTACTGAATCATCCCAATTATAGCTCAAAGCCCCAAGCACTGATGAAGTCTAGGGTGTGTGGAAAAGGGTTTTCCTGCTGGTCACACCCGGTGTGAACACTGCACAATATTTTTTCCCATTAGCAACCGTCCAGTGGGAAAGGATTTCTTCTGGTGCATTTCTCCCCCTTGTTGGGGATTTTTCTAATAATCCCCAAGCTTCAGATCTAAAAGAAATTGCCCAAAATATGTTGCTGTGAAGGAAGTAGAGTTTGCTGAAATAGGCATGACATAATCTAGAACGATTAAAAAAAAATCATTTCTGTCTGACTTGTTCATCAAATGTTTTCTGGGGCTATTTTTGTCTTTGAGATGCACACAACATCTATTATTAAGTTGTGTTGCAAAGAATTTTAGAGATCACTTACAAGTAATTCTGTTAATGCCATGGTTTAATTTAAACACGTGTAACCCTTATGTATCTTTAAATGTTTGGTTACAAAGCGATTAGAAAAGTTGTGGCAACAGGACTTCATTTGGTCTTGCAGTATTTTGAAGAGGCTGTTCCTTCTGACTGTGTAGCCCTCTTTAGCTAGAATCCACATCTCATGTGAGCCTGCTAGGGGATTCAGTAAATGCCACATAATTACAATTTTCACTTTTAATGTTAGCATACCAGAATCTAATGACTGTACAGCAGAACATCAATTAATCAAAATGCTGGGTAGCGGGATGTTCCTTCCAGTTAATTGAATTTACTGGTAAATTCAGGCTTCGACAGCAAGTCCTTTTCTTTTCACCCCTGTGAAAAATCCTCCCCAAATGTATTAGCTCCATTAGCAACTGCAGTGTACCAAGATTGACATTTGATATTCACAAAGGATTGGTCCTTTTTGTGCCTCTTTTTATCAGTCTAAACCCCAGTTCTCCTTTCAGAGTATTGGAAATGTGCTGGTGGCTATTGCCTTGAGCCTGGAGTAGGGAATTTGCCCCTTTCTCCTCAATAATGAACTACACAACATTTCTCAGTTAAGTGGATGCCTTCCCTCATTGGGGTTCTCTTGAACATCTTTCGCTAAAATAGTTTCTGCAAGTTCAAAATTGTAAAACAGGCATTTCTCTTTGTAACAGAAAGGAAATTTTCAGGTAGAAGCATTGTGCCTTATGAACTCAAAGCAGGCACGTCTGTCAGGGGAGAGCCTCATTCTTTAGGCTTTACGGCCAAGGCTAGGGTTACAGCCAGTGAGAATGTGAGCCTCAGACTAGGGCAGGTGTTTCCATTCTTTTCAGATGCTTATCTTAACATGGAGTAAAGTCGAGTCTATAAAACCGGGGTGGGAATTTCACTGGGGCAGATTCAGGCTGGACCATAAAATGCCCCAGCTCTGTGTCTGTACTGCCTTTTGCTATAGCCCTTTAGAAAACCTTCTAGAAATGTAACCAAGGACTTCAGGCCTCTGTTTCATGTGTGATGTGTGTGGATGTGTGTGTCTTTAATATATTGTAATGGGTTAAAATTTGTGAAGAATTACTGAACACATATCTTATGCTTTCACTGTCTTATCAAAGGCTGAAAGGATTTCAGAACAGTGGACCCAGAGACATTACAGTGTTTGGGGTTAAAGCAAGTGGGTAACGTAAAATAGCCAAGTAACATTTAACTGCTGGAAATGCATGTCTAGGAGAAGTGCTCCCAGATTTACAGAAGCAGAGGCTAGGAGATTACTCACTGTCTGTGTAGCTAACTAAGAAAAGTGATGTTTTTAAATGCATATGGCCTCACAGAACTTCCCTGCACGAAACCTTCCGGAGACCCGTCTTCCATTTCAGATCAACTGTGGATTCTATATGATTCCACATGTTTTTCCGTGGACCCCTAAGGGCCCCCTCCTCACAACCCCATTCCCTGGCTCCCTCCACAATGGCCTTTAAAAAAAAAGAAAAAAATCTTGTGAAAACTCACTTTTTCTTGCTTTGGAATCTTCTCAAAAACGCTTCACCTCAAAAACTTTCCATGCTATTCGCCTTGTCACCTTCTCCGTTCAAGTGTTACAGAAAATGTCACCTCTCCCCAAATCCTTCTTCACCTTCCCCCTTCTTCCGTCCAATTACGCAGCCTGTTTGATCCATAAACTCTTTCTTCATTAAGCCTCTAAGAATTTGTAACTAAATATATGCTTGGATATTTAGGGCTTTTTGTTCCCATTAGATTACATGATCCAGGAAAAGAAAAATCACGTCTTTTTGGTTTATTTCTCTATTCCTCGTGTCTCATGCAGTTCCCAAGCATGGGAAGCACTCAATAAATATTCCTGAAGGAAGGAAGGAAGGAAGGAAGGAAGGAAGGAAGGAATACACAGAATAACACAAAATCGGTATATATGATGTGTGCCCTCGGTTATATCGTTAGCACTAAACGTCATCAGTAAGTGACTCCTGTCCCGTGTTTATCTCTTCATGACATATTTACTGCCTGCCTGGTGTGGGCCAGGTTAGTGTCCCCAGCATAGAGAATTTATCACCCCACACAGCGGAGTTCTGGAGCTTTAAATTCTCGTTCCACCCATTGTTAATCGTGTGGCTTTGCTCACTTGAATACTACAGACCTGAGTTTCCTCACATGCAAACACAGATAATAATACCTGCCTTTTATGTTGTTGTGAGGCATTCCCAAGTTAATACATGTAAGGGGACTAGAACCGTGATGAGCCCACAGTATGTGCTGTGTGGCAGGCGCTCTTGGTGAACAAAGTTACTATATGTAGGACCACAGTACTGGGATGGTTGATATGTGTCAGCTTGACTGGGGTGGTCATTTCTGGGGGCATCTGGGTGGCTCAGTGTGTTAAGCCTCTACCTTCGGCTCAGGTCATGATCTCAGAGTCCTGGGATCAAGCCCCATGTTGGGCTCTCTGCTCAGCAGGGAGCCTGCTTCCTCCTCTCTCTCTCTGCCTGCCTCTCTGCCTACTTGTAATCTCTGTCTGTCAAATAAATAAATAAAATCTTAAACAAACAAACAAACAAACAAACAAAAAGCCACCCATCATTTCTGGGTGTGTCCGGGAGGGTGTTTCAGGAGGAGGTTAGCGTTTAGACCTGCAGACTAAATGAAGAAGATGTACTTACCAAGGTGGGTGGATATCATCCAATCTTTTGGGGCTCTGAGATCAGAAAGGAGGACGAAAGATGAATTTGCTCTCTCTGCTTGCACTGGGACATCCATTTTCTCCTTACCTTTGGACATCCATGCTCCTGAGTCTTGGCCTTTAGACTTGAACTGGAACTTACCAGTACCATGGGCCCCCTGGGTTCTCGGGCCCTCATGTTTGGACTAGAAAACTCTGCCACCTGTTTTCCTGGGTTTCCAGATAGCAATGGCAGATCATGGGGCCTCTCAGCCTTCCCACTTATATGAACCGATCCTCAAAAGAAACATTTCTGAGGCACCTGGGTGAATCAGTCAGTCAAGCTCTACCTTCGGCTCAGGTCAAGATCTCAGGGTCCTGGGATCAAGCCCCACATCAGGCTCCCTGCTCGGTGGGGAGTCTGCTTCTCCCTCTCATTCTCTGGGCTCTCTCTCTCAAATAAATACATAAAGTATTTTTAAAAAATAAAAAATAGACATTTCTCCATATATCTATCTCTGATACATAGTCAGAGATTTACCCTATTGGCGCTGTTTCTCTGGAGAGCCCTGGTAATACAGTGTTGATGTTGGAACAGCAGTCCAAGAGTCAACCAACCTATGCTTTAGTTCTCCTTTGATCAGATGCTGGGACAGGGGCTCAGTTTCCTCAACCACGAGCTGGGGAGCATTCCACCTACCGTAACTGTGACACCTAGGGTTGTCCTGTGATCACATGCTAGCGCATGTGCTAGTGCAAACTATTCTTATTCCTCATTAGGAGACTCCTTTATATGCCTTGGCTGGTACAAAAAACTCAACAGTGTTGTGCTATCATTCATTCATTCTACTTTATCTGATGGTTTTATACTTTGTAGGTTGTACTGGGGCCCCTTCCATCTTTTTCCAGTGTTTGTTTTTCATTTTATGTGGGAATCTACACAAGAATTGATATGCTATCTGTATTATTAAATATTACAATATTTTGAGCTTGAAAAAGGAGAGCCGAGCCAGATTTTTAATAAAGTATGTCGGTTTTCTCAGCATCTTTTAAACACGTGTGCTATATTGATAATAACAGAGGTCTTCTTTTCTAAAATTGGGAAATGGGAACATGTTTCTGAACACTTGGACAGAATTTTCAAGGAAAATAGATTGTTGCTACCCATTTCTCAAATAAATTAAAATTCAGAAGTCTGTATTATCCCACATTGGTCATGGGGAAAAATGCAATTTCCCAGGAGGGTGCAGAAGGTGGGAGATGGCGCAGTATTGGAGTAAACAGCCTCATGTTCTAGATGCCCCTTTGAGATGTGAAAGTGAACACTTCCGACTAGCTTCAGATCCTTGCATCTTTCATCAGGAAGAATAGAGTTCATAAATAGATATGATAAATGAATGTGATAGTTTTAAAACTTCCTGCCCTTTGGCTTTACCTGTCAGAGTTTTGTTCAGCTATTCATCCTTTATTCCCCTGCATTCTAGACTAAAATCTCTATTTTTAAGTATTCTCACCTATAAAGTAGTCTTACCTGCTCAAAAAAGCAGAAATCGGTGGTTATATTATTGTTGGCATCATTGTTATTATTTATAATCATCATCTTAGGAAAGAACTTGCCATTTCTGGATAGTCCATAATCCCCAAATAATAATCATAGCAACCGCCATAATAACGAGCAATATAAGCACCACTCATTAAGACAGTGATTCATAATCCTAACTATTATCATATTATGTTTAATTATGATGACAGTGGTGAAAATTACTATTTCCTATTGAGTATATGAAGAATTTCAGAACTCAAGGGAGAAAAATGGCAACAAAATTTTGATGAGATTTTTTTTCCCAAAGAATATCTATTTAAAAATAAAGGTAAAAACTCAAAGTCTATCTCTATTTAACTTACATTCATTTGTCTGGGATTGGATAGACCAATATGTATGTTTTCAAGTTGTGAGAAGCTTGTTTGTGTGACTTCCTCCTAATTTCCACCAAAACATTTTTAAAAGATTTTGTTTATTTATTTGAGAGAGAGAGAGAGAGCACAAGCAGGGGGAGTAGCAGGCAGAAGAAGAAGCGACTTCCCGCCAAGCAAGGAGCCCAATTCGTGACTCAATCCCAGGACCCTGGGATCAGGACCTGAGCTGAAGGCAGACACTTAACCAACTGAGGCACAGAGGCACCCCTCTGCCAAAAAACATTTTTGTTCAATTCTAGACTAAAAGAAATCAGGAGCAATCCCAACAGGAGGTTGTGCTTGATTTCTGAAAGTCATGGAGAGTGTGACAAGGTTGGAGAGTTGCTATTCTAGGAAGCAAGGCATCGTGATGTGGGCATGGCACGCGAAGAAGGGAAAATGGGCTTCTGGCTCCTTGGCTTTTTGTCATAGTTCTGCGCAAGTGACTCGCATGCACTCAACCGTCTGGTCTGAGAAGAAAAAAAACAGGGGAACGTTTTACATTCTTGGATGCTGAGCCTTTTTAAGCATGACGTGAAAAGCACAATCACAAAGGAAAACACTGACAGGTTTGACTATTGGAAAACTTTAAATTCCTGTAACAGGGAGGCCATGATAAATCAAGCTTAAAAACTATTTTTTAAACTAATGAAAATATTTGAAAAATATAACAGACAATGGGTTATAATTCATAACACATAAGCATTTTTAAATTACTGTAGAAAGTTGATAGGCCAATGGGAAAGAGCATACCGCTAGGTAAGCACAAGCAATTCAGGTAGAAAAATGTAAGTGACAAAGACAGTGAAATAGAGTCAAACTACTAATATCTAAATAAATGAAAAAGAATGTTCTAAAACACGATTTTCACTTACATTTGAAAATTTCAACTGATAATTTAGTACACACACACTTTTTTGGCGAAATATGAATTAATCCAGCTTCTTCAAGTGCACTTTGGAAAGTTTCACTTCTGAGAACTCAGTCCATAGAAATATTCACATAATACAAAGATATGTGCGTAAAAATATTCTTTGCTGTTTTCCTTGTAATAGTTCATCAGAAATTGTCTACAGATACATCAGTAGACAACTAGTAAATTTATACATACAGTGGAATAAAGCCAAAGGAATACTGAACAGCTCTTTTTTTAAAAAGAGAATCTATGCCACTGGTATAAGAAAAGAATCACAGATGTATTATTGTGCGAAAAGCAAATTTCAGAACACCATATATTATGATTGCATTATTTAAAATACGTGACTGCCATACATATGCAATACATGTATCTATTGTTGTATTTACAACTAGTACATTTTCCTTATTTAATAATGACGAACATTCCAGAAATTATAGAATCTGGTGACGCATCCCTGCTCCTAGCCCAGGCCCCAGGTCCACCTTTCTCCTCCAGGCAGAAGGTGAGAGCAGCCAGGTTCCCTTCAGCACCAAGCATTTTGAAAGGTGGAAAGGGCTTATGTAAGCAAAAGTATCATGGCCAGAGCAGACATCTCAAGGCAAAAGCAAGAGGTATGCTTGGAGGGGGCTCAGGAATGCCTCCATTAAAGGACCTTCTAAGCCACGCAAATGAGTTTTAATTTTATCCTCAGTGCAATAGAAAAATCCAAGAAGGATTCACACAGGTTTGTTTACACAAGGGAAAGATATGATCAGATTTGTGTTTCTGAGGCTACACAACTCTGGCCACAGTGAACAATGAAGCCGACTTCCTTTTCAGGTGGGATGGCTGACTGGAGACCGTGGGGGCAAACCGAGCAGGTTTTTTGTTTGTTTGTTTTGTTTTGTTTCAGATGTAGAATTTAGTGATTCATCAGTTGCATATAATGCCCATCACCGAGTTATCTCATGCCCCAACCACCACCCTCCAGCAACCCCCAGTTTGTTCCCGGCAGTTAAAAGTCTCTTATGGTTTGTCTCCCTCTCTGATTTCATCCGATTTTATTTTTCCATCCCTTCCTCTTTGTTCATCTGTTTTGTTTCTTAAATTCCACATATGAGCGGAATCCTATGATATTAAAACAAGTAGATCTTGCATTAAAAATAGAGGTGTGTGTGTGCGTGCGTGCGTGTGTGCGTGTGTGTGTGTGTGTTGTTTTAATCGCTGGACTTTCAGAAAGTGTAGGAAAGGGAAAACAAAACATAATATTTCAGATCAGTGGTTCTCAAAATATGGCTCCGAGCTTCTAGGATTCCCCAAGAATCTTTTGGGGGGCCTGAGAGGCCAAACCATTTTCATCGTAAGCTGTTACTTATTCTTCTCACCATGTTCACATTTGCTCTGTGCACAAGCAACAGTGGTGAAACCGGGTCCAGAGGGGCACACACCAGTCATCCCTTCCCCTCTGTCCGCTTGCAATTTTAAAAAATGCCAGTTTCACAGAAGGATGTCCTTGATGAGGGAGTAGAAATGATTGATGTCGTTAATCGCAACCCTGGTGAGTCCGTCTTTTTAATATTCTCTGTGATGATGTGGGAAGTGTGCATAAAGCACTCCAGCAGCCCACAGAAGCGGGAGGATTGTCTCAGGCAAAAACCCCTGCATGCCTGTTTCAACTGGGAGCTGGGAGCTTGTTTCAGCTGAGAGCCACTGTTTCCGTGAAACACTATTTTTACTTGAAAGAACAAGTCAGAAAAAACTGTAATTACCCAGATTTGGGGATTCATCGAACTTTCCTTTAAAATGAATGAGGTGAGGGGCACGTGGGTGGTTCAGTGGGTTAAGCCTCTGCCTTCGGCTCAGGTCATGATCTCAGGGTTCTGGGATCAAGCCCCGCATCGGGCACTCTGCTCAGCGGGGAGCCTGCTTCCCCCTCTCTTGCCTGCCTCTCTGCCTACTTGTCATGTCTCTCTGTCAAATAAATAAATAAAAATATTAAAAATAAAATAAAATGAATGAGGTGAGACTGTCGCTTTGAGAAAAACATCTGACAGTACTTGTTGCCAATGATTTAACTGAAGTGTTCGAAGAAAAATTAAAATTTTGGAAAACTTGTACCCACCACGTGAAAGCTTCCCAATAATGAAAGATTTTTCTGTTGCAATCCATGGATTTTTAATAAATGTCCTTTTGTGATACTGTGTAAAGAAATGTGCCAATATTTGAAAGATCTGCACAATTCCATGAGTCAATATTGCCCAAGTGACCAGTACATGACCTTAAAAAAATCACACATGGGTGAGAAAGATCCATCCAAATTGTAAGATAGACTGCATGGATTTTAACATAAAATAGAGAACAAAAATTTCATTGTTAAAAGGGCAGATTCCACATTAGAACTAACCTTTCAGAAACCACCACTTGCCAAGTTTTGGTGTTCTACCAAAGAAGAATATTTACAGATCTCTGAAAACACTATTAAATACCCTTCGTTTTTCCAGTGACATATCGTCTGTAAGGCTGGGGTTTTTTGAGATACTTGAACTAAAACAGCCGTATCACCAAGACTGAACTCAGCAGTAGCCACAGACTCTTGCTGTGTCTTCTTTAGCTCGCCGGTAAAGAGATTTGAAAAACGTGAGACGAGGGGGCATCTAGGTGGCTCAGTTGGTTAAGTGACTCCCTTTGGCTCAGGTCATGATCCCAGAGTTCTGGGATCGAGTCCAGCATCCCGCTCCCAGCTTCATGGGGAGTCGCTTCTCCCTCTGACCTTCTCCCCTTTCATGCTCTCTCTCTCTCACTCTCTCTCTATCAAAAAAATAAATAAAACCTTTTAAAAAAACAAAAACAAAACAAAACATGTGAAACAAGGCCAGCACCTCTTTTACCAGTTGTTCGTTCTGCTTTGGAATATGTAGTTTCTTTATGAAAATGTCATTTATATGAACATGGGATAGATTTACTAATGTTATTCTTAATGAATTTATAAATAAAAGTAAACATTTCAAGCTTTCAGTTGATCAATAGATAAACCCATATTAAGAAGCCCTTGCAAGGGTTTTTAAGAGTCAAAAGGGGCCTTGAGACCAAATACTTTGAGAATTGCTGTGTTGCACGATGCGATTGCCACTGAATAAAAACTATTACGGTTCAAGCTATGGCTTAGTCTGAAGGCGGAGCCCAGAGTAAGGATTTGTGTGCAGGTAGTTTAACTGTCAATGAGATCTGGGGAATGCAGGGAGCATACACAGGGAAAGGGAAAGAAAACCACTGCGCTCCCAAGCCAAGCCCTCCTTTGGCCTCGATAACGGTGCTCAGCCGCCGCAGTCAGTCCGCCGGCTGCCTTGTCTCGCTGGTCCGAGTCTTCTCTGCACACTTGGCCTGGCCGCGGGTCCTGGTTGTCGTAAGTAGAGCCTGCGCCCTACTCAGTTTCCCGGAGCAGGATGTGAGAGCTGCATGGCCGGTATCCCCAGGCGTGGGTTGAGATTGCCCCCGGGTCAGGTTGGTTAGAGCCTGTGTGTGCCTGGTTGGCTACGGTTGGTGAACAGGGGAAGAGGGTAGGAAGCAATGCACCAGGGGTGTCGCGTAATCACCCCTTGCATTCCTCAGATCTCTTTACGCCTTCCAATAAATTCATTCAATTATGGAATCCCCTTCCTGGTGGTGGCCCAATTAATTCTCTCAAAAACTGGTTTACCAGGAGCCAGTGGAATAAGTTGTGGGCTGCAGTCCCTCCGCTGCATCTGGGTCCCAAGGCCACAATCGCTATTCACCTTTTCCCTCATCTACCTCCTACTCTACATTTCTCTCACTCTTGCCCAGCACTTGAGCTCATCTAGGAAGCTAACTGAATAGGATAATCCAGACTTTTGTCACTAGGACCCAGATCTGGTGCCCTAAGTTGCCTTGACCTTGCCAGGCTATGGTTGCTGTGAATGTTTACGCATTAGATAACTGGGCAGGAGAGTAACTAAACATCCCGGTGACTATCCCTGCTCCATTGCAGCAGAAACCTTAGCTCCACATGAAGATCATAGTCAACTACTCCCAGCCCAGAGTGACCCAGTGGCAGACATGGCTTCGAGTTCAAAGGAGCCCCATAGTTTGTATCCTGGTGGAAGTGTCCATCCTCCTCCTCCAACCAAGGGATCTAGGATATTTAATGTCGTAAGGCGATATTCCTAGACTTAGGATTCTAGCTAATAGAGTTACAACACCTTAGATGAGCCATTGGTTTACTGTGCATTACTGCAGACTGGAGGACGGTGTCCAATCTCCAGGGTACTGTCCTCAGGAAGACCCATTAGCTGAACCTTTAACATGCTACTCCAACACTCTGATAGTCTTGTTGTATCTGGGGATACAATGTGTGGATCCTATGGCCCTATAACGGTTTTGGGAACTCCTGTATTATAAAATCGGTCTCTGGGTCCAGGGATTGTGTGGGATCCCATGTTGACATTTTGTATTCTGTGTTGTATTCTGGCCTTCTGCAAGCCATTGAATTTCAGTGACCGTAGAGGCAAAGGAAACACGTCCACACCAGGGGTAGGAGACACACCCACATCGCTGGTAGAAGGGATTTAATGGAATCAACTTACCACCAAGAGGCTGGCTGAACTCCTTAAGGGACTGCGAGGCCTCTGGCTCCGCCGGGGTCTTTGCAAGGTGAGAGTTGTCTTTTCCAGCGAGGAAAAAGACATCTGCCAACTAGAAGAGTCTATGGGCAAGTTTGGGATTCAAGGTTCTCAGGCTCCTTCACTCAAAGGGTCCATGCCAAGTCTCCACGCCCTGCTCATTTCGTAGCAGGGTCCTGATGCTGACAAAGAAAACTGTGAAACTATATAATTTTGTTATTGTGCTTAATTGTGGCATCTAAACAAATAAGGCTTGCTACTAGAACTCTTGTATTTAAATTTTGTCTTTTCTTAGAACATTTTTTAGTCTTCTATATTTGTTTCATTTATTCTATATATGAGGGTTTTTGTAATTTATAGGTATAGCTTCTAAAGTTTAATAGTAGTAGTAATCTTTTCAAGAATATATAGGGGGTTATATTTATCCAGTTTGCCAAGTGAAAAACTGATACATATTTTCATTCTTTCCCTAGGATGATGGATAAATTCAATACACCATTAATTCCTTATTCACCCACTTTATGGTGTTTGTCCTCATAAGCTCAGGTATCAGGAACAGGATTATGATTATTTCTGGTATTTCCATCATGACAGTCACTTACCAACATCGAGTTGTATCTAATTTGTATCTTTATTTAAAATCCATATTTAAACTTGTTTATATGTTTAACAGATTTCAGTGCTCAATATCACATTATTCATATATGATTTGTACATTTTAAATTCTTAATATTATTTTTTCTCAATTATATTGAGATTGTTTATAAGATGCAATGTTTCTGTTTGTTTCTTTTTCCTATATGTATTTTATACTTCCTAAAACTGTTAATCTTGAATTAGCCTGTTGCTTTCAAACATAACAACTCTTGGATTGAATATATAATTTAGGGGCACACACTCTCCCCTAATCCACTATAATCATCGTTTCCATATGTTCTGGCATTGAAAGTTACAAATAAGTCTAAGATCAGCTTAACTATAATTCCTAGAAAAAAGTAAACCACTTTGTTTTTTTCTTTGTAATTGAAGCATTTTTGCCAATATCTGTCCAAATGCAAGTACCTTTCTATCAGCTTTGCCTTACAAGAAAAGCATTTGAAATTTCCATAGGTAGCTCTTTACATAGCTAAGAAAATTTTCTTCTATTATTTATATAATTTTCTTCTATTATCTATATAATTACTTCTAAACTTTTCTTCTATTAGGTGTATGTGTATGTAATTACTACATTTCCTTATTTTTTCTAGTTTCTCAAGAGATTACTACTATTCATGTATCATATGTAATGGAGAGGAAAACTAAAGCCATTCCTCTTTCCCTTTTGCTTCTACAACTTGAGGGAACTCCAGTTTATCCTCAAAAACTGTCTTTATTTATTTTTTGCATTGTTTGTTCTTTTCTGTATTGCTTCCAATCTTAATCTTCACGTAGCTGCACCATTTTTGGTTTCCCAGAAGTCTTTCCTCTTCTCGACAGCTGCCTCTTTCATTTTACACTTAAATTTTCAGCCTGTTGCCTTTCTAACTCATCCTGTTCTTTTGGAATCTTTTTCCTGATCCTCCCCAGCTTTTTAAAGATTTTATTTATTTACTTGAGAGGGAGCAAGAGAGTACTGAGGGAGAGAGAGAAGCAAACTCCCTTCTGAGCAGGAAGCCTGATGTGGGGCTCAATCCCAGGACCCTGAGATCATGATCTGAGCGGAAGGCAGAAGCTTAACTGACTAGGCCACCCAGGTGTCCCCCTACATTAAATCATTTTAGGGATCTACCATTCCCCTGAATCTTCAGAATTCTTCCTGTCTTTATTACCTCAATATGCTTACTCGGAACTCATTCTGGCTATAACAGCCAAATGCCCAAAATAGTGCAGAAATACAGAGAAGGGACAGCCAACAACCACAAGGGTCCAGGGAGGGTCTGAAGGCACAAGGCGGGGTGGGAGGTGGGGTCTGCTGAGCCATAAACAGTGAGACTCAGTGACCCTGGGAAGACAGAGCTATTTTAAGAAAGAGCCTCACTTGTTCTTACTTATGTTCCCGATGGATAACCCCAGCACTGATGTGGAGGAAATGCTCAGATCCAGAAGCTGCTGAAATAGGCAGCAGAGGGGCGATGAGGCCTTCAGCAAGGCCAGTGGAAGCATGTCTGAGCAGACCACAGCCTCCAAAGGCGTGTTAAATGTTTGAGTCACCAAACCTGATGTCTGACTATATGTGTCGTGGAGGAAGAGAGAAGACTCTCATGTGCCCAGAAGAGGAAAGGTCTTAGGGAAGATGACGTGCTCTGGTTTTATATGTTGCAATATATTGCATTTGCTATTTGCGTGGGATCTCCAAGTGGAGAGGTCTGGGTCAAGCCTGATGCAAGGAGAGGCAGGCCTAAAGAAGGAAACTGTGAAGGACTTTGGACTACTGATCCCCTATCTGTAAAACAAGGCTAAACATGCCTCACTCACAGTGTCCCTCCCGATCCCAGACCGACTCTGCCCATGGCCTTCCAGACAGGATGCCTTCAGCTCTTCTTCCTCCACTCATGCTAGGATGGGAAGTCGTTAAAGCATCACTTCTGGAAGATTAATATGATCGCTAGTGAACAGCTGTTTCATATGCAATTACATACTGCAGATGCCCTTTGCTGACACTGGGGGCATGTCCCAAAATAGCCACATGGCATTCTGACACTCTACCTGGATATGTAGAAAATAACTTGGGTATTTTCCATTGCATCATTTTGTTGAAAATGTTATGTTTGAGCTACAGGAGAAAATATAAATGTTCTTCTGTATTCCTATATTCTGTGACTTGGGAGGGTATGAAAAATCAAAAGGATTTCTACAGGGAAAACATTACACATTCTATAAATGCAGAATAAGCATTCTTTGGTGAAGAGCACAAACAATACAGGAATTAAATAGTAAAGGTACACCGAGTGTGAAAATGGAACTGATTCACCAGATGCAGTAATGAAAGAGTAAACTAGGAAATAGGGTAAAGTTAACGGGTTAATTTCTTCGAGAAGAGGATAGAGATATTGAACAAACATGGACTTTGTTATAAAATTTAAGATGTAAAAAGAATAATAAAATAAAATTTTATATGTATTTGTTTATTTATTTATTTTAGTGTTCTTTGATTCACTGTTTGTGTATAGCACCCAGTGCTCCATGCAATCCGTGCCCTCCTTAATACCCATCACGGGGCTCATACATCCCCCCATTCCCCTCCCCTCTAAAACCCTCAGTTTGTTTCCCGAAGTCCATAGTCTCTCAGTTCATCTCCCACTCTGATATCCTCCCCTTTCATTTTCCCCTTCCTTCTCCCAATGTCCTCTATGTTATTCCTTATGTTCCACAAATAAGTGAAATGTATAATAATTGACTTTCTCTGCTTGACTTATTTCACTCAGCATAATCTCCTCCAGTCCCATCCATGTTGCTACAAAAGTTGGGTAGTCATCTTTTCCAATGGCTGAGTAGTATTCTATTGTGTATATGGACCACATCTTCTTTATCCATTCATTTGTTGAAAGACATCTTGTCTCTTTCCACAGTTTGGTGATTGTGGTCATTGCTGCTATGAACGTTGGGGTGCACATGGCCCTTCTTTTCACTACATCTGTATCTTTGAGGTACATACCCAGTAGTGCAATTGTAGGGTTACAGGGTAGCTCTATTTTTAATTTTTTGAGGAAGCTTTACACTGTTTTCCAAAGTGGTTGCACCAGCTTGCATTCCCATCAACAGTGTAAGAGGGTTCTCCTTTCTCCACAACTTCTCCAACATTCATTGTTTCTTGCCTTGGCAATTTTTGCTGCATTCTGACTGGTTTAAGGTGATATCTCAATATGGTTTTGATTCGAATTTCTCTGATGGCTAATGATGAACATTTTTTCATGGGTCTATTAGACATTTGTATGTCTTCTTTGGAGAAGTGTCTATTCATCTTTTGACCTGATTATTCGTTTTTTGGGTGCTGAGTTTGAGAAGTTCTTTATAGCTCTCAGATATCAGTCCTTTGTAGTCATTTACAAATATCTTCTCCCATTGTGTGGGTTACCTCTTTGTTTTGTTGACTGTATCCTTTGCTATGCAGAAGCTTTTTATCTTGATGAAGTCCCAAAAGTTCATTTTCACTTTTGTTTCCTGTGCCTCTGGAAAAGTGTTTTAAAAGAAGTTGCTTTGGAGATGACAGGATTCTATCAAAATTCTAGAGGAGAACATGGGCAGTAACCTCTTTGACATTGGCTAAAATAAAATTTTAATTGTAAGCAACAATTTAAAAATTTAAGATCAATCCTAAAAAAAAAAATCAAATTAAATTTACAACCTCTAAATTAGTAACAAAAAAATCTGTAAGAAGGCATTAAAGGAAAAAGAGGCAAAGAGAAAGCATGACAAAGAGTGACAAACAGGCCATGCATATTCATATGGCAGAAATATTTTCAAACATTGGGAAACATAATAAATATAAAAATAACAAATAAAAATTGGCTATTTTAAGACTGAGAAAATTCAATAAGAATAAAACAATGGCTACAACAAAATCCAGCTATATTTTTACATAATAAGAGCATTGGTGTACAGACAGATTGAAGAAAAAATGAGCAATTAAAAAGATGGGTAAATTACAGATCAGTGTTTTCTATAAGCCACACACTATAAATATTATATTAAAATATTAGCAAATCAAATCCAATAGGACAAAGGAAAAGAATATATTAGGACCAAACAGAGTTTATCCAAGGAATGCAAAGCAGCTTCAACATTAAGAAATCTGTTAATATAATTTACCTCATTAAAATTTTTAAATCTTTATGTTTATTTCAGTATACATAATTTTTTAATTAATGCAAACACTATTTTTTAAATTAGAAAACTATAAGTAAAAGAAAACTTTTAAAAAACAAATGTTAGTCATTCATGGCCAAGTATACTCCAGACCTGATGATACAATAAAAATAAAATGCTGGGGGAAAAAAATGCTGAAGAATGTAAGAAATGACTTGGAGGAGAAATTTCTTATATGATAAGAGAGTAACCTTGGGTCTGATGTGATCCCTCCCCTGTTTCATTTGTATAAAAGATTGATGGTTCATAGCTCCTTTGGCATCAGGGTTCCTCACGCCTCACAGCTGCAATTAACTACTATTTAGGGCAGGATCTGAGTCATAATGAAGTCATTGAAATCTGCATCAATTTAATTAGGTTACTTGTCTCCTTAGTAGGCTTGTTTTCTGGTTAGAAAGGAAACTAAAGTGAAAGAAAGCTTGAACTGAGTCTGATTATTTATGATCTTGGTGAGACTATACATTCAGTCTCTCCAAATTGAGGAAAACTTACACTCTGCAACTACGAGCTGATGTGACAAGAAAAGAAATAAACACAAGAGGTATAAGATTTGAAAAGAAGCCACAAGATTGTCATTATTGACAGACACATGGTTCTCTACATAGAAAGATTACAAATGTATCAAACATCCATTTATTAAAATCATTAAATTTAAAATTAAACTAAATAGAAACTATTATAATGGAGATTTTTAAGTTTCTGATTTTAATAGTCACATCACAAATCTACAACATTTTTATATAGTAGAACTAAGCAATTAAAATGTGGGGAAGGCAAAAAAAATCCTGTTCACAATAACAGCAAAAGCTAAACGATACTTAAAGAAAAAAAAAACCACTTGTTTTATTGTATACAAGACCGTATGGTAAGTATTATAGAACATTAAAGAACACAGATGAGAATATTCATGGGTAGAGAAAAATCAATATTGCATGGATAATAATTGCTCCAAATTCATGTATGACCTCAGTACAATTCCAGTCAAAATTCCAAAAACATAGTTGTGTGACATTTACATAACACTGTTAAGTTTATATGGAAGAAGAAGAAACAGCCAAGTAGAACAAAGAAATTCTGGAAAAAAGACAATGCCTTGTGCCCATTTGTAATCTCTCTATCTCCTCTGTGCATTCATTCAACTCCTGTCATTCTTAGACAACCACTGATCTGCTTTTTGTCACTATAGATTCATTTGCGTTTTCCAGAATTTTATATAAATTGAATTATACAGATTGTATGTGGGTGATGGGGTGATGAATATGTTTACTATTTTGACTTGGGCGGTGATGGTTTCATGTGGATGTACATTTGAAAAAACTTACTGAATTTACACTTCAAAATATTTAAAATATTTGGCATCTTATTTAATGCCATTAAAGGTGAAAAATATGCAAAGAATAAGAATGGATATTTTTTGGTGGAAGAACACAAAATGGTCTGTAAACATTTACCATCAAATGCAATTAAGGACCAGCACACTAAAGCAACAGTGATATACTACTTCATACACTTAGGTTTGACAAAAGTAGAAATGTTTGAAAATTCCAAATATTAGAAGGATTTAGAAAAATTAGTAGTTATTCATTACCTGTTTGCAAAACTACTACTTTGGAGAGTGCTCTAACAGAGTCCATTTAAGATACCCTAATACATAACATTGCATATTTCTAGCTATACATAACAGAAAAAATTTTCACATAATTACTCAAGGAGGTGGGCATAGGGAGTTTAGCATTTTTGTAAGAATAAAAAATTAGGAACAACCTAAGAGAAATGAATAAACAAAGGTCATACTTACATTTTGGACTCTATGAGGAAGTTAAAGATGAATGAACTAAAGCTGTACATATTAACATGGATTGAAATAGTCATTTACATTAATCTAAATTTAGAATATAGTAACTAGACCAGTTCCAATGATGGGAAAATAGGGAGCTATTTGGACGATAAATTGTTAGGAGACCATTTGGTCCCAAATTGAAAAAAAAATGAAAATCCCTAACTTAAAACCACACACACCAATAAATTTCACATTGATTCAGAAACTAAACATAAATACATACTGTTGCATGTATAATAAAATTTCTAAACAGAGAATATCAATCGTATTACACAATATTTTGGTGGGAAAGATTTTCCTAAACAAAATATTCAGAATCAAAGTAATATTGTTAAATCCGACAACATGAAAACAAAAGTGTATGGTATCTTTTGTCAGATAAAATTAAAGTGACCGAGAAATGTTGACAACAGGTATCAAATACATAATTGTTTCCATAGGATAAAAACACCACACACAACTCCATAAGAAAAAAATATAAACAATGTATTGGAAAATATGTGAACAAAAATTTAAGAAAATAAACTAGAAATAGCCAACCTATGAAAACATATTCAAGTTCACTAATAAATTGAAGCAATTTATCACTTGTCACATTGTTAGGGCAATTTCCAAGATGAACATTGTTCAGTGTTGGAGAAGACAAGGGGAGACAAGTGTCCTCCTGCTTTGTTGTAAAGGGAGACACAGACTGTGGAGGGATGACTTTGCAGTGTCATCCAAATATCTAAATACACATTCCTTCAGGCACATTGAAAATGTAAAGGTGGATATTTTTCATTTAATTATAAATACTTTTTAGGTCCCCATATCATGCTAAGTCCATATTAATCCCACAGACTCTAATTAATATAGACAGTGTAAAAATATACAAATACTGCAAATCTCTTGGCTTCATTATGAGCTTAATAGAGAATGATGTAAGCTCTGTTAGGTATTGATTTGTGACTGTGTTCTCTCAAAACTCTAAATGATATTTCGTTCTTTCAAAGTAAAACAAGTTTCAACATTCAGTGTTTTCCAGCTATTCTCTGCAGAAATATGTTATTTGGATGTTTAATCTAGACACTGAAACATAGCAAGGTAAGACAGAAGTAAGAAGAATGCCATAAGGGAAAAATTTTGAAGACTAAATTATGAAGTGAAAAACAGGAATTCAGCCAATGTGAAAAAATACATACCATGTCAATTTACATCCTCACTAAAACTGGGACATCTAGCTTGATCATGACCAAGTTAAAACTAGGACACAGGAGAAGTCACATCATTCACAGTGTTCTTAGAGTAAGGACAAACCAGTCTCTCACGGAACCCCCCAGCCTGCCCTTACACTGAAGCTCAAAACAAATTTCCTCCCAGTCCTCTAGGACTAGAGGCCCTTTACAACAAGGGATGCCCCATAACACATTTACAACAAACAGAGTGTCTCGTGTTACTGGGGCTCTTCTTGTAACCTCTCTTAATGTAAGCAAAGTCCACAATTTTCTTTTATTTTTTTATTTTTACTTTTTAAAAAGATTTTATTTATTTATTTGACACAGAGATATCACAAGTAGGCAGAGAGGCAGGCAGAGAGAGAGGGGGAAGCAGGCTCCCTGCTGAGCAGAGAGCCCGACACGGGGCTCTAGCCCAGGACCCTGAGACCATGACCTGAGTTGAAGGCAGAGGCTTAATCCTCTGAGCCAGCCAGGTGTCCTTCACAATTTTTTTTTTTTTAACTACTAAATGAAGGGACAATTCAGTGTAGTCCAGGACCATGGATCTCTAATAAACTGGCTGCAACCAAGAAAAGAGTCTTGACGCAGATGCAAACAGGCTACCCTTGAGCTAAAATTTGGCCCGAAATATATTTGGTTTGGCTGCAATAGTTGGGGGGGAATTTAATTGAGCAAATATAAAAATTCAGCAATTGCATGTAAAAATTCAGACATTTCAGTATTCCTCAAAGAACTGAAAGTTTTGGCAACCCTAGATTTACATGGCCAAGACTAGTGCAGAATAGCAGCTTCCCCTGTGGACAGGGGTTAGGCAGTCGATTTTTCCATATCTCTCACTAGTCTGGTTAATTCATCTGTGTTCTTTGCTTGGCCCCCTTGGGCATTTTGGTTTCTGTTCAATTTTTGTCCTGCTGTGTAGTGACTCAATACTGGTTCAGCAGCCTCTATACCTGGGGAGGGTTCCAACCATGCAGATATCTGGGTCCCACTCTAGACCTGCTCCCAATGAGTGAGGCTCAGACATTTGTATTATTTATAAATTCCTAAACAATCCAACACCTAGCCAAGTTCAAGAACTATGAGTCTAAAGAAATGAATTTCTAAGACAGCTTTCCATATCTGTTTCTCTCAACTGAATTTCTAATGGTTATTGAAAATCCATGAGTTTGAGGTTAAGACTCCAGGACAATTTTTTAAAAATTTATTATTGATATACAGTTGACATACAATGTTACATCACTTTCAGCTGTACAAGATAGTGATTCCACAATTCTATATATTACTCAGTGCTCACCATGATAAGTGGAGTCACTGTACAATATTATTACAATATTATCGACTATTCCTTATGATGTATTTTTCATCTCCATGACTTATTTATTTTGTAACCCCAAGATTGTACTTGTTAACCCCCTTCACCAGGTTCACCAAGACAATTGTATTTTGGTGTCTCATAAACTATCACAGTCAGCTAGGCTTGGAACAGGGTTGATATCTGTCAATACATCTCTAAGAAGAATGCAATGCTGTATTTTTAGGAATCCTAAAAAGCACCTTTAAGGGTCAGAATTCTCTAAGACATAATTTGGAGCTGCATCCAAGTAGGGGGCATGAGGAAGATATTTCCCCATCCTACCCCTACAAGGAATATGAAGACATTCCAACATCAGGGCTCTGTTGACTTGGCAAGCATTTGGCCCAAGGAGGACTCCCTGGAGCCATGCTTTCTCCGCCCTCATAGCCACACTGGCAGGCAACTCCATCAGAATCGTCATTCCCAAAGTTCTCTAGGTGGAGTGATTTTTCTCTCCTCCCTTTCCTGGTGCCCTCATTCCCTTCCATCACCTGTTTACTATGGAATTTAAGACCTCAACATGGTATGGGGACCAGGGTGCTCCAGGAGACACCATCAGCCCTGTCGTCTCCATTTCCTCCAAGGCTGTACAAGAAAAGCAGAACTACACCAGGAGAAACAATATCCTGCTAGTAAGACGTACAACTTTAGTACTTCATTCAATACAGCTGTTGAGCATCTGTGTCCTAGGCAGAGTGTGGCACTGGTGACACAACAATGAACAAAGAAGGAGGAAATCTCTGCCTTCCCGGTGTGAATGTTCTAGCAGGAGGGAAAGATGAAAAGTAAGATAAATGAGATAAATGAGAAAAACAGATAATATCCCATATGATGAGGAGTCATCAAGAAGAAATGAAAGGGAGAAGAGATCCACAGGGGGTGTTGGACAGGAAGGCAGCGTTAGATGATGTGGTCAAGGCCGGTCTCCACAAGAAGATGTTTTAGTAAAGATGTCAGAAAGTAATGGGAGGAATGTTCCAGGCCACAAGCAGAGGGACCTGGGAGGTGCAAGGACGGCCAAGGAGGCACTTGAAACTGGCAAGAGGGTTAGTGTTGGAAAGAGGACGTCTGGAGACTGAGGCACCTACATGTGACCCAAACTAGGGCACAAGGTATGAAGGGTCCCGTGTTCCCCTCTCACTTTCAAAAAACAGCTTACACCTCCCATCCTCGGGACCAAGTTTCACAAACGATTTGGGGAAAATCTTGGAAAAAAACCTTTAGGCAATCCTGCAAGGCTAGATGTTTATCATAGAAACTTAGGTTAAGTGACTCCGCTTCCTTCTAAAGTAACAGCAGTGGAAACACATCTGGAGAGAATCTTGCAAAATTTCACCCTACCTGGAGTTTGCAACTGGACTAGAAAACCTCAGTAAAAGTTAGGTACCCTTAGTTTCATCATAGTGAGAATTTAGACATATACAACTTCCCCTATAAATCTTTTGCCTCAAAGTTGAACACATTTTTCTGATTTTAACCTTCAGATTATATTTATTTGAATTTGGTCTTTTTCCCTCATACCTGGCATGATTCATTATTTTTCAGGTCTCAGTCATTCTGAGGGACCCTCACAATATGCCCGTAGGTGACAACACCTGGTCTGCACCCCAAGGGTCTGCTCCATCTCAGAGACACTGCTGACCATGTCTTAACCCAAGAGTCTGCTCTGACAACCAGGAGCAAAGTTTCTATACGTCCCTTCAACTCATGTGAGACCCTTGGTGACCCCAGGTCTACTATAATGTGCCCTGGAATCTTCCAGTCTGTGAGATGGGACCCCACACTGAGAACTGACCTCAGGAATTTGAAGCCTTCTCTGTTCCTGAGGACACCACCACACCAATAGCATGACAATGTTCTTTAAAATTAGTCTCAGGAACACCTGGGTGGCTCAGTTGTTAAGCATCGGACTTCAGCTCAGGTCATGATCCCAGGGTCCTGGGATCAAGCCCCATATTGAGCTCCCTGCTCAGTGTGAAGCCTGCTTCTCTCCCTCTCCCATTCCCCCTGCTTGTGTTCCCTCTCTCACTATCTCTCTCTGTCAAATAAGTAAATAAAAATAAATCTTTAAAAATTAAAAAAAAAAAATAAATAAAGTTAGCTTCAGGACCCTGTCACACACTTAAAACAAAAAGAGCTTTTGTTCATGTGGGTAACAGCTGCCAATATTTACTGTATTAACAATGAAAACTGGAAAAGTTTTAAATGTTCATTAATTCATTTACAAGTAATAATAATAAACCCGTTACGTTTTAATGTGAATAACATATTCATATGAAAAATGGCTGTTCAAATAAAATTCTCAGTGAGAAGATTTATGTTGTTTTATATATTTGCTAATCTCTCTAGATCTGAATGGATAGAAGACAGATGGATTCTCAGGCAGGCTTTCGCACCAATCTGTTGTGATGTATTGTTTTAACGGCTGCATATGAAGAAAATCTGGCCTCCCACAGGCTTGCCTTTGGAAAAGTGAGGACCTTACAGCCGAGGTGCTCGGCGGCTACATGGAGTTTGCAGACCCCGCGATGAATGTTGCTGTTCCAGGTGACGGGGCTGAAGGTGAGACGGCACTGTGTGTACCAACATGGAAAGTTGTACAGTGTGCTTCAGTTAAGGAGGGCACGTATTACATAGAGCACTGGGTGTGGTACATAAACAATGAATCTTGGAACACTGAAAAAATAAAGTAAAATTAAGGTGTTAAAATAATGATAATAAGTAACAAATAATATTAAAATAAGTAATAATAAATAATAAAATAAGTAATTTAAAAAATCAGCTCCCACCATTAAGAGCTGACTGTAATGACCCAGTCGCAGAAATTCTCTGAAAATTTAACGGTGGTTCACAGGAGCCGGTAGGAGCAGCTTCAGCACATTGCTGGGGCGCACTGAGGTCCAGATTTTATACCTGAACATTCTGTGTTGTTACTGCAAGCAACAGGAATAAAGAAATGGGGGAGATTATTGGAAGCACATTGGTTATGGTAAGTTGACAAAAGGCTGAGCACCCAGGATTGGAAAATGGGCAGGTCCAGAAGCAGAAAATGCAATCATCCTTTAAGAAAAATAAAAAAGGGGGAGGGCAGTACAGTATGATACAAGGAAAGGATCATTTCCTTGAATGAAACAATATGGGACATAGATACGGAAAGTGGAAGGGATTCTCAAATGACATTAAGCTAGATAATGACAGAAAGAGGATTCACGGGACAGAGGAATTTCCCAAGCCCCAACAAATTAAAGATTTCACCTGTGCTTCAGTGAGAGACTGCTCCTTATTAACACCAGAATTGTTCTTTGTTTTATGAGTTAATTCTTTTTAGCTGGAAAATATCTGTTGTGTATATTGCAAAAGCAAATGTCTCAATAAACCGCACGCCGTTCATTCCACAGAATGAATTTATTATTTCCCAGCTCCTTCTCTGGTGTTGCTAGGAATCCAAACTAACATTTGGGTAGTGTTCAAGGAATGTCTATTGAATATTGCGTGAATATAGTTCTTTTCTCATCAGTGGGATCACAATCATACTAAGAATAAAAAGAAATAATAAGTGCTTGGTTGGGGCCAAAAATTAAAGTGAAATTTGGGGGATATAATTTGAGTGACTTTTTCTAGTCTCTGTGCTTTGGACTTCCTTAGGTCTTAGATGTCCTCTGTGACAGGAAGAAAGGAATATTTTTCTTCTGAGGACCATTCACAGGGAAATAATCAAACTACTGCTAATAATTAAGGGCTACACCAAAACCAAATAATTTCATTCTGGAATTTTATTTATAATACTTTCAGTTGTGTATTTATAATACTTTCAGCCCCCCCCCCTTTTCTAGGGTTAAGAATGGATAACGCTTTTTTTCCCCCCCAATGTAGAAGCGAATAGTATATAAATACTTCAGTTTCGGATGTTTACCATCGAGGGGATGGGGAAAACCCAAGAGGTAGGAGAGTCAAGTACAAAAGCAGACCAAGATCTCTGGGGACGGAAAGAGAGCTGCAGAGATGGAGAAAGGCAAGAACATAAGGAGGCTTGAGGGAGAGAATTCCAGGCTCTTCAAGACCAAAGTGGAGAACGGTCTGGGAACAACACAGAAGAACACGGGACAAACCTGGACTCTTACCTCCCCGGCATTTCAGATCTGCTTCCACAGGGGATTTGCGCTCTGGGGTGCGTGGTTCCACGCGGAAGAGTAAATGTACTGTGAAACAGAAATTCCTACACGCAAGCTAAAGCGGCCAGAGCTTTGGGCTTTATTTTTTTGGCTTTATTTATTTATTTAGTTAGTTAGTTAGTTATCCGTCTTGCCTGGAGAAAACGGCGTGCTTCCTTCCACCGGCATTTCTTCCCGTCTCAAGTACTTCTCTGTGTGCAGAGGATTTGCGGTAATTGGCCAGGGAGGGCATTTCCTGACTTTCTTGGCACATAGCCCTTCCTACACCTGCTCTGAGCTCTGCCGCTCTGCATGGAAACTTCGCATAAAGTCTTTCCATAGTTCAATCTATAAATCACCCCGCGTAGCAATACTAATCTTTAAAAAATCAGCTTCCCGAGCCGCCCCCTTCTACACGATCACGCTGAGCTAGTACCCGCGCCTGGAATCGGGTCGCAACCCCAGCCGCGCCTGCCGCCTGCCACTGCCTCTGGACCATGGACCCCCGCAAAGTGAGCGAGCTTCGGGCTTTCGTGAAAATGTGTAAGCAGGATCCGAGCGTTCTGCACACCGAGGAAATGCGTTTCCTGCGGGAGTGGGTGGAGAGCATGGGGGGTAAAATACCACCTGCCACTCATAAAACTAAATCAGAAGACAGTATCAAGGAAGAAAAACCAGATAGTAAGAAGGCGGAGGAAAACATAAAGACAGATGAAGCATCAAGTGAGGAGAGTGATCTAGAAATTGACAATGAAGGTGTGATTGAACCAGATACCGATGCCCCTCAAGAAATGGGAGATGAAAATGCAGAGATAACCCAGGAAATGATGGATCAGGCAAATGATAAAAAAGTGGCTGCCATTGATGCCCTAAATGATGGTGAACTACAGAAAGCCATTGACTTGTTCACAGATGCCATCAAACTAAATCCTCGCTTGGCCATTCTGTATGCCAAGAGAGCCAGTGTCTTCATCAAATTACAGAAGCCAAATGCTGCCATTCGAGACTGTGACAGAGCTATTGAAATAAATCCTGATTCAGCTCAGCCTTATAAGTGGCGCGGGAAAGCACATAGACTTCTGGGCCATTGGGAAGAAGCAGCACATGATCTTGCCCTTGCTTGCAAACTGGATTATGATGAAGATGCTAGTGCGATGCTGAAAGAAGTTCAACCGAGGGCCCAGAAAATTGCTGAACATCGGAGAAAATACGAGCGAAAACGTGAAGAGCGAGAGATCAAAGAAAGAATAGAAAGGGTTAAGAAGGCTCGGGAAGAACACGAGAGAGCCCAGAGGGAGGAAGAAGCCAGACGACAATCAGGAGCTCAGTATGGCTCTTTCCCAGGTGGCTTTCCTGGGGGAATGCCGGGTAATTTTCCTGGAGGAATGCCTGGAATGGCAGGGGGGATGCCTGGAATGGCAGGAATGCCTGGGCTCAATGAAATTCTTAGTGATCCGGAAGTTCTTGCAGCCATGCAGGATCCAGAAGTTATGGTGGCCTTCCAGGATGTGGCCCAGAACCCAGCGAATATGTCAAAATATCAGAGCAACCCAAAGGTTATGAATCTCATCAGTAAATTGTCAGCCAAATTTGGAGGTCAAGCATAATGCCCTTCTGACAAATAAAGCCCTTGCTGAAGGAAAAGCAACTTCGATCACCTAATGGATGTCGCAATAATACAAACCAGTGTACCTCCGACCTTCTCATGAAGAAAGCTGGGGTGCTGTGAAGAGAATCCCTACCCCTCTGCTCCCCATGCAACTGAAACATTCTACAATGGTTTGCCATTAGGGTATTCATTCAGATAATGTTTTCCTACTAGGAACTACAAACTTTAAACACTTTTTAAACCTTAAAAATATTTAAAAACATATTAAAAGGGTGTGTTAGTCCCTACATTCTTCTTTACTAATCATTTCAGTTTTTTTCCTTTGGATTAATTGGGCAAGGAAGATATTTGAGTGTGGAAGATTCATTGCTCAGTTATAACGAGTGAAATAAAGGTTTATTAGTAGGAGGCAAATAATACATTAAAATAGATGAAGTTTGAGTTGGAGATACGGTTTCTGAGGCATTTTGACTTGTCTTTTTAAATGCTTTATTTTTTAAACACAATTTATTTTGATAGAACCATTGGGACCACCAGTATTGCAGTCGGACCTGGGTAGGGACCAGAAGTGCTTGGCAGGGCAGCAACAACCTTACTCCTTTTATATAGTGTGCACCCTTGTGCAGATGCATTTAAATCTTACACTGTGGTGAAGGGATGATTTTTATAATGCTGCAGTAGACTTGGATTACTTAGCTGTGTTCTTGTCTGATATAGAAAATAAATGTTTTGCATTATTTCCACATAGGGGAAATAAGGGAATACCTTTTTTTTTTTTTTTTTTAATATTTCTGTGTTTAGAGTGACCTTTCCTGGTCAGAAAATACCCATCTCTTTGTGTGCTTTCTGCTTATTTTCATGTCCCCCCTTCTCCCCTCCCAGTACTCTTTGGGCTAAAGATAGTCCTTTTTCACTGGCGTCATCACTATTATCATCATTCACAGCATAATTGTGCAAGTATATGTAATGCTGGGTTTACTATGTAATACATATAGTGATTATGTAAGGTAATACCCATAACAGTTGTAGTTTCTTACTTGGCCAAGTGATTGCATATTTAAATGTTAGGTTTCTGCTTCGGTGAGATCTTAACCATCTCAGAAGATATTGGAAGGAGGGATTTCCTTTGATGTTCAGTCTTCCGAGGAAATACCTGTTGGAGTTGGAGTTTATCTGACATTATTCATCTTCGTAGTTTGGAGAGTATGAGGTTTGAATTCATTGATATACATAGAGGGGAACCAAATTTCTTGATCCAGTATGAATTACAAAATTGATGAGATCCATGGTTCTTCATTGTGGGGTTGATGGCATTATGAGTGTTCTTATTCAGCTCTTGAATACTGCACCATATCCCCCACCTCCTTTTTTCCTTCCCTCTCCTCCAAGGATAAAGAAATGATGGATTTTCTGTTGTACATTCAAATCTTAACATTAATTAAGACTAAGTCTAGGCACTGTACGAGGAATCGCTAGGTTTCTACCTTTCCAATTTAACGTGCTGGTGTTCAAAAACAGTTGCCAAGGGATGAGACCCTCTATACTTTGCTTATTTGAAGAGTCAGTGGTAGGAGCAGTGAAGAAAATTCCATGGAATAATTTCTGAAATAGCACATTTCTGAAGTCATAAGTAAGTTGATTCAGGTTCTAACCCTTTATACAAGCAAATAGAAATGCATCTGTTATATAGTGAGAAAAGGCTGTATGCTAACTGAGCATGCTTTTTAAGTCCTTTAAAAATACTCAGCATATAAACTTGCGTTTGAGCTTGTCAGTGTTTTTTTTGTTGGTAATGTGTGTTCTCTCTCGAATTTTCTAATGTGTGCTGTGAATAACCCAAGAAGACCAGTTCCTTTTGGGTTCCTTATTTGATTTACTTTTTACTTAATTATATATTACTTAAGTACATTCTAACATTGCAGATATTACCGTAAGTGGGTAAAAGTAAAATTGGTCTTCTGAAAAAAAAAAAAAAAAAATTAGCTTCCCACATAGGCGTGCTGTTCGGATGATGCTGGCCCATGTTCTTTCTTTAGCTGTAGAGGAGGGTTTACCCCCTCTCTTTGCAATGTTAAACTAAAGGTAACAGTTAATGGCTCTTTTATGCCCTAATCCCTGAGTGGTCCATTTCACCACTGCTGTCAGGCAAAGTTAGGACTTTCTGCAAATAGATTGTTATGGCATCTTGTACCCTTCATAGCTGTGGTCTCCAGATTGAGTGATTAACTATACAGGGTGCTGAGGGACCTCTCTAGAAAAGATCTTGTGTGTAGCCCGTCTGTCCACACATGTGCAAATGGCACGTGAAGACAGTAGCAAACAGGCCTGATCTACTAGGAGGGAGAAAGGACTCTCAGTACTATATTGAGCCCTGGAGAGGCAAAGGTCCGGGGGCTGCAGCCGCTGGGAGAAGAGAGTCTGCTTTGGTGTGTCCTAAGCAAGCACCAGGTGGAATTCAGCTTCCTGACCCTCCCTAGGAAGAGTCCTGGCCTGCCCTTCGGGGGATGAGGGAGGACGCAGCTCACCACACCCTTGTGCCTCCCTGGGTGGAGGGAAGCCAGATGTGGAAGGGGTAATATCTCACTGACCCTTCTTCCCATCCATGCAGCACCTCTGAGAGCAGTTTCCTCTTCGAAGCGCTGTCTGAATTAGGAAAAGTATAAAATAGTTGGGAAAAGGCCGTAGAAGACAACCTATAAATTACATATCTTGCTTTCAAGACTTCTCTTGGTTTAGCTAAGCAGAATCAGCTCTGTGGTAATATATTATGTTCTCAGAGGCCCCAAGGGGTGTTTATAACTGCTATTTGCATAGGTGCATTTCAGTTTCCAAGTCTCTTTTAAATATATCAATCATCTCAATTAATCCTCCTGCCAAGACAACCCTGGGGGAAGGGTACCTGTTCCTTCCACAGATAAAGAAACTTGAGGTTCATGGATATAGGTAGTACTTAGTAAACACTTCTGCAGGACTCAAACAATAGCATTCAGCCTCCAAAACCCAGCACAGTGCCCTTCCGGTGGTGGTTCTTCTGCTCCTTTCATGCTTGTGGGGACTGACCCAGTTCTAGTGACCCAGTCTAGGGCTCCTTTTCAAGCCCCAAGGGGGCAACTCACTGCAGTCAATCTGCAGAATGGGGGTAAGTACTTAAAAGCTGTATTAAATATCAACCATTATCATTTGAGTATGAATTATTAGTTCACAGATTTGCGGGGGAAAGATAAACAGTAGGGTCTGTTAATGATGCATTCCCTACCTCTTCCATTTCCCGTTTTACAGGAAAACAGAACACAGACTCAGAGAAATAGCTAATCTAAAGGTAGGACCTACAAGTTTTCAGACGTATACATGCTCCGTGGACTCTAACAGCCTGCGTCTGAAGGAAGGAACGAGGAAGCCCAGGGGTGAGAGCAGAGGATGGGAAAGGGGCAGAGTCCTCGAGGGGAGGAAAAGGAGATGCTCATCGCAAAAGGCTCAGGAAGCCAAGGGAAGGGACTCAGAGCCCAGCTACACTTCAGGTTTGGACAAGACTGAAGAGAGGCTGAGGGCTTTGGACAATTGTTTGGCAGGGTGGAAATGGAGAGGAAGACCTCCCTCCTTGCCCAGGTCATAGCCAAATGAAAGCTGGTGCTGCCCACCCCAACGCTGACAGCCACAGAGGGTGCAATCAGGAAGGCAGCACAAGCATATTTCTAGCAGTGGGTGGGTGCAAACCCCAGGTGTGAAATGCAGCCCTGAGAACCAAACCATAGGGCAGACGTGAGCAGCCTGAAGACGAAGACCTCCGTCTTTACAGAGGGCTGCCGGAAGGTGGGAGAGGATAGGGAAAAACCAGAGGCAGGGCTGGCCCCTTTCCCATCAGTCAACACACAGAGCTCCCTGCGTGTCCATCCGAGTAGAAAATACAAGAAAGGTCCGTGCTGCCAGCCCAGAGTCAGAGTTGGCCTGGTGGAGGGCAAGGCGACCTTCCTTTCCCCTCCCTGTGGCTGTTCCTCTATGGGCATGATACGAATAATGACAACCACCAATAAAACGAACAGGGACACTCTAGGGAAGGGAAGCTAGCCTGTAGTTCTGGCCGGGCCAGGCCTCCACTATAAGGTGGACCTGCCATTCTGCAGGGAAAAGGGGAAAGAGAGTCTTAGGGGAGGGATGGGACCAGAAGCCTGTTCCCAGCATAGGGCTCCATCAGGACTGTGAGTGTCATGGAGATGCCACGGGGTTAACCATCAGGGGCACTAACTGAGCAGGTGACAGTGGGGTGAAGTCAGAAGGGGATCTCCTATGCAAAGAGAAGGTGCTCCTGCAGCAACCCCACACCCCAGGCAGTTGTGCCCAGGAGAACCAGTGGTTGGATAGCCACCTGCTGCCCAGAGGGCAGGACGCTTGCGAAGGTTGACACACAAGTGGGGACCCAGAAGCAGAAACACCCAAGAGAGGATGTGCCCCTTTCCCCCTAAACTCTCTTCTTTACCCCATCACCAGAAGATCTGGAAATGACAGAAAGATCTGGAAGGGAAGAGGATGGGGAAAGAACAGCAGAACACAGCCCCTCCGTGCATCCGGGGTTCACAGAAGCCTACACTGGGAGCACAGGGCATACATGTCCGGTCAGATAAGATCCTAAAGGAGTTTTTCCCTCGCCAATGGTTTTCTTCATTATAAAATTTTTATGTATTGTAATTTAGTGTGCATATATAATTAGGGAATAATTAAAGAACATTTTAAGCTTCTGTTAAAGACATTTTCAGACATATACAAAATAGAAACCATGTAACAACACCCATATACCCATCATCCAGCTTCAACTATTACCTGGCAGTCCTGCTTCATTTAGAACCTCACCCAATACCCTCCCCCAACATCATTACTCCCTTGTGTGACTCTTAACAAAAACCCAGACATACTTTCATTTTGCTGTAAACAGTACATGTCTCGAAAAGATAGGGAATCTAGACTAAATATCTTTATTGGTCTGGACTGGACTGGACTCCATGGGATTCGCCTGAGGCATAGACATAGACTCAGAAAGGGAATTTCTGTCGATTATGGCCAAAGACCATGGTTTAAATAACACAAAACCATTTAACAATATTCATACCCTGCTAAGTGTTGGACTATTCAATAAAATTATTAAAACTTGAGTTTGAACTACTTTCTAGGATTCACACAATGAGTTGATTCAAAAGCAAGAAGCTGGGTACCTGAGATGCCATGCGAGGGCAACATGGCCTTGACCTCCAGCACGATGGTGCCCGTGGTGGAAATGGTGGGAGTCTCAGAGCAGAGGGAAGGTGGTCAAGATGGTCGTGCCCACCTGCAAGAGGATAGTGGCATATCTGGTTTAGGTCCTAAAATTTTTATAGATTTATCAGAGTGACCCTGTGGTCACCACATCAGAGACGAGGCAAACAGATGAATAAGTCAGGAGAATGAATCGTACAGCATAGGGAACGAGGGCATTGGTCCCATAACAGCATTTTGCGTGACAGACGATAACTCTACTGGTGGCAAGCATAGAATATACAGCTGTCAAAGTACTCCGTTCACCCCAGGAATCAAAGTAACATTGAGTGTCAACGATACTTTGAAAAGAATTTGAAAAAAAAAGAAAAGGAGAAACCAGATATGTCTACCATCCCTAGGGAATTTACGTGAAAGAAATGAATGAAGATTGGGGGAAAATACAGTCTTACAAATAGTGAAGAAACAACCAAGTGCCATGGAAAACGACAGGGAGAGGGTCCACTCAAGATCATTACCTGCGGACCACCAGTTCCCAAAGATAAGCACACAGATCCTTTCTGTTGTTTGTTCAAAGCTTTTGTTGTTAATCGCTGGGGAGAATGGGGAAGGAAAAAAAAAAAAAAAAGATAGCATGAAAGTCTAAGAAACATTAAACACAAAAAAATCTTAAAAAAAAAAAGGGAAATGGAAACTTTCTTCCATGTGTAGTGTGTACTCAGGATGAAGAGTTTGCTGTATCCAAAGGATTTCCTAAAAATTTCAGAAATCTAAGATTGTGTCCCGTTGCTGACTCAGCTGTTAAGCACCACTTACATGACCCCTTCCCCCAACTCAGCTAACAGCTGGGGAAGGGAAGGGCTGAGATTCTGACCAAAAATTCCTTCAGAATGTAATTCTCCACCACAGGCCTTGGACCACTGAGAAATCTGGGAAGTAGTGAATAGAGACCGCCAAGCCACATCACACAAGCACCGTCATTTGGGCTCTTATTTAACTCCAATAAAATACACAGCGTGGATAATGAGTATTGTGTGTAAAACACCACCACCTATTGTTTTAAATGGATGCTTTAGTGTTATTAGTAACAATCATATACTGTAAAGACTGAATAAATTATGTCCTCTCTCATAGTCCTGTCAATTCTAACTTATTCAGTGAGAGCTTTGATTCGTTTTAAAAATCATGTTAGGAGCACCTGGGTGGCTCAGTGGGTTAATCCTCTGCCTTCCTCTCAGTTCTCAGGGTCCTGGGATTGAGCCCCGTACCAGGCTCTCTGCTCAGCGGGAAGCGTGCTTCTCCCCTTCTCAGCCTGCCTCTCTGCCTACTTGTGATCTCTCTCTCTGTGTCAAATAAATAAATAAAATCTTTTTAAAAAATCATGTTAAAGATATCAGCGGTCCATAGAACTCTCTCAGTGAGTGTTTACTTAAAAAAAAAAAAAAAAAAAAAAACAGTGGCACCATATGATGGTCAATGAGACTTTCTGATGTTTAAAGAAGATTCTCAGATCAAAAAATGGGGGAAGCACAGAAGTTCTCATTTTATGCATCAGCTCACAGGGGGAAATGCCTGTACTTCAAAGTTCTTCATCACCAGAAAGCTGGAAAGTAGAGAGAAAATAGAAAGCCTGTGTGTGTGTATATATGTGTGTATACATGTATACAGACGGATACACAAAAATATATACCAACGTCAAGCACAGGTGCATAATATGTTCACACCTATATGCTTCTTTGTATTGTTATTTATGTCTCTACCACTGTATGTGCACATGTATACACACGCACGTATGCAACGGTTAGGCACATGCTTCTAAATGTGACACCGACCAGGAAAAAAAAAGAAGGGGCAAACACCTGGGTTTTCTGCTGGAACAGATCTTAGAAGCAGGAGCTCGGAAAGCTCGTATCACTTGGGAGATCCGAGGCCCCCACTCAGAGCAAACGAGGGAGTGAGAAGTTCCAATGTTTAAAAGTGTCATCTAAGTACTAACAGGGGTTCCCATGAGGAGGGCGGTGAGGCTATCCAGCCGTGTTTATTGGCTTTTTTGATCTTCCGTTCTCATTCTCCAATCAGCATGCATCGTTTAGGTAATCAGAAAAATCAATACTTCTAGTTTGATTTTGAAAAATAGTAAAGGCTCTGTGGTACGTGGCTGTGTCCTTGTGCTGCAAGGAAGCTGGGGCGTGTGGGGCTGCGTGAGCGGCTGGATCTCCAAGACTAAGCAAGACAGAAGGAAATTCACACAGGCTAGGGCCTCTGACTTACGCCTCAAGATCTCACAGATGTTTAAAGTAGATTAGATACAAACATTATAACTTGGTTAGGATGAAATCTTCAAAAAGTTGCTTTTCCAAAAATATTTATTTATTTACTTGTTTGTTTGAGAGAGAGCGCGCACGCGCACAAGTGGGAGCGGTGGAGAGAAGGGGAGAGCACGTCAAGCCGACTCAGGGCTCAGATACTCAGCGCAGAGTCAGATGTGGGGCTCCGTCCGGGGACCCTTACATCATAACCTGAGCTGAAACCAAGAGTCTGCTGTCCAGCGGACTGTGCCACCCAGGCGCCCCAGAAGTTATTTTTTTTAATGTGCTTTCTGATATCTTTGAAATCTTTTGAACGCTTTCCTTAAAATGGTTTTTCCTTTCCACTGACAACTGGAGGTAAACAAGCTTTAGCACCATACACTGCCAACCACAACATAAACTTCTTTTTTTTTTTCTTTTTGGTTGTGAATTTCAGCATTTTCTCTCGTTTCATAAGGTGCCACTGAGAAGTACATCAGGCCACCGAAAAGGCACGGGGATCTAGAGGAGCATGACAGAGTCAAGTTCTGGATTCATCAGTATGGCCATGTTCCTGTCCTTGAATCTCGGGACCCTCAGATGTGAACATAATTATGTCGGAGTGCCATGAGGATCAGGAGCTCTGTTTGTGACGGCGCTGGGGACAGAAGAAAGTCTCTGCACTGCTTAGGATGCTGTCAGCTGCAAAAGCCACATGCCAACCCAAACTGGCTTACACAAATAAAGCAATTTGTTGACCATCCTGCCTGGAAATGGAGGTGAAAGGACCTCATTGGGCCTTCACTTCTGTCTCTCCAGCTCCTGACAAGTAGGATTTCATCATGGTGACCCATGGTGTTTCCAGCCTCACTTACCCCCAACTTAGTGTGATTCCCCTTTTCTGAAAGTGCCAAGAACCAAGTTCTGGGCTGGGGCCCACCCTGTGGTTTGGGGTGCGGTTCTGGGGACGTGGGGAGGTGGTACTCGCATTGGTTGGCCCACCCAGTCTGCCAGGTGTGAGTTTACAGGAACCAGGAGCGGGGACGCCCCCGAGGACAATCAACGTGTATTACCAGAGGGGAAAAAAGAGCCGTTAAGCATATCGGAACATTAAAACACATCGCGGTCTGTACAAGAATTGTTTTATCATTTTAAACACCAGATTCCAGGAAGCTGATGGAAGTTAGAAAACCACTATTATTGAAAATTTGTATAATATGGTTTAGTACTCCTTGCGGTGAGATGCCCAGGGCTATAGAGTGCATGTCTTATCTTTGAGAACTGAGTAACCAAGAGCGATGGCCCATCTCCATGTCCTGAGGATGGAGACAGGCAGATGGAGGCTTGCACGTCCAAAGCTTTTTCGGGCATGAGTTCAGGCTCAACACCAGTAGGGAGTGACAGGAACAGGATTGGTTTCAAGCAGGGGTCAGCAAACTTTTGCTATAAAGGGTCAGATAGTAATTGCTTTTGGCTTTGTGGGCCATATGGTCTCTGAGTGTTGTAGGGTAAAAGCAGTAACAGAAAATACATAAACAGATGAGCTTGGCTGGATTTCACTTACGAACACTGAAATTTTCATTTCATATGATTTTTACATATCACAGAATATCTTCTCCTCTTGATTTTTTTTTTTCAGTTATCTAAAAATGTAAAAACCATTCTTAGCTCATGGGTCATACAAAAACAGGCAGCAAAGCCAGATCTGGCCAATGAGCTGTCATTGTTGACCCTGGTTTAGAGGAAGAAGTTGCAATAAGATGTGGTCACAGCAGGGTCTCTGCCTGTCCCCTGTGGGGTCCCAGAGCTGGGATGGCCCTGCAGAGTTTCCTTGAATGAGGAAGAGATTACCCTGCAGGGCAATGTTGGCTGCTACATATTCCTGGGAAGGGAAATGCTTTGGGCTGAGGTGGCTGTCTTCAGCACAGAGAGGGACACAGCTAGGAGCTGTCATCTGTAATGCTCTCAGCAGTGGGGTAATGAACACCTCCTGCCTAGAGGGGCACAGACCATGTATTCCAGTGACCAGACTAGACCCACTGTAACAGATTCCATGGTGATCCACACTTTGACTACAAGGAAATCCCACTGCTATTTCCATCATGCCATCCCTGGAAGTTACAGTTAAATGAAGCCCAATTCTCTATAGCACACTAAAAAATGAAGACAGTTCCTTGGGCCTGCCATCCTTTCAAGTCTTAACTTTAACTCGGGTCAGGTGGTATTAGGGTTGGCACATATTCTGAGGACAAAGACTGGATTTGAAGTCTAGTCCTTGAAACAAGTCTATTGAGAAATCAAAGCCTGCAAGCTTAATTTCTTCTACATGCTATCCTATTTCTCCCACCAAATCCTCATTTCTTGACCCTTTTAAAGATAGCTTGGCCCAGCTCTATGTTGCCTGGCCACCATCAGTTATTGGAACAATGCTCAGTTTGGGAATTCAATGCTCTTCTCATCTTGCCTTAATGAAGGCTGGAGCTGTGGTTGGGGTGGGCAGAGGACCAGGTTCTCCCTCAGTCTTTTCTGGGCACAAGCTCCTCATTGTAGGCAGAAGAAGAGGGAGAGAGGGAGGAGGGTTTGTCCCTCATTTGTGCTGGAGGACATGGTGGTGGCCCCAAGAGACCCCACTGACAAAAGGTTCACTCACATGCGGTGAGCATCCTGGTGATGGAGCATCTCAGTGGGGACACCACAGCATGCCTGGGAATCCCCAAATCCCAGACTCTTCCACCATCTGCTGCTTCTTTAAAGGAGATCCAGCTTCTGTAACTCTTGAGACCTGGCGTAGTTATGGCATTCTCTGAGTATGCGAGTCTATCCAAACATCTCTGAATTTCTTTGAGGTTCTCAAAGCCTTAGTCATCCAGAGTCAGAACAGGAAGTACACTAGCTAAGTGGTCTGACCAGGGGTGAATGTCCTGTCGCTTCATGTTTCAGGAACTCTCTTTCTGAGCAATTCTTATCCTTATTCCTCCCAAGCCTACAGGAGAGGAATTAGCTGCAAGTCAAGTGCCATTTCCAAGACAAGGTTGAGAACAGAAAATCATCTCTCCTCCCAGGCTCCGTGTTCCCCAACAGCCCCTTCTTCAAGGGCCCCTAGAGTGATGGTTGTGTTAGATGGAAGCTATACTCGAGCAGTGGAAGCAGAGTCCTAAGCCCTCCAGGGGAATGATAGAGATAGGAGCTGGCGGCAAGGATGGGGATATAGTTACACATGGAAAGCCCAGAAACTCAATATCCTGACCTTGTGGCTTCTAAGACCTTGGGGCTGGCAGACCAAAGAGCCACAGATGAGGAACATGAGCTCTCCTCCTCCACTTCTTCCCCAGAGGAACCCCTGGCTTATTGTAATGCATTCATGGTGCAGTGATGACCCCCTCCATGGAGAAAGGCTGCCAAGACAGTTCATACAAACTTTGTAGGGTCAAAAATACCCCTTCTCAAGCTGACGGGGGAGTTTCCCAAATGATTGGAACAAGGGTCCATTACAGGCCACCGCACTGTTTGTCACAGCTCCTCCCAGCCCAGAGAGACACAACAAATATCCAATCACCAAACCAACTAGGAGCCTGTTCTTACCTGGGACCCTGCCTACTCTCCCACCTTGAAAATTTACTTTGGCTTTAATAAACTGCTTCGGGCTTGCTACTTTCCCTTTTGCTGTCTTTATTCTGAGTAGGGCTCACCACATAAATCTTCTTGTGGAGACTCCAAGGACCAAGACCTCCATTCACACAAGGCAGACTCTCTCAACCACGGAGGCTGGAGTTGATGGTAGGACCGCATCTCTCCTGCCAAGTGTCTGGAAGCCTTCTGGTGAGATGGCTAGCCAGAACTCCTCGCATCACTCTGATACAGAGTTTCAGGAACTTAGTACCATTTGCCAATAATTTGGGGCTTTAACTGCAAGTCCCACCAATAGGAAAGATCCCGTTCAACATGCTCTGATACAATTTTGTTTTGTTTGGGTTGGGTTGGGTTGGTTTTATTGTTTTGTGCTCTTTTGCCTTAGCAAGTAACCCATTGCCCTGGAAACTCATCTTTGCTTTTTTATCTCTTCAAGGCAAGTGCTCAAGGTTGTATTTAATGGCTGTGTTCATTGCGCATGTCTTTGGAAAGAGCAAGGGCATATCTACATAGCTGATAGCCATCTTTCAAAGCTTCTTATTTCACTTGATTTTAAACTTAGAATCAAGCCCTTGGACATAAGGAAACAGAGTATTCAGAGAGAATTTTCTTAGAATTCTACATGCTCTTCTACTCCCGAAATCAGCCATTGCAGAAATGCTTGCACGCCCAATGAGACAGTCCCAGTTATGAACTATACACAAATATCTACTAGCTACATGCCCATGAACATGAATCTGCACATACATGACTTCTATCAGAGCTCCCACTGTTAGACTGGGCTGGAGGTGGGAGAGAGCTTTCAGTGGGTTACCAACACCTGTGAGGCAGGAGTTGGATAGAAGCAGAACTCAGCCAGGTTGCTCCAGGGGCAGTTTTCCAAGAAGAGATCTGTAGACTCAAACACACAGATTGAAACTGCACTTAGAATTCAGACTGTCTTTAGAAGAGTTTGATACAAAGAGGACCTGCCACATAGGAAGAGAAAGCTTGTGATCTTCCACTGCCTGGATGTGTGAACAAGCAGAAACCAAAGCAGATGGCATTCTTCTTCACCTCACCATGGAAAAAAGAGGGAAGTCAGCCCTTTTCATCCCTCAACTTTTCAATGACATTCCACTTTGTAAAAGAGAAATAGCTTTTATGTTGGATTTTTTTTTTTGAAAAAATAATTACAAATAGGTGAAGCACAGATAGTTTTTCAAGGCAGCCAAACAACACTGTATGATTTCACAATGGTGGGAACATGCCTTTATGCATCTGTCCCATCCCATACCATGTATAATACCAAAAATGAACCCTAATATTGAGTACAGACTCTGGGTGATAATGACGTGACCATGTAGGTCCATCTATTGTAACAAATGCATGCTGTGATTGGGGATGTTGATAACAGGAAAGGCTATGCCTGTGTGGGACAGGGGGTCCATGGGAAATGTCTGTACCTTCCATTCAATTTTGCTGTGAACCTAAAAGTGCTCTAAGAAAACTAAAGTCTATTAAAAACTATTACTTGGACTTTGGTCTTTTTAACGTTGGGAAAAGCAAAGCCGCATTGGATTCCATTCAACCTACACTTAGAGCGAAAAGTCCTGATTAAGAGTGGCTTTTGCCAGTGCGACCTGGGCTCTCTCCAGAGGCTGCTCTCCTTTCCCCTGTGATGCCTGATGCCTGTAATTCTAATCTAGCCCAGAGATCTAAGAGGATGCTGATCCCAGCCAAGCAAGACAAGTAGGGGGCATGTGAATAAGTCCTAACCTTGGCTTTCTCCTGGAGTAAGTCTTTTCCTCTGGCCACCATATGGACTTTATTCACCCCCTGAAGAGAAGGGCTGCTGTTCCTGTCCTGAAATTACTGGGAATTTTATGCCTAATAAAGGCTTCATTAACACACAAGTGTAATCACTCCTCGGGTTTAATGGCTGGGAGGTCTAGAGGTTTGGTATATTTTATATTAAAATGTACACTTTCTTCCATCTGTGCTTTTCTAGAAACAGGGGGAAATAATGAAAATGTGTCATTTTCTGATGACTAGTCTTCTAGCACGTCCTTGTAAATGAGGTACAATATTGAAAGCATCTTATGCAGAGATGGGAGTATTTTTCATGAACAATAATAAAATAATTAAGTGTGAAGTTTTGTTAGTATGGGCCCCCTCTTCCTCCCCAAATAATCCTTGATGTTGACAGTGGATTCTGGAGAGGTGGGTTGTCCCAAGACACAATTTACACATTGCCAGCTGCACCTTAACAAGATCTTCAGATGACCTTAAGAGATTTAAAAGATATCGAGATGGCCCCAGCGGTGACTTCATTTTTGGTCCCACGGATCACTCCCATTACCGTGGCTAAAGCCTACACGTTGGTTTCCTTGAATGGTTGCCTCTTAGGTTCAGAAAGAGGATTCTTTCCCATCCGCGTCCTCTCCCACCTCCTCATTAACCCTTCAACTTGGAAATAAAAGAAAAATTGGCAATCTCTGAAAACACTCTGTTTGGGCTTTTGTGTGGTACTTACAGGATGTCTAAATTAGCTCAGAGGATTCTTGGCTGGCAATCCTTCTTACAGCTCTTGTTAACTCATCAGTGGGCCAAAACTGCCTAAACCAAGGTTTCCACTCAATCATTAGCCAGTGGTTTCATTTGCTGGTTTCTTCCATCAGCTAATTATAACCTTCAAAAGAATGATATCACCGCCTGGCTAGAAGAAAAGTTAAGCTAATCAAAACCATTTTCATTGATGAATGACAAGAGAGAAAACAAATTTAGGATAAAGAAATCAGGCTCAGACGTGAAAGCCAGTGAGTCTATAGCCCAGAACTCTAAAATTATTCTGAAACACTGTGCTTTCTTGGCTAAGTTGGGAAAATATGAAGTTAGGGATATCAATAACCTAGAAGGTCCACGAGTGATCTTCCCAACTTCTCAGCTTACAAATGAATAAGTGAAGCTGGAGATTGAAATCACTTGCCCCAAATCTCAGAACAGAATTGAAACTACAACTTTGCTCTAAGATACTCCAACACTGTTAGTAAAAATTTCCATGTACCAATAAAATGAAACAAAGTGTGGAGAAAGAATAATCTTACACTTATTTGAATGTATTCACAACAATTTTTAAAGCGTAATAGTCCTTGATGGGCAGGAGTTGGCAGAGGATGGTCAGATTATGGTAAATTGCAAAGAGCCAAACAAGAATTTCTGTGTCTTCATATACTTTATGGTTTCTGTGGCACCCATCATCTGTGCAAACAGACTGTGTGCTTGGACCATGCAGAATTTACACTCACTGTCACTCACTAGCCATTGATACTTCAAGGTGGTAGCTGCTTGGGCTACCAGGAATTTAAGCCTCGCATGAGCCAGAGCTCTCTGCCAAGCCTCAAGGGAAGTGTAGCATGATCCAAAAATATACCTTTGTCTTCTAAACCTTGAGTTCGGGGGATTATTTGATACATGCTAAAAATGTTCCAATCTTTTCTTTGTATTTTTGCTCTTTGTACATTACTAATAAATCATTAAAATATTCTCCTACATTTTATTTTTTAAAGCTTTGCTGTTTTACTCAATTTAGATTTGCTTTTATTTTTATTTCCATAGAAAGCCCAGTATTTTATGAGTTAATTGATATTTTTTTTTCCTTTCCTTTTTATAACAGCATTTCCTGCATCGACTTCTCAAATAAGCATACGTGGGGTGTTACTGGGCTCTTTACCTTAATCCATTGGCCCACTGGTCTATCAACTGATACAACATTGTCTTAATTTACCATTTCTTTATAATAAGTTTTCATAGCTAGTAAGATGTGTTCCTCTTTATTTTGACTATTCTTCGAAGCTGTCCTAAAAAAATATTTGACCGTGTAATAGTTACATGAATTTCAACATCAACTTGTAAAGTGAAAAGTCTTGTTAGAACATTATCTTGAATTAAATTAAATTTATATATTTATTTGGGAAGAATTTCCATTGAGTCTTTCTTTCCCTGAAAATAAAACATGACAATGCTCTCCACTTATTTAAGTTTCCTTTTTTATTTTTTTCTTTAAAATTTTCTTTCATTTCTAGTTACCTTATTGTTTTCATTGCCATGTTAATTCTTTTTATTTGCATTTTAATATTTGTCACTGAAATATAAGCATACAGTTGTTTCTGCATGTAGATTTTGTGTCTAGACCGTTGATGAACTGCTTTATTACTTCAAATAATTTGTCTGTGAGAAAAGGTAACTTTGTTTCTTTCCTCTTTTATTTATTTATTTATTCATTTATTTTTTAAAGATCTTTTTTATTTATTTATCTGACAGACAGAGATCACAAGTAGGCAGAGCAGCAGGCAGAGAGAGAGGAAGGGCAGCAGGCTCCCTGCTGAGCATGGAGCCTGATGCAGGGCTCTATCCCAGGACTCCAGAATCATGACCTGAGCCACCCTGGCGCCCCACCTCTTTTATTTAAATTGGTCCTTGCACACTGCCCTAGACACCAGTTCAGTGAAGAAGCAGCAGAGATAAATGGGTACACTTGACCTTTTCCTGACATTTAAGGAATTGTTTCTAAGGTGTCATATTTATGTGTACTTGTAAGTGTTCATTTTTTGAAAGTTTCTATCAAATTAAGGAAATTCCCTTCCCATCACTGTTGTTAGAAAAAGAAGGGAAATCGTCTATAAACATTCAATTTACCAAAATTTGGTTTGCCCCAGGCCATTTTGGATCTCATGGAGAATTAGTTACTAAAAAACTGAAGAAGTTCTGCATTTACTTTTTCTACGTGTCCCGTAAGCATCAACCACTCTTAACCAATTCTTATATTAATGCCTTGCTTATGATTTTTCACCTCTTGACAATCAGGATTACAGTTCAAGTTTAGGCCCAGGGAGTCAACTTCTCATAGGAATTTGTTTTTCCTTGTCAGATTCATGGCATGAATGAACTTCCTTGTCATCTCACAATCCTATAAGTAGGGTTGTTCATTCTCCTTTCTCCAAAACTATAGATCTTCTAAAGTCTTAATTTCAGGCAAGGACCTCCCATCCAACTCCCTTATATGTGGGAACAAAGAACAGAAACTCTGTTTGGGCATTAAACCCAAAGCCATAGTCTTACTAGGTCATTAGCTTCCCAGGACTGCTGTGTCGCTCATGTCTTCATTGCCCTGGTGGTCAGTCAGCCTTTCTCTGCTTTAGACACACTTAAAGTGGTTCTCAAACTTTTTGGTTTCAAGAAGATTTTTCATGTGAAAATTAATTGATAACTCCAAAGAATTTTATTTTGGTGGATTATATTTCTAATAGTTACTGTATTTAGGTAAATTTAAATAAATTTATTTTACTGGACTTTAAGATTAAAATAAAAAATTAAATGTTTAATAACTCATTTAAAAATACCAATAATCATTCCACTAAATGTTAAGATAAATAATGTGTTTTTGTTTAAAAAAAAAAGTGTTTTCCAAAAGACACATATTTGGGGAAAAGAGTGGCATTGCTTCACATTTTTGCAAACCTCTTTAATGTCTAGCTTCGTGGAAAACAGCAGAATTTTCATTTCTGTTTCTGTATTCAGTCTGTTGTGATGTGTTGTTTTGGTTGGGATATATGAAGAAAATTCAGCCAACACAGTTGGAATAGGGAGCAATATTCTAATAGCCTTTGAAAATAATTGTAGATACTCTTTGATACTCTGATACCTTCCCTAAATTCAGGTGTTTCTTTCTTAAAGATTGATTGCAGTGTGGAATCTGGAACCATGACGATGAACTTGGTTCCTATCGTCTGTAACAGTAAAGTATATTTGGTCAATGAGCTTGTGTCCTGTATGCATGATTTTATTTAAAATATTGCCTCACTGAGTTTTGCAGATTTTCTTAATGTTGATAGATTTTATTCTATAATACAAACAAAACAAAATAGAACAAAAAACACAACTCACCAGCAATCTCAGAAATAATATTATGAGCAAAGTTTTAACCTCACAGGTGCTTAAAATAAGTCCTTAGGAGTCCCTGGGCCACTTTGAGAACCATTGCCCTAAATTATATACTTATTCTTTATTCATCATCCCTGAGGTTTTAGCTCTCCTGCATCTGCCCTTTTTTTCTGAACCAGAAGCCAGAAACCTTTCTGTCACCAAAGAAACATGCCACAGTGAAGAATTACAAAAAGCTATTGATGATTTCAACAATGTCTTCAAGCATGCATAAATTTACCGCTACTCACTGTGGGTCAGGCTGTGTTCCAGATAACAGTCTAAGGATGAGAAAATGATTAAATTCATGAAGAGAGGAGTTTTATTAGCTTCTGTTTGAGATTCTACTTTTTTTCTCTCCAAACAGTGCAGTAATTATTAACAACTAACTCGCACTTGAGTTTTAACAAATACAAGTTGCTGAGGGATATGTTGGGAGCTCTTTGTACTATCGTTGCAACTTGTCTGCAAATCTAAAATTATCCAAAATAAGAGTTTGATTTTAAATTAATTAGTAAGTGTGCTTCCATTATGTTTTCTTGAGTTAGAAGTATTGGATGATGAATTGGTTTAAGGTGGTAGCTTTCTGTAAAAAGAAATTAACTTTAGAAACTTGACTTTCAAACAGAAAAACAATTTCATCACAAAGGAAGAGATAAGTTTGGAGTAGTATAAAAAAATGAATCCAGAGACACTCTAAATTAGTAAATACTATACTAATAATATAAAATAAATATTATATTACTTATCTTCTATTTTATTAGCATGTGTTCTAATGCACTGCTCTCTTTCTCTCTGTGTCAGTATTTAAGCTAAATGTGCTTTCACGATCACCCTGTGCAATAGGCACTATGATTCTCTACCCTCTACACAGTGACTCAGAAGTTTCGGTAACTTATTTGTCAGTGACAGAGCCAGAGCAAGAGATGACAGTCTCTCCAGATCCAGAACCTCTGCTTTTAGCTACTTGGCTCTAGTGTTCTTACTGATGTCATTTCCAGAAATGGAAAAATTCACAGTCATTGAAGCCATTTCAGTGAACAGAGAAATGCTTTCATTGTTATTGGACTTAGTCCTTAATTTTCCTGCTAACTTTATCCTTGAGCCAATTTTAAGGATGTGACTGTGGATAGTCTGGTTGCATGTTTAGAATATGATTTAAAGCTAGGGTGTCTTATATGTACATTAGGTAAGAAGTCAAGGTATCCAGAAGGAGAAACCCAGAAATCAAAAGCCATTCTCAAAGAGAAAAAGAAAATTTAAGATATTTCCCCTACCAGAAGGAAAATTTAGCAAATGAATTCATTACAATTAATGTTTTCTTTTGCTTACATGATGCCGTATAATTTTGCTTATACAACGCCTTATAAATTTTGGAAGTATTTTAGAGATTTTCAGAACATTCACAAATAGAGAGAATAAACACGTGAGCCATAATCAATTAGGTTAAACAATTACTCATATTTTAACAGTCTTGTTTTATCTTTTAGCTGCACACTTTTTTGGAAGAGTATCTAGAGTATGTTAAAGCAAATCTCATATTTCACATCATTTTGAACTTAAATGTTTTATGTCCTCTTAAGATTTTTTAAAAAGACAACCATGTACAATGACTCACTTGACAAAATGAGCAATTTTTCCTCTAATCATCTATTGCTCAGTTTGGGTTTACATTTCCCTGATTGTCTTAAAAATAACATCATATGATTAGTTTATTTAAATCTGGATCCAAGTAAATTCCATGTACTGCATTTGACTGATGAGTCCCTAAGGCTTTTTTTTTTTTTTTTTTTTTTTTTTATCTCTAACAGTCTGTCTTTCTCCCCCATTTTTTTTTTTAAATGTCACGTGCTTGTTAAGTAATCAGGTCATTTCTCTTGTTGCCGTTCCTATATTCTAGATTTAGTTGCTTGCTTCTGTGTGGTGTCACCTAACGTGTTCTTCTTTAAGCTGAGAAGTAGATGAAGAGATTCGATTGGTTGCTGGTTCAATTTTTTTGGCAAAGAATACATCATAGGCACCCCACTGTGAGTGATATTGGATGACAGGCTGAGTCTGTGGGTTTCCGGTAGTCAGCCTGGTCCAGCCATGACAGAGTTCCCTACCCGCCTTCGCCTAAGGGTTTTAGCATGGAGTTTTGATGGTCACCTAAGGCCCGTTTCTCATGCAAAATGATTATCTTATCAACCAATCTTTCTGCTTTTACTGGCTGGTATTCTACTACAAATATACCCTGAATTATAAAGTGTGCCCCTAAGAGAGGATTAATGGTTGATCCTTTATTTACCAGTAATTCAGAATAATGAGTGGTGCCCTAGAAACTTCTAAAGTGACTAATTTTGTTAACATCATTTGAAATCACACAGTTTTACATACTTCACATGTTTCAAGCCATTAATGACCTCTATAAACAGCATAGATTTAGATTTTATCTTATTTCTCTATGAATCCTTCTAAGAGCTTTTGCCTTTTAATGAGAAGTCTAGTTCATGTAATGTTGAATGACCTATTTGGTAAGTGTGATGTTTTTTTGTTGTCGTTTTTTTAGAATTTTGGTTTCCTTTTTCAGTATTTTCCTACATGGACCATGTTTTGTTTGCATTCATGTATTCAGTGTTTTGGAGTGTATATTTAATAGACAACTATTGGGACATCTTCTCAGGCCATGCCCCTTGGCCTGAGAATGCTCCTACATCCAGACAGGTGACCCCCCGGCCACCATATTTGTATGGTATGACTCTACAGCACTAGCCCTAGTTGAGGGAACTAAGGGTAGAAATCAGACTCTAACTGGGCTGGTCAAAGTCTCTCTTCCAGGGATTTGGAATTGGGAACTTATTTGTGCTATCTGTTTGGGGTTGCCTCCAGAGGTTAAAAAAAAAAACCTCTATGCCACAGCTTTGCACCATTCATAGTGGCAACTGGAAAGAAGGAAAGATGAAGCAGAGGTTCAAATATATTTAAAAAGTGTCCTAGAAAGTAGGGAGAGGAGGCAAAGGACAAAGGCAGGACAGGGGAGTGGGAAAAGGGAGAGGCCCGCCTGAGCACCTGGGTCACCTGTGACCCTTTAGCCCCTGAATCTAATCCTTCATGGCCCTGCTGCCCTTCCTACCTGAGATCCCATCCATGGAGTAATGTCTCAGCTATAGTTAAGTGACACCAGCTTGGGGTTGGCTTCTGGCCACACTGTCTATTGAAAGTGGCTCTTTTCTCTCAGAGGTGACACAAGGCAGCTTCCAAGAATACTCCTCACTAGCATGGCCCTGGCCTGCTGCACTTGCCCTTGGGCTGTGGGCTCTCCACTGCCCACACCCACTCAGACCTTCTCTTTTGAAGTCCCATCACTCTTTTGAGATGAAGTCAGTCCTTTGCAAAGGTATCCAGCTGGCTCTTTCCCTCACCACCCCTGGCCTGCATTTGGTTACAGGAAAATTGTGCTTTTGGTAGATAGGGCTTAGCTATTTCCCAGCCACTGCCTTCTCCTGTCCTGCACAGCTGGACGCAGCCTGCATTTTCTCCAGGGGATTTCTTGTAGTTTCTCTCACTAGGCTTGAGATGAGGGGAAGCCCCTCTCTTCATAGAGGGGGCAGAAATCATAGCACTCCTAAGAACTCTCTGTATGGAAATCCACTCTGAAATTTCCAACCTCAAACTTTCTTTTTCTTTTTTAAAGATTTTGTTTATTTGTCGGGGGAGGCAGGCAGAGGGAGAAACATAAGCCTTAGACTTACAAACGTCAGAAGGGTATTGACCTAAGAGTCGCAAAATTAGTTATTGACCACCTCCCTTCCCAGGTTACGCTTAGGTGATCAGCCCTTTACTTTAGAATGTGGGGGTAAGGAGGAAATGTCTGCCTGGAAGATTAAATGAGCAAATATTTACTTCTACAAGTTCAATATACATATATGCATAGTGTTCTCTAAGTCTCTTCTGCTCACTCAGAACTCAGGGTCATTATTTATCTAAAATATACTAAATGAATAGCTTCAGTTGGAAGTCTCCCAAAACTTGTAATAATCTGAGTATGTGTGTGTGTGTGTTTTAAAGATTTTATTTATTTATTTGACAGAGATCACAAGAAGGCAGAGAGAAGGGGAAGCAGGCTCCCCGCTGAGCAGAGAGCCCAATGCGGGGGTGGGGGGGCTGGATCCCAGGACACTGAGACCATGACCCTAGTCAAAGGTAGAGGCTTAACCCACTGAGCCACCCAGGTGCCCCTAATAATCTGAATGTTTAAAAGATTGATTCATTCTTTGATTTTTTTTCTCTCACTGCCCTAATATTACTTTAAGGTTAAAACTAATAATATTTAATACCAACACCTTCTATTTGCTTATTCTTTAGCATTAACAGGATTTCAGGTGAATAATTTCATTTTATCTTTAGAGCAATCTTTTAGGGTTAACCTCATTACAGAGCATAAGAGACCTCGATCCATTACACAGACCCGGGTGCTCCTTATTTCATGCTGCTACTACAGCTTAAATAAATACACAAATGCAAAACAACAACAACAACAACATTGACATGGAGACCCTTGTCTGAAAAAGATATTTTAATTACTAGTCATGTTTGTATCTCACCCCAAGTGTTGTGGCTGATGGCAATCAGCAGGGAGGCTGGGAGTTGAATGGATTCAATGACCCTCTTTGTGACAATGGCTAAGGATTACTGTGAGGTGGGTGGGGTGAGCATTTAGGAATTTTCTTTCTTGAGACCCCACAACAAAAGCATCTCTATGCTGAAAAGATATCTGATCCCCAATGCTCTCTAGGCCTGTGAAGTTATGAAAACCAGACCGGGCTCAAAGCCATGTAAATAAAATACAAAATACCAACACCTTGATTTCCTTGCATTTCACACCTGTGCTTCCTTCCCCGCACCCCCCACTACACCCCCTTGCGCCCCACCCCCGCAACTAACACCCTTTTTTGAGCAGCAGATTCCCAGCCAGGCCAGCACAGGCTCCAGAGTAATGAACATGCTTGCAACACCCAATGAGCGTCTGCTTCCACTCATCAGTTCCTGCTGGAGGTTCCCACCCATACCCTGTTTTGAGTTAAGATTAATCAGTGTATTTGAAATTGAAATCATCTCTTCCCCCTTTGTTTTCTCCCTTGCTCTAAATTCCCACCCTAGCCTCAAGGCATGATAAATGGATAAACAATTTATTATGGAATAGAGTTCTGACCCCTTTTTCTCTACTCTTTCCGTTTGGAACTTTCCAGTTTGGGGTGAGAACTATCTGCCCATTCCCATCCCCCACCCAGCTCCTCCCAGTAAGCTAATAAAGCCCTAACTTATTCTTTTATTGGTTGTATATCATTCTATTTTACTGGTATTCCAAAGTTTATTCAACCCTTCCCTTCATAATTCATACTACTTCCAAGATTTCTATCCTTATAAACAAAGCTGTAATCAGCATTTTTGTCTCCTATTGTTTTCCATACTTATGTTTACATTTCTATGGGATAGAGTCCCAGTAGTCAAACGCTGGGTCAAGAGTATGTCTATTTTCAATTTTAAGAGATGTTGATAAGTTATTTTTAAAAATGTGCTGAAACAGTGTACATTTCCAACTGCGGTGGATGAAATGAGTAGGTGTTATGACTCATTGATTTTTATCAGTCTAATGGCAAGGAATGATATCTGGTTGTTACCTAAATTTGTCATTTCTGACTCTGAGGGTGATGGAGTATATTTTCGTGTGGTTATTGGATATATTGTTTGAGTTTTACTCTTTTGTGAAGTTTTTCATTCACAATCTTTATCCATTTTTAATTTGATATTTTTTCTATTCATTATCAATGTAAAAAGCTACTTTGGTAATATGGAGATTAACCTTTAATTTGTCAACTGCATTGCAAATATTAACTCTATTAATATCCTTTGTATTACATTTTAGAAATTTTTTTATTGAAACACGTTTTCTTTTTAATAGTATGTTTTTTAAGATTTATTTATTTAATCAACTGGGATTCATTTTTTGTATAAGGTGTGAGGTGAAGTTTCCTTTTTTCTAAAGCATTAACTTCTTAATAACATTTATTGAACTGTTTTTTTCTGTCCCCACTAATTTGTAAGAGCACTTTACTTATATACAAAATCCTTAAGTATTTTAAGGCACATCAAGGCCATTATAATCTGATGAGCCAGCCATTTTTTCTCAAATTTTCATTATTTCAAATTTGGTAAGATAAGTTCTTTCTCTCCCATTTCATCTTCAAATATATATATATATATATATATATATATATATAAGAAATTCTATTGTGCTAATTCACATGAATTTTGGAATAACATTTCAAATTTCAAAATTTAAATAGAATGGTATCACTCAGATCATAAATACTAATTTTACAGGCCATGAATGTCTTTAGCCTTTAGGAACGAGGTTAACTTATTTAGATAAGTCTGTATTCAGGTTTAATGTTCTTATTTAGTTTTCTTTGTATCTTTTATTAGAGCTATCTTTACAAATTTTATATTATTTATTGTTTAGTGACTCAAATCCCGTCACATTTAAAAGTTTGTTTTATTATACTTTAAATTTTGGAGAAATTTTAAAGGAAAGGTTAAAAATGATTCTATGCTATGATGCTTGGAAGGAAATATGATTCAAGAATTTGGAACAGTGTCAAAAATTAAATCCTTTGAAACATAATAAATGATTTCAATGAAGCATCTGTTAGAACAGAGCAACTGACAAGGAGCTTCCAGTATATTCTCCCTTGATGTCTCTTGAAAATACCCAAGAAGACATAGGAAAGGTTAAAAACAATATGAAATTGAAAACTGAGATGGACAGTTGATCTTATATTAGATTCTGAGAGAAAATGACACTAATTATGTGTCAGATGACACAGGATTGGAAACAGAAAAAAGAAAAAGACAAGGCTTATCTTACAGAATATCTTGGTTTTGCTTGATGAAACCAAACCCATCGCAAAGAAAGGAGATAATTTGCATATCCCTCTCCAAGTATCCCAGTAAGCAAAGGTTTAGGGCTTACACCAAAAAGGAAATGGTACCACCATTCTTCTACCTCCAAGATGCTGATGTGGGAGTTGACCAACAGTCTATCTCCTCTACTGTTTCTCTACCCTTCTCTCTTACCTTCGTTCACTTATTTGAAGACCTAGAGAAAGATTCAACCAAACTATAGACAACCATTCCTTGCTAACCCCCAGGAGTCACTTTGTGAAGCAAACTGAATGCTGATTTAGTATTCTTCTAAATTATTAGGGCTATCTTATCTCTCACAGTCATCTTTCTATATTCCAGCAGCGATTGTCTTTTAGGTGTGGTTGGACAGTGAATGTAGAGGGGTGAATTCATGGCACAGTCACATGGTGGTCCAAGCAAAGTCCCTCTCCTGTTTTACCCATTTATTTATCTATCCACCCCCTTCCATTCCCCATTCTCATTCCTACTCCCTAAGTATACTCTTTTTTAAATAGAAAACCTTTAATTTTATGTAATAAAATATATCAATTTTCCCTATTGTTTATGCTTTTGGACTTGTGTCTAAGAAGGCCTATTTCAGACACCTGTCTTGAGTGGACTGCTACCAAAAACTATAAGCTGCAAAAAACCAAACAACTTCACCGGTGTTGGACAACAACCAACACAGGACTATAATCCTTAAGAAATGAGAAGCTCATGAGGTGAGCTTCACACTCACTCAGCTTTCTCTCCCGGTATATTTTTCAAACCATAGCGAGGAAAATGGAGCCCAAGCAGTTCATACAATTTAACACTGATTATCATAAACTATCAGCAAACAAAGAATAGAACTTTCTAATTTTGATACAGAATATATGTAAAAATTACAGATAATAATATAGATTATAGTGAAAATTGAATACTTTCTCCCTGATTTCAGGACTAGAACAAGGGTGTCCAATATTACCTCTCATTTCCACACTGTATTAGAAGTTCTCCTCAGTTCAGTAAATAAGGAAAAACAAAATATATAAATATTGCAGAATTGCACAGCAGTCTTTATTCTTGGATAGCATGATTGCTAGCTAACTCAAAAGAGCCTACAATAGACTATTATTATCAATAAGTATATTTAACAGAATTTCTGAATACACGGTTGTATAAAAATTGTTATGCCTATATTCTATGAACAACAGTAATAAACAATTAGAAAATAAAAGAAATGTCATTTATATAACAGCATTAAAAATATAAAATATCTAGAAACAAATTTACTGAAAGATATGGGAGACCTCTACACTGAACACTACAGAACAGTGCTAAAAAGGTAAAGAAAACACAAGCTAATGGTGAAATAGTTAACTGTCGCTGTGTACAAAATTGCCACTTTTTTTAATACTTAAAACACTTATGATTTCATGGTTTCTGTGGATTAGAAATTCAGACATAGTTTAGCTAAGATCTCTGTCTCAGGGTCTCACCATGTTGCAGTCAAGGTATTGATGGACAGCATTCTCATCTGGCGACTTGACTGGAGAAGAATTCACTCCCAAACTCACCCAGTTTGTTAGAGGAATTCATGTCCTTGTGTCGGTAAAATTGTGAGTTTTTTTGTTGGCTGTCTGCTAGAAGTCGAGCTCAGCTTCTAGAGGCTGCCTGCAGTTCCTTGCCATGTGTCCTTTTTGCAAGCAGTTGACAGGATGGTAGTTTGCTTCTTCAAGTTCTGCAAGAGAGCAATAGTAAACCTTATAGCAAGATGGAATCTTATATAACATAATGTACTCACAGCAGTGACATCCCATCACCAGTCCCATATTCTATTGGTTGGAAGAAAATTCTAGATCTCAACCTCCACTCAGAGCAAAGAGATTATATAAAAGAATATACCCCAGGATGTGGGATCATGGGGATCACAATGGTGATATACCATGTGCATAGATTAGAGCATTTAATATTATTAATATAGCCAACTATGCTAAAATTGATCTCTACATTCAGACCATAACAATCAAAATCCCTGCAGAAAGTTCTTCTTGTACACCAAAAGATTTCTAAATTTTAAAATTCTAAAATCGTAGAAAAATACAGTTTCCAGAAGAGTCAAGTCAATCTTGAAGGAAAAAAAAAAGTTAGATTTTTTTACTATCAGATTGCAGGATTTACTGTAAACCTACAGTAATTTAGATGAAATGGTATTGGTACAAATATAGACAAATATGCCAATTGAACAGAAGAGATGAGTCCAGAAATAGACTCATATATATACTGTCCCTTGATTTACAATAAAGGCCCTACCACAATTTACTGGGAAAAGGATGATATTTTCAAAAAATACTGCTGGAGCAACTGAACATCCACATAAAGAGGAAAATGATCCTGCTCTTTTCCATGGTGCCTAGGAGGTGATAGTTTGCTTTAGGATGAAGCAGAACATCTCTTTCCCAGCTATTGGCAACCAGAAACTCATTGAAGTGGAAGATGACTGCGAACTTATTACCTTTTATCAGAAGTGTATGGCCGTGGAAGGTGCTGCTGATACTCTGGGTGAAGAATGGAAGGGTTATGTGATCTGAACCAGTGGTGGCAATGACAAACAAGTCTTCCCCATGAAGTGGGGTGTCTTGACCCCTGGTTGTGTCTGCCTGCTGTTGAGTAAGGAACATTCCTGTTATAGACCAAGAAGGACTGGAGAAAAAAGGCACAAATCAGTTTGGGGTTGCATTGTGGATGTTAATCTCAGTGTTCTTAATTTGGTCTTTGTTAAAGAAAGGGGAAAAGGATAGTCCTGGATTCACTGATATTGCTGTGCCTCATTGCCTGGGGCCCAAAAGAGCTAGAAGAATCTGCAAACTTTTCCATCTCTATAAAGAAGATGATGTCTATCACTATGTTATGAGAAAGCCCCTAAGCAAAGAAGGTAAGAAACCTAGAACCAAAGTGTCCAAGATTGAGCACTTGTTATTCCACATGTCCTCCTACATAAACATTGGCATATTTCTCTTAAGAAAGAGTGTACTAAGAAAAAAACAAGGAGGAGGCTGGAGAATATGCTAAACTTTTGGCCAAGAAAAAGGAGGTTTAAAAAAAAAAATGCTGGGGACAGATTGTGAAGACACAGAGACTGTCCACTCTGAGACCTTCTACCTCTAAGCCTGAATCCAGTCAAAATGAGATTTTCTAAGAGTAACAAATAAATAAAATCAGACATAAAAAAAAACAATGATTCTCAATTCCCTACCTCACACCATACTAAAAAATTAATTCATAGTGGATCATAAACCCAGATCTTCTTGAAGAAAATGTAGAATATCTTTATGAATTTGGGGGTAGCATAGATATCATAAGCAGAATCCCACAAAAACTAAACATAAAAGAGAAAATAGTAATTTTGACTTTAGTTTAATGATGAACTATGTTTATCAAAAGCCTTCATTAAGAATGTGAATAAGCATGTGAAAAACTGATAGCTTCTTCTCTAAGATCAGGACCGAGATAAGGATGTTTACTTCCACTTTTACTCAACATAGTACTGAAAGTGCCAGTCACAGCAATCAGATAAGAAAAAGAAATAAAAGTCATCCAAATTGGTAAGGAAAAAATAGAATTTTCACTGTTTGCAGATGACAAGATACTATCTGTAGAAAATCCTAAAGACTCCACTGAAAAACTACAAGAAGTGATAAAAACATTCACTAAGGTTATAGGATACAAAATCAATATACAGAAACTGACTTCATTTATATACACTAGTAATGAAATTGCAGAAAGAGAAATTAAGAAAACAATATCATTTACAATTGCACCAAAAAGAATAAAATACCTAGGAATAAATTTAACCAAAGAAGTGAAAAGACCTGTACTTTGAAAACTATAAGACACTGATGAAAGAAATTGAAGATGACACAAACAAGTGGAAAGATGTTTCATTGATCATGGATTGGGAAAACAAATATTGTTAAAATGTCCATACTACCCAAAGCAATCTACAGATTTAATGCAATCCCTGTCAAAATGCTAAGAGGAGTTTTCAGGGAACTAGGACAAACAATCCTAAAATTTGTACAGAAACACAAAGATTCTCAAGAGCCAAAGCAATCTTTTTTTTTTTAATTTTATTTTTTCAGTGTTCCAAGATTCATTGTTTATGCACTATGCCCAGTACTCCATGCAATATGTACCCTCCTTAATACCCACCACTAGGCTCACCTAACACTCCACCCCCCAAAGTAGTCTTCAAAAAGAACAGAACTGGAGGTATTATGATGCTACATTTCAAGATACACTACAAGCTATAGTAATCAAAACAGTACAGTGTTGGTACAAAAATAAGCACATAGATCAATGGAACAAAATAAAGAACCCAAAAATAAACCCACAAATATACAGTCATTAATATTTGACAAAGAAGGCAGACTGTGCAATAGGTAAATGCCAGTCTCTTCAACAAATGGTGTTGGGAAAACTGAACATCTATATACAAAAGAATGAAATTTGATCACTTTCTTATACCATGCACAAAAATAAGTTCAAAATGGATTAGGGGACTAAATGTGAGACCTGAAACTATAAAAATCCTACAAGGGAACACAAACAGTGATTTCTCTGACTTGTCTCCTGAGGTAAGGAAAACAAAAGCAAAAATAAACTATTGGCACTACATCAAAATAAAAAGCTTCTGTGTAGCAAAGGAAACAATCACAAAACTGAAAGACAACCTACTGAATGGGAGAAGATATTTGCAAATGACACATCTGCTAAAAGATTAGTATCCAGAATATATAAAGAACATATATACAACTCAATGTCAAAAAAACCCAAGCAACCCAATTAAAATGGGCAGAAGACATGAACGGATATACAGATAGCTGGCAGACACATGAAAAGATGCTCGTCATCCCCCATAATCAGAGAAGTAAATCAAACCCATAAAAAGATGTCACCACACACCTGTCAGAATGGCTAAAATAAAAAAACACAAGAAACAAGTGTTGGTGAGGGTCTGGAGGAGAAGGAGTCTTCATGTACTGTTCGTGGGAATACAAATTGGTGCAGCCACTTTGGAAAACATTATGGAGGTGCCTCAAAAAATTAAAAATAGGATTACCATAGGATCCAGTAATTCCGCTACTGAATATTTACTCAAAGAATATGAAAACACTAATTTGAAAGGATCTTTGTACCCCTATGTTTATTGCAGCATAATAATGGATAGCCAAATTATGGAAACATCCCAAGCATCCATCAACTGATGAATGGATAAGGAAGAAGTTTTTTATATATATACAATGGAATATTACTCAGTCACAAAAAAGAATGAAATCTTGCCCTTTGCAACAACATGGATGGAACTAGAAGGTATAATGTTAAATGGAATAAGTCATGTAGAGTCGAAGTGAAGACAAATACTGTATGATTTCATTTGTATGTGGCATTTAAGAAACAAAACAAATGAGCAAAGAAAGAAAGAGACAAACAAAAAACCAGACGTTAAAATATAGAGAACAAAATATAAAGAACTCCCCAGAGGGGAGGTAGGTGAATGGGTGAAATAGGTAAAAGGGATTAAAAGTTCACTTATCATGATGAACTGATACATCATTGTTGAATTACTGTATTGTATGCCTGGAACTAATATAACACTGTATGCTTAATTATATTAGAATTAATTTTTTTTAATTTTTAAAAAAGAATGTGAATAACTAAGTCACGAACTAAGAGAAGAACTCATATTCAGATTATATAAGGAGCTTCTGTTATCAAAAAAGAAAAGATAAATATCTGTTTATTAAAAATGGAGAAAAGCCTGAGTGGGCAACACAAAACTGTGAATATTTAAATATCTAATAAGCATATTAAAAAGTGTTCAACCTCATTAGTCATTAGAGAAATGCAAATTAAAATTACAATTTATTACCAGTATCAGCCCATCAGAATATCTGAAATTAAAAAGAGTGAAAATAACAGTATCATTGAGGATATAGAGCACCTGCATGGCTGGGGAAATGTAAAGTGTTCAAACACTTTAGCAAACTGTATGACACTATATAATACTACACACCTGCCTACTTTATGACATGCAATTCCACTCTTACATATAAACCCAAGAGAAACATATATGTCCACCAAAAAGGATATGTTAAGAATAGCCAAAGGAACTTCCTTCATCATAGCCCAAAGCTGAAAAAAAAAGAGCTGCCATGTCAACTGGAGAAAGTATGAACTCATCATCCAATTTTCGTGCAGTGGGATACAATACAACACGAGAATAAACCCCTATGCACACAACAACATAGATGAAAATCTTAAAAACCATTTTGTTAGGCAAAAGAAACCAGACACAAAAGAGTACACATTATTGAATTAGAACTCTATACTATACAAGAATAGTAAAAATCAGCCTGTGGTGTTAAACATCAGAATAGTGCTCAGGGATTTTTTTTTTCTCCTGGGAAAAAGCAGGAGGGGATTTTCTGGGGTGAGGCAAATGATATGCTGACGTTTGTGGTGGTTCTCCAGTTGCACACCAGTGCAAAAACCCCATCAAACTGTATATTTAGCATTTTTGCACTTTACCCCATGAGTTATATTGAAAAAGCAAAAAATAAAGAGCATTTCGTATCTGATTTCTCTAGTTGCTTTTCTAAGTTTTGATGATATAAAAATTATGATTCATTTAGGAAAGTACATAGAACTCCTTTCATCAGAGGTGTACACAAGGAAAAAAACTTGCACCTAACCCCAAATTCTGGCTAATGATGTATATTCATAAATTTAAGTAAAGTGTTAATTTGTGGTATGAAAAAAAACTCTTTTATTTTCTGTAGATCATGAAAATACATTTTTTTAAATAACTTCTATTAACATTTCAGCTTTATCTTTTACCTTTAGGTCATTTATCTATCTGGAGACCACATATGCCTACCATTTTAGGTGAGGATCTGGTTGTATTTTTCTTTGGATATGGATCACCTTCCTTGATCCTTGAAATAATTTTCTTCTTCATTATGCATCGAATTCTATTTACACAGGGATCTAAATTCCCAATTCGATTCTATTTGTTTTTATGCCAATCCTATACTGTTGTTATTAGTGTGGCTTGGTGGTAGGCCCTCGCTGAAAGCAGAGCAAATTCCCCCCTTCTTAAAGTTAACTTAGTTCTTCATAGATCATATTCTTCAAGGGACATTTAGAACAAATCAAGTTCTTTATAAAACTGCCAAACCAAGTTTTTGACTGGGATTGAATTGAATTTTGTTAATTATTTCAACTCCTATATTTTTTATATTTTATATTTCATATGGTTCTTTTCAATGACTTTTTCCTGCTTCCTATTAATAATAGCCCTCTCATCCCCCAATGCCTTGGAGTTATTGTTGTGCTTACTTTAAAATCATTGCTCATCTGATCTAATAATACTTCTTTTGAAGACATACAAATGGCTAACAGACACATGAAAAAAATGTTCATCATCATTAGCCATCAGGGAGATTCAAATCAAAACCACATTAAGATACCACCTTACACCAGTTAGAATGGCCAAAATCAACAAGACAGTAAACAACGAGTGTTGGAGAGGATGTGGAGAAAGGGGAACCTTCTTAAACTGTTGGTGGGAATGCAAGTGGGTGCAGCCACTTTGGAAAACAGTGTGGAGATTCCTTAAGAAATTAAAAATAGAGCTACCCTTTAACCCTGCAATTGCACTACTGGGTATTTACCCCAAAGATACAGATGTAGTGAAAAGAAGGGCATCTGTACTCCAATGTTCATAGCAGCAATGGCCACAGTCGCCAAACTGTGGAAAGAACCAAGATGCCCTTCAACAGAGGAATGGATAAAGAAGATGTGGTCCATATATACAAGGAAGTATTATGCCTCCATCAGAAAGGATGAATTCAACTTTTGTATCAACATGGACATGACTGGAGGAGATTATGCTGAGTGAAATAAGTCAAGCAGAGAAAGTCAATTATCATATGGTTTCACTTACTTGTGGAGCATAAGGAATAACACGGAGGACATTGAGAGGAGAGGAGAAATGAGTTGGGGGAAATCGGAGGGGGAGACAAACCATGAGAGACTGTGGACTCTGAGAAAGAAACTGAGGGTTTTGGAGGGCAACGGGGTGGGGAGTTTGGTGAGCCTGGTGGTGGGTATTAAGGAGGGCATTATTGCATGGGGCACTGGGTATGGTGCATAAACAATGAATATTGGAAACTGAAAAAATAAGATAAAATTAAAATAATAATAATTTTTTTTGCAATATGTTTTTTGTAGTTGTTAATATTTTTTAAATAGTTGTTTTCTTCTCTCATTTCTTCTTTTGGCCTGTGACTTTCAGTTTCCCTGGGAATATCAGCTTCTTTATCCTGTAATGTGCATACAGGAAAGGGTAAAACATATATTCTAGTTCTCATCCTAACAGATGGTTTAGGGGAGGCAAGGAGGTGAACCGAAGAACTCCACTGATCACCATTTCTTTGCTGCTACTCCACCAGTCATCTCTTGAACCACAAAGCCATCTACAAACTCATCCAAAGAAAAGGAAATCCACGAGCTCTGGGATTTGCCGGGGCGGGTCTGGGGGTGGGGGGGGGGAGTCAAATGCTGGATGTCAAAGGCCTGGGCTGGTTGCCACATCTGGTTTCCTCAGTTCTGCAGGATTTGATGAAGTTGCAAATTCCCTGCCAACATGGGGTGTCCTATGGTGACAGAATCTGCAACTCTCTTCCAGCCAAATGGGACAGGCAGAACTTAAAATGCTCTTAATGTTCTATATCTTGATTGAAATGGGGTTCACACGGGGTACACATTTGTCGAAATCATTGAACCGTACACTCAGGACCTGTGCCTCCCACTGTGTAAACAGAATCCCTGGGCATAATGACAGGATATCTGCTCTCATCATCTTTCACTTTACTGTTACTGAACACTGATCTGGATATGCTAGTATTAAAGTAAGTTGCAAAACTAAATTGGAATTATAAATGTGAGAGAGAACGATGCAATACTATATTTGTTAGCTCTTACCCTATTTCCTCTGGAATGCCCAAAACCTCATTGAAAAAAATATTAGAACTATGGGGAGTTTAGTAAGATTGCCAGTTAATCAATAAACCCACATCGATCTCTAACTGGGGTCATAGTTCAAACGTGTACAGCATTTCACCGAATGAAAATGGGTGAAAGGAAATAAATTGTGAGGAAGGCAGTATAAATTCTTTATTTTATTGAATTTTGGTTTAAACAAGCGATGTAAACATTTGTTATACCGAAGATTATATTTTAAATTTGAAGAAGAAAGAGCATAAATTGATAAATCAAAACAATTTCATTTCACATTTTTTTCTCACTTGGGGATACTGATTTAAGCCTGAAAAAAAAAAACCCAACACATTTTATAGTAAGATAGCAAAATCAAGTCTTATGTTTCCATTGTCATGTGTGGAACAGAATTCAACCTTGAAGCCTTTAACTGGGAGTAATATTTTGTTTCCTATGGTTTCATATTTCATAAGAGAAAACAGCTGCTCACAAATTTAGGAAATTCCTAACCTAACATAATCTTTGTATGATGATTTTTCTATTAGTGCAATCATACCCCGGATATTTGCACAGTTCTCATGGAATGATATAAACATGTGTCACAATATGTTTCTCAGCTCAGAAACTTCCATTTATAGTTCTTCTGTCAGTCTTCTCCTGCTAAAGATAAAGTGAGCATTGTTGGTTCCTTTTCTCAAAAGGAGAATTTGGTATACAGTAGGCTGTGTTTAGAGGTTAAGAGCCCTGATTCTGCAGCTAGACTGTGTGAATTCTATCCTGGCTCCAGCACTTGGGGACTGTGACCTGGAGACAAGATTTCAACCTTTCTGGGCCTCCGTGCATTACCTGTAAAGTGGTAGCAATTACAGCACCTATCGCAGAGGGACGATTAGATCACCGAACGTATGCACAGCTCTAAGAGCAATGCCCATTGCATGGCAAGCACGTTGTGTTGGTCATTATTAAGAACCTGGTTTTGAATTCAGTTTTTAACCCCACTATTAGGGAATCTAGTTCACGCTGACATATTTTCATTTTTGGAAACTGATTACAACGCAAGAAGATAAACTAAGGCTGATGCCCACCATGTCTGAGGGCACTAAACCATAACCGGGTATCTATCTATGGGCTCTTTTACAGAATATTTTCAAAGTAGGTAGGAATGTTTATCAAAGCAAAGGCCAAGTCCTCGTCTTCTTGGTGAGCTGAGGTGGGTGGGGTATTTTCCTCGAATGATCTAACAAGTCAACTCATTTTCTAATCCCCCGCTAAGCCCCTACCCTCTGTGCAGAAGACCACACTAAGACAATCTGCATCCTAATCATTGAAAACAGCATTGAACGTTGGTCCCAGGGTGAAGTGATTCAGGAGTATCCAGGTTACGGTTTTGATTACCGACCACCATGTTATATTCTGCTTCTAACTGTCTAGCTCAAAGTGAGTATTCACTTCATTTGAGGCAGCAGGTAGATGAAAAGTTAGTATCTTAGACATAGACTTCCTGACAAATAAGACGATAACACTGGGCATGGAAGGAACATCACCTGTACATAGATTTACCGATTTTGTCAAGTGGTATGAAAATTCTTCACAGAGTTCAACACAGAGTTCAACACACAAAAATAAGTTATTTTTGCATGGGGCACTGGGTGTGGTACATAAACAATGAATCTTGGAACACTGAAAAGAATTAAATTTAAATTTTTTTTTTAAGATTTTATTTATTTATTTGACAGAGAGAGATTACAAGTAGAGAGGCAGGCAGAGAGGAGGGGGAAGCAGGCTCCCTGCTGAGCAGAGAGAACCCGATGCGGGGCTCGATCCCAGGACCCTGAGACCATGACCTGAGCTGAAGGCAGAGGCTTTAACCCACTGAGCCACGCAGGTGCCCGTTAATTTTAAAAAATAATTTATTTTTGATTTTAGGTTTTCATGGACACTGTGTCCAAATGTTCTTTCGGGGCATAAGATTTCTCATGGTCACCATAAATTAAAATAACCAACAGGGAGGTATTATTATTTGTCTTAACAACTAAGAAAATGGCAGAAAATGGCACAGGGGACTTAAAATTCTCTGCCAGTTTTTCTATAACTTCCCAGCCATATTAACATGCTGAAGGTATTTAGGGCAGATTTAAGTTTCTGTAACAAAATACAGCGGCATAAAGAAAGAGAAGTTTGTTTCTCTCCCATCTAATCGTTTCACAGTGTGTGGAGCCCTGGTTGACTGGGCCGCTCTGCCTCATGAAGTCATCTGAGGGTTGTATCTTGTTCCAGCCTTTCTTGGGGTGTTTACCTTGTCCATCCACATGATTGAAATGGGGTTCTGATGATCCATTTCAAGAAGAGCTGAAGAACACGACAAGCATTTTCCTCAACAAGTGACACAGCGTTAATACCTATCCATTTTGCTCATTCAAGGTCACATTTTTTAATGACGACAAAGATTATTAACGACTGAGAAATAAACTTTCCAGGAATTTTTAAAGCCAATAGGAAAAAAAATTATAAAGCTGTATTCATGGATATAAAAGATTTAAATAAATTCTCATTTATACTGCATTTCAGTAAGAGAAAAAAAATCTTATAGCTATTGTGATGGTTAATTTTATGTGTCACCTTGGCTGTGTCATGGCACCTGGTTTTTGGTCAAAGACTAGATTAGATGTTGCTATGAAGATAGTGCTTAGATGTGATTAACATTTAATCAGCAGACAGTGAGTAAAGCAGATTACTTCTAGGATGTGGAGAGGCCTCCTCTAAACATTTCAAAACTTTAGGAAAACACAGAGGATCCCCCCAAGGGAGAAGGAACTCTGCTCCAGAAAACCTTTGGTTTGAGAATATACCATCAAGCCTTCCCTAGCTCTCCAGCCTACCAATCTGTTCTGCAGATTTCAGACTTGCCAACCTCCTAGTGACTGGAGCAAGTTCCTTAAAATCGCTCTCTCTCAATCTCTCTTGTCTTTCTCTGTCTGCACCCACACACACACACACATCCTATGGTTCTGTTTCCTGGAAAACCCTGACTAATACAGCTCTGTAAATTCTCTTCTCATCATCTTAATTCAGTGACATCTGAAATGCTCCCCAGGATGATGATGATGATGATGACAACGGTCAGGAAGCTGCTGACTTTTCTGTGTGTGGAAAGACCAGTTGGTTACATGGTTTTAAAGCTGACCTTGAGGGGTGTCTGGGAGGCTCAGTCATTAAGCATCTGCCTTTGGCTCAGGTCATGATCCCAGGGTCCTGGGACCGAGCCTAGCATCAGGCTCCCTGCTCAGCGGGGAGTCTGGTTGTCCCTCTCCCACTCCCCTGCTTGTGTTCCCTCTCTGTCAAATAAATAAATAAAATATTTTTTAAAAAAGCTAACCTTGAAAAATAAATACATATAAATGTTAAAAATAAATATGAAATAATAAATGCAGAGAGGAAAATTAACATTCAAAAATAAAAAATATTTGCAAACCAATCAGAGGAAATTATTTAGAAATCGATAAGAAAGATTGTAACATACACACAGGGGTAAGTAATAGCATAATATTAAAATATAAAATCAAAGAAATGGAACCAAATATTAAAATATATTTAAGCATTTAATGTGTAAGTGTAGAATTTCAAATAAGTGAAGAAAAAAATGTATTTAATGAATACAAGGTGTTGGGACAACTAGTGAAGCATTTTCAAAAAACTTAATTTTTGTATTCTGGCCAGAAATCACATTGATTCTGTATCTTGACTATAAGCCATAAATTAAAGATATAAATGCCAAAACGAATGTATAAAATATGAAAGAAAACAGAGATCAATATAAATATGATCTTTGGACAGAGACAACTTTTTTTTTTTAAGGTTTTATTTATTTGACAGACAGAGATCACAAGTAGGCAGAGAGGCAGGCAGAGAGAGACAGGCTCCTTGCTGAGCAGAGAGCCCGATGCAGGACTCGATCCCAGGACCCTGAGATCATGACCCGAGCTGAAGGCAGAGGCTTTAACCCACTGAGCCACCCAGGTGCCCCCAGAGATAACTTTTTAAAGTATCACACTAAGACAGGAATTATAAAACTATCATTACATTTTATCATATTAACATTCAAAAATAAAAAATATTTGCAAACCAATCAGAGGAAATTATTTAGAAATCGATAAGAAAGACATAATTATGCAAGTAGGAAAATAAAATACAAGAAAGACAATCCATGAAAGAAGAAAAATATCCAAATAACTTATATACATTGAAAAAATTCTACCTTATAAACAATTGCCAATTATTAGCATTATTAATTAGTATATTAGTATAATTATAGTAGTATTTGGAATACTACATTTTACCTAAAAGTTTGGAAAAATGATCTTGTGACTAATAGATGTAGAAAATGGGTATAGAAAACTTTTTGGAGGCAGCACCCGATTGTGTGTGTATGTTGTGTATTGGGTGTGTGTGTGTGTGTGTGTATGATATACTCTCTGTTTATATTTTTATTCACTTGGATCCAGCAATTCCTCCTATGGGACTACCTCATGAGTCTAAGTCAATCCTTCCATTGTCACACCAAAAAACAAGTAACCCAGAAACTTATTTGACCACCAGAAGGGAAGCTTATTATTCCAGAGTCCAAACTAAGGGAGACATATGAGATTATGTGTAAGACAGATGGGGGAATGGGAGGCCTAAGTGGGAACACACGCCTCCCTCCATCCATCCCCTGCTCTACCTTGAGATCCCCTGAGAGCAAACTCTAAGAAGAGGCATATAGGGGAACTGGGAAGCTTTTATAGTAAACTAAAGAAGTAATCATGAATTGTTCGAAGATATATCTAAAAAATTTGTTAATGAAAACAATACATTGTTCTTGCTTCTACAGCACACATACTAAAATTGGGATGATACCGAGAAGATTAGCATGGCCGCTGAACAAGGATGACACGCAAATTCGTGAAGCGTTCCATATTTTTGAAGACGGACCATTTACACCAATGTGGATGGAACTGCAGGGTGTTATGCTGAGCAAAAGAAGTCAGTCAGAGAAAGACAATTACCATATGCTCTCACTGATACGTGGTACATAAGGAACAGCACAGAGGATCCTAGGGGACGGGAGGGAAAACTGAATGGGAAGAAATCAGAGAAGGAGACAAACCCTGAGAGGCTCTTAACTCTAGGGAACAAACTGAGGGTTGCTGGAGGGGAGGTGGGTGGGGGGAGGGGTAACTGGGTGATGGACATTAAGGAGCACACGTGATGTGATGAGCACCAGGTATTATATGCAACTGATGAATCATTGAACTGTATCTGAAACTAATGATGGAATATATGTTGGCTAATTAAACCTAAATTTAAAAAATTATATTGAATATTCAGCATATATATTGAATTCAATTTCACTCTTCAGTGTCTCAATTCATTGTCTAAATCATAGTAATCCTACATAATGGCAAAATATATGGGCATTTAAATTACATTAGAGAAGGGATGGCTGGGTGGCTCGGTCAGTTAAGTATGTGTCATGATCTCAGGGTCCTGGAATCCAGTTCCACATCTGTCTCCTTGCTCAGTGGGGACCCTTTTCCTCCTTCTGCCTGCTGCTCTCCCTGCTTGTGTGTGCTCTCTCTCTGACAAATAAAAAAATCTCCAGAAATAAATAAATTGTTAGAGAAGACTGTTTAATAACATAGCGAATCAGTTACCACCTAATCTCTATTATTAGGGGAAGGCATAAATGTCAAAAAAGTAAATGTGCCATGAATTAAATTTACATTTAAATTATAAGTATAAATTAGTCACCAACAGTTTCCTAAGAATTAAGAGGATAAAAAAAAATCGAGAGAATAGTTCCTGTTCCTGCCCAAAGCAGCTCAAAGCTCCATGAGCCCTTTGACGACACAGAGCAGATATTTCAGCACTTCCAGGGGCTCACCATCAGGTGTTTCTGGGACTCCTGCTGGTTGGTGCCGGCATCTCAGCGAGTGATCCGTTTTCCACACGGTTCCTGTCATCCCCTGGGACACGGCTTCCTCCTCTATAAGGATCTACTGGAGGTCTTCAGCCGGATGGCTGCTCCCTGCTCACAGCGTGTCTCCACTGTGGGCACAGACTTGACTCCACTGACCAGACTAGAATGTTCTATGAGATGTTAATTAAATTTCATGGATAAATAAAGGAAATATCACAAAGACTGACAAATGATAATTGCTGGATATGGACGTGCAAGGAGCCCATTGGTGGAGGTGTCCTCAAGGAGTTTCTTCCCTTCGTACCCTGGCCCAGCTCCACAGGCTGAGGAGAACTCCAAGGGTTTTCTTGCCTCAGATCCAAGACCTGACCTCCATGAAGCTCCTAGAGAGAGAGAGAACCCCCCTCCTCCTGTCCCATTTATGATTCACATGTAAAAACTTTAAAATTTTATGTGTTTATTTTTATTGAGATAAATTTCACCTACTTTAAAATTCACCATCTTAAATTGTACAATTCAGTACTTAAAAAAAAAAAAGTATATTCACAGAGTTGTGCAACCATCATGGCCATCTAATTCCAGAACATTTTTTCTGTGATTCACTTTTCAATCCTCATTTCCCATTCCTGAAACCCCACTGGGGTTTCAGAGCACCTGACAGGGTAGATGGCTGTTTACCACCCAAGCTCTGAGCCACCTGAGGACTTAGCAAAAGCATCAGCTGGTGGAAGATAAAATAACATGGCTTTTCTCTGCAGCCCGTCGGGTGTCCAGTACTGAGTGCGGACTGGGAACTGACCCCCCAGCTGTGCTAGAGACAGTCAGATGTCACTTCTCTGAGGGCAGAGGGGTGGTGGCCTGAGCAGGGCCATGTGGCACACTGATGGGGCTTCCTCGCTGTGGAGAGAAACAGCAGCGTGGGGGAAAGAGGTGTGCCTTCCCTCAGACACTCTGGCCCACACCTGGTTCACTTCTTCCCAGGACGAGCCTTGGAGGAGAGCCCCCTCCCTCCAGGACACACCCAACCCTCCCTGAGGTAGCTTATCCGTAGGTAACGCAGGTGTGTGGCTCCTGGCTCTTCACTGGTCCAACACACCGAGTGCTGGTTGGGACTTCATTCCCAGTCAGCTCCTTCCCCAGTTCCCCCATCACAGAGCTCCATGTCCCGCCTGCCTTCAGGGTCTCAGCTCCAAGCTCCACAGACAACTGCTCAATCCCTACGCCTGAGAACTACAGTTCCCATTTTCTTTTCTTTTTTTCTTTTCTTTCCTATCCTTTTCTTTTCTCTTTTCTTTTCCTTTATAAAGATTTTATTTATTTATTTGACAGAGAGAGGGAGAGAGAGCAAGAGAGCACACAAGCAGAGGGAGTAGCAGAGAGGGAGAAGTAGGCTCCCGGCTGAGCAGGGAGCCCGAGGCAGGGCTCGATCCCTGGACCCTTGGGATCATGACCTGAGCTAAAGGCAGACCCTTAACCAACTGAGCCACCCAGGCGCCTCCGAAGGCCAGTTTCATATGCAGACATATGTTTAGTTTATGTCACAGGACAGCCTCATTCATTACCATTCCTATTCCCAAAGGGGATTTTGGCTTCAGAGCAGCCGGGTTGAAGAGTCCCTCCAAATCTCTCTCTCTCTCTCAGACACACACACACACACACACACACAGCGCCAAGGAAACTGTTTTATCTGTACGGCCTCATGCACTAGGCCTCTGGGGACCCAATGCTGCTTCTCGAGGGTCTGTATTCACAGAATTCCGTGGTTGCTGAGAGGAACCACCACATCGTGTGTGGAGTCACTTTACTCATGATACACTGTTGTAGATGGCCGCCCATTTGGAGTGCTTTAAAGGGAACAAAAAGTGTCTTCTCATTGTATCTCTGACCCCCACCTGCCCCTCACCCGTCCCCTCCCCCTGCTCCCACAGCAGGTGTGCGTGTCCCACAGGCCGCAATGCATTTTGGAAAATGTGCAAATTCGATCCTGTGAGGATCACACAACCTTTCAGATCTCCCTAAGCTGATGGAGTGTGGGGTGGAGGAAGGAAGGAGAGGAGGGGTTTGGAGTGCGTGGCATGCTGAGGAAATCAGTTGTCAGGCTTGGGCTGGGAACCATGCAGTCCCAGAGGGAGCTGTGTGGGGAAGGTGCCCAACCTCTGAAAGAAAACCCAAAATTCTTTTTAATGGGACTAAGTCCAGTTCCTCTGCCGTGAGCTACCCGGCAGGGTCCAAAGTGTGTAGTAACCCTCACTGCCCAGCCTCTACCCTCAAGCTGCAAAACTCCTTAGAGATGTCCCTGATTTTTGCTGGCCCACCACTCGGCTCTGCGGGGCAGATCACTGAGTCTTAAGCTGGTTTAAATCCCTGTTCAGCCTTGAGAGGGAGAAGCCTGTCTGCTATGCAGAGATCCTCCTTCCCAACTGGGGTGTCCTCTCTGAAGCCCCCTCCCTGATGACTGGCAGCCTGGGAAAGCCTACCTCCTCCACAGGCCAGTTCTTCTCTCTGCTCACAGCAGCCACTGGAACACGGCCTTGGCTGGACAAGTGCGGTTCAAGAAATATCCAAAGGTAAGCGTGCGTGGTGAGGATAAGTCAGAGCCAGGATAGGACAGTCTTTTGAGGGGAAAGAGAAGCACCAAACTGGAAGGAGCAGGAAACAAAAAGACAACTCATGAGATTCTAAGTAAGCTGTCCTGTCTGTCCTAAGGAGGGGAGGGCATTGCCTTTGTCCTTTAAAAAGGCACTGCCACTGTGCGGGAGAAAAACGAATCTCAGTCTGACCTAGTGATTCCCAAACTAGCCCGCATGTTAGATTGCCTGTGAGCATAAAAACTCCCAAAGCCCAGACCTCAGGCCCGCTGGTTAAACCGCAGCCCCCCAGGACTGGAACCCAGGCAGCAGGAACATTGAAAACGCGCGGACATGTTTGACAGCCTCATGTAGACCGGTGTTCTGAGTTCGGCAGCATCAAAATCCGCTGGAGGGCTTAAAACACAACTCCTGGGCCCCCCTGGGCCCATCCCCCGAATTTCTGATCCTCCAGGACAGGGGATGGGGCCTGAGAATTTGCATTTTTACCAAGTTCTCAGGCAAGGCTGCTGGTCCAGGGACCACACATAGAAAACCACTGACCCATCTACTCAAAACGGAGTCAGTAATTAAAGTTGCTTTGGAGATTTAATTTACCCGCTACTGGAAACCATGTTGTTACGATTCCATTTGCCTAGGGAAGAAGGAATTTCATCATATGTCGGTCAGGGGACCCATCCATCGGGCCTTGGGTAGCATTGCCCTGCCCCCACCTGGGACTGTGTATCTGGTATCTGAGGCTTCCGTCTAAGGTGTTGAACATGGGCTCTGTCTTGGGCTCTCCCAGGCCCAGGGGGTCCTTCAGTTCTCACCACTCCTACTCCTACCCTAGTAGGGTTTCTACTAGAATGGATACGGCCTTTATTTGCAAGAATCACTTTGTTCCCACCACACTGGCCCCATGGCTGGCCCACAGCAGGGGAGGAATCCAAGGTCAAAGCCTCTCTTTGCCTCACCCTGCTGCTCTGACTTTGAGCCCTGGCGTAGAGGGATAAGAACAACCTCTAGTCATAAAGAACCCCTAAACCAGACTAAGTCCTCAGGGCCCTCAGAGGGAGGGTCCACCAACACCGGGGCTGGGGTTTTCTCAAGCATGACCTCTGCTCTCTCTGCAGCAGCCATGCTGTCTTTCCTGGTTCAGATCCCTACTTAGAACTGGCTCTATGGGGGCACCTGGGTGGCTCAGCTGGTTAAGCCTCTGCCTTCCGTTCAGGTCATGATCTCAGGGTCCTGGGATCGAGCCCTGCATCAGGCTCCCTGCTCAGCAGGAGGCCTGTTTCTCCTTCTCCTGCTCCCCTTGCCTGTGTTGCCTCTCTCACTGTGTCTCTGTCAAATAAATAAATAAAATCTTTTAAAAAAATAAAATAAAAATAAAATAAATAGTTCCTCCCCGCCCCCCTGAGACTGCGTTGTGTTCACTTAAGCTAAAAAGCACACACTACATATCTCTATGGTAAACGCACACATGAGTGTGTTGAAGGAAGGAGGGAACAATGCAGGTGGCAAGTCCTGGTCCTCAAGGAAGCTTCAGTAATAAATCCAGAGAGCTGTCGTGTAGATAGTACTTGTCACGTGAGCCAAACCTGTCCATCTGTTACTCATCTAAAACTCTGGTTTGAAACCATTTCCCACCGGACGGAAGCGCAGGCACAAATACTGGTAGACGTTAGTCCCAGGTTGATGAAGGGCGGAAGCAGGGCCCAGAGCCAGGCAGCTCCAGAATCCGCCTTGGCTCCCCAAACCCGCATTCCAGGGGGACTCCAGGGTCCATCGCCACCGTCTTCCTCAGCCAGCCCCTCTTTCCTGGATGCACACTGGGGTCCTCAGGAAACCGGAAGATGGGGTACCCACATTTCTGGGGACAGAAGCCACCTGATAAACATGGCATGCTTTCCCAAACCCTGGGCACGTAGGGAACTTGTCGTTGGATAGATTGAGGTAACTTTCTTTTTCTGTGAAAAGCACCCCCCCCAAAAGCTGCACAACTCACACTTAGTTTCCTTCTTCCTTATGTTAGACCAGGTGGAATTTTGGTATTATAAGTCACCGTGAATTTTATAGGGAAATCAACACCCCAAGTGCAGGCTTGACTGTGCAGCCAGAGTGAGGTGGCAACAAGAGGTCCAGGGGAATTATGATAATATGTAACTGTATTTCAAGATTGTGAAAATTCTACTTGAAGTCATATAACCAACATAACATTAAATTATGTCATAATCACTCTGCAATGTGCTCAAAATGGGGGGTTATCCCACTGATAATGATGGATGGTTTCAATAATTTGTACCTCTTCTAACAAAACCAGAGAGTCCATTTTGCTCGTTGAAATGCATAGTGATTTACAATAGTGAAAACTACATTTGGCAGCAAGTTATGTTGAAGACAAGATAGGTAGGAAATATTTTCTTGATTAGATAATGGTTGGTTGAAATTCCTTCCAGCTTTTGCGAAACCAAAGTTAGCAATTGAAACCATATCAGACGAGGCATCAATTTTCCATAAACAGAAAACTGTGCAACCCCATTTTATTGAAAACCCTTTATGCGGAGCTAGATTTAATCTCTCAATTTGAGAAGCAGCGCCATGAAATAAGATGTTTGCATGCAAAATCTCCAGATTTCCAATGGAAATGTAAAACAAAGAAGCATTCTGTTCCCTTGGGGATGGCACCTATCTTGGATTCGTTTTTTTCTCTGATGTTCTGGTATGGTTTTATCAGTGGCTTCAGGGAAGTGAACCAGCAGTTTGCTTCCTTAAGAACAAAGGCTTGGAGAATTTTTTTTTTTTTTAAGAGAATACATTAAAAGTACTTTCCCTACTATTCTTTTCATTTGTTACGAATTTCCTGAGGAGTCATCATTGTCTCAAATAATTTGTCTTTTAATGATTTTCATATTTAATCTGGCAACTAAATATGACTTGAGCTTAGGCTTTGTTTTTGAATTTTTTTTTCCTAAATCACACATGGAAATATTTTTTGAAGAGGCACGTTTTAACTACATGAAACTATGAAGAGGATGGGATTTAAAAAAAACATACAGAGCAAACTATGCATTTCCCATAAGTTACTTTGGTCTTCTCCCTGCCCCCACCAAAAACTGGATCTTTAGTAGCATCTCTCAATTTATTTAGTAATAAAGTATTTATCACATGATAGGTGCCTGATAAATGAATAATGACAAATAAGACGTAGTCTCCTGGTCAAAGACCTGCACGTCATCGTGGATAAGTCTACAGAATTCAAGCATGGTGCATGGGGAGTAAACACATCCCTCCCATGCAGGCCCTGCTGGCTCCGTGGCAGCTATGTTTGTTTCTTCTTTTTGTCTCTACCAAAGACAGGCAGGTCACAATCTTTAATAGAGCTGTACACTGGTTTGTATTTTCTATTGTCAATGTTCCAATGTTTTACCTATTTATCTAGAACACTGCCACAAAAATGTCAAGAGACTTTCACAGTCAGAGGACTTAAGATGGCAGAGGAGAAGGGGTCCCTAAATTTGTCTCCTCCCTCCACTACAAACAGATAATTATCCAATCAATCTGGACACCTGAGAAATCGATGGACGAGCCTTTCACAGTCTGTTTCCATAAAGCCCAGGCATTTATTTGTGTCTCAATAGGCAATCTTAGGGAAGGCATAATTTCTAACCAAAGCAAGTTCACCAGGCAGCAGGTCAGTTATCTGAAGTCATAAAATTATGATGTGTCTTGATTGTTTTCTCTAAATACTTTTTCCCATGTAAGGAAATCAGGCATTCTTAAATAAATTCCCAATTCCAGATCTGATTCCTGTATGTGGAAATGTACGACGTAAGCTGGATCATCTTGAAATTGTGTCAAAGGACACAGGGCATTTGAAGAGGCTTTCCTAGCTAACGGTGGAATAATTTCAGCATCAGAATCTTAGGGTATGTATGTGCTACAGTGAGTGCCGCGAACTGTCTAAGACTGATGATTCACAGACCTGTACCTCTGAAGCAAATAATACATTATATGTTAATTTTTAAAAAGCCAAAATCATTCATATCCTACAAGTAAATAAAATAATCCAAAGGCAAAAGTTAAGCAAATGCCAGACAAATACAAACAGCAATAGAAAAGTTTAAGGTCGAAATCATTCATGTTACAGGTAGAAATGAGACAGCCATCATTTTAAATTGCCACATAAAAATTTATGTGGCAAACTATTATCTGTCTGGAAATTTAAATTAAAAATAGAGATAGAAAATATGACAAAACCAGGATACTAGAAGAAATAAAAGTTTCATTGAGCCTTTGTTAAGCAAGTAAACAAATGTTTCAAAAGATTTCAAGAAATCTTATTAATGCAATGAATTACAATTATTTAAAAGATAAGTTTTTAATTTTTTACCTTTAAAAAAAATTTTTTAAAGATTTTATTTATTTGTCAGACAGAGATCACAAGTAGGCAGAGAGGCAGGCAGAGAGATAGAGGGAAGCAGGCTCCTCGCTGAGTAGAGAGCCTGATGCGGGGCTTGATCCCAGGACCCCAAGATCATGACCTGAGCCGAAGGCAGAGGCTTAACTCACAGAGCCACCCAGGTGCCCCTAATTTTTTTACCTTTTAAACAGCAATTATCACTTTATTTCTAGCGTCCATGAGAAATTTTTAGAAAACTATTTAATTTTAAGCCACATATTAAATCTCGATATATTTGGAAAAACATGTTGTCTGTCATCAGTAAAACAAAATTACAGATAATGGTAAAGATTTAAATAAAGAATTCTTCCAATTAGAAATTTTATAATGACCTTCTAAAACAACTTCTGGGTCAAAAGGGAAATAAAAATTGTGTATATTAAAAATAATGGAAAATTTTAAAGTTTGCTTTAATAGACCTTAGTTTTTGGAGCAGTTTTCAGGGCACAGCAATACTGAATAGGAGGTACAGAGATCCAGGGGCTCAAATGATGTCATGCCCACATGATTGGACTCCCTCCATGCTCACCCTCCTTCCTCTGGGCTGGCTTCCTCTTCTCTCTGGTAAGCTCTTCTCCCCTATACAAGGATGCCCCAGGGGGCACCAGGTTAGGAATGTATGTCCTTTCTTCCTGTAATCCCAGCATGGTAAGGAAAAAAAAAAAAAGAAGAAGAAGTGTTTCAGAAAAGCAGGAAAATTCCTTTTATAGAAAAGTCTTTGCTAACACAACACCTTGATGGGCCTCTGTCAATGTGGAAGTATAGCCTGGGTCCACCGCCAGTTGGGCTAGAGGTAGAGGAATCAGGTACCTTATTATGCAAACCAGGACACTGCAGGGGAGGAGAAGAGCAGATACAATTAAGAACATCCCTGGGCCAACACATATAACCTGGCATTATTCCCTGTAAACCTAAGCATATGCTCGGCTTCTGAAGGAATGAAGCCAAGAGGCAGCTAAACTGTTGTGCTTAACTAACACACACACACACCCACCCACACACACACACACACACACTAAGATGTCTCACCTGGAAATTGACTGACCATAGCAACTGTTGGCCTAAGAGGAGGAGCAACTGAAACTCTCCTCCATGGCTGGCCGAAGTATGAGATGGTTCTGATAGGTACTTACACAGGGAAATGAAAGCATGAAACCCAAAGACTTGCACATGACTGTTCACAGGAGCTTAATTTGTAATAGCTCAAACCAGAGCAACCCAAATCCATCAGTGCCTAAGTGAATAAATTGTGGAGTGTGATACAATGAAATGTAGGCTATAAAGACAAATAGCTATCATTGGACACAACGATGTGGATAAATCTCAAAATTATTACACTGAGTGAAAGAGCCAAGCCAAAAAAGAGAGAACATATTATAAGATTCTATTTACATAAAATCTAGAAACACGGGCTAACTTAGAGAGAGAGAGAGCAGATCGGCAGTTGTTTGGGAATGGGGTGGAGAAAGGAATGGATGGAAAAGGCCACAAGGAATGTTTAGGGGGTGATGGAAATGTTGTTTGAGAGGTGGTGGTTGCAGGGGGTGCATGTCTGTCAAAAGTTATATGAAGTTATACACTTAAATATGTGCAGTTTTGTGCATTTCATGTAACTCAAAAAAGTTAGAAACTTCCTTAAAAATAAAAGTAAATTGTTTCGAAAGGGGGGTTTGGAGTAGAAGGGTGGAAAGGAGGAGGCAGAGGGGGAGTGATGAAACCCAAAAAGAAGTTGAGGCTGGAACTAACAGGACACTGGTCAGTGCACAGTCCCCAATAGGGTTGGGGCCCCAGGAGAAGGGGTACCAGAAGGCTCTAAAACGAGTGAAGTCTGACAGTCTAAGTTACCTGCTGTGTTACTCTATGATATAATCCGCATGCTTATGCCATCAATCTTTATTAAGGACTGTAAATGGCCTGGGATGAGGGCTATATAGAGGAAATAAAGGACCTGAATCTCTCTGGGTAGATCTAGGATGATGGGACGGGGACAGCTGAAATATGCAAGATGAGAGAAAGATCCAGGATTCGTTGGAAGCAGAAAATCAGTCTGAGATGACCTGGGGAAATATCTGACTTTCAAGAATCCCCACTGAGATTCGAAACTTGGCTCAATGTCCCATTCCACAGAGAATGGGGGGTTTGAGATACTGTCATCTACCTCCCCAAGGATGCTACATCCCCACTGACACGAGAGTTACATGACTATGTCAAAGGGCAATGGTTACTTCATTCCCACTGAGCACCACTTCCTGTGGCCATTGCGCCTTATAACAGTGATCAACAGAGGCCATGGTCAGATACCCAAGGTCATTGGCCTGCTTCTTCATCAGCAGTTTCAAATGTAGATGATTCTGGGAAAAGGGAGAGGAGAGAATGGTGGAAGAAGGGAAGAAGGGAATGCGTTTTCAAGTTTCAATTTCCACACCTACTGTACTGGTACTGAAGATATGGTGTTGAACAAGATAGACGATTCCTCTATGCCCAGAGCTGAGAGGCCAGCAGGAATGCAGACTTTAAATCAGGAAGAGCAAAGCATGTCAGAATAAAGGAGGAGGGAATTCTGACATGAATTTAAAATAACTGAGCCTAGAGGGCTTCCCAGGGAAGTGAAGTTGGGATGAGATTTTTAAAATGAACAAGGAATGACGCTCCACCCCAAACCTTCAGGCCTTGCCAAGAAGCCCCCCATTTCCCTGGTTAACAAGGTTCATCCAGGCTGCTGACAGATAGCCTGGCACCAACAATTTGTGCACTAACCAAGCTGGATGCTGTCCTGAATATTGCTGTGACAAAGCAATGCATCCTATTGGTTTGACCTCCACAGTTTTGTCACTCACCCACAGTGGGCTCCTGTGTTCCCAAACTGATGAAACACCAGGAAGTACACCGGAACATTTTAAATCAGACCCTGCCTTTCTGGGAGTTGTAGCATTGGATGGCACAAAATGACCACAGATGGACACAATGGAAGGTGACAGTGGACATCCCTTCAACCTTCACACTTATTCTTTGGATTCTGCTTCTTCATCTGTTCCTATGTACAGACATTCAGCTATGAATCCCCACCATCAGGGGCATTTTTGTCCAGTTCTCTGAATGAGTCTATTGCTCTGCCACACAGCAGTAAGTGGTAGACTGTGACACTGGTTCACCATTGATCATACCTTCCAGCCCTCTCTCCTCTGAGTGATCCCTTCCCACACTGATTCTGAGTTTGATGATGTTACTTGCTTTGGTCAATGGACATTATCAAGAGTGAGGCAAGCAGGGGTTTGATAAGCACTTGTCCACTGGGTCTTGTCCTTCCAGAACGTTCCCTCTTGGAATTCACCATTCTATAGAGAAGTTCTGGCTCTCCTGTTGTGAGAGTGGGGCCACATGAAGAAGAACTGAGGTAATTCAGTACACAGTTAGCACCCAGGCCTTTCGGAACCTTCCAGGCCAGCCTAACTATCAGCTGGATGAACCCACAGGAGTGGGCCCAGCAGATACCAACGAGGAGCAGAGAAACCATCTCACTGAGCCTGACCAAATTCACAGGACCTTAAGAAAGAATACACTGTCATTGTTTTAGACTTAAAAATACTGAAGTGCTTGCCATACAGCAATATTTATCATATAGATGAGAGCCTCAGGCCTGGTTCTACAGGATCCATTCCAAACATAGTCTCCTTTACACGGCACTGACATTTGTTTCATTCTTAGGAATGAGTAAATCTTAGGATGAATGAATCTTAGGATGGTGTCTCCAGGCTTTGATTTCCCTCAAGAGAAGTATTTTTGGTGTTTTGGTTTTTTTTTTTTCGGTTTGGTCAGAGAGAACTTTGAAGGATTCAGGACCCTTCTCTTATAAAATTGTAGATGAGCATCTTGTGACAGCTGCGGTGATAAAGCAGGGTGGCTTTTTAAAAACCATTGTATTTAGGATACAGAAATACTGATTTAAGGGGGCAAATGCACCCCAATGTTTATAGCAGCAATATCAACAATAGCCAAATTATGGAAAGAGCCCAAATGTCCATTGACTGATGAATTGATAAAGAAGATATGGTAGATACACATAATAGAATATTACTTGGCCATCAAAAATAACGAAATCTTGCCATTTGTGATAGCATGGATGGAGCTCGAGTGTATTATGCTAAGCAGAATAAATCAGTCAGAGAAAGACAAATATGTCCATTTTCAGGAGCAAAACAGAACTAAATAGAGATGGGTTCCATCCCTTCAGCCTCCTGAAGCTCCACTGATTGGTAGATGGGGGTGGCGGCTATACTAAGGAAGTGTCAGCAGATTCAGTCATCTTCTATTTCTTTATTTGCTTTGCTCCTCCCCCAAATGATTCCATTGATGAAAAGTATGATCTCGGGATAATTGTAGACAAAGAGATGTTGATGGTAGCCATGACTTGGGAGTGAAGGAATGACTCCCGTTGCTTCAGAAAGCAGAATTTCACAGTAAGGAAAAGTACTGATATTACAGAAGTACAGTTTTAAATACCAAGTATGTTAATTAGAGTGATACCAGTTTCTACAAGAGATAAACACAAAAAAAAACACAAAAAATCAGATTAACACATGAGAAGGTTGTCATTCACTCACATCAAGTCCATTTGGCAAGTAAGTTGGGAAGGGAGTAGGAGGGAAGTTCTGCTCCATGCAGTCATTCAGGGAGCCAAGCCCCCTCCATCTTGTAATTCTACCATTCTCTAGAGTCTGGGGTCTCTCTTTCCTCAGTCAGGGGACTGGGGGAAAAGATTTAAAAAATCTTTTATGGTTTCCAACCACACTCCTTTAGTTAGAACTTGGTCATATGGCCCCAGCTAACTGAAAGGGAGGCTGGGGAATGTCATTTTTCTGTAAGGAGGAACATAGAGAATGGGTCTGGGAAACATGTGGCTGACTTCCAGTATACCAAGCTAAGGGACAGCAAGGGACAGCCAAAGTCTTTACCTCCTCCTACATTAGCTCTTGTGTTTTAAAAGATCAATATGCTTTAGGCACTTACTGTGTTTTTCAGCATATTCTTATCTAAACTATAATTAGTCAAAATTTCTCCTGAGAGAATACTTACAGTTCATATCTCTGATAGGGACCCTCATCTTGAATATATTAATAACTCCTAAAATCAATAAGAAAAAAAGAAAAACAATTCATTTGTTTTAATGTTCAAAAGACTTGAAAAGGCATTTCATAGAATAATATATCATAATGGTCAAGAAATGTGTGAAAAGGTGCCCAACATCACTTCTTATCAGGAAAACACAAAACCAAAATGAGATCCACTTTAGAGCCATCAGAATGGTGAAATTTTTCAATTCTTCTTTTTTTTTACCAACTTTGGAGAGAAAGTAGAGCAATTAGAATTCTCATATGTAGTGGTGGGATCATAAAGCTTTACAACCACTTTAGAAAAGTTTTTGGCAGTTTTCACCAAACATATACATAAACTGTAACCCAGCAATTTCTAGCTTAAGAATTGAGTGGATTCCAACTTAAAAAAATTGAGGGTGTATATCCAGGAAGGACCATGTATCTGAGTTTTCACAGAGCTCTATTTATAATAGCAAAAAACTGGGATATACTAACGAAATGCGATCTTCAGTAGCTACACTGGAGATCTGTGCATTTCAATTGTATATAAATTTTTTAAAAATCTGAACTTTTTAAAGTTCCATTTATTGAGGAATAGTTCATATAGAGTAAATTTTCCCCTTTTTGTTCAGTTTAGGTCCATGAGTTTTAACAAATGTATACACCACTCTAATCAAGATATAGTATTTCTCTATCACGCCAAAAGATTCCTTGTGGTGCTTTGTAGTCAGTTTCCCCATCCCACACCCCTAGCATTCACTGATCTGATTTCTGTGTCCATAATTTTTTGTCTCCTGAGGAGGTCATATAAATGGAACCATATTTATGTAGAAGTTTTTGTCGAGCTTTTTTTCATGCAACGTAATGCTTTTCAGGTCCATTAGTAATGCACTTATTGGTAATTAATTCCTTGTTATTGTTGAGTAGTAATCCATGGTATGGATTTAGCACACCTTGTTTATGCATTCACCTGTTGATGGATATTAGAGTCGCTTACAGGTTGGGTCAGTTATGAATAAAACTGCTATAAATATTTACATAGAAATGTCATTTGGACATATATTTTTATTTCTCTTGGAAAAATACCTAGGAGTAAGATTACTGGGTCAAGAAATCAAGAAAGTATTGAACTTTACAAGAAACTTCCGAACTTTTTCCAAAGTGGCCATAGTATTTTTTATTGCCTCCAGCAATGAATGAGAGTTCTAGTTGGTCTCCATCCCCATCCAGCACTTGGTACTGTCAATTTATTCCAATTTTAAGCATTCCAAATTGTATGTAGTATCGTTTTGATTGTAATTTGTCTTTACCTAAAACTAATGACATTGAACATCATTCATCTGTTTATTTGCTGTCTGCAGATCTTTTCTTGTGAAGTGACTATTCAGATCTTTTGTTCATTATTTATTGGGTTGGTTGATTTCTAGCAAACAGTATATGAAAATTATATATGCTATAAACAAGCCCTTTTTTAGTTACATGTTTTGCTAATAATCTCTGCCAGTATGTAGCTTGGCTTTTCATTTTCTTTTCTTTCTTTTTTTTTTTTTTAAGATTTTAATTATTTATTTGAAAGAGACAGAGAGAACACAAGTGGGAAAGGGCAGAGGAAAAAGCAGGCTCTGCATTGAGTAGAGAGCCCGATGTAGGGCTCAATCCCAGGCTGGGATCATGACCTGAGCCAAAGGCTGACACTTAACCTATTGAGTTACCAACGTGCCCCTGGCTTTTTATTTTCTTGACAGTGTCTTTCAAAAAGCAAATGTTTTTAATTTTAATGATATTCAATTTATCAATTTTTCTTTTATGATTCATGTTTTCTGTGTCCTAAGACATATTTGTTTACCTCAAAGTCACACAAATTTCTTCGATATTTTCTTTTGGGAGTGCTAAAAATTTTAGGTCTGTGCCTTTCCCAGTCTATTATCTCCCAGCTCCAAATTAATTCTCTTTGCCTGCTCTATGAAAATGGATCCAGGCCCATTAAATATTTTTCCTTTGCCTACTTCCATTGAGGCCCTGTCAAGAGATGTTACTAGAGAACCTGCAGGAGAAAAGGGATTTTACCTTCTGATTTTATAGTGCTCATGCCACAGTCTCTTGGAGTACACATAGCTACTCCAGGGCTACCTCCTGCAGGGAACTGCAGTCAGAGCATCAAGCAACCAGTGACATTCCTTGATCGTGCCCAAGGGCAATTGGGTAGCCCAGTGCCTTTGGGGAGACACCATGCTATGAACAAGTTGTACAGGGCAGCTTTCCAGCATGTTCCACCACCCCAGAACCACAGAGATTCTTTGCCATCCAAGGACCCACAGCCATTCCCTAACAATGTCTAGAACTTAGCCCTGGAGAAAATGGTTTCTCTTGATAATTGCTATGCCTCCATTCTTCAGAGATTATATTTTTTACAAACCAATCCACTGTTACTTTAATCCCTGAATATAAAACCAATCATTTTTATATTTAACTTTTCATAATTTTGTATGGTATGGGATATTAGTAAATGATACCACGTACATACCCAGTGTTCTAGAGGCATTTGTTGGAAAGATTATTCCTTCTCCATTTAGTTACCTTGGAATCATGGTCAAAAATCAATGGACTGTAGATATGCATATCTCTGCTTGGTATTAGTGTTCTATTCCATCTATCTATTTGTCTATTATTTCATCAATATCATGCTGTCTTGATTATTGTGATTTCATATGAAATCTTGAAACCAGCTAGTATGAACTGTTCAAATTTGTTCTCTCTCAGTATTATTTTAGCCATTTTAGGTCCTTTTCTTTTAGATGTGGAATCAGCTTACCAATCCCTACCAAAAACATGGTTGATTGGGATTACATTGATCAATTTGGCATGAATCAACATCTTAATATAGAGATTTACAATCCATGATCATGATAAGCCCCACTTTGATATCACTCATGAATCAATTTTAGCATTCATATCTGGCACATATTCTGTACTAAGTGTAAGGTATTTTTAGTATTAAGTATTTTATATTAAGTACAGTAAGTACATTAATATTAGATTAAGTATTTCATATTTTGTTGTTATAAAATGGTACTTCAAATTATTTAATTTTAATTTTTAACTTTTTTAAATAGTGACTTTGTATCCCATGACCTTGTTAAATTTGTCTGTTAGTTATAGGAGCTTTTTTCGTAGATATTTTGAAACTTTCTGTGGCCTTAATTGGCACTGTTTAATCCTTTAGTTCTTTGGGATGGAGCTGCTGTAACAAAGTGCTATAGATCAGGTGGCTGGTAAACAACAATAATCTATTTCTTATATTTCTGGAGGCTGCTAAGTCCAAGATAAGAATATCAGCATTGTCAGGTTCTAGAGAGAGCCCTTTTCTGGGATTGTGGACTATATGGAAAAAAGAGAGATAGCTAACTTTCTGGCCTTTTTAAAATTCCATTCATGCCATTTCCATCTATATGATTCAACTACTTTCCAAGGGTCTCACCTCTAAACACCATCACACTGAGATTAGAGTTTCAATATATGAAACTTTGTGGGGATCACAAACATACAGTCCATTGCATCTACATAGAACATGATTGATCTGCAGATAAAAATAGATGTATTTATTTATTTCCATCTGTATGCCTTTTCTCCCCTTTATCTTCCCTTATTGCATTGGCTAACAACTCCACTAAAAATGTTGAATAGGAGTTTTAAGAGCAGAGACTGACTTTCTTTGCTTACAAAGAGAAAAGTGTTTGAAAGGATGAAAGCATTCAATCTTTCATTAAGATACAATAATTAGATATACCAACTATAAGTTTCCCCTATATGCCTTTCATCATGTTAAGGAAGTCCCTGTTTATTCCAAATTTTCTGAGGGTCTTATCATAAAGGGATCTTAAATTCTGTTAAGTGCGTTTTGTACATTTACTGTGATCATCATATGATTTTTCTCTTTAGCCTTTCATATTTTGAATTATATCACTTGGTTTTCTAATGTTGAGTTTGAATATCAGGGATTCCTAAAACTAAAAAAATCCTGTTCTTTGTTCCCAGGAAGATGTTATACAGATTATCAATGAACATAAAATTGGTAATTATTAGCTATGATTTATGGCACAGACTTTGAGTTTCATTCATTTAGTCCATCCTGAAACATCTATTGAGATCTACCATTCTTCTGAATGAGGTAGTTAGGGATATCTGTGCTTGGCTTTCTGATGAGATAGTTCTGGCTTTCTCAGTTTTTAGCTATATGACCTTCAGCGAGTCATTTAACTCTTCAGAGCCTCATTTTTAAAAAAATCCATCAAACAGAAACAGTAATTACACTGACCTTTCCCTAGATCCCCACAGGGCTCATTTCTTTCAGTTCTGCTCTCATGACACCATTGTACAGAAGCCTCCCTTGACCACCCATGAAATTATGGCCCTTCTCTCACTCTCTTATCCCCAGCTTTTTTCCATAAAACTTGGAATACGAATTCATACCTTCTGAGCCCCTCCAGTATAATTTAAGCTTCATAAGTTCAAAGCCTTCTTCTGCTTTGAACACTAGTGCCCAAAGCCTAGAATTATACATGATATGCAGATATAGCCAAAATATATGTTGCATGAAGAGTAAACTAAACGAGACTCTACATGTAAAGCATGTAAACCTTATCTGGCCCAAAGTAGATACTCATTAAAATTAATTATTATTATAAATATTTATGCTTCATTGTGCTTTCTCCTATCATCATAAATTGTCAGGTGGCCCACTCAAATAGGGTATTTAAGGAGGCAAATATATAAATGGATTCTTTAGAAAAGGTGACTTGAGATGGGGAAGCTGTCAGGAAAATTAATGAGGGAGAGTAATGCCCCTGGGAGTAGCAGCATCAAGGAGCTCTCATCATTGTAGATTTAAGGGACAAGGAGAGGGAATGGCTATATAATGCAGAAAGAGCAGCTGTAGCTGGAAGAGAGGGCCATCTGACAACACTGGCAGACTTGGGTGGAAGAATACCATACCCCAATGCAATGAAATGAATACCCAGCATCATTGCTTCCAACCACTGGCTGAGTCCAGAAACTAGAGGACCGGGCTGACCCCACTGAGTCATTCCATAAAGGACAGTCTCTCAGAGAACAGAGCAGAGTACAGAGGTGTGGAAAGAGTCTAGAGAGGAACATGGAAACTATCCACGCCACTATCCACCGCCTGCAACACATAAAGCACTTGTATGAGTTCAAATTCTCAACAACCACGAAATTTTACAAAGTGCTACCCTTCCAGGCTACCTTCCAGAAGCATCTTTTTGCCTAATCCTTTCCCTCCCTGACCTACTAGCTTCAGGAGTGTTGCTTGGCTGTGATGAATGCCTTGGGTGAATGTGCTTTGTTCCTCTAAGACTCTATGAAGAGCATTTTCATGCAGACTGTGGTAGTGCTCCCAGGCAATTTCCTGATTCCCTTCTCCTGATCTGCATCTCTTGCCATACAAAATAAAAGAGAGCTGTGAACCCAGCAGTCTCCTGTGTTCATGCTGCAGTACAGTATGTCTGTGCATTGTTAAGCAGCTGCCACAATTTCCCCCAGAGGTTGCTACATTTCAGAGCTGGATGAGGTAATAGGGATATTTAGCCCAAGTTAAGCTTGTAAAAGTGCTTTGGGAATCTTTGGAATGAAAAGAACTGTGCATACCCAAAGAGTTTGTTATTAATTACACAATATATGCCCAGGGTTGGAAAAAGATCTTCACATGGGTGTCTCCTGCTAGTAAACATGACTACTTCTTTGCATGGATTAATCTGAGAACTGAAATGCAAAACAATAAACTTCAGGCAGTGATTAGTGGTGGAAAATTTGAGATCATTTCCCTACCTACGAGATGGGAACACTGATGACTGTCATGTCATCAAGACTGGGGGAGGGTGTGATGGCAATAACATGTATGAATTAATTTATGAGTAGTTCTTTCGAGGTGTCAGATAATGTTCTTGGAAAGTGGCTAGATCATTCCAAGGATCCTTACAGAGCTATCCTCCTAAAACCAAAATACAACTTCTCCCTCCATCTGGGTTATATCTTGGAAAACAGCCAGGCATGACTCAGTTAATTGAGTGGACTACGGAGCCTGAAGACAGTGAGACCGAGGAGGGGCTGGGACCTTAAAACCAGGCCTTCCCTCCTGGGGTGAGACAGGTGGTAGGCAGCTTGACCCAGCTGCTGATGCTTGGAGGAAGTCCAGCCCAGCAGGCAGAGTTTAGTGTCCAAGAGGGAGAAAGAGACCAGGCCAATAGTCAATTTCAGAGGGTCTAACTGAAGTGTCCTCACTAGAACAGTACAACAAGGAATGACAGGTACAGCGATGTTCAACCAGACCAGAGCCACTGTGAATATCTTTCGGCAAGGTCAGTGGTCACCAACATGAGGCTCAAACTCAGATTTTTATTCTACAGAGGGAAGGCTAGCAATTTTAAGTCAGGGTCTGCAAGGAGAGAAGAAGACCACGAAGAAAGACAACCAGGTGCAGGGAACAGTCCCAGACGTGTCATGATCTAGATTTCCTAACCTAGAGTGTATTTGGGGAAGGCAGTCTGATTAGAAGGGGAAATTTGAGAGTGTGTTTACATATAATTTTATCTAAGATTGATAAATAACAGTTTTCTATATCATAGAATGTAGTAATTACAGAAGAAGCCCTACTTATACTCATCCATACACACACACAGGCTACTTCCATGCACTTGTACTAGCCCAAAGCTAGCCATCAGCATTGAAGTCCAAAATTAGGGCAGACAAGCAGACAGCACTATTGTGGTGAGAATCTCAGTTCAGTCAGCCTTGCCAAGCGCCAGGTGGTGTCTAAAAGGCCCATCCTAATACGCTCCCTGTGTTTCTGACTTTCACTCCTAATGGTCCTTTTCCCCTGCATGCATAATACAAAGGAAAGTCTTGTTGAATTATCATCTTTGCAGCATTCCCTGAGGTACACAGCCATACATATATTAAGTGATCAATAAATATCTGAAGTTGGATACTTGAACAGAATGATGTATTCAAGACTCTCCCCATCCGATACAGCCCATCAGCCACCTCCCCACCCCCCTCCCCACCAGTAATTCAACGCCCATCTGCCATGGAGGTGGTTCTTGAGCCCCATTCTGTTCAGGGGTTTCTGGCCCGGGAGCACTTAGGCAAACCTGTTTGACCCCAGCCTCTTTCTTCACAGACTGAGTCAGTTTCATGGGCAAGAGTCTTTGAGAATCCATACAATGAGTCTTCAGTTAGAAAACCCGAGCTCCCAACACAGAGCTGGCTCCTTGTGTCCATGACCATTGGCTTCATCCTCAACAGAATCTTACTGAGATAAGTAAGACATCCCAGTACACCTCCAAACCTAGGCTGTGCATCAGGATGACCTGTGCTAATAAATAGAGATGTCTGGACCCACCCAGGGAGATGTAATTCTGTAAGCATGGGATGGTATCTGGGCAGGAATGCCATCAAAAGGCAGGAATGCCATCAAATTCCAGATGACAGCCATTTTGGAATGAAAAAGATTGCTAAGAGTTCCAAGACAATGGACTCTTCCCTATGAAGCAATGAAGAGAATTCGAATCCAGGAAACACAGGTCTTTCCCACTGTATTGTGTTCTATACCCAAAATTGTACAGTTCTGCACACCACTGCATGTTATCTGTGCTTTTCTCCCTCACTTGAGAACCCAGCAACCAGGATGTGATTAATGTCTGTTGCAGGCTTGGCAGAAGTACTCCTTAACAGCAGCCCTAAACAAGGAGACTCTGGCCCTGTGTTGTGTGCGGATTTCAGGGATCTGTCCTAAGTGTCAACTAAATTCATCTTGACCTTAGAACAGCTGTTTCCACTTAATTTTTCAGAGCCATAGATGGTAATCAACTTACAGCAAATCTTGGTCTCAAATACAGCCACCTGGCTTCCCAGAGCAAAACCGGCAGCATTGCAGCAAATCTCTAGGTGGAAAACTTTGAGAAAAGCAGAGAAATGGAATGCATTGTAAATGCCAGGCATTGTAGGTGCTCAGAAAGAAAAATTGATTTAGATCAGAAAGATTGCAAGATGCATTCGATAATCAAGGACTTGGCAGGATCTGAGCATCAGGATTCCCTTAGGAGATAGAGTTCAGACACTGGGGGATCTTGTTCCCCAGATTTGAATGTGCATACAAACCACCTTGGGTCTTATTAAGATGCAGCTTCAGCTTCAGTGGTGGGTCCTGAGACTCTGCATTTCTGAAAGTGTCCTGCATAAGGCTGATGATACCGCAGACCCAAGGGCCACATTTTGACCCAGCAGCAGAATTTTGACCCAAATTCTGTAGACAAATTATCGGCTTTGGTAAATTATCAGCTAAAAGCCACAGTGACTTTGCCTTCCACCAGGTCATCCAAGGGACAATGACTTTCTTATCCATTGAGATGCAAAGTAATTTTGTATCCTCTGGTACCTCTTTCTAATGAGAGTCCTAAGAGAACCTGTCAGGTAGACTCTGATGTTTTGCAATTGTTAACTAAAGGTGATGTTAAGATGATTTCAAATCTGGAATAAAACTTAAGTCTGTTTCTTGGGCAATGTTTAATTCAAGCTCTAATTTATTTTATTTTATCTTATTTGTTTGGTGGAGGGATTTTTGGTTCAGGAACATCATTTCTACCTTTCTTAGATTCAAAAGAAGAGTGGGATTTTAGTAGGACATGGGGAAATATTCAGCTCAGTGCCTCCACCATATTCTGTTCCCAGTTCTTGTGACAAACGGTGGCTGGCTGAGTTTTGGACTGTTGCCTGCCCTCATAGGTCCACGTAGGGGTTGAATTCAGGACTGGAATGCATTAGAAAATCCATGGTAAAGAAACTGAGCAATCAGCCAGTGAATGTGACTAACAGGGAGAGCCAATTTGGTTAAGGTGTTGCCTCAAATCCCCCAAATATGACACACAATGGCCCAACGCATTCCCTAAAGGATGGAACCATGGCCGTGGTTTTATATGACCATCTGAGCCTTCCCCTCCTCTAGCTCTGACAGCTCCTGTGGCATTATCCTCCTTACCATGGCATTTCTATAAGTCAAAATTTAATATATATTTGTTTAGAACTTTCCGGTGTAGTCATAAGGAGGAAAAATAAATTGTTCCCAAAAAATCTTGCTCGGATTTATAAATAGAATATGGAATTTATTAGAATCAAGTTCCTAGAGCCTACCATGTGGTCTATCACCTTGCTATAAGAATGACTAATACTTATATATCCCAGATTACTAGGAGCTTATATGCTATGTATAATAAGCATTAGAGAAAGGAATTCTATAACTTTCTTGAAGAATGTCACTTGCCGTTAAGTGCCCCTACAGTAAGGAAATTCTGCCACCTGACTGTATTTCTTTGCACTGAAAGTTTTAAAAGAAGAAAGGAACAGAAGATCACAACCCAACTACCATGAATCCATTTCTAGTATCACACTTGTTACTGTTCATCTTTTTTAACATATTCCCTTTGGGGCCTAGAACAGAATGACAAAACCACCACTCAGTCTTACAAACAAACCAGCCTTTATGAGCAAAACCACAAAGTTCCCAGTATTAACAGCTTCCGGGCATTCTTTTTCGATCGATATAAATAAAATGTGGGGATTTTTTAAATCTATGTTGGTAAAGAACATATAAACTTGCGTATTCAAAGAAAAGACAGAGGCCTATACTAGCCAATGTGGTGGGCAATGGCCACATCAGTTATTTCCATACAAATCTAAATTAATGAAAATTTAATTATATAAAAAGTTCCGTTCCCCAATCACACTAACCCCATTTCCAGTGCTTAGTATGTACAGCTAGTATCTATCATATTAGCGCAGACATAGAACACGTCCACTATCAGAAAAAAGTTTTACTGGACCATGTTTTCATCTAGGGTTGAACCCCCTCCCATCCTCTCCTGCACTGCCCCTTTCCCAGCCCCTCCTTGGGTTCCCCCACCCCCACTCTCTGGCCAGTTTCTTGTTTTAGGAGTGAATAGAGAGAGCCTTCAACTGGGAAACACATTTTTAATCTGTTACCAGACTGCTTTGAACTTCAACATGAATCCCTTCAAGTTGGGTTTAGATTCAGAGTGGAAGCTGCAAAGAGAGAAGCAGTCCGAGGTCATCCAAACCAGAGTGGCAGAAGGGGCATATGCCTCCCTGTCCTGAAAACACAGACATCATCCATGGGCTCCAGGAGCTCTGCCCTGATCTGAGGTTCACTCTGGGATGCTGCTTCCCGCAGAACTGAGGCACTGTCCTGGCTGCAGCGGCTTCACATCTGCAAGCACAAAATCCAGATTATCATTCTTAATATTGATGTGTATTACCTGCGTCCCTCCGCTAAACAATTACTCTGAGCCAGAGAACACTGTGCAAAGCCCCTGAGCAATAGCATCTCATTTAAACTTCACAGAAACCTTGTAAAGAAGGTAACATCGTCCCCCCTGTACAAATGAGGAAACTAGGCTCAGAAAAGTTAAATAAACTGTCCCAGAATACATGGCTGCTTGCAGTAGGACAAAGGTTACAAGAGCATGTTCTGATTATCAGGAAATCAGGGTCGGAAAGCAGAAACCTAGCTTTAGAGAGAAGGATCTAATTGCCTTTAAGTGACATCTGTGCAATTAGCCCTGTGTCGAACTGATCTTAATTTCCTCTGGGCCACAAAGCTCCCATCAGGGAAATGGGACTAATGGCTCGGCCCATTAAAGACCACCTCACTAATTAATTGAGTCATCAGTATCCGAGAGGTGTAAGGTCCTGACTTTTTATTGTGAGGCACTTAAATCTATCTGCTCACTATTTCAAAGAACACTTCACAAAAGGCGTGCAGACAGTATGGTGTGCACACGCCCGTGCACACATGGGTTGAAACATAGTATCTTCTTAATGAGTGGTCACCAACTTGGGCAATGTATTAGACACTCTGGAAATCAAATTAAATAATGGGGGGATGCTGAACAGAATATGTTCCTTTAGGAAAAATAATGAGGTCTTTGCCTAATTGCTCATTTATCACAGGATTTTATCTCAGTCTGCCAACAAGCAAAAAGGAAAAGGTGGCAACTGATTCAGCCTTGTTCATCTACAACTTTAACCAGCATGTGCTTCTAATGAAGCCAAGACTTTCTGAGCTGGAGAATTTACTGGTCTAGAAGGTAACCAACCGAATGTTCTATCACCTCCTTTAATTGAAAAGTAATAAAAACGTCACAAAAAGTGTCAATTACCCACTGATGGGTTACTTTCCTCCTATTTACTTTTTAAGACATCCAGCGGTTCTGGAAAATACTTCAAGCTGCTTTTTTTCCTCCACCTCTCCCGCCCCAGTAATATTTCTTTCAGAAGTGACAAGGAAAGACAGTGTCCCTTGTTGGTGTCTGGTCATTAAGCATCTGTCGGAATCCATGACTTAGGTTGGGTCCGGACATTCAATCACAGAATGGGAGGAAGAAAGAAAGAAAGAAAGTCAAAATAACTGCAAAAAAGTGAGTGTTGGTTAATTATGATCTGAAAGTCAATAAAGTCATCTGATGGCAGATTTAGGGGAACTCATTAGAGAGTGGAATTCAATTGCAGAGAGCTACAAGCCGCCACAGCTCTGAATTGCCCCCCCCTTTCATTAGGGTCTTCAAATAGGATGAGAGAAATGCCTCCAAGGCATGAGTTTCCCCCTCGGCAGCCTCCCAGTGGAGTATCTGTAAAGCATTTGCAGGAATAAGTAAAGAGGTAAGTAAAGGATAAGATATCCAGGTATCCCCATGAGCTACTTTTTCTTCTTTCTCAGAATCCAAAATCATTAAAAAAAAAAAAAAAAAAAAAGGCAGTCAAATTTAAGGGCCCTAAGAATTTTAGGAGGCATGGCAGCCATGGGCTTTCCCTCGGCCTGCATCAGACATTTTAGTCTCGGGCTCCAGGGAGAGAGTTGTGGGACCATTTTGAGTATGGCTATGAATAGGAAACTGAGCCTTGTTAAGCCGCCATGGTTGAATGTGTGAGCTCCTTGTGAGCTATATAGAATATATTTGTTTAAGTGTGGAATTAGCTCGGCCTGCCCTGGAACTGAAGTCTGCTGAAGCAAAGCTATAAAACAGGCAGTGTTTATCTTTGGTTTCTGAGCGCCAGAATCCTCTCCTTTTGGGGCCCCTCTGTTCCCCGCTCATTTGTCCTCATTGCTTAGGGTCGTGCTCCTCAGTCTCTTAAAATCTCCCTATCAATCTTTTCAGTACAGAGCACCTATCATGTGACACCCGGCTAGGCTATGGGAGGGGGGAGGGGATAAAAAGATAAGCAAATCAGTCTTTGTCTCTCAGGATCTGTTAATATTGGTGGAGAAAAAAGAGATGTACTTCTGCCAAGCACCCTGCCTACTCCTTCTGAGGCATTCCCTCAAAGAGAGGATCCTTCTCCCCTTTATCAGATGAGGTGATCAAATTTGGAAGCCCACAAAATCAGAATTCTGACATATATATCCAGATCCCCACACTAAAAAATATAAAAATATATCAATGAAAGCAGTGTGAAATCAGAGCATCTTCTGAAATAATCCGGCCCCAGAAAAGGGCAAGAAGCAAGGCAGTAAAATACTAGGGTAAGTTTAGCCCCTTGGGTTTGCTCACCGTGTTTGCTTATCTTTTGTGCCATCTCTGGGATCCTCTAGGAATCCAGATTTCTTTCTGCCTTCAAGGATGGAAATAAAGGACAGGAATCCCACACTTCTCTTGGAGGTGGTGCCTTCCCTCAATGGTAGCAATTTCACAAATAAATATGAACTAGGGGAGCCCTAAAGTGGGAAAAAGTGGGCAAAGCAATTCAAAAAGAAAAAAAAAAAAAATACATGCTTGTTAAAAGTGAAACGAATTCAGTCCCATTAATTCTCAAGCCCCAAATTAAACAGCCATGAGTTGTCATTTTTCAGCTATCGTTAGTGTCCAAAATTGGTGAGGGTTGGTGAAAAGCATCCAGCAGTTTGCTGCTCAGTGGCAGTGTAAACCGACACAGTCTTTTTATGGAACAGTTTCTGATCAGTAATGATAAAAATGTCCATAGCCTCAGGCCTGGTAATTCTCCTTCCAAGAAAGTATCCTCAGGAAACAAGCTGAGCTGAGATGCATGTGAGACTCTGAGCACAAAAACCCGTGCCTCACACCCCGTGGTCCTCCTCCCCCAGCCTGGCCTGCGGGGTAGCCTCTGTGCACCAGCTCCCCCCAGGGAGCAGCCGACACTTTTCAAACACACTGAAGGAATCCAGATGTGCTCCTGACCTCCCAACGGTCTAACCTCATGTGGGCCCTGGCTCCTTTAACCTAAGGGCTGTTAGCAGGTTTCTGCCTGTGTCTCTGCCACTTACCCTGTCTGCACGCAGCCCCTCTTCCACCCTGGGGGGGTCACGAGTTTGCCTTTTCTTTTGATTCATTCTCATCAAACAGAAATTCTTGGAGATTCGGTGTGCCTTCCTAAGCGTCAGCACCGGGCGCAGCCTTTTCTCTTCTTTTTATACCTATCGGTCATTTTAATGGGGACCTGGAAGGAGAGGAATTAGACACTTGTGCTGACATCACATTCTTACCCTGAAGTCCTGGGTTGCTTTTCTAAAACAAAAGAAAATCAGAGGCAGAAGGAAAGGGGGAAGGAGGGAGGGAGGAGGGAGGAGGAGGAGGGGTGGGGGGAGGAGGGAGATCCACTTACATGGTTCCCCTCACAATGCTAGACAACTCTCTGCAAGTTTGCATGCTCATGTGAATTATTTTAAGCCATTTGCCACTGGTGTAGATGTTAAGGAACAGGGATTTGCTGGGGGGAGGGGCAGGAATAGAAAGGATAGTAAGTGCAGAGTGGCAGACGTCAGAGGCCTGAAATTGGTTTGGCATGGAGGACTTTTCAAATCCGGAGTCAAGATAACGGGCATCCTGAGAAGTCCCCACGTGAGTGAGGTGCACCAGGAAAGCAGAAGTGAAGGACTTTCCTAAGAGGCAAATTATTTTCCCCTTCGCAACGGTGCCTACTAACCTGGTTATGTCAACCTCCACATCTACAATCTCTGAATCATGATGTATGATTGCATGAAGACGGTTGAACACACAAAACCCATTTCCTCAAAGAACATTTAATTTTGTTTAATTTAATTTTGTTGGCTGTTTGGAAAATGAGTCTAGAAGGTAGCCAGTTGCTTTCAAAGTAACCTAGTGATTTGACGGAATTATGGCCAGAGTTGTGTGGAGGAAGAGCAGGTGCCACCAAAGTCTTCAGAGCATGCGAAACCATGCACGTGTTGTGTCCTTGTCCTTCAATGGCCATCTGAGCTCTACAGATCTCTCCTCTTCTCCATCTTCAGCATAATCCATACTTGATCTTCTCTAGACGGCCTTTGGTTCTACACAGAGCATCATAGTAAAAACTGGAAAATTCAGGCTTGATTTTGCTGTGACTATTTTTGAATCGTTGAGAACCCTCACAAAATTGTCAGTCATTCAAACAAAATCTCGTCATCAGTAGTGCTTCTGTGTGTGTATGTATGTGTGTGCATGTGTGCATGAAAAGTAGTTGTTCCAACCAGGCTGATTGTAACTGGGAAATGCTTGAGGAAAACAAAGCTGATCAAGGAAATTTGGGTGATGCTTAGCAGCTGTTTCCTGGGTACATATCTGTTATATTTTTTAAGCCACAATTAAATGTGATTTTAATAATCATTTGGTATTTAAATAATATACTATGATTGTCATATGGAATTTTAATTAGATGCACATTTTCAACTAAAATATGAAGCGTTACCACTGTGAAAAGACCTCTTCTCTCTTAAGGATTTTTTTTTTTTTTTTAAAGTAGTGTTCCTTGTGATTCAGTAAAGAGAAAATTCTTTTCCAATATTATTTATCCTTCTACGTTAATCCAACATTTGATGAGTCTTGAGGGAATGAAAGACAAGAATTTTAAACTAAATTAGTGCTCTCATAATCTCCCAATGAGGATAATGAAAACAGTATACAGGATACATTTAAGATAAAAACATACTTCAAGTAAATAGTGCAGAAGAAGCTGAAGTTACTTCCATTTTATCTCCATTGAAGGCATTTCCTGGACTCCATGTTTGCAAAGCAGCCACAGCCCATCTTCTTCAGCTTTGTTTTCATTTTCCTTAGGGAACTTTATATCTCAGATGTTCCCCCCTTCACCATTCAAAAGCTATGAACTTAGATCTTAGTTAAAAGCAAAGCTTATAAATTTAACTGTTCAAAACCAGTTCTTCTTCCCAGACTCCATAAAACCAGTGTTTTTGGCACTCATCATATTTACATTCTCAAGACCCCTTCACTTATTACAATTTTACAGAGTTCGTTTTCAGGTACCATTTTTCTGGTGGTGTCCTTTTATGATTTCTGCCACCTGTTCAACCTATTTTTACCTCTGGCCCCAGTGAGGTGAACAGTAACAATGACAGGCCCAGGATCTGGGTTGATGTGATAAACTCAACCCTTGATGAATTCAATGATCATTTAAAAGTAAAAGAGTAGGGGCGCCTGGGTGGCTCAGTGGGTTAAAGCCTCTGCCTTCAGCTCAGGCCATGATCCCAGGGTCCTGCTCAGTGGAGAGCCTGCTTCCTCCTCTCTCTCTGCCTACTTGTAATCTCTGTCTCTCAAATAAATAAATAAAAATCTTAAAAAAAAAAAAAAAGTAGAAAAGTAAAAAGCTACAATGTACAACTCTTTTCCTTTGTCAAGGAGAGACTGCCCCAGGCACTTTTCTTTTTGTCCCTGTGTTTGCTTTTCATCTTCCTGAAAGTCTGAGAACCCTTCCTGTTCAAAGCATGTTAGTCAGATTTCAACCTCATTTCAGGGCAAAGGACATTTGTCCTCCAAGTGGCAAATACTGGAAAACTTCTAGCCATTTTATAAAGCCTGGACTAGCATAAATAAAGGAAAACATTGAGCCTCTAGTTGTTATGAAACCACCACCATCTTTCAAATATATTTAACCTATAAAAACCACTGGAAGGTCACTTGGGTTTCTAATATTTCTGGTCACCATTTTCTAGTGATAAACAACAAGAACAACAACAAAAACCTGTATTTTCTAAGGGTTGGGGGAATTGCATAAAACATAGTTGATTACTTTTCTCTAGTCAAGTCTTAATCCGCCAGAGAGAGAGCATTTCCATTGAGTCGAATGCTGCAGAACTAACACTAGATCACAAGCTGGGTATCAGATACTATGGATGTCATCCCAACTAGACTATCTCAGTGAATCACTACTGATTCTCTCTCCTATGGCTGGAAGGAGGGAGAGAACTATGGGATGCGGAAGAGGCAACAGGAAGACTCACTCTGGAGGGATTCCTGGAGCCTCAGGTAGGTAAAAGAATGTCTCTTCCCCACAGCATAGGGAGCCTGACACAGGCTGGGCTGAGAGAAAAACAAGAAGGCAAAGTCTATAGAGGACAGAAGGGATTCTATGTGAGCCACCAAATGCCAGCAGAAGGGGCAGAGCTGATATCACAGGATTAAATAAGGAACCAAGAACTAGAGAGCCAGGGAGATAAGATCATGGAATCAACAGCCAGATCTTTCCAGAAGGTCAGCCAGGGTCCTCAGTGACATCCTTGAAGTGTCCCTTCATGGCCAGCGGGGCTGAACACCAGGATGAGGTGTGAAGGACGGGGTCTGGGATGCATAAACAAATGTGGAAAGGTGAGGGTGGAAGGGATCTCTGGTTCCTAGAAAGACCACAGGAATCCTGTGTGGGCCATGGGCAGATGGTGCACAGATGTGAAGGTACGCTAGGCTAGGCTATGATGTTCAGCAGGTTGGATGTGTTGAATGCATTTTCAACTTGATGCTATTTTCAACTTACAATGGATATATAACCTCACTGTAAGTTGAGGACAATCTGTGTATTGAGAATTATTTAAAAATTCCTTACTTCCTAATTATTTCCCTATGACCTGTGCTCTTGAACTTATCCCTCTACGCTGTCTCCGTATGGCAGAAAGTCTATGTGATGCTCTGCCACTGTACATACATTTGGTGGCAACATTGGTGGTTTGAGATTGGCCAAGATGAAAGTGGTAGGCACTGTAAATCAGGGTTTACCTCCCCCCCACTCCCCAGGAGAGCCAGTTACTTAAACATTTATCAGCATGCTATTGAAGACAGTAGAGCTTGAATGTGGGGGAAAAGTTGGAGAAGCGGAAGTCAGACATTTGGAGAGATGTCATCTGAGTAGAAAAGTACAGAGACTTTATGCAAGAACTGGCACTTAGGTGCTCATCTCGGTGTGTTCCATGGCCAAATCAGCAGCATTTACAGGGTCGGTGAAAGGGTAAATAGTCAATGCCTCTGAAAGCACCATTCATCTTACCAAATGAAAAAGTGCATCTCAAATGATGGATTTTTCTGTAAACTGTCATGAAGAACCCTTGAGGTTATTCTCACAGGAGAAATGAATACAGTACACGTGGCCAGGAGAGGAATGGAAATTAATATAAATCAACGTGAAGGAATGACAAAAGGAAAAGAGGAATGGAGATAGCTTTGATGATTTAAAAAAAAAAAAAAGGCACATGGAGGATTCCCAAAAACAAATATTTTTGAAGAAATATTAATGCAAATGGAAAAGTCAAACCATGGTACTGCTCTTTTTTTTTTTTTTTTTTTTTTTTTTTTTTTATGATGTTTGATAGGTTAAGCCAGTGGATTTCAGCTGTGTTCCCTAGATGGTTCAGAATCTAGGTCAGAAGCTAAGAGGAGGATCAAGCTGACAGAAGCCCAGGTTCCATTATCTTACCAGGGCAACTGATTTTCTCATTTCACATGGGCTTTCTAATAAGACTCGATTTGAAGAGGATTTCCTCTGCTTTTAAAAATTGAAGGGAAAATGAAAAAAAGAAAAATTGGATGTCTATCTCTTTACTGAAAGATGAATTTATGAAGTCATTATAATAAGCATTGTCATTAAAATATTATTGAAAAATAATACAATAACTCTACATCACCTTCCTGCTTGTAAAATCCTGAATAGTTACGTGTTTCATCCATAGATACTTTCTAGGACATTGAAACACATAATCTGATTAAAAAATATTTTGCCATCTACTTGTATGACTTGCTGATTTTTATTTTTTTTTAGTAGAAGTCAGGTATGAAAGTCTGAACAAGCAGAAAGAAGTCATTCCATGTAGGTTCTCTTTAGAATCTGGGTCCATAGGTCCATAGGTCACCATAAGGGTGACATGATTGGATTTGCATTTTGAAAACACACCCTGATTCAATGTGGAGAACAGATTTGAAATGGCTAACAATGGACATGGGAAGATTAGTTAGGAGACCATTGAAATGGTTCAGACTTATTCTGGTGGTAATGTAGAGATATACAAAAATGGATAAAAGAGAAACCCAGGAAGTAAAATATGCAGGACACAATTAAAAAGAGGGAAGTGTAAAAAATGACCTGGGTTTCTGAACTATACAACTGAATGAGAGAACAGAGTTATACATTAAGACAGAGAAATCTAAAAGAGGAACAAGAAGTGAGAAGTAGATTATTAATCCCAATTTGGATATACTGCCTTTGAGACATCTTTGAAGTATTCTAATGTAGATTTAAGTTGAGCTATTGGATTTTATGCCTCTGGATCTCAGAATACACATAATTCTCATGGCATATTCATATTCACATACCATAATTCACCCACTTCTAGATTATTGACAGAGTTGACAATCATGACCACAACCAATTTTTGAACACTTTCATCACCACAAAACAAACAAACAAAAAACACCCCTGTTTCTATTAGCAGTCACACCCAATTTCTCCCTCACCCATTGCTAAGCAACAACTAATTTATTTTGAAATCTATGGTTTTCCATATTTTCAACATTGTAATACATACCTTTTATGTCTGGGTTTCTTCATGTAGGCAATTTTCAAGATTCATCCATGAGTCTGGTAGAGGGGATAATGTATATACCACACACGTTTACCCAATCATCTTTTGATAGACATTGAGGACATTTTTAATTTTGGCTATTATGAATAATGCTGATTTGAACATCCATGAAAAATTTTTCCTGTGGGCATATGTTTTTATTTCTCTTGGGTATATACACTTAGGAGTGGAGTTCCTGGGTGATATGATAACCCCAAGTTTAGTGTTTTAAGAAACTGCCAAATGGTACTTTGCAGTGATGGCACTATTTAATCCTCTCCAGCAATGTACTAAGGTCCCAGTTTCCCCATGTCCATGCCAAGGCTTGTTATTGTACATTTTTTAAGATATAGCTATTCTTGTAGGTGTGAAGTGATATCTCACTGCGGTTTTGATTTGCATTTCCCTAATGATTAATGAAGTTTTCATATTTCAGTAAACATAGTTTCATGTGTTTATTGGCCCAGTATATATATTCAATAGAGAACTATCTATTCAAATTCTTTGCTGGTTTTTGTTTGAGTCCTTTGTCTTTTTACTGTAACAGTTCCACATATATTCTAGATATGAGTCCTTTTATCAGATAAATTATTTGCAGACATATTCTCCCATTCTTTGGGTTGCCTTCATATTTCCTTGATAGTGTTTTTTTGATGCACATTTTTTTTTAATTTTGATGAAGTCAAATTTCCTTTTTCTTTTGGTTGTTAATGCAACCAAAATTTTATCCATAAAAGCATTTTTGGAATTACATCCATAAAACCATTACCTAATTCAAGGTCACAAAGAGTTACATCTAATTTTTTAGAGAGTATTACAATGTTCACTGTTACTTTTAGCCTTTTTTATCGATTTTGAATTAATTTTTTATGTGTTGTGAAGACTGAGTTCCCCTTTACCCTTTCACATGTGGTTAAACCATTACCCAGTACCATTTGTTGAAAGGACTATTTCCCCCATTGAATTATCTTAGCATTCTTGATGAAAAACGCTTAACTATAAAAGTTAGGGTTTTTTCTTTGATTCTTAATTCTATTCCATTGATATACGTCCATTATTATGCCAGTATCATAATGTCTCCTTACAAAGCTGACTACTGAAGCTTTGTAGTAACTTGTGATAACAAGAAATGGGTGTAGTGCATAAACAATTAATCTTGGAACACTGAAAAAAAATAATAAAATAAAATTACAATGTTTAAAAAAATGTGAATCTTCCAAGTTTTAATTTTCCAAATTTTTTTCAAGATTGTTTTGTTTATTCTGGGTCCCTTACATTTCCTATAGATTGTGGGATCAGCTTGTTAACTTCTGGAGGGATAAAAGCAGGTGGGAATTAAATAGAGATTTCATTGATTCTGTAGATCAACTTGGGAAGTGTTGTCACTTAATAGTCAGTCTTCCAATCCATAATCAATCATGGAATGTCTTTCCACATGGTCTTTTTAAGTTTTGTAGTTTACAGTGTGTAAATCTTACATTTCTTTTGTTAAATGTATTCTTAAATATTTTATTCTATTTAGGTTATTTTAAATGGAATTTTTTCTTAATTTTATTTTTAGATTGTATATTGATAGATATAAAATTTGTTTTGGTATTTAGATCTTATATATTCTATTACATTGCTCAACTTTATTTTTTTAGAGATTTCTTTTTTTCTTTACTTATTTGTGAGAAAGAGAGACAGACTGTGAATGAGGGAGAGGCAAAGGGAGAGGGAGAAAGAGAGAAGCAGACTCCCAACTGAGCACAGAGCCCAACACAGGGCTCCATATCACTACCCTGAGATCATGACCTGAGCCAAAATCAAAAGTCAGACATTTAACCAACTGAACCACCCAGGGACCCCTGAATTTGTAAACTCTAATAGATTTTCTTTCTGGATTCCTGAGTATTTTCCATATAAAAGATCAGGTCATTTGAAAATAGTAGTTTTACTACTTTCTTTCCCATCAGAATGCCCTTCCCTTCCCTTTCCTTCTTTTCCTTTTCATCCTTCCTTCCTTCTTCCTTTCTTTTTTTCTTGCTTAATTGCCCTGGCTAGAAACTCCAGCACAATATTGAATAGAACTGGCAAGAACAGACATCCTTGTCATTTTCCTCTCCTACATTTTGAAAGATAGTTTTGCTAGACATAGAATTCTTGGTTACCATTCTCTTTCAGCACTTTGAATATATCATTTCACTGCCTTCTGGCCTCCATGGTTTCTGATGAGAAATCAGCTGTTAATCTTACTGAGTCTTACTTGTACTTGTTTCTCTCTGCTTTCAAGATTCTCTCTTTGTCTCTGGTTTTTGCCAATTTGATTATAATAAATCTAGCTGTGGATCTCTTTGATTTTATCCCATTTGGAACTTGTTGAACTTCTTAGATGCATAGATTTACGCTTTTCATCAAATTTGAGAGGTTTGGGGTCATTATTTTTTCAGATATCTTTTCTACCCTTTTCTTTCTGTTCCGTCCTGCTGGGATTCACATTATGCATATACTGGTACTCTTTAAGGTGTTCTATAGGTCTCTGAGGTTTTGTTCACTTTTTTCATTCATTTTTCTTTTGTTCCTCAGACTAAGTAATTTCAATTGGCCTCTTTTCAAGTTTGATAATTCTTTTTTTCTGTCTGTCCAAATCTGCTGGGGATTCCCTCTAGTGAATTTTTTATTTCAATTTTTATTCTTTCCAACTCCAGATTTTCTTCGATTTTTTTAATCATTTGTATCTTTTTATTGATAATCCCAAGTTAGTGAGACATTGTTTTCAAATTTTCCTTTAGTTCCTTAGACATTCTTTGTTCTAGTTTTTGAACATACTTAAATTAACTGATTTAAAATCTTAATGTAGTAAATTCAGTGTCTGGAATTATACAGAAACTGTTTCTATTGGCTACTTTTTTTCTGTGTATGGGCCATAATTTTCTTTTTCTTTCAATATCATAATTTTTTTGTTGAACAGCTGAGCATTTTAAATAATACTAGATGGTAATTGGAAATCAGATTCTTTTCCTTCCTTGACATTTGTTATTATTTCTTTTTATCATTTTGCTGCTGCTGTTTTTTGGCAATTCCTCTGATCTCATTCTGTAAATTCTTCAAATATTTTGTGAGATTAATGGCAATACATACATGCATATATACATATATACATGAGTCAGGGGAAGGGCAAAATAGGTGATGGAAATTAAAGGCTACACTTATCATGGCAAGCACAATGTATGAAATTGTTGAATTGCTATATTATAAACCTGAAACTAATGTAACACTGTGTGTTAACTGCACTGGAATTAAAGCAAAGTCTTTAAAAACAATCAATCAATTAATTAATTAATTAGAAATTATGATACTTCACGAATCTGATAATCTAATCTCAAGATTAATTTCTCATTAGGGCGTTCTAAATACCAAAAGAAATATAAAGGACCTAAATAGAGACAGATGTACCCTTTGTTGACAAGCTTGATCCAGACTATTTTACTTGCTACATCTAAAGTCCAACATCCAGTGGACATTGTCCCTCCAGTGTTATCTTTCTTTTGTTGATTACACCAAATCTACTGTGTAGTGATACATAATTGAAGAATTTGATCCTGCCCTCACTTCATGACTCTAAAACTTTTGGTTTCTTGATTTGGCATCTTTCTTGCTCACACAGAACTACTCTAGGATGTTTTCATTCTGTGAAAGCTTATTTCACCCTTTCTTCCTATTCTGAACACTAATGAGTAAAGTTCATTTATAAAATAGAAATTTGAAAATGTAATATTAAGTCTGCTGTGGAAGCATCATGTGGAAGAGCATTAGCTTAAATATATATATGAAGTGGTTGACTTAAAGCTTTCTTAGACAAAAGGCTTTTTCCTTTCTGTCTTTCCCAGAGTTTGGATTTCTTATTCATAGGTAGTTTAGAGTCATTGCAGTCAAAGTATGATGATATATAGAGGGAAAACCCACTACAGGAAGAAAAGAGCAATAAAACTGCTATCTCTCTCATGCTAGGCTTTGTATCAGGCCTGTATTTATGTCATTAAATCCTTACATATACACTAATATGAGGCGAGGATTAATGATTGTGCTTCAAGTGGAGATAATATTGTTTAAAGAAGTTATATAAAATTGGACAAATCCAGCAAATGTAAGTAGATGCAAAAGAAGAACCAAGAAATTTTGACTTCATACTCTTCTAGGACACCATGCATGTTTAAACTTAATCTTCAAAAGTCAATAAAGAGGGGGAAGGATTATACTTGTTGGACCTTCCTCATGCCATATATGAGTCAACACTTAGCATATAGGTTATTTTATTTCATCTGTCCAATGACATTATGAGGAATCAGAATATGAAGAAGTTAAATAATTTGATAAAATTGCACTTGTAGAAAATGTCTGGTGTACAGAAGATGTTCAGTAACAATACATTAAAGAGACAAATGAAAGCGGCAGAACTTGCCCTCTGATGCACTGCTCATTTCTCTTCTATAATACCATCTAGACATGCACATAGGCAGAGAGCAACATATCAGATTTTTTTCAGAGACAACTTTTTTTTTTTTTAACCTATTCAAGAACTAGGCCTTGAAAGAATCATATTCTTGTTCTGGTAGGGAAAGGAGGTAAGAAAGACAGGTTATTGCAGTGCCCAAGGAATAGGCCAGGCTAAGACTATGGTGAATGCTACAGGTAAGGCTACAGGGCTTGTAGCAATCATTCTGTGCTCTGTACCTACATCGAGGGCCTCTTAAAAGACACTCTTTTGTTAGTCTTAAATTCAACCAATGATTTTGCAATGAGCCTTTCTACTTTCATGATCTGTAAAGATTAAAGATTCCAGACAAGGTGGGAAGAGAACTTCAAAAGTTCATCTCACAACAATTTTGGATCAAAGGAATTTTATTTTCCTGGCGGTGAAAAACTGAAAGGTAAATAAAAAGACACAATATTTTATAGGGTTCTTCATTGATGGGCTATTCTTTAAATGCTGAGGAAAGAAACAAGTAACACTTCTGATTACTTAATTAAAGTGTGCATAAAGCCTGTGTGCTGTTGTGTCAGAATAGTTTCTCAGACTCGTTAACAAGTGGGTCCGCATTAGTGTAGAAGGGCATTTCTGCAAATATTGTAACAATTTCTACCTAACTGCCTTCAGCCTCCTTCCCTTAATCTCAAGGACATAAACAGTAGATGAAAAGCACAGCGACTTGATTTACCTACAAGAACAACGTGGAGGACAATGTTAGATTAGTGATAATTTCCACCCAGTAAAAATAAGGAATCTTTTGTGAGGGAGGGCAAGAAATCAACAGCAGATCAGAGATAAGGCCTTTCCAAACCTGGCCCCTGGCTACCAATCTGGCCTGGTCTCTGCCACCAATGTGTATACATCTCTCATCTCTAATGAGCAACCTGGCTTTCCCAAGTCAGTGGTGGCTGCTATAAAATGCTGCCATCACACCCAGCGTTTCCTCTGAATTTCCAGGATGTCATTTTCTTCAACTGAACCACTCTAGTTTGTGCTCTCATTCTCCTCTCCAAGAAGACTCTGTTCCCTAAACTGAAAACATCCTGTTCCTCCAATTCTGTGTCTTTGTAGAGGAGACTCTCCATTCCTTTCAACTTCATTGTTCTGGCCTCAGCCCACATGCTCATCAGGGCCTGATCCAATAACACTTTCTTCCCAGAAGACCTACCACGTAAATCCTGCTCATTTGCCTTAACCCCTTAGCTTCTGAGGACACGAAACATTCTAATGATGTCCCCTCTACCCATTTCTAAGCATCTCACATGCTTCCTTACTATAAGATTCAGGTACAGACTCAACACCCTTTTCATTTTTTTCACTGAAGATTTCCGAGCCTAATGTTCACTTTCTGGGACTTAGAAACTAAAGTCCCTTTGATATTCTAAACCCACATTTCTTTTCATAAAAGTGAATTGATTATTAGAAATGACTAATAATCATTTTTGAATGATATGGCTTTGGTGATTTATAATCATGACTGAAATGTTTGAGGAGATATTCTATTCCAGGTTGTAATAATTTGAAACTTTTTACTATATTTGCTTATGTAATTCACTTTATTAGGCCCATGTTGCTAAGCCATTTTGGTAAGTCATTTTAAAAGTAAAGGGCTAAAACTTATGATAAGGTTCAGAACCAATAACTAAACTGAGAACCAATTCTGTGCCATGTCTGCACTAGGTGCCAGGAGAATAAAAAAGCATGATACCTCCATGCAGCTAGAAATGCACTTATATGCACCAGTTGGGCTGAAGCAATTAAACAATTTACTATGGGCTGACGTATGTCTCCCCCAAAATTCATATGTTGAAGTCCTAACCCCCAGTACCTCAGAATGTGAGCATATTTGGTGATAGGGTCTTTAAAGAAGTAATTCAATTAAAATGAGGTCACCAGGGTTGACTCTAAACCAATGGCCTTCTAAGGAGAGGATGTTAGGATGCAGACATGAACAGAAGGAATATGAAGTGAAGACACAGGGAGAAGATGGCCTTCCACAAGCTGAGGAGAGAGGCTTTGGAAGAAACCAGCTCTGCAGACTTGAACTTGGACTTCTAGCCTTCAGAACTGTGAGGAAATAAGTTTCTGTTGTTTCAGCCACTTAGTCTGGGACACTTTCTTATTGCAGTCCCAGCAAACGAATATAAGGCCTCTTTTCTTCTTTCAAGTTCAAATTCCACTGAGAGTCAGACACATGTGTCAGTCATACCAACAGGAAAACACTATGTTTATTCCCAAATGAGCTGGTTGAAGGCCAGGGCTTCTATTCTATGGTTCAAAGAGTTTGCTAATACTTCCTTTATAAATAGACAAACTTTCCTACCCAGTTAGTTACTATGTGACAAAGAACCAAATAGAATAGATGCCTCTTAAGTATAGGAAGATCTGAAAGAGAAAGGAGCTGAGCTCACTTTCCTTTAGAAAAGTTATCATCCACGTAGGATTGAGGGCATTGATAGGGCCGGGAGTATTAGTAACAGAAATTGCTTGTCATGGAAACATGAGGAGCGGGGAATAAGTACCCGTGCAACAAACCCTGTTTTTACTCTCTTGATTCATTTGGTGTAGGCTCTAAGACTCTGGTCAGCCAAGGAAATGACTGTGCCTCCTAGGACCAGAGATGAGCCATCACAGGGCTGATTCTAGCTGTGTACTTCCCAAGCTCCGTTCATCTCATCAAACATCAAGGTTGTCTGGAGAAATGAGAGAAGCCAAAGGCCTGCTTTCTTACACAATTCAGAATTTGGTAATGGTGATATCCCATGGGCCCAAGGGATCTTTCTTTCTCATCTGTTGTGTTCAAAATCATTAACACCCATTACATTGTCAATTCTGTATTTCTGTCTAGAGTACAGGCTGTATGCAGTGACCTTATTTCCTGTGTTCTGGATTCGCTTTGGTCCATCCACCAGTGTTGTTGCTGGGGATAATTTTGCTCTTGTCTCTAAATTGCATTCAACTTGTCAATCACAGCAGCATATTCTTAAACTGAAATTGCCATTGATGTTTCTGAAATCTGTCACTCCAAAAGCTTGGTATAGACAAATATCTCTGCCTTGTGTACCTTCGTTCTAATATTGCAATAATGAAATAACATCTATTTCCATTATATATGCTCCCCGTACATTTCCTCCATAGGAGCAACTTCATTTGAAATGCTGAATTTGTTTTTTTCTTACTATATTTATAGTTAGGATTCTTTGATGTAGTTAAGTGACTTCTTTTCTTTCTCTCTCTCTTTTTAATTCTGGTATCAAATGGAGACAATAGATTTTGAGGGGTTTTATTTTTTAGGAAAATTTCTTTAGATTTTACTGTAAGAGGTTCTCTTTGGAGAGAAGAGAGAATCCGGGTAGCTGAGGTCTGCCAAAGTCAGCGGTGTTCAAGCAAATCTTGCTCTCCTTGACTTCCCTAGGAATTAGAAAATAGTACACAGGAAGGGTTCTCTAGTTAGATGAAACATCTGCTATTATTTTCGTGCCTTGATCCCCTTGACAATGTTTTACTTTCCCAGTGCCAGCCCCTAGACTCACAGTTCCAAAGATTTCTTAGGCACATTGCCTCAGGACATAGGAAGTCCCTACATCTTCAATTTGCATAGAGACGTCCCTATAAGACTCACTTCCAGTGACTGAAGAATTTTAATATGTTAATATGTGTTGATCATTCTGAAACTTGTGCTTATGAAACCTGTTTTTAAGGTGACTTGGTGGGACCTGTTTTCCATGGAGCACACTTTGGAAATACTGGCATAGATGCAAAGTCTTGAGAGGAAGATCCAGTTTTCCACATAAAATCAGAAAGAGAAGGCTTCTATTCAGTGGCAACAGCAAATCCAAGGCAGTTGGGAAAAATTCTTCACTAAGTCAATAATAATTTCTGTAGTAACTTCAGTCTATAAAAGGAGGGCTTGATCTCATAAACTTCCTAAATCTCTTAAGCATTTGCATTTTTATGATACTAAATTTAGTATTATGATGGAAGAGGAAATTCTGGAAAACTATGATAAGTTTATTAAATTTTTTTAAAGATTTTATTTATTTATTTGACACAGAGAGAGAGGTCACAAGTAGGCAGAGAGGCAGGCAAAGAGAGAGGAGGAAGCAGGCCCCCTGCTGAGCAGAGAGTCTGAGGCAAGGGCTCGATCCCAGGACCCTGAGATCATGACCTGAGCTGAAGGCAGAGGCTTTAACCCACTGAGCCACCCAGGCGCCCCAAGTTGACTACATTTAAGAAAAGCTAATGACTAAAGAAAGAAGAAAAAAATTAAGAATAACAAGTCAAATACAAACTAAAATGGTATTCACTGGGGCACCTGGGTGGCTCAGTGGGTTAAAACCTCTGCCTTCAGCTCAGGTCATGATCCCAGGGTATTGGGATTGAGCCCCAAATGGGGCTCTCTGCTCAGCAGGGAGCCTGCTTCCCCCTCTCTCTCTGCCTACTTATGATCTGTCTGTCAAATAAATAAATAAAATCTTTAAAAAAAATAAATGATATTCATCAAAAAGAAAATTATTTATTTTTTATATTTAAAATTAGATATACTTCCAATTCATTTTTTAAGTTGATTACCTTACTTTTTTTCTAAACTTTTACTGAAAGGGGAGGAGAGTGAATGAAGTGAACAAATCTATAAAAGCTTAGAGAACAAGAGGGGAGCCATCAGAAGAAGACAAGAGATTCTTGATTAGTTTCTTGAAGACCCATGGGGATAGGACTGTTTCAAAAGAAAACAATAGCTAAGAATATGCTTAGGAATGGTTGTAGTAAAGGTAGGAAACACTGATTCTCCTCAATGGAATCAGAAAACTTCCAAGCCAGGTCCGAAAGTACAGAATGTAAATATGAGAGCCATAGTCAGAAACCTATGGGGCCAGTAACTAATTACAAACTTCTCACAGAACAGCTGGGTCCATATTCCCATTCATAATGCTGATAGATGAGAAACAGCAACATTTGTTGTCATAATAAAACTGTCATAATAAAAGTTTATCCTGCAAAGAGAGTAAGCACTCTGCCCTGGGAAGGCCAGACTCCTCACACTGGCACCCCAAAAGAAAGGTACTCCATAGTCAACACTTAGGAGGGTGATTAGTGTGCCTGCACTTTCTGCCCATCCACCCTAGAGTGTTTCTAAGCAGTGGCACTGCTGACATTTTAGGCAGAATACTTCTTTCTTGTGGAGGTTGTCCTTCGAACTGTACTTTGTACTGTAGGGGGTTTAGCATCCACAAGCTAATGGAACATCCATTAGATGCTGGTACTAACCCCTTTGGTGGAAATCAAAAATTGCCAAATATACTTGGGGGGAAGAATCATCCCCAGTTGAGACAATTATCCCAGAGCAAGAGCTAAAGATAAGCCCAATCCACAAACAGAAAACTGGAGATGGCAGAGCGGGGAAAACATCTAAACAGATGCAGAGGGAGCTGTTTCTTCCTAAGTATAAATGGACAACCAAGATGGCCAGATAGTTGAGGAAAACTAACTGTAAAATAAAAAGACAAATAACCAAATTCAATAATTGACCCTCAGAGAAACTGATACTTAACATTCAAAGACAAGAAGGCAATTTTTTTTTAAGATTTTATTTATCTATTTGACAGACAGAGATCACAAGTAGGCAGAGAAGCAGGCAGAGAGAGAGGGGGAAGCAGGCTCCCTGCTGAGCAGAGAGCCCGATGTGGGGCTTGATCCCAGGACTCTGGGATCATGACCTGAGCTGAAGGCAGAGGCCTTAACCCACTGAGCCACCCAGGCGCCCCAAGAAGGCAAATTTCTAAAAAGCTATAATTAATAGCCTCAAAAAGATCTGAAGACAATGGGTCGATAAAATACAAAGAAATTTTGTCATAGAAAATGAACATCAGAGAATAAAGAAAAGCTTATGGAAATGAAAATATGATTCTTCCACTCCAAAAAAAAATAAAACAAGAAAAATAAAAACCTTACAACTTAACTGAAGCTCTAAAAATTAAACTCAAAAGACGTATTCTGCAACTAGAAAATATCAGTTATAGAAAATATAAAAGAGGAGTTAGAAAACACCAGGGATGAACCCCCAAGGTTTAACATCTATAATAGTTCTGGGAAAAAAAAACAGAATGTAAGAAATAAGAGGGAGCTTTGAGAAATCTCCTCATTCTCTCCTCCATCTTCACCAAAGCTTAAGAGAGATGCTAGTGTTCACACTGAAAGCAAATCTCACTCTTATACACGTCTTGACTCAGAACAACAAGAGCGGGGGAAAAAAAAAAGAACTAAAATCTCAGGAGAGGGAGGTGCACCAATGATTATTTACAAATGAACAGGAATCAGAATAGTGGAGTTCTAGTGAGCACACTGGATGGAGATAGAGCAATGTTTGAAATTCTGAGGACATGATTTTTTTTTAAAGATTTATATATTTATTTTAGAGAAAGAATGAGAGAATATGCATGGGCCAGAGTGGGGGGTGGCAGGCAGAGGGAGAGAGAGAATCTCAAGTAGATTCCCTGCTGAGCACAGAGTCCCATGCAGAGCTCAATTTTAAGATCCTGGGATCATGACCTGAACCAAAATCAAGAGTAGGACACTTGACTGAATCACCCAGGCACCCCCCGAGGGACATGATTTTTTAACCTAAAACTCTATGCAAAGCCTGACTGTCAGGTGTTTTTCTACATACCCTTTCTGGAAGTGCTAATGAGGATATGCTTTGGAAAATGAAACTGGGATCTAAGAAAGAAAGGGCATAAGATACAAGAAAAAGTACAATTAAGCCAGAAGTGAAATGAAGAGAAATTTCAAAATGAAAACTCTTCAGTTAGTCAAAACTGGAAATGCAAGTCATTTTAAGAAGAAAGTAGATTCCACTGACCCAGCGATTAAGAAGAACCTGAGAGACTGAAGCCATATGCCAAAAGATCCTTTTTTTTTTTTTAAAGATTTTATTTATTTATTTGACAGATAGAGATCATAAGTAGGCAGAGAGGCAGGCAGAGAGAGAGAGAGAGGAGGAAGCAGGCTCTCCGCGGAGCAGACAGCCCAATGCGGGGCTCGATCCCAGGGTCCTGGGATCATGACCTGAGCCGAAGGCAGAGGCTTTAACTCACTGAGCCACCCAGGCGCCCCCCAAAAGATCCTTTTTAACAAGTCACCGTTCACTGATAAGGACTGCTTTGTCATCAGCACAGAAATGATTTGAATGCACGTTCCCATGCATGCATGTGAGTGCACACACACACACACACACACACACATACACACACTTCTCAAAATATTAAAGAGTGTACAAAATCTGGGAAATCAATGCTGGAATTAGGTTAATCTGCAAATTTTACAGTATCCTGTCTTGGTCTTTTCCGGCACTATAACAAAATACCACAGACTGCGTAGTTTAGAAACAATAGAAATTTCTTTCTCACAGTTCTGGAGGCTTAGAAGTCCAAGATCTAGGCACCAGCATGGTCATGGTCTCATGAGGGCTTTCTTTCTGGTTCAAAACTGGAACCTTCTTGCATTGTGGAAGGGCCTAGCAATCCCACTGGAGCCTCTTTTAGAAGGCACTGATCCCATTCATGAGGGGTCCACGGTCATGAGCCCAACCTCTTAATATCATCATCTTGGGGTTGTTAGGATTTCAACATATGAATTGGGGGTGGAGGAAGACACAAATACTCAGCCCATAGCATGTCCTACAGTAATGTAAGACTTGAAGTTTTAAAAATTGATGGAAGGTGCTGAGAAATTGCAATGGTGTGATAGTATGAAGAGTGACAAGTAAGAAGAGAAGCTGATAAGAATTCCTATGTCAACACATGGGGAAATAGCTGATTTTGTTGAGCAGTTATGTCTTATTTTTAGTCATGTTGCAAGCTTTTTCTCAGTCAATATCAGTTTAATCCTCACAATAATATTATGAGGTGGTTATGATGATCCCAGTTTTACTTACAAAGAGATTAAATAATTTGTCGCAGGTCACTAAACCCTATATAGCAGGATCAGCTTTCTCAATCAGGCCTTCTTATTATTCTAAATTCCAGGCTTTCTTTTTTCCATTCCACCGGCATGAGAGACAATATAAACCTAATTTAACAGATGGAAGGTACAAGTTCTGACTGAGGAAGTTCACAAAATTTATCTCGGACACTTTTCTGAAGACCTAAAGTCCCAAAATTAGCTTACACTGGGGACATCCTCAAGAACAAGGACTACTTCCCTCCCATTGTGTGCAACAATAAAAGGCCATCTACAAAGTGTTTCCATATAGTTCAAGAAAAGTTTCATAAAATCAGAAAAAGTCCAGGAAAAAGCATTTAAAATGGCAAAGGGTTAGATGTGCTGTTTTATGAAGATGGACTAAAAAGAGAGAAATCATTAGCATAAAGAAAATCATGAAGACTGTAAAGAAGAACATACGTAATCCTGCCAGAATACTAGATCAAGCAAACATCTCAGAAAGTTTTCAGAAAGGAGACTTTAGAGAAAAGCAAAAGAAGAAAAGCAAATAATACCATTTTAAAATGGACCAGTGATTTAAATAAACATTTCTCCAAAGAAAGTAAACATGCAAATGGCCAATAAGCTCATTAAAACATGTTCAACAACATTAGTTAGTAGGGAAATGCAAATCAAAACCATAATGACATTTCCTAGCCACCCACTAGGATGGCTATAGTGAACAAGCAAAACAAACAAACAAACAAACAAAAAAAAAAAAAAACCACAATAACAAGTTTTGACAAGGATGCAGAGAAAAAGTATCTTCATACATTGCTGGTAGGAATGTAAAAATGGTTAACTGGCTCTGGAAAAAAATGTCAGTTCCTCTCTCTACATATATATTTACATAGACATAGACATAGCTGCCATATGACCTAGCAATTCCATTTTTAAATGTACACCAGAATGTAATGAAGTATGCCTACACAGAAACTTACACATGAATGTTCATAGTACCCAGATTCGTAATAGCCAAAAAGTGGAAACAACACAAATATCCACCTGCTGATGAACAGATTAAGTAATGCCGCATAGCCATACAATAAAATATTATTTAGCAGTAAAAATAAATGAACTACTTATACATGATATAGCATGGATAAAACTTGATAACATTATGTTAAGTGAAAGAAGTCAAACAAATAAAACCCCATACTATGTGATTACATTTATATGAAATGTCCAGAATAGGCAAATCCATTTAAGTAGAAAGTAGATTAGTGATTGCCTAGAGCTAGGAGGAAGAAGGAATAGAGAATGACAGCTAGTGGGTAGAGGGTTTCCTTTTAAGGTGATGAAATATTCTAAAATTAGATTGTATATAATTCTATGAATGTACTTTAAAAGGTTGAATTGTCCAGTTTAAATGGACAAATTTTAAAGTATGTGAATTATATCTTAATAAAGCTTGTTTTTTAAAGGTAAAAGATAATTAAATAACCATTAATGATAAAACTGTCAGTAAACTAGGATTAGGGGGAGAACTTCCTCAACTTGATTAAAAAATATCTACAAAAAAATCTGCAACTAGCATCATACTTAATTGTGAGAACATCAGACCCCTCCCCACTAAGATCAGGAAAAAGGCAAGGATGTCCCCTTTCACCATTCCTTTTTATCATTACACAGGAAGCTCTAGCTAATGCAATAAGAAAAGGAAATAAAAAGCATACAGTTTGGGAAGAAAGAAAACTGTCCTTGTTTGCAGATGACATGATTGTCTATTTAGAAAATCTGAGAGGATCAAGAAAAGAACTCCTGGAACTAGTAAGTCATTATAAGCAAGATTTCAGGATAGAAGCCCAAGACAGGTTAACAGTCAATCACTTTCCTGTACACAGCAATGATCAAGTGGAATTTGAAAATAACAAAATTTACATTAGCATCCAAAAATGGAAATACTTAGGCATAAATCTAAAAAAGTAAGGATATGATAAATACATATTTATACATATAAATATATACTTTTATATACCTATATATGTATATGGAAAACTGAAAAACTGATAAATGGAATCAAAGAACTAAGTAAATGTAGAGACATTCCATGTTCATGGATAGGAAGACTCAATTTTTTGAGATGTCAGTTCTTCCCAACTTGACCTATAGATTTAATGAAATCAAAATCCAAATCTCAACAAGTTATTTTATGGATATCGACAAACTGATTCTAAAGTTTATAAGAGATAAAAGACTTAGAGTAGCCAACACAATACTGAAGAGGAACAAAGTTGAAGGACTGACACTTCTTGATTTCCATAAAGGTTTGATAATCAGGGGAGTGTGGTATTAGCAAAAGAAAAGACAATTAGGTAAATTGAACAGAATAAAAAGCACAGAAACAGAATCCAATGAATACAATCAAATAATCTTTGGCAAAGAAATGAAAGCAATGTAATGGAGCAAAGATACTCTCTCCAATAAATGGTACTTGAAAAACTGGATAGCCTCTTGCCCCCCTCCAAAATATATAGATATAGATATAGATATATATTTTATATATATTATATAATATTTATAAATATATATTTTTATATATTATAAAATATATATTATATCTATTTTATACATATATATCTATATATAGATATTTATATCTATATCTATTTATATCTATATATAGATATAAAGGATCTATACACAGGCCATACACTTTCAAACTCTTCATAAAATTTAACTCAAATGGATAACAGACTTAAATGTAAAACACAAAACTACAAAACTCATAGACGATAACATAGGAAAAAGCCTAACTGACCTTGGGTTTGGTAATGACTTTTTGGATACAACACCGAAAGCACAGTTTATTAAAGGAAAAATTGGGGGTGCCTAGGTGACTCAGTCGTTAAGCATCTGCCTTTGGCTCAGGTGATGATGCTGGGGTCCTGGGATCAAGCTCTGCACTGGGTTCCCTGCTCAGCAGGAAGCCTGCTTCTCCCTCTTCCACTCCCCCTGCTTGCATTCCCTCTCTCACTGTGTCTCTCTGTTAAATAAATAAAATCTTTAAAATAAATAAACAAATAAATAAATAATTGATAAGCTAGATTTCAATAAAATTAAAAATATCTGCTCTGCAAAAGACACTGTCAAGATCATGAAAAGACAAACCACAAGCTAGTAGAAAATACTTGTGAAAGACACATCTGATAAAGGGCTGTTACACAAAATATACAAAGAACGCTAAAAACTCAAGCATAAGAAAACAAAAAAAAAGCTAACTAAAAATGAAATACCTCAACAGACACCTAGCCAAAGAAGAAATACAGATGGCAAATAATCCTATGAAAAATTGTTCGATATATGTCATGATAGAAATGCAAATTAAAACGAGTTACTGCTCTATACCTACTATAATGACCAAAATGCAGAACACTGACAACACCCAAAGCTATTGAGGATGTGGAGCAAAAGTGCTCTCATATTCTACTGGTGAAAATGCAAAACAGTGCAGCTACTTTGAAAGATACTTTGGTGCTTTCTTTAAAAACTACACACTTCTTACTATATAATCCAGCAATAGCACTACTTGGTGTTTACCCAAAGGAATTGAAAATGTATGTCCACTAGAATAATCTGCACGTATTTATAGCAGCTTTGTTTATAATCACACACACTTGAAAGCAACCAAGATGTCCTTTAGTAGGTGAATGGATAAATAAACCATAGTATATCCACAGAATGGGATATTATTCAGCACTTAAAAAAAAAAAAAAATGAGTCATGGAGCAAGGAGAAGACATGGAGGAACTTGAAATGCAGATTACTAAGTAAAAGAAGCCAATCTGAAAAGGTTACATGCATTTTGGTCTGAACTATATAATATTCTGGGAAAGGCAAAACTATAGAGATGGTAGAAAGATTAGTGGTTGCCAGGGGTTGAGGAGAGAGGAAAAGATGAACAGGCAGAACCCAGAGGATTTTCAGGACAGCGAAACTGCACTGTATTGAACCATAATGATGGATACACGTCATTACACGTTTGGGAACCCTAACATAAACTACAGGTGATAATAATGTGTCAATACAGGTTTGTCATTTGTAACAAATGTATCGCTCCGGTGGGGGATGTTGATCATGCAGGAGGCTGTGAGGGGATTGTGGGGAGCAGGGAATATACATAAAATTTCTGCACCTTCCATTCAATTTTGCTGTAAGCCTGAAACTTCTATAAAAAATAAAGTCTATTTTTTTAAAAAGGAAAGATAACACCATTATATTCATTTATAGAATTCTTTTCCCCCAAGAGGTGATAGAAGCCAGAAACATGGGTAAGCCTAAGCATGTGAGGTGGTAAATAGCATATAATGTGTTCTTAAGGAAATTAAAACTATTTGGATGGTATCCAGAATCTTTAGAATTTGAACCTTTTACGGAGATCATCATCATCTCCCACAAAATGTTTCCTTTGTGTTAGTTTTATGAAACAAAATATTAGGCAGAGTTGATCATTAGACTGAAGTTGGATAAGTTTTGTTCTCTCTCTTCCTCTTCAATAGCCCCAAAATTTTCCCGGCAGAATTAACAAAGGTTACTAATCACAAGGATAGAAAGGAGTAATAAAATAATAAATAAATAAATATAATAGCATTTTTCTTCTGTGGCAGACCTAAAAATAATAATATACAGAATACCAAAGGGCCACAGGACACCGGAACATGCTGGAAGTTTCTACATGCAAACTTTGCAGCAAAATGTAAAATACCACAGTGCAGGTAGTACTATCAAAAGAAATATTTTCTCCACACTGTTGCCACTCTCCATCCCAACAACAAAAAGAAAACTCTCACAAGCACATACTCAAGACAAATTTTCTGTGGATGGAAAAATCAGTTTTTCAGGGTTTTTAAAATAAGTCGCTGAAATATTATTTTGGTAAGGTTGGGAGATGATGAGCAATTGCTTGTTCAATGAACCTTTAAGTAGCATAGTTGACCAAAGATTCTCGCCGCAGAGCAGTTTCATGTGTGCAGCCCAGCTGGAAGTAAAAATGCACACAAAAGAGAAAAAACAAACCACTGAGTTATTAAGCTGAGACAGTAGAGTAGCTCTGGATTTTTTTTTTTGTTCCTTTTCCCCATAAAGATACCATTTGGTTGAATAAACAGTGCATTCTTTGCATTTAAATAAACTTAATTTTAAACAGCAGAGGGAGGAGGGGAAGGGAAACTAAACCAAACATAAAACAAAACCAGAGATCATTGTAAAAGAGACTTCAAACCAAATTTTTATTTTAATTAAGACAACACTCAACAATAGAATTCTGGGAAGGATGTTGAGGCAAGAAACAAAATCTTTTTCTTCCAATCGTACTAATCAGTTTAAGTGGATGGCTTCCAACCACCTATATAATTGCATGGGCCCCAGTCGGACAATGTGGCAAGGGAAGCTTGTATCGCTTAGGAGACTTGGTGGTTACTTATAGAAAGCCTCAAAACAATGTGTGTTTCCCTTCGCTCTAACTTAGAACTAAAACCCAGGAGGTTACAAAAACAAATGGCACATTCTTGCTAGTCTAAACAAACTCCTTTGAAGTATCTTCTGCCATATGAAATGCACCTCTGTTCCTTTCTGAGAAGGGAGCAAAGGAAGATTATAGAAAGAACTCCTCTCAGGAAGGAGAAACTTTCTTGCATATTTTAGAAATCTGTGGCCGCCTCAAGGCACATTCATTATCTTAATCTTGCCAAAGCCTCCACTGCTTCTTAAACTCTGGCCAAAAGCCAAAGCTTCTCTAACAGTGTTCTAATCATTGGATTAATCTTTGCTCACCCAATCTTTGTTGACTCATCACCTTCTTTAGCACAGAACACCAGTATGACCCAGAGCAACCTAGGACCAGAGTCTGCCCCTTTACCTTAAGGAAACGTAACTACATTAGCTTTTCCTTAAGGTAGAGAGCAGAGGATAGACAGGATGTGACCAACTGGAAGCTGGGAGATGAAGACCTTCTGAAGAGAGAGCTAAAACCAACATGGCAGCTCCAAACCCCACAACAATGAGAGGCTCAAGAAAAGCAATGATCTCTCTCTTTTGTCTTTGGCTGTAAAGTTTTTTTGTTGTTGTTGTTTTGTTTTTGTTTTTGTTTTCGTTTTTGTTTTTGTAGCGTTGAAGATTGGCTATAGGAAAATGTGATGGAGATTTTTCTGGCAACAGGAAACCAAGGTGAATTTGTGAGTCATTTATTTCCTGAAATATAGACCTCATGATTCCCTTTTCAATTTCTATACACCTTTCTCTGTTGCTCATGTAACATTAAAGGAGGAAAGGGGAACAAAGATTTTTTTTCTCATTAATATCTAAGAAACTCAGAAATAGTGGAGGAGTCCATAATTTGAACCAACTTTCTTGCTAAAAATAAGTAATCAGAAAATTAGTTCAAAATACCAGAAAATAATTAAAAAAGCAGTGCAGAATGTATTTGAAAGCATCAGGGAGTTAATAAGTTATAGGATGTGATAGAGGATAAAGAATCAAGAAGGTGAACCCAGCATGTGGGAGCATTTTTCCATTGCAGACTTTGCTGAAAATGAAGCAACTGACTTAAAGACTAAGTAGCTTTTTTAGTAGCCTCACAAAATTAGCAAAGCAGAGATCAGAATCCCAGAAATGGGATAGTCCTGGTACACTTTCAGTGCTTTGCATAGGACCTCTAAGTGTTGATCCTAGAATTAAGACTGAACTGAAATAGTCAGTTTCTTGCAGATAATTTGTCTTAGATCCTGTTTTCCTAAAAGATCACGGTTCCTCAATGTTCCTATGTTGGTTTCACATATCTGGCTGAGGCAAATATCATTTCTCTGTGAGGAAGGATAATCTCATACTAGGCTCCAAATTATTTTTATAGACTGCTTACATTGTCCAGAAGAGCCTGAGTGGCTCAGTTGGTTAAGCATCTGACTCTTGATTTTGGCCCAGGTCATGGTTTTGGGTTAGTGAGATCTAGCCCCGTGTTGGGCTTCATGCTCGAAATGGAGCCTGCTTGGGATTCTCTCTGTCCTTCTGCCCCTCCCCACTGGCACAAGTGCCCTCTCTCTCTCTAAAAATTAATTAATTAATTAAATATATAAGTATATTGTTCAACATAGAGTTCAACGTAGCCCAAGCAAACAAGGACACAAGCTATCATATAAGAAAGGTGAAAAAAAGGGGAAAATAGATCATAGAGATAGAAATATATTCTATCTGTTAGAGATATAAAATTTTAAAATAAAGCTCCTTCTTATGTTTAAGAAGATAAGGTAGAAAAATTGACTTGTCCTAATTTATATGAAACTTTTCTAGTTTCAGTGTCGGAAATCCTAGCAAATCAAGAGGGTTGACCTCCTGAGAAAAGACAATATTGAAAATTTCCACAAAGAACTGGAAACTATTTTTTTTAAATGTCAATTCTACAAATGAAAAATATAATAACTGAAATTAACGACTCAATAAATGGGCTAACTAGTGCAGTAGGCACACTAGAAAAGAGAACTAGTAAATTAAAATTAGGTCAGAAGAAAATATCTAGAAAGAAAAAAGTATCCAGAAGGAAGACAAAAGGAAGTACAATACAAAAAAGACAGTAAGAAAGAGAAGAGAGAAGGGGACTAAAAAACACATAATTTGAGTTCTAAAAAAGGAGAGAAAAAGTGGGTCATGACCAATATTTTAAAAGATAATGACTGGAAATATCTCAAAACTGATGAAATACATCAAGACTTGAATCAAAATGCACTATGAACCCCCAGCAGGATGAAATCTTCAGCCCATCAGAGTGCAAGGGCTGAAAACAAAGGAAAAGGAAAAGTTTTGAAGTCATTAGAAGACAGTGACAAATGACTTACTGTTAATAGTGACACTTGGACATCTGACTTCTAAACAGAAACAGTAAGATCCAGAAAACAATGGAAATACCTCCTAAGGCCATAAAAGAGAACCATATCTAGGACTTCTAGAGGATGAGATGGACACCCAAATCCGAATCTCTTAAAAAATCCTTCAAAAACTAGCTAGAATAGCAAGGAAAGCCAATTAAGCCCTCTGTAACTATGCCTAGAGAATGACTAAGAAATAGACTATCACAAACATATAACTCCCTGAGAGTAGGAAACAAATCCTTCAAAACCAGCAGTGCCAGCTCCAGGACACATGCTTAAGCCTTATCACAGGATGCCCCAAAAGATCAATAAAACAGGAAACGGTATCACGGTATTAACAGTGATGACAAAGGATGAAGACACATTATCTTCTCCCCCCACCAAAAAAAAAAAAAAAAGAGAGAGAAAGACTTCAATTCAGAATAGAGAAATTCTTACAACCGGTCTGCAACCTAGCAGAATTCCCTGAAAAATAGGTAATTAGAAGAAGTACAAGCCCAGAGGTTGGGTCTCAGGAAGGCAACACTTCTAAGCAGGGGGTGTTGGTGGGGAAGTGGTAGGACTTTGTAGTCTCAGTGGTCATGGAAAGAAGGAATTACAAACAATGAAAATTAGGGGGCTATCGGGGAAAAAATCACAAATTCAGGAGATAGATCAAACTCTGCCCTTACCCCTGCATAGAAAAGGAAACTATTGTTTTTTTTTTTTAATTGAAGTTTATTATACTAAAAGAAAGGGACATTCCTGAACTAAGAAATCAAGTAAGCCACCTAAACCCATCATATCTTCCTACAAGTGTTTATCCAGAAAAAAAATAAGACCTTTAAAAATGAATAGAAAATAGCAAATAACATCCACACAAGCTAGTAATAGAAGAAAACAAGAAGTAAGAATAAAATATTTCAGCTAAGGAAAATTCTCACCATAAAATATAATACTCCAAACTGGAATAAATATCTTTAAGCAAAAACCACATATGTATTCCCATCAGAAATTTTTAAAAACAAAGATTAAAAATACATGAAAACACTCATGTGAAACAGGAATTAAGAGAACTTAGGAAGAAATTTTTTTACAAAGGACAAAATCCTCTTGAAAATAAAAACACAATTAGATGTCAGAAGAAAAACCAATTTGATTAAAAATATATTGGAGGAATTAAAGAGACGAATAAAAATAACAAAGGGAAAAATAAACTCAGAGGTAAATAGGAGCAAAGTAAAAAAAAAAAAAAAAAAAGGACATGAAAAGACAAGGAAAGAATTGGAATCACATAATTGGAGTTCCTGGGCATTTAGGCGGGCTGGGGGAAGAGGGACAGTTGTAGAAAACAAAGACAAGGTAGTTAAAAATGTATTTAAAAGTATAATAAATAAAGTTTCTGTATATAAAAGAAACCTGATCCACATATAATACAGTCTGCCATGTACCTGGAAAAATTGATCTGGAATGGTTAACTCCAGCATATACCATAATAACTTTATTAGACTTGAAAGAGAAAAGTATTTCTATGCCTGTAAGCAAAAGACCAAGTCACAAAGGAAGGCACAGTATGTCAAAAGCATTATAACAGAAGTATTCAATGCAAGAAAACACTAATTCAAAATTTCGAAGAAACTTGAGGGAAATGTGATTGAAGAATTTTATATGCAACCAAGCTTTCCTTGAAATAGCAAGGCTAATCTATACATGTGCAAAATTAGAAAACACTGTACTCACAAGCCACCCCTAGGATGCTAGTTAAGGATCAGCTTCATATAGTCAAGAGATAACCAGGCAAAATTCAGCCAAAGCGTTGTTGATGACAGTTGAATATATTTAATTATGGATCTAAGACCAAAGCAAAAGCAGGGACAAGGAAAAAAGGACAGTATGTAAATTCTATACATTATGACCAAAGTAGGAACAGCTAAAATAATTTGAAAGAATAAGGTAGAATAAAAGAGAAAAGTAGGGGAAAAAATCTAATTTACTATTGCACTGAAGACCTGTGAAGTCAAAGTGTATCTTTTAAACAAGCAAACTAAATAGTGGAAACCTAAATGAAGAAACCTAAGTGCTAAGAACATTGTATAACATAATAGTAATTAGTAACCAATAGAATAAAAACAGAGAGTTTCCTAAATATAAAAAAAAAAAACCTATAAAAGGGAGCAAAGAAAACAGATCATGTAAAGAAGGAAAACAGTAAATACAACAAAATCTACACAATAAATAAAACATAAAATAATGCAGCATATGAGCAAAGTAAGTCAATCAGAGAAAGACAATTATCATATGATCTCTGATATGAGGAATTTGAGAGGCAGGGTCGGGGGTTGTGTGGTAGGGGGGTAGGGAAGGAAAAAATGAAACAAGATGGTTATCAGGAAGGAGACAAACCATAAGAGACACTTTATCTCGCAAAAAAACTGAGGGTTGCGGGGGGCTGGGAGGGTAGGGATAGGGTGTTATGGACATTGGGGAGGGTATGTGCTATGGTGAGTGCTGTGAAATGTGTAAACCTGGTGATTCATAGACCTGTACCCCTGGGGCAAATAATAGATTATATGCTAATAATAAAAAATATATAAAATAAAAGTAAAAATAAAAATAAAAAATAATAACAAAATAATTTAAAATAATGCAGCATAACTATTGTATCAATAAATAATTGATGAACATGAAACATTCATTGGATAAAGGACTTCCAGATTGGTCTAAAGGATCAATCTGGAACTGGAATTCTATAACAAAGAGATTCATAGGGTCTAAAAATTAAGGGGATGGACAAATATATAGCAGGCAAATGCAAATACTGGGAAATCAAGTAGAGAGAGCTTGATATTAGATAAGATTAAATATAGACCAAAAAGCATTAAACATGGTAAAGAAAAACATTTTATTATGCTAAAGGCAACAAATTCCAGTGAAAATAAACAGTTACAAATGTCTATGCAACAAATAACTTAAGATATCTTTGATAAAGCAAAGTATAGAGATGCAAGGAAAAAAATGGACAAAAATACATTAATAGTAAGAGATTTTGAAACAACATTCTCAGTCTAAGATAAACTAAGTGGGCCAAAAATAAGTTATACTATTAAAGTTATAAGCAATATAACCCATAAAGCAGAACCTTTAGGTATATATTGAAATTTTCCTAGTGTGGTTGACCTTAGCATAATTAAACCATTTACAAAGATTTACCATATGTAATTAGATCATGAAGAAAATCTCAAAAAATTCTATGCAAGTTTTAAGTTAAAATTAATAGCAAAACTTTAAATGCATTGGAATTTTTAAAAATCATATAAGAAGTAAAAAAATAAAAGACCAAAATTGTAGAATGTCTAACACAAACATTTGCACTACCTATTGAAATATATGAACTGAGATTAAGTAAATGATTAGAGAAAACCTAATAACCTTAAATAATAGCCTTATAGCCATCAAAACTGAAGAATAAAATTATAAGAATGAAATGAAAGCCTCTATAAAACTAGAAAAAAAGTATAAACTGAAAAAGGATAGAAAAAATAATAAAAGAATAAATGTAATAGAAAATAGAAAGATAACACAACTAGTGAACAAGCCAAACGCTTTTTCATTGAGGAAAAAATTACTAACATAGACAAACTACCAATTTCTATAATAGAAATGTATTTAAGAGAAAAAAGAAAAAAATATAAAGTAAGAAATACAAGGGAGTAATAAACATTAAAAGAGATGAAATTTTCAAAATAATAAGGCATTACTTTGCAAAATTATGTAATTTGAATATCAAGATCAGATGAAGTAAATAATTTCATAGGGAAATACAATTTGCAAAAATTTACCCCAGTAGAGACAGAAAGTCTAAACCAACCAATTTCCAAGGAAATTGAAAAATTGTTAAATAATTATCCCACAAAAATAAGTCCCAGTCCTGATAATTTCCTAGGAAATTCTACCAAATATCCAAAGACCAGTTAATCAAAATGCTACATGAATTGTTCCAGAAATAGGAGAGCAAAAGTGAAAAACCTCAAAACATTTTTATGAAGCTAGTATACAATGATACCCAAAACAAATAAAGCTAGCATAAACAAAAGAATCTAGAGATAAGTTATTAGAAATAATACTTGAAGTAAATATCTAAAATGTAATGGTATTACTGTGTATCAGCAATCAAATTTGCAGTAATATTGCTTGTATAAACATCAAAATTACCAAATACATATGAATAGATCTAATGAAGAACACACCAAATCCTATGCAAAAAGAAAAACTATAAAAAAATTGAGAGTTCAAGAGAATGAAAAATAAACCAGAGACTGGGGGAGGAAAAAACTGGTATGAAAAGGACATGTGTTTAAAACTATACAAAGAACTCTTAAACTCAATAAAAAACCGAACAACCCAATTAAACAGTTGGCAAAAGATCTAAATCAACAACTCACCAAAGAAGATACATAGCAAATAAACATATGAAAGGCTTACCAACAACATACATAATTACAGATTGCAAAATAAGACAATGATGTATCACTATACATCTATTAGAATGACAAGAAAAAAGAACAGAAACCATACCAAATACTGGTAAGGATGTGGAACAATAGGAACTCTCATTCATTGCTTGGGAAGACCACAGATTGGTACAACTATTTTGGAAAATTCTTTGACATTAACTGCTAAACAAAAATACATTACGACATGACCAAAACATTTCACTCTTGATTTTTTTATCCAATAAAAATATTACTCCAAGAGATATGTACAAGAATGATTATAGCAACTTTGTTTCCAAAGGCCCCAAAGTATAAACTTAATTATCCTATTACAGTAAATGTATAAACGACAGTGAGTTCATTCACAGGGTGGAATTCTGTGCAGCGATGAAAATGAACAAAATGAATAACTTACAGCTACGGAGCAACACTGGTGAGTTTCAGAAACACAGAACTGGCAATAGAAGCTACACACAGAGGAGTATATACTGTATTAATCTCTTGGTGTGAAGTTCAAAACATGCAAAACTAAGTTGCAATGCTTTGATGGGAAAGAAAAGCAGAAAAGTGATTATCCTGGGAGTCAAGATCCTGGCTGCCTCTGGGAGGAGGGAAGGGGGGTGCCTGGATGGGGACACAGAACAGCTTCCAGAATGTTAACAGGGTTCCATTTTTTCCTCTGAGTGGTGATTGCCTACGGGCTCACTAAGGGATACATCACCAAGCTGCACCTTTTCTGTTTTGTGCAAGTTCTGCTGAGCAAAGAAAACAGTTGGTAGAGAGTCGACAGCTTATTTCACAGTAAAAATATTCAAATGAAAAGTTATACATGCTTTTTTTAACCTTGTTTATCTCAAGTTTTTATTTAAATTAGTTAACCTATATGGTAAAGTTAGTTTCAGGAGTAGAATTTCGGGATTCATCACTGACATTTAATACCCAGTGCTCATGAAGACCAGCACCCTCCTTAATACCCATCACCCATGTAGCCATCCCTGCCCACCTCCCTAATATATACTTTTGATATGATACAATTTAGGGAGTATCAAAAGGTATAGGATGAAAATGAAATATCTCTCACCAGTAATGTGTCTTGTATATCTTTTTAAAGTTTTCCATATATAAGCCGAAGAAAGGAAGGGAGGCAAGGAGGAAGGCGAGGAGGGAGAGAGAGAGGGGAAAGGAGGAATGAAGGAAAGAAGGGAGGGACGGAAGGGAGAGGAGAGAAGCAGGGGTGGAGGAAGAGATCGATAATAGAGGGAGAGAGTATAAAAGAGAGATGAGAGATAAAATAATAGAAGGATAGAAAAATAGGTGTTCTAAAGGATAAACATGCCATGAAAAAGGGAACATAAACTGTATTCACACTCCTCTGCATTGTACCTTTTCCATTGAACGAAATGTCTTGGAGGTTATTCCATATAAGCATATAAAAATATAGCATGTTCTTTTTAATGACAATATTATACCTGCAAAAATGTACCAAAATTTCTCACCCAGTCATTACTGATGGAGACTTAGATTGCTTCTATTCATTTGTCAATACAAATAATTCTGCAATGGACCTGATATATGTGCTGCCTTGATACATGAAAATATATGTAGGCATGTTTCTAGAAGAGACACTGCTGTCACAGAGTGTGCTGATAGCTACCGATCTCCAGATTTGGATCCATTTACATCCCAACAACAGTGTATGAGAGGACTGATCCCAATCTCACCAACACTGTAATCCTCAATGTTTCGATCTTTGCCAACAAATTTGTAAAAATTGACCTCCAGTTTAAACTTGGGCTTCTGTCATTAAAAGTTATTTTGCACATCTTTTCATATCATTCATATATATATACTTCTTTTTCTGGAACCATCCATCTCTACCTTTTGTCCATGTATATTTGAAATAACACAGTTTTTTAGCTGGGAAGTCGAAGATTACAATACAAGACTTAGTAAAATTTCCCTCCCATCCTTTGACCTACATCACCCAGCATCCCTCTCCCATAAGCAACCAATTCTATTACTTCAGCATATATCCTTCTGAAAAAATCCTATGTATAAGTGTGTAAAAATATGCAGGTGTTTGTTTCCCAAATAGTAATTCACTCTACACCTTCTTCAGTACTTAAACCAAAGATTTCCAAAGACTTCTGAGGCCTTCCCCACTCCCAGCTAACGAAGCAGAAGCATGCCATAGCGAATAATTCCTACCATCCAGTGACAGCAAGGAATGCTTAAATATGGATGGCAGAAAGAAACCAGGAGAAAAAGAGATCTGTTTCTAAGACGTTTTTCATAAGGCTCTGCCCTGAAACCGCAGGGATAAACAGCCCCTCCCAAAGTGCTGAGGAAAGCAAACAACAGATGTACAACAGGGACCTGAGCACATCGGGAGGGGGGCGGCACAGACGTGGGTGTCCTAGCCAGCAACGGGGAGGAAGGATGGTCAGTGTGAGGCCAGACAGGTGGGAATGTAGCTCACACAGTAGGGTTGGCAGTGCCACGGAAGCAGAGCTCGGACCCGTGAAGGCAGCCATCGGTCCTTTGCCTGGGTGTAGGGTGACGCAGTGTCCAACGGCAGAGGCCCAGAGGAGCAAGGGCAACAACAGCAGCACAAGTCAGAGAAGCACGAGATGTCCTATAAGAGTGGGACAAGGACTTGGCACCGAGAATGTGCAGAGCAACACGAGATTCTAGAACAGACAACATGAGTCAGACAACATGAGCTCAGGGTGGGGCTTAGTCCCACACCAGGATCCCAGCAGAGACATGGCTGCTAGGCACTGTGATTACCAGAGCAGGGATGAGTGATTAAACAAGATCTTACCTGCACTCTGCATATTATAATTAGCTGTGTGCTGATCTAAATTAATTAGGAGGTAGAGTTTTATGTACCTCCTCCATAGGATTGTCTGGTTCTGCTCAACTTAATTCCCTTTCTTGTTTTTCAATATTCCTAATTGAAGAACTTTAGCCATTATTGGAGAACCGAAATACCCAGCCTAACTACCTGACCATCCAGTCGGGCTCTTGAATGCATCAGTGGGGCTACCTTTGCCTCAGTTCAATCATCCATTCTTTGTCCACTGATCACTATTAAGCACCTACTGTGTTCCAGGCCAAGCAACAGAAGCTGAAGGCAGGACAAGTGAAGCAGGGCGTCCCTACTCTCCAGGAATCTAACCTGCTGTGGGTAAGAGAGACAGATAATTAAAGCAAATCATTAAAATCCAGTACAAAAAGTTCTGCAATAAAAATATTAACTGAGTGCTTTACAAGTATAGAGGAAAGAGTCACACCAATTCTGCTTAACGTTGTCAGAAAAAGACTCCCAGAGGAAATGACATATGAGCTAGGTCTTAAAAGGGGATTTATAGGAGCTTTCTGGCTGAGGAAGGGAGGAAGACGTTCTGGGCTGGGAGAACAGTGGTTATAAATGTGGAGTCATATGTAGGCGTAGCATTTCCAGGGAAGACTTAGAAGTTCATTGCAGCTGAAGCAAAGATGTATGGCAAGAGAAGGCGCCAGAGAAGAGGGAAGTGAAATCCCACTTGCCAAAGCAATTGGGAAACCAGCAAGACACAGCCTGTATGGATTCGAACGAGAGAAACCAGTGGCCAAGAAGGTAGTGCAATCAACTTCAGAGAACAAGGAGGGCCACCAGCGACGCACGTACTTGGGATGGACCATCCAGCTAGGACCTGCCTCAAGTGGAATTTTGCAGGTCATCTGACTTTACACATCAATCCTGAGCAGGAATGACCCCTCCCATCCTTACACCCGTGCTTCTCAGCAGGAGTGGAATGGAGGCCAAGTGTCCCAGGTCAGGGTGGCTACGGGCATCTGGTAGGTAGAGGCCAGGGATGTGACTGAACATCTCACCATGCACAGGACAGCCCCCACAACTGGGATAAGCTGGTCCAAATGTCAATCATGCCAACACTGAGAAACCCGTCCCATACACATAATAGAAATATTTAACTCACATACGGATCTCTCCCACTACTGCACAGTGGTTACATCTCTTTTAAAATCCAAAAAATGAGGCCACATGGGTGGCTCAATCAGTTAAAGCATCGAACTCTTGATTTGGGCTCAGGTCATATCAGGGTCCCAGGATGGAGCCCCACTTTGGCTCTGCACTTAGCAGGAAATCCACTTGATTCTCTCTCCCTCTGCCTCTCCCCTCCCTCACTCACATTTTCTCTCTCTCTCAAATAAATAAATCTTTAAAAAATAAATAGATAAAATCTAAGAAATGCCATTTTATCATTTATGTTGACTTCGGTATCACTTTCTCAGTCTTTCTATCTCCTGCCCTTGCCTTCTACCTTTAACTTCCTGAACTTCATTTTACCTGTGAACAACCTACTTCCTCACTGCACTATTCTGAAGCTTTTGGCATCATATCTTTTCATGTCCATAATAATATCCTGCATTTATATTATCTTCACAGTGTTCAGCCTGTTCTCACCTCCATTTTGGAATTTGATCTGAATAGATAGTTCTCCATAGAAGATATACAGATAAAAAACAAGAACAGGAAAATATACTCAACACTAGTAGTCACTGAGGACCTAACAAAACCACAATAAGATACTACTTAAAACCCATCAGGAGGGATATATATATCCCCCCCAAAAAAAAAGCAAAAAATAATAAGCATTGGCTAGGATATGAAGAAATTGGAACTCTTCTACATTGCTGGTGAGAATGTAAAATGGTTCAGCCACTGTATTAGTTCAGACTGCTAAGACAGAATGCCATAAAGCAGGTAGCTTAAGCAGAAAATGTTCATTTCCCACAGTTCTGGGGGTTGCGAAGTCTAAGATCAAGGTGATGGCAAATTCAGTTCCTATGAGAACCCACTTCCCAGCTTCAGACAGATTCCTACTCCCTATATCCTAACATGGTGTGGAGCGAGGGAGCACTGCTCTCTTCGTCTTATGAAGACATTAATCCCATCCTTGCAGGGCTGCACTCACGATCTCATCTAGACTTTCTACAGTTCCCACCTCCAAATATGGTCATATTTGGGCTTAGAGCTCAACATATGAATTTGGGGGAGGAGAGTATAGAGATTCAGCCCACAGTGATTTGAGAAACAGTTTGACAATTCCTCAAAACGCTAAACATAGAGTCAGCATATGGTCCAGCAATTCTGCTCCTACTTATATGCCTGAGAGAAAAGAAACCATGTCAACATGGAAACTTGTGTACCAATACTCATAATAGCCAAAAGATGGAGACAGCAACAATATCCACCAACTGATGAGCTGATATAAAATGTGGCGTATCTATACAATGGAAGAGTTTTGGGCCGAAAAAAAAAAAGAAGAAGAAGAAGAAGAAGAAGAAAGTGCTGGTACACACTACAATATGGAATGAACCTTGGACACAAAGGAAATAAATAAGCCATGAAGCCACAAACCATATGATACGTTTCTGTGAAACGTCCAGAATGGGCAAACCTAAAAACAGAAAGCAGATCGGTGGTCGTCAGGAGCTAGTGAGGCTAATGAAGATGATGAAATATTGATTCTAAAAATCTAAATCTAAAATCAATTCTAAAATCGATTGTGGTGATTGGCTGCACAACTTTGTGAGTACACAAAATACCCCTGACTTGTAAACTTTAAATGGACGAATTGTATGACGTGTATTGTATCTCAATAAAGCTGTCACAAAATGAGAAGAAATGAAGAGAGCCTGGATGGCAGTCTCGGGTTTCAATCCACTCCTAGAGCTCAGCCCTTGGGATTTGGGAGACATTGCATGCTAATAATTATGTTGCTTTTCTTGAATGAGCTAGTTCAAATGGATCTACAATAGTTGTTTCCAAAACTATAGTTGAGGACTGCGTCACCTGCCAAAAATGGGTATTTTTCACATCAAGGGAACACAGTAAATATTATACTCTGGTCTCTACTTGAGCTGATCCCAACACAGCCTTTAGCTCCAGCCTTTGGGTTTCCCTGCTCACCCTAGAAAGATTTTATGAAGCTTTTATATACAAGATACAAAAGCTTTTTATAAACTTAAAAATTAGCAAATACATAATTAACATCTACTTCCTGGGCCTTTCCATTTTGATATTAGTTTTTCCATTGGTTTTTTATTTTAGTTGATAGCAGATGAAGAACATTTTAAAGGCCAGGCACACATTCCTTTATAAGTCAGCATGCCATTCATTAAAGCTCAATCTTAAAAATTGAGATACGAGATTAGGGCCTTACAGAACTGATAAAACTTCACACCCGAATGGACAAATGTAGACACCTTAGTGAAGAAGCACTTACACATTGGGTTACATTTGACCACACTGGTCCTCCAGAGATCCCACTCTGGTAAGGCCAGCAGAGAACAGGCAACTGATCTCAACAGCCCTTCCCAGTGAACTGATGGGACGATTACTCTTGCTTGAGGGTCAGTAGGCCTATTCTGTTCCTTTAGGGTAAGTGTAGCCACAGGTTTTACGGCATGGCTCAGACATGAGCCTTTACATCTGGCTCGGCCATCAACCCCTCAGCCCACAGAAAGCACTCACGTCCCTGCACTCTCTCGTGCTGACTTGCTGGTCACCTCCTGACTGTCTGAGTTCCTTCACACATGCTTCCGAGTCATGACCTCCACCTCAAGTCACACACAGAATGAACAAAGACCATTCCAGCATTATTTCTCATGTGAATCTGCTCTAGTTACCCCAGGGTCTTCAGTCATCCTGTCTTCTAAACTCTTGTCTCTCCCTGTGTAAGTCTCCCCTTAACGCTATATGATACTGGTTTCTCATTCTTTGCAGGAATACCAACTTTCTAGGTAGTGAGTTTCTTTGTCCAAGTCTCCCTGACCAGGGGCCCAGGAAGGGCTGGCAGGGATTCTAATAAAGGGGACAAATGACAGGGTGTTAGTGCAAGGCCAGGATGTGGCCAAAGGGGTAGTTCCCAGGCCAGCCGGCAACAGGTGACGAATCAGTGTCCATTGTCAATGATTGGTGCCCATAAAGTCTGGTTGTGAGGTATTTTGAAAATCAACCCTCATAAGAGTTACCCATATCAGCCTGGAGCAGGACAAGTTATGTACTTGGGCTTAGCACAGTGTCAAAAAGAAGTTAAAGCTTTAGACATAGAAAATAAGGTCAGGAGCTAAAGAGACACAAGAAAAGAAACAAAACCAAAGTGAAGGGAAGGACCCAAGTAACCAGATCTAAGTAGAGAGAAAGTGGTAGTGAAAGAATGGGAGCCTTGCATTCCCAGTTCCAACTCCCAAACATTCTCCTCACTTGCTTGGGTCAACCTCATTCAAATTCCCATTTTCCAAATTAGTAAAACAACAAACTGAGGTTGCTGGGGGGGTGGGGTGGGAGGGATGGGGTGGCTGGGTGATGGACTTTGGAAAGGGTATGAGCTATGTATGGTGAGTGCTGTGAAATGTGTAAGCCTGATGATTCACAGACCTGTTTCCCTGGGGCAAATAACACATTATATGTTAATAAAATAAAATAAAAAAGAAAAGAAAATTAAAAGAAAAAAAAGGAGCCTTTTTAAAGCCCGCTTTTCAGAATTACTGAAAGACCTGGAGGAATAAACATTTTCTCTTCTGTAATAAGATAATAAAGCCCTATGGGGCATGTTCACATGTGGTGGTAGAATATTTCAAAGAGTCCGGTAACTACCTATTAATCAGCAAAAACTCACTATTAATCATTATCTCATGGTATCTCTAGTTCTTGGGTATATTTCTATCGTTATGCTTCTCAGGGTGCATTATCGTTAATTTCCTCTCATTCTTTCTCTCACACTAGGCTGTGGGCTCTTTGTGGACAGGGACATTATCACAATTGCCTCGCACAATGCATGCCTGTCCCAAAGGAGGTGCTCCGTAAGGATATGGTGAATGATTTAAGCGAATGGACCTCGGCAAGATCAGGAAGAAACAGCAGAGGCAGGACAATTTAAGCAAATGCAAAAGCTCCTATGGAAGGAATAAGAAGAATGTGTCCTCTGCCTTTAGCTGAATCTTAAGGGATAAGTAGGAATTAGCCAGTCCAACAAGATGGGAAAAAGAATTTCAGGCAGAATTTCAGGCAGAGGGAACAGTATGGTGGCATGACAATGTGAACAGATGAAAGAAGATAGTTTGTGTGCATCTGGAGAAGTGAAGACAGCAGAGTGTAGGGTCAGGGGCAGGGCCATTGAGCCTTGCCATGGACTTCAAACTTCACCCAAGGGTAGAGGAAAGCTGATACTTGGGGCTCGGGCAGAAAGGGTGACAGTGTTGCCATGAAAGAAAGGCCAATATGGGGCATAGCAGATCTGATGGAAGGGAGTCCAGTTTGGAGGCTACTGCTATCCTCTTTTGGGGGAGCATGAGAGCCAGACCAACGCTGGGAGAGTGGGGATAGAGACGGAGCTGTTCAAGGATTCTCTGAGGTGATTCCCTAAAGCAGGGCTCTGTTTATAAGCACAGAACGTCACCAATGATGGGGAAGAAGAGTATTAAAAGGAGACATTTTCTTAATTAAAACGATCTCTTCTGAGTAATTTACATTAGAGCTGTCCTAATGGAGATATAATTTACATAAGGGAAAAAATACCACCTTTCCAGTGAACTGCTCTACTAAGTCCAACAGATGGATAGAACATACAGCCACCCCCACAACCCATACACAGCACAGTTCCATCACCTTTAAACACCCTCTTAAAGCCTTCTGGGGTCAACTCCTCTCCCCGTTCCCAGCCCCACCAATCTTGTCTCTGTCCCTATAGTTCTGCTTTTTTTGGACTGCCAGACAAATGGAATCGCGCAGTATATGTCTTCTGAATCGGATTTTTACCCATTTATTTTTGACTTGTCACAATGTATTTGACAGGCATCCATTCTGCTGTGTGTGTAAGTAGTGTAACCCTTTTCACTACTGAGTAGTACTGTATTGTGTGGATTCCGTTGTTGGCTTAGCCATATGCCTGTTTAAAGGCAGTTGGGGACTTCTGGTTTGTGGCTATTATGAATAAAGCTGTTATAAATACACTGGTGCAGGTTTTATGTGACCATAAGCTTTCACAGCTCTTGGGTAAGTAAATAGGAATGGGTCCCCTGGATGGTAACGGTAAGTATGTATTTAACTCTAGAAGAATCGGTCAACTTTTGTCCAAAGGGACCGCAGCATTTTGCATTCCTACTGGAAGCTTGATGAGAGTCCCAGTTGCTAGGGTCAGGTACTGCCAGTATGCTGGAGGGTTTCTTTTGGCTTTTGTTTTGTTTTGGGGTTTTGTTCTTGTTTTTAGCCATTCCTTTTTGTTTGTTTGTTTGTTTAATTAATTTTTTATTTTTTATAAACATATATTTTTATCCCCAGGGGTACAGGTCTGTGAATCACCAGGTTTATACACTTCACAGCACTCACCAAAGCACATACCCTCCCCAATGTCCATAATCCCACCCCCTTCTCCCAAACCCCCTCCCCCCAGCAACCCTCAGTTTGTTTTGTGAGATTAAGAGTCACTTATGGTTTGTCTCCCTCCCAATCCCATCTTGTTTTTGAGTGTGTGTGTTTTAGCCATTCTAATAGGTGTATGCCAGTAACTCATTGTACTTTTAATTTGCATTTCTCTAATACTAATGCTTTCAGCATCTTTTCATGTGCTAATTTGCCACTCATATATTATCTCTGGTGAATTGTCTAATTAAACCTCTGCTCATTTTTTTAAATTAGATTGTTTGTTTTCTCATTATTGAGTTTTGAGAGTTTTTTATATATTCTGGATGTAATGTCTGTGTCAGATAGGTGCTTCATAAATATTTTCTCCCCGTTGATGGTTTGTTTTTCATTCTCTTCATAGTGGCTTTCAGGGAGCAGAAGTGTTTAATCTTGATGGAGCCAATTTATCTTTTTTTTTAATCTTTTATAGATTGTGCTCTAGGTACCACATCTGAAATATCTTTGCCCCACCCAAGATTACAAAGTTTTGTCCTTTGCTTTATTCTAGATGTTTTGTAGCTTTAGATTCTATATTTAGATTTATAATCACATCCTGAGTTATTTTTTATATATGGTGCCTGATAGTAGGTTTTTAACTACAGTCTGGAAAATGGTAGTTTATAGTCCTAGTCCTAATAATTTTACCTAAATACTAAGGAAGGAAGTCCCTTCTCTCCAAACTTAACTGCAAACAGATCCAAAGTGGAAGAAAGAACATTTGGTTAGATTCCTTCTAAAACAGTAGACAGTTGGGTTTCCTAAACATTTCTTATTTATCTAGAATAAATAATCATTAGTGAGCCTTGCTTTATCATTATATTTATTTTTTATGATTTCTCTTCTAGTATAATACTGACCTCAAGATAACTCTTTCATTTGTTTATTTCTTTTTTTTTTTTCATCTCTAATTCAAGAGTTGTATTCTAGTAGCAAGTTTATCTTTTGTATGTCCCCCATACTATTCTGTGATAAATTACTGGGAATTAAATTAAAAGCCTTAAATTCCCCACCAAAAAAAAAAAAAAAATCTAATGTGGTTTGCTCTTCTGACCACAAGTTCTTAGCCCTGGTGATACATTCATTAAGAGGACTGCTGGTTGGTTTTATAGCCAAATGGTTTATATTTGGAGAAATAAAGCACACTACTTAAACTAGGACAGCAAAACAGAGAGTCACAGGCTTGTTTGCCTAGGTCAACAATAACAGTTTGAGGTGGTTTGGGTTTTTTTTGTCGTTGTTGTTGTTGTTGTTGTTGTTGTTTAACAAGATAGAACTAAATGCTTTCAGCTAGATGAGGTGACATTGGAATCTCAAGCTAAAGTGGTGTGCTTTGTATTTGGGCCAATATTTTTAGAGTTGAAACTGAAATTATTAAGCTTGTCATTGAAGGCTTTTAATTAGCATTACCATTAACAGAGCTGGGCTAAAAAGCAGGCCAAAAAGAACTAGGCTTCCGATCTAAAAGCATTACTATGACCTTGAATTATGCTAAAAATCTAAAGAAATGGAGCAGGGGGACATTATTTTGTAGCATTTTCAATGAGAAAACTGTGATTAGAGGAATTGTGATGGGTCACGTAGGGGTGTGCTGGAGGCGGGGATGGAGGCCTCCACTGAAGCTATTTCAGCATGTGAACTGCCCGCTAAGGCTGGGGGGTGTTTTTGGGAGAAGTGGACATGTGAGACCCTGGGTCCTCCTTTCCAGCCATTTGGCCTCTGCCCATAAATGGAGGCCAAACACCCAGTTTATAAATATTATGTTATGGTCCCCCAAATTATTGGCCTGTGTGGAGGTTCACATACTGCCAGCTTTGCCTAAATCTTGAAGGAGCAGATGACATTGCTGATGCATTAACCCATATAGCAAAGGATTTCAAGAGAGGTTTAGTAAAGACAGATATATGCCACCTAAATTTGATATCCAAATTAAGCTTACACGCTGAGCTTCCCCCGTTTAGGCATCAGTTAGGAGAGACATTACACCTGGGATCAGAAGATGAGCTCATTTGGTTGTTTGGTTGGTTGGTCGATTTGGGAGTTTGTTTCAGCTGGGGGAGGGGACCGGGGGTCTATTTCCAGCCACCTTAAAGTCTGATTATCTTAAAAGGTAGATGTGGATATTACTGTGAGAGCTGTCGTTGTCTGTACCCATGATCGCAGAGATCTGTAGAAACGAAGGAGGAAACCCTCACACTTTCTTATAATTTGTCACTGAGAAGCTGCTCATGTCCCCAAGTTCTGGGATGTAGTAGACGTTGGTATTACCCCCTTTCAGGGAGTGGGTAATGCTGCAAGGCTATGTGGAGCACAGCCGGGCTCTGGATGGCATCTGCTGAGCGTCCCTGCCCGTCCCAGAGCTCCCCACGGCAGGCCCCTGCGGGAGGGAAGAGCTCCTTTTTGCCTCCCTATCCCGGAAGTACCAAAAATAAATAAACACACACACAAACAAACAAACCAAGAGTCCATTGGGGCAGTACATGTCCAGAGAGGGCTGGGACGTGGGCCCTGCATTGATCTACCCGAGGCAGACACTTAGCTGGTGAAACAATTCAGTATTGCTGTTAGGACTTGGAGTTCCTGTTAGTCTCAAATCTCCATTCTGCAGGATCTCCTCATCATTGTGGCAGGAAATAGAAAATGTTTCCCTTTATTTTAGGTTGGCTGAATTCCCCACGAAGAACTTCTAGAAATATACACGACAACGTAAGAATGACTATGAACCCCGCCATTTGGTTAAGAGTATAATCATTCCTAGAAGTGGGAGCCAGCTTGCATTTGTTGTCTGTATTTCTTTTAATTCCAGGAGGAAATGTAAACCATGTACTCATATTGTATTTAAATGAATCATTCCCATGACAAGAATCTGAAAGTGTTGCCAACCACCGGGCATCCGAACCTCCGAGGGCTGCCAATAACAGCTACTGACAGCTATTAGGTCTGGACTTCAGCGAATCACACGCCCTCTGACGCTTTCTTTGCTCTGGTCGTAAAGGAGTGCGTTAAGGTTTGCGGCTGCTACCCCCTCTCTCCTCCCCCCAAAGCACTCGAAGCCGACTCTGAAGATAAATAACATGTTGTGAAGTGACTGGGGATGAAAGGTACTAAAAGAACAGACAGGGGCATTAGTAAACCAAACTCCCACCCTGCAAACTCAAGCAGGTGAGAGCTGAGCACCCATTATTATTAAATAATATTGTCCTGGATAAGAGCCAGGGCGTCCAAGACTCATTCTCTATAGCACCATTAAGTGCATGAGAATCAAAAGGAGGCAATTTCCCACCTATAATCAGCCTTTCATTACAAGCCGGTTCTGGGGGCGATTAGTCTCTTCCTCGGGATTATTTCCACCACCCCTTACAACACCCCTACTGTACATCTTGGCTGTGTGACTTACCCTCCAGGAAAGACAGCGCTCCTACCAGTCACTTCCCTCCACCCCTGAGACATCTCTGCATTTCTGAGTTTCTCGGCTGCTCTAGAACGGCCAGGATCTACTTCCATCTTTTTCAATTACAGGCATGCCTCGGAGATGCTGTGGGTTTGGTTCCAGACCACTGTAATAAAGCAAATATCGCAATAAAGCTAACATTGCAATAAAGCAAGTCAAATGAATTTTTTGGTTTCCCAGTGCATGTAAAAGTGACGTTTACATTAGACTGCAGTCTATAAAGTGTGTAATAGCATTATATGTAAAAACAACGCATGGACCTTTGGTTAAAAATACTCTGTTGACAGAGACACAGAACATGAGTAAACGCTGTTGGATAAATGACACCGATTGACTTGTTCAACGTCAGACCCCATAAACCTTCAAGCTGCAAGAAACGCAGGATCTGCGAAGGGCAATAAAGTGAAGCATAATAAAATGAGGGGTGCCCGTGGTTCCTCCCAGTGCCGGTTACTGAAGGACAGCCTTCTGCTTCTAAACACGCATGTGAACAGGGATAAATCTATAGTCAGTTTTTGGAAGTGATTAGAAAGAAAAAGATATTTAATTTGTTGCGGTAGTGAGGAGGCAGAAGATAGAGGGGCCTGGGAGGAAGGCATCCGGCCAGCTGCTCAGAGCTGCCACCACCAGAATGGGGTCCACATGTTCCGGGAGCTGGACCCCGGAAGATGGAGAGCGGACTTGGTCAGTTACGCACAGGGCACCGAATTTAGGGACATTGACCCGGATGTTAATATTAACTGACCAGACGAAAATGGGCTACAAGACACAGAACTTCTGCTCATTAATTTTACAGGGTAAAAAGGAACATCCAGGCAGACCCTCCTGTTTCTGTCAACTGTTAGAACAACAGAGAGAAAGTTGTCTATTGCAGGCCCTCTGGGATGGCAGGTGTCACCAGCTTGGGGAAGGCGCCTCGGCTTAAGGAACTCTCCCAGGCATCTTTATGCCTGCTGCTTTAGCCGGCACGGAACCCTAGCAAAAACCTCCACAAACATTAGCAACCCGTCCTCTGTGGGAATGCAGTGGTTAAAAGGGACTCCCTGTCTTATCTGGGGACAGATTGTGTAGAGCAAAGCAATGCCCCGCAGGACAGTGTGCTAGAACGTGCACACCTGCCTGGAAAATCTGACTGGGTTGAGTTTAAAAAAATAAATAAATAAATTTCCCATGAGAGTGGGAGATAACATCTAAAAGGCTTTTAGTGAAAGAATATGAATTAGCTAGATAAAGAAGATGGAGACTGCCTTGGGTTCAGGTCATGATTCTGGGGCCCTGGGGTCAAGTCCGGTTTGGGACTCACGTGGGATCCATGTGGGATGAATCCCTGCTCAGCAGGGAGCCTGCTTCTCCCTCTCCTTCTGCCACTCCCCCTGCTTATGCTCGCTCTCTCTCAAATAAATAAAACCTTAAAGAAAAATACCCAACAGTAGAAAACTACTGAAGTCATTCAAATTGAAATTTGAAAACATTTCTTTAAATTATGTTATTCCCAACATAAAGTTGGGAATAATAATAATAAAGTTATTTATAAATATATAAAGTTATTCCCAACTTTATAAAGTTGGGAAAATAAATTAAGTTATTCCTAACTCTAAACAAAATATGAAGCAGAAGCCCAATATGTAAACCAGCTGAAAACCAAGTTGTGCTGTCTGAATTCCAGGTGAGGGGATCCTAAGACCCTTCCGCATTTCTCATGCCACCCCCACCCCCACAGGAGCTCTGGGGAATCCGAAATGTGAGAACACTTGTGAAAGAGCATGGAGCCGGAGGGAGACCTCATCCTGCATCGTGTACAGCTAAGTGCAAGCAGCAGATTACAGCCCCAGGCAGCCTCTGGCTAAGGTCATGTTCCCAGACAAGTATACATCCTTAGGTCTGAAGGGTGGACCCAGGGCAGGTTTTGGGATTTGGTAGGGAGACAAACAGGCTGGGGGCCTCACACAGTGCCAGGCCCTCATGGGAAGAGAAGGGGGCAGGACTGGCATAGAGTCTCAGCTCAGCAGGCTCTCACTTTGTTGTCATAATCCGTCGTGGATCTCAGAGTTGTCCAAGAATTCTGGTTTGGGCTCTGGAATTCCAGATTGTTCTGAAAGTTGAGGTGTCAAGGGAAGAAAAGAAAATGCGTTTTAGGGGCACCTGGGTGGCTCAGTCAGTTAACTGTCTGCCTCTGGCTGAGGTCATGATCCTAAGGTTCTGGGATTGAGCTCCACATCAGGCTCCCTGCTCAGCGAGGAGCTTGCTTTTCCCTCCCTCTCTCCCCCTGCTTGTGCTCCCTCTCTGGCCGTGTCTCTGTCAAATAAATAAGTAAACTCTTTTTTTTAAAAATGTGTTTCATTTAAGGTTGTTGACTTGACTTTTAACCTTTGAAAACTGAGACACTTGGTACATGGACTTCCATTTCTGCTTTTATCCAAGGTCCTTCAATATCACAGGTGCCTTGTTTTTCTTTGATGGGTGATGCCATCTCTTGTTTTCTTTTGGGTTGTATTTGCTGAATAACTATTCATTTAAACTTTTATTATAAACTTTCTGTGTCATTACAGTTTAGTTGTGACTTTCAAAAACAATGTATAGGGGCACCTTGGTGGCTCAGACGGTTAAACATCTGACTTTTTTTTTTTTTAAGATTTTATTTATTTATTTGACAGAGAGATCACAGGTAGGCAGAGAGGCAAGCAGAAAGAGAGGGGGAAGCAGGCTCCCCGCCGAGCAGAGAGCCCGATGCAGGGCTCGATCCCAGGACCCTGAGATCATGACCTGAGCTGAAAACAGAGGCTTAACCCACTGAGCCACTCAGGCGCCCCAAGCATCTGACTCTTGATCAGGTCATTGATCTCAGAGTCATGAGATAGAGCCCCATTGGACCCCGCACTGGGTGTGGAGTCTGCTTGAGATTCTCTCTCTATCTCTCTCTTCCACTGCCTCTGCCTCCATTGTGCATACTCTCTCTCTCTCTTAAATAAATAATTAAATCTTAAAATAAATACATAAAAATTATAAATCCCCAAAATAATGTAATACTGTATGTCGATTAAAACTTTATAATTTAAAAAATATTAGAAATGTGATGTTCTTTTTGACTCCTCACAGGTAGAAAAATAAACCATTCCTGTTTTATTTCTTTCCCTTCCCATTCTTTGCTTACATAAAATGAGGTTTTTAAACCAGATTGCTGCTGTTCATTTTTTTTCAAAAAGTATTGACATTCAGATTTTATTCTATAATGATATTTATGCATTCTTCCAAATTTCCATCCTTCAGATCTTAACTTGATTAAACTACCAGTAAGGAGAATACACTGCAAGGAATTTTTTACCGGAAATTGAGTTGAGGTAACTAGGACTGCGTGCCATTGTGAGGAAACCTACATGAAATCCCCACACACACTTACTTGGTTTCCCCCAGTGTCCTGCAAAACTCTAGGACAGGCACACTTCATTTTATTGATTTTTCTAAATACTGTGTTTCTTAACAAATAGCAGGTTTGTGGCAACCTGGCCTCCCCCAAGTCTACGGGGCCCGTTTTTCCAACAACATTTTCTCACTTTTTGTCTCTGTGTTATGTTTTGGCACCTTTCACAATATTTCAAACATTTAATTACTTTTATATGTGTGACTGTGATCTGTGTCCAGTGATTTTCAATGTTCCTTGTTTTTAATGTTGCTTGTTATTTGGTGTACTTGTTTTGGGGTGTCACATACCACAAATAAGCGACAGTGAATTTCATAAATATGTGTTTTCCAACTGTTCCACTGGCTGACCATTCCCTCATCTCTCTCCCTTCCTAGACTCAGGCCTTCCCATTTCCTGATACACAACAATATGGGACTTAGGCCAAGGAATAACACTACGATGGCCTCTAAGTGTCTGAGTGGATGGAAGAGTCCTGAGTCTCTCATTTAAAGTCAAAGGCTAGAAATGATTAAGTGAGGAAGGCATGGTGAAAGCCAAGATAGGCCAAAATCTACGTCTCTTGTACCAAACAGTTTGCTAAGTTATGAATGCAGAGCACAAGTTCTTGAAGGAAATTACTAGTGCTACTCCAGTGAAAAACAGCCTTATTACTGACATACAGCAGGGTTTAGTGGTCTAGATAGAAGATCAAACCAACCACAACATTCCCTTAAGCCAAAGCCTGATCCAGAGCAACTCTCTTCAGTTGTAGGAAGGCTGAGAGGTTGAGGAAGCTGCAGAAGAAAAGTCTAAAGCCAGCCGAGGTTGGTTTATGAGACTTGAGAGAAGCCATCTCCATAACATAAAAGTGCAAGGGAAAGCAGCAAGCACTGACAGAGAAGCAAGTTCTCCAGAAGATCTAGCTAAGACAATGACTGAAGGTAGCGCCACCAAACAAGATTTTCAGTGGAGACAAAACACCCTTCTACTAGAAGAAGATATCATGTAAGACTTTCATAGCTAGAGAGAAGACAATGCCTGGCTTCAAAGCTTCAAACCTCAAAGGACAGGCTGACTCTTGTTAGGGGCTAATACAGCTGCTGACTTAAAGTCAAAGCCAATGTTTATTTACCATGACCCAGATTGTAGGACCCTTAAGAATATGCTAGAGAACAGTAGGGGGACCCTGAGCTTGCCTAGTCCCCCCAACACGGCTAGATCAATATCAAATCATTTTGAACAACTAGGAAATTGATCTGAGGATTAAGAGAACAATCCACACAGGTAGAGGGAGAGAACATGACAGAAACAAGGTTTGGAGTCGTGAACCGGGGGCAGGGGAGAAAAGCCAAGGTGCTTCTAAGGGAAGGCAACATTTTAACAGATGAAGTCAAGGAGAGAGAGAAAACAGCATGTAGAGTCCACACAACATCTGTGGTGAGGGGATCCCCTAGGATGCACGTGGAGAGATCACTCCCCTTCCTGGACTACATTTGAAAGAGGGTAATTTGCCTCTCCAAGGACAAAAGGCCTACCAGGAAGCACTGGGTGGTTGTTGAGCAGCAAGTGTCAGAAGCACTTGCAGAGGGCAGATACCCTGACTGCAGCTTTCCACCATGCATCACAACTGATTCCAGCCACAATGCACACACTGTGCAACTACTTTTCTGGAGCAGAATGGGACTAAGCCTGCCAGGAGGCTCCTTTCTAGAGGAGGGAAGGAGGTTTGCACCTTGCCAGGCCCCTTAAGACTTGGAGTCTTGAATTCCAGCTGTCAGACAGAGATAAAACACAAGAGAACTATGGTGCCAGGCAAGTCAATGGCTAGCCACAAACAGGTACAGGGCAGGGGTCTGACAAAAGTCTGGAACACAGGAGAGGAGATTCTTCACTTTTCTGTGAGGACCTCCTGAACAGTGGCAGCCACCATCTCCTGCCCTCTTCAGGGAGAAACACAGCACTTCTCGTGGAGGCTGGAGTCACTGACACCAAAACTTGCCCTACTGTGCTGGGCAGGGGCATCTTTACAAAGGCAGGTCTGACTGTGAGCCAGCACAGTGGGCCTCCCCCTCAGAACACCAACATAGGCCTCCCCATGTATACCAAGTCTACTGATCATAGAGTGTGCCAAAGCGTCAGCTTCAGTTCTGGTGCAAATAGGACCAGGTTTTTGTTTTTTTTTTTGTTTTTTTGTTTTTTTTTCCTTTCTTTCTTTCTTTTTAATTTTTAAAAATTTTTATTTTATTATTTTTTTATTTGTGATTTTATACTTTTTAAATTTAATTTTCCTTTTTTTGGCCTTTCTTCATTAGTATCAGTCTAATGAGTATTTTACTCATTTGTTGATTTCTTTGTTTCCTTTTCTTGTTTTTTGGCTCACAGGCTCTTTTTTCTTTTCTTTTTGCCTTCTTTCCTTCTTATTCTTTGGAATCAGACTTAAGGTTTTTGTCTGTTTGTTTTTATGTTCCTTCTCTTTTTCTCTTTTCTTGGGTCAGACCTTTTTATTTATTTATTTTTTTAAATCAAACTTCTTTTAACAAACAAATCAAAGCAGACCTAGTTAAGAGTCCAGACACTCTCTCTCCCCAACAGCAAACATGGAGGAACTCTGTAAAGGACTAGCTTGTGGGAAAGAGCAGCAGAGTATAACAGCAGAGTGCAAACACCAGAAACACCAGATACCAGAAACACCTCCTGAAGAGCTGGGCCCTGTACAGTGCATGACTCCTTCATAATATACTATTACTCTCAGGAGCACAAAACATAACAAGCTTTTATAATACACAAAAGACAGAAACCTAGACATAATGACAATACAGAGGAAATCTCCTCAAAAGAAAGAACAAGAAGAAATCACAGCCAGGGAATTGCTCAAAACAGATATAAGAAATATATTTGAACAAGAATTTAGAACAACCATCATAAAACTACTAGCTGGGCTTGAAAGAAGCATAGAAGACACCAAAGAAACACTTGTTTCAGAGATAAAAGAACTAAAAATTAGTCAGGCCAAAATTAAAAAATACTATAAATGAGATGCAAAACTGACTGGATATAATAAAAATGAGGATAGAAAAAGCAGAGTATCAAATAAGTGAGAGAAGATAAAATTGTGAAAAGTAATGAAACTGAAAAGAAGAGGGGAAAAAATCTATTAAATTATGAATATAGACTTAGGGACCTAGGCAATTCCACAAAGTGCAGTAATATCTGTACCATAGTAGTCCCAGATGAAGAAGAGTGAGAAAGAGGGGCAGAATGGTTACTTGAACAAATTATAGCTGAGAACATCCCTAATCTGAGGAAGGAGATGGCATTTAAGTCCAACAGGCACAGAGAACGTCTCCCAAAAATCAACAAAAACAGGAAAACCTGTTTGACATGCCATAGTGAAACTTACAAAATACAAAGAGTGAATTCTGAAAGGAACTAGGGACAAAAGGACCTTAATCTGTAAAGGTAGACACGTAAGGTTAGCAGCAGACCTCTCCACAGAAACTTGGCAGGCCAGGAAGAAGTGGTGTGATATATTAAATGTGCTAAATGGGAAAAATACGCAGCCAAGAATATTTTATCCTACAAGGCTGTCAATCAGAATAGAAGGAGAGATAAAGAGTTTCTAAAATAAAAACTAAAGGAGGTCATGACCACTAAACCAGCTCTGAAGAAATATTAAAGGAGACACTTTGAGTGGAAAAGAGAGACCAAAAACAACAAAGACTAGAAAGGGAAAGAGACAATCTGTAACAACTTTACAGTAAACACAATGACACTAAATTCATATCCTTCAATAATTACTCTGAATGTAAATGCATACAATGCTCCAATCAAAAAACATAGGGTATCAGAATGGATTTAAAAAAACAGTACCCATTGATATGCTATTTACAAGAGACTCATTTTAGACCCGAAGACACCTCCACATTGAAATTGAGGGGGTGGATAAAATATAATAATAGCAGGGTACCTTAACACCCCCCACACAGCAATGGACAGATCATCTAAGCAGAAGATCAACAAAGAAACAATGGCTTTAAATGATACACTATAAAGGATGGACTTAACAGACATATCCAGAACAATTTATCCTAAAGCAGCAGAATACACATTCCTTCCAAGTGCACATGAAACATTCTCCAGAAGAGATCACATACTAGGTCACAAACCAGACATCAACCAACACAAAAAGACTGAGATCATACCACACATATTTTCAGACCACAATGCTATGAAATTTGAAGCCAACCACAAGAAAAAATTTGGAAAGACCAAAAATACATGGAGGTTAAAGAACACCCTACTAAAGAATGAATAGGTTTACCAGGAAATTAAAGAGAAAGTTAAAAAATGCAGAGAAGCAAACAAAAATGAAAACACAACTGTTCAAAACCTTTGGGATGCAGCAAAAGTGGTCTTAAGAGGTATATAACAATACCGGCCTACCTCAAGAAGCAGAAAAATCTCAAATACACAGCCTAACCCAACATCTAAAGGTGCTGGGAAAAGAATAGGAAATAAAGCCTAAAATCAGCAGAAGAAGGGAAATAATAAAAATTAGAGCAGAAATAAATGATGTAGAAATTAAAAATAAAAAACAGTAGGACAGATCAATGGAACTAGGAGATGCTTCTTTGAAAAACTAAACAAAATTGACAAATCTCTAGCCAGACTTATCAAAAAGAAAAGAGAAAGGACCCAAATAAATAAAGTCACAAATGAAAGAGGAGCAATCACAACCAACATCAACAACGCAGGAATATAAACACTTATAAGAGAATATTATGAGCAATGATATGCCAACAAATTGGGGAATCTGGAAGACATGGACAAATTCCTAGAAACATATAAGCTACCAAAACTAAAACAGGAAGAAACAGAAAATCTGAAGAGACTGATAACCAGCGAAGAAATTGAATCAGTCATCAAAAATCTCCCAAGAAATAAGAGTCCAGGGCCAGATGGCTTCCCAGGGGGGGATTCTACCAAACATTTAAAGAAGTAATACCTGTTCTTCTCAAACTGTTCCAAAAAAATAGAAATAGAAAGACAACTTCTAAACTCATTCTATGAGGCCACATTACCTTGATTCCAAAACCAGACAAAGACCTCACTAAAAAGAATTACAGACCAATATCTCTGATGAACATGGATGCATAAATTCTCAACAAGATACTAGTTAATCAAATCCAACAATACATTAAAAGGATTATTCACCATGATCAAGTGGGATTGATTCCTGGGCTGCAGGGGTGATTCAATATCTGCAACTCAATCAATGTGATACATCACATTAATAAAAGAAAGGATAAGAACCATCAGATCTTCTCGAGAGATTCAGAAAAAGCATTTGACAAACTGCAGCATCCATTCTTGATAACAACCCTCAACAAAGTAGGGAGAGAGGGAACATATCTTAACATCATAAAGGCCATATACAAAAGACACACAGCTAATATCATCCTCAATGGGGAAAAACTGAGAGCTTTTCTTCTATGGCCAGGGACAAGACAGGGATGTCCAGTCTCGCCCTTATTATTGAACACAGTACCAGAACTTCTAGCTTCAGCAAAAAAAAACCAAAAAGTGCAAGGAAAAAGTCAAAATTTCACTCTTGACAGATAACATGATATTCTATGTAGAAAACCCCAAAAACTCCACCAAAAAATTACTAGAACATCAGATACATGAATTCAGTAAAGTCACAGGATATAAAATCAACATACAGTAATATGTTGCATTCTATACACCAACAATGAAACAGCAGAAAGAGAAATCAAGGAATCAATCACATTCACAATTGTACCAAAATCCATAAGATGTCTAGGAATAAATCTAACCAAAGAAGTAAAAAATATCTGTACTCAAAACTACAGAATACTTATGAAAGAAATTGAAGAGGACACAAAGAAATGGAAAAACATTCCATTCTCATGGATTGGAAGAACAAATGCTGTGCAAATGTTTATACAACCCAAAGCAATCTACAAATTCAATGCAATCCCTATCAAAATAGCACCAGGATTTTTCATAGAGCTAGAACAATTCTAAAATGTGCATGAAACCAGAAAATACCTTGATTAGCCAAAGTAATGTTGAAAAAGAAAAGCAAAGTGAGAGGCATCACTATTCTGGACTTCAAGCTGTGTTACAAAGCTGTAGTCATCAAGACAGTATGGTACTGGCACAAAATCAGACACATAGATCAATGGAACAGAAAAGAGAACCCTGAAATAGACCCTCAAATCGATGGTCAACTAACCTGTAACAAAGCATGAAAGAATCTCCAAAGGAAAAAAGGCAGCCTTTTCAAAAATGGTGTTGAGAAAACTGGACAACCACATGCAGAAGAATGAGACTGGACCATATTCTTACACAGTACACAAAAATAAACTCAAAGTGGATGAAAGACCTCAATGTAAGACAGAAAACTGTCAAAATCCCACAGGAGAAAACAGGCAGCAACCTCTTTGACCCCCGGCCACAGTAAAGTCTTACTCAACATGTCTCCAGAGGCAAGGGAAACAAAAGCAAAAATAAACTACTGGGATATCATCAAGGTAAAAAGCTTCTGCAGGGCAAAGGAAACAATCAACAAAACTAAAAGGCAGCCCACAGAATGTGAGAAGATATTTGCAAATGACATCAGAAAAAGGGTTATTACCCAAAATCTATAAAGAACTTAGCAAACTCAACACCCCAAAAGCAAATAACCCATTAAGAAATGGCAGAAGGCATGAATAAACTTTTCCAAAGAAGACATCCAGATGGCTAACAGAAACATGAAAAATTACTCAACATCACTCACCATCAGGGAAGTATAAATCAAAACTACAATGAGATATCACCTCACACCTGTCAGAATCACTAAAATTAACAGGTCAGGAGACAAGAGATGTTGGCAAGGATGTGGAGAAAGGGGAACCCTCTTGCATTGTTGGTGGGAATCAAAAGTGGGGCAGCCACCCTGGAAAACTGTATGGAGGTTCTTCAAAAAATTAAAAATAGGGCTACCCTATGACCCAACAATTGCACTAGTAGGTATTTATCCAAAGGATACAAATATGCTGATTCAAAGGAGCCCATGAACGCTGACATTTATAGCAACATCATCAATAGTAGCCAAACTATGGAAAGAACACAAATGTCCCTCAACTGATGAATAAATAAAGTTGTGGTATGTATATACAATGGAATATTACTTGGCGATCAGAAAGAATGAAATCTTCCCATTTGCAACACCATGGACAGAACTAGAGGGTATTACGCCAAGCAAAATAGTCAGTCAGAGAAAGACAATTATCATATGATTTCCCTCATATCTGGAATTTAAGAAACAAAACAGATGAACAAAGGGGAAGGGAGAGAAAAATAAAACAAGATAAAAACAGAGAGGGAGATAATCCCTAAGAGACTTTTAAATTTAGAGAACAAACTGAGGGTTGCTGGAGGGAAAGTAGGTGGGGGGGATGGGCTAAACAGGTGATGGACATTAAGGAGGATACCTGTTGTGATGAGCACTAGGTGTTTCTGTTAGTGATGAATCATTAAATTCTACTCCTGACACCAACACTACACTGTATGTTAACTACCTTGAATTTAAAATAACTAATTAATTACCATGGGTATATAATAAAGGAGGACTCTGTCCTACAGATAAAGATTGAATAATTCTGAAATTTTGTGATTTACATATAGAACAAATGAATGTATTATTATTATTATTATTATTATTACTGTTATAGAACAAACGAATTTTTTAAAAAAAAGAATTCTGCTAAATCTACTCAGCATGTGCTCTACCAGTGAAACAAAGCCTTGATCTGCACATCTGCTTATTACATAGTTTACTAAATGTTTTAAGTCCACTCTTGAGACCTACCATTCAGAAAAAAAGACTCCTTTCAAAATACTACTGCTTATCGACAATGTAGATTGGTCACCCAAGAATTCTCCTGGAGATATACAATGAGATTAATATTGTTTTCAGGTCTTCTGAACACAACATCCACTTAAATGCACCAGAAAACCAAAACCATGGCATTTGACTCGCTTTACTGAGGAGTTTGATTTCTGACAGTGGTCTGGTACTGAACTTGAAATATCTCTGAGGTAGGCTTGTACATATCACAACCAGGATATTGACATTGATACAACCCACAGATCTTCCTCAGATTTTCCCAGTTTTACTTGTACTCACTCATTTGCATCTGTATGTGTGTGAAGCCTTTTACAATTTTATCATTTGTGCAAGTTGGAGTATCCACCATCACGGCCAAGACAGAGAATAGCTCTCTCACCACAAGAATCCCTCAAACCGCCCTTTATAAACATACCCTTTATAAACTCATTCCCTTACCCCTCCAGCCCTATCCTGTTCCTGGCCTTTGGCAACGACTAATCTGTTTTGGTTTGGGGGGTTTTTTTCCACTTCAATAATGTTATATAAATGGAATCATCTGGTAAATTACCTTGGGGGACTGCTTTTTTCATTACTCATAATTCTCTAGAGTTGCCGTTGACATCAATAGTTCGTTCCTTTTTATTGTTGACTAGTATTCCATGGGTAGATGTACCACAGTGAAACCATTCATCTTTTGAAGGACATCTGGCTGTTCTAGTTTCGGGCTATTACAAATCAAAATTCTACTAACATTCATGTTTTGTGTGAATGTAACTTTTCATTCCTCTGGGACAAATCCCAGGAATGCAATTGCTAAGTCATAAATAATTGCATGTTTAGTTTTATAAGAAACTGCCAAGTTGTGTTCCAGAGTGGCTACACTATTTTACTCAAGCAATTAAAAAAAAAAAGAAAGAAAGAAAGATATGAATTTATATTTTCTGGGCTCTTCCTTATCTCAGAAGATCTCTCTGTTGCCTTCACACATATGATAAATCGGCTGGGAAAATATACTTGTTTCACAATAACTTTTCCTTAAAGTTCTGTAGACTCCGCTCCAATGTCTTCTAATAATCTGTTTCAGAGACATTTGTGTCTAGCTCAATTTTTGTTTCTTTGCAAGCAACCATTTTGTTCTGTTTATTTACTTTATAGGATGCTTTCTTTTTCTTTGCTTTAAAAAAACCCCATAAGGTATATCAAAATGGTCTTTGTTCAATGATATTACCTGTCATGTTGTGTTTTCTAGATCTATTTTTAGACTTTTGGTTTAGCAGAAAGACATTCTCACTTGTTGTGGATCGCTGAGGAGTGTGCTGTTCCCGTTGTCTCGACACCGCCATCGTGTCTCCTACTCGTTCTTTCTTTTGGCATTCCGAGAGAGCATCTCAGGTTCTTCTCATGCGACGATGGTTCACTTCTGCACAGTGTCAATCCAGCTTTTGAGCACCTCCCACTGGATTTGAATCTTATTCTGCAATTTCGATTCTATTTCAAACCTTCCATATCACATATAACTTCTTTTCATATTGTTCCGGTGTCTTAACCTCAGAGAAACCCCGCATTAGATCTCTCTGCACCTGTTCCAAGTGGTGATAACTTCTCACGTTCAGTTGAAGTTACTGAGAATGCATTCCCCCCCCCCCCCCGCTTCTTATAATAAGTCATTTTCATAGACAGATTTTCCCTCTGAATTTGCCGGATGATGTTTCTTTCTCTAATGCTGCCTTACTTAGATGTTCCTTGTAATTGAAGTAAAATTCACCAAACCCAAAAGTTACCATTTTAACTACTTTAAAGTGCATAATCCAGAGGCTTTTTAGTACACTCAGAGTGTTGCACAACCATCTCCCTGTCTAGTTCCAACACATTTTCAACACCCCAAAAAGAAACCCTACACCTATGAAGTAATAACTTCCCACTCCCCTCCACCCTCTGAGTCCCCGGACACCTCTAATCTATCTTCTGTCTCCGTGGATTTACTTCCTCAGGATATATCACATAAACAGCATCATGTGATATGTGACTTTTTGTGGCTGGATTCCTTCACTTAGCAAAATGTTTTGCAGTATTTGTTAATGTTAAATTTTCGGTTTTGGTCATTATTCTCACCTACACAGACTAAACTGGCCACCATGTTTGACAAGAGATAGCACGGCTGAATGGCCACAGTGATATTTGCGTGGTGGCTGGGATAAGCCCCTTCCCCACTCCTCATCGGGAGCGCTCAGAGATGTGCCAAGATCTTATCCCGGCCCCCCTGTCTGCTGGCTTTCATCTAGTGTTTCTGCCGGGATCCCACAGAATCTTTTCTCCCCTCCACTAGCTAACTGAAAAGCCTGAATTATTTGAGCAAAGTAGTTTCTTTGACCAGTTTAAATAAATGTCTGATAATAATAGCTTTGAAAACTGGCTCCTTCTGGAACACTAGAGAGCAAAAGAAATGTTTCAAAAGAACGAGAATTCTGTGTTGAAGATAGTTTACATCATTGGAAGTTTCCAGAATCTGGCAGTCTGGGTTGAAAGCTGTTCTGTCACTTATAGGAACACCTTAAACAAGGAAGCTCCATAACTTCTCTGTACCTACCTAGGTGGAGGGAAATAATAATACTTACTTCACTTATCATTCGGGGATTAAATGAGCTAACACATTTAGCACATAGACATATGGGGAAAAAATAGATTGACCACTGTCAAATTTTTTAAAAAATGGTTTATAATTATTAACCTTGGGCATGCATTCTCAATCAAATCATAAGACAAATATTTTCCATCAATTCAGACAGCCCATGATTTTTTTCAGATTTCTTGTACTTTTTGTACAACATACAAAAGAAGAGAGTAGTAACTAAACTTTTCTGATTTTTGCCTTCTAATCACAAAGTTTGGTACTGATCTTCCTTTCTCTACTCCCAAAAATATCCTTATCCAATAGCATCAGCATTTTTTGGCAACTCGTAATAGGCTTGCTACACTTTCAACTGTGATACCACTATGTTTGATGGAGGTGAATCAGGCAAATGTGTCCTCATTCAGGGGCCCTCTCTGCCTGGTCCAGCTCGGCCCACCTTCCCGGAGCAGACTGAACAATTCTATCACCCTTTGGAGGGTGAAGGCGCTGGGTTCCTTGGGTGCAGCCAAGGGGAAGGACATCTCTTCTGAAGAATCCATTTCTAAAGGCTCTTCCACCTCTACTTTTCCATGAATCAAAGTGAATTTTCTTATTCTTCTTTTTCTTTTTAGCCAGAACTCTCGACTTCTATCATTGCAGAAAAGGACATGCTGTAGACTCTTATTATTCCTCGGGTTTGACACGGTCGTATTTGGGCAAGGACCTGAGGATATATTTCTGCAAAGGAAGATTATTTTCCAGGAGAAAAGTTGACAATACTTGGAAACCTAAGGCCTTCTAAAAGATCTGTGTCTGGGGAAGCACAGCAGGGAAGACAGATTCAGGGAGGAGCCACATTGCACAGACTCAGAGATAAAAGGTCACGGAGGCCTTTGGGTTTCGCACGTTAGGAAGGAGCCACTTACCTACCTCACTAGATAAAAGACTTCCAATGCCTTCAAGCAAAGTGACTGGGAAGGGATGTTTCTGCCTATTTGAGGTTTTCAGAGCTAAAAATAGCAAGGATTTTTTAAATGTTGTATGTGTGAGACAAGTACTGTATAGCGATATCATCCTGGCCAAGGATTGTATCCCATTTTGAGCCTAGTGGGCTGACCATCTTGGCTCTCATTTTACAAATGGTCAGGGCTCTGAGCCAGGTGTACCTTAATTACTCTCTCTGTCAAAATATCTAATTCAGAAAATCATACAGGTGATTAAATAATGCAGTTACCCCTCACCCCCAAAGAATGTAACCATCCAGATCCCATATTATAAGGGAAAGATCACTGAATAGAGAGCCCTAGAGTCAGATGCAACTTTGTTACTAACTAAGTATTTGCTTTTCCCATAATATGTAAATTCTCTGAGTCCTGGTTTCCTGACTTCCTGGCACATGGGCCAGCATCAAGGAGTATTAGTCCGTGCTGTGAAGGAAGGAAGGAAGGTAGTTAGCTCTGCCTACCTACTAGGACTACTTGAGACAAAAATGAGTCAACAAACAGAAGGGTATCATAAAATGTAAAGTATTGTCATTATTTAAATTAATAATAATAGTCATCTAAAACTGATAAAGCATGTAAGCAAAAAAAAAAAAAAAAAAAAATAGCAAGCCCTTTTTTCTGCACAACCAAAATACTGCCTTCAGATCCAAGCACTTCCATCATGATTTTTTAAATTATGAGTTGCACAAAATGCGAACACACTTAGAATATGTTTTAAAGTAGAATCGTTCTTTACAAGACAGCAGTAAGAAAGCAGTAAGTTAGAAGGCTGGAGAGGCTAGAAAATTGAGAGGGGGATTTCAAGCTGAACGTAAGAAAGGAGACTGGAAAAAAAAAAAAAAAAACTATGAAATCTCCTGGATTTGAGGGGAAGATTATGATTATGTAATTTAGGTGCAGGTATCCCACTCTTAGACAGCCCTATGGGTATCATTTTATTACAGCATTTTGCAACAACTGATTTTAATAACAATGATGAGGACAACTTAATTGGTACGAGGATACTCTAGTTAAAAGGCAAAGAAATGATTAGTGCACGTCTTCAGAACAATTTCCATTAAAAACGCTTCTTTAAAATGTTGGTCCTTTACAGAACAGCTCTCAACATGTGGTGGGAGAATGTTACATCATTCTAGAGTTCGTTCCCCAGGAGTCAGGTTTTCCCTGCCTTGCCGGTTGCTAATAAGTGAACCTACTAACCCCAAGTAAAATCTTTGTCGTCCTTCCTCTGCCCAGGACATTGCCGCTCAACAGTACCTGAAGTGTAGTCCTTGAGGGTCCTGCTAACATGTTCCAAAGTCCTTTTGTGAGTCCTGATGGGCAGGGGACTCATAATTCCATAGATCCTTGCTACTTCCCAGTATGGTACTTAAAACTCACTAACTGAGATGTTAACGATCATTAACCTCGGGGTTCATTGATGAAAATTAGTGATTCTTTGAGTTTACTGAGGATTCTAAATCTCTGTTTTTATGACTATGTCTGTCTCTCTGACCTGCAAAGATCCTACTGTGTGTGCACACGTAGATTTCAAAATGTCCAGTGTGGGGGGAAATTTCCATTTTGTTTGTAGTTTGTCAGTTTTGCTCTCTCGAGTCAGTGGCATTTCTTAACTGCTGCTGTTTTTGCTTTTTTAAATATAAATTACTCTTTAACCTCTGTTATTATTTCATTGTGTTGTGGGTTGTTGGGTTAGTCTGACCGCGTGGTGAGACATAGTTGCGTCAACAATATTTCTGACATAAAATGTCCAATTACTAGGCTTTACCACATGCATGTTTGTATTTCAAACATGACTCATTCTCTATTACTAAAACATATAGAAAAATCCTCCTCCGTTTTGTTTTGCACAATGCCTTCGTATTTGTGCTATTTATACTATTAAAGGTAACCATAATGAAATTACTGGGCCATTTTTTTAAGTTTATAGAGCATAATTTCATAATATAAAACTGTGCTAGAAGCTAATAATGTCTCCTATAAAGTAAATAATAAGCAATTCCTATATGCTTCTAGCAACTTTACTTGTGTAGTTTATCCCTGTCTGGTTCTTTGTTATCCCAAAATTATGTTCTACTAAAATCCAATGGAAGGTAACACAGCTGAGGTTGGAGGGGAAGTGGGGAGACCTCTAAAATAGGAAAACCATGCCACCCTCCAGAATGCCTCATTCCACGCAGATTCCAGATAACTCAAGTCGTAACACATATGGAAACCCGACCAAAGTATCGTTGCCCAAGAGCTTCGCGAACAAGTTCTCAACAGACATGGGTAACTCTGTCGTACAAACTCTGTGTCCCCTGATTCTCCCACTGGTAAGCCAAACCAGCAGAGGAGAATTTACATCTGGATCATTCAAATCAGCCCAAGGTTCTCCCCTGACCAAAGAAATGTAGGAATTTACATTCTCCAGAATGCACGGTGGTCCCCACCACCCAGCTCGGCTTCCTCCCCACGCTCCCTGTGGAGACCTGTTCTAACTGTTCCCTTCTCCCTTCCAGAACCAAGGCAGGCCTCCTTCCTCTTCAGCAACAAGGCCCACTTTTAGTCTCAGTTCTGTCCCTCAGCCTTGCCTCTCTTTGTGGATCTTATAAACAAACCAAAACACTCTTCTCTTTCAATCATGACCTTAACTGCGACATCTACGCTGCTTTGAAGATTTTCCCTGGATAGTCCACTTAGGGGATGTTTAAATCCACTTTTCATACCTGTTTTCACACCTGTTCCGTGGGCAGAGCTTCCAGTGCTTTCCCAAGCTGCACTGTGTACAATGTCATCTCTCTGGCTACAGGGCCCAGCTTCCCTCTGTTCCCTTTCAGAGTCAGGAGGTAAGTTAGAAATAGGGACAGAGAAAGGCAAACATACTGTAAAGTGATGACCATTTAGCTTTCTGGTTGGGACAGATCCTGGCTCTGAGTCGCAGAGTGGGGAAGCAGGGGGAGAATGGGTGTCTTCTCTCCTTCCTTCCTTCGATGTCACAAGCAGAGATGTTCTGAACTAGGGGAGGGGGGTTAGCTACTCTCATTCTCAAATCCATCTCCACTAGTCTTAGAATTTTAAAATTTCTAAAAGATTCTGCAGACTCCTTTCTTTTTTTGAGAAATATTTGTGTACTTCTGCACCATTTGGGGATTTTTGGTGATATGCTAGAAAAGGCCAGACACTATCACTTTGTTGCAAACTGTATTGAACAAAGTATTTAAATTGAAAGGAGGGGCATTCACTTTAAAAAGGTCTTCATCCGGGGTGCCTGGGTGGCTCAGTGGGTTAAAGCCTCTGCCTTCAGCTTAGGTCATGGTCCCAGGGTCCTGGGATCGAGCCCCACGTTGGGCTCTCTCCTCAGCAGGGAGCCTGCTTCCTCCTTTCTCTCTCTGCCTACCTGTGATCTCTATCTGTCAAATAAATAAATAAAATCTTAAAAAAAAAAAAAAGTCTTCATCCACAGTCCTTTTATAATGACTAGGAAAAAAAAATTAAAGTATCTCTGGAAACCAAAGATCACAGGCAAAATTTTGAAAAACTCTTGGTAGTATTGCCAAAATTACTACCAAGCATATTTAGTTGCATTGAGAAACTGTATTTCTACATGCTTTACCCTTTGAAATATAAGATCACCTTTCACAAAATAGGTAGGAAGAAGCCTCAAACTTCCCCCACTATTGACTCCTAGCTGGGCCATCCATGGTCTGCAAATGATGGAAAAAAGAAAGAAAAATTCATAGACCCATCACTGCCGAGATACTGATTGATAACGCAAATATTTTTGCTTATCAAATCCATTCAGCAGCGCCCCTAGCAGCATTCTTTTCTACATTTGTCCGGAGGTTCCGACTCATGGGGGGAAAGGTGTGTTTCATGGACTGAGTGTCATGTCTGTTTGGAAGAAGCACGGTTTCAGCTGGCTCTGGTACCAAGCGAGAGGGCCACCCAGTCCTACAAGTGATTCTCAGATAATGTGATTGACGGCCATCTACAAAAACCCTATCCAGTCCAGTGGACCTTTCCTTTCTCTGTCCTATGCACGGAGCCAGAAACAGAAGAGTATAAATCTTATTGACAGGTAGGTAGTTCCTTTTACACCCAACAGGACAGGTGAAGCAGGATGGAAAGAGCCCTGGGAGTGTGTGCCCTGGCCTGAGCGCTTTCCCTGTTTGTATCTGTTGAAGGAGTTTCTGTTCACGGAAAACATCAAGGTTTCCCCACTTCTGAGAAAACTGGGTGAGGAACAGGTGAACACTCAGCTTGAATCCAGAAGAATAAAAGGCCTGTTCAGAGGGAACACTGTGTTGGGCTCCGCTCCTGCTTCCTAGCTGGGAGGAATGAGTCTTCACGGGCTCAGTGCAAGTGCACAACCAACGCTCTGGGTGGGTCTCCTGTTATGAGACGGAGATTAGAGAGAAAACAGCCGCACGATCACATGGCATGGGGAGGGGGGTGGGTACACACGGCACCCCAGAAAGAAGAGTATTACCTGGATGTTTTGCAGGCGCAGTTCACCTCTCAAAATTATTTCTGACAGGAGACACGAGAACCTTTCAAGAAAAGGGCTTCCTGGTGTTCTCAATAAGGCGGGCCTGCATAGCTCCTGGAACCAGGACAATAGGCTCCTCTGGAGAGATCAAAGACAAAGAGGGGGGCAACCACCACCACCTGAGAAGGAGGACGAGGGGTAAACTCAAAGCAAAGCAAGGCTAATTTTGAAAAAGTGCAGCAGTGCAAATTAAAATACTCACAGCAGGATTAAGGATAACTTGCATTGGGTTATTCATGGTCTTCTGCATTATCTAGGTTTTGTAAAGTGGCTATTTTGTCATAAACAGGAAAACTAAGGGTAATTAATAATGCTACTGTGTTTTAATTATAAACGCAATATAATAATGGAATAGAAACACTTAAAAGAGGAAAGATGTAAAACTCAACCAACCGTCCGTTGGGAATTCTCTTCCTTATTTCCTTCCTACTTCTATTTTACATGTTTTAATCGTGCTATTAAAAAAATGGGGGGTTTCTCCTTTTTTAATTTATGTTATTTAGGCATTTCTGTTCATTCTATTTTGCTGCATAATCTTCCCAAGTGTTCATTTAATGGCTGCAAAACATTCCACCAAAACAGCTGTTCAGTAATATGCTTCATGCATCTCTTACTGAAAGACATTGAAGTAACTTTCAAAGTTTTAAATTATAAGTGATTGTAAAATAAACATCTTTGTATATGCAATCTTTTCATTCTTTTAGATTCACTACATAGATTCCCTGAGCAATTGTTAGTTTTATTGAATCCGAACAACAACACTTCTAAAATAGGTGTTATTATCATCTTCATTTTCAGAAGAGGTAGTTCAGCTCTAGAGACAGTAAGCGCTTCCTGAAGTCCCACGGCAGATGTGGTGGAACCGTGCTCCCACGAGGGTGGCTGTGGGATCAGTTCATGCTGTCCTCTCATTTTCCAAAACTGGTCCTTTGCAGATTACCATTGCTAATTGCCTTGCCTAACAGTTCCCATTTTATGCCACTCTTACCAGCAATTGGGTCCTTGTTTTACTTTTTTGATGACTTAATGAGCAAGGCAGGGATGGGGAACTAACACCAAATTTTAGTCTTGATCTTAGCAAGCTACACAATGGCACTGTTTTCTTTGCTGATTATTTAGATCACTAACAGTACCATCTAAACACAGCACAATGCCTACACTTTTTGGGTAACTACACAGTTCTTACTCATTCTACAGGGTCACATAAGCTACATCCACTCAAAACAAACATGAAAGCAGAAAAAAAAAGAAACGTAAATTAAAATTGTTGCAAGAATAAAATTAATGCATGGAAAGTAATCTATACGATGGGAGAATACAATGTTGTAGGGAGAAGGTATTGGGCTAAATAGCTTCTTCAAAAGATTGCAGAAAGGTGGCTCAGTGGGTTAAAGCCTCTGCCCCCAGCTCAGGTTGTGAACCCAGGAGGATCAAGACCCACATCGCATGGCATCTCTGCTCAGCAGAGATCCTGCCTCCCCACCTCTCTCTGCCTGCCTCTCTGCCTACTTGTGATTTCTGTCTGTCAAATAAATAAAATCTTTTTTTTTTTTTTAAGTTGCAGAGAAGAAATTCTGTGGATTCACTGAACAGGGGTTTTGGCTGGAAAGCCATGACTCAACACTGCAGATTTCTACATACCAATAATCATAATAGCCTTTTATACCTCTCACATTGCCTTATACATGTACAAGTTGGCTACGTCCTCAGGGGAAAATGAGAGACAATATGTAAGCAATCATTAAAATGAATTCTAAGGGAAGAAAGAATAAAATAACCCTCTTATACTGACATAACGTGAAGATCACAAAATACATATTTACCCCCACAGTGCTTGTCAATTCCGAATTTTTGTTTTTTAGCTGCTTCTCTGAACATAATGCTCAGGTGTTCCCATGCTGCCAGGCCCACCCCTCACGCCTCTCTTTCACAAAACAGCCATATCTACCTAGCTTTGCCCAATCCCACATAGGGTCCCAGCTCAAAGAAGTACATAATCAATATAAAATCAGCCCTTAGTCTCTGACTTTCTCAGCGAGGAAGGTCTAAAAACCAGCTGTGGATGGTAAGGCTTGGGGAGAATAAGTAAGACTAAGTAGTTAGAAAAGATCAAAAGCCCAGAGGCCAATGGAGAACCTAAAAATATTGGAGAACTCTTAACCAAGTTTTTTGGACACCTGTATGTTTGAGCTCTAGAATAAACATACCAGGCTTTGCAAAAATCTAAGAGGCAAATGACCAATAAGAATATGCCAAAATTCTCAACATCACCTCACTAAGGGAAATGAGAGGAAACACCACAATGAGACATTACTTCACAGCCTTTGGGATGGCTACTATTAACAAGTAAAATAGGGGGCACCTGGGTGGCTCAGTCAGTTAGCGTCTGCCTTTGGTTCAGGTCATGATCCCAGGGTCCTGGGATCGAGCCCCACATTAGGCTATCTTGTCAGCGGGAAGGCTCCTTCTCCATCTACTTCTGCTTTCTCTCCTTCTCCCTCACCCTCTACCTCCCACTTCCCCTACTTTCTCCCTCTCCCTCTCCTTCCCACTCCCCTGCTTTCATTCTCTCTTTCTCTGTCAATTAAATAAATAAAATCTTCAAAAACATAAAACAAAATAAATGAAAAAGCAAACAAACAACAACAACAACAACAAAAACCCTCCAGAAAATAACAAGTGCTGGCAATGATGTGAAAAATTAGAACCCCTGTGCACAGTTGGTGAGAATGTAAAAGGCTGCAGCTGCTGTGGAAACAGGATAGAAGAGCAGGGCCTCAAATAATTAAATCATAATTACCATAGGATCCAGCCATTCTGCTGTGGGTATATTATCCAAAATAATTGAAAGCATGGTCTTGAAGAGATACTTACACAAGGTGGAAACAATATGGGTCCATCAGTGGGTGGATGAAGAAAGAAAAATGCAATGCACGTGTTGTGCAAACACATGCACACACCGAAATACTATTCAGCCTTAAAAAAGGAGGGAATTCTGACACATGCTACAACATGGAGAAATGTCGAGGACACTGCCCTCAGTCAAATAAGCCATTCCCAAAAAAGACAACAACTGTGAGTGCATTTTATAGGAGGCACTTGGAGTTGTCAGCATCACAGAGACAGGAAGTGGGTGTGGGGGGCTGGGGAAGGGAGAACAGAGAGTTGTTGCTTCATGGGCAGCGTTTTGGTTGGTAAGATGGAAACGTCCTCCGAGATTGGTTACACAGCAATATGAACGTATATGATACTGCTGAACGTATACTTAGAACTGATCTAGATGGTAATAAATCAGATGACCGATAACACACGTTGCATCTGTGCTGTGTTCCAGGCTTTATTTCAAATGCCATGACAGGAAAGCTTCTTGAAATACAAAGGTCTGTGCTTTGCTTTTCTTCTCGTCCTCGTACAGCTCCCAGAGAACCTGAAGGAGAAGGGGAACAGTTGAAACCCAGAGAGAAAGAAATAGTCAGTGTTCAGTTGTTTTGCTTCCAAAATAAGCTCTTGATCCCACATCAGAAACAATACTCTTGAGAGCCAAAGTTTTTGATATGCAAGAGGAAGGCTTTTAAGAGAAGAAAAGGCTATTAAGAAGCAAAAAGAGGAGGACTTGGAGAAAGGAGGGCAGAGCATTGGTGCCAGAAGAAGGATTGAAAAGAGGATGGAGGAAGACCAGACTCCCACGCTCCACTCCCACCCCCATGGAGGACAGAGTAGATGCAGTTCAACCTTTCTCGAAAACTGGAACATTCCAGCGGTAGGAGTAGAAGGAGGCCTGGACGGGGACCAGCTGTGCAGGCCAGCCAAGGCCCCATGACCATCCCAGTCCAACAGCAGCGAGGCTGGAGGACCATGAGAGCCAGGCCCTGCGAGCAGCTGGCTGCGGGATGACCCCACGTGGTCTGCACACCTGTGGCGGGGCCAGCCGTGAGCTGCAATCCACCTGGCTCACTTTCTCAGCCCCTTCCCAGCGGGTTCTACCGTGCAGGGGTTGAAAGGGTGCTCTACTGTTTTAGCAGCAGCAGACTTTGGGCAGGTTACTTAACCAGTGGGCCTTAGAAAGCAGAGCAGGTTCTTTGTGCATGTGACATACAGAGGATCGTTCTAGTGCAAAATCTGTAGGAGGTGAAGGGACTGTGGCAGAAGGAAGAAAGAGAGGTTCAGGGAAGGTGGGCAATTGGGGGTGCCCCTGAAGTGCAGCCTCAGAGACTTCATCTCTTACCTGAGAAGAATTCCATGGCATGTGGAAAAGGACTCAGCAGTGAGGCAGGACTTCGTGAAAGACCAAATAGCTCAGAATTTACCAGAATGAAATAAAGACATGAGTCTTCCCAAGAAGTATGCACCAGGTGTTAAGAATATCTACAGTGAAACGGACGAATGCAATTGGTGAAGTTGCATAACATCGAAGATAAAAAGAAAATATTAAAATATTAAAATCTAAGAGGAGAGACCTATTACCCATAAAAAATAGCACTTATGGAGACAGCAGTGTTCTTACAAGCAACAACAAAGTAGTGTGCTGAGAAGAAGGAGGAGGAGAAAGGGAAAGAGGATGCAGGGGAGAGGGGGAGGAAGGGGGGGCAGGGATTGGTGAATGGGGGGAGGGAGGAAGGAGGGGAAGGGAGAGAACAGGGAGGAAGGGGAGGGAAAGGAGGGGGAAAGGGGAGGAAAGGAAGAAGAGGACTGGGGGGGGAGAAGAGGGAAGGAGGGAGGAGGACTGGGGGGAGAACTTAGAGGGGGGGAAAGAGGAAGAGGGAAGGGGGACAAGGTAGAAGGGCAGGGGAGTAAGGACTGGGAGGGAGAGAAGGGGAGGGACAGAAGGAGCGGGAAAAGAGAGAGCGGCCAAAGGAAGACTGGGGTGGGGAGAAAGAGAATGGGGAAAGGAGGGGAGGAGTGGGGAGAAGGGGGAGGGGGAGTGGGGAGAAGGGGGAGGGGAGAAGGGGGAGAGGAAGGGGGAGGGGAGAAGGGGGAGAGGAAGGGGGAGAAGAACTTATTCACCTAGATTTCTACATTTTACTAAAAGGTTATCCAGGAGTGAGAATGGAATAAAATCATTTTCAGCCATTCAAAAACTAAAAACAGTATATTACCAATGGACTGTCCTTGAAAGAATTACCAAAGGATGAGATTTAGCAAAAAGAAAAATCAACTGCAAGGACAGAACGTGATGCAAGAAGCAATCATCGGCAAAACTAACAGGAAAATACAGCTGCGGGTTGATTAATTATTCACCAAAAATATAACAACAATATGAGTAAGACCCAATTTTGGACTACCCAAAAGGTAGACTAGAGGGAAGAATTTGAAAAAGTACTTGAGTAAGCCAAAATATTTGGTTCTCGTCGGGGGTAAACCAGAGATACTGACTTATCTCCTATTTCATCAGAACACAGAGTGAAATGTTTGTGGTAAAAACTGGGAGATGGCCACTGAACATAGAAATACCAGCAGCAGCTCAGGAATTAGCAGGAGGAGAAAAGTGAACACATTTCATTGGTCCCAAAGAGTAGGGAGAGAACAAAAGCATGGAGGGAAACCATGAATGAAAGGCATAAAATAAGAGGGCAGAAATAAGCCTGGACTTATCGATAATCATAATGACCACAGATAAACTGAACTCATCCATCAGATGACACTACGTGTTGGATTGGAAGAAGAAGGCACAGAGAGATGTTTTTGTGTTACACGAACACGCTAAAAATTAATGAGCAAGGATCCAAGTACCCATACTGGCATTAGACAAAATGAAGGTGAGAAACTCTTAAGGCAGAGTGAGACATGCTACAGCATTCTCCAAGGAAGACCCATCACCGCGAATTTGAATGCACCTGAAAACAGTTTCTAAGCTTATGAAAAACTGTGTATCTTTGTTCCTTTGACTTTTCAAAAAATCATAAAGATCAAGGCAGTTTTTTAAATTCCTGCCACTACCTATGGCAGATGCTGTAAAATTCCCAGTTGGGTTAGATCAGGGTGATTTTTGTCCAATGTACCAGGATATTTTTCTGTTGTGATCACACAGCAACAGCAATGAAAGAAAATAATGGAATAAAGTTACTTTAAAAGGTTATTGTTAGCTCACCTAACTAGAAAGCTGGAGATAAAAATTTCTAGAATTGATTAATCCAGCAACTCAACAAAGACAGGATTCCTGGTCAGTTTCACTCGGATTGCCTGGGCTTCCTCCTCATGATTCCAAGTATTGCCAACGTTTCCAGAACTTCTTCCTTATTCATGGATATCCATAAGCCAGAAAGAAAGCAGGAAAGACCATGTCTCAGAAATCTATTAGCAGACTTCCCAATATGTCCACTGGCCAGCCAGGGGTCCCATGGCTATTCCCAAACCCATCTACTGGCAAAGGGCTAAGGGCCCATAAATGGCAGTTATGGTTCAAACCCTGGGGTGGGGAAGGGGGCCCACGGATACCCACAACAAAATCCATTCTCCTGGCAAGGAAGCAGGGTAGTAACTTTTGCAAAGGCCCCTGAAAGTGTCTGCTAACCCCTGAGAAAGGATTGTTATTGAAGGTTTGTCCTTTACTTGGTTCCTGCTGCCCTAAGAGAGCAAATCTGCATCTCACAGCCTCCTGTTGATTTTCCCATTCTCCTTAACATTCTACATCTACTAGGCAGAAAGATAAATACACCTGGAATATACAGTATGAATAACTACAAAGTTATGTTAGGAATGATTCTTCAGAATTCTTAGGAAGTGGATCAAGCAAGCAAGTGGTATTTGGGCAGATAAATGAGGACTCTTACCCATGTTTAAGTTTGTTTAAAGTCATTAATAAAAATGATACATTGGCATTATTTGTAAGTCATGCCTTAAAGTAACTCTTAAACACCCAGAACCACCGAGAGGTTCGGCCTCAGAAATTATGTGACTCACCCAGCGTCCAATTAGCAAATAGAGATTGAACCTCAGATACCAGAATCGAGCCAGACTACAAGTCACTTTACAATTCACTCATCCTTGGCCAAAAATCCTTTCCTGGCTCCTCCTTACCTCAGACACATAGTCCAAACCTCTCAGCAGGACACATATGACTGGACTTTGTCTTTTCCTCTAATCTGTGGCTTGCTCACTCAACAGTAACCCCGAGGACAATGTGAAATAATGTAGTGAACCTGAGTGAATATTTACTTGTTTGCTTCTTGTCTAACTCCCCCCCACCCATGAAGCTTCATGAGATTAGGACTTTGGCTACTCCTGAATCTCCAGTGCTTAGAAGACTGGCCTGGTGTGGAGCAAGCAGGAAGTCAATCCTTGAGACTGAGTGAGTGGGTGATGGGCGGTAGCCATCTTGGAAGCCTGGGAGTTACCTCACTTACCAGACTGAATACGGTGAGTAACAACACCAACTGCCCACCTTCTCAGACCAAAAAAACAGGATTGCTCATTGTCTCCATTCTGTCCCTCTCTGCCTGTACCCTTTCCCTCAGGAAGTCCTCTTGTGTCTATCTGCAAAATGCATCCCTAATCCTTTCTTTGCCTCCATTTTCACTTACATTTTACTCTGGTACAAGCCAACATAGTCTTTCATTGGGATGTCCTTCTTGCTCTACCAACTCCTGTTCTTATCCCATCTCCCATTCTCCACATGTTATTAAACTTTTTAAAAATGTAATTGAACCCACACTACTGGTCTTTCGAAATTACATAATAGAGGGAGTAAACATTCTCACTGCCTTGTTCATCAAAACTTGATCCACTAGAGGTAATCAGGTAGTGCACACTCTTCCTAACATGTCTCATTTCTACACTTGCATATATTTGTACACACACATGTGTCATGCACATATGACTTTTAAAAATAGCATGTCCTTCATACATGGACATACTATGGACATCTTTCCACTGTCGTCTTGACAGTGAATAAGTAAAATAATGAATAGTTTCCTACATTACTTTTGTTTAAATGAAACACAGTATGTGCAAGGAGCAGTGGGAATTTCCACGGATATGTGAACATCTGTGGAAACACAACTTGATGCTGCTGGTGGGATTATTTGCAGAAAACATGGAAGAGTAGGAGGTGCTTGCCCTATATGTCATTCCCCACACAGTAGAAATGATCATACTCTCTAGAGATTGTGTAGGCCATATGATTCACTACATAATCGAAATCTATGATTTTGATCCTTGTCCCAGTACCAATAATGCTCTTCTTGGTAAATATTTTTGTTTAGAAGATACAGGGCCTTTGGGGCCAGCATTTTCTCATGATAAATTTCCTACTTATTTTTTCTAGATTCAGAAAGAAAGTATCACCCCCAAAAGCTGTGAGAGCACAGGTGTACAATGCTATCCACACTAAGTCATTTTGCCTGAATGTGGAACCAAATGATGAGGAAAAGATACGAACCTAACAGACTATTTAATAAAGATCAAATTTTTGATAATTGAATCCAAGATACTTTGAGTCAAAAGCCCAAGGGAAAGCACCATACAGTTTATTGATTTAGATCCTAAATGCTTTCCTTCATCAGAAATCCAGATTGGAGAAAAAGGTACGACCATCTATGTTTTCTCAAAAAGACATCATCCCAAACCTTAACCACTTGCATGACAGGCCACAAATAGTTTTCTGTCCTATAGAAATCTCTACAAATGCAGACAGCATGCTTTTACTGGTAAGTAATAGTAAATAATAATTTTTTAAAAACTAATAATATATTGTGAGGTTACTATGTGTCAGGCACTATACAAGTGCTTTCCAGAAGTTACATCATTTGGTCTTAACAACAACCCAAGAATAAATTACAACCTTTATCATCTTTGTTCTACAGATTATAAAACTGAGTGAGGATTAGAGCTTGAGTCTAATCAGAACTAGCCACATTCTTAACCACTTCCCTATAAAATACCACAAAAAGCATGAAGTTATGGTTCTAAGCCCTAAAGATAATGCTACCATTTATTTATGAAGGAAAGTACCCCCATTAGATGTTTATATTTGTTGAATGTCAGAGTGCAGTAGACAGGCCCATGAATTGCCTTCTTTATTCTACTCTGCAGACACAAAAATAGTAGCATTTATTTATAAGAATAACATCACAATAGTCAAAGCTTAGATTGAGTTGAAAATTTGAGACCATGCTAAAGACAACAAAAAGATTCTTTTAGTTAAGCTTGGAACAAGATGATAGACAAGTTGAGAATAATCTGACTGCTTGGAGAAGCTAAAATATCAACAGATGACCAAGTTGGTGAACATCTCCCACTGGCCCAGATCTCCAGCCCAGAGATGTAGAGCATAAAAGAGTAAACAACAAACTGGTTCATATGTGCTTAGTCGCATTGTGAACAATAATACAGACTAAAACAACAAGCACAACATTCATGCACCAAACAGGAAGAAGAGTTATGGCGACATCTTGATTGTGAGAAGGGAAACAAAGAAGGCATTCTCAAAAAATTAAAAATAGAATTGCTATATGAACCAGTAATTCCATTACCGGGTATTTACCAAAAAAAAAAAAAAAAAAAAGGCACTAATTTGAAAAGATATATGCAAGCCCATTTTGATTGCAACATTATTTCCAATAGTCAAGATGTGGAAGCAGCCCAGGTGACCAACAGTAGACAAATGAATAAAGAAGATAGGGTATATATGTGTATATACACACAATGGAACATTAGTCATAAAAAAAGACTGAAATCTTGCCATTTCCAGCCACAGGGGTGGATCTATCTGGTATAATGCTAAGTGAAATAAGTCAGAGAAGACAAATACCATATGATTTCACTCACATGAGGAATTTAAGAAACAGAACAAATGAACAAACAAATGGAAAAAAGAGACAAACAAAAAACAAGACTCTTAAATACAGGGAGCAAGATGGTCGTTGCCAGATGGTAGGTTGGTTGGGTAAACAGATAAAGGAGATTCAGAGTATATTTATCATGATGAGCTCTGAGTAATGTATAGAATTGTTCAATCATTAAATTGTGCACTTGAAACTAATGTAACACTGTATGTTAATTATACTTCAATAAAGAGTGATAAAAATAAGAAGGTATTCCAATACAGTTTGAAGTTTGAAGGTAATGCAAATAATTTGTGAAAGATAACAGATTCTGGATTCAAAATTTGAAAAGCTTTAGACATATGTATATCTACACTCCTTTCATTAACACATTCAACAATAAAAAAGACAAAATTGAACTGAACCACAGTATATGGAACAAAGCTAAGTACTAGCAAAAAGCCCTAAAAATGCTGAAGTCTTACAGGTAGTATGTGTATCATGTTCAGATCAATACATAAAATAGTGGCACTTGGGTATCATACCTGTTTATATTCATTCAACAATTGACTTGAGTGTGTATAATACCCAGAGATATACAAGACAGACACATTCTCTAACCTTACAAATCTTGTAGTCTAGTTAGAAAGACACATATTAAAGAAATACTGATTAATCTCTTTATGGTCAAGACTGTATAGGAAAATCACAGGGTGCTGAGGCAAAGACATCACAAGCAAACTATGGATCAATATTCCTCGTGGACAGAGATACAAAACTCGTCACAAAACATAAACAGACCAAATGCAGCAACATGTAAAAAGAGTTACACACCATGACCCAGTGGGTTTTATCTCAATAATATAAGGTTGGCTTAAAATCCAAAAAAGCAATAGATGTAATACACTGATAAGCATAGGATCAATGACAAAAAAAGACATTCATTTCAGTAGGTATAGATAAATCATTCGACAAACTGAACATTCATTCACAATAAAGCAACAACAATGCACTAGGAATGGAATGGAACTTCCTCAACTGATCAAGAGAATCTATGAAATGCTCATATCTAACATCACTCTTAACAGTAAAGGACCTCAAGCTTCCCTCCTGATACCAGGGTCCTGCTCTCACTTCTATTCAACAATGTGTTAGAGATTCAGCAGTAAGGGAAGGGAAGAAAATAAAAGAAAATTAAAGACATCTAGATTGAAGAAGTAATACTGCCTTTATTCACAAATGATATAATACTGTATGTAGAAAATCCCAAAACCACAAGAATTAATAAACCACTTTAACAAAGTTGCAGAATGCAGGATCACTAGATCAATTTAGAAAAGTCAGCTGAAATATATAGAAATATATTTATAGAAACAATATTTATATTTAGTAGCAAATATAGATTTGCTGCATATATTTATAAATGCATAGAAATAGTATTCCTACTTATTAGCAAAGAAAACTCCAAAAACAAAATTAATAAAAATACAATTCATGACAGTGTCAAGAAGAATAAAATATTTAGGAATAGATTTAACAAAAAATATGGAAGTCTTTTACACTTAAAACTACGAAGGACTGCAAAAAAAACCTGACAGAGATCTAAATAAATAGGGAAAGATTTCATGCTCATGGACTGGAAGACTTAAAATTAGAAAGACAGCAGTTTGGGGGTGCCTGGGTGATTCAGTCAGTTAAGTGTCTGACACTTGGTTTCAGCTCAGGTCATGATCTCAGGGTCCTGAGATTGAGTCCCTTGTCTCTCCCTCTACCCTTCTCCACCTCTAAAGAATTAAATTTAATTAAATTTAAAACACACACACACACACACACACACACACACACACACACACACACGTGCACGCCAAAAGATAGCAGTTTTGAATAATTAAAATGAAATTGAAATCAACCTTACTAAAATCCCGAGACAACTTCTTTTTTTTTTTTTCAAGCAGTTGACAAGCTGATTCTAAAGTATACATGAAAAACAAAGGACCCAGAATGGTCAAAACAGTTTGAGGGGGAAAAAAAGGAACAAATTTGGAACTCATACACTAGCAAATATCAAAACTTACTACAGGGGCGCCAGAGTGGCTCACTTGGTTAAGCGACTGCCTTCAGCTCAGGTCATGATCCTGCAGTCCCAAGATCGAGTCCTGCATCAGGCTCTCTGCTCGGTGGGGAGTCCGCTTCTCCTACTGACTTCTCTCCTCTCATGCTCTCTCTCTCTCTGTCTCAAATAAATAAGTAAAATGGTAAAACAAAAAAACAAAACAACAACAACAAAACTATAAGTGGTTAAAAAAAAACAAACCTATAATCAAGACAATAGAGACGAAAGGACAGCCATCTATCAATGGAATAGACTTGAGAGTCTAGAAATAGGTCCATCTATTTATGGTCAGCCTGTGCTCAGCAAGGGTGCCAAGACACTTCCAAAGGGAGAAGATCTGTGCTGCAGTTAGTGGATAGCCACACACACAAGGATGCACCTGGACCCTCACATCACACCAGGCAAACCCAAACCATGCCTTAGTCAACTGAGTGTCCAACTGTTGATTTTGGGTCAGGCCATGATTTCAGGGCTGTGGAACCCAGTCCCACATCCAGCTCCACACTCAGCAGGGAGTCTGCTTGGATTCTTTCCCTCTCCCTCTGCCCCTCCCTGCCTCAAATAAATAAATGAATCTTTGAAAATATAAAAATTAACCCAACCCAGGTTATAAGCCTAAATCAAACACATAAAATTATAGAACTTCTAGGAGAAATTATAAGAGAAAATCTTTAAGACCTTGGGATGCACAAAGAGTTCCTAGGAAAACAAAACATGATTCCTTAAAAAAAAATAAAATAAAAAAAATAAAAAACAAAAACAAAAACTGATAAATTGGATTTCATCAAAATGAAAAATTTTGTGCTTCAAAAGACAGAAAAAACAAGGTGAACCTCACATTAGGAGAAAATATTTGTAAGTCATATACCTCAAAAATGGCTTGTATCTATAATATATAAAGCACTCATAACTCATTTAGACAACTTAATCATTTTAAAAAGTAGAATATTTTAGTAGACATTCCACTAAAGAAGAGATACAAATGGCTCATATGCACATGAAAAGAAGCTCATAGTCATTGCTCACGGGGAAAATACAAATTAAAACCACACTGGGATATCATCACACATTCACTATTTAAAAAGACAGCATCAGGTATTGGTGGAGATATGGAAAAACTGGAATCCCCATATAGTGCTGTTTACAATATAAAATGGTACAGCCATTTTGGAGAACAGTTTATCCATTTTTTTTTTAAAAGAAAATGTAACTTACCCTATACCCTGCAATTTCACTTCTAGAAATAAACTGCAAAGAAAAGAAAACACGCGTCTGCATGGAGATATGTACATGAATGTTCATAGCAGCATTATTCGTCTTAGCCAAAAATAGAAAAATGAGTCAAATTTCCATCAACTGATCAATGGATAAGCACAATGTGGACTCCACACGACAGAATACTATTCAGTGATGAGAAAGGGTAAATGTGATACAACATGGGTGACCCTCATAAACCTCTTCAGTAAATGAATCCAGACATTAAGAAGTACATATTATGTAATTCTATTTTTCTAAGACATTATTAGAGTGAGAACAAGAGAGCACAAGCAAGGAGGAGAAGGAGAAACAACATCTCTTTGAGCAGGGAGACTGATATGGGGCTCGAACCCAGGACCTCAGGAACATGAGCTGAGCTAAAGGCAGATGCTTAACCGACTGAGCCTCCCAGGTACCCCTATGTGATTCTATTTGTATGAAATGTCCATGAAAGGCAAATTTAGACAGAAAGCAGTTTGTTAATGTGTAAAGCTGGAGGAAGGAGCAGCAATGGATGGCAAGTGGTCTTGAGGATTTTTTCTGAGATGATGAAAATATTCTAAATGGTGCAATGATGATTGTACAACCATCACTTTATTGAAAAGTATTGGATTCTCTACTTATAATGTGCATACAATGCTGATGGCATGCAAACTACACCTCAGTAAAGTTGCTTCTATGAATAACAAGGCTGAGTGCCATGAAAGAGCATAACAAGGTGACCAAACTAAACTGTGAGGGCCATGGAAACATCTTTAAGGAAAAACACTGATTTTTTTTTTTTTTATTAACATATACTGTATTGTTGTTTCAGGGTTACAGGTCTGTGAATCATCAGTCTTACACAATTCACAGCACTCACCATAGCATATACCCTTCCCAGTGTCCATAACCCAGCCCTCCCAGCCCTCCAACCCACTCCCCTCCAACAACCCTCCATTTGTTTCCTGAGAGTAAGAGTCTCTTATGGTTTGCCTCCCTCCCGATCCCATATTGTTTCATTTTTCCCTCTCTTTCCCACCACGAACCCTAGTCCCTTCTCTCCAATTCCTCATATCAGAGAGATCATATAATTGTCTTTCTCTGCTTGACTTATTTCACTTAGCATAATACCCTCTAGTTCTATCCACATTGTTGCAAATGGCAAGATTTCGGGGGTTTAATGGCTGCATAGTATTTCATTTTATATGTAAACCACATCTTCTTTATCCATTCATCTGTTGATGGACATCTAAGCTCTTTCCATAGTTTGGCTATTGTGAATATAGCTGTTAAAAACATTCAGGGGCACGTGACCTTTCGGATCACACTACATTTGTATCTTTAGGGTAGATACCAAGTACTGAGATTGCTGGGTCATAGGGTAGCTCTATTTTCAACCTTTTGAGGCACCTCCTCACTGTTTTCCAAAGTGGTTGTACCTGCTTGCATTCCCACCAACAGTGTAAGAGGGCTCTTCTTTCTCTGCATCCTCGTCAATGCCTATCATTTCCTAATTGGTTAATTTTAACCATTCTGACTGATGTGAGGTGGTATCTCACTGTGGTTTTGATTTGTATCTCCCTGATGCCAAGTGATGTTGAGCCCTTTTTCATGTGTCTGTTGGCCACTTGGGTGTCTTCTTTGCAGCAATGTCTGTTTGTGTCTTCTGCCCATTTTTTAATTGGGTTATTTGTTCTTTAGGTGTTGAGTTTGATAAGTTCTTTGTAGATTTTGGGTATTAGCCCTTTATCTGATACATCATTTGCAAATACTTTCTCACATTCTGTTGGTTCTCTATGGTTTTCTTGACTGTTTCCTTTGCTGTGCAAAAGTTTTGATCTTGATGAGGTTCCAATAGTTCATTCTTGTCCTTGCTTCCCTTGCCTTTGGTGATGTTTCTAGGAAGAAGTTGCTGCGGCTGAGATCAAAGATGCTGCTGCCTATGTTCTCCTCAAGGATTTTGATGGATTCCTATTGAATTGAGGCCTTTCATCCATTTGAGTCAATTTTAGTGTTTGGTATAAAGAAATGGTCCAGTTTCATTCTTCTGCATGTGGCTGTCCAATTTTCTGAACACCATTTGTTGAAGAGGCTGTCTTTTTTCCATCGGACACTCTTTCCTGCTTTGTCAAAGGTTAGTTGATGATAGAGTTGAAGGTCCATTTCTGGGTCCTCTATTCTGTTCCATTGATCTATGTGTCCGTTTTTGTGCCAGTACCCTACTACTGTCTTGGTGATTACAACTTTGTAATAGAGTGTGAAGTCTGGAATTGTGATGCCACCAACTTTGGCTTTTATTTTTTCAACATTCTTCTGGCTCTTCAGGGTCTTTTCTGGTTCCATATAAATTCTAGGATTATTTGTTCCATTTCTTTGAAAAATGTTGATGGTATTTTGATAGGGATTGCATTAAATGTGTAGATTGCTCTAGGTAGCATAGGCATTTTCACAATATTTGTTCTTCCAATCCATGAGCATGGAACGTTTTTCCATTTCTTTGTGCCTTCCTCAACTTTTTTCATGAGTTCTTTATAGTTTTCTGAGTACAGATTCTTTGCCTCTTTGGTTTATTCCTAAGTATCTTATGGTTTTCTGTATAATTGTAAATGGGACTGACTCCTTAATTTCTCTTTCTTCTGACTGCTTGTTGGTGTATAAAAATGCAACTGATTGCTGTGCATTGATTTTTATATCCTGACACTTTAGTGAATTCCTGTATGAGTTCTAACAGTTTGGGAGTGGAGTCTTTTGGGTTTTCCACATAAAGGATTATATCATCTGCACACGGTGAGAGTTTGACTTCTTCTTTGCCAATTCAGATGCCTTTTATTTCTTTTTGTTGTCTGATTGCTGAGGCTAAGACTTCTAGTATTATGTTGAGCAGCAGTGGTGATAGTGGACAGCCCTGCCGTGTTCCTGACCATAGGGGAAAGGTCTCCGCGTTGAGAATTATATATGCTGTGGGTTTTTCATAGATGACTTTTATGATATTGAAGTATATACCCTCTATCCTTACACTATGAAGAGTTTTGATCAAGAAAGGATGCTGTACCTAGTCAAATGCTTTTTCAACATCTATTGAGAGTATCATATGGTTCTTGTTCTTTCTTTTATTAATATATTGTATCACATTGATTGATTTGCAGATGTTGAAACAATCTTGCAGCCCAGCTTATATCTCACTTGGTCATGGTGAATAAACCTTTTAATGTACTGTTGGATCTATTCGGCTAGCATTTTGATGAGAATTTTTACATCCATGTTCATCAGGGATATTGGTCTGTAATTCTCCTTTTTGATGGGGTCTTTGTCTGGTTTGGGGATAAAGGCAATGCTGGCCTCATAAAATGAGTTTGGAAGTTTTCCCTCCATTTCTATTTTGGAACAATTTCAGAATAGGTATTAATTCTTCTTTAAATGTTTGGTAGAATTCCCCTGGGAAGCCATCTGGCCCTGGGCTCTTGTTTGTTGGGAGATTTTTGATGACTGCTTCAATCTCCTTACTGGTTATGGGTCTCTTCAGGTTTTCTACTTCTTCTTGGTTCAGTTTTGGTCATTAATATGTCTCTAGGAAGTCATCCATTTCTTCCAGATTGTCAAATTTGCTGCTGTATAGTTGCTTATAATATGTTCTTATAATTGTTGGTATTTCTTGGTGTTAGTTGTGATCTCTCTATATCATTCACAATTTTATTAATTTGCATCTTTTCTGTTTTGTTTTTGGTAAGTCTGGCCAGGGGTTTATCAATCATATTAATTCTTTCGAACCAGTTCCTAGTTTTGTTGATCTCTTCTAATGTTCTTTTGGTTTCTATTTCATTGATTTCTTCTCTGATCTCTATTATTTCTCTTCTCCAGCTGGGTTTGGGCTTTATTGGCTGCTCTTTCTCTAGCTCCTTTGGGAGTAGGGTTAGGTTGTGTAATTGAGACCTTTCTTCTTTCTTCAGAATGGCTTGTGTTGTTATATACTTTCCTCTCAGGACCGCCTTTGCTACAGCCCAAAGATTTTGAAGAGTTGTGTTTTCATTTTCATTTCTTTCCATGATTTTTTTTTTAAAAAATCTTCTCTAATTTCCTGGTTGACCCATTCATTTTTTGGTAGGATGCTTTTTAACCTCCATGTATTTGAGTGTTTTTCAACTTTCCTCTTATGATTGAGTTCTAGTTTCAAAGCACTGTGGTCTGAAAATACGCAGGGAATGATCCCAATCTTTTGGTATCTGTTGAGACCTGATTTGTGACCCAGGATGTGATCTATTCTGGAGAATGTTCCATGTATACTAGAGAAGTGTATTCAGTTGCTTTGGGATGGAATGTTTTGAATATATCTGTGTTGTCCATCTGGTCCAGTGTGTCTTGCTTAGATGACCTGCCCATTTCAGTGAGAAGGGTGTTAAAGTCCCTAAATTTCATTGTATTATTATCAATGTGTTTCTTTGATTTTATTATTAATTGGTTTATATGGTTGGCTACTCCCATGTTGGGGGCATAGATACTTAAAATTGTTAGATCTTCTTGTTGGACAGAACCTTAAAGTGTGATATAATGTCCTTCCTAATCTCTTATTATAGTATTTGGCTTAAAATCTAATTTTTCTGATATAAGGATTGCCACCTCAGCTTTCTTTTGATGTCCATTAGCATGGTAACTTGTTTTACATCCCTCACTTAAAATCTGCAGGTGTCTTTGGGTCTAAAATGAGTGTCTTGTAGACAGCATATAAATGAGTCTTTTTTTTTTTTTAAGATTTTATTTATTTATTTGACAGAGAGAGGGAGAGAGATCACAAGAAGGCAGAGAGGCAGGCAGAGGGGGATTTGGAAGCAGGCTCCACGCTGAGCAGAGAGCCCAACGTGGGGCTCGATCCCAGGACCCTAGGATCATGACCTGAGCTGAAGGCAGAGGCTTAACCCACTGAGCCCCCCAAGTGCCCCTGGGTCTTGTTTTTTTTAATCCATTCTGATACCCTGTGTCTTTTGATTGGGGCGTTTATCCCATTTACATTCAGGGTAACTATTGAAAGATATGAGCTTAGTGCCATTGTATTACCTGTTAGGTGACTGTTACTGTATATTGTCTCTGTTCCTTTCTGGTCTGTTACTTTTAGGCTCTCTCTTTGCTTAGAGAACCCTTTTCAGTAATTCCTGTAGGGCTGGTTTGAGTGTTTGCAAATTCTTTTAGTTTTTGTTTGTCCTGAAAACTTTTTATCTCTCCTTCTATTTTCAATGACAGCTTAGAGGGATATAGAATTCTTTTTTTTTTTTTTTAAGATTTTATTTATTTACATGACACAGAGAGAGATCACAAGTAGGCAGAGAGGCAGGTGGCGAGGGGGAAGCAGGCTCCCTGCTGAGCACAGCACCCAATGCAGGGCTTGATTCCAGGACCCTGAGAGCTTGACCTGAGCCAAAGGCAGAGGCTTAACCCACTGAGCCACCCAGGCACCCCAGATATAGTATTCTTGACTACAGATTTTACTCATTTAGTGCTCTAAATATGTCATGCCAATCCTTCCTGGCTTGTCAGGTCTCTGTGGATAGGTCTTCTGCCAATCTAATATTTTTACCATTGTTAGTTACAGATTGCTTGTCCCAAGCTGTCTTCAGGATTTTCTTCCTGTCTCCGAGAATTCTAAGTTTTACTATTAGATGACGGGGTGTTGACCTATTTTTATTGATTGTGACGGGGTTCTCTGTGTCTCCTGGATTTTGATGTTTGTTTCCTTCCCCAAGTTAGGGAAATTCTCTGCTATAAATTGCTCCAATATACCTTCTGCTCCTCTCTATATTTCTTCTTCTTCTAGGATCCCAATTATTTTAATATTGTTTTATCTTATGGTATCACTTATCTCTTGAATTCTCCCCTCATGGTCCAGTCATTGTTTATCTCTCTTTTTCTCAGCTTCTTTTGGTCTTCTAGATCACTAATTCTTTCTTCTGCCTCATTTACCCTAGGAGTAAGAGCCTCCATTTTTTATTACACCTCGTAATAGCTTTTTTGATTTCAACTTAGTCAGATTTTAGTTATTTTATTTCTCAAGAAAGAGATTTATTTCTCCAGAAAGGGATTCTCTAGTATCTTCTATGCTTTTTTCTAGCCCAGCTAGCATCTTGATAATCATCATTATGAACTCTGGTTCTGACATCTTATGAATGTCTGTATTGATTGGGTCCCTCGCCATTGGTATAGTCTCTTATTCTTCTTTTTGAGGTGAGTTTCTCCACTTTATCATTTTATCTAGATAAGAATAGATGAATGAGAGAACAAAATAGTAAAAGAGTAAAAGGAACCCCAGAAAAATATACACTAACCAAATCAAAAGAGACCTGAAACCAGGAGGATAAGAAAGGAGAAAAATATACATATATATATTTATATTTTTATTAATTTATATATTATATATTATTTATGTATTATATATAATTATATAATCTATATAATTTATGTATTATATATTTAAATATATACATACATACATATGTGTGTGTGTGTGTGTGTGTGTGTATATATATATATTTATATATATATATATATAATTTAGACTAGTGAATAGAACAGAGCCACACACTTGGTTTGGGGTATATTTTGGTCTGTTAGAAGAAACTGCTTCCTAAAATTTTAAAGAAAAATTTACATATATATACAAAAATAAGGGTATACATGATGAAGGGATGGAATATGACTATAAAGATGAACATTTAAAAAGATTCTAAAAAAGGAATTAATAAGATAAGTTGGTTGAAAAAAGAGAGAAAGAGAGAGAAAAAGGAGAGGATGTGATTAAGCTGGAGACTAGAACAAAGCCATGTGCTAGAATAAGGATATATTTTGATCTGTTAGAAGAAAGTATATCCCAAAATTTTAAAGAAAGAAAAACTTATATGTATTTTAAAAAAATAGGTTAAATACAATAAAAGCATAGAATGTGACTACCTCAATGAAAATTTTAAAAAGATTTTTTTAAAAAAGTTACTGATAAGATGAAATAGTTTAAAAAGGTTAAAATAAGAAAGAGAAAAATTTAAAAAATAGAATAAGAAAAAAATATAATTAAAAAAAATTTTACTTTGAAAGACTAAGGAATCATGGGGAAAAAGCCATGAATTCTACATGTTACATTCCCCTATTTCTGGAGTTCTGGAATTCTCATTGATTGTGAAGTTGGTCTTGCTAATATTCTGGGGGAGGGGCCTGTTGCAATGATTCTCAAATGTCTTTCCCCTAGGCAGAACTGCACCGCCCTTGCCAGGGGCCAGGCTAAGCAATCCGCTTGGTTTTGCACTGGGGAGCTTTTGTTCCCTGAACACTTTTCATAGAGCTCTAGAGGATGGGAATGAAAATGGCGGCCTCCCAATCTCCAGCCCTGAAGGGGTTGAGAGCTCAGGGCCCCACTCCTCAGTGTGCCCTCAGAGGAAAACAGTCAATCCCTGTGGCCTCCCGCATTGCTCCTCCCAGGGGAGGAAGGGAGGTGTCTCCCCAGATCTGCCACTTGTGGGGACCTTAGTAGAAGAGCAGTGTCCCAACTGTGCCTCGGATCATGGTTTAAGGTAGCCCTGAGCTGAGAGCCCCCTCCTCAGCTCCATCTCTGTAGCTGGCTTCCCCACTCCAATAACTGGGAGCTCTGCCACCCTCAGACGCCCCCAGTCTTTCTGTGACCTTGCGGGTCCTGAGACAGTACTGTCCCTGTGAGGGCTCCACACTCATCCCCCTCCTCCCTTAGTCTCTGGAGTGATGTTCGCCAGTGGAGCAGACTTTTAAAAGTTCCGATTTTGTGCTCTGCTGCTCTCTCACTTGCCAGGAGTCAGTCCCTCCCACCGCAGTCTATCTTCCTGGAAAGCACCTCAGATTCACTTCTCCACATGTCCTACCTTCCAGAAAGTGGTCACTTTTCTGTTCCTAAAATTGATGCTTTTCTCTTCAATCTCCTGTCCAGTTTATAGGTGTTCAGAATGGTTTGATAGCTGTCTGGCTCAATTCCTGGGACCTGATGAAATTTAGGTCGTCTACTCCTCTACCATCTTGTTCCACCCCTCAAGACACTGACTTTTTTTAAAGATTTTATTTATCTGACAGACAGAGATCACAAGCAGGCAGAGGGGCAGGCAGAGAGAGAAGAGGACGCAGGCTCCCCACTGAGCAGAGAGCCCGATGTGGGGCTCGATTCCAGGACCCTGAGATCATGACCTGAGCCAAAGGCAGAGGCTTTAACCCACTGAGCCACTGAGGCACCCCCAGACATTGACATTTTGATCTGAAAGAGGACTAGGATTTTGCCATGTAATGTGACAGTGGGGTGAAGGGAGAGCAGAAATCAGGGAAAAGCATTAATAGTATCCTAGCCAGAAAGAATCACACAGACAAGGATCTTGAGTGCGAGGAGACTGGCAGGCCGTGAAGAACACAAAAGATGTTAGTGCAGATGGAGTGCGGCAAAGGGGGAAGATAACTGTTAAGGAACTTTGGGCAACTACTTAATGTTGTCTTTGTGGCTCAAAAGCTGCCCCTGACAGACATGTAAACAGATGACGTTGGCTAGGCTCCAATAAACTTTATTTACAAAAATAAGTAGAGGGGGCCAGATTTGGCCCTCAGGCTATAATTTGCTGCAGATAGGTAATAGGTTAGAGAAATGGGCAAATCTGGGATTAAGGCAACCAGCTAGAAGGCAAGCAAAAAATATAAGTGGGATCACGTAATATTTGTCTTTCTGGCTTATTTCACTTAGCGTAATACCTTTCACTTTCATCCATGTTGTTGCAAATAGCAATATTTCTTTTCTTTCTTTCTTTCTTTCTTTCTTTCTTTCTTTCTTTCTTTCTTTTTTTAGGCTGAATAATATTCCGTGTATATTGATAGAAATGGAGAATAGAATGGTAGTTACCAGAAGTTAGGGGTGGTGGAAAAGGGGTGACTTTATAAAAGTAGAGTGATGGTTACCACATGCTGGAAAGAAGGAATCATGGGAAGGTATCGTGTAACAGGGAGAGTTAGTTCCATCAGACAAAAAGAGTTCTGGAGATGGATAGTGGTCATGGTAGTACCACAATAACCAGCCGTGTCTGGCATGAGTAGCTGGAAGATGGTGGTCACCTCAGTATCTTAACTGAGAAGTGAATGAGGGGCTGAGGTAACAAATTACCATATTTGGGGAAAATGAAAAGAAAACCATAGCAGATTGACATGTAAGTGAAATAGTCCAACATTAAGTGGTTCTTTGAATAATGTTTTGCAATAACACAAAAGACTGATAGAATGAATGAAGTATACTCATATCTCCCTAGTATCCCTGAGGTTCCCTCCACTCTCTTTGACCCCTTGAGACTCTAATAAATTCACACAGGCAGTTGGGGCCTGATTATGGGATTTGGATCTTATTCTATGGGCAGTGGGAAGCTATTGGAAACTTTCCTTCAAGAGGAGCAAACAGATGACAGCCATTTTAGGAGCTGTAACAAGGATTCAGGCATCAAGGTTTAAAGTTCAAGTTTATAGTTCAAGATTTAAAGTTCAAGATTGGCTGACAGCCAGTCAGTCAATAAATATTGAGTGCCTACATTATACTTAACACTGTGGTAAGTGACGGAGTGCTACAGAAGAAAAAAAGATGCATATAAGAAGCATTTTGAAGGAAAATTGTGAAGCAACTTGCTCACTGCTTAAGCACAGTGAATTTGGGATGAAGAGAATAATTTGAAATTAAACTGAAGTTGTGAATTTCAGCGAGTGGGAAGATTAGTACCCTTGAGGGAAACCCGAATTGTTAAAAATCAGCTAGTGTGAGGGTCAAGGTGAAAAGATCTACATTCTTGTTGGCTCACGGTGATTTGGGGCTTCCAGTAGGTTGAGGGGAGCCATCAGCACCGAGACGTAAGCTAATGCTGTGGGAGTTCATGCGTTTTCAAAGGGAGCGTAAAGAGAAACCAACAATAACAACAAAACAAAACAAAGAATGAGATTTCCTCTCAAACTAACTTGTCTTGCTGTGAACCAGAGGGCAAGAGCTAGACGAATGAGAAGTTGAAAAAGCAGCAGAATGAAGCACTTTCCTGGGGAAAGCGGGATCATGTGGCCACGTGAGGACCCTCAAGAGTTTTTATGTATGATGTTTGTCTCTCTTTCAGATGTGTTCACTTCTTTTCCACGGTGTCCCTTAGTTTGGGCCCCCAGCACTTCCCACTGAACTACTGCATATCCCTTTAACTCACCTCCATGCTCCCAGCCCATCCTCATTCAATCCAGACCCCAAAAGTCCTCCTCCTTCTGTGGCTTCCCCCTCTCTCCCCTGGATGACAGCTTTCCATTGGCACAAAGGCCTGAGCCGGTTCCTTGTCTCTGCTTCCTGCCTCGCCTTTCTCTCCTACCTGCAGTACGCTACTACCCAGCCCCGCATCTCTGAGCCTCCTAACTGTGCTTGTCTTCTTTCCTCCAGTTTGTGTGTATCACAGGGCATGTGTTATTAAAAATAAAGTCCTGAGGTTTGTGAACATTTGCCTTTTTAATTAATTAGAATGGGTTCAAAAGTGTCACCAAAATGTCACTTTCCCCTGTTTGTACTCCAGTAGGCCATGCTTTCTTGACTAAAATGGAAAGGAGTAGAATAAATTCATGAAACTTGTCATACGTGTGAAAGCTACATACTGTGGGATCAAGCACCACTGTTCTAGATGACATAATGAAATACACAATGTTCTGCCCACCACCACTGTCACACTTAATTATAATTATTTATCCCTGGCTCCCACGGGGAGCTGGTCAAGAGTGTATCACTTTCACTTCCGCACCTGGTACCTGAAAATGCCTACTAAAAATAGAAGGGATTTATTTTCCTACTTACCAGATGAACTCAGAGATTACAGGGCTTCTCATGAAGACTGCCAGGGATGCCTTCCGGAAGTGGGAAACACATTTCATAAATGTGTGAATGGCTTTGGCTGGAAATGGAGGAAGGAACGTGTGGGTAGGAAAGGTGACAGCAGAAGCAGGCTATCATTGCAATAATTCTGGTAACCAAAGGAAGGACAAATATAGGGCAGGGAATAAGGAATAGGTTCAAAGGAACCCTCCAGCTTCCTCTCTTCCTCCTCCCTCCAGCCCGGCTCTTCTCTAACCGTTTCACAGAAACTGTTCTGGCCAGCGTCACTAATAACTTCCGTTGCCAAATCCGCGGCTCCTTTAACCGCTTATCTTCTTTGATCGCGTAGCAGTGTGCAACTCAGTAGACCAGTCGTCCTTTTGGAAATACTCTTTTCTCCATCCTGTAAGATAGTGTTTCTTCCTCGCTTTGTGGACACTGGTTCACCTGCATTTACTCTACACGAGGCAGTTCAAGACCTTGAATGGAGCCATCCTGTCCTTCCCACTGCGTGCGAGTCGAGGGGATCTCATTCATTTCAGTGACTTTGAAAGCCAACCATACGTGGATGACTTTTTTCTCTTTAAAAGAGTTTGGACTTCACTATTGTACAGAGTTAACTGCATATCCAGACAGCTTCACCTAGCTATCTCACTAGTCCCACAAATGCATGTACAAAATTAAATTATTTATCTTCCTTTTCAAATCCCAGTAGAAGGACACCACCGGCCACCTACTTGCTCAAGACAGACAACTGAGAATCGTCGTTCTCTCCTCCCTCTTCCTCATCTTGCCTCCACATTTTTAACCAGATCCCATTGATACAATTTGCAAAATATACCATCATCCACCTGCTTCTCTCTGTCTCCTCTTTCCCTAGGGGGTTTAATCTACCAGCACCTTTCCCTTGGAGTTACTGCAAAGAGCCACTAACTAGCTTCCTTGGTCTTCTAATCCATCAGTTTGGCTCATATTTCTACTCCCTCAAAACTCTTCCAAACCTTAGGTGAAAATGAAACTCCTTGAGATGGCCCAGAAGGGCCTGGCGAGATCTGACCATTTCATATGAACCCAGCCTATGGGGTTAGCCTACTAACCCGGCCACTCCTGTCCACAAAGGCTCATGATGCTCAGCCTATTGGTTTCTCTATTTCTGATGCGGCCGGAAGGCTTCGTGGATGTGATTTCTTTAGCCTAGAATTCCTTCCCTGTTCCTGCCCACATTTTTGCCAACTCCTACCCAGCATGCCTTCAGCTTAACTGTCCCTTGCTCAAAGGGAAATCGCCCACCACCCTCCAAGCAGAATGAAGGCATGAAACGACTCTGGTAAGCTCTCGTTTGAAGTCCTGTGTTTTCTTTCTTGATACTTAGCGCAGTCAGTCTGTATAATGTTTGGTATCTTTCTTCCCTGCTCGACTGTCTGCTCCGTGAACACAGGAACCATGTTTCATCTCTATAACCACAAGCAGTTGGTCCAGGAGTGGTAATATGCAGGTTTGTTAAATGAATGACCAGACACATAAAACATTACGTGATTATTTGAGACTAAAAGAGAAAAAGCCTGAGAGCTCAAAGCCTTCATCAATGAAGCCCGTGGCTGAATTCCATCCCTAAACAAGCAAGGCTGAATTCAAGGACTGGGGAGTAATAACTGTGACTCCCCTTTACCCAGCCCTTCTCATCCTTCCAGAACAGGTTTAAAGCATTTCAAGTGCGAAGTCACTGAACTCCCAAAGAGCCTGTGAGCTTACACGTGAGAAAGCCGGGAAATAAAAATTTTAATTAACTTACCCAGAAGACACAGAGCTGAGAGAAGAAGCCAGGACTCCTCCGATTGAGGCTGTCTGGCTCCACAGCCTTCATGCTTAAGCACTGTTTAATTCAGAACTTCCCAGTCGGTGAGCCCCGAATGAGTTGCAGATGTGCTCCCAGAAATCAATTGGTTCGGCCATGAGGAAGCCAGCCCGGTGGCCCAAGGCTGTGAGCAGCCAGTCTGGGGCTTCTCAGCGGGTAGCAGAGGAGTCTGAGGGCAGATCCCAGTCAGTCCCATTGCAGGAGCGGAGTCCCCGGTGTCTGCATCAGCGGCAGCTGCAGAGGGGGCCACCGTGCACTGGGGACAAGGTGCAGGTGTGCCCCCGGGGTGTGGGGAGCAAACCCAGATGCTGATGCTTGAGGGGCAGGGTGGGAGAGGAGATCGGCCAGGAAACTCTGTCATCCATAAGTGAATACATCTGTCGGGTTCGGCTGACATGACTGTCCCTCGAGGGGGCTCAGCGGGCGGCTCCATGGCCGCCCTGACACGCCCTGAGCCTCCTGCCCATACAAGTTTCATCCATACCTTGAAATGCTTTATTTGTCACTGTCGGACCGCTTTGGAAATCCATTCTCACTTCCACCTTTGTCAGTGGAAAACAAGAAAGATGTTTCGATAGTTTAATACAATTTTTAACTTTTGTATCATTCTGAATGGTTGTAAAAGAAAATGTTTTAAATTTTTTTTTCCCTGTGTGGGTAAGTTTCTTGTCATGGTGATTATCAAGACTTTGAAGAGAAGACCCTTAGAAAATCTTGGGAGGGGCTCCTGATAGAAGTTTGAAGCATAAAACCGGTTTTAAAATAGTTATGTTGATGGAAACAAGCCAAGTTCTTTACCAAAAATGTTGGAAAGATTTTATATAAATTTATATTAAATTTTTCTTTAATACTTTTTCCTTTATTTTTGCCATAATTATGTAATATAAAGAAAATGTAACTGATTTTTCATCAAGCATCATAGAGATGCCCCCAAATTCTCTCCAGCTCCTCCCGCTGGCTGTCCGTGTGTGTGCTATGATCAGAATGAGGTGAGAGCGCATCTCCACACAGTTTAGCTCCAAAGGAAGAGTGTTCAATTTCAGTACATCTATTTCGTAGGTGTGTCCCTGTTCAACCGTACGAGGTAACTCGGAATTACTTCTGAACACCCCATCCTCTCTCCTGCTGTTTCTCTGCGTAGTGGGTGGCTTTGGGACCAGAATGCCTGGTTTGAACCAGGCACTGCCAGTTACTGGCTGTGGACCCTGAGCTGGTTACCTAACCTCGCTGTTTTATCACGTGACAAGGGCATCATCATCCTAACTACCTCATACACATAGACACCTCGGAATGACGCCTGGCATATAGGAAGCCCCCATATGATGTCAGCTGTGGTGGGTGCTTCTGTCTCCCTCCTTCTCCCCTCTCCACACCTTCTTATCTTCCCTTTGCCTAGCAGGAGCGTACTCAACTTTATGACCTCAGCTTATTGTCATTTCCTCTGGCCGACCTTCCCCGCCCACTGTAGATGAGGCTAGCAGATTCCCTTAGGAGCTCCAGGAGGCCGTGGTATCATGTCACTTATCACAGTGCATGGAAACGTTCACTTTCTTGTCAACTGCCCACCGCTGCCTCATTAGGGCAAGCAGGAACTTTGCTTTGGCTTATGAATTCCCAGCACCTGTCATGGCGCCTGGTCCTCAACAACCGGCCAACAGATGTACCTGAATGGAAGAGCCCCATTCTGTCTCCTGTTTCCATAGCAGTGACACAGGAAGACAGGAGGAGATCAACAACTTTTCTAACAGGTTTTTGGAAGTCTGATTACAGAGGCAAGTATTCATGATATTTACCCACTGACTCTCCCACATTTATGTGGAGAAAAATGGCATCCTCTCCCTTCCTACAAGTGCACCCAATTGCCCTCATGTGACTTTGCATCCCCTTCAGAGTTGTCCATGGATCAGAAAAAGGTCTGGGGCACTTTGGTGTCAGCCAGGCGCTAGGCTTTGTGGGAACTTCTCGGGGCGTGTACAGTGTACACATTCGTCATGTGTGAGATGTTCTGGCTGCTTGGAAGTCAGTTAATGTGGTCCCTGAGTCAAGGCCTGAGAAAGGGAGTTGGTCCAGGAGTCTGGTCCAGGAGTTAGACCAGACCTTGCTGCACAGTGATAACTCCTGACTGATGGCTACAGAAGGTTCTGGCCTCTGACTCCATCAGAAAATTGAAGTACATCTACTTTGATGTAATACAAGTTTGTGAAAGCTTTCTTGTTCTTGCCTCAATGAACCACACATGTCCACCTGGCCATTGTTTCCTACATCTGGACTCCTGAAGATTCAGAGTTTTGTTTGTGGTTTCTTGTTATTGTTTTTATGTCTCTTTTAAGAGCTGAAAATAGCAAAGGGAAAACAAATGGTCCATATTATAGAGAATACCAATTTTCCAGCCATCACAGTTGGGTCTTGCATAAGCGCCACATACTTTAGCACCATGGGTTAGGTTGGAAAAGGAAGACGGGAAGGAATAGGAAGGAAGGAAAGAAATGAACTTACAAAAGGTGTGAGTTTGAGTGTGTGGACTGTGTGAAATTGCATGGGGCTTGGGGAGTAAAAGGGATGTGCGCATGCACGCGAGTGTGTGTGTGTGTGTGTGTGTGTGTGTGTTTGCAATGGAGTTAGGAAGCCGAAAGGCAGCAAAGGGAACTAACACACACTCAGCAGCTGCCGTGTTGACTCCACACTGAGCCCTTAGTGTGTCAACCCCCTCGGTCCTCACAGCCTTCCTCTAAGGTAACTGGTATTACTTACATTTACAGATGGTCAAAGTAAGACACAGCCAAGTTAAGTAACAACCTCAGGGCATGAAAAAAAGTTGAAACCAGGTCTTTTTAACTTGAACCCCTCACCCTTTTGTCCCACTAAGGCAGGTTAGCATGGATTTGGCCTCCACCTGTTTTTGGATAGCCGAAGCAAAGAGCTGTTTTTCTATTTTTAAATGATTGGGGGAAAGAAATTGAAAGAAGAACAACATTTTGTGTCACACAAAAAATATGAAAACTGTATGAAATTCAAATGTCATTGTCCATAAGCAGATGGCCCAGAACACTGTCCCACCCATTCTCCTGCCTGTTGCCTCTCGTGACTTCTGCACTACAACTACGGGGTCTTGTCCCCTAAAATATTCTCCTAAATTTTAAAAAGAATAAGAAAATTATCAAGTAGATGTCAGATTCATACCTTATTATAATAAAAATACTAGTATTTGGTCATACTGATGAAAAAGTCACTCTTCTGTCTCCTCTATGCATGTTTTTACTCCTTTCTCATTGGTCTTTACGTGTTTAATTTGCAGGGTATTGTTGAGGAAGGACTTAGCAGAGGAGGGGAAATGGGAATCTGGTTATGGCTCTTCTTCTAACTAAATTAAGCAAATCGCTTAATCTCCTCTGATTTAAATTTCCTTATCTCCAAATCGCAGACTGGACCAGATAATCACTGAGGTCCCTTGCAGTCATAAAATTACAGGCCTCTGTGACTTAGAACATAATTTTAAAATGTTAAGTGATCACTGAGGTTTATAGCAGTTACGGCTTTGCATTCATGGTAGATTGGTGGCCATAAATTTATGATTTATTTTACTCCAAATCCTTAGTCAGTATCTCAACTCCCAATTATGCCACTGTCCCTATAGGAAAATATGAGCAACTTTATGATGATTTGCTCCTCAAGAAGATTTCCAGGGATGCATTGAGGGAAAAACTGTAGAAACTTTTACAGTTCTGTAGTTTAATTACCAATTTGAGATTTGAGGGTCTTTAGAAGAGGACTGAAAACTACGAGCTTCAAATTGGCTATTTATTTATTTATTTATTTTAGTTAAAGAATGTACTTGTAGTAGTTGACAGTTAAAATCTTGAATCTCTTTTCCAGAGTGTTCTGTTCATTGACCTGCAAACCCAAACTCTACAATGAGTACTCATTGCATTTCTTAGTTGTACAGATTTCTATCAGAAGTCTGGGTCTATTCTGATTGATGGATCAGGAAGGGAAACTCAGAAACAGAATTGTAATTCTACCAAGGGCAAGTTCACATTTCATTCTGCATTGCCACTGTGCTGTCAGGACAATCAAACAGTCTAGAAAGAGAAACTCCCCCTACAGGAAGCCTGCCCAGAGCCGGAACTCTAGACTTAACATGTTATGTCAATCTTCCCTGGGGAGGGAGCCGGATTTTAGGGATGATGGGGGGGCAGAGTGTTCAGTAGTCCCTGCTGGATAGAGCATCAAGGATTTCTCATCCTTTTCTAACACTTTGGGTGTCCTGTAACCCATCAAAGAATTAAGTACTGGATCATGTACAAAAAACTTAAAAGGAACAAGAGACAGAAACTTGGCTGTAGGTTGAAAAGAAATGGAACATTTTGCATTCTTCCCTTTCTGCTGTTTGCTTTGTCTCCCCTGAAATCTAAGGATGTTTGCAACTGGATGCGACTCGTAGCCTTTCAATACATTGGACCGTAATGGTACGGTGTCAGGGTTACTAGTTCTTCATCGACAGGTAGCCTGGAAACTCACAACGACTAGTCCAAATCAGTCCTGGGCAAACTTTTATGCATGTCAGAACAGAGGAGGGACATCGCATCTTAGCTCAGTGAGCACAGAAGATAGTTGACATTGTTCATTCCCTCCCCTCTACTTCTACTCTACAAACCTTGTTAATGTCCCCTCAAAACAAAAGAATGATATTAGCAACTACCTCTACCCCCAGGCCTTGGAAAGACAAGCATTATACCACATTGGGCCTGCCCCTATATAACCAGTTTAAGGAAATTGGTTAAAATTTATGGCGCAGATAATTTGAGGCTAAATTAATTTTTAAAATGTTGACAGATAAGCCACTGGCCCAAGAAATCAACATTCCAAATTCTCAAATGAATCGTACGTGAATGTTTCAAGTACAATCTGTTTGGGTTTTGCTTACACAGTTGTATGCTCCGATACGCCAAATTCTAAGCAATACACCTGGTGAACACTAGAGAGGCCACGAAAATGGCACACGCCATGTTTGAAGAGGATGGGAGGAGGGAAGGGATGGTTGAGGGATGGAAGGCATTACCTGGAAAACCCTTCTGCTTGTTATGGTTGGCTGACCACAGCGGTACACGTACAGCCATCCGAGCTGCCAGAAAGTTCCCATTTCGGCCCAAACTCTCCTTCCTTTCAGTATTTCATCTCTACTCTCTGACTTCCCAGTATAAACCGACTGCAGTCCCACATTCCCCTAAAACTGCTTTCCAAAGACACTAATAGATCCCACTCTTTCACTGAAAGCCAACGCATTATGAGCTATATGGTCATACTGTCTGACCTCTTGAGGGTCAAGGTGGGACCTACAGATGAACAGCATCGAATCAGCTGGGGCGGGCTTGTTAGAAATGCAGGATCTCCAGCCCTCTGCAGGCTCCTGCAGCAGCCCACCCATGATACACAAGTGAGATTCACATTCAAGTTGGAGACGCATGATGTTTAGCTCCTGCCTTCCTCGTCTTCTCCTCAGCATCTAGAGCAGTGCTTGACCCCTATTAGAGGCTCAATAAATGTTTATTCAGGAAGCCAAATTGCCAAGTTCGTTAGCTACTTTTTTTTTAAAAATACTGTATTTTTTTTTAATTTTTTATTTTTTATAAACATATATTTTTATCCCCAGGGGTACAGGTCTGTGAATCGCCAGGTTTACACACTTCACAGCACTCACCAAAGCACATACCCTCCCCAATGTCCATAATCCCACCCCTTCTCCCAAACCCCCTCCCCCCAGCAACCCTCAGTTTGTTTTGTGAGATTAAGAGTCACTTATGGTTTGTCTCCCTCCCAATCCCATCTTGTTTCATTGATTCTTCTCCTACCCCCTTAAGCCCCCATGTTGCATTACCACTTCCTCATATCAGGGAGATCATATGATAGTTGTCTTTCTCCGCTTGACTTATTTCGCTAAGCATGATACGCTCTAGTTCCATCCATGTTGTCGCAAATAGCAAGATTTCATTTCTTTTGATGGCTGCATAGTATTCCATTGTGTATATATACCACATCTTCTTGATCCATTCATCTGTTGATGGACATCTAGGTTCTTTCCATAGTTTGGCTATTGTGGACATTGCTGCTATAAACATTCGGGTGCATGTGCCCCTTTGGATCACTACGTTTGTGTCTTTAGGGTAAATACCCAGTAGTGCAATTGCTGGGTCATAGGGCAGTTCTATTTTCAACATTTTGAGGAACCTCCATGCTGTTTTCCAGAGTGGCTGCACCAGCTTGCATTCCCACCAACAGTGTAGGAGGGTTCCCCTTTCTCCGCATCCTCGCCAGCATCTGTCATTTCCTGACTTGATGATTTTAGCCATTCTGACTGGTGTGAGGTGATATCTCATTGTGGTTTTGATTTGTATTTCCCTGATGCCGAGTGATATGGAGCACTTTTTCATGTGTCTGTTGGCCATCTGGATGTCTTCTTTGCAGAAATGTCTGTTCATGTCCTCTGCCCATTTCTTGATTGGATTATTTGTTCTTTGGGTGTTGAGTTTGCTAAGTTCTTTATAGATTCTGGACACTAGTCCCTTATCTGATATGTCGTTTGCAAATATCTTCTCCCATTCTGTCAGTTGTCTTTTGATTTTGTTAACTGTTTCCTTTGCTGTGCAAAAGCTTTTGATCTTGATGAAATCCCAATAGTTCATTTTTGCCCTTGCTTCCCTTGCCTTTGGCGTTGTTCCTAGGAAGATGTTGCTGCAGCTGAGGTCGAAGAGGTTGCTGCTTGTGTTCTCCTCAAGGATTTTGATGGATTCCTTTCATACATTGAGGTCCTTCATCCATTTTGAGTCTATTTTCATGTGTGGTGTAAGGAAATGGTCCAATGTCATTTTTCTGCATTTGGCTGTCCAATTTTCCCAGCACCATTTATTGAAGAGGCTGTCTTTTTTCCATTGGACATTCTTTCCTGCTTTGTCAAAGATTAGTTAACCATAGAGTTGAGGGTCTATTTCTGGGCTCTCTATTCTGTTCCATTGATCTATGTGTCTGTTTTTGTGCCAGTACCATGCTGTCTTGATGATGACAGCTTTGTAATAGAGCTTGAAGTCCGGAATTGTGATGCCACCAACGTTGGCTTTCTTTTTCAATATCCCTTGGGCTATTCGAGGTCTTTTCTGGTTCCATATAAATTTTAGAATTATTTGTTCCATTTCTTTGAAAAAGATGGATGGTACTTTGATAGGAATTGCATTAAATGTGTAGATTGCTTTAGGTAGCATAGACATTTTCACAATATTTATTCTTCCAATCCAGGAACATGGAACATTTTTCCATTTCTTTGTGTCTTCCTCAATTTCTTTCATGAGTACTTTATAGTTCTCTGAGTATAGATTCTGTGCCTCTTTGGTTAGGTTTATTCCTAGGTATCTTATGGTTTTGGGTGCAATTGTAAATGGGATTGACTCATTAATTTCTCTTTCTTCTGTCTTGCTGTTGGTGTAGAGAAATGCAACTGATTTCTGTGCATTGATTTTATATCCTGACACTTTACTGAATTCCTGGACAAGTTCTAGCAGTTTTGGAGTGGAGTCTTTTGGGTTTTCCACATATAGTATCATATCATCTACAAAGAGTGATAATTTGACTTCTTCTTTGCCAATTTGGATGCCTTTAATTTCCTTTTGTTTCTGATAGCTGAGGCTAGGACCTCTAGTATTATGTTGAATAGCAGTGGTGATAATGGACATCCCTGCCGTGTTCCTGACCTTAGCGGAAAAGCTTTCAGTTTTTCTCCATTGAGAATGATATTTGCAGTGGGTTTTTTATAGATGGCTTTGATGATATTGAGGTATGTGCCCTCTATCCCTACACTTTGAAGAGTTTTGATCAGGAAGGGATGCTGTACTTTGTCAAATGCTTTTCCAGCATCTATTGAGAGTATCATATGGTTCTTGTTCTTTCTTTTAGTGATGTGTTGTATCACATTGACTGATTTGCAGATGTTGAACCAACCTTGCAGCCCTGGAATAAATCCCACTTGGTCGTGGTGAATAATCCTTTTAATGTACTGTTGAATCCTATTGGCTAGTATTTTGTTGAGTATTTTCGCATCTGTGTTCATCAATGATATTGGTCTATAGCTCTCTTTTTTGATGGGATCCTTGTCTGGTTTTAGGATCAAGGTGATGCTGGCCTCATAAAATGAGTTTGGAAGTTTTCCTTCCATTTCTATTTTTTGGAACAGTTTCAGGAGAATAGGAATTAGTTCTTCTTTAAATGTTTGGTAGAATTCCCCCGGGAAGCCGTCTGGCCCTGGGCTTTTGTTTGTTTGGGGATTTTTAATGACTGTTTCAATCTCCTTACTGGTTATGGATCTGTTCAGGCTTTCTATTTCTTCCTGGTTCAGTTGTGGTAGTTTATATGTTTCTAGGAATGCATCCATTTCTTCCAGATTGTCAAATTTGTTGGCATAGAGTTGCTCATAGTACGTTCTTATAATTGTTTGTATTTCTTTGGTGTTAGTTGTGATCTCTCCTCTTTCATTCATGATTTTATTTATTTGGGTCCTTTCTCTTTTCTTTTTGATAAGTCGGGCCAGGGGCTAATCAATTTTATTAATTCTTTCAAAGAACCAGCTCCTAGTTTCGTTGATTTGTTCTATTGTTTTTTTGGTTTCTATTTCATTGATTTCTGCTCTGATCTTTATGATTTCTCTTCTCCTGCTGGGCTTAGGGTTTCTTTCTTGTTCTTTCTCCAGCTCCTTTAGGTGTAGGGTTAGGTTGTGTACCTGAGACCTTTACTGTTTCTTGAGAAAGGCTTGTACTGCTATATATTTTCCTCTCAGGACTGCCTTTGTTGTGTCCCACAGATTTTGAACCGTTGTATTTTCATTATCATTTGTTTCCATGATTTTTTTCAATTCTTCTTTAATTTCCTGGTTGACCCATTCATTCTTTAGAAGGATGCTGTTTAGTCTCCATGTATTTGGGTTCTTACCAAACTTTCTTTTGTGGTTGAGTTCTAGCTTTAGAGCATTGTGGTCTGAAAATATGCAGTGAATGATCCCAATCTTTTGATACTGATTGAGTCCTGATTTAGGACCGAGGATGTGATCTATTCTGGAGAATGTTCCATGTGCACTAGAGAAGAATGTGTATTCTGTTGCTTTGGGATGAAATGTTCTGAATATATCTGTGATGTCCATCTGATCCAGTGTGTCATTTAAGGCCTTTATTTCCTTGCTGGTCTTTTGCTTGGATGATCTGTCCATTTCAGTGAGGGGAGTGTTAAAGTCCCCTACTATTATTGTATTATTGTTGATGTGTTTCTTTGATTTTGTTATTAATTGGTTTATATAGTTGGCTGCTCTCACGTTGGGGGCATAGATATTTAAAATTGTTAAATCTTCTTGTTGGACAGACCCTTTGAGTATGATATAGTGTCCTTCCTCATCTCTTATTATAGTCTTTGGCTTAAAATCTAATTGATCTGATATAAGGATTGCCACTCCTGCTTTCTTCTGATGTCCATTAGCATGGTAAATTCTTTTCCACCCCCTCACTTTAAATCTGGAGGTGTCTTCAGGCTTAAAATGAGTTTCTTGGAGGCAACATATAGATGGGTTTTGTTTTTTTATCCATTCTGATACCCTGTGTCTTTTGACAGGGGCATTTAGCCCATTAACATTCAGGGTAACTATTGAGAGATATGAATTTAGTGCCATTGTATTGCCTGTAGGTTGACTGTTACTGTATACGGTCTCTGTTCCTTTCTGATCTACCACTTGTAGGCTCTCTCTTTGCTTAGAGGACCCCTTTCAATATTTCCTGTAGAGCTGGTTTGGTGTTTGCAAATTATTTCAGTTTTTGTTTGTCCTGGAAGCTTTTAATCTCTCCTTCTATTTTCAATGATAGCCTAGCTGGATATAGTATTCTTGGCTGCATGTTTTTCTCGTTTAGTGCTCTGAAAATATCATGCCAATTCTTTCTGGCCTGCCAGGTCTCTGTGGATAAGTCAGCTGCCAATCTAATATTTTTACCATTGTATGTTACAGACTTCTTTTCCCGGGCTGCTTTCAGGATTTTCTCTTTGTCACTGAGACTTGTAAATTTTACTATTAGGCGACGGGGTGTGGGCCTATTCTTATTGATTTTGAGGGGCATTCTCTGAACCTCCTGAATTTTGATGCTCGTTCCCTTTGCCATATTGGGGAAATTCTCCCCAACAATTCTCTCCAGTATACCTTCTGCTCCCCTCTCTCTTTCTTCTTCTTCTGGAATCCCAATTATTCTAATGTTGTTTCGTCTTATGGTGTCACTTATCTCTCGAATTTTCCCCTCGTGGTCCAGGAGCTGTTTGTCCCTCTTTTGCTCAGCTTCTTTATTCTCTGTCATTTGGTCTTCTATATCACTAATTCTTTCTTCTGCCTCATTTATCCTAGCAGTGAGAGCCTCCATTTTTGATTGCACCTCATTAATAGCTTTTTTGATTTCAACTTGGTTAGATTTTAGTTCTTTTATTTCTCCAGAAAGGGCTTTTATATCTCTCGAGAGGGTTTCTCTAATATCTTCCATGCCTTTTTCGAGCCCGGCTAGAACCTTGAGAATTGTCATTCTGAACTCTAGATCTGACATATTACCAATGTCTGTATTGATTAGGTCCCTAGCCTTCGGTACTGCCTCTTGTTCTTTTTTTTTGTGTTGAATTTTTCCGTCTTGTCATTTTGTCCAGAGAGTATATGAAGGAGCAAGTAAAATACTAAAAGGGTGGCAACAACCCCAGGAAAATATGCTTTAACCAAGTTAGAAGAGATCCCAAATCGTGAGGGGGGATAAAGGGGATAAAAAGAGGTTCAAAAAGGAAGAAAGAAAAAAAAAAGAAAAGAATTAAAAAAAAAAGAAAACAAATAAGAAAAATATAAAAAAGAAAAAAGATATATATTAGATAAACTAGTTAAAAAATGTTAAAAAAGAAAAAGGTAAAAGTTAAAAAAAATTTAACCAGAAGGCGAGAAAAAAAACAAAAAATGAAAAAGAAAAAAATTAAATTAACTGCAAGACTAAAAAAAATCACAGGGAAAAAGCCATGAGTTCCGTGCTTTGCTTTCTCCTCCTGTGGAATTCTGCTGCTCTCCTTGGTATTGAAACCGCACTCCTTGGTAGGTGAACTTGGTCTCGGCTGGATTTCTTGTTGATCTTCTGGGGGAGGGGCCTGTTGTAGTGATTCTCAAGTGTCTTTGCCCCAGGCGGAATTGCACCGCCCTTACCAGGGGCCGGGGTGAGTAATCTACTCCGGTTTGCTTTCAGGAGCTTTTGTTCCCTGAGCGCTTTCCGTCCAGGGCCCCACTCCTCAGTGCGCCCTCAGAGACCAGCGCCCAGTTACTCCCGTCTGCCTGACCTCCAGCCGCGCTCCGAGCTCACCGAGCCTGCGACCGGTTCAAGGTAACACCGAGCTGTGAGCTTACTGTCGGCTCTGTCTCTGTAGGCGGCTTTCCTGTTCCAATACCCGCAAGCTCTGCGACACTCAGACACCCCCGATCCTTCTGTGACCCTGCGGGACCTGAGGCCATGCTGACCGCGCGTGGGCTTCGCCATGGTTTAGCCTCTGGAGCGATGTCCCTCAGCAGAACAGACTTTTAAAAGTCCCAATTTTGTGCTCCGTTGCTCCGCCGCTTGCCGGGAGCCGGCCCCTCCCCCCGGGGTCTATCTTCCCGTCGCTTTGGATTCACTTCTCCGCCGGTCCTACCTTTCAGAAAGTGGTTGTTTTTCTGTTTCCAGAATTGCTGTTCTTCTTCTCTTCGATCTGCCGATGGATTTTCAGGTGTTTGCAATCTTTAGATAAGCTATCTAGCTGATCTCCTGCTAGCTGAAGTAGTCTCAGCCTGCTACTTCTCCGCCATCTTGACTCCTCCCCCCCCACCACCGTTAGCTACTTTTTAATCCTCGCCCCGTTTAACCTTTCATTGTATTTGAACTGTGACCACTCCATTCTGTAACAGCCTTTCCTTCCCCAGCTTCATTTCTATGCTCCAGCTTCCTCTTCTCTGTCTTCCTGGGTTTATTGTCATCCTTAGTCTGACACTTAGTGTGGGCCTTGCCCCGGGTTGTGTCACATGGTCTTCCTAGGGTCTATATGACCTTCCTGCTGGATCCATCTTTTTTCCAGAGTTTTCCCTTATACATATTTAGGATTCTCAAGCCTTTATCTCCAGCTCGGACCTGTCCCCTGACCTAGACCCAACTCCATGTTTATAGACCTAGTATCCAAAAACTATTTCCAACTTTTATGACCACCCGGACTTCAAAGTTGAAATATCAAAATGGTACCTCTTCTCCCTGGCCTGCCTCTCACAACAGCCTTCCCTCTGCCACCACACAGCTCTTCAGCTCCATACTCTACTTTTAGTTGGTGTCATCATCTTCCTACCAACATGAGAAAGTGGGAACTAGCGCATACTCTCCCTCCCCCGCTACAAATCAGACCAATCAAGAAGTCCTAATACCTGCATCTAGGCTTATTGCATTTATCCCATGAGGATTGTGAAAAGAATCAGAGGTCGAGAGTCATTCCCTCCCCAGGGTCTGAAGCCCTAAGTGGTAGATTTTCTTCCCATCCGAGGTCATGTGTTCTACATGTGGTTGGAGAAACACAGTCCTCAGCCAAGGCACAGGGATAAGAGATGAAGAGAAAGTCTCAACGCGATACTCTGGGGGTGTCTGGGTGGCTCAGGCAGCTGAGTGTCTGCCTTCAGCTCAGGTCGTGATCTCCGGGTCCAGGGATCAAGTCCCACATCAAACCCCACATCAGGTTCTCTGCTCAGCAGGGAGCCAGATTCTCCCTCTCCTTCTGGCCTTCTCCCAGCTTGCATTCTCTCTCTCACTTATGCTCTCTGTCTCTAATAAATAAATAAAATCTTAAAAAACAAACAAACAAACAAAAAGAGTGATTCTCTGAAGGTCATGTGCATTCTTCTTACCTGAGGCTTGCTCTCATAGTATCCTTTAAATGATTTACTCTTTTTGACTTAAAACATTAGGTTTCCATGTCCTGCAAATAGAGACCCATGAGCATCAGGTATCTGAAAGGCCACAGGAGAAACTACCATGTTCTGAGCTCTGTGACTACCGATGGGTAGCTTCAGGGGATGGCACATAGAAATGGACGCCTACAGACCTGGTCTCAGAAGATACTGGGGACAAACTTTTGCCAGACTGTTGCAGCAGAAAGGATAGTATCCAAAAAAAAAAAAAAAAAAAAAAAAAAAAAAAGACACTTATTATCCAATAAGGCTTTAACTTCCAAAGGACTAAAAATTTATCAAATGTGGAAGATAACACCTGGTTTCAGGGCCTTCATAAAGATATTATTTAGAGAGGGAAAACAGCATTGAGAATTCCCTCAGGTACAAGAGTCACAGGTCCAGTGTAGTTCTGTTTTATATTGTATCCACAGTCTGTTCTCTTAAAATAAATATGATTTATTTTATTTCTGAGCTGGTGGCTCAGCTGTTGGCAGGGTCCTGGGAATAAAAAATTAAAAAAAAATAAAAAAAAATTAAGAAATAAAAAAATATATTAAAATCAATAGGACTCCTTGATAAGGCACAGTCATTTCCTCTTTCCCTTTTAGGAGGCCACATGCTCAAAGACAGCCTTGTCCATCAAAAAGAACGGATGTAGTTGTTAATAAATACATAAATAAGAACAAAAAACTCTTGCGCTTGAACGATTCCCTTTAGACCATGCCTACATAGAGAGAGAGGCTGGGAGACAGAACCGGAGAGGTCGTAAAGCAGTGTTTGGGGCTTAGGTGGTGGGTGGGACCATCCCAGGAGTAGGCTGATGTCAGCCTGACAGCATGACTAGCCATTCCCCTGTTAAGAGTGTGGTATAGTCCCATGGCTTTGAATGGTGACTACAGAAATACACAAGATGGACTGTGTGCCACACAAACCCTCCAGTCCCTATTTGAGCAGAACACTACCCAGCAATGAAGCCGAGTGAACTGTATGGTCTTTCTTTCCTTCTCTCTCGACCGTCTCTGTCATCATCATCTGTTTTATTCATTTAACAAAGGTTTATGGAGATCATACCCTAGAACTACTCTTAAGTATTTTTCAGATAAGAAGGAAAGAAATTAAGTTGAATATCTATGTGTTGTTTTATTTCATTCTTTAGATCTTGTTATTAAGTAGGTCTTAGGATCCTATTTTCCCTAGGAGGAACCTGCAGCCCAGAGAGTTGAGTGGCTTGCCAAAAAACATCTGGCCAAGAAGGCACAGAACTAGAATTTACCAAGGTTCTTTGAGCCCAGGCTGTGTCACCAGCACTGAGTTAAATTTTCTGGATAAGGGAGCTCCCATACGGACTTAGTAGCAAGTGGATGGACTACTTCCCTTCCATTACTTCCATCGTTGGGTTCTTTCCGAAATGAGCGAGAATGGAAAGCCCAGTGCACCATAAACCAGTAATAGACCCTTCTGTAAAGGCTCCCAGCAAACAAGCTGGAGCTGAAGGTTATGATTCTGGAACACAGCTATCTAGGCATGGTATAACTGGCAATACAAAAAAAAGTCTCGAAAAACCCTAAAACCTTGCCCCTCATAGAAGCGCTATTGTGAAAGGTGCCTTGTCCAAACTGAATGCCTCTCTCTGGGTTGAAGAAATAGGCAGGAATGTAATTCTTTGCCCAAGTTCCTTTTCTTTGGGCAAGCCTGAATGGATCTTTCGTGGCCTGGCTCCTTCTTTGGGAGACAAACCTTGATGGCTATATAGCCAGCACCTTTCCAGTCAGCACCGCGATTATTTAACGTTTTTGAAAAAAGAGGTATTTTATTCTGGCTTTCTGATGCGGGCTCCTGATAAGAGCAGAATCTGGCTATTCCAGGCTAACTAACCACTTTTTTGCCTAACTATAAAGATAACTGGCTCATGTCTCCACTCCTTTTTGCTTGTGTAGGTACAATCAGACTGTGATTGTTCAGACCCCGTTAATTCCAGTTAATGGGCAAATAAGGCCGTGGTGTTCTGGTATTTCAGGGTCAACCCTGATTTCCCTTACAGCCTTCATGCAAACGTGCTTGTTGACGGGCCTCACAGATTGACACCACCTGTAACCTTGTATACTCATGCTCTACAACGTACCCCAAATGGTCGGGCTTACAAAGTGGGCAGAATGACTCTTTCTCATTTGGTATTTCAAGGGGTAAGTAAGTCGAGCTTGCTTCTCCAGACGGTGTCTTGGGAACCAAAGCATCACGTAGAATCAGTCCTTTCCAAAAGGCGTGTGAAGCGTTGAGGAAATGCGATCTGTGGTTCTTAAATTAAGTAGGAGTAAAGTTATTAACTAAGCATATGCTGACACTTTAATTACAATAACGTGCTTTCTCAACCAGGATCCTGAAAGCCTATATATATATATATATATATATATATATATATATATATATTGCCTCTCCCCCTACTTGAGATCTCTGTCTGTTAAGTAAATATAAGTATAAATATATACTTAATATATAATAATAAATATATACTTCATAAATAAATATAAGTAAGTAAATATATATGAGATCTCTGTCTGTTAAGTAAAATATATTTACTTAATATCTCAAGTAGGGGGAGAGGCAGGCAGAGAGAGAGAGAAGGAAGCAGGCTCCCTGCTGAGCAGAGAGAGTCTGATGCAGGGCTCGATCCCAAGACATTGGGATCATGACCTGAGCCGAAGACAGAGGATTTAACACACTGAGCCATCCAGGCGCCCCTCCTGAAACCCTTTTTGACATCAACTGAGGCTGTGGGGTGGATTTCCTATAACAGGTGGAATAGAAGTAGACCCAACAGCAAGTTTCTCTCCTGGGATCTAGCAAGCTATGTTTAGCTCAGCACTGGCCACTGCTGATCTGGTGGTCTCCCTCTGCTAGGGCCACACTGTCAGCCTATCACTGCTCATTACTCTTGGATCTCAGCCCCAGACACCTTCTCAGAGAGCACCCCCCTGGGGGTGACCCATTTATGGTAAGGACTTACCTTGCTCTCTGTCCTATAGCGTCCTGCTCTTTTTCTTTCTAGTGCTCACCACATCATGTGTGTTTGCACTGGTGTTTGCATTCCCCACTGGGTTCTCAGCCCTGTGACAGCAAGGGCTGTGATTTTGGGCTCATCCCCACATGCCCAATGGCTTGTGCAGCTGCTCACGTGGATTCCACTCACTTGCTTGTTGAATGAATCAACGATCGAATGGAGACTTGAGCTAAGTTTTCCCAGATGTATGTAGTCAGGACTAGGAAGGAAACCTCTTCTCTCTGTAGAGCTCTTTCTGCACACTGTCATCCTGCGAGCCACGCTTGCTGATGCGTTTGTATAAAGAAAAACCTAGAGGACCTAAGGGTCAGGCGTTTTGACTCTTTGCTCTTTCTGTACTGGTGAAGGACTTCTCAAAGATCACGAGGGAGGAAGAGTATCGAGTTATCTGGAACTGGCAGTAGTTTCTTTGAAGAAATGTTTCTCCAAAGAGGTCTTTGTGACTAACAGACTCTTGAGATAGTTCTGTGGCTTTGCTAACTTCAGTAGAGTAACTATTCACAGCAAGTTCCACTTTTATAGGTGAGGTAGAACAGAGACTTAATTTCCCACATCTCCAGTGTCTTCCTTAGGGGCTTTCAAAATCTGTACCTGGTAACCTGCGGCTCAGCTGGCATAAAAAAGAAAAGGAAGAGGAAATTTTCTTTTTTTTGGCATCTCCTAGACCAGCCAGAAGGCCCGCCCCTTTAGATATACCATCTACTTTCCTTTCCACAATAACTCTGTGAGATGGATATCATTATATTTCCAATTTACAGATGGGCAAACTGAGTCTGCTGACCTGGCAAAGCTACAAGGATAGGAATGGTGGAGAACAGATTTAAACCTATGTCTGTTCTATCTTATATGCTTCTGATTAATATTCAAACCCCAAAGAAGGGAGATGACACTCATTAACATAAAAAGCAGAGTCGTGTGTTTTACCGTAGGGATAGACAGATGAGGAGACAGAGATCGAGAAGGCCTCCCCTTCACCTTGTCCGTAGAATGTGATCTACCCTCCTTAGCCAGGCTGGATCCTGGAAGGGCCCTGAGAGGGCTCTTACAATAACAAAGGTATAAAAGTAATCACTGGCTCTCAGCTCTTAGCCACTGGGTGACGAAGCACAGAGCTACTGTGTCCTTCATTTCCCCACTGTGTGCTCTGAAGCCCGTATTCTCTGTGGTGTTCATTCACTTTCTTCCACGGACACTATAAACACTGTTCTACGAGTCCCACCGCTGCAACTTTGCGGTGGGCGGGAGGTACTCACTGTTTGTTCCTCACTACTCATGGGAACCTCTCACTGATCTCAGAGCCCTGAACTCCACATCCGTTGAGGAGAAAGAGGTTCCTCTTCCTACAGGCGTCATGGTTCCCAAGTACATGACCACTGCTTCTTGTCTTTTCTTAAAATATCTGAACTCTTCACGGAGTTCCCAGGTAGGAGGGCTCTGTTTTCCCAGTTTCTTATGTAGCAAATACGGGATGTTTTAGTTATTGAAATTCCTCCTAGGAATTCTTCATGTCCTACTTGGAAAAAAATATACTAATGAGTGGCTGGGTACATGTGCGGAGGGCTAGGAGTGAGATCCAGAAGAAAAGATGAACTGGTACAGACGTTCTAAACCTCTTTCTAAGGAAGACGAATCCTGTTGACTGGAGGGCCCTTGGTTTGCTGCACATTGGAGTCTCTCAAAACACCCAGTTTAGAGGGGCAGAAGTGGATTGCTCTGCCTGAAGAGAGAGAAATCGGAGCATTGAATGGGAGAAGAGCAGAGTCAATTAAAATAGCGTGGTGGGAGCATGGCCAGAGACAGACGAGAGACAGAAATTCTAGTGGGAAATATTGGTCCCTGTTGCTAGTGATGGGTTTGAGATGACATCCTCTCCTTTACAGCCCATTCAACAAAAAGACTCAAGATAAAACCCACAGTGTGTGACTGGATCGTGGGGGGCCAAACCACACAACCTCAAATGCTTTCAGCGGGAAGACAGATCACATCAATGAGTGTAGCTGCAAGTATGGGAGCGGTGGACACCACAGCAGAATGAAGACGTCAGGGTTAAATTTACTCCCGCACCTCCAATAGTATACTCCGATAGACCACATGTGCCCCGTGGGTCACTGCTTGACCTTTAAGGAAACTCAAAGAAGGCTGAACATTGCCTCCAGGGAGATGGGAGATGATCCCGACAGGGGTAGGGCAGACCTGGGCAGAGGGACACTGAAGAGGTGAACCAGAAAGCCACAAGAAGGAAAAGCAGGAGAACTCTCCGGAAACAGATGCTCTTTGCTCAACTGCTCTATTTGTGACCCAGAAAGAGACATATTTTATCTGCTGGAGAAAATCCACTGAAGCTACCCAAATCGTCAGGAAAATCTACCAGACTGGCCCCAGGCCCACTGTGGGTGGGTTTCCTGTGGAGGGGGAGCTTGTCCTATGGGGCTCTGAACTTTGCAGAAATCCAGAGGGAGGGTTTGAGGTCTTCCCCGACTCCTGGGACTGGCCGAGGTCCAAGCCAATTACAGCTACATCTCCAAGGTGAAGAGGGACACAGCTGACATCTGGGTTACATTTATAATCCCAGTGTTCCAGGAAGATGGAAGAATAAATTATGGGGGTGCTGAGTGAGAGACCCTGGGGAGGGCACCTGTGTGATACATATCCCCAAGCTGGCAACCAGCCAGTCCGCGTGGGGAAGCTCACGTGGGGCCACTCTGCTCCCCACTCAGGGAGTGTTTCCTTCCCAGGGACACTCCTGAGATGTTTGTGTAGCCAAGGATCGGAGGCAACCCCCAGTGCTTTCCCGCCCTGCACCCTGGCTAGTGGGTGCAGTGTGCACCGAGCCACGATGCCAGGAAATGAGAGAGGGCAGCAGGAAGCCGACATGGGCCGGGTGTTGCCCTCGGGAAGTCAAATCAGCTCAGTCTAGGAATCATTTGTCATGGCCCTGGGAGCACGTCCAGGAGACAGCACTTGAGGAAATGAGGAGGTCAGAGTGGGGAGGGTGAGTAGCAGAGAGTGCAGTGAATGGGAGCTACTGGAGTCTGGAACCTTGGTTCTTGCTCTGTCTCCTTGTATGCCTCCCACTGACTTCCCCTTTCTTAATGACATCCATGGGATGGCTCTGTGCATCAGGGCTTTGTGGCCAGGGAGGGTGGGGGGCTGCCTTTTCCAGCTGCTCTCGCTCAGGGGCAGGTCAGTTAGGGGAACAAGGACAGGCTTAAGAAACCTTATTTTTGTTCTGGAGCCTAGTGCTCAAAGGTAGGCAATATAGTATCTGAATTCCCACCATTTTTCAAGGTATTGAGAATCTCCAGGGAACGGTATCTTAACAAGTACCTACAAATTTCTGAGATGATCAGATAGACACCCTAGTGGTCCTACTTTCATTGTTAACTGTGTTCTCTTGCTGTAATTCAGAAAGGTTTGGAAATGTTGGGGAGGCTAGGTATGCTGTCTGTAAGTAGTCTGTTTGCATGCTAGACTGAGGAGCCTCATGGGAAATAACTCACCATAAATGAAGAAAGCATGCAGCATGTAGACTTGGTCCAACAGTAGAATCTCACTGGTGGATGGGTAGGTGGGTACTTATCTGGGTGTGTGTAAATGTAAATGTTTGTATGGCCATCATGAGAGCCTTTGTTATCTTCAGTTTAGGGATATGAAAGAGGTGTCAGTCCTCAAGCAAAAAAAAAAAAAAAAAAAATGTCCTCAGCGCTTCCAAGCAATTTTTAAAAAGAAAATTGGTTAAGCTATTCATACATTAGGAACAACATATTCTGAGCCTTGTGATCAAGTATAACCCCAAAGACCAAGAGAGTCTGTCTTGTCACACAGGCATGGGATGTATGGAAATTTAGAGTACTGGGGATGCCTGAGAATATGTGTGGATAGAAGGCATCACCCCCCCAGCAGGTAGCCCTATGATGGGCAACCAAGGCAAAGATGGTAGTCTTGCATTCAGGGAGGAGACCAGCACAAAAAAGGAAGAAAATGGCAGGCATCATGGTGGGTTTTATACAGCATATGGGTTCATCCTATACCTAGCATGCAACTCTCTCTTTTGTCTGGCCAAGAGGAATAGTGTCCCCTTGGACAAGGTGCTTAATCTCTGGGAATGCAAATAATAGGATTGCCTAGGTAAAATGCAGCTATGTTCAGCCATCTCCTTGGTAGCCTAAATAAAGTCTGTCTTAATGTGAATAACGTCCAGATGAAAGACATAAATAGAATTCAGCAGACCTCAGTTGAACCCCTGGATCCTACCTTGCCTGAAGCTTACCTACACACATACAGACTTTTTATCAACACCTTCCCGTCCCCTCCTTTAAATTTAAGTTCAGCCAATCTGAGTTGGAATTTTGTCCTTGCAGACAGGGGATTTTCAGTACATATGACATATCCCCATGGCATTTTCCAACAATTAATTGGGGACCACTGTGAGGAGATGGAAGAGCTACAGCAGTAAGGAAGGGCAAGAATGGTAGTTGTGCACAGCACACATGACAAGGCAAAGAAATGCAGGGGAGCGTCTGGGATTTGTTCTCAGGCCCATCCTTTGTCCTCTCATTGCATATCCTTAACACTCCCCCCCCCACACACAACTAAGTCTTTCAATGTGATTATGAATTACTCTGGAAAAAAGGTATGTTGCAGTTCTAACTCCGGGAACAGCAGAATGTGATCTGATTTGGAAAGGGGGTTGTTACAGATGTACTCAGTTAAAATGAGGTCATGCTGGCCTAGGGTGGGCTTCTGTATGTATATTCTGTATGACTGATGTCCTTAGGAAGAGGAGAGAGAGACACAGGGAGCATGCCGTATGATGAGGGAGGCACGAATAGGAGGGAAACAGCTTCAAGCCAGAGAATGCCAGGGACTGACACACACCAACCAGAAGCTAGGAAGAGGCAAGGAAGGATCTTTCTTTAGAGGTTTCAGCGGGAGCAAGGCCCTGCTGAGACTTTGATTTTGGGACTTCTAGCCTCCAGAACTATGAGACAATAGATTTTTGTTGTTTTAAGCCACCCAGGTTGTGGTAGTTTGTTAAGACAGCCCTAGGAAGGAAATACCAATATCTTCAAGTCTCCTACTTGATCCAATTTTTGCCAAAGAAGAAAAAAAATCTGTCTTACATGCTTAATCATTTTGAGGACTCACTATATTAAAATTTCCTGGGATATTTGCATTTGAAAAGAGAACTGATGAGACAGAGCAATAATGAATGTACCATGTTGGAGTTTTGGATATGGAGGAAGGGCAACCTCAGAGCCCAGCACATCTGTAAGTGCCTGTTCATCATTACACGCAGGTTCCGGTGTTTTCAGCATGGTTTTGGGATTTTTTGAGATATCTTAGGAGCCACTGCAGAAAAAGGGTGGATGACAAGAGAAAGGCAAGCGGGCTGGGCTCTGAGACCCTATCATCCCAATATGACAGGAGTTACTCTTTTTTATATACTTTAGGATTCCATAGAAGATGAATGAATTGGGAAGAAGAGTTCTTGTGTTAAAATAGAAAGTCATAGCATTATGGCATTCTTTAGTTCACACTGAGGCAAATCATTTTTTTTTTTTTAACTCCACCATTTTGCAAAATGTGCCCACTTACATGTTTACCACTAAGGCGGAGAGCGGTCAGGCTCTGCCAAGGACCTAAGGTGGAGAAATGGGCCCGCACAGGAGACAGCCAGCATCTTTCCCTTTTATTTTTTCCCTATTCCGATGGGCAAAAGAGGAGAGATTAGCTGCCTTTCCTTTGTTCTTGTCTTTTAGAAAAGTGAGAATCGAGATCTTCATGATCCAAAATGTGCTGTTTTAAGTAAAAGTCAAAATATCTATTTTATTCAAGTTGTTGATTTATTGGCTGTCTTTCTTCTTTTTATTTATTTTTTGCCAGTGGGTGAACAGAGGAGGCTATCGGGATGTACTATTTGCATTCATGTGATTGAGGCAGACGCAGTACTCGAATACAAAAAAAAAAAAATTGTGACTGATGTTGGAGGAGTTTGCATGGGGAAAGAGAAGCTTGCAGTTCTTTGCAGTTGCAGAGGATAATAATTCTTACACATTTGTGTCCCTTTCACATGCATTATCTCATTGCAAACCCACACACATCCTGGGAGGTTTGTGGCCTGGTTTTCCTATGATCATCCCACAGATGGACTCAGAGCCCACGGAGCCTCAGAGAATCCTCCCTGGCCTGGGCCTGAGGCCAGTTAGTGAGGGGAAGCTGGGACCACCACCCAGGTATCCTGAGACACCCCCCTCCCCTGGGGCTCTGCGTGATGAGTGAATGGTGGTTTATTTATTTATATATATTTTTCCAAAGAGTGCTGAGGTAGAGAGAGGAATCTTAAAAGAAATGGCTAAAAAGGTGCTTCCGCCCTGCTTGATTTCCAGCTTCTACCATAAAAGCTGAAGTCAGGGTCTCCTTCAGTCGAGTCTTTGAGATAAGCCACAAGTCTCAGGAAACAAACAGTGAATGCCACCATCAATTTTGTTAGAAAATTCTCCAGTTAAGCATTTGAATCTCAAAATGCTCTTCAAATCATAATAGCTAATCATTCACCCACCCACGTTCTTCCTTCAGTCAAGCAGCTCAGCGAGTGAACACAAGTGTGCCCTCAGCTCCTTGCATGGCTGGCAGGCGGCTGGTGGGTGGGGTAGACTCTCCGCTTACCCTGGGAAGAATGGATTTTGGAATGTCACAGGGTTTTCTTTTCTTTCTTTTTCATTTGTTCTCCCCCCCAACCAATTCCTTTTTTCAGCTACAGGTCTAGGTTGGGTACTTTCAAAGGGAATTGAGGAACGCAGCCTGCCCGGTTGAGGAAGGAGGGAAAATAAATTTCACTGGTATGGGCCGCTGCAAATAAACCCGGGACAGAGACACTTTGTAGCTCGGGGGAAAGCACCACGTTGTCGTCCAGGCTCCAAAGCCGCGGGGTCTTTGTTTTTGTGTTCTTTTATGAAGTGGCCCATGGGGACTGTAGGCTGTGTAGTGGGAGCTCCCACTTCCCAGATTTGGCCCCAAGGGCAGATGAGTCCTGTGGAGAGGAAAACCCTGAACTTCCAAAAGCATCCTCTGGCAAGCAAGGGAGTTTCAGGGTTGGCTTGGGGAAATGTAAAAGGGGGGGGGGCAATGCGGGGTGTGATCAGAGAGAGAGGCCTTAAAAGAAGAAAGGGGAGCCCAAACTGGGAGCAAGAGAAAGGAGAGCAGAGGCGGGGTGGGAGGCGATGGGAGCAGACAGGACGCAACAAGGCGCGCGGGGCGCTGAGCTAGGGGCGGCGGGGGCGCCCGGGCGGGGCCGTGGGCGCCGGCGGGGAGGGCGGCCGTGACATCACGCCCGGGCCCCCTTCCCCTCACCGGGTGGGTGGGGCCTCGGCGCGCCGAGCGGGCGCGGGGTCAAGGAGGGGGAAGAGGAGGAGCAGGCATGAATATGTCTGAGTGAGGACCCGGGAGGGGCGGAGGAGGCGGAGGAGGCAGAGGGCGGGTAGAGGCGCGCGCGTGGCTCGGGGTGTCGGGGCTCCCCGCCCCCCCACCCCTAGCTCCAGCCCCAGTCCCCGACCCCGGCCTGCGCGCCGCCTCCTCGCCGCCGCCGCCGCCCGCGTCGCAGCTGGGACCCGCTCCCGGCGCGGGGACCCGGCGGGCGGGGAAGAGCGGCCCCCGGCGCGGCCTGGAAGGAGAGAGAAAGCAAAAGTAAGGCGAGCAGCACTCCCAAGTTTTCCCAACTTCGCCCCCTGCGGCGGCAGGCGTCCTGCTGCTCGGCGCGTCCCTACCGCGCTGGCGAGTGGCAGAAAGAAAAGGGACGGGGCAGGGGCGGGGGCGGAGGCAGAGGGAGCGCGGGGGAGAGGGGAGAGTCCGGCAACTTCTGTTAAAACTTGGGGGAGGAGGAGCGCGAGGAGGAGGAGGAGGAGGAAGCGGAGGAGAAGAGGGAAGGAGGGAGCGCGAGGGAGGGAAGCGAGAGCCGAGGGACAACTTTTCCACCCCGTGAGTAGCGCCGGAGGCGCGGGGTCGGGGCGGGGGGCTCCTCCACCCTGCGCGGGCGGCCCGGCCGGGATGGGACCTTCTTCCAGAAAGTCGATTGGATGCCAGGAGGGGACTACGGTGGGGGCTCGCTTTCTTTCTCTTTCCCCTCCCTCCTGCGGGTGAACCAAATCAGAACTGTCACTCAGGGCCTGTGAGTCAGAAGGGATCGGATTACACGATCCCTGAAACCGATGCCTGAGCTGCACGAGCGGGAGGGAGCGGGCAGGGGCAGCGCCACCGGCACCGGCGCGCTCGCACACTCGCCCTCGCGCACACTCGCCGCCCGGACTCGCCCTCGCCGCTCGCCCGCCCTCCCCGCGCGCCCGGCGGCCGCCCGCGCCGCACCATGCCCGCGGTGGGCGCACCCCGCGCCCGGCCCGGCCGCTCGCCGTAGCCCGAGCCACCCGCGGCCGCGCGGAGCCCGAAGCCGCCCGCCCGCGCCTCGGACGCGGGTCTATGGGAAGTTCGGGGACTTGACAGCCGTCGCCGCTGCAGGTACGTCCCGCCTGAAGTTCTTTGTTCCGCGGGCCGGGCACCCGGCAGCCCGCTCCTGCGGCCGCGCCCGCGCCTCGGGGTCGAGAGGGGGGGTCCCCGACGCGGGGAGCGGGAGGAAATGAAAATGGCTGTCAAAAGGCGCCCAGATTTGGAGAGCAACCCGCGCGGCGTCGGAGCGAGGCTCTTGCATTCGTTTCCTCCACCTCGGAGCTCCCTTGCCCAGCGCCTGAGCCCGGAGACGGACCGGAGAATTTCCCATCCCGGAGGGGGACGAAGTTTGCAGCAGCCGCGCCCCCGCTCCCCGCCCGGAGCCCCGGCGCCCTCCCTCGGCGCCCTCCCTCGTCCGGCTGCGTCTCCCCCATCGGGTGGCGGGCGCAGGCGGCGGCGGGCGGCGGGGTGGGTTTGCGTTGGGAGCGCCGCTGCGGGGGCCGCTCGCAGCCCGCGCCGCCTCCGGGGGGCGGGGGTGTGGTGGGCGCGGATGCGGAGGGGCGCGCCGCGGTCGTCGGAGAGGAAAAGTGAAAGTTGTACCATCTGTGTATGATTTGGGATTCTTTTATTTCTCTTCCTTTCCAGGGACAGCGGAAAAAGAGAGAGAGAGGGAGAGGGAGAAAAAAGAAATGAAAGCGCGTTAGAAGCGGCAGGGAGTGTGTGCAGGGGTGCGTAATCGTGTCCCGTGCAGTAGTCATTCAGGAGACCGCATTTTTGCAGGGCAGAGCTGGGTATGAATCGCTCTGCAGGGAACAGTTACTTTCTGGAGTTGCAGAGCGAAAATGGGCGGGAGGAAGTCGAGAGGGAGTAAATATTTACCCCAAACTTGGAGAGGTTTTGAAGCGACTTTTAAGCAGATTGCCAGATGCCAGAGAGCACCAGCGCACACCCCGGCCTTTTATCCTTCCCTGAACTTTGTGCTCCTGTCCTTGATTGCACCTCCTTCAGGAGATGCTCTCCAGAGAGGGGCTGGACCCAGGCTTCCCTTGCTGACCCCGCTAGAGAGAGGATCAAGGAGGCATAGCCCTCCTGCCGCCCCCAACTTCTCATCCCCTGGTGTGCGGTGCCGAATGGATTCTGGCCTTGGGTACAGTACTTGTGGCCCTCTGCCAGTTCATATGTACATATATTTATGTAAAACATTTTCTCCCAGCTCTTTGCCAGCTGTTCCACATTTTCCAGCTGCCAGTTCAATTTGAAATGATGGACTGTCCGCATCTCCAAGTAAAAGAGCCCTTTAGCTAGAGGTATGGAGGGCCGGCCTCTGTGCAAAGACTTGGGCAGTGCCATTATCTGGACGGGTATTATTAGTTCTAAAAATCACCTTCTGCTCTCCTTTTCCTCTCCTCCTTCCTCTCTCCCCAATTAGTCTTTCCCAGAGTGTTCTGCCGGAAATTCACAATAACTAGGCTTTTCCCTCCAAATGTGATTTTGCCCAAAATTTGGATGAGGCCATTTTTTCCCCCGTCCTGAAATGTGTGTCTGGTGGAAATAAATTAACTTTTAAAAAGGGTTCCAGCTTGAGTGTGTTGGGCATGGCTGGTGGGGGCCTCTGCCATGGCCAGTTGAAATGATCTCATTTCGGTCTGTTTAAGGCAGAAACTATTCATCGTTTCCATGTTACACTTTTTAGGTTGTTTGATGTCTTAGCATAGTATAGACTGAAATCTTCAAGAACTGGCCTAAAGTATTAATTCTGAGTATTTATGTAATTGTTCTGTAATTTGAATAGGTGCCTTATTGATTGATTCCTGTAATTATTTCATTTAGGCTTTAAATTAAAAATTAATAATAGTCTGACAGTTTCTTAATTACATGTGTCAAGATTATTTTGAAGGAAGAAAGTGCTCTGTTTTAAAGTAGTGAAACAACCTTGAAATCTCTTCATTTTTCTAAAGCAAAACAGTATTACAGTCGAGGGGCAATATTAAAGCTGTGGTGCTTGGTCTTAACAATGTAAACTGTGTGAAGCAGCTAAAGAATTTGTTTACATTAGGAAATATTGGTCTTAATAACGTAGTACACAGATGCTTTGGCCAGTTAGACTATAGTCAGACCTAAAGCAAACATGAAATAACATTTAAATTAGTTGTAATAGCATACTTACTGAGAGAAGAGAGTTTATTTTATACTAAAAGCTATTTAATTAGAAACTCCCTGCCTAAGGGGAGATCCTTTCAGGGTCTATAATTCTTAAAGTCAGCCTCGGGGAGCTTTGGTTTAAGATGCCTGGAGGAGTCCAATATGAGAGGTGTCTAGTGAAATTTCACACATGCAGAAGCACTTTACAAGGTATAGATTGTGTTATTATTCATGGGCTAGCTGGTCTGACTCGGATACCTACCATTTCCCAGCACCTTTGACATGTGTGTATTCCTCGATCGAGTCCTGATATAAACACACTTTCACCGTATGCCTCTACAAAGGACTACAGACAGAAATGAGAAAATTCAGTACTGATGAAAAATGGCTCTGTTGAGTTATTTCATTACTTATTTAATGAAAGGCTCATTAATTTATCAACTTGATGCCCGAGCCTAAAAGTTGGACTTTCCTTTGTTTCTTGGCCCCTTTTCTTAATTACCTGCACGCTGGAGCTGGAAGGGTTTCAGACTTCCTCTGTGCTTAGCCTTTCTGAGGTCCCTCCCTGGATGTAAAGTATCCTGCTTACTGAGATCCCCCCCCCCCCTTTTGAGGCTAGGGTTTGGAAGTGTAGGAAAGGAAACAATTTAATGATCATTGTTCCATGCACTCACTTATACGGAGACAGTAATGGACTAAGGAAAACCAGTCTTGAAGGAGAAGTGAATCAATGAGTCATGAAATCCTCAAGAAAACCTGAGCAGTGGAATGTTAATGCTTTTAGACTATAGTAGATTATCTTAAAAGTCAGACTTTTCTTCTTTATGCAATTGTTGTAAATCCCCAGCTAAAGAGTGCTTTGAAGGAGGTTTTAGTTTTGCTAGCTTTCATAGTCCATAGTCGGTCTGACTTGTTTTGGAAGATTCAAGGAATTTTCTGCCAACTTATATCATGAGAAGCAATTACAATGCTGAAATGACTAGAGAGGAAGTGTGTGTAAATGTGTGTGCATGTGTGTGTGTGTGTAAGTAAATTTAATTTGTTACGCAAAATATTCCACTCTCATGATGACTTCAGGTTGTCTTTTCATTAAAGGCTAGTAGAAGATGCTGCCCTTCACTTGATGTCATTTTCCGAGAGGAAAATTGATTTGTTCGAGTTTCAAAGCAAATAAAGGGAGACAGAATAAACAACAACAGGGCAGGGGTACTGCTGCAAACTTTTTCAAGTACTTTCAGTGTATTTTTCATCTTTACTTTTATGTGATGGGCCTGTGAAATAGAGCTGTAGACTGGCGAAGACTTTAAATGAAATTTCACACTTTGATGATTTTTTTTAAACTTTGATATATTGACAGCAAAAGGAGCTGCAAAGCTTTTATATAACTTGAGCAGTAACGCCAAGCAGCAGTCAAACGTCTCTATGCATTTGTGTTTAACTGTAGAAGAAAAACATGTCCATGGGCAGTAGAGGTTCTTATCAACCCCCTAATCCCAGATCCCAGCAAACCTTGAGGGCATGCCTCAGATCTTACTGAAATCACTGTAGACTCCCACAGTTTGCAGATTAAATATGCTATGTGTTCCTGGCTCCAACAACAGTTTTATGAGCTCACTAAGCTTCCTGTTTTAAGATCCTTTTCTTAAGTTTTTAGGAGCTGCTAAAGGCAATGCTGTCTGGAGTAAGTAGTGTTGTTAATTTAGAGACACTTTGGATATTTCATTCTCTCTTTAAAAATTGCCAAAATTATTATTTGTAAATTGAAGGGCTCGTTAGGCAGGGAAGAGGGAAGGGAGCCCTTTTCAACGAGATGGGATGTTAGATGCTTGCCTAAGTGCAAACTTCACGTGGTGTCTCAATTGTTCTGAGGCACTCTTCCTTCACCTAACCCCTTAAAATTAGACTTTTTCCACTTGTAATTCCAAATGTACTATATTTCAGTGCCATACTTCTTAGTTACTCGTGACCACGTCTAAGTTTTTTTTTTTTTTTTTTTTTTTTTTTAATGTGAAAGTGTTTTTTGTTCCATGTGTGTATATTTTAACCCGACAAAACGTCCCAGAAAATCTATGGCTCTCTAAAGAAACTGAATGAACACGCCATTACATATAGTTAATAAGGTGGCACTAGAACATTCCAGGCCCCTCCTGAAAGGCAACATTGTGTGGAGCTCCACATCTGCATCTGTCGTATCTATGGTCGTGTCCTCCTATAGGGCACTTTTGCATTTTGCATAAGAGTCATAATTACCAAAGAAAATACTTACATCATCGTCCAACAACATGTCATCTAATTCCCCAGAGAACTCAGCCAATTTTGTGCTTAAAGGTTATTCAATGAATGAAATTGTGAAAGCCCATTTGTCAAAGTACTGCATGGTTTCTGTTAGTTTTCAAGCCCCAAATTCATTGTCTGCCCTGGCCCGGCCATTAGTCATCAGTGTATTAGCGTTGCCTTCAGGCCATGCTGCCCCGCACTTCTTCACACCATTATAGCTTTGAAAGTGTACTCTGTCGACTTGTAGAATTACTGCTCTGATTTCCGCTTGGCTGGGTTTGAGGTAAGTCCCCTCCCTACCTTCTAGCTGACTGTAATCCTTGCTTTCTTTTAAAGCTCCTTTGCAGAGATTTAGGGGAGAACTTTCTTAAGGGCCCTGTTGGCATCATACTGTGGTTTTGTTGTGGCATGCACTGTACATATAAATCGTACCTGAAGTAAATTGGATTGATTGCTGGCCTGAAACAGCTTTGGGGCTTTTCTTTTCTTTCTTTTTTTCTTTTCTTTACTTTTTTTTTTTTTTCTTATGGGAGGGGGTGGCAATGTGCCTGTATGTGAGAGAGAGAAAAAGGGAGGGAGGGAGAGACTGAGAAAGATGTATTGTTTTAAATAGAAGCATTTGATTGTATATATTTGAGTCATTTTTATGCCACAAAATTAAATAATGGGAGACAAATGTAACTTTGAAGCTCTGGCTGTTGACATACCTTCAGAATGCAGTGGGATCTCTTAAGTGCTTAGTTTTAGCTTTAGCCACTTTGACTGGTTTTGAAGATTGCATAAAATACCTAAGGATATTCCAGGACCCCTACTGGTTCTTACAACAAGGGACAGCATCTACTCCCAACTTGGATGCAAGATAACTTTCCAAAAAGGCAGTCATGAAGGCATGGGACGGTTAAACCGTCTTATTGATTTCATTTGGTGATATTTTTTAAAAAGAGTAATTCCCATCTCAGGAGAGCTACCTGTGTGGAGAGAAAGCTCAGCCAGCCTCCTCAGAAGGAAGCAGTAATGAACTCCCATGAATGGAAACCTGAATGGAGTGGCCAGGAGTGTGGACCAGGTCGTGCACCTCAGAGCAGCATCTGCTGTTTGAACTGTGGGTGTTCAAATGAAATTCCATACCCAGGCATCTCACTGGCAGAGTGTGCGACTGTGGGTGTAGTTTGCACTGACCGTTTTGTAGCTGATCGAGGGTGTGGGGGGCTGGTGTGAATGCTAACCTGAAGAATTCTGTCTGCGAATAAGCCAAGTTTATAGGCTCAGAGGACCAGGGCGTGGCTTGTACTGAATAAGATTTGATGAAACTTCTGTACATTTTTGAAAATTTGCCTTTAAAACTGCATCTAGGATTCAGGAATCACAAGCTTAAAAGTCGGAAGGTTAAAGTATGCTGAATACATCACCAAAAAAATGCACCGAGTATCTCTGGGATATCTGTAGCTGATTTTGACACCCAACAGGTATTACTAGTATAGGATTTAAAAGTAAATTACTAATTCATGGGACATGAATAGTAGACATCCATCCCCTGAAGCGTCATTGTAAAGATGCACGTGACTTTAGAAACCAAAAGTTAGGTCAAGTTGCAGAAGAAAAAATTTTAAATTGAGGATTTTTTTTCCTTGCAAAAATGTGTGAAAACTTTTAATTCCCTTAAACCTCAGTGAAGTGAGACAAGGAACACCTTTGGGCAGAAGTGATGTTTTTGTGTGATACGTGGGTTTCAGAGAAATACAGTTTTCATGAGCTTAGCGGGTCTGAGGACAGATAAGTGACTTCTAGATCTCACTTTCTGTCTGAGGACTGCCGGTCTCCAGCACCCCCCAGCAAGTGGGGGGCCAGCTTGCTCGCATTATTGCTCTTTTGTTAATGGCCCCTGCCATGCAGGGTGCTTCCTGCAGAGCCTAACCACAGTACATTGGTTGGTGTTTCCCAGTTTTGCAAAACTGGGAAATGGTAACAGGTATTAAATCGAGACCTTATACTCCCCTCGAATATTTCTCCCAGAGTCCTACTGGCAGCAGAGAGAGTCAGAGCAGCTGATGCTCTTTTAAGTACAGATGGCAGAAAAGTAAAATGGGCGCACAGAATGCCATTTGCGATGCCACCCATAATAGCAGTGGTCACTTCATGTCCAAGAAGATTTTCAGCAGTTGAAGGTAAATATGTGGAGTTCGTAAAAGTTTAGAGGTCATTGATTTACTAAAGCCAAATTCACTACATCCATAGCCAGGCAGTGATTTCCCCTTAGAGGAATTCCATTCCTTTTAGAGTAATTCCATTTTGGGATGTCTATCATGAATACTGCTTATCTGAGATTAGCAGTCTCAGAAATATAGGAAAGAAAGATTGAAAACACCAGGCAGCAGATTGGGGGAACGTTCTAGGATACCAAAGACCATTTCTGGCAACTTGAACAGCTCTCTTATTTGCAGGCAAGGCTTTAGGCTTATCTAATTAATGAAAAGTCAAATCATATGGAGAGGTAAAATAATCCTACATTCAAAAATACTATAATTAAAGATTCATGAAGGTTTCATTAAGAACTTATGAAGTGAGCTTCTTTTCTTGCAGAAAAGGAAAGCAGTGCAGACAGGGAAGGGTGAGGAGAGAAAAGAAAGCTGTTGGTGTGGGTCACAGATTCTGCATATATAATGGATCTGAAGTTCAGGAAAGATAGTTGGAGCTCAAGGAAATTCCGCCACATTACAAACCTGTAAGAGATTTTCTACAATGCATGTTTACATGAAATCCACTGAAACATTTTAAATTCCCTCAATTTTGCTCATTGAAACTCAGACCATTTTGTACTTTCAGAATTGATCTGAAGTTAAAATCAGCATTAGTTTGTGCTTCTTGATTTTCCCTCCCTCTTTCTGAAGGATTTTCATTAATGCTACAGGAAGGTACAACTATTTAATAGGAATTTTACCTAAACAGTTGCTCCAAGGTAGCATCTTGAAGTAGCAGCTAATCTGCTAGTAATAAAATGTGAGAGCAATGTCACTACTCAGTGATACAGGGGAGACCCCTCAGAAATCCTTACACAGGCTGGCTCCTTCTGGCTTTTTAAAACACGAGCACATTAAGGGGATCATTCAGCTCATAAATATACAGGCAGGTGTAAGTAAATGTAATTTCTCTGGAGGAAAGCCTTATTCCACTTGAGCAATAGTTCCCTAAGCTGCACAGAATAATTTCTCACTTAAGGCCTAATCATGGTGCTGTTAAGAGCTCTGCTCTGCCCGTGGAATGCCTTCTCTCTGATCCCTCATTGGCAGGAGCTGTTTTAACCCATCAGAAACGCCTCAGGTTCCCACATCAAGCTTTTAGCTTAGTTTTTTACATCTTTAAATGCCTTAAGACGAAAATGAAAGAGAATTATTGCCCAGGTTCAGGCAACTTAAAAATAAACCAACTGAATTAGGGAGGTAAGTTGTCTGCTGTTCACAAAGGATGTATTATCAGTTTATAACTACTGCTTCAGTTCACCTTAGATGAGAAAGTTGTATACAGCTCAAACATTTTGCATGTTGGTTTTAGCCCAGGTGCTGGCTTTATAAATTTTTTCTGTGTAAGTGGTGAAGAAATCTTATTTGTGTGGCTCCCAGGTTTCACTGCAGGGCCCTGCCATGGGAAAGGCTGATTTTGCCCATGTTCCCAGAATTGTGATTTTTCATCCTCCCCATTGACTAAGTAAAGCCTCCTGGTGGAGGCTGAACTTTGGAACCCCACTGAGCGCCTCCCTCCCTGCAAGACAAGGTGCTGTGCATTCGCCCTGAACCATTCACAAAGCCTGAATTGGCTTAGGGCAGCAGGAGGAGAAACAACACTTGGGGGCCAGGTTAGGTTAATGGACAGTGAGTTGGAAGTTTGGGGAGTGAAGCCCTGCAGTGTTCCCCAGTGTTTTAGTATAATGAGAAGCACAGGGTGTTTCATTGCAAAGTACCTGGAAAGTTGCACCTCCCTGGGTTCAGCTGGTGCAAACAGCTGTGAATGAAAGCAGGGCTCCCGCACCTCCCCGGATTCAGCTGGTAGAACAGCTGTGCGAACGAGAGCAGGGCCACCTCGGACAACTGTCTGCTGGAAATGCTGCCGGGCCAGCTGCAGACAAGAGCTTTCCAATGCCCGGGACCATTCCCAAGGAGCAGGGCAGCCAGGGCGATCAAAGTGATAAGGGACGCTTCTCCCTGCACAGAGGCCCTGGCCGGTGGCGATCGTTCAGCCCCGCCGTTCGCACTTCCGGGAATGCGACTCGGAGCGGGGCTGCCGACCCCGCGGCCCCCGCCACCCCCACCACTCCCGTGGCTACTGGGAGCGGGGCCGGTGCCGGGGCGCGCGGGGCCGGGGGCAGCCCGGCGGGCGCGGGGGCGCGGCGCCCCGGAGGCGCAGCCGAGGCGCGGAGCCCTCTCCCGGGCGGAGTGCGGCGGCCAACTGGGGAGCGACCCGGGGCCCGGAGCGCCGCCCGTCCGCGGAGATCCCGCAGGCCGGCCGGGGGCGGCGCAGGGAAGTGGGACAGCGGTGAGGACCGGGAGCCCGGGACCGTCCGCGGCACCGCACCCAGGGCTGCGGGCGCGGAGGCGCAGGCCGAGCCGGGAGCTCTCCCGAACTGACCACGGTCCACAGCCTGCCGAAGGATGACAGGAACTGGGACTCGTCTTTGCCGCGATCAAAGTTCCTGGGGGTTTGTTCTGTGTTTTGTTTTCTTCCCTGCAGCTCCAAAGACAGGGCCCCTGGAGGCTTTCTGTGCGAAAGCGCCGTTTCAAACGTAGGTCCCCACAGGCCTGGCCCCGTGGGGTCTGTTGCATGTGGAGCTGAGCACGAACTCCACCTTGACCTGGTCGGGGGCCTCAACAAGCGTGCAGAGGCTTCCTGGTGTAGGAGGTTGATGCAGGTTCGGATTTGTAACTCAGAGATGTAGGACCACCTGCAGGCAGGTTGCTGGTGGGTGAACGAGTAGGTTTGAGAACAAGATCTGGAATGAATTGTGCCCTGGGTTTAGGCCTCTGGGAAATGACCAAAAGTTCAGGGACAGCTGAATGGGGAGAAGCCATGACTGCTTTCAGGAAGGAATTTTTATCCCAATATTTATTTACCTATGCACTGCGAGTTCCTTGGCGGTTTTGTTTTGTTCATATACTCCAGCTGCTGGGACTTCCAACCTCAGCTACAAATATTTTTTCTCCCTCATAAGCATAAAAAGTGAAGGGGCATGCCAGCAAACCTCGCTGGTAATGTTGCAAGTGCTACAGGGGCCTAGGAGCAGCGTGGAGCTCTGAGAGGAGGAAACGCGGTGGGGTGGGGGCGGGGTGGGCAAAGTCGCCTTTCATTCCCATCTAAAAACCAGTGGCATGTTTTACTCAGAGAAAAATCCTTGAAGTGAAGCAGAACTGAAAAGTTTTCCTCGCAACTTGTGTTCTAAACAAATTACATGTTCTTATTTTAAGAAATCCCAGGTTTTAAAACCTGGTTTCAGTTAGTTTCGAGATCCCACGATGAAGTTTTACTGGTCACTTCTGTATCTCACGCCCTCAAATACCAAGTCAGGACTGAGTTTCCAAACTGAGCTTAATGTTCTATGGAAAAAAAACAAAAAACAAAAACCACAATCAAACCTGCCACTGCAACTAGAAGCAGACCCTTTTCTGATACCTCTTCATGCATAGTTTTGATGAGGTGTGAGAGCCTAGAATGTTAAAACTTTCCCCTTTGTAATGGACAGGGACAAAGTTGTGTTTTTATCAGTAAAATAAGCTGATAGAACTTAGAGGGATATACAGGAAGCAGATGTCTACCTTGGCAAGTTGCCATTTTTATAGTCCTGTTCCAAGCCTAAACCACACTTTTAAATAATTAGTTACTATCTAATGAGATCCAAAAATAAGTTGTCAAAATAGAAGAAGGGGGTAGATTCTTGAGTGACCAAGGGCCCATTTTCAAAAAATCCCTTTCAAATAGGGGGAGGGGGTAGGAATTAGTATTCTCTAAGACCATTAATTAGTGCAATTTCAGTCAGTGCCTGGGGCTTTACCTCTTCTCACGTGAGCCTCTCTCTCTGGTGATGAGTACTTGGAGGGTTTATTGCTTTGTTAAAACGAAGTCCTTTGCTTGGGGGAAAAACCAACAACTCCACAAAACCTAAGTTTGTCAAGGAACTTTGGTGACTTGTCACCTCACTAGTGTTAATTAGCTCCCTCTACTAAAAGAGAGATTTACTTCTTAGCCAGGAAGGAATCCTATCTCTTCATGATTTTTTCTTCTTTCTGATCCATTGGCTTATTTCCATGTGCAGTTTTAACAGCAAACTCCATCCAGATTTGACCAATAAAATTGTATGGTGGGTTTTGAGGGGATCAATTATAGTAAATGCCTGTTTGTCCAAAATGGGTGTGAATGGAGTGTTGTGGTGAAATATCCCCGTTAAAAACTAGTTAAAACTAGATAAAAACTAGTTTTTGTGGAATCTGTCAGTTTTCAAAGGAACACTGGATATAAAAGAAAAGATACGTAGTACAGTCAATGGTGATCAAAAGTGAAGACACTGCAGAATTGTCCGGGTCACCAGGTCTTCTCAGGATCATGTATTTACTCGGTACATATTCTTAGGGGTATGAGGTGCTAGGAAGGTAAAACATGGCGCTTGTCTTCATGGAGCTTAGGATCTGGAGGGGAAGCTGGGCATGAAGCCATTCGGCAAAGATTCCGGAAGATGACTTCATTATTGTGATGGGTGCTGGGAAAGGCTCAGGGCAGGCTGTTGAAATTCAGGAGTCTGGGGTACCATTCATTGTTTCTTTATCCGGTTGGCAAAAGCTTCACAGGGTACCTGTTGCACTGGGTACATAGCAGTGAAGAGAACTGTGTGGAAACGTTGTCCGCAAGCTTTGGTGAGCCTGGTGCTTCCCGGTGCTGGCTAAAATAAAGGTTCCGGGCACTACCTCTAAGACATCGGGGACTGGACCTGGGAATCTGAATGTCTTGCAAGCACTGTAGCAACACTGATCTGGGTGGCTCTTGTCCGACCTTGGGAATCAGTGCTCTGGATTGGGTTGGACTGTTCTCATGGCATACCATAAAGATGATCTTTCCATCAATTTGGGGGGAGCTTTCCGAAAAATTAGAATCGTTCTGAGATCATTAGAGCAAAAAGAGACTGTTCTAAGTATCTCCTTCAGGGGTCCTCTGTCTGGATTCATGGAAGAGCCTGGAGGGCCTGTGACCCTTGGAAATCAAATGTACACTCTTTGGTGTGTGTTAAAGGGTGTTTTTCTGGGGGAGAGGATCCATGACTTTATTATTTATTTTTTTAAAAAATATTTTATTTATTTATTTGACAGAGGGAGATCACAAGTAGGCAGAGAAGAAGGCTCCCTGCTGAGCAGAGAGCCTGATGCAGATGCAGATGTGGGGCTAGATCCCAGGATCCTGGGATCAAGACCTGAGCAGAAAGCGGAGGCTTTAACCCACTGAGCCACCCAGGCGCCCTGATCCAGGGCTTTAAACATACTCTTAAAGAGGACTGTACCCACCTTCCCCCAAGGTTAAGTCCCAAGTCCCCTGGTGTGATTCTGGTCCTGTGACAGATGAGAAAACTGAGATGCAGGGTAACTCCAGGCGGCACCACTTAGGTACCAGTCTCTGCAGAGGTTAGGGCCTCTGGACCAGTGCCTGGCCTCAGCCCAGTGGAAAGCTCAGCAGCTCCTTTGCTCTGGGACTTTTTGAGCCCTCTTTGAGGGATGTTTCAGAATTTGGAGTGGATCTCACAATTGATATGCAAATTCAACTCAGTGCTGCTTTTTTTTTCTTTTTTGTTCTAGAAAAGCTGTTCTTAAGTAACTTGTGTGTTTTACAATGAATGACAGTGGATAATCAAAGCAAAGAAATGGAAGTTAACAGAAGAGGGAGTTCTCTAGCTCTTAGCAGCCTCTGGACCTTCCCAGTTACTTGAATTCCAGACCAAAGGCAGAATGGCTCACACAATAAAGAAAGACTTGGCAATTCCCTTGCAAGTCTGAGTTAAGGATGACTAGAAAGATTTTATCTGGTATTTCAACCCTTTCAGTTGGTTAAGCAGTTTTTATTTATTTTATTTTATTTCACTTATCATTGTTTGGATTGAATACGGTGGCATCTGCTAATGCCCACCGTGAATGTTGCATTGTAGACAGCTTGAGGAAGACGTGCTGGAGAGGACTGTTTTCATCTTGCATTCTTGGTAGTTCTTGGTAGGTGCAGCTCACGACTGCAAAAAAAAAAAAAAAAAAAAAAAAGAACCAGAGAGAGTGAAAATTGAAAATTGATGAATGATGAGTTAGGACAATTATCGCTTGAATGAAGCAGCCAGTGAAAGAGGACCCACTCGCCCCATTTGCTTGGAGCTGGGTTTTCATATTTCTTAAGTGGTCTCCCGTCTTGGCTGTTGGCAATCTTTTGACTTTTCCTGTGGCATCCAGAGCACGTTGTTCTGTTGCCTTTGTTGCCTTTGTTGGTTTTCAAAATGTAGCATGAGTGAATTGAAACGTTCTCATGTGTTTAAGAAAGCCTGCAGAGTACGGTTCACCTCCGTGAATTACGATGGAGGGGCGGATTGCAGTTCAGGTAGCTCAGAAAAGGGGAGCATATAATATCACGGGCTCCTTGGCCCACATCACTCTCTGTTTCCAAACTTGGAGTTGGGCTTGGGTTTGAGAAATGGCCATGCTCTTTGAAACTTCTAATTAATACTTAAAAACCTTCCCCCTTTTTGGGAAATCGTCACCATGCTTATAAATTTGGCTACCTGAAGAGACATTTGTAGATGTGGCATAAGAAAGCCATGCAACCCTTGGGTTTCACACCGTAAGCACTGCTGAAAATTGAGATCTTTAGACCACTTAATAACAAATGTCCAGTAGAAATTTGGGGAGAGACTCATGTTATGGATAATTCCCTCCCTTTCCCTTTTGCATGTGTAGACAGAATTCGACTGGCTTGTTATTACAACTTGGAGGTGTTTTTGCAAGAAAACTTGTGGGCAAGGATCTTGAACTTGCTAAAGCTCTAGGCTCCCCTTCCGGCCAAAGGTGAAGTGAACTTTTTTTTTTTTTTTTTTTTTTTAAGATTTTATTTATTTGACAGAGAGAGATCACAAGTAGGCAGAGAGGCAGGCAGAGAGAGAGGGAGAAGCAGGCTCCCCGCTGAGCAGAGAGCCCAATGCGGGGCTCGATCCCAGGACCCTGAGATCATGACCTGAGCCGAAGGCAGAGGCTTAACCCACTGAGCCACCCAGGGGCTCCCTCAAGTGAACTTTTAAGTGAGATTTTTTTTGTCCACCCTTGCTGGAAGTTGATGGCACCATTGTTTTGTTTCAGGCGTTCCTGGTAGCAGAGAACTGAAGTAATGAGAAGGCATCATGGAGGCCCAGTCCCACAGCTCCACGACCACTGAGAAGAAGAAAGTGGAGAATTCCATAGTGAAATGCTCCACGCGAACAGATGTTAGCGAGAAAGCCGTGGCCTCCAGCACCACTTCCAATGGTGAGCAGCCACGGGGATCTCTAGCAGCTATGCCTAGAGTCGCTTCTGTGTTCTCTGCATTCCTTGTACACTGAACATTTGCACCTGGACCAGGGTTTGCTCCTTTAGAGGCTAAAGAAAGCAAAAGGGGGGTGAGGGATGGGCAGGCTTTAGTAATCTCTACTTTGGCATCGAAACTACATGTTTTCTTCCAAATTTTCTAATTTGAGATGTAAATGTGATAGCTTATTTATTATAGGAAGTTCCTGTTGTGGCATTTTGGAAATCATCTTGATTAGTCTGGCAAGAGTTCAAAATACTTTGCATTTCACATGGAAAATCTACACTAGTTGGAATAATTAGTTAGTAGTTATCACAAAAGACACTCAAGTTGCCTTGTCAGGATTTGGTGGGAGGATCCGTGTCTCCCCCACCAACTCCATGCAGTTTGCTCCAAAGGATTTTAAAAGTTGTTCATGATTGGACCTCAAGGTGACACTGGTGTCTGAGGCACAGGTTTTGCTGTTGGCTTATAGAAATGGACTTAACTGTGTTCACAGGCAATACCTAGCTGCTGTTTTGGGGCACTTTTTTCTTTTTTTTTTTTTTTTAATATTTTAAGCACAATTTTGAGAGGAATTTCAATTCAATCGTGGAGCATGGCAAACAAATTCCAGAGCCCAGATTGAACAGGTTCATGGTGACCACTTCCTTTTCCTGCTTTCATACTCTCCTAGGCCATTTGGTGCCTTTACTTGTTGTAGATTTCCTAGCCTCCCCAGCCTGGCCCCTGCTCCCTGTGCCCATCCTTGTCCGTGGCTCCCATTCCTGGCCGTCACCAGTGTGCGTTGCTGGCTTTGCTGGCACAGGCTGGCGTTCAATCCGCCACTTATGAGTCCAGTTTTGAATGGATGCTTGGGGACATCTATTTACATCGGAGTTAAAATAATGAATTTACATACATGTGGAAATTTGTCCCTGTTTCTTCCTTTATTTGTGGTATTTGAAATCCGGGCTGGGTCTTATTTTAGTGGGGCTGGATCGTTGTGTCATTCTTCTGGCGTGCTTATAGAAACCCTGTTTATGCCTTAAGAAACATTATGGGACCCTCGTTTCATTTTTTCCTGGAATTCGTAAAAATTAGGCAAATTGCTTATTTCAGAGATAGAGTTAGCACCTGCAGGGTAAGTTGGACAACAAATGGTTGTCCAGTCATTTCCGACAGGGACATCACAGGAATAAGCCCTGTTGGGTGTTAAGCTTCAGGAAACATTGACTTTGGTTATCTTGACAGCTTGCAAGCGTGTGAGGGTGTGTGAGAGTGTGCGGAAGTGTGTGGGCACGTGTGAACCTGTGTGCATAGGAGTGTGCACGTGGGTGTGTGAGAACAGGTGAGAAGGAGAACGAGTGTCAGCTGGCCGTCCTGTGGGGACCCCCGGGAAGGCGCTGTCCCCTTGTGGTCCATCTGTCCCAGTGAAGGCACTGCTGCTCCTGCTGGCCCCACCCACGCCTGGGAGGGTTTCGGTGCCACTGGGTTTTTCCTGAGCAACACTGACCACAAGCTCCTCTCATGAACCTGTTTAGGGTGACTCAGAACAGAACCAACCTAACCAGCCCCATGGGAGCCCAGCCGTCCGTCGAGGACATTAGCCAGTCTAGAAGGAGCGGTCTAGATTTACCAAGTTGGGCCTGTCTTCTGAACGAGTCACGGACCCTGAACCACATGTGGTCCCCTGCGCCTGGGTGGGGGTGGGGTTGAACCCGCCCTATTTGGGGCAGATGTTCATGAGGTTTGTGGGGCACAGGCCTGCAGGAGGGCTGTTCTGGCAGCTCTCTGTTTCCAGTGTTCCTTTATCTCCTAAGGGCTTCATTAACTTCTGATATATATTGGGTAATATAAAGACCCAACCAAGTGAAAGAAGAATGGAACTGGTGGTTTGTCGCACGGATTGCCGTTGAGGAAGATTCCAGGAAAACCAGAGAACAAATTTAAAGACAAGAACTAAAGCCTTTTTCTTCACGATTTTTCTGCTTAAGCAATGCTAATAACCCTCCCGGGTCCTCAGCAGGTTTTCCTAACCAGTTCGCAGCCTCTTTGGGGCCCCAGGATCCTGCTCCAGGGGCTGGAATGACCCAGCCTCTTACTTGTTCTGCAGACTCCTAACTGGCCTCCTGCTTCCCTCCATACTTGGCTGTGGGCACCCAGCTTGGCTGTGGGCACCCAGCTCGGCTGGGGGCTTTGGTCTGGGTTCCCTTTGGGTTTTAGCAGACGTGGGGTTGCTGGCACTTATTGTCTGTGCTAGCAGGTGGCTGCCATGGCCATGGTCATCTGATCTTTTGTCCGTTCTGTATCCTTTTCTCTCTTTTCTCTTTATAAACATTTCAGAGGTACCCCGATACCTGCACAGAAGCTGTTCGCACAAAGGACATTAAAATCATTTCCATCTGATCATAGCTAGTGCTGATTGCTGCTGCGTCCAGGGGTGTCCTGGACTTTCTTTACAAAGCTCTGAAATTCAGGGATTTGCCCATGAATGGTTAGAGATGAGTTTAGCCTCAAGAACCAAACGGAGGCAATACACGCGTTTTCCCCACTCCCGTCTGCAATTTCATGATTGCAACAAAATAAAACAGGCAAACAAGAAAGTTTTGTTATTGGTGCTATGTTAGGTTGATTTAATTTCTAGCCATTATGTGCTACGGTTTGTTCCCGATTGTGAACCTTCCAGCCAAACCACGCACATTCCATTGCATGTCCTTGCACATCTGTTTTCTCAGCTGAGTATCTCGTGCTAGAACAACACTCATACAGAGTTTTGTTTAAACACACCCATTCACTCAACCCAAATGTATGGCTCAAAACCGAGCAGCCTTCTAAATAAGCATTTGACTCTTAACGCTGAAATTTAAAATGACACACATAAGTGACAAACTGTTCTGAGACTTGTATGGGGTGGGGGGGTGGGCGGAGAGACAAGCCACGTTTGATTTTTCTAACATTTAAGACCCGCTATCAACCTAGAAAGCATTTAGTATTCTTACCCAGGAACCACAATGTGTGTGTTTCATGTGTTTGATTTTAAGCTTTAGGGTTATTTAGTCAACGTAAATGACAGAAGAAAAGACTTTCGGCTCTCTGAGTCTTTGTTACATGCAATTGTGAGTGAAGGATTATTTTTGGCATCTAATATATTTCACATACACAGTGAGTGCTCACATATTTAGGTGGCATTGTTTACTTAAAAACTGCCAAGTGTGCTAATATGCTAGGACCGCAAGGAAAATTCCTGAATAATCTGTTTATTGCTGGTACGGATTCGTTGCTTTTAAAGCTCTATGTTATGTTTTGTATATAGTAAATGGATTTTAGTCCAGATATTTCGAGGTTTTAAACACGATCCTTACCCCGTAACATTTCCTTCCATGACTTGCAAACACTGACTTTCCAATTTGAAGTCTTTTAAGTCATTGTGGGCCGATGATTTTCTTTGAAAAGAGTAATCTGATCTTTCTTATTAGCCTACTACTCTGCTTTAAAAACAAGAAAGGCCCTAATAATGAACGTATGTAGGCCATGGTCTTGGAGATGTTTTATTGGCTCTGATGGTTATTGGGAACATACCTTAAGTGATAGAAAACAGAAATTATTATCCTAATGGTGATGCAATATGAAACCACAGTTGATAGATTAATAATGGAGAGGAAGTTCCCTGTTCACTTTCTTCTTTCAAGAGGAAGGGCCTTGGTTCTCCTCTGCTTAAAAAAGACTCTTATAGCTTTGTAAGGGGAGAGTGTTATGGTCTGCAAATATGTAAGGAGATACTTTTTTTAAACTTTAACCTTTGGTTACTTCCTGGCCCAGGGATTTTCTTTCAGACTGTCCAGTAATACCTGTCAGTGTATTGTGGTAGCAACTGGTCTCCTGGCTGAGAGTAAGGGGGCTCAGAGTTTGGTTGGGAATTTGGAATTCATTGGCTGTTCTCCATCATGAGCTCTTGTCTCCTTGATTTTTCTTTTTTTAGAGATTTTATTTATTTATTTGACAGATAGAAATCGCAAGTAGGCAGAGAGAGAGGAGGAAGCAGGCTTCCTGCTGAGCAGAGAGCCCGATGTGGGGCTCGATCCCAGGACCCTGGGATCATGACCCGAGCCAGAGGCAGAGGCTTTAACCCACTGAGCCACCCAGGCGCCCGTTGATTTTTTTTTTTTTTTTAATGTCAAGATGTACTTAATTCTGCTCAGAAATGGGTGAGCAATTTTTACATTGTAGACTGTGACTTTTAGTTTTCTTGTGCCTTTAGATGTTCAACCCTTTTTTTTTTTTTCTTGGCCACATTTTTTTCCTTGGGAAGGACTGCCAGATAAAATGGATTTCAAATGATAGGATGATTGGTTAGGATAACCCCCCCAAGTTTGGGATGGGAAGGCTTGGATTGAGTTCTGGCACCAGGTTAGACTAGCTGTGAGTGCAGGCAAATTAACTTCTCAAAGTCTCAGTTTCCTCATCTTTTTAGCAAGAAACTGATGAGACTCACTTCACAGGATCTTTAGGGGATTAAGTGAGGCAGTGTCTGTAGCCTTCTGTCGAAAGAGCAGATGTCAGCCGTTGTTCTGGGACAGAGCCTGTGGATGAGTTAAATGTTACGAATCCAAAACAAAAGGATTGTGTTTTCTTGAATATACACATAGGTTTTGAAATTAAGGGAAAAATGTTTGGGAAAAGTAATTTTGAATCTGCCGGACCCTGGAAAATAGTTCAAGATGTTTCACAAATCCCGACCAAGTTTGCACATTTTTTAAAAAATTAACATATAATGTATTATTTGTTTCAGGGGTACAGGCCTGTGATTCATCAGGCTTACACAATTCACAGCACTCACCATAGCACAGTGTCTATCACCCAGCCACCCTATCCCTCCCCCACCCCCCTCCAATCCAGCAACCCTCAGTTTCTTTCCTGAGATTAAGAGTATTTTAGGGTTTGACTCCCTCTCTTGGTTTCATTTTTCCCTCCCTTCCCCTATGATCCTCTGTTTTGTTTCTCAAATTCCTCCTATCAGTGAGATCATATGATAATTGTCTTTCTCTGATTGCACATCTAAAGGAAGGATAGATAGCAAAGTTTCTGCACTATTCTTCTGAATGCTTCCTTAAGCCAGAAAATCAGGAAAATAATTTTGAGAACATTTATTTTGAATTCTTTTGACCTTGAAAAACTAACATTGATTATATGGCTTAGCATACGAAACAGTATGTGCATGTCCCTTTTCTTGATTCTTTTTTCTGGGGCAAAGGAGATGGTTTGTGTTGTATTAGAGTTAGATTTTATGCTTCTTAAAGAAGCATTCACCTTTTTAAACCAACTAACTAATGATAGATAATCTGGTTTCCATAAGAGCTCTGGCTCCCTTGCACTCCACACTCATGTGTCCCAGAACCCGGCAACCTCTGAATCTTATTTTGGCTGAGGAGATCACCATTCCTACAGTCACCCAGGCTTGAAACCGCACCGTCACCTTTGACCCCTCTGTCTCTCATGCTTCCCACATCCTACTAGTTTTGAAGTCTGGTAGATTTTCCTCTGTAATTATTCACCCCTGTGTCCCTTCAGGCCACCCTACTGTGCTGTTCTATTTAAAACCTACTACCTCATGCCTAGACAGTTAAAGTAACCTTCTGTCCAAACACCTTGCCGTTGGTCTCTGCGCTTCTCATTTATGGGACTTGTTTCTGCCAAATCTTTTTATGGTTCTGGTCATGCCATGCCCCTCCTCTAGAACCCTCAGTGATTCCCAGTTACATATAGAATACTGTTCAAAACCCTTTGATTAACATTTAGGTATCTTCCAAAAATCTGACCGCAGTCTGACTTTCCAGTCTGATCTGTTACCATACTTTCCCATCTGTAACCCATATTTTAGCTAAATTGAAGGGCTCTTTGCTTCCGTTTATGTTGTTCTTCCATAGAATCTGTGTAAATTCTTCTCAGCTGTGACTGTCCTCCATCTCTCTCTCTCCATACAGACTTGTGTCCTTTTAGCAACTACCTGGTAGCACTTGTTTTTGGGGATACTTTATTTATGATTATAATTTTCATGAAAAGATTATATTTTAGGGAAGTTTTAGATTTACAGAAAAATGGAGTCGAGGGTACAGAGGTCCTGTCCACCCCCTAACCCCTTAGGTCCCCTTGTTACTTGTTAACAGTGTGGTACATTTGTTAAAACTGATGGACCAGTATTGGCACACTATTGTTCACTAAAGTTCCTAGTTTTCATTAGAGGCCGCTCCTTGTGTTGTAGATCCTGTGGGCTTGGACAGATGTGTGAGGACATATAGCCACTGTGACAGTGTCCTACAGAACAGTTTTACTGCCCTAAAAGTCCTGTGTGCCCCACCTGTTTGTCTCTCTCCAGTCTCCATAACATGTTTATCTTTCAATTAAAATTTTTTTGGGATTTAAATTTTAGTTCGTAAACATAGAATGCAGTTTTGGCTTCAGGAGTAGAATTCAGTGATTCATCACTTCCGTATAACCCCAGTGCTCAACCCAAGTGCCCTCCTGAGTGCCCATCCCCCATCTAGCCCATCCCCCACCCACGTCCTTCCAGCAGCCCTCAGTTTGTTCTCTGTCCTTAAGAGTCTCTCATGGCTTGTTTCCTTCTTTCTCTCTCCCCGCCCCTTTTCTTAGCCCCCTTCCCATGTGTTCGTCTGTTTTCTTTCATAAATTCCACTTATGAGTGAGATTCCATGGTGTTTGTCTTTCTCTCATTTATTTCACTTAGTATAATGCCCTCTAGTTTTATCCACATCATTGCAAATGGCGAGATTTCATTTTTGATGACTGCATAATATTCCATGGCATACACACCACATCTTCTTTATCCATTCACCAATCGATAGACATCTGGGCTTTCTCCAGAAAAGTTAGTGCTGATAATGCTGCTGTAAACATCCGGGTATGTGTACCCCTTCAAATCTGTATGTTTGTATCCTTTGGGGTAAATACCCAGTAGTGGGATTGCTGGGCTGTGGGGTAGGTCTATTTTTTTTTTTTTTTTTAAGATTTTACTTATTTATTTGACAGAGAGAGATCAGAAGCAGGCAGAGAGACAGGCAGAGAGAGAGAGAAGGAAGCAGGCTACCGGCTGAGCAGAGAGCCCGATGCGGGGCTCGATCCCAGGACCCTGTGATCACGACGCGAGCTGAAGGCAGTGGCTTAACCCACTGAGTCACCCAGGCGCCCCGGGTAGCTCTATTTTTAACTTCCTGAGGAACCTCCACTCTGTTCCCTAGAGTGGCTGCCCCAGCTTGCATTCCCAGCAACAGTGCAAGAGGGTTTCCCCTCCTTCACATCTTCTCCAACCTTTGTTTTTTCCTGTGTGCTTGATTTTAGCCATTGTGACAGGTGTGAGGTGGCTTGTCATTGCGGTTTTGACTTATATTTCCTTAGTTAAAATTTTTTTGAATGTAGCACCTGATTTGTCCCCCATGCCCCACCCCACTTCAGTGTCTTGTGCTGGGAGGTCCCCAGGGGACATTCAGTGGGACTGCATGGTACGCCACCCAAGCCTGCCAGGACTGACGGCCGCTCCATGGGGACAGGCGACATGTGGAGCCTAGCGGCAGTGTTAACTCCGGAGCTTCGATCCCAGCTCTGTCCCTTCATTGCTGTGTGATCTTGGGCTAATTGCTTAATGTCTCTGAGGCCAGCGCGGTGAGTACCCACCATGTCAGCTGTTACTAGTAAATGGGCTCTTCAGAGCATAAGCTGACAAGCTGTCATTTACGGGCACCTTTCATCTCATTCTTTCAGCACAACATCGTTTGGAAATAATCTAGGAGTGGGTAAACTTTAATCTGATCAAGAGAATCAGAGGGTACTGGTTTGCCCAAAAGTCTTAAAATGTGGTCCTCAGGACCTAGTTTAACAGGCAAGGAGGCAGATGACAAGAGCTGCGATCAGCACACTGCTTCAAATCATTGGTCCTGAAATGGGCACACGTTTGGATTTAACTAAGCAGATGCTCTCAGGGTCTCCTTCTCATTCATAAATACTCATCCAAATTGTGGGATGAAATCAGTAATTCTGTGCCAATGGGTTTCCCTAAGGGCAAGGCTCCTTTTTTTCGTGTATGTAACTATTGGATTTCGCCTCTAAAAGGACAATTCTTGGGCACCCAGATAAACAAGGAATGAATATCAAACCCATCTTGCCAGAGCCTCGCACAACTTGGGACTAAAATGCCACGGGATGGTGTGCATGGCTTGTGGAAAGTTCTGGGCCACTTTGCTTACTCTTGATCAAGCGATGTGGTTATTTTGCATTTCCAGAATTAACCTGGTTCAGAATCAAAAACAGTAATGGTAACAGCAAGAGCAGCAGCTCAGGGCCAAGACAGCGCTTGTGGGAGGGCATGCTCGCCTGGGGAGGCGGCCTGGTGGCCTTCTGCCTCCTACATCTTGGGCTCAGGTCAGGGAAGGGCCTGCGTGTCCAGCAGCTCGTCCAGCAGCTCGCAGGATGGGATCCTACAGGATCGCCACACTGAGCTCTGGGTCCACCAGGGTCCCAGGCAGAGAAGGAGGTGGGGCGGGTGGGGGGATGGTAAAAGCAAAATCCCCCTGTTCTCTCATTTACATGGAAATCTTTCCAAATACCTCTGCCATCATTCACATTTATTAAAAGAAAGAACTTACAACGGTGCACAATTCACTCTTCTCATTGTGCATGCCTGTGAGTTTGGACAAATCGATAAAGTCATGTAGCCACCACCACAGTCAGGATACAGGTCCAGGCGCCACCCCTCCTCCCACCATTTGATAATTGCCTGCTTTTTAAACTTGGCTTAGTGATATATGCTGTTAAGAGTCGGTAGTAATAGCAGGAAGCTTTAGAACTACAGTTGCTGCTGGATGTTACGTGTATTTCGTGTTTTCAGAAAGTCCATTTTTTTTTTAAGGCCCTGTACGTATAGTTTTTTCCCCTTTCTTTTTAAATATTTCATGTTGAATTGGTAGTGGGAGTAAAACGTTCTTGAAAATTGCCCAGAAGTATATGGCCTCGCGTGTCTCCTAGTCTGTCTTTTCTGAGTTCCGGTCAATGTATTGTTTCCTTTTTGGCATATTTAAAATGTCACTTTACTTAAAACCCAAAGCACTCCTATAACTGAGGGCTTTTTCTGCTGTTGTTTTGCCTCCGTGAATTAATTGCACGAGAACATTAGAATCAGAACACGTAACGCAGCTCTAACCTAGAGGGAAAAAAATAGCAAAGCCTTTGTTAAATCTGTTTTCGTTCCTTTTTTTTGGGCAACTTCCTTCTCTTTCCCCTTTACTTTTACAGATGGGACTTCATTTCAGGTAGGGGGCGTTTTTATTTTAAAAGTTCTTCCTCCTCTGACTTAGGTTGCTGTTTTTTTCCTTTTTCATTCCCTTTTTTTTTTTTTAACCCCTTTCTTTGACTCTTTCCTCTTCTTGGGCTCTCTCTCTCTCTTTTTCCCTTTAGTTGTAGAAAGTTGAGTTCCATCCCAATTATTAAATCTTCGGAGACCATTCCCACATGGTTCCGTAAATGGTAGCTTCACCCCGCGTCCTTTCATCTCTCCCCCTGCTCTCTGGCTTGACAGTTGAAAAGGTCTGGCTGTGCCGCACAATGGTTTGATTGGTTTCTCTGGGGGAGACTTTTCCCTGGCTCATCATTCGCCAGGCAGGTGGACCAGAAAGTCTCTTGATTCTTTTGTTGCCTCTCAAAGTCCCAGGTCTTTGACTGAATAAATCCACCGTCATGGGATAATTTGCTAAAAGGAGCTTGGAAGATGTGAGAGAAAAGCCTCCCGACTTGGGTGCCGCATTAATGAAGTAACGGAGCCTTGGAGTTTGCAATTGAAAAATCACCAGGAATGCAGTGGGTGGAGACGGGCTTCTTTTATTTCCCATAATCAACTTTTCGTTCTATCATTTAAAGCCTGCCCGGCCCTGTGCTTGCCTGCCGGCCGGCTCTGGCCACATTTGCACCCGTTTCAGGGGACAGCCCTGTCCGGCTGCAAGCCGTTCGGGGGCTGTGTCTCGTTAGTCATTAGATTATTACCCGGGGATGGAAAGAATTCCATATGACAGGACTAAGGTTGAGTTAACACAGGACGAAAAGTAATTTACAGATAGGCTGTCCCCAGCCATCTTTGTAGCCCCTGATAAGGTTTCATTTCAGAATGGATAGGCGACATTTCCACTCACGGGCCCATTCCGCGACACCTGTGATAACAGCTTCTGGATCCTAATTGAAATTGGTTTCAAAATGGATTTTCACTTTTCTCTGTCTGTGGAAAATATTGAATGGACTCAGAGCTGCCACAGAGAACCCCGGACCTTGGGAAATGGAGCGGGAAGCCAGGATCATCTTTCATAACAGTGTCGATGATATGACAGTTTTGTTATCTATCTTATTAATGAAATCATTGATCACCTGATGAGGGAGATAATACACTACGTTCTACCGTGTTCATGAAGCTCAATTAGATTCATATTACAAATAAGAAGGGGGGAAAACAAACAATGGAACTAAAGTAGTAAAGGTCACTTAAAACTTTTCATGCCCAAAGGGAGCGTTTCAGATCAGGGCATTCTGAGTGATGGCTGTCCAGGTCATTTTGAAATGATCAGAGCTAATGCGACATCCCATGCCCACCTTTTTTGGCCAGTGTGGAGTCACTCCTGATTTTAGTAAAGATTCATTAAGTGAAAATCAGAAGTCCACAGGGGAGTCGGGGGTTGGGGTGGGGAGGGAGCTCTGAATGAAATGCTTTGGAAGGAGCAGAATGGGAAAAACAAAATCTGCAGAACCTCTTCCCTCCCCATGGCAAAGGAATTTGGGGCTTGTCCTGCTTAGGTCCAGCGGATAAGGAAGACCAAACTGAAAGAAAAGTAGCTTATTGTCTGCTCCTGCCTTAAAGCGCTTTGGGAATCCTAGTAAGATGGGAATTCGGTTTGGGTTTAACGAGGTGGCTCTATTGTTTGGGGTCAGGCTGCCCTGGAATGTGCTCTCTGTTCCTCCCCAAGGAGGCGACGGGATGCTGATGACTGCTCATGTTTCACGGTGAACTGTACTCCTAGGTGTTTCTCCTTTCTCAGTGCCAGCAAGGATCAATCCGGTCCCATCTGAGCTTGAAAGAGGAGCTGTGATCAAAGGCTCTAATGATGTCACTGATCTCTGGTGATTGATTACGAACAGAAGTTCTGGGGAATTCTGCCTTCTAATTCCTTATATTTCCTTATCACTTCAAATTCATTAGTGTCTCCCATTAGAGGAGCTAGCTGCTAATGTGCAAAATTACAAAAATGAAGGATAGAGAATGTGGTGTATTTTTCTTCTGGATCTGTCTGTGTCTATTTTTAAGTTTATTGGAGCCATGGCTACACTTTATAAGCAGCCTTCCCCTTTAAGTGTACTGCAGAGAAATCGAATTCCTTCTGTAAATCAGGATATGTATTTTGGAATTCTGTGTATAGGTTGGGACAATATTATTTGGGAGTGAAAGCATTTACATTGTTTCCAAAGCAGTCTAATTATAGAAGGTAGTTATCCATTAGGTAGGTGATCATTAAATCTATTTGAATGTTTTATTACCTTGGAAATTAAGGATTTTAGGATTTCAAAGATCCTTTTAGTTATTTTTGTGGAACTAGTTAACATTTTCCTCTTGCTAGTCAAAAATAAAAATCAAGGCATTCCATGCCAAGAGGTGAGAAACTGGGACAACTGGGGAAGATTCGACTTGTAAGGAAATAATAATAATAAAAAAGAAAAAAGCAGGAGTGAGTGAGAGATCTCTTTCTGGAACCGCTCTCAACTGTACTGTAACTCTTGGCTTAGGTCCACCTCGAGTAGGGTTGATTGTGAAAGCACTGGAAAGAATTCTGTTTTGGAAGGCACTGCAGCCCAAGAAAGAAAAATTGAATGGAAAATGGAGAATGTACGATATTATTAAAGTTACCGTTACCTTGCGTGGTATGCTCTGGGCTGTCAAGGACTATTGCTTCATGCTTGCTTATAGCTGATTTCTTTCACAGAAACCTTCATTTTTGAGAACCACTCTGAGTAGGACTGATGAATGTGTTCAGAACCTAGAGGGAGTGTCTTTAAGGAGGAGAAACCATGCAAATGAGACTTTGGGAGAAGGTGCCGAGGTAATTATGAATCCTAAGCTGTAAGGGATGTCAGAGACTCCCCCTTCACAGAATATGTGTGAGTTCTATTGGCAGTGATAAGAAAAATAATCCCAGACCCTCGCCTACAAGCAAAAGAAAACTTCTAGAAAGAATAGAACAATGGTATGGTTAAAATAATCAACTTCCAGCAATGTTAGCATTTTCTGGTAAAATATGAACCTAATACTCAGTTGAAGACTTCTTCCAAGCATTTAAAAGCTAGAGAACACACAGTGGCCCATTTCACATTAAGTTTAAATCAAATCTGTCTTGAGAAACTAATGTTTCTAGGCTTGTTTTCAAATCCTGGCAAGTCACAGAGCAGTAGAAAAGTTCCTTTCCTATAAATGTTGACAGCAGTTCCGGTAGAGGCTAACAATGTTTTATAAATAGAGTTTACTTAGCAAAAACCATATGTATGCCGAGTGAAATAACCTCACATTTATTTATGTTTTGATTTATAGAAAACATGTGCCCCTTGACAAAGCCTTTGGGCTCTTTTCCGCAATTAAAAGGAATCACATTTGGAAAAAAAATAGCTACCATCTTAATGGGAAACTTTTTCACATAAATTCAAAGCACCTTCTTTGATCATTGTCACAAATTTAGACTATTTCCTTCCATCATTTAACCCCCAAAACTGGGTGAATTGAAGGAAAAAAAAGATGCTTATAAGCACGTACACACACACACACACACACACACCAGTGTACACATTGGTTGAATATTGAGGAATCTAAGGGTGTAAAAGCCTGGGTAACGGAACAGTGGCAGTGTGCCCTTGAAACAGGAAAATTTCTATTTTTCCTTCCTCCTGCTGGTGACTAGTGTTGGTATAGCATGAGGTCGTAGTTCTCTGGTTTGCTTTGTAGTTTTTTAGACTGCAGAGGGGAAACATGGTTCCATATGTACCTGTTGCCAGGTCCCAACAACACTAGATGAGAAGGAAAGAGAGGGAGAGGAAAGTGCTCTGTAAATTCTTTACCTAGTTTCTTTTTCTTTTTGAAAATTGTATGAGCTGGGGCTGGGCTATAAAATGCTGCTTAATTACCATGCTAGACTAGATCTATGATTTTTGTACCATTGATGCCAGGCAGTGGAGGGGGTAGGCTTGGAGGCAGAAAGAAAGTCAGTGCTTAAATATAGAAATTTGATCATACATGAGTATACTAATGAAATACGTATAAATCTTACATAAAATCGTGGTTTAATTTTGTACCCTGTTTTAATTTGGGAAGCTTCTCGTTTTTAAGTATAAACAAGGGATTATACGTGCTTAGAAAAGGAGAGTTAAATTTTTATGGAAAATCTTTCTTATGAAGGTAATGTCAGTTTTCCAGGCCTTCCTAGCCTAGTTCCTGCCTCCATGCAGTTGGGAACAAGTTCTACTGAGCGTAGTGGGAATTGTTTCAAGAGTAGCATGGCCTCAAACAGAGATGAACCATCTTTTTCAGCATGGGGGCTTAAATGGCAATCCAAGAACCCTTGAGGTTCACGATAGGCTTCAGAAAATGGACCAACCCCTCAAAATTGTTTTATGTCATGCTTTATGGGGATGTGCCTGTGCCCTCTTTGTTTGGGTTCTTACAAGCATTCATGACCTCATATTTGCCAGAAGCACTTGTCTACAGGCCAGTTTTGCAGCTCTAACTTTCATTAGGAAAATATTGATTGAGGGGCGCCTGGGTGGCTCAGTGGGTTAAGCCACTGCCTTCGGCTCAGGTCATGATCTCAGGGTCCTGGGATTGAGTCCCACTTTGGGCTCTCTGCTCAGCAGGGAGCCTGCTTCCCTTTCTCTGTCTCTGCCTGCCTCTCTGGCTACTTGTGATCGCTCTCTGTCAAATAAATAAATAAAAATCTTTAAAAAAAAAGAAAAGAAAAATATTGATTGAATGATTAGAATGGTTCTTTGAAGGAATGATTATTTATGAGATGAAAACCCAACAGTGATTAGGGACTAGGAAACTATATCTTTCTTATATAAAGTATAAAGGGATAACCAAAGCTGTGACCCAGCTTAGTTGCTAGGGGCTTCTCACTAAGATTCTGCATGCATATCACTTTATCTCTTTTTTTTTTTTTTTAAGATTATGTATTTATTTATTTATTTGACAGACAGAGATCACAAGTAGGCAGAGAGAGAGAGAGAGAGAGGGAAACAGGCTCCCTGCTGAGCAGAGAGCCCGATGCGAGACTCGATCCCAGGACCCTGAGATCATGACCTGAGCCGAAGGCAGCGGCTTAACCCACTGAGCCACCCAGGCGCCCCTCACTTTATCTCTTTAAATGAGGAACTTGGGTATGTGATTTAAAGAGCTCCCCCCCCCCAAAAAAAAAAAACCTCTGTCTCTATGATAGTCACCGTAGGTTCTCCAGGAATTTAAAAGAAGGGGGGTCAAAGGAGTGAGTTAACATAATTTAAGTTTCGGAAGGGAAATCCAGGGGAACCTGGATGGCTTAGCTGGGTTGAGCGGGGTTGTGGGATGGAGCCCGTGTTGGGCTCTATGCTTGTCACGGAGTCTGCTTGTCCCTCACCTCTGATCCCCACCCCAACCCCACTTTGCACATGCTGCCTCTCTCTCTCTCAAAGAAATAAATAAAATCTTCCAAAATAAAAACAAAAACAAAAGAAAGGAACATCTACAGTTCTTTCAAATTAATCTGTACAGGTATTATGCATGAGTCTGTCCTGGGTTAAAAGCTACTGATGACTTTGTTGAGGTTACTGTGTGCTGTCCTAATGGTAAGTCGAGACCATCCCAGGTATTTCTTTCTTTTTTTTTTTTTTTTAAGATTTTATTTATTTATCTGATATACAGAGATCACAAGTAGGCAGAGAGGCGGGCAGAGAGAGAGAGAGTGGGGGAAGCAGGCTCCCCGCTGAGCAGAGAGCCCAATGCGGGACTCGATCCCAGGACCCTGAGATCATGGCCTGAGCTGAAGGCAGAGGCTTTAACCCACTGAACCAGCCAGGCTCCCCAACCCCAGGTATTTTGAAGGGCAGTCTATAGAGAACAGTTTCAGGTGCAAATCCAAGATTTTGGCCCGAATTTGACTGGATTGCTGATGATTACAGGTAATTGCCACGAAAGCAGTAGATCCCCCCAAATCTGAGATGTGTGTGTCCTTGATTTAGACATGGTTTCATTAATTACTGACTGGACTTCCGGCACTCATCTTCCTGGAAGCACGCAGTCATGGTCTGTGTTTGGGGATGCTGGAGGAGCATTTTGCCTCTCCTGTGACTAACTCCACAGAGTGGGACCCTCCTCTAAGTCTCCGGAGGATCCTCCCAGAGCACTCTGCACTGTCTTCTGTCTGGCATCTGGTTTGATGTCCTTCTGTTTCAGCAGGGCTTCACTGTGAGAGCCTTTGCAAATTTCTTTGATGCTAATTGACTTGCTTTAAACTCTTTGGAGTGGAAAAAAGAAACAAAGCCAAGAGCACAATAAACTTTGATTACCAGGCTCCTAAACACTGAACCTCTCGAATAACCCATGTTTTGTCATTATTTTTTGAGAGCAGTATTTGTAGGCTGAAGCTGGGGAGTGCCATTACTGTCTTCCTGCAGATACAGCCCGGGAAAGGGGGCTCAGCCAAAGGCCAGAGGACGTGTGCAGATGTGAGATGATGCCATGCCATGTAAGGAAGATGACGTGGTTTGTTGCACAAAACGTAGTTGAGTAATGCCTCTTGGAAAGTGTTTCCATGAAAGTGGAGTGTGTGCAGTGAAGAGGGCACCTTAGACCTTAGGACTCCCATCTGGTGTTCTGCTTTCCGCTCAACCTTTTGGTTCGTTCATTTTTATTAAAGGAACACCTGCTCATTGGGAAATCCAGAAAGGCACAAAGAAACACGGGAACTGGGGTGCCTGGGTGGCTCAGGGGGTTAAAGCCTCTGCCTTCAGCTCAGGTTATGATCCCAGGGTCCTGGGATCAAGCCCCACATTGCGCTCTCTGCTCAGCAGGAAACCTGCTTCTCCCTCTCTCTCTGCCTGCCTCTCTGCCTACTTGTGATCTCTGTCTGTCAAATAAATAAATAAAATCTTAAAAAAAAAAAAGAAAGAAAGAAACACAGGAATTGTTAATGCTTGGTTATTTTCTATCTTTGCTCTGTTCACGGTCTCTGTCTTGTGCTGCGCGTTCAGGTGGCCCTACGTTGGGGACACTTGGCACATCACCTACTAGTCTCCCGCAGCTTGGTGTGATGCAGTCCTCCAGGCTCCTCTCGCTGGCCCTTGACATATCTCTTTTCTTTTCCCAATTTCAAATGAGGATATGATGAAAGTCCTAAAAAATTCAGTGGCTTTGACCACACCTCACCAAATTAGCTTCCAGAATTGTAGCACTTAGATTTCTGTTTGACTGTTTCTGTGAGCGCTTATTCTCAGAGACTTGGCAGCATAACAGGATAGGTGCAATCGTTTCCTCGTTTCTTCAACATTTCTGATGGAAGTATAACATGCTGATAGAAAAGTGCACATGGCTGGGTGCCTAAGGGGCTCAGTCGGTTAAGCTTCTGCCTTTGGCTCAGGTCATGATCTTGGGGTCCTGGGATTTAGCCCCACATTGGGCTCCCCACTCAGCGGTTGGCCATGGGGTACTTGATTTTCGGTGGACCTGGGGACACGTTTCTTTTGGGTACACACATGGGAGTAAAATGACTTCTTCAGAGAGAGGACACTCTGCACCCTGGTTTTCCCACGTGGTTGTACAGATTTGCTCCTTGTTCTTGCCAGCACTAGGTTATGTCCCGATTTCTCATTTTAGCTCTTCTGTTGACCGTGTAATGGTATTTAGGTGTGGATTTACCTTGTCCCTGAGATCTAAGGGAGTGAAGCATCTTTTTGGATATTTATTTGTTTGGATATCCTCTTTGGTGAAATGTCAAAGTTGTTTTTTTTTGTTTTGTTTTTTTTTTAATTTTAGTCCTACTTGTCCTGTCACTGATTTGAAATGATCTTGTATCTGATACTGCCTTACTGTGTTGTATAGCCTTTTCCTATTTCATTCTGTTGACCTACCTGTTCTTTAGCCAAGTGCTACCTTCTTTCAGATATTATAATGTATGATACATCTTATCTGGGAGTTCCCATTTATTATTGTTCCTTTTCAAGTGTTCCTTCACTCTTGTTTAGTTTTTTTTTTCTAGGTGAACTTTCAGGACACCTTTTGGAATCATGTTCTTAATGAACTTACCTATGATAAAAGTATAAAATCATGGATCAATGAAATCGGTTAGCCATAGTGATTACTTCTGGGGAGGGTGGAGAGGGACAGGGTGGGGAGGCTTCAGATGTGTCCGTATCACCTTGTTTCTTTAAAAGGAAAAGGTTTTGAGCAAATACGGCAAAATATTAATGTGTAGGTCCGGGTCGTGGGTATCTTGATGTTGATTATATTTTGCTCCGAGATATGTCATGATTAAAAGATACCCTTTCCAAATTTCATTTCGAACTATATATAGCTCTTTTGTCCAGGCTTTCGTGGAATTTTGTTGTCATAGGAAACAGTCTGGATGGTTTCCTGCCGCATCTGTACAAGGTGACTTCTGTCAAAGGACACGTAAATGCACAGTCACTTGGTGTCTGCGTTCTGTGTTCTGCATTCGTCTTCAGAAGCATTTAAAAAAAAAATCTGTCACTTACAGGAAAATACTTAGGAAATAACAGTGGGCCAGACCTAACAGGTGTTTGCTTTACTTTCTCCTTATATGCTTTAACTCGATCTGGAAGCAATTTAATTTTAGTTTTGTCTCATCTGTCTTGAATTCAAAGTTGCAGGTACATCGATCGATAAGTGCTTGAGTTAATGCAAATATCTCTGGAAAAATACTGTACTCCGGCTTCCCTGCAGCATCTGGCTGCATTTTTATCCAGTTCCAGCAGCTGCCCTCTGTATTCCCTGATAGTGGTATCTGTTCCGTGGTGGCTTTTTCTGCCGAAATCAATCAATGCCAGGGTCAAGGATCGGGGGTGGGTGGGGGCTCTTTGTTATTTATTTGTTTGCCGTTGTTGTTGGGAGAACTTTGACAGCAATGGAAAAGGCCAAAAGAATCTTGACATTTTGACTTCTGCCCTGAAGTTAGTCTATCGTTGGGGTAGCCTTAGCTCCCCAATGAGCGGGTGTGCTGGCTTGGAGATGACGTTCGTCATGGCAAATCACAGAGCAAGGTAGGTGAAGCATATGGTCTCGGGTCTGTGCGGGCTGTGTTACCGTGATGAACCCATACAAAGCCGAACTCATAAAAAAAAGGCAGACACAGACATCTTGAAAGATGCCAAGTAGCAGAATATACATCCCTTTGAAGATAGGAAGTGTTGCCGCCAAAGGTGTAATTCCAGTAGTTTCTTAAGCCTCAACTTTCTACACTTGAAAGCATGCCCACAACCGGCTGCCTAAAGCTTTTGGAAATAATCGAGAGACATGACTCTTGCTTATTCTCCAAATTTCAAATCATTCAGCATTTTGCTGGACTTTTGTCTGGGGAGATACACATTCACCAGAGCTATGCCAATAAGCACAGAAAATTTGCCAGCCCGCAGAGAAATTCGAACTTCCTTTTTCTCCCGCAGGAGTGTCTCGGGGAAATCGTGGATACAATAGGACTTTTCATGTCTAGACCCTGCCCAGGGGATTTCTGTCTAATAAGAACCTTTTCTTTTTTCTTAAGCATACTCAATGGAACAAAACTCAGGAAGAGGTTGGGGATAGAATGCAGGGAAAGAAAATACAGGAAACCCTGGATCACCATGTTTTCCCAACTCTTTCGCACCCAAGTCCACGTAGTTTTAAGTGTAAGGTTCTTTCTTACCGTTGTGCTGCCTACAGTGGAAAGATACTCCTGAGTCCTTGTTAAGTGCCCAAACCACCACATCTGGTTGCGAAGATTAATAAGGTATGGGGCCGGGTCTTAGGATGCTTCCGAGTAGATGAGTAAATGACCACCGTACAGTATATTTACTAGATGTATATAAGTGAGGCCTACAGAGTGTCAAAGCAAGTCTCACAGAAGAGGCGATTCTTGAATTAGATCTTGTAAATGGTTAAAGGGGAGGGGGTTGACAGATGTCATAGGGGTGTGGTTGGAGAATAAGATAAAAAAAAAAAAATTATTCTAGGCAGAGGAAGCAGCCAAAGCGGACTTGGAAGTGAGGGTGTTCTTGCTGATTTGGGGATATGATGTGCCGGCCACATAGTGGACAGGCTGGGGCTATGGCTATGGGAGTGCCCCTGGAGAGCCATCCGGAGGCCACATGGTAGAGGTCTGTGAATGCACAACTGATGAGTTTGGGCTTTCGACTTCATGCGAGTGGGAAGAGGGGAGCAACAGTGTCTTCTGCTGATGGCCCTGGTGGGGAGAGTGGAGGCGTGGAGGGCCGAGGGCGCCTCCGGCGGGCCGTGCACCTGCTGCGGAAGTGGAGGGCAGAGTGAGGTCATGTCAGAGGAAGGCCAGAGAGGCAGTGGAGAGAGCAGTCAGCGGGGCCTGGAGAGCCATTGGATGTGCAGGAAATCAGGAGAGGGAAGGAGGGGCTCGGTGGGAGGGAGCTTTCTATGTTAAGCCCTGTGACTTTCAGAGTGTATCTGAACTGGACAGAAGGGCCTTAGGAGAGAGGCAGGCCGAGGATATGGATTCAGGATTCGTCTCAGACGTATGTGGGCAGTAATGACATCGGGTACGAGTGAAAGGGAAGGAGACACACTGCAGTGGGTGAGCCCTGGGAGGGGTGTGGGACAGGTAAGAGGGGATTGGGCTGGAGGACCAGGACCACAGACGCTGGGACACGGGGTGGGGGTGGGGGGGACCTGGCACCAGGTTGCTGTAGGGCAGGGGCATGGAGAGCTGATATGGCAGCAGGGTGGTCTGCAGGGGGAGACCCAGCAGGTGGGTGTGGGAAGGGGTGCTGTTCAAGGTGGGTCTCGCTTTAAGGAGATGCAGGGCGCTCCAGCTGAAGACGTAGGATGGGCCATTTGAGCCTGGGTTGAGGGTGGAGGGCAGTGGGGGAACAGAGAGTAGGGGGCGGGGGGCCTTTGCAGGCCCCCTGCAGGTGAAGCTGTGAATAAAAACTGGAGGGAAGGGTGGGAATGAAGAGATTCTGTGCCCAAGGGCCTCTGGTTCCTCCGTGAACTTGTAAAGAGCAAGAGGAGAAAGCAGAAGTCGGCGTAGGAATGGCAGGTTTTGTGAGGAATGGAGGACATCAGAGTTTGGCTGAGGGCAGATGTGCTGGGTTTTGGACAGCGTCCGTGGGCCCCCCATCCCCTGGTGCAGCTGCCGGCAGAGCAGAGTGAGCGAGCGACTAACCTAGGCTTAGGGACGGGCAGCCAGCGGTCTGGAGGGCAGAGGTGAGCCAGATGCAGGGGTCCTGTCTCTTCTTACCCCCGCAACCTGGTAACGCACACACATGTGTGAGGAGGGGTCACACCCTGGGTCCTTTATTTGTCCCCAGAGGACGGTTATGAAAGCCCCATTATAGGGAGGAGGGCCATGGCCATGACTTCGTCCGTGGGGATGGTGACCAGCGATGCGGACGGGGTATTGACGTACAACGAGTAAAATCAATACTGACCACTCCTCTGACATACGGTTGCTTTTAGTAGAATCGTTATCTTACATGGTTTCAGAACCAAGGGGGAGAGCTGGCCAGGCCGTGGAAGGCCCTGCATGTGTATGTATGTGTGTATGTGTGTGTGTGTGTGTGTGTGTGTATGTGAGAGAGAGAGAGAGAGAGAGATATCCTATGAATTTCAGGTGAGGTCAGGTTTGGGGGATAACACTGACAAAAGACGGGCCAGTGCTCTTATCTTTGGAGTCTTATTATAATCTTATATATTGGTATGTAATATTACTTTTTTGGTGCAAAAAGTTGCTTTTATTTTATTTTTTATTATTATTTTTTTATTATGTGATGTTAGTCACCATACAGTACATCATTAGTTTTTTTTTAAATGCTGGTTCCTTTGTGTGTGTGTGTTTGTGTATCCACATTGACCTTTTAAATTCTTTTATATAGGGGCACCTGGGTGGCTCAGTGGGTTAAAGCCTCTGCCTTTGGCTCGGGACATGATCCCAGGATCTTGGGATCGAGCTCCACATTGGGCTCTCTGCTCAGCGGAGCCTGCTTCCTCCTCTCTCTCTGCCTACTTGTGATCTCTGTCTGTCAAATAAATAAATAAAATCTTAAAAAAAAATAAATTCTTTTATATGGAAGGCATATTCAGATACCTTTCTTATTTTCTGTTCATGGATTTCTTAAAAGGCGTGGTTAGGATTTGAATTTATCTCTGTCTAGAAAAACACTGGAGTAATACCGAGAGCTGAATTTTACACACTCATACATGCGCACACATCCTCTCTTCTTCCTCCCCACCTCTAGTTGGTACTCCTTAAAGGCCTGCAGCTGGGTGGGAGGGCATGGCCATGGGGCGCTGACAAAGGCCAGGGAGAGGAGGAGAAGGGGTCTGGCTTCATTGTCTTGGCAACTGGAGAAGGAAAATCGGAGTCCCTGGGGTCCGTCAGGTAGCCAGGTGTGTGGAGGTGAGGGAGGAAGCAACAGGTCATTGCGTCAGGAGCTGCCCAAGGACTGGGCCAGGAAAACAAAATGAAACTATTTCCCCACTCTATCTGGAGAAAGCAAATTATTTTCCTGGGAGAATGCACCATTCTCTATGTGGAAAAGTTCTACCCATAGGGTGCCTGGGGCTGGGTGGGGGGGCGCGGGGGCAGGAGGTCCAGACTGCAGGGTCTTCCTGCCTGAAGCTCCATGGAAACCCCGAGAATATCGAGAGACCCCCTAGCACCCCTGGCATCCTCAGCACCGTGTGACGACCTGCCCTGGGCAGCCCGCAGGACCCAGTAGGCAATTTCATGGTTTCTAGTTTTCTTCTTTCTTTCTTGTATTAATGATGATGGAGTGACAGCCTTGAGGGTTTGGATGTGGGGACAGATACATATGTGAAATCCTAGAAATTGCTTCCTGAAAAATAGCTTACGAGGTGCGTGAGGGCGAGCATTAAGGCGTCTGTGTTTTCTTGGACCAAATTAGGTTCCATGCGTTTGGATTCAGGAAGCATGACCGTCTTATTACACTGAGTAAAGAGCTTCTTGTGGACAGCTTGGGTGTGTGAGAAAGATGGACAGGAGCTGGAGAATGAACCTCGGAGCTTCATGAGCCCCCAACATCTACCTTATGACCCCTGGTTGCCGTGGCCCAGTATTTATGCCAGGTCTGTCTAAGAAATTCACCGTGCTTTTGCAGAGAGGTCCTCCTATTTCCTGCAAATCACAGCTTGCCAGAACCCAACGGAGTCCTCCGTGCCCAACACCCATATTACAGATAAGGAGACTGAGGCTCGGAAGCTGGGTTTTCCCAGGGTCTCAGAGCTGGTCAGAAGCAGGCTCCTCCTCACCTGGCTCTTGGCCCCTGATGCTCAGAGCGGGGTGGGGGTAGTGAACCACAGAAGGGTGGTGGTACAGTTTGGTGTCTTGCTAAAAACAAACAAACAAACAAACAAACAAAAACCACAAGAAGTGGCAGCTCTTGCAGAATGTGAGAAATGATCATTTCTGCTGGGTGAAGTTTAGTTGCCAACCACCGCGAAATTCCCATCTAATATGTATATGAGTAAATGCCACAGAACATGTGTCTTTCTGTTTCTGTATCAGTACACAGCCTGCGTGTTTTTCCTCTCTGAAATCTGTGTACTTTTTTTGCCATTGGAAAACTGAAACATGATTCCATCTCTGCACAGCAAACTGAGAAAGGACTACTTTGAAGTACAAATGACAGTATCTGGAATCCCTTTAAGAGGCACTTAAGAACATCAGGGGGCGCCTGGGTGGCTCAGTCCCTTAAGCAGCCAGCTCTTGTTTTCAGCTCAGGTCATGATCTCAGGGTCACAAGATCAAGCCCCATGTAGGGCTCCCGGCTCAGCAGGGAGTCTGTTTCAGGCTTCTCTCCCTCTGCCTCTTCCTCTACTCTCTCTGTCTCTCAAAATAAAATATAAAATAAAATAAAATAAAATAAAATAAAATAAACAGTATAAGGGTTGTCCTTGTGTCCCTGGCCGTGGCCAAGGATTGCCAAGCTTTGGGTCTTACGATGGGGAGCTTCACCTGCCTCGTAGCTCTGGCAGTTAGAGTTCTACCGCATGGATTGATCTGTCAACCTTGTAGCAATGCTGCACCCTTACTCTTTACTCATTGATGTCAGGTAATTCTAAAACGCTCATCATCTTGTTGTCTCTCAAATCCTAGAACACATAGACCTGGGACCATCTCCAGGGGAGCTCCGTGTGTTTTCATCTCTGTGGTCAGACGGGTTCATCTTGAACCGACCCAGCTATGAAGGTCTTATTTTTTATTCCTGGAAAATCTGGACTGAAGGAGATTCTCCCATCTCTTGTTTGTCCTGCAGTGCCCAGGAAGTCACAGGGAAATAAGGCTAAACCTTGGAACCTGAACGGCCGGACTAGCCTGTCTAATATCAGAAGCATCCTTTCCTACCCAAGAAAACTGATCTTGCCAGGCTTATTGTAAATCTACACAATTTGTTGGCCTGCAAGCATCCCCCCACCCCTTCAAGGGAGACAAGTTCTTTTAGAAAACCAGCACAACTAGTGATTTTTAATTGGCAATTTTCAGAACCCGATTCTGCAGGTAAAAAAGTAGGGTTAGTGGAATGCTGACTTCAGAGTCTTGTGGGAACAAAGCTTCTAGGGACCCAGTTGAGGTAGAGACAGGTAGAGAGGGGTTTGCCCATCTAGTCTGTTCCCTCCATTCCAAGTTGGTGGCCTCCCTGGGGAAGCAGGAGGACACTGAACTGAGCCGGGCCTGGCGTCGGCATGGGGAGGTGCTGTGTGGACTGTGCCTAGGCTGTGGCCACACGTGGTAGCCACCTCCCTGACTGGGAAATGCCTTACTGCCCCTGGCACCCCTGGAACCCCCTCAGGGTCCCTCCTCCAGGTAGGCTGAGGAGTCAGTGCCAAGGTCAGCCTCCCTGACAATATGCTGCAGAATGGGAGGTTGGGCTGTTGGAGAGCAGCTTCTAACATATCTGGCGGGAAGTCTTCCACCTATTCCAGCCACTGCTGCCAGCACTAAGAGACATGCTGTGCTCAGGCCTCCCTTTTCGGTTTTTACCAGAGGGATGCTTTTTAATGGTTAAGGGCAGGAGTACACAGACTGCCCCTTCCCCCACCTGCTAAGGGGAAGGAATCTTCATAGAACCATCGGCTCCTGGAGGTGGGGAGTCTGTCGCTCCTGGGATCTGTCCCTCCTCGAATGCCCAGATCCGTTGGTCAGAGCCCTGAACAGAGGGACGGCGACCTTTGCCAGCCTGCCCATCCCGCTCTCAGACTGGGCGCCCTATCCCAACGCTCTTCCTTGTGAGGGGCAAACACCCAACCCTGCCTGTCCCCTGCCCTGTGGCCCTCAGCAGCCCTCCCAAGCGTGGATGTGGGAGGCCTGGTTCGCACGAGGGATCCAGATCCTTCTGGATCCATAAGGGCTAGTAGATCTTCTAGGGCCACTCGGGAATATTTGAAGACTAAGGCCCCCAGGCCTCCGTCCCTCCATTCTTCTCAGGGTCGGCTTGTTGTGTTCCATGTGTACAGAGTGTAGCCGCCTCTGTTATTGCCTGAGACCCAGGGTCAGGGGTTTGGGTTCAGCCGCACTTCCTGGTGGGAACGCGCACCTCCAGTCGCCTTTCGCGTTTGCGGTGCCCTATTTCTGCCACTCGGTGAAAACACCTGGAGTATGGATTTTTTTTGGTCCTCAGCATAAGCCTCCATATTTACCCGTATTAAATGTCTTCTTCTTCTCCTAGCTGGATGCGACTCCTGCCCTCAAAGAGCTTGCCTGGTGGTGGATCGATGGGGCTCATGCTTGGGTGCACACGTTTGCACGGCAGCCGCCCTACACTAAAAACCCACTCCAGGTGGTGGTGCAAAAGCAAAGCAAAACTGATGGAGAGGGGAGAGGAGGAGGCGTCTGGGGAGGTGCGAGTGGAGGAGGGCACACCACCTGCCGGAAAATTAGGATTAGAATGACTCTACTTCCTGCAAACGGACAGACGGACGTCCTAGAACTAGTTCTCTTGCCTGTTGTCCCGCTGTTTACCTTGCATACGAATGTGTGTGTCTGGATGGTGGAAACTTTTCATCTGGTCCCAAAGCAGTCTAGCGGGCCTGAAAATCATTTTCAGAAATTTTAGAAATGTTAGTAACCCAACTTTGTGGTGAGCAGCAAAAACCACATCTAACATTTGGATTAAATTGTGCGTTTTCAAAGCAGCGCCGCCCCTTGCGCGCCTAACTGGGGTATTTCTAACTCTGTCCTTCATATTTGCAGTGCATCGTTTTGTTTTTGGTTATTGACCCACTGCTTTACAGACGCCATTTGTTCTCCATCATCATCGTAAATTTAGGGGAAAGAATGCTTTGTCACTCCGGCTGGCAGGGAGACTGTCCCTGGTCTTTCCTCCTTGGCTGGAAAAAGACACTTTCAGAAAGAAGTTTGAGAATCGCAAGCTATGCCTTTTTATGATCGTTGATGATGTTTTATCTGGTTGTTTTTAAACCAAGAGTCCAATGTTTTCTCTGAAGGAGAGTTTACGTGCCTCACGTATGTGTGCACATGCATGTGGGTGTGGGGGGAAGGGGGCGTGTCTCAGGGAGGCATCGCAGTTAGACCTTAGAGGGATATACTGATATTTAAAGATTTAGATATTAAACCAATCCCTTGTGGGTTTGATACCCTGAAAGAGTGCAGGGCCATTTGCCTAGAAGGCCTTAGTTCCAAGTCTTGCCAAACCACAATGAGATGAGGTAGGAATTCTTTGGAGAACAAATAAAACTTGCCCTGGCCTGTGAGGCCAGTCGTGCAATCCTCCCACGTGCCCTGAGTTCAGTGCCCCCAGTGTTGGCTCAGCAACTTGGGTCTCTGGGCAGCTGGTCTGACAGGGAGGGGGTCTGGGGGAACTCACACCCGGGGATCTGGTCTTCCCCGGGGCACGCCTGCTTCCTTCCTGCTGCGAAGCAGGAGCTCCTGGGGGGTTCTCTCTGTAGCCCCTGACCCCTTCCTCGTCCAGCACGTCCCATCCCATTTCCCTTTATTTTTTTTTTTCCTCAAAAAAATTCGTCGCTTTATGAAGCAGTGAAGTTATTTTACTCTTTATGTATTTACAAGTTTACCTGCCTTAGCTGAAGAAGCCTCTTTCCTTGGCTTCATCTTACTTTGGCATCTTAGAGATACGGCCTGGTGATTGCAGTTGGTGCATCAGACAAAGCCTCCGAGTGGAGCACTGGTTGCCTCATTAGTCCTTTAGCTGCAGACATTGCATAGCCTCGGAGAGGCTGTGAAGACGGGATCATTCTAGGGACGCTTGGAGATGTCAAGTATGCTGTGACGTGAAGAGCAGTACAGATGGTGGAGAAGTGCACTGAGTAAAGGCGGGTTCTATAGCCAGACAGACTCGGGTGGGAGTTGTGCTTCCGTCCTTCATAGGTGGGGCCTGCGAAGTACTTGGGAGACCTCAGTGTCCATATTTGTATGGCCGGGATAACTGCGCAGTCAGGAGTGATGATAGCATGAGGAGGAGGAAGTCCCTGCATGGCTGTCAAGTCCATGTTCAACTCCCTTCTTTTGGAAAATGTTGTGCTCTGGCTTCTTTCACATTTTGTTCCGTGAATAAATACGATGCCAGCCATTATTAGAACAGATTTTTATTCTTCTTTTATTTCTCTTTCCTCCTCTCCGCTTTTATTTCTTTTATTCCGCCTTGATCAGAAAGGCCCAAATTCTCTAGCATCTCGAACGAGACATGAAATCCCCTAGAATATCTTACCAAGTTTACCAACAGAGTTTGCGGAGGAAAACCGGAGTCTTCCCGTCAGAAACAGCACTGCTGTCATCAGGATTATCAGTCAGGGCCAGGAGGAAACTCAGGTGTTAACTTGGGAGTGACAAAGGTGATGACCTCTTTAAAAACAAACATAAATCAAAGCTTTAATGCTTTTTAAAGGGAGCACTGGCTAGTGTTTCTTATAATATGCATCCCTGGTTGCTGTTGTCCTGTGTGAACATAGATTTTTGCAAGGTCTCTCTTGGGAGGTACGTCTTCTCTCATAAAATGTTCAACGAGAATGATCTGTGGGAAGAGGAGACATTCAGCCTTTCGTCTGTCTGCCCTCTCCTCTGCGTTGCCTGAAGCTCTAGCTGCACACAATTGAAAATTGTTAGATCACACCAGAATTGCTGGCCCACAGCTCTGTTTCTTTACCACTTCTCACTGAGTGGCTTCCCCACTCTCCGAAAGCATAGCGTTCCCGCAAAACCTTTCGTAAGTCGATATAGTGTAAAGTGAAGAAGCGGTCTTTTATCTTTTTTCATTTATTTATTTTATTAACCTATAATGTATTATCTGTTTCAGGGGAGAAGCGGTCTTTTAGAGGAAACATTTTCTTTACTGTTCCCAGACCCCAAAACAACCTGTCAGCCTTTTCTGACACCTGAGGACACATCTCGATACACAAGAGAAACAGAGATAAGGCGCATGTTCACGGACAGGGCGCAGAGCCACGGCGGGTCAGTGCTGAGATGCTGAGTCAGCAGGTCCTGGGGAAGGGCTTGGTTCTTGGTTCAAGCTGTTCTTCTCGCTGCTTGGGCTGGGTGCCACCTCTGTGGCTGTGAGTGCTATTTTTGCTGTGTTTGATTTTTTTCAGAAAAGCAAAAATCCTCCCCGGGCTTTCAGAAACAGGTAGTGATGTCAGTCTTTCTTAGAAGCAAAGTGGTGGGACGTGAACTCTTGAAAAGCGGGGGATGCCTCCCTCTACCTGTAGGTGCCTTGGAAAAGTATTTCTCTTTCTTTTTAGGACCATGACATTGTCTTGAGTCATAGCTAAATGAATGGGGCCAGGATTGTTTCCTGAAGCATCTTGGGGACCTGCCTCTTATATAGATGTGTTACTTGATATTAGTGAGGACAACGGACGGTTTTTACTTTTCGTACTCTTAATTTTGGTGTTTGACTTTGTTTAGCTTACTTGAGACAGTCCACCTGGACAAGCTGGCAACGAAATCATGTTTGAAAAATGATCAAAATGGAAGTAAATTTAATTATAGCATTCTAGCTAAAGCCAAGGTACATAGAACATGACATACTGTGTCTGTTCTGTTGGCCCATGTATCCTGGAGAGGGAAGACAACAAGCCAGATTTATTGAATGCCTGCTAAAGCATCCATCCACCCAGCCATCCATTAATTTCTAAAGTAAATATTTTTCATAAACATCGTATGTGCCAGGCATTGCTTTTGCAACGATTGCCGTCATAGAGCACAGAAACAGTGACAACTGTTGGGACTGGAGCTGGGCATCTGCAAGACTTTTTGGAAGAAGCATTTTATTCAGGCTAAAACATATAAAATAAAAAAAAATCAGAAGGAAGTAAAGTAAGAATAGTGGAGGAGGTAGGTAGAGGGGAAGTTACGGTCCAGACAAAGGAGCAGTAGGTGGAAGGGATCCTTGTGTATTTAAGCAACTCAAATAACTTCAGCGGAGCTAGGGAATGCAGGGACAGGTGACGTGTACTGCTGCGATGGGGCGAAGGAACAGGGTCCTGGTTGTGGAGGTCCAGGAGGCCCGGTTCGCATTCTGTCCGAGGGGCAGTCAAGGAGGTGTTCAAGCCCAGATGATGGGACCGTATTTGGGTTATGTCACTGTAGCTCTATGTTTTTGATAGGGTGGAGGGGGGGCACAGAGGTAGGAAGACCTGTGGAGCCTACTGCATTCACTCTTGTGTGCTCGCATCCAGGTCACTTGTGTGGGTTCTTTGGGTAGATGGCGGCGGTGCCCTTCACTGGGACTAGAATGTGAGTGGGTTTGGAGACTATCATGGCCTCAATTGGATGGGCTAAGTTTAACGGCATCTGAGAGAGGAGGCCTAGGTTGGACATGCTGATGGTCATTGGGAAGGCATGACGTCACAGAAGCAGAGCAAAAAAAGACCAAGGCGGGCCTAAATGCCATGGACAACAGTGTGCACCCCAGTTAGAGGAAGAAACGTCCTCGCTCCGAAGGAACGTGGCCCCATGGAAAATGTGTGGAAACCATCAAGTTTGGACCTATCCTTTCTAATCATGAATATTTATGCATTGTTTCCCTTTATACTTTACTGCGTTTGTTCTCCTCATTTTGGTAATTGTACAGGCAGGCATGTGCCCACAATAAGGTCGCTCGATACTGGAACATTTATAGTGTGTGTGAGACAGAAGGCTCTTCTTCTTCTTCTTCTTTTTTTTTAATATTATTTATTTATTTATTTGACAGACAGAGATCACAGTAGACAGAGAGGCAGGCAGAGAGAAAGGAAGGGAAGCAAGCTCCCTGCTGAGCAGAGAGCCTGATGCGGGGCTCGATCCCAGGACCCTGGGATCATGACCTGAGCCTAAGGCAGAGGCTTTAACCCACTGAGCCACCCAGGCGCCCCTGGAAGGCTCTTCTCAAAGAAGATTTGCAATATGGCATTGATACAGGCTGGGAAGAGGGCAAGGGACTGTCCTTTATGCATTTTTTTTTTTAAACCTAAAAATCAGTCTTGTTGTCATGGGCTCATGGGCCAAAAAGCAAAAAAAAAAAAAAAAAAAACCACAGGAAACGTAAACACCAATTCAAGTTATTTGCTGTTTTTCTGTTTCTGGGAGAGGTAGGGAGGGAAGGAATAAGTCCCAGTTCCTTAAAGCTCTCCGAAGCAAGTTAATGCAAGTTAATGCAGTTTAAATCTGGGCTGTAGTTAACGTGGACAACTCGACCATATCATTCTTTGTACTTCCCTGTACATTTGGAATATTTCATAATTGAAACTTTTAAGAAAGAAACAAAAACCAGGTGAGGATGGTGTGTATGCCTGTGTGGTTCGGCTCTAGGAATCCATGGAGACCAGACAGGTCAAAATAACTAGTAATGAATCAGTAGTCAATGTGTTAAAAAATAAATAACAAATTAGAAGGGTTAAGAGCGTCCCGCCATCCAAGCACACTTCTGGCGTTCAGAATCCTGGCCTCTGGTGGATGTGGATGTTCAGATCTATGTACAAGTTGCAAAACAAAAAACGAAAAACAAAAAACTACCAACAACAAAAAACCAAAAACCCCTACTGCTTGCGTGCACAGGAGGAAAGGCCCACCAGAAGCTGATTCGTCCTTAGAGGAGGGCTTTACTTTGCATTCACCTTCTGCTGCAAGTAGAGTTCCGGAGTCAGGGAGTTTTTTTTTCTCTCAAAGCTGCTGATCAAAGGTGTTTCCATCCAAATGAAGGCAAGAGGGGGCTCACTGGGGCTGGTGCTCCTGGGTAGAAGAAAAGGGTGAGCTCCACTTTGGGTCCAGGAGATAGAGCTTCCTCCAGGCATTTTTTTTTTTTTAACTCCCTTTTGAATGGACTCATTGTTTATAAGAACAGCTCTTTAATGGAAAAACAAAAAGGCAAGTGGGTCTGTAGCAGGCTCTCTGCTTTCGTGCCCTGGCCTCATTGTTTATTTGATTTATCAAGTCTCCGAGTAGTTGCTCTGCTCTGTGACCTTCCTTTAGCTATTCCTTTGGAGTATCCATTTACTTTATTTAGAAACATAATATTAAAAAAAAAGCTGGAGCTGAGTCAGAAAATCATCACCTTTTTGATGTGGCCATTTCCCCCATCTTTTGAAACTTTAAACTTGCTGAGAGCCATGAAGTGGACTTGCTGTCTCCGAATCAACAAGTGTTTCTGGGCCTGGCTCGTGCTCCCAGATGGTGGTCTGCCAGGCCTGGGATGGGGGAAGGGGGCAGCAGGTCCGCCCCTGGGTCCTCCAGCTCGGCAAACATAGACCGAGAGAACGGGAATGCCAGAGAGCCGTTGCTAAGTGGTAGAGGGGGACTTTAAAAGGTGCTAGCTCTGGGGGTGTTTCAGTTGTGGGGGACCCCAAGCAGGGGTGCTCATCTCAGGAGGTAATGGCATAAAGGGTGGGGTTCGGCATCCATCCCTTCCTATTTATTACCGTGGTTGGATGAGTCCTCAGGCTCGCATTTCCAGATGAAACATTCTGAATGTATGCAGCCTTTTAAAGAAGTTTGCTTTTTCTAAGATGAGCTTTTTAAAAAAGATTTTATTTATTTGAGAGAGAAAGAGTGCAAGTGCTGTGGGAGAGGGAGAAGCAGACTCCCCACTGAGCAGGGAGCCGGATGTAGGACTCGATCCCCTTGGGACCGTGACCTGAGCCAGAAGGCAGACAATTATCCAACTGAGCCATGCAGGTACCCCTAAGATAATTTTTAGTTTTCTTTTTTTTTAAACTTGTCATTTCCCCTTTTCCTTGCCTCTTTTTTTTTTTTTTTTTTTTTTTTTTTTACTTTTAGTGGCAAGATTCTAACTTCGAAGACTGAAGATTAGGTATCAAAATGTAGTATCATCACTTTAATGCAAGAGCTCTTTTAAATTTTAGCCTATTTGCTTTTGAGTCTTCAACTCCCTGTTGTTATTAGGTTTTGTACATTCTTGGGCACTTCTCTGACCCTTCTGAAAACTAAGGGGCTACCAGAGGCGTCTGTAGAACTCTTAGCAAGAAGTTGCGCTTAGAAACAAAGAACTGTGTGGATCCAAGCCTGTAGGAGACGGTGACTAGCATCCGAAAGGACAGTTTAATCCCAGTTATTAAAATTTCTTGGCTGGCTATCCACTTCTTCTTCGAGAGGAACTTTAGAATCATGTTATTAAACTCTGTCTCCTCCCACCATCTGCCCAAGGAAATCAAGCATCAACCAAAGTAATACTATCTCTGTAGGGGATTGTGATTGGAATTACATTAAATCTATTTATTATTTGGGGGCTAATTGACATTTTTATAAGGTGCAATTTACCTGTTGTGAAATATGGTATGTCTCTGTTGGAATAGGGTCTTGTTTGTGATTGTCAGGAAGTTTTAATGTTTTCGTTCCTTTGTGTGCGTTGCCTCTGTTTCTTGCTGTGTTTATTCGTAGGGTCATTGCTTGGGTTAGGACTGTATTCTTGTGTGGGATTGGGAGGCCGGGTGGGCTGGGAGGGGCGGGAGGGTTTTGTATGCAGATGATCTGCTTCTCATACCAGCTCTGCCCATTGTATGCAGATAATCTGCTTCTCATACCAGCTCTGCCCATTGTTACCAGTGCTCCTTATGGCAAGATATGTAATCCTGCTGTGTCTTGGCTTTCGCGCTCCAGTAAATGTGGATGATCATGGTATCTCCTTCTTAGACTGGTTGTGAAAATTAAAGGAGCTAGTATATTCAGAGTTTCACACCATTCCTGGCAGTTAATACATGTTCAAAAAATATGTTTCTATTAGCTGGTAATTGCTGTTAAATAGAAAAGCTGTTGATTTCTGGATATTTATTTTCTATAATTTGGAGATATTAAATGTCCTATTTGTTTTAATAATTTTTCTGTTCCATCTTCTTTGCTTTCTAGGATACACTATAATACTAGGTGCCAATAATAACATTTTTCTTTCCTTTCCAATTGCCGTATGCTTAATTTCTGTTTTATATTACATTGAACTGCCTTCAACTTCCTGGATAGTAGTGATTAAGAGTGGTGATAACTATCTTGGCTGTCACTTCAATTTTATTATTATTATTATTTTAATATGCTAAGGAAATATCTTTCTAGCTTGGTTTTGGAAATTTTTTTAAATTGAGTGTTGAATTTTCCCAAATACCTTTTTTTTTTTTAATCACCTTTCATTTTTGGGATGTGTAATTTTTCTCCTTTGACCTATTGAAGATCTTTGTATGTTTTCTCATAATCTTAATTTTAAAAGTTCAGTTTGTTTAAAGTAAAACAAGTAAATACAACTGTTCACTCACACACCACCTTCCTCCGCCTCTGGGAACCAAGTTCTCTGTGTCCAAGTCTGTGAGCTTTTTTTGGAATCCATATGTAAGAGAGATCATAGGGTACTTGATTTTGTCTGACTTATTTCACTTAGCATAATGCCCACGACGACGTCCATTCATGTTTTCACAAATGGCAAGTTTCATTCTTTTTTATGGCTAAATAATATTCCATTATATATATGTGTGTGTGTATAAGATACACACATATATATTTTATACACACATATATTTTATAAATATAAAATATATTAATATAAAATATAAATTGTATAGTTTATATATAATCATATATTCATATTACAATGTAGTATTGTTATATTCTTATAATATATATTTTTATATTATATAATAAATAAAATATAAATTAATATAAATTTAAAATGTATATATTTTATACACACACATATATTTTATATACACACACATGTATACACACACATACACACATATATTACATTTTACTTTTCCACTTATCCATCAGTGGACACAAGTTGTTTCCAAGTTGTGAAAAATACTGCAATGAACATGGGTATGCAGATACCTTTTTCAGTTAGTGTTTTGTTTTTTCTAGATAAATACCCAGAAGTTGGATTCCTGGATCATATGGTCATTTTATTTGTAATATTTTGATGAACTCTCTGCTGTTTTCTGTAGTGGCTGCAGCTGCACCAGTTTCCATTCCTACCACAAGTGCTGTACAAGGGTTCCCTCTTCTCCACATCCTGCCAACACTTGCTATTTTTTGACTTTTTCATACTAATAGCCATTCGAACAGGTGTGAGATGATACCTCATTTTGGCTCTGAGTTGCATTGCCCTGATCGTTAGTGATGTTGAACATCTTCTTACGTGTCTGTTGGCCATCCGTATGTCTTCTGGGGAAAAAAGTCTGTTCAGATCCTTGGCACATTTAAAAACTAGATTGTCTTTTGTTTGCTGAGTTGTATGGATTCTCTCTATATTTTGAATATCAGCCCTTTATCAGATATATGGTGTGCAAATATTTTCTCGCATTCAATAGATTGCTTTTTTTAAAATTGTGTTGATCGTTTCCTTTGATGTGCAGAAGCTTTTTACTTTGACGTAGTCCCACTTGCTTATTTTTGCTATTATTATTTTTGCTTTTGGTGTCCGATCCAAAAAATATCACCAAGACTTGATGTCAAGGAGCTCATTTGTTGTCTGTGCTTTCTTCTAGGAGTTTATAGTTTCAGGTCTTATGTTGAAGTCTTTAATCCATTTTGAGTTAATTTTTGTGTATGGTGTAAGATAGTGGTGGCCCAGTTTCCCCAACACCATTTATTGAAGAGACTGTTCCCCATTGTGTATTCTTGGTTCCTTTGTTGAGGATTAATTGACCACATATGTGTGCTCTCTATTCTGTTCCATTGATCTCTGTGTCTGTTTTTGATGCCAATGCCATACTATTTTAATTACTACAGCTGTGTTACATGGTTTGAAATCAGGGAGCATGATGCCCCCAGCTTTGTTCTTCTTTCTCAAGAAATTTTTCTTTGGTTATTTGGGATCTTATGTGGTTCCATACAAATTTTGGGCTTGTTCTATTTTTGTGGAAAATGCAATTGGAATTTGGCCAGGGATTGCATTGAATCTGTATATTGCTTTGGGTAGTATGGACATTTTAACACTATTCATTCTTCCAATCCATGAACATGGAGTATCTTTCCATTGAGTGTCTTCAATTTCTTTGATTAGTGTTTTGTAGTTTTCAATATGCATCATAATATTTTTCATCATGTTTTCTGGTATAAAATCTATTTGATTTTACTTGATTCTAGGTTTCTTGACATGATTTCATTTGCTAATACTGTATTTAGGATCTTAATAGTTTTATTGTTGGTCTAAGAGTAGTTTTCTTTTTATTTTTTAAGATTTTTATGTATTTATTTTTTTGGGAGAGAGTGAGAGAGAGAATGCTTGTTGTGCATGAGCAGGGGCGAGAGGCAGAGGGAGAAGCAGACACCCCCTGAACAGGGTGCTCATCATGGGGCTCAATTCCAGGACCCTGGGATCATGACCCAAGGCAAAGGCAGATGCTTAACCGATTAAGCCACTCAGGAGCCCCTTAACTTAATTTTCTTTTGTTCACATAGTATTAGATTTTGACGGTTGAATCGAATTAGTTTTTTAAATGAATCAAAACTTTTTCCAAATGTTTTCATCTAGAAAATTTTTTGTAACATGAGATCATTATCTTTTCTTTGGAAGTTTGAATAAACTCACACATAACTACCAGAGTCTAAGTCTGAAGCCTTTATTGGAAATTCTTACAAATGGCTTTTTCAGTTTCTTCACTGTTACTGGAGCCTTCATATTTTCCACCTCTTAATTCAAGATTTTACAATTTAATTGTATAGAATGCTTCATTGAAGGAAACAAATGACTCTTCCTTATCCATATTTATATCTTTCTCTCAGACTGTGCTTGTATTTTTTGTCCTTTTAATCTTGGGTAGATTTTGCCAGTGGTGGTTTCATTTCATTGTGCCCCTGTCCTTGCAAACAACCTGCTTTGGAATGTGCTGGTAAATTCTGATGGTCTTCAGTTTGTCAAGTTATAATTCTTCTGACATTATCATTACTTTTCACTTATTCCTGTTTGCTTTATTTCAACTTCTAAAAACAAAACTTGGCCTGTGAATTTGTGTATTGGGTTTTATAGCAGGAAAACGCTTCATGCTACCAGTTTTGTTACCGTATACAGTGACTACTGGCCATAGTATGTGCACATGCAGATATGTTTTTTGTTGTCCCTGTAGATTTGCGAGACATGAAATTGCACGTGGGTGCACACACTTATCACTTGGGCATGAGTGTTCATTGTAGGAAACACCCACATCTATCAAGTTCTAGAGTATTAGTTCTGGGAGCGAGTGCAAGATTGCAATTGATTTCGGCCATTGCTTCTTCGAATTCAAGAAAGGAAGTGGTTCATTCTGTTGCTGCTAATTGGCAAGGAGGAAGACAGACTCCTGTTATTCTTGCCAATTTACCCCTGGATTCTGTAAGATTTAGTTAGGAATATTCTCACTTCCCTGTTGTCAGGTCTTACTTGCTATTTTTTGAAACCGTTTCCTTTCTTTATTCTTCAGAGCCATTAGAATACAAAGTGGGTGTTCAGAGTGATATTTTACATGCTTGAAGGTATATGTTGGAGGATTCAAACTCCCATATTTTCTTTTCTTTCTATTTTCTTTTCTCCACTGATTGTTTTATTTTGTCGGGCTGATCACAGATTTTTAGATTACCTTTTAAAAATGGAGAACAGAAAAAACAAACAAACAAACAAACAAAACCCAAACCTTTACTTTTGGAAGAACATGGTTAGTGCTTCATGCAGGAACTCAGAAATATTAACTGCTGATCAGATTGTTCACGTTGGTGGTTTCATGTCTTTTTCTATCTTGTTCTTAAACACACTGACTTTTCACACCACCACTCTTGTATGAGCATTTCTATACACCGCGTACTCTCTCTCAGTTGATGATTGCTCTGTTATTTTTTTCAAGGTTTTATTTATTTATTATAGATAGTGTGAGTGAGCACGAGTGGGAGCAGGAGTGCGCAGAGGGAGAGAGAGAAGCAGGGTCCTTGCTGAGCAGGGAGCCCAATATGGGACTCGATCCCAGGACCCGGGGATCATGTCCTGAGCCAAAGGCAGATGCTTAACTGACTGAGCCACCCAGGTGCCCTCAAATCTTATTAGCACTTTAAAAAATTAAATACATGTGGGTTTACTCAGATGGAAGGCAGATAGCTTTCTTCTTAATTTTATTGTTAATATTGTTCTAATAATAATCATTAACACTACTTAGTCATTCTTATTTTAGAGAGTACAGAAACATTTAAAAGCTCTCTTTAGCTCTTCTTTTATTTAATTCCCAAATGCAGATGTCACGAAAATGACACGTGATTGGCTTTGAAAGCTGATATGGTATCGAAGCAGAAGTTAAGTCTGTTTAACTAACTGAAAATTCAGGTTTTTAAAGATGGTGTTAAGACTTATGGGCCACCTTGGATTTATTTTGTCGTAGATATTGTGCACATTCTAATGGTGAAATATGATGAAAGACTTTGGTTCCTATCTCCTGGCGCAGTCACACTGATGGGCCACCGGTGGTGGATGTGTGGTTTCCCAGCTTTCTGTCTGTGTGTCTTCTTTCTGCCCATGGGGTTGCTTTGGGAGTGGCATAGGACCTTTAAAGTGCCTTTTTCCCAGTAAAATCAAGAGTGTCCTTGTCTTTTCTGTAAATCTTTCTTGAGTACCTGCCTTGTGCCAGGCACTGTGCTGGCCACTAGGGGTGCTGGCCAAGATGAGGACAGATTTCCAGGAATTCAGACCTTGATTGAGCAGAGTAGTATATCTAAAAATTCTTGAATAATACCGTGCCACCAAGATTTCTGGCTGGGGGTTTTTAAAAGTGATGTGAGGAGACAGAAGAGAGACTGATGATTTATTTAATCAGAAGGGAATTGTCATGGAAGGTTGGTGAGGAGAGGTAATTAACTGTTTCAGATACTTAATTTCTTCTGTAGCAGGAAGCTGTGGTTTTGTGGGAACCCCGGTTCCCCAGCCCCCAGATGCACTTTAAGGCAGAATTTCCTATCTGTGATTGCTGACGATATGCTTGGGTGTGTGTGATCATTTGCTTAATGCAGGGTGACCGCCAGGCCGCATTCTCAGTCCCTGCTCTGATTTGGCCCCATAGCCACTCTTGGTACCCGCCATAGCGTGGGGAGGGAGCCAAGTGGACTGTGTGGTGGTGGGGGGAGGGGCGCGGGACAAGCTACGCCCCTGTGCTCTGGGGGTGTCTACAAACAGAGGTGATCAGTCCAACAAGGCAGGTCCAACTGCCGCCCCGCGTGTTTTTTAATCGCAGGGCTCCGTCCTCAACGCCAGTGATCCCTGTCGCCAGCCGGAGGGGACCGCAGGCTGGCCAAGCGCACTGCGCACGTACTGCGTGGGATGGCACAGGGGAACCAAAGTGCGCGGGCGGGCTCTAGAGTGGCACAGGCAAGGCGTTTGGAAATTTGTGCTTGCTTAGCACTGCAGGACAGAAGCTAAAGTTCATCGGTAGCGTCTGAGAACTGCACACAAGATATCTGAGCATCCTGCCATCATTACTAGGAAAGCTCGGCTGTGGGTGTGCGGTTCAGACTACCACTCCCGGGAGCAGCTCAGAAGCCTCCCAGCATGGATGCTGGAAAAGGATGCAGGAGAGCATGCCTGAGGGATGGGGAAAGAGAAAACAGCCAGGGAGTTTGAAGCAGTCGTTTAGATTTACTTTGAAGAAGTCTGGAAAACAAGCAAGCAAAAAGTGGCTGAATTATAAGGAGAATACCGCTTGTAGATTTGAATGGGTGTGGATTCTGTTGACCCCAGGGAAATGTGGTCTCCAGGGTCAGCATCACTGTGGCAAGGTGGGCTCTGAGCCCAGACATGGAAAATAAATTCCATCAGTCCAGGCAGGACAGAGGGCTCAGTAGCATGGGCAGAAAATGCCAGGTATGAAGAAAGGCCCTGGCCGAGCCCAGGGAGATGGGGGCCAGTGTCCACCTTAATGGCATAGCATATACCGCCGGTTGCATTTGTGTGAGGCAGGGAGTGCCCTTGAGATGTGTCAACGAGGGGTAGGGGGAGCGGGAAGTGACAACTGCAGGGAGATGTCCAGACGCAGTGCAGGCCTAGGACCAATTTTGGCTGGCCCACAGGGAGTGCTGCAGCTGGAATGGATCGTGAGAGTTGTCCCAAGTTGGGCTGGGATGCCAGACCTCATATTCCCACATAGAGGAGTCATCCGGTGAGTTGCTCCAGCAATGAGGGTGACTTAGCTCTCTGGGGCTCAGGTGATCCCTGCATGGGCTGATCTGAAGGGTACTGGCCAGCAATCGCTGGGGCAATAGTGGTTTGGTGAAGGGAGATCTGGGCTGGGCATTTTGTTGATCACCATAATATATGTCACGTGGTTGTATTTGTTTTTCCATTCGTTCATTCGTTCATTCATTCATTCCCGGAAGCAGTCCAATATTAGTCACAGTGCTTATTGGCAACTGTTCCGGGTCTTGGAGCTGGAGCTTTGAGGGAAACAGACAGGGTCCCCACGCTGGGGGACGGGCCTGCCTTTTGCCAGGACACCTTTGGTACACAAAGACCTGAAGGCAGCAGGTGGAATGGGTGCTCTGATGGTCCTCGAAGGACTGAGATGGTGAGGGACCGAGGGTTAGGACACCAGAAGGCATGGCCATGGGAGCAGAGGGGAAGAGCCTTTGGGCTGAGGGCATGCCGAGGTCTCATAGGGACCACAGATGTGGTGTGTTTGAGCACAGACAAAGAATGGTAAGAGCAGGGAAGAGTGGAATGAGAGGAGGCCAAGGCCAGGAGTTTGGGATGGGAGTTACTTGAGGTTTGGAAACACGAGGGAGCTCTTCTAGAATGGGCACAGCAGAGATGCTTAGCACATGCTGGTTCTGTTGTGAGTGTTTGCTGTGAGTAGAGCCCTAACGTGGAGGGGCTGTTGGTCTCCCCATTTTGCAGATGAGGACGCTGCATGCACACAGGTTAAATGACAAGTAAGTGGCAGAGCCAGGGACTTGCATCTGGGAAATTAGATTTATCTTCCTGTGCCCCTGACCTGCTTTGTTCTGGGAAGACTTGGTTCACATGTGGGGTGAGGGTAGAATTCCTACCTTGGGCAATCCGGGAGCCTGCTGCAGGTGGCCTCCCTCTGGGGATGGACAGCAGTGGCTGCACCCAGCCTGCGATGGGGACGTGCGGAGGGACTTGGTTGTGGGAGGTCAGGGACAGGAGGGCAACCTGAGTTGAGTGCTGGATTTTGGCTTGAGCGAATATGTAAGATAAACCTAGATATGGTAGGGTGCATCCTCTATGTTCTTGTCTATTTTGGAGTTATCTTGGGAGAAGCCCAGACTGTCACAGGTCTATCAGGGACCAGAAAGGAAAACTAAATGGTCTTACCCATGAGGGACATGGATTCCTGCCAGGAACCCCTCCCTTGCTGCTGTTTCCAGAAACCCTTCACTTTCCAAAAGCTTGCTTGTACTGAACTCTCGGTATGGGACTGGTTGGGGTAAGATGATGTAATTTTGAGACGTCTCAGGTCCCTTCCACACTCACCCCCACAAAGAACAGTCTGGTATGTGTGAGTGTTTTGGGTATAGGCACCGGTCAGGGTGTTCACCAGAACACAGTGGAAGGCAGTTACAGAAGTGGGCATCCCTAATGCAGTGGAGTTTTACCCCAAAAGGATGCTAAGACTGATATTTCGTAGGGATTTGTTTCAGACTTTGTTAAAAAATTAATCCTGGGTGGCTCAGTTGAAGTGTCTGCCTTCAGCTCAAGTCATGACCCCGGGGTCCTGGGATCGACCCCACATCAGGCTCCCTGCTCAGTGGGGCGTCTATTTCTCTCTCTGCTCATGCTCTCTCTCTTTCTCCCTCAAATAAATAAATTTGCGTTCCCTTAAAAAAATTAATCTTTGTATTTAGAAAGAATGTAGTTTTCATTCTTTGTGAAGCCTTATCTTCCACTGAAAGAAATTTGATGTTGGCTTGGTAGGAAATAGAATGTGAGCTCTTCCCGAGAACTGTTTAAGGTAAAGAGTGTAACTTTATAGGGAGTAATTTTTTTTTTAAAGATTTTATTTATTTATTTGACAGACAGAGATCACAAGTAGGCGGGGAGGGGGGGAAGCAGGCTCCCCGCTGAGAAGAGAGCCCAATGTGGGGCTCAAGCACAGGACCCTGGGACCATGACCTGAGCTGAAAGCAGAGGCTTTAACCCACTGAGCCACCCAGGCGCCTCAGTGCTTTTAACAATAAATTCCAACCTAGGCCATTACATATCTGGAAAATGGGTATAATAACTTCAGAGGGATGCATGTGGGCCCAGTGGAAGTGCTTGTCACAGTTTGAAATTACAGGTGAGAGATATTTATACAGTTCACCTAAGAGAGATCTACATAAATTAGAAATAGCCTGTGGAAGCTTTATATTGACTTAGAATTTCAGTCACGTTGTTGTGCATTATGAACTGTGTTGAGAAGTTATGATACTCTAACGATATTCTTGGAAGATGTCTGTTTTCTAGATTTTTTTTTTTTTTTAAGATTTTATTTATTTGACAGAAAGAGAGATCACAAGTAGGCAGTGAAGCAGGCAGAGAGAGAGGGGGACGCAGGCTCTCTGCTGAACAGAGAGCCCGATGCCGGGCTCAGTCCCAGGACCCCGAGAGCTGAAGGCAAAGGCTTAACCCACTGAGTCACCCAGGGGCCTCTGTTTTCCAGATTATAGGAGTCTTCAAACTGCAGTCTGAGGGTCAATGGCAGGGTCAAAGGCAGCCCACTGGCTGTTTGGACAAATAAAGTTTTATTGGAACACAGCCACGCCCACTTGTTTGTAGTTGTCTAAGGCTGCTTTAGCTGTCTTACCGCAGACTTGCAAAGTTGTAACCAAATGGTCTGCAGAACTGAAAATACTTCACAGGAAACGTTTGCCGGCCCCTGGTCGAGATAATGGTCAAATGATACAGAAACGGATGAGCAGGCCAGCTAAAAGGCTTTTAGGGGAAGCCTGGATTTCCCCATGCTTCCAGAATTTTTTAAGGCTATATAATTCTGAGCTGAGATTCTCTCAGATTATTTCTTCTTATATCGAACATCCCCAAATTCCAAAGAGAACTGGAAGTAGAAGAAAGCCATTGAGTTTGTGGGAGGACACTGGTCTCCTTCCTTTTTTTTTTTTTTTTTTTTAAGCATCGTTGATGCATCCGAGTCCTTGACAGCATTGATTAGATGTCATCAAGAAGTGAACTAGATGATACCAGATTCGTGTAAAATAATGGGTCTTTATAGAGAAAAATAAGCTTATCTTTCAACATCCCTGTAATGTTTGCAGTTTAAGATGACCACGCTTGGGACATAGGTCTATTAGGATGAAGCCATCTTATTCCACCAAGCATAAGTTTTGTTGAGTGACCCATAGAAAGAGTAGTCCCACATCCTGTGTTTTTGAGCCTCGAAGATAGAATGGGACTTCCTGGCAGTGTATGTCCCTTGTCTTCTGCCTAGAAGGTTGTTGTGTGTTTTCTACCCATGTTTCCAGTAACTTTCTTCCTCCTGTTCTCAGCAGGTGGCTGAGCTGCTTTACTGAGCAAATCAAAGCTAACAGAGGGGAATTTCAAGCTCCTACATTCCCATCTTCTCACCTCCCAGGATCACTGCTCAGACTCTCTGCTGTCCCACTGTTGGCACATATGACCCTAAAGCCAGATCCTGTAAATGTCCCCTGGTCCCATGCCAGCACCATCGTCCCCTCCCTTCTAGGTCTTCTATTTTGCTTTTCTGCCGGATCGCTCCAATTCATATATAAACATCCATCCTCGTAACAGAAACAACCCTCCTGGTCCTGTTCACGCGTACCAGGGGCCCCTCGTCTGAGCAACTCATCCTTACAAGTGTTCGTGTGCATGGTCTCCGGGTCTCTTTAGCCGTCCCCTTTCACACCTGCGCTGGCTTTCCCCCCATCCCTTATTGCCTGGACATGGCTCAGCGAGACCATTGGTGACCCCACATCGCTGACTCTGGTGGTCAATGTTCAGTCCTTAGCATACATGTCTTGTTGGCAGCCCCCCTCCTCAGTGTAGTTTCTCCTTTCCTTTCCCTTTTTCTTTCTTTCTTTCTTTCTTTCTTTCTTTCTTTCTTTCTTTTTTTTTTTTTTTTAAAGATTTTATTTATTTATTTGAGAGAAAGAGAGAGAACATGAGCAGGGCAGAGGGAGAGTAAAGACTCTGAAGCAGACTCTGTGCTCAGGGGATGTGGGGCTCAGTCCCACGACTCCCAAGATCATGACCTGAGCCGAAATACAGTTGGATGCTTTCCATCTGAGTCCCCCGGGCGCCTCCTCAGTGTACTTTCTTCACTCGACATCTCTGCCTGCTTTCTGCTTTCTGTCCACTGATTGTCCGTACCCTCTGCTGCTTCTCTTTTTTCCAGCCATTTAATTTGGGGTGGCCAGAATTTCAGTCCTGGGTCGTCTTCTCTCTTTCTTTTTATTCCTTTAGAGAGAGCAGCCAGGCTCATGAATTCAAATACCATTGATTTCTTGACTTGCTCATAACTCCCAGATTTGGTTTTCCATGCCAGACCTCTTTCTCCAAAACGCGGCACACATATATTTAACTACTGTGAAACGTTTCCTTGGCAATATCTGATAGACATATTCAACATGAGCTTGAACACCCTCTCCTTCCCTGTCTCTGCTCCCGCCCCACTGGCTGTGCTGGAGCCTCTGGTCCAGCTGTTTCTTCTTACACATCTGTTCTGCTAACTCCCCATTTCCTCTAAGTCTGTGTTCCAGGGTCCATTTTTCCTTGTTATCAGTGGGGATCATCTGGCCCCCATGGCCCAATTGTACTTCTATCAGCTGTCCTTTTATTTTCCTATAGCTTTGGATGCCCTCTAACAAACACTGCTGGTTCTCTCTATTGCTGTGCTCCCATGGGTGGGATCCGTGTCTGTTCCGTTGACAGATAGAGCCTGGGAGCCTGATTCTGTCTGGTGGAGCCCTTCTGGGTGCTACTGGACAAAGAGCTCTCCATTCCCCTTGAGAGGGGATGATGAATTCCTCGGAGATCAAAGGCGAGGTCTTTTTGTTTTACTCCCTTTCAGCTTCAGTAGTCAGAGCAGGCTATCTTTTCCAAACCAAATGTTCTTGGCGGGGGTGGGGGTCCTTTGGTGGTTTCTGCACGGTGCTGTGCCATTACTGCACCTGCGTTTTTGGTCTCACTGATCTGACCAATCAACTACCCACAGTAAACCGGGGTCTCCTGCAGAGGCCGCATGTGTTAATTAGCAGAATGGTCAGGACTTTGGGTGGTACACGTTTTTGCCCTTTTCTGGAGCTTTCTTTTCCAGAGGAGAGCACTTGCAGAGGTGGTTTCTGGTCCACTGGGACTTTTGCATGCTGTCTTGGGCCAGCTGTCTTGGGCCAGCAACCTCTCAGCTGGGCCACTGCTGGGCCCTCATTGTCCTTGGGCCCAGAGGCTGGGCATCTGCTCTGAGTCCCCTGACATCCAGCCCAGTCTCGCGCATGGAAGGGTGGGTTTGAAGAATATTCATGGGACCATGAGTGATAACGCGTGCAGCAGAAGTTATGTGCGAGGCAGATGTAAACGGTTCTGTAGCTTCATGGTGGTGGTGCTTAATTCCACAGTATGAACATACTTAAAACCATGGAACTGTCCACTTAAAAGTGGTTAGGATAGCAAATTTATTGTTGTGTATTTTACTAAAATTTAAAAAAAAAATGGGGGAAAATGTAATGAGTTAGACGTCCTATGGGGATATGGTGCTCTAGCATTGACCTGCTTGGCAGGCCGAGGCCAAGGAGGCATGGAGAATTGCTACCAAGGAACACATTAGTTGTTTCCATCGGTTTTGAGTGATTAAAGATGCCACTTCCTTGTCCCTGATGATCCTTCTGTGGTTGTAAATTTGATTCACTTTGTCTTCAGTTTCCCTGTCTCTTTGATAAAAACCGCTTGTTAATGATCGCCTTTCCCTCCAATTTGACATTTTACATTGCTGCCTTTTATTTTATTTCAGGATAGTTGACATGCAGTGTTACATTATTTCAGGTGTGCAACAGACAAGTCCCGCCCTTAGTCCCCATCTCCTATCTCACCCATCCCCCCGACCCTGCACTGGTGGCCATCAGTTTGTTCTCCATAGGTAAGGGTCTGTTTCTTGACTTGCCTCTCTCTCTCTCTCTCTTTCTCTCTCTTTTTTTTCCCCTTTGCTCATTTGTTTTGTTTCTTAAATTCCACGTGTGAATGAAATCATACGGTGTTTGTCTTTCTCTAACTTCTTTCCCTTGGCATAATACATTCTAGCTCCATCCATATTGTTGAAAATGGCAAGATTTCATTCATTCTTTTTATGGCTAAATAATATTCATTTATATATACCTGCATCTCCTTTATCCATTCCTCTACTTGTGGACACTTGGATTACTTTCATAATTTGACTATTGTAAATACTCTTGCTGTAAGCATAAGGGTGCATGTATCCCTTTGAGTTAATGTTTTTGCGTTCTTTGGATAAATACCCAGTAGTGGGATTGCTGAATCATAGGGTAGTTCTATGTTTAACTTTTTTTTTTCCCTATGTTTAACTTTTTGAGAACCCTCTATACCGTTTTCCAGAGTGGCTGTACCAGCTTGCATTCCTGCCAACAGCATGGGAGAGTTCCCCTTTCTCTGCATCCTCTCCAACACCTGTTGATTCCTGTGTTGTTAATTTTAGCCATTCTGACAGGTGTGAGGTGGTATCTCACTGTGGTTTTTGATTTGCATTTCCCCAACGATGAGTGATGTTGAGCATCCTTTCATGTGTCTGTTGGCCATCTGGATGTCTTCAGACAAATGTCTGCTCATGTCTTTTGCCTACTTTGTAATTGGATTATTTGTTTTTTGGGTGTTGATTTCTGTAAGTTCTTTATATATTTTGGATACCAACCCTTTATTAGCTCTGTCATTTGCAAATGTCTTCTCCCATTCCCTGGGTTACCTTTTAGTTTTGTTGGTGGTTTCCTTCACTGTACAGAAGCTTTTTATGTTGATGTAGTTCTAATAGTTCATTTTTGCTTTTGTTTCCCTTGCCTCAGGAGACATTTCTAGAAAAATGTTCCTATGGCTGATGTCCAGAAAATTACTGCCTAAGCTCTGTCTTACAGCTTTTGGTTTCAGGTTTCATGTTTAGGTTTGCAATCTGTTTTGACTTTATTTTTGTGTACGGCGTAAGAAAGTGGTCCAGCTTCATTTTTCTACATGTTGCTGTCCAGTTCTTCCAATGCCATTTGTGGAAGAGACTGTCTTCTTCCCATTGTGTATTTTTTTCTGCTTTGTTTAAATTTCTGCATTTTAAAGCCATGGAAGAGTGGAACTGGATCTCATGGGTCAAAGGCATGGGTCCTGGTGCCGGAAGGAGCTCACATTCCCCTGCTGCCACTTTCCTTTTCGTGCTCTTGGCCTTTTTGCATTTGGGTCTCCACATGTGCAAACTGGTGATGGTGATGAACCTGGCCTCCTATTGGCCCTTTAGTAGACTTTTCACTTTCAGTGCCCCAGTTTCCACAAGATCCTTCATGATGAAATCTTCCTCTCTGCTGGAAGTCACGATGGGAGCCCTTTATGTTTTCGTTCTCTGGATGTGCCTACCTCCCCCACTTCTCTCTCTTCCCAGTGCTGGCATCTCGGGAAAGTTCCCATTATTCAGTCTGAGGGTCCCCAGAGGCCTTTGCTGACCCCCACCTTTACTCGCTGCCACCACCCCCCCGCCCACCAGAGCATGGGTCTGTAACAGGGGCCTGCCTGTCAGCTCCCAGAGGGAGGGAGAGATGGAGTTGGTCCACTGGGCACCAGCCACAGTGCCTTGTGTTACACAGCAGGTCTTAGTAAATGGAGTAATGGAGTGAGTTAGACAAGAATGGATTCAAGTGCCCTCTTCTTGGCCCTGTGCAACATTCACTTAAGACTTGGGTCTGGTCCGTTGTTTTAGCTTAGTGTGTCCTTTCTGTTGAATAGCACCACACAAAACCGTGGAGTGGGCGTTCTGTGTACCTCTGCTCCAAACCCAGCTCCCTCTGGCATCTTGACGAATCCTGAGGTTATCTTTGCGTCAGCCCTAGTAGATATGGGGTACCAGTAGTGGGGATTGAGTATGTGTTAAATCCAATTGAGATGGGATTTCACAACCAGCTGGTTGGGACATCTGGCACCTGTTGGTCACCATACCTGATTTGGACGATCTTGCCGGCTCACGCATGTGGCCCTCCTCCTCCATCATTGTGTGTGTGTGACCTGGAGCTCAGTAGACAAGTCCAGACCTGCCGCAAATGACAGGGACTTTTACTGTCCATGGTTGAGTATATGTGCTGGGGAGTCCCTAGACCCAGGCTTTGTTTCTGATTCTGCTGTGTGACCTTGGGGAGGTTTCTTACCCTCTCTGATCTTGGGTTTTCTCATTGGCAAAATGGGAACAATAAGATTGTGGTGAGGATTCAAGGATTCAAGGAAATCAGAGCTGTGAAGTGTTTTGCGTTGGCAGACTTTCAGTAGCCGTTGATGTCGCTGTGTTATTTTTCGTCTTGGGAGGCCAACTGGAAGAAAGTTATTCCCAGAGTGTTTGCTTTTCCATAGACGTCTCTATCACTAAACCTCTTTCCTGGGCAGAAAAGCTTCATAAGGGAAGCCACTGTCACCTCCATTTCTTCAAACCGGAGCTCAAAGCAGTCACATTGGTTTCCTTCACTCGCACATGACACGGAAGCGTGGCAGGAGAGCATCTTGGGGAAACTGGCCCAGCCCATTTGATTCACACTAGCATCACTGCTCAGTGGCAGCTGAAAACATGATCCCTGCGGTTTACACACCCAGAGGCACATGAGGTATCACACGGGGGGTGTGTTTCTGATCAGCTAGCCTCAAGGTCTCCCTTGGAACTTCATGGGCTCCAAGCAGGGGCCGCTCTCTGGTACCAGGCCGGATGTATAACCATTAGGCAGCAGAGACGTCCTGTATGCAGCATCGGTGGGGGAGAATCGGTCAGTTCTGAGAGCAAACGTCTAGATCCTGCTTCTCCCGTGCATCAGCCTCATGGTCATGGCGAACCCTGTTCCAGGTGTGAACCTGGCACTTCGTGCAGAGAGGCGCAGGCCTTGAACCCTGGCTGCCAGACACCACGGCCGCCCCATCACCCTCTGTGCGGCCCCGGGGGGCAGTTGTTGAACACAGTTCATCAAACAGGAACTGAACCGACGGATGAAAGAGGAGGTCCACGAACCCGTGAAGGCTTTTCTTGTCAACTGAAATGCGCTTCCCTTATTTCTCTGTGTGTCGGCCACCGTGAACTCCCAGATCAGCTGGCAAGGGGCAGATTTCTGCAGATTCGCCGGTCTTTGAATGTTTCCAGGGAGGGAATTGAATAAACAGGCGCTGGGGATGAAGCAGGCCATGTCCGTGGGGTTGGTGGAGAGGTGAATTCAGGCGAAAGAAGTTGGTCATGCAGGGCAAAGCTCTCTAGACCCAGTTTTGAACCAGAGCTCCCAGTACACAAGTCAGGAAATGGGAATTGGAGGGTCTGTTCTCCATTCTTCTCACAGATAAGAGTCCAGTGACATTCGTATTATTGGGGGTAGGGGACCTGGTTTCAGTTCAGTAAGTCAGAAAAGAAAAACTAGCTGCTCAGATATTAACAGGCGAAGGCCATCCTTAATTGATTTTAAATTTGATAAAATTGCCATCTGAAATTTTTGAACTGTTGGAATGTTTATATCTTTTTACTATATTCCAACTATCAATGCCTTGTGCCTATTTACGAAGCTTTTATCCAGTAGAAGACATGGAACCATCCTCGTTTATTTGTCTATTGTTTTAGTTGGATACCATCAGGAATCTGCTTTGCATCCCCCTTTTTGTCATTTGGAAGAAGCATAAAATTAGGATACTTTGTAGAACTGTCAATGGTTGGCCAAATATTTCTGTGATCCCTCAATGAGTCTGCGGAAAAAAAAAAAAAAAAAAAAAAAAAAAAAAAAAAAAAAGCTACAGAGGTCAAGTGCATGGCCAGGAACTAATGACCAAACACAGAAAGCTTTAAGTACCGGAATGGACAAGCTCTGCTTTAGTTTTCAGGTTCTGACAGCTTCTACTTTGTCCCTCACCTGCCCCGGGTCACTTTCACTTTGGTGTGAACACACATGCTTCTCGAGGCCGTCAGCTGTATTTTGGAGTTCCTACAGAAGTCCCCCATGTTCTCTCTGGTTGGGGGGAATCTGTGACTCAGAAGAGCCTTTGTGCTCATGAGAGAAGCCTGGCTTGGAACATTCTAGTCAGTCTTCTGGTGACTCCATTTTGGCAGGGTAGCAAAGAAAGGGAAGGAGCATGGGAAGATAGAAAAGAAAAATGATTGGAGAATATTATGCTACGTATTTGCTTCCAAATCCGAATAAAGGGGCTGCTTTGCACAAAATTAAAACTAGACTGCAAACTTATTACCCAGCTCGGGGCTTGACCACAGATCTAGTCATGTCACAAGATTTATTGTAGAGACTGTAAGGGTAATATTAACATGATTTTTTAAAACAAACAAACAAACAAACAAATCCCCTTGCCAAAATCAGAGCCAGACTTGGGCCTTACAGAAGAAAGTACTGGAAAGTGACGTGGGATGTGAGGGAGGGCACGACGGAGGAGAGCTCTCAGAGTGTGGTCGGCTCTTGGGTTGATCTCTTCAGAACAGTTCTTGCTGTGGGTCTCAAGGATAGCTCTGCTCGCCCAGCCTAGTGCTCATGGAGGCTCCGCCCCCCACCTGAGCAGGCCTCCAGATGTTTCAGGATCACCTGCCGTGCATCCAACTGTGACAGGATGCAAATTGGAAACCTAACCAATGTCATGACAGCCCAACTTGACGGGAAGATAGAGGAGGACTGCCCCCACCCCGCCAAAAGGCAGTCTGCTGCCCATGGTGCAGTGGGAGGAGGGCTGCACTCCTTGGCTGCTGTCTTGACTAGTGGTCTGCCTCCCTCTGACCTGTTCCATAATGATGCGATTTTGAATAAGCCAGTTTATCCCTTCCAGCCTCAGTTTCCACAGTTGGATAATGTGTAGGAATCTTCATAGCTCCTTAGGTCATGGCAGAGTGATCTTAGGTAGAAGGTGAGTGCGACTGATAGAAATGCAGTGTGTACCAGCCCTCGGACTTAGGGGTCCTCCATGGGGACTGCCCATGGCTGTGCTCCGTCTCCTCACCCACAGGCCTGGGGTCGGGCAGGGAAGGCGGGATCCCGCTGGAATGATGTGTTGGGGCTTGAGCAACAGGTGTGAATTCTGCAGACCTCCCCTGCCTCCTTTTGGAGTTGTTCTGTCATTTTATTCTTAGAGTCAGTGTGAGGGTATGCTCTGTTTAACTTTTGTAGGGAAAAAAACAAAAAAACAAAAAACCTCCATCCCCTCAAAACAAACAAACAAACAAACAAAAACCCATTAAAATGTAGGTGATGGGGTGCCTGGATGGCTTAGTCATTAAGCATCTGCCTTCTGCTCAGGTCATGATCCCAGGATGTCAGCTTGTTCTGCTGGTCACATTTGCGGGGACAGAGACAATAATTAGGTTTCAGTCAAGGAGCGGGACCAGAGCTAACACATGCAACTGTAGACAAGCAGACCGATGTGGCATTAGAACAAGGGCTCTGGTAAGGCTCCAATCCCACAACAGCAGAGCCCAGGAAATATATCTGAGGCCAGAAAACACACCCATGACAAGTTCCACTCAGGAGGAGAAACTCCCTGTGGCTTTCAGGGGCCCCTGTGGGAGTCAGTCATTAGGTGTCTGCCTTTGGCTCAGGTCATGATCCCAGGATCCTGGGATAGAACCCCACATTGGGCTCCCTGCTCGGCGGGAAGCCTGCTTCTCCCTCTTCCCACCCGCCACCCCCCCCCCCCCCCCGCATGTGTTCCCTCTCTCTGTCAAATAAATAAATAAAACCTTTAAAAAAAAATGTAGGTAAGAATTCCTAATAGAAACAGATAAAATATGCTCCTGGTTCTTTCCTTTATTTTTCCTGTATCTAATCCCATATGGATAATAGATGTCAAATGTTTTTTGCCGTGAGAAAGGGGATCCTCAGGGGACTCACGTGCCGAGATTTGGGTAACTTTGGAAGAAATACCTTTGGAAGGAAGCCTGGGAAAGTATAAATTGAGTGTCGGAAGAAGCCCTGAATCCCAAGGGCCCCTACTGCTCAGCCTCTCTCCTTGCTGTCTCACTGCACTTTCTGTGTCTCTTAGCATATAATTATGATTTTCTAATAACAAATCAGTACTTACTCAATGTAGAAAATATTGAGAACCATAGCAGAAGAAACTGAAATTCACCCTTATTCCACTATTCACAGATGGGTGAAAATGAACATTTTAGCACATTTCCTTCGAGTCTTTTTTCTACCCATGTGTATCTTCACACTGCTTCAGCATAGTGGCAACTCTCTGTTGGAGTTGGACACTTTTCTGCCTAATTCCTTCCTTATGTACTTGGACTCATTATCTCCTCAGTTCGCCCCACAGGAAAGGATTTTTAGAATCCCCAAGTTTTCCCTTACGGAACTCAAACACATACCATTTAGTGAAGCCCATAATGCAATTGTTTACATGATTGAAAAGGCAGTGAAATTGCATCTCATCCAGAGTTCTGAGCAATCTTTGAAAATTCTGCAGTCAAGGCTACTTTTGCATCTAACACTTATTCAAAGCTAAGGTATGAGAACTGGACAGAGTGTCCTGATATTGTGGCGGTTGGAGCTACGGATAGTCAGAGGAGCTTGGAAAACAGTGTGAGTTTGCAGTGGAAGACATTGCCGTTTTTCTAGAATGGTGTGATTGCGCGTAGAATGATTAATACATAGCCGGGTGCTGAGTCAGCTGGGTGTTTGCAGCAGGGAAGAGAGACACATGAATCCTCACAGGTTGTATTTTGTCTGGGAAATCAGGGTTAAACTGGGCATGAGCTCAAAGGGTCTGTAATATCTCCTTCCCACCCCTGAGGGGGATTTAGGAAAGGGAAAAAAAATAGTCAAGCAAATACATGATTGTGGCCACTGCGGTGAAGGTTCTGGAATCTCTCTTATTTACCACTAACTCAGATTTCACAAAGACCAAGAGCTCTCTTAAAGAGCCAATGCGTCCTATGTAAGAAACAGATACTATTTGAGCTTGCAATAGCTCTGAAACAAGACCTGTTTATTCCTAAATTAAATATTCTTTGAAGAAAAAAAATTTTTTTTTTTTTTGAATTTTAGAAAAGTGTTAGAAAATGCAGCAAGTGGAAGAGAGTAAAAGCTCCTTGGGATCGACTGCTGCCATTTTGGTCTATGTCTCCTTCCTCTGCTCTCGCCTCCCTCTTCTGTTTCGTGGATGTTCTAACTCTCCTGTGGTTGGTCATTTAGGAGTTTCCCCCTCTGTTATACATGACATTTCAGCAAGGGTCCTTGAAGCTAAGTCTGTGCTGGGACCTAACTGCCTGCTTTGGGTACAGGTCTAGCAAAGGGAGTATCGTACCATCTGGTACACACATGTAAGTCTTGTCATACAGGTCACCAAACTGGTGGACGGAAGCGTGGGTGCACCCAGTACCCAACAAAACTACATTTACCCTGTTGGTAATAGTGTTCTGTCCTTTACTCAGCCTTTACCAACCCTTCCTGATTTAGTATCAAGGCCAAAAAGCCAACCAACCAACCAACCAACCAGGCAGCCAGTGTCCCATTCCAGGGTTCATGTCCTTCATTACGTAATGAAGTTAAAAACTATGTCTTACTTCCTTCTGGTGCATTTAAATTTCTTCTTCAGTGAATTGGCTGTTCATTCCCCCACCCCACACTCCTGCCAATCCGGAAGGTTTTTTTCTGTTCTAGAGTCACACTTTTTATTTTTTTAATGATGCGGGTTTAAATGTATTTGTCATCGTCTCCCTGAGACACACAGTTGTAAGTGTTATCGTTAAGAAAGAGAATCGCACTTGGGAATGGGAGCCCAAGAGTGAAAACGGAAGAAGAGGGTGTTTAGGAATGGTCTGGAAGTTTGGAGAACCGACACCACTTGTTACCGAAGGAGGTATGCGTGGAGCAAAGTGTGCGTGTTGCAGGTTTTTACAGACCAGACCCGTTTTGGAAGCCAGCACCAAACCCCAGGAACAGACTGTTGCAAGCACGTTGAAGCCCCTGATCCCTGACCTCGAGCAGCATCGACGGGGTGGGGCTGTTTTTGTACCTTAGCCATTTGCGTCTCACATCTCCTCTCTTCTTCCACGCAGTGTCTGCAGGGGGCATCCCTGGTTTGGATAGTTGTAGGTATTGGTTTCCTTTTACAGTGTCCCACCACGTGTGACTGTGCCACAGTCTGGAACCCCTTCCTACCGCGGATGGGTGTTGGCTGGTTTCAGATTTCTGGTTACGGATGGCACCGTGGTAAAGATGTTGTAGATGTCTTGGGAACCCTGGTGTTAGATAATGGTTTTTTGTCTTTTGTTTTTTTAAAGATTTTATTTATTTATTTGATAGAGTTCACAGGTAGGCAGAGAGAGAGAGGAGGAAGCAGGCTCCCCGCAGAGGAGAGAGCCCAAAGTGGGGCTCGATCTCGGGACCCCGAGATCATGACCTGAGCTGAAGGCAGAGGCCTTAACCCACTGAGCCACCTAGGAGCCACTAGAAGATGTTTTAACCAGCTTCATGTGGCCACGTCCTCCCCCTGCCCCCTCTACCCCCATCTCTTAAGCAAAGCAGAGAGCAGCATGAACTTGAATGCGCAGTGCTCTTCATTTGTCCTTACATGGAGTTCAGAGGCAAGTAATACTGTTCTCTTAAGGTGCGGAGGACAGATTTAAATTGTACATAATAGCTCTTGGCTTCAGGCTGGGTTATTGTCTTTATGTGGGGAATTATGTTTTACATCCTGTTATTTTCTTCTCTATCAGTTCTTAACTCACCCTAGCGAACCTGAAGGTTCAAACTGTCTTCGGAGGAAAGAGTTTATTAACACAGTGGTCTTACAAGCGGCGTTGCTGGGTTTGCCAGTATAATGAAAACCACGTCTTCGGGGTAAGGAACTGGATTTAGGCCATGTGTGTGCATGAGTCGAGTTTGAGAGATGTACCAAATCTAGATCACATTGCTGTGTGATCTTTTGGTAGAATTAAATAAAAGGCATTAAAAAAATTTATAGCTGCCTTTTACCAGCTTTATGTCTGATTTTCCCCCCCTCTCTGTCTCTAGATTCTTTGGCTGACATGAGTTTTGAAGTTCTGCCACATTCACTTATCAGCCTGTGGCAAATGCTGTGCTCACCAGAGAGGAGATGAAAGCCTGAGAGTTTAAAAAAAAAAAAAAAATCCATGTGCTACATAAAAATGCCCTACCCTTGCAGGGAATTGGCAGTTACCTCCCCCCGCAACCCAACACCGTCCCCTTCTCCGTATGTGCAGGAAAAAGGCTTATTTCTTGAATTGTTCTTCTGTAATCTACCAATTATGTGTCTCTCCTTAAAACTCATCAATACATTCTGCAAACACATCCAGCCTCACAATTCAGGATCTCAAGGGGTGCCAAGTATTTGTCGGTGGGTGCAATTCCAGTTTTACGGGTATCTCTGTAAACTATGAATCGCTTTGTCCTTCTTGCATAGGCACGGGCAGAACTTCAGTCTCCACAGTAACTCCCACAAAGTGAGTAGTGAACACACAAGAACTCTCCACCTACCAGGGAGAGGAGACAGCTATGCTGGGAGAGAGAGAGTTCGTGGAGGAACAGTGCGTGTCTCCTCGTCCTTCATCTGTGTGCTTGTTTTCGTTCTCATTGCTTTGGAGTCTCCTTAAGTGTTTTATCTGCCATCAAAGGACACTAGGCTTCAGCTGATCAGTAGCCCCACAAGCTGGTTGCAGATCGTTAATCTGGCAACAGCAAAGGGGGCCTAGAGAGGCAGGAACAACCCCTGGTAAAACGCTGCCATAGGTGACTTCCTTCCCTCCCTTCCTTCTTTGTCATTCCTCCTCTGTTCAGAGCTAGGCTTCCATTTCTGGCATCTTGTTCCTTGGGGCTCCATGGCTGGGGCTCCCGTGGACACCCCAGAGTCCTTTCCTTTGTCCAGGAGGATGCTGGTGCTGTTCCCCCTTGGAGACCACACAACAGCTGACTTCCCCATCGCCACAAGAAGGCCCCCGCTAGTCCTCCCGTGTTCATTCGGCTACTGGTCCACCCATAGGAGGATTTTCTACTGCCTGTGCTATGTGTGGTGTGGGAGACACCACAGCTAGGAAGACCCAGCCCCTGCCCTCAGGGACCTCGTGTTTAAGTGGTTCCAGTGGTGGAGATGTACAAATCTGTAGCTGGTTACGGAGGGTGTGGGAGATGCCCTGGTGGTCACTGGGTGGGTGGGGACGGGGCAGCCTCAGAGGCTGGAGGTCCCGGAGGCCAAGGGTGTCCCCTCACACTCAAGAATCTTAACTCAGACCAGGCCACTCAAGGTTGGTCTTATAGACTCCAGGCTTTGTGGCAGGTTTATGAACAGAAGTGTGACATAGGCTTCCAGAACATTCTCCGGCAAGTGGATCCCAGGAACTTCCAACAGCGTTTCGGTCTTCAGGACCGAAGTTTGCTTTGCACTCTTGGAATTCAGATAGAATGTATGAGATTCAAGGGTTCACTAGATACCCATTTCCCAGTGTTGTGTTCTGCATTTTTTTCTGTGGGAAACTTCTTTGCAGGACTTTTCAGAATGTTGGGATGTTCAGTGACCTGACAGAATTCGCTTGTGCACTTCTAAGGGGATGTTTTAGGTATTCCTTTGTGCGGTCAGCGAGGCAGAGTGGTAAACTGGTTTGGAACATACTGTCACCAGCAGCTAGTTTTCCATGAAACAAGGTGCAGCGGTGTCACAAGGAGGAAGGAGACCCCAGAACGCACCATTTTTTAATGACAGGTGGCACGTTTGTCTCGTCATGCCTGATCAGTGAAACTCAGCTGACTGGTGACTTCTGGTTTCTCATTTTTGTTCGGTGTTCCTGTATGGCTCCATATTTGGGCCTCTGGAATATGTATTCTGGGGGGATATTTAAAAAAGCAATTAATAAAAAAAAAGCAATTCATGAAAAACCCTCTAACCCCCATGAGAAAAACCTGGATGCTTTGGCAAATTATTTTAACTCCTAAAACCTTCAAGTGGAAACACAACAAGATGGTTTTTGTTGGGTAAGGAAGTATTTCATTAGAACTTTTGGTGGTTTCCGTGGTTTTGATAGCAGCGTTACTCTAAAGCAAAAGGTGTTCAACAGATTCGCTTTACCCCCCACAAAGAGTACAGTTTGTTGACTAGGTTTTAATTCTTCATCTGGCATTATTGCTTTCTCTTACATGACTATAAGATGCTCCTAGGTTGTGGAGTTTCATTCCTTAAAAAACAAAACCTCTCTTTGGACTCCTTAAATGTGTTGAAACACAGGAGTATCCAGCCATATTAAAACCCCACCTTTCAAAGCTTTATAAAAGTGCAGGGGTGTGTACAGGATTTTTTCAGCGATTATTTTTGCTAGACTCATTAAAAGGGTACTTAAATTTACAACGGCCTGGATATTCCACTGTGAGCCATTCAAATTTAAATGATAGAAAGAGACAGGTCCCCAAAGGTTACCTGAACAGCCCATGGGAACATTAAGCATCAGCGCACCAGAGAGGAAGCCGTCATGTTGGCCAAATGGTACTTCTTGGAAACATTACAGACAACTTCAGGCATCACGTGCAAGCCATACAGGGTCAAAGCCCTGGTGGTCAGGCAGTCTTAGGATTTGTTCTGTGGTTCTGATGTATACGGGAGAGAGATGGCGTGTCAGGTGGCGGTGCTGGGTCCCGCAAAGCCTTAGCTGGAGAAAAGGCAAATCAGAGAGCGGCGACTCTAAGGAAGAGGCGAGCTGGTAGCAGGAACAAGCACCACTTGCCAGCATTGGGATGGGTGTGGCAATCAGGAGTGACCTAGAAGATCACTCTTTAATGTGGGGGGAGAAAAGGAGCAGAACGAAAGGAAAGGCGGGTGTGTAGAAGTAAGTGCGTTTTCTCAGGTTGTTTTTTTTTTTTTCCCAAGTCACTGATGAAGCCATTGGCAAGGAAGACTACAACCTCAATATTATAGAAAGAGGCCAGTGTTGCCCAGAAACGGGGTTTGGATGGAAGATCCGTAATTGGCGACTACGGTTATTTGACAGGGAAAAGGGAGGTTTGTGGCATAGATTTGTAGATTGGGTGGAAATATACAAAAGTGATTCCTTCTTCCTCTCCTGGACCAGTCCTCCCCAGGAGTCCAGAGCCAGTAAGGCATCGGAAGGAAGACAAATAAATATGAGCTCCTTTTACTGTCGCTTTGTGAGGCTGTGCTCTGTAAGAGTCAAGGGGAGGCAACTTCTCTCAGAGCCGGGATGGAAGTTGCAGTGTTTGCTAGTGTTCCAGTGAATGAACTGAGATGCACTGATTTTATAGGGAAGGCTGTTGCATTTGCTAGCTGGACCTTACTAAGATTTTTTTCCCCCTATAAATTACAGAACAGACTCAAGAGACCCAGTAGAACTAACAACATTGTCAGGCACAATAAAATTGCCCAGATTATGTGTTCGGGTTGCTGTCTTCTCCAGCTCTTCCCGAAGACTTGAGTAGAATGGTTCCAGGCCATGAGATGAGGAGGGAAGAATTTTTATCTGCATGGCTTGGCAGTAGTGTTAAAGTTTTTCTGCCAAGAAATATGAATTTCCACTTGCGTCAGCAAGATGTGAATTGAAGAAGAAAGAAAAGTACAAAACAAACAGAACTATGCAGACGCCCTCGAACCCAAGGTGCAGTGTTTTGGAGCTTTGGGGCAATTGTTAAGACTAAGTTATTCAGTTGACTGGATCCCTGAGGGATTCGATGGGGGTTGACCAGCCTTCTGGAAAATCTGACTTTCCAGAACCTCCTCTAAGAAGGTCCACCTGGTCTGTACGCCCACCTCCCAGCACCTGAAGGACCTTCTCTCACAGCCAACTTCCCACTTGTCCATTGTGCCAACACTATGGTTGTACTTCTCTCCTCAGGTCTTTGCGGGTCTAGAAAAACCGCAGTTCCCAGGAGGCATGAGGGCAGCAGCCTTTGGTTCTTACACCTCTCAGGTGGGCAGGCTTTGTGCTGGGACACATGGGGACCTTGACCTGGGTGTGTGTGTGTGTGACTAGAGCACGGAGAAGAGCCAGCCTGCGCCTGCTGTGTTCACTGTGTTCTTCGACTCAGCCAAATGCCCTGAACCTAGTTCTTCATGCAAGTTGCAAAAACACCCTCTGGGAATCCTGGCTGCCTGTGCTTCTGCAAATTCCCAATTTGGTGGGCATTGGAAGTCTCACGACTTGATTCTCGCATGGGCCTCCTCCATCCCTATTAGCAAAAGTAGGCACAGTCTGGTCTTCAAAAAGATGTCATGAAGGAATATATTCAGCTCAACAGGGGGTACGTGTTCTTGGTGCTAGAAAAAAAGGTGCATCGAATAGCTCAATGTGTGGGGAACGGCCTCTGTCTCCTTTTAACTTCCAAGACGAGTGTGGCACTTTTTTTTCCCCCAGAGAGGGAGAGAGCACGTGCATGTGTGCATGTGAGCAGGGTGTTGGATGTGGGGGAGAGGGGCAAGGGGAGAGAATCTCAAGCAGACTCCTTGCTCAGCGCAGAGCCTGACATCGAGCTCAATCTCACAACACTGAGATCATGACCTGAGCCAAAATCAAGAGGTGGATGTTTAATTGAGCCACCCAGATGCCCTGAAAGTGTGGCATTTTTTTTTTTAAGGATTTTATGTATTTATTTGACAGAGGAAGAGAGAGAGAGATCACAAGTAGGCAGACAGACAGAGAGAGAGGAAGAAGCAGGCTCTCTGCTGAGCAGAGAGCCCGATGTGGGGCTCAATCCCGGGACCCTGGGATCATGACTTGGGCTGAAGGCAGAGGCTTTAACTCACTGAGTCACCCAGGCACCCCAAAATGTGGCATTTTTGACCAAAAAAAAATGTGCACTTGTTTATTCTGTGATTGTTCTTAAAAAAAGAAAACAAAACCTAAACAACACCAGACAAACGCTAAGCTGGATAAGAGGGCCAGCTCTTAGTCACACAAGCCTCAGATTTTATATTTAAAATTCATTATTTATCTCAACCCTTAGCACATGGAAAGAGGAAACAGGAAACGTGTTCTATCTTCTGGTATATGAGAAAAGCCCCAATCCTTCTTTCACCACCACAGAAATTGTCAGGGTTCAAATCACGGGGAACTGATTTCATCCCCAACTTACTGACTTAGGACCTTGGGCTAGGTCATTTTTCCAAACCTAGTCCTTCATCTGTAAAATGGGGTGATGTTAGTATCCACCTCAGAGTTATCTTTGGAACCATCAGTTCAATACTAAGTTCTTCGAAAATGGTGTTGCCTTATTTTGTAGGTTTCCCAGGGATGTTTCATCATCTCACTGATGGGTGTTCAAGCATGGCCTGAAACACAGAAGTCAAGGGATGGTGCATTTTTTTTTTTCCATTAGGGACCAGCTACTAACAATTCCAGGATTTGAGTGGGCCAGTCGGTGCTATCACCACTCTGTTCTGCTCTTGTAATGCAAAAGCAGCCAGAGCTGATAGGAAAACGAATGAGCTTGGTTGTGTATTTGTGGACACTGAAATTTGAATTTCACATACTTTTCCCATATCATAAAATACTCTTCTTCTTTTGATTTTTGCAGCCATTTAATAAAACTGTAAAATACACTCATAGCCCATAGGGTATACCCAAACAGTGGGTGGGGGTTGCCAACAATTACACTCAAGGAATTTGCTTCATCTTTTTCAATAAATATTGTCTATAGAGAAACAAACAAACAAAAAATGGTTTCTTAGGAAGATTCTAGTGTCTTCAGTCATCTTAGAAAACCAAGGAGAGAAGAGATGGATCTTTTCTTTTCTTTCTTTCTTTCTTTCTTTCTTTCTTTCTTTCTTTCTTTCTTTCTTTTTCTTTCTTTCTTTCTTTCTTTCTTTTTTTAGTGAATTGGTTTCTTTCTTTATATCTTTCTCTTTTAAGATTTTATCCATTCATTTTGAGAGACAGAAAGAGAGAGCAAGAGAGCATAGGCCAGGGGTAGGAGAGGAAGAGGGAGAAGCAGACTCCCGGCTGAGCAGTGAGCCTGATGCGGGACTCCATCCCAGCACTCTGGGACCATGACCCAAGCCAAAGGTAGACGCTGAACCAACTGAGCCACCCAGGCGCCCCTGGATCTTTTCCATGTAACTTTCAAGGAGGCAGGCTCTGTCAGTGTTGATTATGAGCCTGACCCAGGATCCATCAAAGAAATGGTTGAAAGAGATGGTCAATTGTAATTACAGGTCGTTAACTTGAATCTTTTTCTGAAACAGCAGAAATGCTGTCCATGTTTAACCTGGTTCGTGGTGAAGGTAGGCACTGGTTTATTCCCTGGGTTGGTGGGGGTAGGGTTTGGAGCACATTTCAGCATTGTCCTGTGCAGTCGTTTGGTGGAATGCACAGACTGGTGCTGTATCATCTTATGGGGAGCTCATCCTCCTGGCTTCTGACCCCGGGCACTTGCTGCCCACTATCCTGCTTTGCATCATTATCAAACAGATAATGAGGAGATTAGTGTGGTGCCCCGAACTCATAAATGCCAACGTTTATATAGCTCTTCACCTACTATTTAACCCTCAGAAAACCCGATCAAGTCAGAGGGACAAGCTAGATTATTTGCCCATTACGTAAGTCAGCTAACAATCTGCTGTATTTCAAGTTACCCTGGGTCACACACCCATGAAGGGCTATAGGCAAGTCTGGGAACGTGTGTTTCTAACTCTTTTTTATTATGCCATTCTGCCTTATTACATGACAACAGTTGATGTCATTAATACCCAAACATTAAAAAATAAATTGAAAAAGAAATAACATCCTGCCCTGGTTCCAGCCCCTGGCAGTGATTTTTAAGTGGAGAGCTTTGTGTTATGAGAATTTTTGCTTTCAAAATGCTACATGCACCTCCTGTAAAAGGTTGCATTAAATGATTTTATTTTTGGTGAGTGGGCCATGTAAGTTTATTATTTATTTATTTTGGGTCTTTTTGCTTCAGCTCCTTTGGCTAAACGAAGCACCGCTGTATTTTTATTGCATATGCCATCATTAAAAGAAATTGAAAAGACGCTTGTTAGTTTAATATTGCATGGATGGAAATATATCTGGCACTTTTAGGAACAGTTACAATTCCTAATAGTGCATTTTAAGAAGTAGTCTGGTTTTGTTCTTGATTAAAAAAAAGAAAGAGAGAGAGAAAACTTTCTTAAATTTGCTATAATTTGATAATCATCTTTTCGATGGTGAAAGAGGTCTCTGCTTAGCGTGATGCTGATTTTATGGACTCATTCAGCATTCCTTTCTAGCCTGTGGGAGGGGGGTAGGCTCTGGGGCGGCATGAAGGGCCTTTCATTTGTTGGTAAATAATCCAAGCAAAGCTGCTTCCGAGCACAAGTTTTCCCCCTTTCTCTATAAACCATATGCTTCTTTAGCTATTGGACATATGCCCCTTTCCATAAACCGTGTGCGGCTTTAACTGTTGGAGCTGTTGTTAACTTGAACGCAAACCAAGTACGCAGGCTGCTTCCTGCATCTAAGCCTGCAGTGCAGTCCTGCTGAAGACAGAGTCAAGTATTCCTTTGCAGAACAGCTCGCTATTCAGAACCCAGAAACTCTATGGGAAGGTAATAGGTCATTTAATGACTGTCTGAAGCGTCTTTTCTGGGTAACTTACAGGGTGAGGGAGAATAATTTCAACAATGGTGATAATTTTCCCATATACATATAGGAAGATGGGAGGCAAATCAGTGTTCTGAGGGCTTCAAGAGACTTTGTAGGGGTTACTAGTCCTTTATAATGGATAAGAGGCATGCCAATTTTGCCATTTACCTGAAGTACGACTCCAAGCGGGTTGCTTAAACTCAACGAGCCTCGGGTTGTTTACCTGAATGATGAGGGTGGTGGATACTGATGGGATTAATGGAGACGAGTGTGTTGCACACAGCCTGGCTTTTCTTGAGTGCTCCGTACATAAGAGCAAGAGCCATGGTAGTAATGATCCTTTGTAATGCAGCATCCCTTCTGCACCTTTCCAGGTGGCCCCGTGAAAGCTGAGCAACCCAATGTTTCAGGGAGGGAGGTTAGAGCATTTGTGTATCGATAGGAAATGAACAAAAATTATTAAATTAGAAATTTAAAATCTGTATTTAATATTTACATAATCATTTAATAGTAATATAAATTTAAAATGAAAAATAATAAAAAGTAATCACATAGGGGTGCCTGAGTGGCTCAGTGGGTTAAGCCTCTGCTTTCGGCTCATCAGGTCCATGATCTAAGGATCCTGGGATTGAGCCCCACATCAAGCTTTCTGCTCAGCAGGGAGCCTGCTTTTCCCTCTCCTTCTGCTGCTCCCCCTGCTTGTGCTCACTCGCTCTCTATGTGTCAAATAAATAAATAAAATCTTTAAAAAAATATATATAGGTTTAGGAGTGCCTGGAGGGCTCAGTCGATGCAGTGTGTGACTCTTGATCTCAGTGTCATGAGTTCGAGCCCCCCGTTGGGGGTAGAGATTACGATATAAATACACCAATCTTTAAAAGAAAAAAATCATATTTTAAATAAACAAATTTATTGAAATCTCTATATACAGCCCAATATCAGTGTAAAGAGTTATTCGTAGGTATAAGAAAAGCTTGCCAGGCACTTAGATTTTAAGAGGTGGAATAAATTGTTTAAAACAAGACACTAGGAGATATATGTGTGGGTTAATTTTTCAATCTATGTGAACTTAATCTGGACTTCCCTAAAGGTTTTACTGCAAAAGTCATACTTATGGTAGAAATAAGAAATAAAATAAACCTGTTATTTATGCTATCTAAAGTGATAGGAAAATACTGAAACATATGGAAAAAAGTAATATTTTCATGCTCATTTAGTCCATTTCCTTTAAGGTTTTTTTTTTTTTTTTAAATTTAGAAATTTTGGAATAGAAATAATTATCTATTTCTCTTTCTCCTACTTTCCTTTTCTCCAGAGGTTTGGTGTCATGATAGTCTAGTGGGTAAGTGAGTGGACTCTGTTTCCTTGCACACATGTGTCTCAGTTCTGTATGTAGGAAGTGAGGATCAGAATGACAGTCACCACATAGGATTGACCTGGAGGCCTCAGAGCAGTACCTGGGACTCCGTGAAGTTTTTGTTCTTTAAAAATCCTTGAATGGACTGTATTTAATGACACAACATTCCATCATGTAAGATAATGGACATTAACTTTCTTAATGAATTTTGCTTATAAATAACACTGTGATGAACATCCTTGAAAATCAATCGTTGTCTTCTTTGCTACTTTCCCCTTAAGGTGCACTCTGGAAGTGGAATCATGTGATACGTCTAGTCAATTACAGAGATATTTTAATATCCTGAGAAAGTGAGTCTTTCTCTGTCTCCCTCCTAGCACTTGATACTATTGCTTTTACAGCTTTACTGGAATGTTCACCGGTGTTACCTGGGTGAAAGTTTTATGTCCGAAGTATGTATAGTCCTTTAGGGTACTGGTTGGCCTCCGTTGTGGCCAAATCCAGTACCCTACCTATTTTTGTATGGCCCATGAGCCAAGAATGATTTGTTAGATTTTCTTTTTTAAAGATTTTATTTATTTATTTGACGGACAGAGACACAGCGAGAGAGGGAATACAAACAGGGGACGTGGGAGAGGGAGAAGCAGGCTCCTTGCTGAGCAGGGAGCCCAACAAGGAGTTCCATCCCAGGACCCTGGGATCGTGACCCAAATCGAAGGCAGATGCTTAACAACTGAGCCACCCAGGTGCCCCTGATTTTTTAGATTTTAAGTGTGTCATGTGAAAATTAAAATTCAGAATTCACCATCCATAAATAAAGTTTTATTTGAAGACAGCCATGCTTATTGGTTTAGGTCTTTTCTGCGATTGCTTTTATCCTATAGAACCGAGTTCAGTGGTTGTGATGTTTGCAGACTTACGCAAAACTTGAATTTTGGGTCAAAATTCAAATATAAGTTTATTTTTTATTTCTTATCCCTGAGTCAGGAGGACCAGTAGCCAGATATGTAAGTGTGGGCTTTGGTGTCTCACTCCCTGGGCTCCAGGTTCTGCCTCACCTGAGAACCAGCTGTGTGACCCGGGTAAGTAACCGAGCTTCGCTCTGCCACACAGTTTTCTCACCTGGCCAATGAGTGTCATGACCGTGCCTTTGCAAACAAGTTACAGTGATGTGAAAGCAAGATGGGGAAGCCCTTCCTACCGCATAGTACATAAATGTTAGCTGTCATTAATTGGTACATGGTTATAGCTTAAGTTGGCAGACTTTTGAGAAAAGAGATTGGTAGGGAGAATGGCTGAAAACAGAATCACGTGTATTTTAGGAAGGTGGATGTATCTGGTCTTTTGTTTCCTTAATAGCTTTTACTGGGATTTCTTAGGAAACAACAACAGCAGCAAAAAACCATTCCAACATTGGGGCGTTAGGTTCTTCTGAAGGTGCCTGGAAATCTGGAACAAGGTCAGGAGAAAGGTCTGACTCGTGTCCCAGTTCCCATTCTCATCTCAGGGACGATGGCTGGTTGGTGTCCACCCTGCCCCCCTGACTGGCAGAGCGGGCACCACAGCATCCTGTGTTGGCCGTGACCATGAAGACATGCTCTGGGAAGATTAGGATTTGTGGCCCTTCCTGCCTCACTCATAGACAGTGTCTGAGCCGTGACCTGAAAATTTTTTTTTTTTAAAGATTTTATTTATTGACACACAGAGAGAGATCACAAGTAGGCAGAGAGGCAGGCAGAGAAAGAAGGGGAAGCAGGCTCTCCGCTGAGCAGAGAGCCCTATGCGGGGCTCGATCCCAGGACTCTGAGATCATGACCTGAGCCTAAGGCAGAGGCTTAACCCATTGAGTTACTTAGGTGCCCCCAAAATATTTTACATAGTTGCAGATTTGAGGGGCTAAGGAGGCTGGCGGGCACTCTCATGCCTTACCTGTGGTAACTTTGTGAAGGATCCAAACGCGATATTTGATTTGGGGCTCTCAAGTGCACATTTCATAGCTGAGCTCAAAGTGGGTGGTGGCTAGAGGGAGCTTCTGTTGTTGAAACTGGACCCTGCACCCCGGCCTTTCCCAGAAGCTAAGTCAGCATAGGGGAGCTCTGCTCCCTGGCCCCAATCTTGTCATAGAGATGGAACCTCTAGCTCATTTTGGTACAATAATGATATTCTCTTGATATTTAAATGTGCTCTCCAGGAGGGTCTGATTTCTGCAATGGAGTAAGCACGGTCTTTAAATTTTTATTAAAAATATAATACCACCATATGCTCAGGCTTTCTCATTATGCAGTCTTCTAAAAACAAAAACCATGCAACATAAACACACCAGATGATCCAGTTAGGTCTGTGTTCATTCTTGCAATTTAAGAAATGGTAGAAAGGTTAGGGAAGGGGACTTTGATCTTGAGCAGGGAGGAGGGGTGCAAACCTGGAAGCCACCATTCCAGAGGGCTGCCAGAATGTTCCTGCGGGTCTTCAAAGGCCGAGTAGGCCTGGAGTCCTCCCGCTGGACGGGCTGATAGGACTGGTCCCATCAGAGGACACACTCTGGCCTTGTGGACAGGTCTCCCATTGTTTCTGTTAAACTGTTGGTTGTGGGTCTTGTTGTGGAATCCTCACTACTCACGTCTGTTGGGGCAAAGTAAGAAAGGCTCTTTATTCTTTGCTTCTAAAAGACAAAAACCAAGTCTTCAAACAAATCTCTAATACCTAAATATTCGCGAGACTGTTACTCACAGATAGGCATAAACGCGCTATTAAGCAGAAGGAAAAAAAAAGTGTGGCCCTCCTGAGAATTTATTGTACTGCTTTTGATGTCCCTAATTAACTCACTCTGTGTAAGCAGCGACTGGCTACTAATAGCAGGCTAATAGAAGAAGCCGCATGACATTTCCGAATTCTTAATTCAAGGAGCGGTCTTCACAGGCTCGTGGAAATGAAGGAAGGTCTCCTCCTCCCTTTTACAGGAGGCCCTTTGGGGACCCTCAGGGGCCCGATTCATCTGTTCTATTTTCTCTCCCCTGGTGTGGGCGGGACTTGGCTGGTGCTTTCTGTCTGGAACTTTCCAAGTTGGTTAGTGCTGCTGGGTTTGGGTTTAGACTTAAGCATCCTGGCATGCTGGGCAGTGTTCACCGAGTCACGGGAGCGCTTTGCTGTCCCTGTCAACGACGCCCATAGTGGGGCAGGCAGGGGGGCAGGGGTGCAGACCTTGGATTGGTGAGGTTCGGAGCATGGAGGAGAGCACACGGAAACCCTGGAGGCCACGGGGCATGCCTGGTAAGGCCTCAGACAAGCTGATAGCATGTTATCGGCTCCTGACTTTCCAGATGGGCAAGGAGCCCTCATTGTGTCATCTTCAAGGAAGGCAGGAGGCCGCTTGCTGCGTGTGCCCGCAGAGCTCTGGGCTGCGGTGGGGCTCACAGCCACTGCTGCCTAGGCCTTTTAGGTTTATCTGAATTGTCATCTTGCCTTCTCTGCCTACTTTTTCTGTCCCAAGCGCCCCTTTTGAAGTTGCATGTAGCTCTGTAAGTGGAGGGAGGTGGGAAATGAGCTCTTTGGAGCAAGGAGTTTCTGGTGAGGGGCCGGTGGGATACTGGTCAGTCTAGACCCCCTTTCGTCCTTTGGCCAGAGAACTCTAGAAAATGTTAAAACAGTAGGGATACTTGCGTGCCTCTAACGGACAGCCTTTTCTACTTTCTCTCCTTTTACCTGGGACCTTTTACCTTGATGAAAGCAGGACGAGCGAGCTACCCCGTCATCTTGGAGGCAGAGTTTCCGCTGGAATTTCTCCAGAGCCTCAAATTCTCCCGCTGGCCTCGTCTTGCAGTGCAGTTGGTTTAAAGGTTGCAGACAAAGCAGAGAGCTCTCTCCTGATCCTGGGCCACTCCCTCTGTCATCAGTCATTGTCAATGGGAGATGTATGTGTAGCCGCACAAGGGCGATGTCTGACCCCAAGGGCGTTGGAAATGTTCTTAGAGAAGGCATTGTTTGCTCGCTGCCTTTGGAAGCCAAGCTCCAGACATCCTAGGGACTAGTCCCAGGCCGAGGCATGACTGTAGTCTGGGTGCAAAGAGGCAAAACTGTGCTTCTAAAACCTATGGGCATGTTAGTCCTCTTCCTTGCCCTCATTCTACCATGCTTCTGAATCCACGTCGCCTCCCCCCACTTTCCTTTCTGAAGTCCCTCTTTGCACCAAGTCATGGGAAAAATTCTGAAACGCGTGGAGCCAAGGACCTCGGTCCTACTGGTTTTTATTCAAAGAACATCAAAACATAAATAACCAAAGAAATAAAGCCAACAAGACATAACACATGCATAATAGGGAAAAAATAAAATCATGCTCTTTCCAAACCCAGAGAGGCAGTTTCCTGGGAGAAAAGCAGAAAACGGGGCTGTTCTCTTGCCCAGATCAGGAAGGTGGGGCCCCAGGCTTCTGGAAGCACACTGGAAACTTCAGGTGTGCACAGACCCCATTGGCTGAGCCTCAGTGTGCGGTGTTTTGAAGGGGGGGCGGGGGAGGGTGTGGCCCAGTGGAGGGTGTGTGTGTGGCTGACGTCCGTGCAGCGAGCATGTTCCATGGGACCGAGCCCCTGAGGTTGGACGTTGACTCCCCATGGATTTGTCATTTGGGCCCCCTGGGTGTTTCCCAAGAGTGAGTTACAACGGTAAAAACCTGGTGGGGCAGTAACAGAGTTTTGACAATGCCCGTGCGTAAACTTGAGATTACTTTCTGTCCTCTTCTGTTGATGGTGGTGCTGGTGGTAGAAGTGGGGAGTGCGTACAGACCCCAGGTGTCATTCCCTAAACCCTGTCCACAAGTAGACGTACCCCACCCCCGCCCGTGAACAGGTACCACGTGGCCAGTTTCTACCTCGGAAGCAGGCAGCCTGTCTCTGGACCTGGCCCCCTGTCCCATTGCAGAACGGTGGCTCTGGGGACCCAGGGAGATGGCAGAGATGATCGCATTCTGTGACCCTGAAGGAGTCTTTCCTTGCTTAAGGGAGGGGGCCACATCTGCCTCTGAGGGGTCAGGCAGAGTCATCTGCATACTGACCGAGCCTCAGACCTATGTTTTAATCCATTTGAAGATGACTTTATTATATCATTCCGTATGGAAATGACACAGTCTCACAAACTCAGACCTTCTTAAACATGGAAATATTATTCTCTTGTTAGAAGCCCCATTCGGCTAGAAATCTGAGTACCCGGTCTTTTTTTGGTGCCCCCCCCCCATTTTGTTGCCTCCTCCCCCACCCCCCCCCATTCCGCCTCTCCTTTTGGCTCACCGAAATCTGAGTGCCACTTTTCTGGGAAAGCCTGATATTCTGACTTCAGTTTTGTAATTTAATGATGGAGAGTTTCCTTAGTAAACCAAATTTAGAGTCCTAGAATGCTTATCTTATATCCAGACCTTGAACATAAAAGGCATTTTATACCCGCAATTGTTCATTTAATGAGCAATTGCAGAGTGCAGGCCGGTTAAGGGATTGAGCTATATGCACTATTATTGCAAGAAGTATTCCGAAATACCAGAAATAGGACGTAAGCTCTGATCAGGGAGACTGCGAGCACAATTACCTTCTTTTCAAATCCTTCTGTGACACTGCGGGAGGAAAAAGGACTTTGAAACTTGAAAGGAAAAAGCTTGCTTTCAACCTCAAAAGCTAGGAGGAAAGGGCTCTGAAATTTGCTCAGAATTCCCAATTCACCATTAGCCTGTTTCTTCCTTTAGCCTCAAGGCATTCTCCGCTTTTTGAAAAGATGTTAAGAAATTCAGTCACAATAGAGAGCCTAGTTTTGAACATGTTTCACTCGGTCCATTGAGGTCTGGGCTCCAGCCTTTGTGTGGGGTGAATTGAGCTGAACGGCTAGCTGGTTGGAGACAGGTGAACGAGGAGTCGCTGTGCAGTCGCAAATTCTGGCAAAGAAAGGCTTCCCCCCAACCCCATCCTTTATTTTACAATATGCATTCCTGTACAACGCTGCTCGTGGTAATATGTGAAGCTGAGCCCGTTCTTAAGTCAATACAGAGTACTTGGTTTAGAGCAACTCTTGTGAAGTTTGTCTTGTAATTGAAGCTGCTGTTGACCTTGCTTGGGGACCATTTGTAAAACCGTTTATTTAGCATAAACTGAAATAATAAACCCTCCTTCTCTCGGGCTGATTGTGATAGGGTGACATTAGTTTGATTTAATGATTAGCCGCCTGACCCTTCTGCTGGAGAGAGCGGCTTGAATAGAGAGAGTTCACTCGGAAGCACTCAGAATACTAATGAGCTTGTTAAATTTAGCATGGCTCCAACCACTTTTAATTCATCTAATGGGAGCAGCACTGCCTGGGAGAGGGAGAGGAAGAGGGAGGCAGGGAGACAACTGAGAATGTTCCTAGAGGGTCTGCACACTAGAGGAAGCCCACCAAGAGAAGTTTGCAGAAAGTAGCTAGCCAGAGCCTGGGGTCCGAGTTGTAAGTATTGCCCGTTGTCTTATACTCTTGTGTCTTCTCTTGTCCTGGGGGACGAGAGGAGTAATGGCGTGAAGACAGGATTTAAGGGAGCAGTTTAAAGGTCGATGTTAATTTTTTTTTTTTTTTTTTTTTTTTAAAGGTGGCCACGTGCATGCACCGTGAGCTCCTACTCAGCTCATTTTGCTAGGGGGACTGGAGGTGTTCTAGCTGATGATGCGGGGCAGGGTTTTATTTTTATATTGGAAGAACCCTCTGAAACTGTCATCTGAGGTCCAGGTGGGAAAAGCCCTGGCTTCCTGGCTCGCGGTATGAAATGGTGCAAGGGATTGTGAGGACATGCCCAGGAGCGTGTGTTCGAGTCCTGCTTCACGCAGCGCTCTGTCTGCAAGCCTCCATGGTGAACGGTCCTAGCTGTGCAGGCATCGAAGTGACTTCGGAGTTTTCAGAACTCATGGTACGGGGACTCGGCGCCATTTGCCTTTGGATGAGTTCGGAAAACCTGGGACAGTTTGTAAAATGTGATGCTTGGGCAGCTCTCCACTGGGGGCGGGATTTTGTTAACTTCCACTTGAATGTGGTTATACACAAGGAAGGAGGTACCAAGGGGGGTTATAATAACAGTATTTAAAATAATTTTGTTCCTGAGACTTTTTAGTGAATTGCATGTTTCCCCATGACCCCCGCCTCCCCCCCAGCCCCGAGTTAGCAACTGTTGAACACAGAGAAGCAGGAACAGTCCTCTTGTGTTTGGCCGGGGAAGTCCATTGGCAGATGCTCCTAGAGCAGTGGGCTGTTTGCTTACATTTTTGCTGCCGACTTCTGCTTGTTGCCATGGTGGACAGTATGTTTCTGTCAATAATTTGGCCTGGCGTTGCCTGTCTGCACTGACTCTCAAACTTTATTGAACAACTCGGCACAACTGAACAAGATTAGACAGCTTTCGTCTTTTGGCTGACTGAAGTGGTTGCTAAATTTATAAGGGCAGGCAGGAATATTGCTTGGAAAGTTGCCTTTTCGCTGTGGAGAGCGTGCTCTCCAGCCTCAGAGCTGGTTGGACTGTGGAGTGTGTGTCCTGTCAAGTTTTGATCTGAGTGCCCGTCAGGAACGACTTAGTACACAAGGTAAACTTCATGAAATATTTGTCTGCTGGAATTTTTTTGGAGAGGAGGGGAGGGTAGGTAACAGCGTGTCAGCATCAACTGCTGTAAAAAAGTCAGTCTGGTGAAAGTTTCTACACTCAAAAATTTCGTGCCTGACGTTGACTTTACTAAGGCAATTAGTTAGAATTTTTTCTTGTATTATGTATTTAAACTTTGCTTAGTTCCCCTTACAACTTTCATGTTCGCACGTGTTAGTTTAACTCACAGTGAGAAAAATAATAAAAGTTTAGTACTTGTGAAAAAAATCACTTAGCTGGAAAGACACCCCCTTTCCACTCCCCCCACCCCCCCTACCCGCCCCACCAATTACTTCCTTCTTCCAGGAGGCTGGGGAGGGAGGTGGTGGGGAGGGACGTGGGAGGATTCTGGTCAGACCATGCCAATTATTCAATTATTTGTGAAGTTGGATTCAACTGCTCATCATAAAGGCTTGGCTTCTAAGAAACTCACTCTATTATAGGGATGTGGGTTTAAGAGAAGAAAAGTTAATTTCTTTTAGGAAGATTAAGTCAAGGGAATCCCGTTTTCAACCTGGAACAGATTAGCAGAGCTTGGTTATTCTTTTAGCCAGAGAACACTAATTACATGTCGCAGTGGCTCTTGGTCAGGGCTCACTGGCTTTCCAGAAGGAAGGTCCACTCTCTGGAATACAGAATTTGCATCTCAGTGCCACAAGTTCATTTCAAGTTGAAATTGGGAATAAAGATTTTATACAGGCGCAAATTAGTGGAAAATATGACTTTGGCCATTGGTAAGTTATAGGAGTTTTTATAAAACCGACTGAGAGTTTAAATGTTTTTGACACCCTTTTGCTTTACAGAACTGCAAACCCTTATTCTATAGCCTGCAACTTTACTGCTAACGAATTACGAGGGCAGAGTGGTGCCTCCAAGTATTAGAAAGAAAAATAAAAATGTAGGTTTTTTATTTTTTCCTCCGTTATTTTGTTTTTAAATTAGCAAAAGTATGGTTTGAATTGCCTTTGTAAAGATCGATGTGTGAAAATGGGGTATTACACCCATTTTGTTTTTCCTTTTTAGTAGTTACTTGATAGATTAAACTCATAATTTATCCCATCATTACAAGATTGAGTGGCGAAGATCTGCACAAAATGATGCTAAATAATGTTTCACAGTTATCCTGCAGTAGTCAGCAAATTCACCGTAAAGACCAGAGCATATCTCATTGTTTCTTCTGTTTTGCAAGTCATTTGCTAGCCTGAGAAACAAAACAAAACAAAACAAAACATGCTTATTTCTTCCAATCCCAGACACAAGCAGAATGATGAAAATTGCTCCTGGCTTTGGGTAGTTCAAGTCATTAGTCATCACAAAACAGTAGTCGTGACCGTAGGTTATATTTTCACTCTTACCCATGTTTATAGCTGCACTTCCTTCTGAAGTTGTGCAAACAGCCATGAAACTGGTAAAATATATTTTTCCTGTTTTTTAGGTGGCTCTCAGCCAGTTATTACTGCTTTATGAAATACTTGGAAGATCAGTTTATGTGTTGGGATAAGATGTATTCAGAATCTGTCCGTCCAAAATGTACAAGGCCATTATAGATGTATATTTCAGCTCAAGAATGGGACATCATTCTCAGATTAGATGTCCGAGCCTTACCCGAACAGCTTTGTTTCCACGAGCACTTACCTTCCAGAACAGTCTGCTGATGAAATGCAGGGCTTGTTTGGGAACATGGAGTGTAGAATGTGTGTATGACTCTTAACAGATGAATTGGCCCATTTGTTGTGGATTCAGATCACTCGTTTAGTTTAATTTTATGCATGGGCTCTTTGATCTGCTATTCTAGAAAGGTCATCCAATCACATTTGCAGAGAGCCCTAATGGGTAGATGGGAAGTTCCTACAGATCAAAGGGGACGGAAGTATTAGGAAGCTGGAAAACTGAATGTTTGTGGAATTTCGTCAAGCTGTTTCTGAAGTATGTGAAGCAGCGTCTGGACCCCAGCAGAGAAGGAGCCTGTGTCTGCATCACTGCCGCCTTCCTCACCCCCAGAGCCATCTTGCCCTGGGAATTAGTCTTACCCCATTTGTTCTTGGTTCTCAGCTCTGTTCTACATGTCTTGCAAAGGGTACTATAGGTTTACCTTTACCCCTCATAACTGGTGGGTCTTTTGTCCCATTTTTAGCTCCACTAAACCAGTGGGTTATATAGATCTGACTTAAAAAAAAAAAAAAAAAGAACAAAAACAGGAAAACTTTTGGAGCACTTTAGGTCGTTCCATCCGCACATCACCCAGGGGCGCAGCGGGTGTCCGAGCTGCCATCACGACCCCTGAGCAGCCCGGCTTCCTCAGACACACAGGGGGAAGCTGGACACCCATGGCCTCAGGCTGGCAAAACTTTCCCTTCACTTGGGACCCGCGGGGATATTGGCAAGTCCATAATGAACACCTTCCCTGGCAGGTTCACTTGTCAGCTGGCGATGATAATTTGTGGACCCCTTCCATCTCAACTATTTAATAGGCTCATTTCCTGCTCCCCTTCACCCTCCGATTGGTATTTTGGACCCTCATTCATAAGGTTTTGTCTGAAGACTATGTCATCATGGCCTAGCTTTCAAAGTTGCCAAGAATGAGAAACAGGCTTCTTTGGCGGGGGAGGAGGGCTGGAGAGGGAGACCTAATTGATGACTGGTTTTGAATCGTTCCTTCAAGTGGCTCACAGGGCTTCCATTTCCCCCTCTTTCTCTAGAGGATGAAAGTCCTGGACAGACCTATCACAGAGAGAGAAGAAACGCGGTCACCATGCAGCCACAGAGTGTCCAGGGCCTCGGCAAGATCAGCGAGGAGCCTTCGACATCCAGCGAGGAGAGGGCCTCGCTGATCAAGAAGGAGATCCATGGGTCCCTGCCGCACCTGGCCGAGCCCTCCCTGCCATACCGTGGGGCCGTGTTTGCCATGGACCCCCGGAACGGTTACATGGAGCCTCACTACCGTAAGTGGCCCCTGCCCCGGCCCGCGTGTCCCGGGAGCGCAGAAGGCTGGGTGCGTGGGCGCGCACGCGCGCTGCAGGGATAATTACGCTCATATTAATTTGTATCAGTGTTTAATTTACGGCCCAGTTTTTTTTTTTTTCTTTTTCTTTTTCTTTTTTTTCTCCTATATCCTGTCCATTCCTCTTTTTAGAGAGAGCCATTGTCTTACATCTCTAAACCAGTCCAAGCCTCCGCATGGCAGATATGAGGAAGGTGTCCATCTGTGGCTAATCCACATGGACCTTTGCTGCGAACGAGAACCAGATTTCTTCCACCCAAGCAGACACTGCAGGAGCAGAAGTGGTTGATGGGGGTAGTTATTAAAGTGGGCTGCACTGGCAGAAGTCCTGAACCACCGCGATCCTCGTTTTGAATGATTTTTGGCTTACTTGTTGAGTCTGAACAAACAGACCCTTTTTTTGAGCAAATCAGTGCTAGATTCCTTAAATGTGGAAGATTCTTCTACAAGTTTTACTGGCTTCTCTAACCAGCAGAGCAGAAACACGGGAAGCTTCTTTTCTAGCACTAATAAAGTTGAAATAATTCACTAGGACTCAGAACACAAATAAATATACGATAGCTTTCTCCAAAGAAAAATGTATAAGGGTTGACTCCGTTTGTGGCCTGTTTCTAGTTAAAAAAAATATACTTTGGTTGTGGAGGTAATGAAGTTCCTAGGTGCCAAAGCTAAAGCTCTTGGTTACAGATTTATCACCTTGGCAGGATACAGACTTGCCATTTAACCTTCCTGGCTCCAATTCCAGATGACCCATTGAGCTCCAGAGAAGGGGACTGGTTTGTGTTTCCCCTTTTCCACATCATTCAGAAATTTTAGTGTTTTAAGGCAAAAGGTCATTAGCCAGATGACTGATTAGCGAGGACAGCTGATTAGTGCCTCTCCCTACCCCCCCCCCCCAGAAAGTGCCCAGGATAAAAGCTAATTTATCCCTTCGTTAGCTGGCTCGTAGCAGAGGGAAATGTTCCCTCATCAGGGTACAGATCAAAGAACCTGGAGCAGCCTTACGTCTCAGTAACTGCTTTCTCCCCGACCAGGTTACATTGTTGGTAAAGATGGAAGTCACACTTTTTTTTTTTTTTTAAAGCTGCCATAAGGATGGAGGAAAAGGTTTTATGGATTCTTCTAGGTTTTTTAAAAAAGACTGCAACTTCTCTGATTAAAAAGTGCTTCTCAGCCCTGTGGCTACAGTTTTTACAGATCCAGAAGTGAGGAGAAGGTGGGCGCTCACTTCTTTTTCTGCCTTCGTTAAAGTTTATTTCGTTTTCTTTTAGGAGCAAGAGTTTACGATGGTGTTGGCAGGGTGTTCCTGTTTTCTCCGCTGTGTTTTTATCTGTGGGTCTCTCTGAGATAGCGTCCTTGCAGAAAATGTGAGGGAGCCTACACACTTCCTCCCTACATTAATACTCCTGAGTGTATTTACTTTTTAAAAAGAATCAAGTCTAGTTTATTAGCCACAAGTTCCCTGCATTGTTTTCATCCTCATGTGTGAACACAAACTTTCCCAATCCCATATTTATGTTTTGCTTTCTGTTGCAGACGCCCACTAATTAGTGAGGTCTATAATTGGGCAGGACAGCTGACGAATACTTCTTGTCTGATGGATGGAAGTGAGCAGATGACCGTTAAGTCTCTGTCTGTGCCGTTCAACTTGCAGCTTGCTCTTGGTTCGTTTCTTCTAACGGTCGGCCCGTCCACCCCTCTCCCCTTCGTCTGAGGGATAGGCTTTCTGCACACCTGGGATCCTTGACACTCTTGCCAGTGTGTGTTTTGACCCACCTCTTGGGTCTCAGTATTAATTAGCACAATGCCCTGTGGAGCTCTTAGTGGGGCTTGGAACGGTTCTATTTAGGACATAGACCAATACATTGGATGTCCCTAACTTTCCCCACTGTATTGTTCAAAGCACCGTTAAGACTGCGTGATGACTGACAGACTGTGGATGTTGCCTGTAACCAACTGACAGATGCCATTTTGACCAACCCCCGCCCTCCCAATATACTCCCTGAACGGGTCATAAGGAAATGAGATCCTTACATATACAACATGGATGGAACGATCTAGAGATCACACAGATTGGATTACCATTAAGGGGCAGAGGGCTCAACTTCCAGCTTTACCATATAGTGGCTGTGCGGCATGGTCAAGTGTGCCGACCCCTCCAGGAGTCATGTCCTCACCATTTATTTGGTGTTGTAATGTGAGCGCTGCTCCACGGTGTTTTGCTGAGAATTAAGGGACACAATGCAAATACGGGATTTAGTAAAATCTCTGGCTCATGGTGAGTGCTTCAGATTATTATGGCACGTGTTTTCCTGTGCCCCTATTTCCTCCTGTTCCTTCCTTTCCATTGTCATTGCCATCATGACCATCATCACCACCATTATCATTGCCACCATCATCACCATCACCACCACCACCATCATCACCACCACTGTCACCCGTCACCATCATTCCTATCATTACTACCACTACCATCATCATCACCATTACCACCACTGCTACCATCATCACCAGCACCACCGGCACCACCAATATCACCATCCCCACCATCATCACCATCATTGTCACCACCACCATCATCCTGTTACCATCATTGCCATCATCACCACCATTACCGCCAGTATTGCCACCACCGACACCACTGCTGTCCCGGCCACCAACATCACCTTCACTAGCACCCCCATCATTACCACCACCACCATCGTCACCACCACCACCATCACTACCCTCATCGCCATCATCACTACCATGACCACCTCCACCGTCACCACCTATATGTGATGAGTTCCATCTCCAAACCGAGTTATTTTTTTAGTGCTGCAGTCATGTTTCTCTGCCTCCCTGAGATCTGCATCTTCTGGAAACAGATTAGAGATTGAGTGGACTATAAACTTTAGGAAGAGTGTTGGTGTGGTCAGCACTGTGTACGGTAGCCTTCTGAGCAGACCCTTTCTCCCCGAACCTTAGTGAATTGACTATATATATTTTTTTCTATTTTGTAAGTAAGGATTTACTTTAATAACAAATACAAGCAATATATGTGGAAAAAAGAAAGCTACAGAATTATTCATATGAGATATTTTAAAGATATCCCCAAGGAGTTAGATAGGATGTAACTTTACTTTTTCTAGAACCGTATTGGATGTTTTAGTCTTATACCAGCATAATGAGTGTGTCTTGGCACTTTAAAATAAAATCTGTCTACCTTATCTGGATTTAATTATCCAGAGAAGGCTAATGAATGACCAATGCAATGCTGAAGTTGATCGATCCTTCCCAAATTTTTAGTGTATGAGAAAAGTGCTGTCTTTTTAAAAATGAGGCATGAAAGTTCGATCACGTTTCTTTACTTGTCAGTCCCGCAGCAAAACTTCAAACCACAAGTTCACTGCAGTCAAGGTTCAGAAACATCTTTGTAGGCTGTTCCCCTTTCCTGTGAACCATTGTCAGAGATTGTCGGAGAGAAACAACCTCGTTGACAACCAGGTTGTCGGAGAGCAAAGACTCCTCTTATCCAGGGTAGCTGGGCATGTGAACACTCCCAGGAATTCCTTCGTTTCTCTGTGGTTGGAAAATGTGGACTTTCCAAGATGCCTAATTTGAGTTTCTATATATACTGACTTGGTATTTCTAACGTGTGGGCAGGCTTCCTGTAAGGCCGGAAAAGGGAAAATTGTTTCTTCCCCCCTCTGAAGGACATCTGTACAATTTTTATGGCGCAAGACTTGATTATCCTTGGGTATGCAGTGTTACGTCCTCACAAAGGGTACTTAGGCTGGATTCAAAGTCTTTTAGGTTTTGTGGGTTTGACTTTAAAAAAAAAAAAAAGAAAGAAAGAAAGAAATACCAGGGATAGCGGATACTTCAAACATTCATAACATATGTTTGGAATAAAATGCTCCCAGGGGCCACTGGAGGGTATGCTCTCCTGGAGGGCTGCCGTGGAGGGCTTGTATGTCAAGGCAAGAAAGTAGGCGCTCGAGCCGCACGGCTTAGACCTCAGACATGGTGTGATGCTGACAGGTCGGTGGCCGCAGGATCACTGGCGCTTTGTGACTGGGGAGAGCGTGGGAGGGGCTGGTTTGCAGAGACCTGAACTGCCTGCCCCCGGACTTGGGATTAGGACCCCCATTTCCCTCCAGAAGACTGCTCAGCAGTTTCCAGCTGCCTCTGCTCCGTGGGTCGCCAGGTACTTCGAACTCCATCACCCCCGCGTCCCCTCACTGCCAGGCACGTGTGTGTTCTCTTAGGGACCTGGCGCAGGCAAGTGACATAATAGTTAAAGCATCCCTGTACCCTGGCCAGTGCCTAACTTGTTTACGAGAAAACATGTGTTTCATTGTCTTCTGTCTTCTTGGGGGAGTCTCGTTTTCTGACTGTCCCTGCAGGAGGCTTTGTGGGGAGCGTCTGGGATGCAGGGAGTCCTGCAGCATAGGGGCCCCCACTGGTTCTGTTACGAGGAGTAGAAGGACATCCACTTTTCTAAAATTTCAGTTCTCTTTTTGCAGTTTGAGGGTCGTGAAGATGCTTTTCTTCTGCCCCCCGCTGCTCCCAAGCAGTAGTAATCCCTCACGGAAAATATGATTCATTCCTCCGTGCAAATGCTTTGATTGAAAACACACCACTGGTATCCTTCCTTATGGTTCCCCAGCTCAGATGACAGAACTATTAGTTGCTAATTAGCAAAACCTGAGGAATTAGCTTAAAGAAAAGAAACTGAATTTTTAATTGCTTGCATTTATTTTCTGTGGAAAGCTGATGTGCCAAGCCCACTTGCAGTCTTGTGTGCTAAAAAAAAAAAAAGTAAATTTTTTTTTTCTACCTGTCTGTCTTTATATTAGGTGACTTCCTAGAGCCCTTAGAAATATACCTTCTAAGCAAGTGGAAGACAAGATGTGTATTTTACATATTTAATAGGTGCACCTGCTCACGTCTCTCTTACTATCTAGAGACAGAGAGACAGAAATGCCTACAAGGCACAGATGAACCATTTGGGGTCGACCACACTGCACAGACAGTGACAGTTCCCCGAGCACTCACCGTTCCATTCTCATCCGGGCTGTCTGTTACTGCTTTGGAGAACAGTTGATGAACCAATCAGGGGTGTTTGTGTCTTTCGTTTTGTTTTTTTGAAGATTATACTGCTGAGCCAGGAAGACCGGTCGATGCTGGGTCATACTTTAAGGACTTTGCCAAACATTACTTCTTCCCCTGACAGTCTTGAACTGTAGGGGGATCTGGAACGGGGAGACACAGTCCACGAACCTTTGTAGAACTGGTATTTGTGAGCTCCAAAATAGCTCTGTGATTATTCTTGTCCTTCTATGAGAAATTGGATTTTCTCTCAGTAATCCAGAGGTCACATTGAAGGCTTGCAAACTGTGAGCCACTTCCAACAGGTTTTTTTTTTTTTTTTAGGATTTTTATTTATTCATTTGACAGAGATTGCAAGTAGGCAGAGAGGCACAGAGAGAGGGGAACGGAATCTGGCTCCCCGCTGAGCAGACAGCCCAATGCGGGGCTCGATCCCAGGACCCTGGGATCATGACCTGAGCTGAAGGCAGAGGCTTAACCCACTGAGCCACCCAGGTGCCCCTCCAGCAGGTTTTTAAGGAGCTATTGCAAGGTCACTAACTCAGTCTTGCTGAAAGTGGTAGATGTTTAGGGATAATCTTTAGGGTTTCAGGTTGAGTCTAACCGGTGAATCTTGATTACTCTTGGGCCTAATAGGACTGTGACTCTACAGTCCAGTCTTGGGATGTGACCCGAGAAGCTGGAAACCAGCAGTGAGAAAAGCTGTCTGGAAAGTTTAATTTGATTTTATTCATTGAATTTGGGGGGATGCATTGATTAGAGGAGAGTAGGGAGAAGTCTGAAGGCCATTCAGGAGAAGGATGGACAGAATGTTCTAGGGAAAGTCAGTTGGCTGTCGGCCATGCCCTGGCCCAGAACCCCCTTCCCTGGTGGCCCACCACAGTCCTCCCCTCAGGCACGCCCAGCCCCCTGGCTGCTACCTCAGCCACCCTGCCTCTGCTGTCATTCTGTGCTTTCCTCCTGTCTTCATGGTCTACTGACTCTCAGGGTCTTTCTAGAAGCCACTTCCTTTGAAAGTCCATTTCACAAAGGTATTTCCCTTCCCTGGACACTGATGGACGTGTAATTCTCACCTCAGCACCTCACGGCTGTGTTTTGTGCTGGCCCGTGTATATTAGTGTTTGGAATCACGTGGTGGCCAGGGGCAGTCCCCAGCTCTTACACCTGCCCAAGTCCTGGGACAGGACCCAGAAGGCCTAGCTGTTCTGTTGCTTGACCTTCATTGCCCCACAGATGAAGTGTGTCCTGAGCCTGCCACTCAGGAGGGGCCCCTTGGCAAGACACTGATGCTTCTGCTTCTGTTTTAGTGCCAGTCCCCCTACGCCAACTCGGACCCAAACACAGTCATCCAGTCCTTTCTGCAAGTAGGCATTTGTGACACATGGATATATTTCTAAATTGCACCTTTCAAAACCAGCAAAAATACTTGTTCTCGTGTACTTACAGCAGCTGGACAACTCCTCTGGCATGGCTGGAGGTACTTTGGAATAAGTTGGCAATTTACTTGCTGACTTGGGTGAGGCTCTTTTTTTTAAGAACCATGGGATTAGCCCAGGAGATCTGCCTGGCTCGTATGTTTTCACGCCTGTCTAAAATCAAACAGGTAGGTAATTTTTTTCTGTGGCTAAGGTGAGCACGATATCTGTCTTTCTTTTTCCAAGTTTTAATGATTTGTTTTGCGCTTAGCAATCTCTAGGCCATTCACGATTTTGGTAACATCTTTCCAACTTGTTAGTGTCCAAGTATGCGTGTAATCCATATTAACAGGACCCTCCATCTACAGATCGGTTTGGGATTATGAACCCGGTTATTTAAATATTCCATGTAATTATTTTCCTTTTCTAATTTGGCGCCCGCCCAACACAGCGGCCTTTTAAAAAATTTTTTGGTAGGTTTTAGTACCCCCACCGCCCCCACCCCGACCCGCTAATCCCTTTCTTAGCCTGAAGCATGAGAAACACAGCAACTCTGGCCATTTCTCAGCCATCTGCTAACAACTTTCTGTCCCATTTCCTAATGGAGCAACATTATCCTTAGTCCCTCCTCCTTTTTCTTGTATAATTAAAGAATGTTACCTTTGATGTCTCTTGAAAGTTGTATCTCCTGTCTTGCTTTAGCTTTCTTGATCTTGTACCTATAAATTTGTGCTGCATCTTCATTCTTCTTAGTGAAAGGGCCGGATTTTTCTCTCTTTGTGCCTTTTACAGTTTGATTTAATAGAGGGTAACCGATCTGGCATTTTATGGCTCTGTCCTTCCTATGTTCTGATAGCGTTTGGATTCTTATGGTACTCTTTGAAAAGTATCCAACTTCCTCAAATCTTTGAGCTTTTACATTCTGCTCTTTATACTTTGGGTTTCTCCTAAAATTAATTGTTCCTATCTTCCTAATGTCTTCCCTTCTTTTGGGGGGAGGGGGTCTGGGCTTTTCATCAACCTCAGTTCTGATGAGTTTCTTCCTCTTAGAACATAATGAGGAAAATTCTTGATTTTTTCAGCTGTTGGTATTTTTTGTTTATCTGTTAGTCGTTTGTTTTTTTGGCGTGTGCTTACTAGTGGCCTCCCAAGTGCCAACCCGTGTTAGAAAGAACGAACAGAGTCAATGCTTCCATGGACCTTCGGGCTGGTGGGACATTGAGACGAGTATATAAGCCCATACAAAAAGCCAACACAAAGAATGTTTCAGAAAGGCAAATGCAGGGTCCTTTGGGAGTAGGTAACAATATGCCTGACCCAGACTTGGGCCCAGAGGGCTTCGTGGAGGAAGGGACATCTGAACTAAATCCTGTGGCAGAGAGGTGGAGAGGATCCTTCATGGAGGAAATCGTTTGTGAGGACCCAGGAGGAGTGTGGTTGGAGGGTGGAACTCAAGGAAGGGGGTGTTAGCAGACATCTTCCTGGGGAGCACCTGCTTCTCTGCCCAAGTCCCCGGGGAGATCGCTAGGACGTGTGTCAGAGCTTTGGGGTATTTCAGCTTTGGATAACTGTGTTTCCCATTGCTAACCCAGAGTTTCTTTGTCTCAGGGACTTTGTTTCATGTCCTCACTCACATTTGCAGGCATAGGATTCCTGACTTCTGACCACGGCTCTTTCATTGGTCACCAAGCACGTGGCTCCCCTCCCTGTGAGGCGTGCCCTGTCTTCCCTTGAAGACAACAAACTCCATTAATACTTGTTCTCAAACTTCAGAGCTCTTCTGTGTTGGGTGACCTATGTAATCATAGTATCTTTCTTCTCTCTTTTTTTCCTTAAAATTTGTATTTATTTGAGAGCGAGTGAGTGAGAGCACAACTGAGGAGGGGCAGTGGGAGAGGGAGAGGCAGACCCCCCCACCCCCGCCTTACCTAGCAGGCAGCCTGATGTGGGGCTCGATCCCAGGACCCTGGGACCATGACCTGAGCCGAAGGCAGCTGCTTCATGGCTTAACTGACTAAGCCACCCGGGCGCTCCCCACAGTATCTTTCCTGATCTCAAAGTGCAAATCCCAAACACTGACAATAAATGGGGCTTAGTTTCTAATGAATTAAGAGTGTCCCATATCATCAAGAACCATTTTAACTTCAAAATATACAATGTTCATAAAACGAACAAACTGACCCTGGAGGTGTGTGTGTTGTTGTTGTTGTTTTTTTTTTAACCGCAAATGTAACATCAGTCAGGCTAGAGAAAGTGCAAGGGGCCCATGGTGAGGTTGGGGGCCTGAAATGAAGTGAAATTCAGCGGGGGAATCCAGTCGCTGATGTCGCTGGGGGGAAATGGGAACAAAGCCCTCCAGGGGAGGCAGAAGCCGCCATCCAGCCTGGACGGAGAGGATCTCAGGAGAAGGTGGTGGGACCCCTGAGGAGGAGACGCGTCCCCTCCGCGGGGGCTGCCAGGCTAATCAGCAGACATTGTGCAGGGCAGACGAAGCCTGCTCCAGGAAGCTGGGTGTTTACTTGACCCCTGGGGGGGCCCCAAATCTGCATCCTGATTGTGTTCATGACTCATGAGGGGAATCGAAGGAGTCGCCTGTGTCCTAATTTACAGAGAGGATCAGATAAGCACGCGTGGCAGAGGCTGGAACAGGACACCGCCTCTTGCTTCGTCTTGCTTTTGCAGAATAAGCCTGCTTTCAAAGGCAGCAGGAATTCACGTTTCCTCCCCATCCTTTTTTCTCCTCTCAAGTAAGGCCTATCATGAAACGTCATTGCCACTCTGCTTCCCGCCCATCTGCCTTCTGACAAGATCTCACCCGTGACCCCTGCGATCTCAGCTTAGATGCACAGATCTGACCCTTTTGATCAAACAGGTGATTTACTCGTATATTTAATGTATTGAAGGCTGTGGGATGTATCTTTAGGTAGCCTCTATCTTTTATTGCTAGTGATGTCTTGAATGTAGTCTGGGTATCACTTGCGACAAGACGATGATATAGGAAGACAGTGGATAAGCGGTTGGAGGCCCCTGAGCACCTCTGGCATCCCCGGGCCCTTCTGAGCATGCCCCTGGTGGGTGAGCTTCAGGTCTTACCCCACTGGGTATGTGGTGCATGATATTTATCCTATTTCAAAAATCCTCTGCATTTTGTGAGAGCCTGCTGTGGGCCAGACATTGTCTAGGTCCTGACGGGTCCGCCAAGATCAGCTCACCCTGCAGCTTGAGGATGTGCACCAGAGCCCGGGGCAGAGGGGTCTCATTATGGAGCCAGCACAGCTGATGCTTGGAGCCTGACAGAGTGGCTGGTGTTGAGGGGAGAGACTCAGGGCACAGTACTGTACCAGGCCTTGCTTGGAGGTGTCTTTGCTGCTGAGGCCCAGAGGACAGAAGAAGCCAGCCATGGGAAGATTGAAGGGGAGAGCATTCCACATACAGAGTGGAATTTGTGGGTGTGCTGCTATCATGTCCAGGAGCAGAGAGAGGGTTAGCAGGATGGTTTGGTGAGGGAGTGGGGCAGGTTTGGGGGGGGCTGGGGACAATTGTGGGCCAAAGGAAAGGCCTGGGAGGGAGTGATGTGGTTGGGTTTTTTCCTTGGGGAGTATTACTCTGGCTCGTGTGTGGGCCTGTCATGAGGGCAGAGTATAGAATTAGGAAGTGGCTCAGCTCAGGTCATAGTGACCGAGGCAGGAGAGAAATGGTCCTGCTCTCTTAGAAATCATAGCAGGCAGAAATCAAACCCTCTCTTTGTGCCACGTATTACGCCAGGACTTGGAATTCATTAAATCCCCACAGTAACCTTAGGAGAAGTTGTCATGATTTTCCCCATTGATAGACGGGGAAGCTGAGGCCAAAAAGGCTAAGAAAAGTTGCCAATTTTTACATGGTTCTGAAGTGCCTGAGCCAAGGTTTGAACTCACATAGTCTGGCTCCAGAGCTCAGATTATTAAACCATGCTTTCCAAGTGCAGTCCAGGTGGGCCATGGTCCCTGCTAAGCCCCACAGGGGGACCCTGGGGATAGAGCCAGGACGGGGAGGCGGTGCTGCCAGTGGTGACAGGCAGGGGTCTGGTGTGCCCATGGGAGGGTCTGCCGGCACTGCTGAGTGGATCCCAGTGGGTTGTGGGGGCAGAGGGGGGGTGTGGGCTGTGTGCAGGAGCGCCCCGTGCTGTCCTCTGTGGTTACCGTGTTCTAGGAATCGCTCTGTGGGAAGGAGGGGAAACTCTTTCTCAGTGATGCTCTCCTGAAGAGCTGGAAGCTACCTGTGACGTAATCACAAGCAGGCCTCCTAGCTCTCTCCGCACCCCTCTGTTTTGGGGGATAGGCGTGTTGGGGAACTCTGACAGACCCCACGGCAGACCCCTATGTGGAGCAGTTACTGCATGCCGGGTGCTGGGCTAAGGACTCATTTAGTTTTTTGTTTGGTTTTGTTTTAAGATATTTATTTATTTATTTATTTGACAGAGAGGGAGAGTGAGAGCAAAAGAGCACAAGCACGGGGAGCAGCAGACAGAGGGAGAAGCGGACTCCCCACTGAGCAGGGAGCCCAATGTTGGGGGGGGGTACTCGATCCCAGGACCCCGGGATCGTGACCTGAGCTGAAGGCAGACGCTTAACTGACTGAGCCACCCAGGAGACCCCAGACTCATTCAGTTTTTGCACAAACCCATTTCAGGCTGTGAGGTAACTGAGATTTAGAGGGAAGTTACTCACAGAGAGGTTTGAGGCTGGACTCTGTGGCTGAGGGTTTGGACACTGCTGTCCTACTCATCTTGTTAACTTCGTCCTCCGCCAACGCATCCTTGTTAACCACTAATCCTGCAGTGGCTTTGGGGACCTGGGCCATCCATTTGGACCACAGATAAGATTCGTTATGTGGACTTGACTCCAAAGAGCAGCCTGTAGAGGTGACTGGAGCTTTCCCATATTAGCTGAATAATCTGGACCCACCTAGGCCCCACCCCAGCAGCCCCTTACTTGTCCCTCTGTGTGATGGCACAGGGCAGCAGATCACCCTGACTGCATGGAGAATTCAAATCCAGTTTGAAATTTCTCCTAATTAACATTTCTCTTCTTCCTTCCAAATATCAAATTTATGGACTCTCGGGAAATTCACAGAGCGCATATGCCGATGCTGTGTTTTCTTCCCGCTTGATGCATCCCAGCTGTTACTAACTCTCATGTCCGCCTCTCATGATTTTATGAGGGGTTCTGAACTATGATCTGAAATGCTCCCCTGAATATTAGACCTTTGGCGGGGGGCGAATTTCAGCATTCGTTGAGAGTGACCCTTGTGCCTTTTTCAGCCAAGCATGCGTGCTTTATTTCTCTCCGGTGCTCTCCCTGGGGCCCTGTGGTGATGTGTGTTTGCAGACCTTGTCATGGCCTGGAGGGCCACATCGTGAGGGCTTGTCAGTGCTCCTGTCACTGTGTCTTCCACCCCGGCCGATCAGACCTCAGCATCCTCAGTATCCTTGGTCCTGCACACAGCTCCTGCCCTTAAAGGCAAAGGAGATTTTCATTGGCATCCTCCTGATCCAGGGCAGATACAAGTTCCTTGTAGCACTTTAGTGAATCCTAGAGGCCGCCCCAAAATGCTCTTTTCCTCTCTTCTTTGTCCTGGGGTGGTTCGCAGGCACAAGGAATTGAGTTGAGGGCATGAAGGGTTCAGACGCAGCATTCGGTCCCTCACACTCAGTTTTTCCTAAACACGAGTCCCTTTTAAGCATGGTTGTTTGAACTTGATAGTTTATGCAGTGGCCGTATGTTCTTACCATCCAAGAGCAGTCACCACACGGGGGGACGGAAATTGCCCGGCGATGACAGAAGCCAGTGGTCAGCACTTGGGACAGTCTGCCCCACAGAGGAGAAGAGTGTGGAGACCTGCCTTAGAGTGCCTTCTTGTGAATCTACTCCAGTAGGATATTCCTAAAACATTCTTACTTTTGGAGAACACTGAGCCTTGTTCCTTTGATGCCAGTCCTCTGCTATCGGTCTTTAGATTTTCTGAAACATTTCTCTAATAATGAGCCACTGGGTAAGCTTGACTTTAAGGCATGTGTTAGCTTTTTAGTTTAGTTTTGTTTTGTTTTTCTGTTGTTTTAGGTCCTGAATATTAAAATTCCAATCAGAAGCTCTGTTACACAGAGCTTGATATCAGAGCTGTCATTGGTCCCTCTTCTCAGAAGAGTCGAGATCCTGCAGGGTGCGGATATAGGATGGAAGCCTGAGTCTTCATGTCATGTGTGAATTCCTCCCTGACAACAGTGTGTTGAAAGGACTCAGTTAGGAATGACACCCTGGTTCCGTCTGGCTAGAGGCTTGGCAAAACCTGTTTTTGTAGTGTCCTCTCTGTCAAGTCATGTCACATTGAGTAGAACCATGAGAGCTAGTATTCGGTCAGTGCCAAGATGAGATGACATTTGCGTCTCCAGTCACTTAACTGTGGCCGGGTTTCGCTAGGATGCCACTCCCTAGTGATGAGATTCCAAAATGGGAAGCTGAGGCAGGTCTGAGCAATGTTGTCTCCTTGAAACCGATTGGTAAAAACCAAACAGGAAAAATGGATTTGTAAAAGCTTGTCTCATCTGTGATGATTATTCAATTACTCCAATATTAGATATTTTCCCTAGAAAAGACCCAGAGAGAAAACTTGAAGTTCTCTTTGTAATGTAAACTTTTACTGTATTTGTGTTAAAATTAGTAGAGCCTGGGTGGCTCAGCTGGTTAGGCGTCTGACTCTTGATTTCGGCTCAGGTTGCAAGCTCAGGGTTGTGAGATCGAGCCCTGTGTCTGACTCCATGCTGTGTACGGAGCCTGCTTAAGATGATCTCTCGGTCTCCTCCCTCATCTTGAAAAAAAATTATATTTATAAATGGCACGTGCTCACTTCAGCAAATGATAAAGGGTCCAAGGGCTTCAGATGGAAAGCTAAAGTTGTCCCCATCTTTTCTCCTTCAACCCCAGTGCCAAGCACAGTTTTTGCTATTTCTGTTTTAGTTCTTTTGGTAGACAGCCATCATAACTTGAGAATGTGCTTACACTTTTATTTCCTGACATTGACTATCGATACTTTCCCTCAACACTATTTATTGACTCTCCAACAGGAGAGGAAACCTTTGATATCCCCACATTGTACGCTTCTCTTCTTTCCACATTGATATTATACTGTTGGTGTTCCTGTTATTTCTCTGGTGGTTATTCTTTGAAAGAATAACTTAAATCTCTATTGCTTTTTTCATCAACTCTTCATAGTAATGTTTGATTTTCTAGTTCAGAAGGTGAGAATATTAGGTGACTATCTCTGGCCTATCTTTTGGAGCCTAGCTTTTCCATTATAGGGTCTGTGTTGTTAATTTCTCCATGGGATCAGGAGGCTCATTTGGTTGGGCATCTGCTTTTGGCTCAGGTCATGATCCCGGCGTCCTGGGACACAGCCTGGCATTGGACTTCCTCTTCCTTGGGGACCCTACTTCTCCCTCTGCCTACTGCTCCCCCTGCCTGTGCTTTCTCTCTCTGACAAATAAATAAATAAATAAACCTAAAAACAACCAACCAACCAACCAAAAAAACTCTTCTGTAGGATCTTCTAGTCAGCACCGCATCTGCTGTGTTTCTGTCCACAGGTTGACTTTATTATTATTATTTTTTAAGATTTTATGTATTTGACAGAGATCACAAGTAGGCAGAGAGGCAGGCAGAGAGAGAGAGAGGAAGTAGGTTCCCTGCTGAGCAAAGAGCTCGATGCAGGACTCCATCCCAGGACCCTGGGACCATGACCCAAGCCTTAACTCACTGAGCCACCCAGGCGCTCCCACGGGTTGACTTTAAAGGCTGAAAATCAGTCGAGTATCTCCAGCCTTGCTTCTCTGTGCCTCTAATGTTTTAATCCTTAGCAATGATGGGTCTAGCAAGTGCTAGACAAGTGCTTTATCTCTTCTTACCTTCTCTTCACTGCTTACATACCTGTTTTATTACATTTTTCTAGTTGCTTCAGCTTTTCCTCTATTATTTGTCTTTGTAAGACCCTTACAGTTACCCCTCAAACTCCTGCCTTTACCATTTGCACTTAAAGGAGAGTGTCCATCTTTCCTGGGCACTTCGTTCTGCCAGGCAGTCTGGACTGGGTGTCTGGGCACCAGCCTTCACCATCGTCAGCACTGGAATGACTCTTTCTTGGGTCTTACACCTTTGTCATTCTTGTTATACATTGTTTTATGTGGTATATCCAGTGACTTCCCAACAACAGATCAGGTACATGTTCTGAGTTCTGGCATGGGGGAACATACCTTTATTCTGCCCTTGTTTTGCTAGGATTTGCACTTGAAAAATCGTCTCCCCTGTTTTGTTGGAAAGTGTTGCTGCATTTCATGTTAACATCCAAAGTTGTAGATGAGAAGTCTGATGCCTGTTTGATTTTCAGTCCCTTTAGATGCAGATCTTTTTGCCCTTAGTGTCTGAAAGCCTGCCTCTGGATGCAGATAATTTAAATGGAATTTAATTTGTCTTCATTCTGCTTATCCAGTTAGTAGACCAGTTGGAAGCCGCACTTGTGTCTCTGGAGAATACTTTGTGTTCATTCTGTCTAATTATTCTACTGCCCCGTGTTCTTGTGTTCTCGGTTCACCTTTTCTAGATTCTGCTTAGTTGACTGTTAGGCCTCCCAGGTGATTTTTCTGCACCTTGTATCTTTTTCTTTCATATTCTCTGTTTCCTTTGGTTCTGTGGTCTGGGAAATTTCATTGAATTCATCTTTCAGTGCTTTTGGTGATACATTTAGTGATCTTATTTTCAATTTCTGAGTGCTCTTTAAAAAATTCTCTTATGGCTCCCTCTTTGTAGCATGTGGCTCTTGCCTTTTATATGTAATATTTTCTCAGAATCCTCCAAAACTTGCCTCTAGGGTTACTTTTTCTTGATGATTCCTCTCCCTGTGCCCTTCATCCTCTCCCAAGACTCTTGATTCCAGTGTCCACTGACCCTATAACTGTGGGCAAGGGGTCTGCCCTGGGCTTCCTTTGCTCAGGCTTATGTAAGGAAGGAGGCTTGCTTTCCTCACAGTGTACATGCTGCCCATACAAATGAGTTGGCAGGATTTCCTTGAGAGAAGTACGGCAGGGCCTTCCACATTCCAGGATGTGGAGGGCTTGATTCTGGGGAGCAGTGGGAACTAGTGTGCCTTGGGCATCTACCAGGGCCCCCGCCGGACAGACTGGAGGTTGGAGCTGGTGTGGTTCCCACGGCGAGTGCAGTTCAGTGAGACACTAGAGTTAATCCACATTAACTTCACTTTTACCCAATTTTTTGAAGAAGAGGCATGATGATATTATTTGGGAAAAGTCCAACTACCTTTGTCCTTGGTGCATTGGGGCAGGTCACATGACAGAGGTTCCATGTAAAGATCTGCCCAGGCCAACACTTTCTGCCAGGCCAACACTTCCTGGGCCAGCTGTTCCTTCTTTCGTTGCCCTCTTAATATTCTAGGCTGTTGCTTCTTTACAAGCTTAAGGTATAATTCTAGTCTTTGCCAGGTTGTGTCTTACAGATATTAGTTGAAATTCCTTGTTCTGATTTTGTTTCATTGACTGTGTTACGAGGTTGGGCTCTGTCCCCAGGCTGCCTGGGTTCGAATCCTGATTCTGCCATGCCTAACATGTGATCATGGGCAGATTACTTCATTTTTGCTAGGGAAGCCTTTACCTTCTCACCCCTGCAATGGAGATTATAACAGTCCCTGCTTCATAGGCTTGTTTTGAGGATGGAATGATGTAACATGGGATTTATAGACGTGCCCAGCACAAAGTGCTTTTGCAAGTTTTTTTATTCTTTGTAAGTATTTTTATTATTGCTATAACATTTCCTTCCATCTTTGGATTTTAAAGACATCTTCGGAGGGAATGGCATGAAATCTATTTGCCTAGCCTGCCCCTTGAATCGGAAATGATAAACTGATTTTTTTTTTCCACCTACTGAAAAAAGACCTACGTCAATTAAACTTAGGATCCAGTCCTGACTCTGCCACCTTCTGATGGGGTGACATCCAGCGAGCATTTCACTCTGGTTTGATCATTTTTTAAATAGAGGTAGTAATGGTGACACAGAGTGGTGGCGGAATCGGTAGGAAAACACATTAACACTCCTGGCTTATTGGTTCCCCTTCTGTGGGCACCATGGCTCTCGTCACGCTCATGTCTTGGTCTTGAGCCTGGAGGAAGGTTCTCACACACCAAGACAGTGAGACTCAAGGGCTGTCCTCTTACGTCTTCGGATGCTGTTGGATCCCCTTTGATAGCTTTCTTTACTTTTAGCTTTTAGAATGGATCTTATGCTCTCTATGATTTTCTTCGAGAAGCTTGAACATAATGAAATTTAACCCTGAGAACTGGGAAGAGTCTGTCTACATTAAAAACTAGGAATGGTAGTTGTGTTCCATTTTGTGAAATCAGCATACCAAGATGAACTAGTACAACTTTCCACAGGCAACTGCCATCCCAGCCAAAACACATTTTAAAAGTCTTGCTTCTTCTCATGTGAGGAGCTAGTGGTTCATTTCCTTAGGAAAGCTTCCTCTCGTTTATTTTCTTTATCCAAATAGACCAATAAAATAAAATAAAATAAAATAGCAACTAATATGATGGTTCAGTAGAAACTTGAAGTAAATAGTTCAACTCTGTCTAATTCATAACAATTAAAATGGGTATATCAGCAAATTTGGTCTTAAGTCGAATGCCCATTTACTACAGACTTGTACATACAAGTTTTTCTCTTAAAATCTGTGTATGTGTTCCTATATATATGTATGTTTTCTTTCCTTTTTTTTTTTTTGTTTTGCATGTTAAGTACATTTTAAAATAATTGGCTAATTTGCCTTCTTTTTAATTAATTAATTATTTTTTAGCAGCACCCATTTTAATGTTGCCATGCTGTCGAAAAATCTTAAGTTCAGAGAGATCAGAAATACTGTAGAAAGCTTAACCTTGTCTTTGAATTGGAGAAGTTATTTCCGGCCTGCCCCAAATATAGTTAGGGTTTTACGATTTTACGTCGGTGCTGTATTAGATAGACTGCTGCGTTGTAGAAATTGGCTGTGGCGAAGAGCGGGGCATGGGGAACCATGGGGGTTGCATGTGCTGAGTAGTGGATACCACAGTCTGCAAACAGTTTTACAAGTCAGATCTCATTGAGAAGAAGGAGGTGAGCAGATTTATGAGCTTATAAGAACATGCTTGCCCCTTTCATATGAAGTAAATATCAGCGTGTTCCTTTTTTAAATCAAGCATAGTGGGCTGTAGCGTCAGGGAAAAACGTCTCTCTTGCAGCTTGGATGGAAGAGTACAAGACCAGAAATGGGAAGATGGGCTGTCAATCAGAGGACAAGATCATGTGGCTAGAAGCTGGTGAAAAATTGCAGAGCTGAAAATCCCAGCAGCAAGCCCTTGTATGGGCCTAGAAGTTGGTGTAACCGAGCCAGGGATGGGGAGCAGAGCAAGGCTGGCCCTGGGCTGGCCCTCGTCTCTGTAGTTTTCTGTGGGGTCTTCACTCTTTGGGCTGGAGCTGGTCCTACAAGCCAGAACTAAGAACGCCACTACTTCCCAGCCCTTTAGCTGCCCCTCTTCTGAAAGAAGGGGTTACAGAGCCCACAGAGCCCAGAACGATGAAGAAGGTTCTGGTGGCAGTTTCAGAATTGCTGGTTTAGTTCAGGTGACCTGTACGCTTTTCTGAAGTTTTCCGACACTGTTGAGACTGACAGAAGACTCCAGTCCCCTTAAGACAGGGAGCTTACATGACTTCTTGCAAAAGGAAGGTCATGGAGTGGATTCTGATTCTCTTTTCGCATTGGCTACCGGGGAAGTCAGACTTCAATGGGTTGTTTAGCGAGAGCAAAGCTTGTGGTATCTGGGGCCCCGCATCTTTTCTACTTAACTTTTCCAACGTCTCAACCACCTCAGCCGTTCTCTGACTGAGTTTTTATTCAGTCAGCGTTTTCTACGTTTTCCCATGAATTTGTCTATGCCGCTTGGAATCTCCAGCAAAGTGAGGCAAAGTATTAAAATAATACTCCTCCAATCAGTCAGTAAGGAGGGTTAGAATTTCCCTGGCCATGAAAAGCAGTCCCAGAAGTGAGCCTTACTGAAGCACTCTGTGGAGAGAGACTTGTGTGACAGCGCAAGCCGATTGCTGAGAAATCCAGTATTGGATGAATTCGGAGCTCCCCTTAAATGGCAGACCTTTTCACAGAAACACAGATACTGCCCTTTGTCCCCGGCTGATTGGGAAATGTCAGATATTTGCAGCTTCCGAGACAGGCCCCAGAGGCAAACGAGTGTGGGTTTTAAACTTTTCTCACCTGCCATCATTGTGTGTATTAATGTTTCTCTTTTCAATCAGCTTCTTTTTCTTTTCTTTTTTTCTTTTTTTTTTCTTTTAAATCCCTTGACATTGAATCAGGTTGAGGGACATTTGCTAGGGGCCTGTCCTATTCCAGGTCCCAGAGGGCAGCGACTGGGTAAGCGCATTTTAATATTTTAGGATTGGCGTTCCTCCCGTTAAAACATGGGATTATTAATTAAGTTCCGTGGGGCTGGTGGCGCGTTCTTAAGCTATCACGGGCGTGCAGCTTCAGATTCTTGGCGCCCAGCGCCATCGAGCCCCACCGCCTAGCTCCTCCGCATGAATGCAGTCTAGTTACACTCAAAAATAAGAGGCTTGTCTCCCGAGGACAGCTCCACATTACGGGCGGAGTATAATCCTTAACATTGTTTTTCTTTGCTTTCAAATGGCTGGGGACAGTGAGTCAGAGTGAGAACTCCCTTTGTTTCATGTCGTGTGCGTGGCAGGGGAAGAATGTAGCAGGGCAGAAAATGAAGAAAGACATAAAAGGATCTCAGCTCAAGGAGGTCAGATCATCAGAGGCTTAGCGTCGCCTTCAAAGATGCCTGGGACAGGTGGCAGTTCAAGACAATCACAGCGGCCGCATCCGCTGGAGCTGAGATAAGGGATTCCTGCAGCAGCCTGCTATCTGGGGCCCGTTTGCTTTGATGTAACTCCGCCAGCACGACTTTGGGGAGCAGGCGACTGCCTTTCTCCGCGATAGGCTGCTGTAGTTCAGTCCTTTAAGGTCTCATTACAGTGCTCCTGGAGGATTAATCCTCTTTAAGGTTTACATGGGATGGTTTTGTCCAGAGGCCCAGCTGGGGACCACGGTGCCACCTGTACGTGGCATTGGGACAGCCTCTCTCCCCCGCCCCCAGCTGCTGGTACTCGCACTGAAAACTTTAGCATCCCTCGCCTTCCTCCCTGACAACAGCTTCTGACACGGAGGACCATTAGCACTAAGTCGTCAGCTTCTGCTACTCCTCCAGCCGGATCTTTGGGGTTTTAATATCTATTTTTCCGCTGTGTTCCCACATCTAGTCTGTCCCATTTTAGAAAGAAATCGCCACGTTGCTCGGCTCCACGGTGTGCTGGGAAGTTCTTTTGCCCCACTGCCCTTAAAAACACAGTTTTGTTTTTTGTTTTTTTAAAAGATTTTATTTATTTTATTTGACAGAGATTACAAGTAGGCAGAGAGGCAGGCAGAGAGAGAGAGAGAGAGAGGAGGAAGCAGGCTCCCTGCTGAGCAGAGAGTCCGATGCGGGACTCGATCCCAGGACCCTGAGATCACAACCTGAGCCGAAGGCAGCTGCTTAACCCACTGAGCCACCCAGGCGCCCCTAAAAACACAGTTTTGAAGACAGATTCTGTTGGGTGCATCAAGGAGAACATCTGTTTGCATAAATTTGGAACAGTTACTTTAAAAAATAAATTCCTTTAAAGAACAAGCCAAGCTTCAATTTTATGAGGTTCTCTGTTTCAAATACTCCCATCGGTTGGGGGAAAAAAAAGTGCAGATTTTTATTTTTGACTTAATACACAAAAAAGGCAACGGACCAAAACTCCTTCCTGAATCTCAGAAATCCAGTTTTTTCCTGACAGTTGGAACTTGTGGTTGAACAAAGCATGTCACAGACCCTCAAGCGGCACTTACATGGGGGCAGCGGGGATCTCTGAGGCCTGTGTTTGAGTGGGAGCACGTGGAGGGGTAACTTTTGGCCCCAGGGGGCCATATGCAGCTTCGTGCCCTTGGGGCTGGGGCTGGTTCCAGGATCAGTGGTGGGACATGGTGGCTTCTCATCCCTAAGTTAGTGCTTCAGGGCAAACTGAAGGTAGTTAACATCCAGCAAACTGCCTTTGCCCTGCTCCTCTGGTGTCAGTCTGGTTCTTCAGGGGAGAGGACTTCGCTCAAAACAAATGGCGTAACTGGTCAGTTTCCCAGAGTAAGTGCCATTCACGTGTGAATTCTGCGCAGGTCAGACTCTTTGCAAATCTGACATAATCTTTAAGATGACAGAAGCCAGCTAAGCTCCAGAAGTGGATTGAGTGAAGGAGAAAGAGCTAGTCATGTGGACCACTGTTCATAACAGCATGTGCTTGACTTTGAGTCTTCTGCAAGGGGTGGTTTTCTGGTGTGTTCACACTGCTTGAAACTTACCTGGCTATCAAAAGGTGTTCTTCGTGAGGCCGTTGAGAATCCTGGACCTCGCCCCAGACCTTCTGAGTTAGAATTCCTGGGACCTGAGTCTGGGATTCTGTGATTTTAGCCAGCGTTTATACAACAGAATGTGAGAACCACTGCTTTAAGTTAAAGATCGGATGTCAGTTGAATTCTTCAAATTCTTAACGGTATATACTGAGATTTTTCTGTTTTAAAAAGAGCCTATAAATTTGCTCTACTGATTGCTATACATTCTATCCCTGTTTGAATTATACTTTACCTTTTTTGATAGTTGCTTAAATATCAATTTGAATACTCATGATGAAATCAACTTACTTTCCCAATATGGTAAAGAAGGTTGGTTACCAAATTATTTGATGCTATGGAGAATTTTTATTTATTATTTCTTAATTGTTGTGCCTAAAGTGAATTAGCTACAGGCAGTAAAGGATAATCTGTAGAATTGTTTTGTGTACCTGAATTTTTGTTTAGGGGATAGAAATGAAAACCCCTAAAGGCTTTTTTTTTTTTAAGATTTTATTTATTCATTTAAGAGAGAGAGTCCTACTTGTGATCACTGTCTGTCAAATAAATAAACAAAAAATCTTAAAAAAAAAAAAGAGAGAGACAGAGACAGAGACAGAGACAGAGACAGAGAGAGCACAAACAGGGGGAGAGGTAGAGGGAGAAGGAGAAGCAGACTCCTAGCTGAGCTGAGAGCTTGACATGGGGCTCCATCCCAGGACCTGGAGATCATGACCTGAGCTGAAGGCAGACACTCAACCATCCGAGCCACCCAGGTGCCCCCTCTTTAGGCTTTTTAATGCAGAAGTATCTAGATGTGTGTTGTCAACAAAAACATAGACCTTACTAAATATGAAAATGCTGTCATTTGCTAGAATAACCACCAAATTTATCAATTATTTGTCTATTGTTAATGTTTTGGTGATCACTTTGCATTTGTTTTAAAGTAAGGTCTTTTTGCTGAGATTACCAGATTCAGGATATGGAAATGTTCATTGAGCTTATCTCCAGAAGTAGGGAAATATAGACATGACCTGTTTAAAAAAAAAAAAAAAAAAATTTGGCCTGGTGTGTCCAGTAACTCATCAAAGTAGAAGCTGAGATTGAAGAGCTGATTAACACGGACTTCAGACAGACATATTTTAAATAAATGCATCAGTGGGCTTGCCATTAGATTTTCCTTGATATGGATGCTAACATTTTGTTAACATTTATCATAAACACTGTGAAACAGTAAGGGCATGAAATAAAATGAGATGTTTGGTGTAGTACAAGCTCAGTATTTAATATCCAGATTTCTCCTTTTGTCCATTTGGTTGGGAAGGTCGAAGAAACACTCTTGTTTGTTATAGTAAAAAGATTCCCTGTTCAATCATTTCTCGCTCTGCTGAAGGTTCTAGGAAAATCTGATGATCAAACAGCGTGATGTCTTTTCTGAGTTGTCACTCGGCACATAGGGGATTAGTGAGCCTGGGTTCTTCTCAGCTCTTCAGAGGCTTGTCCTGAGGGATGGTGCGGGTCTTTGAAGCACAGACTTGGGCATGAGATGTGCCCTTGGTAATGGGACACCTTATCCCTGTGGAGAACCTACCTCCTCAGTGGATTAAGTTAGCAGAGTGTGATGGCTGTAATCAGCACTGAGTATGGTATTGGAAACTTGCGAAGAGAAGTCCCCATTACAGGGAAAAAAATATATATATATACCTTTATGAAGAGGCAGAAACTATCTACTTTGAAACAAACCTACTTTGGTCATCATTTTGCAATATATGTATGTCAGATCATTATGCTGTACAGCTTAAACTTATCAGAGCTGTATATCAATTATACTTCAGTAAAAACAGAAAAAAAAAAAAAAAAGGAATACTCTTGGCACAGAGCAGATGTATCCTGCCCTAGCAGTATCATTTTTGGCCAGTTTGAGCTCACATGCAGACCTTGTCATTCTTCTCCAATAAAAAATCATAGGAAATCTGATTTTACGTACCAGAAGGCGTTGGTTTTATAATTGGAGAAACTATGTAAAAGCCAGGATCGTCTCTATAAAATATTTTAAGTTAAAAAAAAAAAAAAAGACACTCTAATTTTCTTGCGTGACTTACTTTTACCTAGTCGCATTTTTAATTTTTTAATTTCAATATTCCTCCTTGGTTACTGATACATTTGTCTCCACGTCACGACTTTGGTGAGAACTTGCGCTGTGCGCTGGTGTTGAAGAGCGCACGTGCGTGTTGGCAGGTGCCGGCGCGCATGCGCGCCACAGTTAGGGCATGGTGAACTTGATCCCTGTGTTTGCTACTCTTCTCACCAGCCCTACGCATCATATGACTGCTTGGAGCCATTCTTATTTTAAGATCTGGGACTTATTCATTACAAATGCTAAATTTAAGAAAATCCAAGATGCCGGGTTGAGTTTTCAGCCTCCGGGGAAAGCACAGCTATTCTCCTGCCTCTGTTTTTATGCTCTAGTTTGACCCTAGTGATCAGGATTTTAAAAGGGGAGCAGCTCCTATTCTGTGAGCGACCAATGCCTGTTAGGTGCTGTCCAGGTGCTGCACCTGGTTGTGGGTGCGCTGAGGGAGGAGGCGGGGAGCGGAGGGCAGCGCAACCCTTAAAGGATCAAACATGCGGGCTGGAAATCTCACTGCCTTCTAAATCCTCAGAGAGGGGGGCTTCAGACAGAGAGAAAGGCAGGACTGGCTTTGGCCATCGGAGATGGAGGCAGTGACCTCCACTATTTGTGTAAGTGGGTGGCAACTGGCATCTGTGGGCTAAAATCGCACACATTGGTATTTCATTTCTGTAGGAGGAAAGAGGATGACATGCAATCAGGTTGTCGTCACTTGCTTTTATTTATTTATTTATTTATTTGGTACCTCCTGCTTCACTGCTCTGAACTTGCTGCCCATCTTCCTGCTAGAGGGGCAGTTCTCAAAGTGAGGTTCCAGAATCAGCTGCTTCTGCATCCCAGAGGGAACTTGTTAGAAATGCAGATTTTGGAGCCCCACCTCAGGTCTGCTGAATCACAAGCTCTGGGTCTGGGCCCCAAAGATCTATTTTAACAAGTTCTCCAGTGAGGATGATGCATCCTAAGTTTAAAAAGCATTGTGTTAGAGTATCTTGCAAAATGATTCAGGTCCGTCTGTAGAACAGGGACCCTGAAGCAGATAAAGATCTGTAACTAAAGTGGGGAGGGGAAAAAGAATGTCACCTGTCTGGTGACTTCCCTTCACTGCTAAATGAAAACCCAAAGTAACAGGTAGGAGGGAAAACCTGAGACAGGAGGCAGTGACCGTAGTATCTCTTCGTGTGTTGTTTAAGTCGCTCCCTTACAAAGCGAAGACCTTCTGAGCCCATTGTTGCTTTATCTCTTTGGAGCTTGGGCCTTCGAGCACTCAAGATTTGCAAGCTCCAGGTCAAGAACAGGAACAAAAATTGCATAGGTGAAAATCGTCCTTGTTGATCCCGCACTGATGGGTTCGTGGAGACTTACAGATTGAAAAGAAAGTGAAGATTTACAAGATGAAATCAGAACAAAGTCTGGAGCCGTGTGTATGCTTCACCCCCAAGTTCTGTCAGGGGTAACAGCCACTGAGGGTACTTTTCCAATTTCAGCTTCTTTCTTACATTCTTTGAAGTACTGTTTTGGCTTGTTAATTTAAAGAAATGAAAAAGGCCAAACACTTTATTCTTCTCTGCAAGGCATCAAGGAGAGGGGGTAATAAACAGTACCTCGCTGATGTATTTTAATAAATACTGGTTTACTGCATCCCACAACGGAAAGCAAATACATGCAATTACTTGCAAATTTCTTCAGTGTTTGTACTTATAAATCTCTGCCTAAACCTTCCCAGCTGGGAGTTCGGTTAGTCTTTCTGCTGGGGAACCAGGGCTTTGTTCTCATGTTCAGCCTCGGTACGGTCTGGAATAATTCAGAAACGTATTAGAGAGATTGCTGCTCCCAAAAGGCATAAGGAAATAACCTTCACTCCCGGCCTTAGGGAAATCAGCCCAATCAGAGTTCGGGCAGATTTCTCGATTAAACAAAGAACTAACTGTGCACAAATTGCACCTTGACAATTTGTAAGGAGTCCACCTTAGAAATGTCTTGCAGATGGAAAGCTGATATTTTTTAATCAGGGCAGTGGGGCTGTTGAAGTCAAAATGTCGCCAGCATTTTCCACTGCTCCGCAATTAGCATCCCCCCAAATTAAATTTAAAGTTGCGTTCATAAGCAGTCCTAAAGCTTCAGATCCACTGCCCTGAGTTGAGGAATGCAGATGGAAACCACCCCCTCCATCGGTGGGGTGGTTCAGGGTGTGTATGTGTGTGTGTGTGTGTGTGTGTGTGTATGACTCAGTTCATCTGGAACACATCCCAGGAAGCTTTGGGCTGTCAATTTTTATTTCAGTAGATTTCATATTGGGAACCAAAAAGGGGGCAGAAAGTTATTGCCCTTAATGTTGTTGTGACTTTATGTGCTCCTAGTCAAATTATTCAGAAATCAAAATCAGGCCAGTGCCCTGTGGAACGTGTCTAGAACGGGCTTTTGGTGAAAGACTTAGTAGATTTCTGCTCATTGTAAGAGATATTAATGCCAAACCACACCCTTATGAAATTCATATTTTTAGGCAGGAAACGCGAGATAGTGGATGTCATGAATTCTGTATTCATCCTTTAGTGCTTTGTGTTTTAATGCACCGAGGAGACCCACGGTCAGGTGAGAACTAACAGGCACTTGGGAGCCACAGTGCTCTTAGACAGGAGCTCCCAATCCTTGCACTGAATTTCAGAAGAGGGCGTACATTCTGTGAGGCATGGTGGCCTCATCCTGGCCCTAGGACACGGCCCCCCTACCTCAGCCTAGCGGAACCACCAGGGCTGCTGGTCACTGTGGTTCACCTGGCTCAGAGTTTTGAGTTCTGTTTTTGTGAAAAGAAATTACCGCCAGCGGTCCCACGGAAGCCTCTCGAGAACTCCTCATGGGAATCAGGAACCAGCCTGAGAACACCATCTCTGTTTGGATTTCTCCAGACTTAAAAATGGTTTTTGTCAAGTGTTCTTTTTGGTTTCCTTTGGTTTACATAGAAACGCAAGCACTGGACAGATTCATCCCTAACAAGTGTCTGAAAGCAAGACTCTGCCGCAGAACTTGGAAGACCGGGCTTTGAACCCACTTCTTGATGGGGCAGGCTGCAGTGAGGGTGGCTTCCTCCCACCTCTCTCTGAACCCATCTCTTCTTCTGGAGGGAGGTTGACCCCAGCCCCGTAGGCTGTGTCACCCGGACGCTTGATTGGAGAGGCCGACTGAAGGCCCCAGCTACACAGGGGAAGGGGACACACAGCGGTGCTGGTGTTATCCTGCCTCTCAGAAGTCGGGGTCCCTTTCAAAACGCTGGTTTCACAGTTTGTGTTTCAAAACAGTGATCGCTGAGCTTGTTTAGAATCATGTCTGCCCCCCCTTACCTTAGGGGCTCTGAACCTGCAGTGACAATCTGTCATTCTGCATTGACCGTATCCAACGAGTGAGTTAAACTGGTGGTAACTGGGCTGCGGAGCTGGCAGGACCGATGGATGGTGCGGGTCACGAGTGCGCAAACGCATGATTGGTGGCTCGGCCCCTTCCTGGCTCTGTGACTGTAGACCGCTCCTTGGTCTCCTCTATACCTTGGGTTCAACCCCTGGACATTGGAATGGAGGTACTGTCTTCCCAGACACTCTGGCAAGGAGGCTGATGAGCTAATCTACCCCTTTACCCCTCCCCCCCCCCACACCAAGCCCACAGTGACGCTCCATGAGTCAGCACTGCAGGCAGCAGAGAAGCTATTTTTGGAGCTTTTTTGTGTGTGAGAAAATTGAAAAACAAACAAACAAAAAAAACCCCAAACCGAATTGGAAGGTGAAAATACCTTTGGATGGACTCACTATGGTTATTAAGCTTTAGAGGGAATGAGAGTGTTTGCAAATCTGAAGTTGGTACTTTGAGTTCTATTTAAGAAAAAAAAAAATTCCCCCCAGTAAAGATCAGCTCATCTTCCTTTGTGTTTCATGTTGGGCAGAACCTTCTGACATGCTTGCCTGTGTAGCTACACTTGCAGGGTTAGACGACAAGCACCGATGTGCGAGTGAGAGTTCAGTGAACTATGGTGTTGTCTTGTCCACGAGACAGCCCAGATTCTCCTGGGGCAGTGCCTCCCAGCCCACGGAAACCACCGTGACGGTGGGGAGCAGGAAACCCCCAACTTGGCTTTCTTTTAAAACGGCATCTCGGGGACACCTGGGTGGCTCATGATCTTCTGCTCAGGTCATGATCCTGGGGTCCTGGGATCGAGTCCCACGTTGGGCTCCTTGCTCAGCAAGGAGCCTACTTCTCCCTTTCCCTCTGTCTGCCTTCCCCTGCTTGTGTGTGCAAGCTCTCTCATTCTCTCACTCTAAAAATAAAATCTAAAAAAATTTTTTTAAAAATAAAAAAGCATCTCAGTGTACCCCAGATTCACAGCCATCAATCTTATCTAATCTCTACTGTAAATGAACGCATATGGCCTCTAGAGATACTCTTTCATGTGACCTGGCATCTCCAGCTTGTACCATCATTGGTCCCACTCACCGGCAAGAGGAGGCATCAGACAAGTTAAAACTGTTTTCTGTCATGAGTCCTGTTTTTTTTTTTAAAGCTTGAGTTTCAGACATTGTTTCTCCTGTGTCCATTTCATGGAGTCCGGTGGTGCCCCTTAGATGAGACAACGTCCCCATTCAGAATGCTCAGTTTTTAATTTTCCTTAATACCAAGTTGCAGCCATTAGGGTCTCAAATGCCTTTTGAGGCTCTCAAAATGATTCTACCGTTAGGAATTTGGTGGTCAGTACTCCAACACAGAAAACTATCTGTCAGAGAGCGGAGGGCATTATAAATAAGGAATTCAGGTCATGGGAAGGTGCTCCTGGATGGTGAGCAATGAAGACATTGCTTGAAGTCACATTCCTGGAATCAGAAGGCCCTGGCGTTGGTTACTTCCTTCCTCTCCTTCCTGGGCTGTTGCTTTTCCTCTCTCTGCTCTCTTATGTTCTTCTGACCAACCTATGTATGAAAGCCAAGCCAACCATATGCCTTGACATAGTGATATTTAAATGCCAACACCCCCAAATTAGTATTGGATGAAAGACCTGGGAATCCCAACACAGTAGGGAATTCTGGTTGGAGGGTTGAGTGTTCTCCCTGATTGAAAGTGTGCATCTGTGTACTGGAGGACAAGTAACAGGTGACATCTGTCTGTGGAGGGACCTTCAAATGATTCACTCATATTGCGAGACCTTGAACTGAACTCCCACTAAGTTAGGGGATGTTGGAAGGGATGTGGCTTGAACTATCCGTGTTTATGGGGCCTGTTAGCATTTTGCATTGAGATTCCCCACCCTTTGAGGCAGGCTGGCCTGTGTAACTGAGGAGACCCCTGATATTGTCTGGAGAAGGCTTTGACCCCTTCAGGTGGCCCATGTTGGCCTCCCCGACCTCTCAGGAGGACATCTATCTGGCGTTTTATACATGGTTCCTACCACAATAAAAGAATGTGGGTCTAACAAATGAGTTTAAGAAGTCTCCTGCACCTTTAAAGAAGGATTAGAGAAGTTTCAGTTTAATCCATTTCTTTGCTGAGCTGCAGTTTGGGTCCGCACCTCTGGTGATTAATGCAGACGTCCCGTTATGTATTCGTCCAGTTCAAAGGCTCAGAACTTCCCTGAGTAAATGTAGCCTGCAGGTTGTTCAGCTTGCCCTCCCCCTCTGTCTCCTCTGGGCATTTAAACCAACACCCACATTGGATCCCATTAATCCCCAGAAGCTCTTGCATTGCTGTTGAACAAAATTTTAGAGATTTTATTTTATATTTTTAAAGATTTTGTTTATTCATTTATTTAGAGAGCGTGTGCAAGTGTGCAGGAGTAGGGGGAGGGACAGAGGGAGAGGGAGGGAGGGAATCTCCAGCAGACTTTGTGCTGAGCATGGAGCCCGGTATGGGGCTCGATCTCGTGACCCTGAGATCATGGCTGGAGCCAAAACCAGGAGTTGGGTGATCAACCAATCAAGCTACCTGGACTGCCCCAAAATGTTTAGAGGTCTGATCTGAGCACTTCAGAAGGAAACCTGTGCCTGAAGCTTAGTCACATAGAAACATATGCTCCTCCTCCTTTGACTCTGACTTTTTTTTTTTACTTTGACTTTGACTTTGACTTTTGCTTCCATATTTGGGATCAGATAGTTGTGGTCAGGGCAGGTTTTGCAGAAATGTATGTTAATAAAAAGTTTCTTGTGGCTTTAGAAAGATTTCCAAATGGTTCTTACACGTTGGGAAAGTGTCCACCTTGGTCAGCTCGGGCTGTGCAGTCTGTCGAAGACTCCTGAACACGGCGCTTTCTTCCTCAGGAGTTTTGAGGGAAACCCAGCCCAGCCCACAACCATCTCTAGTTCGGTCCTCCCTCTGCCAGAGTTGTGGGTAGGTGTGACAGATGTTAGTAGTTGCCACCAACCCAGAATTACATAATGTGCTATGAAAATAAGAATTTGTATGCCAACCCCTTCCTACTCTCAGGTGTGACAAGAAAAGAGCAGGACATAAAGCTCCCTGTGTGTACTTTTGGTCACCATCAAAAGACCTTGCTTACAGAAGAAATTTTGTTTTTTTCACCCAAGCAACTTACCCCAGGTTGGCTCCCCAGGGATCCCTGCTACAGGAAGCACATGCACTCCAGAGGCCGAACGGGAGCTCGTGCAATGGCCCTGTCATCTGAGCTCTTGGGTGCACACAGGAGAAGAAGAGGGATGATTTGCCCAGCACTCTCTTTGGAGAAATGAAAATGCAGGATAGTTCAAAGTTCGCAGAAATGAAGGAAAATGATCAGGGGCCCATTTGAGACAAGGGCCTTTTTATCCTACCCATTTTTGGTTCCCTTTCTCCTGTATTTCCTCATTTTTGAAAATCCTGTGCTGTTGTTTTCTGAAATTATGCTCCTCCAGAATATTCACACGTGTACACGTCTAGGTGGACAGATTCTGACAAAATTAATACTATCCAGGTGAGAGCCTCTGGCTAAAATATGACTGTAGGGTTTTGGGGTTCTTCCTTTACAGAACAGATGTGTCCCTGAGAGAAGGCAGAGGAACACCTGCTTCTTCCTCAGGCCTCTTTGCCCTAGTGGCTGACTCCGTCCTACACACATTCTTGCTGTGAAGAAAGTACTTCTCCACTTCTTACATGTCCTGCTGCATACCTCAGCCTCCTTTTTTTAACTAATCTCTCTCCTGGCCAGTCAGGGGTACGAAGTCTCATTTCCTTCATATATACAATGGTGATGACTGTGGTATCTTCTTCATAGGGTGGACATGTTTCCAGCCTGTAGACCCTTCTGGCATTCAACATGAGGTCGGGCATCATTATCATTCATCACTATTAGTTGAAAGAATGTTAGAAGGTTAGAATTATTACGTCATGGAACCTAATAAAGCTAACTAGGTCATTAAGGAATGGAATGTATGTCACCCTTCAACAACGGAGGTTGCTTGATTGGCTTCTTTACCTGTGACAACAATGGGCACAGTTTTGTGGTGCCCAGATGTACATGGTGAACATAATCCATTGGACAAAAAGGCTTGGTTTCCAGAAAGTCTTCATGAGGTCTTCTCAGGCCCAAGATGAAATCTCTGTCACACAAAGGTAGTTGGGTAAAGTTTTCCCAGTCAGTGTTTGTGGGGGGCATTAGCTACAGCCCTTGCCTCCTTGGTGGCTTGGTGTCCCATTGTTCCCCTCAGGCCTGTACTTCCTTGATCTCCAGGGCGTTATCCCCTGGAACTTGGTGCTAGGATGGCCATTCTGTGGGCCTCACCATGACATTCCTCAGGTCAGGTCACCTCGCTGGAGTGCCTCCAGCTTACCCAGTGGGCCCAGAATGCTAGCCGTCACACCATAGCCTATGCTCCAGCCCCAAACCCTGGCTACCTGCGTTCTGTGTGTTTTCCTGACTCTAGAGTGTGAGCTGACAAAGGAGCAGAGCCAGCCGGCAGTGGAAATGGTGCTTGGCCTCAGGGATCCTGAGGGGTGCTCCAGAACTCTGTTTCTTCTTGTTGTGTCTCATATGCCGGACGTTTTTCTACCTTTCTGAGGCTTCCCCTCCTCCCGTGGAAGATGGCCCCATGTTGTGAATTTATCACTTTTATTCTGCTCCTGATATGTGCACTGTTATGGCAGCCTTCAGGGTTTCTTATCTCGGGTCCGTGCTTCCTGTCTTTGCCTTATGGATCTTCTCTAAATGCCCCAGAAGCGTATTACCCTCCTGCTTGATGGCCCTGGCTCCCACTGACAGCACCATCCAAACCCCTCGATCAGATCTTCAACTGCCCGCTATGGGCACCTGTAAGAACGCTTGCCTTGGAGCACTCAGCTTGTCCTAGGTCTACCGTCACCCACGCTGGAATGCCCTCTGATCCCGAAGCTTTGCATGGACGCCCTGTCCTTGTTTGGGCCTCAGTCTGGTGTAACCCCTCCCGGGGCTTTCTCTGCAAAACGTAGTTTGGAGAATGGGCAGATCTGACCATTCACGTTGTCACTCCTCCATTATTTATTTCTGCTAACTATGTGGTCAGTCCTCAGTAATCTTTACTCCTCCCTTTCCTACTAGGACCCATAGTAATTATAGAGGGGAGCTGAGGTTCAGAGAAGATGAATAGCTTTCCAAAGTTTGCGTAACTAATGGTGGAGCTGAGATTCGAACTCAGTCCAGCTGGTCTCCAAAGCTTATGTCGTTCTGGACTCCACCTCCCACTCCACCCAGACTTGCTTTGCTCCCAGCCAGAACTGGGTCTGATCTGTGAGGAAAATGTCCTGGGTGTCCCGCTGTCCTCTAAGTAAACACCCAGCAAATAAACGGACCTCTCTCTGTAGGAACATATCTGCTACAAGAAACAAAAACTATCTGTGCTATGAGTTATCCCTTCGTTGCAAGCCCCTTCCCTTCTCCCCATCACCTAAAGTTGGTAAATGACTTACTTCTCTTTAAATAGAGATATTAGGGGTGCCTGGGTGGCTCAGTCATTAAGTGTCTGCCTTCAGCTCAGGTCATGATCGTGGGGTCAGGGTCCTGGGATCCAGCCCCGCATCAGGTTCCCTGCTCAGTGGGGAGTCTGCTTCTCCCTCTCCCACTCCCCCTGCTTAGATCCTCTCTCTTGCCGTGTGTTTCTCTGTCAAATAAATAAATAAAATCTTTAAAACAAATAAACAAATAAAGATATTGTATCATTATAGTTTTAATATAATAAGATAACTGACAACACTAGTAGCCACAAAACTGATGACCAGTTTGGATGTTCTGTAGATTTCCCCGAGTAAGCCTTTTGGCTATGAGTTTGTTCTGAACTACCTGGTTAACCGTGGATTTCTCATCACGTTAGGCTTTGCTTTCCCTGGATTTGGCAGTTTTTAATTATGCACTTTTTTGGGATGAATTAACATGTTTCTCATGATCCAGCTAACTGCCCGAGACCAAAGGCCACCACATCTTGCTGCCGAGGCCAGGCAGTGGGCGCCCAGCACAGGGCCTGACACACAGTAAGGATTTGGTGTCTGCTGAAGTTTGAGTAAGTTGAATGAACAGATGGGGGCACATTTAATCATGCACGCTACATGGGGCTTGCAGAAAAGTTGGTTGTTAATGGAAATTTTTTTTCTGTCAAATCATAAGACAAAATTTATTTAATTGAGAGACTTCAGGTCAACTTTGGAGATATTTGAAAAAAAGAATTAAGGCAGAGGTCTGGTCTCCTTTGTTACATATTGTTTTTTGTGAGATCCTTCTGCTTGTTACTTTATATTCTCTTGGTAATGCCCTTCTGGCATCAGACATGACTCCTGCTGTTCTCATAAAAGTGGTGTTTAAGTGAGATATGCACAGTCCTCACATTTAACCCCAGTCATGGGAAAGTAATGGTTGGTTGGTTTTTTTAAGTAGGCTCCATGCCCAGTGTGGAACCCAATGTGGGGCTTGACCTCAAGACCTTGAGATCAAGAGCTGAGCTGAGGTCAAGTTATTCAGACACTCAACTGACTGAGCCACCTAGGCCCCCAGGAAAGTGATGCTCACTTTCCTGTAATTGCTGGGCAGCCCTTCATCTCACTTGTTGATTCTGTTCTGAAGCCTTGTCCGGGAGGGCTAGCTTCAGCACCGGGAACCAGGGCTCTCCAGAGAAGGCCCATTTCCACTCTGTGGTATGTTTGGTTCTTTCTTTCACTGTCAGCTCAGAAAGCTCAGGGGGAGGATGCTAGTGCTCCTTGGTTCGTCGGTTGTCGTCTTAGTTTCAAGTGCAGCCCATCTCACTGCTCTTCATGGTGGTGTCTTGCCCCCTTTCCTCTTATGACTCTCCGCTGGGTACCCGCTGAAAACATCAGTTTGGGCTTATCGTGGCCCACCAGGTTTGGGGGTTCCTTACGTTTCTGAGGTACCAGATTTCCAGAAATTCTTCCCAACACATGGGCTTGCCCATCGATGGAAGCAGGTTGTTCCTCACCTGACTCAGCTGCTCTGAAGTTCTGGGGACAAACCACAGATAGGCGTATGTCCAGTATCTACTACCAAAGTATTAGCGGACCGAGGGCCTAAGGCAAGGGCTCTTAAGTAGATCAGAAAAGAAAAGATTTGGGGAGCAGTGGTTATCTGTCTTCAATACTTAAAGAGCCACCGCTAAGAAAAGCAATTGCATTTAATGTAGGTGGTTTCCAAGTCCTAGAGCAGTGCGAATGGCTGCTTCAGACACAGAGTACTCAGACCCTGGGGTGGGTGGCAGGCTCTGTGGGAGGGATCCTTGCAAGCCAGGATTGTGGGAGGTAGATCATTAGATAACTCTCAAAGTGCCTTCCAGCTCTGAAATCCCATGCTTTCATTATACTAAGGAAAACTACTTCCGGGGAGTTTGTTATCTGTCTTTGCTGTCTTTCGTCTTTGGTTTTTCTCTTCTCTTCTCTTCTCATCTGCTCTATTTTCTTTTCTTTTCCCTTTCATGGAGCAAGGATTGATGGATTCTTTTTGCAGCTCAAGTCAAAGAGGAAGTCTTATCCTGGTCCATGGCCTAAACCCTTGCTTTGAAATTGGTTATACGTCTAGTTATATTTGGACACTGTAGAGGGAGGCACAGTAAAGTTGTACAGGCTGTTCACTGCACAAAGGAGCCAGCTCAGAAGGTTGAGCTTTATACCTGTATGTCCATCCAGAGGAAAGGTCCGTCTTTCTAGTTTGCGAGAAGATACTGTCACCTCACCAAGCTGAATGCTTGGTGAGCTGGGTTTCCTCATCTGTGGGCTGATAATGTCCCTACAGCTGGTCATGCCTCTGGAGGGAAGTATAACATTTCATTTTTGGCTCATCAGGATTGACAAAGTTAAGCCTAGAACACACCTGTGGTTTTACTGGTGGACTGTACTAAGCACAGCGCTAATCATGGCCCCCAAGAGTGAGAAGTTACACGAAATATCCCAGTATTTTTTCCAACTCACCAAGCATCCAGGTTTTCAGAACCACCTGGACGGACTGGCTGCATTTCCCACTTTTCTTTTGGCTGTTTGGCATTGCGTGAACACAGCTCAGTGCGTTTTCCTGAGCCCCGAGTTCCCTTGACTCTCCCCTTGAGCGCAGACCCTTAGGGGCAGTGAATTTGGTCAAAAAGCGGTCAGCGACTTCTGAACGCTGGGCATGTAAAGTCTTGGGTTTTTCAGACTTAGCTGAAGCAGCCTCGTCCGTGTACTTGGGATGAGAAGGAGCCCTCAGGAATCCAGCGCACCCCAGGCAAGAGTGGTTACTTTTTTAAACTAACAACAGCAACAAACAAAATGGAAACAGAACCCCCCTTGGGTGGCTGATACTGGGGCCCCAGGTCTTTGAACAGGCGGCCAGAGATGCCGGTCGTCCTGGAGAGGGAGAGGGATTCTTTGAGTGTGCCAACACCCTCCACTGTCACCGCCCCTCCCTCCTCTGGAATGCTCAGGAAATGAGCGCTCCACACCCACCCATTCACAAAATCCCTGGAACAGAGCCATCTTCCCTCCACTGTTCTCATCTGCCAGCTACCTCCCTGTCCCTGTCCCCCAGCCCCCAGCGCCTGCTCAGGCAGCAACAAGTGAGGAGCTCAGGCTGGGCCCCGCCAGCCGCCTCCGCCCCCGTGACTGTTGTACCATGACCTATTTCTTATGCCAAACACACTCTGTCTCCTGAATTTCATCCCTGCCGTGCTCCTGTGCACGTCCCCCGGGACTCACGCCCTCATGCTCTTGGTTTGCTTTCTCGCTTCAGGACCCTTCCCTGCTCTTTCATGACCCCCAATCAGGGGTCCCCAGATTTAGAGCGCTGAGGTCTAACAACACGAAACACTGTGGGAGGGACCCGGCGTCCTAGGGATGCCAAGTCCTTGTTTGTCCCGGTAAGGACGGGAGGGCTGGGGTGGGTTGGGGTGTCGGGAAATGTAAAACTATAACAAAAACATCATCTGCTCTTGCCATCAGCTCAGAACAAAAAGGCTGCTTTTGCACCATTGGGTCAGAAAAACACGTTCTTGAGCACAGAACATTCTTTTAAGAAGGAGAACTTCACCTCTGTGAACACTTGCCGCCTCTAGTATGATTCTTGCCGTTTACCTTCTCTTTATCGGACGTAGTTCTAGATTTCCAACCGGTATTCCGAGGCCACTGCTGAAAACAAAAAAACAAAACATCAAAGAGTGAGCTTCCAGTAGTAAACGAGGTACCAAGGCCACCAGGGAGGCTCGCTGTACAGGGGCAGGGCCCATCCCTGGTCACGGGGCCGCGAAACCTGATGTCACTAGGGATCCTGTTGCCACGCACCTTCATCGTTAGCCCGCCGCCCCTAACTCTCTAACCCTGACACCTGTTGTGACTTGGGGACACTCAGGCTCTGCTGCTGTGGCTTCTGCGGTGGCAGCTCAAGGGACACTGAGAGATTGAGGTAACCCTGGGGCAGAGATTTTTGCCAGAGCCAGTTAGAGGGGAAAAAGGGTGTCCCGGGGCCTGAGGCAGGAGGCAGCCCAGTACTGAGGGTGCTCAGCTTCTAGATTTTTCCCTCCAGAGAAGATGCACATATCAAGCATTCAGTGTTGGCAACACAGAGACGGTAGGCTGTACGTGGGGCGGTGCTTGCTGGATGGTGAGGTGAGCCTGTACCGTATTAGAACATACTGGAACTGCTGTGACATGGGGGGGGTGCAAAGAAACACGTGCTCCCCGCCCGCTCACCCTCCTGCTCCCACGCCAGCCTCATTTGGCTGTTAAACCGTTTAGCCCGTGTGGCCAAAAACCAAATATAGAAAGGATAAGAGAAACCTTGAGGGACTGAAAGGAAGGCTCAAAGTTTAGGGATGGACTGAGAAATTTGATTTCCTGCTGGGGTGTTTGGGCCCCTTGGACAAGCTGATACTGTTCGCTCACACCTCGCTCATTAAAATCCCTCTTCTGTGACCATGGCCGGGGAGGTGTTCACACACGACAAGCAAGACCGTCCTCTGGGCTTGAGGAAAGTTCATTTCCATTCGGCAGATGTGAATTGTGTGCCGGGGAAAGCTTCTAGCCTGCAGATCCTGCTGTTTGACTACCTCAGGAACACTGCGTTTGAATTCAGACAAACATTTCCTGAAAAGATTTTCTCTCACCTCTCATTTACCCAAGTACATGCGCTCTTTTTCTTAATCTTCTCTTCTTTCTCCTCACCCACCACCCTGCTGGTTCTTTCCCACACTGTCTTTGGCATGTCTCACTTTTCTCTCTATTCGCCAGTAATTTTTTTTTTTTTTCCACAGAGTTTTGCTTTCAGGTAATTTTTATACATATTTGAAACTAAATTTATGCTTCTCAGAACCAAGATTCTTTCTGCAAAAGAGAGGGAGATTCAAGTTATGATCCAGTTCTGTATGTAGATGTAAAACATGAAGCATAAAAAGGAAACAACTGTTTAGAGCCTGGTTATCAGGCTGCTGACAGGAAAATTCAGAATGTTCTCCTGAGTTTGCCCACCTGAATTCAGAAGGCAGACATGTGCCTGGGTAGGAGTTAAAGACACGTAGTTAAAAACACAGAGTGGGGCGCCTGGGTGGTTCGGTCTGTTAGCGTCTGCCTTCAGCTCAGGTCATGATCTCAGGGACCTGGGATCAAGTCCTGCATCAGGCTCCCTGCTCAGCTGAGAACCTGCTTCTTCCTTTCCCTCTTTCTGCTACTCCCCCTGCTGTGTGTGCTCTTTCTCTCCATCAAATAAAAAAAATCTTAAAAAAAAAAAAAAAACAGAAAAATAAGAAAACACTTATTCATACCTCAGTTTTCTGATCTCTAAAATGAAGAGACAAGTCAGTGGTTTGTTTTCTGTAGATAAATCCCAATGTTAATGTTCCTGGCTGTCTTAGTCACTTAGGGCTACTATACCAGATTCGTCTACAGTGGGTGACTTATAACCAAAGAAATTTTTCACAGTTCTGGAAGTCCATGTCAAGGTGCCGGTAGATTTGGTGTCTTGGGAAAGCCTGCTTCCTGATTCATAAATGCTTGTCTTCTCTCTGGGTGCTCACATGGTGGAGAGAAAGGGTTAGCTACCTCTGGGCTCTTATGATAAGGGCGTTGAATCCCCTTCATGAGGACTCCATCTTCTGGACCTAATTACCATCACTTGGGGGTGAATGTTCCACCATATGAATTTTGGGTCCACCATAACCTTAAATGTTTCCTTAAATCCATCTCTCTTTAAACACTTGGAAGTCGGGAATTTGAACCTCAGAAATGTGTGTTTGTCTCATTATGGTTTTATTGTCTTGTGCCCATGATACATGATAATCTCAGAGGTGGTTTGCTAATTCAGTAGGTATTTGGAAAGGCCTCTGCTATGCTAGATTCCCTACTGGGTTTATGGATTCAAAGGTTAGCAAGACATTTTTTTTCCTGCTATCTTTTTTCCCATTGTGAAAAGGGAGGGTGGGGTTTTCTAGAACTGGAGCATGAGTGAGAGTGAGAATGTCAGGGAAGGCTTTGTAGAGCAGGGGGCATTTTGGCTGGGTATTAAAGGATGTTAGATACTGAGTGTCGTATTAAAGGATGTTGGATACTGAGTACCTTGAGGTAAGTTTTATGTGATGCGTTATTGCCTTTCCTAATGACCTCTGATTTACATGTAACATTGAGAGTCAAAGAAGTTAAGTTCAAGATTTTGGTGAGTCTGATAGGATCTTAACTAGTGGCCTGTCAGGCAGGAACATTTTACTACATGATGCCTTTTCTTCCTCCAGTGGAAGTAACAAGCATTCTTGTACACGTGGCATACCGGTCCTTGCCAGGGTCACAGTGAGCAACGGGAAAGAGAAGGATCCAGTAAATGCTGACGGGTTAGCTGACTGCTCACCTCACACACCACCCTGGAGCAAACCCATCTGTCTTCATGATTATTACCTCTTCTTTTATCCATTTTGTTCTCCTTTATGGTTAAGGGGAATGCCTTCTCAGGTGGCCTGCTTTTATGTCTATGTTTTGTTTTTTTTTCTGAAACTTTCCAATTGTCATTTTATCTCTGAAGAGGCAGATTTAGGGTCCCTCCCTGGCTCCTGTGTCATCCTGGGCAAGTTATGCAACTTCTTTGCGGCTCCGTGTCCACGGCCGAAAGAAGAAGGTTCGAATACCTGCTTTGTGGGCCTGTGAAAAGGATCTGATGAGGTAGCATGGGTAGAGCCCTTAGCACGGTCCTTGGCCAGAGTGTAACAGCTGAGAGAAGGAGTCGCAGAGAGTTTTGCCAATTATCTCAGGTCCCACGAAGCGACTGTCGGAATTGGATCAAAGCCACAACGTCTGGCCCCTCGCCCTGCTTCCTTTTTAATAGGATACATTTGATCTTTGAATCATTTCACTGGATAAACTGGAGATTAGAAAAGAAATTCAGTTATTTATAGCACCGTGTAGTGGTACGGATGTGTCCGCACGGTTTTAATTGTCCTGCTTCGAGAGGTGGGGCTCATTCCTCTTCCTTGTGTAGGGGCTGGACTTAAAGGCCCTTCTAGTAAACAGAGTGGGCAGAGTGAAGGGAGGTCACTACTGAAATTAGGTTATTGAAGGATGATGGCCTCCTTCATGGGTGGTTCTCCTGTGTGTTCTCGGAGCACTCGTCGGGGGACATAGTGAGGTCATGTCGGTGGCCTATGGAAGGACCTAGGCAGCTGCAGGAATGGCTCAGTCAGGCCCCAGGGTGCCCACAGACGGCTCTGGTGAGAGCCTGAGGCTGAACGAGCCAGCTCAGCTGCTCCTCCATTTTTTTTAACTACAGAAATGGTGAGGTCATAGGTGATTGTTGTTTCAGGCTGGAAAATGTGAAGCAATTGGGTATGCAGCAGTGTCGAATTAATGCAGGGTCTCACCTGCAGGATGGATAGGGTATGCAGCAGTGTCTAATTAATGCAGGGTCTCACCTGCAGGATGGAGCTTAAAGGGTTTTGAGTTTTGAATTTGCCATGCGCTGGGCTATGCCCCAGTTAAGCAGCCTTGTGCTGGTGTGGTCGGTCACCGAGACAGCACTCTGTGCTCATGCTATTTAGGTAGTTTTTAGGACTGAGCTTTCAAAAAACCCTGCTCAACTTTTGGGCAAGCCAGAGCAAGGCTAGCCTGTACTTGGAGTTCCCATTCCCATTTCCAGACCTTTGATAATTCACCCCCTCAGCAGAAACATTTAGAATCCCAGACAACCTAATCATAGGCATTGGAAGAGAATTTGGGGTTAGCTGACCCAGGGCCTGCTTTCAGCCAGTTAAGCAGTGGCACCCTGACTTCCCTGAGGGGTCCCTGTGGTGACCTCAGCTTTCAGAACCAGGAAGGAGCCCTGCCTGCCCTGAGGCTCACAGCTTTTTTGCTTGACCCTCCCTATCATGAAACCTAAATACCAGAGAGGAGTAACTCCCCAAAGGAAATCAGAGATTTTGAGGAACAAAGAATGGAGGCTTCACAGCCAAAACAAAAACAAAAACAAAATGACCAAGTCCTACTGGCACATGCTTTTCTAGCCTCTGATTTTCTGAGGCTTCTATATTGTTTCTTGTAAATATTCATCAGTGCTCTTGCCTGAGAAGAGAACACAAGGAGGGCTAGGGCTCCTCTTCAAGACTACGACATTTCCAAGGGCCACTGTAGCAAAGTACCACTTACAGGGTGGCTGAAAACAGACATTTGTGCTCCAAATCTGGAGGCTTGGGCCCAAGATCAGGGTCCGTGCTCCCTTGTGACACCTCTAGGGAGCGACCCGCCTTGTTTCTTCCGGCTTCCAGTACCCTTAACTGTTTCTTGGCCGTGGCAGCCTCACTCTGTTCCTCCAGGACCTTGTCTGGTCTGCCCTCATCTCTTGCTCTTTGGAGGACACTAGTTCTGCTGACTTAGCACCACCCTCCCTCCCCCCACCCTGCCATGACCTCCTCTAACCTGACTCCTTCTACAAGTACCTGTTTCCACATAAGATCATACTCACTCATTCCCTGGGGTAGAGCTTCAGGGCGTCTTTTCAGGGGACACAGTGGCATCTGCAACACTGGGTGACTTATGACCTTCTTATCCCGAAGCATAGAGGCTGGGCACATGCTGCTGGAGAGTCACCGCCGCCGCGCGGTTTGGCAGCACTGGACAGCTCCCGGAGCATGGCCCTTAGCTTCCTGAGAAAACCCTTTGGGGAGGGGAGGCATCTCCTTGCTCTGAGCCACTTGGCTTGCTAACTTCCCACCTGCCTGCACTGGGCTCTGCGGAACAGCATTGAGAGGATGACCCAGACCATAAGATGTGTAGGTGCCCGTTAGAAGGAGGAAGGCAGAGTAGCACGGATGTGGAAATCCTCCCACTCGTACAGAGAAAGTACCCTGGGATGAACACGCTTTCCACAGAATCTTCTAGACTGCCAGGTTCTGTTTTAAAAGTGGTGTTTTGTGTGTGTGTGTGGTTTTAACTTTTAAAATATTTTTGTAGAAAAAATGTGAAGTTATGGAGGACAAGACACCTAGTAAAAAATACAGCTACTACTAACTTAAAACACTATTCGATGTGCTCTGTATTACGTATTGATTGATTGAGTCACTGATTGGTTGGTAGATTGATTTTCTGTCATAAATATAACACGAGAGGCGGCATTCAATTCAAAAGAAGTAATCACTCAAAGTTAGCATCGTGGTGGGAGTGTGAAATCTTAGTTTGCTTTTGTATTTCCTACCGCTCATTTTTGTTACTAAGTTTATCAAACAATGAAGTTATTATCATTTTTAAATTTTTTTAAAGATTTTTTTTTCATTTTGAGAGAGAGAACACGAGTTGGGGGAGGGACAGAGGGTGAGGGAGAAACAGACTCCATGTTGAATGTGGAGCCCAGCACGGGGCTCGATCTCACGACCCTGAGATCATGACCTGAGCTGAAGCCAGGAGTCGGACGCTTAACTGACGAGCCACCCAGGTGCCCCATGAAGTTACTATTAACACAGCAACCGGTTTCTCAAAAAAAAGGCACATCCTGGAGGTTCCGTGTGTGGGCAATTCGGAAGCTGGTGAACGCTGGCTCTCGTGGGACAGCGCTTCCCTGGCTTCTTCAGACAGTGCTCCTGACTTCACCATCCTCTCCAGGTGGGCTGGGGGCTTTCCTCCCTGGAGGCAGTGACTCGTTTCCATCAGTGTCGCACATTCGAGTTCGGGAGTGACTCGTTTCCATCAGTGTCGCACATTCGATTTCAGGAGTGCCCACAGATGTCATCCCTTGTGTTCATCTAGGCTTGTGTTCATGTCCCGGCCCTCAATCATGTGACAAGACAGTAGGCACTGAACTGTCCCATTTGTGGTTCATCCTCCCAGAGCCTCGCGGAGCATCTGGTGTGGTTTTTTTTTTAGGGTCTCTGAGCAGTTGGACCCACGAGGAACTTAGGGACATTGAGCAAAATCACTGTTCAAAACAAGGCGTTAGGATAGTTCCAAATGACGGGGGTGGGGGGAGAGATGGAGATGGCACTTTCAGTTTCTAGAACACTTTTCTATACATTATCTTCTTTTGGTTAGGATTCCTACATGACCTGCGGGTGCATGCAGCAGGCTTCATATCTGAGAAAATGGGTGTTCAGAGAAATGGGTCATCTGTACGAGGTGATCCCAGGCGACGTTTGGCTCAGGGCTGTTTACTGGTCGCAGCATTGGTACACCATGAAGGGGAAAGGGATCACCTCCCTGATGCTATAGGGACAGAAATTAGTCAAGGGGCACCTGGGTGGTTCTGTGGGTTAAGCCTCTGCCCTCGGCTCGGGTCATGATCCCAGGGTCGTGGGATCGAGCCCCGCGTCGGGCTCTCTGCTCGGCAGGGAGCCTGCTTCTTCCTTTCTCTCTGTGCCTACTTGTGATCTCTGTCTGTCAAATAAATAAATAAAATCTTAAAAACAAAAAAAAAGAAAGAAAGAAAGAAAGAAAGAAATTACTCAAATCTTAAGAGGGAGGGCTCCGAAGGTCTTGACTGCTAAGTGGCTGAAGTGGGGCTGACCCTAAGAGCTGCCTTTTCCATTGCTACGGACGGACCTTCCTTCAGTATATGGCATGGGGTGGAGAGACAAGGGAACCTTTGCCGCCTTTGGATTGGTTGAACGTGTGCTAGAGAAGGCACATGCAGTTGTGCCCGGGCTCACTCCAGCTTTCCAGTGGGCGTGCAGCACCCTTTTTCATCTCTCTAGATGGCGCCAGGTTGGTATGGAAAACAGATGTTTTAGAGCCCCAAAGCTCTAGGTGTAGATCTCGTTCTTGGCCCTTTGCTCTTCCACACGCAGGCCGAGACTGAGGGCCTGTAGCTTAGCCTCTCCGAGCATGATTCTCCCTATCTGGGAAGAGACTCCCTGGGCTTGTTGCAAGTCTTGAATACGGTAAATCAAATTCTCAGAAGAGGGCTAGACACACAGCACTCAGCAGACGGTCTTCTTTTTCTTTCCCTTGTGTGTTGAGCGTGGAGCCCAGCAGACATCCGTCCTGTGGGGACACGGCAGGAGCAGAGCCGAGACCCCGTCTTTACTCAGAAATTGTCATGCCATTGTCATGACGAGTTCTGTGCCTTCATGTAGTTTACTCACTTCGGCATGGAGAAATTAACAGGATAATGTTTAAAAAGTTGTATTCTCCTCCTTACAATCTGCCTGGAGGCGGACGGCCTGGGAGAGAAGATTTTGTTAAAATTCTGATCAATTAAGAGGGTGTGCCAAATAATCTTGCCAAATTGGTGTCTAAGGCCATGTCCTTGGACACTGCTGGCCTGGGTGTCATCCCCATGCTCCCGGCGGTGGAGAGCAAGGAGGGCTGCAGGGGCCCTGGGGGGGCTGGGCTCTGGGGCATGTTCTGGCATCACTTGCCTCTCCCACCAGTAGCACCCATCCTTCTGTTGGGAGCCTGGGCCCGCAGGACTGGCAATGTCTGGGGTCTGATGCCTGCTGCATTCTGCCTCACGTCTTCTCCCCCACGCCTCTCCATCTTCCGGGGGGAGAGACTGTCTCTAGTAGGGTGGCTGTGACAGATGCTGTGGGAATTCGGAGTTTGGGATAATGAGCTGTCATATGTCATTTCACTTAAACACAATAATACAAATATTTTGATCAAACATTTTCTCCAGCTGTTGAGCGAATGCAATAAAAGCAGCAGGGAGTGCCTGTGAATTCTCTGTTTCTGAAACGCTTTACCCTGTGAAAGCTGTTGCCTGTTAACTCTTTCTGCCTGTGTCTCCCTTGCCGCTCCGTTCCTGGCTGTTCTGAGCTCCCATAGCGTGTCCAGGGCGGTAAATAAAGAGACCGAACTCAGCACCGTGAAAGGGGTGAAATTGACCACAGCTTTTATTAAGCGCCGTCTGCCTGCCTCCTGCCAGCTGCAGCTGCCCAGACTCGGTCAGACCCGCCCAGCCCTGCCCCTGCAGCCTGCACCAGTGTCCCCGCCTGCCTCGGCCCCACGCCCCAGTGCAATCATGCGCCTGAGGTCTCTGGGCTCACATCCAGCTTTTAGGCTACTGTCTTCCTGGGACACCTGGTGTTGGGTCTTTCTCCTGGGCGGAATCTGATTCGTTGGTGGATTTCTACTCTAGATTTCTCTGTCTTCTTTCTATCTACTCTCCACTGCTCTGATCTGGCCCCTGGAATCTCCTTCTTTCTGTCTTGGCCAACAGCATCTCAGGGGTGACGGAAGTGCTGTTGTGGGTCAGAGATCCAGAGGGACCCAGGGGCACAAGCTCTTGGCTGACTGCAGCAATTCCATTTGCCAGTGGGAAGGAAGCGAGGAGTGTCACCATTCTGAAGGCATCCTTCCAGCCAGAATTCCTAAAAGCAATAGACTATACCTACCTTTTGTTTAAAAACAAAAGACAAAAAGCTATGGCCTCAATTTTAAAAGAGCGGTCTCTGACCCAGCAAATGCCATGAAGTCTGTTATTTCTGAGTAAGCCACGGATGAGAAGAAATTAGGTCCTTTACCCAACACTTGAAAGCCAGCCCTTTCCCTCTCCTTTCTGGGGAATGAAGAGGGCTCACCGGCTTCTTGTTCTGGGCTGGTGACTGGGGCCATTCCCTCTCCCTCCCATGGGATCAGACGGCCCCTCTCTGAGCATCTCCAGTGTCCAGGCCAGACATGTCTCTGGAATGCCAGATGTGGATACCCCGCAATCCAGGCACCTACCTGGAGCCCGGATGCCATGGTCTTCCCAAAGCCCACCCATCCCAGACAGACAGGAACCATTCCCCTCCTGCCTTTCTTCTGCGTTCTGCCTCACTCCCAGGGCTACGGAAGAGAGACCTGAGGATGTCAGCGCACCTTCCTCTGCTCTCTCTCACCCCTCTGCCCCGTCCTCCTTCCCCATTTTCCTTCCCCCCACCTCCCTCCCATCCCCAGGGCCCTGTGCCACTTCTGAGCCTGCCCATTTCTTACTCCTCACCTAATTCATCCTGCTGCAACCCGGCCTCCCTTACCACCAAGCCTGGACTTCCACATGCGGGTCTGGTGTGTTCCATCTCTCCGGTGCCGTCCTCCCTGACTGTAGGCCTGCTCTTGTTTCCTTCCAGAACCCTCTAAGTGGGTCTCCCTACCAGCAGCATCAGCATGACCAGGGAACTTGTTAGAAAAATGCAAACCGCCCCCCCATCCCCACCCTACTGAAGTAGCAGTTCTGAGCGTGGGCCTAGGAACTGGCATTTTAATGAAGCAGCCAGGGGTTGGAGGTACCCTAAAATTTATGGACCTTGCTCTAAAGCAACCCCGGATCCTTACAGGTCACCAAGTACAGCTTGCTACTCTGAGCCTCTGTCTGCGGGTTCTCTCCCCTGGCTTCCACTGGCCTTTCTTTCGTTTTTTTTTTTTTTTTTTTTTTTTTTTTTTTAAGATTTTGTTTATTTGTCAGAGAGAGAGAGTGAGCACAGGAGACAGAATGGCAGGCAGAGGCAGAGGGAGAAGCAGGCTCCCTGCTGAGCAAGGAGCCTGATGTGAGACTCGATTCCAGGACGCCGGGATCATGACCCAAGCCGAAGGCAGCCGCTTAACCAACTGAGCCACCCAGGAGTCCCTCCACTGGCCTTTCTTTCTTTCTTTTTTTTTTTTTTAAAGATTATTTATTTATTTGACAGAGAGAGATTACAAGTAGGCAGAGAGGCAGGCAGAGAGAGAGAGGAGGAAGCAGGCTCCCTGCTGAGCAGAGAGCCCGATGCGGGACTCGATCCCAGGACGGTGAGATCATGACCTGAGCAGAAGGCAGCGGCTTAACCCACTGAGCCACCCAGGCGCCCCACCACTGGCCTTTCTTAACCAGGATCTTTCCTCTTCAAGAAGAGGCTTTTCCGAACTACCCCCCGCCCCCGGCCCACTGCTCTCACCTGAGTGCCATCTTCTCTCTAGGACGTGGAGCTAGAGTCTTTGGCGGTGGCTTTGTGACACGTGGGACCCTTCGTGCCTTTTGGGCGGGACTGTCAGGGTCTTTGTGTCCGCAGGACCCACATGGCGCCTGGGAAGCAGCAGTGTTGGTTAGGACCCTGCCGATTTTTCCTGATTTGTATTCTACCAGCGGCTCATTTAGTCCTGAGCTGTAAGACTTGACACAGTCCCGGACATTGTTACTGATTCTAAGGATCCTATTGAAAACGTTACATTCAGAGTCGTTGAAGAAGTGAGAAAGAGTGGTTTATCATAGAAGTTGGTACACGGTCATAGGCATGAAGTGGTAACATGGTAAAAACTGTGACTTTCTCCTAAAACTTCTTTTCTTTTCTTTCTTTTTTTTTTTTTTTAAAGATTTTATTTATTTATTTGACAGATGGAGATCACAAGTAGGCAGAGAGGCAGGCAGAGAGGAGGAAGCAGGCTCCCTGCTGAACAGAAAGCCCAATGCAAGGCTCGATCCCAGGACTCTGGGATCATGACCTGAGCTGAAGGCAGAGGCTAACCCACTGAGCCACCCAGGCGCCCCCTAAAACATCCTTTCAAACCCCGGATGTTTCTTGGACAGAGTCTACCCTTGTCTTCTGCTTTCCTTCTCCTCCGATCCTTTCTGTTTTCCTTACCAGGATTAGGCAGAAGTAAACTTCCGGTGGTGTTTGCCTGTAGTAAAGAAGGATAATATGTCTTTGGCTCATGGGACCATTGGCTTTGGATAGGAAAACGGGCAGACTTCATTTACGGGGGCACAAAGATTTATCACAAAACTCAACTACACGGGCATTCCCTGACTGTTAAAATTCTGCATTAGAGTGTGTGTGTCTTTTTCCCTCTTGTAGATTTATTACATTAGCACTTAATTATTCTCCATGACAGTATTAAATTTCATGAGTGATTTATAGTTTTAATAGAGACTTGTATGATTTATCGCAGTTGGCATTTGAGGTTTGCCAACTTCTTCAAAGCCATGAGTACTAGAATTGTTTCATCTGACCCCGTCCAGCACAACCGCAACATGGGTGAAGCCCCAAATTCAAGTGTGATAGCAGGACGCCTGTACTGCGCAGACCCTTCTCGCCTGATGTACCGGTTTCCTGTTGTGATGTGTGTGTACGGCAGCGGTGGTGGGTATATGTGTGTTCTTCAAGAAAAAAGAGAGGGGAGTCCTCCGTTTTTTAAAATATGCTCCCCAGATGGCTTCCTATGCTCTGGCTCTGTGTGGACAGGTGTGATGAGAGCCCTTGAGGTCCAGTGGCATGGGAGCAGCTGGTGACAGGCCAGGGGCTCTCCGTCTGCAAAGGGGCTCTGAGGCCGGGCTGTGTGCCCAGAGCCATTGGGGTGTGCCTGCTGTCCCACGGGTGGCTTCGGGTTTCTAGGGGGCCACCGACCCTCTCCACTGTGGGGTCTCCCATGACAGCCACAGAAGAGGAACTGGCCCTCATCTGCTCACTGCCCCTCCCGCAGGCTCTCCAGGGCGCCCCAGGTATTTGCTGGGAAAGCTGGGATCCTCAGGACACCGCAGTGGGCCTGGAGTTCCCGTCTGGTCCCGGTCCGGAACGTTCTGTCCTGGTGTGTCTGCTTGTTGCCCAGGGCCCCTGGTTGTTCCTAGGCACAGCTGTGCAGCTGTTCCCAAAAGGAATACATTGTTTCTACGGGGTGTTGCTTTGCTATTTTAAACGGGATGGGAGGGGTGGGAGTGGGGGCTGGGAGTGGGGTGGTAGCTGTTCACTTTGGTGTGTCCCCAGATGATTTTGTTGACTTGAACTTCTGGAAAAAATGGTATGCCCTCCCTGCCCTGCCTTCTCCAGAGCCGCCCTGAGGATAATCCTCTAGGGCCTCAGCCTTCGGGCAGATAATCTCTTCGGGGTTATCTGTTAATTACCAGCGAATGTGTGAAGTATTTGTGAAAGGGCTTTTGAAGCGAGTTCCACGAGCTGCCCTCCCGGGCTGGAGCGCCGGCCCCAGTTTCCCTGGCGCAGGGCTTCCCCGGCCGGCCGGCCGGCTTGGTTCCCCTCAAGTGCTTGGTTATTCTCTTGCTAAATTGTTTGCCTTTCTAATGAAGTGAACTGTTTGTTTGACTCTGCCGTGGAAGGTATTTAACCGGGACTAAAGTAAACCGTCGGAGACATTCAAATAAGCCATGCATATCTGCTTTGTGAAGGGAAGGAAAACAGTCTGGCCTTGCTCCCCTCCGGGAAGAGTCGTTAAGGAACTGTTGAAATGATAAAGGAGCCCAGCAAGCGGATATTGCCGGCCAGGCTGGGGCTTTTGTGCGGGTCCAGGCGGGCCTGGGAATTCCTCTGCCGAGGCCATGGGGGAGGAGAGAGAGCCGTTTAAGGCTCGCAGTTAGTAATTGTGATTTATTTATGTGGAGAGGGACTTCTGCTTCATTCAGTCTTGATTAAAGCTAGCCAATTAGCCCTCAGGATGGCTGGTGGAGGGTGGCGTGGTGACTCCTTTAGCGACCCGGGAGACTGACTGGCAGGACAGGATCTGGACATGGGGGACAGCCTGCATCCTCCCTGGCCGGGCCTGGGGCGGATCCCTCCCAGGCTAGCTGGGTCCCCTGTGTCTGGGAGGGGCATTTCAGGTGCTGGCGCGAGCAGACCCGGGAACCTGGGGCTGATTCGGGGTGCACCCTGGCCCTGGGGTGTAGCTGAGTGGTAATGGGGAGGATAGGGGAGGAGGAGTTTTGGCTGCTCTAGACTTTGTCAAAGGGGAAAGCAGGCGAGTACCTGCGAGGAGAGGGATGGCTGTGCTCTGGAGCGAAGTGATTTGTAGGGGCCGACTGCCAAAAGAAAATGGTGGGCCCTTGCTCAGAAATTACTACAAATTGCAAGATGGCGGTGGCAGGACATGGCAGCAAGCGAGGGCCTTCTGAGTGGGGCTCTGGGTCCTGCACGCAGCTCCTGCCTGCACTCTGTGGTCAGGGGTGCCCAAGGGCTGTCAGTTTCTACCTGATGCCTTTAACTTCTCTGTTTTCTCCTGCCTGTTTCCTCATTTGCAAAACATCGCGAACACCTACTTCACTGAGGTGCATAGTGTAGTATTAAAAATACATGAAATGTGTTGAGGGAAATCCTTAGTGCACAGTAAGTGCTCAGTGAGCTAAAGCTATTTATTATTTGAATCTTTCTGTGGCTGTAATTTTCCCCCCTTCTTCCCCGATGGTTGAGCTGAAGACCAGGTATGGCTACTCTGGAATTCGGGTGACAGAGCTGGGTCATTGCCACAGAACTCACTGAGAAACAAAGGCACAGAGAACCCTTCGTGTGCCTCCTGATCAGTGAAGGCTTGAGTACAAAGGAAAAACATGGGCTGGGCCATCAGAGGAGGTAGGAAGTCGAGGATACCTGTGTGAAGATGTTGAGTACTATGGATGTTTACCTGGATGTTGGTACTGCAGGAGAAGCACTTAGAATTAACAGTAACCCCCTTAAATGTGAGTGCTTTAGAAGTTACGATCTTCTACTTCTGTCCCTTGGCCCTTGAACGACTTTGTGGAGTAAATAGGGCTGGGTCTTACTGGCCTTATTTTATGGGTTAAAAAAAATCTTATTTTGATTATAGTCATTGTTATCATTGGCTTCTATGTAAATCTATAAAATGTGGTATACAGTGGGAAGCATCTTCAGCTGTGTGGACAGATGGAGAGAAGCCGTTTACTGTGCAAGGATGGACCCAGCCAGTAGATATTGTCCTCAAAAGGCTGCTGTGTGCATTCATTTTTCCGTGTGCCGAACGTTTGGCCTTCTGATTTGGAACAAGGGGCAACTGAGTGGGAAGGATGGCTTTTCTAAACTTTCCTACAGTAAGCGTATTAGATATTGTGCAAATACACATCGGCTTCAAGACGACCATTGCCATCAATTTGGTCAATTTCATGGCATCAATTACTAAACCCACGCTTTGTTTTAGATACACCGAGATTCTCTAACCATCATTCTTTGGGGTCTTTCTTAACACTTAACAAACAGCAATATGTGAGAAGCAGCCTTGCTGTCTAGAAATGTGTCTAGACTCTACTTGCTGACAAGTGGAAACTCATCGAGAAAAGTGAAGAATCCAGTTATCTTTGGAAGGATATGTCTCCTATTACCAGAGGGAGAGCATATGTGTGTGTGTATTGAGACCATAGTCCTGAGGGTTTTGGTACACCCAGGTGTAGATATGGACCCTAGAAGTAGATCATGTTCTCTGTGGGCTCGTGGGAAGAACAAATGGACGTCACTGAATTTAGACACCTGCTAAGTATGCTTTGTAAGGACCGGGTCCCATGCAGTTGGTCTAGAAACCAGGGTCACTCTGAGGAGAGGGAAGAGAGGACATGGATGGAGATCCCACTGAGAGCCTGGACATTTTGAGAGCAGGCGAGCAGCTGCCACAGCCTGGTGGAGGGCCCGGGGGGAGAATGGGCCAGTTAGCCCTCGAGGCAGTATATTTCTCAAGGATCACTGCGGAGATCGGAGAAGAGACATGGGCCAGTGGGCTATAGGTAGTCCTGGGAGCAGTAGGGGAAGTGGGCAGGCACGCTTGGGCCTCCGGGAGCTACAGGCTGCAAACCCAAAGCCAGTCTCCCTGAAAGTGGTCTCAACACCATTGGCCTTTCCAGGGAGAGCTCTCTCTGCGAGTGCCCAGCCAAATAGACCAGAAGGTTCATTGACCCCCCCGTTTACCTATCAGTACCCCAGTCCTAAAGTGGACTGCTATTGGGTGTTTTTGAGCTGCTAAGCTTGCCTGGACTGTAGGAAACATGGGGGGCAAGAGGGAAACGAGGGGCCTTGTGTTCTCTGTCGGCAAGGTGAGGTGTTGTGCTGGAAGTCTGGGGGCACTCCGAGTGAGGTACCTCTAACCGGCTTACAGTTTAGACACCCAAGGCCATTACCATGACAGCAGGTACTCTATGAGACGGCACATCAGAGATGATATGAAACTTATTTGGCACCCAAAAGGAATTAGGCTAAGAATCCAGAGGAAGTCAGATGAGATGGTGGCAAAAGGGAAGGGGGCAGCCAGCAAGAGAGGAAGTCCCAGCGTGAATTTGGGAGCGTGGACCTCGGAGTTGTTCTGAATGCACATGTGGGCAGCTCTGGGCTTTCCAGCCCACGCTGGAATTTGCATGGTCAACTAAGGACGCCCGACGGACCTCAGAGGGCCTTCCCTTCTGTCAGGCCTGCAGCGTGGGGGCTGTGCATGGACAGTGAGGGAGCAGGTAAGTTCAACGCCCCTGTTCATCAGGGGACTGATGGCTGGCCCTGCAGATGGCCAGCACCCCAGGAAGGGTGGAGGGACAGTTCAGGTCTAATAGTATGATTGAGCTTAAATAGGTTTTGATTTTTTTTTTTTTTTTCCTTTGACTGATATCCTTTACAGGTCCAAACTATCCGTGAGATGATGAGCTCAGGTTTTGATAAGTTTAGCTTTAGTAATGGACCAGGGGAAGTCTCAGGCATTGAGAATTTCCACTCTCTGGTCACGTCCATCATTACAGATGGGGAATGACGTTAAGTTCAAATGCTGTATCTGGGCATTAGAGCCCTGTTCTTAAGCAGAAAGACGTTTCCCGCCAGTGATGCCATTTGATCTATGTTAACATGGTCAATGTGTTTGGATGCATGTGTGAAAAACACGGGCCTAGTAGCTAATACAGGATTGGAGAGAAAAGTGTAATATAAGACAAACGAAGAACGGTTTAGTTCTTACATTCTCCTGAGCCAAAAAATGTGACGGAGATTTATTTATTTTTTTTTATATACCCTAACAGCAGCGGTTTCTCCCCGTTCTCTTGGACTTCCTTGCTCACCCTTGCACGGCAATCACATTGTGGGCTTTAGTATAGGACCGTGGTGAAAGGAGCCCTTAAAATAAACTCTTTTCTTAAGAGCTTTGTGTGTTCCTGCTTCACGAGGCTTCATAGACAGTGAGAAGCCAGGGTTTAAGGGACAGGAAAGTGGAGCCTTTCAGGGTTCCCGGTGTGCAATAAATGTGCTGGAATTTCAATGGATTCCAGAGGCGTAACAATAATAGCATTAAGAACAGGCCAGGGCCTTTGATGCCATTGACAAAAAGAGGGAGAGTGTGGGCGAAGGGGCCCCTGGCATTTGTGTCCTGAGCTTTTAAACTTTTGACCTCCAACCTTTTGTGTCAAAAAGCTTTTTCCATATGGGTGTTAGCCCACTCAAGTATCCTGAATTCACTGAAGCGTCAACATCTTCTTGGCGGGAAAGGGCATTCGGAGTCTTGGAAAAGGTCCAGTGTGGGGACATTATTGCTGATCGCCCCCCATTGTCTTCCCCAGGCTGGGGGGCAGCGGGGTGGGTATGGATGATGGCTTCGCATGCCCAGGGGAAGTGACTGGCCATGTGGCAGGCAGCAGGCAACCTCACAGGGATGGATGGGGAGACAGAGCTCTGATGTGGCCCAGCATGTGCCGGGACCTCTTGGGACAGGCCCCATGCGTGTCCTGCAACACCGGCATGGGAGACTGGCCTGGTCCACTGCCGCCATACTGTGGCCTCAGTTTCCTTCCTAGTCTTCCCTACACCCTTCACCTCTACTGTAGTAAACATTTAGTGGGTCCCTACAAGGACAGGTGCACCTCTTCTGGGCCTGGGACAGAAAGTCGACAGTCCTGATCTGACAATGTGCCAAGACAGGGACGCTTGGCATGATTGCAGAACAAAGTAAGCACCCGTCTTCTTTATGGCTGTTCATCTCCCCCAGCTGGGCTTACAGCTTGGTCTTGAGTCATCTGATACTCGTCCGAGGGAGAGCGCTTGGGGAGGAACACCAGGGCCCTCTGAGAGCCTAGAGTCTAGTGGTGGAAGTGAAGATGCGGGAGCACGTGGAGGTGCGGACCGCGTTGCACAGGTCGTCCATGATGCTCTCACACAACCCAAATGATGGAGAAGGGAAGAAGGAGCAAGCGTTCCCTCTGGGTCCCTGGGAAAGCTTGACGGAACAGGTGGCATTTGCGTGAATCTCGAAGACAGAGGAAGAGTTGAGAAGGAAGGAGTTCATTCTCCACTGAGGGGACGACCCCAGAAATGATGAACGGCTGTGCACCGGAGGGCTGGTGTGGGGACGCGGCCTGGCGGTTGGGGGCCTTGGCTGTCCATCGGAGGTTGTGTTGGATCGGAAAGGTGGTCCTTCCACTGCAGGCTTGGGGAGCAGGGAGGGACGTGGCCTAAGTGACAAGAATACAAGTCTGGAGAATGCAGTTTAGATAAGAAATGATAGAAAGCTTAAACCCTGGGAGCCTCAGAAGAGCCTCGGAGGGCTGGCTTCGGAGTGTGGGAGACACTGGCTGTGCTGTGCTCTCCTGCATTTGCGGGCACGAGGGCCGTCACCGGTGCTATCGTCTCAGTGAACAGGTGTACTCATCATGCCTGCTCCCAGAGTCATAGGGAGAGTTAAGTGAGGCCATGAGTCCAAAAGACTTAGCACAGTACCTGACGTGTATTAAAGTACTCCTACTCGTGACTGTTTCTATTATTATTAATTACTGATAATGAGATAAACCTAAAAAGACCTTTGGTTACTGAATGGGAACTGGAAATGGGGCGGACAGTGGAGTTTAAAGAGGGGAGAATGAAAAGTCTTTTTTTCTTTTTTTAAAGATTTTATTGGGGCGCCTGGGTGGCTCAGTGAGTTGAGGCCTCTACCTTCAGCTCAGGTCAGATCCCAGGGTCCTGGGATGGAGCCCTGCGTTGGGCTCTATGCTCAGCAGGCGGCCTGCTTCCTCCTCTCTCTCTGCCTGCCTCTCTGCCTACTTGTGATCTGTCTGTCAAATAAATAAATAAAATATTAAAAACAAACAAACAAACCGATTTTATTTATCTATTTATTTGACAAAAAGAGACAGAGAGAGAGAGAACACAAGCAGGGAGAGTAGGAGAGGGAGAAGCTAGTTTCCCATGGAGCAGGGAGCTCAATTCGGGGCTCGATCCCAGGACCCTGGGATCATGACCTGGGCCAAAAGCACACGCTTAATGACTGAGCCACCCAGGCACCCCGAAAAGTCTCTCTTTTTAGTTGAAGATCGAATTACTTAAGAGAGTGAGAGCGTGATTGGGGAAGGGGCAAAGGAAGAGGGAGAATCCCACCCAGATTCCCCACTGAACGTGGAGCCTGGAGTGGGGGTCTGTCCCAGGACCCTGCGATTGTGACCCAGGCTGAAATCAACACCCAGACACTCACCTGACCAAGCCACCACGTGTCCGCCAAATCTACTCTTCCCTAGTCTCTTGTCTGGGATTAAGCTAAATGAATAGGTGCCTCATTTATTTCTCCTTGGTGCAGAGCCGGCCACCAGCACACCCTTGAGGTCACTGCTGGTTTTCCATGGCCATCAAAATATTTCTCCCGTGGACTTGGCTGAGTGGACTCACTATGTGCCGGTGGACTCCACAGACACAGCTGAGCTCCCCGAAGCTCCCAGTGTCAGCCCTGTCAGTCTCTGTCCACGGCGGGCTGGGGCTCCTCCTGCCTCCTGCTTCAGAAGTAGGACCGAGACTCCAGTGGGGCCTCTTGGTGACTAGAATCCTGCCACCTCCAGCCTGCTCTGCCCGCACAATAGGGAGGGCACCATCTTGGGTCATAAGGCCTTAGTTTTCTGCAGCCCTGGGTAGATCACTTAATTTTCTGAGCAGATAGTGAAAGTTTCCCTTCTTAACTCTCCAGATTGTCATGATAATAGGAAACAAAGAGAAACAAGACTCAGGGGGATAATAATAAAGCTTTGGAAATGATTCTTGGGGTTGCCAAGGGCATCCCATGAGGAAATGTGTATGAGTTTTATAAAATATAAAGCCTTGTATTCCTTGGCTATCACATTTCACTGCCAGCTTCTGCTAATTTTGCAACCTGAAAAAGTGCTGGGGAACTCTTTTTTGAGTAGATTTATGTTGGATAGGATACAACTTCTAGTATATGAAGCGAGCACTAGGGTACAACTTCTAAGACATTACTTTTGTTGATTAATTTTTGGCTTACTAAGTAAACCAGGTAACTTTCGAAGCCGTTGTTGCCTCGAGGACCTCTGTAGTTAGATCCCAGATATCAAACACTTTTCCTGCAAACATTTCATCCTCCGCTTTCATTTTATCGGCCTTAAGAATCCTACTGCCTATTTTTGGAGCTGTGAATTTGACTTTTGAGTCGTGCTGTATCAAAGAGTGGTCATTGATATAAGGCTTTGTGATAAGTAATCAATTCCCATCTTTTAATTTACAAGCTTACTTATTGTCACTGGAAATACACCATTAGTATATTTCAAAGTGAATGAAATGTGGTGATTCCTTCTATGTTGTCACGTGATTTCCCCCACAGAACTCTGCAGTTTAGATAGAATAGCTGTGACCCTTCTCTCATTTCTCTGTGCTGCCTTCTCTTCTGTTTACTTTTTCTTGCCTATCCTGGCAGGAAAACTAGAAACAACAAAAACGTCACAGATGTGCATGTATGGGATCATAGGCAAGATACATTCCAAAGACTGGAGGGAAGGAGTCCTTTGGTTGCCCATAGGTAGATGTGGTCTTTTCCACCACTGAGGATGTAGCAGATGAGATTTGTAGCTGAGAGAAGTGTGCAAAGGCTTGCTGATGAAGGAAGTTAGAAGGAACCAAAAAGGGGAGAGATCAGTTGTTTGTTTACTACCCATGACACATTCGAGGTGGTAAAGGCAAGGGGCTAGTTGTCATTTTCTTGTGGAAATGCATAATTATGTTTGTTAAGGAACATGGGTCATAGTCTGACCAGACTGTAGTGCTGGGTTACATTTAGGTCTAAAATACTAATTAATATCATATGCCTATGTGCTTACATGGAAGAAATGATAGAAAGATAGCTGTTTGAGTAGTGGGGAATGCCCACAGAAATTTACACATAGGGGTTCCGGAATGTTGGATAGTTGCCAGAAATAAAATTGTCTGGGGTTTAGAAAGAATATATTTTTTGTTGTTAATTAGCTCTCTGTGGGGGCACCTGGGTGCTCAGTGGGTTAAGTGTCTGCCTTTGGCTCAGGTCATGATCTCCAGGTCCTGGGATCGAACTCCACATCAGGCTCCCTGCTCAAGAGTCTGCTTGTCCCTCTCCCTCTACCCACCTGCCTCCCGCTTGTGCTCTCTCTCAAATAAATAAATAAAATCTTTTAAAAAAAGAATTCACTTTCTATGAAACTTTGTGTCTATTTTACTTAATTTATAAGGAAACTTAAATTTACAAGTGTTAAATGACTACTGCCAGTATTTGCTAAATTTATAGGCAACTTCATCTATCAACATGCCTATCTTCGAATCTGTTTAGGATGGATTTTGCTAAAGTCACAGGATAAGTATCCCTTTTCAGAATGATGATTAGTATGGACACTTCTCCAAAGATATTTTTCAGTGACACAGATTTGTATTAAATACTTCATACATTGTGCTATCACTCAAAAACTGTGTGGATAGGAAAGAAAAAAATCTGTGGGCGTTTTTTCTGAAAGGTAAGAATTTCAGAAAATTACTTTATTGTGGGCTCTAGGACATGCAGGATTCATCAAATAGTTTTCTGTAAAAGGCCAGGCAGTAAATATGTCAGACTCTATGGGCTGTGTGTTCTCGGTCATAACTAGTCACCTCTGTTGCTGTACTGTGGAAGCAGACATAAGCAGCTTGTAAGCAGAAGAGCACATATGTCTTTTAATAAAACTTTATTTACAAACAGTAGCCCCCGCAGGCAATAGTTCGCAGATCCCTCCCATAGCACATTTTTTTCCAAGTAAGGCTCCTGCCATGGTAGAAAGTAACAAAATAATTAATCTTTGTTTTTAAGAGCAAGACATCTATAGATTTTTAGAGTATATTAGAACCAGTTTCTAAAAACTTGCACCATGCTACAGAGGGTATTATAAATGTGAATAGCACTCTGATGATGTTTCCAGTTGTGTGCCACATGTGTGTGAGACCATGAAGAAGATACCTCATGCGCTGTGGGGTCCGCTGGGTGTTTAAGTCAGTCCACTGGGTGATGTCTCCCTCAGGCCACTGAGCCCTGGCAAACGTCCCGTGGGGACCAAAGTAAAGACTGGAGATGCCCAAGGTGGAAGAGGCAGAGATAAGAACCCGGTGACCCTCACCCTCTCCCTGAAGGGGGAAAGGGTCTCTCTCTCTCTCCCTTTCTCCAGTTTCAGACCTCTCATTCAGCAGTCACCCAGGGATTATCTTGGTTCTGGCACAGTGGCTGTTGGGCACAATGGATTTTAATAATTCTGCTGATGACAGGCAGTTGAGTGAATTTGTGACAGGAAAAATAATCTCTAGTTCTGGTCTCGAATAAGTTCTAAAGTGAGTGCACAGACGACTTCAGTATTTAAATAAGCCCAGAGAACCTGGGCAGTGGGCTCTCCGGGGCTCTGTACCTATGCGGTTTCCTGGGTATTTTTGGCCCCTCAGGTACCCTCTGTGAATTCTACCCCTTTAGGGCACGAAGTGAGCCAACTTTGATCTCTCTTTTTGAATCTGCAATGTTTATGTGGAAATTTCCTACCTTACAAGACAGTTTTCCAGAGTGACATCGAAGGGATCTTCTAGCCCGAGGGTACCAAAATCATTTCTTGGGAGAAAGACACAACCCAACCTAAATCTGCAAGTGTCCTTCTCCGGCTACAGGTCTTGTGATCAACCCAGGCTGTTGGGAAGAGACCTAGAAATCAATGCCTCTCATTCCTAATGAGACGCTTCACGTGGAGACTGATGACAGCCAGCATGAAATCGAATACTGACAACTACACCCAGCGCAAATATTTTTACTATGCATTTCAATTTAAACACGTGTCAAGCCAATTACATATTTATGGGGTTAAAGACTGTTCCACGGAAGACTCGGATAATACGCCCTCCTCAAATCTCGGTTTCACATAAGAGGAATTTGGTCTAATAGTCAAGCCTCTTGCAAGTATGCAATAAATCATCTTTGCAACCATAAGCGTGTACAGTTGACTGCTTACCGGGGCCCCTCAGCCCCCCCCCCACCCCAACCTGGTAGAATTTTAATTCCCTCAGTAAAATTGATTCCCCCGGTTCTGCACATTATTCTCCCTGTCTTCCATTTAGCCTGTTAGTTTGCTGACAGTAGAGTACACAGCACTTAGCAGCTGGTTTGTGGACCCATCAGTCAGGAAATTGTATGATAAATAGGAGGTAGCCAGGTTTGGTGGCACTTCCTTCTGCTTCAGCAGTTTTCGCCTGGCTTCGGAAAAGCTATCATGTGGTGTTTTGTCAAGGGCCCGAGTGGGAGAGGGCTGCGGAGCGGGGGATCTTACCGTGCAGCCCCTTGAATTATGACCCCCCGCCCCTGCCCCTGCTGCTCCCGTGTAATCACCTGCGAGCAGGATAATTCTGGTTGCTGCTGGCAACACGGGTCTGTTCCTTTCGCATGGGTTTTCTTGGATATCTTCTTGGGCCCATGATGGGAGATGCTGTCGATCGTCCCCATACAAATGACAGGCCAAGGTGCAAAACGGAAGCACCCAGAGTTGGAGGATTTGGGAACTTTTCTCAGGTTTGAGAAATGTGTGAGGGTTCGTGCCACACGATGCCACAGATGGGATGGGACAGGACCATACGCCCCCCCCCATCCTTTACACTGTAACACTGAGCTCAGGCATGTCTCGAATTGGAGGAGGGGTGTTGCAGGGTGTTTGTTCTGGAAGGTACCTCCAGAGCCGTGGTCTCCACTGACCATGGGTGCACCAGGAATAGCTGTTTGCACAGATGCCGTGAGTCCAAGAGAACTTAATTTAGGCTACGTCAAGAGGGAAGCCAATAGAAACAGAAAAATGCTTAAATTAAGACTGGATGCATGTGTTCAGATCAGACCAGTCCCATTAATTATTTTTAAAAGATTTTATTTATTTATTTGACAGATAAAGACACAGCGAGAGAGGGAGCCCGATGCTGGGCTTGATCCCCGGGATCATGACCTGAGCCAAGGGAGATGCTTAACCGACAGAGTCACTTAGGCGCCCTTCAGTCCCATTAATTTTTGTTCTTTATTTACCCTAATTCCAGACTGCAGAATCCGCAGATTTCCTTAGGACATAAATAAACACATACTCTCAGTCAGAATGAACTCTTAAGCTCACAGGACTCCAGACTCAACAGGGAAGAGGGACTACGAATGTCCCAATAATTGTGTCTTCCCTTTTCCTCTCAAATGGTTTTGCCGTGCTTGGTCATTTTCTCTTTCATTCTGAAAGGAGAAAGGGCGAGAATAAGAGTGAAATAAAATCTTGTTAAAATATCTTCTTGTTAAAAAATGAAAAGTCAGTGGTGCCTTTTTTTTTTTAATGACTTTTTAAAAAAATTTTATCATAATTTTTTCCATGTTCTAAGATTCATTGTCTATGCATGGTGGTGCCTTTTAAATGTCCGCAGCAACCCTCCAGGTTTTTTGAGGGAGGAGATTTTATGCTGCTTGGGTACACACTTGATTTGATAGAATCAACAGGTTGGTCTTTGTGTGCAGACAATTAGGACAACTTCATCATCAAAACTCAGATGGTAAGAAGGGGTGTTACTTCCTGGATGAAAGGAGACAGATCCTGAGCAGGGAATAAATTCACACATTTTGAGCCCTGTGTATATGAAAAATGTGGATTTGTGCCTTGTCGTAATTCATCGTTGAACCCACATAGAGAAAGTCTGATATGGTTGACACCCACTTACCTGGTGGAGAGAATTTAATCACACAGACCACAGCCAAGAGCCTAGAAGGGAAGATGTGAAAAGATCTTCCAACTCTGATGTACTTGTCACAACGTCCTTCAAAACGGTTCTGGAAAAGGTGTCAGAGAAACCCCTAGGTGGCAGGTCAGATTTTATGAATGCTTCACTGAAACGCAATGCTGTAGCCTTATTTCTCTGATTTCCAAGAGCAGAGGACGGGAGCTAAGTTTGAAGTCCATGGGAGGCAAGCATGTTGACCTGAGTGGCGACCACTGAAAGGACCACCCCCACTTCTGGGGGCGTCTTCCTCACCCTGGACTCAAACCCGATGCACTGAGTCCCAGTTCAAAGTTCGAAATCAGGAACTATTTACTGAATGTGTGTCAGACTTACAAACTCGTGACAAAGATGATTCCATTCAATTGTAGGTTGTTTTAAGAGGGAAGAATAATCTTCATCGAAGATGGTTAAGTGAAATTGGACATTTTGGCTTCCCATGATGACTGATGCGAGGCTCCTGCACTGCATTTGACAGCAGGGCCCTATCAACTCTCAAACTTAGCACGCCAGCCATCAAGATTTGCATTTCGGATGAGTAACTCCAACTTTCTTTAATATTAAGTCCTAAGCAGTGCACTTAAAATAGAATTGAATTTTTGGTGTGTGGAATTTATACAGTATGCGGTGTGGCAAGGTGTGACATGTTTGGAAATCCCTTACCCGTTCAGTCTCCAGCATGGCTGTTCTTGGTGAACTCACAGTGACAGTAGCATGGCCCCACGATGATTCATCACCTCCCTGTTGGCCACTCCCTCCCCCCTTTATCCTACAACAAGCCCTGGATAGTCAGGAAGCCTTTGTGTTAGAACATTCTTCTCCCAGTCCCAGGGGTTTTCCAAGAAAGGTTCCACATGCGGTGGGACCATAGCTTCGGGCGACACCTCAGTTCTGTCAACAGTGTGTCTGTAGTTTTTTGGTCTTATTTTATCTTATTCTCCTCATAATCTTACTGGTTGCTTCTCAGAGGAAGGCAGCAAGGGCAAAGTTCAGACAAGGGAAGTAAGATTTCCCAGTTTTTTAAAAAAAAGTGGTTGTGTTGACATTCTCAAAGATGCTTGCTGAAGAAAATTTAGGAGAAAGAGAAATGTATAGAGAGAAAGAGGAAAAATACCTGAATTCACACACACACACACACACACACACACCCCACTTAGACACGGCGCGGGGTGTGGGTCACACCTGGTCTGTGTTTGGAACAGCCCCTCACCCCCCACCTAGAGGTTCCATGTCACTTCCTGCATACACAACTCAGAGCCTGTTCTCAGGTCTAGGCAAAACCTTCACATCTTCAGAAAATGCTGGAATTCCTCCTGAGGCCCCTTTGCTGTGCACATCAGTCCCTGGGACTGTTTTCAGGCAATAGCAGCAGGATGGCTTTGTGCACATGTGGAAGGTAATATTTGAAGGAGACCTCAGTGTACGTGCTGAAACACAAGGACAAGGGCCCTGGAGACACACCTTCGCTCTGTCACTTTGCTTCTTGAAAAACTTGTGGGGGGAGACTTAGGATCAGCCAAGCTTCTCATGATACAATAGGGCAAAATTCTCTTCAGTGTCTGTGGTCAATTACTATTTAGAAAATAAATAAATAAATAAATAAACTGATGTTCGCATTTGTCAGAGACCATCTGCTTAAGGTATTGTAATCACTGGGAGTCGAGGAGCTGGGCTTCAGGACCCAGGAAACACTAAAACCAGCCTGAGCCGGACAAGAAGGAGGCCGGTCTGGGTTCAAGGTGAATGTCAGGGCTGTGGGGCTTGCTTTGCTCCCAGCCTCCCCCTGTCAGTGTGAGAGGGTCCACAAACCTCTTCCAGCTGGGTTAGCCCATTTTTCTGGCCAACCTGTAGATTTCCTGCCCTCGTCCTGTGTCAGGACTGTGGAGGCCTGACCCAGGACAGGAAGGAGGGGAGTGTGTGTTTAAATGTTCAAATTGTGGTTGTGTGTGTGTGTGTGTGTGTGTGTAGCATACACCTATATGGGAGTGCATACGCATGTGTACATAGACTCATGGATTCCAGCAGGGACTTTTGAAAAGGCTCTTTCCTTTAGAAAGCATCATGGATATGAAAGAAACAAAATTCATGGGCGCCTGGGTGGCTCAGTGGGTTAAGCCGCTGCCTTCAGCTCAGGTCATGATCTCAGGGTCCTGGGATCGAGTCCCGCATCGGGCTCTCTGCTCAGTGGGGAGCCTGCTTCCCTCTCTCTCTGCCTGCCTCTCCGCCTACTTGTGATCTCTCTCTGTCAAATAAATAAATAAATAAAATCTTTAAAAAAAAAAAAAAGAAAAAAAGAAACAAAATTCATATTTGTGTTACATCTTTGTCTTAATTTCACTAGACAGTACAATTACAAAAGGAACTATGTCTCTTGAAATCTGTTCCTTTTGCTTTTGTGGCTCCATTCAGCCCTTCCTTCAGGGTGGGACATGCCTTATCCCCCTTGCTCGCTTTTCCATGTGGGTCGTCACTGCATTCCTCGCCCCCACGACCTCAGGCACAGGTACGAGGTGCTTGGTCTTACTTCTGGGGTCCCCGGTGGCCTGCTAATGAACTTGGAAGAGTGCTCCCACAGATTCTTGAACATGGACACGGCGTGGCAAAGGCAGTAGAGCGGTGCAGGGCCTGTGTTGGGATTCTGTTTCAGGGCATTCCTTTCATACATGCTGGATTTTCTTTCTGTTTCAGACCCTTCTCATCTCTTTCCTGCGTTCCACCCTCCCGTACCGATCGACGCGAGGCATCACGAGGGCCGTTACCACTACGACCCGTCCCCGATTCCTCCACTACATGTGTAAGTAGTAAAGCCTTACCCTTTACCAAAGCAGAACAGAACACACGCTCTTCCTGTCTCACGACATTCCATTAACAGTGTGGCTCCTGGCTTTGGAGATGCTATAGGACTCTAAGATTTACTTTTGAAATACGGCAAGCCTGTCTGTTTCTGGGCTCACTGGAGCAGAGCCCCGTGGCTTCCCGAAGTTACGCCTATCTCCCTAGGTGGCTGGCACGTATCCGCTCCGTGTTTTGCTGACATGTGTTCTGTGGGCTGTAAATACAAAATTAAAAAATCAAGGTCTCGTGGAAAATTAGCCCTCAGAATATGTAACTGGGGGAGATTGGGTCTGAGGGCCTCATGCCTTCATGACCAGTTGCCCGGAAGTCCTTCCTGCCCCAGCCATCACAGCGAATTGTCATGAAATTTTTATGGGGAATTTTCAGGGCCCCCTCAGTGTGTACAGCGAAAGGGACTTGACTGATGGAAATGTCTCCCAAACTTAACGGCACCCGTGATTGAGCGTGTGATTTACACAAAGATAAAGGGAGAGAGGGATGGTGGTCACGTACATTAGAAAAGAAAGCAGAGGGTTGTGCGGAAATGAATATTATCTCACCCAGGCTGGGGGTAAAAAGAGTAGTGGACTTCCACCCTAAAATGGCATTTTCTTGTCATCACGGCTGGAGAACCGTCTGGAACTGTGATTATTGGACCCAGCGTCTGGGAGGGGCCGCCCTTTCCTAACGGCCTTGATGTATACATGTAGTCAGATCTGGTAATCACCCTTCATTCTGGGATAGTGACGTTAGAGACGCACAAATAATACTTGAAGAATAATGCTGGTTATTTAGATGGTGGATTGCATCTCCGTGGCCATTAGTTAAGCTGTATAATTACGTATATGCCAAAGAAAAATGAAGTTGTTTTAAAACAAGTCCTCCTCTGTGAACAGAATTAATTGATATTAACAGCCATAACTACATGCCCAAGTACACATATAATATTTTACCAACAGTTTTTTGGATCTATCCCCCATTATTGAATTGTAATTTCAGAGCAGATTTGCCTGGAGGTAAGTCATAAATCTGTGTTGCAGACTTGCTTGAGCATTAAAGGAGAAGTGGGTATTTATAGAGAGACTACAGAAACTTGTGACTTAGTCTTTGACTTTTCACTGGAATCCAAGTAAGTGTTTACAGGGTTCCGAGGCCTGGTAAAAATACACTCAGATGAAACCGTGAGGCCAATTAAAAGCCCCAATATAAAAAGGGAAGGACATTCCAAATTCAGGCAGAAACCCGCCATGTAATTCGGCCTGTGGAGTGGAGGCTTTGCGGGACAGATGGGCCCACTAAGGTCCTCGACGAGGCTCTGCCCCGTGGTACAGAGCCAGCAAGGGCCAGACCAGCCTTGGAGATGCATGTGGCTGATTCCTCCCAGTCGCCAGTCTCTGTGCTGTGGTAATTTAAATCAGATTTTCTGTGGAATTTCAGAATTCCTTAGACTTTCAAAAATCTTATTATAGAGAAACTTCAAAAAAAAAAAAGGTGTTTATATAATGCAATGAACTTGTTCCTATGGGTTTATTATAGTTTGCCTTGTAATTAATTCAAATATGAATTTAACCAATAAAAATCCCAAGTCTTGGTTCTTGGGCAGACTATAATAATAGCAAGCCCTTGTCTAGCCACACATTGTATTCTGGGCCCTGACTGCTGCGCCTTCAAGCGCACAAGATAAGATAGGTCAACTTTGGAAATCCCTTGGGTTGGAGGTTGCATTTCAGGTGTGACTGCTGAGCTGGGAATTTTATAGGTTTTAGAACTTCCTGCTTTTCCAGCCACGCCTTTGGATACTTTCACAGAATTGACTAAATGGATCTCTAGCTGCCTAAACGGATAGTGAGCTAAATTCATAATTCAGGCTCACTGACCATCCTGAGGCCCTCAGGAGAGTCCTGGAGGCTTCTGGGACGGAGCATCATTGCTGCAGTCAGAGCGTAGTGAGAAGGTGGGTCTGTGGCCACCCAGGGCGGCTTGTCCTGGCAGGGTTCGGGGTGGGGACCCCAAGTCTGTGCGCTTGGCTCTGGGAGGCCAGGGCACATCTCTCCCGTGTGTCTTTATAACAGAACATTCTCTCCGTGATGCCCTCGGTGGCCCTCCCTTGCTGCATGGCCTCATCCTTAAGGCCTGAATCAGATGTTATCTGCGCTGCAGTCCCCGAGGCTTTTCCTCAGAACACCCGATGTGTGCTTCACGGTGGCGCCTGTCCCCTTTCCTGGTGGTTTATTGTCCACTGGTCACCGCCCCTGCTCATTTGGCGGTCCATCTGGGACACGGGATGAGCAGGACAGCCCCAGACCCCCCATGCTTGCTTTACTTACACTCGCCTGTTCCGGGAAACATGGTAACATACCTTTGCGTGGGTCGGTTTCATCCCCTGCAAAGGTAGTTTTCTGCCTTCCCGGACTCCGAATTGCAGGAAGAGTTCAGTGAAGTCAGAGCACAGAGCTCTGAGCAAATGCTGGGAGTTAGCATTCAAGGCAACGGAAGCCTGGGAAACACTTACCTCGCTAGACCACGAACCCTTAGATGCCTGTGATCATTTTAAGAACGGAGGGTCATCTGGGCAAGGTTGGCTTTGTTGCTGAAATCTAGACACCTTTGCTGAGGGATGAAGTAGTATCCTGGAAAAGTAAAAGGGCTTTAGGGTTAAGGTTTTGGAACTCAGGTTCCAAAATACTCATTCATTCTGTCATTGTCTCCTAAAAAATGAGATCAAGTGCGCTTACAGAGTTTGTAGAATAAACATTTTTAATTATACCAAGACAAAATTTGGGGATATTCTCATTATTTTGTACACATAATTGTCCTTCTGGCGCCAGCTTTTATTTTTTTTTATTTTTTTTTTTATTTTTTTTTTTTTATTTTTAAAGATTTTATTTATTTATTTGACAGACAGAGATTACAAGTAGGCAGAGAGGCAGGCAGAGAGAGAGGAGGAAGCAGGCTCTCCGCTGAGCAGAGAGCCCGATGTGGGGCTCGATCCCAGGACCCTGGGATCATGACCTGAGCCGAAGGCAGAGGCTTTAACCCACTGAGCCACCCAGGCGCCCCTGGCGCCAGCTTTTAAAAATGAAATTATAAGTCTCTTGCAAACAGGATTTGTGTTGATGATGGAAGTACCAGGAGATCTCTGTTTGGAGGGATGGCAGACGCTGTGATAATTATGCTATCATATCCTATCATTAAAGATTCTGTTGAAAGAGGTTTATAAATTGCTCCTCTTTTTAGATAAACCACCCTATATTAAGGCATCAACGATATGGTGCAGAATTAAATTAAAATCTCATAAAATGAAATATGTTCCTTATTAGCTGTTTGACACTTAATTTGCCTCTGAATGAGTAGAGGAAATCACAAATTAACCTGCCTTTGTTTTTTCAACCATGGCTTATTAGGTGTTAGAACAACTACAATTACAGCCTAATAATAACTACCGAGCCTTATAAATATGTACGGAAACGCGTCCGTTTGTGTTACAGAACCCAGCTTGTGAAAAGCAGTGCCTTTAGCTTACCCTGCCTCTCTCTGGGGGCGTTATCCCAGGGTCCACGGTCAGGCAGTGGAGACAGAGCATAGAGATTCACATTGTCTAAGTACTCCTGGAAATAATAGCAGAATTTCTCAGTATTTCCTGTCTTCGTCCAAAATCATGACTTTAAATTCACCGCCTTACAGGTGGGATGGAAGAATGTAAGCATCTTCTTTCTCTGAGTTGTCAGGGAAAGGTTGTCCTCAAAAATGTAGGATTCCTGCAATATATTCATTTAATTCAAGTAGTTTGGAAATGAAGAAACACTGGAGGTGGGAAATGTCCCCTTTTCTCCTGAAAGTTCCTCTCCACTGACTTCACCAAGACTTCTGCCCAAACGATAAATGAGAATGTGTTCTCATTCTTTTAGATCATATGGAAAAGGGCAGTGTTTTGGAAAAATATCAGTGAGAGCATTTTATGAGATGATTGAAATTTTTTCTGGAACTTTCACGACAGAAGCTGAATGTGTATCCGGAATGGAGTAGATTCTTCCTTCCTGGTCTTCTCCATATCCCATGCCTTGTGTGGTTCTCCTCAGGCCCGCAGCCCTGCACAATTCCAGGAGGCATCACTATGTTCTATGGGGTGCGCGATGCTCTTGAGGCTAAAAGTTACTGCTTGTTTTCAGATTTCGCATGGAAATTTAGACAACTGCCATATCACGCTCCCTTCCCTCAAAGAACAGTTATAGGGACTATGTCTGTCCTCATGAAGGAAGTATCTTCCTCCTGCATTCTTGAGTGTGGGTTTTTTTTTTTTTTTTTTATTTTTAAGTGTCCAAAATTGTTGAACGATGCTCCTTTTTTAAAAACTGGACATAGAGTGTCCCTAGAAACCCAAATGATAAAACTTTACTTTTGGCATTTATTCTGGATTTTCTCTTGGAAGAAATGTCTATCTTGTACTTACAACTTTTGTGAGCCAGAGTTTTCTCACTTATGGGTCCCTATGAATCGAATTTCGGACCGTCCATTTGCTTCCTACTGAACTCCACAACTCATTTTTCAGAGCAGGAACCTTGGTTCCTAATCCGCTAGGATCGTTCCAGCCCCACAGACCTTCTTGCCTGCAGAGGCGAGAGCAGCCGGTGTCTAGAGCTGGGGGTGCGAATGGGGCTGTACCCCTTCCCCATCCACTTCAATCACTGGTCCCAGAAAACCAGCTGTACCTTTTCTCTCTTGAGGGACGTGAGAGCTCCTTTTCGGTCTTATTTATCAGCTCTTTATTCTCTTGCTTGAGTCAATGTGGCTCTTTCCGGGGCTGCCCGAGTCCCTGGAATGATCCCACCTAAGAAGAGGTGGTCTTTCTACTGAAAGTGGTCCACAGCCTGGCCCCCAGGGGGAGGACACTAGGCCCAGCAGGCATTCATGTTAGCAGTGAGGTCTAGGGCACTGGAAAAAAGGCTTTGTCCCAAGATTATGACAGCCTCTTAGGGGGGAAAGCAGGAAGATGAGTAGCAAGTATGTACATGAATAAATAAATTTTTTTCCAGGAAGAAAAGGCCCAAGAAAAGACATGTCATTACGGTAAAAGCTTAGACAAAGGAGGGCTAAGTAGCCGGCCAGTTCTGCTGTCCCATTTCCTTCCCTCGTTTCTTCCTTCTCTCCCTCCCCGAATTCAGCACCTTCAGTGCTGTACCAGGGACCGTACCTGTCTGGAGCTCATGTACGAATATTCAAAAGCACCCTCCAGTCTAGCTGCCTACTTAAAACTTTGTGACGGGCCCTGACACAGAATAGTGGTTTCGTTCTTTTCATTCCTTTCAGTAAAGTACAGACATTGAACAAAACCTTGTATTTGTATCTGGGGCCTACCCAGTTTGGATGATTTGAAGAGAACCATTTAAAATCAACAAAGGAAAGGCCCTTTTTCCCCTCAGTGCTCTACCATAACCCTTATTAGGACTGGTAAAGGGTAGTGACAGATCTCATCAAATGACTAGAGCTAATAGAGTCTAACAGTCCATGCCCCCCTCTACTCTCCCCCCACCACCAAAAAAAAAAAAAAAAAAAGAAGAAGAATACAAAAGATGTGCAATTGCATTTTTTGAGTACAAAGACCATCTGTGTGGGTTTTTTTTTGCATTTGCTGGGCCAAATCCACACCTTACGCATAGTGGCTCCTTAATCAGTATTACTTTCAGGAATGATAAGGGGCTGTTTCTTTTAAGACCCTGTGTGATCACAGCCAACACCTGTCCTTTGTTTTTGTTTGTTTACTGCAGTCAGAGCCTGTCATCTTTATGCCAACAAGTCTAGCACACTTAGAACTCAAAGTCAAAACCTGAGTAAGTTAATACGGTTATATTCTAGTAACTCTCACGATGTCGGATGCCCTGATATTTAATCAGTTACTGGTTGTAAAAGGCCAGAGTTACCTTCTATGACATTTATTACTGGTTCCCAGGCCTTTCCTGCAGAAATAAAGTTAATGAAATTAGCGATCTTCCGTGGAAACCCTAAAAAAAAGAGCAAAATTTCAAAACTAAGATTGGGGGGGGGAAGACATGAATAGACAGCACAATGTGAGAAAATACACACCGACCACAGCTTTCCTGTGACATTTGTGAATATTTAACCATGGGCGAGACACAATTTTATTTTATTTTTTTAAGATTTTATTTATTTATTTGACAGACAGAGATCACAAGTAGGCAGAGAAGCAGGCAGAAAGAGAGGAGGGGAAGCAGGGTCCCCGCTGAGCAGAGAGCCCGATGTGGAGCTCAATCCCAGGACCCTGGGATCATGACCTGAGCGGAAGGCAGAGGCTTTAACCCACAGAGCCACCTAGGTGCCCACGAGGCACAATTTTGGAGACTTACGACATAATTATCTTGTGTTAAATTTAGAGAAGTGCTGAGACAGAGCTGTCATGACCCAGCCTCATTTTAAGATACGGAGGCCTCACGCACAGCATTTACGCAGCTTGGGAGTAAGCCATGCCCCCAGACAGTCCCTCCTTACACTTGACTTTTATCCTACACTTGTGAAAATCAGCGCTGCACACTTTGCTGGCTCGTGCTTCCTGGGTGGCACAAACCATCATCACAACACCCGATAGGAAGTTCTCCGTGTCACCAGCTGTCCGTGTCTTCCGCAGATTTCTGAGGTGGGAAATATGGCAGCGTGAAGGGCCACGAAAAGCCTTCTGACAGGGCTGCCTGGCTGCTCATTATATTGAACCTCTGCCCTTGGCTCAGGTCATGATCTCAGGGTCCTGGGATCAAGCCCCACATCTTGGCTCTCTGCTCAGCGGGGAGCCTGCTTCCCCACCCTCACCCGCCTGCCTCTCTGCCTATTTGTGATCTCTCTCTCCTTATCAAATAAATAAATAAAATATTTTAAAAAAAAAAGAAAAGCCTTCTGACCTAATGAACCTATCGATTGTCAGCAAAATGAGTGACACATCGGTGTTTGCTGCTGTTTAATCTGTGAGACCAAATGACTGGATGGTGTCCATATCCAGCCAGAGGGAGGAGGTTTCAACCTGGTACCTGTGGGGCAGTGCTTCACGGGTGCCTTTGAGAAGAAGGGATCAAAACATGGGTAACTAATAGTGATTACAGCGGTGAACTCCATTACACGAAAGCCACGTGTCTGCCTGGCACCTTCTTCCCTCAGAGCCCCGCCGCTCGCTCCCTCACTACAAACCCCTCCCAGCACTGACGTCTTCTTATCAGTGAGGTCATCTGTGAGGACTGTCGATGGAGTTTGACAAAATGCTGCCTGTGAACCTAGTATACCCGTGGCCTGTTATTGCGAATAAAGTTTTATTGGAACACAATGACCGCTCCTTGTTTACTCTTGTCTCTGGTGGCGTTAGCAGTCCAGGGCCTGCTTGAGTTGGGTACCTGAGACAGACCGAATGTGGCCGCAAACTCTGAAAGATAGACATTGCCAACCCTGACCTAAAATAACACCTTCTTTCCAGCCCTCTTCTTTGTCCCCTCTTTCTGCTTTAGTTTTCTTTCTTTTTTAATAAGTGAATGCCAGGCACCGTATTTCCAACTTTTAGACTTTCCTACTGCTAATCCCAACATTTTTCATTGCGTATCCTGTCCAGTTCAAAAAAAGAAAATAACTCTTACTGTTTGGTTATCATTTCTCATGCTTCACTGAAAAAATGTCAAGCCCGCCTAATTTTCAAGAACGTTAGGCCGCCTATAGCCACAGTTCCTTGTGCAAGTATGAAAACAGGTCTGAGTTTCAGTTCCTCAACTACAAAAACTCTCACGGGCCGGCCGCTTAAATTCAGACCAACGGGGACACACTTTCCTTTGCATTAAGAAGTGAACACGACACCATGTCTACCCGAACGGCATCACTCTTATTTCTGTTTCGCAGGATTTCTAATAACTAGAATATTGAATTCTGTCATGGGCTGTGGAGAAAGCAGGCCCTAATTATCGTGCGCATATTCACGGAGTCTGAGCGGCAGCTTCTTGGATAAAATTCCTGTGTTCTTTGTGCTGTGCTCAGCAGTCAGGTCCGGGAGTGATATTGACTGGAGGCATTCACGGTCACTGAACCGGAAGCTGCCGGCTCTATAGAGCCTGCTGTCAAACCTGTTGCAGGGGCCTGGGGGGTACTGGACTGTAACAGACTTTTTTCTCTGAGTACAATGCTTCCACTCATGTTAAGCCCGGCTTCAAAGAAAACAGAAATTTACTGCATGGTTTTATTTATTTTTCATCCTATGCGTTTGAGAACATTGAACTCTCACAGCATTTGTCCCAAAGGGAAGAAGACACTTTCTCGGGTGAGTCCCATGGGAGGACGGCCGCCCGATCGGAAGGGGCCTTCAGCCCTTCCTACAGGGTCCCCTCTCCTTCGCTTAGGTAACAGAACCCGCTTTTTCCGACTAAACAAAGAGCTGCCATTTCCTATAGTAGCAAGGCACGCTGAGTTCATTTCAGACCTTTCCCCAGGGGAACAAAGGCCCATGACACAGGCATGCCTGTCATTCATTTCCTTTTGTTACTGCCGCACCCCCCGCCTTGTCCCTGCCCCCAGCGAAACTCATACATCAAAAACTAAAATGGTCGCAGACTTGTTTCCAGAAACCTGCTCCCTCGCTTTCTGAATCCGAAGTAACAAATTAGCCAGATTTTCACATCTTTGGTGACACAAGGGAACTGGGCACGCTGAAAGGAATTAGCAAGGACCCCGTGAGTTTGGAAGCTCGTCCTCTGAGTCCTAAAGGATCAGTGTCTGGGCAGCACGGTCATTAGATAACCGTATTGAGAAGAACTCTGAAAAGCAAAATCCTGACCATTTTTAGTCTCGGTGTGGAAAACACATCAGAATCCTAATGGGTATCATTGCACTGCACGTGGGTAAAAATTAACAACTTGGTCCCATGGCTTCTGAAGCCGTGTTTCCCTCCCCCTCTCACCTAGCTAAGCTGGCGATAGTTTAAGTGTGTTGTTGAGAATGCGTCACGGGCCATGCTAGATCTCTTCTCCTCTGCACCTCTGCCTCTCCCCTCCTTTCTGTCTCTGACTTTCTCCACACACACAGAGGAAGAAAAGGATATAGAGAAAAGGGTTAGAGGTGGCAGAAACTGCCTTTGAGATATAAGAGTGCATGGCCAGTAAAGAAAGAAAAATAAAGGTGTGTCGTCAAAACCCATAGATTCTCTGAAATCCAGTCGCTTAATATTCTGGATTATGTAGCCTCTCCCATGTTTATAAGTCATAGGTACTTGAAACTTTCATAGGTGGCTTCGGAGAGATTATAGATTCCTTAAAAAGTTCTTGGTTGGGACTGCTCAAAGGGAGTAGGACATTGAGTCCCCATTGGACGATCAAAACTAATAGCAAAATGCACTGTGTATGTGTATAGTCACAACTGAAGGAATTCTTTGAAAGGTTCACCTCTGAGAACCCTGCAACATTAGTCACTAGTCTTACCTGTGAACTGTCCCTACGGAGCCCCATCCTCCCTGGGCCCCAGACTCTGTCACCCTCACACAGTCAGAGCTCTGAAGAATGCACATGGAGTGATCCCCAGTGCCTCACAAGTCTAATGTGTGTCTCCTGCCACCTGAGAATGAGTTGGGTCCTAACCAGAGAACCACTGGTCCTCTTCTCACTACATTCAAGTAGGATCCAAATATTGCCAAGTTCATCAGCAATGAACAGCATCTCCATTATAGGGGGGCTAACAGTGGGGGAGGCTCTGGCAGTTAAGTGATCTGCCTCATTTGCAAAGCAAATTCGAGCAACCATGTTGCATGAATATGATTTACATGTTTAAGACAGAGTCCAAAGAAAGCATTCCGGGCTTACCAAAATGCTTCTCGCCTCTATTCAATGGAGTCTCTAACTCCCCCATAGAACAAAATTCCCATATTCCCAGCCTGCATTGTTTTCAACATAAACTGTGCACACCAGTGAAAGTTTTCAGACATAAACTCAAAATCATCAATCCATAACAAAGGTTATGGAAGTTCTAAATGGGGCTGTGGTTTTAAAAGTTTTCTCAGGTCATATTTGCCTGGAATGGAACAGATTGTTAGAATTACAGTTAGCCCTTGAACAATGTGGGGGTGAAGGGCACTGACCGCCCCCCCCACTGCAATAGAAAATCTGTGTATAACCATTGGCTCCCTGAAAACCTAATCACTAACTGGCCGGCGGTTGACCAGAAGTCTTAAACAACAACGTCAATGGTTCACGCATATTTTTTATGTTTTATGGGTTATATACTGCATCCTCACAATAAAGTAAACTAGAGAAAAGAAAATATTACTAAAAAAAAATAAAAAGAAAATGTTACTAAGAAAATCATAAGAGAAAAAAACATTTATGGTACTGTTTCCCCAGAAAAAATCTGGATAAGTGAACATTACCTCTCAAACCTGGATTGATCAAGTCATATATATTGGAATATATTATTTATGTTACATAATATGCTCCTTGGATTTATTTATTTAAAGTAAGGATTCTATGTATCTTCATTGTTTTCCCATACATAGCCTATATATTCTGCATTACGCACACACATGGAGCTCACTTCTGTCCATTTTCCGTGTGGTAGTTTCAGTTTGTCCTTGGGATTAGTTCACATGATCTTCGGTCTTAATGGAAGTCGTCAAGAAGGGAAAAGAAGGTCAGTCTGTAGTATTTTAATCTTGTTTTAATGATCAAAATCTGGTCACCTCAGACTTGGGATTTCAGGACACAGCGATACACGTCGTCACGGGTATTGTGAGAGGGACAGTCTGAGTCAGCATTCCCGTGGAAATCGGGGAGGGTGGGGGCGAGGGCTGGAAGCAGGGGTCCGACTTCCTGTAAAAGGCCGCTCGAAGCCTGTGGGAGGCTTCTCTCCTGAGTCTGAGAGTCATCTGGCTGTGAATGTCCCCTGCTGTCCCTGCGATAGGATTTTCAATGTGGAGTCCTTGAGCGTGTCACAAGCCTGTCCTCATCCTCTAGAAGGTGGCTTGCAGGCCGTGTGGGTCAAGCTGGGCAGCTCACGCCCTGGCAAAGGACTTCCTATGATCTGGAGAACAGTCAGAAGATAGGTGGCATCATATGGAATTTGGGCTAATCTCCCCACCTTTGCCCATCTTTTGACCCAGGCAGACCTCGGACTTTTCGGTTATTTGGGTGATCGTTGTATGCTGCTTCTCTGTTTGTGGGGAGGAGGGAGGTATGTGGAAGCTGCATGGCAAAGCCTGAGAAGTGGAGTCTACCCCTTCCCCGCCAAGTGTATCCGAAAGAAACATCCTTCTTGGTCTGTTTGCTTTGCAAGGGTGTTCTTTGATGAGGCCTTTGTCCGAGGTCCCCACTGAAAGCTCAGTGTACTCAAGCTTCAGAAAACGCTATTGGCCCTTCTTTGTTTTCTTTGTTGAACTGTTTATTTTGCTTTCTTCCCACGAGGTTCCCTGGCCTTGCTCTGACAACGCTTTTCTGCATGAATTACATTCCTCGGAGCCACAAGTCTCCAGATTCTTCCAGCCCATTTGATTCTGGCCTGTATGATTAGTCCATCAGTGCAACCTGCTGTGGGTCTCTGCCAAGCAGGGTGCTTACTAAGTGCCCCTCACAGGGAGACCTAAGGACACTGGGCGCCTCATTAGTGAGAGGGTGGCGTGTCACTCCAGGGTCTCAGCTTAGCCGCTGTTGAACCATCACTAGGTCTAAAATCACTGAAGAACTCTCCTGGTCATTTGGCTTCCTTTCACTGCAAGGGAGGCTGTTGAAGGAGGTAGTTCAGGGCACTGCATTCGTGCCCTCTTCAGTGACAGAAATTGCCCTGCGTGGGGAGTGCCGGAGAGCTCCTTAAGGCCTTTTCAGTTAAATTTACATTTTGAAGGAATTTCATAATCATTTGCATAAAATGCATTTCCATCTGTGCGGATGTAATGAACAGCAATAGTAAAAATTACTCAGATATCTTAATCTTGGCCATTGTCTTTTCTTATGCGCAATGTATGTCATTTTCTGAAGTATGGTTCATGACTGAGACAGACAAACAGTGAACAGACTTACGAATTACGCTTTTTTTAAACTTCCCTTAATAAAGATTAAACATTTGTTTAGTGAGTTATACCTCCATTACGGGTAATGCTGAAACACTGGGATACCACTCTTCAGTTCAGCTCCCTTAAAAACCAAATTCTAAGGGCAGCCGAATGGCTCATTTGGTGAAGCATCTTCCTCTGGTTCAGGTCACAATCCTGGGGTCCTGGGATCGAGCCCCGTGTTGGCGTGGGTCTCTCTGCTCCTCGGGGAGTCTGTTTTTCCCTCTCCCCCTACCCCCTCCCTTACTGTGCCCTCTCTACCTCAAAAAAATACATAAATCTTAAAAAAATAATAATAAAATTACACCAGGGATCTGTTTGCCCATTGGGTGAACATGGGCTCTGTACGAATCCAGTCTTTCACTCATGAGTGTCTTGACTCTAACAGGCAGGTGGGGAATGCCGTCCCTAACGGGGAGCCTGCATTTCTCGATCACGTGTCTGGAAGTAGTACTGAAGTGGAACTTCCCAAACGGAGACCCAAGAATTGGTCAGAAATGACTGAACCTAAACAATCTGTGATGAAAACTGTATGCATTATCAATACCTCTTCATACAGAAGCTCTTCCTTCATGAACTGGGGAGGACCCCCAGACAGCTGGGCCAAGGTGTGGTTCTGGTTCCTTGAGATCCGCTTCTTTCTTTGTAGGGCCTGGTTTGAACTGAGCTGTTGGTGTCTGGTCTTCGGGAGCCCTGGAATGGCCGTAAACTGTGGGCCACAGACTTTCTGTAAAGGGTGCTCAGCAGCCTTCTCTCTCTCTCTTTTTTATAATACTTTACTTACTTATCTGACAGAGAGAGAGCACAGGCAGAGGGAGAAGCAGGCAGAGAGAGAGGGAGAGACAGGCTCCCTGCTGAGCGGAGCCCAATGTAAGGTTCCATCCCAGGACCCGGGGATCATGACCTGACTCGAAGGCAGATGCTTAACCCACTGAGCCACCCAGGCGCCCCTTGCCTTCTCTTTGGCAAAGACACGGCTTCACTCTGTGGAATCAAGGTTCTTCCTCAGACAGGGGGGATTTGTCAGGAAGGTGAGGGTTAGCCCTCTTTGGGCTAGAAGAGGCACTTTCTCCTTGGAGTGGGCTCTCAAAACAGGTTCCCCAGGGAGCTGAAACACAGCTGCCATAATACTTCCCGTGCGACACAATTAAAACTCTCACAAGCGGGACCGGATTGCAGTTTTGCTCAAGAATCCTCTCTGAGCACAGCCCAGTATAATGTTGGCTGCATTAGCTCATGATAATGCTGTTTTCTTGGGTTTCAAAGCGCAATTTCAGGAAATTCGAGCAGAACTCCATTGGTATATGGCTTCTGGTGAACCTCTTCTTAAAACCAGTTTATAAGTTCTTTTCAAAAATCCACGTAGTCCTCAGTTAAGTTCCATTCTCTGCTCTGCCTCAAATTGGATCGTGGAACTGGATCGTGGAACACTTTCCCTGACCCCTCTGGGCTTCTTTGTCTTCATCTGTGAAATAATGAATGTTGGAATGAATGATCTGTTTTCTTCCTAACATCCCGTAGTTATGGGCAAGTTAGGTTGGTTCATTGTTTTCTTCTTGCATGTGGGCACTTAGAACAGGAACAGAAAATGAAAACTCTTTGACCCTAACGTGTAAATGCCCTCATGTCATGTTTGCCTCCTGCCTCTGTTTCCTGATGGGGAGATCTGCTGAGAGAGGAGCATGGCTCCCTCCCTCTTTTTCCTCCTGGCCAAGGGATGTCTCACCCTTCCCTGTGCCCCCAGCACATAGGGCCATTTGAATATAAACTCCGACAGGTTGCCTTTGGAATGGAGAGGTCACTGGAAAGCCGTACCATTGGTTCTAGGAAGAGCCTTAAGAATGTCAAAATATATATAGGCATATATGCACATATTTGTGTTTGGTTTGGGGTAGTTTTCCTTTGCGTTTAAGGTCATAGACTGGGTTTGAATCCAGCTTAGGTATTTAGGTGTTAAGGGCAATTTATGATTTAATCCCGTTTTGTATCACGAACCATGTGAAGGAGCAGATAGCGAGCCCTTAAACCGGCGTCTGTCATGGCACAGGTGTTTGACTAATGGCAGAATTACCCAATAAGTATCCGGTCTGTTACCCTATTTAAGTCTAAGTCCTACAGCCTTTCCCCACCTCCGAAATGGGAACGCATCTTACAATCGGTAGTGTCTCACTGTCGCTGTTGGTGAAGGCGTGGTCGCCAGGAGGATTCAGGGATCTCAAAGTAAAATTCTTTTGCCTTGTATTTTCCTTTCTGTGCAAGTGCTAGAGTGAGGCATGATAAAAAGTAGGTGTGAGTAGGTCTCCGAGACCTCCTTTGGGGAAGTATAAAGCACCTAAAATAATGTTGCGTCTTTAGATCAATAGCAACATCGCTTCGATGAAATCCAGTATATCTCATAAGTAGCCCATATACATTATGTCTGCAGGTATGTAGTCGGCAGGCAAAAAGCTGTCTCACTGTCAAGTTGGTCCCCCCCACTCCCAAAAGTGCAGCCAGTTTTTCCTAAATGTTATAATAATGGATCTTTTGACAGGACCTTAAGGTTAAAATGTAGACGATGTTTGGAAAATGCTCTTGCTCCCCAAATCCTACAAAACGTGAGGGAGGACAGCTTCAGCCTGGAACAGTATAAAGGAGGGAAGCCTGTGTCGCATGCTGGTTATGCTGGTGTGTTCGTGCAGAGGGATAGCCCTGGCTCTCCGAGCTAAGACTCCATGATTAATGGTGTTTATTCTTGACAGAAGCCTCCTTTATTTATCTGCAATACAGTTTAGCGATTTTATCAGGCACCTGAATGAAAAATATTCAGTCATACCAATATTGCAGTGTAAATTGAGTAGAGTCACTTTTTATTATATCTTTCTGCCTTATCATCTGCACAGTAATTTTCTAGCAGAGGTTTGATATGGAAAGGCTGGATTTAGCTGTACTTGACACAAAGCCTCTTCAATTTCCCCTAAAAGTTCAGGCTGCTCTTAGAAATGTGTGTGTGTGTGTGTGTGTGTGTGTGTGTCTGCGTGTGTGTGTGTCTGTGTGTGTATAATATATAAGCCCTCCCTCTTATCCAGGCAATTTCAGGATTTGAAAGAATAAAGATAAAATGCACAAACCTGGATGGGAAAAGTGTTGTTAATATAAAAACATCTAATAGCTGTGAACTCACTGGTAAAAAAGCTTCTTTAGTGTTTAAGCTGTGGCTCAGTTCTGAGGCTTTCGTGTGGCCACGCGGTCCCACTTTTTTCTAATCAATCACCATCCAAATCCAATCAGCATAAAACCAGACCCTTTCATTTCTCCTGGGAGTAATATCAAAGTTGAAGTCCAGAGTGGCCCAGAGGGGACATTAGTCGCTGCCGTGATGGAAAATGCCGTTCCAGACAAGGGAGAAGGGAAAGAAAATGAGGTCTCGTTGGTGGGACACTCAAGGAAGGAGTCCCAAAATTTTCAACCAAAGTTTATTCAAGTAACAAACGTGATCACATTAGATGCCAGAGCAAATCGGTGACAGATGGGGACAAGCGATTTGAATCATAGAAAAATTAGGATTGTAGGACCAATCAGACTTTTTAAGCCTGGAGGGTGGAATGGTAAATCGTCTCTCCCATTTTACCAGTGAGGAAAGGAAAGCCCAAGCAGCTGTTAGCAGGAAGCGTGTGGTCCTAGGCACCTGTTCTCTAAGGGTAATAACCTCAGGTCATTCCAGCACATCATTTAGACATTTCTGTTTCCTTCAATCTGTCCCCACCCTGGCATCAGAATAGTGGCTTCCAGGACACCTGGGTGACTCAATGGGTTAAGCCTCTGCCTTTGGCTCATGTCATGATTTCAAGGTCCTGGGATCGAGCCCCGCATCAGGCTCTCTGCTCAGCGGGGAGCCTCTTTGCCCCTCTCCCTCAGCCTGCCTCTCTACCTACTTGTGATCTCTCTCTGTCTGTGTCAAATAAATAAATAAAAAAATCTTAAAAAAAAAAAAAAAGAATAGTGGCTTCCACTGGGAAGAAGGGACGCGGGGGAGATCTTGTGGGTCTTTTCTGTGTTTCCGTGGTGTTCCGCTGGACCCTGGGACCATGGGCTCTGAAGCCAGAAGAGCCAGAGCCCTGGGGAGGTCCTTCTCTCCTTACATGGAAGTTACTGCTTCCTTTCCATTGAGTAATGTAGACAAATTATTCCCTTGTACGCTAGATGTATTCCTTTGCCATATTTAATTTATTTTTGAACAGTTTGATATCTTCCCAGGGGATGAAATTCTGGAATATTGAGAACTGTCCTGGGATATAAAGTCTTAGCACATAATAGAGTCCTATGATGTCTGAACAGCCTGCCAAATAAAAAAGGCCCCCTATTTTACCTTCACTAGGCCAGAGGGCCCTAGCAAATCTTAGAGGCTTTATTCTGGAGGATAACAATTCAGATAATTAATAATAGTTCCTTGATGGATGTTCCTCTTACCTTTACAATAAGGATAATTTCAAGAACAGCAGAAAGTATGAGTCAAGGATCCTAAGAGGAAAAACCCAAGAACATGCTAGTCAGTGGTTCATCAATGGTAATAATAATCATGAGGATCTCTGATGGCGATGGAATATGGGAAACGTCCAAACCATATATGTTTATATTGGGTTGGGGGACCCACCTACGACCAGCATGCCAGACAGCTGCCGAGAAGGAACATTCTAACTGGTTCTTGAAGGAACCCATCAAAATAGAAATTGAAACGGAGGCCTCATCTTCTTGGCTCAGTTTTCCAGAGGCACTCTTGTCTTTGGTATGAATCTCCCCCTTCCACCTCTCTAGAAGACATGAAGCAAGGATTAAACTGTTGGAACCTGACTTCCTCTTTCTAGTTATTTCCACACAATCTAAAGCCTCCTGCTGGGTGACCTCTCACTTAAATAGCAGATCCTGGCTTGGAGCTCTCGAGATTTTTAAATGTTTCTTTACCTTAAATTGTTGACATTTCCAGGTAAATGAGGTAAGCACAGACTTGTTGGTTGAGTTGGTTAAATGCAATGTTGAATTGAGTTTCTTGGACATACTTTATGGTCCTCTTTCTTTACACGTGCTGGGTACCACGGTTCAAACCCAAAAGTTCCCCCCAAATGTATCACAGTTGATAGGAAACTCTATGTTATTAGAAAACCTGACAGCTGGATGAGCGAACGCAACGCGGCCCAGGCTTCTTCTAGATACGGTTAGTCCGCGGGACTTAGGTCTGTGCTGAGTCTCCCACGCTATTGTCTTCCAATATCTTTTTATTTTGCTGTGTGTTTTCTTTTTGGAAAAGAATACTGCTTTGCCACTTTCAGTGCTGCTCTTGGATAGAATGGGTAATTCATTAGATTCCAAAAAATAAGGCCTGTTAGAATGAATGGAAAATTGGCAACAGTGTCAGAGAAATCACACTTGGAAATTTCTGTCACACACACCCCTCCCTCCGTTTTTTTTTTTTTTCTTTTCTCACAGCAATGGATTTTTGAATCAAAACCAAGAGTCACCATGCCCTTGAGTTTGCTTTTAGAAAAAAGAAATCCTGTGCATGTTTACCGAGGTCGAGTAAACTCAGTAGTTTATTTGCTGTGTTAAAAGAGGTGAGGTGGGGAAGGTGGGGTGCTTCTAAATGATACCAGGGGTGTCAGATGGTTGACTCCCTATAGGGGAGAACAGCCCCCTCCCTGTATGGTCCTAAGAAGTCGGTACACGAGGAGGCCATAGAAGCTGGGTGAACTTGGACTTACCCAACCCAGAGCTCTTATAGTAACAGCATGAGGAGGCCACAGAAGCTGGGTGACCTTGGACTTACCCAACCCAGAGCTCTATAGTAACAGCAGCAGCTAAGAAGGTGTTGGTTGTAGGGGCCAAGGTTTGCTGAGAACGTCCCACGGGACAGACACCGGGCTCAATGCTCTATGCATACTTCTTGTTAATAGTTAAACACTACTTTGTCTCCTTCCAGGCCTAAAGAGCTTGCCGCAAAACCATCTTTGAAAGATCTGGCTCTCTCAGCACCAGATCTGTCTCAGGGCTCACTACTTCGATGTGCGTGAGGATTACAAATCCTCCCCCACAAATGGGGGGCCGATGGGTGTGGTTGGAGCAGTGAGACAGGATGGCTCCTGGACCCCGGCTGGGTCTGGCTGGACTGGCCTCCCCTGTGGCCTGCGTACCCCCTACAACCCCCTTCGCCCCGGAGAAAGAAAGAGCTTCCATAGGCAAAGGTGACTGTTCAAAGGGACAACATGTTGTGTTAGGGAAGGAGGGGAGAAAAGGACCGTGTTCCTTCACTGTGTTGCCACAGACCAGTCGGGAAGCTTTCCAAAAAACAGGCCCCGGGAAATGCCCCAGAAGCTGACCACTGGGAACAAGCTCTAAGTCCCTCCATCTGCCGGGTATCCTGTTAGGAAAAGAATCACGGCTGGACTTTGGTGTGTCCTAGGAACCCACCGAGGGTTTCTCACTGAAGCCGTGTTTCTGTGGACTTTGTGGAGGAAGATACAACCTATTAGCTCTTCTAACCATTAGCTCTTATATTTACATTAATTCTATCATATATAGTCTATTCATATCTAACATGTAAGTTACATATTAAAATATATAATTACATATTTTAATAATACTAAAACTGCATAATCTTCGTTATTTTAAATGGTCTTATTTTTCTCACAAACTGGATAATAATTGGGGCAAGAAGATAAAGAAGATGGTCTTTCATATTTATTACACATTAGAGTAAATACTTCTCTAGTACACCTTCTTATGGAATGTTTGGAATCTATAAGGACAGCCAAAGAAGCTGCCAAACGTAAGAATTTAAAAATACTCTGCCTTCATAGAATTGAAATATTAAAAATGGATGCCTGGTTATTTAGGAACGGGTTTTTCAGCTGTCATTCAGAACAGAGATCCCTCCTTCCTTACTGACTCTCTCTCTTCTGTGCTTGTTTGAAAAGTGTTCCGGACGCGCATGGGGCTTCTCTGCCCACAACCTGGGATGGAAAGGAGACTCAGGCTGTGGGATGTGGTCATTTAGCTCCAAGGGTTTATATGAACCATATATGTTTGTTTTTGGAACCCATTTTATAACAGTACATTACATGTTGTAGTTACTGGAATGGACTTTCTTTTTAAATTTATTTTACTTTTTTTAGTTGAATATAGTTGACCCACAATGTTACCATAGTTTCAGGAGCACAAGAGAGTTATTGGACAGCTCTGTACTCTACGCCGTGCTCCCCACGATGGCCCCCCACGATGCAATCATAATACCATGCTGTGCCTTTTGAATGGCCTTTCGTTTAAATTCTTTGACTATCTTTCGGACCTTGGAATCTCAACCTGTTAACATAGAATTGTATTTATAGTACAGAAGGGAGGTAAATTTTGTCAGATTATTTTTTGCTGTTGTCTCAGGAGGGAATTTAAAACCAAATTTAGCCACAAACACCACAAACAATTGCATTATTCACGTGATGCTACAAATCTACCGATGTGGACCATCGTTTCAGTTGCCAAAGGAGATGACGGACAGGGATTGGAGATGCTCACTTGGCCTCTCCCTTTGACTGCCTTAGCAGAGCCTTTCATCCCCCAGAATTAACATACAGAGACCCACTGCCCATAGTTTACTTTGAATTTGCACTAGTGTGTCCACTGCACTATCTGCATAACAGCAGTAAATATGTTATTATTTATGGTGTCCTTTAAGCATCGATAATTTGCAAATTTATGTATACACACATATATGTATTTAATTACCTCAAATTAATGGAAATGGTTGAAACCACTGTGGAAAATGCTGATATATTTGACACATGGGAAGGGGTGTATCCTTTTTCAAAAAACTGTAATTTTTTTAAAGAAGGCACAAATGGAAAAGCACACAAAATATACACACACAGCTTGGTTAAGTCTACTGAGTTATCACAGAGTGAAAACCTCTAACCACTAACCCAAGTCTAGAAATAAAACACCAGCACCCCAGAAGCCCTCCTTCCACCCTTAACCCACCTGCCCTGGCTATCCTGCCCAGGCTCCCATTTTGGTTTGTGTGTTACTGACCTCTACCCAAGTAGGATCGTACAGCATCTTGGAACCTTTTTGCACCAGGCTTAAGGACCACTATAATGTGGTTCACATTATGCTTACGAGATTTTGCACACTGTGATTTGTTCATTTTCATAGCTGTTTGCTGTTCTGTGGTGTGAATGATTTACCCATTCTACTGTTCATGTGTTTGAAGATTTTTATCTTTTTAAGGACTGTCTACGCCCAGCTTGGGGATCGAACTCATAACCCCAAGATCGAGAGTTGAGGGCTCTACCCAGGGAGCTAGCCAGGTGCCCCCCCTGCCCACCCATTCTACTGTTGATAGACACTTGGTTGTTTCCGGTTTTAACAGGAAGGAGAAACACAGCTGTAAACGGTTGAGGAGACCATGAGGCTTGGGCACTTAAACCATTGTTGCCGCTACACCAAGGAAGGGAGCGGCCGGTCATAGGTGTGCGTTTACTTGAGCTCATTATGCCCAACTGTTTTCCAAAAAGGTCGTGTCAGCTCATATGTACGCACATGGTTGGAGAGTTCCTGTTGTTCCAAACCCTCATCGCCACTTGTCATTGCCCCTCTTCCTAATGTCAGCCATTCTGTGGACGTTCAGTGATCCCCCATTATGGCTTTCATCTGCCCTGCACTTAACTGGTGACATAACTGGTGACATGTATGCAGTCTGCTGAAACATACTAGAGAAAGCTTTTAATGTTGAGGGAGAACGTGTAATTCAAAATATACTTTTATTTGACTCTGTCAGAGGCATCTCATGCCTGAAAAAATGTCGGTCTAAGTATGTTGAAATACTGACATTGGTCAGATCCGAAGAGCTTGGCCACAAGGAATAATGTTTTTTTAGTGCTCATTCAAAATAATACCAGCTTTCCCATTTATGGATGTAAACTTCCATTCTCAGACATAAATAAAAAACAAAAATAAAGTCGTTCTTAAATATCCCTTGGAAACGACGTTTTACCGTTAAAACAAGTATTGCTCTCGCTTGTGCTTTGTTAAAGAAATGAATCACAGCTCGGAAATTTTATATGTAAGATAGTTCTCAGCACCCTGAATCAAGGTACACAATAGGCAATATTCCAACCTTCCTCTTCAGTGGCCTCTTCTATTCAAATCCTGTCTACATTTTGTAGCACAGTTCATGTCCCTTTTTTTTGGTAACCAGCATGCATCACAGAAGCCTCCTGTCAGGGCCTTTTGACGCATCAGGTAACACTCGCTCTTACACACCCATGTGCATGTGCCCTTTGTGCCATTTGGCTATCTGTTCTTTGAAAGCAGGGACTAAATGATCATATATTGTGTTTACTGAAATTCCTCCAAGTTCTGAAATCATAAGGGATTCTTAGTGAGTGGATCTTCCATGAAAATATCTACCAAACGAACAAATCATCAAAATATTCATCAGTGCAGTTACGCATATAGCTTTTAAAAAACTGAGATCCAACACAGTGAGTTTGTAGAAGATTGGAGTCAATTACACCTTCACGGGAGATATTCTTTAGGTGTAGAGATGATGGCACCGGGATCTGAAATGGACCCATCTTCTAGTCTTGGGCTGTGGCCGTTGTGTTTATGGGGGGCGGGGGGGTTGACAAGGTTAAAGGCCCCCAAAGTAACAGTAGAACCTCTGGGACTAGCAGAAGTTGAAAGCACTGACCACCCATAATCTGAAGGCTATAGCTCTGGCAGGGCTCGCCTTGCACAGCCATGGCCGTGGGGATTAGAATGCCACCTGTAGAGCCCCAGCCAGCAAGAGGAAATAGTGACACCAATGCCTTGACTCTTCTGTCCATTGCCAGCTCCCCCTGCCTGTGCATCTTGCTCCAAGACTCCAGAGGGGGAGAGTAAGCCCGCTGAGTCAGGCCATACAGACCAGTCTTCCTGGGCACGCACTGGTTGCAGGGGGAAATGGAAAGTAGCCCCACGGCCATCTGTATGATTCAGGCTCACACGAGGCTTCTGGAAGGGCTCCTCGAAGAGAGGAAGAGAAGTCCAGGATCATGCCCATTTCTGACCACATCTCACATATTCGCTGCGGCCGTTTTTGTTATTTGTTTCCTTCACCGGATGGAGAGCTAATTTTTATTATACATTGTGATTTATTAAAATTGCATTTATTGAATAATTAATTAGTTGGTTAAAAATACATTATAAGGGATAACTCCCCTTTGTTCTCGGTTAGGCCATTTCTTGAATATGGGGAGTATCTTCTCGTCAGACAAAGCACAAAATTAAACAGAAAATAAACTTGTTATGTAAAAAACCCCAACATTACAGTCCTCGGGTAGTTGGAGCCCTTGTGCAAAGAAGCAAGGTGTATGTGTAATTTCCAGTGTCCCAAGCAATGTGAAAGCAATTGTAACAATCCAGCATGTAAGCCTGCTTTCATGCTCTCATAATGGGTAATGCAGGTGATTAAATACTGTGATTTTAACCTTGGCATTTTAGTAACCCAATAAGATAGATGAAAAGGCAGTAACAAATCAGATTATATAATGATATTTCATTCTAAGAAAGTCCAGTTCCTCTCTGTAATATGTGGTTTTGTATTTTAAGTTGATCATGGTATACTGCTAAAAAAAATGCTCTAATAAGAATACGCTACTCTTTTTGTTGTAAATCTGTTTTCATGACCTTGTAAAAAAAATAATCTGAAGTCAAATTTTCTCCACAAATACAACTTTATACTTCTTTATTGTCTTCTGGGAGAATACCGAGATGATCACCACGTTCTTTCTTGTTTGGAACTGTGCTGCATTTATCTGGTGGGCAATATGGAGACAACACACCCTCTCTTTGCGGGGTCTTCCTGACCTGGGAAAAGCAGATGGGTGGCAGTAGGACAGCGCGGTCATCCCCGAGGGGACGTGTGGGTCCTGGCATGTGTGGGCCAACACGCAGAGGTGACAGGACATCAGCTGCTCCCATCTGCTGCTTCCTGAAAACCCTCTGCAGTTTGGGCACCTGCTTCCCGGACAGTAGTTTGTATGATTTACTTTGGAAGGTCACGGGCATATTTCTGTACTCTTTGGCTACTACATAAATTTCATGGAATCTCTGTTCTCGGTGAGGTTTAAAGTGTCAGTGGTCTTCCCAGAATGTCTGTTTGTTTCTTGTGTTAATTTTTTCTCTCCATGGTTTGTGCCACATTCAGGGACCACACAGAACAGGGAGAAAGCCAGAAGTTACAAAGGCAGAGAAAGGCTTGGAAGGCCAACTGTAATCTTCAGTTCCATCTCTGTGTATCTACTGAAAATGCAAACCAAGATAAAGATGCCTCTGATTTCTTTTCCTGGGGATACTGTCATCCTCAGTGAAGATTTTTAGCGAGCTTGGCAAATATACTTACCAGCTCATGTTTTTGATGGTTTGTGAAATAATCTGAGTCATTTATATGGAAAATTCTGTGGGTGCCTTTTCCACCCCTCCCAGACCTTTTCTTCCTTCAACAGAATCCATCCCTGTGGTCATAACCTTCCGCGGAGCCTTCATGTAACAGTGAACACATCCACCTGTTACATTTAAAGAACCTGACCTGCCCCCTCAAATTTGCTTTACTGTTTAAAACATAATAACTGATGGATAATCTATCGGCTAAGAATTTGGAACAGCAAGGAAATTGGAAACAAGTTTCCAACAGTCTTGCCATTTGGTCGGTCCTTTGCTAAGTTTAGAGTCACGCACACAAACAAGTTTTGTAGGATGATTCTGCCAACCACGGAGAGAATATCACCCGCCACTGTTTACTGAGTGCCCCCCACCCCGTGTGCCTCAGCGGGGTACGGGGGGGGCAGCCCCAGGAGGGAGCTACTGTTTCATTTTATGTCTAAGGCAACTTATCTTGAGTGACAGCCAGTGACAGATGGCATTCGTATCCAGTTTTCTGCAAAGCTCCTGCATTTGATTACTGAGTTCATGTTTTAACCACCTTGTGTGGTTTTATGATTTTACCTGGAAATCCAAGGAGGTGTTTCCAGGGCTCTGTCAGGTTGGGGAGCAAAGCAGACAGGAATGCTTCCCCCGTATGATTTGCTATGAAAAGAAGGTGCCAGTATTTCAGTGTTTGAGAATCACCTGTATGCTGTATTTGCCATCTGTAATGTGTGTGTGTATTTATGCACACATATATGTGCACACATGTATACACATACACATATGTATACATACACATGTACACATGTCGGTATCATATGCCTGTATATTAGGAGTAGCACACATTATATTTAATATAATATATGGTGATATATAATTTAATAGGCACATATTGTATTATAATATGCAGATATGCAATATGCGTGCATACACCAAGCATTGATTTAATGGCAACCTCAGTACTTGAGGCTTTACTTAGATTAACTTGCCAAGCTCCCCAGGAGGTAGGAATCCTCCCGGTTGTACCGTTACAGACCAGGAGAGGGTGGTCATTGCCTAGGAGGTCGCACCACTGTCTGATGTCCACATCACTTCCCCTCAGCACCCAAACCTTTCTGTGGTACCATCGCTCTAGGGCTCATGATTCACTTGTCCCCGGAATTCCTGACGACCCCATCACTGGGTAACCCTTACTAAGCAGTTTCCTGTTTGTATCCTGGGGACGACTGGCCTTTGAGTGCTAGCTGGTTTGTTAATTTAGGGTAATTACCTTACAGCTGTAATTAACTTACAGCTCTCTTGTCGGCATTCCTGTCTGAAGGGATCTCCTACCCCATTGTTTGGGACCAGGTGACCCCATAGCTCCCTAGTGTCATCTATCTGGGAGGCGTGTGCTTGGATGTGACATTCACCACAGTGGGGGAAGGTTCCTGACTTCACCTTCATGAGGAACCAGGCCTAGCTTCTCTGCTGTTACTTCTTCCTGGACTGGAAGGGGGAACGGGCCCTGGCGCCCTGCAGGGATGCTGTGACCAGGTCCAACTGCTCACTCTCGGCTGTTCCTGGAACAGGTATCTTCAGTCCTCTTGCGGGACTGGGCCGTCAGACGTCCTGGGAACTTTGGCAGAAGGAAAGCTTCTCCTATCTGCGGGCTTCCTTGTTTCTTCGGGATTGGTGACTGCCAACCCCACCTCGGTAATTTTTATGTTCAGGACGCTCGGTTTTTTTCCCCGGCTTATAATTCTTCAATACAGTATTTAGGCCTCTAGGAATATTCTTACTACCGTGTTCAATTCTGGGATTTCAGAAAAATTACAGGTTATCAGGTTACCAGTAAGATGTGCCACTGCCCTCACCGATGTTGAGTCTGTCCTATTGTGGATCATGAGACGAGCCTGGCGGGGAGCTAGCATCCCACAGATTTCTGGAAATGTCTGCTTTTGCACCTTTCTGCCATGCTGGTCTCTCATCATAAGTCTGAAAATAAGTTTATGTTTTGTTGTAGTTACTTTTGAATCGGTCTGGAAAGATTGATTTTCCTTTCTAGTCGAAAGCGATTTTAAGAACTGGAGCATCCTGTGCTCTGAAGGAGCAACATATGTAAGTGGAACTTGGCATTGAACCACAGCCCAGAGCTGACTGGCTGTAAAGAACTAAAATCGGATAGGCTAATGGGCTGTGCCGATTTCTATTTAGACAGAAGTCATTTTACTAATTTCCGAGTGAGTATGGAAAGTCTCAAGTTGCTTTGAAAAGAGAAAGCTGTTTCCAGGTGGTGAATGCTCACTCTGCCCGTATGGAAATTTAGAAAACTCTGGGGTTTTATTTTACTTCACCAAACGCGGCATCCGAATAACAAATAAAAAGCCTCTTTTTCTTTTCTTCTTCTTCTTTTTTTTTTTTTTTTTTTTAAGATTTCATTTATTCATTTGACACAGAGAGAGACACAGGGAGAGAAGGAACACAAGCAGGGGGAGTGGGAGACGGAGAAGCAGGCTTCCTGCTGAGCCGGGAGCCAGGCTCAACCCCAGGACCCTGGGACCTGAGCCAGAGGCAGACGCTTAAGGACTGAGCCACCCAGGCGCCCTGCCTCGCCTTTTTTTTTTTTTTTTTTTTTTCCAGTTCAAAGTGAAAAAGAGTAAGAAACATCACTTGAGCACCCCTGCCCCCACCATATTTCAACCTCTTATTTTCTACTGAGAGAAAATGCATGATCTGATCTGTGGTTTCATTTATCCCTGTGCCTGTGCTGCGCACTTGCCCGGATTGTGTTCTGACCGGGTGATGGGGGCCAGCCCCCGGCCGGGGGCTCCTTTGCTTCAGGAGGTGTGATGAGAAAAATGCATCTCCCCTCCCTTTCATTTTGCTCTGAAAGCGGGTGGTGTAAGAGGAATTTGCCGCGCTCTGTGGATCTGTCTCTATCACGGCCTCCCATTCCCGTGGCCATCCCCTCTGTGAATGAGGACAGTTCACTGGATTACTCGCACAACACGTTTTCTATTAGAGAAGAACAAGGCAGTGGGGGCTGGGGGAGGGGGCGTTCCGGAACCAGTGGTCCCCGGGGAAGGAATCCCCTGGAGCCATTCAGGCTAGGGCGGCAGCACGGTGTGTTTGGAATTTATCTTCATCAGCTTGTCAGAACCAAGGCTCGAGCTCGATCAAGCCCCGTTCTCTTCCAGCTTCGTAGCCCCAGGAGTACTGAATTCCTGGACGTGGCTCTCCAAGTGCCACTTGAAAGATGAGGGGCAGGGGAAGGGCGCAGTCAGGGCTGGCTCCCAAAGAGGAGGAGTTGTCTTTTGAATGGTGAACCTCGGATCTGTGAAGCTGGTTTTACCCCCAACTGCAAGACTGCTGCCCTAAAGGTTTGGGCACGAATATATAATATAGTGCCAATTGCACATTTCTTTTTTTTTTCCCTAAGATTTTATTTATTTGTTTGACAGAGAGAAATTACAAGTAGGCAGAGAGGCAGGCAGAGAGAGAGGAGGAGGCAGGCTCCCCGCTGAGCAGAGAGCCTGGTGCAGGGCTTGATCCCGGGACCCTGGGACCATGACCTGAGCTGAAGGCAGAGGCTTTAACCCACTGAGCCACCCAGGCGCCCCCGACTGCACATTTCTTAAAGGCCTTGCAGTTTGCCTCCTTCCTTTATGGGCAACTCTGCTGTGTGTAATTCTTTCTTTCCTTTCCTTTCTTTTCTCCTTTCCTTCTTTCCTTTCTCTCTCTTTTCTTTTGTCTTTTCTTTCCCTTGTTTCCTGCCATCCGTCCTTCCTTCCTTCCTTCTTTCTTTCCTTCCTTCCGTCCTTCCTTCCTCACAACACTGTGATGGTAAGAGGGAGGTTTTCAGTGGTGAAAGTAATATTTGGGTCAAACATAACACGTAATTGCAGAACTACTTAAAACTCAGATGCCTGTGGTTTAGAATTTCCTGTCATCAAGGAAGGCCAAAGGCAAGCTTTTCTTTTTCTGTATTCAGGGTGCCATGAGATTTCACAGAGGTTCGTCTTCTTTGCCCAGATAATTGTGTAGTATGAGTCTACCTGCTTTTGTCACAATGACTTTAAGGCCCTTGTACTAGAAACACATGTGCCCGATGTCTTTTCCCCAGGACACCTTGAATTCATGTCAAGTTGTTCTCATTTGCCTTTACAGACAGCCTCTGCCTGTGAGGATATTGGTCTCACCTGTACCTCCTGTGTCTGCTTTTCTTTTTCACCCAGGCCTTCTGCCTTATCTAGTAGTCCAACGTATTCAGACCTGCCCTTCATCAGGATCTCCCCCCATCGGAACCCCGCTGCAGCCTCGGAGCCCCCCTTCAGCCCTCCACACCCCTACATCAACCCCTACATGGACTACATCCGATCCCTTCACAGCCCGTCTCTCTCCATGATCTCGGCAGCCCGGGGTCTCAGCCCCACGGACGGTGAGTCTGTCCCCAGCCAACCCATTCATGTTTCTGCTTCATGCCCCACCTGGAACGTGGCATGGAGCGGTTCTAATGTTGACCGAACATTTCCCATGTTCCAGACACTGGGCTGATTGCTTCAAGGGTACGATTCAGGTCAAGGTTACGGACACCTCCATGGGATGGGGGGAGGGGGTCATTGTTTCCATTACAGGGTGAGGAGAGCAGTGAGGAGACGGGCCACGTAACTTGTAATGTGGCCCACTGGTTACTGCGTGGCAGGGATGGAACTCAAGGCCCGAACTCACGGACTCTGGATACCTTGCTCCTATCCGCTGTTGTGTCCTCTTGGCCTGGTTGCCGTCCACACAGCGTGCAGATGTAAGGGGCCATTCTGCTCACCTCCCAGTGAACGCTTTTCTGTTCTGCACATCTGAGAGGTGTGTTCACGCAGATGTGTCTGTTAGACCGGTGCTTCTCAGATCCCACTGTGTGTGTGGACTACCCGGGAATGATGAGAAAATGTCCTTCTGTGTGGGGTGGATCTGGGATTTCTGCACACTGGAAAGTTCCCAGGTGGTGCCAGGGCTGTGGTCCGTGGACCGCACTCTGAGTAGCAAGTCTTCGAGAACATGATGGTCTAGATTTGCTCGTGCCCTCCAACCTTGACCCTGCCCAGTGAAACCTGGAAGAGGGATGTGATGGGAAAAGAAACAAAATTTTGACTTTAATTTTATTATACTCGATGCTCATTTTAAGCTCTCAAGGGTCAAATTCCTGTTGGTTCTGTTAGCTTCCCAATTAATTACTTTTCACAAGACTAATTAGAGCCGTGTATCCCATAACTGTCAAATTATAAAACACTCCTTTGAATCAGGAAGAGTATTTCTCATCTCATGCACACATGTAGACTCACTTGCCCACAGTTGCCAGAATCTGAGTTAAGGTCCAGAACTATATAAGCCATATTAATGAGAAAGAGAGATTATGAGTTCTCTACAACAGCACACAGAACCTCCACCGCGCCATCTGGGTAACTGTGTGGTGTGACCCTGAGCCGTCCACCTTTTCTCTGCCGGCCCCTCTTGGGACTGGCTGGGCATGGTGGGGAGAGGTGGGAAGCCCTGGGAGATTTCTCAGTAAATCCCTACTAAGTTCTACTTTGAGTAGCAGCTGCGATGCCCCAATGGCTGTTCCGCTCATCTCTTTCTTTCGTTGTGCCATTTGGACGAGCTTCACATTACAAAAAGGAAACAATAAAAGAGTCAGACTCAAGTATTGGATTTGGTGTCCCAATGGGGAGTAATAGAGTCATCCCCATGGAGAACTTTGGAGTTCAGAGAAATGACAACACAGGAGAAGAGAGGGAGGGGGGTAAGGGAGGCCAGCTCACGGCACACTTGGAGTTATGCCTGGCTTGCAAAAATTTCGTTGGGTCAGTGGCATGTGGAACCTGGAGTTTAAAGCATCTTGTCACCTGTTTTCCATAGTATTTGATGATGAGTATGAATAAAACGTTCTTTAATTGGTTTGTTCTGCCTTCCTCTTCTTCCCTTTCAAGAGTCTAATTAATAATCAAAATCAAGTCACAGATGTCTCTCACATGTAGGCTAAGAGGTGCATGTATATCTGTGCCTAGATATTTTTATCGTGTATAAAAGTGTGGACACAGAGAACATACGCAGCCCTATTGCTGGAACACCCATGTTTCTACATAATAATTGTAAAACTGACTTTTACCGATGGAATGCTGCATGCTGAACACTGCTGCATTCATTGCTACCCACAGCCCTTTGGAGCAGTAAGAGGAGGAGCTGGGATTTACCTGCAGATCTTGGAGAATCTGGAGACCACCCTCAAAACGTCTCCAGTATCTCGCTGCTTTTGCACATAACTTGGCAGTAGAAACACATTATTATCCCCACTCTTACAGAGCTGACTCTTGCCAGTAAATTGCTCCAGATTGATAGGTATATTTCCTTTTTGATTTTGTAATGAGAAATGGGGGGGGGAGAACCTTAAAATTATGGGACACAAAATTGCAGCTTATCACCCTGACATGCGTTATTAAAACTATGCTGTGTCTTCCCCTCGGGAGCCCTTGGACGCTCCAGGTAGTAGAGCTGATTCGGGCTCTCCAGCCAGGAGCTGAGGGAAGTATTCTAAGTATGTCTGGAAAGACATCACAGTGGCCTCAGTTGTCAGCTACCCCTGGAAGAAATATGGACATACAGTGATTGCATCTACAAAGTGATTTCGTTTGGGGAGGGGGGCACACATGGGAAGGAGAACATACATACATTTTAATCATTTGGAATTCTTGGCTCTTTCTTTAAACAGGCCTCAAACCTTTTATAATACATTTGATTTTTTCTCTTCCTTTTCTTCAGTTTTACTTTTCAAATAAGAGTTGTCTGGTAGGCTTCCGTGGGAAACACGGTCTGAGTTACCGATGTTTTACTAACATGAGCCATAAAAGGAATTCCCGACGTGGGCTGCTCAGCCCGCGGGCTTCGGGATGTCTCCAGAAACATGTTTTGTTGACCTGTTCCAACTAGTCACCCCGCTTTGCTTGTGTGCTCTTCCAGCCCCCCACGCCGGGGTCAGCCCCGCGGAGTACTATCACCAGATGGCCCTGCTCGCTGGCCAGCGCAGCCCCTATGCGGACATCATCCCCTCTGCGGCCGGTGCCGGCGCCGGGGCCATCCACATGGAGTACGTTCACGCCATGGACAGTAAGTAGTCGGGGGTGGGGCGGGGGGGGGATGCTGAACTGTGGAGGGAGACGTGACCATTAGGTGATTCTCTGACCTTTGAAACCAGAGAAGCTGGAAGACCATTTGGTGCTCGGCTTTCTTTGATTTTCCGAGGAGCTTCTCCTACTTATCAGGCCGTCCTGGGGCTCCTGTGGAGGGCTCCGGGCTACTCACAGACTGGAAGAGGCAGGCAATTGTGATTTGGCAGGTCTCGAAAGAACTGTCCTGCCCTGATTGTCCTGAGAACAAAAATACGGGAATGGGTTTCATGATGCGGACATACTTCACCTAGGCACTCTTTGGTTTTCTCTATTTCATGCTTTAAAAATTGATTTTTTTCCCAAAGATTTAGCTATTATATTTTAGAGAGAGATAGCGTATGTGAATGGCAGCAGAAGAGAGAGAGAGAATCCTCAAGCACACTCCCTGCTGAGCACAACTGGGGGTGGGCGGGCTTGATCCCAAAACCCTGAGATCACCTCCTGAGCTGAAACAAGAGTTGGATGCCTAACCCACTGAGCCACCCAGGAATCCCTAAAAACTAATTTTTTAAAGAAACCTAGACTCCGTTTGTACATTTTCCCCCCCGTGGCTTTACTTTGCCTCGTATGTTTTCTTTACATTAAAAATCATATTTCACTAAGACCTTTTCTCTAGGAAAAATAAAAAGCATTTCCAAGTCAGAAAGAGCTGTTTTTAGTGCATAATGGTAGAAGATAATGGCATCCTTTGATGTTTTTTATATAGCTTATTTAGGGATCCCTGAAGGCTTATGGTGGTGCCTTAGGGTCACTTATCTAGACATAGACAAATGAGCCTACGAGTATCACGGTTCAGAACATCCAAGAGTTCTTATTTATTCACATTCTTTCAGTTCCATTTGCCGGGTGTCAGGAAGTGAATGCGAAGCGTTGTCTGAGAGATCCCTCAGTGAAAGCCTCTTCCCTTTGACTATGACAAAGGGTATGTGGCTTTGAGAAAGGCGTATGCTGGGGGAGGTTTGTTTGTTTCTCCTGGTGGCCACACTTTTTCATCTACAATCTGTTTGGATTCTTCTGGGACAAAAGCGTGTCCTGGGCACAGCCTTCAGGCTTGGAGTGGAGAGGGGGATACTGGTTTAGAGTGAGAGCTACGGCCTCCATCTTCTTACGGCCCTGAAGGAACTCGTTGAGTTACACGGGGTCCCAGCTGGCGACAGTTTCTGGCAGGAAGTTCATTACCACAAAGCAAGAGAAACGGGGGTTTGTTGTTTGGCTTTGTAGAGTCAAGAGCTTGGAATTCAGTCATCAGAACCACATTTCAATTAGGGATTGTTGGAAACGAAGTTCAGGTTTATTATGCAAATTCGTTATTTAAAACTCTGCAAATAAAGAATGAAAATAAGGGAGCATCCTTGGAAGGTCGGCCCGCATTACCTTCTACATTTGATGAGAATGTGTTCAGTCAGGCAAAGGCGGTTTTTATCTAAATAAAGGATGAAGCTACCCTTTTACTTTGTAAAAACTAATTAAAAGAATTTTAATTTGCCTGAGTATATGGTAAATTGATTGTCATTAAGTAGGAATTTAGATGTCCTATCATTCATCACATAAAAAGAAACCTCCTTTCTCTTTGTCAGAATTTTCTTATTAGAACAGAGAAACAAAACAATTAACAGAAAGCCAGATTGGAGAGATCTGTGTTGGAACAATAAGAATGCTGGTCTTATGTGTCAGAAGGAAACGGTAGGATCAGTGAGGAACTGGGCGACTTCTCTTGCAGCGGTCTTCAAAATGTTCTCCTTGTGTTTTAGCTGTTCCCCTCAACAGGGGATCCCAAATCACCATTCCAAAACGCTGACTTTCTCTATTTCCTTGGTTATTAGGGGGTTAGGAGGAGCATATTAAAGGGTTGGGAAGTGCTTAAAATACTACCTTCCTTCTAAAAAAAAATGAAATAGCATTTAGTTAAACATAACATGAGTGTGCAAAGAATTTAAATCATAGGTGACTTTTCTAACAGAGAAGCAGAAACTCTTATAGATCACTACCTTGGGTGTGGCCCTGCAGGGCAAAGCCTAGAAGCTAGCTGGTCACTCTCATCCATTGTTAACAGATCTTCCAGAGTCCTCAGTTGGCAGAAACTGCAAGAAACTAGTGTTGGATGAGCACTTGCCTTTTAAACGTGCCAACCATGGGCATACCTGGGTTTCTGCCACCTAAGGGCAGCGTATTTAAATGTTGCATGTTAGAATAAGCAAGTCTGCTTTATGGATCTAATTCTGTCTTTCGGGATTAATTACCTTAAAAGACAGGAAAGCAAGTAATCCCGATGAGGAACATTCTAGAATTGAGGGCTCCTGAAACCCTCATTATTTGCATCGGTGGAAACTGACCAATGTAAGAGCCCATCCTGGAGGGAAAAACAGAGAGGAGCCAGACCAGCCAGGCCGTGGGCAGCAGGAAGGCTTCCTTGGAAGGGATGAAGGGAAGCCTCTGGACTCTGGCTTTGGACGATGTAAGGGGCCCCTAAGACCTCTGTTGCTTCTTAACATCAGATGGCCACCTTATCTAATTAATGATATAAGAAATTAGAGGTGTTCCAGGCATCATCTCTATGTCTAGTGTGTCCTGTTATTCTTAACTCTGCCACGGATCCCTGAGACCCATCGAGAAAGGTTATCACTGAAGGTTATATGGAAGTAGACAGGAAGTCTGGAGTCCTTGGAGTCATTTGGAAGTGGAATAGATTTCTTCATTAAAAGACTAGGGGCAAAAAAAAAAAAAAAAAAAGACTAGGGGCACCTGAGTGGCTTAGTGGGTTAAGCGTCTGCCTTCAGCTCAGGTCATGATCCCAGGTTCCGGGGATCGAGCCCCGTGTCGGGCTCCCTGCTCAGTGGGGAGCCTGCTTCTCCCTCTCCCTCTGTTCCTCCGCTTGCCTGTGCTCTCTCACTCTCGAATAAATAAATAAAATCTTTAAAAAAAAAAAAAGAAAAAGAAAAAAATCTGTGATGAAATTAGCCTCTCATAGTGAGTAAATGTGGAACATTTCTGTGTAAGGCAGATGTATAATAAAAGTAAGATGGTGGTTTAAACACTAAAAGATGTGTATCTAGCTGGGATAGCTATATTGGTACTAGCATGGCCTAAATCAGGCTCATAATGAAATTACTCTAAATGAAGAAACTCAATTTTGAATGTGTCTGAAAGAAAAATTTGAGGAGGCACCGTATTCATCTTTCAAATCGGTTTTCCAGTTTTATACATGGTACTAATTTCCTAAGCTTCATTTTTGAGATTTATTTCCTAAGCTCCAGTTTGCGATTATTTCAGATAAAGTATATCTATTTATTCTGTGATACTACCTATAGACTTTCTCATATCCATCGATTTCATTTCATGATCTCGAAGCATGTTGGATTGTTATCTTGTGTCAAGGTCCATGATGAAGAAAGTATTCCCATAGAAGTTGCCAGAGACCAAGTGCCTAGTCTGTCTCCTATAAAGAAGGTTTACCTTCTACTTCGGTGCTCTGTGTACCACAAAACTGTAGTGTCCCCTTAGGCAAGTAGACCTGTACTATCAAATAAAACCCCTCCATTATTACTCAAAACGAATTATGTTTCATTTGCTCCTTATGGAGTAGGATTATGTTCTCATTCATTCATTCAGCTGTAGTTTGATGACTTGATGATGGACATGTGACCTTAGAAGAGGCAGGAGTGTGGGCCTCTGGGCCATATGCATTGTTGGTCCCTGAAATCCGCATCTCTAGGATCTACCAAACTGAAGGCAAAGAGGCATTTCATTTTCAACTCTTTAGGTAAAAAACATTGTACCAAGTTGGCATGCGTTGAAGTGTGAGTTACTAACCTCCCGATTAGAACTTCTGGAGGAATCTTAATAAAGACTGAGATTTCTAATAATAAATGCTTTATTCCCTATTATTATGACTGGAGAAGCAAGGTCCAGAGAATTAAAATAGATTCATCAAATCTCATAATAATGCTTACATGGTCCTCCCCCACCCCTGATCTTGGAACACCTCCAAACGAACCACATCCTGAGATTGGGAATGTTTATTGGAACTTATTCTTCTAGATTGTAGAGAACTGAGGCAGGGTTCCTCAGTCTCGGCACTCCTGGGGAGAGAGACTTCTTCATCGTGGGGGGCTGTCCTAGGCATTCTTGGGCGTTCAGCAGCACGCCTGGCCTCTACACACTCGATGGGAACTCACCCCCTGAACTGTGATAACTGAATGATCTCCAGATGTTGTCCCATGTCCCCTGGAGGCATAACTGCCCCCGATTGAGAACCGTCAATTTCAGATAATGCATTTATCAGTGTTTTAGTAAAGCTTTACGTATACGTGGATCAGATAACTACCAAAATCATGGGGAGATGAGAGCATCACTAAGCTGAATTTCTAATCTCCGGGTGCTTTAATTCATTTCCTCCTTTGGTTCATTGCCTTAAAATGGTGTGTATTGGGATGGGGAGGGGTGTGTCGTGTAAACTGTGGGGACCACTGTCTTTGTCGCTTGTGGTGAATTGATGATGGGAATATCTAAGCAGCCGTCAGATTCATAAATCACTAGAAATGAGAGGGATAACACATAAAAGTCTTTTCCTTTTGTTTAGCAATTTATCATTTTGCCTGCACATTAATAAACAGAGCTCCCCCGAGGTAAGCCCTAGAAGATAAATATTTCTCCCTAATTTCCTCAGTGGTAGCCAGGAGACCAGAAGTGGGCAGAGAGGCACTTGTCACTGCAGGTTGCTGGCTTCTTAGCTGTCCCTTCCTCCAGCCAGGCCCGGAGCAGTGACTCACAGGTGTGGAGTTCCAACCGCAGGTAACTGGGTTCTGTTCTGTTTCTGCAACAGGCACGAGATTCCCCAGCCCCAGGCTGTCAGCCAGGCCCAGCCGGAAACGTACTCTGTCCATATCACCGCTCTCCGATCACAGCTTTGACCTTCAGACTATGATAAGGACGTCTCCCAACTCCTTGGTCACGATTCTCAATAATTCCCGCAGCAGCTCGTCAGCAAGCGGCTCCTATGGTCACTTGTCCGCGAGCGCCATCAGGTTTGTATTTTCCAGAATCCGTGATGTGTTTCTTTTTATTAAAGGGGCAGCGCCCGAGGGGCCCGCCTTAGCGGGACTGATGCCCTCTGAGGGTGACAGCGATGGCACGACCTCGGGCCTGACCCGGGATGCCAGTCAGATGCTTCTGCCGTGAATTCCAGAGCCAAGGACTGGACCAAAGCTTTTTTTTTTCCCCCCAGACTTGAATTAGTAGCCTGTATGCACATCCGTAGCTATTTCCTTATGATGGAGGCTGCTGTGCAGTGAGACTGGTGAGCCTTCATCCAAGCCCCTCTTACTCATAGTTCTCTGGAGAGAAAACCCATTCATACCTGGTCGTGCAGCACGTGGGAGGAGGGACAGAGCAGAAGACAGACAGTCAGACATGGTGTAATTCACATTTGTTAACGATGGGGGAAAGGGGTGCATTTGAGGAAGAAAGAAAAGGTGTCAGCAGGATTTCGAATCTAAGGGAAAAGAAACGTGATGACATAGGAAGGCACGTCTCTCAGAGGAAATACGGCAAACCAAGATTTCCTTGTTTTCCTACTAAGCATTTTTAGCTTAATTTGAAAGCCCTCTGCTTTGTCATCCTCCCTCCCCGGGATGAGAACATTTTGACACTTCCTTTGGTGAAATGCTTTCTGTCTGCTCCTGCATGGGAAGGTACAAACTCAGGCTTCTGTGAACACGCTTACCATAAAATATCTCTCGCCGCTAATGATCAAACTTGGGCTGATGTCAATAAGTGGGAACGAAAGTAAGCCAAGTGAGGAATTTTAGGTGTGTTTAGGCTGCTTTTATCAGCTAATCACTTACTGATTCGTGCTGTGCTAGTTACCAAATGGTTGTTTCAGGCATCAAATTAGATCATGTCCTCGTTCATTAATTAGGGAACCCTGCTTGTCGACTTCGCTTATCCCTTCCCCTAAGTTTTTCCTCCCATAAATTAAGAGTTCAGTTCCTAGCAATCTTTTTGAACTGGAGTTTTGCAAACTATGGGTGATTCCTGCCGCAAAGGCAAAGGCAAAAATTCCTTGCTTTGAGTGAGGGTTTTGTTACTGGTATGTTTCTCTAACTGGACAGTAGTTTTAGTTCTTCGTTGAGGGGTGCCCCACGATGGACATACACATTAGGGAGACCCCAACCATCTGGGGGAAAACTGTGTTAGCGGTAGTGACACGCGTATTTACTAGAAATGGTGTGTACCTCCATTTTTTCCATAACGTTCTCAATTACACCTGTATTCCTTTGCTTGTTCAGTTACCAGCAGTCCTCTTCACGCAAGTTAGTGTTTAAATATCGTAAGCCCTAGGTTGATGTGAAATCATTTTCTTCTGCTTTTCTTTGTTCTTTCAATATGGTCATTAAAGGGTAGACACGGAGCAAAGCAAAAACATGGCTGATGTGACCATCATCAGGACATAGATGGGAGTCCTGGGGTGTCTTCAGGACTAGCCAACTTCATCACCAGGGGAGGCTTTGGAGCTGGGCACATCCGTAGTCAGATTTCAGCTTTGCAACCGCCTCTGCAAGCTGTCCTTGCCTGTTGGCTCTCCCAAGTCCAGGCTTCACACTTGTAAGCAAAAGACGAGATAGCCCGTATAGGATAGGACACACTTTATCAAAGCCGGTGTGTATGCACAGTGCCAGGATGAAGACCCCAGCTGGGGGCCAAGTCCTAGGAGCGCTGGCCCTGGAATGGCCCATCTGGGACCCTAGTAGCACGGCCCAGCTGTGCGACCCCTGTGATCACCCCAGGCTCTGAGGAAGGGTGCCCATCTCGGAACTGTGGCCTGGCTTTTCCGGCCCTCCACAGATACTCCCAACATCGTGCCGACTGCCAATGACCGCAGCTCACTTTGCTCAGGTTATGTAACGATCATGTGGCTGAACTAGAATTCATAGCATCAAAGTAGTAGAAATACGGTACACCAGGATATTCACAAAATAATGTTCTCACAGAATTCTGTTCACACAGAATCACTGGTGAGCATTGATTTCTCTCGCTTCTCCCTAATTTTTCCCCCTCTGGCTTTCTACCCACCTAGCTTGACATTCTCCAGTACGTCACAGCCTCATGGTACAGATGGTCGCAACGTTGTCTGTCTTAATTCTTACCCGCCCCCCATCTTCTCCTGCCTTCTTGATCTGCTCACCTCCGCCCAGGTGACCTAGTACTGGATCCTGACTGGGGTTGATCATTTTCCTCTGCCTCCAAGGAGCTCCCACAGACCCTGCCATTCTCAGTAGAGCTGGAAGAAGAGGTTTGCATCCATAGTCATGGGCCCAGCCACTGTGCACTCCTGTTCTTCCTTTGGGTCCTTGCCATTCTCTCTTCTCTCTGGCAGCCTGACCTCTCACTCTCCAATATTCAGCTGGTGTGTGTTAGGACCAGAGGTAGCTTTGAATGCACATAAGTAATGCAGATAGCTCAGAATGACATCTGCATGGTGTATAACACGATGACTAGAATAATTATCATTGGTAACATTTGCCTGTCCTGTAGTGCTTTGCTTGCCCTGTTCTTAGTTCAGATTTGTCAACTAAAAACCGACTTAAGGAATCATCAGTCAAAGTGGTGGGACCACTGGGAGGCAGGGAAAGGGTGGAGGTGTGAGCAAAGGCACACAAGAGGCACACTCTTTATTTTTGTGCCACAGAGATTTGGAAGAACGTTCTGTTGCCCTTGTTTTACTCGTCCACATAGTGGGTCTTTGCAGGAGAAAGTTGGAGAAGGTTGCATGTCAATCTTCCAATGCCCTGCTTTGCAACGGACCCCAGGCATGTTTGACTTTGGTGCTATTTTCTGGGGTCTGACCTACAGCTGGTAGAGGCGTGCAGTGTAACGCTGTTGGTTGAGTTGCCAAGATGGTGTTCCGTTTGAAGTCAAGCATTCCGTCTTCTGAAAAAATGCCGTAGCGGTGATCTCCTTCGCACGGCATTCTAGTTCAGATGTTACCCTCCAAGAGGCTGGTAGTCACATTTGCCTCTGTTTGAAATGTCTGCGTTGACCAGCTTATCTAAGAGTCTGCTGTTTGTTTCCCCTCTGCTAGAGTGCGACTAACAGAGGGCCACGGGCCTTGTTCATGGCCGCATACCACCACCCCCCAAAACACCTGTGCCTTCTCACCTTGACACCACTCAAAGGTTGTTTCTTGAGTGAAGAAATGAAGGAGCGCTTTTTTTAGGGGGACAGGGGCAGAGAGAAAGGGAAAGAGAGACATGCACTCCGTGCAGAACCCGATATGGGGATTGATCTCACGACCCTGAGCTGGTTCCTCTCCTGCCCAAATCCAGAATCAGCCGCTTAACTGACTGAGCCACCCAGGTGCCCCTGAAAGAGCTCTTAAATGAGTAATCAGAATTCTCATCAGCCCTTTTATTAAAGGAACTTTCTATGTGTCAGATGAATAATTCTGGTTTTTAGGTTGTTACAGTCTTTATGAAGAGTATGTTACATGTCCATAGGTTGAGAGCTATAGAGAGATGGAGAGATGGATACAAAATGAGGGGTTAAAAAGCAAATGTCTATCCTTGAGTATGGTTCTTATGTTTATGTATTTAGCTAGTAATTCTGTAAAAATTGCTGTAAAAATACTGTGGAAAGCAAATATTTATTCACAAAAGCCCCTAAGCACACTCAGTTATGTATCACTTTTCAACCCTGTGGTCCACGTCTACATCACAAATCCTACCCTTTTATATCATAACTGAAATGACCATTCTGAAAACCCCATGCACTTGGAAATGTCGTTGTGAACAATTTGACTGTCTCAAGCAGTTTTGACTTGTCCATCCCCCTGAAGACTCCCATCTAAGCCCAGATGACTCACGTTTATCCAATAACAACCTGTAACCTCCACTCCACATAGGTTTTGTAAATATAATGGCAATATAGTGGAAATACCTTTGCCTCTGCTAATACCTTCCCCTAGAAATTACACCACTGTCACAAAGAGGAGTTTGGGGTGACCTTCCTCTTCCTGTAGTCTCCTTCCAAAGGTAAATGGAATGAAGAAATGAGTAACCCACTCGTTTACAACTCACCAGTTACAGTGTTCTTGCTTTGAGTTTATGGCTAAAACGAAGATGAGATTGTGTCCTCAGTGGTCTCTGGTCTGGTGTGGTCAGGACAGACATCTTGATGAAAGTGGGAGTCGGGTGCCACAGTGGGACAGGTGTCTGCAGCCAGCACCATGGGCTATGACCAGTGTCGGGACAGTGGGCTGTGTTCTGTGTTCTGTGTCCTGTAGTGGCCATCTTTTTCCCTGGAGGAAGCAAATGTCTGTTGCCACTTACCAAGGCAGGAGAGGAACCAGCTCGGTCTCCAGAGCAGCTTGACTTTGGATCTGTTGATACCCTTTTTACACTGGGTGGGACACAGCAAAGAACAGAGTGTAGGGGAACACAGTGCCCAATGACCAGTGTCCCGAAACGCTAATGACATCTTCTGAAAGTGGTGACAAACTTCTTCTCCCCCAGCAGTAGCCAAAGTGATTAATACTGAGAAAGGTAGTTGTTATTGCCTCTCGTATGTGGTTATTGGTTTTAGAGAGCATTTCATTGAATCAGTTACTCATTCATCCCCTCCCGTATTCAGCTGCATGTTCAACTCTGTGTTAGTCACCACGCTGGGCATGGGGGCTACTGGGATGGATGAGAGGCAGGACCCCTACTCTCACTGAACTCCTGAAGGGGGGAAAAAGGCTCCAGTCAGGTACGAATGAATGAGTGGACCAGATGAGGCCACGGGTTGGGAAGAGCTTGGGTGTTGAGGGAGTGTCAGGAATCCAGGAGATGGAGGGCAGTAAACAGGAAAGGCAGGCAGGGGCCCAGTTAGGCACAGCCCTTGGCCCCTGCTCCGGGAACAGCAGGAAGCCTTCCAAGCTCCCAGCAAGGCTGAATTGTTTTCAGGTCCAAGGAACTGATGCTCAGGGAGGCCCAGTGAGCTGCTTCAAAGAGAGATCCCACATAGGCAGAGAGGCAGGCAAAGAGAGAGGGGAACGCAGGCTCCTCACTGAGCAGAGAGCCCAACACGGGCTCGATCCCAGGGTGCTGGGATCATGACAGGAGCCGAAGGCAGATGCTTAATGACTGAGCCACCCAATGGCCCCAGTATGCATTCCTTTTGAAGGATGTTTCCAAAATTCACATCTGAGCAAAATACAGCAACCTGAGCAATTGAAAAACACATGTTTGTAGGTAGTTATCATTGACCTTATATTTAAAACAGGACATTTCCTAAGAAGGCAGAGGCACCCTGTGTCTGTCACTCTTCACACAGGCAGCAGGTGGTGAATAAATATTTAGGGAGTGATTTTCAGCAGCATGAACTTTCAGTGTCCCCACTAACAGGTCATTCTAGAAATTAAATACAAATGCATGGATTGATCACAAGGTTTCTGTACAAACGTTGGCTCATATTACTTCCTTGGTGTGAGAAAACAATGTGGTGAAAGTGAAAAATGATTATGAGTGTCAAAGTTCCATGTCTTGATTATAATAATATCTAACTGTCTAGTTGCAAAAAATATTTTATGCTCTGGGACTATAAATGAGATACATAAAAAGTACATGGTTAAAACTTACTGAATTGATACAAGATTTTGTGTGTGCATTTTATGACATTTATTTCGCTTAACATTTTCTTTCTAATTGTACTCCAAATGTTACCTGGATTGAGGGTAGTTGCTGAGATTCCCAGGTAGGAGACTTCCTGGTAGGTGAGGTGTGACTATGCTGTTTATTGCTCATGAAGAGACCAGGCCCCATTTGCAAAACTTGGCCAACTTTGCAAAAAGAGTATCAACAAAACTATACCTCTGATTTTTGATAGAGGATAAATATATTAAAACTTTTTCAAAGTTTCAGACTTTGGGAGTTTTCATTTCATTTTATTTTATTTTATTAAGATTTTATTTATTTATTTGACAGACAGAGATCACAAGTAGGCAGAGAGGCAGACAGAGAGAGGAAGGGAAGCAGGCTCCCTGCTGAGCAGAGAGCCTGATGTTTGGCTCCATCCCAGGACCCTGGGATCATGACCTGAGCCGAAGGCAGAGGCTTAACCCACTGAGCCACCCAGGCATCCAGGGAGTTTTCATTTAAATCTTTGGAAAATAGACAAACTTGTTCCCACTCAGACAACACTATGTTGATCACTGTTAGCTCAGAGCTGAACATAGAGTGGGAACTGACTGTGAGTAATTTTATGTCCGTGTGCTCAGAGCTCTATCCCTGAGTCACCACAAACACAGAGGAATGCTCCTTTAAGGTATTTTATAAAGCAAAAAATCTGTAACTGTGAATCTGTTCTAATGGGTAGAAATTATATTGGGTGGCTGAGGACATTCTCCACGCTAGAGTCAAGGACCTAAAACCCTTTTTTCCTTTTCTACTCTTGAGAAAAGTAAAGGCCAAATTAATATTGAAATTAATTTCTTCTGGCTTGATAACTGTTGTCTTAGAAGAGTGCTTCTTGGAGTGTTTTGCAAGGATCACTAGTTGCTAGAAGGTTTTCTTATGACCGCTGCAAACTGTTTCTGGGGTGGGACACTTAGAGGGCATGTCCCATGGTGACTGCCCTGCGAGAGTCCTCCAATGTGGTGACTTGAGCTCTTCTTTCTCCTCACCATCGTAAGACTTCCTTTCAGCCTGTTGTCTGGGGAAGTCTGTGGCCTAGTTAACACCTTGTTTGGGAAGATGGGGGCCACCTGACACGTTTTCTCCTCGTCTCATTGACTAAATATAGATAAATCATTTTAAGTCACATTATCATAAATGTTTTGTGTTTTAAGTCACCCCATCTTTCCGATAGTCATTTGGAAAAGAAGTGAAAACTAAAAAACAATGGTTTTTTAAAAAATTATATTTAAAATGTCAAATACTGAGTGAAGAGAATGCAGAAATCAGATGATAAAATTAAGCTTTCTTCATGGGATCCACAGGAAAGAATAGGGTGAGCAGAAATATAAAAAAGTTTGAGGTAATAAAGCTCAGGTAGACCGAGTTTTAAATTAGGTCATGTCCTCCTTTGGAGGACACAGGAGATTTGTAAAAATCCTCAACAACATCAGTAATTTCTAGGAAATTATGGAATGATTCTTTTCAGGGTTTCTAAAGGTTAGGATTTATTTTTTCTTTTTAATTCTGACCTCTGTAATCGGCAAAGACTGTTCAGCCGCTAAAGTTGTCTAGAAAGACATGAATCTGGCTTTGTTTAGACTGTTTTACAGACGCATTGTCAAATTGTAGTTTTCAGAGGAAGACATGGTTTTCTTTGAATTGACTCTTCTGTGTGTGATCGGCCCCAAGGACATTCACATCTTAACCCCAGAAATGAACAGGCCTTTTACCTTACAGGCAGAAGGAATTATGTAGCTGCGATTATGGGAAGGAGTTCGAGATGAGATTATCTGGGATTATTCGGGTGGCTCTGATGTAATTAAAAGCATCCTTATAAGAGGAAGGTGGGGGACCAGAGTCAGAGCCAGGGAAGAAGATCAGCCAATATGCAACCATCAGCATCAGCAGAGGACGGGTCGGCCTGGCCTCTAGAAGCTGCCGGAGACTCCACAAAAATGCAGTACTGGTTTCATGAGCCAGCGAGAGAGGAAGCGTGTATCGTTTTCAGCCGCTCAGTTGCAGCAGTAAATGGACACTGTAGTACGCTGAAAAGAGACTCGGTCGCTCAGGACTCCGTATCGAAGGCCTGCTGTGCACCAGGCAGTGTTCCAGGCATCAGCGGGTCCACCCCGTTGGGACCTCAAGGTCTAGAGGGAGACAGACTGTGACCTCAGAGAGTGCGGGTGTGGCCAGGGAACAGAAGGGTCCAACAGGAGAATGTGATCGGACCCGCCGTGCAGGGGGGCTCATTTGGATGGGGCAGGGTCTCAGAAGGCCAAGACCCAGCTGATAGAAAGGATGTGACCATGCTCAGCTCGGGAAGGATGTAGGTGGTACCTGTGGCCCGGGGGGACTCTCCTGCTTCCCCCCCAACCAACACCCCACCCCCAGCCGCCCGGGACCCTGAGGTGGAGCTTCCTAGGGCCACTTACTGTCAGAGAGTAGGGGTGGTGGCTGATCCCCGACTCCGCACCTGTGGAAATGCCCCAGTCCTTCTTTCTGTCGTCACTGACATCTCCACGCGGTGCTGGGACGTTGCCCATCCTTGGCTTCTTCCTTCCAAACCCTCTGTCCTCCTCCATGCTCTCCTGAGAGCGTCCTTGCTGATGCTGCGACACTGCCGAGAGTGACATGTGTCATCGAGTCCTAAAGAGGCTCTGTGACCAGGAGGAGCAGGCAGCTTGCCACAGCACGGGCTCTGCGAGTGGGGACCCTGCCTGCCACCGCAGGAGCCTGCCATCACCTGCCTTTCCCACGTGGTGGAGAGAGCCTTCCTGTGGCCAGCTGCCTACACTCTGGGAGGCTCAGCCAGTGCTTATCATGTCCCCTGGAAGCCAAGACTGGACATGGATTTCGGAGAAGGTTTGTTCCTGGCACCTGCTTTTTATCTGCAGGAAAGCAGCCACAAGAGGGGGATGGGACATTCCCAAAATGTATCGAAAGCTGTCCCTGCCTTTCCCGATGTCTGCTGAGGTCAGCCTGAGTGTATCTGAGGACGGGACTCACAGCAGGAAACCCAGCCTGGCTCTCCTTCCCTCTGACACCTTTTGAGAAGTAAAAATGGACCCATCCTGCCTGCCCAGGAACATCTGGAAATCGCTCATAGACACAACTGAGGGCATGTTCCGCCTCTGAAATGTTTTCTCTAGTGGCCCCGAGCCTTAATCAGGTCCTGACTTTTTGAGCCCCCAAACGTTGAGCCCTCCGGCATTAGAAGGGCCCCTTCCACGCCTGCCCCACCGTGTGGGCTCAGGAAACTCCGCGAAGGTGTCTGGAGGCTTCCTCGGACTGTGTCCCATTGCACATATATGTCTAGTGGGGTCTTTGGGCTTTTGCTTTTTTAATGAGTAGAATAATGTAGTTGTACTTAGTCATGCCCATTCACCAAAAGGGAAAGGGGTGGGGTGTTAAATCATTGTGGGTTTTTTTTTTTTTTTTTTTTTTTTTGATGAATGGCTTGTACACTGAAAAATAAATTGGACAAACTGGCATAGAGCTCAGTGAACATGAAATCAGCTATTAGAAGAAAGCTTGTGAACAAATTCTGGGGCAGATATGCATCTTTTGATTAATGCCCTATCAGTCATCCACGCAGCTACCTTAGCGGAGTCTTGCCGTAATCATTCACCATTGCTTTCGGAAACGGGCAGAAACTATCGCACTGCAGAAACGGAATATTATTACTGATTTCTCCCTAACTTGCCATGAACAATGACTGTTTTCAGCACACTCCTGCTCGCCTTTATTATGGAGTGACAATGCGGAATGAAAGGAGAGTTCCTCCAAGCTGGGGGAAATTCTCCGAGGGTAATCTTAATGATATTCAGTGTTAAATGGGCAAGCTATTGTAACGCAAGGTTCTCTGTAGGAATAATAGTAATGTAATCCCATTGAAGCAGCCTTTCATGGATTGTTGTCAAATAGGCAAAATGTGGAGTCACATTAATGAACAGAGTATATCTTCAGAATTATTACTTAAAGTTGTTGAAATGGTGTGAATTTTGGTATTGTAATTATTATATTCTCAGTTAATGCGCTTACCAACAGCAGTAATTAACCCACCAGATTGGAAATTTGCATGAATTCTACCTTTGACATTACGGGAAACTCTGATTCTTTCTGGGTATTACACAGCAGGACGAGGAAATGCATATTTTTATTATTCCCCCCCCACCACTGATTATTTTTAAGAAGGAAACGTTCGGGAATGCAATTATAGTTTTTCATGCATTTTTAAGCCATGGGCAGATTTCCTCGAGAACACTTCATTCTTTTAAGAGGATTTGATTCTTAAACCGTGCCGGCACAAAGGACGATTTGGCACCGTGTACCCATTGAGCAATCTGTAGGTAATAGTGCGGCTTCTTCGCAACTCGCCGTAGGCTGGACGGAGCTGAGGCATAATGGAGCAGTGACAGGCATTAGCATGTATAATGGGCTTGCGTAGACATTTAATGCCATTTAGCTGGGAGAGGGAGCCGAGCTCTCCCACTGGAATATTCCTCCACCGGAGCCCATTGATCACCGATCTGAGCCAGGAGAGGTTAATCCATCAGCTTCCATAACCAGATGGCACTGATGGAAATTCTTTAGGTGGCATTCTGGATGAACCGAGCTTTCCATCTTTACAAACAAATGAGTGATATGACAAGCATGGTGTTCAAAACACATTTAACCAATTGATTTTCCTTCCTCTTGTAATAAGATCTGGAGACATATGAAAGCACGCAGTGTGAGCCGAGATTAAAGGGATTGCTCCATGCACGGGGACATACAGCGCTGAGAGCCAATAAAAATACTATAAAGCATGTAGTCGCCCATTCTCTTTTTTTATATAAAGTTTGTTATTGCAATAAATAGCTGTTATTGAGCCTTTTGTTCCCGTTTGCCGAGTCTCGTTTCAGGTCTGTGTGTCTGGGTGTGGGCACACACGTGTCTGCTTCTGCAGGCGTGTTTCTCTCGGAAGTATGCACGATGTCCATCAGTAACCGTTTTTGCCTTCTGGCCTGCACAGGCAGACCTGATGTCACTTGGGAGGGCAGCACCAGGTGTAAAGACGCAGACGCGGCATGCTGGTGGGGTTGTGCGCATTCCGTGTGAATGAGCGCCGTCTGCTCTTTTTCTCCTCCTACAGCCCTGCCCTGAGCTTCACCTACCCTTCTGCTCCCGTGTCTCTCCATATGCATCAGCAAATCCTAAGCCGGCAGCAGAGCTTAGGCTCAGCCTTTGGACACAGCCCTCCTCTCATCCACCCTGCTCCGACGTTTCCAACACAGAGGCCCATCCCTGGGATCCCCACAGTCCTGAACCCCGTCCAGGTCAGCTCGGGCCCATCAGAGTCCTCACAGGTGAGAGACACAGCCCGAGGAGCTGATCTGTCTTGCAGCCGCAGAGGAGGGCCCTGCCTACCCCAGGACAGGTGGCTGCCCCCGCGTTCTCGTGGTCTTCCGAATCCAGGGCCCTACGTAGGCTTCAGGTTTTGATGAGTACGGCACGTGTGTGTGGGCTTCCTGCCCCAGAGTCGTTTCCTCCCCGGTGGGACAGCGGGGCTGCTGGATGAGGGTCTGTAACCCTGCTCAGGTCAATACGCCGCATGAGGGGCGTATTGGGTGACTCCCTGCAGGCACTTCGGGTCCTGTGATAACTCCACAGGAAGAACCAAACCCGCCATGCCCTCTGCTCTTACCTCCTCGATAATCCCGCTCAAAGAGTCTGAATCCTCTAAGAACATCGCCAGCTGTTTCTTTTGGTTTCCTGCCCACCTCTCTACTCTGTTCTTTGAAGCACACGATTGGAGCTCATGAAAACCCAAGTGCCCTGCTCCAATCTTCTAGCATTTAAAAGCTAGGGAATTAATTTTATGTACTTTTAAGGTTTTATGTATCTATTTGACACACACAGAGTGAGAGAGAGAGAAAGCACAAGCAGGGGGAACGGCAGACAGAGGGAGAGGGAGAAGCAGGCTCCCCGCTGGGCAAGAAGCCCAACATGGAGCTCAATCCCAGGACCCAGGGATCAAGACCTGAGCTGAAAGCAAATGCTTTACCGAAGGAGTCCCCCAGGGGCCCCTGAAAGCCACAGGGGGTTTCTCCTCCCAAGGGGAAACCATCATAGATGTTTTCTGGCCTCAGACATGTTTCCTGGGCTCTGCTCTTGTGGGATTGGAGACTTACCAAGCCCTTGTTCCAATGCCACATCGGCCGGCTTGTCTACAGCATGTTTTAGCTCTGGTCCCGCTCCTTGATCGAAACCTAATTACTGTCTCTGTCCCTGCAAATGTGACCCGCAGAACAAGCCGACCAGTGAGTCTGCGGTGAGTAGCACGGGGGACCTGATGCACAACAAGCGGTCCAAGATCAAGCCCGATGAAGACCTCCCCAGCCCGGGGCCTCGGGGCCAGCAGGTGAGCACTGGGGGGCTCTGCCGCTGGCCTGTGGGTCCATCCAGGCCAAGGTCTCTCACAGCATGTCCATATCCTCTGTGTTCTGGCCTTGGTCTTGACCCATGCGCTTGACAGGAGGCCAGTGATGCAGTCTGACTCCACCGGATTCTCTAACTCAGATTCTTAGGTCGAATAAACCGTAGCTTGTGGTGTAAGCAGTTGGATTAATTTGTAACCAATCACTGACGGGACCAAGTTTCAGTCCCAAGCCCTGGTCTCGGGCCCCAGAATACCAGCTCCTGGCCATAAGCCGGAGCTGGGCGCAGTTGATGATATTCCTTACACCGGCCGTGTTCTTTTTTGTTCCTATTTTGCCTTTACCCACTTGCCAGGAGGGCTTGGAGAACAGAAGGAGGGATCAAGGTACAACTTACCCAATTTAAGGCCAATTAGATTCTGGGCCTTGACACAGGACAAGTGTAGAAAGTCCAATCTGGGCTCTGCTTTTAGGCATTTAGACCCTCTGAGCTTCTGTTTTAAAATGTGTTTATTATGCCTAGAATACCATCTCCTAAGGTCCCCGAGTCTGACACAGGAAGAAGGTCAGTGAATATTAATCCCTGGAAGTAGGGGTTGGACTGGAGTCTGGATGTCCACAGACTCTGGACCTTTCTACATCCGGGCTGCTCTAGCCCCAAACTCAGACGACCTCCACCCACATTTTCCTTTCGAGGGAGGAGGGCTTTGAAGATGGAGTGAATGGATGTTATAGGTTCTGAAATCCATCCTTCTCCTTGAATTTTGCCAGCCAACAACCTTGCTGGTTACATGTAAATGCTCATGGGCAGTTTTTGTCATGCTGCCCCACATGAGATCCCAAATTCTGGAAATTGTTGCATTTTCTTTCTTTCTTTCTTTTTTTTTTTTTTTTTTTTTGTAAGATTTTATTTATTTATTTGACAGAGATTACAAGTAGGCAGAGAGAGAGGCTGAAGCAGGCTCCCCGCTGAGCAGAGAGCCCGATGTGGGGCTCGATCCCAGGACCCTGGGATCATGACCTGAGCTAAAGGCAGAGGCTTTAACCCACTGAGCCACCCAGGCGCCCCAATTGTTTGCATGGTCTTTGCAGTGAAGCTGCCTCAGAGAGTAGAAGAGACTCAGCTGCTAAGCTCAGATGCTGTGGGTCTGGGGCAATAGCCCGTATCCTCGGAGATCAGAGCTTGAAACAGGAAGACAGGATCCCTCTGAAACCCAGAAAGTGCCTGTCACAGCTCCAGCGGCAGGGAAAGCAGAATTAGAATTACTAGTAAACCACTGCCCTGATTCCAAAATAGGAGAATCAACAAACTAACACACTAAAAAGAATCTAACCGAAAGAGAAAAAAGGCCAGTCTTTTGGGTAAAGACGGCGTGACCTAATTTAATTGCCTCCCTGACGGGATGATGTTTCCATTTCTTTTTTTTTCCTCTAGCATTCGGGGGGGGGGGGGGGGCAACATTTGGGCGTCAACTTCTTATCATCATTACAGTTGAGACTGTTGTGTTTTGTTTTGTTTTAAAGCTCTTATTTATTTGACAGACAGAGATCACAAGTAGGCAGAGAGGCCGAGGAGGAAGCAGGCTCCCTGCTGAGCAGAGAGCCTGATGTGGGGCTCGATCCCAGGACCCTGGGGTCATAACCTGAGCCAAAGGCAGAGGCTTTAACCCCCTGAGCCACCCGGGCGCCCCAGGACTGTTGTTTTTAATCCCGCATTAACAACCTCAAAAAACATGCACACAAATGATTCCATATGTTTGACTTCTGTTCACAAAATGCAGCTGATAAACCTGGGCTCTATTTTATTTTTCCTGAAAAATTGCCTCCAGGAAGAAAGCCTGTGCAATCAGGGTTTCCTTTCTTTTCTTTTCTTTCTCTTTTTTTCCTTTCTCTTATCTGCCCTTCCATTGTGTCTGATCTTTCTTTCCCTCTCTCCTCCCCACCCTACCCCGCCCTGCTTCCCTGCCCCCAATGCACCTCCAGGAACAGCCAGAAGGAACAACCCTGGTGAAGGAGGAAGGGGACAAAGACGAAAGCAAACAGGAGCCTGAAGTCATCTATGAGACCAACTGCCACTGGGAAGGCTGCACGCGGGAGTTCGACACCCAGGAGCAGCTGGTACACGTAAGTGGGGGGACGCCGGAAGTGGGCTTTACAACTATGTGACCTTTCCTGCGGGGTCAGCTGCCCTGACCCTGCGCTGAGTCCGGTTTCTTAGCTAGCAGCGTTGCAAACGGGAGAGAGCTTTATGACTTTCTGAGAATAAAGAAAACTCTGAGCCACGGTGCTTGACCTGTTCAGTCAGCTAAAGCTTAGTGTAAAATTCAATAAAGTCTTCAATAGAGAGCGTAATGACTCTGATCCTGTAAGCCAGAAAACACTATTTTGAGTTAGCGTCTTTGATGGTTATTGAGTAATAGTAAGCTGGACATGAATTATTATTAACCTTTTAACCAAGTTTGATTCTCCTCTCCTAGACCCAGACACAGCAGAAAAAAGTGTAGAGGTGGGGGATTCCTTTTCTTGGTTCTGCCTGCTCCTTCCAAGCTCTCAAGGTCCAAGGAACCTCCCACTATTTTTTGCAGCAATTAGTAGGTAGATGCTTGGGGAAGCCATTAGCACAATGTCTTGACTGAAGGCCAACACTTGCGGGGTGAGTAGTTCCGTGGAAAAAGTGATGTGTGTTTTAAAATGTGCTCAGTGGTGTGTCTGCAGCACGGTCCAGCCCAGATCCACACCTCGTCTCACTGTACCAGGTCCAGAAGTGTTGCCCCCATGGGTTTTATTTCCAATGACGCAGTGCGCTCCGTGCGCTCATGTGCATGTACCTTATGAGGCATATTTCCTTTGCCAGTGCTCCCTTTGATTTGGTACTCTCTTTCATGCCAGAAGAGTCTCCCTAGCCAAGGGGACTGGGAGTAACTGAGATGGAAGTGGCTCTCGATCATCGAGGCGGGACAGGCAGAGGCTCACGCACTCCTGTGAACAAACACAGGGTCTCATCAAGGCATTACTGATGTTCTGCTACGTGTGGCTGGTTCTTCTGCTTTTACTGTGACGGAACATCTGAGAGAGCAGCCTTGCTTGGGATGCCCTGCCGCCCACCCCACACACGCACACTACACACACTTGCCCCATTCACTCTTCTTTTCTAGTAACTTCTAATTTTAGAGGATCCATATTTCTTGATAACCCTTCTCCGCTGAAACACAAAAATTCTACAATTCTGGACACATCCCCCATCTTTCCTCGACCACAGTGTCGTCTTCAACTTGGCTCCTCTTCTGGGAGATGTCCACACGTCACCGTCACGGCAATGACGTGGTTTTGCCAGTGTTCGCAATCTGTTAGGTATAGAAAGTTGCAAGATGTTAACATGACATCAGCAGGGTCTCCCCACTCCCCCATTTCTTTTTTTAATCATGTCTCCTTGTAATTGTGTAGGAAGGATTTTGGATTTCTCAGCACAGCAAGAAACCTAGAAAAGTCAAATGTTTTTAATTAAGGTATATTTCCAGATTTTTCCATGAACCTAATTCGATTCTTTCTCTTTCATTTGATGCGAGAGTTATTTTTAAGCCAAGCCTTACTTAATAGCCCTTTCTTCTTGCTGACTTTTAATGGAAACCACAGACATGGTCCTACCAAAGACAGAAAGAAAAAGTTCAGAATTTTTCTTTTAGGGTAGACAGATATTCCCGAAGAGTGAACTGTGCAGAGAGTACCCTTAGTGATAGGAGGAGGGAACAGCCAACTTCGTGAGGGGAATCGTTTGCATGGGATCTGCCATCGTGAGCAAGACCTTACCAGAGCTGTTTGCTTTTGAAAATGTCCTCCTGAGAGGTGACACCGTCTTGTGGTGCCTTTTCTGAGGATAAGTCATTGTAGTTTCCAGGGAGTGCTATAATTATAGTTCCCCGGGTGAGGGAGCTTATTCGGAGTCTGTATTTCAAAGGAATCGTGTTCCTCATTAGAGACCAGGTTTGAGGAAGCATTTTTAACCTTCCTGCTGCCTACTTAACGCGGAAGCTTTTAAGAGAGTGACTTTGGGGGCGCCTGGGTGGCTCAGTGGGTTAAGCCGCTGCCTTTGGCTCAGGTCATGATCTCAGGGTCCTGGGATCGAGTCCCACATCGGGCTCTCTGCTCGGCAGGGAGCCTGTTTCCTCCTCCTCTCTCTCTCTGCCTGCCTTTCTACCTACTTGTGATCTCTCTCTGTCAAATAAATAAATAAAATCTTAAAAAAAAAAAAAAAAAAGAGAGAGTGACTTTGGAAGGTGTATTGAATCTCAGTGGCGAGATGCCTCTGTTTTAGTAGAGAGATCTCAGCAGTTTTGAGGTAAATCTGCTTAAACTATCGACCTAAATGACCACCATGGTGTGTGTCTTACCATAAAATATTGGAATGAATCCACGTACAGTGGAAATTTTTGATTCCAAACCAGCTAGAGGGAATTCATGTCAGGATTAGGAGAAAATCCAAGGTATTACTTTCATGATATTAATTTTAGTCTGGGATAAATTATATACATGAAGTGGGCTGAAGTTACACCTTGCAACAACCTCCATAAAAGCACTCGTTCGTATCACTTATTTTCCACCTTTTTGCTCGTTACCTGAAATGCAGAGATTCCAAATTTGTGCGTTTAAGTAGATTTTACTTGGTGTGACATTTAAGTCCCTTCCTCCTTGTGGGCGTAGCTGGTGGCATCGGCAGTGGCCTGGGAGACCACGGACACTTTACTCTTTGTCGATCAAAGGACTAGCTCCACATCCACCTAATTAATTTTCCATCCACGGGGAAAAAAAGTACCAGTGGCAAACCCCACTTTTTTTTTTTTTTTTTTTAGGACAGAGGGAAGTCTTAACTGTTTCCCTTCCCATGGTTGTCCTCGGAGAGGCGACATTTAGTGAATTAGTTGGATTTTCATGCTACATGCAACCAAGAGGCAAGGTGTTAAACCATTCTGAAGCTCTGCCTTATTTATAGCCATGACCCATTCTTTTTCCCCCTCTTACAGTTAATAGAAAGATTCATGATTCTTCATGGTTGTCTATCTAGTGTCTGACAGGCCCGACCGCCTGCTAAAGCAAGTCACTATCTATAATTGATATCCTTCCGTGGAATAGGGTGCTGGCTGCGATTGAAGGGCTTTGCTGAAAGCTCTTAAATCCTGACAAGTTCTCCCCTTGTTCTGGTTCAGTCGCTGAGCCGCACGGTTGGAATTCCAGAGTCATTTGAACTTGGTGCAAAAGGGGGACATATGTTTCACATTAGCAAATCACACAGTTGAAGAGGAGAATTAGGGACTCGGCGGGCTCTGCCCGCCAGGTAGTCTCATTTCCAGCGTAATGCGCTCCATGTTCTCTTGAAAAGATTACCTTGTCCCATTACTGTCCCAACAGATGGGCTAAACATTGCCTTTCCCTTCTCTTCTCCTTTATTTCAAGCGCCTGTCCTCTGCCAGGCACGTGTTTGTTCTAGGTTTGCTGTGGGGTCTTTATCACGGGGACGTTTAATTAATTTCTCTTACCAGAAAGATAATTATAATTGGGCTTAGTTACTCTCAAGCTAGTATTAAATTTGTCATAAATTGACTTCTAGGCCCGGAAGCTAAGAAGATAGATCTATACTTTTGTTAACGAGGTTTTGGTTACACTTGGTCCCTTTCTTGGTGTCGGTTAAAGTAGAATGGAACAAGAGAGTAAGAAGGGGATCCCGTATGAAAATAAATTCAAAGTACCTTTGATTAAGACTGAACTGATTATTGATTTGTCAAGATGCAAACGCTTTCGCTTCCCTTGACATCTGAAAGCATGTAGTCTAAGACCTCCAAATGAGGTGGAAAGCACATTTCTCCTTCAGGTCCAAATTATTATTATTATTATTATTTTAATTTTTTATTTTTGCTGTCATGCACGGTACATTTTTTGCTGTCTTTGCTGTTGTGCATGGTATGTTACAGACACGAATCTTACATTTCAGTTTATTTCTGAAAGTGGCAGAATATTGGTTCTCAATATGTTTGTTGTCTCATGGCTTTTTGGCGGGGGGGCATACAAAAAACTCAGCTTCCATCTTCTGGGCTGACCTCATGAGTGCAAGAGAGAGGCTTCCAAACCTTCCTGAGACCCATTTCCTGCTTGCATTCCTTCTGTCCCAGAACTCAGTCCCAGCTTCGGCTCTGGGAGGGTTGGATGCCTCTGAAACAATGCACAGCAGGTGCCCAAGTCCATCCTAGGTTCTCCGAAACCTACAAGAAACCTGCATGTAACCTGCACATGTTGTTTCTGAATGCCCCATTGAGTTTTCCGAGGGACTTTTTCAGAAGAGGAGAAGGAATGGATGTGAAGACCGTGCACCTCACTGTGGGTCACCAGTGCTTGGTGGCTGGTGGCGCTTGCAAACGTCACTGCTGGGATCCCGTATCCCCACCCTCCCTAGCATCCCCCTGTTTGCTGGATCACTGTACTCCTTGATCCTCTGTTACAGTGACTTAACCCTCTTTCTGTTTTAGAAGTAGCACATACAATATTCTTTTCCTAAGACCTGGAAATTGTCCAATTATGTTTTTTAACAGTCTGCGAGGAGCCCTAGGCAGGTGGGGGGCACCATCTCCTGCTAGCGAGGCCAAAGGGGCAGAGAACCTGAGTTGTGTTTGTATTAGTCTCAGCCTCATCTGGGCTGGCATTTCAGTCCCTGTGCTCCATGCGTATCTTTTAAGCCCGGTGTCAGAAATTCACTTTTTTGTAGCGTGATTAACCACCTACTTAGATTTTCAGTGCTTTCATAGGCTGCAAATTTTGATCTCTAAAGCATGCTGGTGTTGCCTTTATCAGAAGAATACAGTTATAATCACCTTTGCTGCCGTTCAAAAACAAATTCTGGACGTAGGCAGCATGGAGACGAAAGGCTTTCTTTGTAATACCCTGGAGATTGAGATGTAAAGAAGGCACATCGAATCTGGGAAGAATTCGTGCATCCATCGAAAACGCGGGGACGTTAGGATGAGTTGGAGACATTATTTTCATATTAATACCATGATCCTAAATTTGCATTTTAAATGTTTTCCATCTAATTTTGATCCCTTTGCTCAAGTTGCTTTGTATAGCCTTACCTAAGAGAAAATTGAGCGTAAGACGCGATAGGGGTCTCAGATACGAGCGGAAATTAGTTGTGTGTGCACATAAAACGTCAAACGGATGAATGGAGATTTTGATCTTCTTTTCCCTACGTGGAGTTGCTAGTTAATTTCGTTACTCTGATTATTTGGAAATGTTGCATGTTAAAATGCAGGCTAAGGAGCACAAACTTCAAAGGCGTCTTTTGACAATTGTGCCTCAAGGGTCACATTCTTTTTAAAGTTAGGGACTGAACTGCACCTGCAGAAATGCTTTCTGTAGGGAAAGGAGAGAGCCTGAGTGGGGGGCGCAGAGGGCCCTGTGGGCTCCCGGGGCCAGTGGGATTCTGAGTGGCAGACCCTTGGGATGACCTCCCTGGAAACATCTGATCCTCTAGAACTGTTATTTTCTCACTTATCATACTGTGAAACAGCCGTGAAAATAAATGCCCTCCCCAACATCCAAGGCCAAACAGAGATCGCATGCAGGAGGCCTAATGAGAAACAGACAGAGGGTTGAGAAGACGCCTGGACTCTCTTTGTTTTATGTATTTGTTTTTGCAAGGTTGAGTCGGGGAGGGGAGGAGAGTGGCACTGATGGGTCTGTGGTTTCTGCCTGTGGGCTCTCAGGCTCATTTTATATTCATTGTTGCTGAACCTGCTCTTGACGGAGGCCAGCACACTGTTCTTCCCTGTGTAGGTCTGATCGATGGGACTTGGCCAAGCCATTTCACCTCCTTGGACCTCAGTTTTAGCAAAAGCAAGTGAAAGATTTGAATTAGATAGTCCTCAGGATAGGGATGGCAAACAGGTTTCCTCTCAAGTGCCCACGTACTGGCTGGTGGGGTGCTGTGCTGAGCCTTTCCCCCCCCAACCTGCGCCACCCGCCACGTTGCAGCCTGGGAGGGGGAGGGGTGGGGATGCAAGGTTCTTTATGGATGGCTGCCCCCAGGTGGGGTTTGGGGGAAGGCAGTCACGTAGTCACATGCCATCTTTTCTTCTAACAATGCACCCTGTAGATTAAGTGCCCTCCAGAATAATCGTATTTAATACTTCAAGGAGGTGGCATATTAATTACTTGAGTAATTATGGAATTATAAAAATTTCCCCTTTACTGAGGGTTCTTACCCCTTGAACAAAGAATAAGAAATCAATATTTCGAGTGAGATGTCACTTTACAGGATAATGTGTTAGTTACTTTCTTAAACTTGTTCTGCCTCGGGGTACCCCAGAAATGTTGCATTGCATCTCCCCAGATTACTTCATCGGAATCTTTAGCCAAGTAACTCTTTCTGCCACTTGGAGAGGATTTTCCTCGGAACTGGTTCTGAAGGCTGCTTTGGGTCAGATCTCCTGGAATGTTCTCAGCAGGCCCACTTTATACAAGAAGGGATGACGGTCACTTCGGGTCGGGCTGCGTATTGCGTGGGGACACACTTGCCTGTAGATCTTGCCAGCACAATGTGTCTTCTTGTGCCTCAGGAGTATGACGAGCGGACAGCAGCAGATCAGACATTCGCTCAGCCCCTCCCTGGAGACAGCGGGGAGCCGCCTACATGCTGCCCACTGCCCCAGCTTCGTGGTGGGCTCACTGCCAAGGCCAGCTCAGCCCTGACCCTCCGGGATGGGTCATTCTCAGGGGAAGGGGGAGACAAGGAAACATAAAAGCGTAGAGTGAATGACATATGAGCCGGACATAATGAAGCCGGAACTGTGTAGTTGAGATACTGAAGGTTTAGAAGAGGGGAGAAGCACATGAGGAGTGTTGGGAAAGAGAGGCCTCTGGGAAACAGGTGGGAAGGGTTAAGGTCAAAGCAAAGCAGGGGGGGTCTACTTGGGAGGCTTGAGGATGATGACGATGTTGGTGATCGTGACTTTGGAAGAACCAGTAGCACCCGATCCCAGAGACTACTCGGGCTTGCCGCTGTTCTCCTGCGACAGCACAGTCCGTTCCAAAGCAGACAGACCTGGGTTCAGAGCCGGCTGCTCTCTACCCTAGACACGTCACATCCTTCTCTCTGAAATAAGAATAATAATAGTATTTACTTTCCAAAACAGCTGGGGGAGTTTGTTAAAAATTATACTCAAGAAAATGTTAGTGGTTCTTTGTCTAAAAGTGCGAAGACATTTGCCAGCTGCTAAATTCATGCACTTTGCCTCGAAGAACCTGGTTTAGGTTCGTGTTCAGGCAATGTTGAAATTAGTCACCATGAAATTAGTAATTGCATAAAGATGTTAACTGGGCCCCTGGTCCATGAACCCCTAAGAGAGAAGGACTGGGCTGGGGGGGGAGGTCTCCAGCTCTGTTCCTTACGCTCTGTTCCTTTCTCCTTAGATGTGCTCTCTCCTTATTCTTGCTCATGCAGTGTTGAGATTCAGAGCCTTACACTGTCTGGTGCTCTCTTGTCTTGAAGTCCTTCCCGAAAGTTCTTGGTGAGCAACCAAAACCAAGGCTTCTCCCCCCTGGACCCACTGAGGCTGAGAATTTTTTGTCGTGAGTGCCAGCCACCCTTTGTGTTGTTATCGGAGAGTTAACAGCATTGCTGACTTCTGCCCCCTAGGTTCCTGGAGGGATTTGCCCCCATTGTAACGAGAAATTTCTCCCAACGTTGCCAAATATCCTCTGGAGGGCAGAATTGCCCCTTTCTGTCCCAAATCTTTCCCTCCTCAAGCAGTATGGAAAATAGTAACAAAGGTGTCTGTGATGAAAGATAAATTTTCTCCTTAGATGTGCTATAGAATTTTCAAATTACAAGGAAAATGAACTTGTTAGTCTCTAACAAAAGGGCATTTAATATATATGGGTGTCTGTGTGTGCGTGTACATATGCGTGTGTGTGTGTGTGTGTGTGTGTGTGTGTGTACACCTTGGTAGAGCTTAATTTTAAAGCCACATTTGTTAGGTTAGGCACTCAATACCTCTCCGTAAGGACTATACCCAGCCAAGTGCTTTGTCTTGGTGAAGAATTCCATCACTGCTTTTTTCTTTTTGCAGACCAAGGGAAGTCACTCAGACTTCCAGCTTCTGAGATCATGGCAGGCATGGAGATCAGGCTTCTGCTTTGACAGAAAACAGAACTCCAGAAACAAAAAGCAATCTTCTAATGCAAGGACTCTTGAAAATTCAGGGACGTTTAGGATTTCCTGGGATTAGTTAAATACTGCCGTAGATGATTTTTTTTTTTTTCATTTCTAGAACAATTAACGTTAGCAAGAGAGCTATAAGTGGCATATCCTTATAAGAGAGGCCAAGGCCTTAAATATAAGCCATTCCTTCCCCAGCCCAGCCAATTACCAGTAAAACTAGCATTAATCAGTGAATGAAGGGAAGGGATATATCTTTGATTCCCACATCTGCCAAGAACTATTTCTGACTCTGAATAAGTCAGTCTACAGCTTTGGTCCTCAGTTCCTCCTCTGTAAGGTGGAGAGGGTTTTTAATTTTTTAGTTTTATTTTTTATTTTTTTGGTAGGGATAGAGTGAAATCATATATACATACATATATTCATCTATAAGGAGTTCCAATGAGGAGACACAGTCCTAATCAACCTAATTGAAGAATAGAGAGATTAAGGAGACTTTTAATCAAAGAAATTTGAAAGAATATATAAAGGCTTTTCATGGAAATTTTTTTAAATGTATATATGTCATGGATTCAGCCGCACGTGCTCACCTGCGTGGGCCAGTGGTTTTACCCGTATGACGCATCAGCACCACCTGGTGGCCAAGGCCCAAATTGCAGGCATAGTGTTAAAAGGAAAAAGCCTCCTTGTCAGATTTCCAGAGTTGTGGTCAGTGTTGGGGTCAGGGCCAGAGCCAGAGAAGGGAACAAGACCAGACACATACATCATTTATGTCTGAGAGTGAGGGGAACGTATGGGCAAGGCCATTGGGAGGACCAGACACATACAAGCAGAGCAGCAGGAAAACCGGTAAAGTTAAATTTGCAGAAGTCACCAGAGAAAAGTCTGGTGGGTTCGGACATGGTTTTGAAAAAAACAGGTCGATTTGAACAGGGAAAGACCATTGCAGGGAGGTGTTGGGGTTTCCATGTGGGAAAAAAAAACAGCAGGAAGAAGTTAATGGAAGCAGAAGTTATAGGAGAATTTTATCTATGATAGTAGCTAAATAAAAGGCTGGGATTTTTGGCACTCTGTGGGGTTAGAAATATAATTACAGGATGATTCATTCTGCGCTTTGGGGGCTGAAGAGTGGTCAGTAGTGACCGATGTGGAACCAAAGCTCCTGGAAGGCAGGGGGCCACAGGAAGTGAGATTAAAGCCCAGCATGATGGTTTCCTGAGATCTACCTAGTGTGCTGGGAAACTGACTTCTGGTCCAGGTGGAGGGAGGAAAATCATGTGTTTCCAAGGCCAGGAAGGCATGAGCCTTGTGTGAGCCCTAGAAAGATCAGAGCTGAGCTATGCAGAGCCCAAGCAGCTGTCCCAGCAATGTCCCGAATGGGGCAGGACCAGAAGTGAGACTCCGCAGTAGAAATTGTGTTCGGTTAGATCTTAAAACTTGGGAGGACGCTTTGGAGATGTTTGACACTGACCATTTTTGCGGCTGGTGCGGATATCATGGATGCCCTTTGGAGAGCAGTCAGCAGCTTCCGGGCGACCAGCTGAGCATCTGGAGGGTGGTTTTGCCCGTGGAACCCTGTATCTTGTGTGCATGGCCCCAGGCTCATTCCCTAAGGGCCCCAAGACTCTGCTGTCTCTGTAAAACCAATCGGTCAAGGTCATTGGAGAATGGTCTCTGATGACTTACAGAAGATGCCGACCACAGTGTTACTCATATTTTTAGGGCCCACTTAGTCACAGTTTTATTGTGATTATTTAACATTTGTCTTTTCTCCTTGTTTTGGTTTTGGTGTGCCTCCTAATCTGAGGTTCCGAAAATGTCTTCCTAATGATTAGGATAACAAAATTGCCATCATCTGTCAGCTCCCTCTCCCCCACCCCGTACGGCGCTGGGGAGGGCCCTGCTTTAGGTGCCTGGCCCAATTCTGTCTCACCTGTTCTCTCCACGCCACCTTCCTACACCGTGTGTTTCTTGGGATGTTCACCTTGGAGCTTCCGCCGAGCGCTGTTTGCAGGACAGGCAGGAGAGTCCTGGTCCAGGAGGCGCAGGTCTCCCCAGGGGCTTTTCTAGGTGGTGGCAGAAGTTCTCACACCTTCCTCTCCCGTCCTGCTGCGGTGAGTGATGGCACAGCTCCTGGGACAAGATAAAGCAGTCCTACAGCGAACACGACCCAACCCTCACTGTACTCTCCTTATGTTCCGTGGTGATAAACTTTGCTGGAGTCTCGGTACCGAGCCATTTGGCTTCTGGTAGGAGCTTTAATTGCTAAAATGCAGATTTTTTTTTTTTCTTGATCAAGAGGGGATTATTCTTGTTATCAGTCTAGAGCATCTTATTTCGAGATGAAAAGCCTTTACGGAATTACAGATGCCAACGTTTGTACAAAGCTTTTTGGCAATTGACAACTCAAAGGGAAAGTATGATTTATTAGCCTATAATGGCCAACCCTGAGCGATGGTTGAGGTCCCACTGATTTGTGAAATTGCTTAATGTGAACTGCCTTTTTACGCCACTCGAGCCCCAGGTTACCCAAATAAATGTAGAGTCGACGCTGTGTGATATGTTATGGGAGAGCGGAAAAGAAAAGGGGCCAGAGGAGGAAAGGTGGCTTCTAAAATCCATCTTGGAGATGCCTTTTACAGTAGTTTGGCTGATAAGCCGGTGGAAGAAAGATTAATAACAAGGCTTGGCGCTATCAGTACCTGCCTGTCGATTCTCTGTAACAGGGCTGTCTGTTCAGCATGGAAATTATTGATTAAATAAAAATTGCTATTAGATTGTGATGTGATCCATAATCACAAACAATGGTAGACATTCCTCTTTTAGATCCTCAGCCGTGTATCACGTTGTTTCTGTTTTATCCCTCACCGTAATTTATATTACACTGACACTTGAGCTCCTGAGGTTTCTTCTTTCTGCTGGGAGGCAGGAAAGCTCTGGCCAGAGGGAGAATGAAAGGGCGGCCAGTGGTCCTGGTTAGGGGTCCAGCTGGTTTCTTCACTGGGCTACAGCCTGGTTTACGTTTATTGGTTGGTTTTTCAACTTAAAAACAAAAAACAAAAACTGTGGTGGAATGCACATAACATGAAATTTACCTTTTGATCAATTTCTTTTTTTTCCCCAGCTTTATTGAGGTATAACTGATGAATGAAATTGTTTATTTTCTAAGCATACAAAGTGATGACTTGGTAGAACACAAAGTTAATGATTAACACCAAGTTCATTAACAGATCAATTACCTCACAGTTAGTTATCCTTTCTCAGGTATGTGGCAAGAACTCTTCAGATCTGTTCTCTTGGCAAAATTCAAGTATGCAATCCGCAATTCGGTATTCTTTTTTTTTTTTTTTTTAAAGATTTTATTTATTTATTTGACAGACAGAAATCACAAGTAGGCAGAGAGGCAGGCAGAGAGAGAGAGGGGAAGAAGCAGGTTCACTGCTGAGCAGAGAGCCCAACGCGGGGCTTGATCCCAGAACCCTGAGATCATGACCTGAGCCGAAGGCAGAGGCTTTAACCCGAAGTCAGAGCCACCCAGGCGCCCCCACAATCCGGTATTCTTAACTGTGGTCACTGTGCTATACACAGATCCTCCAAACTGTTTCCTCTGATCAATGAAAGTTTGTACCCTTAAAATAGCATCTCCTCATTTCCCCATCCCCAGCCCCTGGCAACCACCATTCTAGTTTCTGTTTCCAGGAGTTTGACTTTCTTTTCCTATTCTTAGATTTCACTTACTGTATTTGCCCTCTTTTGTCTAATTTCACTTAGCATAATCCCTTCAGGCTCTCTCCATGTTGTCACAAATGGCAAGATGTGTTTCTTTTTTTATGGCTGAATAATACACACACACACACACACACACACACACACACGGAGCTGGCCCTTGAACAACACAGATTTGAACTTCACAGGTACACTGATATTTGGATTTTTTTCAATAAATACTGTGAATGTATTTTCTCTTCCTTATGATTTTCCTAACATTTTCTTTCCTCTAGCTTACTTTCATATAAGAATCAGTATATAATATATATAACATACGAAATATGTGTTAATGGACTCTTTGTGTTATCGGTAAGGCTTCTGGTCAACAGTGAGCTATTGGTAGTTAGGTTTTAGGGAGTCAGAGGTTACACATGGACCTTCAAGCGTGCTGGGTGTCAGGACTCCTAACTACTGTGTTGCTCAAGGGTCAGTTAATTACACACACCATGTTTTCTTTATCCACTCGTCTGTTGTCAGACCCTTAGGTCGCTTTCATGTCTTGACTATTATGAATAATATTGTAATGATCATGGAAATGCAGATACATCCTCAAGATACTGGTTTCATTCCCTTCAGATGTGTACACCGAGGAGGGGTTGCTGGATCCAATGGGAGTTCTGTCTCTAATGTGAGGAACCTCCATACTGTTTTCCATAGTGGCTGAATCAATTTACATTCCCACCAACAGGGCACAAGGGTTCCCTTTTCTCCATATTCTTGCCAACATGTGTTATCTCTTGTCTTCTTTATAAGACATCCTAACAGGTGTGAGATGGTATCCCATTTGTGGCTTGGATTTGCATCTCCCAGATATTAGTGATGTGAAAAGCCCCTTGTCATGGACCTGCTGACCATTTGTATGCCTTCTTTGAAAAAATGTCTGTTTAGATCCTCTGGCTACTTTTCAATAATTGCATTATTTGGTTTTTGTTTTTTTTTTCCCCCCAGTTGAGTTATATGAGTTCCTTATTTATTTTGGATATTAACCCCTTATCAGATATGTGGTTTGCAAATATTTTCTCCCGTTCATAGTCTGCCTTTTCATCTTGCTGATTATTTTTCTTTTGCTGTGCGAGAGGCTTTTAGATTGATGTAGTCCCGCGTGTTTATTTTTGCTTTTGTTGCCTGTGCTTTTGGTGTCAACTCCAAAACAATCATTGCCAAGGCCAATGTCAAGGAGCCTTTTCTGTATGTTTACCTTGAGGAGTTTTATGGTTTCAGGTCTTTGATCCATGTTGAGTTAATTTTTTCTATTTTTATGTAAAAGGCCGCTGGAATGTGAATAGGGAATACATTGAATCTGCAGATCAGTTTGGATACTGTGGATGTTGTAGCAATACTGATTCTTCCAATCCAAGAACATGGACTGTCTCTCCTTTATTCATACCTTGATTTATTTCATTAATATCCTGTCATTTTCGGTGTACATGTCTTTAGTCTCCTTGGTTAAATTTATTCCTAGAAATTTCATTATTTCTGCTGCTGTTGTAAGTGGGATTTCTTTCTTGATTTCTCTTTCAGATAGTTTATTGGTCGTGTATAGAAACACAACAGATTTGTGCACATTGATTTTGTCTTCTGAAATGTTACAGCATTCACGTATTTATTCTGGTGTAGTGTCTTTAGGGTTTTCTATACTTAAGATCATGTAATCTGCAAACAGAGACGGTTGTACCGCTTTCCATTGGATGTCTTTCGTTCCTTTTTCTTGCCTAATTGCTGTGGCTCAGACTTCCAGTACTATAGGAATAGAAGTGGTGAGACCAGGCATACTCATGTTGACGATGTTAATGGTCATTAAATTAATCACCATTTAGAACATTCACAGTTTGTGCAACCCATCACCACGATGTATTTCCTTGACATTTTCATGACTCTGAAAGGAAGCTGAACCCACTAAAAGTGGTCACTTTCCTTCCTTTCTCCTCTGCAACCCATGAAAACCACTCAGCTGCTTTCTGTCTCTTTGGAATGCTTGTCTATTCTGAACATTTCATAGAAGTAGAATCCAAAATATATGACATTCTGTTTCTGGCTGTTTTCAGGATTTGTCTGTGTTGTAGCATGTATCAGTGCCTCATTCCTTTTTTATGGCTGAATAGTGTTCCATCTATGACTCTGCTACACTGAGTTTGTCCTTGCATCTGTTGACGGGCCTTTGGAGTGTTTCTATCTGCTAGCTATTGTGGTGATATGGGCTTTCATGGATAAGTTTTGTTTCAATACTCATTCTACTTCTTTGGGGTATATATCTAGGAATGGAATTGCTAAGTCATACGGTCATTCTGTTTAACATATTTGAGAAGTAACCAGACCTACAGCAGGTTTTCAGTTGTGCTGTACAGCCTCTGCCTTCCCAGGTGGTCCCACCAGTGACCTCATTAGCCTCTCTGAAGTGCTCACCATTCTGCGCACCTCCCATCCCCTTGCACAGCACCTCACCACCTTGCCAGGGCCTTGCCTCCTGTCCTTGAGCTGTGGACCAGACTTGCTCATGGATGCTTCCCTATAGAGTGCCATGCACCGCTGCCATCCGTGGGCTCAACAGGCATCCCTCAGCAAAAAGCCCCCTACATCCACCGTTACTTTTCCCCAAACAGGGTAGGACTGTTCTGGACAAACACAGACACTGAACAATCAAAGCAGTAGGTCAGATGGGCTTAGACAAAGAAAACAGACCAAGAGGTTGGCCAAATTTCACTTCCAAATGGTGGTTTGGATGAATGGGGACACGGCTGATGTTCTCTTCAGTAGAATGAACATAAACCTCTCACAGTAGTAAATTTGGGGGTCCCTTGCTGGATCTTACTATTGGGATCCCTTCTAATGGGAGGGTCTTAAAAATGACCTAACTCACTACTTGCCCCCTCCCCTTTTTTTAACCAGGTACAGTGAGGTCTAGGAAAGCTAACTTATTTAAAACCACCAAATTTGTTCATTTACACACCAATCATCTTGTTTTAAATGGCTGTTCGGTGCATATGATGAAGATTCAGTTTTTTGACTTCCATAACTATTCAATGTATACGTTTTGAACCCCCCACTCCACCACTCACCCCTTCCCCCAAGACATGCAGTCTCCGCCCCTCTCTATTTCCATTTCACTCTTGCAAGGGGAAACTGCCTGAGATTTACCCTGCAGCCCCCCCCCCCATAGTTGACGACCACTGAAAGTAGATACAACTCTTCTTCACAAACTTAAGATCCCTTATCAAAACAGAAGAGAAAGTCAGCTGCTTAAGGGCTGAAAATCTGGACTCAAGATCAAACTCATGACCTCACCCAGAGCATGCGTGTGTCTTACGCTTTAGAGAGGATGTGCATCACTGCTTCTATGACGCTGTGGGATGAGGCAACACTTTGGAACCTGAAACACGGAGCTCTCAGCTCTCTGGCCACCCGCCCCTATTGCTTACCAGCTCTGCTGCGAGCTGCTGAGGGGCCAAGACAGGACATCTCTGGGGTGGTGGTCCTTGGTGCCTGGCACAGAGCGCGGTATCAGCTACAAAGGGACGACACAGATAGCCTGTCTGAGCTGGGTCGGGCTAATGAACCGGCGACTCTCGGAAGTGGAAGCTACTGCAAGAGAGAGAGTTGGGGGTCTCAAGAAAGCCATGCTAACCGAGCAATGACAACTTGGGTTCTCAAGCAAACACAAACATGAAAAATAGGGGTCCCAGTGAAATTCTTCGATAAAGTTGGGTTTTTGAATCGTACATACAAACGCTGGAAAGAAAGTGCATACATGGAGACAGGAATGAGCTCTGACAGTCTTTTGGGTGTACCCCGTGGCCTCAGATGGGCTGCAGCCAGATCTGGGGGTGCATGTTCCCTTGGAGCCGGTGGCTTCCAGGTGACATATGGTAGTGAAAACGGAACAGCTGCCTTCCTGCTTTGTTCTCTGTTTGAATGAGCGTGCCCTTGGGACAAGGACCTGGGGGTGCAGCAGAGACGTGACCGAAGCCTATCCTTGGGGCTCCCCTTGCAGAACAGGGACAGAAAGCCAACAAAGTAGAGGGCCTTTCCTACTGAAGTGGGAAGCAAGACCGTGGCCCATCAGGCCAGAATCTTCCAGGCAGATGGGCTTCTCCAGACCCCCAGGGCCAAGGTTCCTGATGCAGGTAACCCCAACCAGGATCAGACACTGGGAGCCATCATGGAAGATGGATGAGGCACTGGGAAGTGATGGTGGGGAGTGTCAGTCTGCACTTTCCAAAGGGCAAGAAAATGAACTCTGAAAATTAGAAATGGAGCACAGTGAGTCAGTTCCAGAAGAAGCGATGCTCTTTGACGATATTGTTAGACTGGTTGGTCAGGAAAATGCAGTACACGGGGACATCAGCAAAACAACTTAGGCCAAGCCAGAAAGTGATGTGCTCAACAGCAGTTAGGAGACAGAGTCCTTGGATGGGTGATAAGGGATGGCTGGACATCGGCCAAGGGAGCTGTTTCTAGAAGCAGGCTGCTGCTGGGCTTGGCCCCCGGGCCGGCCGTGTTTTACTTAACAATTTGGTGTTTGTTTGTTTCCAGGCAGGAGGAAGTCACTGAGCGCAGTTATCATCAAAGATGTTTACAAGGAATTTTCAAATCTAATTAATGACTGAATCAGGGTCCTCAAGGATCTTGAAAAATCAAAATACTGAAATAGCTCCAAGGAGATTAAAAATTATGATAATAACATAAGCCTTTAATTAACTATAAACTCACTTTGACTAGGCACTGAGATTTGCCTCCAAAACTCGCTAATGGGATTCTCAACTACAGAAACAGAAGTACCTTCTATTACACTCATGTTCAGACTCTTTCTGGAAAACACCACTCGGCCCAGTGTTCTGTGTTCTCAGGATACACGGATTTATTGTCATTGGATTGAGCAGAAGAAGATGCAAACGTGACTTCTAAGGGTGGTTGATAGAACCAAGGAAGAGCAATCTGGGGTTTTCTGGTGGGCAGAGAGAGCCAGGGGCAGGATAACCATCTTCACACCTTTGAGGGTGTGTTTTGTGGAGGGTCGATCTGACTTGTTTTTGGATCAGATCCAGGGCCAGAGCCTGGAAACCATAGGGAAACAGTCTGTGCTCAGTGTGAGGAAATTGATTTGACAGTGAGGGCTGGACCCAGTGCTGCCCCAGGAGAGAAGCAGTTCCTGAATGGGACAGTCAGGGATTTAACAGGACAGTCTGGGGTGCGGGATGTCACAGGTATCTCGGAACTTCCAGTGGGTTCTGGACTCGAGGAACCTGAGTCCCCCTCAAAGCTGAGAGAAATCCTTTTACTACAGAGGCTTCTTGAAACCATTTACGTGCTGTGTTCAGAGGAGGGCAGGTTGGCATTTGGGCTTAACTAAGAATAATTAATAAAATTATCTCTATTTTTTGTGTGTTCCTGACAGTATTTCCTCTCTAGTCCAAGCTTTAACTTCCTTATTGGTTTTTTCTTACAAAACGAATTACTGATGAGTAAAATGAACTCAACTGACGCACCGTTTGAAAAGTTCCCCGGGTGACAATCTTGAGATGAGAATTTGGGTTTGAGAGACCAGAGGGCGTCCTTGTATGCCGGAGCTGTCTGGAACCCAGTAACTTCTTGGGCTTCGGGGGCTTTCCTCCTGTTACTTTGATGTGGTTATCATATACGAAGATTCCCCTTGGAATTTTCTGCGGAAATCAGTCTGTTTTACTGTGATCGCGCATTTATCTATAAATCACTTTTTTTCTGAGATACTGCCAGATACAGCTGTTAGTGCTAACCTGATTGACAGCAAATACTTTTGGATACTAGAAAAGGAATAGATTCCTTAAAAAACACTTCAGCTCTCTTGCTCGGGCCTGGGCCGTGGGTCTATGGCATACATATTTCTGCAATTTGAAGGACATAAAACAGCCTGGTTATCTGGGGTTTTGCACCAGTTTTTCCCAGGCTGCAGTCCTGTGTGTAGTCCCAACCAAGAATTTTGCAATTATTTCCCACGTATTAGAGATTACAGAATACACTTTAAACATTCCCACGTTTCCTCCATCTCCCTGTTCTGTAGCAGCAAGTAGCTCTTGTGGGTTTCTTCTTTTCTCCTCTCTTCTTTCCTGCTTTTTTTCTTTTTCTTTTTAAGTTTCCTTCCCTAGCATCACTACCTTGAGAATTCATTTCCTTGCATCGCCCAGTGTTCTGGGCTGAGCTGAGATTTCCGGGGTGATGTCGGTGATTTGCTGGTAGGTCACCCGCCCTTCATTTCCTGCGTAAAGAATGACTGCTTTGTTCTGAGGGGTCTCCTGAGCCCAGGACATCTGGTCAAGCCACATCTGCCACGTGTGGGACCAGCCACTACCCTGTACCCTGAGAAGTGGCGGGACAGCATCACTGCTCCTGAAAAATGTCGAGGAATTGAGAAACGAGTAAAAAGAACGAATAAGAATGAATAGTGCTTTACCCACAAGGACTAAAAAAGAATTTTAAAGGACACATGACCATTGTTTCTTTGGCCATGTCCTTTAGGGTTCTGGTAATTTGAGGTCAGTAACATCTCTGCTGTGGAGTCCAGGGCTGTGTGTCTGGTCCACTTGAAGGGAGAGGTGTTTCCTTTGGAATAGCACAGTCCCCATATGGGAATGACCTAACAGACCCTGGCTGCCAAAACCTGTTGTTTTAGTCCCTGGGGGGTCATGTTAGGCCCGTCCCCTAATATCTGCAAAGGAATAGAGGCTCACATATTGTTTATCTAAATATTTACAAGCTGTAAGTCAAGCTTAGTGAGCTGTTGAACATTTTATACTTGGTATTATGTAATATACCTGCAGAACAGCTGAGAAGACCAGAGTTAATAGAGAATTCTCGGGCTTCTCTGAGTCCTGTACCGGGGTGGTGGCCCCTGAGATGGCTGTGTCCTGCCTTCCCCCTTATCCTCTCAGGTCTGCCTGAGGAAGTGTGGAGATGTGTGCCTGCGTGTCCTGACCCCCCAGCCACGAGTCCTGGGCCCAAAGACCACGTGTACTTTAGGTGAGGGTCTGGTTCGTCTTCACAAACAGGAGCCCCAGGAGCATCTGTCCAGGCACTGACAGGAGGCCTGGATTCTGATTGGCTGGGAGATCCCAGAATCCCAGCATCCCAAGTGTGGTCCAGAGGGAGGGTGGGTGCCGGGTCACTCGGACTCTTCTCCCCTCGGGGGAGGTTGTATGGCTGGAAGAGGCCAGCACAGGCCCTCTGAGGCAGCATCTCTCAGAGTGCGCTCGCAGGCGGCACTGGTCTACAGTGCGATAAGAAGGCTGTGCCCAGCGGAGATCGGAAGTTTCGCCGCAGAAATAAATTCTGTCTGCTGAACAAGCTGTGTGCTTAGCTGATTTAGCAGTGGCCCCGAGTGCTTTATTGGAGAAGCAGAGGTCTGCTGGGTCTCACACCTGAACTGCTCAGCAATTGGCTTCCACGGGTCCTGCAGGTCCTTTCTGGGGTTCTTACCTTGTTAGAGGATCTAGTCCGTGTTTTCATCTCGTTGGATGCCTTGTATATTCCCTCCTTTGTGTGGAAAAACCCTGAGGAGGTGAATTCTTGCTGCCCTTCCTGAGTCTTCCCCAGGGGGCCCGGGTCATCTGCTCACGGCCCATCGGAGTGGGTGTCCCCTCAGTGGCCCAAGGCAGCATCAGTCACTGTTCATCCTGGGCCTCACCCTAGAGCTGGGGGGAACCTGGGAACCTGCAGTTCTGACAAGTTCCCGGGTAATTCCTGTGTGTGCAGAAAGCCCTGGCCTCGCAGGCCATCTAGAGTAGGGCACGCCAGCAGGGGCCCGCTCGGGCTGTGTGGTTAGTGGCTCCCGTCCCTTACATCGCGTAGAAAATCTTAGCTATTTGCTACCTTCTGAAGGGGAACACGTTCCGACAAGACATAGTGGGCAAACAACTAGGCTCCCAGGGGTAGAAAACGTGCCTTCAGTTTGGCTCTCAGAACTGTAGCCTCATTCCGACTGTAGAGGCTGTGCTGAACTGGGGGCTTCCAGGAGGCCGTGATTTGTGTTCTCTGTCCCCTCCCCCCATACACTGCCTCCCAAATTCCTTCCTTCCCGCTTCCCCTCCTCAGCTCCTCTCATCGCCAATTGACTTTGGACTCTGGAGACTAGAAATGAGTGCAAGAAGGAAAGAGAAACTGAGCAGCAAACAGGAATGTAGTAAAATAAATGGCCTTTGCCTTTAATTCCTGACCCTTGTGCCCCCCCACCCCTCTGCCCAAACCTGGCAGCGGGCTCGTTGGGCTGTGGCAGAGCCAGGGGGGACATTGTCTGAATAAGGGACAAAAGGGGGCACTTGGTGGTATATGGGCTTTCTCCAGGTCTGGGTGTCAGCCTCTTCCCACCAGCAGCATGCAGAGGTGGGCGCTGCCCCCAGCCTGGGCTCCGGGGAATTTGGAAGTGCCTCTTCTTGGGGGCACTCATTGGCCCTTGGGCTCCATGGATGGATGTGTGTTTGTCACAGAAACAAACAGGGCAGTGTGGGCCCCTGATGGCCCTCTCGAAGGGCTTATTAATACAGTGAATAATCACAGAGGATGATGAGGTCTTAGGTCTCCAGCATTTTATTTTGTTTTCAAAGCTCCGGAGCCTCCCTGGAACTCTCCATCCCACCACACTTCATGAGGTTTTTCAAACCTGTAATTTAGCCCTTGGGATTAAGTGCTTTGTCTGTGCTCATAAAAGGCTATAAAACTGCTGGCCTCTATAGAGGCATTTAAACTCAAAGAGTCAGTTGGTTCCAACATGCTGGAAGTTTCTTTCCAAATTTTTTAATTGCAACCCAGTATAAAATTTAAAAGGGTTTTGGGGGGTAATTAAATGTATGCAATTAATGTAGTGTATAATGGCCCTTCCTGTTAATTTTCACAGCCCCAATACTGTTTCTCTTCCATATCCTTTCCAGCCCCGTGGGCCTCTTTTACTATTACTCATACACCAAAGGTCCCTCCCCAGGACCTTTGCACTTGCTATTCCCACTGCTTGGATCTATCTTCTCATAGAATCCACAGACCTTCCTCCAGGCATCTGCCCAAGTTCCCATCACATCGGAGAGGTCTCCCTTGACCTGCCTGCAGACAAGGACATTTGCACACTTGGTATCACTGTCTTTATCCTGCTTTTTAATTTTTTACACATCTCACAGTGGAAAACATTATTTTCTTAAACATCATATTTTCTGCCTCCTACCACAAAGCTGTGAGCACCATGAACTTAGAAACTTTTATTCTTTGCTGAACTCCCAGGGCCAAGACTGTCCCAACACATAGTAGGTATTCTGTACATGTTGTTGAATGAATGAGGACTGGTTTTCTCTTTAACCCGAAGGCTAGAAAATGTGTGTGTGTGTGTGTGTGTGTGTGTGTGTGAATTCAGGGTGGTGAATACTTTTTAAGTAGGTCAAGACTTCTCTACCCATACATCCATCTCTCCGTCCTTCCTTAATATGGACTTCAAAGTTCTAAGGGGACTACACCTGCCTCAGCTGTAGATGGGGGAAAGTAACAAAGAACGCCAAAGCGACAGGAACCATTGAAGTGCAGATAACTTAAAAACCCCAAAATAATCCATAATGCCTATAAAAGAAACACCAAAGGCAACTTTCATTAAATTTTTTATTGAGTTTCTCTCTTCTTACAGTATTTTTTACAGCAGAGAACATACTGAGCGAACCGGTGTGCGAATTTACATTTTGGATCTTATTTTCGACGTATGACCTCATTGTCATTGTGTGATATTTAGGGGTTTCCCCGACGTTTTTTTTTTTTTTTTTTTTTCTTCATGATCAGAAATAATAAACACCTTTGTGTAAAGTTCTTTGTTCCTATTTTGGATTCTTCTTTTTCAAATATAATCTCTAAAATGAAGGAATGGTGTTAAACATGAACTTCAGGATGATTCTGACTCCATTTAAAAGAATGTCACTGGAATTAGGCCTGAGATTTCATTAAAACATTAAATTGAAAAGAATCTGTGTTCTCCAAAAATTCAGTTTTCCCATATAATAACGGGGTATAGGTTTTATATCTGAGCTTTCTTTTTTTTTTAAATTTTTTAATTATTTTTAAGTGATCTCTACACCCAACTGGGGCTTGAACACACAACCCTGAGATCAAGAGTTACATTCTTTACTCGCAAACCAGTCAGGTGCCCCTATATCTGAGCTTTCTAACTTCATATTTTTTTTCTTATGATCACCTTGCATTTCTCTTCTTGCCCATTCTTGGGTATGAAAATTGGTCCCCACATTTTTTTGTTTTGTTTTGTTTTGTTTTTTCCCAATTAGCTGTTGCTTTTAATAGGAACGGTGCTGGGGTTTTGCATTTGCTCACATTTATTTCGTGTGCAGTTAACCTCCTACATGTTCTTGATGGTCCTTATCTAATAGACTCCCATCATCTGCCAGTAATAATGATTTTATCTTCTTTCTAAAAGAGAGAGATTTTGTTTCTGTCTCACTGCATGGGATAGATTTCTTGAAATAGTGTTAGATAATTCTGCTGGTAGCCACAACCCTTCTTTTGTATCTGGTTTCCATGAGAATGTGTTTAATCTGTGTAATTCATGTAAGAAGGATAGTATTTGGACATGTGAATGACGTGCCATCTTTCTATTCTACATTTCTAAGAATATTATCTCAAAAGATTTTTATGTTAGTTACTGGATTACCCTCTTGCTACCTAAGGAACTTGCCTCGTGCTATGATATATTTCTTGGTCACCCTAGAAGTTTCCAGCCAAGTTATCAAATAGGTTAGTGGTCAGTTCATTCTGGTTTATTATTTCCATATTTTTATCACTGAGATTTATACCTTTGTTTCTTTTTTGTGCTGCTTTGGTATCAGAGTTACGCCAGACTCTTTCTTTTAAATGTTCAAAGTTATTTCTATCATTTCTGCCTCCATAGTTCCTTCCACAGCATAATAATCTAGTCCCTGGATATTTTAAATAATAGCCCCGTAAAAGAGAAACCATGAGAGATTATTAACCTCAGGAAACAAACTGAGGGTTGCTGGGGGGGGGGGGGGGGATAGGGTGGCTGGGTGATGGACACTGGGGAGGGTATGTGCTATGGTGAGTGCTGTGAGTTGTGTAAGACTGATGATTCACAGACCTGTACCCCTGGAACATACATTATATGTTAATTAAAAATAATAATAATTTAAAAAATGATTGACTTAAGTTAAAAAAATAGTCCCATAAAACTTTATGGGTCTAGAGTCTTCTGAGAATAAAATTCTTTCATAACTTTTAAAAGTTCTTCTTATGGTTTGGGGCATATTTGGATTTTTAACTTTCCCAGTTAATTTGAGTTATTTTGATTTTTTCTAGAAAGTCACCCATTTCCTGGAGATTTTCAGTGTCGTGTTATCTGGCTGTGGTTACCTCAGCTCTTTTATAAGTGCCCACTGTGTGCTTAGTTTTGTCACCTTCATTTGATTTGATTTTCTGTCATTCGTATTGTCCCCCAGCTGCATGGGCACATTCGTGGTTTCTCTTTTTATTTTAATTTTTTTCCTCAAAAATGCATTTCTGCAATTAGTTACTAATTCTATTGTGTTGCATTTTGTCTTTTTTTAATGATTTTTTAAAAAAATTTTAAAGATTTCATTTATTTAAGAGAGAAAGGGTGAGAGAGAGAGAAGGAAGAGTAGGGGGAAGGGCAGAGGGAGAAGCAGACACCCCACTGAGCAGGGAGCCCAAGATCATGACCAGAGCTGAAGGCAGAAGGCTTAAGGACTGAGGCACCCAGGTGCCCCTAAATGTTTTTCTTTATCATGCTATTCTTGGACTGATTTTTGCTTTCTTCTCATATGACTTCTGGAATGAAATGTTCTTTCTTTTTTTTTTTTTAAATAACACACGCACTTAAAGACGTCAGCATTAACTTGAATTCACTTTGACTCTGTCTCCTAAGTTTTGACAGTCTTTTCATATTTCAGAATCAAATAATCGATTTTTTTAAAGAGATTGTATTTATTTATTTGCCAGAGAGAGAGCAAGAGAGGAACACAAGCGGGGGAGTGAGAGAGGGAGAAGCAGGTTTCCCACCTAGCAGGGAGCCTGATTCAGGGTTCAATCCCGGGACCCTGGAATCATGACCTGAGCAGAAGGCAGATGCCTAATGACTAAGCCACCCAGGCGCCCAAATATTTGATATTTCACAACAAATACGTTTGACCTGCTGCTGTGAGCCAGGCACCGTCCTGGGTTCTGGAGATGACCTGTGAATAAGACCTGTCCCTGGTCACGTTGCCAGCAAGCAGTAGGGGCAGCCTGGCCTCTTCCTAAGTGGGTTAACCAGGACGCTGTGACTTATGCCCCTGGGCGTGGGATTTTGTATGTTTATTAGTACATTTAAGCTTGTGTCACTTCATAGTTTTATAAATAACAGGAATTTTGGTGTGCAGTCTCTGCATTTAATGAGGTTATTTTCGTGGCGGGCTCTCCATTCAGTTCCTTAAACATTCTGTGTGCAAGTGGAGGCAAAGCAAGAGTCTGAGGCGAGATTTATTCGTTCATTCAGCCTTTCGGATGATGTTATTGCCGATCTGCCTCTACCTGTTTCTTTGTCTACTTACTCTGTGATAGGCCAGTACACTGGTGTGTTAAGTCTCGGGTGGTGATGTTTCTAGCTATATTCCTCATAATTTTAACAGGTTTTGACTTATATATTTTGATGCTCTGTTATTTGGTAGAGAGACATGTTTCTTTTCTTTAAGGTTTATAAAAATTATATAATAATATGTAAATTTATTATATAATAATTATTATCAATTTAAATTTCATCAAGAGAAGACAACTCCCTTTCCTTCATTTAAACCTCTTTGTCGTAAAGTCTAATTTGTTTAATATCAAGATTACTATCACTAATAAGCCTATTTTTTTTTTTTTTTTTTAGCGATTCTTTATAATGTTGTTTCTGGGGACCTCCTCTTAAGGTTTATGGTTCCATTTATAATCATGTGAGGGATTTTGTCTATAGTGGGTCCACTGGAGACATTTATTTTGAATGTGAGTTTTTGTGTGCTTTTTCTTTTTTCTTTTCTTTTTTCTTTTTTTTGGGGGTGTGTGTGTTTTGCCATATTTTCCTTATTTTTACCATGGCCAATTTAAAAGTAAATATAATGTCTTAAATATTAGTATGTTTGCCAGTATGTTTCTTAAATATATAAGTAAATTCATGATTTCTAATTACCAAAAAATTGATATCAAAAGTAAACCCACATGCTACTTTACAGGGCAAGTAATTTATCATCTTAAAGATTATTTTCCTCCTCTTTCTTCTCGTGTACCTTTTCCATTTAATTAGGGCTTATAGACTCCATTATTATTAAACAATTATTAATTTTGTGGTTTAAGTCACCTGCTTATTGTTACATATTTTTACTTTTATAACACTTTATAACATTTTTTATAACACTTTGTACCTTTTCCAGCCATCTCTACTTTGCTCTTTGTGTCTGATTTTGGTGTTTTGTCCTCTTATGCAACAGCTTTTCCTGCCTCGGGGTTTTATTTATTTGTTTGTTTATCTTTTTATCAACAGCAAAAACTTTAAAAAATATGCCTTTCTGTATTAGTAACAATTCAAATGAATCAAATATGTGGGGGAGAAAATTTTTATTTTCTCTTAACCCGTGTTCTGCAAAAACTAGTTCTGTGTGATACTGACAGGTGCCCAGTGAAAAGCTAGAATAAACAAAATACGTTCTTTTTCATCCCAAGACTCATCTAAGCCTTTGCATACAGAGACGTCTTACGGCCCTTCCATAGGACAGTGTGGAGGCACAGCCATGAAGTCATGGAATCCTCTTTCTGATTTGTACATAGCAAAAGTGTGTTATCTTGTGTTCTCTTCTATAGAAGGATATTTCTGTATTTTGTCTCTTGTTTTTTTTTTTTTTTTAAACTTCTTAATGATGCCAGATAAAGCTAGGTGTTTTCACTAAATTCAGGTGTGGCTTGTGCTAAGAATACTTTTTGCTACGATTAGATTTATCTCTACGTTCAGTGTTCTACCCTTTTTCTTCTGGGACATCTATGTGTTCACACGACACACTCTGGTTTGGTTTGGTTTCTCTGGGTTCCGTTGTGCTCCCCACGGCCCCCACCGCAGATCATGCTCTTTTGGACCATGTTTTACGCAGCCTCCCGATCCCCTCAGCCCTCCACCTGCTTGTTTCTACACTTGATTTTTTTTTTCTTAATTTTGTTCTTTGTTGTTTGCTTTTTTGTGAGGCAGCGGAGCTTCTTTTATCCTGTTTGGGAACAGCGAGTAGATATTTCTAGTGGTTTGTTTTTTTTTTTTCCTGATTGTCTTGTAATTCATTATTTAGAGCCACTGTGTTTCACTCTGAGACTTTCACAGCCTCTGCCCATTTTCTCAGCAAGCGACTATTTGTGGACCTTGTGTGATAGCACATGTTTCTGGCAACCGTCTGTATGTAAAACGGGATGGCGGATTTCCCATCTCAACCCACAGATCTTGTCATTTGGGTTTGTTTGTTTGTTTCTGGCTTATTTTACATTATTTCTAGACTTTTTAAAAATCAGAATACACTCATGTTAAAAAAGAAAGCCCCACGTTTTGTAAAAGCCTCTTCGCCTTCTTTGTCTCCCAATCCTCAGCTCCCTCTACAAGTAATAACTGTTCTTAATTTCTGTATCATTCTGGAATTCCTTTCTGGGGACATAAGCAAACACAATATAAATTCTCATTCTCCCGCACACACTCCGCATCTAACCGTGTAGACAGAGACATACGCTTGGCTCAGCACAAACCCCTTCCGTGCTCAGCGGCACTCGCCTCTGCAAGGCTGAGGGGAACGTTACTTCCGCTTGTCCAGGTTCGTTCTTCTGTCCTGGTGTGGCTCTGGGGTCCAGCGTGGTTCAGCCCATGGAACACAGTCTTCGGGCACAGTCCATGACACACCATGTGCTGCTGACCACCCCCCACTTCCCCAACTATAGCGTGCCCTGGGACAGAAAAGACAGTGTCCACTTAGACACTTGCGTGGCATCTTAGAGTGGCCACCGGTTTGGCAGCCAAGTTCGTCATCAGTGGCTTCTCTCCAACAGCCTGTGGACCAGTTTGGGTGTGAGTGCACTAGTGTGATGGGACCACACCTCCCTCAGCAGCAGATGGGGGTGCAATGGTCCTTCCCCGCAGAGTTTGAGGACCGCGGATGACGGCACTTGGAGATTATGTTTGGCGAGCATAAAAGAGAGAAGTCGATGAGGGCGGGAAGAACCACTGGGCGACTTGGAAAGACTTGTGGTGTCTGTGGGAGAAGGTATTTGCCCAATTCTGTGGCCGGGTCAGTCCCGGGACCCAGTAAAACCAATCAACATCCTTTTCTACTTTTTCAAACAAGTCTGCCTTCTGGTTGAGACTTACCCAAGGGGTCTCATGACTTGATTCAAGACCGCACCAGGTTCACTAGTGATATCCATCGTGGCCTGCCTTCTCAGGGCTGCTGTTATTCCAAATGCAACAATGGAAACAGGTATTTTCTGTCATTTCCATGTGGCTCCTGTGTTCTTCCAGGTGGTTCCATTTGTTTCTTCGTAGTTCTTGCAATCTGAAATTCGACTTTTACCCATAATGATGTCTCTTATGCACTTGTGCCCAATGGAAAGTGAAGAAAATGGCGCCCTACCCTTTCAGCAGGAAGCCCCACTCATCGGAATAATGTGATTTACAACCAAAGCCACCTTCCAACTTTTTCAAAGAATGGCATGCTAAACGTGGGGAACGTTGGGTCCTCTTGAACAACAGTTAGATGTGCTCATCATATCCCTGGAGGCTGAAAAGCCATATGTGATGAAATTTGGTTGAAAAAATACTTTTAGGCAGAAAGAAAGAAACAAAATAATTGAAGATGTGAGTCCATATCCACCGCAAGCTTTCTTTAACAACAACAAAAACGTGATTTGACTTCTCATGTGTAGAAGTAGACAGATAATTTGGTGAGTCGTGTATGAGGGGCAATGTCCATAACTTGAGCATTAAGTTGGCTCCATCACTGTAACTTGTCAGGGGCCAGTATCCTGTTAACACTGTTCCCAGCCTCTGGCAGTAAAATTAAATACTCTATTGAAATACTATAATTCATGACTCTACTTCCTTGCTGGAAGTAGTGCATTTTGGACTTAAAAGTTAAAAGTTAGAACTGGAATATATTTTGGAGGCATTCAAGAAGGCAGATTTTCTATAACTGATGGCTGTGGAGGAGGCCAGTTAATAGTTCATTGCCAATTTGACGTAACCCACATCTCGTCATGGTGAGCCACAGTTGGTGGCAGCAAATCGTGGGCATCCTTTGAACGGTTTTTCCAGGCTCTCTGAACTCTTCAGATAAGAAGCAGCGTGAGAGCTCATTTTTTTTGTTGTTGTTTTTGTTTTTATTTTGTTTTGTTTTTTTAATATGTATAAAGAAAATACAGTGTTCTCTGTCACCTGCTTAGAATTCGAGCCTGTGGTGCGAATACCTTGGAAGAGCCACCATATATTGATGACTTCAGTTGTCTCCATTTACTTATAAAATAAATGAAGTCAGCTATTGGCTCCTCTAACTCCCTAATGACCACTTCCTTCATTCACCTCCTCTTCTCAAGCACTACCCTTGGACGACTGGTGGGACCGGTTTAATGACAACATCTGAAGGAGAAAGAATTCCTGATCCTTGCCTCTCGCCAACAGAACAAACAAACAAAAAGGCAGTCGGGTGCAGCAGGCATAGAGATGTTCTTAGCCCTGGAGCATAAGCTCCCCTGCAAAGTAGAACAAGAAAAAAATATCTTGATGACAGCTGGATCAGGACCATCTTGAGGGCTTCTGGGTAGCCTCACGCCCCCCACAGGGAAACACAAGGAAACTGACATGATTGCATCCCGTTACGGGTTCCTGTCCTTCAGCCCAGCGCCGTTTCCTGAGCTCTGGCTGTGTGGAGGTCATGGGGAAGGCTGTGGGGACCCAGGTGAAGGAGACAGAGTGACTAGGCTAGGAAGGCTAACTAACAGCCTTGCTCCTGCAGGGTAAACCCAACAAGAATGCAGAGCAGAAGGTATCCTCTGGGGAATTTCAGGGGTAGGAGAGCTGGGGCACACTGTCTTTCCAGTCCTTTCCTTCCTTCCCTCTTTTCTTTATAAGTTTCTGTCTCGCTGTATGTTTCTTCTCCTCAGCTTGTCTACTCGCAGGCATGGCCAGAGCAGCAGTGGCTCTGAGAGTCCGTGATCTGGAATGATCGTCGGCTCTGCCAGGAGTGGTCAACAGCATCCACTTTAATAAAATGTGAACATTGACAACCCCCTAATCACAGGCAAGCCCCGTGTAAAAGTAAGGACAAGAATGTCAGCTGCGAAGCTGGCCAAGTCCAGCCACCACGTAGCAGCTTTTAAGGATGTTGTAAAATTCTTTCCATAAACAGTGGTAAGGGCAAAATATAAAAGCTGAACTTCTCAGAATGTCAGGTTTCTTTACTAGCTCTCCAACTGGTAAGGCAAGGATGCAGTTCTTCCCTGGGAGAGGGCATCTTAGATTATACTGTGTATGGAAACATCAGAGGGTAGAAAAACCCAAAGCTCTGTTAGGGGAAAAAAAAAATTCTTTTAATAAAGCCATAAAAGGGAAACGGCTAATACCCATACCGGTCTCAGCTGAGATGAAGGCAGTGTCTCTGCCAGCAGCTTTCCAATATGAAGAAATAAAAGTCCCAGTCCTTCTGCTCATGGTCTCATGGCCCCGTGGCCTTGCATAGGAAATCAAGGAAGACTTGTAAAACACGGCATTCACTGAGCTCAAAGTTTCACTTTACCACACTTGCCACATACAGACGCATCGGCTCAAATCGGAACAAGATGTGATCTTACTGAGAAAGAATCCTTACAATATCACATTACCTCCCCCTGGAAATTCCCCCAAGCACGTATAAAATCCAGAAGACCTAGAGTAGAACACCGAAGAAAGCCTTTCAGGCTCACAGGCGAGCGGCAGTGACTTTCCTCGCATCATATTATATATACATATTACAATTATGTCAGCGATTAAAAGCATTGTCATGCTGCATTATGAACTGTTCTTATGTTTGGGATTAGGTAACTCCCCTCCATACCCCCACGGATTCCTTTTATGTCCTAAGGGCAAATCCTTTCTCTTGGGTCAGGAATGTAATAAGGTAGGTTTTCCTCTCTCTGGGATATTGTGTCTGTCTCACTGTGTTTAAATTGAGGCAGAAAGCTCTTCAGAGCAAAATACAGTATTTTCTTTGTATATGAGCCAGCAGTTGACTAACCCACGGGGAATTCTCTGTGTTGAGCATTTTAAAGGTACAGGTTGGGTATGTTTGAACTGCTGAAGCTCGGGGAAAGCCACTGGGAGAGTGGGTTGGCCATGGCTCTGAGAAGAGATGACTTCTTTGTCACGTGGTCTTGGGGGGGCGGGCAGGAATCACTGTTCTAACCCATAATTTTTTAATGATAAATTAAGCCAGGAAAATTACCCAGCTCATTTTAATAGTAATGGTTCAAGACAGGAATAAATAGGGATTCCAGTTTGTGTAAATGTAGGTTACATATAATTTAAAGGCATTTCATTACCAAAAAAATGAGTTGCCTAAAAAAATCAGTTTTCTCCCCATCAGATGTATGAATTGTTAACATATCCCTCCTGGGAGTTGAACCACAATCCCTCATATCCAAAACCAGCAAATTCGCCATTTGAAGTAAAGGGCAATATCTTTTTTGTTTTTATCTCTCCTCCTTGACCATCGGTTGCCAGAGGTTAAGGCCATTTCCAACCAAGGATAACTTATTTAACCCTCGTAATGTTGGTTATTGATTTTGATAGTACCCCAGAGTCTAGGATCTTGGAATTCATACAGAATCTAAGCATACAGTGTCTGTGTGTGTGTGTGTGTGTGTGTACACACGCGGGTGCCTGCATTCCATGTGTAGTCTCCTGTGTTTAGATTAAATGAAAATCATACCATAGCTATAGTGAAGTCTACATCTCCATCCTCTCTTGACCTTTCTATAGCATTTTATTTTTTAAAAAATTTCTATAGCATTTTATTTTTTTAAAAATTTCCCCTTCTGGTGAGCCCTTTGGCTCGCTATTTCTGACAGATTACTCTTCCTTGACCTTGACCTTGAGTTTACCACTGTTTCTGCTCAGTCCCCTCTGTGTGTGGGTGAGAAGTCTTGCCCTGGATTCTGTTCTGATCTCTTCCACAAACTTGGGGTGCTCTAGTAGATCAGTTTCTGAACCTCTCTGAACATCAGGAACATCCTCCTGTAGGAGATGAAGGATAAGAGAGAATTAACCACATGGAAAGACATTGGCCAAGCAAGCCTGGCACAGGAGGGGGCGTGACCCAGCGTGCAGTGCACAGAGCCTGCCTGACCCATCCCTAGAAACAGAGGGCAGGAGAAGACAAAGACAGAATGATCATAACGCTGGCCCTCCCTTCCCACGGCCTTATACAATGCCTGGAACCCTGGCGCCCTACTTGACTCCCTCCTAAAACATTCTGGTGATACTCATTGTTGTGCTTGAGTTACCTGAGAAATGAAATGCGTGGAAGTCACTTTGCAGGTAATTTAGATAAGATGACAAATAGGGCGCTTCTACTTTAAATAACCGGGTGACAAAATGCAGACCCAACATTGAGTTTCAATTAGCTTCAGTCTCTGGGTTTTTCCGGCAAGCGCATTCACTATTTTTCCCCTACAGAGTGTTAAAATTCATAACCTTTTAACCCATTTCTGTGCTATTATAATCACGCTATATTAATATTCTGTTCTTATGCAATGTGGAGGCAATTAGGAAAGCCACCTATAAGTTGAAGGCGTACGCTTAAAGGCTCACAAGAAACTTTAAAGTTGCACAATTACACAATACATACTGGCCACATTGTTCCTAGGGAAATGTGCTTATGAAAATATGTTTTATAGAATCAAGTCCCCAAATTAAAAGCATATTTTTAGGAATAAATTAGCCCTTCTTGAGAAGTGAAATTTTTGCTTTACTAGGGAGGTAAAAGGCAAAAGGACAAAAAAAAAAAAAAAAAACAAAAAAAAAACGAAGTGCAGGAATGGCTGAAATTCTAGGAAAGTCACCACCCCCAGGAGAGATTTCGCCATGGGAAGGGCAGTGTTCAGCACAAGGCAGGCTGGCTTCCCACTTCTCTTTTGGAAGGACCACAGGTCATTACACACACACACACACACACACACACACACTTTTTTTTTTTTTTTTTTTAAGTTGCAAGTTCCAGCCTGTGCTGTCCTTCTTTATTTCTCCAATCGAAACAAGATAGGAGCAAGCTTACTTCCTCCTCGCTGCCTTTCCCAACACTTTCATCCTGGTACGGGCCGATTTCCATGACATTACCGAGATATGCACAAGCAGAGTAAGGACAAAATCTGCTCTTCAGTCTTCTACTACCTAGCAGCACTGCTTTAGGAAGAAAACTCTGTATAAATGAGTGACAAAAACAATAGCCAGTGTATAGCCTGATCACAAGGGTAACTTGGCCTTTTTTTCCTCACCATCTGCGGCATTACTGGATTCTTTCAAGAGAAACCTACGGTAAAACCTAAGATTCCGTGCCTTCCGCAGCCCGTGGAACGTCACATTCACAGTGAGGACCAGCACTCGGAGGACAGAGCCCTCGCCACAGACCTGTATCAACATGGTGATGGCTGGCAAAAGAGACTGCAGAATTCCTTTTCATTAACAATGTATAGGAACCAACTCGGATAACTCTGAATTATGTCACTACTAGCTCAGAACTTCACTCTATGGTCACAGTATAAAAGGGGGCTCTGGGGCGTCTGGGTGGCTCAGTCCTTAAGCATCTGCTTTCGCCTCGGGTCATGATGCTGGGGTCCTGGTATTGAGCCCAGCAATAGGCTCCCTGCTTGGCGGGAAGGCTGCTTCTCCCTCTTCCACTTCCCCTGCTTGTGTTCCCTCTCTCACTGTCTCTCTCCGTCTCTGTAAAAAAAACAAACAAACAAAAAAAAAACAAGAAAACAAAAACATACACACAAAAAAACAAAACAAAAACACTTAAAAAAAAAAAAAAAGGAAGGGGTAGGGGGGTCTGTTTGGTGGGCCCTGAAGGCGTATGAGAGGCTGAGGTTTATCCGATCACCAGAGTAGAAGAATCACAGGAAATTGCTTCTGTTTCCTGTGGCTTCTGGTTCTCCAAGCACAGACCAAAGGCGGCCCCCTGGGGATAACGCTGAGACCTGGGGCCGCGTCCGTTCTCAGCGTGGTCTTGCCAACAACACATGCCTCCAACAAATATTTATTGAGCATTTACTATGTGCTGGGCACTGTTCCAGGTACTTGGAAAACATCAGTGAACGAAATCAATAAAAATCTCTGCCTGTGTAGAATCTACATTCTCACGGGGAGGCAGGCGATGAATCAGAAACGGTCTGTACAGACAGGATAGGGTGTTCGAGGTGAGGAGGGCCGTGGGGACAATGGAGCGTCAGGGCCAGGGGCTGGAAAGTCCAAGGGTGAGGACGTGGTACTGTAAATGGGGTGAGCGGTCTCATTAAGGAGGTGACGCTGGAAGGAGGATTTGGAGGAGAGCCAAGAATCCTGGCACCGTGACCCCAGCCCAGATGAAAGTCAGGCATCTCCAGCTCCACATCCGGGGCGTTCGGCCCGGAGTGACCTTTGCCTTCATGGCACTGGCTCTACGTGTACCAGGTCACAGTGCCCCCACCCACTCCCTGCCATGCTTGGTCTCCGTGGTCCTGGGGTGCCTCCTGCTTCCATCCCATCTTAGGGGACAGTCGGGCACAAAATGCCGGAACCTGTCTTTGCTTCCAGCCCTGTAGGTCTCCTCAACGGGAGGCTGTGTGACACAGAATAGACTGGAAGGATGGCTTGGGGGGAGTCACAGAGGATTTAAACCAGCCAGGAGCCTATCCCGATGGAACACACTTGGAGTTGGCCAGACTGCCCTGCTGAAGGTCGCCTTCCACATGTCACTCTCTTCCCCGTCGGATCTCCCCGAACTTACCACAACTGGGAAGCTGTCACCGGTAGAGTCCCCCTTCATCATCTCAGCTTATGCTAGGGGCCCTCCAGATACACGCCTGCGCCCCAGCCCCCCCCCCCCCCCCCGCGTGCCATCTGCTCTGTCTCTCCCCCACCTCGTCTCCCAAACACGGGTTTCCCAGCATTATCCGCAGGGGCTTCCCTTCTTCCTCTATGCAGTCTCCGTAGGTCGGGCTTTGCAAATTGGTCCTTGCAAAGTCCTGAAAGTTCTGTGGGGGGCTCACCGAGGATATAACGCGGGGTAGGGAAGGGCTCTGCCTTCCTCCTTGAGCTACAACCTTTCTTAGATCCTTAAATCTTCACACGTGTCTTCTGTTGGAGCCCCTTATGGCGATGTCCTGGGGGCACGTCCAAAATGCTGTGTCCCAGACACCCCGTCTCACAAATGCAGTCTTTCTAGCTAGAAACATTGGGATCACCTGCTACTCCTCTCTCTCTCTCTCTCTCTCTCTCTTTGATTTTATTTATTTGACAGACATCACAAGTAGGCAGAGAGGGAAGCAGGCTCCCCTATGAGCAGAGAGCCCGATTCGGTGCTGGATCCGAGGACCCTGGGATCATGACCTGAGCCCATGGCAGAGGCTTTAACCCACTGAGCTACACCGGCACCCCTCCTCCTCTCTTGGATTTGCAACTCACAGGTTATCCGGAATCGGCTCTGTCGAGCCCTTTCTCTCCATCGTCGTCTTGGTGGGTTGGTGGGTTGCCCGGGGTATAGCGTAGGTGCCTTCAATCACTTGGCACCCCTCGTGGTTTCGTTCCAGCCGGCAGCGCATCCTCCTGCTCCCTCATTCACCCCTCCTGTTATAGGTATGTGCACACACGCGTCCTCGTCCCATACGGGGGACATTTGCCAACACGTCGCCCTCTTCCTTGACGCCGGACCTCGGTAGCTCATGTCCCTCCTCTGGGATGCACTTCCCTCTGTGCTAAGTTCCCTCTCGTTATTCTGGATTCAACTCATTTACCTGCTTGTGAAGCCTTCCCTGACTTAACTTTCTCACCTATCCCATTTTCTTGAAACTACTTGTTTTCCATTCACCCTATTTAAAATAGCATCTTTTTTTTTTTTTTTTTTTTTTTTTTTTTGAACACAATATTATCATTTTATTAGAGCTTAATTTTTACATTCTGGAAAGGATTTTTGGAAATATATAGGGAAATATCAGCAGCCATTGTCAAAATTGAAAAGCCAAGGGGAAAATATTGTGTTTTGTTAATTACAAAAATTGGCTAAATGTAGTATTTCAAAGCCAGAGCAATCAACATTACTTGACTGAAAATCCTTGAGTGAAAGCTTTTTAAAATAGCATCTTTGAGGCACCTGGGTGGCTCAGTGGGTTAAGCTTCTGCCTTCAGCTCAGGTCATAACCCCAGGGTTTTGGGATAGGAGCCCCGCACGGGGCTCCCTGCTCAGCAGGAGCTTTTCCCTGCCTCTGCTCCTCTCCTTGCTTGTGCTCTCTCTCTCACTAATGAATAAATTAAGAAATCCTAAAAATAAATAAAATAGTAAAATTTCATCTTCTCAGACACAGGGCCCATGCCTTACTCATATTCCTTTTGCTACCCACAAAGACGAATGAATTTCTTTTTCCTGATTTCTGAGCCAACGTTGTTGTTATTGTTGTTTTCCTCTAAACTCTTTGCCTTGGTACTAACTTGGTAAAGAAAATTGTCATCTACATGTGGAAAAATTAGTGTGTGCCCATGTCGCACAGGATATTTTATTCTCACGTTCTTACGTGTGTCGGCCATAAGGGATGAAGGTCTTCCGAAGGGGGACTTGCCGTATGAATGAGTTACGAGCTCGTTGAAGAGTGGCAGAATAGTTCCACATGTTGAAAAGCTCGTTACAGGGGAGATGTCCTAGGGCTTCTTCTCCTGTTTTAGGGAGGCAAAACTGGGAAAGCCCTGGGCACGGGCTGCTAGTTTTCTGTGACACGGGGCCGTGAGGGAAGGCAGAAAGTCATGCATTTTGCGGGGGTAGCTTGCTTTTTTTCATTGTGGAAGTGTCCATGATGTGAAAGCCCATTTTTCAACAGTACCTTTTTCTGTGTTCCTACAACCAGATTTGGACGGCATCCAGTGGCCGTGTCTTACTCAGTCTTTCCTCTTCAGAGTTCAGCACAGTAACCGTGATATCATAAATAAGCATTGAGTTAATAGTGAATGAATGAGTCAGCTCAGCGGGGACGTGTGGGCAGACTTCCAAGGGGATAATTTTGCCTGCTTGCCTGCCTTCTTGCTTTCTTCCGATAGCCCTTGAGATTTGCCCGGGTTTGCGTCATTGATGGCCCCAGACCCTTATTTACACACATATGCACACACTCACCTAACCTCCTTGTGACTCTGAAGGAAGAATCCTTCCTTGCGCTTTCCAGGCAGGAACCTCCCGTAGCAATGTAATGGGCAGAAGCCCTCGGGAACGAGGATTGGTCTGCTGCCTCGTATCTTCAAAGGATTCCAGGAAAAAGACTCTTGACTTTTCTCCAAATATGAAAAATAAACTCTCATTTGAAATTCAAGTACAGTTTATTTTATCTGTTATTATTTTAACAAGTCTTTTAGTCATCAAAAATTATGATTTAAAAACTTACAAGCCCATCTGCAGACTTAAAGGCTGATTGTTCCGAATCAGCCTTCAGGAACGTGGATGGATCAAGGTTGCTTTTATGAGGGCGTTGAGGACAGAGCCCACCCATTCAACTCAGATCGCATCTGTCCCTCATCTCTGTTTATGTTGTTCTTGAATTTCAAATTTTCTCGTAACCACATTATAGATTCAGGTATTTTTTGTTTGCTTCTTTTTTGTTTTTTGGGGTTTTTTTTAGATTGAATTTATTTATTTGACAGAGAGATAGAGAAAGTACAAGTAGGCAGAGCGGCAGGAAGAGGGAGAGGGAGACACAGGATCTCCACGGAGCAGGGCACCCCAGGCGCCACCCAGGCGCCCCTATATTCAGGTTCTTTGCAAAGAGCAGTGCCTGCACGTTCAGGCTCCTTGGAGATTGCCAAGATGATAAAAGTTAAGGAGTAATTAAAGGCCAAAATTTTGTATACTTCTAGATAATGGAAGTCTTAATATCAGAAAACATTTACACCTACCTTTGCATTCAGGGAGAGTTTAAAATTCAACCTTCCTTGTTGTATTTAGAGTAGGGGTGTATGTGTGTGTGTGTGTGTGTGTGTGTGCATTAAACACCTTAAAATTCGAAGTTTAAGGGGTCCTGTTATAATTGTATTTATATTATTGTTCCAAGCCAACCTACCTTTTAAAGTTTTTTAACAAAAGAAAGACCTGTTCTGACAATGGATTGGAGAGCACGACTACTCTATGCACACCAGCAGGAATTATTATTCTACAAAGAAACTTCCCATTAACCTTCTTTCCTCTTCGTGGCAGACATCCAAGCCCACAAGGTGGGAAGATTTTAATCCTCTGGGACACAGTTCGGCTTCTGAAATCTTTAATTTGGAGATCTGTGCCATTGCTGGGAATGGTAATGTTTTCTAGATACCCTCGACTCGTAGAAATGATCCATTCCTCTGAGTGACTAATTCATCTGGGTCCTGGGAGAACTTGCTTCTGGTGGCCGTCCATGCTGGGCTCTCTGGTCTTGCTGGTTTTCCCAGTTGAGGAACAGGGAGCTCTCTCTGTGTCTTTGGAGCTAGTGGTGTGATCAGAAACCTTGGCACTCTCTGTATTTGGTGAACGGCTCATTGCCAAAAGATGGAAAAGAAAATATTTTGGAGATTTTGTTTTCCAAACTGTTTCATCCTGTGATGAGACAGCTAAGATTACCTTGCCTGTCGGCAGTTAGCATGCTGCTTCTTTCCAGAATGGATGCTACGAAATCCTTCCTTGCTATCTATCTTTGTTTTTGCTGACTTAAGAAGAGTTTGTGTTTTTATTGTTATTTTGACTGAAACAAAAGTTGGTACTTAAGAGAATAAGATAAAAAGTAAGACGAGCCCAGTAATTTGTAGAAGGGATGTAAACAGTCTTAGATTGCTTGGAAGATGTAATGAAACCATTTTTTCTCTCTTTTTGAAATTCAGTGGGCTATAAATGCTGGCCCTTCCAGAAAGAAGCTCTCAGAAGTTTGTTTTGTTTTGTTTTGTTTTTAACAAAACACACCTTATTGAACTGCAAGAGATCCTTCTTAAAAGAGAAGTGTAACAATGATGTTTTGTAAAATAATTTAGAAGTCAGAGAACAAAACTGTGAGAGAAAGAGAATTTTTACTCTTCTTAAAAAAAATGAGAGGACCTTAACCCACTTTCAAGAATGAGGGTGTTTTCTTTTTACCAAAGTATTGTAAGTAAATTAATCCATATTAATGGTTCCATTTTGCTTTTTAAAAATTCTCAAAAACTAACATTTCCTGAGGTTTGAGGTCATCTTAACATTAGTCAATACACTGTTTTCCTGTGTGTACGTGATTTGGAATGAGTACCACATGCGTTTCTGCGGGGGAGGAGATGCAGGCTAGGTCAATCCTGCCACAAACCAGGGACGCCTGGGGGGCTCAGTTAGTTAAATGTCTGCTTGACTCAGATCATGACCCCAGGACCCTGGGATCGAACCCCTGCATCAGGCTCCCTACTCAGTGGGAAAGCTGCTTCTCCCTCTCCTTCTGTCCCTCCCTGTGCTTGTGAGCTCAGTATCTCTTTCTATCAAATAAATAAAACCTTTAAAAAAATTATATCACAAATTAGATCCTTATGCCTAGTAATTTCATAATTCAAGGTAACAACAACAAAACCAAAACTACAGAAATTCTGAATTAACTGTACTTGAATTTTCCATGAGGTTTTAGTAAATTTTAAACTCCATCACGTCTGAGAAAATGCCAGTTTTTTCAAATCATGAACTGTTTCACATTCACGCCCTTGAACTAGTACGAGCATATGGTGTTTTAGCTTTGTTTTCAACTCCGCACAAAGTTCAGTGTTGTCCATCTTCCCATTCTTCTCTATAACTTGAAGGATGAGGAAGGGATAGAAGGAGAAATTGTCATCTAGGCGATATTATCAGGCTTGTTCACTCTGAGTCCAGTGTCAAATCCACTAGGAAATATTGTGTCATAGAAGTATGTTTTGTTTTAACTCAATCAGTATGTAGTTCGTGTGTGTGTGTGTTCATTCTATAGTAGAAGTTGTGATTAAGGTGTTTCCATGAGAAACCATTGGCTAGGGCTGACCTCTGTCTGAGGGATGGACACAGGGAAAAGAACCTGGCTGTTCCCTGTTTTCACCTACTTTTCCTGTCTCCCCCACCACTCTTCCCTCTGTCACCAAAGCCCATCACCAAATACGTTAACCCTTGAACAACACAGGGTTTGGAGCATTGACCTTCCATGCGGTGGAAAATCTATGTATAACTTCTGGTTCCCCCAAAACTAAAAACTAAAGCCTACTATTGACCAGAACCCTTACCAATAATGTAAATAATTGATGAGGACATATGTTGTATATGTATTATTTACTGTATTCTCACAACAAAATAAGCCAGGGAAAAATGTTATAAAGAAAGTCATAGGGAGAGAAAACACATTTATAATAATGTACTGTAAAAAAAAATCTGCAGATACGTGGACCCATGCAGTTCAAACCCATGTTGTTCAAGGGTCAGATGTACACTTCCATGGTTCTTTCTTTTTTTTTTGGGGGGGGGAGGACAGGAGAGGGGGAAAATCCTTACTGACATGTAATCTCGATACCACGTGTGAGGTGATCACTGTAACCATCATACCTCAGAAACTCATGTGATTCACCCATTTAAAGTCTACCCTCTGTGCTACACAGAGCTATGCAATAATCCCTTCAACCAAATTTACAACATCTTCACTGCCCCCAAAAGAAAGCCCGCCTCCCAGACTCTTCTCAGACCCAGGGAACCACTAGTCTAGTCTAGTCTACCTCCTTATCTAGACTTGCCTACGGTGGGCCTTTGTATAAATGGAATCAAACAATTTGTGTCCTTTGGTGGCTGCCTTCTTCCACGGAGCACGCTGTGGTCAGGCTATGAGGGGTGGGGCAAGGCTGAGGTAATATCCATTCTCTAAATCCAAACCATGGGGGCACCTGCATGGCTCAGTGGGTTAAAGCCTCTCCCTTTGGCTCAGGTCATGATCCCAGGGTCCAGGGATCAAGTCCTGCTCGGGCTCTCTGCTTAGCAGGGAGCCTGCGTGTCATCTCTCTGCCTGCCTTTCTGCCTGCTTGTGATAAATAAATAAAATCTTTAAAAATAAATAAATAAATAAATCGAAACTATGAAGCCCTCTGTTCCACAGTTACCTTCTCAGAGAACTTAGTCTTTCTTACCCGTGAAAGGAAGTAGTTTTGTCGATTTGTACCTAGTCACAAAAATCTGATTCCCTGTTAGAGGGATCTATTTATTTATTCCTTCTGACCCAGGAAGCAGATTTTTGCTCTTTGTGTCCACCGAATTCTTAATTTTCACAAACCAGAAAGAAGAAAATATTTTATTTTTATGAAGAGAATGATGTTTTGTACCCCAAGTCTGGAGTCCTTTTGATATTTTCCTGTATCAGAAAACTGAAAGAAAAGTGGTGCCTGGATATTTTATAAGCCAGAGAGATTCAAGCAGTTGTGTTGGGGAGTCTTTAGGGAGATCTTTCCCACAGCAAGTGTCACATTGTAAACACCGTTGGGACGATTGATGGTGCCAAGAAAACCCTTTCAGTTATTTTATTTATCTAAAATTCAAGTACCTATTAGAGATAAAAGGCCAGTTTCAGCCCTGATCGTCTGTGGTTGCTGCTTTTTCCTGCTTCTGCCTGGTGAAGCGGTTAGGAATTCAAACATGGTGTGCCCCTAATAGAATCTGTGTCATGAAACTTGTACAACTTTTCAGAAATGGCACATGAATTAAATACCCACAACAAGAAGGCACATGCTGGGCGGTCTGGGTGGCTCCGTCAGTTAAGCATCTGCCATCGTGGCTCAGGTGGTTATCTCAGAGTCTTAGGATCCGAGTCCCAAATCTGGCTCCCGGCTCAGCGGGGCATCTGCTTCTCCCTTTGACCCTCCCCGTCTCAGGCTCTCTCTTTCTCATTCTCTCTCTCAAATACATACATACTAAAAGAAGCAGTAGGCCTCCTTTCGGATGGAAAGTTTTGAAGGATTCTTGCGTAGTTTCTTATAGGCAAACAATGTCAGTTTCTCTCTCAAATCAGCCTTAATGTACATATGAAACTTTAATCCCTTATAAATTATTTTTCCTCTTTCTGTTTTGGACTACTAAGAGATAGTACAGGTGACTCTTGAACAACATGGGTTAGAACTACATGGGTCCACCTATATGTGGATTGTTTTCCATAAATACAGCAGAACACTGTAAATGTGTTTTCCTTATGATTTTCTTTTTTTAAAGGATTTATTTATTTATTTATTTATTTATTTGAGAGAGAGAGTACAACAGGATGAAGGGCAGAGGGAGAAGCAGGCTGAGCAGGGAGCCCGATGCGGGACTCGATCCCAGGACCCTGGGATCATGACCTGAGCCAAAGGCAGAGGTTTGACCTACTGAGCACCCCCGGCACCCTCTTCCTTATGATTTTCTTTTTTTCCAGCTAACTCTATTGTAAGAACACAGTATACAGTACACATAAGATACAAAATATGTGCTGATTGGCTATTACTATTATCAGTAAGGCTTCTGGTCCATGGTAGGTTAATAGTTAAGTTTATGAGGAGTCAAACTTGCTTGCACATTTCTTGGTGTGCAGGGTGTCGGCATCCCAACTCCGGTGTTGTTCAAGGGTCAACTACAGTAAACAGATAATATGACATCAGGGAGCAAACTGAAAATTGAGCTTACTTAAAACTGTTTACTTGGTTGTATCCTATCCACTGTCACAATAGGAGGTTCTCTCAGCCCATCCTTAAAAGTTATAAATTATTGAATTCTACAAAACATATTCACGGACTCGAGCCTGGTTTCTGAGCTCAGCTGGCAGCAGTGTGAAAAGATTTAGAAAGCATCAAGTGTTGCAAGTTCCTGAGAAGGCAAGGTTTCGGCTTGATTTCCTTCAGTTTTAAAATAAAATCACGGCATCAAATAGCAGCGTGTTTGTGGGTTAAGATACAAAGAAAGGTAGCGAAGGGATGAGGCAGAAATAAAACCGAGGATCCAACGACCATCTGTAGGCTTCACGCCCATAATGCAGGTTCAGTGTCTCAAGCATTCATGTATGAAATACACTCCTCTCCCAGTGTGCTTCCTTTTCTGTCAAACAGTAGTACGTGTGCGGACACGTGTGTGTTTGCATGCACATACGCACATGGATGTTTGTGCCGAGACAGATCTTAGGTCCTTGAGCACCGTGCCACTGAAGACCACGGTCTTTGGACCTCCCACTGCGAAAAACTTGTCAGGGTGCTTTGTAGAAACCTTTTATATGAGTGACAAACTCTGTTGTCTGAGAAACCGTGGGAACTGACAGCAAGACGGGTGTGACGCCTGTGCACAGGGGAGTCGTGCGGAGATTGTGGCCAGGGCTGAGTCTGAAGTTTTATGTGTCCCGCCTTCCCTGGTTTTAGGTGTGCTTGACAGTAGAAGTTTCATTACAGCAGCGGGAGGAATGTACCTTCTGCCTGGAAGGTTGCTGTCTGATTTGGGGAGTGAACTGACTTTGATCATCAAGGTGTTTGTCTACTGACTGGTGTGCTGCCTTTGAGCTGAGTTTGCACGGGGATGTATGTGCAAGTCTTCCATGCTTCCCTTGAGCCCCATTTGCATGGGGATGTATGTGCAGGGCTCCCACACTCCCCTCTAGCTGAGTTTGCACGGGGATGTATGTGCAGATCTTCCACGCTCCCCTCTAGCTGAGTTTGCACAGGGATGTATGTATAGGGCTTCCACGCTCCCCTTGAGCCCAGTTTGCACGGGGACATATGTGCAGGGCTTCCACGCTCCCCTGGAGCCCTACTGTCACTTCTCCTCTGAGGAACTTGCCTCAATGGAGGGTGCTTCCACATCGTGAAAACTTGTACTTTCTGAGTAGGAATCGGCTGGGAATCTGCCCAAAGGCAAGGGTGACATGAGGGTGCTTGAACTGCAGCTTTGCTTGGAGAGCCACCGACATCCGGGGCTGATGGACCGCACATGTGTACTTCATCCAAAGGTTAGCAGTTAAGGACACAAGAAGAAAGGATTCTGATTCGCTTAGCGAAAGCCATTGCTTCTTCCATGGTGGTGGTGACAGGAACCTGCCTTTCCCCCATTTTCCCTTAGGTCTTCCTTCCCACAGCAGTGGCAAGGCCAGCAGACAGACCTCTCCCCACCCCTTGTGCCCATGGGGCACCTCGGAGAGCAGAAGGATGGGAATGCGGGGTCCTGGCTCACCTGGCTGCAGACCCATCCCGCTGGGGACACAGCAACTTTGTTGGTTTGCTGTGGGCACCTGAGAGATTGTATTTGCTCCATGAGCCATGAGTTTCCCAAGGCAGATGCTTCCAGTCCTGCTTGTAGGAGGAAATCATGGAGCAGCTGTGCGGGGGGACTCGGCCTTTCTGAGAGAGTGGTGCAGTCCTGGCATCCCTGCCCTGTTTGCTCAGGAGGGAGAGTTCTGAGAGCCCCGCCGAGGGAGCTGGCTTGCCGCACTGTAATTTGCACCATCTATCTCTTTCTGGAATTCGGGCCGGTGGCAAATTGCATATCTTTGTGTTGGATTAGTTTGGACTTTAATCATGCATTATTTTCCCTCCAATTAAATTATTTATATATTTGATTAACGTTTTCACTGCTAGGGAGTCAAATGTTCAGTGAAACCACAAATAAACACACGCCCATTGAATTTCAGGCTAGCTTCACGCGGGAGAACTCTGTTGGTGGAATGCTGAGAATTCACTGTGTGTCTGTCTTCTTAGTTACCTGGGACTCGGGGGGATCACAACCCACCACTGGGTCCTAGAAGCACACTGCAGGGGTGGGGGGCTCTGTCTGGCCTCCCTCCCTCCCCTTATTTAGCCAGGATCCCGACTTTTCTTCCTTCTGTGGTTTTTGTCTTTTCCCCGGTGCTGAAACCTCCCTCTCTAATTTAACTTCCTCAGGCTTGACCAGCCTGACCAAGAAAGTCAGGGGCTCTGCAGCCTAAGAAGGAAAGCGAAATCACTTAGTCAGGGGTGAGCAAACTGATGGCCCACAGGCCAGCTCTGGACCCCTGCTTGCCTTTGCACAGCCCCTGAGTGAAGAAATGGTTTCTACAGTTTGAAATGGGTGGGGAAGGAAAACAAAATCTTAAGACTATTTCTTGACATGTGAAATGTTCAGCCTCAAAGATAAACAGCAGCACCCATTCATTTACACGTGGTCTATGACTGTTTGCCTAAAATGGAGGCCAAGTTTGAGTACCTACAACCTTCTGGCCAGCAGAGCCTAAAATAGTTTCTGTCTGGCTTTTTACAGAAAAAGTTTGCCGATACCTGATCTAGTTGATCACTGGGATTTAACAGATGAGAAAATTAAGTTTCGAGTAGGAGAACTGCCCTGTGCCGAGATGCAGAGCTCATCAGAACTCGGTCTGGGAGGCGTCTTCCAATGTCCATCCCACGTTCTTTCCGCTGGTGTGTAGGGTCCACCTCCTTGCAGAGGTCCAAGCAGCTTGTGAAAGAAAAGTAAATGTTTAGGACACAAGGACAGATACAATCTATTTCTTAGAATTTTAATTTTCTCTTGCAATCCAGCGTCAGGAACTGCATCAAGCCTACAGTGCATTTGAACTACCCAAGTAGGCAGAGGGACATTTTGGTGTTTCTTTAGAATAATGGATTACATCTTGTGCTCAGCCCTTGGACCTGGTTCCCGCCGGCCGAGGGGGTAGAATGTCATTTCAAAAAAAATAACTCGTGGTCTCAATCCAACTTTGTACTCAAGAGCAGTTTCAGAGAATTACAAAAGCCTATTAGACGGAACTGCGTTCTGCTGTATGGGGGGCAAGAGGGAAGACACCCCCACCCCCGATACTGACCTTTCTGGAAGCGAGGCTGGTCTTCCTGGCTAGCCCAGGTTCTTCTGCATCTCTCCCCATGGGAGATCAGCCGGCTGATCGACATGGCATGCCTGGCCCTTTCAGACATTGTCCCAGAGGCCAAGGTCAGTGAGCACTGATGAGGTAGACAAATAGGAAATGGGGTCTTTCAGTTATGGCTCTCTTGTCAGCTCCTTGCTGGATGCCTCCTGTGTCTGCTTGACCCATCTACCCTTCCGTGCGAGTTCCTCATCCTGTTCCTCAAAGGCAGCGGGTTCTGTCCCATGGGTCTAGCTTTTTGGCCACGGGGACCCATTCTCCACACAACCTCTCTTATCTGCACACTTGGTGGGTCTCCACGTGTCGCTCAGGTCCTACCATGAGTGCCCCTTCATTGAAGAAGTTGACCCTGCTCTTCCATGCGCCACATGGATTTGAGACCCCCTGTTCATTATTTTTAGAAAACCCTCTTCCTTTCACAACACTGATCACAACTGGAATTGTATAGTCATTTCAGGCATTATTGGTAGATTGTCCGTTCCTTAGGGCAGGAAGCATGTCCAGCTGGTTCCACAGCATGGGGCTTGGAGTGGAGAGGATCTCGGTATAATGCTGAACAGAGTAAATACTGTTTATTATTCAGTATTTCAGTAAATACTGAATAGAGTGTTGCCATCACATACTGTGCAGTAAGCATTTATGCATCAATGAGAAAAAAAAAAAGTGTTTCTAGAAAATGTGAGACTCTGCTCAATGCAACATCCACTCAGAAAATTAGAAATTCTAGCTCCTACTTGGGGAATCGCACCTTCTCCTCTCGGAGACCTAGGGATATTGGATAACAAGCACTCAGCTCTCTTCAGGAAGTGTGTGTGTGGAGCAAAAACAATATGATCACCCAGTGTTCCCAGCAAGGTGGGGTTCATGTTTGGGTATCACTCAAATCCTTTGGAGTTCTCGATAGTATATCGTCATAAAGTCATAGAACACGTTACATTAAAATCGTCTTGTATGGACACTAGGTGAAATGAAACGAAGTCAAGACAAGCAGAAGTATCAAGTTCAATCCCTTTTGTCCAGTGAAAGTTCAGTCTACCACCTGAGTCCAGTCCAATCGCAAATATGTACTGAGGACCCGCCAGATACCAGGGACCCCGGCCACTTGCTGAGACTCTGAAACGAGAAGATATGGGTCCTGTCCTCTAGTAGACTCAGCCTCGTTCTAACTCTGGTTTCCAGCTCCTCCCGCCTTCCTCTTCCTCCGTGTCCTTTGCAATCCAAGGAGGTTATTTCCAGTACCTCAGGGAAGAGTGAACCAAGGGCAGTTTTTATGGGATGGATTTGTGTGATCAGCAACAGATGCTCAAGGAATGGGGAGGTCACAGCCACTGCCTTTCTCCGCCCTCACCCAGTGTTCAAGTCCAGAAGGCAGAGCAAAAGTCATTTTATCCGCCCTCTGGAGGAACAGGGTAAGGCCAGCTGAGGGCAGACTCTAACCTGCAGGCCCCCAGAGACCACTACTCAGGAACCAGAGCCTGAACAAGAAAGTCTTTAAACATTCTGTCACGACCACACAGTACATGGAACCCAAAGGGGGCTTTCTCTTATCGAACGGACTCATCTGTGGTGTCTTTCTACGTACACTTGAGAAGTGCTTACAAGAGGCTTAAATTAAGGCAAATAGAATGTGGGGTAAGGAAACCACAGAATAAAACCAACAGGACCCACCCAGGACCCTGACTTCTTCAGTAACTAAATGGACATTTAAGTCACATAATCATCGTACTGAAATTGACTTAAATTTGATCCGAGGTGAGAACCCTCTCTTCCTCAGGCGTTTCTCTAGGGTTCTTTGTGTCTTCCTGTTGTAGGACAGTTGAGGTATGACTCCCCACCCAAGGAACTATATAAAAAATGGTTCTAAAACTTTGAATGAATGAGACATTCAGAAAAATTCATCTTCACTTTAGAAATGGAGTTAAGAGGGTTCTATAAAGCTGGGAAGAACGTTCGAGCCTAGGTAAGCCATCCCTGTATTTTGTACAAGAAGGCTGTGAACCAGACACTAAAGCTTTTCACTGGTCTCCTGGTCCTCTTCAGTATTTGTTTCTTTTGTCTGTGATTATCATCTGAGAAACAAAAATCCCACTGATTGGAGCTAAAGTGTAGTTCAGGAAAGTGCTTCCTTCGGTTTTTGCTGCTCCTGTCAGGGAACAATGCGTGTGTGGGCACACGTGTGTGCACGCGTGTGCATGTTCCCTTCCTGAGATCACAGCTGTATTGCTAACTGGAGGCCTGGAGTGCATGGGAGCGCCCCTGTGCTCTGTTGACCTTGACCCCCACTGGGCAGGTGAAAAAGGCAGAGGCCCCATGTCCTGCCTCCCCTCTTCTTGGCCAACAAACACGCGGTGCATGATTCCTAAGGGCAAATTTGTTTAAGACACCTTAAACTAAAAAACAAAACAAAAAAAAACCAACAACAACAACAACAAAAAAAACCACCATCTGTATTTCAAGTTATCATACGTTCCTTAGGGCTGAGGGTTGGGAGGCCTTTTGCCCTCCCTTCTGTCGCCTTCAGAAATGAGTCCTGCATTCCCACGCGCTCTCCCTTTCTTTTGTCCCCACCCCAGCATATAAACAACGACCACATTCACGGTGAGAAGAAGGAGTTCGTGTGTCGGTGGTTGGATTGCTCAAGAGAGCAGAAGCCCTTCAAAGCCCAGTACATGCTGGTGGTGCACATGAGGCGGCACACGGGGGAGAAGCCTCACAAATGCACTGTGAGTGCAGGGCGTGGGCCGTGGGCCTGGGGGCCCCTGACGGGGCGCTTGTCAGGGTGGGGCTCGGCTCCCCGGCAGGACCGAGGGGGCGGGGAGCGGCCCGGTGGTGGGAGGAGCCGGGCGCTGTGATGAATGCAGAGAGGTCTGAGAGGGGGTCAGGAATTGCGGGGGAAGACAGAAGTGGAGAAGGAGCCGTGACAACCACACTTTGGGGGACAGCAGAAGCGCTCTGACCTGCACTGTCCAATAAGGTAGCCGGGGACCCTGTGGGCCCCGTGGGGGTTTTGGATACCTGGCCAGAGCAAACAAGGAATTGATTATTGTATTTTCATTTAATTTTTTTAAATGTAGATATAAACAGCCCCCAGGGGCACATGGCTACCACATTGGACAGTGGAGCCGTGGGTGGGTGGAGGCAGCTGGGATCCACTGGTGGGCACTAGGAATGAGCGCATGGACTGCATGTCTGCCCCAGCAGAAATGCCCGTCACGCTGGAAGACACGGAGGGCAGAGAGACGTGCCAACTTTGACTTAAAACCCATAAGCTCACTTTTAAAACCAGAACCCACGGGACTTCAGAGTTTTCCTTTGCCTTCCTAGTCCATCCCCATGGCCTGGTGCAGACACACAAGAAGGCTGGGGCTAAGCCTCCTTTCACACAGGGGCCTCCAGGAGCACTGGGCACTGCTCAGCCCTGTGCTTTACATCTTAAAGGCTCTTTACAAACATGATCAAATTCCATGCCTTTGTATGGACCCAAAGCCATATTAGTGAACTTTGTGCTGAATCTAAAATCAGTGGGAATTTGAGGAGATCAGTGAGCAGATAATGAAACCCATTGTCCACATTGAGTGGTCTATTAAAAAAGAAAGAAAGAAAGAAAGAAAGAAAGAAAGAAAGAAAGAAACCAACCTCCAGGACTTTTTAGTAACCTTGAAAATGCTGTCTCTTCAACAGCACTGAGCCCCATCTGAATCCCAGTAAATGCAGAGTTTAGTGGACTTTTGTTCCTTGGTTTTGAAAAGCTGCTGACCCTCGAAATGTCAGTCTTTCATCAACTTTGGGGGAGTGTTAGGCCTAAGCCCATACTGTGTGGAGTGATGCAGATTTACCTGTTGTCCTCAGTTTGAAGGTTGCACAAAGGCCTACTCGAGACTAGAAAACTTGAAAACGCACTTGAGATCTCACACTGGAGAGAAACCGTACGTCTGTGAGCACGAAGGCTGCAACAAGGCTTTCTCGAATGCCTCGGATCGCGCCAAGCACCAAAACAGGACGCATTCCAATGAGGTGAGGCTCCCCCACGAGGCGCTGTTTGGGCCCAGAGCTCAGGGTGGTAGCAGAGAACCCTCGCAGGCAATGCACATGGAGACCAGGCCCATTCCGTTTCATTCCCTCCTGGCCTTCCCGGCAGGAGTGGGCGCTGGGCTGCAGGTCAGGGCCTGGAGCCTCCACCCCTGGGGCTGACTGCAAATGGGCTTGGTCTGGTGAGCAATGTAGACCTGGGGGGGCGGGGAACCTCAAACCCTTGGCAAGCAGGTTTCGCCTTGTTCAGAACTGCCACCTACTGGTCAAACAGTAAGAGCATTTTTTAAAAAATATTTTATTTATTTGTCAGAGAGAGAGAGAGATAGCACAAGCAGGGGGAGTGGGAGAGGGAGAAGCAGGCTCCCCGCCAAGCAAGGACCCCAATGCGGGACTCAGTCCGAGGACCCTGGGTTCATGACCTGAACCAACTGAGACGCTTAACCGACTGAGCCACCTGAGCATTCCCCAGTAGGAGCATTTCACTTTGGCATCCCACCCACTCGCCCTGCCCGGAATAGCGTGAATCCATGCGGAGAATGACCTGGTAAGCAGCCAGGATAGACGCCCCCCTTTCCTTGCTTTCTCCAGGCGGTATCTTCCAATGCAGTTTAGCCAAAAAGGCCTTTACAGGCCACCGACGTTGGCCAAACAGGATTTCTAGGCATTCTCATTTCCAAAGGCTCTTGGGAGCTGTTCTGTCCACAGTTACCCCCCAGAAGTTCAGAACAGCATGAAGAATGAAGATGATAGCAAATGACTTGGCCTGTGTTTTAAGGCACATCTGCCTACAGGCCTCCAGTTTCTCTTTGACTAAGGTCAAGCTCAAAGTTCGGGTTCCTCTGTGAAGGCTTCTCTAGAATGAGTCCAGAAATGAACAGGAAAATCTCCCTGCATTTTGCGTAGAAGTAGGATTTTTGGCCAGAATGTGTTAATGTGAGACATAGTTCTGCTCTGGCTAAGGAGGTCATCGGTTTGCTTGACATGTGTGAGAGAAGACACATTTGACCTGGCTTAGCAGCTCAGGGACCATTGGCTTTTAAGGTCCTCTCCAAGTGTCCCTTCAGCTCTCGGGGACAGAGCAAACACATCTCTAATGGAAGGAGCCACGCTTTTCTTAAAAACACACTCATACTTCAGCTCACATGTGCAGGTCCACACGTACAGACACTTTTTAGAAGGGTTGTGGCGGAATGAGGAGACATCCGTCATCTGGAACCTCTTATTATCAATCAGCTGTTGCAGGAAGGCTTTAGAGGAGATGCCTTATCTCCATTTTTTAATGTCAAAAATGCCTGTACTATGTACAGTGGTTACAGTGTAATCTGCTGTTCTTGTTTGGTGCAAAGTTTTAGGGAGTCTAGGTGAAGCCATAGAGATGGAAAACAGATTAGCCGTTTGCCAGAGGCTGAGGGAAGGGACTAGGGTGACTCCTAATACAGGATTTCTTCTGGGGACATTGGAAATATTCTGGAATCTGACTGATAAGTGGAGACAGTTGCATAAGATTGTGGAAGTACTAAATGTCATTGAATTGTGCAATTTAAAAGGGTTTTTTATGGTATGTGGAATATATCTCAATATAAAATGTTTTGGGGGATTTGATTAAGTTAGAATTAAATTGAATTAATACATTTAACTGCACTCCATGTATTTAAGTACAGTTAGGACTAGACATCTCGGAGATATTCACTCCTATAGATTTTTAGGCCAAGTTTCCCTCCTGTTGCTGTGGAGAAATTGGGGCAAAGGAGGGATTGGGATTAGCAGTGCACACATACACACACACTTACTCAGCTTTTTGTCTTGCTTAGGGACTTAAATTATGTGCACAACTATTTGCTTTTAAATACCCTAGAGTTGAGCTTGTCCAATTCTGGGAGGTCAAGAGTGTAGCTTTGTCTGAGCGTTTATCCAATATGAGATTAAACGAAACACTGTTCGATCATACCTTTCACCAGGGTTGAGCAGCGTATAGAAACTCAGCCACCTTGACCGCACAAGGTTTTGGCCCTCTAGAGGAATGACGGACAACTTCAGTTCCACCAAAATTTAGAATCTAGATTTGTGTCAGGAGCCGGTCCACGATAAATCTAGATATCCTCTTTCATTTATTGGCTCTCTCTTATTTGTACTTTCATTCATTGCCCCAAACAAATATTGAGAGCTAGTTAGGGGGCACATGCTCTGCTGTTGAGGTATGGAACAAAATACTGTGAACTCGAACAAGAGGGGCATTTTTCCCATTCAGGAAGCCAGTCTGGCATTCCCCCTACACCTTTAGGCTGCCTCACACATTTGGGGCCACAGCAGTGGCCTCTGCCAGGGATCCCGACTTGAGACCACACAGCTCATGTCCCCCCAGAGCCATGCTACGCAAGAATCCTTGAGCTTGGACTCAGTGTGTCTCCCTCTCCAGAATGTTCCAATGGCCTCCTCTTTCCTAGAGGGAAATTTTAAACTCTCTGGGTCTATACCTGCTGGCATCCAGCCCATGCCTGCCCTTCCAAGCTTGACCTCTTACCTCTGTGGACATGCATGGAACTGGACAGCCTCGCCCACAGGCATGAAACGCTCCTGCCTCTAGACCCTGGCTTTACATTTTGCATCCACTTACCTTCACTTTTATCCCTCAGAATCTTGGTTTTCTTTCAGGACCCAGCTACAAAGCCCCCTGGTAATAGAGTTCTGTTCACTGATTAATCACTCTGTGCAACAAACACATTGTGGTGAGCATTTTATACATTGTTTCATTTAACCTTTAGACCCCAGGAGCTGGGTGTTATGCCCAGATGTAACAACGTAGAAACCGATGCCTCCCACAGTTACCCCAACTGAAAAATGATTGCCCTCCATCCATACCCTTCGGGGGCATTCATATTTGGGACTGGTGATAATTACAGGCTTTCTTATTTTTCCTGCACTTTTTATAACCCCAGATATTAAATCCTGCAGCTTATAACTTGATGTTCTCAGAGTCTTGCCTATAGCGGGGACCGTTACACATTCATTGAGAACTGTAGTTGGATAAATGCTACAAAGTCAAGTGAAAAATGCAGCAGTCTCTTTCACAAAGTACCCTTCCGTTGGGTGAGTCAAAAAGGAAACGACCACGGCAAAAGTCGAACATCTAGGACAGGAGACACAGGTAACTCAGGGAGACTGACAGCATTTATCCCCACCGACAGTTCTAGCATTTCAGTCACTGGTCACACGCAAAGACCTTCCACCTCTAGCTGTGTCCTCACGTACAGGCTAACCCAGCGTGGACACATGCATATACTTGTGGGAAGAGCAGCGGCTCAGACGCGAAACACTGGCCTGACTTGGCGCTCTCCCCCTGCACGCCCTGCCCCCAGCCCACCGACGAACGCCTGCGCTGTGCATCCCAGCGTGCCTGCGGATGGCGCGGCCTGTCCCAGCAGCGTGGTGAGCAGGCGTAGGGCCCATGTCAGACGCTGCAAGGTAATGGCCACTCATGGCTGGATCCATTCTTCTGTCCCTAATGCATAGAAGTCGATGCGCTCGTTTCATTATATATGGGCTGCAAATCACAGCAGCCCCTGAATAGAAGTAATTCATAGTTAATGGGAATCAATTCTCCCCAAAAGAATCTCAAATTTGGAGGTGAAGTCTCTCGGGATAATTTTCGGAGTCTTCTCTACATTAGGACATTTCATCATTTTCTGTAGCACTCAGTCTGTTCTTGGGCTTTTAGTGAAAAAGCATCTTTTAGACACATACATTCTATAAGACAGGGCAGCTTTTTTTTTAATATAATGGGTACATTATACTAATCATGCTTTTGATGACTGTCGCTAACCTAATAGCTCATCTTCTGGTCTACGTAGATACGTATTCTTGGAAGGAGTCACGAATATATTATATTTCAAGCCAGGTAAACAAAATCCCAGTTTTGATGTTGGTCATGAGTAAATGCCAGCGATTCTGTGATTTGAGTAAATAATTTAGCTGTAAGCATCCCTAGAATTTTTAATGATTGCGTTTGTAGGTTTGATCACAGGCCCACATGGAACATGGAATCCTTCACAGGCTTTGGCACTCAGGGGCAGACCCAAACAGGCACCCTCCTTTCTAGGACACCAACCACCAGCCCTTCTCAGTTTGTGAGTGAGTGTTCACAGACGGTCAGACAGGGCTTTGCGACTTTGAGAATCAGGAAGGTTCTGGATATTCTGAGTCCTGAACATCCCACACAGTTGCAACATGACCCCAGTGGATGTATTTTAATGATCTCTAACACAGAAGAGGCTGTAGGCAATTATTTTTTACATGCTTATGTGCACATTTTCACAAAGGGTATAGTGATTTTTGATCAGAAAACCAGGACATCCCTAAGAAATGTCTTCACACGACCTCTCCCAGAGGCACATGGCGTTCTGATGAGGTGATGTGTGCGTGAGACTCCTTCTGCAGTTGTCACCATCATTGTCATCGTCTTCACTGTCACCTTCAAATACCTACTGAGCAGCTACCCTGACACCAGGGGCCTTATTCTTACTTATAGGATAAATGTTTCCAAGAACATACAGGCGATCTGCACATTTGCAGCTGTCCTTGAGCATCTTTTAAAATAACAGTCTATTTTTTTTTTAAGATTTTTTGTTTATTTGTCAGAGAGAGAGCACAAGCAGGCAGAGAGGCAGGCAGAGGCAGAGAGAGAAGCAGGCTCCCTGCTGAGCAAGAAGCCCGATGTGGGACTCGATCCCAGGACACTTGGATCATGACCTGAGCCGAAGGTAGCAGCTTAACCCACTGAACCACCCAGGCGCCCCAAAAACAGTCTATTAAAGCCAAATTCGCAGGCCCTGAACAGTGTTCAAATGGCCCTTTTTTTTTTTTCATTTTATTTTATTTCTTTTCAGTATTCCAGAATTCATTGTTTATGCGCCACACCCAGAGCTCCCTGCAATCCGTGCCCTCCTTATTAACCACCACCAGGCTCACCCGACCCCCCACCTCCTCTGCTCTAAAACCCTCAGTTTGTTTCTCAGAGTCCACAGTCTCTCATGGTTTGTCTCTCCCTCAAATGACCTTATTAAACCCTTAGCATCTAGAGGTGTCTGAAAACCTCCCAGCTTTGCGGAGGTGCTTTGAAAGAGTGAAAGCTGCGGTGTGCATCCGTGAGACTGTTGGGCTGGGGCGCGAGCACTTTGGTAACAATTTCTTATTTCATTCGTGGGGCTTTTGGCAGAAACCATATGTGTGCAAAATCCCAGGCTGCACGAAGCGCTACACAGACCCGAGTTCCCTCCGGAAGCACGTGAAGACAGTGCACGGCCCAGAGGCTCACGTCACCAAGAAGCAGCGTGGGGACATACATCCTCGGCCCCCCGCGCCCCGCGATTCCGGCAGCCATTCACAGTCCCGGTCGCCCGGCCGTCAGACTCAGGGAGCCCTTGGGGAGCAGAAGGACCTCAGCCACACTACCTCAAAGCGGGAAGAATGCCTCCAAGTGAAAGCAGTCAAGGCAGAGAAGCCCATGGTATGTCACTCGCTTTCCTTCTGCTGGTCCCCAAGCCATCCTAGGTTATTTTAAAAAGTCAACGAGGGCATGAGGACAGACTAGACCACCCAGTTCCTCATTGCACTGGACTCCCTGATTGAAGGGGTCAGGAGCTCAGAGACCCAGATTCCTTACTTAAGGTTAATCAGCATAGAGTAACTCAGAAAAGAGCATCAGAGTTTCCTAACTTTTTAAAAATCAGTCTGGAACCATAGCACATCAGGGCAGATAGAAAGAACGGCATGACTGACTATATTTCCAGTAAACCCGTAATGGAGAAAGCCCTTCAGGCTTTCTATAAATGCATATTTTGCATCGTGCTTTGCCCTGGTAACTCCGAAATAAATAAGCACAATCCCTATTCTTTAGGTGTTTATAGTCCCGTGGGCTAGATAGACCACCAAAAAGCAAATACTAGAACTCTGCATGATGGGTTTTTCCCACAAGTGCGCATGAGAGCATTTGAGAAGGGAACAGACCACCTGTGCACTTGAGGATGTGATAGGAAAGGGGGTGTGGGTGGGTCTCAAGTTCAGCTCTCAAAGTGGGGGAGGTGCAGGCCTGACATTGCAGCAGGAGCCAGCGGTGGGGGTGGAGGGTGGGGGGGTGGGGAGGTGGTAGTGGTCCAGGACGATGTGCAGGAATGAAAAGGAGTGAGGAGGAAAAGGGGTTCTATTTTACTGGTGATGGTGAATGACATGCCCGGCTGATTTTTAGAAAAGCCAGCTCTAGGGTCAGGCTAGGGATGGGCTTGATAGACTGGAGACCATTTTAGCAGTGGAGCCCGAACCATAGAGGTGAGGAGCAGAGGAAGCACCAGAAAGCTGTCATCAGGAGAAATCATTCTGGTCTGGTGACCACTAAGTCCCCAGACGGACACAGGGATCATGCTACAGCTGCAGTTTCTTTCAAACTGCTCTTGATTTGTTTTTTTTTTTCCCTAAGTCTATGCCATACAAAACATCTAAACCTGTAAGAAAGGCAAGGGGAAGAATGAAAGGAGTAGCTATTGGGAAAGCTTTGGTACAATTGTGTCTGGCGGCGTGTGTAACGGGGTCAGCTCCGCCAATGTGCTGGGGTCTCATCTGGCTACTCTATGTACAGAGGAAACATACCCGATAGAAGTTGTGGGCTTGAATTTCCAGATGCACACGACTGGTCAGGCAGGCATCGCTATACTCTGTTTCGCAAAGTGTCTTCTTAAAATCAGAAAAGTCCAGCAATTGGATGGACATCCTATGAGTTCCTGAGTGATGTCACCACGCAGCAGTACGTATGGAGAGGAAATGACGCCCACGTACAATTTTGGAGTTGACCGAGTGGAATTTAATGATTGGTTGAATTTTAATGACTTGCTGAGTTTAAGAGTTTTAGAGAGTGACATTAAGTGTAGCCAAAATAATACCAAGAAATTGTCCAGATTTATCATGAGTTGCCAGTGGGTACCTGTAGTTTGCTTTTAGAAAGAAAGAGAGAGAGAGGAAGGAAGGGGAGAAAGAAAGGAAAGAAAGGAGGGAAGGAAGGAAAAAAAAGAAAGAAAAATAAATATCAAAAAATAAACTATAATAAAAATAAAAAGCACCTTAGTCAAAAGGTGATGTATGTCTTACGACTCATCACTGTACGTTAAAGTTAATCAGTTCATAAGCGGTGTTGTGCATACTTTTGCGGGGGATCGCATATCTGTTTCCTAAAATAAAGACTACCGGTACAACGTGCAGAACATTCAACAGTTTATCCCCAGGTGTTTAATGAAACAAGGAAAATGAATTTGTAGTCTCCTAGATTATGTCATCAAAAGACAATGATTTATGTTCTTCGGACATCCTAAGGACCCAGAGCCTCTTGTACCTTTAATGTACATCCCTAGCTCAAGAAAACGTGTCATTTCCTCTCCAAAGACCCATTATTTAAGAAGAAAATTGGTAGAAATAAGAATGTATAGTTATTTGGTTCAGTGACATCTGAGATGCCCCAAGATGTGAACTATTTTATAAAGCAATGAAATCATAGAAACATACACTGGAAGGGACCATAGAGAGCCTTGAGACAAGGCTCTATATGTTATAGGGAAGGCTAATAAATTCATCTGATTTCGTACACGGGACTATTCTGTCTGTATATATCCATACACATATAAATATAAGTAGATCGTTTTGTAGACATTTACTAATGCATATGAGATTTACATTTCTAATATTCTTTCTTTAAAAAATGTATTCTTGATCATCGTGCTATGAATTAAATTCTTTCTTCTTTTTTCTTATTAATTCCACATCTCTTCTGTGTAATGCTCCTAAATGTCTTGTTCTCACTTCCTAAGGACAGTGGGTAATAAGGTGAGGGAATTTTGGCTTCTCTGCTCTTTTTGTTTTGTGTTTGTTTTAACGTTTCACTTCTGTGCATTTGATTTTTCATTTTTGTGCTTTGTGGTATCTTTGGTAGTGAACAGTACTCAGCTATGTTTCAAATGTAGAAGCAATGTGTTTTGAACATTCAGCATGTGGAAATGTGGAGTCAGATGGTGAAATTCATTGTTCTGTTTGTCTAGGTTTTCATAACAAATCACGGCCGGCTGACCAAGCAGATGTTCTCAAAGACTATCACATTATCGAATTGATGCATGTAAACTCATTCTGGGACCAGACGGGTGTCCTCCCTCTTTGAGGGTGATCTGGATATATTGTTGTTCCCAGTTAATCTGTGTCGAAGGGTCTGAGCTCCTCTGAGCGATTCTCTGGTCTTAAAGGCCTTTTTGCCTCCTTCTGTGCCCTGTTAGAGGCTTGAGTCTATGGTGTGTGTGTGCATACACATAGACACATACACAGACACACACACACACGGATTCACCTGCACACACTCTGAGCTGACAGTCCAAGAGTCAAAGACTTCGAAATCCTGGATGCTCCAAGTCCCTTGGGAAGGAGCAGGTGGCCTGGCCCTCCAGGATTCTGCCAAAGCAAAACACGAGCCAGGCTTCCCAAAGTCCCCATCAGATTTGTGTATCTCATTTGGCTCTGCTTGGTTGCCCGGGACAAATCTGGTGTATCACATGGCATTCACTTAGGACGTCTTCATTTGCTTGGCTGTACTTAGTGTGGTTGCGAAACGAGTGTGATGGTCTCTGCTGAGAAGCCCTATGCCTAAAACCCCTTCCTAAAACCCCTGTGTACCCCACTGGGACAACAGTGGGGCTCCATAACTGAGTGTGTGTGGTTCTCTCTCCCAGGAGAATTTGTTCTTGGGGCTGCTGGAAGCTTCTAGTTGTCCCAGTAACGCTGGAGAAGCCTCTGTGGGGAGATGGAAATGGTGCTGGGCAGGGAGTTTAGGTTGGTCTTAGTACTGACCTTGTGAATTTGTGACTTTGGGCAATCACTGAAGTTCTCTGAACGTTAGTTTTCTTATCCACAAAAGAGGGGTTATCCTGTATATCTACCAATGGAATTCACCAATGGAATTTAAGATAGAGCAGTTCTAAGCTGTGCAGACTGGTCATTGAGGGCCATTTTATAGGGTGCCCCCCCCAGATCTGAGGACCAGTTCTCCCTCATTCCCCATCTCCAGGAGCCCTGGGGCTGAGGGGGGGGGTCCTTTCCCTGATGGAGAGCCTGTGTACTGGCTCAGGTTTCTCTCTAGTTGCAGAACTGGCTTATACAGTCCACACAGTGGTGATGAGGGAAACATTGCCTGATTCTCCCAGAGAAATGCTAGGGCACTTTAGGGGAATGGGAAGATTATTCCAGACTCAGATGGCTGTAACTTGGAGCATTTCTTGCAGCTGTCTTTATGCATAGCCTTGCTGGGGTTCTGTGGAGCAGGCAAGTGTAGACAGAAGTGGGGGAGGTTACAGAGAGCTTGAGCAACTAGCCCTGAGCAGCTCAGAGAGGGTCTCATGGGAGAGGACCTAGTGTGCCCCTCAAGTACCCATCTCCCGCACATGCTAGAGCCAAGCAGAACGAGCCTGTGGACTAAAGCCACCTGGGATAAGATGAACTGCGAATGCCCTCGGAGCTGAATGGGAACTGTTTCCCAGGTCTTTGTCTATTTCGTGGCCTCTCTGGGCCTCACACTTAATTCCCGCCACAGTCCCAAAGATAAGTAAGTTGTCCCCATTTTGTAGATAAGGAAACTGAGGTTTAGAGTGACTGAGTCTTTTGCCCAAAGGGTCAAGTCAAGTCGTGCAAGTGGGATTAGAGCTGAGGAAGCTTGTTTGCAGAGCTGGCATCTGGGGAAGGATCCCGTGGCTGGTATCATGCCAGTCACTGCCCCCAGCCCCATTCAGCATGCCCCGCTTCCATTGCCCCCACCGCACATCTGCTGGGTATCCCATCAGCCCCTAGATCGTGAGAGGCCGCTTCCATTCACCGGCACACAGCTCCCCTCACTGCACCTCTGGAGCACCCTGGAGGTCTAGGGTCTGTATGAGCCCTCGTTTTTGGCTTCCTTTGCTTTCTTCTTCCCAGTTACACCTCTTTGCTTTGCTCTTGACCCCAGCAGACATCTCAGCCAAGCCCTGGTGGTCAGTCTTCATGCAGCAGCCAACAGTCCCCCATCAGCAACTTTTCCAACAGTGGGCTCGAGCTTCCTCTGACTGATGGAGGTGGTGTGGGAGACCTCGGGGCCATTGACGAAACCCCAATCATGGACTCGACCATTTCCACTGCAACCACCGCCCTCGCCTTGCAAGCCAGGAGGAACCCGGCAGGGACCAAATGGATGGAGCACGTAAAACTAGAAAGGCTCAAACAAGTGAATGGAATGCTTCCACGACTGAACCCTGTTCTACCCCCCAAAGCCCCTGCAGTCTCTCCTCTCATAGGAAATGGTGAGTCCCATGTGCCCTCTCACCTCGGCTCCGGGCTCTCCGTTCTGTTTGTACATCCAGGCCGTTTGTACACCAAGAACCTGGCTTGGTGTGTACTGGTGTGTCTCCCGGTCCTAAAATTACACTGTCACCACACCCATCAGTGTGGCCTCTCTGGAGAGGCCATGTTTTTTTTGTTTGTTTTTTTGTTTTGTTTTTTTTTAAGGATTTTTTATTTATTTATTTGACAGATCACAAGTAGGCAGAGAGGCAGGCAGAGAGAGGAAGGGAAGCAGGCTCCCTGCTGAGCAGAGCCCGATGCGGGGCTCCATCCCAGGACCCTGGGACCATGACCTGAGCCAAAAGCAGAGGCTTTAACCCACTGAGCCACCCAGGTGCCCCGAGGCCATGTTTTAAAAGCAGTTCGTAAGGGGATAATAATGTAGGACTTCTGTTCTCACGGTGAGATCAGAACTGTTGGATGGAGCTGAGGAGGTCCCTCCAGCAGTGGCATCTGGGTTAGCACGGCCATCTGGTTTCCCATCGGCACCCGGGAGATCAGCAGCCACCTTAACTGACATGTTCCCAGGTCAAGGCAGGCCAGGCAGCCTTGCGCATTTGCAGCCCCAAACCCATGTCAGGTTTTGCTTCTGAGAGGACACTGAATGCCCAGACTGTATCCTCAGGGTGAAGCTCCCACCCACTGACCCAGATGTCCTCCACCTTCAGGGGATGTCAGAGGAAGCCCCAAGTAGATAGGACACTCCGGGAATGCCTTTGGCTTTGGACTTGCCTGTCCCCAGAGCACTGTGCCCTACACCTGTGAAGGAGCTTAAGTGATCCAGGCTGTGTCTACTGCTCTGTTGAAGCCAGGGGTCTGCAAACTTTCCCACCCACTCGCAAATAAAGTTTCTTGGTACGCAGCCGCACCCACTCCTTCACTGTTCCTTTGGGGACACGCAGCAGAGGCTGGGGGCTGTGGCGGACTCTGCGCATGGCGGGGAAACCAAAACTAGTTTCACCCCACCCTGCACCTGACGGGTTTCCCGCCCTCCCGAAATGAACGCGCGTCTCTCCACCCTCTCTCTGCAGGCACGCAGGCCGGTACCAGCTGCAGTCTGGGCGGGCCCTTGACTCTCCTCCCGAACAGAAGCGACCTTGTGGGTGTGGACATCACCATGCTGAACATGCTCAACCGGAGGGACAGCAGCACCAGCACCATCAGCTCCGCCTACCTGAGCAGCCGCCGCTCCTCCGGCATCTCCCCCTGCTTCTCCAGCCGCAGGTCCAGCGAGGCGTCCCAGGCCGAGGGCCGGCCCCAGAACGTGAGCGTGGCCGACTCCTACGACCCCATCTCCACCGACGCCTCGCGCAGGTCCAGCGAGGCCAGCCAGGGGGACGGGCTGCCCAGCCTGCTCAGCCTCACGCCGGCGCAGCAGTACCGCCTGAAAGCCAAGTACGCGGCGGCCACCGGCGGGCCGCCCCCCACCCCGCTGCCCAACATGGAGAGGATGAGCCTGAAGACCCGGATGGCCCTGCTTGGGGACGGCCGGGAGCCCGCGGGGGCCCTGCCTCCCGTGCACCCCCCGCGGAGGTGCAGCGACGGGGGCGCGCACAGCTATGGCCGCCGCCCTCTGCTGCCGGCCGACGCGCTGGGCAACGGCGTGAGGCGGGCCAGCGACCCGGTGAGGACGGTGTCCGAGAGCCTCTCGCTGCCCCGGGTGCCGCGCTTCGGCAGCCTCCACGGCTTCAACCCTCCGGCACTGCCTGCCTCCCTGGAGAAACGCAACTTAGTGCTCCAGAACTACACGCGGCCGGAGGGCGGCCAGCCGCGCCACTTCGCGGCGTCCCCCTGCCCTCCGAGCATTACGGAGAACGTCACCCTGGAGTCCCTGACCATGGACGCGGACGTGAGCCTGAACGAGGAGGACTTCCTGCCCGACGACGTGGTGCAGTATTTAAATGCCCAGAACCAGGCGGGGTATGAACAGCCCTTCCAAAGCACCGTCTCTGATGATGGCAAAGGGCCCCATGGGCCCGGCCTGGGGAGTGGGCGCGGAGACTTCGAGCCCCCCGGGCTGCCCGACAGCCACGCCGGCCAGCAGTACCGGCCGCTGGAGCAGCCTTGCCCTGAAGCCAGCAAATCCGACCTGCCCATTCAGTGGAATGAGGTCAGCTCTGGCAGCGCCGACCTGTGCTCATCCAAGGTGAAGTGTGGCCAGCGGTCGGCGGCGCAGCAGGCTCGAGCCTTCGGCTTCTACGCCAACGCCAACATGGGCGTTCACCCGCAGAATCCCTTAAGGAACGGGGTCGGCCCTGCTGGGGGGTACCCGACCCTCGTGGAGCACGGCAGCTCCTACGGCGGCCCCGAGCACTTAACGAGCCACAGTGGCGGACCGGGCACCAGCGGGAACACCTTCCACGAACAGCCCTACAAGACCCAGCAGTATGGGAACTGCCTCAACAGGCCGCTCGCAGCCCCCGGCCTGCTGGACGGGGCCTGTGGTGCCGGGATTCAGGCGGCAAAGCTGAAAGGCACCACGGTGCCGGGGAACGGGAGCCAGCCAGATTTTGGCCTGTCGGTGGTGCCCCACGAATCAGCGGGCAGCGCTGTGAATGGCATGGCACCCCAAGACCTGGTGGGCCAGGGGTACCTGTCCCATCAGCTGCTCAACGACCACCAAGGGGTGGGCCGCTCGGGTCAGCAGGTGCTAGAGCAGGTCAGCGCTACCTCACATGTCAACATCTATCAGGGGCCAGAGAGCGGCCTGCCGGGGCCCCCCTGCCAGGGCAGCCAGTCATCGGGCTTGGCAGCCGCCAGGGGCTACCAGCCCTGTGCCGGCTTCGGGGGCAGCAGACGGCAGGCCGTGCTGAGGGGCAGCCTCGCTCTGCAGCAGGGACAGCTCAGCGACACGAGTCAGGCCTGTAGAGTGAACGGCATCAAGATGGAGATACAAGGGCAGCCCCATCCGCTCTGTTCGAACCCACAGAGTTACTCTGGTCAGTTCTATGACCAAACCGTTGGCTTCAGTCAGCAAGATATGAAAACTGGTTCATTCTCCATTTCAGAAGCCAACTGCCTGCTCCAGGGGGCCAGCGCCGAAAACTCTGAATTACTCTCCCCAGGTGCTAACCAGGTGACAAGCACAGTGGACAGCCTCGACAGCCATGACCTGGAAGGGGTGCAGATTGATTTTGATGCTATCATCGACGACGGGGACCACGCCAGCCTGATGTCTGGAGCCCTGAGCCCCAGCATCATGCAGAACCTTTCCTACAGCTCCTCCCGCCTCACCACCCCGCACGCATCCCTCCCGCTGCCCGCGCTGTCCGTGAGCACCACCAACATGGCCATCGGGGACATGAGCTCTTTGCTGACCTCCCTCGCGGAAGAAAGCAAATTCCTTGCAGTGATGCAGTAGGCAATAGGGAAACGGCTGCCAACCAACGTGAAACTTTAGGAGTTTAAGATGAAATGGACTCGGGTTTGGGCCGGTTTGTTTTTTGTTTTAGTTCTGTATGTATTTTAGCAATCTCATCTCACCTAACTGGGATGTGTTTCAAGTATATTCCTTTTATGGAAAAGGACTCTGAACAACCCTAAAGTATTCTAGGGAGAAACTGTCTTCCATTTCAGTTTTGAATCAGTATTGTGACACTCAAACCATCCTCTTGGTTTCCTTTATTTTTTTTTTTAACTGCAAGCCCCCCCCTTTTTAGTAAACAGTGTAAATGTGTGATGTGCACGTTCTTTTCAAAGAGAAGTCATGCAAGAGTTTCGATGTGTTTCTCATACGAGAGTTTTGATGTGTCTCTCTGTTACTCAAAGGAAATAGGAGTTGGTGTGCTTTTGACCAAGGGGTTACACTTACAGCTTTTAAAATTTTCCCTTACATGTGCTCTGTGTTTCTTTTTGTTTTTTGTTTTCTTGGGTGTTTTTTGGGTGTTTTTTGTTTTTGCTTTTTGGTTTTGATGGTGTTTGTTTGTTTTTGTTTGTTTGTTTTGGTAATTCCCACATTGGGCACAAAAACCAGAATATGGATAGTGAATTTAAGAATCCTTTGTGGGTGTGCTGTAGCAGGCATAGCCAATTTTTGAGGCACTCCCCATCCCAGTTCAGGTCAGGGTTGCATGCAAGCAGGAATTTGGGACTCTGGCAGATAAACACTCGTTTGCTCACGGTTGGGGTTTAGAATTCCTCCTGTCCCTTCGTGCGCTCAGGGCAGGTGCATCTATGTGCTCACTTCCCAGTTATCCACGCTGCCTCTCCGCCCTCCGTCTCCACAACTATTCAGTGTTGCTCCGCGCTCCAGGGAGAGAAGGGAAGGGTGGTGGATTGGCAGCTTCCATCCGTTCTGGCAAGAAGTTAGGTAGATTGTAGAGTGAAGCTACTGGGTAGAGATAGTGTGGGGAACATTTGTGGGTTTGCTGTGTTTGTTGATTATAGTTCCATCTCTTCACTCATTATCATAGATAACTGAGAATTGATTATATATAGCTCTAAGTATTTAAGTATTTAAAAGACCCAGTGGCAGGCTATTTCATTAACATACCTTCATTCCACTGTAGCAAAGGAGTATTTCTATTCTAAGTGTCCTATTTTAAGGGATTTATAACAGTTGTAAAGGAAAAAGCTGACATACAATGACATTTGGTATAAATCACTTTAACCATTGTTAGTGTTTGTAAGTGCTAGGGAAGATGGTCAGTGGCTGAGTGGATGCCTTTTCTTACACCTTCTCTATTAAACAAGGCATCTGGTTAAGAAGTTAAATGTTCTATGCAGTTAGTCCTTCACGTGGACTTAATTGGTATTTTTGTTTGGGATTAAAACATTTAAAGACTAAAAAAGTGCAGCTACTTCCCATGTGCAGCTGATACACATAAAAGACATACTATGTGTGTACAGAGTACATGGATTATCCAACATTTTACATTCCAAAATGTGTAAACTATTAAAAATAAAATATTAACACCTCAGACTACCTTCTCTGTTTCATCCCATTGACCCTGGAAGTTGGATTTAGCCAAAGTGACTCATGAGTCAGTTGTGTGGCTTTTTGCCCCCTTTATTCCTGCCATTTAAATTCATATTAGATGAGTCAAGTAAAATAAAACATTAGACAATAGGAAAAAATGTTAGAACCAGCCCATTTTTCTCATATTCATGATCTCTCCTTTGGACCAAGAATCTCAGCGTGGAGGGAAATTTGCCCTTTGGAACTTTGTGGCTGAGAAAGTTGGGTTTGTTTTCAGCGGAATGTTCCTGAAACCACTGGGAAGGGTGCCGAGACTTCTCCTGCTGCCCTCCCACAACCAGCACCTGCTCTTAAGTCCAAGGATGCATCTGCTTTGGAACAGAGCCCAAAAGCGAAAGACAGCTACTGATCTGAGCTCAATGGATCTGAGCAACAAAAAAGAGCCAGGCTTTTTCTGTGTTCCTCAAAACAGTCCATGACCCGGTCACAAAATCAGTGGTCCACTCCCTGAATCTCTTTTTTCCACAAAAAGCAGAATCACTACATCCTAATCTTACCTTACATGCTCTCACGGTTTGACCTGACCCTGTTCTTGGTTTCCAAGCTTGGGACCTAGGCGTTCTGCAGCCACTGAGTGAGGACGGCGGCCCCTGGCACCACCCTGCCCTCCTCCTCCATCAGAGTCCCTCCCCGGTCAAACTCCCAGATGTGACCTGCACTTCTCAGTGACCCTAAATTCCTACCTCGCCTGCCCTCCATGGAAGGACAGACGGCAACTGGCCACCGTGGGGGAGGACCGTTGTCATCCTGGGTCTCTGCTTTGCCCTGTGGTGATTCAGGGGATTCTCCGCGTGGCTACCATTCTTTACCTTTCCATGCTGGCTTTTCTTCCTCCGGCCCTTAGGTTTGCAGAGATAGACCTACTTCAGCGCAGCCCTTGGCTTCTGTCTGTGGAAATCTCAGAAAGATGGGGAAGAGGGGAGAGGGAGGAGGAGAGTGTACTTTTCCCGAGCGCTGCGATGCACCCCGAAGGTCAGTGGAAGGAAGGTCTGTTGGGGCCACTTGGAAGCCTTCTGTCTGTAGACTTGGCTTCTCCTCTGGCAGGACGCACCCCCATTCTCCAGCCGCCAGCCTCCTCCCCATGTCTCTGACCCTCCCTGCTGAGGGAGACCGCAGCGACTCACGAGTGACCCCCCCTTACTTCTCAATGCAGGCTCGTGCCTGCTTCTCCTGTTGAACATCCGTGTGAATCGTGTTTTTATTCGTTAAACCGTTTTATTTCCTAAAGAGCTAGTGAGACTGCCCCTGCTCCTCACGTTGGCTCGTCCCCTCGAGCCGCAGAGTTGTGAATCTTGCGATGTATGTGCCTTATTTTCTGTTGATCTTGTTGATGCGAAAGACCAGCCCCTGTTGCCCGATCGCCGCGCGGGGGTGCGCGCTCCGGGGCCCCCCGAGCGCGCCCGCGATCCGAGCAGAGTCCGCCGTCTTGTACCTGGTTTCCCGTGTTGTTTGAACTGATGGAGGATGTTCTCTTCAGACAAGTTACTGTTGTGTATCCCGCAAACGTGTAAAAGAAAAGACGAGTTCATTTTTTTCACCTTTTTTAGATTTTTAAAAAAAAAATAAAATGTGTAATCCTTTTTTAAAAGAAACACATGTAAATACATTTAAGTATTGTAGGCATAGTGTTCGGATGTGGCCGGCTCTGGGCCTTCTCGGATCAGCCTGCAGCCGTGCGATGCCCCCTCTCCGCGTGCGATGCCCCCGTGCCCACCTCATGCCCAGGGCCGCAGTCCCGCCACACGTGAACTCTACTTTTGCTTTCGGAACCACCTAGTCCTTTTGTAACAAAAAGAAAGAACAATGTTTCTTACAATGTCAATAAAAAACGCTTTGTACTGAAATTGTTCCGGGGTTGTTTATTCGATCCCTAGCTAAACAGAAAGGTGCTGCCTTGGGAAAACTACAGAGCTGGCACTGGGACGCACTGGGACTCAGAGCCCGCTCCCCCCACCCTTACCCTCTCCTCCCCGCCCTCCCCAGCCCTTCCCCCATGGGCCATATGCAAGCTGAGCTGCACTTCTGCCCCAGACTCAGATTCCTTGTCCCCAAGGCTGAGAATAAGAGCTGGTGCGGCTGCTGGTGGCGACCTCGGGGTGTGCACCTGGGAGGCACACCAGTTGTAACCCTAATTGTTTTTCTTAATTTCATCATTTTGCCAAACTCTGGGGAAGGAGTGTGAATATGGTTCAGTGTCTAACAACTGAGCTTGTTTCTCTTCTATAAATTATCCTCTCCTTTCAAAGGATATAGGGTATAATACCATTCACAGGAAACGACGTGGTGGAAACCTACTTTTCTGTGGCTTTTAAGAACTGACTTTAGACAGAAATGTAAGCGATTTCTCTAATTTGTCTTTTCTTCTATTTTTTTTTTCAGTATTATTCTCTAGATCACCATAAAAGCCTCCAAAGGGTCCCCTTTCTGAGTAGCAGCAGGTGTCCTCTGAGCCCCTAGCTTCCCCTGGTTGGCAGGATCCCAGGCCTCCGCAGATGGGTGTGGCCTTCGAGCACAGGCTGGTGGCTACACCAGCAAGCCCGAAGGGGACCCCCAATCTGTGAGTGATGAATGGGTGCCTCCCCCATGGGGCTTCTGCAATCATAGAGAGGATTCATGCTCTCCTAATCCACAAGAGAACAATTTCTCCCATAAACCCAGTATTCTTTGCTTTCATAGCTATAGCCCTCATGTAAGGTATCCAAATGAATTCAGAAAAAAAGAGGAAAAAAATGAATTTATACTCTACCATAGGAATAAATCGCCAGCATACGAAGATGTATTCCACGTAGTAAGTCAGAGTAAAAGAGGAAAAATGAGGCTCATAGAAAGGACAGGAGGGGATTGGGATGCCCCCAGGAATGGGGTACATTCCAGAGATGCAGCTCCTGTGATCAGACAGACAGGAGCGGCTCAAGGCTTGGTTTAGTTATTTTTTAATTTGTTTTTACTTTTAAAGATTTATTTATTTGATAGAAATCACAAGTAGACAGAGAGGCAGGGGAAGCAGGCTCCCCACTGAGCAGAGAGCTTGATGCAGGGCTCGATCCCAGGACCCTGAGATCATGACCTGAGCCGAAGGCAGAGGCTTTAACCCACTGAGCCACCCAGGCGCCTCTTGAGGATTGGTTTAAAACATGAGAAGGAGACTTCGAAGCAGAGTTGGAGGTAAAATGGTACAGATGTAATGCACTCAGTATTTCATAAAGGTTTAAGTAATTTGGAGAGTTCAAAGATGTTATATATTACCCAGATGAGAACTTCATAAGAGAACACTAGGATAGAAGGAAAAATTAATCCACTGTCAAAATGAATTCAGAAAAAAAGAGGAAAAAATGAATTTATACTCTACCATAGGAATAAATCACCAGCGTACGATTCATCCTTTTCTCCTCTTGTGTTGCTCTTTTCTTGGCAGTCCCCACTGCCCCCAACACTTTGGTTTTGCTTCATAATGCCTTTACTATTCCAAATAGTAAAGGGCTCATCTTTCTGTTAATATTAGCTTTCATTTAAAAAAATTATTTTACCAACATAGACCTAGATGATTATGCCTACCTAGTTATTCAACCTCTTTATATTTTTTAGAAATAATCATTGAATCTAAACTATTCTTTTGCTTTTTGAAATTTCCCGTGTACTGTGTGGCCATGGGTATCAGTGCCTACCCATGAGGCAGAGGCATGAGATCTTGGGTTCTTCACATTTTCTCACCTGAACGGAATCTTCCACTTCTTCCCCTGCAGGTTCTACCCTCCCTCAACCCGCAGGAGTGGGTTATGAGGGTCGGTGGCTGCAGGCGACATACATTTGATTTGGGAATGTCACACAGACAGTAGCTACCACAGCAGTGCCTGGGTGACTGATACTCTGTCCGTATTCCTTGATCGGGACTGAGGAGGGCAGGTGGACCAAACACAGGGGTGTGTGCCTGTAGGCGCCAGCCCGGTAGGAGGGACAGACACGGAACCACAGAATACAGTGGCATGCGCAGTGGGAGATGATGAGAGGGAGTTCAGTTGGGGCACTGCCCCTCGGAAGTGCATAGGACAGGGCTTCTCCACATCTGTATTGCTGACATTGTGCCTCAGTGAACCCTTTTTGGGGGGAATTGCCCTCTATTCTGTAGGATGTTTAGGGAATTCCAGGCCACTGCCCGCTAGGCACCAGTAGCATCCTCTCTCCCAAGTTGTAACCACCAAAAATGTCTCCAGACATTCCCACCTGTCCTGTGTGGGGAGGATGTTTCCAGAATGAGAGGGGATGGAAGGCAATACAAGGACGGACATAATACAGGCAGGTGCCCCAAAGACAGACTTGGGTACAGACCCAGACTCCAGGGCCTTTGATACACAGGTGACAGATGAAGTCAATGGTGAGAGCTCCATTACCAGGCGCAGGTGAGCAGAGTTGAGGAACAAGCTCCAAGGGACACTGCCCTGTGGCCCGGAGCAGGGGCTGGCACTAGGGAGAGGGGGGGGCAGAAGAGGACAGGGCATTTGGGAGGCAGTAGACGGTGTGGCCTAGAAACAGGCAAATAACCAGGAGGCCCGTGCGGTCATACACACCACGTAGATCAAGTTAAAAGTGGCGTCAAAAACACTGGGTTCAGGAATTCAGACCCCCCTGGGTGGTGGTGGGGAGTGTTTGGGGACAGAAACCAGGTGGAAGCTGCTGAGCATCAAACAGCAGGAGAATTTTGTGGCCTTTTCTGAGCAGCGTGACCCATTTCATCACATTCGAGATGCCGTCGACACTAAGACACTGGTTACTCCGCGTGTCACCAAGAGAGACAATGCTGGGATAACACTGTGACGGGCGCCTCCCGTACTCTAGAGGGCTCCTCACGAGGTCAGTGGTGTCACTGAGGTGGAGAAATGGGCAGGCCACGGAGTGTGAAATGCGTATTTCCAAGGGAAAGGAAAGACAGGGGTCAAGGAGAGGTGGAAAGTGGGATTATTCTTGTGTTTGTTCCCCTCCCCTGCCCTCCCCTCCCCTCCTCTCCCGTCCCCTCCCCTGCCCTCCCCTCCCCTGCCCTCCCCTCCCCTGCCCTCCCCTCCCCTGCCCTCCCCTCCTCTCCCGTCCCCTCCCCTGCCCTCCCCTCCCCTGCCCTCCCCTCCCGTCCTCTCCCGTCCCCTCCCCTGCCCTCCCGTCCCCTCCCCTGCCCTCCCCTGCCCTCCCTTCCTTGCTTCCTTCCTTCCCTCCCTCCCTCCTTCCATTCACCTATCACGCAAAAAGCCTGTATTCACCCTCCAAGAGGAAAGAGGCGGAACAAAGGGTGGTGGTGGTGTTAGAGCGAACAGAACAAGCTTCACAAACTACTGGATGGGGGGACAGACGCCTGTCCTCCTGCGAACTAGGGAAGGGACGAAGAGGAGGGCCGGTTTAGACAGATGTGTGGAATGGAACTTATGGGGGACAAGACTGAAGGGGGAAATTATTTCGATCTTCTCGGGGACACTAACTTCTAAAAGGTATTTATGTATTTTCCTTATTTATTCATTTTAGAGAGAGCGTGGGAGAGGTGCGGAGGGAGAGGCAGAGAATCACATGCAGCCTCGAGGCAGGGCTTGATCTCACCACCCTGCGATTCAGGACCCTGAGATCATGACTGAGCCAAAACCAAGAGTCAGAGCCTGACTGACTGAGCCCTCCAGGTGCTGCCGCCCCCGCAGGGCAGTGAACTTTCAAACCCACCTTTGGCACGTATGGTGGGGGCCGTGTAAGACAGTGAGTGGGAAGGGCAAGAGCCACCTTGGACTCACCTAGAGCCCAGAGCTGCTCTGCTCTAGGGAAGCAGGAGGGGGCACCGGGAGGGGCTACTGTGGGCCCTGCGTGATGGGTCCCCAGCTTCTTCCCGCTCGCCAGGTGGCGGACTTGCTCCCCGCCATGGTGCCCAGGACCCATAGGCTTTCCATCATTCGCGCTTCACCAAGGACACAAGGAGCTTCCGTGGAAACCTCAGTCAGTGGTGCACAGGGGTAAACAGGTTTTCAGGTTCCAGGCCTACTCTTGAAAAGCTCCAGGCGGACTTCCCCACTCTTGCCTGGGCTTGCTGCCTGCCAGAGCTCTGCGGGGCCCCGTTCATACCATTGTGTCATTTCCGCCGTCCCCTCCGTGAGCCTTCGCAGGCCCCGGTGGAGTGAGCTGAGGAAGTAGGCTGGACAGAGCTCCAGCAGCACAGGCCCCCTCAGCCGAGGGCCCTCCCCGGGGGACGGGACAGGGCCTGCTGCAGGTGCACTGTGGGAGGGCAGTGCTCCTGGGCTGGCTTCGGCTCTTCCCTGCAGGGCTTCTAATTAGCATGTGGGCACAAGTTCCATCTAGAAGGTTCCCCGGTCCCTCCCCTGAGAGGCAGCTAGAACGCTCACCTGTCCCTGCTTTGGAAAAAGGTCTAGCCTTTAAATGTGGGCCTCTGCCTCCAGGGTAAGAAGAACGGTTTTACATGGGGCGCCTTCGGTGGCTCCGTGGGTTAAAGCCTCTGCCTTCAGCTCAGGTCATGATCTCATGGTCCTAGGATAGAGCCCCGCATCACATCAGGCTCTCCGCTCAGCGGGGAGCCTGCTTCCTCCTCCTCTCTCTGCCTACCTCTCTGCCTACTTGTGATCTCTGTCTGTCAAATAAATAAATAAAATAAAATAAAAAATAAAATCAATCAATAAATCAAAATAACCCAACCTGCGTTTGGTGACGTTTAGGACCCAGAGCTGTGCCAACGCCCTGACTAAGGAGCTAGATAGCTCCTGACAGTGGAATTAGGCCTTCTCTGAGGGCAGCTGAGGGGATGCAGGAAGAGAACCCAGTGGTCCGCTCCTCTGCACAGCCGACCCGCTGGGACCGCCACGCCGGCAGTGGCCTCCCAGGGGAGGCGAAGAGAAGGCTGACCCTCTGGGGAGCAGCCAGCAGCTTGGTACGGATTGCATTCTGCGGGTCTGTGTTGTTCCACTGGGCTGCGAAGCCTCCCCTGCTCAGGGACACCACGTGACACGCCCCCCCCTCCCAAGTTGGGCTGCGGATACTTTGAGATCCAGCCCTCAGGGCCTACAAGGGCCAAACGCACTGCGGAGGTGTGACTCACAGAGCTCCCGGAGGAAAGAGAGGCAGCCAGCTGGCAGAGGATCACTGAAGAGCCAGGCCAAGGAATTCCGTTGCTCTTCGGATGGAGGCAAATAGCTCGCTACCTCCCTTCTCCTCCCTCGCTGAGGCGCAGAGGTGGGTGTGAGTTGGGGCTCCCCGGCAGAAGGGAAGGAACCAAGCTGCTTCTCTGACCACCAAGATAATAAGGGGTCGGTGGCCACGTCCCCAGGGAGTCAAGGCCAGAAATACCTGCGTTTTCTTTTGAGGGTGATTCTGATACCCCCACAAGTTTACCCAAAACATACCCAGGCCCATGGCCCAGGCACAACTTTTAATAGGCAGCAAGTGTGGTAGGCCAGGAAAATCGCATCGTCTAACAGACCAATGGGGAAGTCCTGCGTCACGGCCACGATTGTCCACGAGCTCCTGAACAAGAGACCACGTCCCCCTGCACCTCTTGGGCTCTCTGGCTCACTGTCTGTCACGACCCAGTGACAGCCAGTGGTCCCCCCCGCTGATCTTCAGAAACTGGCTTCTCCATGAACCCAGGCCGCTCTGGACACCTCCCATTTGACCTACATCCTTCCAAAGATGAAGTCATGAGACGGCATAATAAATATTTCCCCTGAAGTTCACGCAAAGAACAAAATCCACAGTTCCCGTGGAGGCTCCCTCCCAATTCCCCTTGACCTTGGATAACCGTGTCCCTTTAGTGGAGGTAACAGGTAACCTGTGCTGCAGGCTCACCCACCCCTCCCTCTGCTCCCTCCTGCATCTCCAAGGCAGCTGGGAGAAGAGAACAAGGTTCCATGGACCTACGAGACAGAAGGTCAGGGAATAACCCTCCTGTGGGTTGCCTTGAGCTCGAGTCTCTCCATCCCTGTGTAGCTCCAGACGACTGGGGGTCACTTCCCACTGCTCCGACTGGGCCCCTCACAGCTTCCAACATGGCAGTGATCCAGCTTGTTTGAAAAGCATTCTGAAGCCATTGTAAATCAAGAGGATTTAGGATTCAGCCTAAAGGAAGGTTTTGGAAATAAGCTGATTTTAACCCAACCTTGCCAGCCGGGTGCCCTAGAATTTCAGCTTCATTCAGACCTAGGCTTTCCCTCAAAGAAGGACCGTGAAGTGAGTGAGGGGAAGGGATGTTCTGACCCCATCCCAGCTGGGGTCCTGCAAGTTGGTTCTGGTCCTCTTCACCTGGTCGGTGGTGTTTGCACGGGTCCCTCGGGGTAAGACTTCGTTTTCCACAAGTCTGCTCCCCCTCCCGAAGCCAGCTGCAAGTTCAGGGTTCCCCAAGCCTCCCTCACTCTGATGGACTATAAGTTCAGGTGTTCCCATGATCCCTCAGGTCAATCATTTTCTAGAACCACATGCAAATATTGATGTTCATTTTATTACAAAGCGTGCAGCTCGATATTTGGCCAAATGAATGCAGGCAAAGGGCACAGCCTAGGAGGTTCTTGACCTTAGAACTTCTCTGCCCCACCTTGTGTGGTCAGGGTCCATCACCTTCGGGACATATCAGTGCGTTCACCAACCATGAATCTCCCTGAATTTCAGTGCCCAGTGGTTTTATCAGGGCTCATTATGAAGGCATAATTGAGAAAATCACTAGCCATATGACTGACCTCAATCTCCAACACCGCCCCCCAGACGTCAGGTTGGCTCAAGATTGCAAACTAATCTAATCACAGGGTAAGTTCGCCAGTGACAGTCCCCATCCTGAGGCTATCCAGGACCCATCTTGGTCACCCCATTAACAAAAACTCACCTGTGATCCAAGAACTTCACAGATAATGAAGTCACTGCTCTCACTGGGGAAATGCCAAGGGGCTTTCAACCTCCCCTAGTTCTCTACTATGCAATAGGGGGCTTCTCCTTGGAAATATCCAGAATGAAGAAAGAAGAGGTGAGAATAAGCTGTGCTTGGAGCAGAGATTCCTGCTCCCTGGAGAGCAGCTGGCCCCGGCTGCCTCAGGACAGAGTGCCAGCTTAACCTCTGGGCTTCAGTGTTTCCATCTGCAAAAGGGGCTGAATTATAATGTCTCCCCCAGAGTGGTTGTGGCTTGAAACAGTGGACGTAGAATGCCTAGTGTGTGCGCAGTGCCCAGCAAATGCTCCATGGAAGTGTTTATTGTTGCTGTGCCTCCTTTTCCCTCACCGGTCCACTGATTCCATGCAACAGGTGCCTCCAAGGAGGCCCACAATGTGCAAGAAGACAGAGGGCTGCCAGAGCCAGAGGCCCCTACAGGGGCACACATTCAGCCCCTCACTCGTCAGCCGGCGTGCCTGCTTGTCTGTTCTTGACTCAGGGCCCACGTAGGATGTGCACCCCAGGCTCATCGGGCCCACGGGTCCCTTCCTGCAGACCTGAGACAGAAGAACCGAAAAGTCCAAAGGAACAGATACCAAAGCTGGTCTGTCCGAGGTATAATAGGTCCTAATGAACAGTGATGCTAGGATGTAGACGTCTTAGCTCTGAGAGAGCAAAAGAGTGCAACGATTTTTTTTTATAAAGATTTATTAATTTATTTATTTGAAAGACAGAGATGACAAGTAGGCAGAGAGTCAGGCAGGGAGGGAGGGAGGAAGCAGGCTCCCCGCGGAGCAGAGAGCCCGGTGCTCGATCCCAGGACCCTGGGATCATGACCTGAGCCGATGGCAGAAGCTTTAACCCACTGAGCCACCCACGTGCCCCAGAGTGCAACAATTTTTTAAAAAGACATTTTATTATGTATACACCCATATCCAGAGGGTGGATATCCATATCCCATAATCCAGAGGCATGTTGCTACCCTTTCAGCCTCCGCCCCTGAAAGCTCCCCCCTCCCCGGGGTGCCCCCCTAAACTCCCCCAATATTGCCCCCATGAATCCCCCCACAGGTTTCCCTCCCCTCAGGGCACTGCCCCATGACTCCCAACAACGCTCCCTCCATGGCTCCCTACCCCCAGCTCCCTCTTCTCCCCTAAGGCGTCCCCCCAAGACTCCCCACTTTCTCCCATACCTCCTCCCTCCCCCCAGGATAACTCCTAAGGCTCTCCCTACAGCTCCCCACTCCCTGACCCAAGGCTCTGTCAGGGCTCCACCCTGCCCCCACCCCCCACGGCTCCCTGCCGAGGCACTTCCATGGGATCCATGTGTCCTTCTCCTGCCATGAGGTTGGGCTCAGAGACTGTCCCTGAAGCTGCGCAGACCCCTTGTTCCAAGCTCACTTTAGTTATTTCACTGCACTGACTTGGAAAGCCAAGGATCATTTCTTACCGATTATTGTATCACACGTTTTGTTCTTGGGATGCTTCAGGTATTTAGATTTTGAGATAAACGATTTTCTATAGAACTTTGGAATATATGGGACACCTGGGTGCTCAGTCAGTTAAGCGTCTGCCTTCAGCTCAGGTCATGATCCCAGGGTCCCAGGATCGAGCCCCGCATCGGGCTCCTTGCTCCATGGGGAGCCTGCTTCTCCCTCTGCCTCTACCTGCTACTCCACCTGCTTGTGCTCTCTCTCTCTCCCTCTGTCCAGTAAATAAATAAAAATTCTAAAAAACCCCATGAAACCTAAAAAACAAACAAAAAACTTCAGCATGTGACTCAATGGTAAGTCTGGTGACCAGAAACAGTTCTATGCAAAGACAGCCACTCCTAATATCTCAATGTGCTTACTTCCAGTTTTTGTGGTGATGAATTTCTTTTTTTTTTTTCAAATAAAGCTCACTTTCTTATAAAATGAATACATACTCCTTGCAGGAAATAGGGAAAAAAAAAAGGTCACTTGTCATTCAACCACCCAGAAATAACTACTGTTAACATTTTGTGATCTAGTTCTGGGCCACTCACACGTCACATCATCACAGGTCAGACGATGAAGGAGCATCAGCCACAGGTCTGCGAAGACAAGATGGGCCATCCAGGCCTTTTACTCTTAGCCCAGATCCTAGAGCAGGTGAGTGCCCCGGGGGCTGCCTGGAGCAGACCTCGCAGGCATGAGCCAGGTCTGCAGGTGGCTGTCAGATGGCCGGAGGTGACCGAGGGCTGTGGGGCTCCCAGGAGCCGGCAGGTTCGTTCCTTTTCCAAGAGCTGCTCAATGGCTAACCCCCAGGAGGGGTGGGGCCCTTCTCTACATGGCTGAGATCCCGCTGGTGCTCTCTGCATCTCTGTTCTTCCTTGTGGGTTGCCCTTTCCCTCGACCTGGCAGGGCAGGGCACCGGGGGCTGCCGGCGGGGACACCAGGACCCTTCGATCCTTGGTCATGGCACGCTGGGGCCTCCAACCCCGGTAGGGCGCTGGAGCAGCCCAGACTTTGCAGGCATTAGTGGCGCGTGTGTGGGGCTGCTGGTGGGGCTGAGGGGGGAGTCCTGAGGGCAAGTGTCGTCTCTCAGAGAAACTGGAGCTGAGCCTGAGTGTGACCGTTAGCGCTCTCTCTCTCTCCCCCACCTTTTCTGTTGCCTTATTGCCATCCTTCTCTCTATACCTCTTCTGCAACACACTGGCTCGTGTGGTGTGGCACGTGGCAGCCCACGTCCCCCGGGTGGCTGTCACCCGAGGAGATGGATTTTTTTTCTCAGTCCCGGCTCCAATGTTCCTGGGAAGGGTGTAGGGATGGCTCAGCCAGCTTAGATGCTGTGCTTGTCTTAGCCAAGGATCAGAGGTTGGAGAGCCCCCCTGTGCATGGCTTGGGGGCAGTGGGGCTCTCTAGGGGCTGCACACTCACATCAGGCCACAGGCTAGAAGTGGTGGGGACGAGGGGTCACTCCGAAAGAAGGTGCTCTCTGGAAATGAGAAAGAACACCTTGAATGCCAGCTGCTTCCCTCGAGTTCCGATGGAACCCGATCCCATGGTTATGAAGACCGCCCCTGTCCGATCCTTCTTAATACATTTTCATCCTTCATTCTCCAAAGTTTTCTTGTCTCCTGTCACATGGTCCTGAGATACGGTGCTTACTTAGAAAACTCACCAAGCCACTGGGGTTTAGTTGCATTTCTTGGTGCTTTCGGAGTAACTGAAGCTGAGTCCCCGACTTCGGGGTCCAGTGAAGTAGGGTCATAGCTACTGTATCCACAGAGACGGCCACAGACCTGGCTGCGGACCAGGCCACAGAGCCAGCCACAGATCCAACCACCAGACCGGGTTGTATTTTGCAGCAGAGAGAAGAAAGCTTCCTGCCTGTGACCACTCAGCAGCCATTAAGTGGCACATGCCAGACTCTGGATTCAATCCTGTCTTCACGTTCCTGTTAGGGACTCGAAGCATGGTCGCAGGGGGTCACTGAGGAGTATGGCGACGGTCAGTCCTGCTGAGCTTGGGGCAGGCAGTGTGCTCATCTACACAGAGGTGGTCATTTATGGTCCTTGTCCCACTGATGTCAGCTGGATGACCTGGGGCAAGTTGACAGGGCTGTGCCTCAGTGTTCCCGTCTGTGAAACAAGATGACAGGACATAAGTTACTGCCTCAGTGAGAGAGAGATGAGCTAACTCTTAGACAGTTGTGGAGGCGGGGCACCAGGAAAAGAGCTGGAGTTCACAGTTCAAGCTCCAGAGAAGGGGTCCAGGGACATGAGCGAAATGTTGGGACCAGGCAGTGTCCTTTCAGGGGAATGACAGGGTAGCAGAGGAAGGCATAGAAGATGGCATGAGATGGGAAGGGGGGTGGGAGACGACAAGGTTGGCCGGAGAAAGGGGTGGGCTGAACGGGTTGATAGGAGCAAAGACTCAGGCTAAGTTTACCAGGTCCTGACTCCCAGTGAGGGAATCTGGGCTTGGCCACGAGGACCGGAACCTGGGGGATGGGTGACAGCAGGTGAGCTGGGGGCTGAGGGGCTGTGCTTTTGGAGAACAATTTAGACCAAGACCTAGAAGGCCAGAGAGAGTCAGCAATGCCCTGTGAGGAGGGAAGCCCCATAGGCTACGAGAACAGGCCAGGCCTTACGGAGTTTAGGGTCCAAAGGCAGGACCTTAAACTGTGTCCTTATCCCTATGAAAGGAAGACAAGGTGTATTTCCAGGACACTCAGCCAGCAGACCGTTTCCCACTGCCACTTCCTTCCCTCTCTACTCACTCCCCTCAGCGCACTGTTTGGAGACCCTAGGAGAGGAGCTGGCTGGAGGGCATTTAATAGTGGTCCCGGGGCAGAACTGAACTTTGCCGGCCTCCGCCCGTGCTGTACTGCCACCCTGTGGTGGAGGCGGGAATTACACCCACTCCCTTCCCCGTTCAGAGCTACCCTAGCCCAGTCCATATCTGTCCTCTGGGCTGATGAGGAAAGAACTGAGGAACCCAGAACGTGGAACTGTTTCCCTTTTAGAAGTGTAATGTAGGGATCCGGGGCGCCTGGGTGGCTCAGTGGGTTAAGCCGCTGCCTTCGGCTCAGGTCATGATCCCAGAGTCCTGGGATGGAGCCCCACATCGGGTTCTCTGCTCAGCAGGGAGCCTGCATCCTTCTCTCTCTCTGCCTGCCTCTCTGCCTACTTGTGATCTCCATCTGTCAAATAAATAATTAAATAAAAATCTTTAAAAAAAGAAGTGTAATGTAGGGATGGGATATTAGGTCAAAAATGGTATCCTGAGAGATTAGTTCAAATGTGCTTGGGATTCTAAATTTATTTGGAGAAACATCCCTGCTGCGACTGCTGACTTCCCATCATCTGAACCCTTCCCCTGACATGGTCTTTGTTTTCTACTGAACACAAACAGGAAGGAGTCCTTGGGCTGCCTGGGACGGAGAGGCAGCTGTGTGCTGGCACCAGCCCCCCACCGAACACACGTGCATACTGCCTGGACAGTGTTGTCCAGCTCCGTGAACCAGGACAGCCCCTAGGCTGGAGTGAGCAGATGTGGCATTCCCTAGAGTTCTTGCCTACCTCCAGTTTCCTTTCTTTTTATAAAGCTGTGCCTCCTTTTCTTTTGGAAGGCACACACAGGATACCTTCTATTAACCCCCCTTCCTTGTTCCCCCCCTCTGTCCAACTCCGTGAGACGGGGGTGAGGCCAAGTGTTCAGAAGCACAAGTTACAACAGGATGAGGATGAACTTTGAATTCTGTGTCCCGGAGGAACCATGACTCTGTCTGGGTCATTCACTCTTAGGTGAGCCTGATTCTTTCTCTGTAAAATGGGGTTGATCTCTACCTAGTAGAAGGGTTGTAAGGATCACATGAGGTATTTGCTCTTTATTCCACTCACCCCAGGCCTCCCAGCAAAGTCCTTTCCCCCCTTATTTACTTGACCTTGAAACTTCATTGGGTTGTGATCCTTATGTGCAAGTCCAGACATTCTCCTCCAAACGCGGATACACGTAACATCTGTACAACCAGAAGGATGCAAATCCACCCTCCAAAAGGAGAGGAGCAGGTCACGGTGATGACCACGTATGCCCTCCAGGAAGCCCAGGGACAGGGAAACTCAAAGACTTGAAGGGCAGAAGGTAAAAGAGATTAAGGCAAGTATCCAAGGCTCCAAGCTGCGTCTGGACAGAGCTCGGCCAGCTCAAGGGCAGAGCTCACACAACTGTGGGTGCATGGTCTGCCTCCGGGAGGAAAGCACGGCAGGCCAGAGGGTTACGGAACTCAGGAGCTGTGTGTGCAGGGGGAGGAGGATCCCTGCATGCGAGGAAGTGGGGTTTCTTGGGGGTCCAGGAAAGGAGGGGAGAGTGAACAGAAGGTCACGGACAGTCTGGGTGAAACAGAGGCTATGAGACGCGGGGCGGTGGGGAGGGGAGCCAGCATGGGGGACTGGAGGAGGAGAGAAGGACATCAGGCGCCAGTGTCCAAGAGGGCAGGGAATCGGAGCTCCTGTGAGGGGCATCTCCGCTCATAGTTCATCTCAGATGGCCTCCAAGTGTTTCTTCAAACAGAAATTATGTACTTGTGGGCGAAAGGAAGGAGAAAAACAAAAGAAATGCAATGGTGTCCCAAAGGGTCCCAAAGGGGACCCTCTGAACAGAGGTCAGGTGTCCCTTGCCCACTGACCTCTAACGACCTGTGATCCTTTGATTATATACGCTCTAGCAATAATCTGGCAGCCAAGGCCACCTTTTCCTGCCACTGAGAATGGCTCAGACTGTGGGTTGTGGGCGTTTTTGTCACGAAGTTCAGCTTAATCACTTGACGAAGTCCAACAGAGAGAGGCGAGGCTTGCTTTCCTGCTCTATCCAGAAGTGCTATGAGACGGTGACGCCGGGAGCCCGGGGAGAAACGGCGGTCACACACTGCCCCCTGGTGACCGCTGCGGTCGTTGCACCGTAGCTGCCGGCCACCTGCCGGACCTCCCTCCTGGTATTTCGCGTTTCTTAGAAGTGATCTTCCCAACAGTCAAAGGCGAGGACCAATTGGGGTGCTTGCCAACCTGTCTGCTCAGGTGTAGGTCCAACCACCCTGCCAGGGTGTGTGTGTGGGAAGAATCCCAGAAAAAAGTGTGGCAGTGGGGTCCGCACGACCCCTTCTGCTGCAGCCCACCTGGGAGAGCGTTTGTGTGATGGTTAAAAGGCAGGTGCATTGCAGACCCAGTGGGATTCAATTCTGGAGCTGCCGCTAGTAGCTGGGTGACCTAGAGAATGGGCAAGTCGCTTAATCTGGCTACTTCTTCTTTATTCAGTCAGCTGAGTTCTGAGCTCAGGTGCCACTGTGCTAGGAAGCCCGAGTTAGCAAAGAAATGGATGCTAACCTCGGGAAGGGTATAACAAGAGGTCCAGCGCTTAGTCCTCAGGAGATGATTCTCAACGATGCTCTCTAGCGTCAGGGAAGGGCGTCTTGGGGATACCGAATGTGAGGACTGGGGACTGCGGTAACTGAACGTTTCTGAGATAACACGAATAAAGCATTTAGTGTGGTGTCTGATGGACAAGAAGCAAGCTCCAAAGGAATCTTACCAAGGAAGGAGACAGCAGGAGGGGTGGGGACAGGGTGGGTGCGGTAGTCCGTGGGACGGATTGTCTAGACTGGCACCCTTCAATAGAAATAGACCGTGAACCACAAAGGCAAGCCACAAACGCAGTTTTCAATTTTCAAGTTAGCCTCATGTGGAAAGTTTTTAAAAAGCGCAATTATTTTCACAATAGTTTTATGTAACCCTCTATATCCAAAATACTGTCAATTCAGTACTCACTCAATGTCAAAAGTCATGAATGAAAGCTTTCACATGTTTTGTTCACACCAACCCCGTATGGTCCAGTGTCTACACATTGGTTTGGACTTGCCCATTTCAGACAGTTGATGGCCCTGTGGCTGGCACCTTCCATGTTGGACCCTGCACTCTAGAACGCATTGCCCTAGGGCATGGGAGGAGACAAGACACTGCCTTGGCTCCTAGCCCTGTTGTTGAGCTGGAGCTGCTGCAGCCTTTTTGACACCAGGAGACACGGAATCAGTTCTTGTCAAAGGCTGGCTCAAAATCATCCACAAGGAAACTTCTGGGCTACTGTGTAAGCAAAAAACTAGATTCCTGGGTCCTGTCCCATCTGAATTTCTGGCAGCAGGAAATGTGCAATTTCAATAGGCTTCTCAAGTGATTTGGATGCATTCTTCCCTCTCCTTGCCCATGGAGAAAATGTATTGCTTTGAAGTATAAGATAATATATGTTCCTTCTCTCATGCTTCTCTTTTTGTGTCTGGAACAAGGGTGGACTATTAGAATTATGGAAGCGGTCATGACTTGGCTGCCAGTTTCCCTGTTCTTCTTAAATACCCTTCACCCGGAGTTTAGACTTGCCTGTGTTCAATCACTTCCCTTCACTCGTTCCTGCCCTTGGACTTGGTGGAGGCATACACAGTAAATTTTACAAAGTACCTGAGGAGGCAAAGCTTATGTCCACTAGTGTCCCAGTTTTGCGTCCCCAGAATGTTCCCTCATTCTGCTCTGATTCTCCTACCCCTAGGAGCCAGAGGGGGGCAATTTTTACTTACCTAGTCCACTTTCTGATTTCTATCTCTTATCTCCTCTCTATTGAGTTTCCTACCATAAAAGTTTCTGGGCATGAAGGTAAAAGAAAAGGAGATGGGATAGTACTATTAATGCAAAGTTGATAAAAATCAAAATATTTCATATTTTAAAATATTTCATATTTTAAAATATTTCATATTTTAAAAGCTTTACATATGGGGTGTTATGTGTCTTTGATATTATATAGTTTTATTTACTCTGCAAAGACCTTAATGTTTCCCGCAGCATGAGAGATAGCTATTCTGTTCCATTTTACAAATGAAATTAAAATTCAGAGAGGTTTAGTAACATGTTTAAGATTACATGGCAAAGACACTTAGCTTGGGGTGCCTGGATGACTCAGCTGGCTAAACATCCAACTCTTGATTTCAGCTCAGGTCATGATCTCAGGGTCATGAGATCAAGCCCCGTACCAGGCTCTGCACTTTTTGGGTTGTCTGCCGGAGATTCTTTCTCTCTCCTTCTACCCACCCCTTCACTCTCTCTCTCTCTCAAATAAATAAATACATCTTTTAAAAAAAAGATTACATAGAAAGCAAGTAGAGACAACATTAGTGTCCATGAAGATAGGAGAGAAAACAACCATGAGCCCAGTCATGTACGGATGTCCTACTCCGTCCCTCTTTGAAGTCACGTGTGACTTACCATACATCTTTTCCTTTTTCTGAACTTCAGTTTCTTTCCTTGACTATGTGATAGTTGTCCTAAATGGACTTGACCATCTCTTTTTTTTTTTTAATATTCATTTTTAGATCACTTTTCTGGGAAAACAGATCAGGATCTTGAGCTTTTTGTACAAAATATGTATGATGTATATATTTGTACAGTGTGTAGATGTATGTTGGGGAGCACTCTTGAACAAAGCCTGGAAAGGAGGAAAGAAACAGGACGGGACAGAGGGAGAAGCTGAATTACAACAGGAGGCACTGGTACAGCTCTGATAACTGTCCACCGGAGGCGAGAGAGCCAAGCCTGTGTGTCTTCACAAAGACTGGTCATTGGATTCAGGCTATGCCCAAAGAGAAGTCAGTTTCCTTTGGTTGAGGACAATTCAGGGAAGGGACTCATCTGGGACCATCACTACTCCCCCCTGCTGCCCACACACTCCCAGCAGCTGAGGGAATGGGCGCTACAACCAGAAGAAGGGTCCTGGCTGTACCCCACAGCATCTCCTGTCTTTACCCTGTGCTGTTCAGATTCATTCACTCCATCTAGTGACATCGAAACAGATGCTCCAGTGCTGGGGCTGGTCCCCCTTCCTGAGGAAGCTTTCAGGAAGAAAGCCAGCAGAAGGAACTATATCCACCATCACAACAGCCTTCAGCTGCAAGATATACTCACCATCTCCTTCCTCTATTACTAACTCTTCTTGTTCGCGTTGCCTCTCATCCTTCGTTAACACCTCTAGGGGTGGCTTACTGGTATGTCACCTCTGTCCCTGAGGGATTGGAGCCCTAGTACATGATATTCTCAATTCAGAGCTGCTATACTTGCCTATTTCTTGTCACATTTGGGCTGGAGAATTCCAAGAGATGGTTTGCTGGGTAACGTGAGGGCCACATCTCTTTTTTGCTCTCATCGTGTGACAGCAGCTGTACCTCCTCCCAAAGATCAAGGTCAATGACACCTGCAAGTCTGGTGATTCCTTCCTCAATTTCTGGACCCCTAACACAAAGACCATCAAAGTTAGCAGGCTTCAGACATAGCTTCAAGTTTAATGGGACCCTTGCAATGTTCCTCATGATTCCACCTCTGGGAATCAGGATCTCTCCTTCTATTGACCCTGGAATTTCAGGAATGGGAAGAACAGATTTCCCAAGTAGATCTGTGGAAATGATAAGCAAGATCATGCCTATTTCAACCTCTTGGTTCTTGGACTTTGTATTCTGCTTATCAGGGTTAGAACATCATGTATGATTTAGGGCTATACCAAATCTGGAGGATGGCATCCCACTCTCACGGAGCAGCATCTCCAAGATGGAGCTGCAACAGGTCTTCCTGTTGTTCTATCAGACTGGGAGCTTCTGGTGGTGTGATTTGTCAAAGAACCAGTGAATTCCATGGACATGCGATTCCTGACACAGCTGCTTTGTGACCCCTCCTCAATCTGAAGTGGTTAAGTGGAATCCCATCTAGGTGGATCAAATACTCCACAAGTCTTTGGATAATGGTGCTGGCAGAGAACCTGTAGGCAAGGAAAAAAAAAAAAAAAGGTTGTACCCAGAATATTTTTTTCAGTCAAGATGAACCTCTACCCCTTCAAGAGTGGAAATGGCCCAATGTAATTAATGTCACTAAGTAAGCATTTGGTCACCCTGAGAAATGGCACCATATGCTTTGACTCAGCATTGGTATCCATGGCTGATAAATCAAAACTTGTGCAGGAACTGTAGCTAGTTAGCAGTACTGGTGAGTGGGAACCTAGCTGTGGGACCCGTGCACAGCCTCCTTCTCTGCTGCTCAGAATGTACCAGTCACGGGCCTATTGTACCAGATCTGAGGTGGCCAGTACCAGAATTTGGCTCTTGTCAATTCTGAGGGTCATTCTTTCTACTTCGTTGTTTACTGGCTCTTCTGTGGTGGTTGCTCACAGGTGGGCATTGACACGTGCTACAGAATCCTCATGTGTTGTACCCATGCTACAGGCTTACCCACATGCCTCTTCCATAGACCTTCTTATTCCTGATCTTCCAAGGTTTTTCTGTCCAGGGCCATGACCCATGGCCAAGACTTTCACTAATGCCCACAAGTCCATACATATTCTCACTGCAGATTGCATTTCTTTTCACAAGCCGTAAAGGACCACGTGTGCCACCTGAGCTCTGCCAATGAGGAAGATTTAGCCTTGTCACTGACTTTCTGAACCACCACCTACGTTGGGTGTATCTTAGGACAATCCATTCCATTTGGCACCAACGTACTCAGTCAACTCATCAGTGAAACAAATCCAGCCTGTTTCCTCCTCTGTTCAGTCAATCAAGAGCTGAGGAAGAGACTTCAGTTACAACAGTGGTGGTTGGCATGATGGTATGGGCTGTATACTGATGCATTATATTTGTGCCCTGTTTGTGCTGGTCTCCAATGCACCACATCTAACTTAAAATCGGAACCAGGTGGGTCTAACAGAATTCTGCTCATGATGGGCGGTTCTGGCTCCATGGTTGGTCCCTCGATGCCCTATGGTCCAGCCCACTGTGAAATCTCAGCAACAGGAGCTATTGTTCTTAAGATGGCCTTGCTCCAGAACCTTAGGGATATCCATGGGGATGGTCCTCTCTGGACTTGTCAGAAACACTACCTGATGTCTTCCCCACCATAGATCCTGCTAAAACCACTGGGCCTTTGACATCATGTGGCCCGTGTGAACAGACTATCTACACAGCAGCCTGAGTCTGTTACAGAGTCCTGATCAGCTCTTGGCCCCGTTCAAAGGGAACGATGTGATGCTCCATAGAACTGTTACATATGTGAGCCGAAGATGACCTCTGCGTGTGAGCCCCTGGATTGTTTGCTCTTCAGAGCAAGCTGAGACCGATCAGCTCACAACCCCACTGGCATCTAACACAAATTTTTACATATCTAACTGTATTAAACATAACTCAAACAATTTTAGGCATGTAGAGCCTTCCTGTTTCGCACCACCTGCCAAATTACACCCAATATCTGACGGCACAGATAAGCCCCAGGCTTGTAGATATCCTAAGCTGGGGCATTCTCTGGAGCTGGCTGACCCAGAGACTCCCTGTTGTATTGCCGGGCAATATCAGCTAGACTCACAAATCTCTCCTCCGGAGTTCCTTCTGCCCACAGAACATGGTCGGCTGGTATTTTATGACTTTATATAGTTTATCTACACTCTTGTAAGCTCACTTCTTGGGGCATCATGATCCCGTTCTCCACCATGTGACCCAGAAGGTTCTGGCATCTCTGCTCTAGCTCCAAGCTCCCAAGAGCTAAACCAGCAGCATGCGAGCACCATCTGCTGGAGCCTTGCCCCCACATTAACTTTTATATCACAGGAGATATAAGCTGTGCATGAGCTCTTCCTCTCCCTTCTTCCTCCCCGGGATCCATATCCATACGTCACCCCCCACCCCCACAGTTCCTCCTCTAGTCCACACTGGTTAGATCCAACAGCTCCCTTGGGGCTGGTCCCGTTATCCATCACTGTATAATGAACTATTCCTAATATGATGGAACGAACCAACAGTCTTCCACTATTATGATCTCTTCATGGTTTTAGGGGGTGACCGTGCTTAGCTGAGCAGTTCTCACTCTGTGCTTAGAGACAGACACTGGCTAGGCTGAAGTCCTCAGGTCTTATGCTATCCCATTTATAGGATTTGACCAGAATCAGAAAATAATGAGAAAAAGAAAATGAGTTAGTGGTTGCTTAGAGCTGAGGAGGAGTGGGGGGCACTGGGCGGTGATAGGTAGGGGTGCAGTGTCCTTTTTGAGGTAATGAAAATGTTCTTTTTTTTTTTCTTTTAAAGATTTTATTTATTTATTTGACAGAGATTACAAGCAAGCAGAGGGAGAGGGGGGGGAGGCAGGCTCCCTGCTGAGCAGTGAGCCCGATGTGGGGCTCAATCCCAGGACCCTGAGATCACGACCCGAGCTGAATGCAGAGGCTTAACCCACGAGCCACCCAGGCACCCTGGTGATGAAAATGTTCTAAAACCGATGATTATGATGGCGACAAACAATATAAAGCTATGGTTGATATCCTTTAAAGAGGTGAATTGTACAACATGTGAATTATATCTTAATAAAGCTGTTACAAAAACAGTAAAGAGAAAGCAGGGTCAGTTTGTGATGGGGTGTCTAAATAAATCCTATCTACGGAGACAGGAGACGTAGAGCAAGGATGACGCTGTGACTGACGAAGGGGTGTGTGGTAACATCACTCATATTTGCCAAGAAGGGGGTGTGTAGTGTTTTCTTAGTGACCTTGTTTTTGTCGGCGCTCAGACAGAAGTATGCGGTAGGCGTGTTATGTCTCGCTCCACTATGGTCTCGGAGTGACCATGTCTGGTGGTGGCGTTGGCGTTCTGCGAGACTGCTGACGTCCCCTGGGGGAATAATTCAGACCAGCTGCGAATGCCCACGAGCCCCTACCCTTGCTGAGGCCAGCTCTGGGGGCCGAACCCGTCCTTGGTTATTAAGAGCTGTTTTTCATCTTTCTCATGTGGGTCTACGGGAGATTTATGGACACAATCAGTGGCCTTGTGAGTCCCTGAAATTGTGTGTCACATTTCAGAACGAGAGTGTGAATTTTACAGAGAAAAATCCGTGGAATGTATTAGATTCTTCAGAGTGGCCTGTGAACCCGGAGAGATTAAAAAACGTTGGTCCAAATTTTAATAGTGAATGAATAGGAAATAGGAGACCCTGAAACTCCAGACATTTAGAGGGTACAGTAGGGGCTGCCAAGCTGTATGGGAAAGAAAGGGGAAACTGAGCGAGAGAGTCCAGTCCTTGAAGCCCCTGGAGAATGGCCTCAAGATGGAGCCTAAGACTGCATTGTCAAGGGAGATGTCAGGAAGGGTCGAAACGAGAGTTCACTGAACAGTTATATCTCGGTGATGAGCCATCACCGTGGGATACTATCCCAGGAGAAACTTTTGTAAGAAAAATAGGCATCTGTTTTCCCTGAATGGTTTAGTCATTGACCTGCATGAAATACCTTATGGTTTTCGGATGCTTTGAGTGTGCGAGTATGAGAAGGCACAGCGTCTTACCCAGAGGCAGGGTCAGGCTACAGAGGTCACTGGCCTCCGTGAGTGACTGAGAAAGCCAGGCAGAGTCTGTAAACCTCCCCACAGCCGGCGATCCCAGACCAGCGCCCTGACTCACCCCATCCATCCTTCAGCGAGCTCTGGAGGGTGACATTAAATGGAAATTTTTAAAATTCCCAACCGAATGTTTTGTGAAGCATTCACCAGGGAAACAGGAAGTTGCACACCTCATAGCTCTGTGTCTCCAGCTTACGAATGTGTTCCTTTTTTCCAGCCAGGAAGGGTTTGCTCACAGCCTTGCTTGGTCTGAAAAATGCCAGAGATGGGTTTTCCTGAAATATAGTAGTCTCCCCCATTCCTCTGAACTGACAGTGGGGTTCTCCATCTCTATCTGCCTCCACAGCACATGGGAAGAAGGAAGGGGGACAGTTAGTTACCCTCTTGACTCTATTTGGAATATTTCTGAAGCGACTCCAGGGCTCTGAGTATGACTAATGACCGGGATTCTGAGCTGAATCTGTTCTCTGCTGCTCAATTTTGTTTCCCCTCAAAAACAGATCATGAGAAAGACTCTGGGGAAAGAGTCATGGTGATAGTTAGTATTTCCTGATCGTTTACTATTCACCAAGTAAGTTCTTTGCACACCTCAGCTCCCGTAAACTGCATAACTTGGTTCTGAAACTACTGTGCCATTACCATGTTACAGATGAGAAATGGAAGAATGGCTAATTTAACTGTTATTACTGCTATTACCTGTTCTGTATATAGTGTTGAAAGTCTAACTGGCAAATATTCCAGTGTTACTAACTTGAGAACAAGTAGCATCATTCCCATTTTATAGAAGATGAAGTGAGGCACAGAGCATTTTAGTAATTTACCTAAGGTCCCACAGCAGAAGCAATGAGGAGGAGGGAGCCATTGTGTTTTGGATGTATGCTTACTTCTCATTAGCAACGTGCTGATCACTAGCCCCAGCCTTGGTGGCAAATATCAGAGGCTCCAAAGAGCTCAAGCAGCTTGATGGGTGTGCTTGGTTAGCTAGAAATCAGAGAAAACGGGACTCTTCATGTCTCATGGGGCTTCCATTTCTTCCCCAATACACTTATTTTAAAGAACTTTAAGGCTGACATTTGAAGTGTAATTGACAGGAACTTAAAATTTAATGTTCCTGCCGCTGATGGCATCTGCTTAGAAACTGAAGCTGGACGATACAGGGTTGCAATTCTCAGAAATACAAGACAACTGCAATACACATCCTTTGCGTGATGTATAAAGTGAGAGGTGGGAACTAGGACCCCTGAACATCAAGGACACCAAATGATGACACTTCCCTCCTAAGCAGGTCACAAACTGATGGACAGACAACCCCCTGACTGCCAGATACTTAATAGCATAAATTTGTCATCTGTTTTTGTACATAGTGGAGAAAGGAGATGGGGACATCAGAGTGGGAGGAAGCTGGAGTTGTTGGGACTGTGTTTGCTGACATGTCAGGTGCGGCGGAACCAGATTTTGCCTTTGTGAGGCTGGTAGATGTGTGACTCTTGAAGGGGCAGCAGGAAGGATGGTGCAGACATGTCAGAGAGACATGCAGAACAGACACCCAGGACCAGAGAAATGCACTCTCTAAGGGAGGGAGAGGAAGTCAGATGACAAACGTCAACAGCCCCGGGCTTGTTAGTGGAGCCCAGGAGTACAGACTGGAGACAACAACGGTAAGCAAGAGGAATCCTGGAAGAAGGTCAGGGAGGGAGGTGGCTGGAGGGCAGGTAGTCCAGATCAGAAACTACAAGAGTTATTCAGAGCCCAAGAAGTGAAGATCCCGTGACAGTCTACCTGTGTGTGGGTGGCGGAAACTGACTTGGCAGGAGCGGCAGGTGGACAACCAGACCACCAGGAAGGGACTTTCAGACAAAGGAAGACCAGAAAGGGATGTTTGGGATGTAAGATCTTTCCCAGATGATTAAGAAAGTTCAAACCATCCAGTATTTCCTGTTGGCTTTATTGGGCTTCTGTGTCTGTGTGTTGTGGTGCAACTGAGTTTTACACTTGAACCAGCAAGAGTTCTGGACTGAAATGAACAATGGGGTGGAAAAGAAAAGAAAGCGAGACTGTCCAGGCCACAGTGGCTTGATCGTTGACCTCTGTCATCAACAGCACTGGGCTTTGGGCACGTCACATATTCTAGTTCCTTCTTTTCCACCACAATCCAAAAGGTGGGGTCACCAAGGCACATGCTGGTGAGGAGGGATGAACTTAGTGAGCTGGTTAGAGAGATAAAGATGAGGTTTAATGAGGATAAAAATCACCTATATTGCGTTGTTGATCTTGCCACGTCTGGGAGCATGGCAGCTCTGAGAAGAGCATGTGTGCCTATCTAAACTTTTGATCTGGGCAAACCCAACTGTCTTTATTGTTGCACAACCTTCTGTGTCATTAGTGGGGGAAGTGCTTCCCTTTACTCTAAACTCATCTTCTATCATGACCTGTTTGGGGTGTTTAGATCCTAGTAAGTAGACACTGAGCTCGTTGCTTGGGTCACATAGCTCTGATGTTCTAACAGCAACATCACAACACCACAGCAGTAAATACCTATGTGCACTTTGCATGGATTATTACCTTCTTGAATCCTGCACCAGCCTTAGCAAGTGGGTAAAATCTGTATCCTCATTTTATACCTGAACCAACTGGGGCTGGGAGAAATTAAGAAACTTGCCCAATGTCACCAGCTTAGACTGTGCTGGGGTCATAATTGGAGCCTAAGCAGTCTGTCCCCAGGGTTGTGGGCTCTTAGCCAAATGTATGATTTGAAGATACTCAGGTTTTTGTTAAGCCACCATAGATGAATGATCTACGTTCCTGGGCAGCCACATTTATAGCGCCCTACCCCATGAAACCAGCTCGCCATGTATATCAGAGTCCAAGAGTTGGACAGCCAGTGAAATTTGAGTCAGATAAGGTAGGTTGTAATCCTTTTTTCGCCACAAAGCCATGGAAAATTTTAGGTGTCCTTTTTATGTCCCTTTGTCTCAAATTCCTTGAATAGAGACAATAACCCTCTCTCAACCATGTCATTGGATTTTGGGTTGTATCAGGTAAAACCAGTTTAGGAGAAAGGGGGTTGGTAAATTGTGAAGGAGTGTGGCTACAGCTCCATGGACACCTCTTTTCATGGCACAGTGAATGACAGGCCTAAAGTAGGACCTGGGTCCATCACTTACAAAGGGCGGCATATTAACTTCTTCAACGTCACTGGGAAAATGAAAACAGGAAGCATCCCAGCCTTCTCTGGAAAGCTGGGGTGATGGGTTTGGGTCAGAGGATGTGTTTATCCTGACCCATCATGACAACTTAGTTATGTTCTTTTTGGGAAAAACCATAAAAGGCTAACATACTCAGGGTCCGTGATGACGCCAAAGGGCACTGGTGAATGTCTATCTTCTTTGGGTTTATCCCGCAACATTGTTCGCACTATCCCTCAGGAAGACTTCCAAAGAGCACAGATAACAGCTGGACTTGTGAGTTTTACTCCAAAGGCAGGCAAGGGTCCCAGACAGAAACTTTCTTCTTCCGAAAAGTAACGTGAGTGCCTCAGAACTCAAGGCCACAAGTTTAAACTTAATTCACATCAGTGTAACTAAATCTTCTACTAATTACTGTTCAAAGGCTGAAGAGGAAGACATTGGTCAAGTTGGGAAGCTCCCAGGAGACACATCAGTCTCAAATCACAGCCACAGCAGACACCATCTTATTGGCTTGATGACTCTTCTGTAGACACATGGAAGACATAAGTCATAGAAAGTAAATCTGAGTGAAAAATAGGAGAAAACATATGTTCAGAAGAAGAAATAGCCTGAGAAACATTCATTTAAAGATATGTCATTGAAGAGTTTCAAACGTTGTTGAAAAAAACACATATTCTATAGTTGTTGGATAAAATGTTCCATATTAGATCAATCATCTATTCCAACTAGATCTCCTGAGATCTTTGAGACCCAAGTGATTTGTAGGTTTGCCCTATCAGTTTCTAATATAATTGTACTAAATTTTTGTTGACCTAATGATATCTCTCTCTCTCATTTTGCTAATTTAGGATTTCTATATTGTTAGAATTTTTGCATAAGCACATACAAATTAATGATTACTATAAGTACATGATGATTACTCTACTGTTATTATGTTGTGCTCCTACTCATTCGTATTTAAGATGTTTTGCCTTAAATTTGTCTGGTACCAGGGCACCTGGGGGTCTCAGTCAGATGAGTGTCCGACTCTTGGTGTTGGTTTGGGTCATGGTCCCAGGATCATGGAATTGATCCCTGCTCAGTGGGGAGCCTGCTGGAGATTCTTTCTCCCTCTGCCCCCTCTCCTGTGCTCTTTCTCTCTCTCTCTCATAAATAAATCTTAAAAAAAAAAGTATCTGATACCAATACTGCCAAATAGCTTGTTTTGGATTATTATTTTATAGTATATATTTGTTTATCCTTCTAATTTTAACCTTTCTTTATATTTTAGGTTTAGGCATGTATCTTGTAAGTTGTATTTAGGATCCTGTCTTATTTTACCTAATGTACTCATTTGGACCTTTCAATTACATATAATTTGTATATATTTATTGTGATTAATGATATATTAATGATTGATTTCAACCATATAGTTTTATATGTTCTATGGAACATTTTAATTTTTTGCCCTTTTTTTCTTTTTTTCTGTGTTATATTGAGCTAAAAAGTTTTTTTTTTTTTTAATGTTTTTCTCATTCTCTGCTGGATTGGAATGTACAAATTATATATGTATTTTTAGTTGTTATTTTAAACTTCTAACATACTTTTATTTTATATTTTTCCAACCAGGGCTAAAGTTATTCCATATTCTCTCTGCTTCTAGTTATCACAATAAAACCTATTCATGCTTTGTCCTCCTATTCTCCAATCTTGTTTTTATTGTGTAGAATTTAATTTGCCCTTTAAAATTGAGTGCTTTTTTCAGTTAAAAGATAATAATCACAATGAATTAATATGAAAAACAAAATAAAACAATGAAAAAAAATAAAGTTCAGAAATTTAAAAATTAGAAATAATTAAGAGAATATTTCATTCCAGACCCTTATTCTTGCTTTATTGCTTTCAATAGCACATTCCCTGGAAGTTCTTGGGGAGGGGGACAACTCTGCACATAGTAAACTTCCACAATCTTCATAAGCTTGAAAATGCCATTATTTTTCTCTCAGTCTTCAATAATAGTTTAGCTGGGTATAAACTCCAAGTGTGATGGTTACTTTCCCTTCACTCTTGGAAGGTATCATTGAGAAGGCTGCTATCTAATTTTCATTCCTTTTTAGGTGATTTCTTTGATCAGCCTCAACACCTTCAAGATGTTCTCTTTATCTGACTTTATCTCCTTTTTATCCCTTCCTTGAAGTTTTATTTTACTTTATAAGCTAATGATATTGATATTTGGGGTGTGAATTCATCTCTATTCTTGGCATTTGGAATTCATTTTCAACTTAAGGATATTTTTCTTATTTCTCATTCCTGTAAAATTCTTTGCTAATACTGCTGCTTTGCGACCATTTCTTCCTTTCTTTTTCAGGGAACTCCTTTCAGACATACTCTGAGCATTTAAATTATCCTCCAAGTCTCTAAGCTGGACTTTCTTTCTCCTTAGATTTTCAGATCTTTGTGTCTTTCTATGACGTGTTCTCTTTTTAGAGGGCAGTGCTCTTGTCCTCTTCTAAACATGGCATCAATGTCCTGTGACTGTGGTGTTTTTTATATGAAAGTAAAGCCAATGTCTCTATTGAACAATGAAAGTTCTAAGCTAAAGACTGAAATCCTTATTTCAGCAACTGCTATCTTACAGGTTCAAATAACCCCTCAGCATGCCACACAGGAACCATTCCCATCTGCCCCTTGACTCCTAGCCACACCTACAGCTTGCATTCACTTTACCTTTCTTAGTGTGTGGACACCATGTTCTTTCATGGCTTTGAGTCTTTACATATGCTATTTCCTTCTCCTGGTGTGCCCAAACATCTTTTGAGACCCTCTTCATGGCCAACAGTTCTGCAAGATCTTTCCCACTCTCACCAGAATTAGCACTTCTCTCCTTGCCTCCATGAATTCCATCAAATCACAATATACCATAATTTCCTGCTTACAGATCTATTTCCTCAGGGAAGCTTTCAGAGCTATTTGAGGGCAAGAATTAACTGTCTCTCTATATCCAGCTTCCAGATCATTGCCTGTCAAAAGTTGTCATGAAATGTTTTTTGGATGAGTCTTCAATGACAAAAGGAATTCATGGTGCTTTAAAACTAATCTCTTTCTTCTCCTCAATTTTAATTCTGGACCACCCTCCACCGACAGTTGGAGCTGATTTTGATTTGGTATTGTTCATTTTTTTTTTCCCCCTTCCCAGGAGGCTGCAATCACATCCCGCAAAGAGGAACCAGAAAACCCAGTTCTGTCCTCTCATTATGTGGACTCTGACACTCTTGCAAATGCCTGGGTTCAGCAAGTTCCCAGCCATATTCAGCAATAACACTTCCCCTGCTGCATTTTGAAGCCAATACGGGAAAGACAATCTGTCTGGTTTTGATTGGTTAACACTTAACTCGTCAAAAATGTGTTTTGTAACACATAGTCCATGTCCAAGAGGTCTTGCGAGATTTCCAGAGCCTTGCCCACACCCCTTTTCTTCTCACCCTCAAAAAAAGCAACAGTGTTTTGCCAAAAACAAATTATCCCAATTCTCAAAAAGGAGTGTTCTTGCATAGGAATCTTCAACCCACAAGAGTTTATTTGGGACCTAATCTTGGCCAACACTTACTTCCATGGAGCCTGGGTATATCTAATTTGCCTCTGGCTCAAGTAGCCAAACTGAATGCCAGCACTGCTTCCTCAACCCTCAAGGCTTCTGGCCTTGAGTCAGTGTGGACAGACATAACCAAGGCCTCGAGTGGGGAAGGGGGTTCAGGAAATTCTTTAGGATTTACATACCGTAAATGCTCCCCAAGCTGGTTGTGGTCTATAACTCCATTTGCCACAAGGCAGGGAATGATTCTTCCTTTTGTAAGCAAAATGAGAACTGGTTGAACTTCACATCAAATTTTGCCTTGTCACCAGGTTGAACTGGCCTGGAGGAAAAGATTGAAAAAAAAATTCTAGAACAACAAACTCCCCGTTTATTAACAACCGAAGTTATTTCATGTAAAGCCTGTGGTGTCTGATCACTAAAATGCCTTTAAAATGGTTCTGTAGGAAGGGGACAAAAATGAATCTAAAAGCGTATCAAAGGAAACAAAAGAGTTGAAAATCTGTATAACTTGCAGAAATTAAAAAAAAAAGTGACATAGATATATTATGTTAGTTACATTTTCACTATTATAATTGGAAACTGAATGCTTCTTTTTCTCCAGGAAGTCAAACTGAGGGAAATACAAAGTGTCTTTCCTACCAGGCTAGCCTCATGGACGCTGCCAGAGACCAGTATCTTCTAGGACATTATAAGAGCTTCCCAGAATCTGATCTCTGCCTCCTCAGAGTCATCATACTTGCCATTGTCAGAGAACTTTATCTAAAGTGCAGACCTGGCCATACCAGTCAAAACCATTCTACAGGTCCCTACTTAAAGCATCTTACCTTGACCTCTATTGACCTGCAGAATCTTACAGAGCACCCCATATGCAGTCAACCTACACTCCTGCTAACCCAGGCTAAGGGAAATAACTTATACACAAAAGTATTAATACATTTAGCTACTATACGACTAAAGAAATAAAGGAAGGAATATAAATATATATATTTTTAAACTGGGCACTAAGAAAAAAAAAAAAAAGACTGGTATGTTGATAGTACCAGAAATGAAATTAATTGAATCATTGAAAGTAAGCCCTCAATAGACAGTTTAAATAGGCAGGCTGTGGAGAGAATTAGAGTTGAAAGAAAAGGAGATACTGCTCAGAAGGCCTCACAAAGAGAGAAAGAAAGAAGATTTTAAGAGATAAGTAGAAGATTCAACATTTGTCGACTAATAATTCTCAAAGGAAGTAGTACAGAGTCAGAGTGAGGCCAGTGGAAGAGATTGTGATTGATGATTTCCTAGAATTGGGGAATACATAAATCCTGATATTGGAGTACCACAGCTTGAGGATCATAAACCCAGACAAATTAAAAAAATAATTCACACATAAGCACATTGGAACAAAACTATAGAATTACCAAAGAAAAAAGTCCTAACAGCATCAGAAAGAGAAGACAGATTATCTTGAAAGGAACAAAAATTAGACTCATGGAAGCCTTCCCATCAGCAAGTAAAACAAATGAATGGGAAAATATCTTCAAAGTGTGGAGGGGACATAGCTGTCCTTTTAGAATTCCACACACCTCAAAATTAGAATTTAATGGTGAGGGTGAAATAATGATACTTTGGACAGAGACTGAGAGAATTTACTGCCCACAGGTCTGTTACAGAATGAACTTAAAAAAGAAGTGAATTTAACTCAGAAAAAGGAGTGAAATATAGATTAACTGGAATGATATTTTAGAAGTAGAATCCACTTTGCTTGACTCCTAGACCAGGGCTCCCAATAAAGCCAAAAGTCCCATTAGAGGGGGACATATATACTTTTGGGGGAATTTATTAAAACTTCTGTCCTCGATTTGTTGCTTTCATTTCAACATTTCCTCTATGTTGACCAGAAGTAAAAGAATCTTTAGTTAGCCCTTAGAACACAAGCTTACTGATTTTTAGCATCTGGTGGCCTCCAATAGGATTTTGGAATTTAACTAAAACAGATATTTTGTCTCAAGGTAGAACTTGGAGGAACTCTGATTATATTCTGGAAATATCTTAGCAGAAACTATTTATGGCCAAAAACACTGACTCTTTATTTTCATTTCTGCGTTCTAAATTTATAATCTACTCATAAGTTTTGTAAGAATTGCTTTAGGGACCATTTTTATCATTAACAGGATGTTGAATAGAGCATGACACAGAATAAGCAAAGCTATTTCAAGCCTCCAGTTATTAACATTATGAATTTGTGTAAGTTACTTAACTTTTATGAACTATAGCTTTCCTCATCTGTAATACAGAGATCATAATCATTTCCTCTCTGAGTTATTATGATGATTAAGGGGATTTAAGTATGCGTACTTTTCCCAGCTACATGTCATATCAGAAAATCCAGCACTTCCTCCGGGGAGAATTCTTCCCTGGACACAGGAGTGGAAGAGTGTTAGCTTCACCTCACCTTGACACTGTGTGAACGCGCAGCCCATTCCCTGTCATTCCCCCAGCACCCTGGCCAGCCCATCTATCTCTTTCAGAAACCTGGGATCTCAGGTCATGGGAACTGTGCCCCAGGCCCCTTTCCTTGACTCTCTGTGGAATCCGGACCAGAAGATGTGGTCCCTGAGTATACCAGAAGGAAGACCTCATCTGGGATGAGTGTTGTCAGAAAATTTCAGGTCATGGGCATCATTTATCCTAATCTACTGAGTTCCCCACCCTCCGGAATGTATCACAGAAGCGTGGCTTTCCTTCTCTTTCCGGTTCCTTTTTTGTAGTGTCTGTGACTCATGTAAGTAGGACCCGTGTTCCCCACATGAGGACTAAAGTTTATTCACTAGCCTCAGTTATACTTAAACTAAACCGTTAGTGCAAGGATTTTATCCTTCATAGTGGAAGCAGGGTATGCAACTAATTTAGTTTAAGAGAAAGGAGAAAGAAATTCTCCTGAGGCATCAGTGCCTGGTGCTATGGGAAAACTATCCAAAATCTGTTATTTGAGTCCTGTGACTGATAGGTGAATGGGACATTAGTCGTCCATTTACCTCTTTTCTCCAGTTTAATGGTGAGGGAAAAAAAATTTGTTATATGATATGAAAGAACCTAAAGGAAAAAGAGAGAAAGCAGGCAGTGAAGGAACATAGAATGTGCCTTGAATAAAGTTTGTGCTGGGCACTGTGGAAGGTTCTGTGCAGGTGTTATCCTGTTATTCTGTCATTTTACAGATGATGAATCAGCCACTCACAGAGGTCAAGCAACTTTCTTCATGCTATAAATCTGTTGTTTTTTCAGCTACATCATATTGGGAAATTAGAATTCATTCAGTTTTCAATTGCTGTTGTAGGTGATGGTCTGTGTGACTCACAGTTTATGATATTCTAAGTACATAATCCATGTTTATTAGGAAGAGACTGCCTTTACTGGAGATTATAAATCATGTTCAGAAAATCTCATACAGGTTCAATGTTAGGCAGACTGAAAAGGCTAAGAGCCCTTAGAGCCTTCAGAAGGAATGTAGCCTTTCAGGCATGTTCATTTTAGGATTTCTGACCTCCAGAATGGTGAAGATTACAAATTTGTGTTGTTTCAGGCCACTCAGTACAGCAGCCATTGGAAATGAATACAGAGGTCATGAGTGGAACCTCTTTCCAGATGAATCTGGAGATAATTTCAAAGAAGGACTGCTTTGCGTAGAAAAGTGAAACACTTGTTTGAGAACATGTTGAATTTGAGATAATGGGAGGACACCAGAAAGAAACTAATATTTAGAGATTCTATTAGAGTTTAGGAGAAAAATTAATGTATAATAGGACTTTCCCAGTGGTGAGAAATAAAGCTGGAAACATGAATGATATCTCTGAATAAATATAAAATTCTGAGGGGAGAGAGAGAGAGTGGGAGAAGGAGAAGGGGAACTAACAGAACTTATATAAGCTTGAGAATGTTGCTTTAGAAAAATGAAGAAAGGAAACAAAGAAGCAAGAGAGAAACCAAGACAGTTCAGTTGGAGAGGACAAACAGAAGTTTCCTACCAGGCTGCTCACCCACACTACACAGAGGATGAGGAGGATGGCAACAGGGTTGGGGGTCAGGAGAGTCTTGATGGCCATCTCATCAGAGATGTGGGACGGTGAACCACCACAAGCAAGGTTAAAGAGATAGTCACACCATAAGAACAACAATGGAAGCACTAGTGGATATCCACTAAGTATAAACATTATAAAACCACAGGCCTTCTACCTGTCCTTAATCAACCTCTCAGTTCAGGCTGCAAGCATGCTTGGTACCCCATAGAAATAGTATCAATTTCTAAGTGGGTCACAGTGTGACAAAAGATGGGATGCACCCATTGATGGGGACAACATTATTTGGGTCTTGCTTCTCTAGCAGCACTCACAGTCCCCCAAGAGTCAAAGTGCAGTGTTACCAAGAATCCAGCACCAACAGACACACACTGAGAGCCTCAAGGAGGCCCTAAGATAGCCATGTCCACCCTTTCCTTGTAGACAATGCTATCATCTTTCCACATCCGTAGTCGTGATGGTTGAAACAATGATCACCCTGCACTGACTGATGTGCTGTTGATTGTCAAGCTATACAAGGATCTATAATATGAAGCAGAGTGGAAAGTACAGAACAATTATGGAAATGTCTAGCATCTTGGGTCTTGGCAAAAAAACGTGAAGGAGAAGACCAGGAGCATAGTTCTGGCAAAGCCCAGTCTAGGCCTAAGAAGGAAGAAGTGAATCAGAGCTTGAGAATTTGGAGCTGGAAGGGATCTTGGGTGTTATCTATCTAGCCCAACATTTCATAAAATGTTTCTCAGAATTCTTGTCTCACTAGATGTTCAGTGACTCTCCCCCCAAAAAAGCTCTAATCAATTATGTTTGGGAAATGTGGAAAACTATGTTCCCCTAGGGAAATTAGAGCTCAAAACATTTGGGAAACTCTGTGGTAAAGACACCTGTTATCCAAGATTTTCCAAACAAAGTTTAACCAATAAACATTAATCTAATATGATGATGTTCTGGAGAATTCATTCTGGCAATCAATGATCTAGTCTTATCTCTAATGTCATGAAGAGTAAACTAAGGCTTATGAAAACTAAGAGACTTGTCCAAGGGAAGATACAGATACAGACTAAAGATTTGTTTCTTGATTTCCATATAGTTGGTGAAATGGCCCTTATTGCTTTATACGTTTCTCTATATATCATATGTATTTTATGTTACATAGAACAATGTTTATGTATAATAGCATATATTATACATAACAATTATGCATATAATAGAATAAAAATTATATATCTAATTTTTATTTACTCACTGAAACATTAAACCCATACACTTGAGAAAGATATTCCACAAAAAATTTTTGAAAACTAACTTTCAGTCAAGCAGCAACTCCCATTTCTGCATGCATTCCAGATACTGGAGAGTGTACTTTACAAGACTTTATTTTTTCTTTTAACCTGTGATTGTTGTATGTATCTTTCTGTATTTTCTTCCTTGGGATATAAGTTAGCAATAGTCAAGCATGCATAGTGTTCCAGTTACAAGTGAGGGTTTTCTATCCATTTTCTCCATTAATCCTAATGATGATTCTTCAAGTTGGTTGACATCATCACACCACTTGAATCTGAAGAAGCTGAGGCTCAGAACAGGAAGAAGCTTGGCCAAAGGGACAGAGCTCCTGGGTGAAGGAGCTGGCTGCCTCCAAAGCTTCTCGTCTTAACCGCTATGTTTTCATAATACTCAGGAAGCTGTGTGGATTTAGGAGGTGCCGCATGGACATCCCAAAGTGTTCCAAATCATCGACTCCCAGTAGGAAAAGCAAGTGACTCAACGTCTAAAGAATTCATACTAAGGCACTGACATGTTGAGCAATGCTCCAGCCTGCTATTTATTCTACAGCCTTCTATAAATCATGAAGCTTTAAGAAAGAGGTAAGACTTTGTGTAGTCAACTTTGAAAAAGACCACAGAAGCGCAAGTTGCATCATCAGGTTAGGTCTATGGCTGACCACCTACTGTGTCATCACTTGACCAGTTGAGTCAGAAAACCAGCCCATGAGAGAAAACATAAAGGATTTATATGCACCCATAAAGGCATGCTATTATTTGCTTCCCCTTTATTAATGACATCTTATGGAATGCTGTGGGAAAACACTCAATTCCTGCAGTTCCATTGACTACTGAGACAAACAGAGATATTTGAACTCACTCTTGCTAATAAACCACAATTCAGAAAGACGCAGACCTGGTCACAATTGTCGCTGTGAATTTCATTTTGTTCTCTTCTATTGTTTGTAAATGAAATTGCCTTGGAAAATTGCAAAGCCATCTTACTTTCCATGTGTCGAGTTTATTAGATGTAAAAATCTAGTTAGAGATAAAAACGTGTGTTTAACTTTTAAGGAAAACCAATATCAGAGTTATAAACTCTTCCATTTGCACGGTGCTCTGTGACTCAAAAATCTTGATCACATCCATTCCATCTTTCTGACCCTTACAAGAGCCTTTGAAAGCTGGTAGGGCTGCTAGTCTGAGTCCCCTTCATACTCACTCACTCATTGACTATGTTTGAGTGGCTATTTTGTGCCAGGCAATGGCAATATACTAATAAACAAGGTGGACAGGTCCATTGTCCTCATGAAGCTTGCACAGTACCAGAGGTGGCAGTCAATGAAAGAGTGAATGGATAATGGCTAATTATATAAGTTAAAAAAAAAAAGAAGAAGAGTCTAGGTGCTATTCTTTAGATGAGTGGTCAAGGAAGACATCTTGGAGCAGAGACATTTTAGCATGGGACATAAGTGATGATGAGCTAGTTCTGCAAACATAGGGCCAGATATTCTCCATAGATAAGAAAACTGAGGCTCAAGGGAATTCAGCAACTAAAGGATGCTGTAGTTAGTCCATGACTTGCACTCCAAGACCAATGCATTTTGTCCACCATATGCTTCAACAGTGGTCATGGCACAATATATAAATAATGCTCATCACTCCTTTGGCTCATAACGAGAACCAGTTTAAGTAATATAAATTGTCATTTTGAGCATTTAGTGCTTATATATTCAGTTAAAAATTACTTCTAAATGAGTGAGAAAATTAGAGTTTGAACTTTTAAAATATGTGTAGTTAAACTCAACCCTTGCATGGATGATTGCTTATTTTCTGGTCAAAAGGAATTTATACCAAGATAATTTCAAGACTTCCTTCATCTTTCAGTCTGTCTCCTTCCTTCTCATATGTGAGTATCTATTGGTTTGGGGCAGTAAAGGGACACTGCTCAACAGTCTTGGTTGTCCTGCCCAATTACTAGAACTTATAATTTCTAGTTCCTTCTCCACTAGTGGAGTGATGGATAATTTGAAGTATGTGAGTCTCTATTTGTAAATACATTAACAGGATCACAAGGTAGGCCCTTTGGTAGAATAATGCCATTACTACAGCTTAAAAAAATACCCCACAGTTCATGGGCAAAGATGATTAAGAAATCTTTTAAGATAAGTGTTGACAAGAATACTTCCCAAATGGGTTAAATGAAAATTATAAAGGGATATAGATATTATTTAGACTACAGTCCTTAGAAGCTCTTTCTGTTTCTTTTAGGAAGAAGAACCAATTGGTTCATGTATTTTTAACTGGATCATTTGATACTGGGACTTGAAAATTTCATTCCAACTGGGAAAGACACAAAAATCTCCTGACTAAAGCAAACTCCAATTAAATAATAGTCCTATTATATAGCCTCAAAAACTTGCTAAATTAGTTTTTGTTGATATTTTTCCATATACTGTACAATTAACCATTTGTTCATCTTTTTATTTCTTTCTGTTTCATCTTTTTAAAGGATTACAGCCATCCTTGGGGGTATCTCCTTATGCTTGACTGGTATCTCACTGCAAGTTTAGTTTGTGTTTCCCTAGAGACTAAAGATGGTGAACATCTTTTCAGGTGCTTGTTATCCATTTGTGGACCATTTTTGGAGAAAGAATGTCTAAGTCTTTTGTCCAGTTTTAGATTAAAAAAAAATTGTGGTTGTATGACTTCTTTTGTGTATTCTGGATATTAGATCCTTATCAGAGATACATTTTGCAAATATTTTCCTTAATTCTGTGGACAGTCATTGTTATGGGTCATTTACAATTATGGATTTAGACATACAATTATGGATCTAGGCAGTGTAGTATACGTGTATTATTTTTGTCTACACTATATTTCTTCTTTCCCCCTCTTATCTGACAATACTCTCCTTTCTTATTCTACCTATGAGTTTCTAGCTGGTCTTTCTTCTTTGTGCAGTGCCCCATCCCCTCATGTCCAGGATGGGCATGTGAGCCAACTAAAACCCATGGCATAATTTTTCACTCTGGTTGGAGGTTAAAGATCTGTTTCCTTTCTGTTGGCAACCCTGTGAATATGTAGCAATAGAACGACCTTCTTCATGTTCCCTGCATGACACAAAGCCATTTGGCAGGAGGAGAGAATGAAATCCACAAGCAGAGAAGCAAAGCAGATGGGGACAGAGTAGTGGTCGTGTCAAGATCCCTGTTCCACTTGTCCCCAGCAATACCCTTGCCTGCTTTTCCTTGTTGTAGGAGCAAACAAAGTCCTTTTTAGGATTGACTGAGTTGGAGTTTGATTTCTGTCACTTGAAATGTAGTACTTCCTGACTAATGCAGTTAGTGTACAGCTTATCAAAGACTTTACCAGCAAGTCTTGCATAGGGAGGGTTTGTAATACTTGTCTGTGGGAAGAGATGCAAGGAACATGTAACTGGGTCAAATATGGGAAAATACAGACCAACACATATGGGTAAATAGGATAAAAATGTTTGAGTTTATGGGAAAGAGACTTGTAGGGAAGAGAGTCATTCCAAAGTAGTTGCAATGAGTGGTGGATGACAGTGAATCATAATGTATGAATCGATGATATGAAATGACAAGTAAAACCACCTTTGAGGTAGAAAAGAGATGACAGTCAAAGGTATGGTGAGTCACAGACATTCTCATGTCCAACATACACTTCAGAGTCTTCCATGGAGACCACTTGTCGGAACCAGCTGGCGTGTCTCCCACATGAATGTGGTCATGTTTTCTCTACCTTCCTTCTGCGTCATCTCTTTGCGCCTTTCTCCGTTCTTCCATCCTCCCCTCGCAGTCCATCCTTTGGTCCCTCTGTTTTATTTATTTATTTATTTACTTACTTACTTACTCACTTATTTATTTTTAAAGATTTTATTTCTTTATTTGAGAGAGAGAGAGAGTGAGAGAGAGAGAGAGCATGGAGAGGGTCAGAGGGAAAGGCAGACTCCCGCTGAGCAGGGAGCCTGACGCGTGATTCGATCCGGGGACTCCAGGATAAAGATCTGAGCCGAAGACAGTTGCCCAACAAATTGAGTCACCTAGGTGCCCTGCCCCACTGTTTTAAAGATTGGAAAGACCATGTAAATATTAGAAGTCCTTATACATACATATATATATATATATATAGAGAGAGAGAGAGAGAGAGAGAGAGAATCATTTACAAACTGCACAGACAGCAGTGAATTCTGCTTTGGTATTGCTTTCCATAATATGACCCAAGGAAAATTCCTGACCTACAGACTTGCTGTCCCTCCGAGTTCCTTAGTTTTCCTCTCTGAGGTGTGGTCAGTGACTTTGGGCAACAAGGCTGGTGAATAATGAAAAGAAAAAAAAAAAGAAAGAAAAAAGAATGGGGAAGAGACAAATTTAAAAACACCAACAGTTTTACACACTTCACAGCACTCACCCCTGGGGATAAAAATATATGTTTATAAAAAATAAAAAATTTAAAAAAAAAACCCACCAATAGTTACGCTGTGTTTTAACTTGCCTATGACTTAAGGAAAGAGTCTAAGGCTGAAAAAGCTATAATAAATCTTACATAAGTGTGAAGTATTATTCTGGTGTTTTTTGCATAACCTATGCTTCTGAGGTGACCCCCATTCCAATCTGAGAGGAACAGCTCTTCTCTCCTCAATAAAAAGTATTTAATGTCCATGTCTTTTGAATTGGAGTACTTCTTGAGAAAAAGCCAGAGGGATGATAGTAGCCATGTGGTTTTCATGGTGTATTAGTTATTTCATTACTGTGTTAAGAAATTAACCCAGAGGGGCGCCTGGGTGGCTCAGTGGGTTAAGCCTCTGCCTTCAGCTCAGGTCATGATCTTAGGGTCCTGGGATCGAGCCCTGCATCGGGCTCTCTGCTCAGCGGGGAGCCTGCTTTCCTCTCTCTCTTCCTGTCTCTCTGCTTACTTGTGATCTCTGTCTGTCAAATAAATAAATAAAATCTTAAAAACAAAACAAAACAAAAAAAAGAAAGAAAGAAAGCAATTACCCCAGAAATAAGTAGCATACGCTATCAAACATTACCTCACAGCTTTTGCAGATCATGGATGAGGGCATGGCTTAGCTGGGTGATGCTGGCCCAGGGTTTCTCAGGTGGGACCGTCAAGGTGTCTTCCAGGTTGCCGGTCATCTGAAGACTTGAATGTGGCTGGAGGATCTGCCCCCAAACTCACTCAGGACTGTTGTCAGGAGGCCTTAGCTTCTGATGCAGGACTTTCCACAGGTTAGCTAGAACATCTTCTTAATATGGCAGCCGGCTTGCCCCAGAGTGAGTGATCCAAGAGAAGAAGAAAGCTGAAATTGCTTTCATGATCTATAATTGGAAGTCACTCTCCTTCATTTCTGCCTCACTGTCTTGTCCGCATAAGCCCATCTTTAAGGGGGGGAGGGGACTTAAGTTCCCCGACTCTGCAGGAGGGGGTGTCAGAAATTTGTGGAAATATTTTAAGACCACCACAGGTCATAAATATTAAAGATCGTTATAATGGAAATACGAAGATGACAAACAATATTAATTCAATAGACTAAAAGAATGAAAAGAGAATGATTAGCACAAAAGGCCATTTGATGAAAATGAAGAAAGAATTATATCTTTATTTAAAGACTACAGTGGTATAGGTTACACAAGCTATTTTCAGAGCTTCTTCCTCAAATTAATGTAAAGAATGCTTTCATGGAAGAATTTTTTTGAATATATGCACATGTTTAAAATAACTGAATAGTGCCAAAGCCTTAAAATGCTAGTGTCTCTTGCTCCCAGCCTTCTAGCTAATAGGCCTACACTCTAGGGGCAAACACTTTAGTCCTTGTGCTGATACCTTATAATAACTCAACCCCACATCTCCAAGTGGAATGTCTTTACTATGATTTTCTGGTTTATCATTTTGAGATATTTCCTATTCATTAATTGCTGTGATGGATGAGGATCCATCTCTCTTACATGTTATCCTTACTGAGTTCCTCTGCCCTTCCCATATATTGTAGAGATCTTACCAATATAATCAGAACTGGTGGTTGATCATTTAATTGGAAAAAGCAGGTATTCATAAAAATTACATGTAGAATTTCTTAAGTGTTTAGTTTTAGTTGAAAACAAATGATCTTTTGATGTAGGGTAAAGGACTTGTCCTTCAGTGTGTCTCTTGCAAAAAAATTAAACCCACGACACATCTTCTATGATTAGTTTCTAGTTTGGTTTCTTTAAAGTGGTACAGAAATTAAAAACACTGCAAGGCAAACTGAGTAGAGAATTCTTCTAGACGTTGAGTTCCCCCCAACACCCCAATCATTAACAAGTGTCTCTCAGATTTTTAAGAATATTTTTAGTGATTTGTTAGTATCAAATTTTCCAACTTCACTTCGCTAGAAACAAAGAACTCTTTGTAACACCCTTATTTCATTAGTTTTTGTAACAGGAAGCAAAATCAAAGAATTACCATAATAAATACAATTAGAGTAAACAGGTTTGGAAACAAACCCAGTGACTCTGGAAAAGCACAGAAGTCCCCAGTGGGAGCCCAAGTACACAGTCTGGGACCTACTTGCTACTTCTGCACTCCTGTCCCCTGGGGGCGGGGTGGGGGAGGGGCAGGTGCTAAGCTGACCTCATGCCAGGATCTGAATTAAGTTACTGACTTAAAACCATTAACAATTCTAATACCTAACTCCGAGCATTTTTCCTATCAGAAAAAGAACCTGAAGTTTGGAAATACCCAGGAGACAAGCTGCGGTGTTCTTTCAGTAGGACACTGAGATTTGACATTCTATTAACTGGGCTACTTTACAAACATGCAGGGGCAGAGGTTAATTTATAGATTTTGTTTTTTTTGCCTAATAAAGATGCCAATAATTTTCTTTTAAATAAGAAATAACCCCAAAGTTTATGGTTTGTGGCAGTGTTGGATATTACCAAGTTTGTGTTTAATCCAGCAATCTTAGTCTAATATTCTAGTCATTAAACTGTGTGTGTGTCTTCAAATTCTCTTTGAACTGATTTAATATCTTATGGCCTTACTCCTTTTCTAACAAGTTCAATAAAATGTTTGACCCATGTTTACTTCATATTCATACAAGAGCCATTCTTTTGTCTTCTTGAAAATTATACTTTAACATCCTCTTTTTACAGTTGAAGATAATAAGGTAAAGAATGGTTAATATCTGTCCAAGGAAACATAGAGCTAGAAAATGATATAGTAAGGGCTTGCATTCAATGTGCATAGGAATTAGTATAAATTTTCAGATGTAGTGGAGAGTGCCAACTAATTTGGTAAGTCAATAGTATTGAGACCAGTTAAGAAAACATCCATTGTAGTTACATGACTATTCTTACTTAAACTCATAAATGGTATTTATAGTAATATGACTATGAAAATATTACTTGATCCAGATGCAATCGATCATATTTCCTGTAATGTACAACTTCTTTGCTTCTCTTGGAATTTCTAATTGTCTTTGCTTTTCATTTTGCATTGTCTTCTATTACTGTCGAGTTACAAACATGTATTTCTCAGGAGTTATTGAGTGCCTGAAGGGCAAAAGCAATTCCTCAGTAAACAAAATGAGCAAAAGCTCCTAAGTTTGTGGATCTTATCCTCTAGTGAGGGAAGCAGACAGCAATCAAAACAAGGCACAGTTTGCATAAAAACAGAAGTGCTTCAGAGCAGAATAAAGCAAGCTAAGATACATGTCAGAATGGAGGGAATGCAATTTTACATGGGGATAGGGAGAAGTCAAATGTTGAATATGGACCTGAAAGAAATAAGGAGGAAAGCCATGTAGATGACTGCATGTGGAATAGTGGTCCAGGCAGAGGGGACAGCCAGTGTGAGGATCCAAGGTGCAAGGGTGGTATGTTTAGGGAATGCCAAGGAGGCCAAAGTGGCTGAAGCAGATTCAGCAAAGGAGACAGTACAAAGAGGTGGCTCACAGAAGTAATTATTAGGGGCCTTTTGGTAGATTGAATTACTTGCCCCATCCTGTACCCAATCCTTTGCCATGTGACTTGACTGCCTTTCCAGCTTGTTCTTCTCTGTTCCCTAAGTCTGGTGTCCACTGTGTGACTCTGGCCAATGAGGTGTGATTCGGGACTTGAATGCACCAGTTCAAGTCTGGGCCTAAGAGACATCACAAGCTTCTCTTTGCCCTCTTGTGCTTCTGCCATTGCTTTGAAGAGAACTTCCCCCACATATCTGCTGATCCTTCAAACTCGTCATGAGAGTGAGCATAATTTTCAAGACCCCTGCCCTCTTACAACGAGGAGCCATGCCCAGCCAACACTGCAGCTTGAAGGGGGGCCACCCTGAGAGCAGCCTCAGTTGGCCAAGTCACGGAATATCTGTAGACCTATGACCAAGACAGTTCCTATTTATTACTGTAAAGTGTCACAACACTGCTTTTCACACAGCATTATTTAATATATTTTGGTGGTAGACCCAATATTGTTTGCAGTTTGGGTCAAGGTGTGAGAGAAAAAGGGGACTTGTGGAGAACACCAAGACTTGGACTGAGAATCTAGAAGGATGCAGTCAGTGCTCACTGTGACAGGAAAGGTTGCAGAGAAGCTAGCCTTGGTGTCAGAGACATCATGTGATTTGCTTTGGACATACTTATATTTAGAAATCTACTGGGAATTTGTGCTCTCTTAATAGTGGAATAAGAAATTCAAAGCATCCTGTCACTGAAGACCTCTTTTAAAGCTTGACAAAGTATTTAAAAAATATGCTTGAATGCATAAATGGGCAAAATAGGTCATGAAGAAACCTTGAGGGACAGCATCACACAGCAGGTCCAAGAGTAGACTAAAGTATCCTGGTCTTTTCCCAGATTACAATGTCGGATCATCTCTATCTCTGACACTATAGTCAGGTGGTCCTGAGAGCAGTGAGTGTAAATCCTCTCTAGACCTAAATTTAGTTTTTTAAAAACAGCTTGCAAATATAATTTCTGACACATGGGAAAAAAAAAAAAAAAGGAATAGGCAGAAGTAAGACAACACACACAAAACTCAGCAGAAATAGTGGGCAGTAGGAAAAGATAAAGGGCCATAGACAAGGAGGTTTCCAAATTCCAAAGTTTCATAACTATGGTTCTGATGAACTCTTGGCCAAAATTTTTAACAGGTAACTAGAAAGTGTAAAAGTTACTAAAAAGAAAATAAACCATTGGGAAAATATATTAACTGAAAATATATTAACTGAAATTTAGAACTCAGAGGATGAATTTCAAAGCATATTAGACACAAAAGAAGAGAGAACTGGTGAACTGGAAGATAAAAGACAAAAATATTCAGAAAGAACTACTGAGGGGAAAAAGGGCGGAAGTTAGAAGATAAACATTTATAGAGAATTGAGTGAGAAAATCTTACATATGAGTAATTGGAGTCCAGAAAAAGAGGAGAAAAACTTGGTAAAGAATATGTATTTGGATAAAGGTGAGTAATACTCCTAAACTAATGAAAAACTAATAATACACTCACATAAATTACGTAGCTCTTGGAGGCTGACCTCTCTCATTTGGCATGTTTTGAAGATTCATCCATGCTATCCATGAGTTAGCAATTTGTTTCCTCTTATTTTATTTTTTGTTTATTTATTTGAGAGAGAGTGAGAAAAAGAGAGATCACAAGGGAGAGGGAGAGCAGACTCCCCACCAAACATGGAGCCCAGTGTGGGGCTCGAGTCCAATGCGGAGTCACTCAAGAGCCCCAGTAGTTCATTTTTTTATAATACCAAATACTATCCCATTGTGTGAACATACTACAGTCTATTAATGCTTTCACCAGTTGATGGGCTTTTGAAATATTTCCAGTTTTTGATGATTATAAAGTGACTACACTCATGTACAGGCTTTTGTGAGAACATTTATTTTCATTTTTCTCAAGGAAATGCCTAGGAGTGGGATTGCCAGTTAGTATGCTACATGTATGTTTCTTCACTTTGTAAAGAATTGCCCAACTGTTTCCAAAGTGGTTGTTAGCAATTCATCATTCTTCATTCTCTCCAATAGCCAGTACTGCCATATTATTTGTTTAAGTTGTAGCCATTCTAATCAGTTTGTAGTAGCATCTCCTCGTGGTTTTAGTTTGTAATTTCTTTTATGATTAATGATATTGAGTGTCTCTTCCTGTGCTTATTCAACATCGATTTATCTTCCTTGATGAAATCATTGCTTAAGTGTTCACTGCACTTATAAAGAAGTTAGGCTTTTAAAACTGTATTTTTGAGCTGTGAGTGTGCTCTTTCTGGTCTCTGTAAATATTTTCTGTTTGTGACTTACCTGTACCAATCAGCTATCACTGCATAACAAAATCCCCCCTAGTCCTAGTAGTCTGTAACATGGCATTATTGTCTCTCTTGTCTGTGAGAGGACTGAGGGTTGGCTGATCTTTCCTGGGCTCTACATTACAGGGCTCTAGCTGAAGGTTGTTTTTTAATTTTCTGTTCGTGTCTCCTATTCTTCTCAAACTGGTGTGCCAACCTAGGGTACAAGAGAGCAAGCAGGAATACATGAAGCCTCTTGGGAGAAATGAGGAATAATGGGAGTAATAATGAATTTTTATTTAAGAATTATGAATATGTTCCAAAATTGATGTGATGCTGGACGTACAATAAACTAAATACCATGAAATAAACTAAAGATCATTGAATCATAGCATTTAAATTGGTATTTAACATGAGCTATATTTCAATAAAGGCACTTAGAAAATAAAAGGAAAGGAAAATCATATTGTAACAACGCATTTCTCCTATTAAAAGTGTGTTGGGGCTTGAGAACTATTTATGAAAATGTCATTTTTTTTCTTTGAATAACTATAGATTCTGTCTTCTTCTTTCCTAAGGAAATAAAGCTTTAAAAGCATTAAGAAAGAACGAGAGAAAGAGAGGAAGAAAAGAAGGAAGGAAGAAAGGAAAAAGAGAGAAAGAAAGGAAGGGGGGGTGTGAGGGAGGGAGGGGGATGGGAGAAGAAAAGAAAGAGAGAGAGAGAGAGAGAAAGAAAAACAGGGAGGGGGAGGAAGGAAGGAGGGAGGGAGAAAGAGAGAAAGGAAGGGAGGAAGGAAAGAGGAAGGAACTAACTAAATAAATAACCCCCTTAAGGCCTAGGCTCAGAACTGGCCCCTTGTGACTTCCCACCACATTCCCATGGCCAGGCCCGTTGACCGGGAAGTATACTCTACCTTAGTGGGACTGACGGAGAAAGGGCATGCGTACAGGACGGGCTAAAAAAATGAACATGATAATTTAACCTATTACATAAATGCTTAGACATTAAAATTTTAAAGAAAATCAAGGGAGTAAATGTCAAAAACGGGTCAGTGGTTACCTTGGGGGTGGATGGCAGTGATTAGGGGAAATCCAAGGACCTGTGTCAGACACTCCTTCTATTATGGGATGTAGGACTTTGTGACTACAATTGGATTGTACAGTCTATTGTAACAATTTTCATATAGTCTTTAATTTCTTGTTAGACTATCTGCTTGCTTTTTTCCCCCTCTCCTGGGTTTTATGGTCCAAAAAATTCTTCCCACATTTTCTCCAATTTTTCAATTAGACTTACTTATATTTGGGGGGAAGTTCAAAGGCCTTTTATAAGGGTTTCTGTGAAAACAAAACAATGTTTCTTGGGATCCTCCTTTAAACTTTAATCTCCTACTGTCAAAAAGGTATTTCTCTATTCTTCCTGCAATAATTTCTGAAGGCCTGCTCTTCATTTAGAGACTAAGATGTTGGACAGGATTTAATAAGAGATGAAAAGGATAACCATGAACTGTATTTTAGAGTCTTAGGATTCAGCTGAGTAGACACATCCCAACACCTAGGAACAAGTTACCTAGTGGTGCTGTGGAGTAGAGAGAGACAGAAAAGGGGAAAGCATAGCATTCCATGCAGCCACTAGTTCAGAATTCTTAACACTGGCTGCACGTTAAGATTACTTGGGGACCTGTGAAATAATAGAGAGGCAGAGCAAGCCCGCAATGGAATTGATTTGGGGTAAAGACTCCAGAATGGAAAACACTACTCTCATCGCGCAAGGTGCTTAGGCGACTCCCAGAATTTGGCATTACCAGCTTCTTTATTTTGCAAAGTGCAGACGTAAAACACCCATCAAAACTCATCATCAGGATTCATCACTGTCTTATGGAAAATATACGTTGCCACTCAAACATACCAAGTACATGATTGAGAAATAAAGTGTGGTTTTTAAGGAAAATTTTCAGCTTAAAAAATGCCTCCAAGTGTCGTTGCCTAATTTTATCTCTCCTCGGCTTGCAAACATCGCAGACTCTATCATGAGTCATGGCCCTCCGGTAGAGAGACCCTGGAGCACATTTGGAACCAGATACACTAATGGTCACTTTCTTGGATCACAAGTACCAGAGTTTTCATGAAGGCAAGGGTTGGCTCCTCCCTTCCCCATCCCATGAATTTTTGAAAACGAGGCCATCTTCTCTCACCTTTCCCTCAGGCTTCTAGCATGGACTTCTTGCAAACACCTGGGAGCAGCGAGCAAGCAAACATTGATTCTCAGAGCACAATGTCCTTTTGTCAAGTTGCAAAGAACAGTATGTCAGCCATGACACTTCTCTTTGAAGGAATAGCATGTACACATTCCTGACTGACCCATTTTCACGCGAATTTGGTAAAAATCTTTGTGACTACCAATATAAGTGTGGCGAAGTTCAAACAAAAGCTGAAGGGTGAGGAGGAACAGCCTTCGCTCTCTTGCTGTTTCTGTGTTCTTGGCTTTCTGAATATTTCATCCTGTGGTGAATGTTGATATGATGACATAATCGGAAGGCAATGTGTGACCATCTGAGTTGCAGAAAAGAAAAAAATCAGTCTATGCAAATGCAAAGTGGTATAACCACTTGGGGAAAAAGGGATGGAGGTTCCTGAAAAGATTAAAAATTTAACCAGCAATTCCACTCCTGAGAATATATCGGAAGGAAACAAAATCACTATCTCAAGATCTCTAAACCCTCATGTTCATTGCAGCATTAGTCACAATAGCCCAGACATGGAAACAACTCTCTTAACAGATGAATAGATGAAGAAAATGTGATATATATATCTATTACATATAATAGATATATATATAATAGATATATATATATATAATAGATATATATATATAATAGATATATATGATAGATATATATAGATATATATAATAGATATATAATAGATATATATAGATATATATATATATAGCTTCTCTTTTTTGTGAATAACATTGTATATATAAATGTATAAATAATATATAAATATATAAATGTGTATATATATATAAATGTTATTCATAAAAAAAGAGAAATCCCACCATTTATAACAACATGGATGGACCTAGAGGGTATTATGCTAAGTGAAATAAGTCAGTCATAGAAAGACAAATACCATATGATCTCACTTTTGTGTGGGATCTAAAAACATGGAACTCATAGAAACAGAACGTAGAATGGTGGTTGCCAGGGACTGAGGGGTGTGGGAAATGGAGTTGGCAGTCAAAGGGTCCAAACTTTCAATTATCAGATGAGTAAGTTCTGGAGAGGTAATATATACAGCATGGTGACCACAGCGAACAAGACTGTGTCATATTCGTGGAAGCTGCTATCAGGCTGGATCTTAAAAGTTCTCTTCACAGGGACAAAAAATTGTAACTCCAGGAAGTGATTAAGTATTAATTAAACTTATCATGGTGATCCTTTCACCAGAAATGGTATCAGATGATTATATTGTTCACCTTAAAGAATGCAAGTCACCTGTCATTTACAACTCAATAAAACTGGGAGGAAAGTCCCTGTAGCCTCTTTGTTCCATCTAGGATGGAGATAGTGGGTCAGGGACAGAGTATGCTATTAAGTTAAAAAACAAAACAAAATAGTACTTGAAAGGAAAATTCCTCAGGGAGAACATAAAAGAGAAACAAATGTGGATTGTTTGATCACCAGCTTCCTGTCAAAGCTGACATCTGCAATTTTGTACATTTCACAGCTTCCTCCTCCCCAATTCAGTTGCCAGCTCCTGTGTTTTGGTGACTTCGTTTCTAGTTTTTCAGAAGCCTTGGCTTAGCTCTCTTGTTCTGATCTTTGTTGGAACGAAAGGTAAAGATAATAATTTTTCATGTATAACGGTAATCATCAAGAATGTCTGAAAAATACAACCTCAATGGATTTTTTATTCAGACATGAAAATAACAAAGTAGTTTATTTTCTACACATGTCAGGCACACTAAATCACCTCCTACTGTTTGCTAAATTTCCAGTGAACACCAAGAGCAAAAACTGTTTTTTGTTTTTGTTTTGTTTCTTTTTTCCTAGCAAGGTCCTTGAAATAGAGAGTTGTGATAAAAAATTTTGAGCTAACTTGAGAAAGGAGAGTTGAGTATTACCATTCTCACTGTGCCTTGGATGCGAGTCTTCCTGGACTAATGCCTGTTTTGCTCTGCTGGGAGACAGCGTGGGGACCGTGGACTTGGTTGCAAAGAGAGGCTGTTGAAGGTCCATTTGATGAACTATCCTCAGAGAAAATAGCAAAATACTTTATTTAGGGGGAAAATATTGTTTCAATCCCTGGCATACAACTATCAGAGGAGAAGTTGCATTATCAAGCCAAATTGCAGCAGGACCCCAGGTCACATTCCCGGTAAGATTCCTACAAAGCACTGAGGGAGTTAGGCATCCAGAGAACCCAATAAAGACATGGGTCTCAGAGCAGCAGCGAAAATGCTCACAGCTTCTGACGTAAGACCGTTGTTTTCTGTCTCCCCTGATGACTGCCTTTTGCCTCTGCTTTGAGTCCCGCTACATTCCTATATTTGACCTCGTGACTCAGTTTTTACCTCACGGATCTTCTGATCTCAGATGTTCTGGCATTTCAAATATAGCTACAATTGCAGGATGAGTATGCCAGTATCTTTCTGGGGATTCCTCCCACTCGATCTCAGAAGTAGTTATCCAAAACAAATTGTCCAGATCAGAGGGGGATTTGTAGAGTCCAAGATAAGACTCATGTTTAAAATAGGGTTGTGCAATTTCGCAACAATTGATAAGTAAGTACCACATAGCCACGATCATAACTGCGGTTGACGTAGTTATTATTTGGGTGTAGGAGGGCAGAACCCTTTCTTTTCCCTCACGTTTATCCCTTAGCAGTGTCAGTTAAAAGGATGGATTCCATATTGACTCTTGAGAATGAATTACCGTCATAAGACTTGCCTTGACATTCTGTCAACCATGTCAAAGAGAAGAACTCCCACAACACCTACTATAATCTTGGACCTAGGGGGTACTGACTTCGAAATAATCAGTAGGTAGTCTGTAAAAGGGGAAAAAAGAGGTGTTACTTTAGGACTGTGATCTACATTGATGTGAGGATGCTGGCAAGGGGTTGGGACTGGCATTCTTGGTGAATTTTCTTTAGGACTTGACCAGAGCTGTCATCTGTCTCTCCTACCATGGATTTGAATTTTTTTAAACAGCACCCATAAGCCTCCCTCACCTCTTTTTTTTGCTAGTCATTTCCTTTCGCTTCTGTGTTCCCTGTGAGCCCACATCAGAGTAACCATTAAATGCCTTAATGATAAGAAGTATCAGGAAGGGCGGCTCAAGTCGCACCATTCCAGGGGCTACCACGGTACATTCTGTTGTGGTTGTGAAGTCGCTTAAGACTGGCGGGAGATTTCGGAAGTGTTTCTAGGATTGAAAATATGCGGGATTAGATATAATATGTGAAACCTGTCTACTGCAAACAGCAAAGCGCTAAATTTCGGAGGATTGCTTCTGTGTTCTTGGAGCGGTTCTCTCCTCCGTGGGAAGCAGGGAATGCATTTGATGCAATAGGAGAGTAGGTGGGTGCTTGCTACAAGATACTGGAACCACTGCATTCCCAAGAGTGACAATATATTGGGTTAATATCTCAAAAATATCACCCAGATCCCACATGGGGCTGTGCATAGCAGAGAAGGAAGACCTAAACCTATTTACCAATAGTCATGTAAGCCCCCACCCGGTCAGGGTGAAATTCAAAATTATGGTCTACAAGTAATACAAGATATCCCAACACAAGGAAAGACACCCTCCAAGACACAAACAATGGTATAGTGCAGAGTGGAGGGCGATACAAAGTGCTGCAGACTCGAGATGAGGGGGAAAGAGTCGACACAGTCTTCCCAATGAAAACTCACCTAACTTGAATGGAGACGAATCAGAAGAGCAATGTTCTTGTCTCCTGGAGTCCAAGAATGAATCTCGAGGACAGAAGAGAGCAAAGAACCAGTAGACTTTTATTAAGCAGGGATACAAAAAAAAAAAAAAAAAAAAAAAAAAAAAAAAAAAAAAAAAAAGGAAAGGAAGAAAGAAAGAAAAGGAAAAGTTCTCAGGAGTGAGAGTGATGTAGTTTTGAATATAGGTGAGGTTTGGTGGGGTGAGGTCCGGAACTGAGGGTCAAGAAAGAATTCTTGAGATGACTTTGGTGCAAAATGGTGGCTTTATTAAAGCCTGAGGACAGGACCCACAGGCAGAAAGAGGATGTTGGTTGGTTGTTGGGGCTGGCTGATTATATCCTCTGGGGTTGGGGGTGGAAAGATGGGAGGTTTTCAAAAGAACTTTCATAAAGAGGACCTTTGAGTTACTGGAGGCCTTGGTCATGGTCAAGTTACGGTTGTTTACCCCTCTAGGAAGGCATTAACAGTAAGACAGTTGGGAGCTTCTTGGAAGAAAGTTATACTTTGCCTGCCTCAGGGATTTGTCAATGGGCTGCAGATTATAAGGACATTTAATTCTATCTGCATTCCCTTCTTCAAGTTAGGTTATTGGTAAGAATGCTTTTTTCTTATAAATCACTAAGACATTTATAAACTGAGGGAGACTCACATCTTGCAGGACTGTACTCTCTATAAATTAACTGTTCGGGTTTTTTTTCCCCCTTCCCTTAGCATTAGCCCAGAGTGCCTGAGGAATGTCACAGATCACACATGGGAGGTGGGGTGCAGGGCTTTGTCCTCAACTTGCCTTCCACTCCCTAATCAGAGGGACTCTGATGTTTTATTTACTTTATAATATCCTTAAATGAAATCTTTAGGGACAGCTACAGACTTTGGACTCACAACAGATAACAGTTACTGTCCACGTTTCCTGCTCCAAACTCTCAGTTACAAATCCTTGAGAGCACTGTTCCACTGAGTTAGGTTCCTGGGGACCAGGTAGAGCCGACCAGCACTATAGTTCCAGTTCTGGGGTCAATGGGGAGCAAAGGATGGTGTCAGTGTCCCCCACGGCGGGGGTTGTCATCCTGCACAGTTCTTTCTGAGGAACTCAGGACATACCTGCTTCAGGAAGGGAGTACCTGAGGGATAGACCTGTAATTAAAGTTCTTTTAGGGGCACCTGGGTGGCTCAGTTGGTTGAGCATTTGGGTCATGATTTCAGCGTCCTGAGATTGAGCCCCATATCTGGCTCTGCGCTCAGCATGGAGTCCCCTCGTCCCTCTCCCCCTATTCTTCCCCCCACACCCACTATTTGTATACTCAGCCTCTCAAGAAGAAATAAAATCTTAAAAAAAAAAAAAGTTCCTTTAGGAAAATTTAGAAAATATAGAAAAGCCAAGAGAAAGTGTTTAAAACATCCTGGGGTTTTGCATCTCACAAAGTACGTAAGATCACAGGGTAAATCGTTCCATCGGCATCACTGTCTTCTCCCTCTTCTCATTAACCTCTACTCTCAGAGCAGCTTCCGAGTGTACGATATAATGTTGTTAACTATGGTCACCATGCCATACGTTAGATCTCTGGAACTTACTCATCATCCAACTGAAAGTTCGGACCCACTGACCACCTTCTTCCGTTTCTCCCACCCCTCAGCCCTTGGTAACCACCATGTTTTTAGATCCCACATATAAGTGAGATCATATGGTATTTTTCTTTCTAACTCTGACTTGTTCCATTCAGCATAATGTCCTTAAGTTCCATTCATGTTGTTACAAACACTAGGACTTTTTTTATGGCTGAACAATATCCTTTTATACATAATATATGTTATATGTTGCATAACACTTATATAACATTTATGATATGTGTCATATAGAACACTTAGAAAATGTGTGTGTGTATCTTTAAATATCACTTATATAACATTTTCTTTATTTGTCACATGATGGGTACTTAGGTTATTTCCATGTCTGAGCTATTGTGAATAATGCCACAAAGAACATGGAAGTGCATGTTCAATATTGTGACTTCATTTCCTTTGGATATACACCCAGAAGTGGAAGGCTGGATTGGTAGTTTTAAATTCAATTTTTGGAGGAAGCCTCATACTGTTTTTCTGCTAGCGGCTATACCAGTGTACGTTCCCAGCAACTGTGCACAGGGCTCCCTTCTTTCCACATTCTCACCAGCAATCATTATAGCTTGTCTTTTTGATAATAACCATTCTACCACGTGGAAGGCGGTGTGGCATTTCAGTTTTGATCTGCTCCGCGTGCCAGATGGTATGGTGGCGCTGGGTCCAGGGGCCATGTGGTCTCATCAGCTTAACTTGCTGGGGTCGATGCTGACCATGATCAGCCGGCCAGCTTGTAACCCATTGCGGTTATTTCCTGTGTAAGGTTCACTTTCACTCTCTTCACACACGCATGCATTCCATGTTACCTCTCCAGCTTCTTTGGTGGGGCCAGAGGGAAGACTCCATGTTTTGTCTTCCTTTGCATTAGACCAAGATAGGAACTGAAAGACCTCCTGGGCATTTTGGCTGCTAGACCTGGTGCTGGGACACAGCAGGTGAAGCCATCTGGTGTCCCCAACTTCCCCAATTTGTTTGCTCTCATTCAAACACAGGGGGTTTTATTCTTGTACCTGGGGAGGGGCAAGAAGTGATGTCCTTTGCAGGCCAAGCGAGAAGAAAATGAGGCAGATGATTTCCCAACTATGCTGAATTTTTTTGCAGAGATGGGGAGAGGTTGGCTTGGGGAGGATTAGAAGCTGATAGAACTGTTTTCCTAGTACATTTTTTGTGAGGCTTTGGGAATAAAAATCACCTCCCTGGACTGAAGAGAAAAACCAAGACACCTGGGTGGCTCGGTTGGTTAAGTGTCTGCCTTCTGCTCAGGTCACGATCCCAGGGCTGGGAGATCGAGTCCCACGTTGGGCTCCTTGCTCAGCGGGGAGCCTGCTTCTCCCTCTGCCTGCTGCTCCCTCTGCTTGCGCACTCTCTCTCTGACAAATAAATAATCTTAAAAAAGGGGGGTGGTGATAAAAGTGAATTTAGGGAGGCTAGTCTTCCATCCTAATGAAACCAACTGTGAGCTCATGCTCACAGGTAAAGGAGGCTTCTGAGTGTTGACAGCCAGAGTTGAGATGCAAAAACAGAGGTCACTGCATGACCCAAAAGGTGTGCATCTCAGGTATCATCTGGAGTCTCCCAGAAGTAACTGTTGTGAGGTAAGATCTCACCGAGAGTGGGGGTGTGTGGCACCCCAGGATTTACTCTCTTTGGAAATTCCTTATGTATCATATAGCAGCGTTTGCTATAGTTATCACATTGTACATTATATCCCTAGTGCCCATTTATCTATAACTTTGTACTTTTTGACAACCTTTCTCCAATTTCTTCTCTCCACCTCTGTGCCTCTGGTAATCACAAGTCTGATCTTCTGATCTCTTCTTACTACGAGTTTTTTTTTTCTTTTCTCTTTTAGATTCTACATATAAGTAAGATCATATAGTACTCATGTTTCTCTGACTTACTTCATTTAGCATAATGTCTTCAAGGTTCATCCATGTGGTCACAAATGGTAGGATTTTTTACATTGCCCAATACTATTCCATCATGTATGCACATGTGTGTGTGTGTGTGTGCACACGCACGCGTGTGTGTAGATATAGATATAGATATGACTCACAACTTTATCCATTCATCCATGATGGATACTTAAGTTGCGTCCATGTCATGGCCCTTGGAAATAACGTTGCTAAGAACATGGTGGTGCATCTATCCTTTCAAGAGGGTGATTTTATTCAGATATATTCCCAGAAGTGAAATTGCTGGATCATACGGCAGTTCTATTTTGAATTTTTTGAGGAATCTTTATACTGTTTTCCAGAGTGGCTGCACCAATTTACTATCCCAGGAATAGTGCATGAGGGTTCCCTTCTCTCCACATCCTCACCAGCATTTGTCATATCTTGTCATTTTTATGATGGCCATTCTGACAGGTGTGAGTTGATATCTCATTGTGGTTGTGATTTGCATTTCCAAGATGATGAGTGATATTGAGCATCTTTTCATCTGTCTTTTGGCCATATGGATGTTTTCTTTGGAGAAGGGTCTATTCAGGTCCTTTGCCCATTTTAAAAATTAGGTTAATTGGTTCTCTGCTTTTAAGTTGGATCAGTTCTTTATACATTTTGGATATTAACCCCTTAGCAGATATATGTTTTCCAAATATTTTTGCCTATTCTGTGGGTTTTTTTTCACTTTGTTGATGTTTTCTTCTGCTGTACAGAAGCTTTTCATTTTGATGTAATCCCACTTGTTTGTTTGTTTATTTATTGCTGTGCTTTAGTATCCAAATGATTCAAAAATAGTTACCAAGATTCAAGTCAAGGAGCTTTATTCCTACATTTACTTCCAGGGGTTTGAGGATTTCAGATCTTACTTGAAGTATTTAACTTATTTTGAGTTAATTTTTGTGAGCAATATAAGATATGGGTCCACTTTCATTCTTTTACATGTGAATCTCTAATAATTGCAGAGTCATTTGTTGAATAAACAATCTTTTCCCCACTGAGTATTCTTGGCCTTCTTGTCAAATATTAGTTGCTTGTGTATGCCCTGGTTTATTTGTGGGCTCTTAGTTCTGTTCTGCTATTTGTCTGTTTTTATTCCAGTACCATACTGGTTTTGATGCTGATAGCTTTAGAGTATAACATGAAATCAGCAAGTGTGATACCTCCTAAATTGTTCTTTCTCAGGGTTTCTTTGACTATTTGGGTATTCTGTGTTTCTGCATAAATTTTAGAAGTGTTTTTTACTCTTTCTGTTAAAAAAATGTAATTGGAATCTTGATAGGAATTCTATTGAATCTATAGATGGCTTATGATAGTATTGATATTTTTACAATATTAATTTTCCAATCCGTGAAAATGAGATACTTTCCATTGATTTGTATCTTCAATTCTCTTATAGTTTTCAGAGTAGAGATTTTTCACCTTCATAGTGAAATTTATTCTTAAGTATTTTGTTGTTTTTTTTTGTTTTTTGTTTTTTTTCAAATTTCTTTTCAGCATAACAGTATTCATTGTTTTTGCACCACACCCAGTGTTCCATGCAATACATGCCCTCCTTAATACCCACCACCTGGTTCCCCCAACCTCCCACCCCCCGCCCCTTCAAAACCCTCAGATTGTTTTTCAGAGTCCATAGTCTCTCATGGTTCACCTCCCCTTCCAATTTCCCTCAACTCCCTTCTCCTATCTCCCCATGTCCTCCATGTTATTTGTTATGCTCCACAAATAAGTGAAACCATATGATAATTGACTTGGTTTTGATGCTATTGTAAATGAGATATATTTCTTTATTTTTTTTTCAGAAAATTTGTTGCTAATGTACAAAAATGCTTCTTATTTTTGTATGTTAATTTTGTGTCTTGAAAATGTACTGAATTCACTGATTAGATCTAATGGGTTTTTTTGGTTATTTGAGTCATTAAGATTTTTTTTTAAGATTTTATTTATTTGTTTGAGAGAGAAAGAGAGAGAGACAGAGCACAAGCATGGGGAGGGGCAGAGGTGAGGGAAGCAGATGCCCCACTGAGCAGGGAGCCTGATGTGGGGCTTGATCCTGCGACTCTGGGATCATGACCTGAGTCAAAGTTAGATGCTGAACTGACTGAGCCACTCAGGTTCCCCTAGGATTTTTTTCTTTTTTTTTAATATATAATATCATATCATCTGCAGATAGAGACAATTTTACTTCTTCCATTCTAACTCTGATATCTTTTATTTCTTTTTCTTGCCTGATCACTCTAGTTAGGACTTCTAGTACCACGTTGAAAAGAAATGCCAAGAGTGGGCACCCTTGTCTTGTTCCTGACCGTAAAGGGAAAACTTTTAATTTTTCACCACTAAGTATGATATTAGCTGGGCTTGTCATATGTGGCCTTTCTTATGTTGAGATATGTTCCTTCTATGCCTAACTGTTAAAAGTCTTTATCATGGATGGATGTCAAATGCCCTTTTAGGCATCTATTAATGTGGTATATCACATTGATTTGCTTACGTGGAATCATCTTTGTACGCCAGGAATAAACCTCATTTGATCATGGTGAATGATACTTAGTGTGCTGCTGAATCTCAATAAAAAATTTTACTGAGAATTTTTGCCTCTATGTTCATCAGGGTCTTGGCCTGTTGTTATCTAGCAGTGTCCTTTCCTGGTTTTGATATTGAGGTATGAACAGCACATGAGATCCACGGCTGTGGAATTCTGGAGGGTAAAGCATTTTATTTTTTATATAGAGTCTTACTGGGTTTTATTCTTTACATTGAGTGCATTTTGGGGTACCTAGTAATGTTGTATTGTGTCCACAAATGATGTCTTCTATTTCCATAAGATCCAAGATGAATGGTATTGGACTCCAGGAAATAATGCCAGACTCTTCTCCCTCTTCATGTCTTGCCCCTTCCCCCACGACAACCCTGAAAGCTAATTTGTGGAAATGGACTGATGGGAATATTACTTGGACTTGACCATGGGCTTTGAGTTCTTATTTCTCTCCCCCTGTTCCCAATAAGCATGGTGCTGATTCCAGTGTGTATGTCTATTATTTTTCCACATCAAGCAAAACTGTTACCAACTGGGAGCCCTATAATTGAATTCAATTCTGACATTATCTACCTGGACATAGTGTCACATCTTACAGGGTAAGGGCTCAGTTCTGTAAGACTGCACATACCCTCTACTCCCATTTCAGAGGCCAATCACGAGTCCAGGCTGTCACCTGTTCTTCTGACCAACCTACTGCACAGATTGGAGTTTCTCATGATTTCCTCCTTGGGTTTGATTAATTTGCTAGAGCGACTCACAACTCAGAGAAACATTTTAGATTACCAACTTACTATAAAAGGATATAACTCAGGAACAGTCAGATGGAACAGGTGCAGAGAGTACGTTTGTGGGGAGGGGAGGGGAGCTCCCATGTCCCTCTCCAGTCTCCACGAGTCCACCAACTGGGAAGCCCTCCAAACCGTGTCCTTTTGGGTTTTTATAGAGGCTTTATTACCTAGACACGGTTGAGTAAATCATTGGCCACTGGTGATTGAACTCAATCTCTAGCCACTAGCCACCTCCAGGAGGTCAGGGGTCTGGACTAGATGTGCCAATCAAGTGGGTGGTTCCCCTGGCAGCTAGGTCTTATCCCTTGATAACCTGGGGGCTTTCCAAAAGTCATCTTATTAACATAACAAAACTCACCTCTGTGGTTCTCAACTCCGAGGAAATTCCAAAGATTTAAAAAGCTTTGTGCTTGTGCTCGCTTCGGCAGCACATATACTAAAAAGCTTTGTGCCTAGGAAAGGCTGAAGACTAAATATGTATTTCTCATTAAAAATCACACCCCTCCACCTTCCTCTCTGTGTTCATCTCTCTCTCTCTCTGTCTCAAAAGCCTGGGATGGCAGGAGGGCCTGGGCTGCTCTAATAGGTAATTGCTCTGCCATGGAAAAGTCTGGGGTGGGTGGGACACAGCCCCTCCCTCTTGGAGGTCTGACCTAGAGGCAATGTTTGCCTGGTGAGAGGGCTGAGCAAAAGCGACCCAAGAGAACCCTCCACCCTCCTTGAGCTCAGTCCATAGAGGACCACTCTGGGTTTTGTTTAATGTAAGCCTTTCTTATAGCACCCTAAGTTTATGAGTAACATTGTAACTGGAAGCCTAGAACAGTGCTTGGCTCATGGTGGGAGCTGAAGTAACATTGACTGACTGACTGACTATAGCAGTGAAAGAGAGGGGTGCTCAGCTGTATGTGAATCTCTATCTGGAACTTTTGCAAAAAAAGGGAGAGTAAGAAGGGAAAGAGTCTGAAGGGAAGATGTGGCTAGGGCAGAATAAGAGGTATAGAATGTTCTGGATCCCAACCCCACTGTTTCAGAATGTCTCACAGACTCCACATCATTTTAGGTGCTGCTAATTAATAAAACATAATTTTCAAAGTTTTATATTTTAGGTTTTCTTTAGGCTTGTCTCAATTCATGACATATGGGTACTTTTAGTCTCACAACTGTTGACCAATTTAATTGCTAATCCCCCCTGGAACAAGCCTTTGCGAGACACAGAAAACAGGAAAATCAATATTACCTTTCTTCTCCCATCTGTTAACCCCCATCAGTCACCATGATAAAAACAGATCTACAGAAGCAGAGGAGGATGGAGCCAATGGCCAAGGCCACAGACACACCATAGCTGTGAGCAAGACCACATGACATGGACCTTATGAACTAGGACTGAATGTGAGCAGAGACTCCTTGATCTGAGAGTAACTGTAACAACATCCTCTCACACTTCTTGACTTTGTAGTTCCTTTTTTTTTTTAAGATTTTATTTATTTATTTGATAGACAGAGATTACAAGTAGTCAGAGAAGCAGGCAGAGAGAGAGGAAGAAGCAGGTTCCCCGCTGAGCAGAGAGCCTGATTTGGGGTTCGATCCCAGGCCCCTGAGATCATGACCTGAGCTGAAGGCAGCGGCTTTAACACACTGAGCCACCCAGGTGCCCCGACTTTGTAGTTCTAACACATTCATGCATGTGTTACTGCTTCCCACCCTGGATCCCCTTAACTAACCAGGGCACCCACCTCCCTGTTGGCGGTATTGGCTGCTAATTCTCTGGAGCTGATGGGACTGTTCTTCCTGGTTGGATCTCACTTTTCCATCCACCCTTTTCCTGAATTATGATCGTTCAATACATAAAGGAACAGCGAGTATAACTGTGTATTAAAACCCTGTGGGACACTGTCTCCAGTACGGGTACTCAGAACCTACCCACCCAGAATCTACTCTTGGATCAGCAACTCCTTCTGCTGGTTCTTACATGGGGAGCCTTGCCCCAGTCTGGGCTTGTTCACCTGGCCAAGAGCGCTCTCATCTGCCACTTTCAGCTGGGTGACTTGGCTGGAGTTACTCAATCTCCCTATGCCTCCATTCTCCCACATATGAAACAGATGCCAACAAACAAACAAATGGAAGGAACGTTTTGTTAGAAAAGACTTATCCACTTATGAGAGAAATGAGACTGCAATGGTTTAAAAAAGATGAGAGTTTATTTCCTTCCCAAGACCTCGAAGGTAGACTAATCAGGGCTGGAAAAGCAGATCTATGATGTCATCAGTGACCTTGGCTCTTTCCAACTCTCCCATCTGGCTTTCCCAAGGCTACCTCTTGGTCCAAAATGGCTCCTGGAACTCCAGGAATCACATCCATGTTCCAAACAGGAATACAGAGAAGGAAAAATAAGTCCCTCTTTGTTACGAAACTTCCTGGAGTTCCTGCATTATTACTCTGCCACTTATACTGCAGAGGGCAGAACTTACTCATAGAAGGGCATCGAGTCATAAGGAAACTGAGAAGCAGTGGGTGTTCTGTTACTAAGAAGCAGTGGGTGACGGGGGTCACACACACTGCCCACCATAGAAAAGGAGCTTCGAAATCAGCCTTCTTGGATTCAAATCCTAGCCTCACCAGCTACCAGCTTTGGGCAAGTTACTCACAGCCCCTCTGTGCCTCAGTTTCCTTATCTGTAAAGCGGTGATAATGACATTATGCACCAACCAAAGCAGTCATGCCAGTGAAGTAGTCTTCAATATAGAGCAGAGCATCGAGCACACAGTGGGTGCTCAGTAAGTATAAGTGATCTATGACCGGTTCCCCCTTCCCCCTCAGTTCTGCACCACACCCTTTGCTAACATCTGAGGAATCAAAGAACAAAATGACATTGGCCCAAGACTCTCTTTCCCCAGCCTGATTCTGGTGTCATGATCTTCTGCTTGGCCCTGAAGTCCCTCCATGGGAGCCACTTTTCTGATTTGTGCCATCATGTTTTCAGAAAATTACACTCTGGGTTTTACGGGTCAGCGACTTACAAGAACCACAGATGATCTGTGACACTTGGGTATTAATTCCTGCCTCTGGGACAAGGATCTCAAGCTCGGGAGAACTGCCAAAGGAGACCTCTGGGTTCCTCTGCACTTCTAATCTTGGCGTTGATGCTGGGAAGAGTTGCACCATCCATTAGACACCCCAATGTTAAAAAATGGGGATGAGTAAGGACACGTGTTCTATACTGAGTGGGAAGTACACGGCAAATCTTGTATATGTCTGTTTGCTTCTGGGTGAGGCCATGGTAGCAGGAGAAAGCTAATCAGTAATGTGATCTTTACCTAAAAAAACAAGTTTGGGATATTGTTGGCACACGTCCCCTAAGAGCACTGAGGAAAGGAAGGAATCCAGTGTGTGGTATTTGAGTCAGTTTTCTTAAATCTGTCTACCTGTCTGGATTGAGGGAGAAAAATCCCATGAAGATCCCAAGGGACTGTGTACACAAAGCATCTGTAAGCTGCTAAGCCCTATGCAGATTCTGAAGTTCACCCTTGGCTACAGAAGAGTTTACAAAGATGGTGACACAGGTGGTGAGGGGTGAGGAAGGGCCTTCCAGGTGTGTGTGGGGGTGTGGCTGGAAGGCAGGAATGAGCATGGTCAGGAGAAATGGGGACTGTCCTTACATCGGACTGGAGAAGTTGGTCTCCATTTTCCACACACGAAGCTAACGGGGAGCCAAAGTGAGCAGCTCGTCCAAAGATGTGGTTAGTGACAGACCAAGCCTTCGGCTCTTCGCCCTTGGCCTGTGAAGAAGTTTCAAGCTCCCAGTCAGATAGAACCCAAGGTCAACAGGCTTCCAGCCTAAAATTCGCCTTCTGGAACTCGATTTGCTACCTTGTGCTTGGCGCTGGCAGAAGGGGTGTAAAGAGGTTGGAGGAGGCAGATCCTGGGGCTTTCAGCTCAAGGCTTTGCGAGCGGGCGCCGGGGCCTGGAGGCCCGCAGGCCGGACAGAGGGCTGAAGACCCAGAGGGCCTATTTCCCCGCAAGTTTGCTAAAAAGAACTCAGAGAAGTCAGAGGACACAAATCAGCAAGATCTAATTAAAACAAGGGACATGTAAGGCACAGCTGAGATACAGAGAGCAGGGGGAATCCAGGAGTGAGGCTACCGGACAACGCACAGTGTCCCTTTCTGCACCTTTGCTGGAACGGGCCGTACAGCTGTCTCTGCCCCGCGTGATCGGGGAAGGAACATCGGTCGCAGGATCGGGGTTCTCCGTGGGTGACAAAAGCAGACGCGAGCAGATTCCAGTGTCAGGCTGGGGCAAAGGGAGCCAGATGACCTGGCTTGGTTTCTCCAGAAGGCCACGAGGGCCCCGCTGGGTCGAGTCCTTATCTCTGCCGCAGCTTCCAGGAAGGCGGCTCCGGGGCCAGGAGGGCGGCCCCGAGGACGGGGGGTAGGGGGTGGGGGGTGGGGGGGTACCGCTGGGGTCTCGCGGCGGAGGGGGACGGAATCGGCGGGCCCCGGCCACACGCCTCCCGGTAGTGCCCGGCCGGACCCAGCCGCGGGGTCTGGGGGGGCGGACCGCAGCGCCCCCGGGGAGGCCTTCCCGGCAGCAACCGCCCGGGCCGCCCCGCTCGTGGCCCCGCGGGAGCCTTCTCGGTCCTGCTCGCGGCGGCCGCGTCCTCGGGGCCGGGAGCCAGCGCGCGGGCTCGGCGGCTGCCCCTGCTGACGGGTCGGGGTCCGCGGGGCCGCAAGCGGGGCGCTGGGGCTCGCCCGGGTCCCGAGCCGCGGAAGGGGGGCCCGCGCCGGCCACCCGGAGCCGCCGGGGCTCCGCACCTGCCTCTGCTGCCCGCCTTTGACGCCCTGCTGGAAGCTCCGCGAGGCCGCGCCGAGAGCGAAGGCGCCGGGGAAGGAGGAGAAACTTCTCCCTCCCGCCCTCCGCGCCCTCCGTGCGCTCCAGTCCCCGCGGGCCGGCTCCGGCCCGGGCCCGCGCGCGCACCCACCCTGCGGGTCCCACCGCCCGCGCAGCAACGGCGCCCTTGGAAGCGGCCTGGCTAGGAGCGTCCACAGGGCGCGCCCCCAAGAAGCGTCAAACGCCGCGTCTGCGGGTCCCCCGGGGGAAGCCCACCGCGCGTTTCCCGAGGAGCTTCTCAGCGTCCCTGGGCCGCTGCCCAAAGCCCTCAGACCCAGGCCAGCCCGGGGCTTTCCCGAGCAAGCCGGGCTTTCTTTGGACGCTGTTCTCTCCTGGTCCTTGAACCTGTCGCAGGAGACAGGAGGGGGACTGTAGATCCTGGGAGCGTGATGCAGACTGCAGGGGTGAACCCTGCGCTCCGTGGTGGGCGCGGGCCTGGAGGGCGGGGAGAGCCCGGAGGGGCTGGGTCTGGTCTTGCTCTCGGGGCCATGCTGGGCCATTTACAGATGTGCCGCACGAGGTGGGTTTCTCAGTTTCTGAGTCCTGGCCTCCAGCCACGAACTGGAACGACCTGCCTGTGCTTGGGGTCTCCTTAGGAGCGCTCTTGAGGGAAACTGAGGCAGGGAGGTCCTGTATGTGTATCTCTGTGTGACATGATGTCGCCGCTGACTAAATCTTCAGCCAACGCAAAAGCTGAAGACTTGGAAGAAGAGTTCACTTGCCTTTAACGGGCGGAGATTTAGGACTTGGTAGGCATCCTAGCCCTGCTTCTTCTCAGGGCAGAGGGGATTCAGTCCTTCTGGCATCCTGTGTGTGTGTGTGTGTGTGTGTGTGTGCGCGTGTGCGCGCGCGCGCGTGTGTGTGTTCACACTCGCAGTGCCAACAGCACCCGGGGCAGGACATAGGAAATAGAGGACAGGGAGAGAGAAGTGAAGAGGAGGGAGGGATAATTGGACATCGTCTCCTGGTGTCCTGTGGAAATCTCCAACACAATAAACTCAAATTTCATTTGGTGTCCTTATTCCCCACATGGCTCTTCTTTCCCTATGACCCCTTGTTCCTGTCCCCAGTCCAACAATCTAGTCACCCAGGTCTGACTGAGTTTACTGCTCTCAACCTCACCTGTGCCCACTCTCCCCTCTGCCTGCTTGGTGGTCGCCTCCCCCAATCTGACCCGAAGCCACATTCAGTTGTCTTTAACCGTGACTCTACAGAAAGGGCTTCCATGTTGCTACTTGCCAACAGGCCCAACTCCAAAGCCCTCACAGGCCCTCGACGGCTGCAGAAGGAGAGCCAGCCTGTCTCTGCCTCTGGCGTCTGGGCCCTGCTTCAGTTTCTCGCCGTCTCTCACCCCTGAATCTGCACACACGGTTGGCTCTGCCTGAATAATTTTCTTTCTTGCTTGGCTATTTCAGATTCATTCTCCAGGTCTCCCCTTAAATACCTGCTTCCTCTAGGAGGCCCTTCCTGGTCAATTTCCGGACTCTGTTCCCTCAACCGCTGCTAACTGTAGCATCCCTGATAGTCATGCCCAAACTCTGGGAGGCAGAAACCATGCTTCTGTTGTTCTGGAGAATTTTCTAGAACCCAATTCAGGACTAAACACGTAGTAAATTCCTTCTAAATGTGTCCTGAGAGAATGAGGAAGTGGGTTAAACGCAGACTTCTGGCCATCAGGTGCCATTTGAAGAGGGAGAGCCTGTACTTGAAAACCCGAGGCCCAGAAGGGGCAGGATGTGTTCGTTTTCTCCAGAAGACCTGGATCAGTAGGAGATACATAGGAAAGGGGGATAGAGAGGGATAGGGAGAGACTGAGATTTACTGTAAGGAATGACTTCTCCGTGATCATGGACGCCGCCATGTCTGATTTCTGCTGGAGACCTGGGGGAGAAGCTACAGCCTGAGTCTGAGGGCAGCCTGCCACAGAATTCCAGACTCTTCTTGTGGGACTTCAGTCTCTCTCCTCTACAGACCTTCAGCTAGATCGATGTAGCGCCCTCCCATAATGGTAGGTAATCCGCTGAGGGTCAGTCATTTTCTGCCCCCTCCACACCAGTCTCCGTGAAGCGGAACCCTCCTGAGAAGGACACTCTCTTCCTTGCTCCTAGAAGGCAGGGAGAGTGTGGCTCTTTCCTTCTCCTTCCATCCCTTGTGGAAAAGGGGATTGAAGGGATGAAAATCGCTGGGGTCAGAGTTGCGTGTGGCCTCCTGGGAGGAAGGAAGGGTAAATGAAGCCTAGCCTGGCACCTTGTAGATATTGTTGCCCCCAACAAGGCTCTGGTTCCGTCTAGGCTCTGGAATCACAGGAGGCCAGAACACAAGATTTTATTTCCACAGAGGGCCCCTGAGCAACTTCTCTTGGTCCACAGGCATTACTCATGTATGTGCCTACATACCCCTGTCACATGTATTTCATTTTATTTCCTTGAAATAGTCAGCGATCATTTTGTGTGATTAGAACAAAACACTTCAGTGCAAGACCCCTAAACCTCCTTCTGTTTTAAGCAAAATTAGCTCTCTCTCTCTCTCTCTTTTTTTTTTTTTTTTATAAAAAGGGAAGAAAAAATATTGCCTATCATGTGTGTGGCCTGAACACAACCCTCAGAACATCTTAAAGGTTATCCATCAAGGTTTTTAAAAAAGAAATATATTATTCTTAATTATTCTTATCTTCTTATTATAGAATAGTTTGTGGATTTATTTTTTAACCTGTAATCTTATGCCAGAAGAGGCCACTTAGGCTTATTTTTATTTGCGGACTGAAACAAAAACAAAATACATGGGACAATGTTTACTGTTGAAGATTTTATTCTCTACGACTTTCCCTTTCAACTGGAAAAGGAGTTTTGTGCTGCAGATCGACGTTTGGCCCTGGGTCAGTGACGCTCCCTTCAGGCCAGCAGGGACCGCCTGAGAGACTTCTGGGCCAGCAGGCCGTCGTCTATTTCTTCCTTAATCCTGTGTGCGTGGGCGAAGTATCAGGCAATGGTATAAATAAAATGTTCTGACTCTACATATGGTATTTTGGGTTTAAAAATCCTTCATAAGCTTTTTCCAGCCCTATCAGTAGTTTTATTCATTATGGGACATCCAGCAATCCAACTCTGGGGATCATTTGAGAAGCAGTGGAGTCTTCTTGTGAAAAGAGCATGTTTGCTGTAGAATTTGTGCAAAAAGTGAGTGCCCGTGGGAGTCATCCCTACATCGCCTATCTAAAAATTTTGGTGGTTTTTCTCCGATTGTTGGCTTCCGTGTTCTCAGGGGGCAGAGAACCTTCCATGGCGGAACTGTACTGATGGACAAATGCTTTCCCACTTCCCTCTGGCGTACCAGGATCATGTCTGGGGGCTAGTGGATGGGTTTTCTCCTTCCTGTCTATATTCAACTTGTGTTTTACTAACCGGAGCAGGGGAGGGGGCGTTCAGAGTGGGAAATTAGACTAAAGTCATTCCAAAAATATAAACCTGTGTCCCGTTCAGTTGGCCCCAGCAAAGTGAAGTTAGATACGATACTGGGATTTGGCTAGGTTGGGGAAAAAAGCGTATCTTTCATCACAAAGAGCCAACAAATGAGTGTGTCCTGGATGGCAATGGATCTAGACACATCCTACCGGGTGGCCTCACTCATGGGAACAGCGAGAAAGCTCTGGTACTTGCTAAGTGGCCCCAGAAACAGACACTGGGCTGAGGTTGGCAAAGGCTGCTGGCATGCTGGGGGACACACCCCACTCTGCTCAGCAGTGAACTCCACCTGGCACGTCATAATTAGGTGTTGATGAATTTTTTGGGCAAGTTGGAGATGGGCAAGCAGCAGACCAGATGGTCCCACACTCTTTTCTCTGATTCTCCCACGTTGAATCATTGCCACGTCTCTCTGATTCTACTGCCCCATTGCCATTCCTGTCTGATGTGTTCAGATGTGTGTGTGTGTGTGTGTATATAGATATAGATATAGATATAGATATAGATATATTTAAAGATTTTTATTTATTTGAAAGATCACAAGTAGGCAGAGAGGCAGGCGGTGGGGTGGAGGGAGAAGTAGGCTCCCAACTGAGCAGAGAGCCTGATGTAGGACTCAATCCCAGGACCCTGTGATCATGACCTGAGCCTAAGGCAGAGGCTTAACTCACTGAGCCACCCAGGCACCCCCAGATGCATGTTTAATACATATATGCATATATATGTTAAAATGTATTAAAATATTATATCTATTAAATGTATTAAAAGTATGATATATTTAACCATAATTGGTTAAAACTGTTTTCTCTTTCCATACCAACTTCCCCAACTTCCACTGTTGGAGTGTGAGCATAGTTGTGGGCGATTGCGCGGCGGTGGGGGGCGGTCTAGCTAAAGGGACGTCGAGTTGGGAATACATTTGGTTCCGGTTTCACAGAAGATTTTTCTGGAGGTGGCATTTACTTCCAGATGCAGTGAGGGTACTGCAAGCCACTCTGGAGTAGGGATGACTTCCTGGAATATTCTCTTGGCCCACTGCATTGAAGGACCCAGCTCTGTCTGTGACACAGAGCAGAAAGCCAGCTCTCATGTCATGACAGGAGTGTCCTCTGGTGTCTGATCCCAGACATTTGTGCAGAGTCAAGGAGAAGTAAAGTTTGAAATGTACCAAGCAGAAGCTAGTCTGAGGAAGAGTCTTCCAAAGGTCAGATATATAAAACTATAAACAGAAGACTGTTTTCAACAACAACTAATCAGGACAGAATTTCTCTCCTTTGGGGAATATAGTAGGTCATGCTGTGTATTTGATTCTAAAGGTACCATACTTTCTCTCTCTCTCTCTTTTGATGAACATTTCACGAAGTAAATTTATAGGAATTCCCATGTTTTCAACCTGTGTTTGTGGTGTTTATTACCATTCTAATTCTTTTTTCTTTCGTTTTGGCTTATTTTCTCATTCTAAATACATTTTTGCTTTTCTACCTAATTATTTAAATTCTTTTGTTTAATGATAGCTCTCTAAATTCTATAATCTTTGGCCAATATCCAGAATCTGGCTAGGTTACTGACTGTCCTTCAGACCATAGTTAAGCTGGTCTTCTTGTTTTTCTTCCTTTTTTCTTTTAAAGAGAGAGAGAGAGCACCAGAGAGTGAGTGCATCAGCTGAGGAGGGCCAGAGGGAGAGCAAGCTCCACACCCAGCTCAGAGCCAGAAGCAGGGCTCAATCTCATGACCCTGAGATCATGACCCAAGCAGAAGTTGAGAGTTGGACACTTAATTGATGGAGTCAACCAGGTGCCCCCAAACTGGTCTTCTTAATGCAGAAGTCTGACCAAGTGACATTTTCCTACTCTGATGATTTTCACATTTTCTTAAACCGGCACACACTGCCCTAACCTCTGCCCTTTTGCCTCATCCCTTGTGAGCACCAGAGATACTGTAACCCCCTGGCTCCTAGAACGCGTTGCCTCATTTATGTCTTTGACCATACGGTTTCCTCTAATCACAGTGCCTACTTCAGCATTTGCCTGATAAACTTCTACTGGTCCTTCAAGATGCAGGCAGGCAGAAAATCAAGAATGTGACTTGGAAACCTGCCAAGACTAGAGCTGGGGTCAGGTGGCCCAAAAGGCTCTCAGTGTCCATACTGGCTTTTGTGAGCCAGCCTGGGTACGCTTGGGAGTTGGGTGTGGTGGCCAGCAGGAAGCTGGCACTTCTCCCGGTGGCTGACTCCTGGCTTGGCACCGAGCCGGGGCCAAACTCAGGGTGTGAGACAGGACCACGCAGCATCCGACCCCCTAACCCCAAGGGCTACAGCGGGAAGGACTGTGACTCTCCTGCCTTTCTGGTCTTCTGGCTTTTCCTTAGTCTGTGTCCCGTGACGTTCTCTCTGGGGCATGTGGAGCTCCCCTCCCTGCCACCATCACCCACCTGCCCATGCTGCCTGACATGCCTGCTTTGCTCTTTCTTTCAAGGCCAGAGCTGTGGGACTACTCTGGAGAGAGTCACTTGTTTCCCATTTTACTTCCTTTATCAAGGTCACTCACGACCTTACCCATTCTTAGTTAGCCTGCCAGGAAAATGGTATTTGTTAATAGCCTTCGTCATATATCTGTGATTAACTGGTCCAGCCACATGTGGCAAAACCAAGGAGGGCCGTCATAGACGTCTTCTGATTTCATGGGACAGTGTTATTAGCAGCAACATTAATGATAATAAAACAAAGCCAATTATCGTTTACTACTTCACCGAAAGCCTTTTTATTTAGGCAAGCACTTCTTCATGATCAAGTGTGTGCTTTAATTAGGCATAGCATGGTCATACCAAATTGAGCCAGAGTTTTATTAACATTAACAGATGTTCTTTTTACCTCTTTATTTCCTTTCCCATTGTCTGAGTGTATCTTCCAGATTTTCCATTAATTTAAGGACTTACGCGCAGGGAAGAGCATGCCGAGTCGCATCCACCCCTCCTTGAACCCTTTAGAACACACACTGTGTCTCAAGAAGGGGTGTAGGCAGAGTCTGAGAAACTTTCAGGCCAAAGACAGCAAACACTAAATCTACCATTCTTTAAGCACTCTCTTGAACAGTGTTGGAGAACTCTCCTGTGATTAGCTATTTTTTAGGGGAAAAAAACGAGAACAGTTCCCTTTGCATCTTTAAGTTTATGCACTTTATTTTTTCTTCTGGATGTCTAAGTGGCCAGTATGACTCCACTCCCTCCCAAGTGTCTCTGCCTGGACAGGGCAAAAAATGCTTCAACTTCCCCTAAATCCTCAGGGCTGTGAATCTGCATCGAAAAGGTTGCTCTCAAATTTGATGTCTCCAATATTACTTCATTTGGATGAGCTAAGAGAGGAGTTCTAAGGACAGATCCTGGTGTGCACCTGTCTTCAAAGAAAGCAGAAGTTTACTATTGTTCTGTCAACTTGACCATGGCAGAGGAATCAGGTAGGAGTGCTGTCTCCCGGCCTCTCTTTCTCCAGGTCTGGAGCTTTACAAATAAGACAAGGCTGGAGGTGGGACCCCTTGAAGTATGCTGGGCTCAGTCAGGGCTGAGAAGTCCCTGGCCCTTTTGGGCTTATGAGGCGACTGGGACTTTGGAACCACTGAGGGACTGACGTGAGATAGATGACGATTTCCCAAATACGGCATTGCACAGTTGGACTTGACCCCAAATGTCAAATACCAGAGAATCTCAATAACCCAGACAATCATCAAGAGCAAGATGCTTTCAAGGACACTTACTGTTGTTCCAACCAAAGGACAGTCCAGTTTTCAGCTCCACAGAATTCTGATCTTGCTGTCCTCTCTTGTAAGTAACAAGGGTTACGGTAAGATCAAGAACACAGCTGGGAGTAGAAGATAAAGGACGACTCGCCGCGCCTTCTATAGAATACAGAAAGGAGACTATTTATTTTATGCAAAAATAGTTATAACTTTTATATATGCTCAGCAGATCTATTTTGCCCCAAAAGATAAGCAGCCTTTTTTTTTTTTTCCTTTCTGGAAGATAATTAGTAGTTTCTTATCTATATTTCCCTTGTCCAAACTGTGCTGCTAGGCAGAGCAGAAGCAAAGCAAGAGCATGTTCAATAAGCTAATTATAAGGTTATGACATTACAAAATGTAATCCAAATACAGTGGCCTCAGAGATTCTGAGATCTGTGCCAAAAACGAATTGCAGAAGGACCTAATCATAGCAACATGTTCCAAAAGTGACCATCTCATGTGTTTCTTATTTATCCACCGTTCCTGTGAATAGAGTGGATGTTACTCTTTTACTTTCTTCTTTTTGTCCACTCTTTTAAGTTCTACAAGTGTTCATTCTCTGTGAGATGAAGGGACTAGGCACATATCTTCCCCATGAATTTTGTGAGGCTGAGGTGTGTGTGGTACTTTAAAAAGCTGAACACATACAGGTGCTTGTTGGCATGTGGTTTGAGTGGATCCCTGTAAGTTTGCTTTTGTTATCTAGTCATTGTCCTGGGTGCTGCTCTCAGAGTCAATAAGAAGCCCGAGAAGAGGTTGCTCAAGGGAAACAGGCAGGTTGGCCTTAACCTGAGAATTTCTTGCCATTGTATTTGTGAGGAGAAGGAAGTCCTGAAGAGAGGCAAAGGCAGAATTCCTACTTCCAGATTCTGCAGTGAGCTGGCTCAGAGTTTAAGCCACTTTTTCCTACACACGTCCAGTCTACAGTCCTCCACTCTACCAGTGGAGACAGCAAAGGGTGCACTAAGCCACTTTCTCCTAGAGGTGGAGCAGGTTCCTCTTGTTTCTCTTCCCCTTGGGCTAATCCCCTGGGTGCTAATATCATCAATAAAATTCAATGATTTCTTCTTCCTGTAAATCTTGTTTCCGAAAATTGTGTGTGTGAGTGTGCCTGTGTGTGCTATAACTTAGAGACAAGCTTGGAATGTGACATCTTTTCATATTTTACATCTGACCTTCATTTTATTTGAATTCAATTTTTATTCCAAAATGAATAAAATAACAAATAAAAATTATTCTGTTCCATTTTGAAGGCAACTCTCCCCAACCAAACGTCTGTGTGCCCAGCCCACCTGTAGGCTCTCAGTGAGGAGTGCCTTTCAAGGTATAAGCTCTTTCTCATCCCTGGCAGGTGGGGGGCACTGTGGGCTGGGGAGGTGGGCTTCTACTCTCCCAGTGCTTCTGCAAAGTCAGCTGCCTGTCTTGCACTTTCTCCTCTGGGGACTTCCCTAAGACATTGCTCTATCCCACCTTCTCCACCTCTTTCCTCTCCATGCCCCCACTCTTGGTTTCCAGCCCTGTTCCAGAGTTTCTCCACTATCGGCCAAGGCCCCACTTGCATCTGCCACTCAACCCTGGATTTCCAAAGAGCGTCCTGCAGCTGACCTGGCTACACTTTGGATGTGGCATGTACTACATATCATTTTTCCAAATGACTGGCCTTTGGCAGGCCCCAAATTGTATTTGGCCAATCACTTTTTTCTCTAAAGTATTGTAAAAGAAATTTAGTCCCTCTGTTTCTGGTTCATTTGCGATTGCAGTAACTCCTCAGAACCTTGTGTTGTAAGACTTATTTGATGTTCAAGAAGTCTTATGAACTTTTTCATGATGCTTTAAAAACATTCTTCCTTGAACCTGGAAGAAGCCTTTGGCAAGCTATAAACCAACTTCAATACAACAATGTGTGGCTTCAGTTCAAGGCCTGGATTAGCTCAAAGGTATTTTCTCACCCCCATGAAGCAATGGCTCAGAGTGGACTTGGTTATTGCTAGCCCACAGGAAGAAATTTAAGTAGGACTGCATGTACCTGGAAAGCAAAGTTTCCCAGAGTGTGTGCACCTACGGGGTCAGGTGAAATGGGGTGGGGAGGGAAGCCTGGAGAAGGTTGCTCTAGAGTTTAACCCTTTGTGGTAATCCCTGAACATTAACATTCACAGGAATGTGGAGAATTCCAGCCCCAGTCATCTCAAGTCCTCATAGGAGGTCATCTTGGGGACGTTCTTAGACACACACATACACATCCGTGAAATAGCCAACAGAACGGGATGGTGGCCAAAGTGGGGAATGTGTATGGCAGGGGGTCTTTCAGGATGGAGTCACTGTAAGTGGAGCCGTCTGTGGAAATGACGTGTAGACAATTGAAGTGGGGGCCGGGGTTTCCGTGGCAGGCCATCCTGAGAGAACTGAAGAGGATAGTTTTAACAGCTCTTGTTGTGCTCAAGAGGGGAAACTGGACCCAGAGTGGAGTGTTAACTGGGCATTGAGATGTCTAGACTAACTGAAAGGCTAGAAATTAACTTCAGGAACAAGAGCTCCAGTAGCAAATGTTCTGAGTGCTCTGGGGAAACCCGTCTCTACCGGTGCTGTCAAAAAGAAAAACCACAGGTCCAAAATGGAGCCACTGATGCTAGGCTGTGTCACCAAACTTAGTATCTAATCTAATTACAATTTCAACACCTCCCCTCCCCGAAATATAGTCTTCATCAGTTCAGTCAGGAATTTTCTGGTCAGCACCAATGAGGTAATCTGCCACACCACACGGGCCCTCTCCATCCCTCAAAGGAAGATGAGGTAATCCACCTAAGAAGACTCCCTGCCCTTCCCCCTAAGGGAAAGTGACCTTGTCTGAAACAACCTTTTTCTAATAACTTCTTGTCTCACCCTCCTTCCTATCAACGCCTTCCATTTTGTCCAACTCCTTGGAGCTCCTTGCTATTCACTAGATGAGGTGCTGCCCAATTCACGAATTATTTAATAAAGCCATTAGACCTTCACATGTACTCAGCTGAATTTTATTTATTTAATTTTTTTTTACAGACTGATGCATACAGCTAAGGTTCCCAAACAGCCAGCATGTGATACCATGTCTTTGTAGAATCAGAGTGGAAACTGGGACTGAGCTGGGTCTGCCCTGACAGGTCCAATAACCCAGCCGGTATGTATGACTACCCGGCGGAGTCCATTCTGACTGGGAGTTATCCATGCCGTGCCAGTGGTTAATTATTTTTTAGCTTTCACTTTCTTTCTCTTTTGCCTTAAACTTTGTAATCCCATCTTATATACAAGCTTATAAAAGCATATTTGGGGTCCCAGAGCAGTGACAAACATAGGGTTCTTATGATTAGTTCTGATATGAAACGTGTGTCTTCCACCAGGACAGTGCTCCAGAGAGGACATGGCAGTAGTCACACCAAGAGAAGTTATGAGAGAAAAAAAAAAATTAGAGAAGGGAGATCCAATTTTATCATGGTTAGGAGACCAGCTACAGGCCACTCTTGGACTTACACTGTCTCTGATTCCAGTGTTGACATTTGGATCTCGTGTGGAGGGAGCCATGAGCTTTCTCTCCAGGAAATGAAGGTGGCTGAGTGTGGCCAACACAAGAAGGAGAGGAGCTGTTTGGAGAGATGTGGAAGCAGCAGTCAGCCCAGCCTCTGTCTTTGTCTCCTGCTTCTTCTCCTTTCTCACCATGTGTATAAATCCTATGAACCCCTCCAAGCCCAGCTTAAGCCCCATCTTTCAGTGGAGCTTTCTTTGGTCCCCTCTGTCCTTGTGGCACCCCTGCTCATCCCTCTGCCCTGGACACTCACAGTCTACGAAGTTCCATTGAGCTATCCTTGCATTGCTATTTTCCTTTTTGTAGATATTTGTCTGGTCTCCCCCACTTAGGTGGTTATAATCTCCAAGAGAAGGGTTCTTTCTGCACCGCTTTGATTTTTTCACAACACCTAGCACAGAACCTTCAGTAACTGACCACACAGAAGCCTATGAGGCTACCTGAGCCTCCTGAGCCCTGCAGTGTCCCCAGGTGGCCACACTGAATAGTTTTTGGGTAAATGTTTTAGCTGAATAAGAAAATGGGCTCTTGGACTCTGGAAGAAGGAGAAGAAAGGGGTTGTTAGGGGCACAGCAGAAATGAGAACTTGAGAGGCAAGCTTCCTGTAGGGGGTGTGCAGTGGTGGGTGTGGGGAAGGAAACTAATCTATGTGTCCATTGCATTACAAGAACACCAAGTCTGTGGCAGAACAAAAATAAACTGACCTTTTGTTTTTTGGTGCATCTGATAAGATAACATGAGGCAGCCTGGAACTGCTCTCTTCCCTCCTGGGAGCATTTTTTCCCCTCTCATCTGCTGCCTTTCACCCAAATGATGATGCATGGTAAATGTTGGACCATATTCTGCCTGCCCCTTTTTCTCATGCAGAGAAGAACCCAGACCACTCCACTGAGGGATACTACATAACTTAGCATCACTATCATTTAAATCAAACTCGGACTTAAAGTATATTTTTTGGTAAAATAAGCTTTGTCCAATATGAAGTTTAGGATCATTCTAGGTCCATTCTTGAACCCCACTATCCATAGAGAATGCCACCTTCTTTTAAGTTTGTTATTTCCTATAATTTTTACTGTAACTGTAACTCCACACACAGGGATTATCAATGCCCAGCAAACTATGGCAAGAGGGAATTGGTAGTGAAACAGAGAGAAGAGCAGAGATGTCAAGGAAGAAAGATTTGCAAGAAAGTGTGAGTAGCCAGCTGCATTGTGAACTGTCTTGGATGCTGCAGAGAGATCACATACTATGGCAAAAAAATGACCATGTGTTTGGAGATATGGATGTAGTTACTCCAGACAAAGGCAGATCAGAGAGGTATTTGGGGAGGAAGTGAGATGGGAATTCTTTGAAGATGGAAGTGGAGGTAAGAGAGTAGTCACTTGTGAGGATAACCTTCAAGACTGCTTAGCTGTGAAGGAGAGAAGGGAAATAACCTACACACTTAGCTTCTTTCCTCCCCCCACCTGATTTCCCACTGTGTTGTGGGACTCACCCCCTATCTTTCCCTCTTGTCCGTGGTCTGGTCAATTTATTTATAAATTGGTCATTTATAATAGCCAATAGCGTGTTCTTCCTTCACGCTAAAGACTTTTGCTCTTTGACCAAATCAGATGCCGAGTCTCCCTTTGAAATGCTTCTCCTCAACAGGTCACCACGTCCTTTCCCGGTATCCCATTCAGAAGAGTAATCTGCTAACCATAAAAAGGCTCCATCCTTAAAAACAGGAAAATCCACCAAATGAAGCTTCAAAATTAGCTCCCCTCCCCTCTTTGCACTATTTCCATTCAAATACAAATATTAGGTCTCCATCTTCATGGTTCTCCACAGGGAAAGGAAAACTATAGAGAATTTTATTCTCCTATCTAGCAGGTGTTCATGGGCTGTGTGTGTGTGTGTGTGTGTGTGTGTGTGTGTATGCAATTGAGAGAGAATAGAATAGAATAGAATAGAATAGAATAGATAGAATAGAATAAGATGCGCAGGCTGGTAAGAGCGATGAGATTCAGTGAAAGACACCTCCTTATTAAATTATTCTGATTTCGGGACGCCTGGGTGGCTCAGTTGGTTAAGCAGCTGCCTTCGGCTCAGGTCATGATCCCAGCATCCTGGGATCGAGTCCCACATCGGGCTCCTTGCTCAGCGGGGAGCCTGCTTCTCCCTCTGCCTCTGCCTGCCATTCTGTCTGCCTGTGCTCACTCTCTCCCCCCCTCTCTCTGATAAATAAATAAAAATCTTTAAAAAAAATTATTCTGATTTCTTACAGCATTTCTGCAGGCATGTGTGGAAGCATCTTATTCCAATCGAGGTCTGAAAGTTACTGGACAAGATAGAACAGCTATTTGTCCTCCCCCCATACATTGTTTTCTAATAAATTTTCCATTGATCTTAGGGTTTCTGGATGCACAAACTTAAGTACAAGGAATTCTTTTCTTCCTTCTTCCCAAGAGCTACATGTTAGTTTTCATTTCTTGTTTATTTGCATATCCAGGGCTTCAGAGCAATAGTAAATAAAATGAGAAAGGGTGGGCTTTCTGGTCTTGTTCCTGAATTCTCACATTATAGCATGAATATGATGCTGGCTGTTGGTTTATGTATCCCTATTCATTCTTAAGTTATGGAAATATCCACTTAGTACAGTTTTTCTGGTTTTGTTTGAACATGAGGAATTCGTGTTGAATGCTATGGAATGCTTCTTCAGGATCTACTACAAAGTTAGTAAGATCTCCTTCTTGAACCTATGGTGATAAAATTTGGAGTTTCTAACCCTCAAAAGTTCTTGCATTCTTACAATAAATTCAACTTGCTCACACACTTATTTGTTGGTTGTTTTTTAATGAATTAGGTTTGGATTGGAATGTTAAAAATTATGTAAGACAATTATGTATTGCCTGTGTTTACAAAGGAAAGTTGGTTTCCTTCTCTCCATTACATTGTCAAATTTTGAAAAAAGAGCTACACTAAAGTGAAGTAGATTTCTTCTTATATATTTTCTAAGTATTGGACTATTTATTGGGCATTGGAGTTAGGATAATGTTAACTAGTTGCTACAACAAACAACTCCCAGTCTTGGGGCCTTAACTCAGCATGTTCATTTCTCAATATTGGTTGCTCTCCTTTGGAACATTCAGTTCTTTCACAGGGATTCGTATATTCTGGTACCAGGACTAAATATTCTCATTACTATAGCCTCATATTTTAGATCAAATTCCCCAATATTTTCTTTGTTATCTCTGCTCATTTGTGTTTTATTTTTATTATACTTTTTTATTTTTTTAGAGAGGGGGGAGGGGCAGAGGGAGAGAGGAAAAGAATCCTAAGTCGGTTCTGTACCCAGTGCAAAGCCCAACACAGGGTTTGATTTAACCACCCTGAGATTAGGACCTGGACTGAAATCAAGAGTCAGACCCTTGGCTGCCTGAGCCACCCAGCTCGTTTGTTCTTCCAGACTGATTTTAGAGTTCATTTGTAAAATTCCAAGAAAAAAATATTCCATTTGAGTTTTTTTAATTGTGTTATTAGATTTTTGGGGGGGTAAAGGTGACAAATTGATAAATATTACACTAATAGATTTACTAATATTAATACTTTTTAATTCTGGGAATTAAGCATTCAAGATCACTGTGTGTTATTCATTTAATATACTGTTGACATAGAATGGATACAATTTGATTTAGAATTTTTTTTTCCATAATCCCACCCCCTTCTCCCAAACCCCCTCCCCCCAGCAACCCTCAGTTTGTTTTGTGAGATTAAGAGTCACTTATGGTTTGTCTCCCTCCCAATCCCATTTTGTTTCATTTATTCTTCTCCTACCCACTTAAGCCCCCATGTTGCATCACCACTTCCTCATATTAGGGAGATCATATGATAGTTGTCTTTCTCTGATTTAGAATTTTTATATTTAATTGACAAATGGGATGGTCATCTATTCTTAGCCTTTGTCTCTCCTTTATCTCCCCTTTTATACCATTGTCAGATTTTATTATGAGAAAACGAATTGAGAGCACTCTCACTCTTTTCTATGCATTAAGTAGTTCAAACAGCCCAGAAATGATATGGTCCTTGACATCATGTGACATAGTTTGCCAGATTTAAAAATGTATCCCACAATTCTTGGTTTACCTAGTTTTCCTACTTATTTTTGATTCAATTACTTTAGTAATTACAGACTTAGAAAATTATTTCTCCAGTTGAGAAATTAGCATAAAATTCAATATAATTGTGCCAGGGGTGGGAGAATGGAGAATTGACTGGGATCATAGAAATGTTCTCTATCTTGCTTGTGGTAATGCTTGTGTGGTGTATAAATCTGTCAGAACTCATTGAAATTTGCACTTAAAATCAATGCCCTTTACTGTCTACAAACTATACCTCAATAAAGTTGATTTCTTAAAAAAAAATCTCTTTTATGTTTAGTTGTTTTCAATGTGTCTGTCATGTATGAAATATGTTTGTATTTTCAGCCTTCATTTATGGTCACAGAAGAAAACTGTCATCCTAGCACTTTCATGTTTTTCCTTTTTTTTTAAGGTTTCTATACTGCTTCTTTTGTTTCTAACTCTTGCATATATTGTTTTCTTTTTTTACTGAAGTGCAGTTGACACACAATCTTACATTCATTTCAGGTGTAAAACATAATGGTTCCTCATCTGTATACTTTATGCTGTGCTCACCCTAAGTGTAGCTGCCATCTGCCCCCGTACAACATTGTTACAGGGCAATTGACTCTATTCCCTATGCTGTACCTTTCATCCCCATAACTTATTCATTCCATAACTGGAAGCCCGTATCTCTTATTCCCCTTCACCCATTGCTTTCCTTTATTATTTTTCATTAATTAAGAGGTATGAACTCAGTTTTCAATTCTATTAGGATATTCAATCAAGTCGAGGGGGAACAAAGCACCTAAAGGTATCTGCTCTCCATGTTCATTGTAACGTCATTTATAATAGCCAAGACATGGAAATGATCTAAGGGTCCATCAATATATGAACGGATAAATAAAACATTTTAAATGTATACCGTGGAATATTATTTGGCCTTTAAAAGGAATCTTGCCATTTGTGACATCCTGGATAGACCTTGAGGGCCTTTTGCTAAGTGAAATAAATCAGACACCATATACTCTCACTCATATGTAGAATCTAAGAGGGAAAAACAAGCTCATAGATATAGAGAACAGACTGGTGGTTGTCAAAGACAGGAAGGCGAGTGAAAAAAGGTGAAGAGAGTCAAAAGGTACAAAGTTCCAGTGATCAGAGGAATAAGTCATGGGGATGTAATGCACAGCATGGTAACTATTGTTATTTTTTTTAAAAAGATTTTATTTATTAATTGACAGACAGAGATCCCAAGTAGGCAGAGAGGCAGGCAGAGAAAGAGGAGGAAGCAGGCTCCCTGCTGAGCAGAGAGCCCGATGTGGGGCTCGATCCCAGGACCCTGGGATCATGACCTGAGCCGAAGGCAGAGGCTTTAACCCACTGAGCCACCCAGGTGCCCCTGCAACTATCGTTATTAATAATCCATTGTCTATTTGAAAGTTGCTAAGTGTAGATCTTAGAAGTTCTCATCACAAGAAAAAGCTTTTGTAACTAACACTGTAGTAATCATTTCACTCTCTATAGAAACATAAAATTAAAAGAAAAGAAGAAAACCCCACCTGATTCCTCTGATCATCAATGTCAAGAATTAGGCAGTATTGCTGATCTCCCTGAGGAAGAGAGTACCTAGTAATTTCTCTGATCCTCCCCATCTTGCCCAGATCAGGTAGTCAATAAATAATAGAATAAATGGATAATTAGAAAAGAGACCGATGTGCTCAATTAGCCCTTCTCAAACACCAACTGTGGAATATACGTATTCATCGTGCACCACCTTTGGATTGATGGTGGGTTTCTCCTCATTCAAACAGCAAGTTCACTGATGCCATCCTTATGATAGCACCATAATATTACATGTGGGCTGATGGAATGGATGAAAATTATTCATGAGAAAACAATGCTCCGATTGCCTTGGCAAACATCAGAAGTCAGAGGTATATGATTGCCTTGATCTCAGTTTGTCGCTTGTCATCTAGTACTAGCAGTGAATGGAAACTTTCATCAGGCCCAACGTTGACCGGATAGGGTGTCAGTTTCATGAAGTGTGCAAATGGGGGAAATTAAAAAACACAAAATGACTGTTGTATCTAATGTCAAAGAAGACTCATACTTAGTCTCTGGGAATGGAACTTTAGCACACTTATTGTACCATCATCCTCTCCCTACAAATTATAACTTGCATTGCTATGTGTAATAGGGTTACTGACTATCCTGGTTTACAAGGGACTGAGGGATTTCCCAGGATGAGGGGCTCTCAGTGCTAAAATCAGAAAAGTCTTAGGCAACCAGGAAAGTCCCACATGAACTGGGATGAGCTAGCCACCCTAAATACAAGCAGAACACACATAGAGGAATGTACACAACCTGTTTTATATCACACACAGTAAACAGCATACTACCAAGCGATGTGAGGTAATGAGAGCTGGGATTTTAGAGACCAGGTAACAAACTTACTAGAGCATAGTCTCCACAGCAGATAGAATTTACACGGTAAGTGATTTTTTTAAAATGGTGTTAGGAGTGTTTGGCTAACTGGTCTAATGTTGCATCAGTGGTAATACTTATAGACTGTGAGGACGGGGCGCCATACTGATTACCCACCATCACTCGGGTTTATGAAGACTCCAGTCTACTATCATGAGAAATACCAAACATTTACCAAAAGTGCCAAGTCACTGGACCCATGGGGTTAGTTTATTTTGAAAACGGAACTGATCTTTCTACCAAGAACCAGAAAAAACGTCGAAAACAACAAAAATCTGTGGTGTATTTGTAAAAAAACAAAGACTCTCACCCTGATCTAAACCAGACTGTTTTGCTCCTGGTTCCCTCCCTTTCCCCCTTAATTAAAACTAACTGGAAAAGAAAGGCTTTCATCAGACCCAAAGGGCACTCTTCCTATCCTAATCTCCAGGACCAAACAGAGAATCTGGTCTGGAATTGAATTTGAAATATTAAAGAGAAATGACTACCAGCTTAATGCTGTCACTGTCCCGTGTTTATTTTTCTTTCTTTTATGTCTGATATCAAGGAGAAAGTAATGGCATCTGCTGGAAATTTGAGCATGTTTGCATTTTGCGATAATGAGAATTAATGTTAGAGGGCCAAACTAACCCTGGACCAGCCCTGTTCTTCCCATGTGTGTAAAACATTTTGTAATGACTTTCACTTAATCTGGGAGCCTGGCAGGCTGCCGCAAACCACCTAGATCCAAGTGGCTGAGTTTCTTTTTCGAAAAGAAAAATTTATATGCTAGAAGTCAGAAATTAGGGCATCGGGAAAACAGAGCTCTGCAAACTGCTTTATCCGTTTGGATTTTTCCTCCATCTCCGTCTGCTCCTCTTTCAGGAGCTGGCACACACAGCAACGCTCTCTTACCTCACAGCTATTGTAAAGGTGAACCTTCCAGAGAAAGGGGCAGAGATGAATTTTCCTTACAGAGCTGTAAGCTGAGGGAACTCAGCGCTGAGCTATCATCTGTGGGATTCATTCGGTGAGGAGGCCTGGACACAATGGTCATTTGTTGTGGGCCAGACAGAAGTTGACAGGATGTTTGACTTTTCAGTAGGCTGTTTTGCCAACTGTACACACAGTCAGTGTGATTTGACCGTAAGAATTTCTTGCTTAAAATCTTTCCGTAGCCTCTCAACACCCACAGGGTAAATTCCAAACCCCTAATTCCCTGGGCAGGAGGCCCAAGCCCTTCCCTACAATGGTCATCTTTAACTCTGTGGCTTCATTTTCCTGCTGCCCATCCCACAGGCCACAGGTCAAAATATCAGATGCTTGACAGTTCCCCAAGCACATTGTGCTGTTCCCTGTGCACACACTTCCCACCACTGAGGAAATTCCCATTTACCTTCATGCATAAGCAAGCACTCAACGTCCACTATATTTGTTGAAGGAATAGATTCCAAAATTCAACTTCAACATCATTTCCCTGTCTTCCCAATGTGGAAGGACTCTATTCTCTGTGCGTCCACAAATCTTTGACTGTGCTTTTGACACAGTGGTTCACATCCAGGCACGATTTCGCCTCCCAGGATCATTTGAAAATGTCTGGAGACAGTTTTGGTTGGCACACTGGGGGTATGCTCCTGGCATCTGCTGGGCGAGTCAGGGATGTTGCTGAACATTCTGAACAACCCAGGGTGGTCCCTCATAACAAAGAAATATCCAACCTGAATATCAGTTGTGCCAAGGTTGAGAAATACAGCTTAGCAGAACTCAGAGTTTGGAATAGTCCTCTGGGAGCCATCTGTTTACTCCATTAGACAATAAGCTTCTTGATGTCAGGGATTGTCTCTTCATTCTTTGCCATCCCACTGTCTAGCACAATGTCTGGCATGAGTAAGACACTCCAAGAAGAAAGAAATGATGCACTGCCAAAGTGCTAAGTAGAGATCCATCTCTAAGGGATTGGGAAAAATAAAGATAGGACTTGCTCCAACATGACATGTAAACTTGAACTGAAATATAAGCTCAAAAAAGTTGCCCCATTTCAAAGAAATGGCATCTTTCCACTTTTTCCACTCCAAAGGGATTTCTTTTCAAGGGTGCATAACCTTACCAGTAGTGCCGGGTGAGAAGGCACCTTCTGCCTTGGGACGAGTAGCTTGTACCTCATTGTACTTTTCTTAGCCCCCAACAATTCCCATTATGGTTGATGTTCTATTTTCATGCCAACTCTCAAAAGCACAGTGTCTTTGTAATTTGTGTCAGCTACAGTATTTCGGAATGCCCCATAAATAGGCCCCATTCGGGAGCTTTTGGGAAGTGCTATTTTGATACTTCTTCCATGCGTATTCACTTGGACTCCAGCCATTTGTCAGGGAAACAATTTGAAAAGGCAATTTGGAAGCCCACCCACAGGATCTCGGTACCTCTTTCTTCATGCTGATGGTATTAGACTAAAATTGGTCTTGTTTTGACTTCACACAGCCCTCTGACTAAATAATTTAGATTATGTTTAGAATAAGAACTTGAAGCAAGATGGTCCAACTGCGAAATCTGTGTCCTTCAGAAGCCTTCTCCCAGCGCTGCCATTCCCTCCATACAGTTGTGGTTTGCTTGGAAACACTGCAAGTATATTAGGGTCATAGTTGGTGTTTGCCATAATGAAAATGTGAGAGGAACGATTTTCATTGAAGGTTTATCTTCCCAGGAGAATCACCCTGCTTCACTGATTATTTGAATGGGGATTATCTGTACCAGCCAAATAAAAGCACACATAATTCTGTTTAGATCCCCCCAGAACTCAGTTGATCTCACATGGGCAAAATCCATCTTTCTTTGAGAGAATTCTACCCAATAGCCTTCTTGAAATGGGAATTTATTACATTGCAGACTATGCATTTAACCTAATTAAACAGTTTATGAACCTCAAGGAATATGTTTCACAATAGCCCTTTGCTTTATTTAAAAAATTATTACATGTTATGATGTGCAAACAATAGACAGGGTTTCAAAGAAGGAGAATACTTGAACTTCACATCACAGCCAAGAAACTTCGATTGGGACCAGCAGGTGTTCCGGCCAAAGGCCTCTCCATGGAACCTGACAGTGAATGATTGACACATGGTTATCTCAGTAGCAAGGAAATGAGGACTTCAGAAAAAGAAAACTATCAGTGTAGACTAAAGTGCTCCAAGAAGGTTCCTCAGAGAAGTAAAATAGATACGTGTTTTTTTATTTTTTCATACCAGACTATCATGGGGCTTTATTTCTCTATTTTGATGCCTTCAGACCTTAGGTTGGAGTTTTCGTCTCTGCTTGCTGACGTCATCACCTTCTGGAGGGCAGAAGCCATGGCTGGCTGTCTCCTGATCTCGGTAGCATGTATTCCGGGTCTGCTACTGAGATTTCCGTGCATGTTAGTTGAAGAGAAAGTGAGAACTCTCTTGTTACTTTCTCACATGCACTGGGCAGGAGTGCTCAGTGTAATGACATAGAACAAGATACCGAAGAATGTGTTGAGCTCCATGGTGTCAGGAGGCTGAGGGGAGGGTGGGCCAGCTGGTGTGACTCATCGCCTTCTGACCCTGCTTTGCATTGCACCAAAGTCCAATCTCTTTTGCCCCCTCCTGGGGTTATAGAGGATGAGAATCTAACCTGTGTTCCCACTTGAAATAGTTGATCCCATTTTATTCTCCCATTGGCGTTCCTAAAATGACTAAGTTCCCAACAATTTCAAAGCCACATTAAAAATAAAGTAAAAATCCACAAGTCCATGCCTTCAATCTTTTTCTTCACGGCCTAATTCACAACTTCTTTAGAGTCTGGAATTTACTCCAGGGCGACTCTGCCAATATTCTGTATTTAATGGCAGATTGTAGTTTGAGATCATTATTCCTGCTCACGAGTTGCATTGTATTTACACATAAATTTTACTTGTCTAATTTACTAATTACTGGGAGGGAGAAATGTGGCGGCAACTTGATGGAGGAAAAACATCTCAAACGCTTTTGCACACGTTTTCTATTTGGCATAACCTAAAACACATTTCCCCACAAAACTTGTTCCCTTAACTCTTAAGCCCCTGAGTATTTCAGTGGAAACACAATACTTTTTATCTGGATTCATTTACACTCTCATTTACTCATCAGCACGATGTTTTGTAAGATATTTAATATTCTCCAAGAGCCCTTTTTTCTTCTGCACTTTTCAAAGTTTTTCCTGTAGGAAACACTGTGTTCCAAGCCATAAATCGAGTCTGAATCCAGAAAACAGGAGTTGGGGGAAACCATAAATTCCAAACGAGTTCCAAGTGGTACTGATCTGAACTGCCCGTTATCCACAGAATGTGGGGGACAAAATGAGATAGGCAGACCCGGAGAGAAGACGTTTTGAGTCTGGTGATGTCAGTGCTGGGGCTCAGGAAAGAGGACTTGTACCCTCACTCCCACTTTCTTGATTCTAGGAGAGTGTCTTTCTCAAGAGACAGGTGTCACCACTGGCAGGTCCTCTCTGCAAGCACTCCGCCTTCCGGAGGGAGTTTCTGTGTCCTCCAGGAAGCGGAATGCTGCGAGGAAGCTGCCTGTGGCAAGTGGCAGAAGTATGTTCCCACCTGTGACCGCTGATTGACAACAGAGCGGACGTCACTGAGCCTGTCATTCACTCAGGCTGATAGCTGACATTCCTGTCCAATTTCTTTTTATTGAAAGTATTGGAAACCGATTCTGGTGAGCGAGTTTAAAAATACTTTTATTGGCAGGCTATCAAGGCCGTTCTTGGAATTCAAGGAAAAGTTGTAAATCTGGCTCCCGAAGACATATGGCCAAAAGAGGCTGGTAGAAGCCCAGGACTACGGATGGCTCGGGCAAATCACAGAACACAAAATACCGCTGAGCAGGTGCCCAGATGGTGTCTATCTAGGCGGGCTACCTGCTGAAAACTAGTATTTTCCCCAAATGGCCACTCTACCAACTAACTAACCCACAGTTTGTTCTTCTGATTCTTTTCTTCAATATGGGGATTGTGGCCTCCATGTTTTCATTGGTTTTTAAGAATTACCTTATCCTTAAGTGATTTGTCTGTGGAATCGAGCACAGTATTGTAACTTTCAGATTTTACATTCAAAATTGACTATTATTTTCCACACATAATCTATTTGTGGCTTCTCCTGAGACACTGGAGTCCTTCAATGATTAAACAATTTCTGCAATTGACTCACCCTGTTCATGAGAAACAAGTGTTATCACATTGTGAGTCCAAAACTTCTCTTCCAGCCTGAAGGCTTATCATCACTAGATTTTTTTTTTTTTTTTTTTGTAACAACCACATCCTAACCCCCTGAGAAACCTGTTTCAAAACAGATGAGAGAGTTCCTCTTTTTCAAATATTCAGTTTTCAATCCAAAACATATTTTGAAGTAATTACTTGGGCAATATACTTGCCTAAAGGCATGCACATGAAGCTAACACATAATTATTAATTAGATAGTCAAAATTTATATTTTTATAAAAATTCATGAGATGTATTTAAAATTGCTGATAGAAAATTGATGGTCTGTTTTGAACTGCTTAAATCCATGTTTTGTAAATATGGTAAACTTTCTGTTGGGATTTCCACATAGCCAGTGATGCCAAAGGCTCAGATTCAAGGTCTACAATAAGAGAACATGGAGGCTCTAAAATGCTACCTGACGGAACGCCTGGGTAGCTCAGTGGATTAAAGCCTCTACCTTCGGCTCAGGTGATGGTCCCAGAGTCCTGGGATCGAGCCCCACATCGGGCTCTCTGCTCAGCAGGGAGCCTGCTTCCCCCTCTCTCTCTGCCTGCCTCTCTGCCTACTTGTGATCTCTGTCTGTCAAATAAATAAATAAAATCTTAAAAAAAATAATAAAATGCTACCTGACAATATTAATGCAAGACAAGGGAATCCACATATCTGCTTATCAGTGAGCAATGACTTCTCAGCTTCTCTAGGTAAAGCTTCCTCCTTGGGACCTCAGCCCCTGTAAAAATCTTATCCTATATCTAAAAAGCAGGTCTATTCAAAGGCTTCAAATAAAAGACAGCCTTATTAAAGGCATATCCCGCCCCTCCCCCCCAGTTCTGCTGTTTATTGGCAGCCTTGCCAACACGAATGCAAAGTACTCATTTTCAGGAGACATCATGTCCACGTACTTAAGGTTGAAAAATCCCTGCAGAGAGGAAAGTCACTAATGTGTTCTTTCTCTTTTTCTGATTTTACTGGGTCAAGAGAAAAACCTGTAAACAGAGCTTACTTTCATCATCTGCCAAACACATGGACCCAAGGTTTTCTTCCAAAGGGAGGAGATCTTAATGGCAGTCTAAGAGAATAACTTTGCCCACAAGGAGAAAAAAAAACACCATTTGGCAAGCATCTTCTCCTCAGGTATACACAGGTTTAAAATTTTAAATATCTGGAAAGACAATATTCAGAAGAAAATACGTATCAAGAGGAAGCTATATTAATGAATGACACAAAATATAATATTTCATCTATTCTCAATATGGTGGTACACATTCCCACAAATTAGCATGGGTCTGAAAGAAATCAGACTGTGGTCAAATAAGAATTTGAATTTAAAATGCTGTAAGATGTGTTTCTCACTAACTATGGCATTTTGCATGGAAGCTTAAGAAAGATAGTATGAGTTGAAAATGCTTCCTATCCTAAAACAATAAGGCAGAAGCATTCTTGATAGAGCAGTACAACCCTTGTTTTACAAACGAGAGAATTGAAAACAAGAGAATTGAGTTTCCCCAAATGGCATGATTGTTACGTAGCAGATTTCAGAGCGGAATTAGAATTTCATGATTTCCCATAGTCTTTCCTAGTGTATTTGGGATTAAAGCATGAATTATGATTTGAGGAGTTATGAAAATAATTTACAATTCTACCATCAGAGGCCATCTGTGTACTCTGTGTACAGAGAGATCATGGAGGTTTCAAAGGAGAGTAAGAGAATTCCTGCTCTAAAGTATGTGTGACCTAAACACGATATGATTATCTGGCTCCATCACCCATAGAAAGTGTGACTATAAGATAATATTTTGCAGAAAATATTGTAAATGAATTTTTAAATAGACTTTTATATTTACTTCCATTTGAATACCAGAAGTAATTAAATACGTGCATGACTAATCTTAGGAAAAGGAGACAATTTGTTTGTTTCAGTTTCTTTACCTGTATTATGGGGGAACTAACTCATACTTTTTTTTTTTTTTAAAGATTTTATTTACTTATTTGAGAGAGAGAGAGCATGAGAGGAGAGAGGTCAGTGGGAGAAGCAGACTCTCTGCCGAGCAGGGAGTCCAATGTGTGACTCAATCCTGGGACTCCAGGACCTGAGCGGAAGGCAGTTGCTTAACCAACTGAGTCACCCAGGTGCCCCAGTTGTCTTGACTGATACTGTAATTCAATGAGATAACATGGACAAGACATCCAGAATTGTGTCGGGCGCATAGTATCAGTTCAGTGAATGCTGTTTTCCCTGATGAGTAGTATTCTTTGAGGTATATGAAAATCTTTGTACTCTCTGGGGCACCTGGGTGGCTCAGTGAGTTAAGCCTCTGCCTTCAGCTCAGGTCATGGTCTCAGGATCCTGGGATCGAGCCCCGCGTCGGGCTCTCTGCCCAGCGGGGAGCCTGCTTCCCTCTCTCTCTGCCTGCCTCTCTGCCTACTTATGATCTCTCTCTTTCTGTCAAATAAATAAATAAAATCTTTAAAATAAAAATCCTTGTACCCTCTATGACTCAAATATATAATTTATTATATTATAATAAATTATATATAAATATATAATTGTAATCTCTATGATTCAAATATACCTAAGATCCTTTCTGCATAAAACAGGGGATGAATTCATGGATACACAAAGAGCTCAGGTATAAGTACTAGGACAGTGTTTGAAAATGTGCCTTCAACTATTATTACTTTTCCTTGGCCATGATCTCTGCTCTCCAGCCCTTTGTGTACCAGCCTTAATGAGGATGGCTTTCAGTTTTATTGGATAAGAAAGAGCCCAACAATCACCTCCCTGTACTTCAGTTCTTCCTTCAAAGACTTATTCTGTTGGGTTGAATTGTGTCCCCCCAAATTCACACTTACCTATAACTTATGAATATGACCTTATTTGGAAATAGGATCCTGCAGATGTAATCAAGTTAAGAGGAAGTTATTGTGCATTAGCATGGGCACTGAATCCAGTAAGACTATTGTTCTCATAAGAGAAAACAGAGACACAGAGATGGGAAGGAAAGATGGAAATGGGAGCCTGAAGACCAAGGTTGAAGATTGACATCTAAGTGCTGTAAGCCAAGGAATGAATGACATGGACTATAGGCAACCACCAGAAGAGGCAAGGAAGAATCCTCTCCTAGAGTCATCAGAGAGATAATGGCCCTGCTGACTCCTTAGTTTCAGACTTCTAGTCTGCAGAATTGGGAAAGAATGCCTTTCTCTTGTTTGGGGCCATCTAAGTTTTGGTCATTTGTTTCAGCAGCCCCAGGAAATGAACACCTGCTCACGCAAAGGTCATAGGTGTTTGCCAATGATTATATAAACCATTCTCTGTGCTGTACCAGTTGGGCAGCAGTTCTCTAGTAACCCTCACTGGGGCTTAAAGGTAGGACTTAGACTTCTATAATTAGCACCATTCCTGTTCAGGAGGCTGTTGAAAAATAAAGTCACCTCTAGTGTCCTTTCTAAGGAGTACGGACTAGTTTTCTCCCATTGAGTCTCATTACTCAAGCTCTCTCTGAGATCAGATAGTTTTCCATTCCTAAAGATGCAGAGAAATGCAAAATCCAGAAGGCCTTGAAGAAATACCATTAGTGGACAATCTATGACAACTGGGAATTTCAGGCAAGACAGTATTCATGGCTAACTGACTTTGTGGATATTAAAGTGGGTTTTAGGATTTGGAACTTCCCTATTTGAGCTACTGCCTTGACCCCTTCTATCCTGGTTGTGCATAAGGCAAGATTGAAGAAGTGGATTTCTCTTCACTAGAGCATTTTGGTCCTACAGGACTTTTCAGTTACTCTTGGATTAAGCACATGATGTCCAGACTTGTAAAGGGTCTGGCTTCACTTGTATACTGTTACACTGGAATACAAAGGGCAGCATATGAAAATATAAATAAATCTCTGGATGGAAGTAAAAAACACGGACCCAAGTATATTAATGCTGGTCCATATGTTTCATTTGACTCTTCCATTCTAGCATCCCATCTATTAATAACCTATTACAGTAATTTTCAAACTAAGCCTTTTTATCTTTCCTCACTCAACCTGTCCTTCTGATAAATAAGAGATATGCAGTCCTGACCTGGAATTGAAGACACAAAAATAAAGAAGACAAGAATTCTGTCTTCAAGAACTCATGTTTCTGTAAGGGAAACACACATACATAATTTAAGGATAAAAGGTAAATGTAAAAGGACCATGGTTATGAAAAATCAATTAATTTTTCTTACGAGGGTCAAAATCAGTCTTCAGGGACAAATGAGGGAATATTTGAGCTGGTCTTAGAAAGTGAGCAAGTGTGAGAAAGAGAAAGAGAAGAAGAGAAAGAATGAGAGAGAGGGGGAGAGAAGGAGAGACAGAGAGAATGAGAGAGAGAGAGTAGCGAGGGAGAGAGAAGAGAGACAGAGACACAGAGAGAGAAGAGAGGGGTGAGAGACAGAGAGTGAAGGAGAAACAGAGAGAGTAGGATGAGGAGAGAGGGAAAGAAGGAGAGAGAGGGAGAATGAGGGAGAGGATAAGCCTAGGGCTCTGAAATCCATGACCTGTCCTAGGACCAGATTAATCTAGGTGTAGCACAGCTCTAACCATCTCCTCTGCTTATAAAACATCACAGCCTGCCCTCATTGCTTCCACAGTGAGGTCCTGTAAGATGGAATTTAAGATCTCCTGCGTTCATACCTCAGTTTTTTTTCCTGTTACTGCCCACCCCCATTTCATTCTCTGCTCCATCTGTAAAATGTCTCCCAGGTCTTTGCTTCCATAGCTTCAGGAAACCAACTCTACTCCCTTCACCCTTCTTGTCACTATGTCCCATGCTTCACAACTACCTCTTCAGGAGGTCTTCCTTTTTTCTCTTGGTTGGCAATATTCTTCCCACTTCCAAATTCCCAAAGCACCTCATCTCTTCCTCTCTCATGACATGTGTGATGGATTCTGTTATATTTTCCACATATTTGCTGCCTTCATAGCTGTGCTCAACCCTGCAGCTCCTCCCTGGAGTCTCGCTGATATTGGACATGGCCAGTGACTTCCTCAGCCCAACAGAACGTGAGCGGGATTGACTTGCTACTTCTGCGAAAAAGCTCTAAGGAGTTCCACATGGTGTGGCCATGGAGCCAACATGTCCCAGGAGGGACTGCACCTTCTGCCTGATTCCAGGAAGGTCAATAGAAATGCAGCTGACCTATGAATGACTCTTTCAGACAAGGTTTGTTGGGAGCCACCAAGAGTTTGTGGTTGTAGTATCAAAATGTTTTCCTTCAGAAGATGATTCATAAAAGAGATTTCATACTCTACCTGAAATGATCAATGTTTGTATATGTGTCTTTTCTACTTAATTAGAGTATAAGTTCATTATGGAATCTGTGTGTGACCCATCTTTTAAAAAACTACTCTTGTCACAGTGTCTCGCTTTCAGTAGTTGGTTACTAAACACTTATTGACTCACTTAATAAATGAGTGTAGGAAATGGGTGTGTGCTGCATTGGCATGAACACACAGAGGGTGGGGCAGGCAGGCTCTGATGATGAGAACGGAAGAACCAGCTCATTTTCTAGTTTCAGTTTGGCTTGACTCTTTATCCTTAGTCCTCCCTGCCCCGTTGGGCTACATCAACTAGCCAGTTGGAGATTTGCTTTTAATCTAGAGATTCAGTTACAGTCATCAAGATAAAGAACAGAATTTATTTTGAGAGGATAGACTATGAAAACTGAAAGATTAGCTTAACAAAGTGACAATTCAGGATAAAGATATGATAGCATAACAGACATGGTGAGGATTATGGGAAATAGCCTAATCTCCAAATCTCTTAAAGGATACCAGGAGGCAGATTGTAGATGTGCTTGAAAGTTCACTAAGTCTCCTTGGAGTCATGGTGGGGACAAAGAAGCACTGGCTTCTTTGCTAAAATGCAGATTCTCATAGGGATGTTAATGGAGAAGCACTGAGAACACATTTCAAACAAACTCTCAGATACTGCAGCTGGTCCTTGGATCACCTTCTTAGTAGGAAAATATTGAAGAGTCTGGGGTTGGGTTGGTCATGGGACACCATGATTGATACCTTCTGGCAAAGTTGTTCGCAGTGCCTGATGGTAGCATGGGGCATAGCTAACATTTATACCATTGGGGGAAAGTCTGTGTTTCTGTACTTTTCTCAAAGTTAGAAGGGAAGCACTTTGATTGTGATGCACAGTGGACATCATGGCCAAGAGGTTAAAGGCACCAGGAGTGGAGATAGTCTTGGGTTCAATTTTTAGCCGTTCAATGTAATGACTGGGTGACCTCGAGCAGTTCTTAACTTCTCAGAGCCTCCATTTCCTAGTTTGTAAAAAGAGAAAATGTCAGAAAGTAGCCTAGATACTCAAAGGAACTGAGCCCTCCTACAAGTTGGCATCAGGATCAAGATGTTTAAAGAAGTCTCTTCCTACCACAATCTAGACTTGGGTGCGAATTTAGAAGATGTCATACCCAAGTGAATATAGGGGAGATGTTACCTGCAACATTCACAGAAATTATTTGTAAACTTGTTGCCTGGTTTTGGATCCCCTCACTGACCTCAAATAAAACAAGAATTGAGAACAGAGAAGAAATGAGGGTTTGGAAGGAGATATCTTTTTAAAGAGGTGTTGCAGTACCATGTTGCAGTATACCCCACTCCTCCAGTAAGGATGGGGTGATGCTTCTTCATCATAATCCCAGAGAGAGCCTTCCCTGGGCCAATTGGAGGCCATGCAATGCATCCCCTGCATTTGGGAGACAGGGGGGCTTGAGTCTGGTACCTAGAACACTAAATCAGCCTGTCATGACAAGACATAGTTTGCTGTAACTCATCTGTGTTCCCAACATTTGTTGGGTCAAGGGATGCTTATTCATTTCTTACCAGAGTGGGGAGATAGAGGGGCAGCCAGACAGAAAGAGGGAGAGAGAAAGAGAGAGAGAGCGCGTGCAAGGCCAGGCACATGACTATCTTGAGTGCTGTCCAGAAGAAAGTAAAGAAACCCAGCAGTAAGAATTGGTTAACATGAAATTCCTAGGGGTTCTTCACGAATAGGATGGAACTTTTAGGATCAAAGTAACAGCACAAATAAAGTCATTCGTGTTTAAACTTCTGAGAAAAAAAGAAAATGTCAACAAGAGAAGGGAAGTGAAAATAAGAAGTATGCCTTATTCATCTTCCAGGCCCAAGCATGCAGTCAGCTCTCATCAGCACCTGTCAATATGACCTTTCATTTCCTCTTTCCATTCCATCCTCTGCCTGTTCTGACCTGATCAGAAGACCTCTAGGAAGTGCAGGACAATAGAGAAGGAAAGGTCAGAAGGAAAAAGGAAGAGGCACCTACCATCCTCCCTAAGACTGCAGCTCTCAAGGGTGGGGAGGGGAGATGGGATATTGAAAGAGTTTGACATTTTGATTAAATCTTGGTCTGGACATTCTGACTTCAGAATTAAGACTTCTTATAGTTATTATAAGAGCTATTACCTATCTATTCACTAGGGATAGGTAGAAAATTCTTAGGCCTATTCAAGTTTTCATAAAACACTAATTTGAAGGGTATGTGCACTCTTCTGCTTCTTGCAGCATTATTTACAATAGCCAAATTATGGAAGCAGCCTAAGTGTCCACTGATAGGTGAATGGATAGAGAAAATGTGATTCAGCCATAAAAAAGAATGAAATCTTGCCCTTTGCAACAACACGGATGGAGCTAGAGAGTATAATGTTAGCCAACATATGTCAGAGAAAGACAAATACCATGTTATTTTACTGTTATATGGAATTTAAGAAACAAAACAAATGAACAAAAGGGAAAAAAGAGAGATAAACCTAAAAACAGACCCTTAACTATAAAGAACAAACCGAGGGTTCCCAGAGTGGTGGTGCGTGTGGGGGATGGGTGAAATAGGTGAAGGGGGTTGAGTACACTCACTACGTATGAAATTGTTGAATCCCTACATTGTACACCTGAAACTAATATAACACTGTATGTTAGCTATATTAGAATTAAAACTAAACTTAAATACCTGTTACGGTGTTAGTATAAGGAGGAATTGATCCAATATTTACAAAAAGCTGGATTCAGTACTGAGCATGAAATTCACATTCAATAATAAGTAATACTTATTCTTTTCTTACTGTGTGAGGAGAAACAATTTTACATACTTGATGTAAATTATCTTATTTAATCTATAGAAGTTTATGGTGCCATTATTGTTCTCATTTAACAGATGAGGAAACTGAAACATGGAGGGTGAAATAGTTGTATGTAAGTGGTTATTGTAGCAGTCCATTGCATTTTGCAAGAACAATAATAGAAATTTCTAAGATTATGCTCATATTTTCAATATGTCTAATATTCAAGCTGGCATATAGTCAGAAATTTTCAATTCTCAATGGAGGATTCTCAGTTCTCCATGAAGTTCTCAATTCTCCATGAAGGATTCACCTTCTCATGTAAAAAAAAAAAATTAAGACCATCCTCTTGTATGAAGAGGTTTTTAAAATAGTTTTAATGTATCTGTTATGGGGACTTCACCAATGGATTTGGCTCTAGGACAGGCAGCCATATTTATTCGCTTGCTTGTGCATTGACTCCTATTTGTTGCTTCCTCACTATAAAATCAGGCTCTACTCTAGTGCTGTGGAGGAAAATTAAGTGGAACACTGCCCTGAGAGCTGGGCTGTGTGATAGAATCCATGTGAGAATGGAGAAGGAGTTGGAGAGATCCTCACAGAAGGCATGGCCTCTGAGTTAGGCCATCAAAGTTGAACTGATTTCCTTACGTGTAAGATTAAAGGAAATGAATAGGATCATAGCATTTCATAGAGGGAAAATTTTTAGAAACCATCTATCTAACCTGTATTGTTTAAATGAGGAAACTGAGGCTCAGAGAGATTCACTGATTTCTTCAAGCTCACCCAAATTATGATAAAATAGGCTGAGAGGCCAAAAACACCCCAGTTGTTTGTATACACTAACAATGAAGTTTAGAAACCGATTCTATTTATAATAGTATCAAAAAAATGAAAAAAACTCAAGAATAGACCTAACAATGAGGTGAAAACCTTACACATTGAAAACTACAATGTGTTGCTGAAAGAAATTAAAGATACAAATAAATAGAAAAACATCTCATGTTCCCAAACTGGAAAAATTAACACTGTTAAGATGTCAAAACAATCCAAAGCAATCTAATGATTCAGTGCAATTCCTATCAAAACCCCAATTGGTGGAAAGAGAAAAATTAATCCTAAAATTCATATGGAATCTCAAGGGACTCCACATGGCCAAAACAATCTTGAAAAAGAAGAAGTGAGTTGGAAGTCTCAAATTTACTCATTTCAAAACTTACTCAAAAACTATAGCACCAAAACAGCATGGTACTGGCATAAAGACAGACACCTAGATCAACAAAAAAATAGAACAAAAACCTCCCAAGTAAGTCTTTGCATATATGGTTAAATGACTTCAGACAAGGATGTGGAGACCATTCAATGGCAAAAAGGGAGAGAGCCTTTTCAGTAAATGGTGGTGCGAAAACTGGATATCCACATGCAAGAAAGTGAAGCTGGTTCCTTAGCTTACGCTATATGCAAAAATTAATTTAAAGTGAATCAAAGACCTAAACATAGAAGCTAAAACTGTAAAATGTTTAGAAGAAAACAAAGAGGAAAAATTCAAGAATCTGATTCGGCAATGATTTGTTGTATATGATACCAAAAGCTACAGGCAACAAAAGAAAAACATAGATGAATAAATTGGATTTCATCAAAATTTAAAACTATGCATTTTAAGATCATCAACCAGGTGGAAAGGCAGCCCACAGGATGGGAGAAAAAGAAAATATTTGTGTACCATATATTTGAGAATAATATCCTTATGATATCCTGGATAATAAAGAACTCTATCACTGAACAGCAATAATAGAACAACCACCTGATTAAAAAATAGGTAAAGAGGACTTACAGCTTCTAGTCTGGCATGCAAGAGTTTGGAGGTCTGTACTCCATATTAACAGTAAATAAAAAGCTGAAGAAACTGAAAAACCAGCTCTTCTTAGATCCACCAGAGTGATGTGGTCACAGGGCAGACCACTGCTCCCAAAAGTGGACAGACGGGTGGATACAGAGAATCACAACTCACCAGAGCAGAAACCCACAAGCAGAAGCCTCTGTTGGGGTTAAGCCTCTGCCTTCAGCTCAGGTCATGATCTCAAGGTCTTGGGATTAAGCCCTGCATCAGGGAGCCTGCTTCGCCTTCTCTCTTTTCCTGCCTCTCTGCTTACTTGAAATCTCTCTTTCTGTCAAATAAATAAATAAAGCAAAAACAAAAACAAAAAAAGGAGAAGAAGAAGAAGAAGAAGAAGCAGTTTCTGTTGGAAGCAGTACCAGGGTAAGAAAACCTAAACTGTCATTGACCAATTGCGTAGACAAGTCTGTGAGTTAAAACTCTGAAGGGAGGGTGCTTCTTTGAGTTTTACCTCCTGGAGCTCTACCAGGTTCTCATGGTGAGTATCAGAGAAAACATGCCAGAGTATTCTCTTCTTTGGAAAGAAGTCTGCCCTCGAAAGAATCTATTTTACCCAAGTCTAAACTATTGGGGTTTATCAGAGCCACACTACCCTGAGAAAGGGAAATACCTGGTTCCACCTCTCTCTAACCTTCCACATGAGTAAGGGAGAGAAACACCACATTCCAGCCCCCCATCAGCCTCCCAAATTTAGGAGGGGGATACCCAATTTCAGTCTCTCCCCGACATCTTGTCCTACAGGAGACTGAAAAACTGAAAGGTACTTTTGGAGTTCACAGCCCAGGTTAGTCATTTCACTCAATCACAAGAATATAAAATAATTCTCCTCTCCATCACCTTACCATCACATTACTAAAGGCTTTTCACATGGCATGTCATGTTCTGCTTTCAACAACAAGAACCACAACAATATCACAAGTCAGACTATAAGGCAAAAACTACAGTTTTGAAGATGTAGAACAAGCGTCAGAACCAAATTCAGATCTGACAGGATGTTGGAATTGTCTGACTATAAGTTTAAAACAATTGTGATTAATATGCTAAGAGCTCTATTGGAAAGAATAGACTAGATACAAGAACAGATGGGTAATGGAAGAAGAATGGTATAACTAAAAAAGATTGAAGAAATACTAAAGATCAAAAATGCTGTGAAAGAAATGAAGAATGCCTTTGGAAGGTTCATTATTAGACCGGAAACACCTAAGGAGAGAATCTCTGAGTGTGAGGATATATCACTGGAAACTTCAAAAATTGAAAAGCAAAGGAAAAAAGCCTGATATGAAATGAACTGGATATCGAGGAGCTGTAGTACAATTACAAACTGGGGAACAGATGCATAAGGCGAATACTAGGAGGAAAAGAAAGACAGAAAGAAATAAAAGCAATATTTGAAGCAAAAATGACGAAGAATTTACCAGATTGGTATCAGGCACTGTTATGGACTGAATTTTGTCCTTCACCAAGTTCCTATGTTGAAGCACTAACCTAATGGGATAGAGTCTAATGAAGTAAATGAAGGTTAAGAAATGTCTTGAGGGTGGGGACATAACCTGATGGACAGATGTCCCTTAAGACAGGAAAAGACACTAGAGATCCCATCTTTCTTTCTTCATGGTTGCACAGAGAAGAGTCCATGTGAGTACATAAAGAGAAAGCAGCCATCTACAAGATGAGAATAGAGGTCTCACGAGAAAGCAACCCCGATTGTACCTTGATCTTGGAATTCTGGCCTCAGAACCATGAGGAAACAAATCTTTCTTGTTTGAGCTACCCAGCCTATGTATTTTATTGCAGCAGCCTAAGCAGACTAATACACCAAACCGCAGATCCAGGGCACTCAGAGAATGGCAGGCAGAATAATTGCCAAAAAAATTACACCTATATATATCATATACAAACTGCAGAAAATCAAAGATGAAGGAAAAATCTTGAAAAAAGCCCAGGGCAGGTGAGTGGAGGCTCCTTACATGTAGAGAAGCAAAGATGAGAATGACATTCAGCTTTTTTTTAGAAACCATGTAGGCAAGAAGAGGATGGAGTGAAATATTTAAAGTGTTGAGAGAAAAGCCCTACCAATATAGAATTCTGTATTCAGAGAAATTAATTCTTCAGTGGTGAAGGAGGAAGTTTCTCAGACAAACATTGAGACGATTTGCTGCCAGTAGACTGGCAAGAAATGATAAGAGAAGTTCTTTAGAAAGAAGAAAAATGGCATTGGTCAGGAACCTGGATCTATATAAAGGAAGAAAAAGCATTAGAAGAAGAATATAAGAAGGTTATTAAACATTTTTCAGATTCTTAATTGATTCAACAGATAATAGTTTGTTCAAAATATTAAGAGCAATGATATATTTTATAATACATGTATATATTTACATATGTTTGCATATAAGAGAAATGAATGGTAACAATAATACAAGGAGTAGAAGAAAAGAATTAGGAATATTTTGTTTTTATAAAGTACATAGACTACCCATGAAGTAGTACAGTGTTATTTGAAATGGACTGGATTAGTTGTAAATGTGTATCAGAAACTCTAGGGCAACACTAAAAAAAAGTAAAAAAGAAGTATAATTTATATGCTAAGAATGGAGAGAAAATTGAATCATTTAAAATATTCATTGAAAACCACAAATGGCAGAAAAGTAGTAGAAGACAAATAATAACAAAAAGCAAGGACAATGAATAGAAACCATTACAAATATGGTAAATATTAATCCAAATATATCTCAAATTACTTTAAAAATCAGTGTTCTAAATCCATTAAAGGAAAAAGATTGTAAAATCAATAAAAACCAAAATATTTAGAGATTAAGCAACACACTTTTAAAGAGAAAAGGGCTCAAAAAAGAAATTTTAATGATCTAAATGAAAATAAAGTCATAATATGAAAATTTATGGGATACAGTGAAATGAATGCTTAGGGAGAAATTTATAATATCATACACATATATGATAAAATAAATCTACCAAATATTTAAGAAAGAAATGATGCCAATTCTCTACAATCTTTTTCAGATTATAGAAGCAGAGAAAATATTTCCTAAGTCATTCTATTAAGCCAACATTAGTCTTATGCCAAACGAGATGAAAACATTACAAGAAAAGAAGAATTTAGACCAAAATCTTTCATGAACATAGATGCAAAAATTCTCAACAAAATATTAGCAGATTGAATCCAGCAATGTAAGAATAATTATACGCCATGACTAAGTGAGATTTATTCCAGCATGCAAGTCTAGTTAAACATTTGAAAATCACATTAATAGATTAAAAATGAAAAATCATGTGACCATATCAATAAGATGCAGAAGAAGTACTTAATAAAAGCCAACACCCATTCATGATTAAAAAAAAACAAAACCAAAAACCTCTTAGACAACTAGGAATAGAGGAGAATTTTATCAGCTTAATAAAGAATGTCTCTGAAAAAACCTACAGGTAATATTGTACTTTTTAAAAAATATATTTATTTATTTGATAGAGAGGGAAAGTAAGACAGAGCAGGAGCAGAAGGGTAGGGGCAGAGGGAGAAGCAGACTCTCTGCTGAGCAGGGAGCCTCATGTGGGGCTTGATCCCAGGACTCTGGGCTCTTGACCCTAGCTGAAGGCAGATGCTCAACTAAGAGTGCCCAGGTGCCCCCGGATAATATTATATTTAATGGTGAGCAACTTCAAGCTTTTCCACCAAGATCAGGTGTGAGGCAAGAATGTTCCTGCTCGGCACTCTTTCAACATAATACTGGAGGTTCTAGCTAATGTGCTAAGATAAGAAAAGGAAATAAAAGGGATACTTTTGGGAAGAAAGATATAAAACTATCTTTGTTCACAAATAACATGATCGTATATGTGGAAAATACAATAGAATCAAGAAAAAGAAACTATCCTGGAATGAATTAGTGATTAATATCTGCATTATGATATTACTTAGCCTTGAAAAGAAAGGAAATTCTAACCTGCTACATGGATGCATCTTGAAGATGGTGTGCTAAGGAAAATAAGCCAGTTACAAAAAGATTAATTTTTTTAAAGATTTTATTTATTTATTTGACAGAGAGAGAGATCACAAATTGGCAGAGAGGCAGGCAGATAGAGAGGAGGAAGCAGGCTCCCTGCTGAGCAGAGAGTCCGATGCGGGGCTCCATCCCAGGACCCTGGGATCATGACCTGAGCTGAAGGCAGATGCTTTACCCACTGAGCCACCCAGGTGCCCCACAAAAAGATTAATATTGTACAATTCCACCTATGTGGTGTACCTAGTACGGTCAGAATCAGAGAAACAGAAAGTAGAATGGTGGTTTCTAGGAGCTGAGAAGAGAGGAAGTTTGGGGATTAGTGTTTCATTACACAGAAGGTCAGTGTTTGGAAGATTAGAAAGTTCTGGAGATAGATGTAGTTGATGGTCAAGCAACTCATAGAAATCTATTTCATGCTATAGAATTAGATCCTTAAACTGGTGAATTCTATTATGTATATTTTGCCACAAAAAAAAATACATGAGAGGCTTTTCTATCCAGAGACAGACGAGAATAGAAAAATGGCATCCAGTCACACACATAGGCACATGCGTGAAACTGAAGGCTTAAAGGAAATCTAGAGATGTTAAGTCAAAAATCTGAAGATCCTGTCAGTAAAACCATACTGACACACCAAATAAGCAGGATGAACAAACGAAGGTATGTCCATGTTCTGGGACTAAAAGAAATATTATTCTAAGTGCCAGGTGGGCTTTTAAAATTTTTTTTATTGTTTTACTTTAAAAAATTATTATTATTTTTTTTTGGCCAGTTCTTTAAAAAAAATTTTTTTTTGTATTAACTTTCATGTTGAATGAAATTCGATTCCAAATGTCAGCAAAGGGAACCCAACATTCATCTGGAAAGAAACAAATAAACAAAAGAATAGTCAAGAAAATGTTGAAAAGGAAAAAGAAGTGGTTTGGGAATTACTCAGCCCACCAGTGACCATCGCATGGCGCTCTGAACCATTATAATAGGGAAAACAGTGTTACTCTGATGCATGAGAAGCTGGAGGGGAAACACGGTAGATCACACAGAAAAATGTCCTTTAATACACAGTTAAATCTGTGTATAGAAAGCAATGAAAGAAAACACAAAATAGTAACAGAAATCCTCTGTAGTTTTTGGATTGCCCAGGAGTCTCCTGTGCATTGGCAGATTTGTATTTTGTAAGTTTTCAGCCATGACTGGTAGGATTTTGAAATCAAGAAAGGACATTCCTTTTCAAAAAAGAGCAAAGAATCCTGCCAGCCCTGGGAGAGAATAAGTATGCTTTTCCGAAAGGCCCAGCATCAGTCTGGCTGGCCCTGCCTGAGCAGCTCGGCACTGCTCCCCCGATGCTCTTGCTCCCACAGTCAACTCGATGTGTGGGCAGAAGCCGAATAAAATGCTGATCTCGAGGAAATGCTGTGAGATGTTATCAGGGAGAAGTTAAGAAGTAATTTTGAATGAAGACTGGAAGGATTTGTCAACACACTGGAGGGAATCCAGAGAAGAACCAAGGAATGAATGAAGACCTGGGCTGAGACTGGCCTTGTAACCAGAGATGAAAAGAGTGTGTGTTTAACTTGGCGAGACTCTAAGGAGAGACTGAAAAACAGCATTGGAGCCCAATCAAACCTCCATTAACAACTGCCAGGCAGATCCCCGTCCTAAGTAACCCCAAAAGGTCAAGACAGACTCTTAAAATTTCCAGCGTTTTTTAGTTCAACCTGAGGTTAGAGACCATATCTTCCACAGCCCAGACTTCTCTTGCATGTGCGCCAGGAGCCTGTCTTCCACGTGCACTGAGGAGGCAAGGAGTGCAGACAGAAAGTGGGTCTCCAGGGGCAGCTGCAAAGGGTCACTGTGACAGAAGGTGCTGACAGGACCGGGTTGGGCCCCGGGTTGCACGACATAACGTGCTAACACAAAGGCTGTCTCTTCCTGGGGCTCCCTTTTCCAGCTTGTTTTTGTGTTTATATGGGGAAGCAACCAAGGGATGATTAGTGGTTGATGGCAAAAGAGAAGCAGAGGTCCACAGAGAAAGTAAGGCCAAGGGAGTTGTGAGAGAGACCCAGGGAGGGACCCGGAGGGAGAGAAATGAGATGGGATAGAAGCTGCAGCCCGGAGACAACAGGGAGCCAGAAAGGAAGGAAGGTCAGAGAGGGCACAGTGGTCTGTCCTGGGGAACCAAGCAGTTGGAGATCTCGACTCACCAGAGCTGCTCAGCACGTTTAAAGGAGAATAGAGATCTGTGACTGCATAGCCCTGTGGATTTTTAATATAGGATTTTTAATACGTATTTTTAGTATGTATTTTGGTAACAGAAAGGAAAAGAAGCAAGAGGAAATGTAGAGTGGAGGTAGGGAACTCTGCATCGGCTCTGGAGACACACTCAAAGAAGGGCTGTGTTCCACGGTCTGTGGTTGGGCTGGGGCTGCCCTCCTTCCGATCTGGGGAATTCATGATCTGGTTGCTTCACTCTGAGACACTTAAATGCTTCCAGAGAGCATATGCTCCAGAGGGTCCTTGAATGTTGATGAAAACTCCTCAGCCTTGCCTCATACTTAGAGCCTGTATAAGAAACCAAGTCTGATGGGCCCATGATCTAGCCTTCTCCAGCCCTGTCAAAGGCACACGTTCATGACTTCTCTTGTTTCATTCTTGTCTCGCTTGTTTGGAAACATGTCACTAAGTAAAAAATTAAGTATTTTTATATATCATGCTATTGTCTGATTCAAACACAAGAATCTCACAAAATAAATAAATAAAATAAAGAATAAAGAAATAGAAAAATAAAAAGAAATACAAAAGTCTCTTGTAGAAGAAGGTTAAAGATCCCAAAACTTCCTTGGATTGGTTTTTTACCTAAGTACCAATATTTACATTCCACTTGGATATAATGCCATTCAAAGGAAAGAGATGTGTTGTATAAAAAAACAAAACAAAAACAAAACCAACCTGTGGTGTCATAGGGAAATACAGATTGATGATGTTGACTCCAAGCATGATATACCTATCCACTCTATTGAAGATGCCCATATCTGAAGACCAGCTGAATTATTTGCTTGCTTTTGGGAGTCAGTTCTGGATTTAAGCATGCTTCCTATGAAATGTGATGCATTTATGCATACATTTGCAATGAAACAAATATCACCATATTGGGGGTGTGTATGTGGTTATGGAAAGCAATTCCCCAAACATTTGGGTACTGCTCCTGCAACCTAAGGCATATAACAGGGTTTCTTTGAGCACAGTGCTCAAAAAGAGGAAAGTCATAGAGAAGCCAAAATTAGGCTAAATGCATCTGCACATCAGGATCACCTGGAAAAAGAAATGCAGTCTTGGGATTTATCCTGGGACCGTTAAGTAGGAACTTCATAGTGAGACATAAGAATCCGTATTTTTGAAACCTTTTTTAAATGGCTGAACTAGCACTGTGCACAGTGAGCTGAAGCATCTTCTCTTTCTTCCCTCTACTTGCTGAATATATTCTAACTATGATTCCCAGTAAGAGCTTCCTCATTCAGAGCTCATCATGTCTTTCTTTGGCAATGGAAGTGACGTCTTCCATCCTGAGCTTGATGATTACTCCTGACATTTGGGTCACCAGATCTCACTAATAACTCTGGAATTTACACAGATGGCTGTCTACTAGATGAAGTTTGAAGGGTTGCTTGAACAAAGAGGTCACATTGATTCTACTGGTGTTTCTCACCAGGTTGCCCTCCATACAGTGAATTCACATGAAAATATGTCCCTTTCTTCAGGTTAACATTATTCTAAACATTCCTAAAACATGGCACTTGAACAAATCCTTTGAGGCCACCAGCCAGTCCGTTTTCATGGCTTTCTCTTTAGTAAATTTATGTTAAGCTGTCTTTGGGTGTTCAGCGGCAGGACAAGAGCATGAAAGAAAGGAAGAAAAAGAATGGAGGAAAGTGGTTGGGGGTGGTGGAGGTTCTCAATAATGCTGTCAGTGGGCCTATCTTTGGGTTAGTGTGCAGACTGCAGGCTGGAAGTGGAGGAAAGATGGCCATTGACTCATTGTCACCAATTCTGAGTAAGATTTTTGACCTTTTGGAGTCTTAGTGAATGAACCCACATGGAAAGAAGCAGTGGGAAAAAGTAACATGATCAAGCTGGCCATGAAGTCTCCTAGGTAAATACATGATGATATTGGAATTGAGAGTGCTTGTGACCTTCTGTGGCTTCTTTAGTCTGGGGAGTTATAATTGCTGCAGCAGACAGCCCTGTCATTTCTCTTTGTGGGAGGAGGAAGAGCCTTTGATGTGTAACTCTGGGATCACTGTGGGAGCTAAGAAAAGGGTAGTCATCTGGCCTCCGCCCATAGCTCCAGTTCTCTCCAGAACAAGTGGCAAGTGATCAGTTTCTTTAAAAAGTCAATTTGATTGTATCTATTTTAAGTGTGCAACTGGAGGAATTTTGACGAATATATAGACCTGTGTAACTACCCCCACACTCAAGAGATAGAATGTGCACTTCACCCCCTAAAGTCTCCTTGTGCCCTCCCAGGGCACTCTTTCCCCTGCTGCTGGCTCCTAGCAACCACTGATGTGTTTTTCAGCACTGTACGTTACATTGGTCTTTTCTAGCGTCTTGAATAGATGCGACCACCTGCTGTGAATCCTTTCATGCCCGATCACTTCAGTTCAGCTTAATGATTGTGAGATTCCCCTATGTGGTATTTCTCTGTAGGATGGGACCGTGATGTGTTTGTCAGGTCACCTATCTGTGGACGTTTGAATTATTCGGGTTTGAGGTTGAGTGCAGCTAGTCTGAACGTTTGAGTTCAGGTCTTTGCCTGGGCATAGGTTTTCATTTCCCTTGAGTGAAGAGCCGGGGAAGGAACACTTGAGTCATGTGATCAGTGTTGGGTTAACTATAGAAGGGCTTGGCAGTTTTTCAAAGCAACTGCACTATTTCGTATCCTCACCAGTAGGGTATGAGCCCTCCAACTTCTCCATGTTTTCTCCAGCCATTGTTATTGTCTGTCTTTCCATTATAGCTGGGTGAGACAAGTGCAGTGGGATCTCATCAGAGGTTTACTTTGCATTTCCCTGTTGACTAAGGATGTTGGGCATCTTTTCACATGCTTATTGCCAATCAGTTTTAGAAATTATTTTTTTATTAATAGAGGAAGGCTGTGTAATGTGGGGCATCTGGGCCCCTTCCATGCCAGTAGAGAAGATGAAGTCCTGTTCGCTGGTTCAGAGAGTGATCTGCAGCTTACTGCATGGAGTCGGCCTGGAATGTTGCCACCATGACCTCCTCCAACCCTCACCTCTGCTCATGACTTCACTCTTCCTTCTCAGATCGCTTGTAGCCTTTTAGCAACCTTCTTTCTCCTTCCAGGCTTCCCTCAGTGTTTGTTCTTGGATTTGACTGGTAAATATATATTTGTTTTATAAAATCAATACACTCCAATCTGCTCTGGATCGTCCATTCCGCACTTTCCCCATCTTTGAGGTGGCTCTTACCTGGAAGATAATAATCACAGCCTCCTGTAGTAACTGCTGAGAAGTACCACCCACATTCCCTCTTTTTTGGACTGAGGCCTTCCTTTCCTAACTGCCAGGACTGTTGCTGTTAACAGGTCACAATGAAGGCCGTGGCCTGGAATTGCCCTGGGCTGTGAGGATCTGCCTTATTCTTGAGGAAATATTTGAAGGGTCATGTCAGTTTTAAGCTTCCATTAGGATCAGTTGAGACCGAGGCTACCAACGCATTGGAGTTCACCCTTTCTGTCTGCCCCATCCTGGTTCTGCCTGCATGCCAATCTTTGTCTCAGAGTGTTTTCCTGGGTGTATTAGCTTTCTGTGCCATACTAAGTGGATGGCTTAAAGCAATAGAAACTTATTCTCTCAGAGTTCAGAAGACCGGAAGTCCAAAGTCAAGGTGTTGGCAGAGTTGGTTCCTTCTGGATGCCTTGAGGCCAACCCTTTCCATGCCCCTCTTCTACCTTCTGGTGTTTTCCAGCAATCCTTGGCTTGTAGACATATCACTCCAATCTCTGTGTGTCCTCACATCACCATCTCCTCCGCATGTTTTTAAAAGGACAATTGTCATTGGATTTGGGGTAGGATTTACCACCAACATAACCCATAATGATCTCATCTCAAGATCCTGAACTTAATTACATCTGCAAAGACACTTTTCCCAAATAAAATCATATTATTAGCGTTTGGGCAGACATAGCTTTTGGTGAGGGGTCGCTGTTCAGCCAACTACACTGAAACTGACCTAGAGCTGTTGCTGAGAGGGAGCTAGCAAATATATTTTAATGTTCCCACATTTGGAAGGTGGATCCCCACAGCAATGGGGTAGTGCAGCATTTAGTTGTGGGGAGATCGATGCTTAAACTTCTGCTGGTAGTGATCTGGGATGGGAAGGAAACTCACTGGCAGGTGCCTCCAAAATTCAAAGAAAGTGGTAAGGACTGTTGAACGAAATGGATATTATATTGTGATAAGACAGCCAAAGCCAAGGTGTGATTCATCACCACATTAAAAAGAAATGAGAAAACCATAGAATCCCACTGACATCATAAACAAATTCGTCTTCTAAGGGGAGCCTGGGTGGCTCAGTCAAACATCCGCCCTTAGCTCAGGTCATGATCCTGGAGTCTCTGGATCAACCTTCGCATCAGGCTCCCTGTTCAGTGGGGAATCCACTTCTCCCTTTGCTCCTCCCCCTGCTCATGCTCTCTCTCTTTCTCGCTCTCACTCTTTCTCTTTCTCTCTCAAATAAATAAATAGAATCTTAAGAGAGAAAGAATGAGACTCATCTTCATAGATGGAGGGCAGAAAAACTGAGGATAAGTCCTGGCACTTCATTAAGGAGTAGCAGAGCTCCAGAGAAGGAAGGCTTCTTAACCTTGGCAAATTTGCTATGCCGAGGGCAGAGCCCTGTTTGGGAAGGAGTGGAACTCTGGGGTTGGAATGCATTCAAAATCTGGAATTAACCCAGACTTTCTTGACATTTAGGGCCTACAGAAATGGTCACTTATCCTTGTAAAAGTCTAGTCCTTTTCCCCTTGATTGAGGGTCATTTGAGGTTTCTGCCTGAAACATCCTACTCTCTTCCTTTAGGATCTGCTCCGTATCACTTGCTGGCCACCAGACCAACCACGGGACTAACATCACAATATGCAAGGCTGAGGAAGTGCTGCTTCTGTTAAAGGAAGTGAGGGTCTGTATTTCCATAGAGCTGCAAGAGTAGCTTACCCGGACCAACAGGAAACAGAGGGTGTGTATAGCAGGATGCTAGGGTATTGGGTCAAAGGGGTGCAACCTACAATTGGGTAAGATGAGAGTTTCTCAGTACAGAAGTATTCTCCTGTGATGCAGGAGCTTTGCCCCAACAAGGATCTGAAGTAACAGTGCTAACATATTGCTCCAATGGCTTCTGAGGCTCAGAGAAAGCAATAGTCACACGAAGTGAAGGAGAAACTATGATCCTTTTGTCACATACGTGGGCAAAAAGATCAAAAAGTTCGGAGAAACGGACATGCTGGAGTAAGGCCAGAAAACTCAGCTGCCTCTTCTGTTCCTCAGGACAACTTGAAGGTTCTTCCCCAAAGCAATAAGGAGTGTGCTGAGGAGAACTGGACAACATCAGTAGGAAGAATGAGGAGCCATGCTGTTACAGAACGATGGTGGGATCTTGAAATAATAAGAGGACAGTTGGTGAGGCTCAACAGTCAGAAGCAAAGGGACTGCTTGAGTGTCCCATGACATGGCACTGGCCTTCCTATAAAATGTGAGAGAGGAGGGAGAGTATGTCAAGGGGAGGCTACGCTTTGAGTGACCTGGCCTAGGCTGTCACTGCACCAACAGCCCATTTATTGGAAGTGAGTCACCACTCCTGGTCCACATTCATGGGGAGGGGATATTGGGCACCCCTTTTGAAGGGATGAATGTTAAAACACTTATAAACATCTTCTTATCCTTATAACTCAAAAATCTGTGGGTTTAGAAGTCGTAGTTCCTGAAGGGGAGCATTTTCACCAGAAGGCATGCAGCTATAAGCCACAACAGCTGTCCAGCCCAGAGGGCAAGGGAAGGAGTTCGCCACCTGGCTTGGTTATGAGGTGAGAAGGGGCTGTTGTTACTGAGTAGGGATAGGAATAAACACATGACCAGCTGGGCCATTTCTTGATAGTCTCCTGCCCAATTTTGTAAGTCAATGTACAAGTATAGTAACTATGGCCTTAGGGTCTGAAAAATACCATGCAAGGAAAGTCACCTAGAGTAGGAAAGTGCTAGCAGTGGGTCAGGAGAATCTAAAATAGCTATAGAGGAGGGAGATGATGAACCCCAGTGAAGGTCCCAAGACTAATACTGAAGTAGGATTGTCTTTCAACCCATGGAAATTTCTGTGTAATTCTCTCTGGAAAAGCAGCTACCTAGGATTCTTCCAGAATTTTATCCAGTTGGGTTCCACTTGTCCCATAAAGGAAGTGTCCCTGGGTCACACAGTGGTGGGCTGTGCTGGATGCAGGGTGCATCCCAGACACACAGCCCCTCCTGGACTGAAGCCCTCGTTCCTCCAGTGGCTGGAGCATTGCCTGCCTTGGCTGGCAGTCAAGTCTCTCTAGGAATGGCCCTTGGCTGACAGAGCAGCCTTGCTCACAGCTATTACCTTCCTCTCTGGGGACAACCCATGTGTAATGACTGGTCTGATGTGAAGGTACGAAACCTGGCTCCTTGCTTCGGTTGGGGACATCTCTAAAGGACCACCCCAGCTCCAGAGCTCAGTAGGGAATCCTCTGCAGCCTTGCCACAGCCCTATTGCATTTTACCTTCTTCCCTTCACTCCCCTGCAGCTATTTCTCTCCCTGGCATCATCCCCCCTAGGTCTCCGACCAGCTCATATGGCTCTTAGTGCCTGTTTCCAGAGACCCTCACTGATGACACCACTCTTTACATTGTTGTTCCTGTGCTGAGCTGTCACTTTGCAGAGGTCATCTCTCCAAATGGGTTCAGCAAGTCTACAACATAGCTACTACCAGTATCCACATGGTACAGATGAGAAATCAGAAATCATCTGCCCAAGTTTAAAGACAGAGTAAATGGTGGTCAGCTTTAAACTCAGACCTGCCCCTGAACCCCGAAGTTTCGGAGTCTACCTTTGAAGTTCCCTTATTTCGTGGTCCTGAGACTATGATATTATTTAGCATAAATATTTTGGCATACTCTGGGATGCAGCTCCCAAATGACATTATAAGATGTACGAATTAGCTTTGCCTTAGTAGATGTACCAATGTACGAATGTACAAATTACAATGTACGAATTAGCTTTGCCTTAGTAACAAACAAGCCTAAAAACTCAGTGGTTAGAAAGAGTACATTGGTTTCTTGTTCACATTACATGTTGCCAGCTCTGCACTATCTGTCGTGGCTTTCCTCGCACATCTTCCCGTTCCAGGACTCATGTTAAAGTTTCAGCCCTTATTTCAGTATGTCCTTGTTATGGCAGAGGGAAAAGGAAAGAGAGCTCATGGAAACTTATAATGGGAAACGTTGCATGTGCTCACAGAAGCACATTAGTTTTCAAGCACAGAGAAATTGGCAGGGATGTGTCCTTCATTTACAGGCAGAGTTGAGTCAATGAGTGTGAATGATAATGCAGCTGCAAGATTACAATCTTTTACAGCTATGGCAAATCAATATCTCATCTTTCTTATTTTTTTATTTTTACTAACATATAATGTATTGTTTGCCCCAGGGGTACGGGTCTGTGATTCATCAATCTTACACAATTCACAGCACTCACCATAACACATACCTTCCCCAATGTCCATCACCCAGCCATTCCATTCCTCCCACCCCACCCCCTGAGCCACCTTCAGTTTGTTCCTAAGATTAAGAGTCTGTCATGGTTTGTCTCCTTCCCCTGTCCCACCTTGTTTCATTTTCCCCTTCCTTCCCCTCATGACACCCTGCCCTGCCTCTCAAATTTCTCATATCAGAGAGATCATGCGATAATTGTATTTCTCTTATTGACTTATGTCGGTCAGCATAATACCCTCTAGTTCCATCCACGTCATTGCAAATGACAAGATTTCGAGGTTTTTGGTGGCTGTATCGTATTCCTGTGTGTGTGTGTGTGTGTGTGTGTGTGTGTGTGTGTGTGTATGTGATATCTTCTTTATCCATTCATCTGTTGATGGACATCTAGGTTCTTTACATAGTTTGGCTATTGTGAATATGGCTGCTACACCACTTAATTTAAATTCAGAAATCCTTTGTGGGATGCATTATGTGATGCATGGTGAAGGAAGATTCCAAGTGTGCGGAAGAGGTTGAGTAAAACCAAAGAGAAGCGCTGTAGTGGCGAGGGGACACAACAAAGGGAAGTGTGTGGCAGTTCTTCCAGACTAGCCTTTGTGAGTTTGTAGGATTCTTGTTTCCAGGTTGAGGACCTCCTCTATGCAGCTAGTGCCTGGAGATGTCCATGAAGGCAGGATGCCTGGGTTCGCCATCATAAAAGAATGCAAAGGAGCACAGTTAACTTTTTATTTTCCAAGAGGACTTTGGTTTTATATTTTTGATGTGAAAATAGTGATTTGGAAATACCTTTTCCCCCTTGTGTTTTGCTTTCTGTCAAATTCGGTACCACCGAGACCCAATGAATGCTACTTGGTGAGCTGCCAAACTAAACACATCCCAGCCAAGCACCTAATAATGGAAACAAACATGTGGTGGGAAAGTGTCTTCTGGATGTTTTGTGGAAATAAGCTCCCGATGAGTCTGCAAAAACAATTATTTCTTCTTCATTCCTTAAATATCAATAAATTAGATTAAACCCACTAGGTTTCTTTTGTTGTAAGCTGCAGATTTTAATTCCAAATAGTTAGTTTTGACTTGTCATTTCAAGGAGTTAAAAAAAAAAAAAAAAAGTCTGTATCTTTCACAAGGAAGCTCCTGTGCTTTAAGGAAGTTCCAAAAGATGGGGATTATTTTTTCAAAAAGACATAAAGACTGGCTTCCTATTTATTTAATTGAATTTAGACCTGTTGTATTAACATTATACAAAGTTCAACTATTGTTAATTTAAAAAGTACTTTTCATTTGTTAGTACGTTTAAAAAATAACCCAGCCACCCTATCATAACAACTACAGGGACATGGAGGAAAGCTGTGACATTTGCAAATTCTTTGTTCATTTGACTAATATTGATCTTGTCATCAGTCTACAGAAATGAGTGTCCAGTTCCACAGGCCTGCCCATATCTTTCCGTACTGATGCATACACTGACTCAGACAGCTCTTCCTTACTTGGGGGATTCAAACTTGTAATTATTTACATGAACACCATTCACATTTGGGCTTTGAGAGAGCCAGGAGGATTGTCCACAGCAGCCAGTGCCTTTTTCTCTCTGTAGATATGAGTGTCTGCTTCATAATCCTCTATGAACTGGCTAGAAGTACTGTTATTTTGAAATTAATTAAAAACAAGCCATTACTTTTTCAGAATCTGTTATGAGGCCAAAATGTTAGCCTTTTGACTTAAAAAATAAAAAATAAAACAAAGTAATTTCCTGAAGACTACTTTTTTAAAAGATAATGGCCAGAAGACATGAATTTCCAAAATTTTGCAAGCTTGGTAACTGGCAAGGGGGACTTCTCTCCACTGCGCAGACTTCTTTCTTCACTTCTCTGCTGTCACTGAGACACTAGCTGCATTCAAGGAAGGGTGAGGCCTGCTCCTTGGAGTCCAGGCCGAGTTTTCATTCACGCCCCATGTCTTAGCAGAGTCATGGCAGGTGACTCATGGTCATTACAACCTCGTGCTCAGACAGTCTACCTGGAAAGTCATAAGACATTTGGTGGTGAAAACATCAACGAGGTCAGTATTCACATGCAAAGGTCAAAGGGAAAAAAAAAAGTTCAGATATGGGTGGGGATGAGTCAGATTCAGAACGAATTGGTAATTTATGGGTTCCTAAGGAAGTTTTTCAAGGTAAAAAGAGCTGGTGGCAAGGAAATATCGCCTTGATCATGTTTTCTAAGATTTTATGGAGTGCCTCTTCTTAAATATCTCAAATTGGATGATGTTTGAATAATACTTGTTTTCTTTGGTTTTGTTTGAGAAATTCAATTTTACCCCTTTTTGTCCTCAGTGATATAAAGTGGTTCATTTTTTTCTCAGTCCTTATTCATTGTTTATTCATTCAAGCGATATTTGTTGATTTTCTACTTCTATCAAGACATGGGGATTCAGTAACAAACTCTCAGACTTGAGAACTACATCACTAAAACAATTTTTGGCTGCAAGAAGTGCTAGTAAGGAAGTAAGCAGTGATATTAGAAGGAGTAAGAGGTAGTGCTGATTGGAGTAGGGGAGGCTGTGTCATAGGGTGACCATAAAGCATGGGAAGGACCCAGCCATGCAAAGAGCCCCGGGGAGGTTATTCCAGGTAGAAAGAACCAGGTAGGAATGTTTTGAGATGGTCAAGAGCTTGGCATGTTCTGGAAAAAGAATGGATCCAATTTGACTTGAGAGTAGGGAGTGCGATGAGACTTAGACTCTCCTCTGAATGCCATAGGACACCCCCGAGGGGGTTTAGGTAGGGAGTGATAAGATCTAATTTTCATTAACGTAGAGTCATTTAGAGTCATGACATGAAAAGACAACTTCATACCTGTCAGAATGGCTAACATCAATAACAGAAGAAACAACAGGTGTTGGCAAGGCTGCGGAGGAAAAGGAACTATCCTCCACTATTGGTGGGAATGCAAACTGGCACAGCCACTATGGAAAACAGTATGGAGGTTCTGCAGAGAGTTAAAAATAGAGCTACCCTACAATCCAGCAATTATACTACAAGGTATTTACCCAAAGGATGAAAAGATACGAATTCAAAGGGATACATGCATCCCAATGTTTATAGCAACATTATCTACAATAGCCAAATTATGGAAACAGCCTGAATATCCATTGATTGATGATTGAATAAAGAAGACACAGTATGTATACACAGTGGACTACTACTCACCCATAAATAGAATGAAATCTTCCCATTTGCAACAATGTAGTTGGAGCTAGAGTGTTATGCTGAGTGAAATAAGTCAGAGAAAGATAAATACAATATACTTTCACTCATATGTGGAACTTAAGAAACAAAACAAATAATCATAGGGAAAGAGAGTGAGAGGGAGGCAAACCAAGAAACAGACTCTTAACTATAGAGAACAAACTGGTAACCGAGTGGAGGTGGGAAGGGCAGATGAAAACGGTGATCAGGATTCAGAAGTGCACTTGTGATGAGCACTGGGTGTTTCTGTAAGCTTTGAATCATTAAATTATGCACCTGAAACTAATGTTACACTGTATGGTAGCCAACTAGAATTTAAATAAAAAACATTGAAAAATAAATCTGGGAACAAAAGGAAAACCAAAACACAGAGAGAAAAATCCCAAACAACAAACCACATCCCTGAAATCACTGGTCTTTCACTTATTGCAATTTTCTCCTTTCTATCAGAGAACCACTAGAGAACTACATACATGCTCCTAAGTTTCCAATTCGTGGAGTCTGCTCTCCTCCAACACTCACAAAAACCTCCTTGATCACATCCTGGCTTCATCATCCCTGGCTTAAGATGCTTTTTCCATTGGCTTGGTGGTACACTTCCTGGAAGGAGCTGTTACTCTATGATTTTTTCATAATATCAGCTCTATCACTGGCTTTACCAATGCTACCTTCCATCAGTGCCCACAAGCAAGATGAAACACATATAATCCTTCCATTTGTGTTCAGGTGTGTGAAGGTATGAGGGGTGGGTACAGCCGGCTGGCCTGGGAGTCAACCCTGGGTGGAGAAATATAATAGAGTACTATGGTGCCAAGGGTTGAAGCAACCAGTCCATGGCAGATACATCAAAGGCAAAGACTTTTCAGACTGAAGGAGAGGTAGAACCCAAGAGCACCTGTTTGAGTTTTGCAATTCTAAGACTGCTATTGAGGATACTCAGGGTAACTATTAATGCTTCTAAATCAAAAACTGTATCTGAGAAACAGCTTAATTTTTTTAAGTCCCTGGAGTATAGCAAGGGAAGGATTTGTAGGTGGTGTTAACAAATGTGCTCAGAAATGTCACAGAGGATGTTGGTGGTCAGTGATGTTGATGTCATGGATTTCCACCTGGGAAGATGGAACTCCAAGGGGAAAAAAATTCTGTTGAATTGGTGGAAGTTCTGGGAACTCATTGCATTTTGGGAGGTGGAGAGCAATCATTTGGCTCACTATTCCTCTCAGCAGAGGGCTTCTGTCTTTGGTGTCCATCTACTCATCATGAATTTAGTCCTGGGGTTGACGAGAATAGGGTTGCCCTGCTTGGCAGACTTCTCCACCTTTCTAAGGGAAGATATAATTGTAGCAGGGGGAAACTGTGATTCTCTCTAGACTTGGAAAAACAATGAAAAGGAAAAACACATCCAAAAAGGTATTTTGGTTAGAGTTGCCTTAGGAAAAATTATTACAGGGAATTCATGGAAAAACATTGCTTTCCAATTTCAGAACTACTCAAAATATTGGGTAGCTAAATATAAAACAGTGCTCACAGGCTTGCAGGTCCTGGGACCTGGCTAAAAGTGATGCCTTCTCTCTCTCTTTTTTCACTCTCTTTCTTTTTAATTTTTGATCTCCAATCAGCCTTATAAGTTTAACCAAAGATAATTACCAAACAAGAATCTTAATTGTTCTCCTAGCATAAGTTCTTACTTAATTTGAAAAACATGCTTGGCGTTAATGAAATTTCCCTCTGAAACAATGACTGACATGAAAAAAGGAATGTTTCGTGGCTTGAAGGAGATCAGAAATGCATCTTTCAGGAAGTGTTTTATAAAGTCTGTGAAATTCAAAGGAACGTTTCAATCACCCAGTGTTCTTGGAATGAATTAGAGAGTAAATAACTCCAAAGATCTTGTGTGTGGGACTGGAGGACCGTGCTTTTCATGCCCCTAAAGAAGAGCCAATCAGCAGAGAGGAACTGAGATTATACAAAGTAAAGCTTCTCAACTGTAACAGGTGTGAGGCTTGAAATTCCTGTCTAGGTAGAATTATAAAAGGTATTCTTTGGTGATACAACTTTGCTTTAGTATTTTAACCTTTTATCCCCAAAGCAATGAACAGTAAAAATGTAAAGAAAAGAAGTGGGGAGGGATGCTGTGATCATTCAATTTTCCTCTTCCTCCTTTTCTTGCTTTACATAGATGTATAGTTGGTTCTCCTTATCTGTGGCGGGTATCATTTTGTAAAGTCACAGAAAACACTGAGTTAGTTCGTGTAGAGGCTTTGTTCCCAGGAGAAATGCAAGGGTCATTCCTACATGCTCCTGGTCACCATATTTTCATCAACAGATCAGTTGTGTTTAAACAGTGTGTTTCTGTTTAAAGACACGTTATTTAATCTATGTCACTGTCTCATTAACATTGAACTCCTGGCCAATAACACTGTGACTCATGACCGAATGAGTCTTACTTAACATTTATTTGGAAAAGAAAAATTCAGAAAGCTATCACATGGGTTTTATGAAATATGCTGGCACTTGGCATAGGCAGGTACTCAAGACTCCTTGAACTTCAAGAAATCTGAAGCTGTTTGTAGGCTGGTCAAACCCCCAGGCTGGTCTTGTCCAATACAGATCCCTTTGGAAATATGTAGTGCCCAGACGTTGTTCAGGATCCTGCTTTCTGGGAATGATTTGGACTCCATGAGGCCCAGAACTTAGATTATTCTCCTCTAAGAAAGATTTTAAAAATGGGAATTTCCCCTTCATACAAGGATCATTACGAAGAATCAAGCCATGTGTTCTCAGTTGTGAGGTATCGATATAGGTTGATGTAGGTTGCTTAACTTACACCTCCTGGAATGTTCTGATTTCCATGAGGTCAGACGACATCTCCTAGTTCATTACAGCATATAAGGGTAGTTTGAGGGACCAGAAATCTAGAGATGGAAGATTCAGGAAAAACTCTTTTCTCCTTTTGACTAAGTTCACTTCTGCTTACTCCCTCCTACCCCAATTATAATTTCCATGAACAATTTTCCTCCTCTTCACTCAAAAGGGAACAGCACTTGGCCTTCTTGACAGTGACTCAAAATGAAATAAAATAAAAATGCATAGCCAACTTTACGTAATCAGGCAGAAGGTTTTTTCAGGTGAATGTATTTTACCTGAAGTGGATTTCAGAGAGAAGCAAGCCCGGAAGAAGTAGGATGGTCTGGCTTGTATAAATCACTGGACGTCTATGTCCTGTTTTCCTTGTTGGCACAATGATGATAATGGTGACTCTTCTCCCTGATTTATCGTGAAGATTCTATGTTCAAGCATGCTATCTTTGAGACTTTCTAAGTCACCAGAGGGGTCACATGGTTCCTTTACCTAGAGATCACTATTGATACCCCGAGGTGCTGGAAAGACAGCTTGCACTGAATTGATTTGTAACAAGAGTTACCCTAGACCTCATAAGTTTCTGGTGGCCACTACTTTCCCACCAGCCCCTGATTCAGTTTCCCCCGGTTTACGCAAGGCAAACTCCTCAGTCCCCTTTCAATGATTTGCCAGGTTTTTACAGGAAGTCTGTGGAGACAAGCTTCTGTGAACTAGCTGATAGTTCTCACATATATATATATATTTTTTCCAATCTGGGCCCTTTCATTGCTCTTGACTGCTTTCGAACTACATAATGTTGGCATCTAAACACTCAGAAGACCTGTTGTGTTCCATGTAGAAATGCAGGGCTTCCTTTCATTCCTTGGTCTCCTGGGCTTTGGAGAATCATTGCTTCTCATATATACCTTTCCCCCCATTTCTTTAATAAATAAAGCCTGAGGAACATCAACTCCTCCTCCTTTTCCTGCAAAATAAGCTTCTCACACAGTTTCTTTCCCGAGTATACAGATGCCAAGGGCTACCAACTCTACTATAGTTGGCTTGACTTTTAAGAATCCTAATGGCAGTTACAAATGTTCTCAGAATGAAACCCCTGCTGTAGGTGTACAGTTAATGTAGGTAGGATCATTTTCTTCCTCTACTCTCAATGGCTGTTCAAGGAAGAAGACATTAAGAAATCTCTTTGATTTTTATATAGATTTTTCTGTAGCATCAGTGATTTCTACAGAATTATGTAAGTCAGAAGGTACACAGCAGAGATGTTTTGGTGACAAGAGGAACTCCTTAGCTTGTCTCTCAGGTCCCGCCAAAGTCTTGGTGTCCTAATCCTGGTGAAGGGTGACAATTACATCCACCCACAGTGAACAGAGTGGCAGCAATTATCCTGTTTGCCAGTCAATACTTCCCTCACTCTTCGCTTCTCAGCAGCCTTAAGGACCAGACAAGCAGAGAAAGTAAGCTGAAAGGGTGTAAGTGCTCCTACCGTGAGTATTCAACCTAACATTGTAAAAAAGGTTGTACTCAAATGAAGAAAGCCAAGAACTAAGGTTAAATTGGAATGTTCAGTCTCATCGTTCTTCAGATCAGTGCTTTTCAAACGAATGCACAGACACACACACATCACCTGGGATCTTGCTAAAATGCTGATGCTGATTTAGTACGTCTGGTGTGGCACCTGGGACTCTGCATTTCAGCAGGAGGACAAGTGACGTGGATACTATTTAAGGACCACATTTTGAGTAGCTAGAACTAAGAGATGTTTACTTTCTCTTCCTCTTTTTAGCTTTCTCTATAGAGGTATGTAGCTCACCATCAGGACCTCTGAAATTAAAGATGAGAACTAAAGTAAATGTAGCTAACTCTTGCTATTGGTTACTAGCCATTCTCGTAAAAACAGTGAGTCCTAGTCTGCTTGGGCAGCTGTAATAAGATACCACAGAATAGGTAACTTTACCAAGCACAGAAATTTATTGTTCTTAGCTCTGAAGGATGGAACACCAAGATCAGGACACCAGCATGGCTGTCTTCTGCTAAAGACCCCTTGCCTTTTCCTGGATGGAGTCTTATTGCAATGTCCTCATCTGGTGGGAGGGACTAGAGATCTCTCCAGAGCCTCTTGTCTAAGGCACTAATCCCATCCAGGAGGGCTCTGCCATGACCTTAGCTCCTCCTGAAGGCCCATCTCCTAATACCGTCACATTTGAGGTTAGGATTTCAACATATGATTGGGGGAAGGGGAGACACAAGCATTTAGTCAAGAACCTGGTGGAAAGAAGATACTAGAACAACACTTCTCAAATGTTACAGCACACAGGGATGGCCTAGAGATCCTGTGAAGATATAGATTCTGACTCAGTAAATAGGAATGGAGCACCTAAAATTGCCGTTCAATCTGTGAACAGTGACGGTCCTAGCAGATAACAGAGTTTACAACTCACCCATCCATTTTCTTTGTGTCTGTCTTTGTTGGATTTTCTGGAGAAGATGGAGGGAAAGGCGTGAGTCAGAAATCTTAATTTTAGTGAACCGAGACACTTGCTAAGATTCTGTGGAGGGGAAGGTGAAAAGAAGCAGGTGGAATATGAGGGTCCACTTCAGGAAGTAGTCAGCTGGGTTCCCTTTGATTTAAGCTCTTTCCCACATGGGTTCATTTGCTGGTTATTTCATGAGGTTTCTGCCTGTTCCTGTGGCCCCAGAGCCCTGAGGTGTCCAGACGGGTCGTCACTCTGCTGCACATTACAGGACACTTAGAAGGCTGAAGACAAGTAATTTCAACCCAGGGAATTCCCTTCATGACCAGGACAGCCTCTTCTTTCCACTTTGAATGAATAGAAGTCAGCAGGACTTTCGTCACCTCGCACTTCTGTTCAGCTCAAGTTTCTGTCTGCACATGTGTGCACATGTCATTTGGAGGCCAGCGGAAGGCTGGCTTAGATCAGCCACCACTCCAGAGAGACTCTTCATTTCCTAGACTGGCAGTGACCATTCAGGGCAGTTTTCCATATGTACTAAGCATTGTTCCCTTTAAATTCATCTACAGCACGACCTTACCCCACACCCCGTCACCATCCCACTGTCCTGTAGTTCCTGGCTTCAGTCTGCGCTCTGGCTGTGGGACACTGACTGCTGCAGCAAACCATGCAGAAAGAGCTCTGGGTTGTGTTTGCGGGCATGCGGGGATGGTCCCGCATTGCTTACTTTTCCCTTACATGCCCGTATACTTCCAGATGATGTGCTGTTTCTGTGCTCAACACAGATACACACATCCATATGCACATGCATCAGTTTTCTCTGTTTATTTTTTCTGAAATCATATTGCACAAGCATGAAAGCTAAAAAACATCCCACTTCCTTACCAGCCAGTTGAAACTTTGCTGATGACAGTCCGAAGTAACCACAATAGGCAATGAGTTAACATTTCAGTTGGGAGGATTTCCCCACCCTCCTCTCCTGTCAATGAGGCATGAAGTTCCCAGCTGATTTCTCCATCTGGCCCTACCATTCCTGGAAACCTGCTTCCAAAGAAATCAACGGGAAGATGTGAAAGAGGGATTTGCCTGGGCATAGGAGGTGGAGGCGGGGGCCCTTAATGTGGTCTAGTGGCTCTCTCATGAAAACACACTGGAAGCCTGATGCCTGTGTTTGAATGTTATCATTATAGGGATGTAAGCCCCTGAGTTCTCAAAATGAAAAAAAAAGAAATATATATATATATATATATATATATATATATATATATTCAAATACATAGGAGTTATCGTTCCTCATTAGAAATATTTTGAGCAAGAAAATTTCAAGAATTAGGGGCGCCTGGGTGGCTCAGTCGGTTAAGCATCTGCCTTCAGCTCAGGTCATGATCATAGGGTTCTGGGAGAGAGCCCTGCATCAGGCTCCCTGCTCAGTGGGAGACCTGTTTCTCCTACTGTTTGTGTTCCCTCTCTTGTTTTCTCTCTCTCTTTCAAGTAAATAAATAAAATCTTTTTATTAAAAAGTCAAGAATTGGCCTCATACATTAAAATCTCAACTGAGTTAGGATAAAAATATAAGCCACAATTTCAATCAGAAGGGTTTCTCTACACATACTCATGTACATACATGACAGAAAACAGCTGCATTAAGATCTAGCTTCTTTTTTAATTTTTTAAAAGATTTATTTATTTTAGACACAGAGAGAGAGAGAGCTTGCATGCACATGTGTGTGAGAATAGGGGGAGGGGCAGAGGGAGAGAACCTCAAACAGACTCCTTGCTGAGCGTGAAGCCCAAGGTGAGGCTTGATCCCCTGACTCCAAGGATCATGACCTGAGCCAAAACTAAGAGTCGGTTACTCAGTCAGCCAAGCCACCCAGAAGCCCCAAGATCTAATTTCTTCAATGTTGAAGGACAGACATCTCTCACTACTCCTTACTCTTAGCATTGATCCGAGTGGGTGGGCTGCATGTTAGTTTTTCCAAAATGAGTGAGAAAAATTCTTAGAATTACAATTTTTTTGGGAGGCAGGTTACCATGCTGCATATAATTATGCAAAGCCAACTGTCACAGTAAGAGGCAGCATGTACAAGAATGTACGGCTCCAACAGCTAAGCCTGAGTGATGTGTCAATGTAGGTTCATCAATGGTAACAAATATCATCTCTTCTGGGGGTTGTGGGTTATGGGGGAAGGTGTACATGTGTTTGGACATGGAGTATATGAAAAATCTTTGTATCTTCTCTCAATTTTGCTGAAACCTAACACTGTTCCTAAAAAAATGTAGTAAAAAAAAAAATGACTCTGAGAAGATCTTTAAAAATCTGTCATCTAATTTGTGCACAAAACCAAGTCAATCTTCATTCCCATATTTTAATTATGTTCAAAACATTGGTGAAAGCTACTTGAGCAAATTTTCTGTGTAGGTACTTTACTAGAAGAAATAAGCAGGAGAAAAATTAACAAACTGTGCCATTAAAAAATAGTATCTTCTCTTAGTTCGAAGTATTACTCTATGTCATGAAAATTAGGTAACATTACTTAAAAGTTCATGGATCTGATATTGAATAATTTCCCTGAAATAACAATAAAGCTTTTCTGGAAGACTTTAAAAAGTTGCCTTTATTTCCTTGACTCTTTGAAATGTACGAGTTCAGTTATAAGGCTTTATTTCAAGGTCCAAAGGCTGTTCAGTTTCCTAAAGTTACAGGTGTTCAACCACCAACTAGACCATCAATTCTAAAATGTCATCCTTGAGCTGGCTGCAACAAAATCACTTAGAAAATTTTTAAAATTTTAGGTTACAGGGCCCTTTTCAAGTATCCATTAAATTAAATCCTGCAGAGGGAACGAGGTATCTGTGTTTATGGCTCACAAGTGTTTAAGGTAGGCATGCAAGTTTGGGAAATCTTGGAATTCAGTGGTTCCTGTTTGTTTGTTAATTTAGACTAGAAAGGGAAGACTGACTGAAATTATACTTAACAATCCTTAAGTTCTAAAATTTTGTGGTTAAAAAAAATGTAAAACAATTCACACTTAATAGTACAGTATACAACTAACACAGAAGCCAAGGAATAAACAATCCCAGAGCTGTAGAGATCACTCTGTGTGTTCCCAAGAACAGTTCCTCCTGCCCAAGGAGAAGGAATCACTATCCTAACCCTTGAGATAATCACTTTCTGGCTTTTCTTTAATTTTACCACTTATATATGAATTCCTAAGAGAGAGTTTATTTTTGAATTGTATGCATTGATTTGTATTATATGACCTCTTGTAGGTTTCCCTTCTTTTGTTCAAATTATGCTTGTAAGACCCATCTACATTGTGATATACCTGTAGTTCAGCTCTGTTCTCTGCTGTATAATACACCATTGTCTAAATCACAGTTCATTGACCCTTTCTAATTTTGTTGGACATTTGGATTTTTTCTGAACTTTTGGATATTATGAACAGTACTGTAATTAGTGTTCTTGTCCTCTGTCCTGGTGCACATATGCATACATTTCTTTTGATTTCATTCATAAGTGTTTGCATACAAACTTGCACACACCCATACATATAGGCAGTCTTTGTATTGCACAGAACAATGTTAACTAAAACTTGTACATATCCCAGCTGTGTCTGGGCTTGGCAGGTTTGTGGTAACTGTTACCAATGTTACCTCAGTCGCTGTGGAACCATGCAAAGTGAAGAAACACAGTTTTTAATATGTGAAACTTTCAGTTAACGCAACATTGTGCAAAGCAAGGACAGCCTCCAATACACATACATACCTAGGAGTGGCATTTCTGGGAAAACAGGAATTCATATCTCAGTTTTATCAGTAGCACCAACCTATTTTCCAGAGTAGTTGTATGAATTTCTTTTTCTATCAGCATTGTGTCAGAAGTACCCATTTTTCCACATCCTTACACACACTTGGCATTTCCCAGATTAGTAGTGAAGGTGATTGCCTTGTTCCATGTTTTCGTTGGCTGGATCTATTTCTCTTAGGTGAAATGTCAGCCCAGCTATTTTTTCTATTTTTCTGTTAGGTTGTTTTTCTTTTTTCTTACTTATTTATAGAAGTTCTTTATATAGTCTGATATGGTTTTTGCAGATGTGTTATAAATATGTGCTTCAAGTTTATGACATTATTTGATGAACAAAAGCTTTCAGTTATAAATGTAGCAATATTTAAAACTTAACAATGTTTTCCTTTGTAGTTATGCTTTTGCAATTGCTTAAGAAACACTACCCTACCCTAAAGTCTAAAAGATATTTACCTAAATATTTTCCTAAAATGTTAAGGTTTTGCTTTTGGCATTTAAGCATTTAATTCATCTGGAGTTGATTTTTGTTTATAGTTGAAGTGGGAACCTAATTTCCTTTCTTTTTCATCTATGTGTTGATAATTTTTCCATATTTCTTTGTGAGTTGGTCCTCCATCTTAATGATCTGCCCTGCCACATCCTGTCATGTATCAAAGGTCCATTAACATCAGTGCTTCTGTTTCTAGATTCTCTGTTCTGTTGCACTGGTTAATTCGTTTGTCACTGGACAAACACTACATTGCTTAATTACTATCACTTTATAATGAATCTTTCATAATTATTCTCCTCAGAAGCATTTTTGCTATTCCCAGTCCTTTGTTCTTTCATTTATATTTTAAAAACAACCTATCAAGCTATGTGAGATTTTAATGAAGGTTATAAGAAATCTACAGATCAGTTAGGGTCAAATTAGCCTCTTTTGAATATTGCTAAACCTTCCTGACCGTGAATGTGTATTTCTCTTAACTTATCCAGATTTTCCTTAATATCTTTGAGTAAGGGTTATTTTGTGTACAGACCTTATTCATATCCTACTACATTTATCCTTAGGAACTTTGTAGATTTTTCTACTGTAAATGTTTTCTTTAAAATTTTATTTTCAAAGTGTTACTATAGAAATAGTAGGGGACCATTCCCTTTTAAGTTAGGTAGTACATAAGACTGCTTCCTATCACTACCAGAGTCAATGTTTTACTGGAGACCTTAGTTATCACAGTGATACAAGAAAAATATTAGAGGGATTAGGTTTGGAGAAGAGGGTCATTATTTACAGATAATATCATTGTACCCATAGAAAACACAAATGTATCTATGGAAAAATTACTTAGAAATAATTGGTGAATCATCAAGTTGAAAAGATCTAAGACCAATAATCAAAAGTCAATTTCACTTCTTCTTCTTCTTCTTCTTCTTTTTTTTGAAAGATTTACTTATTTGTTAGAGAGAGAGACAGGGAGAGTGGCAGGCAGAAGTTCCCTGCTGAGCAAGGAATCTAATGTGGGGCTCGATTCCTGGACCTTGGGATCATAACCTGAGCCAAAGGCAGATGCTTAACTTACTGAGTCACCCAGGCATCCCCATAAAAGTCAATTGTATTTCTTTGCTGTACTTAGATTGTATGTGATAAAAGTGTAATATTTAGCAGATTTAGGGAGAACTATGTCTGGTACAACAGCATTCTGTGCAAAAAGTATTCTGTTCTGTGGGTATGGTTTACCAATTAGCCAAGCACTATAGAAGCCAGAATCTTTCTATTAATTGCCTCTTGGGATTCAAACAAGTTTTATCTGTCTGTACTAGTTTACAAAAGGGATTCTTTACAAAGAATTTTTGTAAAATAACACTTACTCAAAGATATTAAGGAAAATCCAGGTAAGTTAAGAGAAATATACATTCATGGTCAGGAAGGTTTAGCTATATTCAAAAGAGGCTAATTTGACCCTAAGAATTTTTGTAAATTCTTTGTAAAGAATCCCTGTTGTATACTAGTATACAGAACTCTGTAAAGACAAGTAAATTGAATAAGAACGACTGAATCCATTGTATAGAATAAGACTGTATGTAAATTACTCATTTTTAACATGAATAGTCATATTAATACAACACGTTACAAGAAACCCAAAGTATTATTCTGACGACAAATTCCTTCTGGTAGGATTGCTGAAATATGTGATGACAGCAGGGGTAAGGGTCTTGGTCTAAATTCCATTCATTTTATTGTGTCATCGTCCATAATCTGGGTTCTTGGTTGATTCTTTCCTGGATGTCTGCCCTGGAATGGAATCTTCCCTGGAATGGTCACTTCTTTACATCAAGCTAGATAAGAGGCATTACTCTTTTAAAGATTTTATTTATTTGTTTTACAGAGAGAGAGAGAACACAAGCAGGAGAAACAGGAGAGAGAAAGAAGCAGACTCCAGGCTGAGCAGGGAGCCCAATGCTGATCTCCATCCCAGGACCCTGGGATCATGATCTGAGTTGAAGGCAGGCAGATGCGTAACCAACTGAGCCACCCACATGCCCCCAAATTATTAATTTTGTTATTTTGTTTCTTTTTTGCAACTTTTTAGCATTCGGTGTTTTCGTAAAGAACCTGTGTCATGCTCTAGCTCAGATCCATGCACTTGAGGATTTTAAGAACTTCTCTCCTTCATTTCTTTCTGGAAAACAGCAGCTGCTCCTTACAAGGGAAGTGGTTAGTCTGTGTAGGACTTCATCCTTCTGTTCTGACTCACTGTTTACTCTTCTTCCCCTCTTCAGGAGAGTAAAATCAGCTTTCAGACTCCTAATAGTTCTGATTCTACTTGGACAACTCCCCCATATTTGTAGTGACCATGGGAATTCATGGCATCTCTTCATCTCATTCACAAACTTCTCAGGAATGACTTTACCACACATTTCACAGTTTAATCTTTCCCTGCCCACTACCCGGGAGCTACAAAAACCATGTAGGTCTTTATCTTCAGATTGTTGAATTCTGTTTTAAATGGTCTTGATTAATGTGTACTGCATATTTAAAAAGCTTGATAAAGAAAAAGTGCAGTGGCCATAAAAAAGAGAAAATGTCTAGGAAGAAAATTAGAATTAGGCAAAAATCGATGCAAGCAAAATGTTAAATCACTGAGAGACATAGAGGAAATATTGGAAACTTGGAAGAGCATATCGTACCCTCAGTAGGAAGATTCAATATCCTAACGAGGTCAGTTCTGCCTCAATCAGTTTGTAAGTTTATTGTGAGCCCAACAGAAATACTACCGTGATATTTTTAGAATCAGATAAACTAACTTCCAAGTTCATGGGTAATGAAACTGTGAGAGGAAAGGCCAGAAAAATCCAAACAGAAAAACTAAGTGGAGTATAGAGTTATATTTATAATATAAATCTACAGTAATTGAACATTATGGCATGAGAGCATAATTCAACAAACAGAACAGTGTCAGTGCATAAAATGCATGAAAGAATCCAGAAACTGATCCAAAGACATATAGGGACTGAAAATGTGAAAAACAATCATGGCATAATATTGATGACATTGAACATTTGAATATTTATCAGGGGAAAATAATACATTGAATTCTTATCCCTTTCCATGTTAAAATAAACACAAAATGGATGCAAGATTCGGTGTAAACAGGGAAATTACAAAAAACAGTGAAAGGGAATTTTTAATTAATATTGGTAAAAGGAAGACCTTTTTGAACAGGGCAAAAAAATAAGAAAATATTGATAAATTGATAAATTTAATTAGAAAACAAGACGTTTCTGTTATATTATCAGAGGATAATTTTGAGTTTTAATGCTTAAATATTATTCCAGCTGCATTATTATTTATATACTTTTCAAAATAAAAATGCAGTAGGGTAGAAAATGCATTTTATTACTCTCTCAGTTAAGCGTTGGCTACTTGAGCTGCATGACTACCCTTGTGCTTGATAAATTGAGTTTTATTTTATTTTTGTTTTTGTCTCTTTTCCTTCTTCTCTTCTTCTCTCTCTCTGTCTTTCCTTCCCTTCTTCTCTGTCCCCCTCCCTCCTGCCTTTCCTTCCTTCCTTCCACAAAGTACCCAGAAAGTATGTGTGTGTGTGTTTTTAGAGAGGGAGGTGGGGGAGGGGCAGAGGGAGAAGGAGAGAGGGAGTGTCGAGGACACACCAAGCCCAGTGCAGAGCTGCATCCCAGGACCCTGAGATCATAACCTGAGCTGAAACAGAGAGTCCGATGCTTACCTGACTGAGCCACCCAGGTGGATTTTTTTTTTTTTTTTAAGATTTATTTATTTATTTGACAGACAGAGATCACAAGTTAGGCAGAGAGGCAGGCAGAGAGAGAGGAGGAAGCAGGCTCCCTGCTGAGCAGAGAGCCCGATGCGGGACTCGATCCCAGGACTCCGAGATCATGACCTGAGCCGAAGCCCAACCCACTGAGCCACCCAGGCGCCCCCACCCAGGTGGATTTTAATGGGGTGATCCTTTAGTAAACCTTGCAGCTTCTAGAGCCCTTGAGAGAAAGACACACAAGCAGAGAGACACAGAGAGAGGGACGGAGAACTCCTGGGCACTTTCTGTCTGCTGTTCACTCATGTGGTCATTCTGTCATGTCTTTCATAAATATTTCTTATGTAGCTATTTCGAGTAGATGTTACTGGGCGTGAGGAAGATTGTCATGATGCCTGCCCTCACAGAACTTATAGACTCCGGGAAAGAGAGGAGAGGCTGTCTTTGAGTTTAAGACAACACTTGACATGATGTAAATTGACTGGGTCTATGAACAGTTTGGTCATCCCCAAAGGTGGCTAGGACCAGACTATTGTGTCATTAGATTTTTTTTTTTTTTTTTTTTTAAGATTTGGAAAATGATAGGGGCACCTGGGTGGCTCAGTGGGTTAAAGAATTGGCAAATGAAAGCGGCCAACCAGTTCATGTTACTGTTTAAATGCATTCCTGTGAACATTATCCTAAGTTCTGGACTTGGTAATAATTTTATGAGTTGCTAAAGAAATCCTTTTCTTCACTACTTACCGTGACTAAAACAAGAATGTATTTGCTTAGTGATATGGTGCATTTAACCTAGCCTATTATCAAATTAATCCCTCCACCTACTTTTTCGCTTGTTATTACTAAATGAAGAGAAGAAAATGATTAAGCTCATCCATTTCGGGTTTCTCGGTTCTCTTAGCATCAGATATGAGTGGGTTGTTATTTGATGAGAGGGTTTAGCAGGGCTGGTGAAGTGAGATTCTCTAAATTCAGTGTAACTATACACATCTGAGGTTTGTTTTTCTTTTTACCTTCGCTGGCTGTCAAGTTTATGGCTGTGCAAGGATATCCAACTAGCTTTCAAAAGCTTTTCCTGGTTCCTTGAAACCTACTTGCTTTCTCAGCAGCTTTCCCCTTTTGGAGCCTTAAAGTACACTCGTAAGTGGCTCAAACGTGAGTCAGGTACTGTGTAACACTTTCAAAAGAGAATGCTAGGCTGGTTGTGTCCTTCTGGTTTCCATACAAATAAATCAACCATAGATCATAAAATTCAACCTGTAATAACAGTCACTAATATTGAATAAATTGCCCACTGGTTTGAAAACCTATTCAAATATTTTGCACCACCCACAAAAGCAGTTGCAATAAACTGCTTGGTTATTAAAATCACGAAGCACCTAATTATTGGCATCATCATCTTCATTTATTCTCTCGTTCTTTCTTTTGGGAAGCGAAAGTCTCAGTTTGAAAAACAACTTTCCTGTGGCATTTCCCATTCTGAGTTGTGATGGGAATTTTAAGTAAAAAATAAACTTGGGGCAATGATAAAAATGAAATTGGACCTTTTTAAAAATAAGACATCACGAACTATAATTTAAATGAGTCACTGCTGATTAATATAATAATCTTTATTGCATTGTGTATAAAAAAGCTGCTATGGAAACTCATGAAAGTACTGTGGTGTGTCAAAGTTTTAGATTAATTTTTTTGCAAGAGAAATGACTTGGAAACTATAAACATGTGCCTGGGTTTCTCACAGGGAAATTTGAATATGAAAGAAGAAGCTGGGATTCTGACTTATTTATACTGGTCAGGACTTAAGTTACTGATGTCCTAAAAAATACCAAGTTCACGTACTTCGAATGTGGTTAGAAATGCATATGCAAGCACCTGCTGAGGTTCCTACCATCGTGCCTGTCCATAGAATGGGTGGTTGGATTTTAGAAGCCCTGAGGTGAGTCTCCTCTGGTCTACAAGCCAGGGCCAACAATTTTGTCAGCCTGGCCAAGTATTAGAAATATGTTGGGAAAATAAAGAACATCCCAATTTTAATGCAGCTTTACTCAAAGTTAATTGGTTATATAACAAATGAAACTTCTGTTACATAACAGGAGCCTTTGCCTTTTGATGGTCACGGATCCCAGTGACCAGTAACTATCAAGATCACCATCGTGCTCTCCTCTCAGAGTGTGCCTCTGTTTAGTGTCTCAGCATCTGGGAATGAGAGGTAGGTTGTTTGGTTGACACTTTCCTGTATAAACTTGATTAAAATCTCAGGCCATTTCTGGATAGGATGAGGGTTAGGATTAGGTCAGTGGCCATAGAATGCTCATGATAAAGTGAAAAATCCCCTTGTAGGCAAGTTCCGAGCTTGCCGTGCAACTTTGCCGTAAAACTCACCCATCACGGACCAAATGGAGACTTCACCAATGGGACCCAACACCTACCAGGTGCAGGGAAAGGTGTGAAAAACATCTAGCACCTCTTAAAAGGCCTTCAAATCAATGGCAGCTGTTAATCCCTCTGAGCCCACATTGTGCAATTTCTCTTGCTATGGGGCTGCAGCCATCATACATCTTCATTAAGTAGGAGGAAGTTGAAGCACAAAGGATGGGTGATTTACCAAAGACTTGGAGAAAATCTAATTAGAATGGGAGCTTTCTCTTTTCCCATAAGGTCTCTTGTGCCTTTTCTGGGGTCTCATGAATTGCTTGGGTAAATAAATCTGTTCCAGTTTTGAACAAAATCACATACCACCACTCCACAGTGTTCACTACTCTGTTGTGAGAGAAGCCTCGTGTCAGACGAAGATCTGGGTGGCAGAGACCTATAGACGAAGTGAGACAAACAGAGGAAACACACCTGAAAGAAGACAATCTTCAGGTAGAGTAGGTAGATGCCAATACTTAGATCTTCTTGATGGCGATCGCGAGCGACTAAATCAACCCACCCTGCACCCCTTTATCCACTGGGCTTCCTCTGATGTGAGTTAACGCATTTTTCTCATTATATAAACCAGTTTGAGCTGGGTTTCTGTACTTGTCATAGAAATTCTAATCAATATGCTCTGACATTTATTCATTTGCTTCATGTCTTACGGATGTTGGGCATCTGTGTGCTGGTCAAGTCACCCTTTCGCTCATATCCCGACCTGCTTGCCCTTCTCTGCACCCCCAGAAAGCTGGACATTTTGGACTGCATCACCTGGATTCTAGTGATTTCTGGCATCTGGTTAGGTTCAATGGGTTGGAGGCAGGCTCCAGTAACATATGGGAGGACAGAAGAAGACATGAAGGTGTTTCTTCAACATTCCCATCAGTGTAGAAGCTGTATTTTCTGCCTTGGAAGCAGGCGTGCCCATCCATGACTGTAGCTCCCAGAAGAGTACCCTCTTCCCTGGCCTTATACCTCTTCCCTGCCTTGTTTCTTCAGCTCTGGGCTGGTATGGTTGCCTCTATTGCCCACCTCTGGCTGCCCCAATGTCCCATGTTTGTCCTACCACCACAAGTGACCTTTCATCAAAGTCTCCTCATTCAAGCCATCTGGTAAGAACTGTGTTATCTTCTAGTGTGCTACTGGCCTCACTCTCTGGCTTTCATTTGCTAGGAGCTATAATATTCTTCAACACTGAACTATAAACAAAGTTACTCAGAGCAGATATTAGGGTTTGATGAGGACCTCACAGGCTTTCTCTTGCCAGTTTATCCATTGACTTTGAATGGGTGAGGGATTGGCAAGATTTTTATGCAAATGTTTTAGGCTTTGTGGACTTTGCCCTCTCTGTTGCAACTATCAATTCTGTCCTTTTTAAACTAATGTGTGGAGGTATGGCCCAAAAGGACTTTATTTGTACAATCAGGTAATGGCCTGGATTTGGTTCCACAGGTCAGTTTGCCAACCTCTGAGTTAGTTCATTTAGTTTATGATTCTGAAGTCAGGGAACAAAGTGCTCCTCTCTGAGATAGTTACAAAGGAGAACGCAAGGTGAAGCATGTTTTTGATTGGAAGGTGACTATTGTATATGATAAGTCATTTGGGGGGATATATTTTATCAAATATATCCTGGAAGAAGACTTCCCTTTTTCTACCAGCAGACAGTTAGACCATGGATGCAATGATCACCAGAATGGGAACACTCATTCTGGCCCACTCTTCCAAACTCCCTTCTGGAACCTGAACTAGATGGTCTTGTATAGGTTGGATATGTGAAGACTACACATCAAACTATGACTCCACATTGGCTTGTCTTCCTACCCCTGGCCCTGCAGTCTGCTCACTGAATTAGCCTTTGTAATTTGAGGGCAACTCTCCTCCTGCCCAGCCCCTGTCTTAAGCCTGACAGATTTCGTGGATCTCCTGAAACAGAGGGAAGTGAAAACTATTCCTGAGGGAACCTGGGGTGAGCACTGACTTAGCTTCCTGGTGGAGACAGGCTAGGCTGGGTCCTTGCCCTTATGCCACTCTTGTCTCACTCAGGATCCTAGGTAGCTCTGAGAGCCTTCTAGGACAACACCATCTAAATATAGGGGAGCAAGAGAACAGATATCTGGAGAATTGGTCTCCTAGACAACTACTTTGGGTAATGGAGAGAAGCCAACTTAAACAACAGCAGACACTCTCTGTTCTCTTGGGGCAGTGGCTGTGATCATGACCAATCCTCCCCAACCCTACAACACCCCCCCCCCCCCCGCAATACTCTCAAGCATTCTCAACCCTGCTTTTTTCCAGCCTAGTGTTTCAGTTTAGCTCACACCATCCTCTCCCATAATCCTTGTTTGTTCAAGTAGTTATAGAACTTTCTAAAATCTGTTGGCAGAGACAAGGAAAAGTCAAACACCTTTTGTTGTAGAGTCTGTGATCCCTGGGGTGGACTGGGTATGGACCCTCTTCACTAGGCCCATAGGGTAGCAGCAGAACCGAAAAGGTGCACTGGGAGACTCTCCAGTGAGTCTGCTCCCTGAACGATCATTCCTGTTGAAGCATTTTGCTATGGCTGGTGTATACCCGTGATCAGATTCACCCACAGACCTTGCTAAAATATAGCTTGCTGAAACTCACTTCCAGCATTTTCATTTAGTAGGTAGGTTTTGGATGAAACCTGAAAATTCGCACGTCTAACAAGTTCCCAGGTGATCCTGCTTCTCTGAGGCCCACACTTTGAGAGCCACTGGTGTATGCAATTGTATAGTTGGTAGAGACTTCAAAATAGCAATGGTTCTCATAATTCCACAGACGTGCAATGGGTTACCCTAGCTGGCACTGGCCCTAAGATATTGTTAGAAACTTGATCTTTAGTAGCTGGGAAAAGAAGGAAAACATTTAAAGCTGCAAGCAATTTCCAGTCTCTAAGGGTAGTGACATGAATTTACCTCAGAGGCAAATTGTTGCTTTTGGTCTGGGAAAACCACTTGAGTCTGCTATTTATTTACAAAAATGTAAATCAAATATTCACCCACTGTTCTAGAGGGAAATGTGAAGTCAGTATTAACCTGAACACAGATGTTTGAGACTGAGAAGTTAAGTGCTCTATTTGATAACATAAATTTTGGGTGAAGATTGAGCCAAATTTCTGTCTGGGGGACATAGTTGTCTGGGCGGGGGTGGGTTGGATAGGGGGGTACACGTTCCAGCATTTCTAGGCTTGTCTGACTCTGAGGGCACTTCGCTTCAAACTGTGGTCTCTTCTTATAGCTCTGTGTGTGCAGCCATTGTTTTCCAGAACTCTGGGGCTGAGACCCAAGGACTGAGGGAAGAGAGTACCTATGGAAAAGCAGATCAACTAGGTACTTGGTATGTTTCACAGATGTTCTGATGTAATTTTTCTGCTGGGAGTTTTCTCCAGAGGAAAGGAATATTTCCATGTCGGTTGACTAGGAATAGGGCATTCACCCTAGGAAAGTGAGAAGGGAGGAGATGGTATTCAGAGCGAGGGAAGGGATATTCTTTCAGGACATAAGAGAGCTAGGTGGGCCCGGATTCTGAGGATGCCTTGTCCCTGGATGGCCCGAGGGTGACCAGGAGCTCAAGGTGCATGAGCTCGGAGCTAGCCTGAAAAAGGGGGAAGATTGCGTGAAGACCCACAAAGACAGGGCAGGACGGAGGGCTCTGAAACTCACGACTTCCAGTCCAGACTTACACTTCCCTTCTCTAATACCTGGTTCAAGGTTGGAGTTTAATCTTTGTTGGGACACAAGTGTCACTAGCTTGGAGCTAAGTAGCCAAGGAGAGGACAGGGCTCCTGCCCAAGACTACTTCTCAAGGACAGTGGACTTCTCCATAGTGCAGAGGTGTCCCAAGGATTGTCTCTAGGAGCTAAGAAATAGGACAAGCCCAGGCATGACTAAAGTGACACCATGGTGGGGCCTGGCAAATTCCTTTATAGGAAGGTTGGAGCTCAAGATAAACCATAATTCTGAAGTCATGGTAAGATAAAACTGGATATCTGAGGTACAAAGAGAAATAAAGTTGGTTGACTTCGTTAATAACTAGAAATAATTTAGGGACAGGCATTATATGTGAACATCCATCCTAAAGAACAGACACAGACAGAAGGCATCCCCCCTTTTTAATAGGATAAGGCAATTCAAGTTCCGTGACAAGTGAATATATCTAAGTAACTACATCAGCAAGAAATGGAAAGCTTGATCTGTAGATCTTAGATAGGAAATGAAGTTTCATTGTATGAGTTTCAAAAACTCCCTCTAATTAGGCTTAATGATTTCCATCAATTCTATTAATCTTTCATGGCACACATGTGAAAACCCTAACCAGAGAAGGAAATAAAACTATGTAAGAGCAACAGAAGGGGTTGAGTAGGTGCAGAAGGTCACTAAAGAGAATCAGTGTTCCTGTAATTTTCTTGAGAGCTCCAAAAATAACAAATATCAATTTGGAACCAGATTCCTCCCTGCTTCATCATGGCTCCCTGGGGCTAGCAGACTGGACAAGGCCATCCAGAAGGTAGGACATCTTGACTGTAGCCAAAGTAAGCATACTTGTGCAGAAAACCAAAACAATTTGGGAAGAAGAAGCCAACATGTAACACATGCTGATTCGGTGAAAAAATGAATTTATATCTAGTACATCAAAGAGTTGGGTCAAGGACAGCACCGTGCAGGCACAGGGGCCTTAGAGAGGATTATCAGTAACTCACACTGGGAATAAATGGCTTATGCAGAAGCCAGCCACCTAACACTTAAAGAGAAGGAGGGTTTATTCTATTGAAGGAGGTGTGTATGTCTGTTGGCTTCTTGATCTGAAAAATCTCAAAACAATTGAGAGTGTCTTACACCACTGCTTTGAGATTATTTTCTTTACTACGTACTCTTCATTATAGGAATTATGGTAACATTACATGGGCAGGTTCATATGACTAAGTCCAGACTTCACTCACTGAACTGTTTACAACCTTTGTTGAGTAGCTTCTTAACATAGGCCTTGGTGTCTCTCTTCAAAAAAGATTCATATTTCACTGAGACTGTGAAACACTTTTAAAAAATTCATTTGGCGGGCACTTGAGTGGCTCAGTGGGTTAAGCCTCTGCCTTCAGCTCAGGTCATGATCTCAGGGTCCTGGGATCGAGCCCCGCATCAGGTTTTCTGCTCAGCAGGGAGCCTGCCTCCCCGCCCCCCGCCTCTCTGCCTACTTATGATCTCTCTGTCAAATAAATAAATAAAATCTTTAAAAAATATTAATTTGACCTCATTAAAATGAAAAATCAAGGGACTTTCTGTTTTCCACTTAGAATACATTGCAGACTAACTGACATTAGACAGTATTTCATGACTGTACTGTTTTTCCCTGCTTACGTAATTTCCTTGGGAAACTGGCCTGGTGTGTAATTATCACTTAGCCACAGTCTTCCACTAGAGATTTCAGTCTTTTTAGTGTCTTCCTGTTCATCTCCCAGGCCTCCATCCGGAGCAGAGATTGCTCCTCTCCTTTGAATAATGGAGACAGCCAAGAACCCACGAGTGAAGAAGTTTGCCCAGGATGGAGTCAGACGCTGATCCCAGGGCTCCAAGCTCCCAGCCAGAGCTTCCTGCCTTGGTCTGAAAAGCCTTTGGTGATGCTGAGCACACACCATTCTTTATGGGGAAGCTACGATCCCTACAACACCAAAAAGTGACATAGAATAGAAGAAGCGCAGGGATTGCTCCTGAACTGAGGGAACTGGAGACTGGAGGACGTTCCATTTTGCTGGAACTTCTCAGACGAGGTTTTTGCCACACACAACACACCCTGCAAATGTTTTCTCCTTAGTCTGTGAGACACTTGTATATCAATAGTTCTGATTAGCCGGTCCTTCACATACCAGAATAGTTGTTCTGCAAGATCCATTTTGGCACCAAAATATGTAGGGTGACTTTTAAAAGAGTGTTTTTAAGGGGTTTTCCTTCAGAGTTATGTGACTGCCGCGTTGGCAGGTGTGGGAGAAATTCAAGTTCTCGTTCCAATCTACACAGATAATCCATTAAGCCTACGTGACCCTCACCTTGGGTACTTTAACATATATTTGGCAATTTTATCGTTTATGGTATCAACTAAAATATAAGCTATTTAACCTAGTGCCTAAAAAGAAACTACTAGAAAATGGTGCCCAGGAATCCCAAAAGCACAAGGGTCCATGTAATACATTTCTACATGCACTCAGATTGCCTGCTTTTTTAAGGCACCACACCCCATGTTTGGAAGAACATAAAGGACCATCTTTGCTTTTAAGGAGTTTAACTTTGAATGAGGAGAAAGAAACTCACAAAAAGGTAATAAAAGCTATACTGAGTACAAAGTATTACCAAAGTATAGAGGAGGAAGAAATCTTTTTTATGGGAGATAAGAAAGGCTTTGTGGCTAAGACCGCCTTTGAACTACCAAGTGGCCGGAGATGTCCTACAGGGAGAAGAAGGCCGGGGTACCACCTCAGGGGTACTAAAGGAAATATGAGTTAATTCCGGAGGCAGCCATCGGTCTGATGAGACGGAAGCCAGTTTTTTTGTGTTTGTAGCACCTTCCAAGAATGCTTATAAAGCATCCAGCAGAGATACTCAATCACTCGGAGATAAAGACTTGTGTGGTCTTACATTCCCCTGTTGTAGAGCTCATCAAGGGAAGAGCCTGTCCCATGGCATGTCCAAGGGACAAAGTGACTGGTTGCAGTTGAGAGTGTGGTAATCTGATGGGCCCTGCGGACGTTAGTTGTCATCTGGGCAACCAGCACTTAGTGATGTCAGTCTGCACACTGGGCCCCGGGACCCGTGTCTGGTTTTCAGCTCTAGAGACCTGCCTTTGCCACCTTATCTTGGAATAGCTTGCTGTTTTATAACCAAGAACCTTATCACTTTGTCCAGATTCTTCACAATCTTCGATCAGCTCGTTCTCTTCCAGTGCAGATTCATTAACCGACGGTAGGGGACCTATCCTCGGGATGCCTGAGACACAGATGTCTGTAATTAAGAGGATACATGGGGGCACCTGGGTGGCTCAGTGGGTTAAAGCCTCTGTCTTCAACTCAGGTCATGATCCCAGGGTCTTGGGATCGAGCCCCGCCTCAGGCTTTCTGCTCAGCAGGGAGCCTGCTTCCCCCTCTCTCTGCCTGTCTCTCTGCCTACTTGTGATCTCTCTCTCTGTCAAATAAATAAATAAAATCTTTAAAAAAAAAAAAAAAAGAGGATACATGTCCTCCTAGGTATGCAAGACTTACCACTGGGTGCTGGGAAAACAGGACTGGAAATTTCTGTCTCCATTTTAATGTTAAAATAGAAAAGAGAGGAACTTGGCTGACTTACAATGTATGGTGTCAGGAGTGGGTGTATCAGTCTCATTCACCTTCTCCAAGTGTGGGTGTGAGGCCAGAGGGACGACTGGCATGATCTCAGTCATTTGCTCTTACTGAGACTCGCACTTACAAATTATCAGAGTACATGGTGTTATCTTTTATGATCACATTTAAACTAAACCAAGTATTTTCAAGTATCTCAAAAAATTTCCACAAAGAAATCACAAATTGAAGCTATTTCTAATAATGCAAACCAAGTTAAGAACATTTGAAAAGTATGGCAGTTACTTTTCTTCCAAGTTCCTCTGCGACATCATGAAGTTAAAAACATGACAGTACTTTCTAATCTGATAACAAATTGGCCAAAAAAATATAGTAACCAAGAAAACGTTTTAGATAGGAATTTACAAGACTTGCTAAGAATAACCTGGCTCTAAGAATATATTGTCCCTGGAGGTATTTATTCAATAACAGTAGTAAGTAAATGCAATTTATAAATAAACATAAACAAACTGAGATATCTGATATAAAGTGTTAGAGACACTGGGCAAGACCATCTTCTTGTCTCTGTAAGCACCTAATAAGACTCAAAGCCCCTGAGAACTGCTCATCAGGGGATGACTGCTCTTTCTGCCCCATAAGAAAATACGACCCCGTGCCTCTTCCCTGGGTCAACACTGCCCAGTTTCATACTTTGGAATCCCTTTTCCCGACTTGATGCTGAGCATGTCCACGAGGCACAGCATTCCATCTTTAGCCATCTTTGTGGCATCTTGTTTGCTCTGCATGAATCCTCGGAGACTCTTGAATTGTAAATTTTATTTCTGCAGATCTTTACATTATGTTCGGATTTGTTGTGCTCCCAGTGAAAGAGGTTCCTTTCACCCTATATGCCACCTGCAAGGGGCGCTTTCATTTATGTTGAACAAAATGCACTTCCAGTCAAGATATTGAACAAACTGAACGGAGAAATGGGCTCCTTTCCAAACATGACCTTCCCATACACTATGGAATTCCACTCCTCTTCCAAGAACCCATGACATGAACATGAAAGCTAGCCCCATACACCTTTACTATGAGGTGGGAGAAGGTGACATACCCATAAAGTAAATAGGGATCTAGATGTCCTTTCCTACTTCCTGAAGGTGTCAGAGCAGGTGGTCAGAATTAAGTGATTTATCCTAAGTTGAGTTAGCACTCACTCCGGAAATAGACTCTCAGAAAGTCTTTTTTCCCACCGAAATCCTCGAGAGGAGTGAAACTGCTTAGCATGGTACATGAAAACGTGTTTTACATACTATAAATAGTTACAATTTTCTAATTTGTTTTTAATCTCTTTTTCCTTGATAGACGAGGGCCCTGTAACTGATATAGTACTCTGCCAGCTCCTGGGGCTTAATAAAACTTCTGATCATTTTAATAGTACTTGAAATCTACTAGCTGTGTAATGCACCCTTCCACCGTCAGCCTCAGTGGCAGTGACTATAAAATAATACAAGGGAATGTAGGAATTAGGTTGTGTTCTCAGGTTAGGAGTGTAAGCCATACTGCAAGATGAAGATTTCATTTGAGATTGTACTGACTGGCTGAACCCGGCTAGAGATCAGTCCTGAACCTGAGCTTCTCACCTTTGATTTGGAGTGATGATTAAGCCAGACAAAAGAAACATCCAGCGAGAGGAGTGTGGAATACACCATTTCATAGCCGTGAACCTGAGCACTTCCATCAGTGATGAACAAAACGCTTATCATGAGTTAGGTTCTCTCAAGGATCACCTAGGAAATCAATGCAAAATGGAATTCCTTGGTTTCTGCCAGGTGGTGTCAAGCACCTGATCTGAATGAGTCAATTTAGTTTACCAAACTTCCTAATTTACCACGAGTAAATATATCGCCTTGGAGAATGTGGCTCACTTGCCCTTTACAATGTATGTCACAAGAGCTGTTGACTTCTGTTCAGTGTCTTGCTGCTCTATGTTTTGGAATATTGCCTTCTGCTCTGCATTTGTCCAAGTCTAAGGTACCTAGAACTCTGCTTGGGGAGCTGGTGGGGTCTCTCACCACATCCTACCAAGGACTTTCATCTAAACTTTAGCTCTTTTCTAAGATGAAGCAAGTCCTAACTGAAACCCAGCACCTCAGACACCAAGGAAGAGGCCAGAGCCCCGTGTCTTGACCAGCCTGGGAAGCCTGAGCCTCTTGGCATAAAAAGTACACTTCTTTTTAATTCCTGCATGTATTATACCAGCGAGACTGAATAAGTTCCAGCCAGCTTACCTGTTAGCCCTCCATTATATGGCCCTGGGAGCAGGAAAGTCTGGGAGGAGGGTTATTTGGAAGAGTGGCAGGAAGAAGGTTGAACACAGGAGACAAGGCATTTTGGCAAGATTGTGCCATTGGCTCTTTTTTTTTTTTTTTTTTTTTTTTTTGCCTTTAATGGAATTAGGGTCAGTTGTCACCTTCCCACCATCACTAAGATCAGGTATGAAAGACCCCACAACAGTGTAGCACTCAAAAGAACCATCATACACCTGCCATCCCAAATAGGGCTGCTGGCAATCAAAGGGGGTGCCAAGGGGCAGTTCATAAAGTTATCTGGCAAGTGGCCCCCACCTACTTTAAATTGCCTGAGAACATTCTGAGAAATTCATTTTTCTTTTCTCGTGAGAGAACAAGGGGTCGGAGTGCTGCGTGTGCATGTGTGGGCCCATGTGCACGCACGTGTGTAAGCATATTGTGCTCATGCATGCACCCTTGCTTTTGCCTGTGTGCGTTTGTCATAAAACTTGAAAGAAAGTACAAGTTTTCGCTGAAATGAAAGCTTTTTATAGCAGAGTTATAAATCACTTCAAGGAGTGATTTTCAGTTAAGGGCTGACAGCTCCCTTGTGAAGTGACCATGCCAGGCCTGCCATTCAAAGAAGATTTGAGACCAGTCTTGTTTGTCATCTGAAATGGAAGTGCTATGTTCTTGGGGATGCCACGTGAGGAGGCAAGATGGAGTGTTCCTGCAATTTGCACTATCTTTGGATGAAACTAGAAGGAGGTGTTAGTATGATGTAATACATAATATTGAGCATGAAGTGATTAAGCAGTTGTATACTGAGCTACTGTTTGGGGCAGAGCGGAAACAGAAATGCTGTTTATTGTTACATGGATGCTGTCTGGCCACCATGTTTCCATGCAATAATGGATTCATTTGCAGGTGTGCCTCCCAGCACGATGTTCCTGCACCTGCGTGCTGTACCTTATAACCTTTTCCCACCCTGCTGCCAGAACTCCAGGCCCAGGGAGAGAAATCAGACACAGACCTCTCAAGCTAGAGGTGGAAATCCACAGCACAGCAGAGCTGGAGCTAAAATTGACAATGTTTAATGGAGGTCAACAAAGGCCTGCATAGAAGTCCCATCTAGAGACTCCTCTGTAAGCAAAAGATAAGGCCATCTGGTCTCTGAAAGGAGAGGTAGACCCCCAGCGCACCAAGCCTAGTGGTCATGAATAATAGAGGACATGCAACGTCTACACCAAACAAGAACTCACCTTTCATCCTTCTTTTAGCTCCTGTTCCTTAGTGTAAAGGAACTGGAGATTAGGCATCAGAAACCATCATCTTCATTAGAGTTCACTGGATGTAAAGAAAAAATCTTGACCAGTGTGAAAGTCAGAATCCTACAAAAATAGTGGGCTTAAAACAAAACAAAACAAAAAAACCCAAACAAACTTAAAATGATTAAAAAAAAAATCCATGGCCAAAAGTATGTTGTCTTTTTCTTGCCGTATCAACTATTTCATGGAATATCCAATATTAAAATGAACTTGTTGTAGAATAAACAAGTCACAAACAATGCCAGGTAGAGACAGAGAAAGTGACAGCAGAAAGGGTTTGGAAGCTATTCTCCAGCCAGTATTAGAATTTCTTGCTGAAGAAGCCTCCTTAGGGATGGAGCCGACTAGCCTTTCCAAGTGATGTCACCATCACTTGCTGCTGTTGTTGGGCATTCTCCGAGATGAGGCACGGGGCCAATGTCAGACATAATTCATCATTTTGGATGTAGCTAAGAATCTTCTTTTTAATTGGAACTGTGATACTGTCTTGCTTCTTTTCTTCTGAGTTCCTCCTAACAACGTTTGACTCCACTTAAGATTTAACACATTAAAAAACCACTGGGAATACATAGGCCTTCAGAGAGCAAAACCTCAGCAACGATTGCATTCCTATTTATGAAAGCATTCATTTGGTCCCCATGTTATTCCTTTTTAGAGATGGATTTTAACATGTGACTTATATATGTATAATTTGCACGTAGCTTTTATGGCTCCATCTTGAGGAGACTGAGAAATGGCTGTAATTCTCATGACCAAGTTTAGGGTTTCAGGTCTGCCATATACAAATATTGGAATCAGCAGCCTTTCACTGGTATGAAGCCAAGAGCCTATGGTATAGAGTGGGCAAAACCAGAATTAGTAGCATCCTTTGTAACCCCATGCTTAGTGAGGCTGATTTCTTCCTGGGTCCACGGCATGTCCAGCAGCTCTACTGGATGGAACCTCCAATGGGCCAGCACCTCTTCACCTCATCGCACTCTGTGTAGGAGAGAGAACCGTGCAGCAGATGAGGACAGAAGGAGGACAGTGTCCTCTCTGAACCTAACGTGTAATGATCCAAAGAGGTCTGAGTGCACCCACTTTGGAGATGGGCTGGATTTAGGTGCCTCATTAATCTCTGGAAGCAGACCTGGGACACTGAGTGATTTCCCTTTCTGGCCCTCTAGAGAAGTGGCTTCTGCTCTCACCACATTGCCCCTTGCTACCTCCTGCTCCATCAACTTCACAGACTCACACTTCTGTGAAATTAAAAGCAACTTCAAGGTTCTTGTTGTGAACATCTCACTATTCACTGTTTGAACCTGTCCTGAAAATGCCCCAAGTGGTTCCCACCATCCTGTGTCCTTTTGTGTTTCCTTATCCTCTGTGACAAGGAATCTTCATTCTGAAATCAATCAGGGAAGACATTCTTCAGACTGGGGCCCTGAGGCCCTTCTCTGGGTCTCTGCTGGCATTTAGCCACCATGGAACCTGAAAAGCTCTTGAAAGTGAGGACTACTACGTGTATGTTCCCACACGCCTGAGTTTCTGCCTCAGTGGCCGAATTCTTCTTTTGATTAAGGCTGTGTCTACCACCCTCTGCACCCATTGGAATCTTTCCATGGGGTCTCCATACGAACACCTTGGAGTTCGTCTTCCCTTACGCAAAACTCCTCCCCAGAAATTGGCCAAAACGTGGGCTAGAGGTACCTGGGGGTACCGGTCATATGTTCAGCACATGTAGAAGCTGCAAAAAGCATTTCCTCAGTGCATTTCCTTTCTGCTAATGCCCTTCAAAATCTAATAATATTTCATTTAGGGGGAAAAGTAAGTTGTTCTCTTTCAATGAGGCAGATCATTACTTTTCCATTTCCTTAGGTAGGTAGGTATTTGTGTTGTCCTTCATAACTCGGAGGCTATGCACACACCAATTGGCGATCTGCAATGGGAATTATTTTTCTAATAAACACCACACGATATCGTGCTGATCTGGGCATGGTGCGTCATCCAAGAACCCCAGTGACCAATAACATGTATTTGTAACATTCCTGCCTGGTTTGGAAATACAGTTTATAAGACCTCTTTCCCTCAGTGAAGCTCAATCATTTATTTCAGTCAAATTCCTAGGCATTTCGTGTTTAGGCCCTTTAGGAAGGAGCACAAAGTCTTGTGGTGAAGCGTTTGGGCTTTGGAGTCGGAAACATCTGGAGCAGAGGCCAGGCTCTGCTGTGAGCCCCTAAGCAGCCTTCTGCAACTGGACATTCTCAGAGCCTCCTTTTGGTTTCCTCCTCCAAAAGGGAGAGCAGTGGTCAGCCCAGCTCTACAGTGCCTGGCACCTGGCTGGAACTGTTTAAAAGGTAATTTACTGGTTTCAGCTGGCTCAATCTTAGGTCATGGTGGTGACACACCACCCCCAGAGTGTACAGAAGCAATCACTTTGTGAGAATTGTTACAACCTCCCAGGAGGATGTTCTGTCTCTACTGTTGGACTTCTATGGCACCCCACTCCCTGGGGCTGCCCCCTGGGATCTCTGCTCTCTCGGTGCCACACTTTTCTCTCCTACTTGTTAAATGTCATCCTTGACACCATCTGCTCCCACTTCCCCTGAGCCATGCCATCACTGGGTCCTATAGTTCTGTCCTCTGAAATCCACCCAGTTCTCTCCATTCGCACACGCCTCCATGCTTACCCAGCCTTCCCCTCAGTTTGCTTTCCGCAGGACTGGGGTTGCTTAGAAATGCAATTTCAATACATTATCCTCAACCAAACCTCTGCCTAAAACCCTTCCTTAGCCTTGTTGTCAGATCGAGGTCATCCACCCCATCCTCTGGGCCCTGTGAGGTCCAGCTCTGCTATCTCTCTGGCTTTGACCAGAATCGCTCTCCCTCTGTGCTCACCCGCACAGGCCTCCTGCTCCTAGCATCTGGGGGATCCCTGACCAAGCAATGGTTTCTTTTTTCTCTTCCTGAATCTACTTTTATATTTATAGCCAGAGGAGAAGAATTCAAAACTTCCTTTTTCTTCCTAAGGCCATGGAGGGGTTTAGTGAGCTTGAATTTTCCAAAGACTTTTGGAGCATCTCCGATGAAATGTCAAAAACAAGCCCAACGTATTATTAGGAGTTGAACGAGGCCCAGACACTTCAGTATTTCTAGGAGGCCTGAAATTATTAGACCAGCCGCCCTTCTCTTAGCATGTGTGAACTTCACTTTCTAGGCCAGAGTCTAGCTAGGAAAGTGCTGATGTTGGAAATGTTATATAGCAGAAGAAGGTAGTGGAATGTTTTATAACCTCAAAAAAATATTGAGTTTGGGATTCAGGTTATTCAGGTGGCAATGAAGTATCCAAAGCTGGACAAGTAACTCACCAGGAGGCCAGGATCTTCAAATTCCCCTCTAGAAGTGAGGAGTCCAAGGTCTAGAGCAGTAGGCTGGACTATGCAATTTCTGGGAAATGCCCCACTAGGGCCCCTCTTGTCTATCCCTGCTGTTGTTCTGACATGTCCACTTAATTTTTGCTCACTGCTGCTCAGAGCCCAGGGATTACCACAGAGGGGGCCAGGTGACTGTCAGGAGAGCCTGGGCTACAGAAAAGACAGCTGCTGGAGGACACCCAGCACCCCCCTCGTCCCCACAGAAGTCACTATATTCAATGGCCACTCAGGTTGGGAATTCCCAGTTCTTCTGATGATTCTAGGTATCTTCTGGAGCATGTGGCCAATTCTAGGGTTGTCAGTAGGTAGGGTTGGTGGGTATGTGGCTAAAATTCATTACTGTTTTCCATGTGGGTCAGTTTATTTCAACCCTTGACAACTCTAAGCTTCAAGGTGAGTGTTTCTACAAATACCAGTATCTACTGGCCATTTATTAGGATGGAAATTTTATGACAGTTATGGAAGGTTAAAGGAGGTTTTCCCACATCTTTTGGTTTAGGTTAGGCCCTTCCGTCATGCCCTCCGTAGTGCTTTCTGTTTCCCATTGGCTCATAAAATGAATCCCATTTGTAATAAATTGTTGGGTTAGCGTACTTATTGCCCTCCACACTGGCTGACCCTTGGGCATGCCTGGATCCTGCCCGTCTCCTTCGCTGTTATCTCCAGTATAAATGTAGATATAAATTTAACATATGTTAAATATTATATGGATATTTAAAGAATAGACGAATAAAAGTAGGTCAAAAGCAGAATATGGCCCATTAAATGAGAGGTCCCATAATATAAGCAGGGGTCTAAAATGAAGAAACTTACTGCTGTGATTTAATGAGGGCACCTTAGAATCTCCTTATACTGGTGGAATAATGATAATTTGTAATAATAAAAACGCCACTAGTGCACAGGTAACACTCACAAAATGCTGGGTAACGAGCCGGCACTACCTACCTTCAGCCATATCTTCATCACAGATGCAGGAGGTAGGCATGATTATGCCAGTTTATGGAAGGAAACTGAGCCTCAGAGTAGCTGGAGGCTGGGTCACAGGGAAGGGGCAGAGCTGGGGCCCACGCCTAGCCCACACCCAGCTCTGTTCTCTGCATTCCATTGCTGTGCAGAACTGAAAGTCAGTGCTAACATTAAGCAGCAAGTGAACAAGCGTGTTAGGAGGTCTGCCCTCTCTGGGGTCCTGAGAGGTACCCAAAGCCACTTGCATAGGATTCCATCCCAGCCCTCAAGGAATCAGTAGGAGTTACGTAGCATTTAAAAAGCCAAATAAAAACACAAAGCAATAAGGTCTCTGTGCAGACGGGGATGACTAATTGTTAGATGAACTGAGCTCATCCAAGTGCCAGCCACGGTGCAGAGGAAGGCAGGAGGGACAGTCAGGCCTGGAGAGGCCTGGGAGGTTTCCAGGGAGGGTGGCTGACCCTGAACTTGGCCCAGAAGACTGGGTGCAATGCGGATGGCGGGGCGCAGATCCGAGAGTCACAGAGAAAACACGAGCAAACATGCCGCAGGATCATGAATGGAGTACTGCCCTGGAGCCCAGATTTTTCTCCACCTCTGAGAAGAATGGGAGAATTTTGGTCAAATCAGTAGCTCTTTTTGCCCCACATGTGTTTCTCCAGCTATAAAATGAAAATCTGACTTACCACTTCCGCCACCCCCCTCCAGAGACACGGAAGGCGTTAAAGGGCTCCGTGTCAAGCTTTGGCCGGGTGGGAATGGGGGGTTGTCTCTAAAGCAGGTATACAATTCCAAACTTAATCACCACTATTGTTTTTGCTATTGGTTTTTATTGGCGTTATTGTCAAACATCCCCTTGAGAAGCCTGTTAGTGCAGTAGTGGCTCGCACAATTAGCTCTCTGCATTGTGCCCCATGTGACCGGAAAAGGCAGGCAGAACCCTGGCCCCTCGAAGTTTTCTCCAACAACTCCTGCTGTTCCAGAAGTTTCCTACAGCGGGAGCCTGCTTCCCATCTCCCGCTGATGGGGACTGGCCCTATAATAGCTTTTTTCTCCTCCCCAATATAGACTACTTAAAAAAATGAATTAATATTTAGAGATCAGAAAATTTCAGATAAGAGTGCAGAATTCTGGCTTCCCTTTTATAGAACGGACAACAGTAGGCCTCCTTTTAGCACCTGTCACAGTGAGAATGAACCAGTCCGTTGAGCGTAGGCTCACACTTTGACTAGCTCCCCGTGGCCTTTGTCACCGTGGGCACCTGGACCTCTTGGCTACATGTGTGAGTGTCCCATGCAAAGCTCGGGCGGGTCTAGGGCAAGCTGCCTGTGGGGCCACATGAGGTGAGGCCTGGCTGGGGCCAGGTCGAAGCAAACCGTGTTGGCAGTACCGGAGACTGAGTCAAAGAGAGAAAGGAGGGGTTTGGATTCCACAGCCTGAGGCCCAAGCCCAGAGCCAGGAAGTCAGTCTGAGGCCCCTCTGGTGGGCGATTGGGAGCAGACTCCGTCAACCCCAAGTGTCATGCCCTTTAATGACGCGGTTTATGTTGATTAGATAGTTGTACTTGCACACCATGAATCCTGGGAAATCGCATGCGGAAGTGACCTCGAAGGCCTCTGTACCCACACCCACACCCAAGCCTCCCCGCCGACAGTTCTGATGTGAGCGTCGGGGTGGACATGGGTGGATGGCACTGAACGCTCCTGGGGCTTCCAACAGAAGATGTGCAGCCAGGGTTCAAAAGGCGCCTCTAGGTGAGCTGCTCTTTGTGATACTCGTTTTCCACACAGGGATCTCAATCTGACCTCCAAAATTGATCACACTCTAAAGTAACTCAGTTCCTTTTGCATAAACCCCCTTATTTTGTGGCTGCTTCCTTCCTCTTTCAGTTCCATAGGATGGTGGTCTGGGTTGGGGAAGGTGACCTCCTGTGTCACATGGCCGGGGTTTTCTCTTTGGCTCCTCAGATGACATCATGGGTTCTTCCAGTCACTTGCAGCTCAAGCTGGTCCTGGGTGGGGACATGATCTGACGTGTGTGACAGCCTCCGTGACCTTGCCCCAGCCTGTGTCACCGGAGCGCCACGCCCTTCAGTCATGCTCCTCTGGGCCAGGCAATCAATGCACATGACTCTGCACTGCTCCCATCACAGAGACCCCACAGCAGTCCCGCTGGCCTTGGTGTGCGCCCCTCAGGACCCATGCCAACTTGACCTCCCTGTGAGAAATTGAGTGTAGCTCGCCGAACTGCAATAGGACATGGCATATCGGATTGTCACTGTACTTTATTAGACATTCGCAGGATGACCTCCTCTGAGTTCTAATTAAATGGAAACAAGTCCACCCTGTGCTCGGTTTTCCCCATGATCGGCATCTGCACAGCCTCCCTCTGGTTTGCCAGCTCCTGCTTCTCCTGCCTTTTGCTCTGTTTCTTCTCCCAGAGTATCTGTGGCTGTCGGAGGCAAATTTATATATACTCCCTCCATGTCTGCCTGGGATTTCCCTCTCCTTTCCTGACTCCAGCATAGTCGATGGGATTCTCACACTTAAGGGGACTGAACTCAGGAAGAATTCATCTTGTCCTTATTATAAATTAATTTTGGCTCGTTCTTCTTCTCTTTTCAAATATTCACGGCTGTTCTTACCCATGTAACTCTTTCAGATGAAAGAGCTAGAAGATTAGCAATCATGGAGAAAAGTTTCCTACATTAGATCTAGTACGCTTGTGGGCAAAGAGGTCTCTTCTAGGGTCCCAACTTTATAAGACAAACTCCCCTGAGGCAGTATCAAAGACGCTCATAAAAATTCTTCAAAGGCTGTACCCACTATAATAGGATTTAATGTTTGGATTAGAACAAAAGGGCACAAAATTTATTGGGAGCTGTTCACAGGCATTCTGACTCTCCTTCTGGGTGGACGGGATCTCCTTCATCTGCTGGAAGTTGGTTGTGGCCATAAGATTGGCTTTGGCCAATGCCGTGTGAGGGCCAATTCTTGCCAGCCCATTAGGAGCCCATTGGAGCTTCACCAAGGCCTTGGGGTCCCCTGCCAGGATCCGGGGCAATGTTCTGGGTTGTGGCTGCTCCATCGGCTGAAGTCCTGGATGGAGAACATCCGTCGTTGAACCCCCCACACAACCGTAAGTGCACGTGTGCCATGAATGAGAAATAAATCTACGTGGTTTTAAGCCTCTGTGACTTGGGGTAGCCCAACGTCATCCTGTCGTAACCATCCCGGATATGAAGAATTTGGCTTTGAGTGTAGGCAGCCAGGAGGCAGCCCCCACCTCCCACCCAACTCAAGCACGTGCTTTCTTTGCTCTCTCTCCCTCCCGTTTAATCATTTCATTTTTGCTGAATAATGAATTCGTCCTTTCACAAAACCAAATATAAGTCTAAAGCCACTTTAATCTGTTGGAGAAATGGTCTCGAACAAGGACCGGGAGGAAACAAACAACTTCAAGGGACAAAAGAGCATGAGGTTGGTGGGCTGTGTGTTCCAACTTGCTGTTCGCCATCACACTTGCTAACAAGCATGGAGGAGGGGGTGCTCTGTGCACGGACATCTGCTGCCTTGAACAGCACCTCTTGACATCCCGCCCCTGCCTCCCTGCTTCTCATCCTGCCCTCTCCCTTCTCAGGTCCCCACAGAGCAGTGCAGATGAGACCTGAGGGGCGCTAATGGCTGCATTTGGGGGATATGGAATTTAGAGCTAGCTGGTCCTCAGCAATCAGCCTTCAGTTGCTCCTCATCTGGGCCCCACGTGGCTTGTATAGCCAAAAGGTACATAGGCATTTTGAAGCTGCTGCTTCCCCATCGCAGAGCCTGTGATTTCTTTAAACCAAGTACCCAAGCAAAGCTACTCATCTTCCAAGTTAAAAAGTCCCTACCTGAAATGTTACAGCATTGAAATGCCTTTCATTATCCCAGATTACCAACCCCTTCCTCTAGGGTCCCACCCATCTGTCTCGGCCCGTAGAAAGAGGACACCTGCTACCTTGGCCCACTTTTCTGGTTTTTAGTGGGTTTATCTTTTGCCACTTTATTTACTCCAAACTGACTTAAAAGAGGACCCGAGGAGGACTAGAAAGATGTGTTTATGTTTCAAGATAAGAAATAAAATGCTTAAGAGGTTAAACAACGTAGCTAGAACCGGAATGAAATAGGCATAGCTTGAAATCTTTTCTTCCTGCCAACTGCAGACTAAAATCTGACTTTTCTTAAAAGGTCATTAACGTTTCACCGGGTCCACAGGGTTAAACTAAATCAGCTCAGGAAAAGAACAACGGTTTCTTAGAGTGAGATAGACGACTTCCTCTGCCCCACCCTGCCAAGACTCCTTATACCAAAGAGCCCGTATAAAGTAATAAAATCTTCTTTGTAAACACGTGAGAGATTTCACAGAGTTGCCACTTAGACTATCCCTGGGTATGGGATGATGACATTGTATTGGATTTCACTTGGCAGAACAATCCACGGGTGGTGGGGCGGAACGCAGTCGTGGAATTAGGCTAACCTGGAAGTCTGCTCATGAGTCAGCCAACTGATCCAAGGACCAGTGTTAAAAGATGTATTAGGGGAAGACCAGCCCTCCACGACTGCTGTTTGTTGGGTAAAGCCGAAAGGCGGAGGGCAGCAGTGAACTAGAGAGCATCTCCTTCACCAAACAGATGTTCCCTGTGGGCTACTTAAGTGCAGAGCCGTCATACGGACTCTTTAAGTGAGATCAGCCAGTCTGCTTCATGCAAACACATTGCAGTAGCATCACAAGACAGTTCATGAAGTGGAGGTTCTCTTTGTGCTGGGGGCCACATAAATTAGCAAAACATTGTCCATAGGCAGATTATTAACAGACAACAATATGTACCCGCTTTGATCCAGCGGTTTTATTCCTAGATTTCCTCCTGAGGAATTATTTCCGGATGTGTGCAAATATAGTATTTGTCCTATCGCTATGTGTGCTAACAAGAAAAGAATGAGAACACTCTACGTGTCCAACTCTAACTTGTGCCACTGGCACATCATAGAATATTATTCCGCTATTTAAAATGATGCCTCCGGTGCATATTTATAGGCACGGGCGGTGTATATCATACTTGAGTAAATTTTATATGAAGTGGTTTACTAAAGCGTATGAAGTGCAGTGTCTTTTTTACGAAAAATGACGCCGATGTGCTATGTGCATGTGTAATAGCTATTTTCAATATGAAACAACTTTTTCTCTCCACATACTTCTTTCCACTAAGCCCTTTGGGCTCCCATTTCCTTTCCCCTTAAAAACAGACGATTCTATCCGTTTCCAGTCACTTTGAGTTATTACAAGTACTCTCTGGTTTAAATTTTCAGTCTCAAACCCAGCTCTGATGTCATCGCCCAGGTCCTGGGTATCAGCTAGAGGAATGTAGAAGGAGAGCCCGCTCTACTCCTCTTGCAGAAATGTCTTCTCCTCTGTGGCTGTGGGCAGTACCCTCCTGGCAGCACTGCCCTCGGGGAGGTGGCCATCCTAATGCAGACTCTTCCAGAACTTCCGAAGGAGCCTCCTAAAGGCTCCCAGCTTTGTTTCCCTGCTGTGCCAGATCATGTGTCCGCTCTTGGCCAGATCCTGCCACACACAGTCCCACTCATTTTTCTCCTGGGATTCCCTTGCTAACGTGGGCAGCAGGGTGAGACGGGCTGGACCTCAGTACCTCTTGTGGCTTCCACTTGTCCATGTAGGAAACTTGTGCCCCTAAGTACTGCTCCACTGACATCCCCTCTTGCCACCCTGCCCTCTCTCTTACGGCCATTTCCTTTGCTAAACAGACACTCATTTAAGCAAGTCTACCCCCTAAGGAGACATCCAACTGGCGAGTGTTTGCCAGTCACCCGTTGTTACAGGTAGCAGTCTGCTTTGGTGATTCCCTTGATTTTGTCCTCACTTGCCTTTGAAGAGGGAAGAGTACGGACACCTTCATTAAAGGAAAAAGGTGAAAAATTTTATTCGTACTTAAATCTAAACACTCTTCAGGGCCAATGACTTCAACAATTCCCCCTTGCTCTTGTTACACAGACTTTAAGGGAGGACTGTTGGGATGTTGGTTGGCTCTGGAGGGTCTGATTTTGTCACCCCTTACTAAGCCCTTGGATAACACGTCTAGCCCCATGGCTGGCTCTTTAGCTCACGTGGGGACCTTAGCCTCCCTTGATTTCAGCTTTGGAGCTTTAGGTACATTTGAAGGATGATGGAAAAAGTCCTAATGTATTTTAAAAATAAGTACATACCCAGAAGAAGTTCAGAAAGGTTATACATCAGCGTTAACAATGTTTAGATAGTAAAATTACGGTCTTTATACTTTCAGCCTTCTTCTTGCTTGTAGGTTCTAGTTTTTCTACCCAAAGCCTGCTTTGCATTTATAATGAATGGGATAAGCAAATGGCATTTATATTTAAAAAATCAAATATTCATCCAATAGGTAAATGGATAAACACACACATGGTATATCCATGCATTGCAATAGTACCCAAGAATAAAATGGAACAAACCACTCATACCAAACAGCATGGGTGAATTAAAAAATTTTTATGCTGACCACAAGAAATCTGATACTGAAAAATACATGGATGATTTTATTTATTTGAGGTTCTAGAATATATAAAGCTCATCTAAAGTGATGGAAATAAAAAGCAGTGATCACACAGATTGAAAGGTGGGGAAGTCTGAAAGTGGGCACAAGGACATTTTCTGAGTTTATGGAAATGTCTTGTGTCTTTACTGTGGTGTGGTTAAATTGGGATAGACATCTGTTTAAACACACTAAGTTGTACACTTAATATAGGTGCATTTTATTTTAAATAAGTTACACCTAAATAAAGTTGATGTTTAGATAAAGGTTTTTGTTTGTTTTTATTAGCGAGCTACGATAGCTAAAACTGTAAAACTCTTTAGAAGAAAACACAGGGATAAATCTTCATGAACTTAGATTTGGCAACATTTTCTTAGCTCTGACACCAAAAGCATAAGTAATAAAGGAAAAATAGATAAATGGGTTTTATAAAAATTAAAAATTTTGTCTATCAAAACATGCCATAAAGAGGGGCGCCTGGGTGGCTCAGTGGGTTAAGGCCTCTGCCTTCGGCTCAGGTCGTGATCCCCGTGTCTTGGGATCGAGCCCCACATCGGGCTCTTTGCTTTCTCCTTTTTCTCTGCCTGCTTGTGATCTCTGTCTGTCAAAAGTCAATACAGACAGAACACAGACTAGGGATCACCAGGGGCTGGCAGGAAGAAAGACTGGGGAGTCACTGCTTAATGGGCATGAGGCTTCCTTTGGAGATGATGAAAGTGTTCTGGTAACATGATAACGGTTGCATAACTTTATGAATGTACTGCATGACACTGAATTATGCACTCCAATATAATTGAAAGGATTAATTTCAATATCGTGTATTTTACCACAATTAAAAAGAACAGTGAGCCAAATGCTATGGTGAGACAATTACACATATTTTCCCCTCCTCCTGTTATCAGCTGAGGGAATTTCCTGAGTTGTGGTCCTGCCCTCTCAGTCCTGGTTCAGTTGCTTCCTCCTTCTCCCTTTGGGACTGACCTGCCCTAAGGGAGATATTCATCAGGGTGGCTCCAATGATGGAGACTTGCTCTTACCTGGTCTGGCCCGTGATTGGCTAGGTTGGCCTCATTCAGGGAAAATGTCTTAGGAAGAGACCCCTTGTCTATATCTAAAACACATCATCCAGACTAACATAAATTTAAAAAGCTGCCATTTTGGTCTCATAAGATTCTTTATCTGTCTCTCTGGATATAAAATTTTAAGTTTAAGTTAGGTGGGAAGAGGGATCTTCCTCCAAATTCCTTCCCCCCCAAAACCCTAACAGACCCCTAGTTCTAAACCATTGTGCATGACCACAACCTCTAAACTTCTTAAAGTACATGCACACAAACATTCACCTTGACCATTAAAAAAAAAAAAAAAATCAAGCCAGGAAAATATCAAGGAACATCTATCTTTGAGCAATGAAACTTTTTGATGTGGCCTCCAAGCTCAACTTGTAAATTGTACTTTATATAATCAAATAGATTGGATGACTCCATGTGATTTATTCATTATAAGCTAGCTAAAATTAGAGAAACATTTAGAAAAAACATTTCAGCCTCTTGCTCATTGCCTGTGTTTCTTCATTCCTATCTCCACTTTCTCCTCTACTGCGTGCCACCCTTATTTGGAGAGTATGACTTACAGGAAGTAGTATAGGACCGTGAAAGCAAAACACCATTTAGAACTGAAAGTAAGTTTTCAATAAATCAGTAAGTACCGTATCACCATACTTATATATTCTTAAAATTTCAAAAAACTTACTGGAATCTCCCAAAGTACTTCAAAGCAAAAAAATTAAAACAAAAATGAAAACCCCACAACAACATTTTTACAAAACTGATTGGATGCTTTATAAATTCTTAGTTTCATGCCAAAGAGAACACTTGGAAAGAAGCCATATGATGAACGTAAAGAAGCGTTGAGGGCTTGAAAAAATGGAATGATAACAAGGTTTTAAAGAAGGAAAGCCTGACTAGCAATAAAATAAATGTCTTTAAATATTTAAAAAGCTTTTACCGAGGGAATAATATGTAGTGGTCTTTGTTTCTCTGGTCATTATAATTAAACTTTCTTCTAGAAAAGGAATGGCTTCTTGATGCATTCATATAAGAATGAGCTCTCGACAGAGTCTGAAGAATTCAAAAACAGATGATTTTTGCTAGAGGAGCATTCTCACTCTGATGGCTTGGTGCAGACTTGGGGAGGCATGAGTGAAGGGATGGCTTGTGTGCCTTGTTGTCCCTCAGTTCTGTTCACAATGTTACCAGCTGCTACAGGAGAGCAGGGTGAGTTGGAAAAAGGCAGCCTAAGTGCCCCCAGCAGATTTTTATTCTGTTTTCTTATAATAACAACCCCCGTTGCTATGACTATGTTCTTAACTCCTGGGAATTTTTAGGAATCCTCTCAGTAATCCATATGATCTTCAATTTTATATTCTATGTTGAACTGTGCCCTGTTTTTGAGATAGAGAATCTTGAAGGGGCCAAGAGCTATGGCTCCAAGGAGGAAGGAATGTAACCCCATGTTACTGTCGTAAATGCAGTGTGGGTGAAAAGTGTCAGCAACAAATGAGCCATACACATTTCACCAATCAGGTTTGCACGCTTCCCATTAAGTATTACAAGCTGAATCCCTAGACCTAATCAAAATAAAAGTGGAAAATCTCAAGTTCGTAAGGTTGGAAGACACGTTTAGTTCTTGTACAAATTAGTGAATTTTTTTTAATGTTTATTTTTTTAAGGAGCCACAGTGTCTACTAAAATTAGTAATGATTATCACCTTCCACACAAAAATGTCTATTCCAGATATCTATCCTGGAGAAGAATCTACACAACAGGGTTCACTAAAGCATTATCTGTCACTCTCACTAATTGATAACAGCCTTAACACAATGGAATGGTTAGATTATCTGTGGTATATTCATACCATGAAATAGTGCACACTAGTTATAAAGAAGGAGGTAGAGCTATAAATTTGGACATAGAAGGTGTCATGGACATCTTGCTAAATGAAAAATCAAGTTTCATAAAGATACACAGAGCATGATTCCATTTGTACATAAAACCAAACTATATATAGAAATATAAAAAGGAAATATAGATATAATAATGTTTGAAAACTTCCCATGTGCCAGCCACTGTATTAATGGCTTTATATAAACCATCTCATTTAAAACTCACAATAACTCCATGAGATATATATTATTATTATCCATATTATGGAGGAGGAAACTGAGGCACAGAGGTTAAGTAACATGTCCAAGAGTCACTAAGTAAGTATATGAATATGCATAGAGAAAGCCCAAGAAGGGTATACATGAAAGTGCTAACAAGATTATTTTCTGGAAGGGGAATGAGATTGGACAGGATTCAATGGTGGCTTTATTTTGTAACAAAAATAATTCATATCTTAGTCAGTTCTGGCTGCTATAACAAAATACTATAAACTGGATGGCTTAAATAGCAAACATTTATTTCTCACAGTTCTGGAGCCTGGAAAGTGCAAGATAAAGGTGCCACAGATTTCAGTGTCTGGTGAGAGTTCTCTTCCTGGCTTGTAGACAGCCACCTTCTTCCTTCCTTCTTGCTGTGTGCTCACATGCCTTTTCTCTCTCTCTCTCTCTCTCTCTCTCTCTCTCTCTGTGTGTGTGTGTGTGTGTAGTCTGTTTTTCTTCCTGTAGGGGCACTAATCCCATCATGGGAGCTCTACCTTCACGACCTCAGCTAAACCCAACCAATCTCCAAAGCCCCCACCTTCACATATCATCGCAACAGAAATTCAACATACCAGTTTTGGAGGGACACAAACATTCATCCATAGCAATAGATAGATAGGTAGATAGATAGATAAAGTTACAGATAACTTGAAATTAAGAAAAAAGAGTGGAGAGTAAAAAGAACAATGACTATTCTTTCTTTTTAAGTCTTAATGGAGTGAGACATTTTCCATTGACCTGAAACCTTCCCTTAGATGCACGTTTGTAGAATGCTATCTTGACACTGTTGGTCATGTGTTTGCAACTCTTGCTCCCCTCAGGCAACACCAGCCTTAGTGAAGGTGGGAAGTTAAGGATTAGCTAGCTGTCACAGAATGACGCAAACCTCATTGGTGCTCCCCAAGGCTTGACCCTAAGAAGAGGGAGTTCCCTGCTCAGCAAACTGGTGCTTCGAGGCCCCACCCTGCAGAGTCACTAAGACTTCCCTCAAGTCTCTGTCATTTCCCCCACAAGGTCCTAGGGAATTCTCAGAGATTGTCCTCCATGGCTGTTAGCGGCTCTCTACGGGGACAAAGTCATGCTATCCTCCATTTCGTGATTTCATTTAATACTATCCTAGTTGCTATTATTATTTCTAAGCCAACAAGTCTTGTCAATGAAATAATCCCCTCTTCCACCAGTGTTGACATTTGAAATTTGTTTGGTGTGTGTGTGCAGTGTTTTCAAAAGGGAATTATAGCACTTTGTATTGTAATAGCTCTAGCCCGGAGCCAGTTGTGTCACATTCTCTCCAGGACAGCCAAGGAACATTTTAATGAAACTGATTCAAGTCTCTCCTTTCTGCTCATATTCTAATGGGATCCAAAGACTGTATCTATGAACCTTATGGTTCTTCTAACTTGAGATGTGCTCCTTGTCGACTTGGGTACTCTCCCCCAAAGTTAGGGTCCTCTTTTTATTCAGGAATCTACATTTTAGTGTCCAAGAACCTGACTTTAATTTCCTTCCACTCATTCTCCAAGAAGGCCTATCGGGTCCATGTGCACACATGACCCCCAATATAGTACTCTGGGTTCCTCTGTTCCTGAGTTGGACATTCAGGTGAGAACTCCGGCTCTTCTTTGTCTCCAGGTACTCAAAACCAGTTTCCTAATGATAAAGTTGGAAAAACAGGTAACAATTTGAAATGTGTGTGCTCCTTCATTTCTCAAAAGGTTAAAAAAATTGAAATGTCTAATATACAGTTAGACTTGACTGAGATAAAATGTGGAAAATATATTTATATAAATATTTTCTTAAGACAAAGCAACATTTTCCCCTTCTCCATTGTTGCGTACTCACACTTTGAGTATAGTTTGATGTGAATGCACATACACATATCCCACCTCAAAATTAAAGCTCTGGTGGGGGATTTTTTTTCCCTCCAAAGGTGAGTAAGTGTTTGAGGGGCAATGGGGTAGATAGTGGTATTTTCTGACTCTAGCACAGATATATACCTTCATTCTGTGCTGGTTTGTTTATTCTTTCTTAGGGCAAATAAATCTGAAAGAAGATAGAAATTGACTTTCTTAAAACTCTATAATGCCTATTAGGTTGACCATAAAATAAGTGTTGATAAGGATGTGGGAAAATTGGAATTCTTATTTGCTGCTGGTGCCTTTAGTTTCTTTTTTTTCAGTCTTTCTTGAGAATAGACATTCTGAATGCACAATTCTAGTTGGATCTCCCCCCTCAAACCTTGGCACTTTGAAGATATTATTCCACTGGATTTTGGTTTTCATGATTGCTGATGAGAAGCCTGCTGCCAGCTTGGTGTTCCTTTATACATAAACTACCTTTTTATTTTGGCTGATGCTACTGTTGTTATGATTATAATTACTATTATTATGATTGTGATCCTCAGGCCCTACCTATTTTCCATCTTAACAATTCTCTTTAAATCCTTCAAATATTTTGTGCAATTAATGTATGCCTTCCTTCTTATGATTCCGTTATTTAAATTCCACGAGCATTTACATTTCTTGGGGTTGTATACAATTTCAGTCAACTTTCATGCCTGAATTTTTCTTTTCACTTGTGTATTTGGTTGATCTCAATGTATGGAAAACTTGGAGGCCTAAACTGAGGATTCTTTTTCCCCAGAAAGGATTTGTGCTTAATTCAGCTGGGGACTCTAGTGTTCCTGACAGCTCTCGCCTCTCATGGGTCCTTGGCTTCTAAAGAGCCAAGGCCAGTTTCCAGCTCAGGGTGTTTTGTTTTGTTTTCTTTTCATCTTTGAGGTAGCTTTACAATCTGTCAGCCCTGTGATGCCAATTTATAAAAAATGCAGAATTTGTAGCAACAGAGCCACTTATGGATCCTGTCCGCTGTATTACTGGTGAATAGAAATCTTGGCTTTATTTCAGTTTACTTTACATTATGCCAAACTTACTTAGTAAAGTAAAGGGCCAGGCCAGAATAGATCCTTTAACTCATTTCCCTAAACTGAAATCATTTTAATAATGTGAATTTAAGAAGATTTTATATCTAGAGACGGCATTAAACTAACTTCTCTATGAACATTTCTTTGATATAGTCATAGAACTGAGAGTAGTATGATTTCCTATAGCAGAAGCTAAAATGCATGCTTTGGGGAACGTCTCCACTGCATTAATTTCTCATCTTATTTATTTGTCTTAAAGGATACATTTGAAAAGAGGGTTAATCTTTACTCTAATGAGATCTGAAATAAACCCCACCAAAGGTTTTATTTAATTCATTAATTAACAAAGGAACCAGTAAGATGTTGGCAATGTCTCTCAGTGATAACTAGAGAATCTAAAAAATCTACTGGCCTGTTTTCTGCTGTTTTGCCTTCTGTCCTTATGACTCAGTATCATTCATGTACACAGATAGTCTTGCACATCCTGATGCAATTCCTTGCCACACTTGGGATGCTGCTGTTGGTTTTGTAGTAATTGCTCCATGTGTATGTGAGTGAGGAAAGGAGGAGAGGTCTTGGCTTTTGAAGTTACAGTTCCTCAAACCAGTACTGATGCAGACCAGTTCTGCATGGGCTGCAATGCTTCTTCATGGGAGGACCACCCCACTTGCTACAAACCCAAATACAAAAGAAAATATTTGTCAAAGGATAATGGGGATTCTTTTTTCTAATAGAGAGGGCTGTGGAGACTGTTCCCAAACAAATCTTCTGGAACTAGGTCAGTGCTCTAGGGAAGTGGAACACTTCAAAGTGTTGACTATGTGACTTCAAAGCATAGTAAGTTGGATGCCCTACACAGTTCTTTCTTAAATATATCTTTAATAACTAGGAGGTCTATTGGCTGCATCATTTGATCCATAATTCCATCTGAAGATTTATGTCTTGTCAACATCCCCATGATTTATGTCTTGTCAACTTTCCCCATGAGACTAAAGCACTCTGATACATTTCATGTGCATATCTTAGTTAAATACTTTCATCATAAACAAGGATTTCAATACATGCTCTTCAATGACCACAATCAAGAGCAGGGAATTCCTGATTCCATTTAAAAATCTCATTGCACTATTGGGTATTTGCCCTAAAGATACAAACATAGTGATCCAAAGGGGCACGTGCACCCGAATGTTTATAGCAGCAATGTCCACAATAGCCAAACTATGGAAAGAACCTAGATGTCCATCAACAGATGAATGGATCAAGAAGATGTGGTGGTATATATACACAATGGAATACTATGCAGCCATCAAAAGAAATGAAATCTTGCCATTTGCGACAACATGGATGGAACTAGAGCGTATCATGCTTAGCGAAATAAGTCAAGCAGAGAAAGACAACTATCATATGATCTCCCTGATATGAGGAAGTGGTGATGCAACATGGGGTCTTAAGTGGGTAGGAGAAGAATCAATGAAACAAGATGGGATTGGGAGGGAGACAAACCATAAGTGACTCTTAATCTCACAAAACAAACTGAGGGTTGCTGGGGGGAGGGGGTTTGGGAGAAGGGTGTGGGATTATGGACATTGGGGAGGGTATGTGCTTTGGTGAATGCTGTGAAGTGTGTAAACCTGGTGATTCACAGACCTGTACCCCTGGGGATAAAAATATATGTTTATTAAAAATAAAAAATTAAAAAAAATTAAAAAAAATAAAATAAAAATAAAAAATAAAAATCTCCTTAATGTTTCTCTCCTTGTTTTCAATATATTTTTTAAAGATTTTATTTATTTCACAGACCTGTACCCCTGGGGATAAAAATATATGTTTATTAAAAATAAAAAATAAAAAAAAAAGAAAATACAAAGAATTAGAAAGAGAAGTAAATATTCTCCATAGCAGTTTATCCCATTACCCTGAAATAAAAATTGTGGTGTTTTTAGTGTTAGCTTTTTTCTGATACATAAGCAATATAATATAATATAATATAATATAAGTACATATTAGATATAAAAAAAATTTTATTTATTTATTTGACAGAGAGAGATTACAAGTAAGTAGAGAGGCAGGCAGGAGAGAGAGGGAAGCAAGCTCCCTGCTGAACAGAAAGCCCGTTGCGGGGTTCGATCCCAGGACCCTGAGATCATGACCTGAGCTGAAGGCAGAGGCTTAACCCACTGAACCAACCAGGTGCCCCTGTTTTCAATGTATTTTTAAAGAGGTAAATCTTAGAATGATAATTTCCCATTCACATGATTATTTATATTCCCCTTATTTATATCTCTTCTAATGTCATTACTGAACTTGTTTTCTTTTCTGGTGACTTTCATCTCCTCCCACTTCTTTATTCCTCTCATTCTCATTGCCAGTCTTTCATTTTCTCACCAATATCCTCCCATGAAAGGAGAACTTTATAGTTTACTCCAAATAACTGCTCTGTCCATAGCACCCTAGAGACTTTCTTTGTGGTCTCTACAGTTGGCCTTTTCTTTATTTCAGCAGTTCTGTAAACCCTCAAAAGAACTCTTGGGAGTATCTCTTTTTAAGGTTATTATCTGCAAATTCATGTCCATCTTCACTACTGTGTAAGGGATGAATTTTATGAGCATGTTTATAAGCTCCTGATCACTTTGGTAACAATAAACTACAGTTTCTTGTTATCCTTTGAGCAGCACATTTCCTTCTATAAAAAGAAAAAAAAATATGGGATGTTAGATGAATGCTTTGCTTTTCTGACGTTGTTATAGTTGTCATTCAATTGTTTATTGAAAAACATTTATTGACTGCTGATTATGTGCCAGGCACTGTGATACTTGGAATAAAAAATGGGGATGATACCCACCCCCTGGCTGCTGGGAGTTCCCAGTCTAGTGGGTGCTATAAATATTTAAACAAATGTAATATAGTGAGAATTACTAATAAAGTTAGAAGGAAGTCCTCTGACAGCACATCTGCCTTCTGTTGGGGGATTGGAGTTGAGAGAGGACTACAGGATGGAAGAGGGAGTCATACATTTATCACACAGGATGTTTGAGCAGGGTTTTGACAGAACAGAGGTTCTCCAGGCAGGGCACACAGGTAGGGGGAGAAAGAAAGAAAAAAAGAAAAGAAAAGAAAAAAACAGCGAGTAGGAAGGTAAGGAGACATGAAAAACCACGACATTTTGAGAAAAAGCCAGAGTTGGCTGTAGCAGAGACAGTGTTCTGGAAATGAGTAAAAAGAGGGCTGAGGGTGAAAATGTATATGAGGCCCACAGAGCAAAACTCCTTATATGGGATACTACTGCATTTCCATTCATGCTCCAGGTGATGATAAGATATTGAAGACTTAAAAGTCCCAGTTGGCCTGAGGTCTGGAAGCAGTTTGAAGATCTATTGAAGGAGTCTCCTGGCACAGGGAAAACCATGAAAGTAGCTTAGGCAAGAGATTCAGGCCTGTGGGTTTGGAAATGGGAGTGCAAACACTCATGTGACCAGGCACAGAACAGACTGCAGAACTGAAGAAGGCAAAGTGCACCATCTGAAGAATGATGAGGTGTGTTGAGAGAGGGATAGGGAAGAGTTAAGTGTCATTGAGAAGATTTTGACCTGGAGCCTTGTGTAAACTACAGTGCCATTAACCAAGATGTGAATTCAAGAGAAGGAAATGGAAGAGTCAAGGCAACATAAAAACTTAGTTTAGTTTTGAACATAACAGAATATGAGTGTCTAGGTGGTTATTGGAGTAGAGATTGCGACTCAAGAGAGAAGACAGGGCAGGGAAGGAAAAGGAAAGAGAAAATTATTTTTATTCTAGATGCTAAGAGGTATGCTAGGTGCTTCAGACTATTATAAGGCACCCAGCAGAAAGGGATCTCAACAATTCTGTAGATGCATCACCATTCAGAGCCTGAAAGTTCCCTTTGCCAGAGATTCTTCTTGTTTTGCAAAACTCACTCCAGTTATGTAGAAGTAATTGGAGAAAAAATGAAAGTCATTATAAATATGAATATAGATGCCATAACCTGAGATGTTAAGTGGTCTGTTTAATCATGTAAATTGGGTATCTTCAGTGCTGAACTGTGGCCTTGAAAGTTTAGAGGCAAGTTTTCCATATATGTAATTTTATAGCATGAACCATTGGTATTTCTCACAGGATATTTGTAAGATTGACAAATACAGACTTAGGCGAATTCACTACTGACAGCTTGTGGGTAGGATGGGGGTGGAGGTGCCCCTGAAAGAACCTGGAAAAATAAGTGAGACTCAATCCCGTCTTTCAATAAAGTCTGGTAGGATCACACATAAAGATAAAATCCAGAGGAACCTGGTGAGTTCAGTGAAAGGGACAGAGGCTCAAGCAGTGTCTATGGGAGCCTTCTGGGAAGTACCTAATGCAGTAATGGTTGGAGGAAGACAAACGTAGGATGGAGGCCAGGGAAGAGCATAAAGGAGGTGATGTCTGTGCCAAGTCTCTGATGGTGAGCAGTAGTTGTCCAGGTGAATTGGCATGGGAAAGGCATTGCAAAGAGAAAAAATGGCCATGGTGAAGGAAAGGTCCTGGAGTAAGACATTCTAGTGAAAGTCATAAGCTCCTCACTTCAGCATCTTGGAGTCTATAGTACTAGAAGGAGGGAGTGGGAAAGAGCTGAGCAGGAACAGTAGGGAGTCTGGAGTGGTGGGCAGATTAAGGAATGTGAGCTATCCCTGGCAATGGTGATAGAAAGCTATCATATGAATTTAGCCAGAGGAGCAACACACCATCACAGAAGTTGTGGGGACGACTGACCCGAACAACCTGAAGAAGGCAAACTCACCTCTTAAACTAGGTCAGGTGAGAAATGCTGAAGGCTGAAATCAGGTCAAGGGTAGGAGGGCGGGACAAGAAGGCAGAGCCAAAATACATATCCAGGTGATAGAGTCAGCTAAGATTTAGGTGCTTTTGACCAAGGTGAGGAATAAAAAATAAGGGAATATAAGAGGTAGGGAAATGGAATGAATGTAGCTCTAGACATATTAATTTGAGGTCTCTATGGGCATCAGGAGAGAAGTCCGGGATAGAGACAAAGAATTAATGGATGATGACAAGGGGGATGGTGGTGGCAAGCCTTTGCTGAGCATCTCCATGCTAGGCACTGTACTGACTTTCCTGTTCCTTAGGTTAATTCTTGTTCTGCTTAATTCTTCAGAGCTCTCATCACTGTTGCATATCCAATGGCCCATTTTGTCATTTGTTCAGTGTCTGTTTCACACTAGAGTAGAAGTGCCACAAGGATAAGGATTTTTATATGTTTTGCTTATCATTATATATCCAGTGCATAACACATAGTAGCTACTCAAAACATCTTGCTAGATGAATGAGAGAATCTTCATGATAACAGTAGTACTTGGGGATAATAATTTTTTAAATTTTATGTGTATAAAAACAGACTTGAGGGATTATGCATATTGTCCCAGGTCACATATCCAGTTGGTAAATGTTCTAGGATTTACACCCGAGTCTCCATGGTTCCAAACATTAGGCACTTAACCACACTCTATATCACCATTAGCATAAATGACCACTGAAACCACAGGAAGCTATCCAACCCTTTCCCCAGGAAGAAGGGTAGAGTGGAAAAAAAAGAGAGAAGAGAAAGAGGAAATCCTCAGTGACACCAGCCATTATGGAAAGAAAGATCATCTCCAAAGTAGACTGAAAGTAATACCAGAAAAGGAAGAGGAAACCAGGGAAAGAACTGTGTTCTGGAAACCAAAGGAGAATCTACCCAAATAAGGCAGTGGTCAAGCAGTGTCAAACTCAACTAATGGTCAGGCAAGGAGAGCTCTAGAAAATGCCTATAAATTGGACATCTCCATGGATGGACTATGGTCTCAAGGAGTGAGAGGCAAGTTTTCCTGATAGTAGTGAAGACCATGGTGAACACCTTGTCAATGGGATGATGGTGGCAGAAGCTAGCCCATGGATAAGGACCGAAGGGAAAGTGGCGGAGAACTTGGGGAGAGAAAACAATTTCCTGTGAGGGGCAAGAGGAATACAGGACAGTGACTAGTAAGAAAGAGGTGAGGAAAGATTTCTTTGTTAAGGTGGGAGAGAACCTAGCTGTTTGGCTTGAACTTGACACAATTAAAATGTGTGTTTATGGGAGTACATTGTGTATGTGACGGTGTGTAAGTGGAGGGCAGTAGGTGTGTGGAGGGTTTATGTATGTGTGTGTATGTGTGTATGTGGTACATATGTGGGGGTGTACGTGCAGTTGTGTGTATGTGGAAAGGTACATGGATGTGTGGGGTATGTGTATGTCTTGAATGAATGAATGAATCAATAACATCCAATAATGCCCATTAACCTGCTTGGGAAGATGGTTCCTTCCAAAATCTTACCTTATGGTGAACTAGCAAAGGCAATTGCTCAGATGGAGGTCCCCATCAATCCCCCTTTCACAGGGACTGTGCATCTTCTCCTATGCCATTGCTTATAGAGAGTTTATAGGAAGAAAGCTGACTGTCCTCTTAAAGGGGGGGGGGGACATTGTGCCTCGCTTATCTGCAAGTTTTTGTGCAAGTGGCTTGTGCTAGGAGGAGACCTGAGAGGAACCAACAGAGCAAGCCTTCTACTCTTGGTAAGACTTTCTCCTCTTAGAGCACCAGGTTTCCGCACTCTGGGAGAAAAGAGAAAGCAGAGATTGTCCTCCACTCCATTCCAGGGACGGGCCTGCCTGTGGACAGGACTGGCCACATAATGTTTGGGTCCCATTGCAAAACTAAGTGGAGGTTGTCCCTGCTCAACAATGATTATGAATCCAACACTAAGAGCAGAGCACTGACCAAGGAGGGGTCCTTCCAAGTTCAGGGCCATGCATTAGTGCCCAGTGGTGAGCCCACCGAGAGCCCTGCTGCTAGCCAGGTTGAGGTTTGAGTAGAAGTTTTCATTCTCATCTTATATAATATCTCTGCAAACCTGCCCATTATTGATTTTCTTCTATTAAATACCAGATGATTTCCTGAGACATATTACACAGCACACCCTTTCTATAGGTCCTCTTCTCTTTCTTTTGATGGTTCCTCTTCCCACCTTTCTTGCAACACTATCTGGCAGGATCATGAATTCATTTATTTTCAGTCCTGGGACCCAAGGCAGGAAATGTCCCCAGCTTACATATTTGGTGAGTTCCTGAAAATGTGAGCCTATGGCTATTATTTATATGTGATATTATATCCCCCCTTGGGTGCTCATTAAATTTGCAAAGACTTTCCCACAGGTGGCTATAGAGCATCCCAAATACTTTAAAGACTATGGGTCAACAATTGCTTATGCATAGTTCTGGAATTCCAGGGGTGGGTGAAGGGACAACTCTGAGAGCTGGTTATTTTTGGTCAATTATTTGAACCAGTGTGAGAATATTTAATAGTGATTATCCCATTTAGTGTGAATATTTATATGTTTCACTATAGAAAATTTAATGGGTTTGAGTGCTTCCTCTGGCCCCCAATGGGGTTGCTACACAAAATACACCATGTACTCATGTTACCTTTCTGAAATACAATAAATTCTGAAGTCTAGCCTGTATGGGTTGTGGTTCAAGGACCATGATCTGATATTCATGTACACTTTGGGAAGCAGTTTGCACTTGTCAACGTATGATCTACTATCACTTCATTCATACACATTCCCACTGGGAATGTAATTAAATGGGTATATAAGCCATCCCTTTCTTTAATATTCAAATAAAGGCCAAAAAAACATGGTTATATGCTTCCTATGCATTTTGATTTCTTTGGGAGCATTTGCTGACTGTGGGGTTTTAATATTTAAGCCTTAAATCTTTAGCAGTGAATTTCATGGACTTATTAGAGTTTCACGGACTTAGGAATCTTGTACAGAAGTACCACAATAAAGGAGTTCCTGTTTTAAAAAAAAATATGACATTACTGTAATCAATAAACATTTCTAACCTCATTGGAAACAAGCAAAGGAAGGAAGTACAACCCTCAAACACACTTAATCTACAGGTAGAATTATTCCGGGACCCACAAAAATAGTTTATTTTCTCTGGAAAGTTATGTGTGATGTGCCTGATGAGCATCCATCGCTCTGTGGCTAGTGAGTGAATACTAACCAGCTCTGTGGCTAGTGAGTGAATACTAACCAAGTGTGGTTATGCATAAGGCAGAAACATAAATACTAAAGAAGCCGGAGTTGAGCTGTTACCCCTATTTCCCAGATAAACAAATCGAGGCATGGAAATAAAGGAAATGTCCTTCTCCCACTTTTAGGTTTACTGCTGGTCCAGAGAGTAACTCGTTAATTCCTGTGCCCCGCTCCCTCCTCCTCTCTCTTCCTCTGTTTCTTTCTTTCAGTGCCATTAGTTGATTCTTTCCTTTACTTAGCATTTCTATTACCTGCACTGGCACCAAGAATTTTTCAGTTTTCATGTAAAACATACACTGTGTTTGGGATCAAGGATTATCTTCTTGGAGACGGAATTAAAAGCTGTGGAAAGAATGTGCGGCCAAGGATGAGTTTTGCTGGCCCATCTAAGAAGCCCACTACTTGGCAGAGTCACTGAGGTTTCGTAGGACCTACTCTAGTGGCCATAATTACAAACACTACTAAAAATGAGCACGATTTGATAATTATGTTTGGGTAAATCTCAATTTATAGGCAGTGACTGCTCACAAAGCATCAGGGAGACTGGCACCGGGCAGGTTGGAGAAGGATGTGAATTTTGACTAAGCGCCACAGACAACTTCACAATATAATTTGGTGTTCCTTATAATTTTGAAGGTGGGTTACAGTTGAATATGGTCTTCCAGGAGCCATGTGCAGGAGATGTTTATAGTATACCTATCACAGGAATGAAGTCAATGGTAGAGTCAGAATTAAAACTTAGGGCATCTGAGGATCCCATATCTGCTCTCACCCATTAGCCAGAAAGGGGATGAATTGAGTCACCGGTGTGAACTCTGGGGGAGGGGGCCCTAAAATAATTTCTCCTGACTGTGCTACATCTTATCTTGCCACATTGTGGGTGACAGAGCCTGTCCTCATTATCTTATGCCCAACCATGAGCCCTTGTGTAGGAGAAGTGAGAAAAGTGAAGTCTGTGGTGTGATTTTGATTGTCATGTGGGAAGGCGATGGAAGCGACTCCCTCCTCGTGGACTGGGGATCTGAGTGAGCAGGCCTTTCAGGATGGATCCTGGGCACAGCACTCTTTTCTCGGCCTGACAGCTGAGAGCGCACCTCCTACTTCCTTGGCCACAAGCACACATTTTTAATAAGACATCAGTCGAGCAGCAGAATATTGGATATGACTTTTAATTACATTCTGCTTCCCATAAGCTCTACCTCCTCACTGCTAAAGAAAATATCACTGCCTTTGGGGTCACAGAGCTTTCTGTGATAGGCAATTTTCAAATTTTACCTCAAAATTCTCATGACGATATGACCCACTTCACTAGCTCGCAGTGCAAAATCAGGTCTCATGTCTCCTCAAGTCCAAATTGCTATTGACTGCAAGCCTTTGTCATTCCTCCAGAGGCTCCTGACTAGAAAGGAATCAATGAATAACCCTTTATAGAGAGGAGGAAATGGGGATGTTTGGCAATTTCCTCTGAGGAGACTTTTTTTGTGACTGCCAATTCTGTTCTTCCTACCAAAATGGGCCGCCAAGCATCCCGGGGCTAGGCCTCATCTTCTCAAGAAGCCCAAGGACACAGAAGAGCACCCCAGCTCCCCTCTGGATCCACGCTATGCAGGAAACTGCTCTGGCTCTTGGGAAGATTCTCATCTATGGTTGCTTCACACTGAACCAGACACAAATTCAAAGATATATCACTTTACATTCATGCACCGACGCTTCCCCAGGACACACATGCCATAGTACCTGGACACTGGCTCCTGAGGGGTCACAGAACATACTCTGTCAGAAGAGTTCTCCTCGGGACATCTTGGTGGCTTGGTCGATTAAACATCTGCCTTCGGCTCAGGTCATGATCCTGGGGTCTTGGGATTGAGTCCCCCACTGGGCTCTCTGCTCAGTAGGGAGCCTGCTTCTCCCTCTTCCTACTTCTCCCCCATGCTTGTGTGCTCTCTCTCTCTGACAAATGAATAAAAAAAAAAAAAAAAAAAAGGAAGAGGAAGAAGAAGAGCTCTCCTCGTCCTCTTCATCAACATAGGCCCTGATTTCTAGCTTCCATCCAGTTCCACTAGAAGCCCCTTCTCTAACCTGATGGGTTCATGCTGGGTACTCCCAGGCCATCAAACATCCTCTAATAAATGAGAACCTCATATCTTTAATTCTTTTCCTTCTTGGTGGTTATCTGGCCCTTTGTATGATTCTACTGATGCAGATAGACAGCAAAGAAAGGGACCATGCCAAAATTTATTCACCTATGGAAGCTATGCCTCCAATTGCCTTGCCAACCACAAAATCAATATGTATTTGTCTCAAAAGACATACTTTAGATGGCTACCTAACTACTTTTTCTCTGTTTAACAAACAAACAAACAAACAAACAAACAAAAAACACGGGAGAGGGGTCTGCTATGTTGCTAAAACTATGGTGCTTTTTAATGTCAGTTTTCAAAAAAAACCCAACTATATAAATAAATCAAAAAGATTCACTCCACCAAATTTTATTGTTGTGGGCTCTGTAGTCAACTTAATAGAAGTACCATTGCTGTGGGAGAAGGTGGAGATTTATGATAAAAGTGATGTTGCAGGTGAGAGAGTCACCAACAGTGTACGTGTTCTGACTATGTCAGGGGCCCAGGAAAAGTCCATGGAATCTAACAGAGCCAGGAAGCCTGAGTGTTGGATGAGGAACACTCCATCTCTGTCCTACAGAGCCCAGAGGATGCCTAACTGCTGAGCAATGAGGAGGTGGGCGTGCAGGTGACTTGCCAAGACCTAAGCTGACTGGAGCTCAGAACATTCCATATGTCCTTTCTGTTGATGAACTTATCCTGGACAGTTTGCACCCCATTCCTGCTCAGGTTGGGTGGAAACACATCCAACATGATGCTAGATTCTAAGATAAGCACATGAGGATGTGTGTGTGTGTGTGTGTGTGTGTGTGTGTGTGTGTATAAACTTGAAAAGTCCCACAGTCTACCCATAGGCTCATGATATATTGATTTGTGAGTATAGCCCCAGAAGAGCTTCAGATACACATCTATTTCCCCTGTTCTTGGACATTTGCATTGAGGAGAGTGCCAGGGGGAATCACCCACCACACTGTAAGTTCTCTCCTTTCTTCAACTGCATGTAATTCAAATCGCATGAGTTAAATGTGCACCTGATGTGACTACAGTCCAAGTGAGAAGAGTGAACTTCTATGTGTGAGGTCTTGAAAAAGTAAGAACACACAGGGAAAATAAATACTGGCTGGGAAGTGCAAAGGAAAAGCATCCTTCTAAAAACACACTTTGATGTTGAAGCAGGGAATTTTTTTCTGGTGTTCTCGAAAAACTGCTAGGCTAAGAGGAAGCCACCAGAGCTAAAGAAGAGATTGACCTGATTCTTGCAACACTTTCTGAAGTGTTTCTAAATCTGGCTTCCAGGGAGGGCACCACACCACTTCTCCTACTCTTCTGGTCACTCCTCAGTTTTTTTGCTTCTTCCTCCTCATCATCCCAACCTTGAAATATCGGGAACCCACAGGCCTTAGTCTTTGGATTTCTTCATTCCTAAATATAACCTCACTCAGTGACCTCTTCCACGCCTATGCTTTATGCCATATATACCCTCATGGTTCTGCCTTTATATATACAGCCAACAGCTCCTCTAGGAGCTCCAGACTCACGTATCCAATTACCTATGTAGCATTCCCATTTGACGTAATAGGCATCTCGAGCAAGAGTGTCTAAAACTGGATTCTTGATTCCCTATTTCCATCGCCTTGCTCTTCCTCCAGCATATTTTATCTCTGTCAGTATCACGTCCATTCCCCCAGCTGCTCGGGTAAAAAATACAAAGTCATTCTTGACTCTATTTCCCTCCCACACCACATCAAATCCATCAGTGTGTCCTGTTCTCTGGATATTCAAATACATGCACAGTCTGGGGCCTTCTCATCATCTCTGGACACCACCCTGCTCCAGCCTGGGGGCATCACCTGCTTAGACCATTGCCGCCATTCCCTAACTGGTCTTCCTTCTTCCTTCTTCTACTCTTGCCTCCCACAGACCATTATTCTCATAATGGTCAGAGATACCTTTTAAAGAGAGAAATCAGATCATGTATCTCCTTTGTCCCAAAGTCTCTGATAGTTTCCCATTGTGGTGAGAATAGTACCTCCAGCCCCTTGATGGCTTTCAGAACCCTCCACGATCCCATCACTGCTCAACTCCTCAACAAATCCTGTCTCTTTGGATGGTTCTTTGACTTATTTTAAGTCACTTTGGCCTTTAATATTTTCTAGAACACATTCATTTCACTAGAACATTTCTTATATATTTTTTATTATTTGCTAGTCCCTTCATCCTGGAACCGCCTTTTGCAGTTCTAGCATAACTGGTTCAGAAAGCTCTCCATAGGGCAGAGGGAAGAGCATAATTAAAAGAGTTAATCAGGTCTTTCTTCACCATTCAGATTCTTGGCCATGGATTGAAACTATGCTGGGAAAAAGAGACAAGTTATTTAAATCAACAGCATGGTTGAATCATCCCTCTAGGTATATTTTAATAATTAAAATATTACAGAATCCATTCCAGATGCTGTTAAGAGATACAGATAGAGGGGTGCCTGGGTGGCTCAGTTGTTTAAGTGTCTGCCTTTGGCTCAGGTCATGATCTCGGTGTCATGGGATCTAGTCCTGCATCAGGCTCCCTGCTCAGTGGGGGGCCTGCTTCTCCCTCTGCAGCTTTACCTGTTTGTGTTCTCTCTCTCTCTGTCTCTGTCTCCTTGACAAATGTCTGTCTCCTTGACAAAAAAATAAATAAAATCTTAAAAAAGAAAAAAAAAAAGAGATGCAGATAGAAAATTCAGCACAGCATTGTTGAAGGCAAAGTTTGGAGAGGGGGAAGATTAAGAAACACAGAACAAAACATTTTATATTTATGGTGCTTTATGTTGACACTTGTCAACAAGCCAGTTCCTGTGGTTTAGCGAACACCGCTGATGCACACATATCAACGCCAACCATGTTGCGAAACTTCCATGTTGGCTCTAATTATATTCCAATTGATTGTTTTAAGTTATCTACATATTACAGGAATAACATATCCCAACTGAGTAGCATGTGTGTAAGGCAATGAAAAGTTGTCAGAACGCAAGCAGTCAGAAAATGCAACTCTTGCGTGGCTTCACCAAAACAAAGCAAGATTCACCTAAAAATGCATGGCAGCTGATGAAGACGGAAATTTAAAATGACAGTCAACAGTTCGAGAACGGAAAATCCTACGTAAAAGGATTTAGTAAACACTAAGATCAATGAAGTTTAAGCCTGAGGTGTAGTGCTTGTAAATAGGGATTGGAAACATTTGCAGGAGCACCTGGCTGGGTCAGTCGGTAGGACATGAGACTCTAAATCTCAGGGTCATGAGTTCAAGCCCCACATTGGGCACAGATCCTACCTAAAAAGTAAAAATTGTTAAAAATAAATAAATGAAAGAAAGAAGTGTGCAAGGCAAAGCAGTTTTTCTTTTATCTTTTTTAAAATTTAAGTTAAAGTTAGTTAACATATAGTGTATTATTAGTTTCAGGGGTAGAATTTTGTCATTCATCAAATGTATATAACACCCAGTGCTCATCACATCACGTGCCCTGCTCAATGACCATCACCCAGTTAACCCATTCCCCTACCCACCTCCCCTCCAGCAACCTTCAGTTTATTTCCTGTCAAGAGGCTCTTACTGTTTTCTCCCTCTCTGCCTTTACCTTATTTTATTTTTCCTTCCCTTCCCCTATGTTCAACTATTTTGTTTTTTTTAATACAGTGGCATATTATGAAATTCATCATGTAATAATAAAATAGGTCCATTATCCCAGGTCAATTAACAGCAGTTAAGAAGTAGAACAGAGAGGAGTAGATGATGTAAAAGACATTGAATTCCTTACAATGACTATTGTCAGACTCCGTGTTGCTGAGAATGAGAACATGTGGCTTTAAATACGTAGTTTGCTATTCTAAAAGGTGACCTCAGTGGAATAAAAAAAAATTACAACTTGAAAACCACTACAGAATAGAAAGTAAAGATCTTTATGTCAATATAAATTTCACTTTGCAAAAAAATCATTTGCTGATATAGGAAAAAATGGGGAAAAACTTAAGAGTGTTAAGTCTGTTAAAGATAAATTTAAAAAAATCTTGTAGGCAAAAAGGCCCAAGATATAATATTTATAATAAAAGATATAATATAAAATATAAAAATATAAAAGTATAAAAGATATAATATCCATTAGGATAAATTAGTATGTATTTATCTACTTTTAACTTCAAAATAAAGCTATGTCCTCTTTTTAGGTATTCAGAAGACATTTAGAAAACATGAAGCCCATATCAGAATTCAAAACTTCAATAATTTGCAAACAATAGATATTGCATGAAGTATCAGATGGAAATTCCAAAAAGTCGTAACAACAACAATAACAAAAGTGCATTTTATTGCATTTTTAAACCCCAGTCTCATTTGCGTGTGTGTGTGTGTGTGTGTGTGTGTGTGTGCTTGGGATAACATTTGGTGCACAGAATTTAAAATGTCCAAATATCAGTTTTTTCCTTCTTGCTTAGGAATGCAATCCTAAATTTTAGTGGGCATTTAACCAACCAGAATGGACTATTTTTCCCACCTTCCTTTGTGGCGAGGTCTAGTTCAGTCACTGCATTGAGGCCATTGAGATGCGAGCTAAAGCAGTGGACAGGGTTGCCAGTAGGAATCTTTCAGTGGAGGAGCACGTCTCTCTGCGTCACTTCCTCCTTCCTACTGGCCGGGCGGAAGCACAGGAATGCGGATGGCCATCTTGAGCTCTGGTGCATCAGTTACGATGGATGGCTGAGCAATGAGGAAGATAATCCTGGGAACCCGATGTTAGGAAGGCTGTGATTACCTTTGAGACAGCAGTTCCTGATTCGAAGTAGAAAAATGAAGCCGAGTGGCTTGTATGGAAGAATGAATAGCTGGTGGAAACTGAAAGCAAGGAGAGAGTCTACGCTTTCAAGATGCCTCCCAGTGAAGCCACAGAGACACGGGGCAGCCGTTTGTGCAAGAGCTGAGGTTGCGAGAGAGTCATGACTTTTCTGGGTGGGAATGAACACTGGAGAATCTGGAATGTTTATAGTCTGAGGCCAAGAGAGAAGTACCTGTGAAGGGGGAGAAAAACTGACCAGATCATGGGAACAAACAAGGAGCAGTTGGGAGGGAATAGAAAATCCAAAGCAAATGGAGCAGAGGCTAGTCTCCTGTGAGGAAAGGGAAGAAGGGACACAGATAGAGACAAATTGGGAGGTGCCGGGTAAGGAGATTGAAGGCCGCGTAGCTCTAGCCGTTCTCTGGAAATGAAGAAGAGAATCAAGTCTTGACAAGGAGAGTAGACAAGGTTCGAAAAAATCCTTGAGGGATTAGAAAAATGGGCAACCAGCTGATAAGAACGGACATGGCTGAACCTTCCTGAGGTTCATGAGACCATCCTTGGTCAATGGCAGCCCTCCACAACTTGGGAATTAGAGTTGGCTTGAATGGACCATGAGGCCGCTGTGGAATGGACTGCTTCACAGGTTATATGGCAGACGATCCAAGGGTTGGGGGTTATAAGTGTGTTGACGACAGTGTGGTTGAAATAACAAGGCTTGAAGCACAGACAAGTTTGGAAACTTGAAACAAGGAGGATGGAGAGCCTGGTTGGATGGAAACTGGGAGACGGGGAAGGAAGTTCAGGTGCAGCCCTGCTGACACGGAGTGTGGGCCTGAGTGGAGTGGGGTGGTTGGCGGAAGGAGGGAGCTGGGAGGGGAGGACCCAGTGGGAACAAGGGGGGTCACAGGTGCAGTCCTGAGTGCAGAAGGAGCTAAAGCCATGGGGGCAGGGGAGTGGTGGGGGGAAGGTAGTAAGAGCTCAGGGACTCGAAGGCCCATGAAGCTGAGGTACGAAATGCAGTGTCCAGGTGGAAGTCCACATCTCACATGGGTTTGGAAGGAGCAAGTTTACAGAAGAAAATTAGTCCAGCAGCCAACGTGTTTCAGAGGCTGTGATTGTAAACCAAACCCAATAGTCTGGAGACACGCAGTCCCTAGAAATAAGACAGCAAGCCAAGAGACTAAGATGCTTCTCGTTCTTTTGTAAATATAAAACCTGGGAGATAAGCATTATTACGTCCGTTTAATGAGTAATTTTTAGGAAAAGTTTTGCTCAGTGTCGGGTAATTGTGAATAACAAACATGGAGTGCTTACAATTATTGTTATTTTCCCGACAATAACAATGACATTTTAGTTGTTTGGACCCAGCCCTCCAAGCCCTCCTCCTTGCTATTGATTTTTTCCTTTTTCTCGTTCCAGTAGAGGGCACTCAAAGCTCAAATAAATGTGTGCAATCATTTTACAGCAATTGTTTTATATAATTAAGCTCATATTTAAATGAAAAAGAGAAATTCTGATTTAATGAGACTTAATTACTAGTCACGCGTGTAAATTTCACTCACATGAAATGAGATCCTGGAAGTGATTACATGAGAACATGTATCCCCAGACTCTTCATTTTCTCTTGGCCTGCGCTAAAAGTAGGAGGGAACGTCTTTTGCCTGGGAGACAAGATGGGCTTTCTAAATGCACGCTTTCATTGCCATCTGACTTCTTTGAGAGAGGTCACAAGCAATCTGGAAATTATTCCGTGGGCTACTAGACAAGCATCCTTCAGTGACGAGGAAGCTGAGAAAACGCCAGTGGGACAGAAGTGCCTACGAGGAGAGAAAAGTCCTTGCTGGTGAATCTGTACCACAAACGAGGGAGAAGGCCAAGAGGGAGCTGCAGCCACTGTGCACAGCCTACGGAGGGGTTCTGAGGGAAGCTTCCAGAAGACCTTGTGTTGCAGAGAGCCGTGAAAATCCAAGTATTGCTAGTACTTGAGGGAAGATGATTTTCCAAGCCGAAGATGAGCCTTGTGTGGCTTTGGTTGCCAGTTTGGCAGAATTATAGCGGAAGATGTGAACAGTGGTAACGTGGCTGTCGGTATTCTGTCGGCGATTATCCTGGAGGAGTTAGACCCTGGGGTCAAGTGATTCTGCAGCTCTGGCCTTTGCCACAAAGGGGCTGCCATGATCCAAGCACAGCAGCTTTGCCAAACACAGAGGACGTTTCGGTTTGGCTTTCCATCTGAGGTCAGGTCGGGGTGAGGGTTCCTTTGCAGGCAGCGAATGGGAATCACTTCCAGCTTCCTGTGATAATGATGATCTATCAATATGAATGAGCTTCTTAGGGAGTATACAAGTTGCTTAAAGGGAAGAGAAGATTCTCCCCAAAAAAGTTTTCTTGGCAGAGGTCACAGACACGGCATTACAAAGAGTGTGTTATGGCTTTATGGCTTATTTATAACAGGTTTTTTTAAGGCACGGTCACAAGATTCTGAAACTTTACGATTTAAACAACCTTCCTTATCTGCCCCCTCCCCCACCAGATGCAGCCTTTGAGCACTCATAAAGTCAGTCCTGTCTCCTCTGGATACCTTAGTGCTGGGATTCCGAAGTCACACACTTGTTTTAACCCCTTTACGCTCAGGTTGCAGATGCCAGTGGGGTTCAGGATGTAAATGCCAGTGGGGCAAAGGGCGGAGAAGCTATGCAAAATGGCATTTTTTTAAAAAGCACTTTCTCTTCTTCCTAATAACATGACAGTACAAGATAAAGGATTTATAATTTAGGACCCCGAGGGTGTGCAAACATCAATAATGAAAATCAAATAACTTTAAGCTTGTGGGGTTAAATATAGAATATATATTTACAGCTTGGTTGTAATTGTTGGGCATGTCTAGCCTTGCCATATATTGTTGACAGATCAGGCGGCAGCTGTCCCATTGTTTATTCTTTTTCTCAGCTTTCTGACATTGGCTTGATTTATGGTTGCAGACGATAAATTACAAGGTTGAATCTAGTTTCTAGACCTCTTGCTGAAGATTTCCTATTACCTGGTTAGGCAAGCTAAATATTACATCTAAAATAACAGCAAGATGGTACTAAAGGAAAACCATTCAAACGAAAGTGAATGCCGATGCTCTTAAAATGAACCAGCCGCACCCCATGGGGTGATGTGGTGGAGTGGAAAACACGCAGCAGTCTCGTCAGCACGTCTGGCTTCTATCATTTAAGCAAGTCACATCTTTCCCTGGGAGTCTGCAAGTTGCTCCTTCTCCAGTCCAACGAACCAGCCTCAAGATTCTGTGCCTCTAGGGATGATTTTTGTAGCCCTTAGGAGACGTTCCGCTGTAAGTATAAGAAACAGAAGACCCCACTAAAAATGGCTTAATACATAAAGGTGTGTTTGATCTTACCTAACAGGAAGTCTGGGCACAGGGTAATTCCAGGGACGTTCGCTTGGTATCTCAGTGATATCGGCTGGCCTGCACAAGTCTTGTCTTTGGGGTTGCGAGATGACTGTGGCCAGTGTCACGTCCTCACATGGTGATATTCCCAGAGAGGAACAATAGTAGTTTGTCTGGGTCAGTCATCAACCACTGTCTGCAGGGGGACAGTCTCAGTGGGCCCAGGGACTGAAGGAGGGTGTGAACAGGTCTACGTTCAGTGAGGGGAAGGTTATGGCCAGTGGGGGGTTGGTAGGCGATGTGTGGTGTAAACATTCACATGAGACTCACTGATAGTTTCAGAATGGTCCGAAGGCCCAGGACGTACCCCAGATGACAAATACTTTCTATCCAAGTGACGCAATTCCATTGGGTGGAGACTGTCCTCGTTATTTCGCACTTTGAAGATTATCCCTTTTGGAATATATTCCCAGGTGTCCCAAAGCACTTGGGAGCACATGTTAAATCCCACAAGCACCATCTCCTAAATCTACTGAATGTATTTGAATCCTGATCCCCATAACTAATAATAAATAAAAAGCATGACAGTCCACGAAACAGGTTACAGGGGGAATCTGCTCTGTCATTACTGTCTCAGCCTTGCTAAGTGGTGATGGTGGCGGAGGGAAGAAGACGGCTGTGTTGCTTCTAGAACTCATCATGGTCAAATTGGAAACTTCATCCTTACTGCCCTTGTAGCTACATGATTCCCTAGTAAAAATATCCACAAGTCTCCCCATACCAGCTATCCCCTGCCTCTTTCCATTTTCAGGGGGTCTCTTCAATTCAAGATGTTTTTCTGCCTTTGATCAACACGATGCTGTCTTCCCTTCCCTTGTTGGAATGGGGACACAGAGAAAATAATTCATGACCAGGAGACATGTCATGTGGTTCCCACTCTGTCCTTTAATCTCAGGCTTCCTAGTATTGTCTGTGATCTTGTTACTGGCCAGGGAGAGAAAAATGGGGCTTTTCTGTTGGCATGGGGCTGGAGTCCCATCTCCGTCAATGATCTGGGGCTGCAATGTAGAGTTTGGGGTGATAGTCATTCTAGAAGAAGAGCTGAATTCATAAATTATAAGACAGCTGAGGTTCCAAATGTCAAAGGGTGAATCAGGATGTTCTCAGCAGGCAGGGGAGCAGGACAAAGGTAGATATCAACTGGGAAATGGATCCAAAAATTGAGAGTCAAGGCAGTGCGAGCAAGAGAAAGCACAGAAGATCAAGGGAAAAAGAGAAAGAGAGAGAGAGAGAGACTGAGCAATTGACATATATGCTGATCAGTAAGGCTGGCTCAACCAGGAGCAATTTCCAATCATTTACATCACCCATTTATACAACTTTGCGACTGTTAGTGATAAAAATACGAATGCATTTCTAATTTGGGGGGTGGCAGGATTTCAGAGTGGTCACTTCCAGATCCAAAGTTCTTTGGAGCGTCTGTCAGCTCCCTTTTCCTGATATTTTAACCTCCACTTGCTCCAGATTCTTTCTAGATCTGGTGAGAACTGTTCACATGCAGTCAGTAAAACTTTTGTCTTTGAGAAAAACGTGCTGATGTGGCATTGGTCGTGTCTGCCTTCCTGTTATTTCTACAGATTTAGGTGGGCTCTTTTACAGGACAACACAAAGAAGCAGTCTTGAATGATGACGCTTATAGGTTTGCGTTCAAATGGGAATTTAGTCCACGATTCACATCATACAGAACAATGAAATTGTATTATCTTTTACGTGCTTGGACTGAAAAGAATCAGAACATTTTCAATGACTGTGTATAATATACAACCTCTAATTATTATATTACATTTGAATTACATCACAGTTTATAAGTATATAGCTATTATATATACATGTGCATATATCTATATGAATTTAGAGAAGGTTTGTGGCTTCAGCTAATAGAAACCTCGACTAATAGGGTGTTAACCAAACAGAAGCTTGTATTTTTCAGTTAATGTCTCTGGAGACAGCCCGAGGACTGCCTTTTTATCTTTCTGCATTGCCATTCTCAGCATGATGGCTTAGTGCCTCTGTGTCCAGAGATGGCTGCTCTGGCCCTAACCATCATATCTGCATTCAAAGCCAGAGGTAAAGGAAATCATTGGAACCACTTATCCCTTTATCGCGAAAGGATAGGCTTTATTGGCCAGAACTGAGTCACATGGACATTTAGCACAAAGAAAGCTGGAAAAGCATGAATTCAATTCTCGTAGCCTTAATCCAGGAGGTGGCCCAGGGCAAATGGAATTAGGGATGGACTGGGAGTGAAGCGGCTGAGCTCGACAGCCACACCCTGCTACAGTAAAGGTCACACACAGGGAGGACGCTAAAATCTAAAGGCAAATTCTTATTTAAACAAAACTTTGTGCGACATACTGCAACAGCCCAGAAAAATAAGAGAAGCCTGAAGGTTCACAGACTGGATTGAACATTCTGAGAGCTGGCAAGTATAAATGACAAAAACAATTCTCTAAATCTAATTTATTTGCGGGGCGCCGGGGTGGCTCCATCAGTTAAAGGTCTGCTTTCAGCTCCGATCATGATCTCACAGTCCTGGGATGGAGTCCCGCATCAGGCTCCTTGCTCAGTGGGGAGACTGCTTCTCCCTCTGTCTGCTGCTCCCCCTGCGTGTGCTCTCTCACTGGTAAATAAAATCTTTCAAAAAATAAATCTAATTTATTTACTCCTTTGCCTTCTTATTTTTCTTTAGTTATGCCGACATTTTCACAAAAGAATTTCAAAAATCTTTTAAAGGTATGTAAATCATTACAATGTAACACAAGTTAAAATTGGATCAAAGGGACAAAGGCTGATTAGCTGAACCTTTCATGGTGATCATTTCACAATGAACAGAAATCATCATGCCGTAAGGCCTTAAACGCATACAGTGATTTTTTGGTGATGGTGGTGGGGTCAATTATTTCTCAACAAAACTGGGAACAATTTTTTTTTTTAAAGAAGAATAAAGATGAGAGCAAATTGGAAGCAGGAATTTGACGCAAAATGCATTCTTCATTGAGATAAACAGTATGGGTAGCCCTAAAATTTGCCTTTATTCTATCTCGTATCTTTTGCCTTATGTTCCCCCTAAAAGAGACCCTACTAGGTCTCCTTCAGTTGCAGTGGGAATGAGCTCTTCCGGGTCCTGGAGCAAAATCAGTAGGAAAATCGGGCGTCCATCCATGGGTGACCTCCTCTCTCCCGAGTTACTGCAGCCATTTCTTGGGACTGAGGTCTCCTGTCTTTTCAGTGCTTCTCCTGTTCAGGGACATTTGATTGTTATTATTCAGTTAATAAACCCTTTTGGTTGTTTTCTTTCTTGGGTTAAAGGAGAAAAGAGGGAGACTTAGTAACTGGGGATTTTCAAGGGGTCAGGGCCTGGCTCTGTGTCTCCCTGTGTCTTCTTCAAGCTTCCTGCTGGCTTGGAGGGAGTCCACGTGTAGTGGGCGGGGAGGCTGAGGTTCAACCCAGCTGAGTTTTGTGCCCGTGGTTGGGCTCAGTCATTGGGAGAGCTGGGTTTCTAGCTTGGATCTTACTCTGAAGCCCAGGCCCATCCATGATGCCCCTTTAAAGGAACTGCATTAATTCATAAGCTGAGGTCCTCTGTCGTAGCTGGACCTCGGAAGTCCAGCCCTTCTCCCCTGTTCTCTCAGTCCCACAGCCAACTTCTCTGAAGGCTGTTCTAGGAAGGTTCCTGTGCTTGGAATTAGGAGACTTGCTCACCGCTTTCTGCTCTTTGACTCAAGAGCTGTGTGACCTCAGGTAATTCACTGAATGCTCCCGAAGCTGAGTTTACACATTCACGGACAGAGGGCAAAGACAGTGCCCCCGTCACTTGGAGGCAGGGATGGCAGGAGGGGAGGGAATTGGTGCAAAGCTCAAGTGAGATCCTCTGTGATGCACACCTGGGAAGAAGCATAAGCTTCAATCACATTCCGTGAGTTGTCTTATTTATTTACTACTGGGATCTCAAGATGTGGTTCCAGAGAAAAACAAACATCACTATTCATTCCCTGGTTTGCTCACTTATGAGACTCCAGGAACCCTCCATGGCCCCTTTCCGGACCCAACCACACTGGAGAGTTAGCGTGTCCCAACACCAATGTCAGCGATGCTGCCCTATTGAGAGGCCACTTGGACAATTCCTGAAGCCCAAGGAAATGACTCTCTCTTAGCCTCTATTACCTTCCTCTAGAGTAGTTCCTCTGGAAAGAGAGGGCTTTTAGGGTTGTGTCAAAGGGAAACAGTTTTGGATGCAGGTATCTCATACAACTGACCCTACACGCAGCTGTTAGAGCAAGAATCAATGTTGGAGAAGTAAGCACAGGACTTTCTGAAGATCCTAACTGATCGGCATTTTTGTGCCTCCTTACCACCCAACTTAACTGGGTATCACACTCACTCACACACACAAGGACATGCACACCTGCACTCCTCTAGGCTCATGTGCACAAACATATGCCTTTGCACTGGTAACCTCCAAAGAACATTCTTGGGGAAGAAGGTTGACTTTGGAAAGCCAGAAAGTCAGCTAAACATCTTTCAGACCCTGCAAGCCAACATGCAACCACAGACTTAGGCAGTGTCTGGATCCAGCCCTCTGGATCTGTGGTCCTCTGACTCAGCATTGTTTCAACAATTTAGAGGGAAAAAAAAATAAGTGGAAAAGACTGTTTTCTTGTAAAGAATGGATGCAAAGCAAAATCAGCTTCTAGTAGACTCCAGGAACATGTTTTTGGATCTGGTAACCTGGACATGAGACATCTGAAGCAGGGTCCCCTAGGCATGTCTTCCCAACCAGGGGCACAGTTCTGGGAGTGCACGTGGACAGGATAAGCACCAGGCTAGCGCTCAAAAAGAAAATGGAAATATTTAAGGGAGGCAGTAGGAACATTTTTTTTGACTGTGCAGCCCATCAAGCAATGGAATAAATTACTTGGGGAAACATTTGGGGCTCCCTAAATAGAAACATTCAGGAGAAAAGTGAGATGGAACACACATTCCTATTGTCATTATAAAGCAGTGTTTATTGAGTGTGGACAGGGTACGAGGTAGCTTTCCAGATGCAGAGGCACCTTCAATTCCTGTGGAAAAGTATGAGGAAGGGCTGCGTGTTGGCAGCTCCTGGCCATGACAGAACCCATGACTCATGAAGACCCTACTGGCTGGCCAAATCCGTGCTCCATGGCAAGTTTACAAACTCTTGAGATGCCTCCTCTCAGAAGACTGTAAGCACAGAAACATTAATTATTGTGATGGTTAACGGTAGTTCTAATAATTAATGCAGTTAGGGTTCTACGTGTTATTTTACTTATTGTGTTTTAAAACATCTCAAATCAGACAAATCATCTCTCTTGGGTGTTTGATAAGTTATGATTAGCAACTAAGCAACTAAGTAATACCAGCAACCAAGTCATGATGTCATTTGGAATAGAAACAGGTTGGTTAACAGAAAATGGCATGAACACAGGGATACAGGCTGGAAAGGTATGTTTGAGATAGAGAGAAAGGTAAAGTCCAGAGAAGCCTTTGTTCTTGTCCAGAATCTTATTGTATATCAGAATAATCTTATTGTAATTCTGAAGAGGGAAAATTAGTTGGTCAAAATGCACGATCAAAGCCTTACATAAAGCTCTGTCTTTCCATAGAATCACTTTGCTGATGGAAAATAGGAACACAGTTTGAACTTATTTGTTGTTTCACAGAGAAACCATAATCCTGACTATGCAACCTTTTGGTTACATTTAATACTGATGACCAAACCAAGAATCTGTGAGTTAATTTCATTAACTATCATTCCACTGGGGGCCTGATTGGACAAACTATGCACTGATCCATGAAATAAAGCAGCACTTTCATCAAACAGAAGAAAGGACAGTACGTTATCCTCCCCAAATTGTGACTCGTGGCTAGTCAGTTGAATGTCCCCTTTCACTGCATCAGTGGGCCTTTCCAGTGGGGTGAATGTATGACCTTTTCCCCACCTTTCCTTTCTTTTTCTGTCCTTTTAACGTTTGTGCATCAATTGTGGGACTGCCACTTCCAGAAAATGAGGGGACAGATACTGACACTGGAATCATCATTCCATTGGTAAAGCCCTGGAAATATCATCTCCTTGGTAAAGCCCTCTTGCAGAGGTAGAAATGGAAATACTTCTATAAAAGTGCCTTGAGAATTGTAGGTTTTTATATACAGCATTGGTCAAGAGTATCATAGAATTAGCCATCTTCAGAAGAGTGCTTGTCAGATTCTAGGAGTTACTAATGACCTTCCTTCAGAGTATTTAACCACACCACAGAAGTCAGAAAACAGATCCAAAAAATTCATATACCCTATTAGTTGCAAATATCAAATAGTAATAGCTCTCTTTCCAACTGAAGATGTCAGGATACCTGGGAGGCTCGGTTGGTTGGGTGTCTACCTTCGACTCAGGTCAGGTCCTGGGACACTCGCTCCTCACTCAGCAAGGAATCCTGCTTCTCCCTCTGCCTGCCGTTCCCCCTGCTTGTGCTCACTCTCTCTCACTTTCTCTCTGACAAATAAATAAAATCTTTTAAAAAATCCATCTGAAAATTAAGAGGAAAAAAAGGACCAACCTAAAAATTAAGTTGAAAACAGAAAGTACCCATAATATTTGACATTCAGCAGAAAAGTATTCTTTCCACAATGATTTCTACTGATTATTTAGAAATTTGGTATCTTTTTAAATTTATTTTTTATTTTATTTTATTTTTTTTTATAAACATATATTTTTATCCCCAGGGGTACAGGTCTGTGAATAACAGTATTCATTATTTTTGCACCACACCCAGTGCTCCATGCAATCCGTGCCCTCTATAATACCCACCACCTGGAAATTTGGTATCTTAAAGTTATCTAAGAAAAAGTGACCTAAAAAGATATAATAAAGGGCAATAGAATAATTTAGAAAAAAATAAAGAATGAAGAAATAGCAAAGTGAGATGAAAAAGGATTGCAAAGAAACTATATTTGCCAGAGTAGAATTAAAATCTTTACTAGAGTCTATGAAGAACAAATTCCACACCGAATGAAATTCAACAGTGGTGACAGTGACACTCTTCAGTGACTCTTCCAGAAAGAAGAAACATACCAAGAGATGAGCATGGAGAGAAAAAATACAGCACTCCTAAAATGCAAAGGCAAGCTAGGAATGATAGATGTTCCTGGAGAGGAAATCAGACTCATTTTAAGAAAACATTCTTGAACTGGAAAAAACATTACAATGTATAGATTGAGAACAGTTAACATGGTTTCAGGGAATGCTAATAAAAAAGAAGCACCAGCGATTCTGTCATGATAAGTGTTTGAATTATGAAAATTAAAAAGAAAAAACAGAGCTTATAAGCATCCATGAAGAGAACAAAAGAATAATAACAAGCTATTAACGAAAAAATTGTGCTGACTTCAGACTTTTCCAGAAGCAAACACATGAAGGTCACGGAGAGAGATCAATAGAGTGTTAAGGTTAAGAAAATACTTCCTGAGTATTGGATTCGATCAAGTTTTTATTTCATATGTGACAACCCAGAAAGGCATTGTGTGATATGTGTAAGTTAATAAAATGTGTTATCACACACATTTTTAAAGAATGGCTTGTAGACAGATGCTATGGGACAGTTATGAGTTACGGTATGATTATGAATGAAGGCTGGTGATGGGTATTTATAAAAAGTATTGTTTCCAAGATGACTGAAATACGCCTATAAGGTAACAACTAGAATTCCCAAAAAGCCCTGGGAAACTAACAGTCAATGAAATTCATGGTCTCTCTATGCAGAGAAAGTACGATTTAGCTAGATTAAGTGCTATGTCTCAGAATCTCAGTAATACAATGGAATCAAGATTCATATGCTCTTTTCTTGATGTAAAGGACCCTAGTTATCAGATTAATATTACCTCTTTCTATTTTGAATTAATTTTAGGAAGTTTCTATAATAAAAATGAAAGAAAAAGAAAGTTGGCTTGAAGTGTTGATCATGCTTAAATTCTTTTTCTCTTCCCCAGGATTAGGTCAGTGCCCACATTTCATTAGAATTTTCTCTAGATTTCACTCATAATCTTGTCAACTACAACAATAAAAGTCCTCAATAACAATGGGTTCCGACTGTTAAAGTTGCTTTGTATGTTCCAGGCACTGTTCTAGGCACTAGGGTGTAAGATGCAGAGAACTAAACTAAACAAGATCATGTGCTTATGTCTCCTACCATCAAGAGTTAGGCTTTGGGGACAGATTGACCTACCTAGACTAAAGCAAAGGGTGCTTGTCTTAGTCTTGGTAATTAACACACTTCATCTTCACTACAAGGGGACAATCTAGGATCACCAGGCATGAGGAAAACCAAAGTTATAAAGGTTGAACAGAGGAACTGCTGGTGAAGAAAAGCAAATTAAAGGCACAGAACAGAAAGTGTTTTTCTAAGGCCACTTTTCAAAAGTGCCATTAGAACTACTTTAGAAGAAATTAACCCAAAGACATAAAAGAAAGAGAAAATACAAAAGTCTTCACAAATGAAAAATATAAGTTAAAACAGAAATTAAGGAAGGGCTGGAAGGTAAAGTTGAAGACGTTTCTCAAAACACAGAACAGAGATATGAAAAAAAAAACATGAAAGAAAAAAAGAAAGAAGGAAACAATGAAAGCTTTAATCCCAAAATGCCAATATCTGATTAATTATTAGTCAGGAGCCATGGTGACATGGTTTGCTTCTGTTGTGGTGCCGGAGGTTGTTATTGTTTATGTATTAGTACAAATAATAGCTAACATTTGTTGAAGGCTTTCATTGTACTGGAATCTGAGTTAAGGTCCTAACCTGCATTATCTTGCTTTATTATCCTACCAGTTTGTTTGTTTGTTTGTTTGTTTGTTTGTTTTTGATGGAACAATGGGGCTAGATCAGAGGAATCTTTAGAAGGTAAATGATTATGATATGGTTACTGAGTGTATTTAGTTGTGGGGAAGAGAAAATAGTCAAGGGGTTAACTCTTGGGTGGTTGGATGACCACTGAGATCAGACATGCAAAAGTAGGGGCAAATTTTGGGGGGAAGAAGATACAGTCAGTTTTAACATGTTGAGTTGAAGGTACCTAAGGATATCAGAAGGGATAAGATCAATAGATAGTTGAATCAATGAGCCTGAAGCTCAAATAAAAGTCCCGGCCAGAGAGAGACTTAGGAATCACCCATCTATCAGCTGAAATCAGAGCAGATCCAATCACTCAGAGAAAGTTGAAGTGTAGACAGAAAAGAGATGATGGCCAAGGCCAAGGCAGCCTGAGGGAGAGACCAGGAAGGAGGCTAGTGAGTGGAGATCGTGGGACCAGAGCATCAAATGGCCACGGGACAAGAGAGGCCTGGAGAAGAAGTGGTCAGGGATGGGCACCAGTGCACTGGAATTTTCTACGTAAAGGACGACTATTTTTCAAAAACGATTTTAATGTCATGCTGGGAACAAGCCAGATAACCGCTGAAGAATGAATAAGAAACAAATTTATCAAGTTCTTTGCCTGTTTCATGTGTGAATTGAATGAATAAGGCCTCTATCAGTAGATATCGTAGGATTAAGAGATAATGTCTGTAGAATATTTAGCAAGGTGCCTGCCATATATACAGGCTCAACAAATGCTAGAGGTGTACACATACACACATGTATCATTTTCTTAAACCAGTGCATTGTAGTGACTGGGTGTATACATTTTCGGTCTGGATAGACTTGAATTTGTTTAGTTTCGTTACTGTGCACTTGCATAGCGTTGGACTGGTCATTTTGTTTCTGTGTCTTTTCTTTCATCTAAAAAATGGAGGGTGAAGAACTAACTGCCTTCTAAAATGATTTCTAGGTATAATCCATTATATAGAAGAGGACATGGCCCAGGGCAGAGAAGGAGGGGGGGATGGAGACAGGCACCCACCGCAAGGAGAAGTGGAGATGTGCAGAAGGGTGAGACAGTGGCAAGGTCTCAGTCCTTGTGGGATCTTGTGCCCAACACAGTCGTGCCCCAGCTCAGTCAGTTGGGGACCTAGAAATAGAAGGATTTTCCTTCAGTGGAGACCCAGGAAACTTCAGAACGAGGAGAAGTCAAAAAAATCATAACGGAGATTGGTTTTGCCATGGATTTGTATTGGTTTGAGAACTAAAGAAATGGAATGTATCCTGCCCATGAGTTTGTGTACTGCAAAATTGTACCTGCAGCACATTCATGCTCCCTCCAAGACATAAACATAAGTTGTTTTTATTTTCCTGAGATTTTCCCCATTATTTTTATTTCTTGCCTTGTTGGGCTGACCAGAACTTGCAAAACAATGAAGAAGCCACAAGTCAAGAATGAGGAACAGGGGTGCCTGGGTGGCTCGGTGGGTTAGGCCTCTGCCTTGGGCTCAGGTCATGATCTCAGGGTTCTGGGATCGAGGCCCGCATTGGACTCCCTGCTCGCCAGGGAGCCTGCTTCCTCCTCTCTCTCTCTCTCTCTCTCTGCTTGCCTCTCTGCCTATTTGTGATCTCTCTCTGTCAAATAAATAAAATCTTAAAAAAAAAAAAAAAAGAATGAGGAACAATTTAGGGGTGTCTGGGTGGCTCAGTCGGTTAAGCATTAGACTCTTGGTTTTGGCTCCAGGTCATGATTTTGGGATTGTGAGATCAAGCCCCACATTGGATCTGTGCTCTTTGCAGAGTTTGCTTGAGCTGCCTCTCCCTCCTTGGTCTCTCTCTTGCCAAAAAAAAAAAAAAAAAAAATGAACAATTTAGCTATGAACTACCTAGACCAAGACATCTGAGGGACACAAGTGAGATAGATGGTGATCCCTTTATGCATTCTCACACATTAGATTGGGAAACTATCTAATGTTGACCCTTTCACCCTTCACTATTCCTGCCATCTCAGAATTTAGGGGCAGGGGACAAGTGGTAGACACTAAATACAGGGAGGTTCATTCACTGGCACAGGGAAAATCGAAGGAAGGCTCAGGCTAGCACTTCAATGCAATTATACAAAAACAAAGCAAGTTACCTAACCCAACCACCAATGAATGTACATTGATTCATTCCCACTCTTTGTTCAATGCTTCTGGAAATTTTTACCTTGTATAATATCCTCATGAACACAAGTATGGCAAAAAAAAAAAAAAAAAGAAAGAAAGAAAAAGAAAAACAAAAAACAGTTGAATGCTACTGTGCTAACCAGGAACTCATAAACTAAAATATTTTTCAGCTTTAGTTCTTGTCAAGTAGGAACATTTAAGGTCAATTAATGTTTGTCAGCCTTTCTCCCCATCCTAAATGAAGGCCTTCAGAGAACTGTCCTTCCCAGTGATCCCATCCAAAGGATTCTGGGCTCCCACCTTCCTCCTGGCACTGCACCCACCCACTTTGCTCCACTGTGAGTAAGTTACCAATCACTCTGTTTGCATTCAAGAGTTTGCTCCATCCTCTAGTCACTGACTTCGAGTTCTCGTGGACATTCTCCTCCCAATCAAGTATACCTACGTTCCTGTGGCTCCCACATCCTTCAAGGCCTGGGGTGGGAGGGAGCCACTCAGGATTCTTACAACTACCCCCTGCTGCTCTAAGTAAGAAGGCAATTGAGTTTAGAGGTGGTGTGCGTGCATGGATTTAGTGAGATTAAAACCTTTGTTCCTCCAGAGCGCATCCTTGGACAAGTCATCCGAGCCTCAGTGGCTTCATTTGTAAATAGTGATACTACCAAAGCCTACATGAGTGGGCTGCTCAAAGGGTAGAAGGAGACCCTACATACGTCAAGCATATTGATCAATGCCCAGCAAAGGTGAGTGCTTGACTAACAACGGCATTACCTTGATCATACTATCACTCGTATAAAATCAGCTTTTAGGTGCTGGGGATCTGGTTGCCCATGTTCTGTGCCTGACCTCACCTCAGCTTTTTTATTCATTCTACACTCTCTCAACAGACCTTTGAATTCTTTAACACCAAGGACTTTCACACTTGCTCTGCATAAGAAATCCATCCCCGTGGCCACACCTTACACTTTTTCACTGTTTACAACTGTTTGTTTGCCTTTTGAAATCTTAAACTTCTATAGTCCACTCTCTGAGAAACAGTTCCTGTCAGCTCTCTCCATCTGGCTCCAAACGTACCATTTCACAGCATCCATGCTTCTGATTCCTGGAAGGCTCTATTTTCCACAAACTATCAGTTGTTTTCTGGCTTTGCTGCTTTCTTCACCAAGTTCAGTTCCCCGAGTCCACCTACCATTTCTTTATTGACATTTCCTTGTGGCCCCACACTTTGCTGTCCTTTTGTGGCTTCTGCCCACCGGAACCTGAGTCTAGCTCGCTCCCCATGCCCTGTCCAGTGTGGCGGCCGGCCAGTCACGGGCTGTGGTCACTCTATTGCGCAGCACCAATTACAGAACATTTTTGTCATCACAGAAAGTTCTACTGCACAGCAGTGCCTTATCCAAACAATGACCTTTTCCTCTTCTACACCTTGTGGTTCACAACACTCTTGGGTTAAACAGAACAACTCTCAGGTTGGTACCCCTTGAAACTTGAGTGTGTTCAACTTCAGTGGTCCTCAAGGATGCCTGAGGCTCTTCACATTAGCTCTGCTTCCTACGTCCTTCTGCCCCACTACAAAATTTCAACTGGTTACTCAAACCTTCCAACACACTGCCTTCACCACTCCCAGCAGATGAACTGACCCTCCTTTTCACTGCAAAAATTAGTTATAATTCATGAGAATTATCTTAATTCCCTTTTCTGTCAGGTGTAACCCCATCTGTCTATGCCCACACTTAATTTCTTCTTCCTACTTACAGATAATCCTTCCGCCTGTGCTTAGGATCCCCTCATCAGCCCACAAATATGTATTGAGCAGCTAATAAATGTCAGGCACAGTTTTAGGTGCTGAGATTTAGCTGTTAACAAAACAGTGTCTCTAGCCTCATTCTTATGTTGTCAGGTAGACAATGAAGAAGTATCTCGAATGGTCATAAGTATAATGGAAGGAAAAAAAAAAAACAGTCTGGGTATTAGGGAGTGTCAGGGTGGAGTCAGTTGCTAGTTTACATTGAGCCGTTAAGAAAGGCCTTATTGAACAGGGACAGCTGACCGGAAAGTCAGGAAGTGAGCTAAGGGGCCGTCTGGTGGAGAAAATGAGGAAATTCCTGGCGGCAGGAGGGGTAAGAGCAAAGGCTCTGGGGCAGGTAAGGGCTCTGCGCATTGGAGATATGACAAAGGTGCCACATGGGTGGACTGTAAGGCCAGGATAACAGAGATAAGATGTGGTTAGGGGCATGGCCAGATCATGTTGCTCCTTTCTGGTACAGTAAAAACTCTGAGTGGGCCAAGAAGCCATGAAATGGCATGAGTAGGGGAGGGACCTCATCTGAGTTTTGTTTTTTAAAGGGTCGTTTTGCGTGCTGAGTTCTGCTCATCCTTTAGAGGCGAGGATGGAACAAGGGGTGTTTGCCAGGAGGTTACTGCAATGATTCAGATGCAGCGACCAACTTCGGTCAGTTGGGATGGTGAGTTCACCGAAGTGTGGTGATGGGGTGGTAACAAGTGACCTGCAAATGGGCTTATTTTTTTTTAAAGATTGATTTTATTTATTTTAGAGAGAGAGTGTGTGAGCAGGGTAGACAGGGGCGGAGGGAGAGAGAAACATGAGCAGACTTCATACTGAGCACAGAGCTTGACGTGGGACTCAACCTCACAACCCTGAGATCAGACCTGAGCCGAAACCACGAGTTGGACTCTCCCCTGACTGGGTCCCCCAGGTGCCCCACAAGTGGGCCTATTTTTAAATCAGTCAAAAGAGGATCACAGACTATACCTGGGCTGTTACAGAAGAAGGGACCAGCAAGGGGCCAGTAGCCAGCCACAAGAGGGCTGTAGCCCACCCCACAGTGGCCACAAGTAGAAGGACTCAAAGATGGCCTTGGAGCTCCCTCCAGGGAATGAGTCAGCCGTGAGCCCATGCCAGGCCCACAGGGCATGTGGCGGGTTTTGTTTTCCCTTGCTATGTTTTGTCAGTGGTGACAGGCTCAGCTCTGGAGATGTGGGGTGGAGGGTTGGTTAGAGGCCAGAAAAAAGAAGGAGGAATAAGAGCAGTGAAAGTCGGAGGTGACCAAGAGTCAGATACTTGCAGCACCACAACAGATAGATGGCATAGAGCACGGCATCTTTCTAACACCCTTAATTCCAAAGCTAGGTAACAGAAAAGGGGAATTCCTCCGAGAGAAAGGGACCTGCTCCTAAGTTGGCAGCCTGACAGTGGCCACAAGGGCACGTGGAAAGTTCCTGCTCATGGTTTCAGCTCTTCTCCCCATAGACCACCAGCACACACCCCTCCAGCGAAAGGTCTGAGACTAAGATGTTAATGGTGTTCAGAAAAGTAGAAAGGAGGATATAGGACACTGCACCTATTGTTTTGAATGGAACCACAAAAGAACCCAAAGAGCCAAAGCAGTCTTGAGAAAGAAGAACGAAGCTGGAGACATCCCACTTCCCGATGATCACACCATCTTACAAACTGCAAAGCTGTAGTAATCGGAACAGCACGGTATAGGCAGGAAAACAGACAAACTGACTGGTGGAAAGGAATGGAGAGCTCAGGAGTAAACCCATGCACATGTGGTCAATTACTTTGTTGCAAAGCCCCCAAGAGTAGACAATGAGGAAGAAAAGGATAGTCTCTTTGATAAATGGTGTTGGGGAAAACTGAACAGTTGCATGCAAGAGAACGAAACTAGGCACCTTACCCCATAGGCAAAAGTCAACTCAAAATGAAGCAAAGACTTGAACAGAAGACTTGAAATCTTAAAACTCCTAGAAGAAAACAACATGGTAAGTTCCTTGACATCACTCTTGGTGGTGATTTTTTGGATCTGACACCAAAAGCAAAGGCAAAAAAAAAAAAGCAAAAATAAATGAATGGGGCCACATCAAATTAAAAAGCTTCTACATAGCAAATTAAACAATCAACTAAATGAGAAGGCAACCTACTGAATATCAGGACAAAATAATCTATCTGATAAGGGATTAATAAGCAAAATATGTAAAGAAGCCACATAACTCAGTAATGACAAAGATCAATCTGATTAAAAAGTGGGCAGAAGAGGTGCCCGGGTGGCTCAATGGTTTAAAGCCTCTGCCTTTGGCTCAGGTCATGATCTCAGGGTCCTGGGATTGAGGCCCGCACTGGGCCCTCTGCTCGGCAGAGAGCCTGCTTCCTCCTTTCTCTCTGCCTGCTTCTCTGCCTACCTGTGATCTCTGTTTGTCAAATAAATAAATAAAATCTTAAAAAAAAAAACTGGGCAGAAGATCTGAATAGACATTTTTCCAAAGACATCCAGATGGCCAACAGGTACATGAAAAGGTGCTCAATATCACTAATTATTAGGGAAGAGCAAATGAAAACCACAATGACATCACTTCACAGCTGTTAGAATGGCTATTACCAAAAGGGCAAAAGATAATGAGTGTTGGCAAGGATGTGGAGAAAAGGGAACCCTTCACTGTTGGTGGGAATATAAGTTGGTACAGCCACTGTGGAAGATAGTATGGAGGTTCTCAAAAAATTCAAAGTAGTACTACCATATGATCCAGCAATCCCACTTCTGGGTATAAAGCCAAAGGAAACAAAAACCACTATCTCAAAGAGATATCGCACCCCCCCACACACGTTCATTGCATCATTATTCACAATAGCCTCGACATAGAAACAACCTAAGTGTTCACTGACCGATAAATGGGCAAAGAAAATGTAGTATATAGGAGAAATGGAATATTATTCAGCCATGAAAAAGAAGGAAATTCTGCCTTTTGCAAACAACACAGATGAATCTTGAGGACATCAGGCAAAGCAAAGTAAATCAGACAGAGGAAGATAAATACTGTACAATCTCGCTTGGACGTGGAATCTAAAGAATATGAACTCACAGACACAGAGAATGCAGCCTGGTGGTTGTCAGAGGTGGAGGGTGGGGAGTGGGTGAGATGGGTGAAAATGGTTAAAAGGTACAAACTCCTGGTTACAAGATAAATACGTTTGGGGGGTAGTGGACAGCATAAAAATAAAAATAAAACCAAGTTAAAAGAACAACATTAAAATTGGAAAGAGAGGTGAATGGAAAGGAGTAGAAAGTTCAGCAGCAGATAGATCGGTGGAATGAAGCATACTGTATAATTGTACACATTCAACAGGTGATAAAAATGTCATTCCATAAAACGAAATCGATAAATGATTCTGATTAAAGCTTTTTTTTAAAGTTATTTTTGAAATTCAACTTGAACTTCATATTTTTGAAGTTATGAGTCTTCCCTGTTCTGTATGCCAAAACACAGCCCAGATATTTTGGATTAAAGAATAAAATGTCAAAAAACATTTAAAGAAACATGTTGATGAATATCTATTTAACTCCCCAATGAAGAGGAAGCTTCAGCATAAAGTAAAAAAAAAAAAATAAAAAAAAAAATCTTATATTAGTCTACAAAAAATGCAAAGTCTCTTTTTATAAGAAACATTGTGAACAAAATTAAAGGGCAAATAGCTAACTGGGAGAAATTAAAATTATATGTAGCTGACAATGGGTCAGGGCCCTTAATATAAAAGTTCTCATCAATAATAAAATTATTTAAAAATATATACATATATAATATAAATTTATATGTAATAAAATTTTATTTAAAATATAAAATTATATGAGTCAAGTTGTTATAAATAAAAGATATAAATGATGGGCAAAAGCATGAACAGCTACTCTGAAGAAAGCTGTTCAGATGGACAACGATATGTTTTATCCCAACTAATAGTTAAAAATCGAAGTTCCCACAAACCATACATTATACTTGGCCTGGGGGAAAGACTGTAATAACATCCAAGCCAGGACACAGGAGAAGAACCATGCCCTATGCTACTGGTTGTAATGGAAATACATAAAACCCTTTAGGAGGGCAATTTGGTAATCTATAGGAAGGTCTTAAACATGCCCGTGCTTTTAGATACCATGATTCAACCTCTAGGAATTTATCTTTAAAAAATAATCAGAGATGCATTGGAGAGTAAAAACCCATCTGTAATACTATAATTTGTAAAATTTTGGAAACAAATTCAATGTACAATAATAGTAGACAGGCTTAAAAATAAAGGCACATCTATACGATAGATTACTCTTCTGTCATTAGTAGTTTCAGGGACTTAGGCCATCGAAAATCATCACCCTATAATGAGAAATGAAAATTATTATACAAAATTATGTTAACAGTATGACTGCAATTTCGTTTTACATAGACGTGGAAAGCATGGCTTATATATAGGGTATATGTGTATGTATGGTAAGTACATGGTACATATACGTATATACATGTAAATGATCTTTATCAAAATTTTAATTATTTCTGAGAGAGATGGTTAAGTGAGGTTTATACTTTTGTCGTCATCTATATTGTCTACATTTTCTACAAGAGTGCGTGTTTCTTTAAAAATCAAGATAGATGCCATTTAAAAAGCAGTAATTTTGTATTGGGAGTGGCCAGATAGCAGAGAAGGCTCCCCGATGCAGCCCTCTTAGGCTTTCGTTCCGTACAGACGCGCCAGAAGAGGGCGCCGCAGCCCCTCCCCACACGCAGGAGCGCTCGTTACCTATCAGGGATGGGGATGCTCCCTCCCCAAGTCCGTAGCATCCGAACTTGAAAAGTCTCACTTCCCTAGTGGTCACATTCCTTTTCCGGGTCTCCCGGAAATTTGTACAGAAGAAGGATATGTAGTCTTGAAGGTCCGATAAGCGCTCCCTCTGGTCACACTCAGGGTGGGTGGCCTCTGTCCGGTCACCCCTCTGACCCCGGCTGTTAGATCCCACGAGTGCCCCTCGTCAGAAGAGGCTGAGGCAAAGCAGGACCCAATTCAACGGCTTTGCCTTACTGGCCACGCATGGCTTTATGGAAGTGGGCCCGTTCACACCTACAACCTAACAGGCTGCCCAGGCCCCCAGCTGTCCCCAACCCTTCCTTGCTCCTTAAAAAGTGCATGCTATTCTCCTCGGTATCGATAGGGGGCAGCAGATATCTTGGCATCCTTGGCTCTCTAAAGGAAGTTTCCAATTTGGAGATCCTCAAGTTGCTCTCCATTATAGGACTATTTTACTTTACCACGGGACGTGGCCTGGCAGTTCCTTCCTGCACTAGCTGACCATTTTGGGAGCCTAACCCCTTTCACCTAGTAAGAGTGATCGTAACTCAATACCGAGCAAAGGTGAATCTGAGTATTAAAGTGTCCTGGATAATAAATATTGCAGTTGGCCTCCGCTGACCGAGTCAGTTTCATCACTATCGAAGCATGTCAAAGCCCCAGACTTCTCTTTTGGCCTGTCGTTCGTTCAGATTCTCCCACACGCCTAAGCCCTCAGGATGGGGCTGCGAGGAAAGCAAGAGGGAAGAAGTTTATAAAATTGCATCTGCAAGACCCCGAGTTGAAGAGAAGGAGGTATAGCTCCGCTCACAGTAAAAACGAGTTTTCTCTGATGCGTCCGCATAACGGAGATGCTTTTCTTTGAACAATGATTATTTCTGGAAAGGATGTTAATAAGGGATTTACATCTCCTATATTTATCTCTACTTTCCACGTTTCATACACAGAATGTGTGTTAGAGAGAGTGGGCGGGGACCACTGACCAGCCTGACAACTTTGTTCAAAATGTTTTACAAAAGCAACAGAAGCTTGATGCTGAGCTCCTGAGCAGCCCAGAACAGACGTCTTCTTTTGGTTTTACTCACTTGGGTTTTGTCCACTTTGTGAGTTGTCAAAGGTGGGGACACTGGAGAAGGGAAAGGTAGATGGACCAATGACATTCCAGTCAGCCACAGAGCCACAGTATGCAGGCGGGTCCCCCCTAGGACCAGTTGGCCCTGATTGCTTTATTTATTATTATTTTTTAAATTTATTTGTCAGAGAGAGAGTATGCATAAGCAGGGGGAGTGGCAGAGGGAGAGGAAGAAGCAGGCTCCCCGCTGAGCAGGGACCCTGACAGGAACTGGATCCCAGGACCCTGAGATCATGACCTGAGCCAAGGGCAGAGGCTTAACTGGCTCAGCCAGCCAGGTGCTCCCCTGATAGCTTTTCGTAGCTCGTCTGCCCCCCTCCCTGTGCTCCATAGAGAGACAATGACAGTTCACTTCAGTTTGCTGAAGTTTTGAGAAAAAGGAGAAGTAATACCTAGTAGGTAGCGGGCACGCCCTCTGTGCTTTGTGGGGCTTAGCTCATGAGCCCTCCCCGCAATCCTCTAAAAGGGGGTCCCATTATTGCCAGCATTCACTGGCCAGGTAACAAGCAACAACTAGGTCATTTGCCAAGCACCCCCAGCTTGAAAGTGGTGGAAGCCGGATTTGAATCCAGGCAGCCTTGCTGCAGGACCAACTCCCTTAACCATGACTTTTTGGCCCATCTTCACATGGAGTTTTTCCTACTTCAGATCCCTGGAGGTGCAGAGACTATGCCCTTGGTGACCACGTGGCCGTGTGTAGCCGCATCCATCCTGATCATTTGGGTCCTCTTCCCGATGGGCTGTCCTGTCCAATCAGACCCCACTGGGCCAGTGTGAACCGAGGGTCACTTGGGATGCTACGTATGGTTCCAGAGACTGCCTCCCTCTTAAGCCAAGGAAGAAGCTGTTTCTGGAGAGGACCTTCCTCCTTGGAACAAGGACCCTTGGGGGAGATCTGGCCTTTCCGTGCCTCCATCTGAAAGCTAAGCTCTTCTATGGGAGTCTGGATTGAAGGTTAGGGATGATGGCTCAGAGGGGGAAAGTGTGAAATGGTAATCGCTTTCATATGACACTTGAGAAATGTTATAATAAAGCTGAGTAAATGGGAGCGTGAGTTAGCCCAGTCTTTTGCCTAATGATGTCACCCACTTTCTACTTCCTCCAGCCTATGATTAATAAAAGGGGGATTATTACAGTAACTCATTCCTAGTGGGCAGCAGTGACGTCAGCAACAGCTGAGCAAACTGACTACATTTAGTTGTGCGTGTGTATGTGGGCATTTTTTTTTTTTCCCTGTGACTAACATGAAGCTAAGAGCATCTAATAAAACAAAAGCTCCTTGCAATTTGGGAACTTACTGGGTGAACTCTTTTCTACAGGGAGCACCATTTTATTTTATTTTTTTTTATTATTTTTTTTTTTTAAAGATTTTGTTTATTTATTTGACAGACAGAGATCACAAGTAGGCAGAGAGGCAGGCAGAGAGAGAGGAGGAAGCAGGCTCCCTGCTGAGCAGAGAGCCCGATGCGGGGCTCGATCCCAGGACCCTGGGATCATGACCTGAGCCGAAGGCAGAGGCTTTAACCCACTGAGCCACCCAGGCGCCCCGGGAGCACCATTTTAATTTTTCTCATGTCATAGTTCAATAATCATATTGGAGTTAGCCAAATGACACGATGGGCTTTCTGCCCCTGTTCACTAATCAATCCCAAATTGATCTCGGCTCTTTGGGAGAAGCTGTTTTCCTTCTAATACAATGGCTCTCCCTTCTTTCATTGGTCTCTCTCACCCTTGAAAAGGAACTCAGTGAAGACCAAGAAAAGGGATGGTGGGCATCAGTAGTTTTTCTGAAAGTTGAAGATGAGTTGTAGAATCTGGAGGTTCTAAACTCTCAGAACATTGCACCTACAGTTTGCTTTTCCAAGCTGATAAAGGCTTACAGAGGTCCTGCTTGCTAGTTCACCTTTGCAAACTTGACCTTCCTAAAATGAGAGCGAGGCACCTGGAAATATTTACTAAGCGAGGCACCTGGAAATATTTACTAACCGAGCTGAACCAGAGCCAGGGTGTGCTGTCAGTGTGCACAAAAGTACACAGTGACCGGAATAGTGGCGCTCCCGTCGTGCGGGTCCGGACGTGCCACGGAGCTGCTCCCACAGAGGCATAGAACCTTTGGACTCTTTCTATCAGCACACGAGGGATGCAGCAATTCCCTGATTAAAAAAAAAAAAAAAAATACATACAAAAAACTGTCCCGTCCCTGGCCTTTTCTGCGTCTTCCCCTCTGAAGCTCCAATTTGGGAACAGGTCGTGGGGTATCTTTGCGGATAGATGAAGCTGGATTAGAATCAAGATCTCTGCCCTTATGGGTCCAGTGGACTTTCTAGGCTAAACCTGTATGTCCTCAAGACGGCTCCATGGACATCGCTCCCTGAGGGGACCCGGGGAGAGAAATGATGACAACAGTCCATCGGATGGGTTCTTGTGAGTATTTTCCTACTCTTCTGGGGCAACAGGAAGGTCCAACCCTGTAGCAGAGGTTTCCTGTTTGGCTTAGAACTGAGTTATGCGAAACAGTTTGGAAATATATATTGGCTGGCAAGGACTTTGTGTGCACATTTACTCAGTTCTTATTCATGAGAGTGGTTTTTTTTTTTCCCCTCCTCACTATATGTTTTTTGGTAGAAGATCATGTCTCTCTATATATTGAGTTTTTCCTAAGTAGTAAATGGTTACTTCTTGGGAAGAAATCCAGGCATTTCTGAATCATTTGGAAGTAGATTGGGGCCTCAGGTTCCAAAATAACCATCTACCTGAGGAGACTGTGATTCACATGTTGGAGTTGATGAAATGGCCACAGGGTGTCTAAGATATTCCGCTCAAGGGTGTCTCTTCATCTTAAAACAATCTCTGACTGGCCCCCTCCTTTCTGGATGAGCCCAGTCGCTCTGGGATTAAGTCATGAGCCAGGCAAGTTGGTCTCATCATGTGGAGAACAGCATTTCACTTCTAAGTGAGTTGGATCCAGGAAAATTCCCTCTTGTGGGTCTCAGCAACACCAGTGGGTGACGACCACGGTGATTTTCCAAGACATGGGACCCTGCACACAGTCCCGTTCCCCCACCTCCACCTCCACCCCCCAGGCTTTAAGGAAAGCCCCACCTGTCAGGGTACAGCCTTCCTCAAATAGTCCATACCATTTCCTCTTAAAAGGGAAGTTTGGAGAATATAATCTTGCTTGGAACAGGCGTTAGGATTTAGGAAAGCATTCTGTTTTATCTCTTTGGATATTGACTCTGTGTCATTCCCCTAAGGTATTAAACAAATAAAACCAAGCTCCATCATATTTGTTTGCTCAGGGAGAAAGGTGCGGTAATCTCACTTTTGTGAATTTTGCTTCAGGGAATTCTCCATTGTGTGGATTTATCTGACACCGGATTGCTAAAATGAACAACTCATTCTTCCCTCACTTACCCTTCTCCAGGAGTCTCTTGTCTCCTAACAACTTGGGTGTGGGCCAGCTCATGTCGTTTCATTGCTGGTCACCAAGGTTCTGCTTTGGGTTGGAACACAAAGCCAGCACGAAATGTCTAGCGGCTGCACTGGACAGTTAGTGGGGATGGCGACAATGTCACCCCAGAGGTACCCTTGTTCTGTGTCAGTATCTCTGTGGGGTGTGGGCCTCCATGAATCAGGAAGCACAAGACATGCAAGGAGGCAGAATCACTTAAATTATGAAGATTTTGCCTAGTTGCCAAGGCCCCTTGGAGCACACCTAGGAAGGGAATTAGGTGAAACTGGAAAATTTAAATTCTTGATCAGGGTTTCTCAACTGCAGAACAATCACCATTTGGAGCCCGATAACTTCTCCGTTTTTGGGGGCTGATCTATGCATGGCAGCATCCCGGGTCTCTACCCACTAGATGCCCTTAGAACTTTTCTTCCCTGATACGTCAGGCGAAATTGTGTTCAAACATTGCCTAATGTCTCCTGGGGAGGAAAATCATCAACCGCTACTGTAGACGGGAAGAATAGTTTACTGGGTTTTTTCTTCTCCTTCTCCACCTTTTTCTCCTCCTTCTCCCCCTTCTTCTTCTATTTTCCTAATCATTTCAGTCGTAGCATCTGAGTTCCCTCGGTTTAGATAAGACATTTCCAAATACTCAGCAAACAGAGAAGCTGTACACAGTACAAGGCTTCGTGGGCTATTCTGGTGGTTCTCAGAGAAATATGAGGTTTAGGAATTGGGTTTGGGATTAACTATTTCTGACCCTGTTATTTTCTAATGAGTTTTGGAGGAATTTTAATGTCTCCCTCTCCCTCTCTGGCTGTGTTGGTTGCTTGATTTGACTTAAAAGCAGACAGCTTCCAGGTTCAACTGTGGATCTGGAATGCTGATCCTTCCTTGTCCCAAGTCTCTCTAACTAACCCAAGGGCCCAGGCAATGGGCAGGCTCCGGCTGTCCAGGAAACAGGCAGGGCTTGCCAACCCTGTATTCCATCTCAACCATTTGACGAGACTCCTGATCTCACTGCAGCAAATATCACTCTGGATCCTGCCCACGTTTTCTGGATTCCGAGCTGCCTCTCGAGGGAGTCACGGCTCCCCACTGAGGCAAGGCTTTCCTGCCTTGAACCCAGAATAACACGGCAGCTGCTGAGAACACCTCGAGTCTTTTTGATTTCTCTCCATAGTCACGTTTTATGTTCCGTTTCCCAGACGGGATGAACCAGAAATCATGCTTTTTTGGAAACAGATTTTTCATAGGAAGGAACTAAAACACCCTGAGTTGTCAGCGGCAGAGTCCACGCTCCGAACCCCCCCCCCCCCCCCCCAGCCTCCTGCCATTTCAGCTGAATCAGACGACAACTTGCTGGTCACCTGCTTGGGGCGTTTGTGTCCCCTGGCGTGTATTTTTCACCAAATAACAGCAGTGCGTGAACCGCAGGGAAAATAAGAGAGCCGTGAAAAACGGCCCCGTTTTCTAGGCCTGTCTCCTTGTTCTAGGAGTAGTGAGCAAAGAGACCAATTAATAGCATGGATGAAAGCCGAAGGACATACGGTTTGCCTGAGAAGAAAAATGAACATTCTTGCTTCTTGATCTCTGCCAACTTTGTACGGGGACAGCTGCTGCCACGGGTAAACACCACTATAAGTTAGCCGTGCCCTAAGGTGTGTGGCACCACAGGCCACAGGGAGGCCCCCCCGGGGACGCCAGTCTCTCCTCTCTTCCCACCACTGAGCTCTTATCCTTAAATGAACTTTGTTTTTTGACCAGCTCACTAATTGTGATTGAAAACACCAGCTCCCCAGCAAGGCACAAGCACTGGAGTTAGCAGCAGCAAGACGGGCCCTAATTGCTCCATTTACATAAAAGTAGAAACATACAACGTCTAAATATAAATCTCTGGCACATCGTGCCTTTTGCAATTACAGTAAAATAAGGTACCACAGTTTCCCTCCCGGCTCCTTCTCGCAGCAAGCTGCTCCGCCGGGTTCTCCAGGGGCCGCTCCTCGAGGCGAGAACAGAGCCCCTGCAAGCGCTTGGGCGAGTAGTCGGGAGCTTTGTGAAGTCGCCAGTAAATCAGGCCGCCTGCACTAGGTGGAAAACGCGGTGGCAGCGGGCCACCGTGCTAGCGCAGAAGCGGGTCGGACCCAGCTCCACGCGGGGGAAGGGGACAGCTCGTGGGGCGTGAGCGCTCCCCGCGCGCCCCTGCCCGCGCCGCCGCCCTCCCGCGGGTCCCCGCGCTGGTCCCTGACCCCGGCCCTGCTTCCGACCCTGGCACCGAGGGCTGGGTTCAGAGATTCCCAGCTGCACTCACTGAATAGTGATTCCCCCCCCACCCTCTCTTTCTCCCCCTTCGCTGAATTCTTTAGCTGCCAAAAGGGGGGAAAAATCAAGAGCTGCTCTTAAAAGAAGTTGCCCTTGCTGGTGCTCGGGGTAAAAATAGAGGCGGCCGCTTCAGAGCGGCTTGGCCCAGACTCCGGCGCCGCGAGCCGGGCTCGAGCAGCGGCCGCGTTCCGGCGTGATCCCTGGGAGCTGCCAGCAGGTGTTGCTCAAGGTACAGTAGCAGGCCGAGCAGCGGGGACCGCAGGGCCGGGCGTGGGGACGCTGCGGGGGGAGGGGGCCGGAAGTGAAAGAGAAACCAAACCGAGGCAGGAAAAGGAGATGCTTGTCAGGAGTTGGGCTGACCCCTGGGCCCTGAGTTCGGCAGGCAAGAGCTCTTTCCCGGTCCACGAGATGCGACCCAAGTTGTTTTAACCTGCCTGTGTCCTCTAGGCCCCCCCCCCCCGTCCCCACCTTAATTTCCACGGAGTGAGGAGGCATTTCCAGCGTGGCTCAGCTCTAAGGCTGGGGATTCAGGTAGAGGATGACATCACTGCGGGTGGGCTGACCCGGTAAGTGGGCACCTCGGTGGCTTCCGGGGGCCAACTCGATCTGAGTCACACACACATGTAGAAGAAGGTCGCTCCTCTAGAAGGGGCTCTACACGTCTCTGGGACACGAATGTGGACAGAAAGCCCCCAAGGCATCTCCAAAAGAGTATCACCTGCGATCTTCTGAGCATGCCCTTGACCCTGCAGTTGAGTATTGTGGATCCCACTTGATAGGCCCAGACACTGAGGGCTGAGGTTCTGTTGGGTAGCAAACCATGGAACAGGGTCTGTCTGATCTGGGTTTGTTTTGTGCCCCCAAAGTCATAAACACGATGGTATTTCCAGGACACCAGGGTTCATGCCTGGGGTGGGGGTGGGGGGACAGGGGGTTTCAGAGGCCCTGCCTGCCAGGGCTGTCCAGGAGTGCTCATCAGAAAGGCTGGTGAAGTTCCTTTCTTCCATAGAGGTTGAGTCCCTCCCTCCGATTCCAAACTGATTGGCAGGGAGTTTGGGAGTTAACCAGAACTGATCCTGTCTCTATCTTTCCTTCCCAGACTCCCTCTGTTCTTCTACAACCTAATGATTTAATTTCTTACTTTATTTCTGCGTATGCAGTTCTTAGACTACCCCCCCACCCCAATGCACAGCTCACCATCCACACTCTCTCTGTGCTTAGCCAAGGCAGACCCTCCCACACAGCAAACTTTTGGTGTCCTAAAGGAACCTTCTCCAACTACACATCAGGAGGCCAGAGCCTCTATATTTTGCTTGTGGGCACAGTGAAAAGTTTATTTTATGCATGTTAAATCCTGCATACAAAACAACATATCTGGTCATATGGCTTTCATTAGCTCCCAATTTTGCACATTTTATTCAACTTGTCATGAGTCCCGGCTCATGCTTCAGCTTTGCTCCTTCAAACAACCCTTCCCCACTGTGCTGGTCTGAAGATTCCTCCCAACTGTGTTATTTCTCAGCCTTGCTAGCAACCCTCTCCCCCAACAGAAACTCTCACCATCTTAACTCCTATTCCAAGGAACGTTTGTTTCTTTTCATTAATCTCATGTTATATTCGCAACAACTTAGAAATCACAGGACTGGCAGTTCTGATAAAGAAGAATGATGTGTGAGCTTGCTTTCTTTCTCTGTTAGTTGGATTGGAATTCTTAAAGACTTGGGAAGGATAGGTACAAAGTTCACTAGCAGAGAATGAGTATTTTCCAAGTTCTGGGTGATATGTGATTCATGAAGCAGACATTCAATTTCAAGACGTAAAATCATAGTGTAAGTCAGGGAAGGCAGACCATTCTCATATAGGTAAACATATTTTCCCCTTTTTCTCCCCTCCATGAAGGATCTTATTTTAAAAAGTAAAATCAGAATCCCCATAAAGAGCACTGCAAATTTTCTTCCCTGTAAGAAACAATAAAATACTTTGTAAATAGAGGCAACTTCATGAAGTAACAGATGTTTTATGTGAAGACATAAAACTGAACCTGAATATAATGAGAAGTGTGTGCTCGAGCAGTAAAAGTTGGAAGCTGGACACTCAGGGAGCTCTAGCTGTTCAATGTCAGTGTTTTTCTAAAAGGTAGTCTAGTCGGTCAGAGGTTTCCCTGGCTCTCGGTGATCACCAAGTAGTGTCCCAGCAGCCAAGAAAGGCTTTCCATTAGATAATGAATTATGAAATATGTCTCACACTGGAAAAACCAGTCATCTGCTGATGTCATGCTGATTCTAACCAATCCCAAACAAAGCCCCAGCCCTCCTCTGTTTGAGTGGTACCAATGTGTGAGTGTGCAAAGAAGTAGTACAGTATAAAACTTCAGAGTGACAAAACCATGAAGAGGAACTCCTCAGACAGCTCTTACCACATGATCCAAGAGTCTGCTGGTGGAAGAGAGAGGACCGGAAAGGTAATGCTTTTTAACTCTTACTTAGGAGGTCTTGACACATGCAGAGTAGTTCAAAAGGTTGGAAGGAATTTACTTACTGCTTTTCCAGGCACGTTGTTGATTTGTACCTTTGATATGATCCAGGCAGCTTAATACAGCTTTTAATAGTAGAACATGCAAATAGACGGCGTGTGTATTCAACCCACTCAGCACTTATAGACAAGTACATATGCCACAGAGAAAGCTGTTTTTAAGAGCTCCACTCACCACCAGTAAATTCAGGGAACACACACACACACAGACAGAGGGGATCCAAATATTGATAAGCTGCCCTTATCTCCGTGCGGCTCTTAGGACCCTCTGAGTTGTTTGGAGTCATTAGACCTAGAGTTTTATTTCAGACTCTCTTGTAAAATTTAATTGGGCTACAAAATGCTTTGGGTGCTGTACATGTGACGCCAAATACGGTAGATTATGTTAGGTTTTGTATTTCAAAGATGTTTGATTAACGGGTTATAACGCAGCTGCCCCCTCCCCATTCTCTATCACCATTACCCCTACTTAAAAAAAAAAAAAAAATTAGACTCTTTAAGGAATGTCGACCAGGTCTTAAGAAGAAGAGCAGAGTAATTGATGTTCCTGGAGAAGAAATCCCAAACTGTGATAGGTGGCTTGGAACAGAGAAAGTCTTGCAAGTAATTGTTTTGGAAAAGGGGGACAGGGTGTCAGATTCAGAAAAGCATTGTTATCTCTGCAAACTGTAATTTTACCTTAATGTCACAGTTTCCTCACCCTCCTCCTCTTGCCCTCAGATCCTAGGCTTGTAGTAATGATATTTATTAACTTTTTCCACCCAGAGCTCATTGCTTAACTACAAAACTCTGAACACACTAGGTGTCAGATATAAGCTGACTATATCTACAGAAACTGAGGGCTTATGTGTGGGAAAGAAACCGAGAGAGAAAGAAAGCTTTAACAGATGGACTTCTTAAAGATACTTCTGCATGATAAAAGCAATAAGACAGAAAATGAAAAAAGGGTGGTGGGGGGGAGAATAAAAAAAACTCAGAGAGGCATTGTTTAAAAATTCACATTTTTCTTTTTCTGTGAACGCTGAAATCCATGATGATTTCATCTGTGCTGTTCCTTTGGGGGGATAAAGGAGCCATCAAGGGGCCCAGTCCAGGAACACGTTGGTCCAGGACAGGGTAGGAGGCAGGCTGAAAAAGTCTCACAGGGCAGAGGAAATCATTGGTCAATTTATTTTGGAGAGTCTTTTCCCCTGGGACCAGTTATCCAAGTCCTAGGAGCACACTGTTTGTAGGAAATAATGTGGGAAAGGCCAAATGAACTTTGCATTTTATCTGTTAAGTCCGGGCTGGAGGTGGTGGGCTGTAGTGTGTGTGTGTGTGTGTGTGTGTGTGTGTGTGTGTGCCTGCGCGCGCAGGGCAGAAGGGGGCGGCGGCGGTTAGGGAGAGGGGAGAGAGTTTCAGGTGACAGGAGCAGGTAGAATATTCCCTGTGAATCCTTCAGTGCCTGGTTGCGTTTTGCAGTTGGGGAAAGTAGAGTGTCTAAGATGACCCCAGACAGCAATTCTATTCCTTTCCCTCAGATCCCCCACCAGAGCGGGTGACCCTGAACATTTAAATATGAATGAATGGGAAGCCGGCAACCTCCAGGACTCCCTCTCACCGGCTGGCAGACCCAGAGGCTCCCCAGCCCCTCTGCCCTTGACCCCCACTACCTGTCTGCCCACCTCCTGGAACCCCTGGCCTTGCCTCAGGAGGCAGGGGCCGGGGTGCGGGGTGGGGGGGGTGTCACCTAGAGCTGCAGGGTGGAGGGCCCTGGGGGCAGATCGTTTCAACCTAGTCATCCCCGGAGATTGGGACAGTGCCTTCCAGTGGGGTTTTCTTTCCCCTCCAAAAGAGGAAGAAGGTGAAGCAAGGGGACTGGGCAGAGAAAGCAAAAGAAAGGGGGGAGGGAAGTAGAACAAAATTAGGAGGATTTCTTTCAGAAGGGAAAGTAGAACTCCCGAGAATGGTGATATCTGAAGAGAGGTGTGTGTGAGGGAACAGTGAGCAGAAGGAAAGCAGCCTGTCAGAAAACGGGCTGTCCCTCCCCTTCCTAATCACAGCCTCTACTCACAAACTCCCTCCCTCGCCCATTCACGCACTCACTTAGGACCAATCGTTCTCTCTCCTCTCTCTCTCTCTCCTTCTCTCTCTCTCCCTCCCTCTCCCTCTCTCTCTCCCTCTCTCCCCCTCGTGCGCCCTCTCCCTGTCTCTCTCTCCCTGTCTCTCCCTCCCTCTCTCCCTCCCTCCCTCTCTCTCCCTCTCCCCCCTTCTCTCCTCTCTCTCCCGTTCTCCCTGTCTCTCTCCCTCCCATCCTCTCTCTGTCTCTGTCTGTCCCCCCCCTGTCTCTCCCTCCCTCCCTCCCTCCCTCCCTCCTTCTCTCTTACTCGGAGACAGTCAGAACTCTCCTCCCTGACAGCCACAAACCTACAGCACTGACTGCCTTCCGAGAGGGAACCTGCAAACAAAACTTCACAGAAAACTTTTTGTTCTTGTTCCAGAGAATTTGCTGAAGAGGAGAAGGGGGAAAAAAAATAAAAAATTAAAAAAAAAAAAAAAAAAGAAAGAAAGAGAGAAAGAAAAAAAAAACAACACAACACAACAACAACAACAAAACCTGTGCGCGAGGGGGGAGGAAAAGCAGGGCCTTTTAAAAAGGCAATCACAACAACTTTTGCTGCCAGGATGCCCTTGCTTTGGCTGCGAGGATTTCTGTTGGCGAGTTGCTGGATTATAGTGAAGAGCTCCCCCACCCCGGGATCCGAGGGGCACGGCGCGGCCCCCGACTGCCCGTCCTGCGCGCTGGCCGCCCTCCCAAAGGACGTGCCCAACTCTCAGCCGGAGATGGTGGAGGCCGTCAAGAAGCACATTCTGAACATGCTGCACTTGAAGAAGAGACCCGAAGTCACGCAGCCGGTGCCCAAGGCGGCGCTTCTGAACGCCATCCGAAAGCTCCATGTGGGCAAAGTGGGGGAGAACGGGTACGTGGAGATAGAGGATGACATCGGCAGGAGGGCAGAAATGAATGAACTCATGGAGCAGACCTCGGAGATCATCACGTTCGCGGAATCAGGTCGGTGCGGGCGTTCGCGGGTGGGGGCGGCGCGCCCCGGGCCGGCCGGCCGAGGAGGAACTTGCGCCCGCGGCGGCGGCGGGGCGCCCGGGGGAGGTCACTCGGCGGCTGGCGCCGGCGACGGCGGCGGCGGCCGGAGGGCAGGCGGGGGAGCGGGCTGCGCCCGCACGGGATTCTAGCCCGACCCCGGCCGCGGGCGGCTCGCTCGCACTTGCTGAACTCGGCCGGTCGCCCCGAGCGAGCTGCGAGGGCCGGGCTGCGTCTGGACGCCCGCGGTGCCCGCGGCTCGCTCGCCCTGCCTCGGGAACCGGCTCGGAGCAGCCCCGAGGGGGAGCCCGGGCGTCTGCGGGTGCGGGGGGAGGGGGTCCAGGAGGCCCCCGGACCGCATCCAAAGTTTCGGGGGGGGGGGCGTGCGCGGAGTGCGGGGTCGCGGGGAACGGCACAGATGAAGTCATTGTCTTCCAGCGAACCTTCCCTTTAAAAGTCTAGCCAGGGGCCACCCCGGGGAAGGAGGGCATGCTTCTGATTAGTGACAGCCCCTTCTCCCTTCAGAAACTCCGTCTTCCGGGAGCACAGGCATCACCTTCCAGGCAGGGAAGAGGGACTTTGGGGGACAGCTGACACTGAGCCGGCAGTCACTTTTGGAACACTGACTTTTTTGCTCTCTCAGCAACCGCCGCCACCACCACCACCAAAAGAGAGTTTTGTTCTCTGCAAAGTTACTAAGAGCTCTCTGCCAAGGAATGCAACCTTGACAAAGTGCTTCAGATACTACGCTGAACTCTCACTCAATCCTTAAGAGGAAGAACTTTAATAGGTTCCAATCATTGGCTCAGGACCACAGGAACCTGTTGCTGAGTAGACAGATACCTGTCAGAAGTGTGGCCACAGACGTGGAGGCAGATTATTTTTACAGTTAGGGGACTCAGACCCGTCGCATGCGGCAAGCCCGTGCACGCCCGGGCACACAGATGTGTTCATACCCTGTTACTTTCACGGTAATGCCAGCCTAAAGAATCATATCTCTTGCCAAACCCATGTGAAAGGAATGCCATTGTTTTGTTTGTTGGAGCATATGGCCAGTAAAGTACGTGCAGGGACTCCCAGCATATCTGTTTAAAAGTTTGCCGCAGCAGTATAAACAATTAAGGCAACACTCAGAATTTCCAATCCTGAAAACCTGTTGACTCAGATGTTCTGTTTTCAAGAAAACCGTGCCAGACCTGGGCATCCTTTTGGGGAGCAGATAGCCTGCTTGGCTTCCTGGCTTCCCTGGTGAGAGAAGCCCTGCTGCCCTACAAGCTTCCTGGCAGGACAGTGTCTCTCTCTCTCTCTCTCTCACCAGAAGCTTCTCTTCAAAGAAGGGCTCTCTTTCTCTAAAGCTCTTTCTAGATGCAGGCCCCAAAGGACATGATCCTTAGAACTTTATCTGTTAAAGTTTATTGAGGAGACCAAGTCAGGGTGGCCTTTCCACCTTGCCACTCACCTTTCCTGATGGCAGGGCAGGGAAGAAAGTGCTTTACTGACATTCAGTCCCATGGAGGGGAACGGATTCCAGTAGTCTAGAGGTCTGTCTGCTCCCTGTGCTGATACAAAGGGAACCCGTATAGGTTTTTATATACCAGTTACTACACATGATGGCTTGAATTTCAGGCCCTACTCCATTGGCCTTACCTGTGTCAGATGACTAAGTATACCTATTCCCTGGGACCACTATTAACATACACCTGATGCTGGAGAAAGCCTTGCTTCCTGACCTAGCTGACTTGTCTAGCAAATCCCGCTCTTGGCATTGAGAGGTTCTGCAGTGAAAGAATTTGACCTTTTACATTCTTTCTTACTTATGGCCTTCATCTCAGAGGCCATCTTTTTCTCATTTATAGGAAATCTTGCCCTTTTTTTCCTTTTTCTTTCCCGTTAGGTGTTTAGTTTAAAAGAAATTGAGTTACTTTTTTAAAAGGTGATTCATTGGACTCACGTGTTGACTCCAGTTTAAGGTTTGTAATGGAAAACTTCTCCTGGTTGAGTTTACAACTCGACTTCGGGTGAGCTGCTGGAGTCCCAGAGAAGGTTTATGACACACTTACTTATTTTTCTCATCTGAGAAGTTTCACACGTCAACTTCAGGTTGATTTACTAGGATTTCGCGGAATTAATGATTGCTATCTGGGCAGCTGATTCTCCAAGAGGAGTGCCAGATGAGTATTTTGTTGCTGATTTTGCCAACCAGTAAAGAGTTTTATCATCTGACTATACAAAAATGTCTTGCTGCTTTTGGAATAACTCAACCTTAATGATATTCAAACAATGTCAAATGTAAGAACTTGGAGAATAGCAGACGGTATTCATTTTTCCTTCCTCCACAAACTCTTTTTTGTACAGCGTGGAAGGCTGTGAGTCACTGCCACCGAGACCCGGGCCACAGAGGCATCAAACTTAAGATTCCCCGGTTGGGGGGTTTCATGTCTAATTTTTGCCTCAGCCCCTCTTGATGGTTAACTAAAGCCCATGATGTGGCCCAGCAGTGAGGGGCCACCAAAAACCCAAGTGCCTAGAACTCTTAGAACTGAGTTTGTCCCATTTGGGCTCAGGTGGAAGGTTCCCCATCTTTGTAAAGTTGATACGAGTTGTTACTAATTGAGGGGTGAGGAATTGCACCCTGACCTCCTGAAATTTCTCCCAACAGATCAAAATTATTTTTTTGTAACACATGTCACCCAAGATGACTGCATTCTCAGGACAGCTGGCACAGAATGCTCTGTGTCTACCTGAAGACCTTAAAGGAGAAGAAGGGATGGGTAGGGTCAAGTGCGCTCTCTGTGTAATTGTCAGCCAGGCTGAAATCAGTGGCCTTCTCAATGGCTCAATCTTATTTTACCTTCTTGTGATCTGTGACAATATCTGGTCAGTGTACAGTAACAGCATATTACCGAGTCTCCATATGCTGCCAGATTTATATGCTGATTATGGTAATCAACATAGCAATTGACAACACTTGTTGAAGAACAGATAGGGACAGAAGGACAAAGGAAGCCCCAGGAAATGCACAATGCTGGCTAAGCCCAGGTGCTGTTGAAAGCAACATATAAATCTCCCCCGCTTGGAGGATTCCCGTTACAGAAGGGTTGAATTAGAAATATGCACTTGCCAAACGGGGGTCTAAGAAGGCTGGCTTGGGGGACTATTTTTCCCCAGCCCAAGAAAGTCATCTCAAGCCAGAGCTGACTCAGACCGATTTCATGCCAGCCTAAGGAAATTTCCTGCGAGTTACCCTGCACTGAAGGGTGCTTTTAGGGGTTACACACTTTCTTCTCTCGATAATGAAAAGTGATGGGCCACAAGAGGGCGCATTCCAAAGACTTTTGCTCCTCAGCGGTTAATCTAGGGAAAGGCATTTTCGGCTCCTGGAAGCCCCATTCTGTAGCGCCCAAATCTTAGTACCTATCCGTTGCCCCCTGCTTTCTCTCATCCTCCAGAAAACGTGAGGATTTTATGGGATGGGAGAAACATGGCTCTCTGGGACCCAGTAAATGAGACGGAAGAAAGGAAGTGGGGATTCTAGTGATACATGGGAGCATTCTGGAGCTCTGTGGAGGACAGAGGAATGAAACATTTCAGAAGCAAACAAAGCAGAGCATGGAGAAGTGTGACCATGAATCATCAGCAACGCTGATCTGCTCACACATCTCTCCCTAAGACGGCTGGCTGCCTGGCTTTGACCAAAATGCCTTCAACCTCTCCTCATTGTGTGGCCTGGTTTGCCTGTCTTATCAATGCTTTTCACTAGCAACAAATGACAAGTGACTTCCAACAGGGAGGAAAGGGCTGTTTGCTGTGAGAATCTGGGTACAGCTTCGGAAGATACGTTTGTTTCTAAACTGAGCGGGGAGCCAAATGGGGGAGAAGAAACAAGAAGCAAGATGCCTCGTGGTTTGGGCCTGTGACGTAGGTGGGTCGGAGTTAGCGTGGGGGAGCCCTCAGAGGATAGAAAGTCAGCTTTCATATATGGAGAACTGGGAGTCATACCTTCTCAGGCACTTTTAATGAAAACCTGTATTTGTCTTGGCCCCTTTTGCTAACCTGTACTGGAGCGTGAGCTGTCGATCAGAATTCCTCATACTCCAGCGGTTCCTGGACCCCAAACCAAAAGTGCAAAAGTTCTCAGGAACTTTGGAAGAAGTCGCTGAAATTTCTGTAGGTTGAATCTTAAGAATTTTTTCTACTTCTTTTCGGAACCTAAAACCCCTTTCTCTCTCTCTTTCTCTCTCTATTTCATCACCACTGAAATGGAAGACGCAGGAATGTCGCCTGGCATTTACAATTCAATAGCAGATCGGAAGAAAAAAAAAATAGGAAGGCTAACAAAACCAATCCAGATAATTTATGACCAAACTTGTAGTTCTGCTCCAAGGCAAAACCCTCGGCTTCAGGTTAAGGGAGGCATCACCTCTAGGACCTCACTTGCTGCCTTCTGCAGAAACCCCTGGAAACAGTCCAAATGCAGAGTTAGTGACTCAGAGGACACGCATGCGCACCTGGTTGCCCCGTATGCTCCCACCAGTGACCGCAACATCTACGCATAGCGAAATCTGGGTCCAGAATGCAAAATTGAAGTAACTGCCGCATTTCACAACAAGGCTTTTCCCCCATCTCGAGTTAAAATCCTCCATAAATAACAAGATTTTCCACATTCACATTAGAGATGGAATTATTACCCCTATGTACAAGAGCAGGATGCTTTAAGCAGGAACACGGTGAGGAAAACAAAACGGAACACAAACCAAATACTCTGTGTATCTGTGTGTGTGTGTGTGTGTGTGTGTGTGTGTGTGTGTGTGTGTGTTGCTTATTTCATTGGAAATGTTCATACGCCCACAGATCTGAGGTGAGGGCTTGAGGAAGAGCAGAATTTTGAGTCTTGGCGTGGGGGATGGGAACAACCAGGGGCTTGGTTGCTTAACCCTCCGCAGGCCTGCTTTCCTGCTTGAGTTCTTAAAAATATCTGAAAAATTCTGAGAGCAAAGGAAAAAAGGTGCTTTGGGGATTCTTCCTTGCAGCTTCTGGTCTTTCCTCTGTTGCAACCCCTTGCCCAGCAGCATTTCAAAGGTCTTCCCTGTAAGGTGCCATCTTTATACCTCCTACTCATTCTTATGCACCTCTCTCTCTGCCCTTGGTTTTGTGTCCACCGGGCTCATAGAGGTTTAAGTGATGAAATATTATCACCCACATGGGTTTGCGTGGGACTTTCTTAGTGAATTACTCAGGCAGAGAGGCTGTGATACAAGACTTGCTCACGAGCCTCGGGAGGGAAAAAATAGCACAGAGGATGAAAAGAATATTATCAGAGAGTAGGTAATGAAAGGTTAGCAAAGCCAACAGCTATATCTAGGTAGCTAGGTAATAATGCAGGAACCCAGTGCGCACCTGTACCAACTAATCTGTACCTGCTCACAAAGCATTGTGGGAAGGCTTCCATTACAGGATTTGATGCAGGAGATCGTTAAGTCAAACCTGAAACTGATTAGTAATTGATCCTAAACACCTCAGCCTCAGGCAACCTCCTTCCATTTTTCAAATTGCTATGCCTAGAGATTTGAGGACTGGAGCATTCTCAAAGCACCACCGCAGTCTAACACTCTCTCTTAGGTCAGATACAGATAAAGGGAATAGAATCAAGTGACAAGTTCTATTTTTCATATCTAAGAAATTTGAGGGTTGTAATATCTTTCTGAAACCTACAGCCCTGATAAATATTAATCATCTCAGCTTCTAGCTGTCTCATTCTCTCCACCCCCTTCTGCAATGAAAGCTAAATGTAAAAGAGAAAACAAAAACAAAAACAAAAAAACACTGCACTGTTTAATAAGTCAAATACAATAGAACTTTTAAAATGTACCTGCATGTAAGGTAGACATTAGGAAGACTTGCATCTCTCTCTTCCCCCTGTTCTCCTGAGCATTATGGCAACAGCATTTTCATGAAATTGGATCTGTTTTATTTTTTTTCCCTGATAAAATATCATGCAATATACAAATAGCAGTTCCAGAAATGGACACCAGGAGAAGGAGGCGACAGGCATGTCAATTAGTAGGGGGAAAATCCAAATGTCAGAAATATGGGGGAGAGATTCAGCAAGCAGGCAATAGATGTGAATACAGGAACAGTCTTTTCAAGCTCAGATAATTAAACCGATGCGTAAATCAGCCCTGTGCTTCTCCACACACGCGGGCGATGCCACACAGTTAATTATTAGCCAGGACCAGGTTGAAAGTCATTTTATGATGCCTCCCTGATCCTAATATAACAGCACCTGACAGATTGAGCCCCCTCTAATGAGCACTCTCTTTGTACGATCCTCTCTCAGGAACACTAAATCATTTGCTTCCGAGTACAGCTGCTTGTGAAGAAGGGGTGGGGCTAGCTCATGCCTTAGAAACCTGCCCTGGTGGAATGAGGGGCTGTCCTGTGGGCTGTTCCTGGAAGCCAGGGACCTCAGCCTCCCTGGCCCCTACAAAAGCAATCTGCATGTACTCTAGCTCCTTGGATCAAGTCAGCCAATTAGCCCACCCTGGCCCCTGCCCCACCCCCAGCCTCTGTAGACATTCTGGACTCGCTTCTTAGAAAGCCCACCGTGGGCTGGTCCACACTGCCATCGGGATCCTCTCTCTACCGGAGGAAGGACCATCTATCTACCTTCCCCAGCCCCTCCTGCCAAGCCGGGGGAAAAGCAGAGAGGATCTTGTGGGAATGAGTTACCTGAAACCCAGAGAACTTTCCCATCCCAAGGACGAGTCAGAGTCTCCAGTTTCACACTCTTTCCTAGAAAAACAAAACACAGACTCGGTGCCCTCTGGCTTCTCTAATTTAGCAGCTACTATCTCTCTGTCTTTACAGTGGCACCCCGCACACAGTAAGGTTTCAGAACAGCAGGTAGCTTGTTACTATTCTCTGAGGGACACTGAGGGCGGTTCCTGCACTCCCATCCAGGGGCGGCTGTCTGGGCTTGGGGAGCTTCCAGAAGGACCCTACCCCTTCAGATCTGCTGCTGAATGTCTTTAAATTTAAATCATTAAGCTCTCCCTCCTGGAATCTTCTCTTTTTTCTTCCCTTCCCCGCCCCCCGCAAAAGCCAAACAGCATATCAGAAAACCCACCAGCTTTTAGCAAAGAGGAATACTGTCTTCACGTCTTGAAAAGAAATCACGTTCCTTAAAAAATGACAGTCTCCCCTCCTTCTAACTGCTCTCTACTCTGGTGATCTAATCGCGAACCTAGCTTTATCATTCATTTTAACCCCTGCCAGAGATCCAAGGCTGGAGCAGAGGGACCTCCCCCAACCCCTCCACCCCACCACCTCCCACCACCAGCACCACCACCTTGGAGGCCAACGTGCTAGCGACTTTATACCAAGATGCCAGAGAATCTTTTGTATACACATGTAGCCTTTCCTGGCCCTGGCCTCAGTAATTTACCACTATCAGAATCACAGCATGCAGTGTGTGTTAAATTAAGAACAGAATCTTCAGTGCGCAATGCACAGAAAAGCCTGCCTTCTGATGCAAAGAGAACTTGAAACTGTGCCGAAAATTTATAGTACCGTAAACATCTCAGGGCTGAGAGTGATAAGTATGGCTGGATTTCCGTTAGCTATAGAAATCCAGGCAGGGAGACCCTCCCAGGGAGTTGCGAGTTCTAAGATGACCTTCCCCAACATTGTTCTCTAATTTGCGTCCGGGATGCGTGTACGCTGGACAGTTGTCAGCAGGTACCCACAGGAGGCGGTCGGGCAAAGAGGGCATGTTTCATAGACCAGCGAGCGGTAAAAGTGTGACTGAGGGAAGCTGTTTCCTCGATCGGAACGTTCCAGTCTGGACACCTGTTCCTCGCAGTAAATGTTGCCGCGTGTATAGACACACAGGTGCTTATGGAAAGAAAAGAGAACGGTTTAAGTTAGGCAGGAACTGCACGGTCTCTGAATCCAACTGCCTTGCCAGTGTGGGGATCTCCTTTGTGTTAGTAGCAGTTGCTGTAATTGGGGCTCATTAAGCTGCATTCAGAAGGGAAGGAGGCAAAAACGGGGGATGCAGCAGTGGGAGGTGGATCTCTTAATCTAACATGACTGGATGCTGAGGATGTGGTTGCCTCGTTCCTGGGGCCGTGACAGTGAATAAGATAGATAGGATCTCAGACCAGGGGCGTCCTAAATCAGATTGGCAGGGGGGTCAGGGCGGTCAGGGATTGAACCCTTATCAAGCAAGGGCAGCCACTGAAGGTGATTTATTGAGAACAGGAGTGTTCTAGGCAGGTGTCACTGCCTGGAAGTGAGAAAGTGTAGCGGTACAGCTGACCTTGAACAAACACCGTGTGGCTGCACCACAGAGGACGGGGCACTGGGAGAGAGCTGGTGGTGAAAGTGAGGCAGTCAAGGTCATGCCCAGAATCCCAGATAGTTTCTGTTTTATACCTGCTTCATGGAGCAATGATTGGAAAGGGGCCTGGCTCTATGCTGGAGAACCAAATGCAAGAAAAATCTGCTGCAGGGACCCGGGAAAGAAAGAACAGAGGGGTGGGGCAGGTCATGCATGGCCAAGGCGGAGTCTAGCTCGGTGGGCACTAGCTCCACTTACTTACATGGGGGGGTGCCTGTGTATTTCTGTGGGAATAGCATCACTTTGACAGCTTGCTAGAGCTCACAGTGGGTTTTCTTTCTTTCTTTCTTTTTTAAAATTATACTATTCTTTTTTATTTGACAGAGAGAGAGAGAGCGCGCGCAAGAAAGGAAACAAGCAGGGGGAGCGGGAGAGGGAGAAGTAGGCTTTCCGCCAAGTGGGAAGCCCAGTGCAGGGCTTGATCTCAGGACTCTGGGATCATGACCTGAGCTGAAGGCAGATGCTTAACGACTGAGCCACCCATGTTACGTCAAGCCTGCTGCAAAGTGGGTCCAATGTCATTGTGCCATTCCCATTTTATAGAAGATGCAACTGAGATTAAGCAGTGAACAGACGCAGAGCACCCCCGCACCCCCACCGCAGGCTCCTGGACACTGGCTGAGATCTAGGCTCTTTTCTTTTTAGAGCCAGGAGTTGACAGACTTTCTCCGGAAAGGGCCCAGAGCACATGTGTCAGCTTTGCGGAGCCCGTCCCTGTTGTGGCCATTCAGCTCCATGATCGAGGGCAGAAGCAGCCATAGACAGCCTATAAAGAACTGAGTGTAGCTGTGGTCCCATAAAACTTCATTTATGGACACTGAAGTGTAAATTTCATGTAATTTTCACATGACACAAAATACGCTTTCTCTTTCACCATTTAAAAATGTCAACACCTTTCTGCGGGCCGGTGGGCTATTAACTCGCTGACCCCTGCGGGAGATGGCTCACAGCAGAGGCCCCGTGCTTGCCTGAGATGAGTGTGTGCTGATCCACCCCCCTCACCCCTGCCCCCCTCAACCCCCCCCCCCCCACATACAACTAACGAGTGTCCCTGCTCTCTCTCGTGCTGTGTTTCATCCGCAGGCACAGCCAGGAAAACGCTGCACTTTGAGATTTCCAAAGAAGGCAGTGACCTGTCCGTGGTGGAGCGAGCCGAAGTCTGGCTCTTCCTCAAAGTCCCCAAGGCCAACAGGACCAGGACCAAAGTCACCATCCGGCTCTTGCAGAAGCACCCGCAGGGCAGCGCGGACGCAGGGGAGGACGCCGAGGAGATGGGCTTCGCGGAGGAGAGGAACGAAGTGTTGATATCGGAAAAGGTGGTGGACGCGCGCAAGAGCACCTGGCACATCTTTCCGGTGTCCAGCAGCATCCAGCGGTTGCTGGACCAGGGCAGGAGCTCCCTGGACGTTCGGATTGCCTGCGAGCAGTGCCATGAGACGGGCGCCAGCCTGGTGCTCCTGGGCAAGAAGAAGAAGAAGGAGGAGGAGGGGGAGGGGAAGAAGAAGGACGGAGCAGACGGAGGGGCAGGGGCGGACGAGGACAAGGAGCAGTCTCACAGACCTTTCCTCATGCTGCAGGCCCGCCAGTCAGAAGACCACCCCCACCGGCGGCGGCGGCGGGGCCTGGAGTGCGACGGCAAGGTCAACATCTGCTGTAAGAAACAGTTCTTTGTCAGCTTCAAGGACATCGGCTGGAACGACTGGATCATCGCTCCCTCCGGCTATCACGCCAACTACTGTGAGGGCGAGTGCCCGAGCCACATAGCAGGCACGTCGGGGTCCTCGCTCTCCTTCCACTCGACCGTCATCAACCACTACCGAATGCGGGGGCACAGCCCGTTCGCCAACCTCAAGTCGTGCTGTGTGCCCACCAAGCTGAGACCCATGTCCATGCTGTACTATGACGATGGGCAGAACATCATCAAGAAGGACATTCAGAACATGATAGTGGAGGAGTGCGGGTGCTCATAGAGCGCCCGGCCCCGGGGGACAGGGAGTCAGAGCGGTCCAGAGAAGACAGTGGCGAGATGAAGAAATGTTTAAGGTTTCTGAGTTAAACAAGCAGAAAAAAAAAAAAAAAATAGAAATTTAAAAAAAAAAAAAAAAAAAAAAAAAACTAAAAACAAAACCTGAAACAGATGAAGGAAGATGTGGAAAAATTCCTTAGCCAGAGCTCAGAGATGAAGCAGTGAACCAGATGGGAATTGGGAGGGAGAGGGAGAACAGCGCCCCCTTCATTTCTTCTGATATCAAGGTGATGACGTCAGTTGCTTACATGGGAGTATTGTCTCCTCCTTTTCAGTCCCCTTTTCAGTGTGAGCCTCGAAGTCGACTTGTCTAGTCTGCAATAACGTGGGCAGGCACAACCCAAATAGCATCTAGAAAGCCATGAGTTTGGAAGAGCCAGTTACCCAGGTTGTAAGGTATGTCTGTGTGGCCCTCTCTCTGTGTATATCAGCCCGTGCATACACGCGCACGCGCACACACACACACACACACACACAGAGGCATTTCCACACGACACGTGCATACACGTATAGGCAAGGGAACAGTAGTATGAGGTGGTCACACTTCTCTTTTCTGCACCAGTTTTGCGACAAAGCAAAACAAAACAAAAACCAACCTAAAAACAGAACAAAACAAACATTTGAGACCAAGAATGGGAAGAGAGCAAAATCAAGGAACAAAGAATACCAAGTTACATTTCGTTAAGGTGCTTATGATCTTAGTACTATGCAACCTAATAGGTTTGAAACTGTTTACCTGAGAGAGAACAAAATGAGAGACTTTTTTGTATTGGAAGTAACCTGATTAATTTTTATTTTCTTCAAGGAGAGATACTTGAAAGGAATATGTTTGTCCATCTGTTGGATCCAAACATTTCTATATTTTGTAAATGTTGTTTTTTTTTTATCGTTTACTATTTGCACTACAATGGTGTTTGACCTGTCTAATCCTTATTTAACAAGTATTTTCTTTGGGTGGGGGTTGGGGGGGTTAAGAGCTGCACTTAATGTGAGCTATAAGAGAACTGCTACAGCACACAAAATAGCTATTTTTATTATTATAATTATAATTATTATTATTATTTTGTACCTTAAAAAATAGACACATACACCAAAGACATTTGTGTGAGCCTTTAAACAGTCTGTCTGTGGTTGGTATCATTCACCATCAGTGAGTCAGGGGTTGGGATTCAAGGCGGAGTAGGGTGGATGGCGTTCAGGCTGGAGAGACCTGAGAAGTTTGGTTTTTTGACTCCTTTGACATCCATGAAACGGGACATTTCATACTGGATGTACAGTAGTTGTACACTGTTGGCTATCATAGAATACTACATGCTTGTCCGTGTATATGTACATGGCTTGTGCATATGCATACCTGTGTGTATATAAACATGGATCGCATCATATGCCCATGCACATTTTAAGCACGTCAGGCTGTCATTTTGTAATGTTCTTAAAGCAATGAATGTTTGTGTGCAAAACACAGTATTTTTAAGAAGGATAGGCTATCGTTTTTGCTTTTCCTCTGAACTAGGTGGACACATTTTCAAAAATGTGGATGGGAAGAAGCCTGGAAACTCCAGCGACTATTTTCAGCAAGACCCTCTTTCATTGTGCAGGGACCCAGCTCCCTCCTCTTTCTTGCCCCCCCCAATCCCCCCAGATATTTCCTGTGGGGGAAAACAGGAAACTCGTGTTCTTCAAGGTTCTAGGCTGATGTGTGTGTGTGTGTGTGTGTGTGTGTGTGACTTATATTTATTATCTATTGGAATCAATCTTAAATCAGAAAGCTTTTTCAGAAAGAAAAAAAATTCATCTTTAGGCCAAAATAAGAGTTGGGTACTTTTTCGGGGGGAGAGGGGGGTGATTACGGCCTAATTGTGAGAGATATGACTTGCTGGGCTAAATAATATTGCTGTCACTAATTAAAAGATAAATAACTTGGGGAAAAGTCTTAAGAGATTAGGAATAAGAAAGAGAACTGCGGGGTGGCATCAGTGGTAAAAATCCCTAATATTTTAATTTACAGCCAAAACTCTTGGTATATAAGTTTGTATGTATTGACTCAGATGCAAAAAAGAAAAAAAAAACACTTTGTTTTATAAATATCAAAGTACATGCTTAAAGCTAAATTTCTACTAATTTATTCCACAGTATTTAGCTTGCCTAGAATAGCTAATAAGTTATTCATTTATATGCTTTTAAAAATACAGAGCCTTATTTTTACTGACTTGTTTGAAGTTTGCAAAAACTGAAAAAAATACTAATAATTTGGAAAAATTACATCCGTTAGTATTTTGTAAAATACTGAAGCTTTCAGAAAGTCAATGTCAATTCATAGATTTTTTTTTAATTAACTGTAGAAAAATAAAATAGTGAGAAACCAAACATAACTAAAAGGTGGTTTAGCTCTTCTTGAGATAGTCATACTAAATTGGTGTACTAGAACACTAGGCTGTATGTAGGCAAATCATTAACGTTGTTCCTGAGTAGATATACTTACTACATCTTGAGGTCCACCCTTTCTTATGCAGAAATAGAACATGTACACCATGGGAGTGGACTCTAAATGTAAGACGGAGTAAGTTGGTACTTGCTTCCTCACTCTTAACCATTGACCAGGAAATCATTCAGGGTGAGGAAAGTGGCATGGTGAGGGAAGTTTCAAATTTGCATGAAAAACTTAGAGGGCCTTTTGGTCTGCTGCTTATTTGGTAGTGGCACTAATAATGGAATCCATGAAAATAGTTTGGGGAACCAAGTCCTAGTTCACAGTGCACTAGCAGGAATGTCCAAGTCAGTGGGAAAAGCAGGATGCTTGAAAGATAGCTGATACCCGTTTGTGGCACCTATTCATCTCAAGTGTGTGCGCCATCTTGTTTAAGCCCTTTAAAAGAGTGCTCAACACAGTGGGTGTAAGATGGAGTTTGATTAGTGGCTATAATAATTGGTAGCAGAGCAAAACAAAATTCTATATGACAATATTTTAATGGGGTGTGTTCGTTAAAATTAAATTATTGGGTTGTCAAACATCTCCAAACTTCGACATTTCATTAAACTTAAGTGGCCTTGAAATAGAATGATAAATTGCTGCTATCTTTAATAATCTTGGAAGATATGCAGGCTTGTAAACAACCGCACTTTTCTTGTAGCAGCAAGAGGCCAAAAGAAAAAGCTTTCGACTTCAACCATATTGGGTTCCTCACAGTAGGTTTTCCTTAAAACAGGGTGGCTATCTGATCTTAGCATCTCTCTACTCTTTCTCTAAGGTTAATCTTTAGGCTCTTAAAAATCTACTCATACCAATCTTAAAAACTCTGAAAAGTATTTGTCCCCAAGTATTTTTTAAGAATGATATATATTTGATAGTTTAGATTCTTCCTTCTTTCTCTCTTTCTCTCTCTCCTTTTTTCCTTCCCTCCCTCCCTCTCTCCTTCCCTCCCTCCCTTTCTTTCTCTTTCTCTTTTTCTTTCTTTCATTTTTTTTTTTCAAAAAAGCATGGCAAATTCCACAACACTGAGTTGGGATTTTCTTATCCCTAAAGACCAATCAATTTCATAGATATTTAAGATTGATTCCACACTCTTTTCAAGGAGAATGCCTGCATTCTCCTCTAAGGAAGAGCAAGTAAATTTTGTTTTTCACCCCCGTGGGATTGGACCTCAAGAAGGAACTCTAAAAAAACAGAGAACACAAATGCCTCGGTTGTATTAAGCTTAGATTCAAATTATTATGTTCACTTGAAAAAAAATGATTTCCTGGGGGCCTTTTGGCAACTTCCCTTTTCAATGTAGAGAATAACTTAGTCACCCTGAAACCCTACACAATAAATTGAAACTTGTAGATGTGGGCAGAAGGTTTGGGGGTGGACATTGTGTGTGTTTAAATTAAACCCTTTATCACTGAGAAGCTGTTGTATGGGTCAGAGAAAATGAATGCTTAGAAGTTGTTCACATCTTCAAGGGCAGAAGCAAACCACATGTCTCAGCTACATTATTTATTTTTTATGCATAAAGTGAATCATTTCTTCTGTATTAATTTTCAATGGGTTTTACCCTCTATTTAAATGCTTTGAAAAACAGTGCATTGACAATGGGTTGATATTTTTCTTTAAAAGAAAAATAGAATTACGAAAGCCAAGAGAATCTGAAGCCTGTTTTGTTTTAAAACTTTTTATGTTCTGTGGTTGATGTTGTTTGTTTGTTTGTTTTTATTTTTTTATTTTTATTATTATTATTTTATTATTATTTTTTTTGGCATACTACATGCAGTTCTTTAACCAATGTCTGTTTGGCTAATGTAATTAAAGTTGTTAATTTATATGAGTGCATTTCAACGATGTCAATGGTTTCTTAATATTTATTGTGTAGAAGTACTGGTAATTTTTTTATTTACAATATGTTTAAAGAGATAACAGTTTGATATGTTTTCATGTGTTTATAGCAGAAGTTATTTATTTCTATGGCATTCCAGCCGATACTTTGGTGTTTGCGAGGCATGCAGTCAATATTTTGTACAGTTAGCAGACAGTATTCAGCAACGCCTGATAGCTTCTTTGGCCTTATGTTAAATAAAAAAACCTGTTTGGGATTTATTTTTTTATTTTTATTTTTATTTTATGTCTTACCGGTTTTCCAGGATCAACTTTACACACATTATTGCCACACCCTTTGCTGGGTGAGAATTTCGTTTCTCCTGTAATTATTGGGGCAAGTATGAGAAGCCGACTGAATGGGAGAGAGGGGACAAAAGCTGGAAGGAGAGAACTGGAGAGAGGAAAGGAATAAATGTTGCTGTGGCAAGGCTTTGTAATGGGCTGCAGATGCTTGGACCAGTAGTTCTATTGTATTCATTTTGTTAATTTCCCATTTCTCAAGCTGTAGTAGCAAGTAACATGAAATGAAGTAACGGCCTTGCTTCCCTCTCTCCTTCCCGCCTCCCTGCTTTTCCTCCCTTCTTCTGTCATTCCCTCCCTACTTCCCTTCCTCTCTCTCTCCTTCTCTCCTTCTGTCCCCCCCCCCCCCCCTTCCACCTTTCTTCCTCCTTTCCCTTTTGGCTAGAAAATTGGAATTGCAGGGAACAACTAGGGCTAGACAAAAATATAACTTAGGAAAGAAAAGAACCGGGACCAAGAGGACCTATATGGCATCAGGAAGTCCAGTCAAGCATGAATGGACTGTTCGTCTTTTCTTCTGTAGGTTTTGCTGTAGTATTTGTGTCCACTGAAGGGGTTATATGGAGACAGTAACAACTCTAAATGCCCATGTGAACCAAGCAAGTCCCCATGTGACCACCCAGTAGATGTTTTCCCTGTTTTTACGAATCAATCGGAGGCATCAAGTAACATTAATTGGAAAGAGGGTTCCAAGCCAGGTCAAGTTTGAAGTTTATTATTATTATTAGTCTATATTCAAGTTTAAAGTTTCCTACTTTTTTTTAAGATTTTATTTATTTATCTGACAGACAGAGATCACAGGTAGGCAGAGAGGCAGGCAGAGAGAGAGGAAGGGAAGCAGGCTTCCTGCTGAGCAGAGAGCCTGATGCGGGCCTCGATCCCAGGACCCTGGGATCATGACCCGAGCTGAAAAAAGAGGCTTTAACCCACTGAGCCACCCAGGTGCCCCTAAAGTTTACTATTATTATTATTAGTATTAATTATTTTGCTGCTCCATACTCCAGTTTTGCTGTTGGATTCCTTATGTACTGAGAAAAAAAAAAGAGTGTGTCAAGTGGAGGTGGAGTGTTGAAGACACTTCTGACTTCTTACCACAGACACTTTGTACCCACCAGACCGTTTACTTATCTCCAAGCAAAATGCCAAATTCATGTAAATTCATACAAAACCCTTTTTATTTATTTTAGATAGGAAAGCTACATTTTCTGAAAATTAAAAAATAAGAATTATTAGAGTTTTACTTCAAATTTATGAATATGTCTTATTTTTCTATTCTTTTGCTGGATGAAACCTTTGACCCCAAGTATTTTACTTTATGGGCCCCATGATAGTAGCGTGTGTGCACGTGTGTTGGCCTTCAAGTCCCACCAGGTTTAATAATGAATCCACATTAAGAACTAAGTAAAAACCCCAATGAATTACAAATGAGTAATGTTATTAGGAAATTTATATGGATGCTGTTTTAAATTAAGGCAAAAATGAAAGAAAGCAAAAGTCAGGTATAAAAAAATATATAAATGTGTGTGTGTATATATATATATATCTCACATCTAACATATGTGATGAAGATTCATATACATGGGGCATAGAAAGAGAGAGGCTTTGTCATCATGTAAAGGAAACATCTAAATCCATTTCCTGTAGCGGTTTGATGCTTTCTCAGAAAACAGCTGTCTGTGGAGGTGTCCAAAGCAAAGGGAACAGAGCGCTGCATTAATTCCTTCTTGCATCAAATATGGTGTCAGCTCCTTTGAAAGAGTTCTGTTGTTTCTGCCTTGATCCAATGTTAAGTCTTCTCTTTGGTCCATGAAAAGGCAAGCTTCTTTAGAAATTCTCCATTACATCCTTTGAGGCTTTCTTTAATTGTCATGTAATTAACAGTAAGAAAAAAAGGGAGACAAATTGTTTATCCACAGACCAAAAAACCACAAAGCTGTTTCAGGACTTTTTCAAATCGACAATTGCCCCGCTTGCCTGTGTGCACTTTGAGAAGAGCCTGAAATCCTAGGGGTCCGATAAGTCACTAGGGGGACACCAGAGAAGTCCCTTTCTCACAGAAAACTGGGCCATGAAAATCCAAAAGTGGTTTTGAGAGATACTAGGCCAATTGGTGGAATAAAAGTGATGAGGAATCTTCCTTTTTAAAAACTGATTTCTGCTAAGGAAGGAGTCAGGAAGGAGTCAGAGGAAGTACTGAGAGATGGTCCGGTCACAGTCAGAAAAGAACATTGAAAAAAAAAAAATAGCCACCCAGGGCAAGAGTTAATATGCTGCTGTAATTCCTACTGTCATGGTGGTGGCAGTGCCTGGATCATTGTTACGTGGGGACACAATGTTCTAAGACAAATATTATAACGTGGCAACAAAGATCCCATTAAATATATACGCCTTTCATTAATGAAGTTGTTCCGACACAGTTGAGCATCACAGCCTGGGTTGTTTGAAAAGCTTGCTACTCACATGGGATAAAGGCAGTCATTATGGGGGAACTCATCCATTGTGAAATAAAGAAAGAAAAAAAGAAAAAAAGAAAAAAAAAAAGACAAACACTGCTAATCTATGCCAGAAACTGCAGGCCTAAGGCAGGGGGATGACAAAGCATTGCCCTTCAAAGTGCTTATTGTGTGAGGACTTCCAAGCACTTTGAAGACAATCATCAAATCCTTCTAAATGGAACCAGGGAGGCTTCCTGCCATTGATCTCAACAACAAATGTTTGTGTTTCATGGTCAATTTATTTATCCCTCAAAGACTCGAAGTAAAATTGTCATTAAACAGGATATTTTTAAAGATAAAACTAATTTTCCATCTGAGTAATCATAACCTAAACAATTTGCCAATGAGATGAAATGGTTTGAAATGGTACTGCCATGATATATTTAGTAGCTTTTATTATTCCAAGTATGACGAGGTTCGTAATTCTGAAATCAACTAACCCTCGCGTTCTCAGAGTAGTGAGTTTTTACTCATCTCTGTAAGATCATGGACCAGCCCTTCTTGCTATGAAGTTACTACTAATGGCCTCAGATTGAAAACATGGAACAAGCAAATACAACCCTTGCTTTTGGGGCTAGGGATTATAGGATTTGAATTACATCAAAAATTCTAGATCATTGGGTTGCATCAGTCATTCATTTAGCCACTTTATAAAAGCACTCAGAGGACTTAAGAGATTTTTTTTTTTTTTTTCTGAACTTCATACTGCTTTGTAAGTAGTATGCTCCTGTGATTCCTTGAAAGAGGAGTGAATGGCAGATGCTAGATGGTCCCATCAAGTGTCCAGCAAGCCTAAATATCAATGGGTATGGAGAGGCAATACAAGCATGCCAATATCTGTGGCCACTCTAGCTCAATCCTCAATCCTATAGACCAGGCTTTATAGGGTGATGGTGAACAGCTTTTATCTTTAGGCTTTAAATGTTTCACAAAACAGAAAATGAAATTGTAACCCATTTTATATTGAACAAGTGTCCAGTTAAAATTCTAACTAGATCTACCCATCATCGAGGAAACTGACTTTCAAAGTAGTCAGCCTAGAATTAGGAATATATGGATTAAACCCTGGAAGTAAATTCTGTGAAAAAGAAATCACTATTAAAAAACAAACAAACAAACCCACAAAACAAGCAACAACAACAGCAACAACACCTTTCAGATGGTCAGAACCTGGAGAAAGTAGGTGACACACGTGGGAGGTGAGGCCGACGTCAGATAATTCTCTCCAGCTTTAGTTGTGACTTACTTAGCGGGAGTAAACTGATGAGTGCATGTGCCGGCCTTGAAGAATCAAATTGCTTGAGGTTTTTGTTTTTGTTTTTTGTTTTGTTTTTCCTGAGAGAGGAGAAGGGGCCCTGGAAAAATAGGGTGAAGAACGTCTCACCCTCCACCTGTCAGACTTCAGAGACTTGGGTCTAGACCAGTGGAGAGAGGTGGCTGGGGCAGAAATGGAAGGACCCTTAACATCAAGGACCCTGTGGTTCCCAAATAACAAATATAATACTATATGGCAGAAAGAACCATTTTCCCTGATCATATGTTGAGGGTAGCACCATGGCTGCTGCAAAGAAAATGGGTCAACAGTTGGGGGGGCCATGAGACAAAAGACCTTCAGCGGATTTGAGCATTTTTGCAGTGGCCTCTAGAAGCAGTGGCCAAGTGATGGATCCCCATTAAAGGTGTGGAACATGGGCACACCCGAGTTTTCCCAGGCACAACTGGAAAAGTGTAAAAATGGACTATGTGGTCAACTAAGTTCCATCTTGGATCTTGTGGAGGTGGATGTGACTTTAAACTGTATGAATAGGGCTCATTGTTATAACCCTGTCTCCTTGTTTTCACATTAGATTTACTATGAAGGTGATTTTAGTAAGTATATGAACTCAGTTCTGAGAAAAGTCAACTTGGTTTCTCATGAATGGTTAAGGTACAGCATTAACCCTACTGGAAGTTGTGTATGCATGAAGAAACCAAAGATGAGTTGGTCGTAGAGTGAATGCTAAGCATTTTTGGTCTGGCCAGTCCTTGAATTTGGTGACCTTGAACTAGGTGCTTTGATTTAGATTTATTCCTCTGGAGGGTAGAGCCAGTGTTCCTAGGAGGGTATGTCCCTGGAGTGCTGTGAGAGTGAGCTCAAGTGGAAGTGCTTGAGGGACTGAAGAATCAACATAATGATGAAGATAGGCTTCCCATTTTTTTAAGCCATAAACACAATCACCCAGGCCACTAATTTGTTTTTAACATTAATCTTTTTTAATTCCGTAATTCATTTTTTGATTACCATTATACACACAGTCTGTGTGAATACAGTTTTTTAAAAATGATAGTGACCATGTAACACAACCTTGGTCAAGAGTACTTTTTTAAACTTTGAAGGTTACTCCTCCAAAAAATTTTCAAGTAGAGCCGATCCCAAAGTATCTACACATTTGCCATCTCACTCCAATGTACGGTCATTGGAAATGCATTTATTGCAGGTTATCAATATCCAGAGACCCACAACAGAAAACTCCTCTATTTGAAAAGTCAGAAGAGCCCCTCTGGCCCATTGGGAGCATATGTGCCATTAGGACAAGTGAAGCTGAGTTAATGGTCAGTAGAGGAATTGCTGGAAGATGTTTCTAATCATTATAGTTATGCCTGCCCTGTGATATTCAGCTTCTGAGTTTTAATCTTTCATTTTGTAGCCTATGAATTAAATATTTAAATTACATGAATCTTACAATATAGTGAAGAGAATAGCTTCTAGGGTAGGTAGCACAAACTTTAGGTCAGCTACATAGTGGCACTGTGACACTAGCAAATTATTTAAATCCAAAAACTATGTTTCCTTCTCTTCTTTAAATTTAGGATAAAAATAATATCTACTGATAGGATTTTTTGGAAAAATTCGAAAGTGAAAAGATATAAATGGCAGAGCTCAGTGTCTGACATGCTGAGTTACCACTGACACCTGCTAGAAATATCCAATTATATTTTTATGGCTCTACTCTCCAAGAATTATTGGAAACACTTCTTTCTTTGGACACTTGACCCATGCATTATAGGACTCAAGTTATGTCTTGAGTAGATGTTTTGAGTAGATAACTATGTTATAAGTAGATGTTGTAGCTTGCTCTCTATGAGATTAATCAGGCAGGGTTCTTGTTTTTGATGGAAACAGCTTTTTTGGGGTGACTGGGTGGCTCAGGGGGTTAAGCCTCTGCCTTTGGCTCAGGTCATGATCTCAGGATCCGTTTTTTGGGGTCGAGTCCCACATCGGGCACTGTGCTCAGCAGGAAGCCTGCTTCCCCCCCTCTCTCTGCCTGCCTTTCTGCCTACTTGAAATCTCTCTCTCTCTCTATGTCAAATAAATAAATAAATAAATAAAATCTTAAAAAAAAAAAAAAGGAACGAAAGAAACAACTTTCTTACATAATCCGGTTATCGCCAGCCTTTTCAGCCTAGTCCAGCTCTTGAGCTAACAAATTCTATTAGTCTACTGTGTAAACTAAAGAAGTATCTAACTTATTTGAATTGATGGAAACTGAATTGTCCCATATAAAGAAATTTTTCCTAATTGAAAAAGAATCTTTTAAGCACGGAAAAAGAAATTAATGTATGCGTGACTATAAGAAATAGAAATATGATGAAGCAGGTTGAAATAATAAAGATATCTGTTGTTCATGTAATTTGGAACCAAGGTTCTGGACCCATTATAATCATGACACCAGCTCTACTTCTTTAAAATTCTCTGATCATTCCTCACATTTGGACTTTGTCCTCAGGCTCATGATCTCTACAAAACCCTTGGCAAAAACCTAGGTATTATTCATCTTCATTTGCACCCAGCATACACGGATTCCCATGGTTTTCTCTTAAAAACAGTGAGAACCCTTCACAGAGAGAGTGAATCTTTCCTAGTGACTTTCTGGCTCAAGTTGGCCCAGGCCAATCACAAGGACAGAAAACCATGATTGACTAAAGCAAATCAGAGCCAACTTCCTGGGGAGGGGGGGTCTGTTCCCTAAATCACACTGTTGCTAGATACCTGGGATTAGGTAGGGTGAAAGGTGAAGAGAGAAATACTACAAGTATCAAACTCGTATTTCAGTATTCTTAAGGGAAATCTTTATACAGTGTTCCCACTTTCTACATCCTTAAATGGACAATACTGGTCATAATTTAGGCTTTTTGGGGTGGGGGTGGGAATGATGATACAAGGATTATTATTCAGTAATAATCTTAGTAGCTACTGTTTTGGGAGGGCAAAGCTGTTTGTACCTAAAGAGTTCCTGGCTCTTTTTGAATTTTATTACTGCTCTTCGGAATACTTTGTCCCCTCAGTTGTTGTGGTGTTAATAACTTAAGTTCTTGTTATAGATAATAATTCTCTTCCCAACTTTACTTTGCGATGATGGGAAGTAACACAGAAAATCTCGTAATGGATCTCACAGAACTGACTCTCAGATTGATGGATGATTTCCATTTCCTGCATAAAATATGTTGTGTGATGCTTTCAGAATATCACATACATATACCTAATGGGTCGCTCTGTACAATACCTGTGCAATTTTGCTCTCACTGGTTGAGTTTTGTGGTTACTAAGTCTCGGTTGTGTTTGTTCCCAAATCTTTATGTGACAGTTGTATTTGTGATTATGTTGCATAAAAACCTGAAACGTGAGTAAAGCAAAACACAAAGAAGCAAAGTAACAAGCTGATGGTTTCTAAAGAGTTAAGGGGAAAAAAAAAAATCCCTAAAAACATTGGTGGCTAAATTAGCCATGGAAGAGATGATTGCAAAAGAGTGAAGAAAAATGACAAAATATAGAAAGAGTCTACATTCATAAAATTTTGCAGGGGTCTTTAAACTCTTGTTTTACCTTAAAGAATCCAAAACTGGCCATGGTAGAAGATGCATTATTCATGTGATTCCTACAGGAAAACGACAACAACCTTCAATCAGCAGATCCACTCTCAAAGAAAGGGCCATGGCCTTGTATCTACAGCTTGGTGAATGAATGCACATTGACACATTTTAAGTTAAAACCAAATGTTAAAACAATTCATCCTCTTGTATAATTCACCCTGTTTAACCAGCTGCTTCTATTAACCAACCACCTCCACATTAAGCAAGAAGGATTTATGGTCTATTGGAAGGATAAAAGGGTGGACGGGTGTGCATGTGCGTGGCAGGGAAGACTGTTGTTGGGTTAGAGGCATTCAGAAGGCTAAGACCTCATTCAGAGAAAGACAATTTCTAAAGTGAGTCAAAGATCATATAACTGTGCATTGTTTAGCACATTAGAACAGTGACTCAAAAACACAAAGCCAAAGTGTAAAAAGCCTTTATCTTTGGGATGTGGGACTGTTGCGGTGTGGGGAATGCATATAAGGGTTTTTTTTTTTTTTTTTTTGTATTATATGCATGTTACTTCTAATTTTTTTAATGGGGTGCCAGCTTTACTCTTACAAATATAAAAATATTAACCAGTCCTGATTTTGTTGGTGTAGCAGTCAGCTTTAAAATAGGCCCCAGTGAACCTTGCTTCCTGGTATTCACACACTGTTGTGATCCCACATTCCACATTTTCTCAGGGTTGACCTGTGTGACCAATAGGGTGCTGCAGACGTGATGGTGTGTCACATCTGAGATGAGTTATAAAAGAGCCTTTGGTTTTTGTCTCTATTTCTGCCTCTTTCTTACCACACACTCCCTGGGAAGCTGGCTGCTTTGTCATGAGAAGCCCTATGGAGAAGCACACGTGATGAGGAACTCAAACCTCCTGCCAAATTCTTTAAGTCTTACTTCTTATTTATAATTTTTAGAAAACTGTACCTTCTTTTGAGTTATTGTGGAATTTAGACATAAAGTAGATAAAGTTTGGGATAAGAAATCGACCCTAAATCATAGCTGACCCTAGTGTTATTGATGTATTGACCAAAGTCATTCATCTTGTATGTGGCAGAGAGAGGATTCCAGAACAGATCAGTCTGCATCCCAAACCCATTGCCTGCCCACTGTCCACTCAAGTGCACAGATGTCCATGAGAAATTTGAGTCAATTTTCCTACTTTTTTGTTGTATATTTGTGTAGATTATAGGAATCTCTGTAATTCTCCTCCAGTGACCCTTGCAGGATCTTCAGCTGAGTCAAAGGGATGCATGCCAACATACGGCAAAGTACTGGAGGCAGGCTGCACGGAATGGCATATTTACGTGAAGTGTTAGAGAAAAGGAAAAGTAAATATGGGGCATATAGACTCTGATTGAAGGGAAAAGTGGAGGCACCATGCTGGAAAGGCAGAAGAGGTAGGTCACAGGGGCAAAAGGATGGTTGCAAGGAGAGAGAAGCCAGGTGAGTGCAGGAATGCAGGGTTGCTTGAGCAGTAGGGACAGAGATCTTGATGAACATCACTAGGAGAAAGACTAACCATGAACTTCATGTGGATATGAACTCAGAGTCAGGAGGCTGCATTGTGGCCAGTCAGGACCAGGAAAGTTGTTAAAATGGAGCCAAAAACACGTGGCAAGTTTGGTAGGAAGTTGGAGGAGCTCCTCTTAGTTGGGAGGTGGATATGAGGTGAGTCCAGCAAGATGGTGGGGGCCCCAAGAATGAGAGATTGAGAGAAAGCCTGAATGCAGTGGAAGGATATGATAGTCAGGGCATCTAGAGGAGCTGTTAGAAGATTATACTTGGTCTTGTGAGTTGACTCTCAGGAAACTGGTTGTTCCATTTCAGTTTTACATATCCCTTAAAATGTGGCACAAACTGGTTGAGCACCTAAATTAATAGATGAGCTGAATGGAATGAGATGCACATGATTTGGGGCAGAGACATCTGACATCAGCAGTATAGAATTTAAGAGAGACCATTTTTCCTTCCATTTGTGAAGTCACCAGCCACAGGTAACTCTGATGTTCTGATGGTAAGAGGACAACCCAAGTGCAGGACAGCTGTACCTACTGGAGAAAGTCCTCTCTGGGAGGGTTTGGCAGGAGCTATGACAGGGAAACATCTTGATAAGGTGTGAAGAAAGAAGAAAAGCAGACATTCTCATAAGCCCAAGTGAGAAGCAGAAATGACATGCAAGAAATATTGTATTGACTCTAGAGAATGAGCCTCCTGATGGCAGGAGCTCTGGTTTATAGAGCTCTGGCCCTAACACCAACAAAGGTCTGACACAGAAAGCAGAATAAATATTTAAAAGAAAGAACAAATGAATGAATGAATGAATGAATGAATGAACAAGTGGCACATCTTATGAATCTGTGAAATATGAAGTTGGATTGTTGGGTCTGCATACCTGAGAGAGGTTTTGGCTCCATGTGGACATGGGAGTAATTAAATCAAGGATTCGGACACATTTCCAAGGAGAGATTGAAGGATGAGGGACCTGCAGAAACATAAAAATTCAAGGAATTGGAGTTTTCATGGAAGCTCAAGGATGTGTCTTACAAGCGGTAAGAATCTAGGGAAGAATGTTAGAGAGATCATGTGTAGAAGAAGGGAGTGCTCTAAAGAAACAATGACACAAAAATAAAAAGACCAAGGAAGATATTGACTGAAAAATATCTGTTGGATTCAGCAACAAGGAGGTTGTCTGCAACTTTTGGGAGAGCCATTTCACTGGGGTAGTGAAGGCAGAAGTCAGATTATTCTGACTCAAGAAGTTAATGGAAAATGAGTTTGTATATCAATTTGTGGACAGTTGGCATGTCTACTGTGATGTGTCTTCCAATCCATGAACACAATACATCTCCCCATTTATTTAGATCCCCTTTGATTTCTTTCAGCATAAAAGTCCTATGCAGGTTTTGTTATGTTTATACCTAAGTATTTCATTTTTTGAGTGACTGTAAATGGTTTCATCTTTTTAATTTCATTTTCCACATATTCATTGACACTCTGTGTGTGGGGGGTGGCTTTGTTACTGCTGGGCAATGGTGACAGTCCTTGGCTTCCACTAGGCTTCTGGGGCCACCATCCCTGGCAGGAAGGCAGAGGAGAGGGGTGCCTCATAACTGCCTCATAACTCTCAGATACCACAAGCCTGACTGGAGCTCATTATCGGTTGGTGGGGATCAAGGATATTGGGGCACTTTGTTATAGCCTCATGCAAGGACAAGCCTGGGCTCCCCACTTGGCCTTAGATAGTGTGGGTTGGGACCAGGCTACAGTTTTTTTCTGTGGCGCTCTGCCGGAAGCAGCAGAACTGTCATTGTCTAAAATTAGTTTTCTGACTTGCCAGGCTGCTCCTGTCCTGGTCTTTTGATTGAAGGAGAGGCTTGGTTGGGCTCCTCTATCTGCATCTGTTGCTGTTTCCAGGTTGTAACTTCTTGAACTCCAAGTCTGAGATAGAAGAGAAAGAAGAAAACCCAGGAAACTGCCTACCATATTGGTCCTCTCATCCTGAGGTCCTTTGAGATCTACCTGCCTCCTTTCCACCTCCAAGAACTTTCTTAGTTTGTTTTATATATAGCGTCCAGGCTTTTCACTTTACTTACTAGTAGGAATAGAAAAAGGTATGTCTATCTCATCTTTCCAGAAGTGAATTCTGCTCCCCAAATGGTGTTTTAAATTCTTGTCTTTTCTCCCAAATCTAGATTGTTCAACTAGACAATCCACTGAGCTCAAGGCAGGTGACTTTGCCTTTCTGAATGTTCACTGGGGGAGGGGGGGTCCCACAAGAAACTTAAATCCAACATGAATATGTGGGCTCCCTCCTCTGTTCTTCAACACCCCTCCCTTCACTCTGTCACCACCATATGGCCATCCAAGCCAGAAACCAGAAGCTAATCATCCTCGTGCCTTTCTTTCCTCATCTACCATGTCTTGCCATCCAAATACTTAACACCCCGCCTGCCTTTCTCACCCATTACCTCTATGGATGTCTCTTTATTCAGGCTCTAGACACACTTAAAATTTATAATGGCCCCAAATGAATAATTCATATCAACTTCTGTTCTCATCAAGCTTCTCTTCCTTGTTTTAGTTAATATCACTCTCATTTTCCTATTCCCAATTGTCAAAATTCTTAATAGATTTTTCACTCACCTTTGCCCTATTTCCAACAGTCCCTAATTTTATCAATTCACAATGCTGTCCTCTTTCCTATCAGCACCTGCTTATCTACTTCCACTCTCATAATTCAGGTCTCCATCCCCTCTCATCTGTATTTTTGGTTACCTCCTATTTGCTCTCTCCTCCTCCAATCTAGGGCAACCCTTCTTGTGTGATATCTGGTTAATTTTCCCGAAGCCCCGTTTTTTCACTTGCTTTCCCTGCTTCAAAGTCTCCAACGACTGTCTGTGGCCCGTAGAATTGTGTCCAGGAGTTTTAGTTTGGTCTTCAAGATCTTCCACACTTTTCTTTTGTATTCCAAGTTTCTTCCCTGAGTTCTGTTTATTCCTCTCCCCCGGACCTGGCAGGTCCCTGTAGCAACCCCAGGCAGGTTATGAATGATCAGTTCAGCCTGAACCACTGTTTGAATTCAAGAGCAGCACAGATCATGTTGCTTGGTTTATTACTTCTGGCCTTCACTGCGTGAGATGTGAGGTGAAGAAGGGAGAAAAATATAACAAAGCAAAGATGAGTGATGTGAGAAGATGTAGATAAAAAAAAAATTAACTCTGTGTTGAAGTGATCCTCATGTAAACAAGAGTGCCGGGTAGTTACTCTCCCAGGCAGGGGAGGGAAGGGCAGGCCCACAGTGGGTCACACACGTGACTTCAAAGATAGGAACACATCAGCTGGCAATAAATATTTATAAAATGAGACGTAGGTATTTAGACCATTAGCCTGCCACATACTCCTTCCCCACAATGAAATATGAAGACTAAATCATGATAAAGACAGGCAGAACAAATAATAGGGGACCTAAATTTAGGCTTGAGTAAATGTTCAGGCTCGATCTATACACACAAGCATTATAGCCAAAACCAGATATTTAAATGGCCACCACTCTTTTCCATTCATTTCCCTTTGTTTCTAGTGTTTCTTTTTGTTTGTTTGTTTTGTTTTTAATGAAAGGGAAAAACTCTTCTCTCAACTTATATAGTGTCTTTTCTTTTGTCTTACCTCCTGTCATCATACCCAGTAAGACTGGAGACATTCTTGCCTCCTCAAGTCACGTGATTCATTCCTTAAAATGGAGGAAAGAGGCAGCTAATGTTGATTTCATCCAAACCAAGTTTCCAGACTCCTGTCAGAGTCTATGCTGAGTGATTGCCAGCTAAGTGTCCAGGCAGAAACTTCTTTTTCCACTTCTTTTTCCATTTCCTATAAATTCACCTCTCGCCATCATGAACTAATAAGCTTCAGGACTGAACTCAGGCTCTTGTGTGAACAGGAGGGTTTGGGTGAGGTTCAGAGTTTATTACAAATTCTGGCCTTTCCCAGCTTCTTACTGATAAAAACTAAATGTTCCATTTTCTGTGCTTTGAGATAAGGGGAAGCAACAAGCTAATGAGACAGCCAATTGAGCTGAGCGGCTAACGAGCAGCTATAGAGGCTGTAACAGCTGAGAGATTTAACAGGCTGTCTCTCCCAAAAGAAATGATATTCCTCTTCCCGGGCCCTGGCTGGGGGGGGGGCGGCATCTCTGCCTTCCAAGCATGGCTGCAGTGGGGTGTGGTCTCCCTGCCTGGGGTGCTGTCCAAACCCTATCACTGAGTGAGGGTTTATGGACAAAAATGTGTGCACCAAGCCACGATAATCTCAAGACTTATGGAATACAGTATGGATAAGCAAATGTACCCTTCAGAGTAGGTGTTGTAAGATTGAGTCTCCCCAGGATGATCTTGAACCAGTTATTTAAAATTTGGGGTCTTTAATAGTCTTACCTAAAAAAATTGAAGTGATACTGGATTCTTTGTTTTTGTGAGGATTAATAGGTGCAGCTCTCTGCCCATTTAACACTGTCCTTGTTACTGCAGGGAGGGACAGCTAAAGCAATAGGTGACTTGCTGACAACATGAGGCCATTGACGAGAAGGGCAAGCAAGTTCAGAACCCTGATTTCTGTGTTCTATCACTTCTTACCATGATATCATTCAATAAGCCTATCATCAGGTTTTCAAAAACATTTTCTCATCTCCTACTTCATTTGTATCCTTAATCCTACCTCATTTGTATCCCAGTAGGGCCAGGTAAGAGAATTGTGATCATTCCCTTGTGATTGAAGGACCTTACAAGACTTGAAGGTTTTCTCTGAGTGACATGAGAAGCACAAACCAGTCTCTAACAGTTCTGGGACCCAAGTGAGAGGACAAATGGAAGCCCATAGCCACATCATGACCCCACCTCTTAGCTTAAGGGTGTCCCTAGGTCTTCCACAATTTAGCCTAGAGAAGATAGCAGAGATGGGGCTCTCGCTGCTGGAGAAGTGGTCTGGGGACATTTGGTCAGAGAATTCCTCTTCGGGGTACTCATCTTGCAATGGATATTGGGGGAGGGAAGACGGGGGCTCTGCATGGTCACCTGTTTTTGGCTCTAAGATTGGTACTAGAGAAAGCTTGGAGGATTCTGAGCATGAAATAACAGGACCTAAATGGTAAAAGAATCTCAGTAAACTACTCAGTGGAAAATATAGTAGTCACTCCCCTTATCTGTGGGGGATGTGTTCAAGACCCCCAGTGGCTGCCTGAAATCATGGATAGTATCATATCCTATATGTATATGTATTATGCTTTTCCCTATACATGTATACCTATGGAAAGGTTTAATTTACGAATGTGAGACAGTAAGGGATTAACAACAATAACAATAATACTAAGATAATCACTGTAATAAAAGTTACATGAATACAGTTTCTCTCTCAAAATATCTTTTTATACTGCCCTCACCTTCTTCTTGTGATGATGGGAGGTGATAAATGCTATGTGATGAGGTGAATGACATTATAGGCCCTATGATGTAGCATGAGGCTACTACTGATCTTCTGATGAGCTGTCAGGAGGATCATGTGCTTCCAGAACACAGCTGACTCCAGATAATGAGGGACTACTGGATACTGCTAGAGATGGGAAAAGCAAGGGATAAAAAGGGGGCCAATTAGGAGCCTCCTTCATTAATCCAGGCAAAAGGTAATGGGTGCTTGGAGCATATGATACCAGTGGATGGTGTGAAAGGAGCTCAGATTCTAGATACGCACTGGAAACAGCTGAAGTGATGTACTAGACATGGCTCTGGGACAAAGGGAGAATTCAGAGATGACCAGAATTCTGGCCTGATAAGATGGAAAGAGGGAGGACTTGTCACAGAATGAGATGAACATGAAGTTAACTTTGTTTTTCTGTGCACATGGTTTTCCCCTCTTGTTCAAGAGAGACAAGGCTGGGATAGAGAGGCCTTGCGGGGGGACTCGATTGGGGTATTCTTCTTCTCCTTCTTCTTTTTCTTTCTTTGAAGTCTGGTTTTTAAGACTGGAGTTCAGAAGAAATTCTCACTTCGGGAGGTACCTAGCCTATTCAAGAGGATAGAAATCTGGGAGTTAGGCTCTGATATCACCCTCTTTCTTCCCAGAGATCCTGGTCATGGGTGCAAGTTATTCGCTGAGTCTTTCTTCTTTTCAGGTTTCCCTCAAATTCCAATAAAGTCTCTGAAAGGTTGGAACCTAGTCTTCCCCAGAGGCATAGGGGAAGGACTTGAGTAAGGAACTTCAGTAAAGGACTTGAGCTCAAAGTTGAGACAACATAATGGAGAAAGCAGTAACACTTTGAAGGTTCAAGGCATCAAGAGGTGACCTACCATGACCTTCTCATAATAAAACCACACCATCTATTGGAAGCAAGATGTCTTCTCAGATGGAAACAAAAATAGGATGAAACCACAGCTCATTCTTGGAGAGGGTAGCCCCAGGGAGAGCCTGGAAATCCATGATCAATTCAAATGGAAGCTGATTCTCTCATATCTTGAGTGCTGAATACTCACAGATCAGTGCAGTCAGGGGGACACCTGATCTGTTTTACAACTAATGAGAAATAATCACATGTAACCAAAATTAGAACAACTTGAGCTAAAACAAAAATTAATATTTCTAAAAATTAATAGGAACAATAAAAATACATGGTGAAGTTGAAGTTTCATGCTGACGTTGGAAGACCACCCAAGAGTACAGTCTGTAAACAGATGCACTTTGGATCCAGCTACAGGAATCATATGTGTCTATCTCAGGAAATCCTATCTGAAGATAAGATCATGAGACACTGGGATCCCTTGACTCTTCTACAATTAAGACACACTGAAGGCCTCTTTACTCTGTACTTTCCTGAAGATGGCTATTATCCAGTCTTGTATCTGGGGGATTTTATAAGATTTTGCTCTTTGCAGTGTTTTTATGTTATAGCCCCAAATCTATAAAAAATATGTTCTGACCTGATCATTGACTATGTTAAACTCCCTTCCAAGTCAATAATCTTTCTTTGACTTTCCTGTTCAGGTGTTACCATGTCAATACCTCTTATTTTGAAATGGAACAGCCTATCATACCATCAATTCTATATCATGCAACAAAATTTTCCACTTTCCATCTTCATACCTATACCCAGGTTTTGCTTTTCCTCTCCTGTACTAAAAGGTAACATTTATTGATACCCAATGGTCCTATATTTTTGTTTGTTATATCAGAGGGAGAGCAAGTCATGGTGTATTAGATTCCTAAGGCTGCCATAACAATTTACCACAAACTTAGAGGTTTAAAATAACAGAGATTTATTCTTTTATAGTTCTGGAGGCCAGATATCCAAATTAAGGTGTCAACAGGGTTGTGCTTCCTCTGAAGATTCAAGAATAGAATGCTTCCTGTCTCTGGCAGCCTCTGGTGGCTTCTGTGTTCCTTGGTTTGTAGAGTATTACTTCGGTCTTTGGCTACATCTTCACATGGCCTTCTGCTCTGTGCCTGTGTCTATATTTTTCTTCTTTTTTTTTTTTTTTTTAAAGATTTTATTTATTATTTGAGAGAAAGAGAGGAAGAAATAGAGGAAGTACAAGCATGGGAAAGAGGCAGAGGGAGAGGGAGAAGCAGACTCCCTATGGAGCAGAGACCCCACCCCCACCCCCAAGACAAGGGGTTTGATCCCAGGACCCCGCGATCATGACCTGAGCCAAAAGTAGATGCTTAATTGACTGAACCACCCAGGGGCCCCTACCTCTGTATTTCTAATCTCCCTCTACTGTTCTCTTATAGGATACTTGTCATTGGATTTAAGGACCACCCTGGTAATCCAGGAGGAACTCCTCTCGAGGTCCTTAACTTAATTAGATTTACAAAGATCCTCCCCCGCCCAATAAAGTCACATTAACAAGTTTAAGGGATTAGGACCTCTTTGGAGGTCACAATTCAACTCGGGCACTTCGTCACTGGGGGGGAATATTCTCTCCTCAGAGGTCTTTGTTACCACATAGGTTATCAAAAGTGATGTTACCAATGGGAAGGTTAGGAAGGAACAAACTTCACTGGGTTCCAGCATGAGCGGTTGTGGTGTAGGTGTAGCATTTAAATCATCCTAGGCCAAACACAAGTATTTCTTTTTTGTTGTAAAATTATGAATCAGGGGCATATAATGTGAGAAGTAGTTTGCTTAAGCATGATATACAACGCCTGCTTAGACTTACCTTTTTATGTTTCTTATTTTTAAGAGCAGAAAACACGTGAAATTTCAAGTGTGGTTGGATTTAGCAGGTATTCGAAGGAATGATGAAACATCTTGGAAGGTACATATTGTCTGGTTAGATGTAGTCAGGATTTCAAAAAAAGATGGCATCCAGGCATATGGTGGGTAGAGCACGCAAGAGCGTGATGATGTCATGACTGCAATTTATTCAGACAGAAAGCCTCTAAGGGACAGAAAATCACAGCTTGAATTGAGGAATGGTACATGACTCTATTAGTTAAGGTAGAGATACTTCAAGTAAATACAGCAATATGAGCCTGACATTTTGAACAAGTTTTATTAATTATGTGAATTAGCACAGAGAGCCCTCCAATGAACATCTATAACTTTCATTGGCCAGATGGGTCATGGTCCCAACAGCAGACTTTGACTCAAAGTATGTTCATGTGTGGGTCTGTGTGCTAACATATGCTCATCATTTAGTCAAGTGCAATGCACTCCTTCTTCTGTAAGAAATAACTTGTGAGCAGCCAAAATGTGAAGCACATGTTGCCATAATAAGATAGGGTACCAAGGAAGAATTTACTAATGTGATTAGCAAAGATCTAGGGGTTTCTAAGAAATTCTAGTATATGTAGACATTCTGGTACAAGGACATGAAAATTGATGAACGTTTTTGATTTAGAAGTGTAGTACTTGAATTATAGTGCAGAACTGAGTTATAAATCTATTAAGAATTAGAAATGACAAAATGTGTAGTATTTTGATACAATGACACTTAGACCTAGTGGATCAAGAATGTTCTATAAAGGACTGGGAAGTTACAGAGTTCAAGAGACAAGGCAATTTGGAGTATTCCTGTCTCATTCCACATGAATTAATTCTAACCAATAGTACTGACAGATCTATAAGCCAATACTGATTTAGGTCAGAGTTACAATGAAAACTGTTTTCATTTAAACCAAGTTTAGTAGCCAAATCCTTGTGACACTGCCTGAAATTTACCACATAAATACAAAGGAAAGATACCTACCAGTTTTTCTGTTATTTAAAATTCAGATGATAAAGTGGGGTTGGCCGAAGATTCCAAAGAGGTTGCAAAGGTGGGAAATTGGTGGTGGTGTCAGGATTCCTTTAGAAACAAGACACATAAAAATGGTCCACAGACCATCTCTGAGGATGCAAGTGATGTCTGAGGCAAGGGTAGAACTCCAGGGGTTTGACTTCACTGGTTCTTATCCTTTTCTGCGCAAAGCTGAATAACGAAAATGATTTCCACTAACAGTTATGACCCTGCCCCTTCACAGTAAGCAAAAAACTGACATGGGGCCGGTTGCCTGTGTTAATATACTCTTGTAACTGAGTGTTACGGAGGCTCGAGAGAGTCAGCTTGGTTTGAGAATTAAGTCATTTAAACTTTTTTTCAGTTGACTTGTAGGGATGTCAAGGAGGCTCCATCATGGGACCTACTCTCAAGAGTAGGGTTAAATGGCCACTATGAGGTATGACCATTTAGAAAGTTGTTTTATGCTCCAGAAGCCAAATAATTTTATGGGATCATTTACATACACAGTGGGAACTAGATTTTGAGAGGCAGTGGAGCCCCAGACCTAGGAACCTACTCCATTCATCCTTCACCTCAGCTCTACCTTCTTTAGGTTTTAACATTACATGAAGCAGTTGTTTGAAACATTTTGAAAAATCACTCATCTATCATGAAGACTGGGGAAATGCTGCCTTAGACCCAGGGACTGATTTCATATCCCCTTTCTTTCTTTCTTTCTTTCTTTCTTTTTTTTCCCATTGTTCTGCTGTCATCCTGTCTTCCTTTTTCTTTTCCTTCTCTCTCTCTTTTTTTGTTTTCACACTTTCATTTTACAGGTTTTGTGTGTCATTTCCCCCTAAATTACATAATAATAATGACTCTACTATTTAGGTTAGCTCAGCCTCACCCTTGGGAGAAATAGTTTCATGTTTTTGTTGTATATCCACCCACAATTTACGTCATCAGAGAGCTTACCCCATAACCCATTATCACCTCTTCAACCTCATTTTTTCCCACTGTAAAACCAATTTTCTGTTGCCTTGACTATGAAGACTTCCTTGTCCATTTACATAAAATAGTCCTTCCTCCCTGTCTTACTGAAATTAAACCCATTGTTTCCCTCCTCATGCCCTTGGGTTTACCTTCCTCCTGGCCACCAGGACCCCTTTTCTAGGGAGTGGGCCTCTCTCTTAAGCCAGATAACTCCCCTATACGTCTCCATCCAGAAATGTCAAGGGCAACTGTCTGGACCACCAGACCAGCTCAGTGAACGCTGACCCTTGATAGAGTGGCGTCACAGCACTGAGGCTATCCACACATTCACCCACCAGAACTTGCCCATAACATCATGGTGGGGGAGATATTTATTGTGGGAAGAGAACTTTGATTGAAGGGATTCTTCTCTGTTTGATTATGACTATTCTAGAGATCTCTCTCTCTCTCTCTCTCTCTCTCTTTTTCCCTGATCTTTTTTACAGGATCTGATTTAGAAAACCTACTGGTTATTACTGTTCACTTAATCTTTTTAAAATTAAAATTCTTAAAAAATCAAATAAGGTGTGGTGTGCCCAAGAAACCTAGCCCCAAATAAATGTAAGGCATTAATAGGTAGCTTGCATGGTCAGTGTTTCCCTCCATCTTTCTCTTTTGCTTTCAGTTACTATTCACAACAGCAAATTAAATTAAAAATGGTAAATCATAGAAGGTTGCCTACTAGGTCTCCATAGAAAGCTTGTTTCTCAAGAGCAGGAATGTTTCACTAGTATATTCGCGGTGTACCCCTAAACCCTTCCCACTGAGAAAAATTGAGTGCTGGTGTGTATTGGGCCAGATTCCTACCATGTTCTCAGTGAAGCTGAACACTGCTTTATCACTATGCTCTCTGTCATTATTGTGGCAGTTCTGTAGGTGAAGAAAACATACTTTTGCTACTTGTAGAGAACCTCAGTCTCATTTTCCTTTTGGATAGCAGTGTCTTCTTCATTTTACATGGGCATACTCACAAATTAAAACTGCCAGAGTCATTCTGTTTTCTCATCACATAAGCTGAGTTTTGTTATGCAGCTAAGTACCAGAAGTAGGGAAAGCAGTCATTCCTAGGATGGATGTCAGCCTGGAAGAGAGATCTCTTTCCTCAGGCCTCCCTCAGGCAGGATTGTCTTTCCTTGTATGACTCCCTTCCTGATCTGCATTCCCCTGTAGGAACAGACTGCAACACCGATGCTCCGCTGTGGTTTGACACACATGCCCTGGATGAATGGGGGCCCTCTTGTCTATCTACATTTAAGTCTGCAAGGACTAAAATAGATCCAAGGAAAATTCTTCTCCAAACTTCTTAGATTTGTGGCTAGTGCCCTCCTGAAAGAATAATGGAGAAATTGTTCATTAAGTGCCTGGTATGCTCCTAGGAACTGGCTCCCGTTCCGTGGAATGGGGGTGGGGTAGGGAAAAAGACACAGTCCTCTCTGCCAAGGAACAGACATGGCTGACCTTTCCAGTGGGCAGATGTACCAGCTGCCAGCATCTCCGCCCAGCTGACAGCCCCAGTTTCAGAAATGGCACCATTAGTTTAATTCCTTTGGAAACCTTTTTAATCTGCAAGCACTCCATATTACCATCTCCCCACAATAAAATGTAGATAGGTAGATACTCTGGAATTGGTCAGTTCAGCAAGAGCAAAGACCGATGGAAATGGAATTTAGGTTTCCTAAATTGTAGAGAAGTAAGTGTTATTTATTTTTTAAACTTTTTTTTTTTTTTTCTAGCAAGGTTCTGAGTTTATCAAGTATGGACTTTGAAATACAATACAACATTCCATAAGACAGGATATTAATGTATTTCTTTTGTTTGTACAGCAACCATAATAAAAATTTTCATGAGAGTCTCTATGTAAGTGGCTCTTGAAACTCTTCAAAATGTGAAGTTTTATGAAAAGCATTTAAATACCTTCTAATAATTATCTACACATGAAGTACACCAAAATGTACTCAGAAGTTTGGAAACTCTTCTTATTTGAAAAACCATCTTGGCAATTTTTAAAATATGGTGAATTTAAGTTCAAGGCAGAAATTAAAATGTGTGAGCTCCTATTGATATGGTCCCAAGTGTTGTCAAAGTCTATAAACATATCAGAAAACTATCTCAGATACAGCAAAAACAGAAGGAAACAAACATTCACAAATGTGAATGGCTGAAGTAAAATGGAGGCTTCCTTCTGTCGAATTGATGATAGAGTAGCTTTAAAAAAAACAACAACCCATAGCTTTGCAGAAATACATCAATACAGCATAGTTCTCAATTTCAGTGTGATGTCTGTTAGGTGTTCGAAGCCTATTACATAGCTTCTGGGGGTTCCAATAAACTTTTCACATTATTGATATTTGAAATGTGAAGTTCAATGCTAAACATTGTGCAAGAGATGGCAGAAATGGGAGATGAAGTAGCACCTACTGGTCTATTCTCCCCACTTTTCTTCTCTAGCAAATGCCTTGTGCCTTTATCCATGAGGGGCGACTTGTGGTGACCTACTTTTACATTTGGGTTGTGTTATGAAATGAAGGCCAACTGCTCTACCACTTGAGCTGGAAAATGCCCAAACCCAGAGGACCCTGTAGTGGTACTGGACACACAAAGCCTCCCATGACTCACGAAAATGTGTCTGCCAGCATGAGAAGACGTCGGTGATTACTCTTTAACTATCAGACATGGTCTTTCTTGAATGTGTCTCCAGTTCAGAGAATATGCAGCTACAACAGGAACCCTGAATTCACTCAGGAAATGTGGCAGGGATATGGGAGACATATTCCTGATTCTGAGCCAACCTCATAGGCACAGTAACATCAGGGATGTAAAAGTTGGAAATGTGGTTTCAATCAGAATGCTCTCAAGGAAATGTGTGCCTTGAAGATGACTTAGCTCTAAGTGGAGACTTGCACAGACTTCTGCAAAGCCCCAAGATGGGTGTCCAAGATCTGCAAAATGTAAAAACAATGAATTTAGAAAAAAGCTCATCTTCCAATACTGCCAGATATACTGGCTTCTATGGGAGATCTTGTTTTTTATTTATTTATTTTTAAAAGTTTTGTTTATTTATTTGAGAAAGAAAGAGCACAGAGGGACAATGAGAGGGAGCAGCAGATGCCCTGTTGAGTGGAGAGCCCAATGTGGGACTATATCCCAGGACTCTGGGTTCATGACCGGAGCTGAAGGCAGATCCTTAACCGACAGAGCCACCCAGGCGTCCCTGGGAGATCTTGTTTTTACTGAGAGTTTGCCTACGACAAATTATAATACAGATAATTAAAAAATTGAATCATTATATTATTTATTTATTTATTTTAAAAACATTTCATTTATTTATTTGAGAGAGAGAGCATGAGTGGGGGGTTAGGGGCAGAGGGAAGGGGAAAAGCAGACTCTCCCGCTGAGTAGGGCGCCTGATGTGGGGCTTGATCACAGGACTCTGGGATCATGACGTGAGACAAAGGAAGATGCTTAATTGATTGAGCCATCCAGACGCCCTGAATCCCATGATATTTTTAAATACTAGGAAGCCTTAGAATATATGTAGATCATAAGCTTATTTTACACACACAAGCACGCACACACACACACATTCACCATTCACTTACAAAATACAAATCGATAAATAATCTCATCTGCTGAAAAAAAATAATAAAAATCAGCCTAAATCTTCTAGGGGAAAGCTAGAAATGTTTGCATTCAAAGAAGATATGTCCCATGGAGGCCATTTTTAACTCTTTTAGCTCATTTATCTCTAATACCTATAAAGACACAAAACCAAAACAAAAACAGACAAAGCCTCCAGACATTTTGGGGGTATGCATATTGTGAAGCAGAGCAAGTATTAACTATTGCAATGCTGGTGAGGTACAAGCATCTCCTCTATCTGTGCCATTGTCCATGGGTTTAGGTTTGGCACATAGGATAGGAGTTCAATGAGTGTGTGTGTGTGTGTGGTGGGGGAGGAGAGTCTGCTCAGAGCTATAAGTTTGGCTCCAGAGCAATTAGATGTGTTGAACCTCGGAAAAGTTCAGACAGTAAGATTAGTTCCTCTACAAGTATTCAAAGGTTTATGGACACAAAGCTCATCTGAACCCTCTAAACCTATGGCGTCGGCCAAGTTGGCTGGAACCACTGACAGGATTGGGCTCTTTCCCAAGCCTTCTATCACTTCCACTCTGATCCCTGCCAGAAATCAGACAAGAAAAAGCCTTTCTTGTCGTGTTTTGACACCCCCAGCTTTAGTCCCTGCTATAAACTCTGCATCCAAATATTTCAGCATATCAACTGAAGGTTGATAATATACATGGGCAACGTTTCAAAGGGTGGCTACGAGCCTGAAAAAGGGTCATTCAGCATTACATAAATAATAGACTCCTAGGATAAATTAAAAAGTGAGTGATTACAGGTCCAGCCATGGAAGCAATGACTTTTCCTCTTGCCGGACTGTCTCCAGTAGCACTGAGCCGGTGTGTGCTCAGTTCAATACGCATCCTCTAAGGCTACAGAAAATGTCATCTGTAATTGAAAACATCGCATGATAAATGAAAAAGAAGGATAAAGAGAAACAGTGTCCATCTACCTGGTTGAGTTCAAATATGTATCTAGTGGGGCACAGTAGTACAGAAAGCTAAAATTTCTTTTCTTTCTTTCTTTTTTTTTAAAAAAATATATTTATTTATTTATTTTAGAGAGACAGGGGAAGAGAGAGCCAGCATGTGCGCATGCCTACAAGTGAGGGGAGGGGCAGAGGAAGAGGGAGAATCTCAAGCAGACTCCTTGCTGACTGTGGAGCCCATAAAGGGGCTTGATCACACAACCCTGAGATCATGACCCTGAGATCATAACTGCAAGATCAGGATCTGAGCTGAAACCAAGAGTCCTATGCTCAACCAACTGAGCCACGTGGGTGCCCCTAAAATTTCATTCTTTAATTCCACGTTCGAAGCTACCACACACAATTTCTAATAAGCACGGTATATTATTATTTTATTTCCCACAAACCACCACGGTTTGTCTAATATGGTGGTTTAATCCATAGTTCGGGGCTCTATTTTCGTGCAACTCCTGAGGGAAATATTGTCATCATTTAGATTTAACTTTAATACTATTTTATTTTTGTTAAAATTAATGGATCTCAGCCTTACCTGGGGTATCAGGCATGGAGACTGATTATTATTAGCCATCTTCAGATACATGATGCAAGATTTGGGGCCAAGATCCCTTTTCAGATGTTTTTAGCACAGCAGGTTATATCTGATATGCTCATTCGATCAATTTACTGAGGGACACACCAAGAAAACAAAAAAATGAAACAGACTAAACCACACTAGGATAGCAAACATCAGAGTTAATCCTAGACAGCATGAGTAACCAGTGGTAAGTATATCATTTTGTCTTAGACTGACACTTACTCTGGTCCTCACGTAAAATGTGCACCTCCCTGTGGCTCACGGTCTGAAAGCTTAAGAGCCATTGATTTTGACCTTTGTCCTAACTTCTGGCTTACATTTGTATTTATGTTGGTTCTAAACACCCGAGTCAGAGTGGGCCTTTTCAAACCCAAGTCAGATCGTGGTACTCATTTAACTCAGAAGCCTGCCACGCCTTCTCCAGTGAAGCCAGAAGTGCCCCTCTAATCCCTAGGTGGTCGACATACCCTCATTTGCTCTGTCATAGCCATACTCACCTCCTTTCTGTCCGGCAAGCTCATGAGGCCCTAGGCCTCGCATGGGTCATTATCTGTCTGGAATTGCCTTTTCTCAGATATGCCTCACTCCCTCATTCCTCAAGTTCTGCCCTGATGATCTCCTCAGAGAGGCCTCCCCACCCACCCCACTTAATATTGCAAATGCTGCCAGCTTCTGGCCCTAGGCACTCCACGTATCCTGCTCTCTTTTTCCAGTGGCTCTCGTCATCATCCTGTGTGATTTATGTATTTGGGACATTCGGTTTCTGACTCTCTTGACTAAGATATGAGCTCCCAAAAGATGGAAAGCTGTGTATTTGGTTCGTCCATGTAGACCTCTGACACTTAACATGTGTGTTGCATTGAAAGTGTTCAGTAAGGGGTGCCTGGGTGGTTCAGTGGGTTAAGCCTCTAGTCCTGATCTCAGGGTCCTGGGATCGAGCCCCACATCGGGCTCTCTGCTCAGCAGGGAGCCTGCTTCCTCCTCTCTCTGCCTGCCTCTCTGCCTACTTGTGATCTCTCTCTCTCTGTCAAATAAGTAAATAAAATCTTAAAAAAAAAAAAAAAAAAGAAGTGTTCAGTAACTGTTGCTGGGATCGGCTGCGTTTTGGACTGACTGCATTCAAATCCATGGGCTGGAGCACTCTTTGCCTCTGGGGCAGGTGTGAGAGATCCTTAAGTTTTGCATAATTCCGTTTACTCAGATCCTGCCTCCATGCTGCCACAGAGTGAGACAGAGTGTTCGCCCCGCAGCTTGTGCCAAACCCAGGGGATAGCTAGGTCAAGGGCATATATCAAAACAAATAAGCTCAAACTTCCAGAGCATCTTCAGTGTCCTTTTGTGATGTCCTCTTCACAGCCTGGCCCCATCTCCTCGCTCCTTTCTGCTGCCCCTCACAGACCTCCGCCTGTTCACCCAGAGCCTCTCAGCCACACCGCATGGAACCAGATAGAACATTAGTTCATACTTTTAAACACATTATCCCCACCACTTGGTATTTTCCTGTCCTTTGCCCATTTAGACAACTCTTATTTAGTCATCTGGAGTAAAAAAAAATCTCACCTGGCTTGTGAAGCACTTTCTGACTCCTCTTTACCACCTTCTGCTGCCTGGGCATTCTTGGTTCTCGGGAGGCCCCAGGTTATCTGGAACAGACAGAAGACAAGGTGAGACAAACCAGACCTTGCCATTTATCAGCGACATGCGCACGACTAAATTACTTTGGCCTCAGTTTCTGACCTGTTGAGTGGGGGAAATCATGGCTCTCATGGGGTCCTGTTAAACTTACTAAGACGGCATCATCAAGCAGGGCGCCAGGGTGGGGCAGGGATGGGCGTGCCTGCACGTCATCTTTCTCTCCCCTCTCAGAGCACTGCATGCGTATCCATATAGCATCCTTCGCTTTGGGCCATTACTTATTTATCCTTCTGTCTCCCATAACTGACCGATACTCCAGAAGGTCAAAATGATATTCTATGCATTCTGTATTTCCGGCACCCAGCACAGTTCTAGGTGCATAGCAGGCTCTCAATCAATGTTTGCAGAAGGATGGTAATGGTGATATTCATAATTATAAATGGCCAAGATTTATTAAGTGCTATCGATCACAACATGGCCGTGCAGCAGCATTCTTTGTACTCCCATCTTACAGATGAAGTAACTAATTCTCAGAGAGTTTAAATAATTTACCCAAAGGCACAGAGCTCTGATGAGATAGAGCTGGAGTCTGAAGCCAGTCGGTCCACTGAATAAGCTTCAAGCTATAGACCACACCTCTGACTGGAATTTTCTTATTTCAAGGGTAAACCCTTGGTCAGTCCTGATGCTATTTCCATGGTTCCCCACTCTACATACAAAACAATCCTGCTGGACAGGCCCAAACATCTGGCCAATGGGAACTGGACAAAGCTCCATCTGGAAGCCATCAGCACCTCTCATGGGTCAGCTGCAAGAGATTCAATTTCAAATGACCCAATACATTTCCTCTGCTTCCCCCTCACAGACAAATTTGTTGGCTGCGCTATTCTGATAGCTTAGGGGTAAAGGGTCCATTTAAATGGCAACTTAAGTTCAAATCAGTGAGTCCCCAAATCATGGAAGCTTACATTGCCATTTTTCAACCAAATCTACATTAGAGGCATTCAGGTGATTTCTATGGATTCCAGGTACATGTATGACCTCTGACTGGTCCTGATTCGGCCAATATCCTATTTTCTCCTATTCATCTATTCATCTTGGGGTGCGATGCCTCATTTCAAATCGATTTTCTGCTTTCCGGGTTGATATTTGAGGGTATGGGTTCTCACTGCTTCCTACAAACTGACCATGAGCCTGACAGTCAGAGAGTCAGATTTCAGCAAGTCTCTTGTAGGTCAGCTCAGCTAAACCCAAATGCTTCGCTGGCGGGCAAAGAAATTAGGGAGTTGGCGCAACGGAGACTCAACAAGGTCTTTGGTTTCTGTTCCACTGCCTCCACACGTAGCTACAATCCAGGCAGAAAATCTCAACTGAGCTCTTAATAAAACATATTCAGATTCTTTCCCCTCAAGATTCAGAGACTCAGAAATTATCAAAGTACACGAATTCCTTCTTCCATTCTTATTAGTAACATTATCTTGAATAAAAACACATTTATTCTTTCAGGAAACGAAACACCAGTATCAAAGATGAATTTTCTAAGCAGTCGGGGAAGCATCTCCAGAAGTTTTTGAAAATGTGCTTATATAATCAGGGTGGAGAAATGCTTTAAGAACCAAGTGCTCTGCTCTGCCTATGTAACAATACGCCGTTACGTTTTTAAATACACACTCATTTTTCACATGATTTATTTTCCTAATAAAACCATGCAGTTCCTAAAGTCATATTAATAAAGGAATGTGGTGGCTACATTTTTCCCAGTAAAATTCTTACGTGATTTTGAAAAGTTAAAATTGTTACATATCCTGTGGATAAATGTTACTTTCTTTACTGTAACTTACGTTTTTCACGCAAGGATATGGGGAGTGTTTCCATGTCAATATGTATCTAGAACATGAGTCACAGAAGCTGCAGCTATTTCATTATAGAGGTTAGTGTTTCTTTTATTAATCTATGATTAGAATGAGAGCTTATTTTCAGATTTCCCTTATTAAAAATAATATTGTAGGAAACATATTTGTGCATATATATATTCATGCACAAACACACAAATTTTGATTTGTTGCCCCAAAATCAAGTCCTAGAAGCGGATTTGTCAGATCAAAAGATAGGTACATTTTAAAAATGTGTATATTTAATCAAATTACCCTCCAGGAATATTGCACCAATCCATACCGAAAAACATCAACTAAACTTCAATTTTTTAAGAGAGAGAAATGGATAAATTATGTTCAGACAAAATGATATTGAATAACTGTCTATCTACCATGTGCAACTGCCACACATGAGGCAATTATATCTGGTTACTTCCACTTTAAGACTGAGTGACTTGGGGTAGTCTGTCTTCCCATGTCCTAGAAGTGGGCATGTGGTATGGGGAGAGGGCAGGGGTGGGGTCTGGGCCAGGGCTGAGCCTTCTATCTTCCATGGGTTGTAGTTTTCAGTTCTGTGATATTTTCCTTATACATCCTCATTTTCTAGGGCAACACAGTTGATGATTCCTAGAAAATGTGCCTTAAAGTTATTAAGAAGGTTTAATTAGAAAAGTCATTATTGGGAAATTTCAGGCTGAAAAGAAAAAAAAGATTCAGATGTGTTAAAAAATAAAATGTCTTGGCATATCAGCTCCTTAGGCTTAGAGAGAATAGTACCTCTCATCTTATTTCATTCATTTGTTCATTCATTCATTCATTCATTCATTCATTCAATAGGTGTGTATTGAATGTCTTTTCAATGCCCATGGCACTGTTTCACAGGCTGGGAAGCCAGCAATGAACTACACAGATATCCCTGCCCTTATGGAGCTCCCATCCAAACACCTAGGGAATCACAAACTCAATGGTTGCAATGAAGGACTGTGTGCTACACTAGCATGTAACAGGGGAACTAGTAAATGGGGCTGGGAACATCTTCTCTAAGTAACTTTTGAAATACAAGGAGTTAATCAGATTCAAACAAAAAATGGGAGTTCTGGCAGCTCCTCCAAAGTTTAAACATAGAGCTACTGTATGACCCAGCAATTCCCCTTATGATGATACATCCAAGAGAAATGAAAGCTTTTGCACCCACACAAAATCTTCTACCCAAATGTTCATAGTGGTCTTATCCATCACAGCCAAAAAAAGAACTCAAATGCCTCTCAACTGAGGAATGGATAAATAAAATATGGTACGTCCATACAATGCAATGTTATTTGGCAGTTGAAGGGAGTGAAGCTCTGAAATGTGCTCCACCAGGGATGAACCTTGAAGACACGGTGTTCAGGGAAAGGAGACAGACATGAAGGCCACGGAGAGTGTAGAGAATGCAAAGTAAACAAACCTACCCTACCCGCTTGGGCTGAGGAGGCTGGGGAAAAATGGGAGGGGCTGCTAATAGATAGAGGGTTTCTTTTTGGAGGTGATAGAAATGTCCTCAAACTGATGGTGGGGATCATTTGCACAACACTAAATATATGAAAAAGCTATAAATTTAACATTTTGAATGCTGAATTTTATGATATATGAATCTCAATAATACTGTTATATTAAAAAGGGGAGAAAAAGGAGTGACACTGGGAGATTCATCATTCAAAAATAAAGTTAATCAAGTCAAGTCACTTTCTTACATGTCATATTTGGCTATGAAAAAAATACAGATCACCTTAACGCAATACCAATGACCATGAGCCAGTTTCCTACACATTTCTTCCTCGTTGTCTGCTTATGTTATACCCTAAGCCATGGCGTGGATGGAGGTGCAGAGACATAATTTTAAAGCATATGAAGGTGTGAACAATGAGTGATAATCCACATTAAACTTTCAGAAGATGGGCAGCAACTTAAGATTGTCAGCGAAGCTTCCTGAGTTTTCTTTTGGGTTTTGTTTGGTTAGTGATGGCCATAGAAGTTGTGACCAGCAAGCGATAGTGGCTGCTTCTACATTTTTTTTTTTTTTTTTTTTTAAGATTTTATTTATTTATTTGACAGAGAGAGATTACAAGTAGGCAGAGAGGCAGGCAGAGAGAGAGAGGAGGAAGCAGGCTCCCTGCTGAGCAGAGAGCCCGATGCGGGACTCGATCCCAGGACCCTGAGATCATGACCTGAGCCGAAGGCAGCGGCTTAACCCACTGAGCCACCCAGGCACCCAACATTTTAATTAAATATTGAGTTTAACATTTCTTCTAAGTTCAATATAATAAATTATTAAATATTAATTATGTATATTTATTACATTATTTTATCATTTATTTAAACATACTATTAAATAAATATATTATTTAATATTTAAAATAATATAATATTATTTATAATAATTATTAAATATTAATGAAGGAAGCTTAATAGGTCTTCAGGTTTCTTCTAAAGTCGAAAAAGATCCTTAGGCCACGATGAAGTCTTTTAAGAGACGGATTGTTTATTAAACATCTGAGTACAATGCTAGGTGGTGCAAATGTACTAAGAAATTAGGTCCTGATGGGGGAAATCACCTCCCAAACACAAAACAATGGATCATGGCTGTAAAGTCGGTATAGTTTAATAATGCTGGAACAAATTTGAAGGTCCTTGTAACAGTGAAGACACTCTTTGGGTTCTTTTAAATTTGTTTTGAACTATCCTAGGACATGGATCTTGAATGACTTTTTCAATCACTGGCAGGAGATAGGACTTTTCCAAGGAGCTAGATGTTATGCTCGCCAGGATCTCAGTGGGATATGGCTCGGTATGTGAGGTTGAAGTGAGACTCCCTTTGAACTGTCCTCAGATTTTTTTATTTTTGCCTTTATGCTGACTTTTTCTCAAAAGGGAAAATGTAAATGGATTTTCCTTATGCCTTAAGAAATTTATACAAATATGTTGGAAGGAAATATACCACAATATACTAAAATAGCAGTTATCTATAGTGTATAATAACATGTTTCCAAAATTTCAACAATGGAAGTTTTATGACATCTGGGTCAGAGAACAAAAATACGTGTCCTTGAATTTCTCTAAGAAAGTCAATTGTTTATTTGCTTCTCATTTCAAGATAGCATCTGGAATTCTAATTGTTCTAATGCCCTGAGTCCTCTCTATTTATTACCTCATAGAGCATGGGTTTTTAGAGTCAAACAAACTAAGGTTTAAATCTCTGCTTTGGCTGACAAGAAGAGAACTAGTATAAGATGCAGGCTTTGATGCCAAAACCAACCCTAGAGATGAAACAAAAACAAGACAGGAGTTGATTGCTCTCAGATCTTAAAAAGTGTGAAAAACTCATGCGGAGACAAATATGAAAAGGAAGAGAAACAGCAGACAGGAGCAGAAGTGGACCAAGTGTCTGAGCAGAGGAAAATTAGCAGGAGTTTTACTTCTGTGGGTTGCAAACCGACAGCTATGGCTGAGGTAAGTCCAAGGAGCAGCACCTCGCCCTCTGGAGAAGGTTCTTGTAACAGAGGAAGGTTGATCTTTCCTTGGCCAATCAGTGTAAATTGGAGGTGCCTTAGGGGTCGGGAAAATGGGGAGAGGATGGGTTTCCCACTGACCAACACCCTCACAATGAAACTACTTTGTGTGATACTACAATGGTGAATAAAGGTCATTAGGTCTTTGTGAAATCCCATAGAATGTACAGCACCAAGAATGAACCCTGATGTAAACTATGGGCTTTGGCGGGTAATGATGAGTCAGTGTCAGTGTCATTGACTGTAACAAATGGACCACTTGTGGGGCAGGATGTCCTTGGTGGGGGAGGTGGTTTGTGGGTAGGGATGGGGGTTACAGGAATACTGTACTTTCCAATCAATTTTGTTGAGAACCTAAAACTGCTATAAAAAATAAGGTTTATTAATTAGAAAAGAGAAAAGGTTATCACAATACTTTGAAATAGTTTTATATCAGAAAATTTATTAACTTCATCTACCTTATCAAAGGTAGGAAAATGGGTCAGTGGGGGGGGGACCACATTATTGTCTCAGTAATTACAGAAAAATATTGTTGAAGTTCAATGCCTATTTATGGTGAGAATTCTCAGTTAAGAACCAGGCAGATATCTCCAAACCTAACAAAATCCATTTATTCAAAATAGCTATGATAAATACCAACTTTAATTCATGAACAGGAGATGCATTCTTTTTTGGGTTGGGAGCAATACAGTGATGCCTGCTGTCATTCTTGATCCTGAAGTTTCTGCCGAAAGAAAGACATGAAAAAGAAGTAAGAAATTTAAGGATTGGGAGGAAAGACAGAAGTATTTTATTATGTCCAGATAACATAATTATTTACATAGAAAACTTGGCAGAATTAAATGTACTTTTTTTTTTTTTTTCTGAAGAGAGAGAGTATGAGTGGATTGGGGGTGGGGGTTAGAGAAAGAGGGAGAGAAAATCTTAAGCAGGTTCCATGCCCAGTGCAGAGCCCAAGGTGGGACTTGATCCCACAAACCTGAGACCATGCCCTGAGCTGAAATCAAGAATCTGACACCTAACTGACCGAGCCACCCAAGCACCCCTAAGCCCTAACAGAATTAGTAAATTTATTGGATTTTATGAGTATAAATCAAGTTGTAAAATATTAGATCAACTTATAAAAATCAGTAGCCATTTTTATACTACTAATATTTGATTAGAAAACTTAGCAGAATACAAGACTTGTTTCACAATAACAACAGCAAACTCTAAAATACCTAGGAATTAACTTATTTAAAAAGCACAAGAGAAATTTTAAAACATAGAGGAAAATGTAATGTTTTATTAAAAGACCTAAAAGAAGACCTGAATGATTATGTCCATGCCTATGAATTAGACAACTTCACAGGTTTCGTTATCAGTTCTTCCCCTAATTAATCTAAAGATCCATGCAATTTTAGGCAAAAATTGAAGCAAACTTTTTTTTTCTCTTATGAAACTTGTGAAAGTGACTCCAAAATTGAGAAATAAAAATAAATGTAACAGTTTAGTAACCAAATTTTGAAAAAACAAAAACAAATTGTCTAGGATTTAGAGATGGTGTGAACAGCATACTTGTTCTACAAGTTATTAAGATCTACTACAAAAACCAAAAGGATTAAAAACATAATGTGCTTTTGTCACAAGAGTAAATAGAACTAAAATAGAGGACCTGATATATACCAGAACTGGTATCAAAGTGACACCAGAAATCAGTGCATAAAAAATGGATTGCTTAGTGAAAAGTCTCATGGGGAAACTAGCTCACTCATCACATATAGAAGTGAAATCGAGGTGAATTTAATGTGAAAGGAAAAATACAAAACTTAATAGAAGAAAAGGCAGAAGAATATCTTCATGTCTTTCTGGATGAAAATTTGTAATCCAGATCCAAAAATCATGACTTTGAAATATTGAAAAATTTCACTACATTTAAAATAAGGATTATTCTTCAAGGAAGGTATCTTAGATAAAAGTAACAAATGGATAACAGAGTAAAAGAAAATTTTAATATAAATAAAAGATTAAAAAATACATATAAATAAAAGATTAAATATATATATAAATAAAAGATTAATACTACAATATAAAAGTGACAATTGCAAATCAACAAGAAAAAGGAAGCTCCATAGAGAAATAGGTACAATTCAAATACAAGCATTTCAGAGAAAGAGGAATCCAAATGGCTGGCAGGTGCATGAAGGTATGTGCAAAATTTGTAATAATTGACAAAACACAAGTTAAAACAATAACTAAAACCTTAGATCTACCGGAGTTGCAAAATTAGAAAGTTATACAATACCAAGTGTCGCTGACAAATGGGAAATTATTAATCTTCATGCTCTAGTGGAGAAAGTCCATCCTTTCATGTCCATTTTAGAGCTTAATGGTACTTAATAAAAACTGATAATGTTGTGTCTTGTGATTCAGAAATCTCCTCCTGAAAATAGATCTTTAAAGAAAACTGTGATCTATAATACGCTATGCGTGGGGTTGTTTGTTGTGTTGTGGTGATAGCAGTGACTTGGAGAACACTAGGAATGTCTGGTAAAGAGTGGTTGACACATGTGATGGAATAATTCTATGCAACAATCAAAAGCTGTTAACAATTTACAGCCTCGTGGATAACCATGAAACCAGAGTGGGTTAAAAAAAAAAAATCCAGAATTTCATCTATGGTATAATTGCACATAGACAAATTCAAAACATACGTTAGGGAGTGATGTTTTTGAGGAAAAGTAAATATTCAAGAAGCTATCTGGAACCTTCTAAAATGGTGGCTTCGGGAGGCCTGGGTGGCTCCCTCCTTAAGCGTTTGCCTTCTGCTCAGGTCATGATCCCAGGGTCTTGGGATGGAGTCCCGCATGGGGCTCCCTGCTCAGCAGGGAGTCTGGTTGTCCCTCTCCCACTCTCCCTGCTTGTGTTCCCTCCTCTCTCGCTGTGTCTCTCTCTGTCAAATAAATAAATAAATAAATAAATAAATAAATAAATAAAATCTTTAAAAAATAAACATAAAAAAAACAAACCGGTGGCTTCATGGGAGAGATTAATGTCATCGGTGAGGGGAAATGTTGGTAAAATAAGCAAAGCACAAGATGTCAAGCGACGCCCGCGTCCCACCGACCTGCGTGGTCCGGGGACCTCCCGCCGCGGTCCCCGGAGCCCCAGAGCTGTGCTCCTCATGGCTGAATCTCTTCACCTTAGGCGGCTTTCATTAACTGATCTGAAAGAGGAGATGAAATCACTGCCTTATTATTTTAATTTAGGATTAAATGAAATAAAGTGCGGTGAGCTCTTGGCCCTGCTCTGGAACACGGTGAGCACCAGTGTGTGTCCGCCCCGGGGGGGCTGCCCGCGGGACTTGTGGGTTTAGGTCAGAGTCTTTGGCATCCTACAGGCCTGCGGCTTTCAGAACTGGCTCTGCCAGATGTGAGCTTGTGCTGGTTTTTGATCCGCCTTGAGTTTCAGGTCTGTTCTCGAGACGACGGGCGTGGAATAACAAGTTTTCAGTTATGGCCTGAGGACCACTCCTAGTGCGTTTGGACTGCTATAACAAAGATGCCACAGACGAGGCTTATAAACAGCAGGCTGATTTCTCATGGTCCTAGAGGCTGGGAGGTCCAGGCTCAAGGTACTGGCAGATTCCTTGTCTGGTGAGAGTCTGCTTCCTGGTTCATGGATGGCTCTTCTCTTTGTCCTCATAGGGTGGAAAGAGAGGTGAGGGAGGTCTCGGGGGTCTCTTTTATAAAGGTACTAATCCCATTGAGGAGGGCTCCACTTTCATGACCTAATTAACTCCCAGAGGACCTACCTCATCATGCTCTTACATTGGGGGTTAGGATGTAACCTAACAAGTTTGGAGGGGGAGGGGGATAAGTCACAGACTCTCAGTCTATAGCAATCATACACCAGAAGTGTCAACAAAATTATTAGCTAAGAACTGGCACAAAACAAGTGTTCAATGAACCTTTGTTATTTTCATTACTTTTATTTTTATTAATTTTATTAAAATTAAAAAAAATTGAAAATTAGGTTCACCTTAGCATATAATTCAGGTGATAGCTAAAGTAAAAATAGTAGCAAATCACGTTTTAATTTTCACCTTGTAGTGGTTCTTAAACTTTTGGCTCCATCCTCTTATACTTCTAAAAACTTTAGAGGGCCCTGAAGAATTTTCCTTTGTATGGGCAACATCTATCAAAAGGTACTATGTTAGAAATTTATAAAAATGAGACATTGAGGGCTCCTGGGTGGCTCAGTAGGTTAAGCCACTGCCTTTGGCTCAGGTGGTGATCTCAGGGTCCTGGGATCAAGTCCCGCATCGGGCTCTCTGCTCTGCAGGGAGCCTGCTTCCCCCTCTCTCTGCCTGCCTCTCTGACTACTTGTGATCTCTCTCTGTCACATAAATAAATAAAAATCTTTTTTTAAAAATGAGACATTGAAAATACTTAGTTCAGCTAATATAACAATGTTAGCAAAGATAATCTTTTATTATGGTGGTCATTTCACAATATATACAAATATTGAATTACAATATCATGCATCTGAAACTAATATAATGCTATATGTCAATTGTATTTCAATAATATACATGTATTATAAAAAGTAACTGTATTTTATGAAACAAAGAGAATAGTGAGAATATGAAACAAAGAGAGACACTATTTTACATTTTTTGCAAAGCTCATGTCTGTCTTAATAGAAAACAGCTGAAAGCTGGTATCTGCTTCTGTATTTAATCCTCTGTGATATGTTGTTTGGTTGAAGTATATAAAGAAATTCCAGCTTCACTCAGACATATAGCTGGACAAGAAGAATGTTTTAATGGCCTTCACAGATAATGGTGGCTATTTGTTGTTTTACGAAACTTGATAAGTCGTCATTTCTTAAAGGTTAGCTGTAAAATCTGCAACTTACATAGTATTTGAAATTATAGCAATGAGGTTTTATTTTCTGTTAGATTAAAATCCATAATCTACTGATATCTTCAGTAGCTATTTCCGATTTTATGCTACCATACACTGGTCACCTGGAAAATACTGATTTATAAACTTAATGTCGACACATTTCATTAAACAGTATCAAAAAGTCTACCTATTACTATTAATATCTGTTAATATTACTATCAAATCTCACTTGAAAAACCTTTATGTAATCAGAAACTGTCTAGTTCATTTTGGCAGGTACACATTTTTCAAAATTCTCATTTGTGCATAATACTCAAATTTTTTCACGAACAAATTGTCAATTATTTTCCTCGAAGTGACAAGTTTATTCTCAAGAACACGTATGCTGCACACACAAGTCTGAATAACTGCTATTTCTGTTTCAGGTGTGTTTTCAGATTAAAAATGGTGTTTTGTGAAAAAAAGTAGCTGCTTCACCTGGGAACCCATTCATACAAGTTCTTTTCCCTGAGACAACCATTGTACTTTAATACATGCCAAACACATCATGCATGTTTCCCGCTTCATCGTGCAGAATATAAAAAAAATTCATTTAAAGGTTAAGATACATAAAATTAATAATTTTTATTGCATCGTAAGGACATTCTAAATTGGTATTTCTTTGTGTATGTGGTAAAGAGTAGAGTTCATGTTTATTTCATGCAATGGTGCCATTGGTCTTACCCACTGCTTATTCTTACCAATATTTTGGTGTTATTTTTAAAATAGTTGTGACCTCATGGACACCTGGACATGACCTTGACCACTAGGCAAATGATTTCCTTCTCATGTCCCAAGGTAGTGTCTTTCATCTTTGACATCCAATCTGTACCCATCATGGTAATGTAAAGGGAAAAATATGTAAAAGGAGAAACAAATTGTCAAAAGCAGACAGGTGAGAGATGAATAATAAGAAGAAAAACGTGTGTAAGAGAATGGGTTTAGGCCACCTGTATCACCCACCCACATAAAAAACTGAGCCTGAAATTCATGAACATAGGAGTTTGGGCAGAGGAAGTCAATATAGCCCATCCCATGATTCCTGCTGAATTTATGTGTCGTGAGCATTAGTCCCCATAGCAATCAGTTTTTCTGCTTAAGGCTGCTCTGCCAACCCCCTCCCCCCCTAAAAAAAAGGCTGCTCTGCCATTGGCATCCAGTCCTTCCCCACTGGCAGACCATTCTTCTGTCATTTAAAGCAAGGACCCTGTTAGGGAGCAAGGAAAGGAGATATGTGCACACTCCTTAAGACCTTTTTGCATGCCCTCTTATACTTTCCTGAAGTCGATGTGCCATTCAGGAAATTCTGATTGTCCACAGCTATCATCACCAATTACCTCCTTTATTAATGGATACCCATGGTCAGGTTCAACATTCCATAGTACCCATGTTTCATGAATGTATACGTTGTATCGCACATTTTTCTTTTCTTTTCTTTTTTTTTTTTTTCCGCCCTCACCATTGTCTTTCCCAGTCTCCCCATTCAACCCTGTAATTACTAGCTGCTTTGGTAATAGGGTATAAATCACTTTTTATGGCTTTTTCACCATATATCTGCTAACAGCTACCATACCATGTTAATGTTATATTATGCACCCCCAAAGGAGGGAGTATGACTCCCACACACTTTCTAACAGATTTATTACATGGCTGGACTGCCAGGCCACTGAACCTATTCATCTTGCAACACTAGGAGCTTAATATTTCATGCTATTGCAAACCAACATTGCTTTAGGAAAATGTCAATGTAGGCAACCCTGGCAATGTATAGTCAGTTGGAATATTTGATTTTCTTAACAAAAGAGATAATGTATCTCCATTATAGTTTAATTCTTGGGCAATTACAAGACACTTTAAAATAAATCCTTTCGGCGCCTTGGTGGCTCAGTGGGTTAAGCTGCTGCCTTCGGCTCAGGTCATGATCTCGGGGTCTTGGGATTGAGTCCCCGCATAGGGTTCTCTGCTCAGCAGGGGGCCTGATTCCCTTTCTCTTTCTCTGGCTGCCTCTCTGCCTAATTGTGATCTCTCTCTGTCAAATAAATTAATTAATTAATTAAAAAAAAAATAAATCCTTTACCGTCACTTAACTCCTCAACCCCACTTTTATATACATACACAGGAAGAAAATGCTGAGAGCCATGTGGAGTTTTATTTGTTTTTCTTATCAGAGATTCGTAAGTTGAGATTTTGCTTCATTTTCAAACTTGACCTTGATGTACATCAGGGAGACACATTGGCGGTGTTATAGCAGCTGCTGGGCAGACTGAAGGAGCAGGAGGTCACAGACAATACTGGAAATGGCTGGGGAAAGTCCACACTGTACAGGTGGAGGGCTGGAATTTTAGTTGGGTGGGCATTCATGCCAAAGTATGCATGGAAAAGTTTATCTCAGAGCATGTAGAAATAGACTTGCTTTCAGACCCAAGATCTATTCAAGAAATGTCGCTCTCGCCAGCAAGAATGACCCGGAGACACGGAGTGACAAGCTTGCGAATCTTTATTGTTCTCCCCTTAACCGGATGTTTACCCCTATTTGTATCCCCTCTCCTCCCATCAGCAGACTGTACATGTGAAAGGAAGCCTGATCAACGCTTAGCATGATAGAAAGCACGCAGTGTCCTTGGGCTTCCTGTTCTGGGCATAGCCAATCATCTTTCAGGTGGTGCGCAGGTCCTCTGTCTGGCCGCAGGCGCAAGCGCCATGTTGCGTATTATGTGCGGAGCTGCCCGGACAAAGAAACGCAACTTACCCTGGGATGCAGGAACCTTGCTATTTTAACTTCAAAACTTCCTTTATGTGACCAAAGAGTGAGCTTCTTCACCCTGGAACACTGACTAAAAAGGTAGTCCGTGGTATAATCAAGAAGGGATTAGACGACTGACAGAAATCGTGAAAGACCTGCATTTGGGTCCCCTCTATGGCTCTTCTCACTATGTGGTCTTTTGGTTCCCAGTTGTCCTGGCTTGGTTATGAAACTTTGGGACAGGGGCAGAAAAAGCATCACAGTATTAAAGGAATAGACTCTAGAGACACATGATCTGGTTCTTCTGCTTCAAAACTAACCATGTGAATGGACTATTCACTTAACTTTCTTCTATACTGGAAATGAGTGAACCACATGAGCAGAACTCCAAAATCAAACGAGCACACTGTATCATACATAATCACACAAAGGTGTTATTAGGTTGTATCTATATAAAATGATATCTGTTAACGTTGCTGAAGTTCATTTCTCAAGGTCTCTTGTAACTATTTTCATGATTGTTCTTTCTCCATAAATGTGCTTTCATTTAATAAAAGCATTATCTGATATACAATATTAATTGTATTTTTCTTATATTAGAAGCAATGCTTTTAAAATAAAAGAATTTTGGGGTGCCCGGATGGCTCCGTGGGTTAAAGCCTCTGCCTTCGGCTCAGGTCATGATCCCAGTGTCCTAGGATTGAGGCCCTCCCTCATCGGGCTCTCTGCTCATCAGGAAGCTTGCTTCCCTTCCTCTCTCTGCCTGCCTCTCTGCCTACTTGTGATCTCTGTCAAATAAATAAGTAAAATCTTATAAAACAATTTAAAAAAATAAAAGAATTTTAAAAATAAAAATCCACCTTAGGAAACTAGAAAAAAATGACAATTCAAATAAGGAGAAGAAAAAATAATAATTAGAACAGAAATCAATGGAATTGAAAACAGGAAGTTAATAAAGAAAATAAACAAAACCAATAGCTGGTTCTTTGAAAAGAGCATTGAAAACAATAAGCCTTTAGCCAGGCTAACTAATTAAAAAAGAGAGAGAACATACCTTACTCCTACTAGAAATGAAAGAGGGGACATAACTACAGTTCTAAGGACATTAAAAGGATGTAAAGGAATACCATGAACAACTCTATGCTCACACATCTGATAATCTAGATGAAGTGGATCAGCTCCATTAAAGACACACTTTGCCAAAACTCACACAAGAAGAAATAGATGATATGACTAGGCCTATATCTTTTAGAGGAATTGAATCAATAAATAATCACCTTTCAAAACAGAAAGCATCAGGCCCATATGGGTTCATTGGTGACTTCTACCAAACATTTAACGAAGAAATTGTACCTATTCTTTACAATCTCTTTCAGAAGATAGAAGAAGGAATACTTCCCAATTCATTCTATGAGACCAGTGTTACCTTAATTTTAAAACCATACATAGACATTACAAGAAAAGAATATTATTCCAGTATGAGAGCATGAACATAGATGCAAAAATCCTCAGCAAAATATTAGCAACTCAAATTCAATACTATATAAAAAGTATTATGTATATGATCAAGTGGGATTTATCTCAGGTATGGGAAGCTAGTTAAATGATTGAAAATAAATTAATGTATATCATCAGGTTACAAAGAGCAATCACATATGGAAGTAATAGATGCAGAAGAAGCATTTGAGAAAATACATCAGTTATGTTAAAAACTCTCAGTAAACTGGGAACAGAACTTCATCAACTTGATAAAGTGTATCTACAAAAATCCTACAGCCAATGTCATACTTAATGGTAAGAAACTTAAAGCTTTTCCACTAAGATTAGGAACAAAGCAAGGATGTCGCTTATTACTACCCCTTCCCAACATCATACTAGAAGTATTAGCTAATGCAGTAAGACAAAACACACACACACACACACACAAGTCCTGAAACTGATAAATGATTATAGCAAGATGGTAGGCTACAAGGTAAATATGCAAATTCATTCACTTTTCCTATACACCAATAATGAACAAGCATAATTTAAAATTTAAAACACAATACTATTCACATTAGTACCCTCCAAAATAAAATACTGAGATATAAATCCAACAAAATATGTACAAGGTCTATAGAGAAAAACTACAAAACTCTGATGAATGAAACCAAAGAATAAGTAAATAAATGGAGAGAGATTTCATGTTCATGGATAGAAAGGTTCAATTTGTCAAGACGTCAGTTCTTACCAACTTAATCTATAGATTCAATGTAAATCTCAGTCAAAATCCTAGAAAGTTATAGTAGATATTGGCAAATTAATTCTAAAATGTATGTGCAAAGGCAAAGTACCCAGAATAGCCAATGCAGTAGTGAAGGAGAACAAAGTCAAAGGATGGGCACTACCTGACTTCAAAAGATACTACAGTGGCTACAATAATCAGGACAGTGTTTCATTGACAAAAGAACAGACAAGGAGAACAATGGATTAGAATAGAGAGCCCAGAAATCAATCCCCATAAATATAGACAACATACTTTGACAAAGTGCTTCTTTGTAGGAGCAAAGGAAAAAGACAACAATGGAGAAAGGATAGTTTCTTCAAAAAATGGTGTCAGAACAATTAGGTACCCACATGCCAAGAAGAGCTTATACCCTTCCAAAAAATTAACTCAAAATGGATCACAAACTTACATGTAAAATGTAAAACTATAAAACTCCTAGAAGATAACACAGGAGAAAAACTATATGACTTTCTGTCTGGCAATGACTTTTTCTTTCTTTCTTTTTATTTTTATTTGAGAGAGAGCAGGAGGGAGAGGGAGAGAGAACCTGAAACAGATTCCATGCTAAGTGCAGAGCCCAGTGCTGAGTGTAGAGCCTGACACAAGGCTTGATCCCACGACCCTGAGATCATGACCTGAGCTGAAACCAAAAGTTGGATGCATTACCAACTGAGCTGCCCAGGTGCCCTGTCAATGACTGCAAAGGCAGGATCCATTAAAGTAATTGATAAGCCAGACTTCATTAAAATTAAAGACCCCTGTCCATGAAAGACAGTGTCAGTAGAATGAGAAGATAAGTCACATACTGGGAGGAAATACTTGTAAAAGGCACATCTGATAAAAGATACAGGTACCTCACTGAAGGATATATACACATGGCAAACAAGCATATGAAAAATTCTCTATATCATAGGTCACCAGGGAAATGCAAATTAAAACAATGAGATTCCACTACATATATATTAAAATGACCAAAATCCAGATCACTGACAACACCAAATACTGGAGGGGATGTGAAGCAGCAGGGGTTCTCAGTCATTGCTGGTGAGAATGAAAAATGGTACAGTGAACCTGAAAGACAATTTCTTAGAAAACAAAACATACTCTCACAGTATGATCCAGCAATCATGGTCCTTGGTGTTTATTTGGTGGAGTTGGCCACACAAAACTCCGCACGCAGATATTTATAGCAGCTTTATCCATGATTGCCAAAACTTGGAAGCAATCAAGATGTCCTTCAGTAGGTGAATGGGTAAGTTGGTACATCTAGTCACTGGAATGTTACTGCTCACGAAAAATAAGTCAACTAGGCAAGGGAAACAAAGGCAAAGCTGAACTCTTGGGACTTCATCAAGATAAAAAGCTTCTGCACGGCAAAGGAAACAATTAACAAAAACTAAAATGCAGTACACAGAATGGGAGAAGATATTTGGAAATGACATATTAGAAAAAGGGCTAGTATCCAAAATCCCTAAAGAGCTTATCATACTCAAAACCCCAAAATAAAAAAAAACCAGCTAAGAAATGGACACAAGATATGAACAGATATTTCTCCAAAGAAAACATAAAATGGCCAACAGACACATGAAAAAATGCTCAACATCACTCAGCATCAGGGAAATACAAAGCAGAACCATAATGAAATACCACCTCACACCAGTCAGAATGCCTAAAATTAACAACTCAGGAAACAACAGATGTTGATGAAGATGCAGAGAAAGAGGGACCCTCTTTCACTGTTGGTGGGAATACAAACTGGTGCAGCCACTCTGGAAAACAGTATGGAGGTTCCTCAAAACATGAAAAATAGAAGTACCGTATCACCCAGCATTTGTACTACTAGGTATTTATCCAAAGGATACAAAAATACTTTCTCAAAGGGGAACATGCACTCCAATATTTATAGCAACGTTATCCACAATACCGAAAACATGGAAAAAGTCCAGATGTCCATCGGTTGATGAATAGATAGAGAAGATATAAAGACATAGACATATCTAGAGCGAGAGAAAGAGAGAGAGAGAGAGAGATACAAGGGAATATTACTCAACCATCAAAAACAATGAAATCTTGCCATTTGCAATTTGCAACATGTGGATGGAACTAGAGGGTATTAAGCTAAGCAAAATAAGTCAGTCAAAGAAAAACACCATATGATTTCACTCACATGTAGAATTTAAGAAACAGAACAATAAACATAGGGGAAGGGAAGGAAAAATAAAATAAGATAAAAACAGAGAGAGAGGCAAACTCTTGACCATAAGGAACAAACTGAGAATTGCTGGACGGGAGATGGGTGGTGGGTTGGGGTAATGGGGTGATGGGCATTAAAGAGGTCACTTGATGTAATGAACACTGGGTGTTATATGCAGCAGTGAATCACTAAATTCTACTCTTGAATTATTATATTATAAGTGAACTAACTTGAGTGTAAATAAAATCTTGAAAGAAAAAGAAATAAGTGAGCTATTAGGCTATGGGGAGACATGGGGAAAAGTTAAATGCATATTACTAAGGGAAAGAAGAAAACCTGAAAAAGGTACATGCTATATGATTCCAAGGAGAGGACATTCTAGAAAAGGCAGCACTATGGATACAATAAAAAAAAAAAAAATCAGTGGTTGCTGAAGCAGGGTGGGGAAAGGGATGAATATACACAGCATAGAGGGCTTTCAGAATAGCCAATATACTGAGGGTGCCTGGGTGGCTCAGCAGGTTAAGTGTCTGACTCTTGATTTCTGCTCAGTTCATGATCTCAGGTCGTGAGATGGAGCCCCACTTCCGGTTCTACACTAGGTGTGGTGCCTGAGTAAGATTTTCTCTCTTCTTCCCTTCCGCTCCCCTTCCCTGGAGACGGGGAAGAACAATGAATGTACTTTATGTGATACTGTAATGATAGATACATGTCATTGTACATTTGTCCGAACCCATAGAATGTATAACACCAAGAGTGAACTCTAACATAAACAATGGATATTTTGGATGATAAGGATGTGTCTGTATAGGTTTATCAGTGGTAACAAATGTGTCACTCTGGTAGGGAATGTTGATAATTGGGAGGTTATTCATGTGTGAGAATGGGAATATTATGGGAAATTTCTCTACTTTGCTTTAAATTTGGATGTGAACCTAAAACTGCTCTAAAACAATAAACTCTTAAATATATACATATATATAAAAGAAAAAAACACCCTGATGATTCACAGACCTGTATCCCGGGGGCAAATAATACATTATATGTTAATAAAAATAATTTTAAAAAAACCTTATAATTCTGCTGAGATCATAGTTAATATAATTTTGATGTATTTCCTTCTAGGTTTTGTGTTTTTTCTTTTTCTTTTTTTCTGTTCACACATACGCATAACTTCTTTAACACAGTTGGGGTCATTTGTCTATGTATTTTTTGCCCTTTAAAAAATAACAAGAGTAGAGAGCATTTTTTATTTTAAAATTGTGACTTTTTAAATGACTGCATAGTCCATCAGATGAATATACATTAGTGATGATTAATCCATTTAATGATGTATTAGATCATTAAATGATCTCTCTTTTGATTGGACATTTATACTATGTACAGTTTCTTTTTCTTAAATAATATGTAATAAACATCTCCATAGAGAGATTATCCATATAACAGATTATTTTCTAAGATAATTTTTGATGTGGATTACAGAATCAAAGATGTGACATTTTTGAAAGTTCTGGATAAATATTAACAAATTAATTTTCGGACTGGTAACACCATTTACCATTACTAACGGACTATGAGAGTAGCTATCTTACTGCTCCCTGATAGCTTGTATTATTTTTCTTCCTTCTCAGATTTATGGGAAAAATTATTATTATATTGGCTTTATTTGAGTGTGTACAATTACTATTCATTGAATGTTTTTCTATAGGTTTTTGTCTCTTGTTTTTCTACTCACCCAAATGCTTTCCATTTGATGACTTCATGTCCATGGTTCATTTTTATATTGAGAAGTTGACACTTAGACGTTATTGACCTGTAAGAGTTTTTTATTATTAAAGATATTACTCCAGCGGCGCCTGGGTGGCTCAGTGGGTTAGGCCTCTGCCTTCGGCTTAGGTCATGATCTTAGGGTCCTGGGGTCGAGCCCTACATCGGGCTCTCTGCTTGGTGGGGAGCCTGCTTCCTCCTCTCTCTGCCTGCCTCTCTGCCTACTTGTGATCTCTCTCTCTCTCTCTCTCTCTCTCTCTGTCAAATAAATAAATACAATCTTTAAAAGAAAGATAGTACCCCTATGCCTTTTCACTTATTATAATTTTCCATCTGGCTTATCATTTCATTGCTTAATTTTTTTTATTAAGCCTTGCTTAGACATTTGAAATTCTAAAAATTTTCTCTTCTATAATGAAAAACTTTGTTTAGTATCCTTTCATTGTCCCCTAAGTACATTTACATTTATTTTATTAAATTGATTGGGAATTGAGTTTTGTATAAAGTCTAAAATGATATTTTATGTGATTTTTTTTTTTTTTTTGCAGAGAGCTATATTCCCTTCAATAATTTAGTAAATAATTCTTTTGTTCATTATTTGGTAATGTTTAACCTACTGTATAAGAATATGTGTATTCTTATACAATATTGTATATACAATATTTTGAATACAAGTACAATATTGTAATTTTGTATAAGAATATATATATATGTTTTGAGAGAGATAAATTATTTCATGAATATATTAATACCCAGTTAACTGGTAAATCAGGAAAGCCAAGTAAAGGATGCTATGATAAAAAGTGGTTCTTACCTTCCTTGAATATTATATATACTAATAAAATGTATTTGTCTAATGTGGTTCCATGGCCTTTGTGATATGTGTCCATTTGATGGGAGTTCTCAACCTTCTTTCTAGTGTAAGCCACACAAATACTGCATCATTTATATTTTCTGGATTTAGTTTCTTTAAGGTGGAGAAAGAACTTAAAAAAAAAAACAAACCAAGGTCAGAAGCCATGTATTTTCTTTATGTTTTTATTTCTTCTCTAGTCTTCTAGAGCACTCAGCACAGTGTTCAGGACAGCAAGAACGTTAATTTCTTACCCGCATTTCACTGGTCCCACACAATCTGAAATAAAGTCATTCTAATAGGAAAACAACCATATGAATAAGTTGTGGAGAGACATCACTGTTTTGGGAAACAACTCCATCAGTGGCATCAGGTATGTATGATTTATATATCATTTCAATAAATTCTATATTTATATCAGCTATATATATATTTACTTCAATTTATTAATATTAGATATGGATTTATGCATTTATTTAAGCAGTAATATATGGTTTATTTATTTATCTCAATCCCTGAGTGCTCTGTGTTCTGGACATTGGTCTTTTTGCTTTCTGGAGGGAATGAGAGTATTGGATTGTGCAAAGTTCACTGCAAGTGCCTTTTACAATCTGCACAAAATATGTGCATGAACATGATTTGGTGTATCTATAGTCTGTTTAGGGCTGAGTGGGCTGACCATTCTTTTTCAATTTTTCATTTTCTGCATGAGTGTGTAGTATTTTAATTTTATCTTTAAAATATGTTTTGTGGCTTTAAGAAAAAGATCTCCCCCATTAATTATTATTTTTCTTTATCAAATGTTCTTAATGAATCTCACTTGTGAAATCTCCCAGGTGCATTTTAGGGTAATTTAGAATTTAGAATAATTTTGCCTATTCCATGAGGTAAAATCCCAGTTGGATTTGACTGTAATTAAATCAAACCTACAGAAAAAGTGGACAGATTTGATTTTTGGAGGCACAATACAAGTCTTCAGTTATCCAGATCTCCTCTGGGGAATGTTGCTGCCTCCAACTATGCCCTAAGTGCTTTGGCCACTCCTTACCCTGAAGATGCCGATCCGAGGTCAACCAGATGACCAGGTGACAGCATCAGGGCTCTAGAGGAGCTGCTTGTTTCCTGGCTCCTGTGGTTGGAACAAGGCTCCCTGTAGAATCTCCATTCCATTCCTGCTACAAGCAGCTCCCCTCTCCAGATATCACCACCACAGACACCTCTCTCCCAACACCTCACTGCCACGTCATTACCACTAAACCTAGTGCAAAGGGTCTATAATACACCTTCAGGTTGAACTCCTCTCTGGGATATTTGCATCATGACCAGATTGTGTGAGATGAAAAAGCTTTCTGAATCATGATACCACACTTACACGTGCTGGGATTTGAAAGGAAACAGGAAGCCTGCACTTTGGCTCATGCCTCAGTCTCCCTGATGTTGTTGCTATCTTGGGTTGGGGAAGTTAGTTTTGTCTCCCGATGTCCAGTTTCCTTGTGTGTAAAACAGGCTTTGCACTGTTGAGTGCACCTGCTGGTGGAAGAGGGCTCTGCTGTCCTGCCAGGCACCTACTCCAAGGCTGAGACCAGGAAGTGGCCACGGACCTTCTGGTCCCCCAGTGTTTCTGCTGCCCTCACTGTTCAGACAGGCTGCAGCTTCAAGAGAGGGAAGAGGCAGACTGATATTTTCAAACAGGCCCTTGTTGAATTTATTCTGATATTAATGACTATTCCATTTTTGTCACTTCTCATCTCTGAGGACTCCCATTGGCCTGATAATCTTCGTTCTCATGTATGCTTTTTCCCCTTGTATTCAGCCCTCTCGGGCTAACCTGGGAAGGAAGCAGGATAGTCACTTGTCCGTAGCTGTGTGAGCTTATAAAATACCAGTTGCAACCAGGTTACACTGCTCTTTCTTGAGTTGAAATGGTCAGATGTCAGTGCTTTTGATTGGACCTAAATGGAATTATGAAACAAATGGCACGATAAAAAACATTCCAAGGATCACTCTGTAGTGTTTTTCACTTCTGTGCTGTCTCTTTGGCTCCCCTTACTTGATGGGGGTGGCTGGTCCCGAGCCCACTGCTTCGCAGGGTGGATGTGACAGGACAGAGTTCTCTCCAGCCTTGGTGTCCCCAAAACCCACATGTTGGGGCAGTGATTTTCAGCTGGGGCGGAAAGGGAGCACTGGTTGGCTTGACTAAGGGAGGGGGCAGGGCTCTTGGCATCTCATGGGTAGAGGCCAGGGCTACTGCAGACCTCATCGTGGGAACAGGATGCCCCAAAGAAAAGAGGTATCCAGCCAGAGGGGTCAATAGTGCCGAGGCTGAGAAACCTTGCCTCAGGAGAAAACAAAATATTTTGGAGAAACATCAAGGAAGGACTGATACTTTCCCTCCCACACATCCTTCTTTTTCCACCAAGACTAGAAAAATATGATGTCAAACTAAGGGTAAAAGAGAGAGAAAGAGAGAGAGAGAGAGAGAGAGAGAGACGGAAGGATTTTTTCTGTTCTCTAGGAATTTATTCAGAATTTGAGTACAGTATGCGTTAGTAGAGCCACTGAATCTGCTGTACATGGTTTTGTAATACGTTTCAGAATAAAGTGTGAAGTTAGCATCTCAGTACAATTCATTCTTCTAATTACTTGATTACTTGTTCACTGACGAATGCTTGCTTTCTGGATGCCGCTTGCTCTGGGGTTTATATGCAGTGATAGACAGGAACTGAGGTTAGGGGAGACGAAGCTTCTAGAACATTTCCAGATTGCTGCAAGTACCTTGAATGTTTCATCTCCAATTTTCAGCCACCCAGGTTTTTCAGCGGCTCACATTTGGACATGTGTTTATCGGTGTCAGAGTGGACAAACAGCCCTGTTCATTCATTAATCCCACACCTCAAACCCAGAGTATGCTGGCTCCTCTCATTAACCCTCTCCCTCTTCTCAGGCAGCAGCTGAAATGAACCGCTCTAGGGAATGATAATTGCCTTTAAAATTTCATCATACATTAGAAAAGGAGCTAAAAGATTTGGGGTGGGAAATTACAAATGCAAGGGTGATGTGCATATTTAGTTTTAAATATGCAAATGAACTTGATTTCTACTCTTTGCATAAAGGTTCTTGGTTTTTTAAATATTTTTTAAAAAAAAGTATTTTCCTGAAGTGCTGTTAAACTAAAACAAAGAAAGAAGTTGTGAGATGGGAGGAGACAGAGCAGAAATGGTACAAAGCTAGTTGTTTTGTCCCCCCCCAACCCCAGAGGAATTCAAATTCTTCCTACTCTTGCATTCATATAAAAAAATAAATTGGCAGGACCCATGTTCTAAATGGCCATCTTTAAGGACACTTCTATTTCTGTGGGAAGAGTCCAACGTGAGGCTGAGTGACATTAATTGCGATGATTGTGCAGTGGTGAGCTGAGTTCGACTTGTTAAAACTTTAGGCAGTTTTGCAAGCTAGCGGTTAAACAAAGCTGTTAATGAAAACTCAATGATATACACCTAGAATTAAATACATTATATTAGGAACAAAGGTATAAATGCGTCGCTGACTATTTTATGACCTTTGACTGTTAAATGTTTTATCTGTAGGGTGGATATGTGGCCCAATGGTGCGTGTCTTCCTAAGTCCACGTTTGGTGATGTCGTGTTGGCAGCTTCAAATCAGCCATGCTGGGGTATTTACAGCGTGGAAATTGGCAAACACTATGGATCGGGTCTTCCTGACCCTATCCCTTTTTCTCTTCACCGACAGCTAAGCATGTCAATGATAGAACAATGCCAGTAACATGAGCAAGAGGTCCTGGGAAGTCTTTTCCATATCATAATGTCAAACAAGGTGGACAAGCAAACCACGTTGAGTTCATGGATGGTGGTTGCAGAGGCCGAGGACTCAGCTTTAAGACACACAACACACACAGACACACACACACATACACACACATTAGGCAGAGGATGGCAGAGCTCCTGGAAGTTTCTCAGACTACTTGGAGAGAACAGATGGGAGGGAAAATGCCCTACAAGTGGACTCCACCAGAAGAGGCAGCGTTTGGGTTGGGGAGACCGTTGAGGTGAGAGTAGAAAGCTAAGTGGAGACATCACCTCACTGTGGTTTGCCATGTGACTCTGGACAAGTCACTTTTCCTCTAGAATGGACATATATAGGATTTAGAGACAGCAGTGAAATGACCAGATTTGCCTCTTAAAAAGACCCTTCCATTGTCTGCCTGGAATTTGGGAGTCTGAGACAGCCTGGATACAGGGACACTGGTTAGGATGTTGGGGCTTCTCACTCCAGTGAGAAACTGAGGGCTGACCTCCGTGAGCAGGCCTGGAGGGACTGGGTTATTAGTCTGGGTGTCACAAAGGCCACCGCTGAGTGCACGGTGGGCACTTGGGAATGACCTGGTTGATGAAAGTGGTTCAACTATGCTATTTTCCACTCTCTACAGTCTCTCCTTAGTTTGGGACTAACCAAGAAAACCGCTAAAAGTCTAGCGGTTTTCTTTAAAGGCAGTAGAACAAGCTGGGCTACATTTCCAGGACCTCCTAGCCCATCTCTCAGTTCGGATATATGATTACTTTTCTACAAAAGTAGAGGTTGTAGTAAAGTGTGCCCACAAATATATTAAGAGAAATTTTCTCATAATAAGAAAAATGAGGAGTTATAATTCAAAGCAGTGGCTTTTGAACTTTGGACTAGGATTTAACATAAGAAATACCTTTTTAGCATGACTCAGCATATGCATGTATATTTAAAAAGTGTGTATGCAGATAAAAATGAACACTTGCAGGGCACCTGGGTGGCTCAGTGGGTTGAGCCGCTGCCTTCGGCTCAGGTCATGATCTCAGGGTCCTGGGATCAAGTCCCACATCGGGCTCTCTGCTCGGCGGGGAGCCTGCTTCCTCCTCTCACTCTCTGCCTGCCTCTCTGCCTACCTGTGATCTCTCTCTGTCAAATAAATAAATAAAACTTAAAAAAAAAAATTGAACACTTGCATATTACTCATCTTTATTGTGTGCAATGCACACGGGTATTTTTTTATCCTATTCTACTTCACTATAAAGTGCTATTCAAGGGTCTTTAAACTGATTTCATGACCCACGTTGAGTCAAAACTCACAAACCAGAAAATGTTCTTCTGGAAGAAGGAGAAAATGTCATTTATGGCTTCTATTCAAACATATCACTTTAGTCGGTAAATAAACAATTCATAGAAGAAGTTAATGTATAAAAACAGTTATTGAAATGTATGCTATGAAAAAGAACATTGATTTCCTTTTTTTTTTTTTTAAAGATTTTATTTATTTGACAGAGAGAGAGAAATCACAAGTAGGCAGAGAAGCAGGCAGAAAGCAGGTTCCCCGCGGAGCAGAGATCCCGACGTGGGGCTCGATCCCAGGACCCTGGGATCATGACCTGAGCTGAAGGCAGAGGCTTTAACCCACTGAGTCACCCAGGTGCCCCAAAGAACATTGATTTCTTCATTGGCTTATGTCACATAAGTACAAATAAATGACATTATTTTGAGGGGTAGATATAAACTAAGCACAAGGTGGGTTATTCATTTTGATCACATACTTGAAGACTGATCCATTGTATACATCATTTTTCAAGCTCTCTATCTTTAACTCCCCATGTGTCTTTGGTTCCCAGGTAGTACAATGCCTCCTATCGAATTCCTGGCCTCTGTCTCAAGACCTGCTTTGGACAGATCCATGATCCACGGAGAAAGACGATGAGCGATCATTGGGCAACACTTCAGATTCATCTGTAAAAGGGAATCGAGATGATTCTGTCAGTAGCCGCTTTTCATTGGAAGTGGGTAGACCCCCAGAAAGTGCTTCTCACGGAGAGGACCGATGGTGGGAAAAGCTACTGTCAGGCTGTTAGACGTTGCTGTTAAGGACTTACTACAGAGCAATGGCTTCAAGCTTCCAATTCCTAATGAGACGAAATGAGTTCGCTTAATTACATGATATTATGTCGGTGGGAACTCGGGAAATGCTTCAGGTGGCCAGAGAGCAGGCCTGGAACGTGAAGTGTAACAAATGGTTGGATGAACTCAAGCATTCTGGGTTTCCCTGTGCTTAATATGTTACATTGCTATGTTGATATGTAATGTCACAGATGGTAATATTAGTCATGAAAGAACAAAGAAGCCAAGTTCATAGCCAAAGGAAAGTTAAAAGGGGGGGACAAAAAGTGAACTTACCCTACAAACAGGTTTTTCTTATTGAAAACATCTCACACACCATCGAACACCTTCTCGAGACCCATGTGTTGGCACCGGCAGATGGGGAAGACTGCAAATCTTGGGGCTGGCTTAGGTCCCTCTGGAGAACCAAAGCGAGGAGTGTGGTGAAATCAAATTCAGCAATGAATGGATGATCCTAATTTAACAATGGGCAGCCTTCCCACAAATTCTCATGCAAACCAGTGGTGGCTTCCTCTTTTTTTAATTAACTACACAGCCTTTCCAACCAGAAGATTTAAATGTTTACTTCTGTTTGCTTTGCGTCATTTGCATTTCTTTCGATTCTAAAAGCAAATTAACCCTTTAGGCCTAAGAGGCTATCTCTTTGAAGAAACAGACAAAATTAGGGGGCGGGAAACCCTCAGATTAGGCAGGGTAGCTCTCTACTCCCTGCACGTACTCGGATCAGGCTCGATAGGAAGGCCAGTATTGGAATGCCAACAACAGAAGAGCAATTTATATGCAGTTGACAGTGTTCTTTGGAAAACTGGGGGGTAGATGGCAAAATCTAGATCCGAATAATGCTGCTTTTACCAAAAAAAAAAAAAAAAAAAAAAAAAATCATTATATTCCTAAGAAGGAAGAGCAGATGAGAGATCGAGGCATGTCAAGCAATGTGAAAGGTAAATTCCTTCTCTGCTTGAGAAATCGCACGAGTTCTTCTCCCCCTCATCTCTCAGATGCAACGTAGGAGGTACGGGGACACGAGGAGTATTTCTCCCACTCAGTAAGCCTTCTCCTCTGCTGGGGCCACCTGAGTTATGACTAAGAGGGTCCCTGTAGCGGAGCCTGACTCCATGAGCTATATTTGGAGGCTACAGAGACAGAGAAGAAGAAGGGCTGGCTTGGGTACTCTAAATGGTTGTAGTACAGGATAATTAGATGGAATTGTACACGGAAAAAATTTGTTAGAGTTACCAAAAATATTTCCTAACGAGAAGCCTGTTGTGCACTGAAGTAGTCAAAGGGATGCAATGAATATTTCATCTCTTGAAACACTTAACAGAGAAAGGGATGCAGGAATAGAAAGTATATTTTAGAGCTATTTTCTGTGGGGTAAGCATGGAGAGCGACCATCTTCCTGGCCTTTATTTCTGCTCACCCAATAGGGTGAGCGGAATGGCGGCCTGGACACCAGAAACCCCATCATCCGTAGAGATCAAATCTTCGGATGTGAAGAGATGGAGAGAAATCTTCCTTCTGTAGTGAAAAAACAAGTGTTCTTGACTTTTTTCTGCTACTTACTTTCCATTACTGGATCATTCTACTGCAAATGCTAAAGGTATTTCTAGTTCTAGAAAAATAAGCCATATGTTTTTAGCTTATTGATCTCGAGTGCAGATAATTTATGGAGCATAAAGGGACAGTACACCCGAAGTTTCAAGAAGGAAAGTGATTGGGGTATCTTTGGGCAGGAGAAAAGAATCCTCTAAAGAGAAGGTACCATTCCAGAGGCAGAAAGCAAGCCCCGGCTTTGTGACCTGGGCCTGCACAGACACCAGAACTCTCAGTGAGTTCCATGAGGTTTTACACACCATATTTATTCAACTGAATGTTTTCTGCATTTAACTGGTTACTGGGCTTGTTCTTTTAAGTCTCAGCAACGTTCACTACTTAAAGACACAATTAGCTCAGCTCTCTCTGGGTGGATTACAAAGCACTTTTCAAATTTGAATGTGCATAAGATCACCCATAGGGGTTTTGCCAAATTACAGCTTTTGATTCAGTAAGTATGGGGATGGGGTCTGAGATTTTGCATTTCTGAAAAGCTCCCAGGAGATGCTGATATGCCCTGGGCCACATTTTCAGTGGTAAAATATTACATCACTGCCTGCTCTTAAACCCATTTTTTTTCCCTGTGGATACAAGCATAAAAGATATTTTCCTTCTTTAATATATGCGAGGTAAACATTAAGTGGTTATGTTTCATTGTTTTTCATTGTTCCAAGGTCCTTTTATATTTCCTAGAGACATATCAGAACTCAGATGACATACTATAAAATCATTTGAATCTGGTGGTCCCCAGCCCTGTCTGCATATTACAATCCCTGGAGACCTTTCAAAAAGTAAAAATGCCCAGTCCCTGTTCAAACCCAACAAAGAATTTCTGGAGTGAGCCAAGATGTGCTTTTTCTCCCCCTCTTTTTATTAAGACACTTTCAAATTTATAGAAAAGTTGAAAGAATTGTATATCGATTACCTACCATAGTTGAAAGATTAGCTTAATGATCACCATATACCTAGATCCAACACTTGTTGACATTTTGCTGCCTTTGACTTGTTCAGCCCTACAGTTTTGCTTTAGCTAGGTCAGTGGTTCTAAACCAGGGACAGTTTGGGCTGCTAAAGAACATGCAGCAATGTCTGCAGACGTTTTGGTCGTCACAACCTGGCAGGGGAATCTGATGTGAGCCCAATATCTGGAAGGTCATAGCCAAGGATCCTGCTAAACCTGTCATGCCTTGGACAATTCTCCACAGCAAAGAACTGTCTAACCCCAAGGTCAATAATGGCAAGGTTGAGAATCCCTGATTCAAATATGATTGATACTGAACCATCTGTAAGTATCTTGAAGACATCTTCACTTTTCACTCTTGAACATTTCAGCATCTCAAAAAATGATGTTCTCTCAGGTAGCCAATAATGTCAATACACACTTAAAAGGATGATCAAGAGGGGCACCTGGGTCACTCAGGCAGTTAAGTGTCTGACTCCTGATCCCATCTCGGGGTCCTGAGTTCAACCCCTGTGTTGGGCTCTATGCTGAGCATTTCTTAGATTAAAAATAAAAAATAAATAAATAAAAATAAAAATAAAAGGACAATCAATGATTCCTTAATATTTTCTAATAGTGAGTCTATATTTAAATTTTCTTATTTTGTACCATAAACAGTTTTTCAAAAATTTTTATGGGTTTTTGAACCAAATCCAGGTAAGATTTGTGTGTTGCATTTATTTTATTATTTTTTCAGTCTTTAAAAATCTAGATCAGTCTTCTTATCCTTTTTGGTTTTTTATTTTTTATTTTTTTTTTCCAGCTTTTTCAGATCAATTCAGTTTTTTCATATTTTGGGTTTGGTTGGATTAGGTTTTTTTTTTTTAAAATGCTTGACTTGTTCCTTTTTGGAAAGAATATTTATAGGGACACCATGTACCTTACATTGCCTCATAGCAGGAGCTACAGAAATCCTGGTTTCCTGTGGAGCAATGTTGCTGCGTTCAATCACTTGGCTTAGGTGCTGACCTCACTCATCTTTATCCCTCTTTGTGATTAGCAAATACTCTTTGGGATAATTGTTTGGCATCTGAGAATATCCTAACCCCCAACAAATTTCACCTAGTAGTTTGGGCGTCCATTGAGTTTCCTTGCCTAAATCTAGAAAACTGGAAGTTTCAAACATTTCTACTTCTTCATTTATTAATGTTTTGCATTAACACGGACCCTAGTGGACTATGAACTGTTACTTGCTAAGATGGATTGAAAGTCACCAACTCGAAGTCTATTCCATTTACCATGAAGAAAATGATGTTTTAAATTTAATAGTTTCCACTTGGTAGCTGGAATTTTTCTATGAGAAAAATGCCTTCTTTTATCAATGGGACATCGACTACAATTCCCTGTAAAAAGGCAGGACAAGTGTTTAGTTCTTTTCTTTAACTTTCAGTTTTCAGAGTAGATTTCGGAAAAAGTGGTTGGCTGGTGATTTCTAATATTGATTTTTAGATATCACAGCCTATGGCCCCAAATTGTTGGAAATAGCAAGGGCGTTCACAATCAGAAAAAGGAAAGAAAAAGCTAGAAGATTTTCTTTAGAGTAAACTTTGAAAATACCATATATACTAATACAGATTTTGGAGCATTTAGATATGAACTTCTTTTGAAATGGTAGAAAGGGAATATGTCTTTAGCAAAGATTCTTATAGAATATCAACTGTTAGATGGAAAATGGATTAAAAGTCAACCAGTTGAAATCTCTTCCTTCGTAGGTGGGACTATGTTTGAATAGCCTGTTTAGGGGTGGTAAGTGATGTGTGAAAGCCAAACTCTTTTCAGACAACAGTTGAACAAATATTCAGCCAGGTTCTTGGATTAGAAGACTGTCGTATTTGGAAATCATTGTCTTCCACAAGGGAAAATGAACACATTACAGGAAGCAAACGGAACCAGTTTTACCCCTTAGTTTCAAAGCCTCAAGTTCTTTATATCTCAGCCTAGAGGTTCATTTTGGTGGCTTTTCTTCGGGAAGAGCAATTTTTAGTCCCCTGGTCAGTTTTAACCGACTTTGACGTCTTACACAGGATTCCGAGACCCACCTCCAAACCTGTACCTGGGGAGGTGAAAGTTCATTCCTTTAATCCATTGTCTGGTCTGACCTTAACGAAGAGCTCTGCTTTCGGTTTATAACATGGTAAATTTGTTTTTATGATGAATAAATGGGCACTTTGCACCAAAAACTTGCAGGCGTCATCCAGATGTCTCCAACTGGAGTGAGCACATGGAAATGGTCACACGGAAGCTTCTGTTAACCGAATGCACAATCTGGAGAGAAGATGGGTTTTTTTTTTCTTCCTTTTTTATTTTCTTCAAGGTCTGGAAATTTTAGCAGTATCTGGCAGCTACTTCATTTTCAAGATAATCCTGTCACTGTTTCTGGTTATAGGCCGGGGTCGGTGGGGGGGGGGGGGTCATGCTTTGGTGGCTTGCTGAAACTGGGTGGAGATGTTGTCATGTTGGCGCCTGCAGGAAGGGACCAGCGATCATGTCACTTTCGGTCACTTGAGGACCGAACTGGTGTGGGTGTGATGGGAGAGAGAGGGAGGGAGAAAGAAAAAAACAGAGGATGAGAAAATGAGTTCTGGGCACACTAAAGCAGTTGGTTAATTCAGTCAGACTTTTACTTTTCTAATGGTTGTTTGGTGGGGTCCTTAATCCTTGGCCAAGTAGTCACTTGGCCGGGGACCTATTAACTCATTATTTTATCCTTTAAAGATGTGTCATGGAGGCGGCCATTTCCAAAGTCACAAAACCGTCCTCTCAGTCAGCCTTTGCTCTGTCTGTGGGGTTTGATAAACTGACAAGTCCCTTGTCATGACTCAGCTGAGGCTGCGTTCTGTCTCTCACTCTTGTCCCTTGTCACTGGTGGCAGACAAGTGGACAGTCACCAAATATGACTTGCTCATGTTCGACAAACCAAAACAAACACAAGACACTGAGCGAACGATTTGTAATTTTCTTCTCATTGAAGTGAGGGAGTCCCTTTATGCCTCCTTACAGAACAGCGGCAGGAAAAATCTTCTCCCAGATGGGTTGACCGCCATGTGCGCTTTTGCTCTCTTTGCTCTTTCCCATGAGGCAAAATGGTAATTTCACTAATTTCTCCCTGAAATTAAAAAGCCCCATGACAGAATCAACCACCAAGATTGATTATTTAAATATCTATTAATTATATATGTTGTAATTAATATCTATTTATATATGTATATGTATGTATATATGTATATAATCACGTGAATATATATATATAATTCCATGTATGTGTATATATAATATTATATATATTTATAATATATAATATATAATATATAATATATAATATACAAGAGGTCCTTTGGCCAATGGTAGCTTCAAAGCACTTCTGTCTCCTTAAAAAGAAATGCACTCTCACTGGAGAAAAGGACAAATTAAACATTGAGGAGCTTGAACTACCAACTAGGAGGACCTAAGTGTTAACATTACTCTTTCCTTTTGAAAATTGTATTTGTACCTCAGGATGCGCATAATATAATTCCCATGTGTCTAATTACTTTGTATACTGTGCATATTAGAAACACTTAAGCTTAGACCCTATAAAGCACCAAAGATAAATAGTTCCCGTCCAAAGCAGAAACACCAGGAGAAACACATGAAAAATAAATGTGTACCAATTGTAGAATTAGTGGATCAATGTTTGGAGGCTTCATGGTAAAAACCCAAAGAGATGAGTGAAGACAATGATAAAGCTTCTCAAGAGGGGGTCCCCCAGTATTACCCTTGACCACTACGACTTTGACTTGCCTGATGAAGTCACTCACTGATTTAGGGATTATTTGCTAGATACCTACTGTGTGCCTACAGATGGCCGAGTCTAAGGACTAAGAAAATAAATTAGAGCAACAACAACAACCACAAAAGGATAGCCTCTGGGGAATTTCCATCCTATGTGTCTCTAAGATAGTAGATTTAACCACGAGTTCTAGGTGCTACCTAGAAAGAAATTCCTGAACGGCGGAGCCTCAAATAGAGGAGAGAGAAATTGCCTTTCTTGCTAACGCTAGGTTGGGGCAGCGTGGAGATTTGGAATTAGAGCTGCTACTGAATCCAAATGGTCAGGGCTCCTTCCTAAAAGTGGAAACAGATTTCTGAGTGCGGCCTCCCACATGGTCAACAGTGAACAGTGCACATGGGTTTTTTGTTTGTTTGTTTGTTTTGTTTTGTTTTGACTGTTTTTTTTTTTTTTTTTTTTTAGCAAACGTTTGTTTTCACATTTCCCTTTATATACTTCTAGAATAAAAGAAGTGCGAGGGACCTGGGGCTAAAGCCAGGGCCACTTGTGACCTAGAAGGGAGATCAAGTCTGCCCTGCTTGGGGCGCGGAGACCTACAGGCGACAGGTGCTGGAATGGGGGGCGGTGGGAGGGAGAGATGGTACAAAAGGGTCACAGAAGGAAAAGATAAAAAGGGAGATGAGCCTCAAAAGTGAAACTTTAAAAAACTGAAAATTATTTGAAAGTGACTTATAGGATAGGAATTAACATTATGAAGGGGGGACATGCTTTTGGTCATTAAAGAAGGAGCCCCAAAGAATGGGGAGCATGAGCGCACTCTCTGTCCTTTGGGGAAGGAAGTTTATGCCAAGTGGGCTGTGGGATACAATCTGTTACGAATTCCCTCCATCTCAACCTTATGTTAACACACAGGGGCTCATTTTCAAAGGAGTCCGAGGGAAGCAAGTCACCCTACTCCTGCAAAGAAGTGGGAGTTGTGTGTCTGAAATTCCTCAGAGCGCTGAAAAAGTTAGCCCCTTTTAATGTCATTATATATTTTAACCATTTGAAACCAATTTATAACAGACATGAAAGTATTTTGTCTACAGAGGAGTTGGCACACAGCACTTCCCTATTTAACATTTCCAACAACCCCCATCCACCAGCTCCTTCTTGCTGATGAGTGTTTAGGGCTTTTCTTCTAACAAGGAGGCATCTCCAAGGGGGCTGTGGGAGCCTAGTAACACTCCATCTCCCTTCACAGAGACCCTGAGCAGCCCTTGAAGTTGTCTCTCTGAGTTTTAGGAGTTGACGCTTCTATTTTTTATTCTATTATTTTTTTAAGATTTTATTTATGTATTTGACGGAGAGAGACACAGCAAGAGAGGGAACACATGCAGGGAAAGTGGGAGCAGGAGAAACAGGCTTCCTGTGGAGCAGAGAGCCCAATGGGGGCTCCATCTCAGGACCCTTGGATCATGACTTGAGCCGAAGGCAGATGCCTAATGACTGAGACACCCAGGTGCCTCAGGGAAGTGATGCTTTTAAAAAAAAATAGCAAAGAATTTCTCCGTTTAACCTGGATGAGACAACAGTCCGTTTCCACTCTGGAGCTGACACCGCGCATTTCTAGCTGTTCCTCTGTCCAAAAGGCTGCAAGAGAACCAGAGGAATAAGGAGACCTGGGTCACCCCCTCCTCCTGGACTTTTCACTAGTCCCAGAACTCTGGAGCATTTTCTTTTAGCGCTGACTTGCCTTTCTCCCTTTCTCCTCCATCCCTTCTCTCTTTTGTCCCTTTGCTTGGCTTCTTCTACCCTTTCCTGTGTCCTGTGCCTGTTACACTGCACAGAACACCCCCCACCATGCAGAATAGAGTGATGAGGCTATTTTATATGAAAATGTAAAAAAAAAAAAACAAAAAATAAAAACAAACAAACAAACTGAGAGCTATTTGCTCTTGCAAGGACATGGGTCAAATCCTTTCCGAAATTTCTTCCACATGAAATAAAATGGCATGTCCAAAGTCACACACCGCAGGGTCTGATTCCGCTTCGATGGGACATGCCCTTGGAGGCAGGTGTCCTCTTGAATACAGAGAACTGGGCTCTACTCACTCACCCATTCCACACTTTGCTCAGTTAGGGCAACAACGGACCACAAAGAATTTACCATGTTGCCTCTACTCCCCCTTTGAATGATAAAAACTCCATTTTTAATTTTTTCACCTAAATGCCCAAGGTCTCTTTCTGCCTAAGGAGAAACATTGACTCACAGACCTACACTAGTTTAGGGTCACCCCGTGTTCACCTCGGGTCCCACAGCCTACTTCCTGTCCCTCCTGCAGTGGGCGGCCATCCTTCACTGCAAAGGACTGGTCCTAGCCCTTCAGGACATTGCATCCCTCCCCACCCCCGTTTTTGGGAACAGAGGTGTAAAGAGAGGCTTTTACCTGGGACCTTTAGGAAAGGGATTCCACTCTCCACTGCCCGCCACCCCATCATGAGAGTAAGAAATCTCACCCCTCCATTACTGCGGGAAGCCACTTAGGACCACACTGAGACCAGTAGAAGCAAAGTTCATGCCCAGTGAGCGGAGGAAGCAACCAGAAAGAAATGCATCATTGTCTAGGCACTAGTTCACCTCACCTGGAAACCTACCCTTATCTCTCAACTCCTGTTAGGTGAATAGTAAATTTCATAAACACACAAACATACTATTGTTGAAAGGTCTATTATATGAAGCCAAGCTTATCCAAGCTGATATATTTTCTAATTAAAAAAAAAAGTTTTTAGGGTGCCTGGGTGGCTCAGTGGGTTAAGCCTCTGCCTTCAGCTCAGTCATGATCTCAGGGTCCTGGGATCGAGTCCCGCATCGGGCTCTCCGCTCAGCAGGAAGCCTGCTTCCCTCTCTCTCTCTGCTTGCCTTTCTGCCTACTTGTGATCTCTGTCTGTCAAATGAATGGATGAAATCTTAAAAAAAAAAAAAAAGTGTTTCTATTTCTTCCTCCCTTTTTTCCCTTCTGCCCTCCCTCCCTTTTTATCCTCTCTCATGGTGTTAGCTAGTGGCAAGTAGCAGGGGATGACCAGCTCTCCTTAGATTCTTGAGACTAGGGAGTTTTTTGGATGCAAATGCTCTGTGTTAAAACAGGATGGTCCAGGGCAGAAAAGACGGTTGGTTACCCTATAAGGTTAAGAAATGGAAAATCACATTGTCCTGAAAATTCTGCGCCATTTTTCACAAGGGCAAGCTTTTGATCAAAATCTGTCATCCTTCTCATTATTCCGAAATAACGAGGAGAAGTAAGACAAACGCAGAAGAGGAGCCCTTGGATTCTCATTCCTGGCCACCTAGGTTGGCTCTCTGAGGATCCTGCAGGTCCTATAGGGAAGTGTCTTACTTGTCTTGTTGAAGGAAGGAAGGAAAGGAGAGTGGGAGGGAGGAAGGAAGGAGAAAGGAAGAACAGAGAGAGGAAAAAGGAGAGGAAGAAAATGAAGGAGAGACAGACTCTGAGCAGACTTAGCAAAGTCCCAGAGCTAACTAAACGGCAGAGCTGAGGTAAAACCAGAGCCTGTACCTTGACATTGTGCTTTTCACATGTGGAGAGATGCTTGTTCATTCTCACCCTCTCTGTAACGTTCCCATCCCTCTCACTGACATCTGTAATGAGGAGAAAATGGTCTAATGATTGGGAGAGGCAGGAGAAGCCACGAGACTCCGCACCCAGCTGACCCGGAGAGTCTGAGTTTCCCCAGCAGTGAAAGCCGGTTGCTGATACCTGATGTCTCACCCCCATTGAAAGCTTAGATTCCGGAGCCTGCTTTTCTTCCCCATCTTGCGGCTGTCTAAATACGCACTTCAAAATGAACACAGCAACATTCTTACATGCCTCCCCTCGCTAGGATGGAAGCCTGTGAGATTAGGGATTTATTTACTTCTGTATCAGCACCTCTCAGACCAGGGCCCAGCACACACTGTTAAATAAATATTGGTTGAACCGATGGAATTTTTTTTTTTTTTTTTTCTATTCAGAACCCTCCAAAGCCTTCCAACTTCATTCCAAATGTAAACAAAAGTCCTCACAAGGACCTTGAAAGCCCTGGGCGATCCAGCCCTCCATCCCAAGATGCTGCTCTCCCTTCCTCCTCCGGCTCACTCAGCTCTGACACCCACCCCTCCAGAGCCTTGGGCAGGCCGGGGAGACCCGCCTCAGGCTCTCACCCTCTCCTTCTTGCTCCTGCTTCCAGGAAGCTCCTTTTTGCAGACCTGGGCCCAGCATTCTCTCTCTCATGTTCCTCAAGTCTCTGCTCAAAAGCCAGTGCATTGGAGCACCTGGGTGGCTCAGTGGGTTAAGCCTCTGCCTTCGGCTCAAGTCATGATCTCAGGGTTCTGGGATCGAGTCCTGTATCGGGCTCTCTGCTCAGCAGGGAGCCTGCTTCCCTTCCTCTCTCTCTGCCTGCCTCTCTGCCTACTTGTGATCTCTGTCTGCCAAATAAATAGATAAAATCTTAAGAAAAAAAAAAAAAAGCCAGTGCATTGAAGCCTTCCCTGACCAAATGACACAAAATAACATTGTTCCCACCCTGCACTTCCGGTCCCCCGCATGTTCTTTTTTTTTTCACTATGATCTTACATATTGTTTATTTATTGGTTTACTGCTTCTGCCTCCCCACCCCCACTCCACTCCACTAGTGTGTAAGCCTCGTGTAAGGAACATTTTGGTTGGTTGCTGCAGTATTCTAGCCTGGCACAGAGGAGTTGCTCAATAAGTATTGATCGGATGGGTGCACAAATAAATGGTTTTGCATGGTTTCCTGCTACATTGATTAAAAACCTTTTCCCCAGTTTCACATCTTATACTTTTTTTATACTATTTTAATGTGGATCAGCAATTACTCCTTACGTAGTTAATTCTTTCTTATCCTTTGTAAGGGCACTTAGCTGAAAAATCCCTCCCTGACCTGAACATCTGTTAAAGACACACCTATGTTTTAATTTTTTAAATATCTGGGATTCATTGTTTGTATGAGCTGATCTAAATAGATTGCCTTCTAAAGAAAAATTTTCTGTGTATAAATATTGATTGAATTATTGACTAAGTCATACAATACTGATTTTGGTCTATCATTACCTTTCTATTCCTAGATGATTCTAGGTTATTTCCTTGAGTACATGTCCTCTTAAGATACTTTTTTAATTACTACAACTTTAAGGTGGTGTTTCAATATTGCTCTTGTGTTTCTTTACTTAAATTTTGTTTCCTCTTAAATTTTAAGGCTAGTTCTAAAATAGTAGTGTTAAGATTTTGCCTTAAAATATATTGGCTATCATTATTAAGTAGAAGAATATTACAGCTCATTACAATATTCAGTGTTCTAATATGACATGATCACTTGGTGAAGGTATTGTCTGTCATGTTTCTTGGCTGTAAGGTTACTGCTTTTTTCCCCCTTTGTCATTAGTAAGTATTTGGTGAATGAAACATAGATACTATGAAAACATCCTGTGTTTCCTCAAACTTTCATTGAATAACTTTAGCATTCACTCATGGATTTCTCCTGCAACAATTAATAACATGGTGTCTTAATGGTGATTTCTTTCATTCCTTCCACATTTACTGACTGGACACTTATTGATTGGATTTCTTCTGTGAGAAGAAGTTATTCCTTCTCTTCCATTTACTCATTCAGTTATTTATTTGTCATGGTAAGAATTCATGGGTATTTATTTTAGTGTGTGGATTATAAACCAATGCTACTGTTATTTATTTTGTTCCTAGATTGTTCCAGCTTTGGCCATTAGGAGCTCTTCTCAGTTGACTCTTTTGCCTTTTGAAATGTTGCCATCCTCTGGAGCACCTCTTTGGCTTCTGATACCACATGGCCTTCCATGTTCTTCTTGTCTCTTTCACAGACTAGCCCTGGGATTGACCATTCATCCAAAGAAAGATGCGGCTAATTCTTAATTGTTCAACATTTGTTCAACACTCTACAAATTGTGGGTTTATTTTTTCTCCATATTTGTCACCATATCTAAGCTATTGGAATATGCTGATTAACCTACTATGACAAAGACTAATTGTATAGGAACCAGAAAGAATACCAATTTTTATAATATCTTCACATGTCTATTTTTTAATTTGGCTTTTTAAATTGTTAATTTTGGTGAAAATCTAACATGATGCTTAGAGTTGACTTGTAAAAACCAATGATCTAAGCTGCCAATTTCCATGAATAGTAGGATTTCACTGTCTATACCACAGTATGAGCAGCAAGGAACCCCATCTTCTCCATCTTTTTCCTTCACTCACTCTGCTTCACCTCAACCCTGTCTGAGGCATTTCTACAGACCTAAGGGTCTATAGAACACTATCGGTAAACCATTGACCCTAGAGAAGTCCAATGCCTTCATTTTACGCGTACATTTCACACATAACCAAAGTGGGGCTGAGAGTTAGATGAGTTTTCCAATGTGATACACTGAGTAGTGGCTAAATGAGAGACTGAAAGCTGTGTTTGGAGTCCCCAGGAGCTTTCTCGAGCTTCACTGTGATGCTGAAGGAGGCAGAATTCTAGTTCTAAATCTAGAATTCAGGTTTTAAAATGGACAGAACCCAAATTAGTCAATAAACAAAGAGAACTCTGTTAATAGTAAGATGAACTGCTTTGCAGATAAAATTTAAAAGTAGACATTTGCCCTAGGCTCAACCCCTTGGATGGTGGAAGCATTGCAACTCCATCCTGTTGTAGCTGATGAATGACAATCATACATTCCCCGAAGATAGGCTCATTCGTCCTGCTGGTTTTTAATGTTAGATGATCATTAAGTTCCCTACAGGAAAAACAAAACGAAAAAACTCAAATTCTTCTTCATCCTCAAAGCAAGCTTTCAGACCTGAGTGATACATTTAGACATATATATACACACAGACACGGATGAATACCATGCAATATTTTTTCCGTCGTCCTTCTGAGGTTGATGAACTCAGGTTCACTTCATAATGTCATTGTTCAGGTGACCGTGACAAATTCAAATTAGAGGTTTCATCTCAAAAGCAAACAAGAACCAGAGTTTCTGTTGTGTTTTTTAAAAAAATTTAACCTGTCTTTTTCACAGGGTTTACTGTTGGACCAGTGTCTTCTATTGTGTTCTAATGAAGCTTTCATTATGGTTACTGAATTTTATTTTAAATTTAATGTTAATTTCATTTAGATAGTAAACTGTAACAATCTGTTAGGAGTTGGTGAAAGTGTGATGGGGACTACCAAAGAATGGGAAATGGTAAAGAGTATTTCTCTAGGGTAAATGATACACAATTTTAGAAAATGTATGTCTTCAGGAACATTCACAGATCATCAGTTAGAGTCTTATGTTTATTTGACTAAAAGAAGAGAAGCTTATGGTACTATTTGTTAGTCAAATAAGGAAAGTCTAATCCTGAAACAAAAATAAAGTCATGATTAGTGACTTTGACTATTTGTGCATATGTTAATTATTTATTTAGTGTAAAATGGAGCATCTAATAAGTTCTTGGCTTTCATTTTTGTGGTAGGCAAAATTAATGACCCTCAAAGATGTCCTCATACTAATCCCCAGTGACTGTGAATAAGCCATGTCACGTGGCCAAGGGGAATTAAGGTAGCAGGTGGAATTAAGGTTGACAATCAGTCGACCTTACTGTAGGGAAACCTTCCTGGATTATGTAGGCAGGCCCAATGTAATCATAGGGATCCTTCAGAATGGAGGAAGGAGAGGCAGTCAGAATCAGAGAGAAGATAGAAGATGTAATTCTGCTGGATTAAAGACAAGAGGAAGAAGCTGTGGCTAAGGAATGTAGGCAGTCTCCAGAAGCTGGAAAGGGCATGGAAACATATTATCTCCCAGAGCCTTCAGAAGAAATGTAACCCTGCCAACACCTTTGGTTTACCCCAGTGACACATTTCAGACTTTGACCTTTAGGGATATAAGACAACAAATGTATACTGTCTGAAACCATTAAATTTGTTACAGCAGCAATAGGAAACAAATACAATTTTAAGCAAAGTCTTACCTACAATAGAAATAAAGCTATGCATCGAAAATGATTGTGAATAGAATACTAGTATATTAGTCACGGTTCTCCAGAAAAACAGAACCAATAGGAAATACAAATACATGTTAATCTAGATCTAGATAAGAGGAGATTTATTTATTTATTTATTTATTTATAAAGGTTTTCTTTATTTATTTGACAGACAGAGATCACAACTAGGCAGAGAGGCAGGCAGAGAGAGAGGAAGAGAACCAGACTCCCCACTGAGCAGAGAGCCTGACGCAGGCCTCAATCCCAGGACCCTGGAATCATGACCTGAGCCGAAGGCAGAGGCTTTAACCCACTAAACCACCCAGGCGCCCCTAGATAAGAGGAGATTTATTATAGGAATTGGTTCAGAGAGTTATGAGAAGTCACATGGCCTGTTCTCCACAAGTGGGAGAATAAGGAAAACCAGTGGTATAACTCAGTCCATGTCCTAAGATCCAAGAATCAACCTGTGAATTGAAGCAGGTGATCTAAGTCTTGGTCTGAGTCCGAAAGCCTGAAAACCAGGAGTGCCTATGCCCAAAGGCAAGAGAAGATGGACATCTGGGCTCCAGCAGAGAGAGAAGATTAACCATTCCTCTGTGTTTGGTTCTGTTCAGGGCCTGAACAGAACATTTTTCCTGGGTGTACCGATTCAAATGTTAATCTCTTCTGAAGGCACCCTCACAGACAGCCCCCCTACCCCACCCCAAAACAACCTTTACCAGCTATCTGGACATCCCTTAACCCAGTCAGCTCAACACATAAATTCAACCATTCTAATGAGGGATTAATGGAATGAATGATTTTTGAGAACCTGTCATCTGAGAATGTGTGATATCCAAAGAAGGAAAGAATATACTCTGAGGTTTGGGAAGCAGAACTTCTAAAAGTTTAGTGAAAAGTTTGCATTACTCCATAACATAAAGTTTTGAAAGGAAATATAACTTTAGAAGGTTGGAAAGTTCTCAAACGATGTAATTATGACTGTATAATCCTATAGATTGAATTGTATGAAGCCACAGAAGGCGTGCTTATCAAATATGTAGATGACATGAAGCCTGGCAAGAGAACGAACACATTGTATGTCAGAACCAGAATTGAAACAACAAAAAAAATCTTGTCAGTCTGTAGCAATGGGATGAATCTCTAAAAAGATAGAAGTTAACAGGGATTAACATAAGATCCTACACTTGGGTCCAAAATCCCAACTGCCCAAATGCAGTTGGAAGTGATGTAGCCTAGCAGCATGTGATGAAATGACTGTCGAGTTTTAATAACCCAAAAAGTTAAAGAGATATTATAATGAAATAATAGAAGAGCTAAACATTTCAAAAAAAGTTTTTTCCAATTGCCTGCCGGCCAGATCACATTAGGTAATTGTCTAATTTTGGATCCATGATAGGAATCAGTAAAACAAACATGCTTGATTACTTAGTAATAGAACATACTTGAAGATATTGGGGATATTTACCTTGAAAACGAGACAAATCCAAATTCAAGGTGAGAAGGGAATAATAATAGTTCTCATTAAATGTTTTAATAAATTGAGTCAAAGGCATTGGGTCTGTTCTAATGGGGTTCAAAGTTCTACCAAGGATCAGTGAGTAGAAGTCACAAGAAGATAGATTTCAGCTTAAGATAGAGAAGTTATGGTCAAAGTTGTCTAAAATTCAGGCGGGCTGCTTGAAGAGTGTGTTTCCCATCAATGAGTACATCTGAATACAAATTAAACCACAACTGGGTAGAGACTATTGTAAAAGTCATTCAAACTGTGGAAGAAATTACAGGTCAAACCACCTTACAGTTTCTGATGCTATGTCTAAGGATTATTGTGAGAAATAATTACTCCAAAAAGCTTAATTTATTCTTTGCAAGGGCAAGATTCATGTGTTGGGTAGTAAGTCTGTATCTTAGTAATAGCAAAGTGTATTTTATGAAGCTCCTGATTGATACAACACAACAAACTTTCCTAGAAAAGGATTGGAAACACTAACACTATGTTTTAGGGAATTGCCAAAGATTTACTTAGTCTCATTGTAGCTCTCATTGCTATTGGTACTTGTTGTAAAGATGAAGATGCAAAATTCATGAGGAGCTAGGTGTTCAGAAGAGCAGACTACAGTCGCACTGTTTCATTATAGAGGAAAAGAAAGGAAATAAATGGCGAATACTCTCTATTCGTATTGTAATGGTAAATGCTTCTCTCAGACAGCCAAGTGCTCATTTCAGAATCCCTAGCCCTTCCCAGTCTCTCAAACTATCACAAGTTCCCAGCTGTGAACTTCCCTGTGGCCAGTGCGCCCTAAAGCATTCCCTAACGAGTGCAGCCCAGCAAAGACTTTGTTGACATTCTTAGATCTATAAATCCCCATCACCTTTCAAATACCCTGTTCATTCTTCTCTGGGTTACCACTTTCATCTCTCTCTTTCTACTTTACTTGTTTCATTCTATTGCTCTTCACTTCGATTGTGAAAGATCTCTTATACCTGAGATAATACATAAAACCATCCCCCCCCCCCCCCCCGCAAAAAAAAAATCAAAAGAAAAAGTAGAAAGAAAGAGGTTAGAGAAAGGGGAAAGGGATGCTTTGAATGTTGATTCAGGGCCTTCCTGGAAAATGCTACACCAAGTGATCTCTGAGAGTGCTGCTGAGAATACCAGAGTCAATCTACAGAACTGTATTAAGGAAAACCAAGATTTGAGAAGAAACGTAATTAAAATGAAAGAAGAAACATGATTTAAGAGATTGTAAGTAGGTAAGTTCTCTTCTAGCCATTGTATTGGTTAATTTTATGTGTCAACTTCACTTTGATATCTGGTTTTCAGTCACCACCATTCTAGATGTTGCTGTGATGGTATTTTTAAGAATATGATCACCATTTAAATTAGTAGACTCTGGATACAGTAGACTCCCCTCCGTAATGTGGGTGAGCCTAATCTAATCAGTTGAAAGCCTTAAAACTGTTCCCCCTCCCTGACCCTCAGCAAGAAGGAATTCTTCCATTGGCTTCAGACTGAGACAGTCTACTTTCCCCTGGGTCTCCTACTTGCAGGCTTGCTATGTAGAATCTAGTCTCCAAAATCATATGAGCCAGTTTTTCAAATCTTTTTCTCAATAAAAGAGATATAAAGATAAAGAAATATAAATAAATTTGTCTCTATCTCTACTTCCCTATCTATCTATCTTGTTTCACTGGGAACCTTGATTAATACAACCATGAATTTCTTCCATCCCTTGTCCTACTCACTCACTTTTCTGATTTCTATCCTTGAAGTTAACCTTCCTTTGGGGTAAGAACTAGCAATCTTCCCCCACACTTCCTGTATGAAGCCATTTCTACCCCTCTTCTTACTTTATAATCATACTTTGTATAACAATACCAGCATTCTAGATCATATTGAAAAACCATTAACTCATGGATATGTATATCTTGCTATCCGGAAAATAAAAACTGTAAGTTCCCAAGAAACCTACCAGACTTATGAGATTCCATGGAAGCCTCACCCAGGATTAGTTGTAAGGATTATTTGAATAATATATGTGAAACAGCTTTCAAACAAAACCTTACCATATTTTGTGTTCTTTTTTTCCCCTGCCTTTCTTTATTCTCAAACTCACATGCATGCACCTCATTGAACTGTTTAGAGTACAGGGTACAAATCAGTTCAGTGAAATCTAACACATATTCCCAGTGGGTGTCTGCATACTAGAGAAACTCAGAAACTGGTATAGGGGACAGCCATGTGAATACTGTGTAACTCCAGGACAGGTGGATCTGGGGAAAAGAGATTTATAAGCAATAGATGTGCTAAGGGAATATAAGATAAAATACTGATTTCTAGAGAAATCTGAATGGATTTTTGAAAGAGGTAGAATATGTATTGGTCCTGAGGGAGAATAGGAATTCAATAAATAAATATCCAAGGGAAGAGCATTCTAGAAAATTATAATAGTAATTAACATTTATTTATTGGCTATTGTGTTTGACTTTGGTGGGCATATACACTATGCCAGACATTGTGTCAACACTTCACATGCATTTTATCATTGAATTTTGCAACAACTCTGTAAAAGGCATATTATGAATGACCCCATTTTATAGATGCAGAAATGGAGGTCTTGAAAAGTAAATGGCCCAAGATCACATGTGTGGAGAGCAGCAGAGCAAATACTTAAACACAGAATGTGCAACTCTAAAGACTAAGTTCTTCATGGCCATACAGCAATGTTTCTTAAATAAAGAAGAATTAGTAAAATCAGGGTCTGAAAGTGGGAAAAATGTGAGATATATTATTAGTGTGACTTGGATTAGATTTCTACTTAAGGCAGTTCTACTGAACCAGATGTTCAGAAATATACCTGCTGGCACAATGTACCTAAAATACTGGATTAGCACTAACATGTGTCTAAATAAGTGACTAAAATGATTAAAAGTAATTAAGGAATCCCCTCAGAGAATAGAAATCATTAATGGAGAGAGGTAAGTGAAGTCCAGATCTGCTTGGTATTGATCCTTGGGATATCTGCCAAGGGCTAATAATCTAGAACTTGTATTTTATTGGTCTATACAAGTTGGGGACAGGACACAGAGCCTGAGGCTAAAAAGCAAGGTGGAAGATAGAAGACAAACCTGAAAACTAATATTCCTAATGATTGAACAATAGCAAGAAAACTCATTGAAAAGTTAATAATAGGAATATGTTCTATTCTTAGACTTAGGGAGATAAAACCAACAAAATTCTTTCCTGAGAATTCCTGGTCACATGCATATACTCACGTATATGAGTATATAGGAGGATAGAAGTGAGAAGCTAGAATTCAAGCATATGTGAGGATAGGAAACCCTTAGAGGTAGTGGAGAAAACAGTGGCTTGGAGGCCAAGATGCTGAGCAGAGCTTTTAGCAGTCCAAAGGGCTCCCCAATAAGATGGAAAACCCAGCAAATATCTCAGATTTTGAAGTAAGGAGCCTGAAGGGCTATCCTCTAGATGGAAGCAGACTAGCCTTCACAACTAATGAAACTCATCCCAAATTAGCTCAGTACCAGACTGCATGAGGTGATCTGTTTTTATTCTGATATATGCAGTAACCAAAACACATCCTTTTTATGATGAAAATTACATTATCAAGAACTTCAATTTCTCTTTTTGATTTTTATCACAATGTTTGACTTTCCATTAAAAAATTACCATGCATCCATGGACAAAATGATCAAATAAAAACTAAGCAAAATTAGACAAAACAGAATCAAATCCAAAATCAACTGATATATTGGAATAAATAGATACAGACTTTACTATAGTTATTATTGTATGTTCAAGGACATAGGTGGGGAATTTAGTAGATAATTAAATCCTAGAGAATGATTAAAATGGAAATTCTAGAAGAGAATTCTAGAAGAGAAAAATAGGAAAATATAAATATGCAAGTAAGAACTCAGTAGACAAATTAAGAGCAGAACAGACTCCAGTAAACTGAGGATTAATGAATGGGGAGAAAGGACACTAGAAAATATCCAAACTGAAGAAGGGAAATGCAGATGTATATGAAAAGCAAGATAAACAAATACAAGCAAACTAAAAGAAATCTAAAACTCATCCCAAAGGACATGTGAGACATCGTGGGAATGTCTGGTAGGTGCATAGAAATCTCAGAAGAAGAGTGGGAGAATGTGACTGTTTTTGAAGTGATACTGATGAAGGATTTTTTAATATTGATAAATTCAATTGTATGTCCAAATAGTATTGCAAAGCCAAGTATAATAAAACAAAGCAACAGAAAAAGAAACAAAGCAAACTAAATCAAGGCATATCATTGTAAATTTCATGGAAATCAAAGCCAATAAGAAAACCTTAAAAGCAGCCAGACAGGGAAAAATGACGTTACTTTCTTTCTAAAAAAAAAAAAAAAAAGTTATTATTTTAAAAAAATCATAATTCCAGCATAGTTAATGGAGAGTGTTATATTAATTTCAGGTATACAATATAGTGATTCAACACAACCTTACAACACTTTGTGATCCTCAGGACAAGTGCTCTCCTTAGTCCCTATCATCTAGTTAATGCATTCCCCCACTCTCCTCCCCTCTGGTGACCATGAGTTTGTTCTCTAGTTAAGAGCCCGTTTCTTGATTTGTCTCTTTCTCTTTTTTCCTTCTGGTTTTTTTTTTTTTTTTTTTTTCTTCTTAAATTCCACATAAGCCTGAAATCATATAGTATTTGTCTCTCTGACTGACTTATCACTTCACATAATACCTTCTAGTTCCATCCATGTCATTACAAATGGCAAGGTTTCATTCTTTTCTAAGGTTGGATAATATTAAGGACATATTACTTTCTTTCTTTTAAAGAAATATTTATTTATTTGAGGAAGAACATGACTGAGAGAGCAGAAGCAGAAGGAGTGGCAGAGGGAGAAGAAGCAGGCTCCCTGCTGAACAGAGAGCCTGATGTGGGGTTCAATCCCAGGATCCTGGGATCATGATCTCAGTTGAAGGCAGCCGCTTAACAGACTAAACCACTCAGGTGCCCCATGGATGTATTTCAATAATAAAATAATATTTTCATTATGTTTAAGACCACAAAAATGGAACAAAATTTCCATAATGGAAATTATGGAAGCTAAAACACAGTTGAAAGTGTTAACAAAAAAATAACTCCAAACTTAGAATTTTATACCAAGCAAAACATTTTTCAGAGATAACCTGGAATTTGATACCACCAAAAATATTTTCTTAAAATAAAGGCAAATAAAGAAGTTTCTGGGGAAAAAAAATTACACAGTAACAAAAGAAAAACAAATATACAATCTAAGAAGAAATGAAGAGAAATAAAAGAATGAAATGTATGAAATGAATGAAATGAAAAAAAAGAATGAAATGTATGAAATAAATGAATTTTGATTTATCAATATATTTATTTCCCATTTAGACCATACAAGAACTTCAGAATACTGTAACTCCAGTCAGTGGGTTTTAATTATACCCTGATTTTTTTAACCCCACCAACTAGAGATACACAATAATATCAATAATATCATGAAAGAATTTAAGTACATGTAGAATGAACACATATGGTAACAATAGTGCAAACAGTGGAAAGATATATTTTAATGCCTTTGCTTTTCCCTGAAAGTGGTAAAAGTAATTATTTTAATTAAACTCTAATAAATCAAAGATACATGTTGTAATTTCTCGGTTAACTATCAAATGAAAACTAAAAGAATGTACAACTAATAACAGGTGGTGGAATACGCTTATTTTAACAATTACTTGATTAATACAAAATAAGGCAATAAGAAGAAATGTTCAAGGATGGACTCTGTAGCAAGAAGAATAAGTAGAAATAAATATCTCTACTTATAAATATATAGGGATCAATCTATGAGGAAGATAAAATAAATATAAATTTATACAGATAACAACAGAGCTTCAATATATTTAAGAAAAATTGACAGAACTAAATGGAAACTAACATTAATTTCATAAAAACAGCAACAGTAGTATCTAGTTAGTGGCATTAAAAAAAATCAAGGTATACTTAAGATCCAATGAGTAGAGGGGTACCTGAGTGGCTCAGTTGGTTCAGCATCTGACTCTTGATTTTGATTCAGGTCATCATCTCAGGGTGCTGGGATCAAGTCCCACATCAGGCCACACTGGGAGTGGAGACTGGTTAGCATTCATTCTCTTCCTTTCCCTTTTCCCTCCAACTCCCCCTCAGGTACACTCCCTCTCAAAAAAAAAAAAGTCTAATGACCAGAGTTACAGTGTTCTGAATTCTTACTGAATGGCATAAAAGGGGAAATAAGTATATTGATAAATTTAACACTTTTATGAGTTACTATAGAAGTCAAAATTTCTAGATAATTCCTACTAAATTGAGTAGAACTTCCAAACCAAGAGAGGGATAGAACAGAAAGAAATAGAAAGGAAGTGACCTCAATTATTTTGGAAGTTAAAAGGAAAAGGAAAATATAATGCTAAAAGGGGGGAAATCCTCACATCCATTATGATGGCTACCATAAAAAATAGAAAATAAAAGCTATGGCAAGGATGTGGAAGAACTGGGCCCTTAGTGCACTGTTAATGGAAATGTAAAATGGTGCAACTTCTGTGAAAAACAGTATGGCAGATTTGGGGAGGGATTTTAATTATACCTTGATTTTTTTTAACCCCACTAACTAGACATTACTGTTGCTGCTTTTTTTTTTTTTTTGAAGCAAATGTTAGTTTCCATTTAATTCTGTCAGTTTTTCTTAAATGTATTGAAGCTATGTTATTAAGTCCATATACATTTAATATGACCTCCCCAGATAAAAAATAGAACTACCATATGATTCAGCAATCCTGCTTTGGGATATATACCTAAAGAATTGAAAACAGAGTCTCAGAGAGATATTTGCACACCCATATTTATAGCAGCACTTTTCTCAATGGTCAAAAGGTAGAAGCTACTCAAATGTCTGTTGACTGATGAATGGATAAACAAAATATGGTGTATGCATACGATCAAGTACTATTCAGCCTTAAAATAGAAGTAAATCCTATCACATTCTACAGTACAGATAGCTTTCAGGACGTAATGCTAAGTGAAATAAGTGAGTCAAAAAAGATAAATATTGTATGATTCTACTGATATGAAATATCTAAAATAGTCAAATTTGTAGACACAAAAGTAGAATGACAGTTACCAGAGGCTTGAGCAAGAGGAAATAGGAGTTGTAGATTAATGGATGTAGAGTTTTGGTTTTGCAAGATGAAAAAGTTCTGGAGATCTGATTCATAACAATATGAATATTTTTAAAACTATTAAATGTTTACTTAAAGACTATACTTGAAAGATGGTAAATTTTACATTATGTAATTTTTTAATCACAATAAAAAAGAGGAAAGATAACAAGTATATATAAGTTGAAAGTCATGCCTCCAAATATATTGGTTATCATAATCAATGCAAATGAACTAAATTTTCATTAAACTAAAGATTGTTAGACAAGACTAAAATTTAACCTTGATTTTTAAAAAATCCAGGCATTTATTCTTTAAAAATAATAACTAAAATATAAGGACACCAAAAGATTGAAAGTAAAGGGATGAAAACATTATAGGCCAGGTAAGTACTAAGCAAAATCAAAATAGTATGGATTTATTATCCTGAAAAAGTAGTCCCTGTGACAAGAAAGGACTAGTAAGGATAATGAGAATCATTGCATATTGATAAAGTATTACATTCTTAAGATTTAACAATTTTTAAAAAAATTTTTATTTATTTATTTGACAGACAGATCACAAGTAGGCAGAGAGGCAGGCAGAGAGAGAGGAGGAAGCAGGCTCCCCACTGAGCAGAGAGCCCGATGTGGGGCTTGATCTCAGGACCCTGGGATCATGATCTGAACTGAAGGCAGAGGCTTTAACCCACTGAGCCACCCAGGTGCCAAAGATTAAACAATTTTAAAACTATTTGTACATAACAGTATAACTTCAGACATAAATAAAAATATTAACAGAAATAGGAAGAGCACTTGACAAATCTAACATTATAGAAGGAAATTTAATACAGCTTTTTTTAGGAATTAGTAGAACAAGCACATAAATATATTAGGAATATAGAAGATTGGAATAGCACAATTAAGAAACTTGGCCTAATTGACATATACAGAATACTGTAACTCTCCCAATTTCTATTGTTTTCAAACACAGATGCTAATATTTACCAAAATTACCAAGTGCTTGGGCTATAATGCAAGGTTTAATAAACATCAAAGAATCCTATCATATAGAACAATTTCTAAAATTATGGTCATAATGAAATTATTTTAGAAACTTATGACTCAAAGATCACTTAGGAAATCCCACATATTTAGAAATGTAAAACTATTTCCCAAAGAATCAAAAAAGAAATAAGAGACTACTTAATTCTGAATAATAATGAAAATACAATATCAACCTATGGGATTCAGCTCAAATAAAATTTGGAAATACATACTTTTAAATTTCTATATTAAAAAGAAAGAAATCACTGTTGATAAATAACAAATTTCCCCAAAACTTAGTGGCTTAAAAACAGCAAATATTTAGGATTTTATCATTCCTGTGGGCCAGGAGTATGGAGAGGCTTGGCTTTGTAGTCCTTGCTCAGCTCCATCATGAGACCTCAGTCAAGCTAGTGGCAGGGCTCCAGTCATCTGAAGGCTTGATTGGGGCTGAAGGATCTACTTTCCAACATGGCTCACTCATGTGACCATTAACTGGAAGCCTCAAAATTTTTCCATGCGAGCTTGTTCTTTAGAGACCCATCATTCCAGTTCCTTCAGGGCTGAAATAGCAGGAACACGGATTTTTTTTTTTTAACTGCTTGAGCTATTTTACTTTGTTCAGTTTTTTTTTAATTAATATTTTTAATTTTTTAAATAAACATACAATGTATTATTAGCCCTAAGGGTACAGGTCTGTGAATCTCTAGGTTTATACACTTCACAGCACTCACCATAGCACATACCCTCCTCAATGTCCATAAACCCACCCTCCCCCCAGCAACCCTCAGTTTGTTTTGTGAAATTAAGAGTGTCTTATGGTTTGTCTCCCTCCCAATCCCATCTTGTTTCATTTATTCTTTTCCTACCCCCAAACCCCCCATGTTGCATCTCCACTTCCTCATATCAGGGAGATCATATGATAGTTGTCTTTCTTCGATTGACTTATTTTGCTAAGCATAATACCCTCTAGTTCCATCCACGTCATCACAAACAGCAAGATTTCATTTCTTTTGATGGCTGCATGGTATTCCATTGTATATATATACCACATCTTCTTTATCCATTCATCTGTTGATGGACATCTAGGTTCTTTCCATAGTTTGGCTATTGTGGACTTTGCTGCTATAAACATTGCTGCTATAAATATTCGGGTGCACATGCCCCTTCAGATCACTATGTTTGTATCTTTAGGATAAGTACTCAGTAGTGGAATACAGATTTTTAATGCTGAAACTGGAAACTCCCAAGAAACCAGAGCACCTACTCGCCCTAAACTCTCTACAAGGCTGCTTGTCTTACTCCAGAGTGAGTAATCCAAAAGATAGCAAGAAGTATGCCACAGTGTATTTTATGACCTTGCTTCAGAAGTTACACATCATTACTCTGCCATAATCCTTCATTAGAAGTGATTTAATATGTCCACAATCAAAGGGAGGACTCTGCCTTTTGAAAGGAAAAGTATCAAGAAATTTGTGGACACATTTTAAAAGTGCCATATTATATGTCCAACAGAAGAAGTTAGAAAAATGCAATAGGATAAACACAATGTAATACAAAGGAATTAGTAAAGATGAGTAGAAATTAATGAGATAGAGTGCAGAGCTATTACAGAATAGATCATTAAAAAAGCTAAAGAAAGAGATCAAAGATGACCAAAGTAGAAGGAGAGACATTATTTTGTTCATTGGTTGGAAATTTTGACATAAATTAATAGTTTATGTCATAATTTAGCCAATATACCATCAGAAGTTTTTAATAGATGTATACAGCTAATTCTAAAATATATGTGGGCAAACGAACTTGAATAGCCAAAGCCAATTTTGAAAAAATGAAGAATTAACTTGGAAGAAGTATGCCACCCAATTTTAATACTTGTCATAAAGTTACAGTAATCCAGACCATATGGCATTAGCAAAGGGACAGACACAGAAGTCAGTGGAACACAAAAAAGATTCCATAAATATATCCACACAAATAAGGCAATAGATTTAAACAAAGATATGGAGTTCATTTAAGTGAGAAAAAAAATAGTCTTTTCAAACTTGATATTGGAATGATTGAATATCCCTTCTAAAAAATGTGGACCTTGACTTATACCTCCAACCTTATACAAAATCAACTCAAAATGAATCATAGGTCTGAGTATAAAACAAATTAGAAGAAAATATAAGAAAAAATTCATTGTCTGGGGCTAGGTGAAGAGTTCTTAGCTATGACACCAAAAGTATGATCCATAAAAGAAAAAATAAGTAAGGAAGGACAAAAGGACAAATACAATATAAAAAAAGTTTACTCTGTGAAAGATGTTATTAAAAGACTATGACAAGCTGCAGACTTGGAGAAAATGTTCATAAATCACACGTCCAACAAAGGCTTGTGTTCAGAATATATAGAGAACACTCAAAATTCAAGAGTAAGAAAACAACCCAATTTAAGAGCAGACAAAGTACTTGAAAAGACAGTTCACCAAAGAGGATATAAAAATGGTAATAAGTGCATCAGCTATTAGGGAAGTGAATACAAATTAAAATCACTATGTGATACCACTTATACACCTATTACAATGGCCACAATAAATGATAGTGGCATACCAAGTAAGTATATGGAGCAACCGGAACTCTTTGACAGCTAGTGGGAATGCAAAATAGTATAGACTCTCTAGACATTCTTATAAAGTAAAAAATATGTATACCACATAATCCAGCATTCCTATTCTTGGGTCAAGTGATAAAGTAAGTACAGAAAATCAACAAAATTAATGATGAAAATTAGAGGTTGAAGAGAATTTAAACCCTAAGATAATATTATGAACATCTGTTTACCAACATATTTGATGACTTCAGTGAAATGGACATTGTTTTAGAAAAATATATACAACCAAAACTGACTAAACTTTTTGAGACAAAAAAAATCTAAAATAAGTGAATCAGTAGTTTAAAATAATCCTACAAAGAAAACATCAGGCCCAGAGTTACAGGTGAATTTTCTCAAATAATCAGGCAACAAGAAATTCCAATTTTATTAAGTCTTTCAGATATAATACAAAGGAGGATACCTCCCAAGTTATTCTGTGCATTTACTGTATACTTGTTACCTAAGCTGAGAAGAACATATGAGGAAGGAGTATTAGGAATCAATGTCACTAGTGTACATTGTCATGGATAAGCTGAATTGAATGATGTATGGATATGCTATCATAATTAAATGAATTTTACAAATGCAAGGTAGGTAAATATTTCAAAATTATTAATTATAATTTATCCCAATAATCTATTAAACTATACAATTATCTCATTAGACAATTTTAAAACTTTGATAATTTCAAAATCAATTCATGAGAAAATCTATGGATCAACTAGGGACTAGAAATAAATATCCTTATGATGACAAGCATATACAAAGTTATCTATAATAAACATCAGATTCCATAGGGGATGTAGCAAAAGAATTTTAAAAGTTAAATTTTTTCAATGAAATTTTTTTGAATCACCAATGTCCTGTATCATGTGTTATATTCAACATTGTAATGAAAAGCCTACTTGTTTAAAAAGACAAGCAAAAAGTCCAAGTTATAAAGATCAACACAAGTGAGTTGTCTGTATTTTAAATATTTTATTTATTTATTTGACAGAGAGAGAGAGAAAGCACAAGTAGGCAGAGCAAGCAGAGGGAGAGGAAGAAGCAGGTTCCCTGCTAAGGAGGGAGCCCCATGACTGACTTGATCCCAGGACCCTGGGATCATGACCTGAGCAGAAGGCAGACCCTTAACCGACTGAGTCACCCAGGCGCCCTGAGTTTTCTATATTTTAGTAGTAACAAGAAGATATAATTTCCTAAGCTAACATTTAAAATAGCAATAGTAACATCAGGTGTCTTGGAATGAAGTTCTTATATAATCTAATCATTCCTGGAACATAAACAATTATATCTAAGGCATAAGTGAAAGAGGGATACTATGTTTATACAGGAAGACTCAGTATCATAAAGGTGTTCCTTCTCCTGCAAATTGCTCCTTGGGTTCAATGCAATGACAATTCACAATACCTACAGGGTGGTCGTTTTTATTTTGTTTCTTTTTATGTTTTTAACTGGTCATTCTGATTCTAAAATTTACGTGGGAAAGCAGATGGCGTGTGTAGTAACTTAAAGTGCGGAATTGGCACAAAGATGGACAAATGAACAAATACAATGACTAGAGGCTGAAAAGCAGAATCTAACACATATATGACACTGCAAGAATAAGCTATTTAAGCCCAAACCTCCGCAGGCTATTCCCATGCTGCACTGCAAAGGAATAAGCAGTGTTGTATGTGCAGTGAGCTGGACATGAGGCTGGCACCACACACAAAGACAGTTCCAGGTTCTTTAGATATTTGCATGTAAAAGACAACATTGAGAAATATTTAGAAAGGGGCACCTGGGTGGCTCAGTGGGTTAAGCATCTGCTTTCAGCTCAGGTCATGATTCCAGGGTCCTGGGATTGAGCACCAAGACGGGCTCCCTGTCTGCTTCTCCCTGTCCCCCTGTCCCTGTTTCTGCTCTCTCTCACTCTTTCTCATGCATGGACGCTCTCTGTCTAATAAATATATACAATCTTAAAAAAAAAAAGAAAAAAATATGAGAACTTCTTTAAGACCTTCATCAAATAGGGAAATGTTTCTTAAAGAGAAAACTTTTTAACCATAAAAGATAAAGATTGACCAATTTTAACACAATAAATAATTGATATTTATCTACAGACTTAAGAGTGAAAAGACATGTCACAGAGACATTTGTGCAACACATTTAACTGATACTTTTTATATAAATATAGACAAAGCATGGTTATTATAGATGCAGAAATACTATAAAACTATGAGAAAATAACTCATTGAAGCACCTGTGTTTGACCTGATGGTATAGAGTTTACCAAAATGCCTAGAAATTACATTCACAGAATTTAGACAACTGATTTCGTAGTTCATTTTAAAAAATAAAGTTAATACTTAGAATAATAAAGTCTTATACATCACTAAAGAAAAAAATATCCAAAACTCTTGCTTTTCTTTTCTTTTTTCTGAAGAAGAGCATCTTTAACCCCCTTTTCCTGAACACTTTAAGTATATTGGAACATGTGAGTATCTTGGTTCCTCTTTTAGAATAAATTTGTTTGGTTATTTACTTATTCATCTGCTCAAGAAATGTATTAATAGCAAAAGCCAATAGGAAAGTAACATAAAAAGAACACTTTTATAAAAACATTAAAAACAATAAAATATTAGGAATATATGTAAAATGTTGAAGACTTACAAAAACTTTTAAGATCATAAAGAACAATTTAAATAATGGGAAATTTAGTCCATGATTCTGAGTGCTTTTTAACATAGAGATATTTAACTTCCCAGGCACCTGGGTAGCTCAGTCGTTGGGCATCTGCCTTGGGCTCGGGTCAGGATCCCGGGGTCCTGGGGTCACACCCTGCATGGGGCTCCCTGGTCAACAGGAGGCCTGCTTCTCCCTCTCCCACTCCCCGTGCTTCGGTTCCCTCTCTCTTTGTGTCTCTGTCAAATAAATAAATACAATCTAAGAGCTGCCTGTGTGGCTCAGTGGGTTAAGCTTCTGCCTTCATTCAGCTCAGGTCATGATCTCAGGGTCCTGGGATCGAGCCCCACATCGGGCTCTCTGCTCAGTGGGGAGCCTGCTTCCCCCTCTCTCTCTGCCTGCCTCTCTGCCTACTTGTGATCTCTGTCAAATAAATAAATAAAATCTTTAAAAAAAATGATACAATCTTTAAAAAAAAGATACTTAACTTCCCAAAAATAATCTATAAGTTTAATACAATTCCCAAAAAAAGAAAAAAAATCACAACAGTATTTAAAGATAAAATGTGACTGCTTACTCTACTATCTTCTGAAAAGATATTGTTAGTGAATAGATAAGAAATGTGTCAAAATAAGACAAAGTTCTATTTTGCCTAATTCCACCTGATCAATCGTATCTTTGTCATTCTTTACCTCTTGCTTTATTTTGGCTAATCTGATATGCCAAAAGCTGAGAGGAACAAGAGTCTCCATGAGCTGCAGTCAGTTCAGTGCTCCCCAGCATTGCTGCGGGGCGGCGGCGGCAGGGGAGATGGGGTGCAGTGGGCAATGCCTATCTGCTTTACCGTTTATAGATTTTTAGCTTAGGTTTTCTAGACTTACTCGTCAACTTGGTCTTTTCTTTCCAAGTGTTTCTGTTTCCGGTGTGACTAGGCAGGAACGCATTTAAATTCTTTAATACCTGTCTCCAATGACCTCCCCAGTAGGTCCCCTCAGTTTTGAACTCCTTATTTGTAAATTCTTACTTTGGAATTCTAGAAGAAAGACCTTGGAAGTTTTGGAATATATTAGACAATTGTGAATAGAGTTACAGTTTTCTCTTTAATATGGTTGATCTGTGTACTTTCTCATTTCTAATTTACTGATAAATAATTTATTCACCAGAAGGTTGTGGAGTTTTTAAAATTAGAGTTTAGAAAGAACAGTTCTTAATTTTATTGCTTTTATGATTTCTATTTATTTGTTTTGGCCTTCACACAAAATCTTTCCTTCCATTTAGCTTTGGGATTTTTTTCCTCCTAAAATTTGAAGTAGATATTTACTTCCTTAATTTTTTCTTAATCTCCCCCTTCCCCCCTCTTCCTCCTCCTTCCTCTTGTTCGCCGTGTTCTTCTCGTTCTTGTTCTTTTCCCTCTCTATCTTCGTGTTTTTCTTCTTCTTCTTGAAAATAAACATACACATAGAGTCATGCTGTGGTAATTCCCCATAAGTTTTGATCTGTAAGCTTTAAATTAGAACTTTTCCAAATGCTTAGTTATTGCATTTTTTATACTCTCACTTGACCCTCTTGATCTTTAGGCACATTTGTTTCAAAGTTATTAGGATAAAATTTTTTTTCATTATTATGCATTTGTATTTGTGTGTACTATGTGTATTACATGATCCATTGTTAGACAAAATATATGCTTTTAAAAATGTACTCAGACTTTCTTGTGGCCTAATATGGTATAGGTTTTTGTAAATAAGACATTGACTTGGGAATGAGGCTCCCTGTTTTATGATTTAAAGTTAGTTATAAATATGTTAGTTCTACTTTATTAATTGTATTGTTCATAAATAACATGGCTTTATTTGTTTTTAGTTATGTAATGAAAATAAATAACTAGTGGTCTCCCTCAGAGGGAAGAAACTAGTATTTTGTTTCTAAAGACACAGCCTGTTTTTCCCATAGGTGGAATAAACCATTTTCTGTCGCTTTGTTTTCCCGAACTAGAAAACCAGTCACTCCATGCCCTGGAGGACCTGGCAGGGATTTCTGTGCGGGTAACTTGGAAACTGTACACTCCTTCCTGTGACTTTGGAAGCTTCCAGAGTAGATTTCTATGGTGGAGGTTAGCACAGAGGGAGTGGAGCCCCTTGGCCACCTCATCTCCATCTCAGTCACAGGGTGTCTGGAAGGTTCTCCCTTCCATTTGGGGGCAGGCAGCAAGCTAACAACAGTGTCTCTGAGGTTGTCATGTGTTTTAGCTCCTTAGTTCTGCACTGAATGCAATGTTTGTAGAATGCAGGAGGTACTAGCTTGAGTGCTTTGTACCTACTTAGTGTCTGCATGTAGTAGGTAGTCAGTAAACACTGGTAAGTAGAACTGACCTGTTTTAAGCTACTCTGTACTTCGGCTGTCCTAGACCGTTTGAACACAGCAATCGTTGAGTGGATAATCGTTACTTTCCTTTATTTCCATTACGCTTCATTATTATTAAGAAGTAAGTGCTTGTCCCTTGCCTCGTCCATTGCATTTTTACAGATGCAATGCTGATATGTTTTGTGTGCATGCTGGTTTTATTTTTTAAGTGAGTGAATCATGTTATTCACAATGGGCACCTCAAAACCCTGGAAAACTTTAGCAACATTTGATCGAAAGTTCTAGATTTCCTCAGATAACTTCCTCCATTTTACAGTTTCCTAGGGGTGCCTTGGTGGCTCAGCTGGTTGTGTCCGACTCTTGATTTCGGCTCAGGTGATGATCTCAGGATTGTGGGATCCAACCCCCAGCTTGGGCCCCATGCTCAGTGTGGCATCTGCTTGAGATTCTCTCTCATTCCCTTCCTTTGCCCCACCCCGTGCTCATGCTTTCTTTTGATCTCTAAAATAAATAAAATCTTAAGAAATAAATAAATCAGTAAAATTTTCTAAACATATTTCATAGTTTATAGAGATATTAATGGTGATTTTTTAAAAAGATTTTATTTATTCATTTGAGAGAGAGATGGAAGGGGAAGGACAGAGAGAGTAGAGGAAGACCCCCCACTGAACAGGGAACCCTACAGGGGGTTCGAAGCCTACAGGACTGTGGGATCATGACCCAAACTGAAGGCGGATACTTAACCCACCGAGCCACCCAGGTGTCCCAATGGAGAATTTTTTTTTTAATCCCGCATTTTATCTTCCAAAATACCAAATATCACCTTTGTGAATGGTACCTATCAAATTGTAGAAAGCCCTCCACAAACCCTAAGATCATTGAGGTTTGGGTTTATTCAAATTTGGTACATAGACCAGAACTGCAAACTTTAGACTTTAAAGTATCTTCTTTAAAACCTCATAGCCATAATTTGGGGGATCTCATCATACAGTGTTCTTCTTGGAAGTGACTCATCACACTAAACATTCAGGGAGATTTTTCCTGGAGCCGTTGCCATAGGCCTTGATGAGAAGAGTTGCCCACTCTGGGTCATCATCTGCCACACCTGAGAAAGGCATTCGTGTCATGACATTTGTGCCAGCAGTGGTAAGGCCCACTGAGCTCTTGGTTTTCATTGAGATTTGTGTTAACTTTTCTAGGAAATGGATGCTATCAGCAACATTACTGAGGGCATTTTATCATCAGAATGCTAAGTGGTTTTTAGGTGACCTTGAAGAAGTTTCTTTTTTTCCCTCAGGAAAGTTCTTTAAGTGAAATATGTTTAGGAAAACTCTTAGGGTGTTTCAGTGATAAATACTGCCAGGTTCTCCTTTCCCATCTCCCACAAAGAAGGGCCCAGTTCATGCTCTGAGACCAAAGAAGACTGACAGCAAGAGGGACTTAACGGTTTTACCGTTTCAACCTGGATAGCCCAGTATCTGCTTACTACCAACACCAGCCCACTCCCTGTGCTTTGTACATTTTTTTAAATTAGTTTCACTAATTAATCACTAAATTAGAATTTAGTGATTCATCAGGTGCCTATAACATTCAGGGCTCATCACATTACGTGCCCTCCTCAATGCCCATCGCCCAGTTAGCCCATCCCCCCAGCCACCTCCCCTCCAGCAACCCCTGTTTTTTTCCCCCATACTTAAGAGTTTCTTATGTTTTGTGTCCCTTGCTTTTTCTTTTCTTTTATTTTTTCTCCCCTTCCCTATGTTCGTCTGTTTTGTTTTTTAAATTCCACATATGAGTGAAATCATACAGCACCTGTCTTTCTCTGACGGACTTATTTCACTCAGTGTAATACTCTCTAGTTCCATCCATGTCATTGCACATGGCAAGAGTTCATTCTGATGGCTGAGAAATAGTCTGTTGTGTATATGGACCGTATTTTCTTTGTCCGTTCCTCTGTTGATGGACAGTGACTACTCATGTTCTTAACTGGTGACCATTGCAGTTTTTCTTTAGTTTGCTTATTTGTCTTCCTCTGGGCAAGACCCTCAAGGGGAGGAAACCTAGTTTCCAGTTTGGGGACTCTGAAAAGCACATGTTTTTCAATCTTACATAACTTATGGCTCCAGCTGGGTCTCTGTCTCCTGTGTTGACTGTCCCTTCAATGGGGACCTTAGCTTGTCACTCATCTTGAGCTACACTGTAGCAGAATGTTTTGATTTTTTGGCCTTCTGCTTTCATTTCTTCTATCCTGTTTTAGCCAAAGAAGCCAAAAGTGGGGAGGTATTTGTCTTCACCCCCTCACCATTGCCCTGGCACGTGTGTGCTCACACGCATATACACATATACATATACAACATGAATCCCCCATTTGAATGCATTTGCTCATATCAAAAACTTGAACAGTAACCTTGACCCCTCTTTCACCCTCAAACCCCACCATTCATCATGTCTCACTGATTCTTTCCCCAGAGTGTCTCCTGAGTCTGTCCACTTCTCTCCATCCTCATTGCCATGACATATCTCAGGTCTGCCCATGCCCACCAGAATCTCTCAGCACCATGGCAGCTCTTCCTCCTTCCAGCCTTCCCTTCCCATAGTTACCAAGGTGAGAGGCTTCCTCCTCAGGAGAGGCCACATGATCCTTGAGCTGGGGGCAAAATTATTAGAACTGGAACTTATGTGCATTTCATGCTTTAAAAATTTAGAATGGTGTTTTTTATATTTTCTACAACATACTAGGGCATCAGTAAGAATGCACTTTATAAATAAATAATTTATGAAAGGGAAGCATGCTCCAAAATATTTTACTCATATGAGTTGACAATTAAAAAAATAAGTGTAGAGATCACCATTCTACATAGGATAACCAACCAAGTATAAAATTAGGATAAACTTTTAGAAATAAACCCTGATAATAACATTACTGCATTAAATACCACCATACCCAATTGGACTGAGGGGAAAGTTCAGATTTCCTCCTCTTCTCCTTCTTCCTCTTCTTTTCTTTATCCTTCTTCTCTTTCTTCTCTGACTTTGTTGAGATATAATAACACGTATCATAAAACTTATCCATGTATATAAATGGTACAATTTCATGTTTTTAACATATTTTTAGATATGTGCAACCATAATCACAATCAGGTTTAGCATAGTTTCATTGCCTTGAAAAGAAATCTTTTGGTATCTTTTAGACTCACTTCCCACATCCCCCTTGAGCCTTAAGCAACCACTAATTAACCTTCTGTCATATGTATTTCTTTATTTAGGACATTTCATATAAATGGACTCATGTAATTTATGGATTTCCATGAGCGACTTCTTTTACTTGACATAATGATTTCAAAGTTTATCCAAGATATAGCATCCCTTTACATGGCCAGATAAATAACATTCCATGGTATGGATGTTGTATTTTTTTTAGACTATCTTCTATTGATAGGTATCATATTATTTTCCTCTTTTGTGTTTTATAAAAATACCCTTATAAACATTCATATACAAGTTTCTGTGTGGATATATGTTTTCACTTTCTTGGTTCCATATGTAGGGGTTGAATTGCTAGGTCATATGGTAACTCTAATTTAACTGAAGAACTGCCAGACTCTTTTCCAAAGTGATTACACCAGTTTATATGCCCACTAACAATATATGAGGGTTCCAGTTTCACTATAGCCTGGTCAATGGTAGTTATTATAATTTTTTTGATTCTAGTGGTCTTAGAAGATGTAAAGTTGGATATAATTGTGCTTTATTCTGCTGTTTTCCTGAAAATTGATTATGTTGAGCATCTTTTCATGTGTTTATTGGCCATTTGTGTATATTCCTTGGAGAAAGGTCTATGAAGATCTTTTCCTCATTTTCAACTGGACTGTCCTTTTATTATTGAGTTCTAAGAGCTCTTTATGTATTGCAGATACAAACCCTTATCAGATATATTATTTACAGATATATTTTCCTATTATTTGGATTGTCTTTTCATTTTCCTGATAGTATTTTGAAAAGCAAAAGTTTTTAATATGATAAAGTTAAATTTCCCTGTTTTCCCCCCCTTTGGTTGTTCATGCTTTTTGTGTTATAGATAAGAATCCTTTGCCAAATCCAAGGTCATAAAGTTTAGTCACCGTGTTTTCTTCTAAGTGTTTGATAGTTGCAGCTCTTACATCTAGATCTTTGATCCAATTTATGTTAATTTTTTATATGGTATAAGGTAAAAGTCCAACTTCCTTCATATCTTTTTATGTTTTTAAAGTAATCTCTAACCCCCATGTGGGACTCAAACTCATGATCCTCAGATAGCATTAAATGCTCTATTGGCTGAGACAGCCAGGCTCCCCCCAACTTCATTTTTTTATAAATAACTGTCCAGTTGTCCTAGCACCATTTGTTGAAAAGACTATTCTTTCTCCATTGAATGGTCTTGCAGCCTTGTCAAAAATCAGTTGACTGTAGATGTACGAATTTATTTCTGGATGCTCAGTTCCATTCCACAGATCTATATGTCTATTCTTGTGCCAGTACTTTACTGTCTTGATTACTATTTCTTTGTAGTAAGGTTTGAATCCAGAAGTGTCAATACTCCTACCTTTGTCTTCTTTTTCAGGATTGTTTTGGCTATTCTGGGTCCCTTGCAATTTTATATGAATTTTATAATTAACTTCTCAATTCCAACAAAGAAGTCAATTGGGATTCTGATAGAGATTGTGTTAAGTCTATAGATCTTTTTAGGGATTACTGACATTTTACAATATTATGTCTTCAATCTATGAACATGAGATCATTTCTTCCTATTTAGATCTTTAATTTGTTCAAGAACAATTTTTTCACTCTTTTTGTGATTTCTGATGTTAATGTGAATGGATTTGGGGTTTTTTGTTTGTTTTTAAGTAAACTCTACCCCTGACATGGGACTCAAATTCATGACCCCAAGATCAAGAGTCAAATGCTCTACAAGCTGAGCCAACCGGGTTCATGGATTTGTTAATTTCACTTTCAAATAGTTCATTCCAAGTATATGGAACTACATCTAATTTTTGCATGTTGGTTTTGAATCCTACAACCTTGTTAAACTTGTTTTTCAGTTCTAGTAGTTTTCTGGTGGATTCTTTTAGATTTTTCTATTGTAAGATTATGTCATCCTTGAATGGAGATAATTTGTTTATTCATTCCAACATGGATATCTTTTCTTTCTTTTTCTTGCCTAATTGTCTTGGCCAAGGACTGCCAGTAGGTTTTTGAGTAGCATCATCAAGAGAAAACACTTTGTTTTGTTTTTCATCGTAGGAGACCATTCCAGTCCTTCACCACTGAATATAATATTAGCTGTGAGTTTTTTGTAGATGCCTTTTATCAAGTTGAGAAAGTATTCTGTTTATTGGACTTTTCTTCAAGAAATATGCTGGGTTTTGTCAAATGCTCTTTCTTTTTCTATTGAGATAATCATGTGATCTTGTTTTTTTTGTTATAGATACAATGTATTATGTTAATTGATGTTTGGGTGTTGAACAAACCTTCCATTTCTTGGATAAATCCCATTTGGTCATGGTATTTTTAAATGTTGTAAGATTTAGTTTGATAGAATTTTTTTTTTTTTGAGGATTTATGCAACTATATCTTAAAAAAACTACTTGTCTGTAGTTTTCTTGTGATGTCTTCATCTGGTTTTGGTATCAGGATAATACCATCCTCATAAAACAAGTTGGGAAGTGTTCCCTCCACTTGTATCTTTTTCTTTTTTCTCTTTGTTCTTTGGCTTGCATTCTCTCTATTGATCTCTCTTCCAGTTCTATAATTCTTTATTCTGCCAGTTCCAATCTAATGTTGAATATTTCCAAGGAATTTGTTTTTATTTCAGTACTTTTTACTACAGAATTTCCACTCAGTTCTTTTTAATAATTTCTCTATCTTTATTGATATTCTGTATTCTATGTGACACTGGCATCATACCTTCCTCTACTTCTTTCCTCATGCTTTCCTTCATTCTATGAATATATTTATAATGCTTATCTTAAGATAATTTTCTGTGAATCCTGACATCTTGCTCTCGCAGACAGTTTCAATGCCTCCTTCTTATTCCAGTGTATGGGTCTTACTTTCCTGTTTCTTTCCGTGCCTTGTAATTTTCTGTTGGAAACTGGATATTTTAAATGATATATTGTAGCTCTTTTGGCATAATTCCCCCTCTCCAAATCCTGTTATTGTTATTTGCTTATTTATTTTTAGTACATGACTAGACTGTGTTGGTGAAGACTATTTCCTTCACATACAGTGTTCAGCCTCTGATGTTCTTCCTCAGATAGGCTCAGCTTTGGGTATATTCACAGTTGGCATAGAGCTCTCTCTTTCTCTTTCCCTCACCACAGCCAGCTTTTAAATTCCACTAATTGCCCTGAGATTGCTCTATTGTTTTCAACAATACCCTGGGTGGGGCATAAATTGCTCTGCAAACTAATTCAATCAAATTCTAGCTCCTTTGAAGGAATAGTTTAGGAGGTTCCTGTTAGATATTTGTTCTGACTTCAGGCATCCTCCCAGCTGCCTTACTCTCCAGTTTTTTCCTACAAACTAGCTGGCCAACCAGCTGGGCTGCCACAAATTTCCTGATTGTTTTTCGCCACAACCTCTGTTATTCTTGAGAGTACAGTTGGGTTTGAACTTCTCTGTGGTCTTTTGTAAATTTCACTTTTTTTCAGTTCTTTCGGAAGAGATGAAGAGCTATCTGTCTTGTTGCCTGCTCTAGCTGTCAACCAAATCCCTGAGCCTGAGATCTAGAGCTGTGGGTGGGGACAATGACAGGCTTCTTTCTGGAGCCACATCCCTACTCCAGGGACTAGACGCTCAGCGGGGGCTGGCCAGAGCCCGAGGTCCTCTTCGCTTTCCTCTCCTACCCTGCAGCCACCATCCCATAAATGGCAAAAATGACTGGGCCTCAGTGCTCTCGGCAGCAAGCAGCTAGGCTCAGGAGACAACGGCTGAAGTCTTGCTTCTTGTTAAAGGAAAGCCCTCTGACCAGGAGATGGGCATCCCGGGAGCCCTGCGATCTGACTTGCAGAGGTTTACAGTAGATCTCACCCTCCCTGAGCTGGGGGCAGAGGGTAGAGAAAGGGAGCAGTCTTGGTTCACATACAACAGAATCTTGCCTTTATCAAATTTCCACAGATTTTCTTGAATGGATGTTTCTTCATTCACTGCCTTACGATCATTTCTGGAGGCTTTAAATGGTTGTTTTTAATATAATTGTTATAGGCACACTGTCTTGCTAGAAGTCAATCTTCTCTCTTCTTTCTTTTTTTTTTTAAATATTTTTATTTATTCATTTGACAGGCAGAGATCACAAGTAGGCAGAGAGGCAGGCAGAGAGAGAGAGAGAGGAGGAAGCAGGCTCCTTGCTGAGCAGAGAGCCCGATGCAGGGCTGGATCCCAGAACCCTGGGATCACGACCTGAGCCGAAGGCAGAGGCTTTAACCCACTGAGCCACCCAGGCGCCCCTCTCTTATTTATTAATGTATTTTAAAAACCTCTGTACTTGTACCCCTGGTCTATCTCCAGTCTCATTCATCTTCAACTCTATGTCTTGGCCATAGGAAACTGCCTTTCACTTCTTGAAGAAGCTATATTCCCCTTCACCCTCATGCTTTGCTCATGCTGTTACGTAAGCCTGCAGCATGGCTTTCCTTTCTTCACATGGCTAACTTCTCCTCCTACATGGGTAAATGGTGCCAAATCCCCAGCTCTCAGTTAGGTGCCTCCACATGTGTTTCCACAGCACCCTGTTCTTTCTGTTTATCCCACTTGTCACGTGCTGATTGTGTATTGATATATACCTACCTCCCAGTCCACAGGGCCCTTAAAAGAGTCTTATCTATTATGGGTTGAGTTTGGCTTCATGTAACAGAAAATTTGAACAACAGTGGCTGAAACAGAAGAGAAGTTCACTTTTCTCAAGTAATGAAAAATCCAGGGGAATGTTGGCATTAGTTCAGTAGCTTAAGAATACCCGGTCGGAAGATCCTGCCCTCTTCCTGGCCTTTTCCTGCTGGGTGTGTGATGTCTACCTTCCAGGTGTAAGGAAGAGAACCGAAGAAGGAAGAAGGTGGCTGTGTTCCCATCATTTAGCAGAGAAATTATCGTATAACAGGCACTCAGTAAATAATAATTAAAAACAACAAGAGAAATGATTGTGACAGAATTAAAATAAAGCATCCACATATAACATGGGGTTCTTCACATAGTGGGTCAGATTGCAAGAGACTCTATTCATCCCACATATGATTCTTTTTTTTTTCCAGATTTTTAAAAAGATTTTATTTATTTTTTATTTGAGAGAGAGGGAGAGTGCACACATTAGCAGGGAATGGGGCAAAGGAGGAGAGAGAGAGAGAGAATTTGAAGGACACTCTGCGTGGAGTGTGGAGGCCCACATGGGGCTTGATCTCACGACCACAAGATCGTGACTGAGCTGAAACCAGGCATTGGACACTTAACTGACTGAGCCAACCAGGCACTCCTCATCCCACATTATGATTCTGAACCTGAATTGAGGTGTGCCTTCGGGTGAAGGGTGCATATAAGAATCTTGGGGAAGAAGAGCTACAGTGTATCCATTGCTCCTGGGTGTGTTGATAGTCCCCCACCCCTAGACTCACCAAGCTGGTAAAATCTCCTCTGTGTTACAGATAAGGAAACTGAGGCACAGTTATATGATTTTCCCGATATCACAAGATGGTGGAAGCCTAGTGAATCTAGAATATTATACAATAACGGAAAAAGAATGGAAAACAAAATATACTATAAAACTAGCACCATGAAAATCAATGGATTATAAATTTTAAATTGGGCTTTTAGCAGACATAAACTTTAAATCATCAAAGATCAGTAGGCTATATTTGAAGTTTGTCTGCAAATTCATTCCCTGACATTTCTAAGAATCGCAGTCTTCCTTCTCATTACAGAAGAATAGGAAATTATAGACAAACATGTGCAGTAAGTTCTACCAAAACTTTTCAACTGAAAGATGACAGAATATCAGAGGATAATTCAAGGCACATGTTTGAGTGGTGGACTGGCCTTTCATGTCATTTGAACTAACATTTTGTCTAGCTAAAGTTTACAAATCAATTTTATATCTGAGAATGCCTTCCGGAAATGATTTCATAGTATTCTGTGGGTAAGAAGGTCTTCACGTCATCTTCTCGTCTTGGCTTACTTAATGAATTATTCTCTTTAAGGGTTATGTTTTCTGGATTTGGCTTACCATCTGTGTCTTTTGAAGTCCAAATTCCATATCTCATATAGTCATTTTAGGGTTCAGTGCTTCACTGTCTCAGATAAATCAGCATTGGCGATCTGTTTTGCTCCCCCTTGAACTGAAAGGCATTCAGTTGCAATCTGAAGGTGAATGTCACTCCTCTGAGCTGAGAGATCAGGGAAACAGCTGAGTAACCTTGACAGAAGCTCAAAACTGGAAAAATAAAATACAACTCTAACAGGAGGTCTTCCCCAGGGGTGAATCCTATTCCTGTCCCTCATCCCCATAAATGAGACTTGAGCTGCAAACCTTTAGATTTTCAGTCGTGTCTTTAAAATTATATGAGTAAAGCCCATAAGCAAAAATATCAGACCCTAGACTGCCTTAGAGACAGCACCAAGGCAAAGCAGGCCATTTGGCTCTCAGGGACTGGTGCAGAGACCTAGCCAATGTCAAGATCATTCAGTCAGTTTGTAGCAGACTCGAAGCCTGGTCTCCTTACAGCGTTGCACCCACCACTCTACTGATTCCTCTTCTTTCTCTCTCTCTTTTTTTCTTTCACCTGTAATTGACATGTAATACTGTATTAGTTTTGGGTGTACATGTAATGATTCAATATATTTATCTGTTGTGACATGATTACTACGATAAGTTTAATTAACACCCGTCACCACACAGTGACAACTTTTTATTTCCTTCTAATGAGAACCTTCAAGATCTACTCTCTTAGCAACTTGCAAATACAGACTGGAGGACTGTTGGTTACGACTGCCAGCCTGTACGTGACATCCCCAGGACTTATTTATCATGTGACTGGAAGTTTGGACCTTCTGGGTGTCATCATTCCATTTTGCTCATCCCAAACCCCTCCTACCTCTGGCAACACTCCAAGTCTGTTTCCCTGTACTGATGACTTTACTTTTTCTTTTTCGAGCCTACTTTTCTTTTTTCTTGATCTCGAACCAAGTGAGATCATGTGGTAGTTCTCTGCATTTACTCCTATAAGTCAACAAACAACATATAAAGATGTGGCAAAGACTGCTAGCCTTCCTTTCAATATATTCGATTGTAGTAAGAGAAATAGGCTATGTTTTGCAGCCTTCCTGGAAGCTGACTATGGCCATGTGACTAAGTTCTCTTCGTTGGGATTAAGAAAAATAGTTGAAGGCAGTCTTGGGACCTTTCCTTGAGGGACATCGGGCACATAACTGTGTTGCCTGGTGTCACAGTGTTCAATTAGGATGATGAGCCACATGGAAAATCACAATCAATCCACTTATCACAACCATGCAGGCAAGAGGGAAAAGGGAAAGACACCAGGTTCCCACAGCTTCATTTTCTCCACGGACCCCAGCAGTGAGGGCCAGATGGCATGCAGCGCAGACAAGGCAATCGCCACACTGACCTGGAGCCCCGAACACAGACCTCTTGCCTTTTTATGGAGCCAGAAACCCTGGAGGAAAGATAAGGGGAATGACAGGATTGGCAGATACCGAGTCCTTCTGGGGAAAACACCTTAACCAAGGCAGCCGGCTGTGAATGAGGTTTCTGAGAGACATATAGGCAGGGCCTCAAGGGAGGCCCGGAGAAGGAGGCCTCACCACTGAGGGTCCCAGGGCTAGGAAGTCGGGATGAGTTTGAGCACTGCCCACCTGGTCCAGGGAAGGAAGTGGAGGCAGAGAAGCCGAGTCCTTGCTTATAACTCCCTCCAGAGATGGAGTCTGGCATAGAGGAGGCAACTTTTCCACGTTGAGTCCTGCTAGGCACTGCCCGGGTATGGCCTGCGGTAAGGTCTGAAAGATAACACATAGAATCCTAGCTCAGAGCTGGACTATGACAATCTTTTATTTTTTTTCTTGTCTCTCCTCAGGTGATGAGGATGGAAACTCCATACTAAAGATGGCAGAAAGGTGAGCCGGAAGCCTCCTGGATCCCTAAGGAATTTTTGTGGGGCCAAGTCACCATGCTGGCTCTGAACTGTAGCCCCAGGTCACTCCTTTGATATGACAAAAACCTACAAAATGTGGCTTAAGTCACATTTCTTCTCTAATTGTTGTTGAACCTAGTCTAATAAATACTGTAGTTTGAAAAGTGGGCATCTTAACCTTGAACCACTAATTCAATGAGTGCTTTTGGGCTTTCTGGTGGGCTGATGGTCATGTGCATAGCAAACATTTCATGTATGTGGGGGGGATATTCACCCCACACTTTTGTTTTGCTATACCAGTTGGTGGACAAGAGAATACCCACTCTTGGGTCTCTTCTGATTTAATACCTCCATTAAATTCACCATTTTATTTCATAGTTTTTCATTAGTCTTCTTAGGGAAAAGGGGTTCTTTCCCTCTCTGCCCTAATTTGGTTTCTGGAAATGGCCTCTGTCCAAATAATGTTTTCTGTAATGTGTACCTCTACCCATTCTGAGTTTCTAGCAAAATTTGTTCCAATTTTGACCACCTCCCTCTTAGTTGAAGCTGGATGGATTGCATTTCTTCTATCAACAGCTGTTTCTGGTTAAAAAGATTCATCCTGGAAGTGGATCCATCCTCTGAGCTATATGCCTTTTGCCAACCCTGTCTTGGATTCCTCCAACAAATTCTCCGTTCTGACAGTGCTTCTTCTCTTTGCTTCAGGAGTGGAAAGGCTGCTGGCTCCCAGTTTGTGTTCCATAATGCCTGTTCATAGGAGACAGCCAAATGTCTCACACTCACTGCTACTAAGGAAGCCTCATTGATGCCCAGATAAGCCCTGTTGCCTAAATGGCTTTTATTTGGGAAATACATAGTAACACGGCTGGGTTGGGTGGAGGTGGGAGGTGTTAGCAGTGGGCTGAGTCGCTACAATTCAACTTTCAACACTTAGTTCTTTACGTCATCCTGTCTACTTAATAACCAAGGTTCAGTTGATTGATACCATTTTCCTTTTTAAGGGGAAATTAGGTCTGATTCTCTTCCTAATTGTCAAGTGTATGGTTCCTAGTTGATTCAGACCATGGTCTAGCTGCCCCTTCAAACAGTGAGTCTCTAGTGCAAGACTTACATAAAGGTGACTTTATCAGGGACAAAGACTGTCCATTGGAGAAAAAAGTTAAAACAATAATCATGATATCAGGGGCTTTTTTTCCTGCAGTTTTTCTTTGAAATATTATTGCTATTTTATTCAGAAGTTCCTATGAACCTACTTGGAGTGAGACACTAACTCCTGGGGTTCTTAGAGCTAACTAGAAGTTCAAGGTTCCCCAGTGGAGAGAGACAAGAAACAAGAAAGTTAGTAAAACGTGAAAAGCCCTAAAAGACTCATGTGCAAGGATGCTGTGGACAACGGGGGAGACAGTACCAAGAGGGTCAGACAAGGCTTCCCAAGGGAGGTTCAATTTATTAGCTTCCGACCTTCATGTAAAGACTATTTTCTTGAGTCTTCATTTCATCAACTAACACTAGTTAATATTCTCCTATATTGTGAGTTTAACTATGCCAGGGATCATTCTAGGCATTTTGGGTTTTATTTGAAAACTAAACGGTACAATCAGTGAAGCACCTAGAGGATGACTTTCTTTAGGGGAATAAAGATAGGTAGGTATTTAATTTGGCAGGGGTGCTGTAGGATGAACCAAATGAAATTTTGAACTGATGAAGGAGCAAACTTTGTCTTACTAAGACCTTACAGGTGGCTTGGCTAGGGGTTATAGTAAAGTCACCAAGCAGCTTCATATATTCAAGCCAGAGCTCTTTTGAGGAAAGAATGTGGGCACAATTAGAAATAATGATGTGAGATAACAGGTATAAAACAGATTCATCCATCTTGAGATGGTTGAGAGAGAGAACATTGGACAGAGACAGGAGATCTAGTTTCTTCTCTGGCCATCATTTGCAGTAGGGGAGAACCGTCAGCTCCTGCTGCGGAAACTTTCTAAAGTTGCTCTCCATCCTAAGCTTAGATGCATACAAGTGCAGACCTTCCAGGGTAAGGCCTTGCAGTCAGGTGGCCTGATGCCCTGAAGCATCACAGTGGTTATTATCTCTCTGATGTTTATCTCCTGAAAGTCCATTACAGACGAGGCCAGTCTGAGGATACTTAACTTACTTCAGTACCATCTATATGTAATGGGATTTGGCACATAGTGTGCACATAGACAACACTGGTTGAATTGAAGAAGGAATTGCCATGACTCCATGGGGATGAGTTCAGGTGGGCACAGGGCCTAGAGGTGGGTGTGATAGAGAGGCACAGAGAGGGACATATCTGGGGTCTTACTGCACTGAAACCTGTCCTACTCCAAAAATGGTAAGCAGTGATAACACCTGCCCAGCTGTTGAGGCCACTTTGCACCATCTCTAGGACCAGTCCCACCACATTCACAATTCTAGAACAGGAGTCAGCAAGCTTTTTCAGTAAAGCACCAGGCAGTGAATATTTTTCATTTTGTAGGTCGCATTGTCTCTGTCACAATCCAACCCTGATGTCTATATCATGTTGAGAAAGTACAGACAATAGGCAAACACACACGCATGGTTGTGTTCCAGTGAATTTCATTCACAAAATGTGTCACCTGCCTGGAGCTGACTCACAGGCCATGGTTTGCTGACTTCTGATATGGAACTAAAAAGGGCAATGCCAGTAAGGACAGCCTGGCGGTCCTTCTGCCCACCTCCTCCAAGTCTTGCCTTCATGAGAGCTGCCTTGAAGACAAGCCTTGGGCAAAACGCCCAAGTAAGTGAACAGAGATTTAAGTCTTCCCTCCAAAGAAGCAAGCTAAGTCCTCTGAAATACTGAACTGAGCATTTTTATGACTGTGCATTTTTATTCTCTTATCTTTCTGAGATTTGGGGGTGGTGTGTTATCTTAGGAATTTTGCACGATATGATAAGCCTTCACTGTGATACTGATATAGAAGGATGTTTTCTGTGGTAAGTACCTTCATTCCCGTAGAATAGGTCTGGGCTGATGCTGGGTGTTGGCAGACCCACCTGAGCCCCTGCCATCATGTCCAGAGCAGCAGGAGAGAGGCAATGGAGAGGAGTGGTGTGAACATCTATCAAAGGCTTCACAGTATGATTTATTTCAGTTGTTTCAGAATTTTCTTCAACTCACTTGAAATTAGGTTCCTGGTCTGTCTGCTTGGTAGGGAAATTTATTTTCAGCCATTACTATTTTTATCTTGTGTAGTAAAAGACACCTTGCGCCCTCAGTCTTCAGGCTACACTGGTTGCTCCTGAGAGCTCCAGTTTCTTCCATTCTGGGTTTTGGTAATATGTCTAGGGCACAGGAATGGCTGGATAAGCTGAGAACCCTACTATGTTTTGAACAGCCTTCCTTGGGGCACTGCCTAACATCTTCCTGACTCTCCAGGATATGGAGGTTAAGCAATGAAGGGTAGTAGTATTTCTACTGAGATGAAGTGTTCTTCTCTTGGCAATGAAAAGTCCTTGACTTAAGGAAACCCTAAGATTGGATTGTGTGTCAGTGTGTATATGTGTAGGAGGAGAGGCACAGGGAAAATACAGTTAAAATCTCAGAAATTAATCTACCACACATTGTTTTATGTAATCACCACCTTATTCCTGAAAAAGAGGTAGATGAGCAGCCTTTAGTTTAGGGGTTGAGTAGACTCCGGAGGTCACAGGGCTTCTTAGCAGACAGGACCTTGGGTGTGTCTGCCTTCAGAGCCCTGGCTGCTTCCACTAGGCAACACTGCCTTCTCACTAATGCTTTGGTCTATTGCTAAAGCAGCTTGGCTTCCCAAGGGAACTTTCCTTATTCTGTGTTTGAATAATCATAGCTCCTAGCGGCTTAGGCTGTCAGCAGCAAAGATCTCATCTTCCTCTACATCCAGATATAAACCTGGCCCCAGGGGTAATTCCTGGCAGAGAAAGCTGACTGGTGTGGTCATGGATTGAATCAGAAGGGAAATACTCCAATTCTTATATGAAATTCATCAGCTGTTAAGTGTCTCCAAATTTTCCTCTAATAGTCTCATTAGGGATCTGGAATCTGTCTTCAAAGAAACAGCATCATTCACCACTGGCTTTTTTGAGGGATATGAGTATACATAGAGTAGGAATTGTAGCCAAGTGTGGTTACATTCTTAATTTAAGTAGTAAAGAAGTAAACTAAGCCCTAGGTCTGTTTTCCTAAGATAAGGGAAACTATAAGAATTGGCTTTGTTTACACACATACATGTATTTTTTCCATATAGATCCACATCCAATGTTTGCATTAACATAACAATTCAGAGTAGAGTCAAAACACATTTAAATTACATTTTCCATATATTCCAGAAAGAAGGTACCATATGTCCTAAGACATAAAAGTGAGAGATGAACAGGATGTTCAGGGAATATTTAGTCTGGTGTGGTTCTAGCTAAGAGTTTGTAGATGTGGAGGTATCATTGAAAAAGTAGATTGAAGCCAGATTTTGTAGGACTATAATTTTTATCCCATGAATAGTGGGAAGTCATTGATAGATTTTGAATGGAAGTGACATGATGAATTTTACACTGTACCAATTTTATATATATATATATATATATATATATATATATATATATAATATACACCTCTCTAGTAAAAGTCTACGGGTAGGGTAGAGAGGAAGAGAGTGTGGCAGACACTTGGCACTCACCATATATTACATATGTCTCTATATTTTCCTGCCTTTCTCACAGTTTGGTTAGATTACATGACTAGTTCTGGCCAATGGTCTGGCATTTCTACTTCCACTTCAAAATTTGTGTCACTTCCTGCTTAAGGCAATAACAAGCCTGTCTGTCCTTCATTCTCTTCTCTTTACCAGAGATCACAGAGGCATGTGTTGAAATGGCAGAGTCACAAGATGGAAGCAGAATGGACTTTGAACCACCACATGGATGAGCGCCACTCTGGAGACCACGCAGCCTGTATCAGATCTGTTATGAGTCCATAACAATAAGACTTTGTTATTTTAAGCTGCTAAGATTTCCACACTTGATAGCAATAGCCACTAGTGTTAATTATCCTGGTGAATGCAAAGACATGACAGCAGTATTTGGAATGAGAGAAATTATTTAAGAGATAAAACCTACAGGGGACTAAGGCTGGTGTTGGGAGTGAGACATAGGGAGAAGAAAATGATGACCTGGGTTTTTAGCTAAAGAGGAGGTCCTGCCATTAACAAAGACAGAGGCAGAGGGAGGGGAGAGAGTGGAAGGTGCTGAGTTGGAAGTGTCTAGAGAACATTCAGGAAGACATTTCTAGCTGATAGTAGAAGGTGTGTGTCTGGTCCTTAGGAAATGTGTATCTCTTGCTAAGTGCCCTCCTTGGGCAAGTGGAAAGAGAAAAGGGGCCAAAAGAAAGGTCTGGGGGTGAGATGCAAGACAAGAAAGGTTATCCAAACAAGTTGATGAAGGGAGAGGAATGAAGAGAGAGGGCAGGAGAGTGTAGAGGCAGTGCCAGGGGAGGAGGAAACTTAAACAAAGAGCTGGACCACAGCTCAGTATGATATAGGGACATTTCCCACATCCCTAAACTGCTTCCTGATATTACCATGTGCATTTTCATTGGTTGTGAGGAACAAGTGATGCATTTCCTTTCTTTCTTCACTTCTTTCTACTTAGACATTATAAAAAAAATTTGTATTTAGAGCTCTGATCTTTGTATGAGAAAAACATGAGAAACTGTCATCATAAGTATCATCCTCAATGAACAATGAAGTTACACATTACTTCAGAGCAGTTTCTGATATCTAAGAACCTTTCTTCTAGTCCCAGCAGTAGATCACACAGATGGAGAATGACCACATTGAAACAAATACTTGCTGGGGGGTAGGTGCCAAAGAATGATTTCAGCAATCAATTACTACCTTTGCTGGGCTAAAGCCTGGGACCAATGGGAGAAGCTCTCCCAGAGAAAGAACACTGAGCTGGAGTTTGACAAAATAAAGGGAAAACGAAGACAGAGAGGAAGCAAAAGGAAGGAGAGGTCCAGAGTAAACAAAGGCCTGGAGGTAGAAGTGTATGTTACATTTTCACACCAGTTCCTCTGGATTACATCACACCACAGAGTACTATTCACACTGAGGTTAATATCAGTAGAGACCTTGGGTTGCTCAACGTAGTGGCTCAGTCTGCTATCTACACAAATACTAGACACGGACTGGAGATGAGGCCAGGTAGGTAGGTAGAGGCCATGTTGTAAAAGACCTTAAATGCCAACGTGGAATCAGTTACATTGAATGTGAGGATCAATTCGAGATTTTTGAACAGAGGTCTAAAGTGGGACTAATTGCATTAGAAATATACCTCCAGGAGTTTATAGGGTGCCTTAGAAGGTCAAAAAGAATAAAGACAGCACGAAGAATTAGAAAACAATTGCAAATATTCAGATTTAAGATGATGGAGTTTTCAGTCTAGGGTTGTAATGGACTTGAAAAGTGAGTGAACCAAAGCCTAGAGGCCATCCAAGGGCAACTCTCAAAAACTCAGGTCAGCAGGCAGGGAAATTCAGAATCAGCCATCATTGGGGTAGAAATATGAGTGATTTGGCTTTAGAAATGTTGATTTGGGAAAGGCAGGTGTTTTTTTTTTTGTTTTTTTGTTTTTTTTTTTTTAATTTAACACACAGAGATCACAAGTAGGCAGAGAGGCAGGCAGAGAGAGAGGAAGAGAAGCCGGCTCCCTGCTGAGCAGAGAGCCCAATGTGGGGCTCAATCCCAGGACCCTGGGATCATGACCTGAGCTGAAGGCAGAGGCTTCAACCCACTGAGCCACACAGGCGCCCCAAGGCAGTTGGTCTTGCAGGAGACATCCAGTTGGAAGTTAGAAGATGGGGATGAAGTACAGGTGTGTTTGCTTGGGCTGCAGATGGAGGGCACTCGATGAAAGACATACTCCCAAGGAGGACATACCCCAAACAATGAGGATTTGGGAGGGAAAGCAGAGTTTAAGACTGTCCTGTGTCCTCTGTGTCTCATTATTATCATGTGTCCTATGTTTGAGGATTGGAAAAGGAAGTGTAACTAAGAGAGATGGTTGGCCAAAGGGAAAGACACAAACCAGGTACAAAATAAGAGAGAGGTTTCCTGTAGGAGTGAGGGGTCTCATTGCCAAAGTGCCAAAGAGAAGTTCTCTTGATTTCCCTAATTGTTCTTCTAACCTTGGAGCAGTTTCAGAACAGCGGCTTCGATAGATGACAAAGAGTCAGTGCTGCTGTGTGCTTTTTTCTGGAAATGCCTTCTGGAGTGGGGGAGAGGTGACCTTCAAGCCAGATCCCTACAGAAAACTGCCCGCTCTGCTGTGAAGTAGTTAGACACGAAGTCCTTGGCTCAGAGCTTCCAGGGAGCTAAGCAGATGGTAGCTGTGTCAACTGCAGCTGCAAACAGCTTCATCTTCAGTTTATTTCCAGGAGCCAGAGGAGCTCAGGGGTAGTTAACAGCTGTCTACCTGTAGGGACTCAAATGATCACTTCACCATCAAGCCATCAAATCCTGAAGAGTGACTTAGCAATCTATCTCAATGCTTCCTGGGGGTGTGAGAGAACTGCCCAAAGGCCTCCTTGATGCACCCATGGAAGGGCTTTGCTGGTTTGGAAGAGAGTAGAGTAAATATACCCCTTTATGAAGACCTTCCCTGAACAAAAAATGCTTACTCTAACACATGACTCTTGGTAATTCTTTCTGAAAATAAATGGTGTTCATGTCATCTGAAGGTTTGCCTCTTTAACAGTCTCCCAGCGAAATTATTTGTCTTTTTGCTGAAATCTATAGTCTAAACCATGGGGTTTGGAATGAGGAATCTTAACCACCAACTAGAGTCACCACCAATCCCAGCCCCTGTCAGGCTATTGGGGAGTTCTGATAAATATTTGAGGGGAAACAACTGGTTATGGGAAGTACCTGGCTCATGCATGATGTCACTTCAGACAGAACAGAGTGTTAGGTCATTAGGAAAACAGCACAGAGGCAGCTTTTCTCTTGAACCCACTCCAGAATGGGAAGTGTTCTGTCAGGAGCTCGATTGCAAGTTACCTCTCCCCATCCCCAGAAGACACTTCCAAAAAAGAAGCACATGGCCAGCCCTGACCCTCTGTAATCTATCTCAGCTGCTACCCTGGAACTGCTCCAAGGATGGGGGTGGGGAATGTTAATTAGACAATTGGAGAGATCTTCCCCAGCAGTGTTTATTCTTGAACCCTTATACTCAGCAATGGGAGTCAAGGTCTTTGCCAGTGTTTATTGAAATAAATATATATTGAGTTCTAGCAGGAGGAAGGTATGTGACATGCACTTGTCCCAGTTATATATTTCGGTGTACAAACAACCCCAACATTTAGCAGCTGAAAACAACAATAATTTAGCACTAAGCATTATTACCAGGGTTGATAGGATTCTGCTGTGTCCTTCTGCTCCACATGGCATCAGCTTGGAGTCACATCGAACTCAGTTATGGGCTCAGCTGAGGTCAGAGGGTCCAAGATGGCATCAGTCATACCTCTTGCTCCTCGACTGGGGTGACTGAAAAAGTTGGAGGCTGGTTGGGTCTCTCTCTCTCTCTCTGTCTCCATGAAGGTAGTTGCCACCCCTTACAGTGAGTGACTGGGCACCAACTGGCATAGTATCTATTGGCCTAAGCATGTCAAAAGGCCAGTCCAGATTCAAAGGGAGGGGAAACAGATTCCCCCTCTTCCTGGGAGGAGAGGCATGGGAAGAACCATTGGTGGCCATCTTTGGAAACAATCTACAGATCCCTGCATACCGATGCAGTAAATGAAAGTCATTTTGTTTCCCTGTACTCTCCAATGGCCTAAATGGAAGAAATGTTAGATTTTTCTCAGGAAAAAAAAAAAAATTAGTGCTTTTTGGTGTGTGCTTGAGTTGGTGAGATATAGCCGCAAGCTCAACGCTGAGGCAAGCTGAGAAAATCAGAGGGTGAAAGGAAGCCAGGCCTAAGTGGGGACCTCCTGCTCAGGCTGTGGGTGGATGTGAGGAGAATTCTCTTAGCTGCTGAGGTGGTTTCTGATGAGCTCAACTTTGGGATCTTTCTGGGCTCACCTTTAATCTCATGAAAGACTCTGGTCACTATTAATATCTGGGAGCCCAGTTTGACAAATAGGACATGGGAAGGTAGGGAAGGGGGAAATCTCAGGTGAAGATACTGTTTCAAATGAAGGTGAGGGCAGCAGCTGTTGGAAAGGTCTTCCAGCAGGCATGGGGCTTGCTAGTGGTTGAAGTGCAAGGATGATTTCGGGTTAAGGAGAGGTGGCAGGAGGTATAGCTGGAGAGGAGGGCCCTCACTATTGCTTAAGTTTCTGGCCTAATCCTAAGACTTGAAGGATACTGGAGCAGGCCACATCTCAAATGAATAAGAAACCAGGGAAACACATAGTTCTTCCAAAAATACCCAGGCATCAGAGATTTCCCTTTGCCTGGATTCAAGTGTCTATATCTTTCAGATATTGTGCAAGTATGTGTCTGTGTGTGTGCGTGCATGTGTGTGCTGGAGAGAAGGAAAGTGTGGGGAACTGGCATGAAAGTGTGTAGAAGCTGTGGTTAGATATGTGTGACCAGGGAAGCAAAGCCATGGGAAGAGAAAAAACCCAGGTCTGGTTCTCATCCTATCACCTCTACTTAGAGGCAAAGTTAATTAATTAACACTGGTAAGTCTTAGATCGTCATCAGTAAAGAAGGAACAACCATAATCATCACTTCTCAAGAGACTTTTCTTTTGAAGAATAAGGAGCTAAGATTTATATAGTACTCTGTATTTTACTTGGCACACACTGGCTCTCCACAATATTGGTTTCTCTCTTTCCATCCCTCCCCCTACGCCGACCCAACATTATCTGTGTGATTTTATCCTGAGCCAAATCCCTTTAGTCCCCACAAACATTAGCTAAGGAGCTAAGGGGGTTGGGGGGGGAGCTTAGTAGACATACAGCTTTGGAGAGCTATGTAAGACAGCTGAAAAGATGGTGAAGCAGAGTAGGCCAGATTGCTGCTCCACAGAAAAGCAAACCTCTGGAGGGCAAGTAGTATGTGCATTTGAGATCAATTATTTTACTGTTGGAAACTAGAAGCAAAACCCTTTTTACTCCTTGTGTCAACTTTTTCAAGATGCTCTTACTCATGTTTTTTCTAAACAAAATGATATTGCCACTGGGTTAGATTTTAACCTTGCTCACTTGAATCATTCTTGACATTTTTGACAACAAAACCCTTCGCTTTAGAATAAAATTTGTGTTTCGGAACACTTGCTTTCTGTTGGAAGACCATGACATCTCCAGCAATGTGCCCTACCCCCTGTAACTACTGTACCTTGCTCAGTTCAGGAGCTGCCCAAATCAGGAGCTTCTTACATATTTACCTTTGGAGGCTAAACCAACAGTCTTTGGAGTGATCCTTGTCTCCAATTGCCTTCTCCAAGGATGTTCTTCAACCACCTAGACCACAAGCATGATTTTACTGGATTATGCTGAGAATTGAAAAGCCAGCTCAATCACTCTAAAGGTGTGATCATATAGACATGGTGTTACAATCGATTTTAAATATGGAAGGAAGGAACTTTTTGCATATCCTCTCTTTGGACTTTGGCCTGTAACAGAGTAGGAATCCCACAGAGTAGTGGAGAGCCCAACCACAAACAAGACAAGGAACCAGATGCCCTTTTCCCCAGATTTGTGTGGGAAAAAGTATAGAGTGTTAGCATAGAGCATGCTTCATGCCAAAACTTTGTAAATATCTTATGCCTTGGGCTCTGTAAACCCTAATCACACTGCACATCACTTATGCAACCTCAGCTATTTATGGGGGTTGGGAAGGAAAATATGATTAACTCTAAGCAGACATTTCTGGCTTCAAGCCTCCAAATGATTCCTCTATCCTCAATATTTACTCCCCTTGAAAAAGAACTGTTTCTATGGAGAACACACATACACACAGAGAAGTCTCCACCAGTAACCCCCCACCAAAAAAAAAAAAAAAAAAGTAGCCTTTAAAACAAAAGAAGTCCACCATATAATTAAGTATTAACTTTTATCTGAACAGGGTCCAGAGCTCATATTGGAATGGAAAAACACAATTAGGGTTAAATGGGAGTGTGTACATCCATTTTGGTTTGAGGCGAGGTCCTCAAAATACTGTTCACAGGTAAAATGTCTTCAGGATTGTCACGTTCTTTGCATGGCATCTGAGCACAGCAGAATGCATAATAATAAATAGCAGATGGCTTCTTACTGCCCAGTAAGGCATGAGTGCTTGAGCCAGGAGGGGGGTCAGCACTTCCTATGTAAGTTGCCCCACACTGTGTTACAAACAGAACATTACTTGAGAAAATACCTTATTGATAAAGTATCTCACATCTTTAAGACTTGAGGGCTGGGGGACAAACAAGATACAATTTTGAGGGCAAATTTAAACAGAGGAAGGACAAGTGATCCCCTCTAATGGAAACTTGGCTCTGCTTTTGAGACCTCTTTTACCCTCTGTCTCAGAAAGGGTCTATGCATCTCAGTTGGGATGTGACTTGCTACAAAAAAATGCTAGTGGCCACCACAGATCACTCCCTAAATTTCAGTGGCTTAGCCCAACTGTGGTTTATTCCTTGCTTACACAAAGCACCATGTGGGCCATGTGGGTTTGCCTCCATCTTGCAGAGACATCATCTGGAACACCTGGCCCCTGAGGTTGTCATAAGAGAGAAACAGAAGCTTGGAGTAGACCTACTGCCTTAGGCTGAAAGGGACACTTCTTGTTTCTTCTTCTTCTTCTTCTTCTTCTTCTTCTTCTTCTTCCTTTAAGATTTTATTTATTTATTAGGGAGAGAAGGAGAGCACCTGAGAGAACTAGCATCAATGAGAGGGGGGAGGAGATGGAGGGAAAAGGAGAAGAAGACTCCTTGCTGAGCAGAGACCCCGGTGCAGGACTTAATCCTAGGATCTTGGGATCATGACCTGAGCTAAAGGTAGATGCTTAACCAACTGAGCCCCGCAGGCACTTCTTGCTTAGATAGTTCTTGCTTCTCATGGCCCACCTGCCCGAACTAGTCTCATGGCCCCAGTGTAACCACAGGGGAGGCTGGGAAGGGGAGGTGAATACAAGGATATCAGGAGCCCCATGTCTATGGCCTAATTCCCTGACATTGTAGAAGGTGCCAGAGCAAACAGCAGTGAGTACCCAGTCACTGGCCGAAGTCCATCATGATGGCAGCTGAAGGAAAAGTAAGGAGGTGGAGAGGAGGTTGGGATGGAGGCAGAATCTTAAAGCAAAATAAACAGAGAACTACCTGTTCATGTCAGCCAAAAAAGCAAAGTGGACAAGAAGTAAGGGAGTTTGGCCTCAAGGACACCGTTTTCAGTTTAAGGTGAAAAACCCTTCGGTTTGCTTCACCTCTCTTGCAGCCCAAACCTGTCTGCTGGTATAAGGTTGAAGATTTTTCAAGTGCATCTGATCTTGCCTGATGTTCTTTTTTCCTTTTAGTGTCTTTGTTTCCTGAAACTAACATGGTTATGACAAAACTCTGGACCCAATTTCAAAGTGACTTTCCCAAGGGTCTCAGTTCTTGGGACCATCAGGTCCTCTTAGGCCCCAGGCTCAGACAGCTCTTTGATAAATTCTTTCCTCTTCTCTCTCAAGACTACTTTTTTTTTTTTTTTTTTTTTTTGTCTTTTTGTCAGTGTATTTGGTTGTTGGGTTTTCAGAAAAAGAACAAGTCCTGAACTTCTCCCTTTTCTTTATTCTCTCTTTTGTCATCTGAGCCCTGACCCTTATCCTCTTAGTTATAGATGATTCCTGAAGCCTTGCCAAGCTCACTTCCATTCTGTCCAGCACTCACTGCCACATCGATCTTCATCCCAAACTGCATTCCTATGGTTGCCCTTATGGTCAAAAACCTGTTTTCTTCCACCTTTAAATAGAACTTCAAACCCCTGTGATTATTTTTCTCTATGCTGCATAGTGAAATAGTTCCTACTATTTCCTCGCCGGTACCCTGCTTACCTCCTCTGTTGCTCTCCTTTACATATTCAGCTCAGTATAAGTAAGTCATAGTACTTAGTGGTACGCCTGGCACAGAGTGAGGCTTCACTAAACATCTACAGAGTCAACAGTGAGTGGATGTTCAGTAGCTGTTTGATGCAGGAGGGAAGAAGCAAAGAGTAAGTGCTAATAGGACTGATGTCCTGAGACGGAGAATATTCTGACATCGTTTCATATATGAATAATGCTGACTGAAAAATCACATGATAAAAACTTATCACTTGCTCTAATACTTTAAGGTAGTTACTATTCCCTGTGAATTTTTAATTGGCCCTGTTTATTTTTCAATCCATGTGAAATTCCTGATGATTTTATATATGCACAGATCCATTCTATCAGCCAAATTTCATGCATTAAGTATGAAATCACCACTGTGATTTTTTTTTTCAAAGTCAGCACAGTTTTTATCTGTGAATTTGGGGATGCATCAGGGAGTATTTCTTTTTCTACTCCTCTTGCTCCCTCTCTTATGTCATCCTTCTCCAACTTTGTCCCAGTCATTCATGTATTTATTCATGTTATTATATAACACAAACATGTATTCATGTTATTATATAACACAAACACAATTTTACCCTCTAGCTCTGTTCTCTCCTTTCTCTGCCAGGGCTACTAGCAACTTCTATGCCTTGCTTCCTATTCTCTTTGATAAAATAGAGAAATAGAGAAAGTCCAGGACAGTGTGATCAATGTGAAATATAAACACAAAAGTAAGCAAATCAGTGGTTAGAAAAATCACAAGAATTTCACTTTACATACTCAGTAATACTAGAAAAACAAACATTAACACAGGCCTTTCCTAAAAGACAACTGTTGTTTATTGAGCAAATGGGAACAGTTTAATTGACTGAACAGGTAGTTAGTAATCCACAATGATACCAAGTCAGCAGCAAATACAATGATTTGAAAGGTGACTTTTGCACGTGGGGCAAGCTAGAGCCTAGGCCTGGAGGCAGTCCAGCTGTGGGGCAAATTTCAGGTTTACTTTAAGATGGCTTTGTTGCTTTGGGTAAGCTACTTATCTTATATCTTAGATATTCTTATCTAAAAAATGAAGGTAGGAATAGTTGCCGCCTTCTGTGAGTGTTTTAAGATTTGAATCGGGTCATTCACAAAAAAAGACTCAGCATAACGCCTAACACGTGTATGAAGATGGCCCTCAGTATCATCTTACTTGCTATTTTTAAATGTAAGTACTGAAATATTGAAAATGTACATGATAAATTTGGTTAACAATGCTGCTGAAAATTCAGGCCGTATCCATAGCAAATGAGGTCTCCTGAATAACAGTGCTAGACCACATCCTAACGTCCTGGTTGATGGACTTAAATGTCGAATAATCAATAAGTGAACATGGTAAAGACCTAGCAATATACAGGAGTAAAATCCGTGATCAACAAGGAGCAATATGTTAAAAAAAAAAAAAAAAAAAAAAAAAAAAACCTAGACCCAATGGACGGTCCCCATTAGAAAAAGAAAAAAGAAAACGCTCTTAATAAAATAAATATGGGAAAAGCTATAGATTTTTCATCCCCTCTTAGATATGTAGTACTCATTAGCATATTAAAGGACCTGATAAGTCTCCATGAGGAAGAGGTATTTCTGGGTGTTTTAACAGAGGGTTCCTCCAATTACTTCATCATAGAATCTGAGGACAAGTGTACTGGCTTTGTTCACAGATGTCCCCTGTCATTAGACTTAGTAGGTTCTTTGTGAATACTGTGAACACTGTTGGCTGCACTCAGGAAGAATATGCGAGGGGAGTCTTGGGAAATACAAGTGTGTATGGGCTGACTTGGATTTTCTCTGGAAACCAGAGCTTTACAGATGACTTAAGTTTCCACCAGATTTCACATTCATAAGATGTTTGGAAGAACGTATTCACAATCCAGGCAACATACTCTTGCCACATGGCAGGACTGGGGGCCCTTTGGTTTCAAGGCACTGACTCTGTCTTTTGAAGATAGTTAGCAGACAGGTTCTAAGAGACCAATGTCTGTAAGAAAAACCCCCAGCGTCTCTGAGAGCATTTTATTGGCCAGAAATGGGTGTCGTTTGAAGTGCTGAGGAATCAAAATAGAATAATGGCAGCCAACTGACCAATTCATTTTTTTTTTTTTTTTTCTCGAGATGGAGACTGGATCAACAACTTCTTTAAAACCCTCTACCAGATGGCACCATGAAGGAGGAGAACCCTTCCGAGGAGAATAAATAAATGCCATGAGAGGTCACTTGTGACCTGCACGGGCGGGGTCTTCCTTGTGTGTGTCCTCAAGTTCAACAGCGGCGACAGTCAGATCCTGGCTTGTAAAATTACCTTGGCTGCTTCGCTATGTAAAATGTGAAAAGGAAACAAGTCATCTTCCTGATGCATGAGCTCAGTGCTTATCTGAAATCAGTTACATGCTGCGAAACACCCTCTTTTACCCCCTGCCTAGGGACTCCCATTAGCGCACAATGTAATTTCACAGCTAGTGCTTGGGGAACTTTCTGGAAGCATTTTAGGTTGAAATAGTGAAGTAGAGGGTGGCATGGGTCTGGTTAATTTCAGAATATTGAAGTGTTGGAATTACAATGTGATGACAGGATTCATCAGAAGGATTTATTTCTTTGGGCCTGTGGCCTAATGAATTGGAAAATATTTTCCTATGTCTTCTCCTTCAGCTCTAAATTAAAGTGACACATTTTATTAAAAAAATGTCATTTTTACATATTAATGTATGAATTATGGTATGGTACATATGACAATAATGTCATCTGGGTGAAACATTCTAGTGATCTCTCCCATTGATTTTAATCTCACTTAGAAGTGAGAACACAGAATGAAAAAGTATCTATGGAAAGCTTTATTATGTGTGTATGTTATCCAAATACACTGTGTAAATGTGCAGGGATTTTATGTGACGGCTCATATATACATCGGCCTAGGCCGTGTGCATGGGGAATGTAAGCGCATGGGCTGGTGCTACACCGCGGGAAGAAGAGGGAAGGAGGAGTGAAATAAAATCTCTTCCATTTTCAGTTCAGGGTCACGGCAATAAAATAATCCAAAATGGCACATTTAATGGAAATTTCAGGGCAGTCGGTTACAGAGAACTGTGTTAACTTTAGCATCACGTGAGTCTAATGAAGGCTTCCTTTGCTCCATTTGCAGACACATTGAGGAATTCTGGGGGTCCTTGTCGGCACCCCATGGTGGAATGACATCACACGTTGGCAATCAAGTTCCTGTCCATAGCATGAGTCACTCTCACTGGGTAAACGAAGCCAGAAATATTGAGGCAAACACGAACTGGAAGTGACCTCATGGGCCCAAACTGATTCTTTGTGGGTTAAAAACATGAAGGTGGAGAAGTGGGGGCAAGGCCTGAGAAGGGACAACTCCTGGTGAAACAGAAGACGTGTGAGATATTTAACAGTTTCATTGAGTCTGTATCTACCTGAATCTACGTGTACGTCTGTATCTGAGTTAACTCCGTATACGTATGTCTGTATATCTGGATATCTAGGTCCATTAATAAATGATGTGGAAATCTGACATATGTTAAGAACACAGCTGTTATGTAGGAAGAAGATAATTAGGTTATCTTTAATGAACCTGTTAAGATCATATTTCACTAATATCAGTGATAACAGTTTTATTAATAATAGTGTCATAGATCACTGGTTACCTAAATAATGGGGCCTCAACAATAGTTTAGACCACTGAACTTCATTTGTTCAGAAAGTCTCATTCATGATTGTAAACCACATGGTCTAAATTTTGGAATTTACTAGAGTTTCATCCTTGGCTCTGTCTTCTTCAAACATCATATATTCCTTATGAGTGACCTCATTTACTATGTCAGCTTTGACTGGTCTGTATACACCATCAACCCTGATTCTGCACCCATAATTCCTTCTGTTCCTGGATTCTCTTCTTCATTGTGAGTATCTATGGGATACAAGTGTTTATCATTCGAAACTCAATGTATCACTGGAATCCCAACAAATTCAATAAACACCTCCTCACTTTGCCCTTTTGGCTTTCCCCTACTCTGCTCTACTTGTGGTATTTGAGTAGTTAAGGACATTCATATTCACAGCTGTTAGGATTGTAGTCCCTCCATCAGACCTCACATCCAATAGTTCATTAAAATCTGTAAGTCCATCTTCTGGAAACTAATAAATACATTCCATCCTCTCCATCCCCCTGCCTGTGCTTTAGTTCAGCAATACTTTCTTTTGTCTACAATATTGCAGTGGCCTCTTTCCCTTGCTACTGTATTAGTTTGCACTTCAACCACCTTCAAATATCTTTCCAAAAGATCTAAGCCTGTCACTTCCTTGCTGAAAACCCTCAGGTGGAAATCTGTTGCAAATTATTTACAACCTATCCACTGCCTTCTTTTCTGGTACTATCAATGACCTTGCTCCCCACTGACAAGCACCCTGTACTTTATCTGCTCTGAAATGCTTGGCTCTTCAAACTTCCAGGCATCACACAGGCAGATTTCTCTGCTTAGAGTAAGTGCTTTCCCCCTTGTTCTCCTCCATCAGCTTATATACCATCCCCTCTGTGTCATATTCCTAGATTTTTCTACAAAGAGTTAACCACACCTTCTCTTGGGTTCTTAGTGATGAGCCCAGCACACTGAATCATCTTCCCTAACTAAATGGTGACCACCTCAGGTCAATGAGCATACTCATTCTTTGGGGCAAGTGGAGTATTAGTAACACCTATCTTAGTGCCTGGGACTCAGTAGGTGTTTGATAGATGTCTGTTGATTGAAAAAATGATCAAATACATGACCTCTTGGGCCCTCTGGATCCTTGACATGATAAAGGAGGTGAGGAAAGAGATAATGGACTATAAATGTAAATTTCTTTCCAGATTAGCAACAATCATAGCCAAGTTACTGTCCAGATTGTGCTTTGTGTTCTGAAAGATAGATAAATTTCTCCAAGACTCTATGTCACCATTTTGTGAATTATTAACAAAATACATCATGACCCAGGCCTGGAGTTGAAAGCCTCATGTCATGATTTGAAATTCATAGCATATAATTTTCAAGAAGTAGTATAATTCAATGATCAAATTGTATTTAACATACCAGATTTTGAAGTCTTTTGGGATTCCCAAATTCTTGCAATTTGTGATGTGTTTGGGCTCTGTGGTGTTGTAAAAGATATGTACTAAGTAATAAGATGAATGCTGGTATGAATTAATCTCTGTAAAAGGAATGACAAAAATTTTTGGAAAAACATTGCAAAGCTATTTTTTCACTTCTTTAGATTTATTTCCACTTGCTAAGAGAAATAATTTATTTTTATGGGTGTCATCATTTAAAAAAACACAAATGAATACCTAAAAGCTGATATAATAATGAAACTGAAGGAATTGCAAAAACTTTTAAATTTATTATAGTCAGTATACCAGTGATCTAAAAACATTCGAGAGCTCATTATCTTATTCTGAACACACTGCAGGAAACATAGCTGGTGAGTTGGTTTGGCGATGAAATTGCTGTGGCTTTGTCAAGAAGGATGTTTTTTTTTTTTTTTAAAGTATATATTTATTTTATTTATTTTTTTTTCTAGCTCATTTCTTTTTTTTTTTTTTTTAAATTTTTTATTTTTTATAAACATATATTTTTATCCCCAGGGGTACAGGTCTGTGAATCACCAGGTTTACACACTTCACAGCACTCACCATATCACATACCCTCCCCAATGTCCATAATCCCACCCCCTTCTCCCAAACCCCCTCCCCCCGGCAACCCTCAGTTTGTTTTGTGAGATTAAGAGTCACTTATGGTTTGTCTCCCTCCCAATCCCATCTTGTTTCATTGATTCTTCTTCTACCCACTTAAGCCTCCATGTTGCATCACCACTTCCTCATATCAGGGAGATCATATGATAGTTGTCTTTCTCTGCTTGACTTATTTCGCTAAGCATGATACGCTCTAGTTCCATCCATGTTGTTGCAAATGGCAAGATTTCATTTCTTTTGATGGCTGCATAGTATTCCATTGTGTATATATACCACATCTTCTTGATCCATTCATCTGTTGATGGACATCTAGGTTCTTTCCATAGTTTGGCTATTGTGGACATTGCTGCTATAAACATTCGGGTGCATGTGTCCCTTTGGATCACTACATTTGTATCTTTAGGGTAAATACCCAATAGTGCAATTGCTGGGTCATAGGGCAGTTCTATTTTCAACATTTTGAGGAACCTCCATGCTGTTTTCCAGAGTGGCTGCACCAGCTTGCATTCCCACCAACAGTGTAGGAGGGTTCCCCTTTCTCCGCATCCTCGCCAGCATCTGTCATTTCCTGACTTGTTGATTTTAGCCATTCTGACTGGTGTGAGGTGGCATCTCATTGTGGTTTTGATTTGCATTTCCCTGATGCCGAGTGATATGGAGCACTTTTTCATGTGTCTGTTCGCCATCTGGATGTCTTCTTTGCAGAAATGTCTGTTCATGTCTTCTGCCCATTTCTTGATTGGATTATTTGTTCTTTGGGTGTTGAGTTTGCTAAGTTCTTTATAGATTCTGGACACTAGTCCTTTATCTGATATGTCGTTTGCAAATATCTTCTCCCATTCTGTCAGTTGTCTTTTGATTTTGTTAACTGTTTCCTTTGCTGTGCAAAAGCTTTTGATCTTGATGAAATCCCAGTAGTTCATTTTTTCCCTTGCTTCCCTTGCCTTTTGCGTTGTTCCTAGGAAGATGTTGCTGCGGCAGAGGTCGAAGAGGTTGCTGCCTGTGTTCTCCTCAAGGATTTTGATGGACTCCTTTCGCACATTGAGGTCCTTCATCCATTTTGAGTCTATTTTTGTGTGTGGTGTAAGGAAATGGTCCAATTTCATTTTTCTGCATGTGGCTGTCCAATTTTCCCAGCACCATTTATTGAAAAGGCTGTCTTTTTTCCATTGGACATTCTTTCCTGCTTTGTCGAAGATTAGTTGACCATAGATTTGAGGGTCTATTTCTGGGCTCTCTATTCTGTTCCATTGATCTATGTGTCTGTTTTTGTGCCAGTACCATGCTGTCTTGATGATGACAGCTTTGTAATAGAGCTTGAAGTCCGGAATTGTGATGCCACCAACGTTGGCTTTCTTTTTCAATATCCCTTTGGCTATTCGAGGTCTTTTCTGGTTCCATATAAATTTTAGAATTATTTGTTCCATTTCTTTGAAAAAGATGGATGGTACTTTGATAGGAATTGCATTAAATGTGTAGATTGCTTTAGGTAGCATAGACATTTTCACAATATTTATTCTTCCAATCCAGGAGCATGGAACATTTTTCCATTTCTTTGTGTCTTCCTCAATTTCTTTCATGAGTACTTTATAGTTTTCTGAGTATAGATTCTGTGTCTCTTTGGTTAGGTTTATTCCTAGGTATCTTATGGTTTTGGATGCAATTGTAAATGGGATTGACTCCTTAATATCTCTTTCTTCTGTCTTACTGTTGGTGTAGAGAAATGCAACTGATTTCTGTGCATTGATTTTATATCCTGACACTTTACTGAATTCCTGTATAAGTTCTAGCAGTTTTGGAGTGGAGTCTTTTGGGTTTTCCACATAGAGTATCATATCATCTGCGAAGAGTGATAATTTGACTTCTTCTTTGCCGATTTGGATGCCTTTAATTTCCTTTTGTTGTCTGATTGCTGAGGCTAGGACCTCTAGTACGATGTTGAATAGCAGTGGTGATAATGGACATCCCTGCCGTGTTCCTGACCTTAGCGGAAAAGCTTTCAGTTTTTCTCCATTGAGAATGATATTTGCGGTGGGTTTTTCATAGATGGCTTTGATGATATTGAGGTATGTGCCCTCTATCCCTACACTTTGAAGAGTTTTGATCAGGAAGGGATGTTGTACTTTGTCAAATGCTTTTTCAGCATCTATTGAGAGTATCATATGGTTCTTGTTCTTTCTTTTATTGATGTGTTGTATCACATTGACTGATTTGCGGATGTTGAACCAACCTTGCAGCCCTGGAATAAATCCCACTTGGTCGTGGTGAATAATCTTTTTAATGTACTGTTGAATCCTATTGGCTAGTATTTTGTTGAGTATTTTCGCATCTGTGTTCATCAAGGATATCAGTCTATAGCTCTCTTTTTTGGTGGGATCCTTGTCTGGTTTTGGGATCAAGGTGATGCTGGCCTCATAAAATGAGTTTGGAAGTTTTCCTTCCATTTCTATTTTTTGGAACAGTTTCAGGAGAATAGGAATTAGTTCTTCTTTAAATGTTTGGTAGAATTCCCCCGGGAAGCCGTCTGGCCCTGGGCTTTTGTTTGTTTGGAGATTTTTAATGACTGTTTCAATCTCCTTACTGGTTATGGGTCTGTTCAGGCTTTCTATTTCTTCCTGGTTCAGTTGTGGTAGTTTATATGTTTCTAGGAATGCATCCATTTCTTCCAGATTGTCAAATTTATTGCCGTAGAGTTGCTCATAGTATGTTCTTATAATAGTTTGTATTTCTTTGGTGTTAGTTGTGATCTCTCCTCTTTCATTCATGATTTTATTTATTTGGGTCCTTTCTCTTTTCTTTTTGATAAGTCAGGCCAGGGGTTTATCAATTTTATTAATTCTTTCAAAGAACCAGCTCCTAGTTTCGTTGATTTGTTCTATTGTTTTTTTGGTTTCTATTTCATTGATTTCTGCTCTGATCTTTATGATTTCTCTTCTCCTGCTGGGCTTAGGGTTTCTTTCTTGTTCTTTCTCCAGCTCCTTTAGGTGTAGGGTTAGGTTGTGTACCTGAGACCTTTCTTGTTTCTTGAGAAAGGCTTGTACCGCTATATATTTTCCTCTCAGGACTGCCTTTGTTGTGTCCCACAGATTTTGAACCGTTGTATTTTCATTATCATTTGTTTCCATGATTTTTTTCAATTCTTCTTTAATTTCCCGGTTGACCCATTCATTCTTTAGAAGGATACTGTTTAGTCTCCATGTATTTGGGTTCTTTCCAAACTTCCTTTTGTGGTTGAGTTCTAGCTTTAGAGCATTGTGGTCTGAAAATATGCAGGGAATGATCCCAATCTTTTGATACCGGTTGAGTCCTGATTTAGGACTGAGGATGTGATCTATTCTGGAGAATGTTCCATGTGCACTAGAGAAGAATGTGTATTCTGTTGCTTTGGGATGAAATATTCTGAATATATCTGTGATGTCCATCTGGTCCAGTGTGTCATTTAAGGCCTTTATTTCCTTGCTGATCTTTTGCTTGAATGACCTGTCCATTTCAGTGAGGGGAGTGTTAAAGTCCCCTACTATTATTGTATTATTGTTGATGTGTTTCTTTGATTTTGTTATTAATTGGTTTATATAGTTGGCTGCTCCCACATTGGGGGCATAGATATTTAAAATTGTTAAATCTTCTTGTTGGACAGACCCTTTGAGTATGATATAGTGTCCTTCCTCATCTCTTATTATAGTCTTTGGCTTAAAATCTAATTGATCTGATATAAGGATTGCCACTCCTGCTTTCTTCTGATGTCCATTAGCATGGTAAATTCTTTTCCACCCCCTCACTTTAAATCTGGAGGTGTCTTCGGGCTTAAAATGTGTTTCTTGGAGGCAACATATAGATGGGTTTTGTTTTTTTATCCATTCTGATACCCTGTGTCTTTTGACAGGGGCATTTAGCCCATTCACATTCAGGGTAACTATTGAGAGATATGAATTTAGTGCCATTGTATTGCCTGTAAGGTGACTGTTACTGTATATGGTCTCTGTTCCTTTCTGATCTACCACTTGTAGGCTCTCTCTTTGCTTAGAGGACCCCTTTCAATATTTCCTGTAGAGCTGGTTTGGTATTTGCAAATTCTTTCAGTTGTTGTTTGTCCTGGAAGCTTTTAATCTCTCCTTCTATTTTCAATGATAGCCTAGCTGGATATAGTATTCTTGGCTGCATGTTTTTCTCGTTTAGTGCTCTGAAAATATCATGCCAGCTCTTTCTGGCCTGCCAGGTCTCTGTGGATAAGTCAGCTGCCAATCTAATATTTTTACCATTGTATGTTACAGACTTCTTTTCCCGGGCTGCTTTCAGGATTTTCTCTTTGTCATTGAGACTTGTAAATTTTACTATTAGGTGACGGGGTGTGGGCCTATTCTTATTGATTTTGAGGGGCATTCTCTGAACCTCCTGAATTTTGATGCTCATTCCCTTTGCCATATTGGGGAAATTCTCCCCAATAATTCTCTCCAGTATACCTTCTGCTCCCCTCTCACTTTCTTCTTCTTCTGGAATCCCAATTATTCTAATGTTGTTTCGTCTTATGGTGTCACTTATCTCTCAAATTCTCCCCTCGTGGTCCAGTAGCTGTTTGTCCCTCTTTTGCTCAGCTTCTTTATTCTCTGTCATTTGGTCTTCTATATCACTAATTCTTTCTTCTGCCTCATTTATCCTAGCAGTTAGAGCCTCCATTTTTGATTGCACCTCATTAATAGCTTTTTTGATTTCACCTTGGTTAGATTTTAGTTCTTTTATTTCTCCAGAAAGGGCTTTTATATCTCTCGAGAGGGTTTCTCTAATATCTTCCATGCCTTTTTCGAGCCCGGCTAGAACCTTGAGAATTGTCATTCTGAACTCTAGATCTGACATATTACCGATGTCTGTATTGATTAGGTCCCTAGCCTTCGGTACTGCCTCTTGTTCTTTTTTTTGTGTTGAATTTTTACGTCTTGTCAAGAAGGATGTTAACATCAGAACCCAGCAGATCGATAGTTCAAGGTTTGGTCTTCCTACAGGTGACTGTTTGTGATTTGAATGGCATTTCCATATGGCTCTTTGTATTACAGAGAGAATGTCCCCATGACCATCTTCACTTCAGTTCTGTTTATCTAATAATATTGGCCATTTAATGGAGAACAGTGTGCCCAGTCCCAGTGTCCCATATATTAGAGAAGAGAAATTTGAGATGAAAGTTTCAGTTCTGTCTGATGGAAAGGATGTTTGGATATTGGAAAGAGTTTCATTCATTATTTTCATTATATCACAGTAGTTTTTGTTAATAATATTCTCTCATGTCATTCCAATTTCACTTTCCTGCTGTCTCTCTCAGAAGTGACAATATTGTTGTCTTGCTTGAAAAAATAGATTCTGTTCATTTTCTTCAAATGGTGATTCTTGGTAGGAAGGAAAACTCCTTTCCCTACTTTCGCAACTCTTTGTTTATATAATTTCTCAGCTTTATATTTAATGTCTCACTTTTTTGAAGTCTTTACCTCCACTTCTGACATGTTCCAATATCCCAGTGGTTTCTATTCCAAAATATCCAACAATGTTCTGCTTCTAGAGCCTGTACTAGGGTTCTAGAAACTTCCTAAGAGGTAGCTTGAGCTGGATTTCTGTCCAGTTCGTCTTATTCCAATTCTCCTGTGGCTTTGTCAAGAAGGATGTTAACATCAGAACCCAGCAGATCGACAGTTCAAGGTTTGGTCTTCCTACAGGTGACCTGTTAAAAGATTTTACCCCTTTTAAAAGATTTATTTATTTATTTGAGAGTAGGAAAGGGGGGAGTGAGGGGTAGAGGGAGAGGGAGAGAAATTCTCAAGCACACTCCCTTCTGAGCACATAGCCCAATGTGGGGCTTGATCTCATGACCCTGAGATCATGACCTGAGCTGAAATCAAGACTTGGATCCTCAACTGACTGAACCACCCAGGACCGCATTTGCACCCCCATTCTTTATTACCATGGTATCTGAAGAACTTGAGGACAATCTTTACTGTCTTTCACACAATGAAATAATACCTACCCTTCTGGCCTCTTTGCCCTGAAGACTCCAGTGAAATCATTATCTTCCAACAGCTCCAAAAACAAGAGTTTATTAAGGTTCTGCTTGGAACAACCTCCTCCCCCTCAGAATCTATACAGAATGTCTATATCTGTATCTATTTCCATCTCCAGTAGTGCTATGTTTTTGTGTATAAACATGATGTTTCTCCTTCTTTATCCTTTCCTTCTCTGTCAAATAATTCACGTTTATTGGGTATTACAACTACAAGGGCATGCTTCAGTGAATTCATTCACGTGTTGGTTTTTAAAGAAATGATTTCATGCTTACTTCTTGCAGAGTTATTTACTTTTCTATAAGACACTCCCCCCCCCCCCATTTAGAACTGCTAACAACAACCAGCTAACAACTTAGTGAGCCTTTATTGTTAGTGGCATTACTTATTTGTCCTAATGACTCTGTGATGAGGCGGTTACTGATTTCCCCTGCGGAAGCTGGCAAAAGTGAGATGTGGGCTCTAACTCTTCAAAGCCCACACACTGACTAGGTGACAGACCTGAGATTTTGGTCCCATTCCATTTGACTTCAGAACTGGGGTTTTAAATCACTTTTGCCATTAACATCAGCCTCTTGGGAGAGAGTCACCCAGTACTCTCTAGTTTATAGTCTAAAAGCTAGTCTGGGAAGGCAAGCAGGCATGGGTTTATTCTACCTTCTCAAAGCACATTTTCTTTTTCAAATTCTACCAATAGCAGAAATGATTTCTCATTCACAATTTCAAACATTGGCTACACATGGCACAAACCCACTGTTTTAATCACCTCCCATTTACCCCTCAATGAGGGAGGGATTCTCCCTCTACAGCTGCAGGGATAGCCAACACATGACATCTGACGTCGGGCAGAGGAGCTTGACTGCAGCTTCCTAGTCACATATGCCCACAGTCCACAGGAGGAGGACACTGCGTGCCACACAGCGCCAAGTGGAGATTGTATCAAAAACACAGCGAACGACCAGGGGCTGTGGGAGGCAGGCTTTCTGGTATCAGGAGGTTGAGCTGTCAGGGAACCAAAACCCACTCCTTAGGGTGAAGTAGAAACTACGCCTGGTCCCCTTGATAAGGGACGTGGTTTGCCTAGAGGACCTTATCTGCAGAGAAGAAGCAGGGAGGGAATTTGCACTTGGGTTAGATGAACTCTCCTGGTCTCACTAGATACCAAGGCAGTACATCCTATTGGAATTTAATTGGGGGCCTCCTATGGCACCTACAAACTATCACCAGCTATACATCTTTACTTTTGTTCTACTCCTTTGCAGAATTGAAGGTATAGACTATGTGTTGAAAACTGTGAAGCATGAACCAGGTGGCCAGATAGGAGGGGAGAAAAATTCATGGCTGGGGTTCCACTCCTTGTTCTGCAACTAACCAGCTATATGATTTGGGGGACTTCACTTAGAGTCTACGGCTTAATCCTCTTTTAAATGATTCTAGATACTGCTAGGTAAAAATAATGTTAATTGAATAAAGGTAGGCCCCAGAAAGGAGGGAGGGAGAACCCAACAGCCTTCTGGGCAAGAATCTCTCTTTCCTACTCACATTCCCCAGTGCAGAATTTCCCAAAGAATGCAATACAGTATTCTAGTCACGTTGGGTTCTCTCTGGGAAAAAAGGTTTTTGGGCCAAATAAGTCTGGGAAACTCTGCATACTTACCCTACTTTTACAGATTCTCAATACTAAGTGAGCTATGGAAAAGTTCTAAGAAACCTGACTCCAATAAAACCTGAGGGTTTTCTTTTTTATTATTATTTCAAGTTTTTATTTAAATTCTAGTTAACTGAAATACATGGTAAAATTGGTTTCAGGTGTAGAATTTAGTGACTCATCACTTACCTATAACACCCCATGCTCATCACAATTGCCCTCTTGAGTATCCGTCACCCATCTAACCCTACTTTTTTGACCATGAATTTTCTACACTAGTTTTGTTTACTGTGGAACTTCTACTGATATCACTGGGATTGATGTTTTGTAGAAAAAGAAACAGCTTTTGGACATAGAGGTAAGTAGGTTTGGTTAGGTAGTGGTAAGTGGTAAGGAGATATGGGCAAGTCACCCACTGCGTCTGCTATGCCACACATATTAACCCACAAAGCCAGATACTGCACGGCCTTCCCTTAACCCTCCCCTCTCTGAGGGTGACCCATAGTCGAACTCAACTCAAGGTCCACCTTTGAGCCCTTGATTGGCTTTTCAAAGAGGCTGAATACAGTAGTATGAAATCTGGAAATGGCTTTTTCCCAGCATTGCCTTTAAATCTATCTTGTCAACCTCCCTTCCATATTGATGTGGTAGCACTGAAAGAACACACTGAGACTCTCCTTACGAAATCCAGTACAAGCTACATTTCTATAAATTAATCTTCTATTTGATTCAAACCTTCATCTGTCTCTGTAAGTCAGGCTGGATTTGAGCTGCTTTACCTGCAGTAGGGAGGGGAGACACAATCTGTTCTTTCTCTTTCTTAACTTTCATCACTACCCTCTGGCACTGGTGAGGTAGATGAAGGGAGAGAAGGGTGGATGGTTAAAGCAATTGGGGCAAAGACTTTATTCTTAGCTGGGCCTCTGTATCCCTCCTTTGGCCTTGGCATGCCATGGTGCTCTTGGTGGTACCACCTTTTATAGGCTCCTCTGAACTGCCCCTTTACTTGCCCCACGTGTACTCACTGGCTGGTGACTTCTGAAGTCATGTCCCCTTCAGGTTGTCCCTGTTTTTATGCCCGTTATTGCACAGAAAGCCCTCTTGAGCAGGTTCGAACCCCAACATGCTCTGTCCAGAGGCAATCTCATATATCCTTACCACACCAGACTCTGCTTTTGGGACCAGCAGAGCCTATCTCTAACTCAGTTTCTGTTAAGCTGGGGTCAGTCCAGCCTCTATCTCACACATACTCCCAATCCTGAAGGGCACGTACCCCTCTCTCTAACCTCTCCCTCTACCCTGGCAGGAGACCCACATACGTCAGTGTCCAGCAAGCATCCAACCCCCAGAGACCATTTGGATGAAAGCATGAGGGATACAGGCAGAGAAACAAATGTCTCAATGCTCTGCATCCTTCTAGATTCTTTCCAAAGAAATGGTTTCTCCTCCTCTCTACTGAAACTCCACTGTTCTCTTTTATAGACGATGGGTGATTTAGGATGGTTTAGATGTTGTTTAGCAGGTCCTGGGGGGGGGGGTAGCTAATCTAGTGCCTCCCCTTGGAATGCAGAGGTACTTAAAAAGCCATTAGACTAAGCTTGAGGCTTTAGTTAAAATTCCCAGACAAGAGGAAACGGTCCATCCATAACCTGTTGCGATGTTCAAGAGCCAGACGCCTCCTACTTGGCCCTCTTGGCACCACTGTTCTGTGATCCACCACCCTCACTAGCTGACTGAAATGGGATTAAGCATCATTCGAGCAGTTGTATCTGCTTTCACAGACTATTTCTTCTTTCCTTCTCCAAATGGCTCAGAGCAGCCCTGCAAGAGGACAGTCGGTGGTTTCGGGGTAGGAAGAGACGATTTGGAGCCAGCCAAGTAAAAAGCCATTGGCAGAGATTCCTTAGCTGATGGCCAGCTCAAAACCCCTCCACTCTTCCTCCGATGGTGAAACGCATTCTTGCCATTAAAATATTAGTGCTAGGTGGTTGCCAGGGAAATCGAAAGAGTGCTAATGTTATGTCAGAAATAACAATAAAACTTACACTTGCACTGTCATAGAATGAGAGGAAGTTACAAGAGATGTATTTTTCTTAGGAATTCCAGACGCCATCGGGTTTCATGGGGAGATACGGCCAGGACCGTGTGCCACTTGACCTTGCTCACACCTGCGTCGGATAGCACAGCCTCCTCAGCACCTGGCAGGAGGCTGGGCACCAAGGATGTGCGTAAACGCTGTGCAGGAGGTAAGTAACTTGTTCCTCAGTATAACTTAAGGAGAACTATACTGAGAGATTTTGGTGGTCAAGCCTGAGATCATTTGGGGAGAAAACAATGAACTGTGTAAGGTGTGAAGCTTCATTTTCTTTTTTCTTCATATGTTACTGTCTATAAAAGATCATTTATGTATTTATGCCAAACATGTTAAAAGACCCTTGAGGACTTAAGAAGGAAAAAGTAAGTGGCTTCCTCAAGGACCTTACACTTCAGAGGAGAGAGAGGTGAAGGAACATCTACAACGAGAAAACACATAGAGCTGGAAGGAAGCAGACACAAAAGACAATGCCATTGGCACTGAGATCTAACTGCTGAACCAGGTTTGACAGACTACAGATGGGGAGGGGCGTGGCAAATGTGTAAGCTTGAGGGAGCCTAACGGTAAAGGACTATAAAGACAGCCCCTAAACAAATGCTGACGGGGACCCTGTCCATCACTTCCCTGATGCAAATAGTTCAGCATTTTTATTAAAAGTCAACCACTGAGAACTGAGGTTTAGGATGCAAAAGAAAGAATTGCTATCACCAATTTTTAGGGAGAAAAAAACAATTGGCCTCTTGATGTTCTTTGGCTTAGCTCTTTGCTCAGAAACCACACATGAATGAAATTCGGTGGAGAAGCTGCACCCAGCCTCTGAACCCTGTGAACTGATCAGACTCCCTGGCCGCCATTCTGACCAGAATCTGACATTGTAATACAAAATGGGGTGAGTACAGCAACTCAGACCAGAGAGAAAATGTTTCTAAGTGTCTGGGTTTTGTACAATTCCAACCCTTAAAGTCTGAGTTACATTTAGCCTTTTAGCCTTGGCCAACTTTTTGGTCTAACAACTAAAATTTAAGAAAAAGAAAAAAAGATAATTTGAAGTTTAATAAGAGACCAAAGGCTAAATAGGCTTCTTGGACCTAAGTCTGTCTTGCACACAGCATTTGACTGAATTATTTTTAAATGAATCAAAAACACATTGATTCTAATTATTTCATATCTACCCAAATTCTCATGTATTCAAAATCAAAGAAAAATTAGTTTGGTATTTGACTTCGCCAAGCCCCAAGTATTTAGTATGACTTTGAGAGACATGTTCCCCAAACCAAAAGTCATGGGCATCCATTCTAAATGGTCCACATGATGAGTGGGGCTTGAGTCTTAGGGCTAGTTTCCCAACTTTGAGGATCTTCTAGACCCTCTTGTGCATCATTTAGAGGGAAAACATACACATAACCGAGGAGGACACCCAGAAACCGTGATGGACTTACCAGGAGCTTTAATTCCCTCCAGTTGGCAGAAACTCTGGCCTCTCGTAAGCTAGCTAAAGTAGGCTGAAGAGCAAATACTGTTTTCTCAATAAACCCAAAACCTCAGTAAATAAAAAATATTCCTCAAAGCTACAAGCTATAATTTTTGACTTGGAATTGGTAAAAACTTATTTGAAAAATAAGAAACAAATATCAAAAACTTTTTAGTTAATGTGTTGACCAGCCCTAAGTCAGAAAAGTGTAGCATATTCTCTGATCAGGTTTCACTTAATTTATCTGCCCCTCAGCCCTCCTGATCTTGGTCGTCCTGCTATCAGATACTTTCCTAACATATAGGAGTTATATCATTCTAGAATGTTCTAAGCACTGTAGCACAAATATTGATGGATAAGACAAGAATAAAATCTTAAAGAGGCACAAAAATGTTGGCTTTGTTGAGAGAAATGACCAGAAAAGACCTACTATGGAAAGACAACAATAAATTTTGATCATTTAATCTCCAAATATTTTGGGATTTTCTAGCTCTCATTCTGTGATAGATTTTAGTTTATTTCTGTCATGGTCTGAGGGCATAGTTAGTCTGACACTTATTTAGATTTGTTGAGCTGTGTTTTATGGTGCAACATGTGGTCTATCTTGGTGAACATCTTATACAAGCTTGAGAAACCAAGTGTATAGTCTTCTGTTGTTGGATGAAGTTGTCTACAGACCTCAATTATATCTAGTTGACTGAGGGTGTTGTTGAACTTGACCAGATCCTTACTGATTTCCTGCCTGCTGGACCTGTCCACTTCAGACAGAGGGATGTTGAAGACTCCCTATAATTTTGCACTCATCTACTTCTCCTTTGCACCTCTGTCACTTTTGGTCTAATATATGTTGATGCTCCATTCTTAGGGCCATGCGTAGGAAGAATTGTTGTGTCTTCTTGGAGAATTGACCCCTTTATCATTACATAATACCTCCTTATCCCAGATAATTTCCTTGTTCCCTTGTTCCCTTGTCCCAAAGTGTGCTTTGTCTGAAATAAAAATGCCTACTCCAGGGGCCTCTTTCAAAAAAAAGAAAAATGTCTACTCTACCTTTCTTTTGATTAGTGCTACCATGATATATCTTTCTTTATACCTTTACTTTTAATCTGTATGTGTCTTTATATTTAAAGTGAGTTTCATATAGACCACATATAATTGCATTTTGGTTTTTGGTCCACTCTGACAATCTTTGTCTTTTGATTGATCTATTTGGACGATTGATGCTTAAAGTGATTATTGATATATTTGGGTTCCTATCTACCATGTTTGTTATTATTTTTTTGTTGCTCTGTTTTTCTTTCTCTTTTCTTTTTTTTTTTTGTCTTCCACTCATTTTATCTTCTCTGCTTGTGACTGTTTTATATGACTCATTTTCTCGTCTCTCTTTTTAATTTTTTTATTATTTTTTTATTTATTTTTAAAGATTTTATTTATGTATTTGACAGAGATCTCAAGTAGGGAGAGAGGCAGGCAGAGAGAGACAGGGAAACAGGTTTCCTGCTGAGCAGAGAGCACGATGCAGAGCTCGATTCCAGGACCCTGGGATCATGACCTGAGCCAAAGGCAGAGGCTTTAACCCACTGAGACACCCAGGTGCCCTTCTTCTCTCTTTTTTAAAGGAGATATTTATTTACTTGAGAGAGAGATTGAGGCCATGAGCTGGAGGGGCAGAGGGAGAAGGAGAGAGAATCTCAAGCAGACTCTGCACTGAGCATGGAACCTGATGTGAGGCTCGATCTCACAACCATGAGATCATGATCAGAGTGAAATCAAGAGTCAGATACCCAATGGACTACACCACCCAGGTGCCCCTCTTCTCTTTTTGCATAGAGTTTATTTCTTTTTTTTTAACTTTCTTTCAGTGATCATCCTAGAATTTAAAACTATTACAACCTACATTTACAACTATTCCATGACCACTTTCAAATAATGGCTTCCCATGTACTACAAGTAACTTCTCATGGAGTATTTCAATTTCCTCCCATCCATGACTTATAATATTACTGTTTTTTATTTTACTTATTTCAAAGCTATAATAACTGCCTTTCGCTCAGGTCATGATTTCAGGGTCCTGAGATTGAGTCCCACATAGGGCTTTTTGCTTAGCAGGGAGTCTGCGTCTCTCTCTCCCTCTGTGCATGTGCTCTCTCTCTGTCACTCTCTTTTAAATGTCTAAGTAAAAAATGAAAAGAAAAAGAAAATTAAAATTTCATCTCGTGTTCATTTATTCCTTATAAAATGCTCTTCTTTTCTGTAGATCTAAGTCTCTGCTCTCTACCATTTTCCTTCTCTCTGAAGAACTTCCAACATTTCTTGCTAGGCGGGTCCACTGACAACAAATTGCCTTCATTTTTGTTTATCTGGGAAAGTCTTTATTTATTTTTCTCTTTCTTTTGGAGCTGATATATTTATTACCTGGATCGTGGCAATGCTCACATGAGTGTGTACATATATACAAACTCACCAGGTTGTATTCATTAATTATATGCAGGTTTTTATATCAATTGTACTTCAATAAAGCTGGAAATAGTCACACATCAAAAATGGAGTTTGATTCTTTATTACAAAGGAAGCTTGCAACTTCCCTGCCCTTTTTGAACCCAAAGAGAGTCCTGGCTTCTCCTCAGCATAGGCTCTGACAGAAAATCTTTAGCTGGAAGTTAGGTAAGTAGCCATCTTGAGTTATGTAAATGTAGCGTCAACAGGCTCCTCAGAGATTTGGAGAGATTAATAAGAAAGGTGCTTTACCCCATTTGAAAACAAAAAAATTAAAAGTTGCTGAGAGGTGAGACAGAGCTTCTGGGCTTCTGGGGACGCAGGAGTGCGTCCTCCTGGGCCTCCAGGGTTGTGTCCTGCCCTGGAGAGCAGTGTGAGAGGGCTGAGAGGAGATTTCTTAGAGCTCTAGCAATAGTTGGGGCTGCAGACCCCTAAGGAATTGCCTCTGAGTGTGTCCATGGAGATGGGCTTTCGTTCCCCTTGGGGAAAGGGCTCTGGTCACCTTGCCCAGGGGCTTCAGTTTCCACTGCCAGGCCCTGGCCTCGGCCCTCAGGAACAGACTTGTCATTCTTATCTTCCACCCCAGACCTACAGAAATGCTGGAATAGCCTCACATTGCCTCTGTTGCCTCACCTCCCTACTTCTTGTCCTTAGCAGAAAGACCTACATTCCTAACACATGTGACTCCGTAATCTGTCTGGACTTCTCTCCTTCCCTTCTGAAGTATAATTTAACCTGATACAGAATTCCAGCTTGGTGGTTTTTTCCTCTTTGGACACGGTAAATATTTCCCCCCACTCTCATCTTGCTTGCATGGTGTCTGAAGAGAAGTCCACTGTAATTCTTACCTTTGCTCCTCTAGAGGTAAGGTATTTTTTTCCTCAGGCTTCTCTCAAGCTTTTCATGTTATCTTTGATTATTGGCAGTTTGAATATGATATATGTTGGGGTAGATTTTTTTGGCATTTATCTTGCTCCAATTCTCTGACCTTTCTTCTCCTTTTGGTATTCCTGGTATGCGTCTGTTATACTATCATAATGGTCCCAGGTCGTCTCTTCTGTCTTTTCCATTTTTTTTTTCCTGTTTGTATTTCATATTTGGAACTTTCTGTTAACCTCTCCCTAATCTCACTGATTCTTCCTTGGCCCTGTCCGGGCTAGAATGTGTCCATCAAAGGTGTTCTTCGTTTCTATGACAGTATTTATGATTTCTTGCATTTCCTTACCGTTCCATCTTAGAGTTTAAATCTCCCTCCCCACGTGTTTTTGCATGCCGTTCACTTCTTCCATTTAAGTCCTTAGCATATTGATTATAGGTGTTTTAAATTTCCAGTCTGACATTTTCAACATGTCTGCCCTCTCTGAGTCTAGGTCTGACATGTGTTCTGTCTCTTCAAATGGTATTTTGCATGCTTTAGTGGGCTTTGTCATTCTTTTAGTTGAAAGCTGGACAGGATGTGCTGTGTAACAGGAACTGAGGTAAATATGCCTTTAATGTGAGGTTTTATGTTTACCTGGACGTACTTTAGACTGTGTTTATTATTTGCTGTAGCGGCAGATACTAGAGACAAAGAGCTCCATTGTTGTCCACTGTTTTCTCTCCCCTATCGTTTTTGGGTTCCCACAGAGACTTCTGAGGTAAAGTGTGGGAAGTACTGTTCTTTCACTTATAATCCCCTGTTATTGGACAGGAGCCCTATTGATGTATCAGTGAGGTGTGTGGGGAAGGAAAGAATTCTATAGTCCTGCGATTTAGACTCAGAATTTGATTGAACCTGAGCCTCTGGACTGTGACCTTCTCAGTTTTTCATCTCCCCTAGGTGAGACAAGATCTAGAAGGGGATAGAGTTGGGAATTCCCCTTCCGCCAGGTCAGTTAGTCTCTGGTCAAACCTCAGTTAATTAGGTCTTGTAAAATAGTGAGGTTCTAGAGGAGATTTTTCCCTGAGTTTCACTCTTGGGACCTGGGAGAGCTCATGATAGAGTAAGAGTCATGGTAATGTAGGGATCCTCTTAATACCAGTCTCCTTTCTGAAAGGTGGTCCACACCAAACCCTAGAAATTTGTCAGTACAAGTTTTCCTACTCTTATGATGTTAGGCCTCTTCTGTATCCACTTGTATGCCCTCCAAATTTCAGGCAGCAGTTTGTCCCATGACTCAATCTGTTGTTGGATCTAAGTAGACCTGCTAGTTTTCACTTTGTTCAGTCTTTGTCTTGTGAGGATGGAAAGATGGCATCCCAGCTCCTTACATGCTGAAACCCGAGCAGAAGTCTCCTGTATATTTTTAATATTATTTTGTTTTTATAAAAACATTTTTATACATACCAATACCTTTCTCTCTATTGAGGCAAAGCTAGATCCAAGATTTCTTATTAGTGGTTTAAAATTCATAATACAGGGTGCCTGGGTGGCTCAGTTGGTTAGGCTACCGGCTTCAGCTTGAGTCATGATCCCAGAGTCCTGGGATGGAGTCCCTTATCTGGCTTCCCCTGCTGGCGGGGAGTCTGCTTCTTCCTCTGCCTGCTGTTCCCCCTGCTTGTGCTCTCTCTCTCTCTCTCTGTCAAATAAATAAATAAAATCTTAAAAAAATAAAATGAAATTCATAATACAATCAGTATTTTAAGTCATAAACACTACCTTCCACTCTAAACTGCTAACTAGCCATCTCAAGCTCCTGTTGATTAGCATAGATTACACTGAAAGACCCCCCCCCCCCCCCCGTAACTGCTCTTTTGTTGTGTAAGAGTACCCCTCCTCCCCTTGCAATGAAAAGACCCTTCCCCCAGGGTTGAATTCAATGTAACTGCTCTTTTGCCTTTCTGTAACCGCTGGGCTTTTAGGGCATGACACTTGTCTCCTGTTTGAACAAGATACCTTCTCCTAATAGCCGAGGCATGGTCACGCAGGCAAGGGGGCTGCATGGTCACGTAGGTCACGTAGACAGGGGGCTGCATAGTCACGTAGACAGGATGTCTTTCTGCTGAGTAATAAGGTCAAACTTCCCCTCTTTGTTTCCCCTTCCCACCTTTCTCTTCGCGAGCTGCGGTCTTCCAAAGCCAATCCACTAACACCAAGTATGCCTTTTTTCAAATGTTCAAATTGTCAGCCAATCGGCCCCGTCCCATCCGGGACTTTTTTGTACCTGTCTATAAAAATCCTGCACCACCCCATCCTGGTGTGCTCAGCTAGCAGGAGCTGCTGACCACCCGCAGGCGCCCACGCTACAATAAAGAACCTCTTGCTGTTTGCATCCTGTGGCAGTGTTGAATTCTTGGGTAAGGGGATCCGCGGGTCTTTCAACACAATGTCTTATAACTGAGAAATATAAAATATATATTGCTTTTTTTTTTTTCTTAAGACTTTATCTCTTCTGACAGGGGGAGGGGGTCAGTGAGGAGCAGGGAGAGAGGGACAAGTAGACCCCGCACGGAGTGTGAAGCTTGTCATAGGACTTCATCTCACATCACTGAGATCATGACCTGAGCTGAAATCAAGAGTGAGATGCTTAACTGATCGAGTTACCCAGGTGCTCCTAAACATATATTGCTTTTTACAGAAATCAGAGTTGATAGACCCTATAATAACACGCATTAATCTAACTTACCCTGTTGGAGCCATGGTTTATCCATAAGCAGCCTTTGCATTAGTGTACACAAATTAGAATTAGGCTGTTGTGTGGGCTGGAGATAAGTCATTTTCTCTGAATAGATAGATTACATCATTCAAATAGATAATCTTCTTGCAAAAAACCTCTTTGATCGGTATTTTTAGTGAACATTTGAATAAATTTGAAACTTCTCGGTGGAGATGGTTTTGAATGGTTATCAAAATTTGGTTGTGTAGTCAAAAGAATACACACACACACACACACACAAACGTATATACATGTGTATGTAATGCTATAATAAATTTCAAAGTTGAACCTAATTTCAAATTAGATGATTTTCATCAAGTTTTAAATTAACTAAAGAGTGTAATTTCTGTAGTATCGTTAATATTGTAATTTTAAAAGAAAATTGCTAATAAAGTTATCCAATAAAATATCATCACAATCTGATAACCATTAGGAATCACTTAAAATAAAGGAAAATAGCTCTCATTTTAAGATTTCAAATTACACTGGGACACCTGGGTGGCTCAGTTTGTTGAGCATCTGACTTGGTCTTGGTCAGATCAGGATCTCAGGGTCCTGAGACAGACACCTGCATCCAGCTCCATGCTCAGTGAGGAGTCTACTTCTGCCCCTGCCCTTTGCCCTTCTCCCTGCAAAAAGAGTGTTTTCTCTCTCTCTGTCTCTCCCTCCCTCTGAAATAAAAATAAAATAAAATAATTTTGAAATTCCACATCATATCCCTTGCTCTCTAATTGTGTATTTGTGTTTCACTTCCCTCACATATTTTATTATATTACTTTCTAATGTTTGAAAGCATGTATTCACCACTTAGTATATATCACTGCAAAAAATGACCCTTACTTTCTATTTGAAAAACTGTTATTTAAAACTGCAAAAAAATTCTATAATTATAGTTGTAGACAAATGATCACAGAGATAAAGATTACACATCTCGCTAGTTACGAAATATAAAAAGCAGAATCTTATGCAGACTGCCTCTCTTAAGCAGATGGATGGCATTAGGGGTTCACGTATGTGTGGATGAGTAATACTTATCCCTGGAATATGACAAGAGTTCGCTCTCATTTTTATTCCTGATTTTCTTTTATGATGGTTGTAATCTCTGAGAGACTGGGTTCATATAAATAGAGATTGGGAAAGAAAAGAGTTTGTTGTGGAAATGTCACTTAATTCTTTGAACTCCTCCCAAGTCATATTTTTAATGATCTGATATCAAGGATCACATTATGTTCTCCTTCAATTTTGTTGAAAAAAGAGATTTGGAAGCCACACAGGACTTCGTTATTCAGTCACCAGCATTATTAATTTTTCTCAACACCTACAGCAAAATTTTGATTCTTCCTTAGAGATCTGAGATTTGAATCTCTTTATAGAGATTTCTATTCCTTAAGGCAATGCTACTGGTAAAATTCCAGACTGGCCAGGGCTCTGCCTTTCTTATGCAAAGTGAGAGAAGGGCTTTGTGGAAGGGGGACAGAATGGAGTGAAGCTGAAGTCCGGCCCTCACCCTAGGGCCATTCAAGGTACAGCATAGAGAAGTAAAGAATGTGGTAGTTGATTCCATTGAAAAGTATTCCTAGCTGGGCAGCGCTTGGAAAATCCTCACACACCTCCACAGTATTAAAGTCTTTCCCAGTTTTCTAGCTTTGGGCTCATTGACAACGAAGCATTTAGTATGAAAGGAAAGAAGGAAGGAAGAAAGGAAGGAGAGGGGGAGGGAGGAAGAAAGGGAGAGAAAGAAAGAAAGCAACACAAAAGCAGAACTCCATAGATCAATCTAATAATTCCAGTTAAAGTGCTAAATTGAATGCTAGCAAATTCGATCCAGCATATATGAAAGGAAAAGTAAGCAGCAGAGTTTATTCAAAGAATAAGCTAAAATGAAGAAATCTATCGGTCAAATCAAAACCACAGATTAATAGGATAGCTTCTTATACATGGAATGCAGTTCTAACACAAATTTCAATAGCAACATAGTTTAAACTTGACACAGCTTATGATTATCCAGATCAATCTTGAAAAGGCATTTGGAAAAGTTCAAAATCCATTTCTTTTTTTTTTTAATAATTTTTAATTTTTTATAAACATATATTTTTATCCCCAGGGGTACAGGTCTGTGAATCGCCAGGTTTACACACTTCACAGCACTCACCAAAGCACATACCCTCCCCAATGTCCATAACCCCACCCCCCTTCTCCCAAACCCCCTCCCCCCAGCAACCCTCAGTTTGTTTTGTGAGATTAAGAGTCACTTATGGTTTGTCTCCCTCCCAATCCCATCTTGTTTCATTGATTCTTCTCCTACCCACTTAAGCCCCCATGTTGCATCACCACTTCCTCATATCAGGGAGATCATATGATAGTTGTCTTTCTCTGCTTCAAAATCCATTTCTAATAAAAATATTCCTAGCCCAGATTTACCAATGGGGGCTAAAACCAATGCGTGGAAGTTTGAGGAAAACAGGGTGTGCAGGCTCCTGTGCCTCCCCTGAGTTGTTTGCGAGCCAGGGAAACAGTGGAGAAAACCTGGTAGAAACCACCTTAATCCCCGCAAGCCCTGCAATGCGATGCAACGCGTGACGCATGGAGAAGGTCACTGCATCACGGCTCTGGTACTCCTACCCAATGTGCATAATCCTGGTCATGTGAACATGCTCAGCAAAATAACTGACCCATACTCTCCAGCGATGTCACTGTCAAGAAAGACAAAGAAAGATTGAGAAACGCTTGAGGACTGCTGGAGACTCATGCAATGTAGGATCCTGAATAACAGCAAGGAACAGCAACAACAAAGGCGTCAATTAAAAAAAAAAAAAATGAACAACAACAAAAAAAACACCTGGTGAAATTTGAATAGGATCTTCAGTTAATGTTGTTGTGCCAATGTTAGCTTCCTGGTACTGTGGTTACAGAATGTGCGAACATTGACAGAGGCTGGGAGAGGGCTATATGGAAATTCTTTACCTGTTTTTCGACTTTTCTGTAAGTCTAAAAAAACAGCTCAAAATAAAGGTGCAAAATCAGTGCAGTGCCAGGATCACCATTATTACTCATGACTTTTATAAAAGGGATAGTCAGTCAAAAACAAAACAAAACAAAGCAAAAACAAGTCATAAGAAGTACAAAGTTTGGGAAGGAGTAAATATATTGATGTTATTTATAGGGGATGTAGTTTGAAACCTATAAAACATAAGTAAGTTAACTGGAAAGTATGAGTGATGATTTAGAAAGGTGGTGAGCTGCAAATAAACATACAAAACCAAATTGTTTTCTATTCCCCAGTTCAAAATTTTATTGAATAAAATAAAGTCAAAGATATCAGGTAAAATATAAACCATATGTCAACAAAATTAAGAAAGTGAGTTAGTACCTATGAGAGGAAAACTAAAAACTCTACTTAGAAGCATACAACATGATTTGAATAAATGAAAACATACAATATTTTCCTTCATAGCAATACCGGTTATAGAAAAATATAATTTCTCTTTCAATTTCTTATAAACTAAATGCAATTCCAACTGAAATTGGAATCAAAATATATCTGAAACTTGAAAAAGTGTTTAGAGCTGAGTAACAACTCTAATTTTGAATTACTCAAAATTTTGAGTAACAAAACTAATGAGGGAAGAGGTACTTTTTTTAGTACTAATATTTAGCATGAAGTTACGATGAACAGAGGAGGAAAATGATAAAAAGGACTCTTCTGTAGCCAAACAGCCTGTTATGGTCATTGTGGCACTTTAAATTAGAGGGGGTAAAATGAATTATTTATTAAAGTGCTTCTGGAAAAAGTTGATAAACCTTTTGGGAAAGAAAGAAGCAAATTCTCTTCAAGCAATACATGAAAATAGATCCCAGATGGATTATAGAACTAATCTATAGAAGAAACAAGAAAAAAACTAAATAAAAGGAGTATTTAACTGACTCTTGGAAGAGAAGGTGTTTATGAGGAAAAACTAGTAAGTCATGTCATTTCGATTGCACAGAGCCTATATTTGTTCACATCAAAACAAGCTGACAAAAATAAAGGTGAACAAAAAACAATACATGTCATATAAATATGAGAAAAAGGACTGTTAATACCTTTAACAAATGAAGAGGACTCATAAATTGATAAGAACGGGGACAAATTCAATAGAATGGGGCTACACACTCTCAGTGGTTAGTAAGCACATGGAAGTCATACAATCTTCATGAGGACATGGCAAGAGAAATTGAAAAGTATAGGAAAAAACCAGTATTTATCTACTGGATTGACAAAGATATTCATATTTTAGAAGTCTAAAGGAGTTAATGAGGTGAACATTCCCAGATCATGTTTAGCTTATTACCACCTTCTGGGATACGGTATATCTGTATCTTCAAAAGTGTTTAAGTCTTTGGACCTAGTAAATCCAACAATCCAACTGTCTGGCAATAGGCAACTGGTTAAATTCTCCATACTGATAATTTGTGGACTACTACACCAGTGTCAGTCATGACTTCTAACAGTTCTTAAACTGAGAAAATGGGTAATACCTCAAAATTACCTAATATGGTCTTTGAAAATACTCACCTCTTTGGCAGACCCCCCCACTCCCTTTTCTGAGTTTCTGATTCAGGTGCAAGACTCAGCACTGGGGGTTTTGCATGAATATCCAATGAATTCTGATCCAACACCTTAATCACTAAACACTGTACTAAAATAATATTCAATACTATCAGAAATTACTCTCTATCATGTGTTATTTAAAATACAAAGGTGTTTCCTCGCTATGACCCTAATTTTTGAGTACACAGAGTATAGTATTATGTGTGTATTTATTTTTTAAAAAGAATAGTCTTTACACTTTTTCAGTATTTCCAAGTTTTCCTTAAGAGCATTCCTTTAGATAATCACTAATAGTCTTACTGGTTAAAAAAAAAAAAAAAAAAAAAAAAAAAGTTTTTTTTGTTTTTTGTTTTTTGTTTTTTTTAAAGGAGTTACTGTCCTCTGTTTTCCCATCTCTCGGCCTGTGCTTACCGAAATATGCCAGGTCCTCAGAGAGCACCTCAAATTTACCCCTAGACAACTATGGCATTATTTCCATGTGAATACCGAAGAAAGAAAGAGAGAGAGAGAAAAAAAGAGTAAAACATTGTGTGCCAAGTGAAATGTAGAGTTTAGCTACTATCTAATGAATTTGATCACAGTGGGCAGCCAATCTTGATAATTGTTTTAAAAGATTTTTCCTCAATTGCAGCCTATGGGGGTGGGGTGGCTTTCCTGGGACAAAGGTGGTGGCGTCAGGGAAGTTAAGACAAAGGGAAAATCCTCTACATCGATACTAACAACAAAACTCACATACACAGAACAGAAAACCGAATGTTTCATAGGCTCTGCCTCAAAGGTAAATGAGAGGACAGGTGTGTTCAGACAGTTCTGAGGATTTGGTCAGGATCCTCTGACACTATACCCCATTTTCTGTTTTTTGTCTTTTCTTTTGTTTTTGTTTTTGTTTTTTAATTTATTTGACACAGACAGAGATCACAAGCAGGCAGAGAGGCAGGCAGGAAGAGAGAGGAGGAAGCAGGCTCCCCACTGAGCAGAGAGCCTGGTGTAGGGCTGGATCCCAGGACCCTGAGATCATGACCCTAGCTGAAGGCAGAGGTTTTAACCCACTGAGCCACCGAGGCACCCTGCCTTTTTCTGTTTTATTCTATGTTCTTAGAAAGATCCGATGCATTTGAAAGAGTTTGAAATATACATTTATCATTAGAATTGAGATATGGCACATGTTACCCAAAGACCCAAAGACAAGCATAAACCACCCCTCGGAAAGCTACAGTGGTGCCCTAGAACATGAATTAATTCAAAAAATATTATTTAACCCATTTCCCTCCATCACTGTTTTGTGGGAAGGTTGAAACTTGTTTGAAAGTTTGAGGAATGCATCTGAACTTTGCCTCCCACCACCTCATAATGTATCCTCCTAGCTGGGGTCCATTTGAAAATGCAAGGGGGCTGTAGGAAGGGTTCTACTGAATACTAGCTGTTGTTGTTGCAGGGGTGGCAAATGAGATACAAGTTCACTCTAGTTTGGCGCTTCCCTCTGCTTGAGCACCCTGGAGACCTGGTGCAATCAGACTGTTCTGGAGCCACAAGGCAAAGGCAGCAACGTGAGGATAGTAGATGGAAAAATCTCGAGCAATGCCATCCATACCAAGCACTTGTTCTGATGTGTAACCAGTTCTAAAAGGCCCTTGTGGGGAGTTGGGGTAGGGATACAACACCAAATAAGAGAAATGTGCCCCAGCTTACACAGAGCTCATGGTCCAGCTGGAAAGAACAGGAGGTCAGCTGGAAGACACAGTCTAGTGGGAAGAGCGGTAGGGTGCATGAGGCAGGGTGCTGTCCGTGGCGGGGGCTCGCATCTCTGCTTGAATCAAAAGATGTCCTACTGGAGTCACAACGCTAGAGTCAGTCAACGGCTCAATGCCCATCACCCAATTACTCCACCCCCCCAAGGAAGGCACACTGAAGAATCACCGAATTCTACCTCTGGAACTAGTAATACACTGTATTAATTAATTGAATTTAAATAAAATAAAATAAGAGACCAGAAAAGAGTTAGTCAATGGAAGGGGAAGGCAGGTGTGGAGAGGATTCTTCTAAGTAGGAAGTAGAACAGGCAGAATGACTCAGAGGAGAGAATGGCCCAGTTATGGGCTGGTGGCAATATGGCTGATTTTTAGAATATAAGGCAGGAAGTGATGAGAGATGAGACAGGAAAGGCAAAGGGCATCCAGGAGAAGCCCCTCATTCTGCAGGCTTACAGGCTCAGACTTTGTCTTGAAGGCTAAGGCGCGGTTCTGAGGAGAGGAAGGACATGGTCAGATTTTCTTTCACAGGATCAAGGTTGGTGTGTGGTTGATGGAATGAATGGTCAAGAGAGGCTCAAAACTAGCTGTGGGGAGAACAATTCCAGAGAGAGAAGATAAGGGCCTCCTGGGTAAGATCAGAAATCGGTGCATTGTGGAGAAACTGAGGCAGTAAAACTCACCTGCCTTGTAAATGGCCTGAGGAAGAAGCACATATACGATAATAATGAGGGGAGCCTGAGTGGCTCAGTCAGTTAAGGGTCTGCCTTTGGCTCAGGTCATGATCTGGGGGTCTTGCTATCAAGCTCCACGTGGGGCTTCCTGTTCAGTGGCCAGCCGACTTCTCCCTCTGCCTCTGCCCTTGTTCGTGCTCTCTGTCTCTCAAATAAATAAGTAAAATCTTTAAAAAAAAAAATAGAAAAGAAAAGAAAGAAAAAAAGACTTAATGATGAGAGGATAGTTTCAATGTGGAGATAGTAGGAATAGTATGAGCACACACTTCTGAGGTATTCCCATGTTTGTGGGAACAACTAAACCATCTCAGTGGTGCTCTAGAGACTTCTAACAGGCCGAAAGGCCTCATGACATTAATTTTCAGAACCGAGGTATTGAGTTTAGCCGATTGCCACCCATCAATGTATAGAAGTGAGGGGGAAATTAAGTTGTTTGACATATAAAATTCTGAGCAAACAGTTTAAACTGTGCAATACAGTGACATATTTTATGGGTGGTTTTGACACTGCATTCACTCGCTCTCAGACTGGTTTTTAAATAATTTATTTTTCCAGACACTAATATCTCTGCCAGAACCATAACACAATGAATGAAATTAGACAGGCTATAAAAATATATATTTAGTAGAAGATTGGAAAAAGGGGAGCTCACTTCCTTTCTATGTATTGAAGTGGTTTAGCTGAAAAAGTAGTTTGGTATCCACACAAAGAAAACCTGATAGAAAAAATCCCAAATGAAATATTTGTGGCGCGTTTGCCAGCCAGAGGGTATGCACACAGTTTGCTCCCAACTTCTGTGAAAGCAGAATTAACGTTTGTAGCCTTTTCACAAACTCTGTCTTCCAGGTTCAACAGTTTGTTCTCATGTAACTAGGATGTCTTCCAAAAAGGTTTGAAAGAGACTCTATCCTGAGAGGTAGGAGATCCAAGAAAGAACAAAATGAGAGATTTCTCCAATGAATATCTTTAGAGAGAAGAAATCAACAGCGTTTGCTGATAAGTTGGTCTAAAATGGGATTGCGTCCCGAAGCCTCTGTGCCAGGCCGAAGACCCCTCAATGCTATTGAGAAGAAGAGGAGGCCCAAGAAGAAAGCTCCAGAGAGATTAGGGCGTTGCATTTTTAAGAAAATTCCGGCTATCAGGAACATACCGGAGTAGCAGTCAAGTAGTCTTTGGAACCATTGATTAGAAATCAAAGTCTCCAAAAATCTGTCTCTGTTTGCTCTTTTCCTTCCATCTGATTCCTCTGGTGGGACCCCAGGGAGCCACACAGTAAGCTGACGCTGAAGGGAACCGGCCTTGCTGGGTCTGAGCCTTTGATTCTGTGGCCCAGCTCCTGCCTCCACCCCACTCAGATTACAGCCTCTGTAGCCTGCATTGTCCAGACAAAGGGGCAGTGGCTCCCTTCTGAAGCTTGCCTGGAGCACGAAGGCCTCCTCCTGTTTCTGCCTTCAGCCCGCCCCTGTGGGGTTTCTTGAGTCAAACTGTTGGAAACCAGTGAGCCCTGTGGGGTCCTTTGCAGGCAGGGACTCCTTGGATCTCCCCACCCCTGAGATTTCTGTTTCCCCTTGTATGTCTTCTGGGGAGGGTATGACTCTGCTCTCTGGAGAGAATCCTGGGAGACAGGACAGAGGGAGGGGCCTTCGTTTCTAAGAAGGGTCTTACATACCCAGGAATGCTCAGGTTCTTTATTTTTATTTTTAAAAATACTTTTAAGATTTTACTTACTTGACAGAGTTCAAGCACAAGTTAGGGGGAGCATCAGAGGGAGAGGGAGAAGCAGGGAGCCTGACTCGGGGCTTGATCCCAGGACTCTGGGATCATGACCCAAGCTGAAGGCAGATGCATAACCAACTGAGCCACCCAGGTTTGTTCGTTCTTTCTTCCTTCCTTCCTTCCTTCCTTTCTTTCTTTACCAATTTAACCCAGCCATTTCACAATCTTACATTTCTAAACAAAGGTTTGTTGAGTGGATAAAGTTGAAGTTAAGGACGTCGCCTGATTATAAATGGCCGTGGTCTTTGGATCTTAGTATTAACTATTCAGTGTGCTTCTGTGTCAGGCACTGTTCAAAAATCTTTACATCTATTTAAATGTTTAATCCTTATGGTGACCCCATGAGGTGATGTATTTTTTTTCCTTGTGTCACCGATGAGGAAATACACAGAGAGAAGTTAAATGCCTTGCTTGGTGTTACACAACTAGTAGGAGGCAGAGCTGAGTTTGAGTCCAAGGTCCTGCCCCCAGAGCAGGACCCATTTGCCCTGCAGTGTGAACAAGCATGAAACTAGAAGCCACTGACTGCTGGGGAGGGATGCTTTTTCAGTTGTTTTCTCCTTTTTCAGTCAGTATTATTTCTTGATTCTCTGACAAATCTAAGAACCTTTTCCATTTTGCCCTTGCTACTCCCAGTTGTGGTGTGGCAGCTTTAGTCTCTGGGACTTGGAAGGTGGTGGCTGAAGGTAGAAAACGAGAGAGAGAGGAAAAGGCAGGAGGCCAAATTTCACTGTCTATTCAGAAGTCCCAAAGCTGAGTGCACATCAGGATGACCTGGAGGGATGCTTACAACGTAGATGGTTGACCTCCAGAGTTGCTCCTTCAGGAAGCCTGGTGGGTGGCGGGGGGAGGCAGGGCACACTGAGAATTTGCATTTCTAAGTACCCAGGTGATGCTGATGCTGCTGGTGTGGGACCTGCACTTTGAGAACCACTGGTCTAGGAACCTGCTTGAGTTGGCCCTCTTAAACTAGACCGCGTAGGCTGTGGGGAAAAGCTCTGGGCAGGTGCCCTTCCAGAAGCTACTGTTTCTTTTCTTTTCTTTTCTTTTTAACCTTTCCAGGCTTTTCAGATCTTTTTGCACATTTTGAACTGAGATGTGGGCCCACCGGCATGATTCAGAGCCATTTGTTCCCTTGTCTTACATGTCAGGACTGAGCAGGGGACCAAATATTTACAAAACTATTTTCAGTGCTTTTTTATCCCCCCCATGACTTCCATACAGGATGTTGTAGAATGAATGAAATAGAGGGGACGATGAATGAAATGGAGCCAATCAGAGAGTGTGTGTTTAAATCTCCTTCATGGCTTTTCCTTCTCTCAGCACACCTAAGCCTGACCCCTGCAGAGGACAAAGTCGAGGCTTACTGGCCAGTTAATTTCTGGTGCCAATAAGACATTAACCACTTTGAGTTCCAGACATTAGGGAACCTGTAATGGGAGCTGTATCTTTTGACAAATGTCCCTTACAGAGGCTTCACTGCAATCTACCTGCACTATGTGTGGGAGCCAAGTGCTGGTCCCAGCTTGCTCCAGGGCCCTATCTTTGTGTCCAGGAACCATCCTCCCTTCTATCCCATCTTAGTCCTGAATCTCCCCTATGGATGGACCTGTGGGCTTATGCAGATCCCAGTGGAGAAAGGAAAGTCATTCTTTCTAAGAAAGTCAGGATATACACTGCTCCCCAAGAACAATGATGGTGGTGGTAGTGGTGGAAGGTGAAAGACAAAAATGAACACTTCAAGTTTGCAAAATAGATACCTTCTCTTATAGCAAAAGGGCTCGAGTACAGTGGAAGGTGCAATTGCAAAGATGTAATGTTGGTCTTCAGGTCCCTTCTGCCACTTCTTTCTAGCTGCCCCTCTCCACTCTCTACCTCTCCATTTTCACTCTTATTTTGGGTCTCTTTTTCACCGGTTCTTCCTGATTCCCTTCAAGGGGTAGTTAATGAAGCTTAACTTCTTACAAGGGCTTTTGCATTCTACAAGAACTTTGGAACACAGAAAAACAGCGCTATCCCATAGAGCACTGGAGGAAAACTTTCTGTGATAGGTAATAACTACCATACTGTATGGCATAGTAGACAAGCCTTTGTGACCTAAAAGAACGAATCTAGACAAGTGGCATGGCTGATGGTGAGGTTGGTGTTTTGCTATGACAGCACCTGCGATCACATCTTAGGTGATTATCAACGTGTTAGACCAGATCTTCATGGGAGACAGAAAAGTCAAACTCTTCCCACTCTAAGGCTAAAATAAGCTCTACACTATAACAGAAGAGAGTGAAACAGAGAGGTTTAATTTCAATTTCCATGTTGGCCTACTATCTTGGCACAGAGGAGAGAAATGGGAATTGAAAACAGAGAAGTCGGGAAAAAAATGGAGGCATGGTAGTCTGGTGTGGTGACAGCATGAGCCCTGGCTTGGCTCTAACAAAATGTATTAGAGAGGAATAAAAGGGAAAGCCAGGCAGATAAGATGGTGTTAATTAATAGGGCCTGAGTAATTGAGGCTGAATACTAGGCTCAACTTACAGAATTTCCATAGGCAAGAGGGAGCTACTGCTTGTGTTTTCAGCCATGAGATGACAAGATGAAAACAGGGTTTTAGAAAATTAATTAGGAAGTGGTAGTCAGGGTGGGCTGAAGATGTACAGACTGGAGTCAGAGAAGCAGAGGTTTTCTGCAGTCCTCTCCACACCATGGGAATAAGAAGGAGCTCAAGACTGGGGGTGGGGGGCAGGGTAGGGGGATATGGGGGTCTGGGGAGGGAGCAGCAGGAGAGAAGCCTCCTTTGTCTGCAGCATATCACTCTCTGACTACTCACTCCTCCTATGGCCCTTGGTCCCTGGGATGTGTCAGCCTCTGCTTCTCCTGTCTCTTCTGCTCTCCCTTTTGACCTCTTTTGCCAGCTCCCTTTCTTTGACTCATAACTAATGTAGGTATTCCCCATGGTTCTTTTACTGGTCTTCTTTCATTCCATATTCTCTTGGCTGCAGCCAAAATACAGTAATCCCAATGCCTAAACACTTACCCCAAATGTCTCTCTTCATCCCGATGTCCATCCAGCTCTTCTTTCCCGTATTTCCAACTGCTTCGTGAACATTCCCTCCTGAGCATATCACCAGCGCTTCAAAATTCATGCTTAGAACAGGGTACATCACTGCTAACATCCAAACATGTCTCCACCTCAGATTTCCCTTCTTTTGCTGATGGAAACAAGACCCACTTAGCTACAGAGGCTCAGAATCTCAGAGCCCCATCCAAAGTAACTTCCCTCTTCTTGTCTCTGAGGCCATAGATGAAAATTGCTTGGCTATCTTTCCTTCAGGCTCATGAGTCCTCTTTGCTAGCTCTATCCTCCATGGTTCTGTCTAGACAACGTTCTAGTTCATCCTTAGTGCTTCTCCCTTGATTGACACTGCTGCTCATCACAGCCCTGCTCTGTTCCAGAACACACCCACAATGAATGATCCCCGGGCAACATTTTCAGAGGCCCTGAGTCTCCTGCCTTTTTCCTCTGCTGCACCCAAGTCTGACCACTACCTCTGCTGCACTCATGTCTCAGATCTCCACGCAGCCATACCCTTGCCTCAGGACATTTCCTGAGCATGGAATTCCCATTTCTCTCCCACAATGTCCACTTACACAAACCCTTTTAAATCCACTTCAAGGCTTAATTTCTCCATAAAGATTTCCCAGTTGTCTGCAACACAGGAGCCATCTTCTTTCTGTGAACCACACGATATTTGTATTTTTCAGCTTTCTGCCCTTAGTACGCTTGTGTTCTCATGGCAGTTTCTCTTTTGGATCATAAATTTCTCAAGGACCAGTGTGGTGTCTTAATGATTTCAGTTTCTCTTGCACCAGCTGGGACACCTTGGGCACAGTGGACACTACATAAATCGATGAATCCAAATAAGAGTACAAAATGAAATTTGACAAAGTATCATAAAAATTGAAAGAATCAAAGAAACTGCAGGACCAGGAGACAACTGGTGCCGTTGAGGAAAGGTGGTCCTATTTGAGGTAGCAACTTTGAACTCTAGTTCAGTGATTAGGCAATCCATGAGGACACAGCTATAATTGGCATTAGGTAAAAAAAAAAAATAATAATAATTCTAGTTATAATTTTTGATACTACTCTGTATAATGACTCCAAATATCACATTTATCCTTTGCCATATGTAGCTTGCAGGAATTCTGCTATTTCTGTAATAAGCCAAAACAGAAGATTCTACTTCATTCTCTGAAGACTTTTTGTTTGTTTGTTTTGTTTCATGTAGGAGGAAATAATGTTGGCATAAGTGGGTTTATTTCAAAACATGCGAGTTGAACAGCAATTTGCTTTCCTTCATCCTGATGTTTTCTCCCACTGCTCTGGCTGAATGGAGCTGGAGAAATTTACAGCCTACATCAGTCCTACGTCTGGTTTATGTATCAGTAATGCCCTCTGACTGTACAGGCAAGCAAAGACAGAGATCATACCCCACAGCTTTGCAAGGTCCTACATAATTTTCAAATCTTCCTGTGTTTTTGGTAATGATCTGGCAATCCAAACAATTTGGTTTAAAAACTGTCCTAGGTCATCTTACCCCTGTCGGCATTATATAATGGCAACCAAGAAACAATTACTAATGTTATAAAGGCCATCAAGATATGAATGCAAATACAAGGCATCTATTTTTATATACCAGTGGTTTCTGGAATTTACAAAATTATAAGTCTTGATGTTCTGGACAGAATTAGTACCTTATTCTTAGCGGAGCCCTCTTAAAATAAAGCATCACACCAAATGCAACCAAATAACAAGGTGGATGATTTTAAAGCATGCTGACAATCATTATCTAAGTAATAAAACCTTTTTCTGAAGGTAAAGTAATACTTCCTCAATTTACCTTGTTTCCTAATCCATTAGGATTTGCAAGTAGACTATTATTTATGATTAAATCTTGGAGGATAGACACACATTTTGTTCTAAAAACCCTTGGAGTGTGAGGACTACTGCAGACCCCTGAAAAAAGAATGTAGAGTGACAATACTCTTCAGAAATTTTGTCACTTCAGGATGAGAAAATGATGGGCACTATCAGGAGAGAATAAGTAGAAACAGATCAGTTTCCATTGGATAAGAATTAAAGCCAAACATGAGGCTTAATGGACCCAAAGCCCCACATGTTTTAAGGATCAAGCATATGTTATTATTGCCCTTGTTATAAGTAAGGACAATTCTCTCTCTTCTAATGTTTTTATTTCATGAGAAGAATCCATAAAATATCAAGTGAGGTTTCATAAATGACCACACAGCAGTCCTTAAAATGAGTTGAAGAGATGGGTGAGAAAGAGGTAGAGCTGGACAAGCAGATACGAGAGAGGACATGAGACACAGAAACAACTGAGTGGAAGAATATTCTGGAAGAAAAGATAACTGTAGCGCATGCTCAGCTCAGTTCCGTTTGGTCATAATAATATAAAATTGCTCCTATAGATCCCCATGTTCAGTCTTGTGCTAAGGTAGAAATCTTTCTGAGCATGGGTGGCAGGAAAAGAAAATTTGACATTTAAGGGAAGATTGAGATCCTGAATATAACAAATACATCATACAGTATAAACACTGCTTTATGTATGTAGAAAAATCCTTAAAACTCAAAACAAAAGCAAAGAAGGGAGTGGATTTGGGTAAGAAAAGGGAGGGAAGGCAGGTCGATGCACAGGGAAAGAAATGTGTTAGGGGTTAGAAGCTCTCAGCTCTTGTCTGGGCCCTGCTCCTTTGTTCTGTTTACACTGGTTAAATCATATGACCTCAGAGTGCCGCCATTTCTTTATTGTATAAGAAAAAACTAGATGTTTTCCTACCTGGCCCCAAAGAGAAACAAATGACCACTCCTTTCATGTTTTCTGCATGGGCAAGTATTAATACCTTGTAAATTAGAAACTTGGTTGCCATTCTTGAGCTTTTTCTTTCCCTCAACCCCCCAAATTCCATAGGATAGAATCTTGACCATTTTATTTCCTCGGTAGCTATCAAAGAAGCTACATAAAATCTCTTTCCCTTGATTCCACAGTAATCTTGGCCCCTGAGATGGCTTCCTTGGAATACTATAGTCATCTGCAATTCATCTCCCCAAACCTTCTCTTGCCTCCTGCCAGACCATTCTCCCCACACTGCAGCTGGAAGGATGCTTTAAAGCACAAATGATAATTTTCACTTCCCTTATTAAAAGTTTCCTTGAACTCACATTGCTCTTAGGAAAACCTCAGTATCTACTGCTCTGCTCTTTCTGCTCCATTCATTCTGGTTTCTTCTCAGTTCCTTTCTCCCTTCCCATCTTCCCCCTCCAGCCTGAGCCCATCTCCTCCCTAAACCTGGAGTGCTCTTCACCACACCTCCTCTCCTGCCATCCTGTAGCCCTTACCTGACATGACCTTAGGAGAGCTTCCTTTGATCACCGTCAAGGCCAGTCACCTTCTGAGATGCTTCCACGTCCCATCCTATCTCAAGCCCTTATAAGATCTGTAGTTATTTCTTTCGAGACAGATGTTATGGGTTGATGGTTGTCTCCAGAAAATTATGACCGTGTCCTAATCCTGCCAAGGTGAGCTTATTTGTAACAAGAGTCTTTGCAGATGTGCTTATGTTAAAAATGAGATTTTTAACATGGAATTGGGGTTCCTCTAAATCCAATAACAGGTGTCCTTATAAGAGAAAGGCAGAAGAAGATTTGAGCAACAGCCATAGAGATGAAGGTCATGTTAAGACAGAGGCAGAGACTGGAGTTAATGCCTCCCCAACCCAAGGATCCCCTGGGGCCACCAGAAGCTGGAAGAAGCAGGGAAGGATTCTTCTCTAGAGTTTTCAGGGAGACTACAGGCTTGGGAACCTCTTGCTTTTTGGACTTCTGTCTCCAAAACAGTGAGAGAAGACCTTTCTGTTTTTTTAAGCCACTAAATGTGTTAATTCTTTACAGTGGCCCTGATGCCTCAGGGAAGATCTTTGTTCCCTGCTAGGCTGTAAGCACCAAGATCCAAGAACTAAGCCTGCTTGTTGCTGAGCCTGCCGAATAACAGGCCACTTGTGAATGGTGAGCCAACTCGATGGCTAATTCTCAGCTACGTGTAGACACACCTGAGGTCAAGGGTAAGGTTTGTTAAGTGGAGAGAGGGTTCCAGACATTCCAGGCATAGCAGCTGGTGCTGGCCTCTCATCATGGTACCTCACAGATGCATGCTACATTGATACTGCTTTTCAACTGTAATTTAAGCTCTTTGACTGTGAAGAGCCAGGTTTTATTTTTCTCTGTATTTCCTGGGTCAGCTACAAGGTTTCTGTTTTTGCTTGGTAATTAATTAATGTTTGATTGCAGACAATTGACTTTCATGAACTGTTTTCTGAAGTTAAAGTCAATTTCTGTGAAGAGTCATAGGTATTGAGATAGGTCATTGAAAAAAAATTACTGATACTTGGGAGACAGGCTATTTGATAAGCCCGCATGGATTTGTAACAGAAATTGACTTCTGTGCCAACAGAGATGCCCACAGAATAACCTAGAGGTTACAACTAAATATAATCTTCCTTCAATGAATGGCATACAACATCATTAGTGTTTGGGTAGAATTTGCCATATGAAACACTTGCACATCTTTTTATTTAGTAAGACATTTCACATATTATTTGAGATAATAGTGATAATTATTTGAGATAAAAAATTAAAGTGAATGGATCAAAAATTCCAAGGAAATTTTACATTACATATATCTCTCCAAATTTATTTGGTTGCTGAGTTTAGTGAGTGGGAGTGGGAGCGTTGATAGTGAAAGATAACCATGATTGCTACCTTTCCCAGACTGTAGAATGAATAAATTCAGACTGAGAGACAATAAGTGACTTTCTCCAGGTCACACACTCATTAAGTGGCAGTCTCAGGATTGGAAGAATTCTTCCAATCTCCATACTTAGTTTTATCATTTATTCCTACTGGCCCATGCAACTCTATTTTGCTCATGAGGATATAAACCCAGAGAGGCAATTCATGGCACGGCAATTCAGAGGGCAATAAAGTTAGGAAAACAAAGTACAGAGTGTAAATGGTCTTTGAAGATCAACTTGGTCCTGGGTTTAGGCTTCTGTGAAATCACTTCTGGTGGTTTCTAAGCAACGCTGAAACCATTAGAATAGATTGGACTCTTGGTCTCTCTCCCAATTTCACCCTGACCTACGTTGTTTTTATGTTTGTTTTGTTTTTTTTTTTTTCCCATGGATCCTCCTAAAATCTTATTTTGAGAAAAGATCTAGCCCCTAAAATACACAAAACAAAACAACACACAATGACATGATCTGAATATCACATATCCAACCCCTTATTTCAAAGGTGAAGATACACCACACTGGTTCAGAGTGAGGTCTAGACCTCAGTGTGGACTCTCCCAGACCTGGCTACATGGTCTACCAGGCCTCTTCTCCCCCTTATGCCTGAAAGGAATGGAGTTCCATGGTCAAATGGCAATTGCTTCTTGCTAATCCCACCCCATAGTCTAGAAGCATTAAACCTGCCTGGGAAGGACTATGTCACAGTGGTCAGTGAACTCTGCAATTTCATGTTTAGTTGTGTCTGAAAAATAGGTAGTGAGGCATATAGAAGGATATGCAGGGCTCCCCCATTGCCCTAAGCCAGGACTTTCTTTTGAAATATGGAGTGGACCCTATTTCCTTAGTAAAGCCGCCTTCCAATCAAGAATACTTCAATCTGGGCTTCTTTCTGCCCTATGGTTTATTTCTAAAGCCAGCTCATTTTAGACCTCCACCAAGACATCAGGGGGAAGAGAGTAGACTCTTTCCCCTGCTTCCTTGTTCTGAGGAATTGTTTTGCAGTTACCTTGGAAGAAAGATAAATTTGGCATTGAACACAGCAACTGAAAGAAGACTACAGCTTGTCTCCCTCAGTTCTGAGAAAAATTTAGGTAAGCCACTTGTATGCCCGCTTGCTTGGATTTTAGCTAACATGTTCCATCTCTTCTAAGAAATGCTAGGAGGACATTAATGAGTTCGCATGGGCTCGTTTGGACAGCCGTAGAGCAGTCTGTATTGATGATGCATGACATGTGGTCTTTTCCCATAAGTGTTGGGTGAACTATGTCTCGACCCCTTTTGAAATTATTTGGATTCTATCAGTGAAAGACTCCACTAATTATCAAAATTTCAGACTGAATAAGAGCTAAAAATTCATTATAAATTTATGAGAATATTCTGCACTATTTCTGTTATTGGAATTGAAGCATGCTGGCTGTAAACACATAAAGAATGTCTGTTTTCTCCAGTGATAAGCAATAGGAAGGCAAGCACAGGGACAATATACTTTTGGGTACTGAGAATGTTTTCTATGAAATTCCTTATTTATTAGCAAATCTATATTGGAGCTAGGTTTCTTTTTAATCTCTTGTTGAACTCCCTCCATCTTTGTCTAACCCTCTGAAGACCTTCATCAGAATTGATCCTTTGCCAAAGTTTCGGAATTACTGGATTGGATAGTGAATGAGAAATCCCCCAAAATGAATGATCAAAGAACACACTGGAAAGGTCTGCTCCATTGCATAGAGTGGAGGAAAGTTTTCTTCTCTGTTCTCCTATCAGAGAGGCAGTGTGCTTTTCCTCCTGCCTGCCTCGCCAAGGAGGGACAACTGTTCTTAAACAAGATCTAACATTTACTTGAAACCAATAGTTTCCAGTAAAGAGTCTTTAGGATAAATGCAGGCTTACTAGTAAATATTGGTTTAATCTTCAGGGAAAATTAAAAGCTTGTGGTCTGGGACTGACGGCAAAAGGCAGATGCATGAGGACTGGGGACCAAAGGGTTGGTAAAATCTCCAAATAATGTCCTATTTTCCAGCTCCAGGCAAAAGACCCAGCCATACCCATTCATTTTCTCTTAAAGGAAAGAATTCTCCCAAACCTGGGAGTGCTGAGTACAATTCAATCAGTCTTTTTCAATGCTTTGCTTAGTAGTGCTATATATTAAGCTCGGCTCATAACTTACCCACCCAAGGGCCTGGTAGAATAGAAATCATGGTAATTTGTGCTACTTTTTGTGGAGACTGTGTCTTATAAACTGAGCATAATAGCATGTTGTGTGACTCCGTTTATTGCCCAATTATAGTTCACGTGGGCATGTTTAGCTGAGTCGTGTTAGTTGCTTTCTTTCACATAACAGTTTTGCTGGAACTTTCCAAAGACCTTTTTGCTGATCACAACTTAGTAATTGTGCATGTCTTATTCAATTGACTTGTCATAAATGCGAGACTTATCTCATTTCCCATCAGTTTTTGGTTTCTTCTGCTGTTGCTCCTTTTCTCCTCCTCCTTTTTTCTGTACAACATTTAGTTCTTCTGAAAAAGTGCAAAATCAGAGGCCAGCGAGCCCTCAACTCTGTCATCTGTATATGTTTTGAAATGGAATTCACCCTGATGCACCAGCAGTTAGCCCTAAAGGGCCTCATCCTGTTTTCTTCCCTCCCTGATCTCAGAGGAGACCATCAAAACACCCCAAAAAGGAGCACACAGATGTGCCATCTATGGTAGGAGGCATTGTTCCACCCGCCACTCACCCAGAAGAGGTTTTCTCTAACCATTTGTCAAAAAGGTCTTGTGGTCAGCAAAATGTGTGAGACAACAGTATTTCATAGGGAAGGATTTAATTATCACCGTTGGTGGTTGCATTCATGGTCTTTTCATCCTCTATGAAAGATTCCACAAGCAAAATGGGTTAAATTTCATAATGTGGCCAGAAAAAAAAAAAAAAAGGCCACGAAACAATGCCAGGCAGAAATGCCCTTAGCAGAAAGAGCCTATTCCTTGTAGGAGGCCTGAGGATTTCTGCACATCTCAAAGGCTCTGTGTTGGTGGGCTGTCTGATGCCAGGGAACTTTGCTATCCTTCTGGGTAGCTGGGGCACACCAGGGAGCTGTGTCAACTCCTGGGGGTGGAGGTTTCTCAAGGTGCGATTCCTAGCAGTTGTCAAACAAGATGGTTCCCTTGCAGCGTGGACAGGTGTTCTGCTTTTGACCTTGCCACTGACCTTTAGCATGATAAAATAACTTTGGGGGATGTAGAATAGGCAGAACACAATTCCCAGCTGAAATAGGCTCTTTGGCTTAATTGCCCTGCATGAAGCAGATGGGAAGAAAGGGAATGTAGACTACAGTTGACCTAATCAATACCTTCATATATCCGGAGAGACAGAACACACAGAGGCATTCATTCTTTAATAATTATATTGATATTGATTTTACTGTGTTAATTGAGTTAGTTATATACCAATATAGCCCGGTTGGGTGCCCAGAGTTTCTATTTCTACTTTTCAGGTCCTGTTTTCCTCCCAGTCTGCCATCTTCCTCTTCTTAGACAGGATCTTCAACCCGGAAGCTAGACGTCATTCATATCTTTAAGACAAAACACTAACCTCAGCAAAATAGATTTCAGGAAACGAAGCCTACTTCTCACATGTAGGTTCTATATCAATATCTGGCCTTTTGCCTTGATCCTGAGCCCCGGTTACTACCTGCTTTCCCAGTCTTGGCAGTAAATATCTTCCTTATGCTCTCTGCTAGGGCCATCTCTGACTAGTGTCCTGGTGATGATCTTAGTCCTTCCTGAGTGGAAAGTATAGCAGTCCTGGCCAGAGCTTTTCTTAAGAGTAGAGACCTGCCCAGGTCCCCATCACCCATCATGGAACATCCCAAGGCAGCCCATTTTCTGAGTATCACCTCCTCCTGGACTCTTGATCCTACGTTTGCCCCACCTACAAGGCCATCCCACTTGTAAGAACACTCTTACCTCCATTAGACCTGATGAGACTGTTCACTGCCCAGCTCCTCTAGCCATCCCCATTAGATACTCTCTTCTGTCTCTAGAAGGGACTTCTTCCAGCATCCATGATGTACCTTCAGGATCTGCCTAATGCAGGCGTCCACTGGGGTCTGCTCAGACTAATCTAGTTAACCAGGCCAACCTCTAAGATAGGATGTGTGATAGAATCACCTAGAAAGGAGCATCGCTGTAAACTGCAAAAGGATGACATTCACAATGCTTTAGATGCAAATTAGAGGTGCAGGCAGGCATGAGAAAACTGGCTTTCCCTGTGGCAGGTGACCCAGGAGTGAGTGAGGAAGATGGCAGAATGCTCTAATAGGAAGGAGCCATCAGGATGGCCATTAGCCATCTATGTTAGCAGAGCCCAGAGTTTCCTGGGCACATACATATAAGTAAAGGTAAAGAGAGCCTCCTTCTCTTTTGTAGAATATGTATTCCATATTCAAAGACAAACTGAATAAACCCATTGGAACTGGCGATGAGTATTACTGTGAAAAGATTACCATGAGTAGTATTACACATGAAAAGATGCTCATCAGAATTGGATAAATTATACCCATTATCTTATTGAGCAAGGTCTTCATGGAAAGTTCGGACAACATTACACTAGTCAGACTTAGAAATAATAGCTACTAGTAATTTTATGCTCATTGTGTGCTAAGGTCTAAGATAAATGCTTTGTATACATTATGTTATTTAATTCTCAAAAAACTCTTCAAGGTAGTTATTGTTACACTCTGTTTTGTTGAGATATGAACATCCTTCCTAGGGTCCACAGCTGCGGAATGAAAAATTTGGGGTTTGACCTCAGGTCTGCTCTAAATATTGCAAAGCCAATACAATGAGACGTGACGGTGGAACCTGTTGGTTTTTCCTTAAGATGTTATAACACAACTTTAGCCTAGTATTTTTCTAGATACTAAGTTGGGTCGTCCAGCCAAACAGTCTTGATCCTGCTGGTTCGAAATGTCTGGGATGTAAAGAGTAATTAAGAACAGACACCCGGACCCAGGCTCAAGTATGGAGTGTTAGACATCATAACGAGAAAAAGTAAAAATTAGTTGAAACAACCTTATCCGGAAACTTAATTATCTATTACCACCAAAAAAGTAGGTGTAGGGTTAATTTTTTTGCTAGAGCAAAAATAATATTTGCGTCATGTTTCCTGTATACAAATTGTTCTAAATGCAGTGTTCTCAGCTTTTCTATACTGTCCTTTGTTCTTTTGACATTGTTATTTTTGTATATAAATAAAACCCCTTGTTTACATTACTGTTTCAGAGGCTGTGGGGTAGAAAAAGGAATAATTTTCTTAAATTGGTCCACCCTCAAATCATGCCATAGTTAAAAACAATACAATGGAGAGAGCAGGGTGGCCCACTCTATCTTGCACAATTTTGACAATAACTGAAAAAAAAAAAAAAAAAACTGTGGGGGTGGAAGCCAAGATTGTCACAAAAATCCTCCAAGGAAATGTCTTGGTTTGGGTTAAAGCGGCATCAGTGGAAGAGAATACACATGGTGGAAGAGTCACAGAGGTGGGAAGGAGGGCCGGGACCACTGTCAGGCTGCCTTTCTATGTCCCAGGCATTGGAGTCCACTCCAAAATCTCTGGGCTCTCCATGAAGCATGAGAGGTTGTGACTCAACCCAGGGGCATGAGGTCGGGCAGGAAGAAGCAAACAGAAGGGGGAGCATCCCCTCAAACTGGGATGCCAGGAAGCGTGGCTGTGGGGCAGCAGGCAGTTTCTGGGAGGGAGAGATTTGCATGGCTCCCAAGGGATGGGTGAGAGGAGCTAGCCACTCCCCAGTGACTGGGTGAGCCAGGCTCTGGGAGATGGGTCTTGCTGGTCTGGCTTCAGATAACATCCAGAGCCTGCTCCCTGAGGGGAAGCCAATGAACACCCCCTTCCCACTGTTTTGTAGATCAGCACAGGAGATTTCAGGAAAGTTAAGCCATGTGAGAAGACTTAACTGTCAGAGACCGTGAAGCCAGTAATTTAAAGGCCAATCTGAGATGGAGAGCTAACCAGTCTTCACCACACTCCCCAATGTCCTGCTAAAGACTTTCCCAGGAGGCGGATGGGAGAAGCAGGCCTTCAAAAGCAATCACTTCACTAGATCATTCAGTGGGGTGACTGATTGGCCCTATCTTTGGAGGTAAGTTCTAGAAAGTTCCCATAGAGAAGTTCTAGAAAGGTCTAGTGACACCCTAGTATGTCCTGCTGTGACCATGCTTAGTGGGGGCTGCCCCTGTGGGAGCACTGTCTTCAGAGAAGCTTTTCTGCCCCTTCTACATAGTGGAGGAGCCCTGGGAATGAAAGTGTGCGAGGACTCGGAGAAGATTTAAAAGAATATAGACCAACTGAAGAACCTCAATAGAGAAGAGTGATGATGTATTGAAACAATCGTTTGCTGAGAAAGGAAATGTAGTAAGAATGATAAGTTTGGTTGGGGAGAGGGGAAGAATTGGTCTTGAACTTGCTGGGTTCAAATAGCTCTTATTATAAGAGACATCTTTGTCCTTTAGTCTTACTGTCATACTTGTTTCTTTCCTTCTTCTCTTTGAGACTGAGAAACTCAGGCTTTGGGGTAAACATTATTTGAAAAAAATATTTTATTTATTTGGGAGAGAGAAAGTGAGAGAGAGAGAGAGAGAGTGCGCAAGAGCAGGGTGAGGACAGAGGGAGAATCAGCCTCCCCGCCGAGCAGGGAGGCCAGCACTGGACTAGATCCTGGGACTCCAGGATCATGACCTGAGGCAAAGGCAGATCCTCAACCAACTGGACCACTCAGATGACTGTAAATATTATTATTGTTTTTAAAGATTTTATTTATTTAATTAGAGAGCAAGTGAGAGAGAAAGCACAAGTGGGAGAGATAGGCAGAGAGGGAAGGAGAAGCAGACTCTCCACTGAGCAGGGAGCCCAACACGGGACCTTGATCCTAGGACCCCGGGATCATGACCTGAGCCAAAGGGAGATGCTTAACCAACTGAGCCACCCAGAGGCCCTGTAAATATTATTTTTAAGGGGCGTTCAAGAGGCTTTACTACAGAACATAGTCTGTTTAGTTACTACTCTAGCTTTAGGTCATGTTCTTGACATTATACTTCCCCTTTGGGAAAGCAGACCCTCCCCAGCCTCCTTCCTCTTCTCCTCTGGATACTCATCCCTCTTTAGCCCCACTCCCTTCCTCCATACCTTGATTCTTTCCGTACTTCATTCCTTTGGCACACATCATGTGTGCTCTGAGCCTGCAGACACTAGAAGGCCCTTGGGAGCTCAGGATTTCAGGAAGAAGTGCCAGGTTAAGACCTCAAAGCTCTTGGATTTCTCCTTTGCCATGCTCACCTTGTAAACTTAAGGACCCTTTTTGGAAAGAAGACTTTCCTGGTGCAAAAGCGTTCACCAGAAATCTAGCAACACATTTTTCCTATTAATCTCAAAGGGAACACACCATTTTCTATGGCTCTCAAGGGAAGACTTTTATCCATCTGTTTAAGAGATTGTAAACTGGTTTGTTGGGGAGTGGCCTCCAAACCCAGATTGCACAAAGCCCAAACCCTGACCGCTAACAGCAGCTGTGCCCTTGATCAGAAGGTGAAGTTGGCCACATGCCACCATGGGGTTTAGCCCCCCTCTCTTAGAGGGACCCAACTAGACAAGATTTCCAAAGCTCTTGTCACCTCTCTGTTTGCTAGAGATAATTGCACGATAAGACCAAATACAAAGCAGAAGACCCAGCCTTCGTAAAGGGCTATGAAGTTAGGGAAGCTCATATTTATGAAGGACCAATCAACTCATATTTAACAAATGGGAGACACTTTACTGATTTAAAATCATCTTCATAGATGTAGCTATTACCTTCTTTTAGTAGATGAGGACCATTCTGGACTCAAGAAACTAAATGCTCACCAAGGAGAGCACAAAAGGAGGGTATAGGCAGAGATCTGAATGCTTCTGCGCTGCCCAGGCTCCTCCAACATCAGGCATTGTCTCGTCCAAGGTTCTGTAGGCAAGCACACTGATGACCTTAAAGCCATCGATGGCAACGTACAGAAATGCTGACTCCTGGGCTCTAACGTCACCCCCTCCTGTGCAGGTTGAGTCCCATTCATCCCTACTTCAAAGAGGCAGAGAGGGGTCGATGTTTCAAAGGAGCAGCTGGCTTTCCATGCTGTGACCACATTGTTTTGGGCCTAAGATCTGCCTTTTAATATGTCATTTTTCTCCATCTATCCACCCCCCTGCTTCCCATTTGTCTGGATGTGTGTGTGTGTGTGTGTGTGTGTGTGTGTGTGTACGTTTATATTACGTTTATATAATCACGGTCCCATGCACACTCACAATCCCACTGAACGAACTGGCCTGATTTGAGAACTCCCCATAGAAGCCCACTCTCACTGAACTGCAGTGTGGCTGGCCCATCTAGGGACTGGCAGGCCATTCAGGGATCCTGCAGGGAATGTCAGTTCCGTTTTTGTGGCTCTGACACAGCCTGTACAGAATTTAACAGCTGATAAGCAGGGGGTCCTCTGTGAGTGCTGCCATCTAATTAGACCTTTTTTGTTCCGATAACACTGGGAATGAGAGAGTCCAATCAGCAGAGAGCTCCAGATCTCAAGAGTCTGTGACATTGTGACGTGTGTTTTTAAATTTTAAAAAAGGGCTTAAAGGCTCTGGTGGGATGGAAGCCAGAGCCTCAGAGGCCACTCCCCACCCAACATCTTGGAAGCTGAAAGGGAAAGTGGTGGTGGTGGGGAGGCAGGAGGGTTCTTCACCAGTTCCAGGAAGGGCTAAGAGATGCATGAAATCTGCTTTTGATGACTTCAAAATAGATAAATACATTCAAAGTTCAATTATGGAAAAATATGAGTTAGACTTTTAGATGATCAGTAATTTGAAAAGTACTCCAAAATGATTCACTGTAACTCACCAGCTCTTATGACTACTCAATATCCTTGAAAAATCCAAATTCTGGTCTTGGAAAGGGGCAGGGATTTATATGCTTTAAAACATACAAAAACGTAGGAAATCAATATGTTTAACTACATGAGATTAAAACCATTTTATGGTTGGGGCGCCTGGGTGGCTCAGTGGGTTAAAGCCTCTACCTTCGGCTCAGGTCATGTTCCCAGGGTCCTGGGATCAAGCCCCACATCAGCCTCTCTGCTCAGCAGGGAGCCTGCTTCCTCCTCTCCCTCTGCCTGCCTCTCTTCTACTTGTGATCTCTGTCTGTCAAATAAATAAATAAAATCTTAAAAAAAAATTTATGGCAAAAATATCCATAAACACTGTTAAACATTAAATGCAAACTGAGAAAAAAATGTTGGCAGCAAGCATGGCCAGAGCTGATATTTCACTTTACACAAAGATATCTTTAATAAATAAGGTGTTTATACAAAATCTGGTAAAACTGAGGAAAGGACATGAACAAACAATATACAGACAATACAGACAATACAAACTTTTTATGAACAGGCAACAACTTCACATGCATCCTTCATGACAAACATGCAAATAAAGCTCCAGTGAGTTTTCCCCTACAAAATTATCTAGATTTTTTTTAATGATACTGTTCAATGCTAGCAAGAGGGTCTTAAAATGATCATTCTCATACCAGTTGGCAGGAATTTAGATGAGTGTAAACTTTAGGGAAAACATTTTGGCAATATGCAATACAGATCTTAAAAACAGTTACCCTTAGACTCAGTCATTTTTTTTCTTTTTCCTGGAAATCTCTCTTAAGAATTAACACAGCAGGGGTGCCTGGGTGGCTCAGTGGGTTAAGCCTCTGCCTTCGGCTCAGGTCGTGATCTCGGGGTCCTGGGATCGAGACCCGAGTTAGGCTCTCTGCTCAGCAGGGAGCCTGCTCTCTGCCTGCCTCTCTGCCTACCTGTGATCTCCCTCTCTGTCAAATAAATAAAAAACAAAACAAAACAAAAGATTTAAAAAAAGAATTAACACAGCAGAATTTATATGCAAAGATAGTCACTGAAACATTATTTATAATAGAAAATTTTGAAACAGCTTCAAAGTCCAACACAGAGAGGATGGTTAAATAAATAATGGTACATCTTTAAGATGACCCACTGAGCCTCCAACAAAGATGGAATTTTTGAAGAACATTGACTAAGTTAAAAAAAAAAAAAGGAAACCTCACAATGTATTAGTAGAAAACATATTTAATTCATTTTATATTCTATTAAAGTATGTGGGCCATATTTTATTTTTATTTTATTTTTTATTTTTTAAGATTTTTATTTATTTATTTGACACAGAAAGAGGAAGATCACAAGTAGGCAGGGAGGCAGGCAGAGAGAGAGGGGAAAGCAGCTCCCCAGTAAGCAGAGAGCCTGATGTGGGGCTTGATCCCAGGACCCTGAAATCATGACCTGAGCTGAAGGCAGAGGCTTAACCCACTGAGCCACCCAGGCTCCTCTATCAGCTAAATATAATTCTTATTTCCTTTTTATAAGTGAAGCAACTGAGGCACAAAGTTGTAAGTCTTGTTCACCATTTTATCCTTAAGGTCAGGCATAATGTCTGACATCAGAATTTTTCAATACATATTTTGGGCTGGGGGTGTTAAATGCTAGCTCTTTTATTTTTTCGGAATTTTTAAAATTTAATTTCTTTTCAGTGTAACAGAATTCATTATATATGCACCACATCCAGTGCTCCATGCAATACGTGCCCTCCATAATACCCACGACCAGGCTCACCCACCCTCCACTCCCCCTCCCCCTCCAAAACCCTCAGATTGTTTTTCAGAGTCCATAGTCTCTCATGGTTCATCTCCCCCTCCAATTTCCCTCAACTCCCTTCTTTCTATCTCCCCATGTCCTCCATGTTATTTGTGTCATATTTTATTTTTATTTTTTTTAATTTTTTATTTTTTGTAAACATATAATATATTTTTATCCCCAGGGGGTACAGGTCTGTGAATCGCCAGGTTTACATACTTCACAGCACTCACCATAGCACATACCCTCCCCAATGTCCATAACCCTACCCCCCTTCTCCCAACCCCCTCCCCCCAGGAACCCTCAGTTTTTTTGTGAGATTAAGAGTCACTTATGGTTTGTCCCCCTCCCAATCCCATCTTGTTTCATTTATTCTTCTCCTACCGCCTTAACCCACCATGCTGCATCTCCACTTCCTCATATCAGGGAGATCATATGAAAGTTGTCTTTCTCTGATTGACTTATTTCGCCAAGCATGATACCCTCTAGTTCCATCCATGTTGTCGCAAATAGCAAGATTTCATTTCTTTTGATGGTTGCATAGTATTCCACTGTGAAAATATACCACATCTTTTTTTTTAAAATTTTTTATTTTTTATAAACATATATTTTTATCCCCAGGGGTACAGGTCTGTGAATCACCAGGTTTACACACTTCACAGCACTCACCAAAGCACATACCCTCCCTAATGTCCATAATCCCACCCCCTTCTCCCAAACCCCCTCCCCCCAGCAACCCTCAACACAATGGAATACTATGCAGCCATCAAAAGAAATGAAATCTTGCCATTTGCAACAACATGGATGGAACTAGAGCGTATCATGCTTAGAGAAATAAGTCAAGCAGAGAAAGACAACTATCATATGATCTCCCTGATATGAGGAAGTGGTGATGCAACATGGGGGCTTAAGTGGGTAGGAGAAGAATAAATGAAACAAGATGGGATTGGGAGGGAGACAAACCATAAGTGACTCTTAATCTCACAAAACAAAATATACCACATCTTCTTTATCCATTCGGAATCCATCAAAATCCTTGAGGAGAACACAGGCAGCAACTCTTTGACCTCAGCCGCAGCAACGTCTTCCTAGGAACATCGCCAAAGGCAAGGGATGCAAGGGCAAAAATGAACTATTGGGACTTTATCAAGATCAAAAGCTTTTGCACAGCAAAGGAAACAGTTAACAAAACCAAAAGACAACTGACAGAATGGGAGAAGATATTTGCAAATGACATATCAAATAAAGGGCTAGTGTCCAAAATCTATAAAGAACTTAACAAACTCAACACCCAAAGAACAAATAATCCAATCAAGAAATGGGCAGAAAACATGTACAGACATTTCTGCAAAGAAGACATCAGATGGCCAACAGACACATGAAAAAGTGCTCCGTATCACTGGGCATCAGGGAAATACAAATAAAAACCACAGTGAGATATCACCTCACACCAGTCAGAATGGCTAAAACTAACAAGTCAGGAAATGACAGATGCTGGCGAGGATGCGGAGAAAGGGGAACCCTCCTACACTGTTGGTGGGAATGCAAGCTGGTGCAACCACTCTGGAAAACAGTATGGAGGTTCCTCAAAATGTTGAAAATAGAACTACCCTATGACCCAGCAATTGCACTACTAGGTATTTACCCTAAAGATACAAACATAGTGATCTGAAGGGGCATGTACACCTGAATGTTTATAGCAGCAAAGTCTACAATAGCCATATTTTATTTTTTTAAAGACGTCTTGTGAGGTAAAACATGACTAGAATTGCAAGAAATATGGTTGCATTCGTGACTCTGGATCTGGTATCTCATGCTTGGTAGTGACCCAACAGGCTGAAGAAGAATGTAAATTACTGCATGAGGATGATTATAGTGATACCACAACCCCTACTAATGCTGGCAGGTGAAATTTGCTCCTGAAGGAGTTTCTGGAGTAGACTCTGAAGCCCTCATAAGTGCCTGGTTATGCTGTGTGTGTGTTTGGGGTCGGGGAGAGGGCAGTGGGCTGGAGTTATCAGAGACCACCCACTGTTGATGTATAATTGGTATCTGAGGAAGTAGCGGCACCACATTCTTGGGGAAGCTAGAGACAGGTGCCAAACCTTAGCACTCTGCAAGCCAAAGAACTTTATTCCTTCCAGAGCACTAAGCATGTCAACGATCCATAAGTATCGTTTTTGCTCTCATCCACAAGATCTAATGGTGAAATGTATCTAACCACCCAAGTCCAACACAATGCTCTGTCATTGTTTCTTGTGCCAAGAGGTCAGCTGTTCCTATCAACTTCTATTTGAAGTAAAAAAATACACTAGACTGGAAGAATATATTAGGACAAGAAAAATAAACATGAGATTTTTAGATCTGAGGTGGAACTATCACCTTTTGAGACTGTGGGTGTTGGTGTCACAGTTTATATTTAAATCTCAGCCCCACTGGTTATTTACCTCGGACAAGTTTCTAATTTCTGATAAATGAAGAGAATAACCTACTTGTAGAGTTGTTGTGAGGATGTAATTAGATGATGTGTATAAATCACTTAACAAATGGCAAGAGCTCAGTAAGTATTAGCTATTATTATTGTGAATGTTATAATAACTGGGTGGCATCGGATATTTATTTGGGAACTCGGTATTTTCCAATAACTATGCCATGTTCCAGAGACACAAAAGTGTGTTCGTTTATTCAACAGATGTTTATTGAGCACTTAATATGAGGCGGGCACTGTTCTAGGCTCTAGGATATACCAGTGAATGAAATAAACAAAGATCCTTATCCTTGTGAAGAGGACAAACCATAGACACCAAACATGAAACAGGAGAAAATTACATAGGATGGGAGAAGGTACTAAGTACCATTAGACAAGGGAAAATGGATGGGGACTGGTTGTGGTTTTAATTTGGGGGGGGCAGTGTAGGATTATAAAACATGCGTTTTGGCTTTGTGGAGTGCTGTCCTAATGGGGGGACGATGGGCAAGGTCACACATGGAATGAGCTGCAATCACAGCGAGGGTGTGATTGACTTGCCTGGGAAAGGTGAAGGAAGCCTTGAAGAGCAGGCTCTTAATAAACAGAACAGGAAGGGGATTTCAGGCAGACTGAATAGCATGTACAGAAGCAGGATGATGAAAGACCACACATGCCTATAGTACTACAAGTGGCCAGGATGGTGGGAAAGAAGGCTGTCAGTGCGAGAAAAGGAGCTGAGACGGGCTGGGGGGAGGCTGAAAGTTTAGAATGGATCATGTAGGCAGCAGAAGTTGTTAAAGGGTCTGAGCTAAGGAATAATAAAGTCAGACGCAGGTCTTAGAAGATGTGTTATAGTGTGGGGGATCTGCATGTTTGGTTGGGAGATCTTTCAAGAGGTGATATAATAACCATGAAGAACCAAAATAACAGCAGAGAGGTTAGAGGCAGTTAAAGGACTCAAGAGAGATTTGGGAAGTAAACTGGACAATATTAACCACCCATTGAGTGTAGGGATGAGTAGGACAGAGGAATAAAAGATAATTTCCAGGCACTTGGCTTTGATGACCAATGGGCAATAAATTGGGTTATGTGCCCCAGAGGATGAACACATTGGGATTAAGGTGGGAAAGTAAAAACATAATTTTAGAAGTGTCAGATTACTCCGCTTGTTGGAGAGGAAAGTCAAGAGCGAGAGTGTATATTTGATGTGGTAACAGAAGAAGGGAAGTAGGACACACTGGATGGGAGTATATTCAAAAGCATTACATTGAAATGTGTTAATGACACACACATCTCAGAGAGACCCCAGGAGATGGTGAATTACCAGCATTTAAATGAACACTCCCTAAAGCAAGATGTATTCAGCATCCATGTGGACAAGTGAGTGAGCCCCAAATGTCCACATCTAGTAGCATGGTTTGGTCATGCCTCTGTAGCCAGAACTGCACTCTACCAGGGCCATTAAGGACTTCTGGTGAGTAATATTGCCGTCACAGCTTCCTATTGCTGAAGCTTATCTTGAGCAGTTCTTTAAGGTTTTAATGATCTTATTAAGGGAACCTGTAGACATCAAGGCCCAGAGACGTTGCAGGAGTCACTCAAGGCCCTGTGATGATTTTGTGACAGAGACAGGACAAGGATCTAGATGGATTAAAGGGCTTTGAGTTGCAAGAAAGGGAGACCTGGTTTCAAATGGACTTAAGCAACAAAAGTATTATCATCTCACTGAAGGAGGGAGAAGTCCAGTGGTACGGCTGCCTCCTGGCCTCGTATAATCAGTGATCTGACTTCATTCCTGCCTCTCTCTTGCTTGCCCTCTTCCATGTGTCAGCTTTGTCCTTAGGCTAGCTTTCCTCCTGGTCACAAGTTGATCACCAGCAGGAACAGGGACAAAATTTTTTCCTAGTCCCCACCATCTGGAGGGAGGAAAATCATTACATCAATCAGGTAAGTCTTTGTCTTTAGTATAATTGGGCTGACATAGCTTTCTAACCACCTCAGGACAATCAGATATATACAGCATAATAATGTGGTCAGTGAGGGAAAAGGGAGCTATTGAGTAAGAAAGGTTCAATCAGAATAGTTCCATCCAGTGGAACTTTTGACCCTAAAGGAAATGTTCTATGTCCACACCAAAAAGAAGGTAGCCACAGTCAATATGGCTATTGAGTAGTTGAAATGTAAACTGGGGGATTAAATCTTCCATTTCATTTCATTTTTAATTCATTTAAATTGAAGTAGGCACATGGTTAGAAGGATGAAGGGGGGATGGGTGCTATGAGGTAGCCAAGAGTGTCTGCTACCCTGGTACCCACTGCCCTCTCCTCTCCTCCTACCTGCTCGCCAGCATCCAGCACGCTGCTACTGTTCTCACAATTATTTCTCCCCATACTTTATTTTCATATTCACTACATTGCCATGCTATGATGTCTAAAGTGAAACCCAGAATCTGATAATGGGGTTAGAGTGGGAGGAGAATGACAACGCTTTAAGAAAATCAAACCATGGGAGCTGGATCAGGTTGAGAATCTGAGAAACCGCCTGCACACTGAAAGCAGATACAATTTTTTTTTTAACAACACACAGATTTCCCCCAAATATGAAAGATCATTCACAATAGAAAAAGATGGAACCCCGATAAATCAATACATCAACAGCATCTATTAAACTCAAAAGGAAATGTGAATAATTACTATAGAAACAGAATATTTTAAAGGAAATTACCTAGATGGAAAAAGAGCAATCTTTTTTTTTTTTTTAAATAAATCTGGATAATCAAAATTGGCTGTTGGGCTAGCAAGCAGCTCTTCTATGGTTATATCTGAGCAAAGCTCTGAATAAAAAAATGACCCCAACAGCATGAAGATAATCCAAAGCCAGTGGATATGGTAAGTGTACATTCCCATATACCTGAGATGGCTCTGTGTTTCCATCTGTTATTTTAACATTTTTAAGCGTATGATGATCTGGACAATAAATTCTATCGTCTCTCTACCAATGGAATACCAAAAGCCAGCATGGCACTCCTCTCTGGTGGATGGAAGTAACAGAACTTCTAACACATGCCAAGGTACACTTACACATTGGATACTGACTGGTTCTAGCACCTCCAGAAACCATCTCATGATGAGGAAAATGACCCTAACTTTAGCAGCATGTTCAGCTATGCCAAGGGACGCTCCCATTTGTCATCACTCTGCATCACAGCCTATAGACAGAGTTGCCCTGAACAGCAATACGGCAGTTGGAAATGTTGGGGCAGGACAGTAGTAGACATGAGGGTAGAGTCTTAGCCTGCCACACAGAATTATGGGATGTCACTTGAACTCTTTGACCCTCTAATTCCAGTGTCTCAGACATATGCCACAGTAGCCAAACCTACAAAAACAAATCATTAAAATGTTATTTCATTTGTATTACCCAGGAACTTGCAGCGTAGAGAAAGACTTGAGATGCCTCTTCCATATTACTTGTTAATATAACTATATCAATGTAAAAAATATAATTTTTTAATCTTCAAATACAGCTTTTTTTTAATGTGGATGCATTGGATTATTGTAATCAATAATTGTCTTGCCTTAGTTTTCCTATCTGTTATAAACAAACAAAATAAACCAACTTCTGAGGGCTCCTGATTAAATTTTAAAATGCATGCAGTCTGGAAGACTCTTCATGCCATGGAAAGCATTGGGCTAGGAGGCTCTCATTTACCTGATACCCGAATGGAACAGGAACTTCATGTAGAAGCAGAACCAGTTGTGCCTTTTTGAAATATCATTAAAATATATAATGGGCCAGGAAATGAAATCACCATTACTCTAATACATAAGGAAAAAGGATGCTTCACTGATTTACCAAAAAGTTTGTTTTTTCTATTCTGGCCAGTCCAACTCCCCTAGATCTTGGCTAAAATGACTCTCCTCTCCTTGTTTTTCTATGCGTATTTCCTGAAATCAGGCTTTTTCTTTTGGAGAAGACTGCCTGGAGAACTAGCAGCTCTGTTACCCAGAGTTCAAAGTAAAGGCAGTATTTGTAAAGGCTACTTCCCATGAGAAGAATTAACTTTTTTCAGCTACTCACAGATTTGCAAAATCCTACCTCTGAAGAGGAATTTGATTGAATGTAACCTGGTGGCCACTTAGCCTACCACAGAGCCAGCCCTGGAATCCTTTCCAGTGTTGTTTGTGGAGACTGATTCATTGTCCCCTTGAATCTCTTTGGTGATGGAAAGCTCTCTGGCTCACGTAGTCTATTCCAATATTGGCTAGCTCTGCATCCACATGGAGAATGTCTATTTCCTTTTCCCTATGGAAGACTTAAAATCATCTTTGACAGAAAGTTACTTTTGGCCATTTTCCATCTCTTCCCTTAAGAGGTCCCTTCTTGTGCCTCATTCAATCGTCCAACAATTTTGCCATCTTGCTCTTTTTTGTGCCTATTCCTTGGATTAATGGATCAGAGTCATAGATGGACAGTGCTGAGTCCAGTGGAACCATGGCCTCTCTATATACCTAATATAGTCTGATCAGTGGAGTGTAAAATCACGTAAGTTTTCTCTTGGTAACTGTCATGGAACTGCTAAGACATGGTATCAGTTGACTATTTTTTTTTTCCTAGACACAATTCAAATAATTTCAATAGCTATCATCAAAAGTTAGGGATGCCTAACTTGGAGATAACTGGTGAAAACAACTAATCCCTCTGATAGAAAACTAAGAGAAAATAAAAAACTTTAGCCTTGAGCCAACTTTTAAAATTCTATAGAAATAAATAACTGTATGAAGTGTAATTCTGAGATTCTACACAGATTTTTCTCATACAGTATAATTCTTTGAAAAAGAAAAATATGAAAATTCCCTTTGACAAGGAAAGAGTCCGCTACAAATACCCATGATCACTTATCCATTTCATCATTTGCTACCATCCCAGTTGTTCTGTAGTCATTCAGAGAAGGTGGTAAACTTGGACCAAAATTACTCACTCTGTAGTTTCCAACTTCCTGGTCTCCGAGGAACCCAGAGACCAGCAGAGTCACACTGAGTCAAAGAAAGCCTTCTCAATTTCCAGGGGATACAAAAAGAGTATTTGAGGAAAGATGTGCATTTTCTTAGAAACAGACAATTTCTGAGAGAGAGACCCAAGTTGGGTGTGTGAGTGACATAAGCAGCATGAAATTTGGCTGGCTGAATCAGATCCGTATTTGTTGACAGGTCTGCTCCAGCTAAAGGGCTAGAGCAATTATAAGATGGAGTCTCTGAGAGACATTCCAGAACAGATATTTGGAATGTTGGGGGCATCTGGGTACTTTAAACATTCTGTGATGTGACTGCCTGTGTATCAGGAATGAGTTCATGACTGAAGATATTTTGAGTAATGGCCAAGTTGATGGAATTGTCAGAGAGCCAGGAATTAGCACTCCTTGAATTGCAGGACCCAGAGTTTGAAGTTGCTGAGATCAGAAGGCTGTTCCTTTCTCTGATCTGAAAGGTGGCTTTTTAAAAATGTTAAATGCAAAAGCCAGGCATGTGTAAGATTGTATTCAAGAATGCTGCAGTCATGTTATGATCACTAAAATGGTGAATTGTTTTATATTTAAGAACTAAGACACCCATGAGAAAACCGAGCTTTGTATAGGATCTGGAATCAATCAGTAAATATTTACTGATCATCCATAATGTTCTCAGCCAAGGCTAAACTGAGCGCTGGAAGTAATATTCAGATAGAAGGCATGATTTCTAAACTCAAGCAGCATAAACTCTAGGTAAGGAGCCAAGAATAACACTTTTGAGGGGCACCTGCGTGGCTCAGTTGGTTAAGCAACTGCCTTTGGCTCAGGTCATGATCCTGGAGTCCCAGGATCGAGTCCCACATCGGGCCCTCTGCTCATCAGAGACCTGGCTTCTCCCTCTGCCCCTTGCCCCTTTCATGCTCTCCCTTTCCCTCAAATAAATAAAATCTTAAAAAAAAAAAAAAAAGAATAGCACTTTTATGTCAATGACCAGATCAATTAAATAGAGCAATATTTAAATGTTAAATCATTGCAGTATAAATTGTCAGTATCATAGACATTCAGAAAAGGAGTTGATTAAAGAGTAGGTCCTGATGCAAAGCATTTCAGGATGGTTATAGTTCAGAGTGCCCAGAGATGGGAAAGTATCCCAAATGGAGAAAGTGTGTTGTGAAAAGGCTTGGAGAACAGAGTGGCTTAGATGAGTGGAAATGAGACATAAGCTGGATATTTTGTCTTTAAGTACTTTTAATCCTAAAATGAACATTAATCAAGAGCATGGCAAGTTTATCAGAATGCTATCAGAATCTGAATTTGGAGAGTTCTAGGACATGACATTGAAGAGTTTGCGTGCTTCAACAACAAAGAATTTCTAGAAACATGGCAAAGGAATTTAGTCTAATTAAGCAGGAAATAGCAAGCCAATAGATTCCTTAAGCAGAAGAACAAGCTTTGAAATAAATATTTAGGGAAGGTTAACCTGTGAAATCCTGTGGAGCACTTACCAGAAAAGGGAGGCTAGGGTCAAGGAAGCCACTGAAATCAGTGCGAACAGAGAAGGTGCAACAGAGAGGGAAAGAGAGGTGAAGGACCTAAGATCTTGCGAAGAAAGCAGAATGCGATCACTTACTGGTCCCAGGGGAAGAATAAATCAAGGCTAATTTAAAGTCTTCAAAGCTGAGGACAGGAGCTTCTGTTAACAGAAAGTTGTAGGGCAGAGAAAATGATGACTACGGCATCATAAGTTTAAAGAAATCCAGTTGGAAAGACACAGTAAGTCATTGTAGATGTAGGATGGTGGTTTGGGTAACAGTTCAAAGTGGTTCGGCCTTTACCTGCTTCCAAGTGTAGACAAAGAAACAGAATTCTTCCTCTACAACTGAGATCCCTTTATTTTGTACAAATCTCTTCCCATATCTGTTTTCTAACACATGCACAAAACATGTACACACATACACTTTTTTCTGGAGTTGAGCTTTAAAAATACATCGGAGTTCAGATAAGTAGAGAAGAGAGAAAAGGATACTCCAAGCATGGTGGTTAACATTAATGAAGACCTGAAAGTTACGAAATAAGGAGGATAAATACAGGAAAAGAGAGGAACAAGACTAGAAATCCAACTCTGTATTATTACTTCCTCTTGTGATATCTTTTCTGACCATCTCAGTTCAGGAAGATGGCTCATGGCTCTGAGCTGTTCCACTCAAGTGGCACTCACAACTCATTTCTCAATCTTTATGCAAACATTTAATTTCCATATTTGATAAGTTTGCAATAGATAAGAGTGAACCCAACCCATCCTTGTGCTTCACAGAAACACATGCTCAATGAAAGACTTCTTGATTTTTCTTTAATGGTGTGGTTTTCTTATTTTTATGATTTGAGGAGACATTAAGAACTGTAAGCAGAAAATAACTGTAAGCAGAAAATAACTGTAAGCACAGCCTTTCATGAAACCATTAACATGTGAAGACAGGCTTGGGGTGTTTCGTGGATATTTGTCATCATTCTCTGTTTGATGAAGCTGAACTCACCATCCAATATAAAAACTGCAAAGGCAACATGACCCTTTCTCACTCCACCTTGCGATTAGGATATGGGTATACAAATTGGACTCACCTCTGGTATTTTGCATCTGGAGCTACTGACTGGATGAGGAAGTAACTGGGTAGAAATCCTTATGGTGGCTGCAGCCACTTCTAATTTCCAGGAGCAGAAGTGCCTGGGGTCAACTGTCAGGGCCGAGGACAATGGAAGCTGGAGCCTCCTGTGTTAGAGGACTGGTTCGGTCCTGGACTGGCTCAGTGGCCTGATCTCGTACTGATATCTAACCGTCCTTTCTTACTCTCCTGTTTTTGAGTCTATTCTGTTTTCTGGTGTTTCTGGCAGCCACAGAATGTCTTTTTAGTAAAATTTACTCTTAAATTTTCCAGTCAGTTTCCCCATGAAATTTAGAATTGGGGATCCCCCATCTTTCAGAATTTTCTGTAAATAGGAAGAATAAATATATTCTGTAAATAGGCAAATATATTTTCATTTTCCACTTGGGATCCACTGGGCTTCACTCTCTCCAGCCAGAGAAATAGAGCTGAGTTTGGGATTTAGGGACGTGTTTGCACTAGCGAAGCTTTTGACCTTCAGCAGCTTCCCATTAAGAAGGCATAAATCAGTTCTGCTACCACTTGCTTTTTGAAATGGAGCACGCTGCCACAACCCTATGTGTCAACAGCAAGCTTAATGCCAAGGTGGTCATGACATCCCTGGCTTGCTCAGGGCAGGTCCAGCTGAAAACCCCTCACAAGGACAAGACCACAATGGAACATTCACTGTATGACACAGGAATGCGAAGAACAGTGTGCAAGAAGGGAGGAAGGCTTCCCTCTACCCCCAGAAACATCTGTTTATTCACTTGTTTGTCCATTCTCTCAATAAATATTTATTGGACACTTGCCTACTAGGTAAAGAGACACATTCCTAGACTTAATGAGTATCTGGCTTGGCAAGGAATAGTTGAAGGCAATCAAATCAGTAACATACAATACGGCCATTGCTATAATGCAGCTAGGAATAAAATAAATTCAAAGGGAAATAGGGCTGAAGTTCACCTTGACAATCAACCAAGGTTAGGATTAGGGTTAGGGTTAGTTCAACATAATGGACTACTGCTTTATCTTGTAGGACAAATGTGAATCAGTGGAATATTCCAGGCATTGGAAAAGTATGTGTTAAGACCCAGAGGTATGTGGCAAGTACACAAGTCAATGACTCACTAGGGTCAAAATGTAGTGAATCTGGTGGGGAGAGTAGGAGACGAGAATTTGACTTTTATCTCAGAAATGTTGGGAACCCATTGGAGAATTCTAGCACTCACTTCCAACTTCTTTCTTAGTCAGATATTACCTTTTTTTTGATAGCTAAAATGTTAAATCTTACAGCGTATGTAGTGTGGAACATTACCTGACACATTAGAGGCATGCCACATTCACTAGCTCTTTTGTTATTTATAAAAAAGGCACATGAGTTGCAGAGCTTTTCTAGCTTTTCTTATAGCTTATTTGCCTTCTTAGAAAAGTCAAAAAACTTTGTCCTTCTTACTGGTGTTTGTACTGACTCTAAGCCATTCTTGAGTCCATCCCCCCATCCTATAAGATTCCCATGGCTCATCTTCATGGAGAGCTGATGGGAATATCAGCCCCCAAGCTGTCGCTGGCATCTTTCATCTACCCTGCATTCGCGGACGACCTCACAGCCTTGCAAATCATTGATCTTATTGTTAAGAGATGAATATCTTTCTTTTCATGTGTGTTGGGAGGATGGGTGAGGAGGTGTGTAATGGGGGTGGCTGAGTGGGCAATGAAGAGAAGAAAATTCAGCAGAGGCAGGGAAGGTACATAGTCATTGGCTGAAGATGGGGATATTGTGCAAGTGAACAAACTATTTTTAAAGGGCTTCTTTTCATGACAATACAGGAAAAAAATCTCCAAAGTTTATTTGGAAAATGTGAAACAGCTAAATTTACTTACAAACCTAGTACATCTTCCAACTAAGACTGGGTGGTTATAGGAGGAAGCATGGAGAATGAGAGAAACCGAAAGGGGAGAGAGGGTGACACAGGGAGTAGGAGAAGAGGTATGAGTTTACTGGATGATCAATATTTAGAACTACTCTAAATGACTCACTATAACTCACCATCTTGTGCATCTCCTTCAACCTTCCTTAAAAAGCTGCTTTAATGATACTGTCAGTTATCCCTAGGCACAGTCAGACTATAGAGGGTCTGGAGGTCCAGAAAGCCCCTTTTTACCTATGGAAAGACAAACAACAATGCCTTTAAGGAAAACCAAATCTACTTAGCATAAATAAATATTCATTTGCATATGCATATGCAATTTTTTCAATCTCTCTACCAAAGAAAAATTTAAAGGATATTCAAGAATTTAGAATATCACAATGTCACAAAGGGGAGAAAGACCTTGAAAGGTTGGAAGTACCAGTGGATCTTCAAGGGCTGAAGCATAAGGGACAAGACAGTGAGCGGCAGGATGTGGCATATTGTCTCAAGGCTGATACTCTGAAGGAAGATCCTGTGGGATCAGGGACCTCCTGAAAGGATTTAAGCAGCTAGGTCACGTGATAAAATTTCTATTTTCAGATGATCATCCAGTCAAGCAGGTAGAGCATGTGTGGAAGAAATTGATCATGGATATATATGGTGGTCATTTATAGAAGGTATTGCAAGAGTCAGCAATAGATAACTCCATTTTAGCCAGAGTGGCAACAGTAGAGCAAATTTGGAGATAGTGACCAAACAGAGGTCAGTGGGGAGAATACAGTTCATGGAAGGGTGGAGGCTAAGAAAGCCAGAGGTGTTTAGGTGCCTCCCAAGATACCTGGAAAATGTACACCACCAGTTATCAAGTGGGAAAAACATAAGGAAGAGTAGATTTGGCAGGAGATGGATGATAACTTCCTTTCAGGATGGGAAATTTTGAAGTATCCTATGTCTGTTAAGTAGTATACATTTGGAAACCAACTGGACGTATGTAACCGTTGAAAGCTTATATAATGAATTAAGTTACCCAGAGAGAACCTATGAAGATTCAAGACCGAAGGTAGAATTGTATGAGATGTTACATGCTAGGCAATTGAAGGAAAGAAGAGGCCATGCATGACCCTAAAAAACAAAGTCAAGAGAGATTTCGAGGGAACCAAAGGACAGAGAAAGAGGTCCCAGGCCCCAAACAGGAAAACATCTCATGAATGAAGTGGTGGACTTGTTGTTGTGCAGAGGTCGAGTAAGATAAGAACCAGGAAAATATCCTTCTGATGTGACAGAAGTTCTTTAGTAAACACAAATTACTTTGCAAAAGACAGAAATAAATGGGGGAGGGCTGTTAGTGGGGACATAAAAGGGAGATAGCAATCTGTTCTTTCAAGAAAAACAGAGAATGCCTGTAAGAGAAAGACCAAGTGCACTTTTCACACTTAGGAGAGACCAGCCTTTGTTTATTAGCTGATGGGAAAGGACTGACAGGACTGGCCAGATGCAAGATCTAAGGCAGGGAAAGATAGTACAATAATTAATAGGTTAAAGCAGCAGAGGAGAAGGGAAGTCCACAGAACAGATAGAGGGCAGAGTTTCTGTTGAGAGGTCGGATGTTTCCTTCCTTGAAGCAACAGAGAAAATGTTAAATTGGGGGGTGTCTATTTGTGAGGGGTCACAACATGGAGGGTTCCCATGTCTGAGATGTTGGAGGACAGTGCTTGGACCCTTGGGAAAGGTGATTTGGGATGACAGAGGAAGGTGATCATGGAAGACGACTGCTGGGTACTGAAAACCCAACTGGGGCTGGGAGCCTGCATGTGGTCTTAACATCTGCGTGGATCTGTGAATTTCTAAGGTAACACTTAGCTGCTTCCCTGTGAGGGCCAGGAAGGCAGAGATTTGGGCTATTCCAAGTTGGGTGAAAATCCTTTTTTATGTAGGAACTCTGAAATTGGGGCACCTAGCATAGTCACTTGGACAAACATACTGAGTATTCGCTACCCATTTGTAGGGCACATAGGTTTAAATACACGGGGTCAGCATTAGGTAAAATTGCAAAAACTAGACATAGACATTGAGGTAGTACTTAGAATGCCTTTACCCTATACAGGTTCCCATAGCCATTCTATATAAGTGGAAAGAGACAGAGACAGAGACCAAGACAGAGAGAGAGACCAGGTTCCCAAAGCAAATCACTAAATGACTTTAGCAGAAGGGTCCTACTTTTATATTTCATTGCACTTGTTAGAGTAAACAGATCACTTTAAGGATGGGTTAAATAGATAGCTAAGGAGGTGGCCAACTGTTGTCTCAATTATCCTGAGGGACAGGGGTCTGGAAAACTGATGACTCATACTTGGTTTAGGAAATTAGCGCGCTCGGGAGCCTGGCTGTAATGTCTCAGGGCAGTGATGTGTCTCTGTGTGTGTGCGTGCACATGCATGTAAAACAGCCAACAAATAAGTTTCTCTGAGACATATCCCTTTCATCGGTTTAAGAGATTCTGCAGGAATCAATTAAGCCCTGTATGTTTTCCGCCAAAGATGAAAATCTGGCAAGTAAGACTTTCTAGGCTTCTTCAAGGAAAAAGAAAAAATCCAGAGCTAAGATTCCATTTGCTAGTTTTCATTCACATCAGACTTTCCTTTTGATAGTAAACACCATCCATGCTGGGTATTGGGCGTTATGAGCACCCCACCCCCACCCCCGCCAAAAAAGAAAACAAAAGTTTTTTGTGGCAACATGACCCTAGCAAGCCTGAAGAAAGTGCTGGAATGAAGGAGCTCCTGGTCAAGAATATCCCCAACAAAGCGAGGCTAACTTAATGGTCAGTAGTGTTTTTTTTTCTTCTCTTGAGAAAACTCTCCTATAGGATTCTGATAATATGACACTTAACTAGTTTTCTTGAAGTTATATTAAAGTTTTATAGATATTCTGCTTATTCTTGAGTTACATTTCTTCTCATTAGACTTTCTTGTTATGGGCTTTAAAATCTGATGGCAAATCTCACTCCATGGCATTGAATTTGGGAGATAAAAAAGCTCTTTGTGGTGTCTCAGACTTACAGTCATAAAATTAAGAGCATGAAGGAAACTTGGAGATCTCTTAGACTAATGGTTCTCCATCACAGTGACAAGACTCACTGTTGAGTCATGACTAAAAGAGCAAAGAAGATAAACATAGTTAAATATAAATACATTTTAAATGGTGCAAAAGAAACCATAAACAAAGCTAAAATACAAGCTATAAACTGAGAAAAATATTTTCAACACATATGGCAGATAAAGGATTTATGTCTATAATATACAAAGAACTCTTACAAACAACCCAAAAGTGAGCAAAGAATATGAACAGGATCTTTCCAAATAGCAAATTTGAAGACCAATAAACATGAAAAGGTGCTCAACTTCATTGCGGGTCAGAAAAGTGAGAAATAGAGTAACAATAAAATACCATTTCTCACCTACCAAACTGGCAAATGTGAAAAAGAGTGGGAACCCATTCTATTGGGTCCATTTTATACGTTTGCTGATGGATAGGACAGCAACTTGGAAATGCCTACTAAGAGTAAAAGCATAAGAAATTTTTCACCCAGTAATACCAACCTTGGGAATCTATTTCATAGAAACTAAAACAGATATTAAAAATATTAGTACAAAGATATTAATTGCAGGATTAAAGAACTACAAAGTGAATGCTCAAAAACAGGAGAATAAATAAATAACTTTTGGGATGTTCATACCATGGGACGTATTCAAGACATTAAATAAAATGAATGAAATCAGTACCTGTTGATTTGGTAGCTTTTCATGCATTAAGTGGGAAAAAAGCAAGAAGTCAGGAAGTGGGTATCATAGAATCCCGTTTTGAAAAATCAAGACAAAACTATTATTTAGATGCATATGCACAGTGTATGTTCTTTTATAAATGGTTACATGGACATGAGGATAGATTTTAAGTATATATATATCAGGTTTATAACACTGATTATACTCAAGAGGAATAAGGAAAAGTAAGAGGGAAAAAACCCTACCAATAGTATCAAAGGTAGTAAAACTATTTTCCTGGTATGATTTAGTTTATGTAAAACTATTTATATGTGAGGGTGGTCACTGAATGTTGATGGTAGGTGAGATTTCAGGCCATCTTAACTTCCCTATTTTTTTTCACATTTTTGAATATATTTGTAATTATCATGGGAAGAATGCGTATTCCTGGACCCCATACCAGCCCAGTGAGACAGAGTCTCTAAAGGTGAGGCCTAATTATTTGAGCTCCCCAATGGATTCCTAAGTATCTTTAATAGTTTGGTAGCCAGTGATCCAACCCAAACTCTCAACTGCTGCAGAGAGCCCCTCAGTGGAATTCCTCACTGATGGTCTTCAGGCCTTCTGCTTGAATGCTTTCAGAAGTGAGACACTCACTACCTACACTCACTACCTACTGAAATAGCCCTTTTCCTTTTGGATCAAGTCTCACTGATATCTGTATATATACATATATAATAAAATATATATTTTATATTTAATATTTTATTAAAAAATATATATGTTTTTCCTGATATGTAAAGTATACATTTTCCCAGATAATAACCTGGAATCTGTTTGTATAATCCACTAAAGTGATAATCTAGTGGTCAGGTGTTTGAGATAGCTATCATGGTCAACTCATATTGTCTTCCTCCTGTGATAACCATATCCAGAACATAGAGGGTTGAGGACCTTGAAGAAAATCAATGTGATATGATGAGTAAGGAGAGTGACCACATTATTTATCAACTCAACTGGGACAACAGATATGAAATGGGACTGACCCAGGCAAACTGAGATGTCTGGGCACCCTATGACAAGTTGGGTTTGCTCTGTAAGGATATATAGCTATGTGTCTGCTGATGTGTCTAAACATATTTCCTGCTTATAGAAGCTGCATGTGGGTGTCTGCAAAAAGCTATCATACTGAAGAGTACGACTATCAAAAAAGGAAAAATTAGCCAGTGGCCATCTTTGAACATCAAATAAATTCAGTTGCAATTCGCCCTTATTGGTTATTAGTTGCTAGGATACCACCACTTTATTTCCATTATTGTCATCTTTTTTATGTTTGTGTGCGTAACTTTCTACTCGAAGGTTAAACACTATTTTTTTTTAATCTTCTTTCTAATGACATATGAAAATTAGCTACAGCCTCTTGCTTCTGTAACATAGACTCTTCTGTCAAGTCAGCAAGTCCAGGGAGGGAACTCTGGGAACTTACAGAGTTTGATGAGTATGTTGGTGGCTCTGGAGGACTTTGTGAAGCCAAGGAACCACAAAGTGAGGGTTATTTATGGGAAATCTCCATCAAAGTGTGGGCCTTTGCAGCATAGTAGAGAGCCACACATACACTAAATACTTAATCTATTTTTTATCCATCAGGGTGTCAAGTCTTTGAACTTTGTCTCACTTATTTTTTCAGGAATCATGTGTCTAATGGCTATTATATAGATAGAGCCATGTGATGGGTGGAAATAAGGCTAGAAAAGATGTTTAGACTCCATGGGGACATTGACATCACTGCTTGATTGTTTCCATTCTAAAACTTGGTCAGATTCTGAAAAACAGCCAGTCACCAGCAACAACCAAGGGTTTTGTTTACACTTGCGAGGAGCTTCTGAGCTGAACAGTGCCACTTCTTGCATTCTCTGGCTGTCCGTTTTATGGTATAAATAAATTGCCTTCTTGGTTTGGCTGAGATCAGTGAATTCCTCTTCACAGAGTCACTTTTCTGTAGCAATACAGTCATCTTCGACACATCTTCAGTCCTAGGCTGGCAAAAAATACAGCAAAGAACATGAAAGCTCAGAGGCTTAGGGAAGAATCTTATTCAGAGACTCACCCCCACTCCTCACAAACATGATAAGTGTGAAACTAGTACCACTCTTGCAGACATGCTCCTTTGAGAGTAATTAATACCAGGGGACCAATGTGACTGAGTGGGGTTCAGGCTCGCCAGGTTCTCTCCTTCCTTTCCATGTCTCTGGAGTCTCTTTAGCTTGGGTTTATTGTTGACCACCCATCTTACATTCTGAAGAATAGTCCCCAAAGTCAGTAATTGGACAGTCATGTTCCCATATGCTGGCCCTCCCATTTCGGCTTCACCCCCCACATCATATTCTTCCAACACCAGCCTCACTCTGATGTCAACATCCTGCCTTGGAATTGCAGTTTTCCTCTCCTTCCACCATGTCATTCCCAACTGAAATATGCTATGAGAATTTTACATCAGATATGACATGTCTACTGGGTTTTCGTGACCACCCCTGGGCATTTTCTCCCCAATCATGTGGTAGACCTTGAAGGGATCTGAGTACTGTTTTTCCTATCCCTCAGTGCTCCCTCTCACAGCACCATGTCCCACTTATCACCTTCTTAATCTTACTTACAACTTTTGAACTATCCTTTACCTCCTTTTGTGACCAAGGAATCTAAACACTGACTCATTTCAGCTCAGATGTTAGACACAATTTATTGTAGAAAATTAGATCACAAGTGATAAAGTAAATAGAATTTTTTGGATGTTTGGAATAACTTTTTAAAAGGACATTAGTTTGGAGGCTCTTGGGTGGTGCAGTTGGTTGAGCATCTGAATCTTGGTTTCAGCTCAGGGCCTGATCTCAGGGTAGTGAGACTGAGCCCTGCCTCAGGCTCTGCACTCAGGCCAGGGTCTGCTTGAGATTCTCACCCTTTCTCTCTGCCCTTCCCACTCATGCTCTCTCTCGCTCTCGCTCTTGCTCTTGCTCTCTCTCTCTCTCTCTAAAATAAATAAATAAATCTTTTTAAAAGGAACTTTAGTTTGGAATACTACAATATATATTTCAACGGTATATCTACTACTAGCCTCAAGACCCAAGACTCAGTGGTCAGGAAATACACATTAATTTCAACATAGGAGCAAGTCAATAGAATAATCAATGATGCATTCTAAATCAAGATAAAGGTGATTTTTCAAAAAACAAAGTTATCTTAGTTAAATATTTGCACCATTAGTCTTTTCTGTTGCTTAAAAACCCAGAATGGTTTTTGCTTCATCAATCTTTACCCACTATAATAAATATTTTTACCCTGTTTAATGGAAACCAAATGAACTGGACTAAACATAAGCAGTTGTGACCTTGGGACATTCAGCATCATGGTTAATGTGTCTGACACATGTTTGGTATGAACGAAGAATCTCTTTTTACAAACCATGAATCCTGGAACTCTCTGTCTTAAATTCGTAGAAGTATTTATCTCTAACTCTCCATTTACCTATTGCTTTTAGCAATATCTGGCCAAATTATCATTTACACAAGTAAGGAGGATCCTAGGACTTGGCCAAAAAGGAGACAAAAGAAACTATTCATCAAATGAAATCTAATGAAAATCATTCATTTTCTTATCATTCAAGGTAAGATAAATTTATTGAGCAGTTACTATGTTTCAGAAAGTTAGGTGCCTGTGTGAACCATACTAATGTCACGTTGGACAGTCTTCCATGATGACTGTTCTGTGACCTGAAGCTTTCTTGAGAACAGTTCCCTTCACCCTTTATTCTTTTTGTTTAACCACACTCTTAAGTATACCGTGAAGGCACAATGTCCTTGATTTGTGCTGGAGATAGGAATAGGACTCTCACCTATTCCCAAACTTCTCTGCCTGAGTGGTCTGTCAGCAAGCAAGTGCTTTCAGCATCTAAGTAAATTTTATAGGAGGTGGGGTTGTGCGAGATCTAGGAATCCTGAGGAGACCCAAGACAGGCTTCTGTCATAAGCCTCCTTAGTAAACCATTTCTTGTCAGGTTGGGCTTGTCAGCCTTTCTCTTCAGTCTTACAGATCCTTCCACTTGTGGAGGTCCTTTTGCATATACTTTTCTTTCATGGGAACAGTGCTCAATACATAAAAATTCAAGACATGGTCCTTGCCCAGAAAAAGCTCACCATCAAAGTTTGTTGCATATGCTCAAATTTTCTCTTATAAACCCAAACAGAGGGGCCCCTGGGTGGCTCAGTGGGTTAAGCCGCTGCCTTCGGCTCAGGTCATGATCTCGGGGTCCTGGGATCGAGTCCCGCATCGGGCTCTCTGCTCAGCAGGGAGCCTGCTTCCCTCTCTCTCTCTGCCTGCCTCTCCATCTACTTGTGATTTCTCTCTGTCAAATAAATAAATAAAATCTTTAAAAAATAATAAAATAAAATAAACCCAAACAGAGTTAAAACCCTCTTCCTTAAATTGTTTTTTCCCCTTTATTAAGGGGAAGCCCTGGCTTTAAACCCTGCTCACAAAAAGTCAGTGTGAAAGACTTACAGTTTTTTGGTAATAGATCAAGTTCAAGAGTGAAGCAGAGATCTTGGGAAGATGTTCATCTGTTCTGTGAATCATGGCTTCTTGGTCCTCATGTGCCCCACTTTTTTTTAGGCTTTTATTTTAATTCTAGTTAGTTAACATAACTGTTATATTAGTTTCAGGTTTATAATACATTGATTCAGCTATTCCATACATCACCCAGGTCATATTCCCTACTTTCAAACCTTCTTTACTCTGATAGAACTTCTTTAATGTGTTGCCCAAACTGAAATCCACCAAGGTGTGCTCCAAGCTCCGTTTCTTCCCTTCTATGTTAGATGGGACTATCCTTTGACCCCATCAAGGCCACTCTATCTATATGCTATCAATAACTTCTACAACTGTCCTTCTTGAGTGGATTGTTTCTATTAACAGGAAACATGCTTGGAATTTCCCTATACTAATTAGTTAATTAGCTAACTCTCCCTTGTCTATAATAATGGGTTACATTTCTTCTCCCCATTCACTCCTCAATTTATTCTTACTGGGTTTTAGCCCCAGCAGTGGTGAAAAACTCTTACTGAGGACATCTATGACATCCATGTTCCTAATTTTGATAAAGATACAATTGTTTCAATTTGTTTGTCTAAAAATATTTTCTTAAAGGAATTCTTGTGTCTTCTTTAAATGTCAAGTTGTACTACAAAGCACTACCCATTCCTTCAGAATTTATAAAGCAAGAATTTGATACCTTCTAGTTTTTGCTGTTACTTCTGACCAGTATGGCATCATTCTGATCCCTGATACTTTGGCTGTGGCCATTTTTCTTCTTATCTTTTTCTTTTTTCCCTTCTTACTGCAAGCTTTAAGATCTTCTTTTATTCCTTGGTGTTTTGCATTTTCCCAAGAGATCTTAGTGTGGTTCTGCTTTCATTCATTTTGTTGGGCACTTTCTGGCTCTTTAAATTTAGGAACTCATGTTTGGTTACTGGGAATTTTTCTTACATTATTTCTTTGACAATTTTCTTCTCTATTTTTTCTATATTCGCTCTGTACAGAACTCTTGTTATTCAGGTAAAATAATTATGGCCTCTGTATTAGTCAGCATTCTCCAGAGAAACAGGACAAAAAAATATACCTATGTGTTTGTATATACATATACATACATACACACATATATATGCATATATATGTTTGCTATATGTATATATACATATGTTTTATAACTATATAACATATATATTAGTTCAAGGATTTGGTTTAAGTGACTATGGAGGCTGAGAAGTCTCAAGAACTTCTGTTGGCATGCTGGAGGTCCAGAAGAGCTGATGATGTAATTCCAGTCTGAGTCCAAAGGACTGAGAACCAGGAAAGCAGATGGTGGAAGTTCTAGTCTAAAAACCAGAAGGATCCAGATCCAATGTTTCTTTTGGAATCGCAAGGCAAGAAAATACCACTGTCCCAGCTCAAGGTAGTAATACAGGAGGAGTTCCCTCTGACTCAGCCTTCCCATCCCATTCAGGTGCTTAATTGACTGGGAGGGCAACCAGGTTTTACTCACTCTACAGATTCAAATATTAATTTCATCCAGAAAGACGCTTACAGACACACCCAGAATAATGTTTTAACCAAATGTCCTGGTATCCTGTGGCCCAGGTAAGTTAGTTAACTATCACAACCTATTTTTTTTTCCTTTTCTCTCCTACTTTCCATCTCTATCTTTTTGCATTAATTTCTTAAAGATTTTCTCAATTTTATCTTGTACACTTTCTTTAAATGTTTTAATGTCTGTCATCTCCACATTTTTAAATCTCAAGAGTTCTTTCTTGTTTTCAGAATCTTTTTCTCCTTCTTTTAAAAATAAATCTCCTTTTGTTCCATGGATTTTAATCTTCTATGATATTGGTGTTTGTTTTTCTTTTAAGTTTCCTTTGTAATTTATCAACACATTCTGTTCATCTTGCCTCCTGATATCCTATAAAGCTCTTTGTAATTTCTACCTGTCTCCCTGACCAACACCCTGTCCCCCTGTGCAAACAGGGGGAGTGGGAGAGGGAGAAGCAAGCTCCCCACCACGCAGGGGTTCAATCTCAGGACTCCAAGACCATGACCTGAGCCAACTGAGCCACCAGACACCCCATTTACTAGTTTTTTCGATCTCAACTTAATTGTTCTTCCAAGAAATATTCTTTAGTGCTCGATTCCAGATGAGGTTGCCTTTTTATATACACTTATGGGATCATATTCTTCTCTGAGGCACTTATTTCAGTGTATGATAGTATATTCATTAATGTGCTTAGTTTTCCCCCCAGGAGATATAAGCATCTTGAAAACAGGTCATTTCTGTTTTCATTTACAATTATATCTCCACACTCAATAAATGAATGAATGGGCCTCTCATAGATTGTCTTAGTTACTTACTCAAATCTATTGTTGTCTTATTTCTTAGTAACAGAAACTCTCTTTTATTTGATAGGCAATATACCCACATAAACTATAACTTCCTGGAGTTCACTGCAGCTAGAGTATCCACATATCAAATGTTTGGCCAATAAGACTTCAGCTAAAATCTGATTGACTTCCTGGGAAAGTTCTTGATTTCTTGAAAAGGGTTACTCATTTTTTAAAACCATCCCTCCACCTCTTCTCCTCTGATAATCGTTGATTTGTTTTCTATAGTTCAGAGTCTGTCTCTCGGTTTTCCTCTTTCTTTTTTGCCTCTATGATCTTTTTTTCCCCTTAAATTCTCCATATGAGTGAAATCATATGCCTTTGCCTTTCTCTGGCTGACTTATTTCGCTTAGCCTAATACTCTCTAGCTCTTCCCACTTCATTGCAAATGGCAAGATTTCATTCTTTTTGATTGCTGAGTAATATTTCATTGCAGATCTATACCACATCTTCTTTACCCATTCATCGGTTGATGGACATTCCCTTTTTATCTTATTTATTTCTTCTGGAGTACAGATATGAAGCTGGACATGGGGCAATTATTCTGAAAACATGGGGCAAGAGGTATATGGGTGAAAACTGTATGCTGAAGATGAAGTAGCAGAATGACAGAAAGGTCTGGGAACCCTGATGACACCACAGAGCCATTGTAGCAGCTCTGGGAGGCCAACCTCCAGATTTCTTTTTATCTCAGGAAAATAACACTTATCTGGGCAAACCACTCTTCATTAAGTTTTTGTTCCACCAAGTTGAACCCAATCTGAGAAAATGTCCCAGCTTAGTCTATGTCATACTCACATTTAAATAATTTGTGAAGCCTCTTCTATATACTTAACATTATAATCCTTTGAAAATATATTAGAATGAGGGCTTGAATGTGTGAGAGTTGTCCAAAGACAAAGAGTACCTTTTGGTGAAAGTGGGTTGGTTCAGTAGGCAGTAAACGGTGGCCCTCATGCCAGGTGGCCTTTGCTGCTGACTAGGATGTCTCATGGTTTCCCATTCCTATAAGAGTGACCTCAGCATTTCACCAAAGCCTTTGTCTAGATGATCATCTATATTCTACCTTAAGGAATATTTGTTGCGCACTCACTATGGGATGGAAGTTCTTCTAGAGCCACAGTTGTCAGTGTGGAGATCATATCTCTGCTTCAGATTCTTTGTGACCATCTTTGATCATCCGTGTTAAAGTGTTAAAATCAGTTTAACAGTCTCATGGTGAGCAACTAATAGTATTAAAATTGTTCTTTAAATGAAATCTGTTTGTTCTTTACAGACCATCTCTATCAAACAATATGGTACATAAGACTGATTCTTCACATTAATCAGAATAGAATAGCTGGTGTAGTAAGTTCACAACTGCAAATCTCAATACTTAATTTCAAAAAATTTAGTGTCTACTCTCATCACAGTCCAATTGTATGTCCAAGAACGCCTTCCACATGGTCATTCAGAGGTCTTAGTGGCATTCCATCCCATGGTTCCAAGATGCTAGGGCACCTGGAATCTTTATCTGGACCATCTGTACCTGACTGGTAAAAATGAGGGACACAAGAATGTGGAAGATCATAGGAAATGTCTTACACTTTGTTTGTACTCCACAGACCAAAATGCACTCACTTTGTCCCACTTAGAGGCAAGGTGGGCTGAGGAGTGAAGTCCACCTGTGAAATCAGGAGAAAACCCAAACAGTTTGGTAAACATTAGCATTGTCTTTGCAACGATATTAAAACACACCAGGAAGTGTTTGTCTCTACGCCTTAGCTCACATTATTTTCTCATCACAGAATGCTCTTAAGCCTGATTTTCATTAGCCAAATTTACCAGTTTTCCAGGAACAACTGAAGGGCCACTTTCTTTACAAAGTCTAATTAATGTATTTACTCCACCAGCTACAGGGAAACCAAAGTTCTTGTCTGTCCTGAAGCTGTGTGCGATGAGGTTGAGGGGAAAAAAGCAGGTCCTCACAGAACAGCTTAAATAATTATTCAAGGCAACAGTTGCTAATAAGCACAAATGAATGGGACAGATAATAGTAAGTTTAGGTACTAACTTTGGGTTCTCCATCATACACTTTCTTGGTTTTAGATGATGTATATTCAGATACTTATTTAGTGACTGTTTTCATTTTCTAAAAGATTGATCACAAGTCACAAGGACTCTGTAAAGACAGATCAGCTTTTTTTACTCAGCAATGTATGCTGAAGCCTGGTACAGAGGAGTGCTCAGCATAGATTTGTTGAGGAAAGGACTGAGTGATCTAATTAACTAATGGAAGAGATGTTCAAAAAAGGAAGAGGCAATTGAGAAAAAAGAATAATGAGAGACTAGTGCTTTAGTATAAGATGCATTATGGTTTTGGTGGAAGAGAATAATGTTATATATATGTTTAGATCCCATTAAGTCAGTAGTTTTAAGCAAAGATAGCTGCCAAAAAGAAGTCATGTTTCTTTTTTTTTAATTTTTTTTTTATTTATTTACTTGTCAGAGAGAAGAGAGAGAGCACAAGCAAGGGGAACAACAGGCAGAGGGTGAAGCAGGCTCCCCACCAAGCAAGAAGCTTGATGTGGGACTTGATCCCAGGATTCTGGGATCATGACCTGAGCTGAAGGCAGATGGTTAACCAACTGAGCCACCCAGGCATCCCAGGAAGTCATGTGTCAATAAATAAGTGAATGAATGAATTCCCAGTGGAAAAAAAAATATGTGTGTAGCTACTACAGTATGTTCAAATGTAAGTACAATGTTTTCAATAATTATTTCCAATTGTTAAAAAGATGGTGTCCACAGTTTTGTAAGAAATACTTTGAGTATTCAAAGATAAATAAGGCATGGAGTTTGCTCACGCCCATCCTCTCTTCCTTCCTCTCTCTCTTCCTCTTGCCCTCTCCCACTTTCCTTACAGAAGATCTGGCTATTCTGCTCATTGATTCATAATCAAATTATCAGCATCACTCTCTTACAAGAATTCATGAGGTTTCTGTACATTTTAATTCACTTCAACGTGTTTTTGAGGCAATACTGTACACAGTATTATTATATGAGGGCCTAAAGATTAGTAAGTCAAGTTTCTCTTTCTCTCCTCTTCTCTCTCTCCATCTTTTTTGTTCAATCACAGGCGTTTAATTCTCTACTATAAACATAAATGATGCCAGGCTCTGGGGACATAAAAATAAATAGTATAGGTCATGCTCTTAATGAAATCAGAGTTCTGGCTCAGAGGGGTGGTGGAGTGGGTAGGGGGACAGTAGATATATCAGTTAGCTAAAGGCAGAGCATGATAAGCTCAAGGACAGAGTCCAAAGAAGGTTGTCACAGAAGTAGAGGCACCAAGAAAGACAGATGCTGGGCAGGAGTAGGATAAACAAGTGGGAAGAGCTCCCTGGAGGAAATGATCACTGATCTAAGGTCATGATTAGGTGGATGGGTTTTAGACCCATCTACTGGGGTTTGAATTCTGGCTCCACCAGTGTGGAGCCATCTCAGGCAAATTAACTTTTCTGTGTTAAATTTCTTTTTAGTAAAATCAGCATGTCAAAACTTTTAAACTCAAAGATGGGGAAGGTTAAATGAGATGTATATAGCAGTGAATTTTACCAAGTAAACATTCATTAAATGTTATTTATCATCATTGTCATCATCATCATTGGTTATTAGAGAGAGCCTGTGGAAACATAGTAGAAAATGCCATTCCAGCTTGATAGACTAGCCCATGGGAAGCAAGAAAACATGAGAGTTCTCTAAAGGAGTTAGAAACTTTGGAGTTTGGATGAGGTTGAGAGAATGGCAAACTAGGACAAGGTTGCATCAGAAGGGGTCCCAGAAGCCTACGGAATTCCATCCTCAGTCTGCAGGAGCCTCTGTTTTAGTAAGGGAATGGTGTGATCAGATTTCCATTTAGAAAGGTCACTTTGATGGTAGAGGATGGACTGAAGGGTGAGAGCAAAGTCAGGGAGAACAACTGGGAAATTGTTGCCAACACAACCTGGTAAAGAGGTATGAATGCTAGCAAAGCAGGGTGATTAAGAGTTGTCAGAGAAATAGAATCAAGAGGTCTCCAGATCCTTTGACTGTGGGAATGAAAGGCTTTAGGCTTGGGTTATAAGATAGTATGATGAAGGTCATCACTGACTAAAGATAAAGGCATTAATAAAAGCCAGGAACATAGCTGGGCCTTTGCTTGTTTGTTTGGGTTTTCATTTTGCTTGTTTTGGTTGTTTGGGTTGAGAGGCAATGAAATCCGTGTTGGTTACTTTAAGTTTTAGCATCTTGTGTAACATTCATTTAGAGATACCAAGTAGGAAGATGAACCTATAAATCTAGAAAGAAGAGAGAAAGAAAGAGACACCTGAAACTAATAGAGCATTGTGTGTCAATAACACTTCAGTGAAACATACACAGACACTCAAAGTTACTACCTGGAGAAAGAAAAAAAGAAAGAGAGAGAGAGAGAAATACAGTACAGAGAAAGAAAGATGTCTAAGTTGGAAATAAAGATAGGGGAGACACCATGGGTAGGTAGGAGTAGAAGTCATGCATGAGCATTAAGGGGTTACTCTCAGGAGGACCCTGAACCAAAGATGAAATTTGAGGCCATCCATTTTCAAACAGTTTGTCCAAGAGTGCTGCTCGGGTCTCTAGCATCACAATCAACTGGAGTGCTTGTTTAAAAAGCATGGTCCTGGGCAAACCTCCAAAGTTGTGTGGGTGTATTTATTCTTTCCAAATATACATCTGATTGTATATATAATGCTTACATCCATTTATATCCAGTAAGAGACTGAGGGAGATAGCAGGAATCCACATGCCTTACAAGTACCCAGGTGATTCTGAAGTGCACCAATGACTGAGGCCCCTTAAGAAGGGAATTCAAATCCACAGAGGGAATCTGGAAAGGGTGGCTAGAAGAATGAAGGGGACACTGTGACACCATATGTGGCAGAAGTCACAGAATAAGATCTTCTCAAGACAGCAGCTGCAAGGATGATGGGCCATAAGGATGACAAACCAGGCTGGAAAGGAAAACCTTTCCTTGGAAGCAGGAAGAGGAAAACTCACAGAGATGCTGGCCATGCTGATTCAGCTGAGTGGAGGGGCTAGGAACAAGGGAGCAGAGAAAGCATTTAGTGTTCTGACCCTTTCGAGAAGCACAACTTAAAGAAAAGGGAGAGAGATAGGGGAAGAGCAAGAATAGCTACAGGGCGTGGGAGGGTTGACACCAGTGATTTTTGTTGTTTTTTGAAGAAAGGAGGTGAAGAATGAAAGGTTTACGCAATGTTCCCAAGAAGTTTTAAGCTGTGGAGGGGAGAGCGCACAGATGGAGGATTAAGTCGCACAGAAATTGGAACCTTTTCATAAAGATCAGAAAGGAGGCAGGGAAGACTAAGGGTCTGCAAGATGGTGGAGAGCAATTTCCTCTAGCCTTCTGAAACCCTTTGTGGAAAGAGTTTACTCTCGGAGACTCAAAAAAAGTGAAGATGGGCAGCAATATTGGAAATTACTGCTATTTAAAGAATGGTCCTTATTGCTCCCAGACCAGAGCTAGGAGGCCCAGGAGTATCTGTGGAGGAAGAGGAAAAGGCTGCATTTGGCTTCTTCCCTCAGTCCAATGTTTTACTGAGAAGGCTCCATTTTCATTAGTGACTATGTCCCAGAGTAAAAAGAGAAATGAAAAAAACACTGTCTTAAGACTGCTTTGGTGGTAGCCGCTAGAATGCCGTGTATCTAGCTAACTATTTCATTCACCTCAAGGCTCTGAAGTGGTTAACAAGGCTTCCCAAAGTGCCCTGCTTCTAACTTGGGAATGGTTTTTACTCTAGGAGACTCTGACGCAAGGCTAAGTTCATGGAACATGTTGATTTTCATACCACTTCAAATGGAGCCTAAATCAGCTGTCAGATATTTACAGGCAATTTTCCTCATTACACAGAACTCTCTGTGATTATTATACTTGGGCAATGCTTGCATTTATTTGCACATAAGCATGTCAAGGTAGGGGAGAAGGCTCCCGAGCTGTGCCAGGAATATGTCAAGGCCCTCCAGTATTACTCAAGATTGGATGGGATGAAATGTTGGGCTCTTCCCCAGAGCTTGTCATCACCCTTGCTCAGGTACCTCGGTTTACCATTTCCCCCTATAGACTTCCTTTTACGTACCTCATACTGAAAAGGCAGAATTCAGCCTGTGCTATTTAATAACCTCCATGAGGTCTCAACTTTTACCAAAGGTGCGTTTTTCAAGGGACTCTGGAAATTTCTGTGTTCAGGTGATAGGAATGCAAAATGAAATGAACCAAAAAAGACACCTTCCAATCCAAACACAGATGACTGAGGACACCAGACAGATGACTAACAGCCACAGAAAGAATGGGCCTTTAAAAGGGCTATGTGAGTCCATCTTGAGGCCTTGGCAAATGAGTTCAGTGAAAACAAAAGATGCAAATGTTTATAACAGTTCAAATTTTATTTTCTGAATTGTGAAACAGGCTAGCCAAAGGGAGGTTATGTTTACTAACCCATTCTGATGTGAATTCATGCCTTTCAATAGCAAAACGAATGCACTGGAAGGTGATTTGAGCACAGAATGCAAGACAATGTGACATAGTGTGAAAAGTTTTCCAGCTTCACCGCCAGACAGGTGAGGGTTAAAGTCTTAGCTCTGCCACTCACTGGTTACATGGCCTTGAAGAAGATTCTCAACCTTTGCATCTCAGCCTTTTTATCTATTGGATAGTCACATACTCAATTCATGGATTATTTTATTTTATCTTAAAGATTTACTTATTTATTTTATTTTATCTTAGAGAGAGGTGGTGGGGAGGAGCAGAAGGGGAGGAAGAGGAAGAGAGAATCTTGAGCAGACTCCACGCTGAGCATGAGGTGATGACCTGAGCTGAAACCAAGAGTCTGACCCTTAACCGAACTGCGCCACCCAGACACCCCTCAACTCACAGATAATGATAAAGATAATGAGAAAATATAAGTATCATGAGTGGAAATGGACACATACTGTAACTGGCTTAATAGAGTCAACCCAGTAAGTGCCATGAGAATGGCAGCCACAGATTATGGAGGATAAGATTGTCAACACTCTACTCATATCACCTAGTCCCAGAAGCCAGCATGGCCAGCTTTCCAATATTTACAGAAGGGCAAACAACAGTGTTCTCATAAGGATTCAGTGAGATGACACTTACGAAGAACCCACTGTAGTACCTCACACATGGTTAATATCCAATAACTGGCAGTTGTTATCATCAGGGGAGTCCACTCTTTCTGTACAGTTAACAGCATCTCTGTCCATCCCACTAGTCCCTGCACACTGGGGACTTTCATCTCTTTTTTCCAGCCTATCCTAGTGCCTCCCATGCTGGGATTTAATGGGTCCTTAATCAAGTCTGGTTGAATATTAAATGAATAAATATATAAAGTGCTTGTCACTTGGGAGATAGTAACATAAGTGCTTTTTCCTTTCTGACATCAGCTTCTCTTCCACTGATTTGAATGGCAGAAAATACCATCTCAGCTTGTCATATTTTTGGAGAAAGGAAAATGAACCACTTCCATGAACAGTGAAAGGGTTTAGTGAAAAAGAATTTAAAACCAACAATCTGGTCGATTCTGAGGGTATAAATTAAGCTAGTTAAGCAGCCTTAACCCAGGATATTGGCAAGATAACTATCAGGCTCTTGCAGTTTCATTTCTTCCTTCTTCTCTAAGGTTAGGGCATAACATCTTAACCCAAGACATCAGAGGTTTAAAAAAAGAACCCATGATAACAATAAAACAATTCTAAATAGTTCAGTGTGGATTGGAAACCAAGAACAGGGCAATGACTGTCAGACACATCTAGGTCCTATATTGCTAACAGATGGTGAACATTTCCATGGACTTAGGACTAGTTTAGATCAGAGTGAGACTCTCTCCCTCCCCCAACGAGAGGCTCTAATTAGTAGATAGGACATTAGAGCATGTTAAAATTTCAGGCCGACATCTTATTTGTTAGTTTTAGATTGAACTCATGCCTTAGGGTGACTGAACTTGCTTGTTGAAATACACACATGCTCACGCACACACTAAAAGAGTAACTCTAACTTTCTGTTCTATGGGGATCAAAATAAAGATTTTCAAAGTCCTCTAGAAAAGGGCTCCAAAGATTTGTTGGATATCAAATAGCTCCTTCAAGACAACATTTTGATGAGTTAAGTGTAAATGAATCAGAAACATATGGATTAAGTTTCCCTTGAAATACACAGGGGCTTAAAAATCAAAGAGGAAACAGTGCCTGGCCCAGGGTCTTGCAGGTTGTGCCAAACCCAACACATATGAGCTGCAGTTCAAGATATTTGAGGGATCCAAGGACGGGGCTGGCCTGACCCACGCCTAGTTCCTACCGTATTGAAATAAAGAACATAAGTCATGCCATTTATATTGCATTATTACTAAAAATTCCTTCTTCTTTGTGGTTTGAAAATTAACTAAACCAAGACTTACAAAAGAAAAATCCTGTAAATGGTGTCTGCAGCACAGAAAGCTCTCTAAAGTCTCAAAGAGCAAGTTCAAAATGTTCTCAGACCGTGTAGCTGTTATTGTCTGACAATGCAATAAAATCTGGGCATCAGCATAGCACCAAAGGCTGTTTAATGGTGGTTTAACTTCAGATATGCTCTTCTGAAATTCTCTGCAATATTGCCAGGAGGGGTATGTTGGAATAAAGAATAATTATTTCTAAAGATAAGTCATTCATTAATCAGCATTTCCAATCACTCCTATTTGCTACAGATAGTGGATTTTAAAAACTTCTAATTGGTTAATCAGTAAATTGCTGATGTAGGAAACTTACATTTAAATCTCATCATAGGAGACATATGCCCCAAATAAATTTGATCAGTTAAACACATAAATACTATCTAATTTTAATTTAGGTAGCTTTTATAATTAGCTAGCTTTTATCACTTGGGATAAATAATCAAATCTTAACATAATCTACTTTGAAGATATACCAATCTGGTGTTAACCAACCACATAACTAAATCCAGAAGTAAGCAAGGTGGTAAAGATTTATCATGCCACTTGAAAAATAGAAACACAATTATTCATTTTATATATTTGGTTTGTTTTAAACATATTAATTTTTAAAATAATAGCTAATTTGGCATTCAGAGAAAATTTAGAAAATACAGAGAAAGCATAGCACTGGGGAAAAGAATCACCAGGAATCTTGCCATCAAGAAATCACTTTCAAAATTATGGTGTCTTTGTCTATAATGCTGTAAATATTTTTTGGATCCCAAATTTTTCAGTTAATATACTGAAAACATATTTCCAAATCAGTAAACATATTGCTACTATGTCACTGCTTATAATGTGAAATTTCAATGTATAGTTCTACTCTGATTTACTTAACCAGGCATTCCAGATATAGTTTCCAATATTTAGCTACCAAAAACCCAACCTAGATGAGCATGTTTCATAACTAGTTCTGACTTGTGCCTTAAGATATGTTTCTAGAAGTGGAATTTGGGGGCAAAAGTATTTGCATGTTATAATTATATTGATATCATTATATTGATAAATTGTGTCCTAAGAGATGGCCTGACACAAAGCTGAAAACTAATTATTTGGTAAATGATGAAATTACCCCTAGAAAAGACAGTAACAATTACCTCTTTTTTGAGATAAGAAACAATTTCCAGCCAAAATGAAGTATTACTAATCTTTTTTTTTTTTTGTAAGATTTTATTTATTTGTTTGACAGACAGAGATCATAAGTAGGCAAAGAGGCAGGCAAAGGGAGAGGGGGAAGCAGGCTCCCTACGGAGCAGAGAGCCGGATGTGGGCCTCGGGTCTCAGGACCCTGAGACCATGACCTGCTGAAAGGAAGAGGTTTAACCCATTGAGCCCCCCAGGTGCCCTTACTATTCTTTTTAATCTTTGCTCATCATAAGGTCAAAAAAGGATGTTTACTTGATTTAATTTGTCTTTCCTTGACACTAATGAATTTGAATGTGAGTCCTATTTTTTAGGGACTTATATTTCTTCCTTGGTGGTTTTTTTATATATGACCTGTATTTGGTTTCGTTTTCGTTGGTATGTTTACTTTTCATAGATTTGTAGCTGTCCTTTATATTTTAAGATATTAACACTTTTTCACATTGGTTGCTCTATTGTCTGTGGCATTTAGAGACATTTACAATGTTTATTTAAATCCATCCATCAGTCTTTTCATTATGTGTCCTAATTGTGCTGTTCTTTTTTTTTTTTTTAAGATTTATTTATTTATTTATTTATTTGACAGAGAGAGAGAGAGAGAGAGACAGTGAGGAGGGAACACAAGCAGGGGGAGTGGGAGAGGGAGAAGCAGGCTTCCCAGTGAGCGGAGATCCTGATGTGGGGCTCGATCCTAGGACCCTGGGATCATGACCTGAGCTGAAGGTCATGACTGAGCCACCCAGGCACTCCTGTGCTGTTCATTTTTAATGGTCTTCCCAAACTCACAATTATATAAATACCTTATTATTTATTTAGCAGTTCTTTAGTGATTTTTATGCTTAACTTTTTAAGGCATTTGTTTGTTTTGATGAATGGTATATTAAGGATCTATTTTTACATTAATTACTTAATTCAGCAAAAATTTACTGAAGTACTTGACATTGAGTTAGGCATTGGCTGTCCAATATTAACTCTTGAAATGCACAGACTCTAAGTTGGTCTCCATCATCCCCACCTGCTGGGCTCACATTTTTGTGTAATCCTGTCCCCTGAAGTATAGCTGGACCTGTGACTTGCTTATAACCAACAGAATGTGGCAAAGGCGATGGAATGTCACTCTCAACCTTGTATGGGATTCTGTCATGCTAGCCAACTCACTCTAGAGATCTGGCTGGCTTGATAAAGTAATCAGCCATCACAAGAAAACCCACATGGCAGGAAACTGAAGGTAGCCCCTACAGCTGGAGGGGCCTCCAGTGGACAGCCATCAAGGAGCTGGATCCCTCAGTTTCACAAATACAAGGAATTCTGCCAACAGCTTGAGTGAGTGTGGAAGATAATTCTTCCCGGGTGAAGCCTCCTGAGAAACCCAACCCAACCATAACCTTGATGACAACTTTGTAAGCCACTGACATTTCACTGGGCTAACCAGTGCCCAGACTCCTGATCCATGGAAACTGAGAGATGATAAATGTACCTCATTTTAAGCTGCTAAGTTTGTGGTAATTAGTTATGCAGCAATTAAAAACTAATATGCTGTGCATTACTTATAGAAACCTGTTCTTTCTCTTTTGATTTTAAACATCATGATGTTTAACATAATGATTTAAACATAATGATTTAAAAACATAATGATTTAAACATCATTAATTTTTGACACAAATTAAATGCATAAATTAGGAGATAATACATTTGAGCCTATAAATCCCAGAAACATTCAAAAAACAAACTGGGGGCACCTGGGTTGCTCAGTCCTTAAGTGGCTACCTTCGGCTCAGGTCATGATCCCAGGGTCCTGGGATCTAGCCCTGTGTAGGGCTTCCTGCTCAGTGGGAAGCCAGTTTCTCCTTCTCCTGCTCCTCTTGCTTATTATTCCCTCTCACACTGTGTCTCTGTCAAATAAACAAACAAATAATACAAAACAAAACAAACAACCAAACTCTTCTAAATTATAGATTTAAACATTATTCTAGTTGTTATTTGTAGAACAAGTTTTGTGGTGATGATGTCATCTGCTAAACTAAGCAAGACTGTTGTTGTGGCCATGATGGGCCATCAGCAAATGTGGACAAAGTGTACTGATCCTAAGGAGACCCTATTCAGAACTTAGCTTATTTTAAGCTGAAAAGAAGAATTCAAAAGCTTATTTACAAAGATCTTTGACTACTGAGCAAGAGATATTCCAAGTGTCCAGCTAAAAACAAAGAAGTTGAAACAAAATTATAGAAACTTCAAGCAGTTATTACTAGTCCCTCCTCCAATGACTTTGTCCTTCTCTGATTTTGTCTGCTTTCAGGAGTACTTCTGAGTAAGTAAAAATTTTGTATATAAGTTGTAGTGTTTTTTTGTATTTTTTTTTTTTTACCATTTTTAAATAGTTTTTTTTAAGAACTGTTTTAGGTTCACAGCAAAATTGAATGGAAGGTGCAGAGACTTCACACATATCCCCTCCCCCTCCGTATGCATAGTCTGCACTATGGAAATCCCCCACTGGAGAGGAGGATTTGAACCCATGAACCTACACAACCAAAGCCCATGGTTTACATCAGGGTTCACTCTTAGTGCTGTGCATTTTATGGGTTTGGACAAATGCGTAATGACATGTGTCCACTATTACAGTATCATATAGAGTAGTTTCACTGCCCTAAAAATTCTTTTTGCCCTATCATCCCAGCTCTTCCCCAGAAATCACTGATATTTTTACTGTCTCCATAGTTTTGCCTTTTCCAGAATGTCATATATTTAGTATCATACAGCTTTTTCAGATTGGCTTCTTTCCTGTAATAATATGCATTTAAGGTTTATTATGCATTTTTGTTATTTGACAGTTCATTAGTTTTATTGTTGAATAATTTTATTGTCTACATGAACCTTTCTTTATCCATTATCCTACTGAGACATCTTGGTTGCTTCCAAGTTTTGGCAATTATTAATGAAGTTCCTTAAACATCCAGGTGCTGGTTTTTGTGTGGACATCAGTTTTCAACTCTTCTGGATAAATATCAAGGAGTGTGATTACTGGAGTGTAAGGTAATACGTTTAAGTTTGTAAGAAAGAGCTGAAGTGTCTTCCAAGCAGGCCATAACATTTTTCATTCCCACCAGCCATGAACAAAAGTTCCTGTTGCTTCACACCCTCACCAGCATTTAGTATTGTCAGTGTTTCGGATGTTTGCCAATTTGATAGGTATGCAATAGTATCTCATTTTAATTTGAAATCCCCTAATGATGTAAGATGTTAAATATCTTTTCATATGCTAATATGACATCTGTATATCTTCTTTGTTGAGGTGCCTGTTCAGGCCTTTGGCTCATTTTCTGATCAGGCCATTTGTTTTCTTACTGTTAAATTTTAAGAGCTCTTCATGTATTTCAGATAGCAGTTCTTTATCAGATATGACTTTTGAAATATTTTCTCACAGTATGTGGTTTGTTTTCTCATTATTTTGATAGTATCCTTTGCAGAACAGAAGTTTTTTTATGTTTTGTTGTTGTTGTCCTTGTTTGTTTGTTTTAAGTTTTAATGACATCCAGCTTAGCAATTATTTGTTTCATGGATTGTGCCTTCGAAAAAGTCATCACCAAATCCAAGAACATCTAGATTTTTTTCCCTGTATTTTCTTCTAAAATGATATAGTTTTACAGTCTGCATTGAGCTCTATGACCCACTTTGAGTTAGTTTTTGAGAAAGGTCTGCGTTCTACATGTAGGTGTATCTTTTTATATGTGATCATCCAGTTGTTCAAGTACATTTGTGGAAAGAGAATCTTTACTCCACTGTAATGCCTTTGTTCCTTTGCCAAAAGTCAGTTGATTATATTTATGGGGGTCTATATCCAGGCTCTCTCTTCTATTTCATTAACCCTATTCGTCTATTCTTTCACCAATAGTACTCTGTCGTTTTGTCATTGCTGTCTTTAGTGTCCTTTATTAGGATGTGTATGTCTGACCCAACATGGCACTGAGAGACTGTTGCTCAGACATGGGCAACAGTACTAATAACTATGAAACAGACTGTGTTTAGGTGTCAAATTTCTCTGTGCAAACATTTAATCTACTCAAGGTATTAAGTAGGTTTTCAAGGGAAAATCTCTTTGTATAATTATAAACTCCTAGTAACTGGTGGAGTAAACCTCAAAACTAGGTCTTTAGACTTCACATCCAAAGACCTTTATGCTATATTACATTGTTTCTTTATGTGATAGGATTTAAGGGATGATGACTGACTTATTCCTGGCAACCCTTTGGGAAACTGGCAAAACTGAAGCTGTACCAGCCCCATCTGTCTCTCCTATTTCTGCTGAACAACCTCTTGGTCCACACTCTTCATGCTGTTCTTCATTTTTACATGTCTCAAGATGTAGACCACAGGGTTTAACATGGGCATGATGATGATATAAAACATGGCCACCATATTGTCCTCAGTAAAAGTGATGAAAGACCTTTGGTAGAAGAAAATGCAAGGGACAAAGAGCAAACTGAAAAACCATTTTGTCGACATTGACAGAATAAATAGCTGGGGTTTTGAATAGGATTATGTTGAACCTATAGTTCAGTTTGGGAAGAACTGACATCTGACGTCTTGACAATATTGATTCCTCCCATCTGTGAACATGTAATATCTTTCCATTTATTTAGTTCTTTGACTTTGATCATCAGAGTTTTGAGATTTCCTCATAGGTATTACACATATTTTATTATATTTATACCTAAGTATTTTATTTTGGGAGGAGAGATGTTATGTAAATGGCACTGTAATTTTAATTTTAAATTTAAATTCTACTTGTTCATTACTGGTATATAGGAAAGTGAAAACATTTTATATTAATTTTATATACTGCAACTGTGCTATAATCACAGCAGCAGAAGTTCTTTTTATTTATTTATTTTTTTGCCCATCTTTTAGATTTTCTACATAGCTTATCATATCATCTGGAAGCATATACAGTTTTATTTCTTCCTTCCCATCTCTGTACCTTTCATTTCTTTCTCTTGTCTAGTTGCATTAGCTAGGACTACCAGTGAGAGAGGGCATCCTTGTCTTGTTCTTAATCTTAGTGGGAAAGCCTCAAATTTCTCATCTTTAAGTACAATGTTAGCTATAGGTCTTTTGTAAGTGTTTTTTATCAAGTTGAATAAGGTCTTGTCTATTCCTATTTGTTGAGAGATATTATCATAAATGAATGTTAAATTTTGTCGAATGCTTTCACTGCATCTATTAATATGATCATGTGGTTCTTACCCTTTAGCTTGTTGATGTGATGGATTAAATTAATTGATTTTTTTAATGTTGAGCCAGCCTTGCATACCAGGGATAAATCTCACTTTATCATGGTGTATAATTATTTTTATAAGTTGTTGAATTTGATTTGGAGATATTTTGTTGAGGAATTTTATATCTATGTCCATGAAAGATATTTGTTTGTAGGATAATTTTTGCAGTCTCTTTGTTTGGTTTGGTATTAGGATAGTTTGGTATTAGCAAGCATTGTTCCTGTTTCTATCTTCTGGAAGATGTTCTCTCTTAAATGTTCAATAGAATTCATCAGTTAACCTGTCTGGACCCAATGCTTTTTGTTTTGAAAACTTATTGATTACTGATTCAATTTCCTTAATAGATACAGGCCAATTGAAATTGTCTATTTCTTTTTGTGTAAGTTTTGGCAACTTGTATCTTTGAAGGAATTTGTCCATTCCGCCTAGGTTATTAGATTTGTGGGCATGGAATTTTTAAAAATATTCTTTTATATACTTTTAATGTCTATGGGATCTGTAGTGGTGTCTTCTCTTTCATTTCTGATAATAGTAATTTGTGTCTTCTCTCTTTTTTTCTTAGTTAACTTGGATAGAATCTTACTGATTTTAAGATCTTTTTATAGAACCAGGATTGGGTTTCATTGATTTTTCTCTATTTATTTCCTGCTTTCAATTTCATTGACTTCTGCTTAATTTTTATTCTTTCTTTTCTTCTTCTTTGTATTTAATTTGTTTTTCTTTTCCTGAGGTGAAAATTTAGATTATTGATTTTGGATGCTTCTTTTCTAATACATGTATTCTATGTATTCTATAAATTTTCCTCTAGCCATTGCTTTTGCTGCATTCTTTAAATTTGAAAAGTTATATTTTAATTTTCATTTAGATCAAAATATTTTTTAATTTCTCTGGAGACTTCTCCTTTAACCCCTGTGTTATTTAGAAGTTTTTTGTTCAATCTCCAAGTATTGAAAGATTTTCCAGTTATCTTTCTGTTTTTGATTTCTAGTTTAATTCCTTTGTGGTCTGATTGAGCACATCATATGATTTCTATTCTTTTAAATTTAAATAAATTAAGGTGTATTTTATGGTGTAGAATATAATCTATCTTGGTAAATGTCAAATGTGAGCTTGAAAAGAATGTGTATTCTTCTGTTTTGGAATTAAATGGTCAATAAATGAGAATTATATCCAGTTGATTGATTGTGCTGTCAAGTTCAACTATGTCTTTATTGATTTTCTGCCTGCTTGCTTTGTCCAGTTTTGATAGAAAGGTGTTGAAGTCTCCAACTATAATTTTGGATTGATACATTTTTTCTTACAGTTTTAATAGTTTTGACCTCATATGTTTTGATGTTTTGTTGTTAGGTGTATTCACATTTTGGATTACTCAGTCATCTGGAAGAATTACCTCTTCATTATTATTCAATACTCTTTATCTTTGATAACTTCTGTTGCCCGAAAGTTTTCTCTCTCTGAAAATAAGTTACTTCTTCTTTCTTTTGATTAATGTTACCATGGTAAATCTTCCTTTATCCTTTTACTTTTAATCTATATATGTCTTCATAGTCAAAGTGTGTTTCTTGTAGACAACATATGGTTGTCTTATTTTTTTGATCCAATTTGACGATCTCTTTATTTGAATAGATTTTCTTTAAAGTTTTATTTATTTATTTATTTGAGAGAAAGGGAGAGAGTGAGACACTGCATGCACTGCAGGAGGGGCAGAGGGAGAGAATCTTCAAGCAGATTTCCTGCTGAGCACAGAACCCCATGTGTGGCTTGATCTCATGATCCATGAGATCATGACCTGAGCTGAATGAAACCAAGAGTCCAATGCTTAACCATGTAAGCCACCCAGGTGCCCCCACACCATTGATTTTTAAAGAGATTATTGATATAATGGATTAGTATCTACCATATTTTTACCATTTTTTAATTGCTGGCATTGTTCTTTGTTTCTGTATTTGTCTTCCACTTTTTTCTACTTTTTGTGGTTTTAATTGGACATTTTATATAATTTCATTTTCTCTCTTTTCTTACTATAGCAATCATACTTTCTTTATCTTTCAAGTGGTTGCCTTACCACTTGTTTGAAAGACAAATTTACAACTAATATAAATCTACTTACAAATAACACTGTATCACTTCACAGGTAGTGCAGGTACCTTGGAAAAACAAAGTAATCCTAATTTCTCCTTCCTGTCCCTTATACTGTTGCTTTTACTAAGTTCATTTATACATAAACATTCATAAACATATATACCAAATACACTGTTGACATTATTATTTAAAACAAACTTATCTGTTAGATCAATTAAAAATAAGAAAAATAAGTGGAAGTTTATTTTATCTTCATTTATTTCTAATTCAATGGGCCTCCTTTCTGTATACTAGTTTCTGACCTATATAAATTTTTTTCTCTAAAGATTTTCTTTCAACTTTTGCAATGCAGGTTGACTGGAACCAAATTCCCCCAATTTTTGTTTGTTTGTTTGTAAATCCTTTCTCCTTCACTTTTGGTGGATGATTTCTCAGGGTGATTTCTAGATTGGTGTTTTTGTTCCCCTTTCCCACCCAAGACTTCAACTGTTTTACTTCATTCTCTTCTTGCTTTCATGACTTCTGAGAAGCTAGATATAATTCTTATTATTACTCTTTTATAAGTAAGTGTTTTCCCTCTGGCTTCTGGCAAAATTTTTCTTTGTCTTTGGTTTTGTTATTGTTGTTGTTGTTTTGGCATTTTAACATGATAACCTTGATGTAAATGTTTGTTTGTTTTTGGTATTTATAATGTTTGCTGTTCTCTGAGCTTCATAGATCTGTGGTGTGGTGTTTGACATTAACTGAGTAATTCTCAGTCATTGTTGCTTCTACTATTGCTTCTGTTCCTTTCTTCTCTGTCTAGTATTCTAATTATGCCTATGTTGTTTTTTATAGTTGTCCATGTTCTTAGATATACTGTCTGTTTTTTCAGTCTTTTATCTCTTTGCATTTCCATTTTGAAAGTTTCCATTGACATATCCTCAAGCTCACAGATTCTTTCCTCAGCCATATCAGCTTTCCTAATGAGCTCACCAAGAGACATTCTTCACTTCTATTACAGTGTTTTTCATCTCTAGAATTTCTTTTTCACTCTTTTTTAGAATTTACATTTCTCTGCTTACATTGCCCATCTGTACTTGCATGCTGTCTACTTTATCAATTAGAGCCCTTAGCATATACTAATCACAGTTGTTTTAAATTGTCAGGTTGATAGTTCCAACATCCCTGCCATGTCTGAGTCTAGTTCTGATGCTTGCTTTGTTTCTCCAAACTGTGTATTTTTAATTTTAATATGCCTTGAAATTTTTTTCTTGATAATTGGACATGATGTGCTGGGAGAAAGGAAATACAACAGAACTTAAGTAATAAAATGGAAAGTAGTGAGGGAAGGGAAGTGTTCTATAGTCCTATGATTAGGTCTTAGTCTTTCAATGAGACGGTTTCTCTAGACTATAAACTTCACGAGGGGTTTCTCAGTCCCTCACGCCCTGAGACAGGACTGGATGGCTTGAGAGAGCTGGAGTTGTGTATTTCCCTTCTCCATGTGGAGGGTTAGAGTCTCACTTCCCCTGGGTCACTTATGTTCTGATAAACTTCCAAGCATTTAGGCTCTGGTAAAATAGTTTCTCTTGAGGGTAGGCTTCATTAAGTAGAATAGAATGTTCTGGCATTTATCAAAATGGTTCCTTTTCTTTTCTTCCTACCATAAGCCTGAAGAGATTTTTCCCTGTTATTCACTGTGAGAACCTGATTGAGTTACTAGAAGCAAAGTTCACTAATCTGACTGGGATCTCTTAGAGGGCTTTTTTTTTAAGATTCTTTATTTATTCATTTGACAGACAGAGATCACAAGTAGGCAGAGAGGCAGGCAGAGAGAGAGAGGAGGAAGCAGGAGTCCGATGCGGGGCTTGATCCCAGGATCCTGGGATCATGACCTGAGCTGAAGGCAGAGGCTTTAACCCACTGAACCACCCAGGTGCCCCTCCTAGAGGTTTTTAATCTCTGATATGTCCACACTGAGCCTCTAGCAATTCATCAATTACATTTAGCTTTTCTTTCACTGACATTGGTTCCAATGAAGGTTTGCTCATGGATTCCTGCTCTGGCATATTCTGATTATATTATTCACCTTTCTGTCTCTGCAATTTGAAAGTTAGCCATTTGCTCTATGACCTCATTTCTCTGATGGATCTAAGAAGGGTTGTAGATTTTTTAGTTTGTTCAGCATGGAATGGTGACACACGTTCCTTTCACCATTTTTTCCCCCAATCTTTTAATTTTTTTATTAATTATTTTCATTAACATATAATGTATTATTTGCCCGAGTGGTACAGGTCTGTGAATCATCAGGCTTACACACTTCACAGCACTCACCATATCACATACCCTCCCCAATGTCCATAACCCAACCACCCTTTCCACTCCCCTGCCCCCCAGCAACCCTCAGTCTATTTTGTAATATTAAGAGTCTTTTATGGTTTGTCTCTTTCCCTATCCCATCTTGTTTCATTTTTTCCTTCCCTATCCCCCAAGCCCCTCACTCTACCTCTCAAATTCCTCATATCAGGGAGATCATATATAATTGTCTTTCTCTGGTTGACTTATTTCACTCAGCATAATACCCTCTAGTTCCATCCACACTGTTGCAAATGGCAAGATTTCATTTCTTTTGATGGCTGCATAGTATATATATAACACATCTTCTTTATCCATTCATCTGTTGATGGACATCTAGGTTCTTTCCATAGTTTGGCTATTGTAGACATTGCTGCTATAAACATTCAGGTGCATGCACCCCTTCAGATCACTACATTTGTATCTTTAGGGTAAATATCCAGTAGTGCATTTTCTGGATCATAGGGTAGCTCTATTTTCAACTTTTTGAGGAACCTCCATGCTGTTTGCCAGAGTAGTTGCACCAGCTTGCATCACCACCAAAAGTGTAGGAGGGTTCCCCTTTCTCTGCATCCTCTCCAACATCTGTCATTTCCTGACTCGTTAATTTTAGCTGTTTTGACTACTGTGAGGTGGTATCTAATTGTGGTTTTGATTTGTATTTCCCTGATGCCGAGTGATGTTGAGCACTTTTTCATGTGTCTGTTGGCCATCTGGATGTCTTCTTTGCAGAAATGTCTGTTCATGTCCTCTGCCCATTTCTTAATTGGATTATTTGTTCTTTGGGTGTAGAGTTTGATAAGTTCTTTATAGATCTTGGATACTAGCCCTTTATCTGATATGTCATTTGCTAATATCTTCACTGATACTAAGCAATATTCTGTCAGTTGCCTTTTGGTTTTGTTGACTGTTTCCTTTGCTGTGCAAAAAAGATTTTGATCTTGATGAAGTCCCAATAGTTCATTTTTGCCCTTGCATCCCTTGCCTTTGGCGATGTTTCTAGAAAGAACTTGCTGTGGCTGAGGTCAAAGAGGTTGCTGCCTGTGCTCTTCTCAAGGATTTTGATGGATTCCTGTCTCACATTGAGGTCTTCCTCCATTTTGAGTCTATTTTTATGTGTGGTGTAAGAAAATGGTCCAGTTTCATTCTTCTGCATGTGGCTGTCCATTTTCCCAACACAATTTGTTGAAGAGACTGTCTTTTTTCCATTGGACATTCTTTCCTGCTTTGTCAAAGATTAGTTGACCATAGAGTTGAGGGTCTATTTCTGGACTCTCTACTCTGTTCCATTGATCTATGTGTCTGTTTTTGTGCCAGTACTATACTGTCTTGATGATTACAGCTTTGTAATAGGCCTTGAAGTGTGGAATTGTGATGCTACCAACTTTGGCTTTCTTTTTCAACATTCCTCTGGCTATTTGGGGTCTTTTCTGGTTCCATATAAATCTTAGCATTATTTGTTCTATTTCTTTGAAAAACATGGATGGTATTTTGATAAGGATTGCATTAAATGTGTTGATTACTTTAGGTAGCATAGACATTTTCACAATATCTGTTCTTCCAGTCCATGAGCATGGAACACTTTTCCATTTTTTTTTGTGTGTCTTCCTCAATTTCTTTCATGAATACTTTATAGTTTTCTGAGTATAGATTCTTTGCTTCTTTTGTTAGGTTTATTCCTAGGTATCGTATGGTTTTGGGTGCAATTGTAAATGGAATTGACTCCTTAATTTCTTTTTCTTCTGTCTTGCTGTTGGTGTATAGAAATGCAACTGCTTTCTGTACATTGATTTTATATCCTGACACTTTACTGAAATCCTGTATGAGTTCTAGGATTTTGAAGTCGGGTCTTTTGGGGTTTCCACATAAAGTATCATGTCATCTTCAAAGAGTGAGAGTTTGAATTCTTCTTTACCTTTTCAGATACCTATTATTTCTTTTTGTTGTCTGATTTCTGGGGCTAGGACTTCTAGTAGTATGTTGAATAGAAGTGGTGATAATGGACATCCCTGCCATGTTAATGACCTTACGGGAAAAGCTCTCAGTTTTTTCTCCTTTGAGAATGATATTTGCTGTGGATTTTTCATAGATGGTTTTGATGAGATTGAGGTATGTTCCTTCCATCCCTACACTTTAAAGAGTTTTTTTTTTTAAGATTTTTATTTATTTACTTGATAGACAGAGAGAGATCACAAGTAGGCAAGAGAGGCAGGCAGAGAGAGAGGGGGAAGCAGGATCCCTGCTGAGCAGAGAGCCCGATGTGGGTCTCGATCCCAGGACCCCGAGATCACGACCCGAGCTGAAGGCAGAGGCTTAAGCCACTGAGCCACCCAGGCGCCCCATAAAGAGTTTTGATCAAGAAAGAAAGGATGCTGTACGTTGTCAAATGCTTTTTCAGCATCCATTGAGAGTATCATATGATTCTTGTTCTTTAATTAATGTATTGTATCACATTAATTTGCAGATGTTGAATCAACCTTGCAGCCCAGGAATAAATCCCACTTGGCCGTGGTGAATAATCCTTTTAATGTATTGTTGGATCCTAGTGGTTAGTATTTTGGTGAGAATTTTCACATCTGTGTTCATCAAGGATGTTGGTATGTAATTCTCTTTTTTGATGGAGTCTTTGTCTGGTTCTGAGAGCAAGGTAATGCTGTCCTCATAAAATGAGTTTGGAAATTTTCCTTCTATTTCTATTTTTTGGAACAGTTTCAGGAGAATAAGTATTAATTCTTTTTTAAATGTTTGGTAGAATTTCCCTGGGAATCTGTCGGGTCCTGGGCTCTTGTTTGTGGGGAGATTTTCGATGACTGCTTCAATCTCCTTACTGGTTATGGGTCTGCTCAGGTTTTCTATTTCTTCCTGGTTCAGTTGTGGTAGTTTATATGTGGTAGTTTATATGTTTTTAGGAATGCATCCATTTTCCAGATTGTCAAATTAGCTGGCGTATATTTGCCCATAATATGTTCTTATAACTGGTTGTATTTCTTTGGTGTTGGTTGTAATCTCTTCTCTTTCATTCATGATTTTATTTATTTGGGTCCTTTCTCTTTTCTTTTTGATAAGTCTGGCCAGGGTTTTATCAATCTTATTAATTCTTTCAAAGAACCAGCTCCTAGTTTCATTGATCTGTCCTACTGTTCTTTTGGTTTCTATTTCATTGACTTCTTTTCTGATCTTCATTATTTCTCTTCTCCTACCAGGTTTAGGCTTTCTTTGCTGTTCTTTCTCCAGCTCTTTAGGTGAAGTGTTAGGTTGTGTACTTGAGACCTTTCTTATTTCTTGAGAAAGCCTTTTGTCCCTTTATACTTTCCTCTCAGGACTGCCTTTGCTGTGTCCCACAGATTTTGAAATGTTGTGTTTTCATTTTCATTTGTTTCCATGAATTTTTTCAATTCTTCTTTAATTTACTGGTTGACCCATTCATTCTTTAGTAGGATACTCCTTAGCCTTGATATATTTTAATTCTTTTCATCTTTCCTTTTGTAATTGAGTTCTAGCTTCAGAGCATTGTGGTCTGGAAATATGCAGAGAATGATCCCAATCTTTTGGTGACCAGGGATGTGATCTATTCTGGAGAATGTTCCATGTGCACTAGAGAAGAATGTGTATTCTGTTGCTTTGGGATGGAATGCTCTGAATAGATCTGTGATGTCCATCTGGTCCAGTGTGTCATTTAAGACCTTTATTTCCTTGTTGATCTTTTGTTTGGATGATCTGTCCATTTCAATGAGGAGGGTGTTAAAGTCCCCTATTATTATTGTATTATGGTCAATGTATTTCTTTGATTTTGTTATTAATTAGTTTATATAGTTGGTTCCTCCCATGTTAGGGGCATAGATATTTAAAATTGTTCAATATTCTTGTTGGAAAGACCCTTTAAGTATGATATAATGTCCTTCCTCATCTCTTATTATAGTCTTTGGCTAAAAATCTAATTTATCTGATATAAGGATTGCCACCCCAGCTTTCTTTTGGTGTACATTAACATGGTAAATTGTTTTCCACCCCCCACTTTAAATCTGGAAGTGTCTTTGGTTCTAAAATGAGTTTATTATAGACAGCATATTGATGAATTTTGGTCTTTTATCCATTCTGATACCCTGTGTCTTTTGATTGGGGACATTTCTACCATTTACATTTGGGGTAACTATTGAAAGATACGAATTTAGTGCCATTGTATTGCCTATAAGGTTACTGTTACTGTATATTGTCTGTGTTCATTTCTGGTCTACTACTGTTAGGCTTTCTCTTTGCTTAGAGAACCGCTTTTTTTTTTTTTTTTTTTTAAAGATTTTATTTATTTATTTGACAGAGAGAAATCACAAGTAGATGGAGAGGCAGGCAGAGAGAGAGAGAGAAGCAGGCTCCCTGCTGAGCAGAGAGCCCGATGCGGGACTCGATCCCAGGACCCTGAGATCATGACCTGAGCCGAAGGCAGTGGCTTAACCCACTGAGCCACCCAGGCGCCCCAACTTAGAGAACCGCTTTAAGTATTTCCCCTGGTTTGGTGTTTGCAAATTCTTCTAATTTTTGTTTGTCCTGGAAGCTTTTTATCTCTCCTTCTGTTTTCAATGGTAGCTTAGCTGGATATAGTATTTTTGGCTCCATATTTTTCTCATTTAGTGCTCTGAATATATCATGACAGTTCTTTTTGGTGTGCCAGGTCTCTGGATAAGTCTGCTGCCATTCTAATATTTCTACCATTGTGTATTATAGACTTCTTGTCCCGAGCTGCTTTCAGGATTTTCTCTTTGTCACTAAGACTTGTAAGTTTCACTCTTAGATGATGGGGTGTGGACCTATTTTTATTTTTGAGTGGAGTTCTCTGTACCTTCTGGATTTTGGTGCTGTTCCCTTTGCCATATTAGGGAAATTCTCTACTATAATTCACTCCAATATACCTTCTGCCCATCTTTCTCTTTTTTCTTCATCTGAAATCCCAATTATTCTAATATTATTTTGCTTTATGGTCCAGTAGTTGTTTGTCTCTCTTTTGCTCAGCTTCTTTATTCTCTCTCATTTGGTCTTCTATATCACGAATTCTCTCTTCTGTCTCATTTATCCTAGCAGTAAGAGCCTCCATTTTTTACTGCACTTCCTTAATAGCTTATTTTTTTATTTTTTTATTTCAACTTTGTTAGATTTTTATTCTTTTATTTCTCTAGAAAGGGATTTTATTTCTCCAGACAGGGTTTCTCTAATATCTCCCATGCCTTTTTTTGAGCCCAGCTAGCATCTTGAGAATTGTCATTCTGAACTCTAGTTCTGACATACTACCAATGTCCATATTGACTAGGTCCCTAGCCATTGGTATACTGCCTCTTCTTCTTCTTCTTTTTTTTTTGGGGGGTGGTGGTGAGTTTTCCCACCTTGTCATTTTATCCCATAAGAATATATGAATGAGAGAATAAAATACTTAAATGGTGGCAAAGACCCCAGAAAAATGTATGCTAACCAAATCAGAAGAGATCCAAAACCAGGGGGAGAAGAAGGGGGGAAAAAAGATAAAAATAAAAAATAAAAAATTATATATAATATACATATTATATATATTTATGTATATATTAAACTGGTGAATACAACAGAGCCACCCACTTGATTTTGGGTGTATTTTGGTCTCTTAAAAGAAATTACCTCTCAAAAATGTAAAGAAAGAAAAACTTATATAATACAAAAATAAGGGTAAACATGATGAAGGGATAGAATATAACTGCAAAGATGAAAATTTTTAAAAAAATTCTAAAAAAGGAATTGATAAGTTGGTGGGAAAAAGAAAAAAAAAGAGGGAATATGCTCAGGCTGGAAACTATAACAAAGCCATCTGTTAGATTAGAGTATATTTTGATCTATTAGAAGAAGCTGTATCCCAAAATTATGTAGAAAAAGTAACCTATATGTATACAAATAATAAGTTTAAATACAATGAAGGGATAAAATATGACTATAACAATGAAGGTTTAAAAAGATATTTTTTTAGAAAGGTATTGTTAAGATAAGCTAGTTAAAAATGCTAAAAGAGGAAAGAGGAAGTTAAAAAATAAAATTAAAAAGAATTTAAGTTTGCAAGACTAAAGGATCATGGGGAAAAGCCATGAATTTTAATTTAAAAATATTTTCATAGACTCACAGTTTTCTATCTTATTCAATAGGATATAATCTATTATTACTATAGTTTATTTTAATACTGAAATCCCCCTTCCCATTTTGGTAATGGGAATTCCTTTAAAGCTGGCATCTGTATCCTTTTGGTATGTCTCCATAATTTCTGCCACAGTAAGATAGCCCAGACTTACCTTGTATTTTTTTTGCCCTAGTCCTGAATCAGCCATTTCTTCAAAGAGCCCTTTTCACTAATAGAATGGTATTTAGAAGCCAAGTTCTGAGAGCTGGGTGTCCTCATTACTATTTTTGTATTGCTTCTCCCAACCTCTCTCATTGGATGGAGAGAGGAAACCTATATAACACACACACACACACACACACACACACACACACACACACATTTTTAAGCTCTAGGGTCCAATGATAATGGTATCAGAACCCAGTGTTCACCCACTGCATAGAACAAGAGAGCTTTGGCGGCATATCTTTGGCAAGGGATAAGGAAGGAGAGCCAGTAACTTTCCTTGCTATGGTGGAAAGCATTGTTTAGAAAAGGGTCAGCCAGATTTGGGAAGCAAGTGTTTTGGGAAGTTTGAGTTCTGATCAGATGAATCTATCTGGAAGCCCTTTGGAGTAACCATGGAATTGGAAAATATCATCCCTGATATGAAGGACCAGGCTGAGAAACAGAATGCTAAGGAATAGAACAATAATCAGGGAGAAGTTGACCATTTAAAAAGAAAACAATAGAGATTTCATGGGGGGAAAAAGACCATATAATATAGAATAGAAATAATACAGAGGGACCGAAAAACTACTCTCCTGAGGGAAGGACTTGAATTTGGATACCTAAAGAATCTACTGGTTATCTGTAGAAGAATGACCATAGACAAATGCCTAGAAATGCAAATAAAATTCTTCAATTATTACTACCACATATAATAAGTATTTCTAAATATATGTATCAATAACTGATCCCAATACCAGACCCTGGGTAAGAAGTGTCCCACAATCTCTGTTGTCTTCTTAAAGAAGCCACATTGTTGTCTTGGTTTTCAGGGGAGGTGTTTCATATCAGTCCTCGGTGTCCTTTTAAAACTCAATTCCATCTGTAAGACATCTAGTAGAAATTCTTGGAATTTTCCATCACTTGGGAGGCACTCTTCCTTAACTTACAACACTGAGGCAAGTTTTATGATGTTAATGATGGTGATTTTCTTTTTCCCTCTTTGTAAAATTTCTTTGGAAATTGATTTATTTTGGAGTTAGAAATGAAAGGATCAACTATCTCTTCTTATACCATTCATTTTGTGGACATCTATTTGATCATTGTATGATATTTCCTTTAAACTTCTCTGATATTATTTTTAAAAAAATGTCACAGCCAAGACATCCAAAAGTAGATTAGTTCTAAGTTTGCTCTTCTTGTGGTATCTTCCTCATAACAGATTGGCACAGATCATTGCCCACTTCTAAAGAATTACTCCATGATAACAAGTGGTCATTTGTTATTTGGCTTAAATTTTGCCAAGGGTGTGCCCTGGACAAGACACTGGACTTAAAAATCAGGACCTCCTGTTCTCTGACCCATTTAGAAGGGTAGATTTCAAATACTCCCAAGGTGTTAATGGCAGTTTCACTTTACACAGTGTTTCTGGCCTTGTTTTAGAAGCTCTGCCAAATTTAGCTTTGCTTTGTTTTAGTGACGCCATTGAGGCTAATGGAATATTGTTAGGAATTAAAACCAGAACTTGACTTCAAGGCCAAAAGCTGAAATTCTGATAGGAAAAGTCCACTAAAATACCAAATTTCTTTAAAATTGTGATGCATTCTTGTGAAGATTCAGATAGAAAAAGGTTTAAAAATATCTGACCTTCAGAAGAGAGAAAGGACTGTTAGGATATTACTTTTGTATGCAAAAACCGTAAGCTATAGTTTAAACTGAAGTATTAAAAAAAATCTCTTAAATTTTCAGCTGTTGCTATAAGATTGGCTAACTAAGATTATATGGTCATAGAAAATTCAGAACACCAAGAGTCTAAAAACCTAGTTTTGAGGGACCTATTCATAAATTACTACTTAAGTGAAATTTTACAAAATGTGTAATATTGTTATACCTCAGTTTACTCATTTGAACAATGGAATAATTTTATCTGTCCTAGCTTCTTCAAAGGGTTGTTCTGGAAATCAGACATGATGCAAGTTAAGACCTTCTATAAATTCTAAAAAGCACACAGAAATGAGTAGTCTTATTTAGCTTTTATTACTGTCTTAACATCTGCTGAAGATTTACACTGTGACCTATAGCAAATTTCTTCTTATCGGCCTAGACTCAATTTTGCAATTTCCTGAAATGTCAGTTTACCCCCAAAGAATCTGTTTCTATCTCAGAAATAGTAAATAATATATATTTTGAAAGTCCTAGGGTTAGTTAAAAATGGTGAGATTAGTGTCAGTTGTGCAATACAAATACTAGAAACCTAAAAATTAAGCCAGATTTTGCCAGTGAACTAGGCCAGTGGGTTAAACATTTTAGCTGTGTAAAGTTTATACAAGTGAAATTTACTTACACCTATTATGTGACCTAGATAGCATCAAATGACTCTACAGAGCAAGCAGCCCCTCGGCTTTTGGCTCCTGTGCAAGAGCTCAGCTTGGAAGATGCTGATCTTCAAAATTCTTTTTTGGACCATGGGATCTTTGGAAGTATAGTATTAATATATAAAGGAACCACTGCTTTGTGGAAGCAGCAGGGTTGTAGGGTCCATTTCACCTGTGCCACTTTGTTGTTAGTGTCCTGATAGGAGGGATTGTACAGAGTATAGTTGAGAAACCTTTAATCTATTGACTTTCTTTCTTTTTTTTTTCCCAATTATCCATTTTTTATAAATTTAATTTATTTTTTTCAGTGTTCCAAAATTCATTATTTATGCACCACACCCAGTATTCCATACAATACATGCCCTCCATAATAACCACCACCTTTCTTACCTGATGCAAGAATCGCTTCTATAGAGCTTATCAGGCATCTATTGTCTACTGTTTTCTGTCACCTCTTAAAGAGGCGGTATGCTTTGATAGTCAGCAGTTCTAATTATTGGAAAATGGACCCCTGGTGGAGCTGAGAAGTCAGTCCATGCAGTGTTGACATTCTGCTGCTGGTTTTGTCATTTCAAGCAACTCAGACCCAGGCTCCCCATTCTTGTTATGACTACTTCCCTCCAGGTGTAGACAATAGTCAAGTCTCTTACATCTCTTCTCCACGACAAACATTCCTAGTTTCCCCGATTTTTTCCAATCTCTTCATTACGTTAGCTACTGCCCGTGAGACTAACAGTTACTTGTCAATATCCTTCTTAAAATTGAGGGCTCAGACTTGAATCCAACATACCTGATTTGGTCTCCTCAGCACATGCTCCCTAGAAGCATTGTTACCTCAAAACAGCACCTTTTACACCATCTACCAGCCAACATTCAATAGCTTAGAGTTAGTTTCTAGCCTGAAAGTGGTTCAATAAACAATACGCTGGGCTAAGGTTTGTTACTAAGTGTGGGAAACCTAATATTGTTATTATTAGGGCGTATTACCAGGAAATGCTTCTGTAATTTCTTACCTGTCCATGTTGATTCCCCACCCCACCACCCTCCTTGTTTCCTATATCCTTTTTATTCTTTCTATTTCAGTCACTCCTGAACTACCTATTTGCTCTCCTAATGACTGTCAAAGAAGCCTATTGACCTTACTAGATGTTGACAGTCTTCAGCCTTTGTAATCAGATAGGGGCTAGATTTTATCACTGAATTTTTCACTGACCAGTGGAGCTTGTCTGATGCCAACACTTGGTGATTAAAGTAGCTTTGTGGAAAAGGCTTACACCCGTTTAAAGCCATTTTATCTACTTCACAATTCCAAGAGGCATCAAATAGAAGTAAATCAGTGTATTTTAGAATTTTCCAAGTTGGGATTTTGGGCTTTCACACTATAACCATTCAGTGGCCTTCTGGTGTCCCAGATGGGGATATATTGAACCAATCAAATACTGTATTCCATTAAACAGTTGAGAAGAGTCTATGAATATAGTAGCAGCTGAACAGGGTATTATTGCCTTTTTTTTCCCCAAAGGTCCACATATGTAAAAATATTTACTCTCATTTTAAGCATTCTTTCTTGAGCCTCTGTGGAATTGGTGAGTTTTGAGACACAAAGGAAGGAAAAGAGAAGTAAACAGCTTCTACAGCATGTCGGAAGCCAGCTTCTCTGGAACCCTATTTCCCCCAGGGTGACAGTTGAAGTCTTTCCGTGAGAACCTGTAGTGGGTGGAACAGCAGTTAAACTAGCTCACTTTTACAATTCTCTCTTATTTCCGGGATCATACCATTGGTGATTCTAAAACTTCTGAATGCAAGGCTGCCGTAATTGAGGTCATGCTGCAATCCCTCCAAGCAGCACCTTCCGATTGGCATCTTTTCATAATTCTAAATCAGCAATCACATGAGTGGAAGAACTAGATAAGAGGTCCCTAAATATGGGGGAGCTAGGTGGTGGGTATTGGGGAGGGCACGTATGGCATGGAGCACTGGGTGTGGTACAAAAACAATGAATTCTGTTAACGCTGAAAAGAAATTAAAAAAAAAATTTTTTTTAAGTCCCCAAATAACGAAATTCAAAGAGGGAATGCCCTTCTGTAAGCTGGCAAATGCTAGAGTCTTCTTCTTGTTTTTTTTTTTTTTTTTTTTTTAAAGATTTTATTTATTTGACAGAGAGAAATCACAAGTAGATGGAGAGGCAGGCAGAGAGAGAGAGAGGGAAGCAGGCTCCCTGCCGAGCAGAGAGCCCTATGCGGGACTCGATCCCAGGACCCTGAGATCATGACCTGAGCCGAAGGCAGCGGCTTAACCCACTGAGCCACCCAGGTGCCCGAGTCTTCTTCTTGTTGATCCAGACAGCTGCCCTTCCGTCTCTCCCTCTTCCTGCTGATACAGGAACTGGCCCATTGAAGTAGAAGTTACTTTACGCCAAAGGGACACAATGTCTTATCTATAATGAGTAACAGAATGTGAACATTTAAAATGCACATGTAGTTTTCAGTAGGTCACACCCAGAACTTTTCACCATGGCATTACAATACATTGGAAGGAACAAAATCAGCGAGAAACAAATTTGGGAGATAAAAATATTGAAAAGGTTTCTGAAGTTATGTTGAAACATTTTTTACTTGGTTGGTTATCAACAGATGGTTGCATGTGTTGAGTAACTTAACCCAAGTCAAACTGTACTTGTATAAAACATCACTATTTCCTGTGTTTGTGTCCAATATAGATGACCTTGAATTCTGCTATCTAGTTTTGCTTTGTACAAAATCAATTCTCTCATCTCATCTTCAGACTTCCTTTTTTGAGAGCCAATGCCGTTGACCCCTCTTTCTGGATGAACTGGTAACAGAGGGAGAAAAAAGAAACCAAAAATGCTTTGGTAGAAAGGATTCTTAAGTAGTAGGGCCTTAAGGACACTTCCAAAGATAGAGAACTCTACCTTTTGAAGTGGAAATAAACTGTAGAGAGGAAGGTGCCACTTTGTTTCTACTCAACCCCCGACCTTACTTAGTCCTATCTTTCCTGAACAATCCTAAAGCAGGGCAGCCAACCTATCCTAGGAGAAATTAAAGAACCACATAGTTTTCAGGGCTGGGAATGAGCTACTGGGCTAAATAAAGCACTGACATTTGTTAAACGATGATCATGTTGTAGGCTGTAGTTTAAGTTTTGACACAAAGTGCATGATATTATTATTGAAAGACAGCACAGTGTGGTAGATAACCCCGCAAGTTCTAGAGTGGGACTGCCTCTAGTGCAATGTTATTTATTCCCCTAATGTTACAGATTCCTCCTCTGGGAAAATGTCCACCCTCATTCTTTATTACCAATTTATGGACAAAGCGACAGTGAGGGCCCTGCTCCTAGTTGCATGATTAATTAAGTAACAACATTTGAGCCCCAGCAGACAAAATTTGCACACTTGAGTTCACTCAACACTGCCTCTGACTGCTACATTTATAAAAATCTGTTTTCTCCTTTTTAATTTTCTCCTGAAATTGTATCTATCTCTAAGTGTGCTTCTCACACTAGATTATAATCAGAAGGTTCAACGAGGAAGCAGCAGCTGTCTTTATATTTAAGTTAGCAGTTCCTAAGGATTTCCAGGGCCCATCCCCTTCCCAGAACAGATCTCTGAGAGAGATTCATTACATGTGAAAGGCATGTTGATCAGATTGGGGTGCTGTATCTGTTAGCCAATGTTCCAAAACAAACTACTCCCAAAATTAATGATCAATAATACTAATACCTTACACAACATCTGAGCATCAGAAATCTAAAAAGACCTTAGTTGGGTGGTTCTGATTCAGGGTGTCTCACAAAGCTGCAGTCAGGATGCTGGCCAGGCTGCTGTCATCTAAGGGTTTGGCTGGTGCCCCAAGATGGCTTCCAAGATGGCTTCCTCCTTTGGCCATTGGGAGGAGGCCTCAAATCTTTGCCAGGTGGAACTCTCTTTAGGACTGCATGACATGCAGCTAGTTTCTCCCAGAGCAAGTGACAAAAGAGTGAGAGACAGAGACAGAGAGAGAGAGGGCAGAGCAGAAGCCTCAGTATCACATACTAGTACTTCTGCTATTTTATTTTTGCTTCACAGACTAACCCTGCTATCATGAGGTAGTGGTGGAGGGATCTACACCAGGCACTACCCAGGAGGCAGTAATTATCAGGGGTCATCTCAGAGACTGGTTACTAGAGCCACTATTTTATCCTTGAGGACTAGTCATCTATTGCTGGCAGAAATTTAGCCTATAGAACCACTACTTTCTAGAATTTATTATGATACTTAACAGTGAAAATTCTGGATCGGTTTTATGCCCATAATGTGAGGGTATGTAATTTAGACTAGTGTCTTTTCTTCTCTCATCCTCAGAGTAAAAAGATCAAGACAAAATGTAGACTAAACTATGTTAGATAATATTTAAAAGAAAGGCAGACAGAGGAGATGGAGGAGAGCATTGGGAAGAAGGAATAGCATATACAACTTACAGAGAAAGAAAGGATGGTAGGCTTAGGGGAATTCTTTATCTTAGAAGACTAGTGTGTAAATTAGAGAATGGGAAGAAACACTGGAAAAATATAACGCAGAATGCAGTCAGGAGGATTTTGTATGGCACATTGCAGGATTTTGCCTTTTAGGCAATGCGAGGGGAGGATTTCACATAAGTTAGTGATACTAAAACAATTATGTTCTAAGAACATCCCTCTGGCAGAGGGTAGCTTGACAAAGGTAAGGCCAGAGGCCTTAGACCACTTAGAAGGTCATTGCAAATGTACACAGGTGTGGGACTTCTAAAAAGGGTAGAGCTAGTAGTGATGCAGAGAATGGGATGGATTTGCTCAATAATTAGGAGGAAGAACCAACAGGATTTGGTGACTGGAAGGGTCAATGCTGCAAAGACAGCATGAACATGAGAAAAATCTCAAACTTATGGTATCAAGTGAAAATGATAATATCTTTCAGTGTTCTCATAAAAATTAGAGTATGTGTGAGATTTCTAGCCCAGTGCTTGGCATGACAGAGACACAATTAACTGTAGCTATAAGTAAATATAAAGAAAGAAACCAGTGAATAAGAATTATTCAAAAGGACACTCCTCTGTGTGTGTATGTTTATGTTGTGTGTAGATCAATGAACAATACCACAAATAAAGGATTGAGCCTCAAAACTGTAAAAGATTTATTTAACAATACTGATGTCCTCTCTGGAATATACAGAGAAGTTTCTTTCCAAGAAAGCACCATGCATTGCAAAGTCACAAATGTCAAGGCTGGCGTCAAATACAAAATAGAAAATTAGAATAAAAATAAGGAGAATGGTATTAGAGCTACAGGTTGTCCCTAAAGTTTGGAAAGATAGATGAATATGTATAATGTTGTCAAAGATATTTCATTGTTGAAAAAAATGTTTCCAGACTTTATGGACATCCTGCATGTGTGTGTGTGTGTGTGTGTGTGTGTGTGTTATGTGTGTATGTGTGTGTGTATTCATACTCACATTTTTTTTTAAAGCACATTAAATAAAAGTTTTAGAAGAAATTTACTCTTAAAACATGTTGGTGCAGAAATGTTGTCCCAATAGACAATCCTCAAAATAATCAACTTTTCATTTTTAGAAAATCCTATTGCATTGATACAGAAGTTGGGTAGGGAAGAATCTCCTCCACAATTTTTCATTATTTAGCTTGTATCTCATTGTAAGTTTTGGAACTGGCCTCAACTGCTTGACATTTAAGGCATTTTAGACTTGAATTCTCCTTGTTTCATTTTTGCTTGTCCTAGAAAAATGGGTTGCGTTAAATTGAGTTTTGTCTCCGACCTTTTGAAAAAATTATCTCCATAGTTAAGGATCCATTTTGCTGCTTTTAGTTCTGCATGAGCTGAGAGGATGGGGCCAGTCCTGCTTTCTTCTCCCTGTTCTAAGCCCTCCATTTGCCCACATGTATACCAGGGGGTAGAGGGTAGATGGCTCCTTTTGGTTAAGGGGACTAGACTACCTCATACAAAGAGCACACACATCTAAAAGTGCTAGACTGTGGACTGCCAGGTAAAACCACTCTTGATGGAGGATTGCCATATTACAGTTCAAGAGCAATGTCCAGCCCCTTGCTGCCCAGTTCTTAATGTTATATGGTAGGAATCTCCAGGACAAGATTGGGCAGATCCAGCAGAAGCAACTCTCTACTGTTGAATGAGTAGGGCTTCTTGAACTTTTCATTCTGGTTCTGTATACCTTGATCTCTTAGTATTTTTGCTTTATATCCCCCCTTTAAAATAAGTCATCAACAGTATAAAGCATAACCAGCTATCTGGAATGTAAGAACATGGTTTATTATATTATAATGAACTCCAAAATGCAGAGGCAAATTGTAGGTATGTAGTTTCATTTCAGACCCGGGTTCTTCAGGCCATCTTTCCTTCTTCCTGTCTCCAGTTTCTCTTCCTAACACTAACTTAAATATGCCCCAGGCTCAAATTAAACTCTTCTCTTTCTTAGCCCCTATTTATCTCTAAGGCATGATGTCTGTTTCTCTTAATCTGTGGACTTTGTTTCCCTTCCAAGTCTACTCTTAGAAGCTTCTGGACACATTGGACAACAAGGTCCTGTGGCATTTTTGGACCTTTAATTTCTCTGCCTGTGTGACTTGTTCTTCTGGGATGTTTCAATTTATGTGTGTTTTCCTCATGTGATTATTAAGAGTGGCCCTTTTCTGCTTCAAAAATATTCTGGTTTGGGTGATAAATTATGTGATCACCTTATTCATAAGGCATCTTTCTTACCAGCTTCCAAAACTTAGTGGGAAAGGAGTGGTGAGAGATACTAAGTTACTGCTTCCTGGTGGAACAGAACGTGGTTTCACATACAATACTGATTGTAAAATTCTTAACAGTCTATACTTTGGGGTTAATATTATCTCCATTTTTCTAACAAAGAAGCAAAACCTCAGAGTAGTGAAGTAACCTGCCTAAGGACACACAGACAGCTAAGAGCCAGTACACTGCACCCAGAGTTTCCTTACTTGTGGACTATTCCTTTTGCTACTCCTACTTCCTCCAACCTCTGGAGCCAGCCTTGGAGGTATTCCATTTCCCCCTTAATAACCTGTGGAATGCAGAATACAGTGAGGTATATAAAGTTCTGTTTGCAAAGATCTGGAAAAGGTGCTTAGGGAAATCCTGGTTGGAAACAAGTTTGCTTCACACTCCCCTAATTCCCCTTTGCTCTGCAAAGCCAGGGAGGATCTAGGAAGAGAACTCTGAAATCAGAAGCTGCAGCAATTTCAGCCATAGTAATTTACAAGAGTGGGCAAGCACCTGTAACAGGTGTGACAGACACCATGTTGAGTAGTGTTAAAGTAACTTCAGCCAGGTTTTCTTTATTCCTCCCCTTGCATCCAGGAGTAAAGCTATATCAGCTGATACAGGTACACAATGTGACCAGCACAGTGTCAAACAAAGGGCTCAAGGAATGCTGACTGCCTTTCCACCTTCCTCTTGAAATGGTTATGGCTGCATTTCTATCGGTCTTGAAAGGTTTTGGTAAAATGAGAGAAATAAATTTAAACCGCTGAATTTGCAAAATAGCCTGCTAGTCAGGGACTGAGAAGCCATCTCCTTCTCCCAAGTTCGTACAAACTCAGAAGAAAGTGCATGGGGTAGAATCTCTCCACCCTGGACCATTACTGGACAGTCTGCATGGCAGAGCCTGGGCAGAAGCAGGAAGGTAGGGAAGCAGCCACGTTCAGGCAGAATGGAAGTGCAGCCCTCTGGAACGTCTCCAGTTCCACGGCCTCTTCCGGTCACGTGGCCGTAGGGTCCCAACTGGCTCCCGGAAGCTGGAAACCGGAAGCTGGAAGCTGCAAACAACGCAAAACAATTTTGAGAAAGGAGAGAATTTCATTTGTCAGAATTCCTCTGACGAGGTCCTATCCTGGTGAGAGAAGACTCTGATGAGAATTCGTAGCAGAGGGCAGGCTTCGGGGCCTGGGCGTGTGCCTCTTGGAAATAATGAAACTTTAAAATGCGTAGAACAATGCTGGGCACGGCGAAAGGTGCGGGGTAAGCGTTTGCGTTTTCTTGATGTTTGTGCGTTGTTCTTACTCTCGCCTTTAGCCCGGGTTTGCGGGTTTCCTCTTGTAACCTTTCTCCCCTGGTAGGGCAGTGCTTTCCCCTTTCTCGCTTCCTTTCTGTTTACTGGCACGTAATTGACCGTAACACTGCGATCCTTTCAGGCCGACAGCAGGTGGATGTGACGCGCGCACACTGGCGGGATTACCGCAGTAAGACTCGTTAAGGCCTTGGTCACCGCTCTTGGTTACCTCCTCTGTGTGCGTCTGGTGAGAACGTTTAATATCCACTTTCTTAGTGACTTTGAAGTATGCAAAACAGTATGGTGACTGTGGTAACCGCACTGTGCATTGTATCCCCAGAATTTACGTATCTTCCACCTGGAAGTTTGGACCCTTTGACCAGCATCTCACCATTATCCCCGCTCCCAGCCTCTGGTAACCGCCCTTCTATCTCTCTTTCCAGGAGTTCGGCTTTTTAAAATTCCGTGTATAAGTGATTCCATGTATTCAGTATCTATCTGTCTTCCTGTCTGACTTACTTCACTCCATTCCTTTTTTTTTTTTAAGATTTTATTTATTTGTTTAACAGACAGAGATCACAAGTAGGCAGAGAGGCAGGCAGAGAGAGAGGAGGAAGCAGGGTCCCTGCTGAGCAGAGAGCCCAATGCGGGGCTCGATCCCAGGGTCCTGAGATCATGACCTGAGCCAACGGCAGAGGCTTTAACCCACTGAGTCACCCAGGTGTCCCCATTCTTTTTTTTTTTTTTTTAAATTAAGTTTCACAAAGTTCATGAACAATATTCTTGTAACTTTCCAAAATAGCATAGGTAAGGCAGAAGACCTTACTACTCCAAAGTCTTACACCTCTCCCTTCTCCACTGAATTAACCATGGTTTTTAGTTTGTGTGTGTGTCTGTGTGTGTGTATATATATTTACATGATATGTATATATATGTAATACATGATATGTATTAGATCATATATACATATATCACATATGTATATATATATCATATATACATGATATGTATTACATGTATATATGTGTGTGTATACATATATATATATATAAATATATAAAGATTCTCATGGGAGTATATTTATATTCCTATAAGTAAAAAAAGACATAACTCCAGGCTTTGTTCCCAACCTCAGAGAGATTGAGAATATATCTATATCCATCTCTCTATCTATGTTTATAGAAAATATTAGCATTGTTACTTGTCTATGTGTATTTTTCATAAACAGTAAATAGTAAGTGCTCATTCTGTAATTTGCCTTTTCACACAATAGTACATCTGGAGGATATTTGTATATTAATAAAAGTAGATTCACTCATTCCTTTTAAGTGCTGTGAAGCAAGCCACAGGATGGATGTATGTAATTTAAGTAGACAGCTCCACTGCTGAAGCAAATTCAAATTGCTTTCTCTTCTTCCCTTGATTACAAGATACACTGCCGATAAATATCCTTGCTCACACGAGTGGATGTTTTTGAGGGAACTTTTGTACAACGCTGGATGTCTTGATTTATAAATTGAAATACAAATGAGCAGCAGGGAGGAAATATTTACAACATACATAAGAAGTGCAACATGTTCTGGATTGTTATCCAAAATTACACATTAAAAAAAAAGTCCTTCAGATCGATAAGAAAAAGGCAGAAAGTACAGGAGAAAAAAAAATGAAAACATGGGCAGAAGTGGGTTAAGCACTTAAAGAGTTCAAGCAGACAATTCAGAGAAGAAATAACAATAGTTGCTAGATGTATAGACAAATATTCTCCCTTTCCAGCAAACAGGGAATACTAAGTCAAACAGTAAGAGAGTGTCTTTCCTGTGCTCTTTTGACAGAGATGAAAACACCTGAAGATGTCAAGTATGGGTGGGAGGAAGCAGATTTTCTCAAACCCTGCTGGTGGAGCCACAGCTGGACAGCCCCCTACACTTAAAAGAGGACCCCCACTGGCCACCACTGCCAGGCATCCTGGCCACAGAATCAGGGCTCCGTCAAACATCCCCTGCCAACCTAGGCTTTGTACTGTGGGGGTGAGGGTCAATGAGCTGGGTCAGACTGTAAGCAAATACCAAATACCCAAATACCAATTTGAGTGACTCTCCTCCCAACTACAGGTTCCATGGCCAGCCATAGCTAATCACCCCTTGTACCTCCCCCCTGGGATAGAATTGTCCACCAGATTTCTTCAGAATGCCATTATAATTTAGCTGCTGGTAGCCTCACTGTGACTCCATTCCTTCCCTGACACTCAAGACATGAAGGCAGGAGCTTTCACCTGAGTTCAGGGACCACCATGTGACTTACCTCTCTAATATGGGCATATTCATAGTATCTGCCTCACAGGGTGATTACGGTAGTGGTGATTACATGACGGAATGATGGAGGGTAGTGGTGATTACATGATGGAATGTGTCATTAAAGCTATAGAAATGGGAGTAAGATGCAGTAAATTAAAAATTATTATTATTATTCATTGTCTAAAGTCTAATTGTGGACATGGTTTAAAATATCTTCCAGGAAACTCCTAAGCCCACATGTCCTGCTGTTCTTCCCCCCACCCCACATCCCCCCAATAAAGCAGGAAAGCAGAATGCAGTGGGATCTGGGGATAGGGTGAGAACAACAGGAGGGGACACCAAATGTATTTCCACCCAGCCTCAGCCTAGCATCCCTTGCTGCTTTCTCCTGTGAAATTTTAGCTTTCTTTGGGACATTATGACTAATGTCATTCCAGTTATGGAATGACCAAAACGCACAAAATAGGACTTGTGAATCATATACTCAGCACTTTAAAGATTTATTTATTTTAGGGAAAAAGAGAGGGGGAGCTGGGACAGGGGTAGAGTGAGAGGGAGAGAATCTCAAGCAGATGCCCCTCTGAGCTCAGAGTCTGACTCCAGGCTGGATCTCACAACCCTGAGACCATGACCCAAGCCGAAATCAAGAGTTGGATGCTTAACCAACTGAGCCACCCAGGTGTCCCCGTAGTCAGCACTTTAAAAATGTAAGATATTTGCTGAGTATACTGTTGAGTGTATACTTGGGGGAGGGGAAATTGGGTGAAAATTAGTATTTTCTGAGCATTCGCTGTGTGCTAGGTATATACTAGGTAAGTTTATATATGTAGTACCTCACCCTCACAATTCTGAGGTCATTATTGCCAAGCCCGCCATATTTTGTGTTTGCCTTTTGTTATTATTTTTATGAAGGAATAGGCTTACTGAAGATCCATACTTTTAAATTAATTAACAAGGAGGTCTTTTGTCTTTAATGCATTAATAACCTATGTAAGCAAAATAAACCTATGCCTGAAATGCCTCAAGGTTAAGAAATCAAAACCTAGAGACAACCCATCAGAAACAGCCAGATGGGCTTCCAAGAAATAAGTCAACCACATAAGCTCTCACCAACCAAATAACTTCCTTGCTTTGCCTCTGCCTTTTCTCTATAAAAGACTCCTGTTGGTAGAGGGCTCCTAATCACTTCTGGTTCAGTGCTGCCCAATTTAAGTTTGTTTTGCTCAAAACAATTTAAAAATTTTAAGATGCCTCTGCCTATCTTTTAACAGTTCTGGTATCAGAAGATGGGTCTGAAGGTCTCCAGGAGCAACAAGCAATGAACAGGTATAGGTACCAACTGAGCCCATGTTTCTCACTGATTTTCCCTGCATTTGGAAGTCCCAGGTAAGTCCCCCTCAGATATCCCAGCTGCACAGCTTTTGCGTAAGCTCTCAGACTGATTTGAGCATTTCTTTTACCAGACTGGGTCCTGAGACAGACTGGGTCCAACTTAAACTGGACTTGGTCCAGTGGGAAAACTCAGGTAAAGTTTTGTGTTTGTATTTTTCTATTTTGTTTTGTTTTTAAAGGAGAAAGGGTTCCTTGAAATGCAGTCTGGGACTCCTCCATCTGGCACTCTGGCTAATTTTATGTATAAAAATTATGGACCCAGACCTGCATTTGAACAAATGAGCTAATCTTACCAAACATAATCTTGAATTACTGTTGCCACAATAAAAACTTTTTTTTTTTTTTAAGATTTTATTTATTTGTTAGAGAGAGAGAGAGAGACAGAGCACAAGCGCACAGAGTGGCAGGCTAGAGGCAGAGGGAGAAGCAGGCTTCCTGCCAAGCAAGGAGCCCGATGTGGGACTCAATCCCAGCACGCTGGGATCATGACCTGAGCTGAAAGCAGCCACTTAACCAACTGAGCCACACAGGCGTCCCCACAGTGAAAACTTTTAACCTAGATAATCTTATCCATTTATGAGATGGCCTGGAGAGAAAGGGGTCTCAGCCAAGAACTCAGAAATGTAGAAATGTACTGTTTCTGGCCATGCAGATGGGACCACTAAGATACCCACTCACTCTGGAACCGGCAGATGGGATCCTGGAAAAAGTAGCAGAAACCAGTGGAGGGTGAGAATTCTTACTAAAATCCAATTCCTGAACCTCTATCTGTAGTGCCCAGTCAAGAGAGGGAGTTAAAATATCACATTGTCCCTTCCTTTCCAAATTAAGACTATTGTGAATTTGGCTTTGGGTTACCCATTGAGTATCAAACCTTCCTCTCCCAGGGACAGCTTTATTGTTTGTCTCATTTTTGTCCTTAGAACTGACTTGACCTTCTGTCTGTCTGGGGCATGTAGTTTATTAGTTCTTATATGTGAAGGTTGCTTAACCATTTTGTTGAGAAAATCATGTCCTTAGGATTTTCTCAACATAATGGTTGAGTGACCTGAAAATCATAAGAATATGATTTTCAGCTAGCATCCTACTTGGGATTGGCAGCTCTCACAAGAATTGCCTAAATCTTTCTTTCTTTTGGTTTTCTTTGGGAGTGGTTCTGGATCTTGGTAGGGCTGTCTTTTTCACCCACATTAGGAATACCTATTGTGTCTATAGTCAAGCCATAAAGGACTTCCTGGTTTTGGTTTCAATTAACATCATAGGTATTCCTTTGGTTTAAAATAAAAAGAAAAATGAAAGAGTTCAAGACTTCCAGGAATTTTGCTGTTTGTCCAGGCTAAAACCTGATAATAAAATATTTGAAAGGATTTTTTAAATGTGTTCTGTGGTCAGAGGTTGGAAGTTGATATTTAGAACCTGATAGGGATTATTATTATTTTTTTTTTTGACAGGGATTATTTTATAGACCTTCTCACCTAAGATAAGATGGACATAGGGGATTTTTTGATTTCCAGCCTATTGTAAACTTTTCCCTGATAGAAAGATGCAAATTGAAGATAATGTAGTTAGATGGACGGATGAGCCCCTCTATTATATCATTTTTGTCGCAACCCCATTTTTTTGAGGAATTAAAAGCAACTGCAGTTGTCTTACAAATCTGGTCTTTATAAGAATGTAAATGTTCAAAGCCCACCTGTCCTTTTATTAATCCCCAAGCTCTCCCTTTTCATCTCAAAATACTTGCAAGATACTGTAAAAGACCAAGCAACTGGAAACAAAACTTCTTGGAGAAAACATGTCCTTTGAGATGTAAATGTTCTACCTGGTCTGTAGGAAGCTCTTTGGGTAAAAATGCAACCCTTCATTCACTTAGTTTCCAGTGAAATCTTTAAAGTCTTCTCTATAATTATTAGTAAAAAAAAATCTAAGCCCTCTAAGCAGGTAAACTTAACTTATTCCATCTGCCAGAAACATAATTTGAGTCTAACTCTTTTTCTGTAAACTAGTAAGTTTTATACTTAATGTATCTGTTTCATTGCTAAAATTTTAAAATAAAAGCAAAAATCTCTGTATCTGCCTGAATGTTTATGTATGTCTGTATACGTATTTCATAGATGTTTGACTATTGTACTTCCAGATGGTATCGCCAGACTTAATTTGTGAAAGAGCTCTATTTAATTGGCTTAAAGAAAATTAAGTGCTTATATAAATTAAGTATTCTCTCAGAGATATGGAAACTAACTCAAATGTTTTTCAAGTTAACATCATCTAGGAAGATCTTTCATAAATAAAAGCTAGTGTAAGTTTTGTTGGTTTAATTAAAACAGGCATGTCTTCAGAGTTATCAACATTAAATATAATACACACATACAGATTTTATTCTATGTGGGTTTACCAAAAGTCTCATATGCTTATGTTATCTGTTCGAAAATTGGTTAGTAATTTGGTTAGCTCTTTAATGTGTAGTGAAATTTTCACGGGTTAGCTTAAATATAATCATTAAGAACAGATAAATTAACACTAAAGAACCCCAAACAATCCAATTAAAAAATGGGCAGAGAACCCTAAAGGATGTTTTCTCAAAGAAGACATACAGATAGCCAATAGACACATGAAAAGATGCTCAACATAACTAATCAGGGAAATGCAAAGCAAAATGATAATAAGATATAACCTCTACCTATCAGAATGACTAAAATCAAAACGACAGGGAAATAACAAGTGTTGATGAGGATGTGGAAAAAAAGGAACCCTTGTACACTATTGTTAGGAATGTAAATTGGTGCAGCCACTATGGAAAACAGTATGGAGGTTCCTCAAAAAATAAAAAGCAAATACCATATGATCGTATAATTCCACTGCTGGGTATTTACTCAACAAAAATGAGAACACTAATTCGGAAAGATATATGCACTCCTGTGTGTTTTGCAGCATTGTTTACAATAGCCAAGATATGGAAACAACATAGATTCCATTGATAGATGAGTAGGTAAGAAGGTAAGAAAGTTCCCGACACACACGCCCCCCCCCCACACAAAATATGGAATATTACACATCCATAAAAAGGATGAGGTCATGCCATTTGTGACAACAAATGGACATAGAGGGTATTATGTTAAGTGAAATCAGACTGAGAAAGACAAATATGGTATGATTTCGGTCATATGTAGAATCAAAAAAAAAAAAAGCAAATGAATAAACAAACAAAAAGTAGAATCAGACCCATAAATACAGAGAACAAACTCTTGGTTGCCAGAGGATTGAAGAGTAAGAGGATGTGAAAAATGTAGGAAGGGGAATGAGAGATACAAGCTTCCAGTTATGGAATGAATAAGTCATGTGAATAGAAGGCACAGCATAAAAAGTAAAATAAATTCTATGGAAAATGTTTAAAGATTTATTTATTTATTGGGAGAGAGGGGCCAAGGGAAGAGAGAGAGAAAGACTTCGAGCAGACTCTCTGTAGAGCAAGGAGCCCAAGGTGGGGCTTGATCTCACAACCCTGAGATCATGACCTGAGTGTTAGTTAAATAAAACACTTAACTGACTTAGTCGCCCAGGGGCCCCTGGAAAGTGTTGTCTTTTTTTTAGATTTTATTTATTTATTTTATTAATTTCAGATTTTATTTATTTATTTAGTTAGTTGTATTTATTTATTTTATTTTATTTGAGACAGTGAGTGAGCAAGACAACATGAACAGGTAGAGGAGCAGAGGAGAGGGAAAAGCAGACTCCCTGGTGAGAAGGAAGCCCTGGGACTCTGGGATCATGACCTGAGCCAAAGGCAGGCACTTAACTCTCTGAGCCACCCAGGTGCCCCAGGAAAAAGTTTTTAAAAGGAACCTATAAATAGATGTAAGCAAGATAAAAGTTTATGAATGAACTTTTCAACAATAATTGTGTTTTATGTTATACCACCTTCAAAATAGTTTCTAAACTTTTTTGATAACTTGAAACCTCAGAGTTAATACTAAATTAAGTTAAACGATGGCTTTTCACTGAATAGCTAGATCAGTTTCTAAATAAGATCCAACAGTAAAGCATTAGTCGCTGAACATGGGTTTATCTACTTTTGGCTTCTTATTACAGAGGAATTAAAGATATTTGGGTCATTACTAAATATGTCTTGTGCCACATTGAAAGATTTACTATGAAGAAGAATATGCTTCTAGAAATTATGGGATGTATTTATAAATTTGCCAACTCATAGAGTGCTAGCAGATCAGTTCCACCCCTGCTTATTTCTTACTTTTCACTAGGAACTTGCACATTAAGAGTTCTAAGGGTTGAGAATTGTAATCAATATACATAATTAAAACTACTGGAAATAATAAAGGTGAAAGGAAACAGCTGTGTATGAAAAGTGGGTAAGGTAATTAGGATGTGTTTTTTGAATAAGGAAATGTATGGAGGATGTGTTTTTGTTGAGGGAAAAAGAGGGATTTTGTAGAATGATGTACTAAAAAGAGTAGAAAGAGTCGTAAAGTAGAATGACAGATTGTTCCAGAATGTGAAAGAGAAAAATTTAGCACAAAAGATGAGTGGATACAAAATGTTGTAGAAGGTTTGTAGAAAAGAACCACCGGGTAGGAAATTTGATGTGTGGTCTAGCTAGCTACTAGGAGAATGGGTTTCTTTAAGTTTGAAATAGTGAGCCAAAATATCAGAAGTATGCTGGTACAAAATTAGAATTTGATTTCCTCTCTATTAAAAATACAAAGTGTTCTTGGCCTGTTGGTCTGCTCTTTGTAAGGTATTGTGAAGGTATTTGTAAGGTATTCCTTTACATTTTGGGTATCTGCCTAGAAAGCAAAGATTTTGTGTCTTAATGAAATGATATCCTGTGCCTCATTTGTTTTTGCCAGGCCTTTGATTACTTGGGGAAACAAGTCTTCCTAGTATTAAAAGAGCTCAGTTTTGTTCGCAACCATGTAATCATCTTTATTTGCCTTTATAATCTTCTATTGTCACTTTGGTTATATAGATAATTATGCATTATTTCACAATGATCTGTGATCTTATTTAATCAAATGTTCAAACTTTTTGACATTTTGACAACTTTCTAAAAATAAAATTCTAATTGAAGCTTTTTCACCTCAAATTTACTTTGAGGTTTGCCAAAGGTCCCTGGAAAATCTCAAAGGATTGGAGATATAAAGGAGTTGTTAAACTAATTCAATTTGTCATGTTAAATTACATGGGAAGTATTATCAAATAAGAAGTGATGATAAACCTTCTAAATTTTTAATGTATGGACATTCATTTCTAATATAGGTATTCCAGAAACTGAAGTTCCTAGTTATTTATAAGTACTCTCATTGTCTAATGATTACCTTAAATTGTTGTATTTTCTTATCAAATGAACTTTCTTATTTCATTTTCTTATCAAATGAACTCTCATTAGATCTTCAACCATGGCCATTTGTCTTTTTGTTCTCTATAGAGTGTTATTATTATTTTACTTTGCAAAAGTTCTTTGTCTTCAGAGGGATTTATGGAAAGGCCCTGACACGTACTCTGGAATCCAGATTTCTGATGACTTTGAAATTGTACTGCTGGACAATTGGATAGGAATTTCCAGAAGTCTAATGGAAAAGTTGTATTCAAAGAGTACAAAAATTGATAACATGAGATTGAATGAACTGATGGCAATGATTATAGTTTTTAGTGTCTCTGTTTGAAAAATTAATGGTTCTTTAATGTTTTGGTTTTCAGGTTTAAGGGAGCTTTTTTTCTCTTTTCTCTTAAGCTATCGATGACCTATAGCAATTTGGTAAAAATGCACTTTCGTAAGCAAAATTGAAACATTTACTTTTTCCCCCTACATGATCCCTCTGGAAACTTATTGAGTGGTCATATTTTCATGGCAGTTTGCAAATGTTCCATAAGACTCTGTTCTTCTTATAACAGGACACAGTCAGAGATATTGGTTACATTACTAAGGCTTTGACTAGAATGTCATCTTTAAGAATGATGTGCATATAATCAGATGTGACCAGACAGTTTTAAGGAACTAAGTTTGACTTTACAGAACCAATAAAGCCTCTTAGAAAAACTACCTGGTTTCTTGCTTACAGGGTTCCAAACTTTACAAGGTGAGTAATAAAGGTCACTTCCTGGCAGACTCAGGAACATTAAAATAACTGGAGGACCTGAGAAAGAAAGGGATTTACCCAAATCTATAGATATTCTAGGAAAAATCTGATGGTCAGCCTTTGGCTTGTCTTCTAAGCCGTGAGATGCCTTTTAAAAGTCCAAAGATGGTGGATATTGTGGAGGGCATGTATTGCATTGAGCACTGGGTGTGGTGCATAAACAATGAATTTTGGAATACTGGAAAGAAATAAAATAAAATGGGGAAGAAAAGGTCCAATCTTGAATTCCCTATGAAAAGTTCCAGCAAAACTACCTTAAAAAGAACCTGTATGACCAGTCACCATTCTTGCTTTTCTTATGTAAACAGGCCAAATTTAATGAAACTAAACTAATTTTGCAAGCAAATTAGTCTGGCTTCAATTAACCTTGACAGAAATCGGTGTAACTATAGAGACAAAAATTATGTTTCAATGGGAAACTCTAGCACACCCTTGTGGGTATTAAATTCTAGTCCTGTTCAGTGTCATTGAGGTTTCATTATACTTGTAAACTGGACTAGATTCTGAATTGCCCTCATTTTCTCAAATATCTGGCTATGACTAACCAAAATAATATTTCCAATTTTTGCCTGCCTTTCTGACTTGGAATCACTAAGAACAAAGACTGCCCTTGAGCATTGGAGAAAAGGACCAAACCTACCCAGATGGCAGCCAAACTTCAGGGCCTTGAACCTTGGGTCCACATCTCCCAATTAAAAATGCTCCTCTAGACTTTGGAACTACACACCAGCTGGAGATCTAAAATTAAAAATGTCTAGGGAAGTTTCTCCCCAGAAGCAGGCAACACTTTGAAGTGGATGGCTCTCCCAAGATCATGGATCAAGATCAATCGATCCATCGATCTATGTATCTATCTCTATTCCTTGTGCTCCTTTGCTCTTTGCTTTTTCTCTCTATTAATGCATGGGCAGACACCATTCCTTAACCCTGGCAGCTCTTGCTGAGTAAACTGCTAAGGCCATGGCTCCACAACAGAAGTCCCTAAGGTTTCTTACTAAGGTTACTTTGGATAATAGAATTGGTTTAGATTATTTATTGGCTGAACAAGGAGGAGATTGTACAATAGCAAATACTTCCTGCTTTAATTTACCTGGACCAGTGCCTCTGGTATTGTATTAAATACAAGACTTTGGAAAACAGTTCATTGGCTAAAACAGGTCCACACCCCTTTGGATACATTCTTTGATTTATTTGACACCAGCTGGCTTGGCTCTTGAGGGCCCTGACTAAGGCATATACCCTGAGAGTCGTTGCCATGATCTTCCTGGTGTGCTGTATTCTCTCAAAGGTCTTAAGTACATGTTCATGGCCACCAGCAAGACATCAGATGGTCTCTCAGTGTGCTTAGAGAAAGAGAAATGAGATGAACAATGAGATGAACAGGAAAAAAAGAAAAATTCTTCCACGGACCTCACATCATATGAGTTTCATGATAAGATAAAAACAACTTCACCTTGATGGTGGCCAAGAATGTCACTAATACCAAAGTCTTGGTCTATCTCTCACATATGAGAAATTGACCAAAAGAGGGGAATTGTTATATAGGTTCTAGAAAGAGGCGATTAGATTGAAGTGGTTTAAATGAATTAGTAACTTATGTAAGTAAGCCCACCAAGAGCTAAGCCTTAAATGCTTAAGATTAAGAAATCAAAGCCTACAGACAACCAGTCACCAGCAGCCAACTGAGTTTTCACAAATAAAACAAACACTTATGCTAGATAATCAAATAGTTTCCCGGCTTTGCTTCTGTCTCTTCTCTATAAAATCTTCCCTCCAGCTCCTGTTGGTGGGAGGTCCCTAACCACTTGTGGTTTGGTGCTACCCAATTTTAATCCATCTTTGCTCAGATCAATCCTTAAAATGTTTAATGTGGTTCCTTTTTATTTTTAACAAGACTTGTCTCTGAGTGGTCCCAAGTCCCCTGCACCTGTTTTCTAAGTGCCTCATTTTGAAATCTTTTTTTTTTTTTTTTTTTTTTTTTTTTTGTGAACTCTAGGTGTATGACTAGATTGTGAGATGGCATGTGAAGCATAAGAATCAAATAATTAAACTAAATAAATCTCCAGCAACATGAAGAGAGCACTTTCATGCCCCGATGATTAGTAGAAGGTTGATTTGACTTCTTTGGAGGGTACACACGTTTGCGGCCATTGACAGAAGAGGAGAGTGGGCAGAAGGTTAACAGAAAAAGCAACGAGGGAAAGGAGTTCAGGAAGGGTTTACTGAGAAATCTGTAAGAGAAAAAGAAAGGCAAAATGCTCTGAGCAGTTTCAAGTGAGTTGGAAGCAGATCCTAAAGAGAGCCAAGGAAATGAAGGGTATGTGGGAAAGAAAAAGATCAAGTGTGTCAGAGGAAAACGAAAATGGGCAGCCGTGGCTTTGACCCGGGGATATCTCTAAATATCCACTTACTCTTAATGAGTACGGCCTAAAATTTATGTTCATTAGAGCAGCTAGATGATTTCATAGACACAGTTGCATTGACAGAAGCTGTTATTTCAGTAGATTCATTACATCATTTTCCAAAAACAACAGTACAGTGTAATGCTGAGAAATGAAGTTTTACAGAAGACTCTGGTTTTCAGCAGGATGGTGTTCCCTGGTACTGCAGGGAGCTGAGCAGTAGGATCTTTGACTGGATTTACCTGGGCTACAGATTGTGGCTACCTTCGAAAGGGACAAGGCTGACAGCATGGAAAATGCATCTGTTTCCTCCCTTGAGCAGCTACCGCCCTTCCATCATTGGTACTGCAAAGAGGAAATCAGTGGTATCCCCCAGCATTGTGACATTTCCTTAGCCTCAGTATTGATTCTCTTTACTCTTCCTGTTAGAACTCCTCACAGTCAGTCGCCTTCCAAATTCCACATTGCTGGGAATTCTTTGGAGGACAAAAGTTCCCAGGACAAAGTTTCACGCTTTGTGTAAACAAAACCTCATTTCTATTATTTCCAATTTAGCCATGAGCAATTAGGCTGGAAACACAGATGTGACGCATATTTGTGATGACTTTGCATATCCTCTCTGACACAACCTTCCTTCTCTTGGGGATCAACAGAACCCTTACTGGTGTGTATGGATATCTTTGTGGCCCTCCTCCATTCTTGCATGATTAATTCGTTTGTCAGCTTGATAATGCAGAGTTTGTCAGCACAAGGCTGGGGTCTCCATTCTAAATTCAGTTTTTTGTGTTTTATTTATTTATTTATTTTTGTCCAGAGCAAAACTCTAGATGATACTTGCTGCTTTGAGGAACATTAGCTGCTCTAGTCTTTTTTTTTTTTTTTTTTTTTAAGATTTTATTTATTTATTTGACAGACAGAGATCACAAGTAGGCAGAGAGGGAAGTAGGAAGGAAGGGAAGGAGGAGGAAGAGGAGGAGGAAGAGGAAGATGTCAAGAGGATGTGAGAAAAGAATGAAGAAAAAAAAATGTAGGAAAACTCCAGAGACTCCAGAGAGATTAGTTTTTATTGTCAGTACTTGAGGATATCTACAAATCTTGCAGTCACTTGGAAATAACTGGAATTAAACTGCCATCAGAAAAAACAAAAACAAAAAACATAGAATGGTCCAGAGATTATATAAATATCTAAGAGAATGCCTTGTCCACATCTTCATTAACTCTTTCCCTGACTCCTGGTATTAATAATGACTAAACAGGAAACAAGTCTATCCAGAGGGGTTGATGAGGGAATTGAGCAGAAAAGAGCAAATTACTAAAAAACAGTGCTCGTTGGAGGAATGAGTGAGGAGATAAAATAGTAACCAAAGGACTCCAAAGATTCCAGACCCATTGGCAAGATTGCCCTGCATGTGGGGAGAGGTGTGGGGGTATTGTAACCAATGGAGTTCAAGGAATTCTGTGCTTTTGGCAGGTCCCACCCTGGGGTGAAATGGATTAGATTGATCCTTTCAAACATTCCATTCAAATTATTCTTTGTTTGATTCCATGTTCAGCCAAAATCTCTCTCTGATTATGCTCTTTCTTCCTGTGAAGCTCAGCCCCCAGTCATTGTGTGCTGACCCCACAGACCTGGAACATGGAAATGCTTGTAGCGTTCTTTGCATCGTAAGTCAGTATGTTGGCGCTCCCTTCCTATTGCTGTGTTGTTACAGTTATATAAATAATACGTGTATGGAGTCACACAGATTACAAGAATATCTCTGTCTGCGGCATGCTGGTATATACATCAGTCTTGTCAGCTTGCTTAAGGTGACTCTGCCCTAAAGAATTAGATGCATCATCATAGTGTCTACAAAGTCAGGTGACTCTGTCCAGAATGTTTGGGCTAGACCCAGAGGTAATAAATGCTTACCCGCTTGATTTTTAAGGAGACAGCCTGCTGATGTCCTAGGCTCTGAAAGCAGAGAGTCCAATTGTGTCCACACAAGAGCTAAAGCATTGTTTCTTCTAGTCAGTAAAGGGACTGGACTCCATAAGTGTGTGAGAGACCGTGTAGCTACAGTCCCTGGGCTCAGCGAAAAGCATCCATTCTTCTCTAACACTATGATGGTAGCTTATAGCAAAAGAGCATTTGCCAAGCACTGTACAAAGATCTTAGAGAAGGCTGTGCCATTGACCCATTTTACAGATGAGGAAACCAGGATCCAGAGAGGTTGAGGGTCTCCTGCAGTGGTGTGGTCAGGGATTCAACACACCAGGCTGCCTTTCTCCGAAGCCCATGTGCTCACTGAGTCCCTTATTCCAATGACTTATTTCTTTTCTTCTTAAAAATATTCCTTTCATTACAGGATGGCATCGTTGAAGCCAGTGGCTTATGGTCAACCTAACTGACTAAACTGCTTCATGCCAGAAGGATGCTGTGCTCCCTGGTTATCGGGTGTAATGTCAATGCAGGCCCACCATGCCTGCTATGGCTTCCTGGGGCTGAGAGTTCACTGCCTTTAAAATAGAACGTGGCAAGGGCCCCTGGGTGGCTCAGTGGGTTAAGCCTCTGCCTTCGGCTCAGGTCATGATCCCAGGGTCCTGGGATCAAGCCCGCATTGGGCTCTCTGCTCAGTGGGGAGCCTGCTTCCTCCTCTCTCTGTCTGCCTCTCTGCCTACTTGTGATCTTTGTCTGTCAAATTAAAAAAAAAAAAAAAAAATGGAAGCACTGGCTGATGGGCGCTGTGGATGTGGGGGAGGATGCAAAGAGCCTTATTTTATAAAAGGGCCACAGGTTTGTTATTTTTACTTCAAGTTTTGCTCATAAATTCATCATTATCAGGAATGTTTTAGCTCTACTTCGACTATAACCACTCTCAGGTAGAATTTCTGATTCTGCTGCTCTTTATTTTTCCACAGAAGATAAATATTTATCTGTACTTAATATTCTCACAAACTCCTGGGCCGTTATAGACAGTTCTGCTCTCATCTCCACATGACTCAGAGCTCAGCTACATTCTTTCTATAGATCCAAATTGGCCTGGACCTCTGAGTGTATACTATATTATGCAAATATAGCCGCATTGTGTGATGTCTTCTGGGGACCTCCAAGTGAATGGGCAGGTTTGCAAAAATTGCATTGCTATGACACAACTCCAGAGCAGAAATCTCTCAGACATGGAAATATAAGGCCAGAGAGCCTACTGCCTCTTTCCAGAAACAGATATTTGGCAGTAAGAAGGATTTTATAGGTGAGGAAACAGGAACACAGAAACCATTTGATTTGGCCCCATCATTAGCTAGTTTTTGGCTGAGTACATAGGAAGTATTCAGTACGTATTGATGGAGTGAATAAATGAAGGAATGGATGATAAATGCATGACTGGCAACTGTCTCACTCTTCTATATTCTAAAATATAACCCAGGTAACATCTCTTCCTGCTCACAGTCGTCCAGTGGCTTTCCACTATTCTTGGTGTAACATGGAAATGCCTTCTCATAATCTACCTCTGTGATCCCTACCTGCCCTTCAGATCCAGCCGCCTTACCCCCGTTTTCCTTAATCATAACTCCAACCCTGCTTGCCCTGCTGTTCCTCAAATAAGCCAGTGCATTCCTATCACAGGATCTCCATGTGTGGCAGTCCTTCTGCCCGGAAGCATTTTTCTCAGAGCTTCACAAGACCAACTGTTTTATTTCATCAGGTGTCAGCTCAGTGGCGCTCATTCACACAGCCATTAGGTTTGTCTCTCCTCAAGCCAAATCCTCAATATGGAGTTTATCGACAGCCACATCTCCAGCACCCATGTATGCACCCGGTACCGGGAACACAATGAATATTCAAGTGATATTTGGTGAGTAAATTAATGAAAGCACACTGTCTCCACAGTAAAATATTATATGATCTTCTGAGTGGATAGTTCAATTTACAAATAAGTAAAACAACGTGAGTACAAAACAGAGTCTGTCAGATACAAAACACAGAAATGTGACCACTTGTAACTACTAGTTTTTGTGTGAGCCATCTCTTGAATTTGAAGCTATCCAGATTCACAACTCAAAAATGCATGTTTTTCTACAGTTGCTTATATTGTGGTATAGAATGATACACATTATGTGTAGAGAATGATGGCCAATACATTTCTCACTTACCTGCCTTTTTATGAATATTGGGGTAAGAACATTTCAAAAGAGATCTACTCGCTTAACAAATGTTTGGATACACAATACTAACAAATTATAGATATCATTCAGGTATGGGTGCCATGTTGCAGAGCAGATTTCTAGAATTTATTCATCTTGTATAACTGAAACTTTATACCAGCTGAAAAGCAACCCCATTTTCCTCTCCCCTCTCCAGTCCCCAGAAAGCATCATTCTAGTTTCTCCTTCTATGAATTTGATTATTTTAGATACTGCTTTAAGTGGAAACGTGGTATTTGTCCTTCTGTGACTAGTTTATTTCACTTAGCCTAAATGCCTTCTGGGTTCACTTATATCAAGATTTCTTCTTTTTTAAAGGCTAAATAATATTCCATTCTCTCGCTCTGTCTCTTTCACACACATATACACTCGTATACCTGCCCATATCTTCTTTATCCATTCATCTATTGGTGGACACTTGGGTTGTTTCTGTGTCTTGGCTATTGTGAATAATGCTTCAATGAACATGGGGGTATGGAAGACATTTTTCTGAGATAAGGATTTTATTTTCCTTAGGTATACACCAAGAAGTGGGATTGCTGGATCATATGGTAGTTCTATTTTTACTTCTTTAAGGCATCTCCATACTGTTTTCCATCCTGATTTCATTAATCTCCATTCCCACCAACAGTGTAGCGAGGTTCCAGTTTCTCCACATCCTCGCCAACACTTACCTCTGTCTTCTTGATACCAGCCATTCTAAAAAAAAAAAAAGCAAACTTTAAAAAAGATTTTATTTATTTATTTGACACAGAGAGAGTGATCACAAGTAGGCAGAGAGGCAGGCGGGGGGGGGGGGGGGGGATGTAGGCTCCACCTAGATCCCAGAACCCTAAGATCATGACCTGAGCCGAAGGTGGAGGCTTGACCCACTGAGCCACCCAGGCGCCCCGATACCACCTGTTCTAACAGATGTGAGGGGGTAGCTCACTGGAGTTTTGATTTTCATTTCTCTGATGACTAGCATTTCCTCATATACTATTTGGCTACTGTCCTTGCTTCTGTTGCTCCCACAGAGACCTGTTTGCCACTGGCTCTAAAGGAAAACCAATCTCAGTTTCATAAAGTCACAGGACTTTTCTCATCTAGTTGGCCTTGACCCCCTTCAATTGGCAACATTTGCTTAGAATGAATTCATTTAATTGTTGTTTATGCAAACATCAGTGCAGAGCTAGCTTCCCCTATGCATTCTGCCAATCATTCATGGGTTCCACAATAAGAGAGGCACAACCCCTGCTTCTAGAAGGGCACGCACACGGGAAAGAACAAGACTGGGAGGACAGTGGAAGGCAGAGCAGCACACACATATGGCAAGTGGAGTTTTCTGTTGTTGCCCCAGGCCTCTTGTTTCATCACAATGCATTGAGCTTGCAGCCCCAAGCCTGAGAACCAGCTCACAGGACAGTACTCTTCAGAAAAGGATCCAGGCAGAGAACAAGGCACAAGGCTGTGGCATTCTCCTGGAGATATGTCACTTTGTCTTACTTTAAAACACTTCTCCCACCACTTCTCTCCAGAGACTCACCAGGGGAGCTGATCTCTATGGACCTGCTCTGGCTGCCTTTGGCCTAGCCAGTCTCCCTTGTCAAGTAGGGACTCCCCCAACCCTGCTCAGCAAGCTTTGGGGCAAGTGTCCCCTGTCCTGCCCTCTCCCAAGGGCCCCTGCAGCTGCAACTTGTTACTTCTTGGCCTGCAGCTGGGACTGGCCCAGAGCACGGCCAGTGCCTTCCCTGCAACCATGGAGATGTTGTGGTCCCCAGATTTGTTTTTCTCCTTCTTGTGGCTTTTCAGGAGAGAGAAGCTTTAAGGTTACTTTGGCCTTCTGGGTTAAACATAAGAAGAAGAAAGAGGAGGAGGAGAAAGAAGAAGGAGGAAGGAGGAGGAGAGGAAGGAGGAGAGGGAGAAGGAGATGAGGAGGAGTGGGAGGAAGGGGAAGAGAAAGAAGTCATTTCCCAATTCCTTTGGTTGCATTTTAAGAGACGGAGGAAGAGGGTATCTCCCCAGTATGAAGAAGATTCCAGTCCTTCTCAGGGCCATCCCAGGAAGGAGGAGTGTGGGCTGGGCGGTGTTGATGTGGCTGGGAAACAGTTCCTGCTTTGCTTGGTAGAGAACTCAGATGTCAGCTTCACCTGCACTCCTAGCCCGGCTCTGTTCCGCCTGGCTGCCTGACCTCCTGCACCACTTTCCTCTGGGGTGTAACATTGAAATAAAGCCTTTCTCACAGGGGATTAAGTGAATTCATGCCTATAAAGTGCCCAGAACGGTGATGAGCACACAGCCTGTGCTCTGTGACTATTAATTATTGACATTATATGGGTTTTGCCATGCTTGTGGTTTCCTGAAACAAAACTCAGAAGAGTTAGGGGCGCCTGGGTGGCTCAGTGGGTTGGGCCGCTGCCTTCGGCTCAGGTCATGATCTCAGGGTCCTGGGATCGAGTCCCGCATCGGGCTCTCTGCTCGGCAGGGAGCCTGCTTCCTCCTCTCTCTCTCTGCCTGCCTCTCTGCCTGCTTGTGATCTCTCTCTGTCAAATAAATAAATAAATCTTTAAAAAAAAAAAAACAAAAAAAAAAAAAACTCAGAAGAGTTAGTAGTTTAAAAACTCATATAAGTTACTCATAATTTCCATCACAATAAGAAAGCCTGGATTACCCCTTTTTTAGAGAAAAAAGATGTTGGAAAGACATCAGTTTGATTCAAGATGTGTCCAATTTCTGCCCAGAAATAGGTGGTCATCCAGAGACGGAAGTATGATTGATTGTTTCCTCTTTAAGCTCCTTCCTTACTGATACGTTACTCTAAAATGGAATGGGCAATAAGGAGTTAAAACCTAGAAAACACTCGAGTATTTGGAACCTAGCTTTCCTTCTCCTGGGCAGTTTTATTTGTACTTTGAGATTCTCATTTCCTGACAGAAAGAAAGAAAGAGGAAGGAAAGGAGAGGAGAGGAGGAAGGAAGGGGAGGAGGAAGGAAGGGGAGGAGGGAAGGAGGGAGGGAGGGAGAGATTTAGAGTAAGAAATATTGCACAGAAACCTGTATTTAGCTTAACTGAAATTCAGGGTCTCATATCTCTCTTCAGTAAATATTTTAGAACATGAAGTATACAGAAAAGGACGAAAATAAGAAACCAAATACCCATATCACCACGTCCACAGCTAATGGTTAATGATTTCTCTTATTTGTGTCTAACCATAAAAACATAATAAGAACTTGTGTCCAGTGCTGACTATGCACTGGTTCCCTTTCTTCACCACCAACAGCTTCACGTTAAGTTTGAGAAGCAGCAGATGTGGATCTCCCGTCTTTTTTATACTTTCATACACATGTCTAAACATGCATATCCACGAACACTTTAGAGTATTTTTTAAAAGATTTTATTTTTTAATTTATTTGACGGAGATCACAAGTAGGCAGAGAGGCGGGCAGAGAGAGAGAGAGGCAGGAAGCAGGCTCCCTGCTGAGCAGAGAGCCCGATGCGGGGCTCGATCCCAGGACCCTGAGATCATGACCTGAGCTGAAGGCAGAGGCTTAACACACTGAGTCACCCAGGTGCTCCTTTCGTGTGTATTTTTAAGTTTTGTGAATAACATGATGTTGTATGTATAGTTAGGGAACTTCCCTTTTCTCACCCAATGTCATGGGTCCATCTAGCCTTGTTATAAATAGCTTTAATTTCTTTCTTCTAACTGCTCTCTCTTAGTCTGTATGTTAATACATCACATTTTTTTTTTTCTGTATCCATCAGATGAACATTTTTACAAATCATGCTTCAGTGAACCTTTACACATCTCATGCTCATATTTGAGAATTTCTTTAGATGATGCATTTAGGAGTTGAAACGTTATAGATACTCACTCTTATTAGATGACCAAAAAATGTTCTCTGAATCACCTATGCCATTTAAATGAGATAAATTGCAGATGACTTGCAGCATGGACCAACTGTGACAGAAGGAGAATCGTCAATTGTTACCGAAAGTACAAACGCACTTACTTTTTGCCCCAGTGATCCCACGCCTGAGAATTTGTCCTGCAGGCATCCCTACGCATATTTTGTGGTGTATGAGCAAGATTATTTACTACAGCGTTGATGATGTCATCGAAAGACTAGTGGGTAATCTACCCAATGATCCATCAACAGGAAACAGGTTAAACGATTTTGGTGTATTCACAAAATTGAATATTATGCAGTTATAAAAACTCAAAGTATTCTTTGTGAACTAACATTGGAAAATGTCTCTAGGATACATTTTAAAAGGCAAAGTGCAGAAATAGCGTGTGTTAGTTTTTGTGTAAGAAAAAGGAAAATAACATGTACTTACTGGTCTCTGCATACAAATTTTTTTTTTTTTGCTATAAGTTGAACTAATAAAAGTAGTTGCCTACAGTTGAGAATGGAATATGAAATGAGTCAGAGGGCAGAAACAGAAGCGAGATTTCCCAATTATATTTTATATTGTTTTGATTTTTAAACCATGTGAAAGTACGACTCATTAAAAAAAAAAAAAAGACCTGCATGAGTGTACATTTTCCCCCATCATCGCCGAAACTCATGTTATTCAGTTTTCAACTTTTGGGATTTTCTACATTGATCTGCATTAATTTCTCTTCATTATTCTTTAGTAATAACAACAACACTAATAACAATAAGCAGGTGATGGTAATATGAGTCCATAGTCACATGGCACACAGTTCACTGTGCTACCAAGGCGCAACGAGATCGTGGCTATTGTTATTTCCGTTTTACAGATGAGAAAACTCAGAAAGAAAGATGCCCAGGGTGCCTGGGTGGCTCAGTTGGTTAAGCGACTGTCTTCACCTCAGGTCAAGAACCTGGAGTCCTGGGATGGAGCTTCGCATTTGGCTCCCTTTTCTGCAGGAAGTCTGCTTCTCCCTCTGGCCCTCCCCCAACATGTTCTCTTTCTCTCAAATAAGTAGTATCTTAAAAAAAAAAAAAAAAGAAAGGTGCCCAAAGTGATTGTTTTAGCCTAAATTCTCCTTTGACTTATATTAATATTGCTTGTATTAATATGAAAATTATATTAACACTGCTCTGGTGCCTTTTGGGGGGACAGGTATTTATGTAAGATATATTTTTCCTTGTATTTATATTCAGCCATTTTATATTTTGAAGGGAATAGCTCATGAATACTTAGAACCGGAGTTTTTAAAACATCATCTTTTAATTGATAGACCCCAGTTATACTTATTATGCTATTGATATTTATTTATTGTTTCGATCATATTTTATGTTTTATGTTTAGGATCTTCTTCTTGCTTGACTTTTCATATTTCTTGAGATTCTGATGGATAGATTACATTTTTATTAAATTTTCTGTTTTCTTCTTATCTCCCATTCTTCCACTTTGGAAATTATGCATTTTGTTTACCAGTTATCAATTTCCTTCTAAAGTGACTGCTCTTTGTAAATAATAATAATAATAATAGGTTTGAAACGTTTTTAATTTTTACTCTTGTATAAATGATATTCATTTGTATATTACATAATGTAAACTGTAATTATATGTTCCCTGAATACTTTGAAGCTTGTAGTCTTTTGTCTTAGGTTCCATATTGCTACTATTGAGAATCATCAGTTGATATCATTTCTTTGTAAGCTCTGTTAGCTTTTAGGATTTTCTCTTTATCTCAGGATTATGTCTTTTCACTGCATTGACTGAATAGTTTGGTGTTTTGGTTTTTCTTTATGTTTTCTCCAAAACCTCCCAACTGTCCCTGAATGGAAAACATTAGGGCTTTCACTTTCAGATCTGGGGCATTCTGAGCCATTATTCATTTGAACACTGTCTCTCTACCATCCTCTCTAGTCTTTCTTTCTAAATCTGTATGAAGCTCGAACTGCTTGATCTCTCCTCTTTGCCTTGCCTTCTCCCCCTGTTTCCAAGATTTCATCACTCTAAAATGCTTTCTGTGATTTTCTTAGTCTTATGTTTCACCTTAAAAAGTTGTGTCTTCATCCCTCTTCATTGATCAGTTTAACTCACCTAATGACACTTTCATTTTTTGTTTGTTTGTTTGTTTTGTATATACACAGGTCTCTGTGTTTTGGGTTAGTGTCTGCCTATCAGTAGTGAGGATAGTGATGCTGTTGGCTGTAAATGCCTGGGGCATTCACCTGGGCCACTGCCCTTTCAGGGTTATTGTAGCTGAATTGGCCCCTGATGTTCTTACCATGACTGCAGTACTATTACTCCCAAAACCTAGGGGGCACACGCACACCCAGGACCACAGGGCAAGGTCACAGGATGCATTTCTTGAAGAACACCATATTTATTTCATGAAATGAAAAATTTCCCATGACATCTATTTTTATATGTGAATTGTTGTTTGGTGACTCTGTTGATCTTTTTATGCTGCTAGACTACCTACCTCATTTGCTTCATAATTCTCGTCTTCGAGTCCATCTGTGGGAATTTTTCCCAGTTAATGGGACAGTTTTCCTTCTGCTTTCACCTTAGCTCTGTAAAGTATGTGGCTTGAGACTGGATTTTAAACTCTTCCTGCCAGAAGGATGTCAAAAATTCAGGCCTTGAATTATACCTGGTTTTAGGTTTAAGTGTCAAATCTGCTTCTACTGCTGGGAAGTCCTCCAGTCTTCATACATAGGAGGCAGCTTGGTTCCCACACCCAGCTTCTGATAGAGTGACTGCCACACAGTGAGCATTCGGCCCCTGTCCCCCCTGTGCCTGTAAGACATTAGCACCAAGGGCAATGCTCCTTCTGACCTTTAATCCCTGCTTCTTGATATGAGTTTGATCTCTGGTCCTGGTCCACAATGTGTCTTTTTTTCTTTTTAAGATTTTATTTATTTATGTATTTGTCAGAGAGAGCGAGCACAGGCAGGCAGAGTGGCAGGCAGAGGCAGCAAGAGAAGCAGACTCCCCGCTGAGCAAGGAGCCCGATGTGGGACTCGATCCTAGGACACTGGGATCATGACCCAAGTCGAAGGCAGTGGCTTAACCAACTGAGCCACCCAGGCGTCCCCACAGTGTGTCTTCTAAAGCATTTAGTCCATGATTTGTGATTGTATTGAAAACTTTAGGTTCCAACAGTGTCCAATCTGCCATCTTGAATTTTCTTTGCATCCTAGTCCCAGAGTTTTCTTCTAGAAGGAGAAACATATTTTAGATGAGGATCATAATGAAGGCGCACATGGCCATAGTTTGGAGCGGGGATTGTGTTTGTCGGGTGGTCGTGACAGACACAAGCACACAAGGCCTCACTGCAGTTCTTACCCTGCTGTAATGCTTTTATTCTGGATTTGCACAAACAGAAATGTAAAGTGTGTCTTGGTGGTGGTGGAAGGGGGTGATGTGTGCCCCTTCTCATTGTGGCCCACACTGTTCTTTGTCCTGTTTGCTTCATGGTAAAGAAATTATTTTTTGTAGCTATGCCTTGAGCAAAAGTCAAAAAGGGAAACCAAAACGTTTTTAAGAATATGTTTCAAAGAACAAATAAACCAAAAAAAGTGAGAGCGCATTTCTGCATGGAAGTAAGGAGGGTGTGTGTGTGTGTGTGTGTGTGTGTGTGTGTGACGTACAGAGTTGCCTGTAGAGTCCAAAGAGTCAGGCCCCCCACATGGCTCCTTGCTCTTGGGCTGTCTTTGCAGGCTGTGGTGTTTGTATCCCCCTTGCAGACTTAGCCTCAGATGGACCGAGTTGCTCATCAATTTGCAGAAACTCTGTTCTTGTGGGGAGAGATTCTTAGTGATTGAGAAATATTCATTTTAACTCTTTACATCATTACCTGAAAATGGATTTTCATGTGAGCATATGTGTAAACGGTTGATAGATCTTCTCACCGATTAACAGTCTGTTACACATTGCTTTGGGAATGGGATTGATTTCACTATTTGACTCTTCTTTCCTCCATTAATATTTTGATTTTTTTTTTCTTCAAGTCTAGTTGGGGCTAGTTGGGGCAAGTAAATTGGGGCAAGCAGGCAGGAAATACTACTAAGTAGGGAGAGAGGGAAACAAAAATGACTGCGTGAAAAAACATCAGAGTAAATGAGCTCATTTATCCCTATTTACACTCTGCCAGCACCCATGTTTGAAGGGGATATTAACCAATAACTACAGGAACCCAGTGGGAATTCTCTCCAGGAACAGGATGAACTTTGTAGGTAAACTGGGGTCACTCATTGGCTGTGCCTCCTCATGGCCATGTTAAAGGGAAGATTCATTTCACCTCTTTAAAGCCATGTTATCATATGTAAAATGAAAACAGTGCAATCAGCCATATTGCCTCTGGAGCTCCTGACACACAGTGGGAGCTCAATGTCATCATGATTATTGGGGGCGCAGCAGTACTCCACTTTGGCCCATATAACAATAGCATAGCTACTAAAAATGGACAATAATATAAATAAATATGGTGTTTTAGAATATACAATGTATTTCCCAACACATGTTTGTTGACTTCTCTCCTCCTGCATAGAAGTAGAATGAAGAATTAGATTCTGAGGTATAGAGTTAACGAAACCCATTGTGGTAATGATTTCACAATCTATATGTATATCAAATGACTGTATGTTGTGTACCTTAAACTTATATGTTTATATAAGCTTATATATCAAGTGTTATAGGTCAGTTATATTGCAGTAAAACTGAAAAAAATGGAATTATACTATGACAACAAGAGAAGAAAATCTTAAAATCTGAGGTGTCCTAAGAAGTATGATGAACTACTAAGAAAGACGGTGGACTTCTCTTTCCTGAAAATCTTTAGAAAGTTTTCAAGGCTGCATGGACACATTGGGTCCTATAATGGCTCCCTGAATTCTTTTTTTTTTTTTTTTTTAATATTTATTTATATATTTTATTTTAGAGACAGAGTACGCATGCACACATGCTGTGAGGGGAGGTGGAGGGGCAAAGTGGGGGGAGGGAATCGTAAGCAGACTCCCCACTGAGTGCAGAGCCTGACATAGATATCAGTCTCATGACCCCGAGATCAAGACCCGAGCTGAAATCAGGGAGTCATACGCTTAATCAACTGTGCCACCCAGGTGTCTCCCAAACTCAGTTCTTAATCTGACTTCTTCCTGTCTCTAGCTGTGTCACTGCTTTCAGATCCAAGCTCTCTCTTCCGTGAAAGCTGTTTCTTTATTTCATTCCATGTGTTTGGCTTTTGCTGGGACTTTTCTCCTACTGTCTCTCTTTGCTTTCCTTGCACCTATCCTCCATTAGCCAATAATAACGGTAATAATAGCAACGACAATCATAAGGAGGGTGGTCGTGATTGTGTTGGACTTGGACATCAAGGAACGGAAGCTAATGTAAGCCGGGTAACTTGCCCACCGTCCTATAGCAGCTGCAAGCAGCATTAGGACTTGAACACACATTGCTTGCTCTAGATGTTAAATGTAAAATGAAATAATAATCTCCATGCATTAATGTGCCAGATAGTCCTTCGTTCTCTTATTTTCTGATGGGTGCTTTCCTCACTTCTACAGATAAGGAAATTCGGATTGTGGGAATCATTTGCTTAAGGTCAAAATCTTAGTAACTGAAAGCGTTAAAACTTAACCCACCAGATCTGTGTTGATGACAACGCTCTATGCTTTTTCACCGTATTGGACCTTCACCACCTTTGAAGGTCTAATCTTCTCTTAGAAGCCATCTCTGTTAGACTTTCTTTTTCTGAAATTTTATGGTCTTTTACTTACCTGTTTTCTACTATTGAAAATAACTATTTGGAATTTTCTTTAATATTTTTCTGATGTTCCATCATTTACAGATTAAAAAAAAAAAAAAAAAAAGGCTTATTGAGCCTGGGAATACCCTGAGGCACACACAGAGTGTTTCTTGTGTTGTACGGAGGGCCACTGGGCACAGGCCAGGAGCTCAATTTATTTTTCTGTAAATTGATTGATTCATTGATTGATGATTGCTAAATTCCTGCAGATTTGATGCCCTCCTCCCATAGGATTTTGGATAAAATGAGTGTATTTCTGGATTAATGCATTTTCATTAAAACAACAATATTTCTGGATGAATGGATTTTCTATAACAAGTATTTAGTTCACTAACCTGAGGAAAGGATGAGGCTGCTTTTAAACTTGAACCAGAGGGAGAACTGCAAGGGGCCTCACTCCTGCTGGGGCAGAGGTCTATGGAATACAGCTGCTGTCTGGGTCAGGATGTGTCACTTGCTCATTTATATGCACAGGAAGGGCAGACATTTCTTATAAACCTTAGTCTGAGAGAGCCTGAGTCCTTTGTAAGAATCATCTACTTTTCTCCCCACCTCAAACCTTTGACATACCTGTAACCAAAGCTTTAATAGGCCAAGGAACTTGCTCAAATTCACAGACCTATTGAATAGTTAAGCCACGATTTGATTCTTGACCCATCTCACTGCAAAAACAGTTAGCCACTCTGTTCCACTGCCTGGCCTGGGGAAAGTAGCAGCAGGCAAGGGGTACACTTGGAGCTTTCTCTTGCCTGAGTCAGAGAAGCAAGGAGAATGTGTATAGGGCAGGCCGGATGAGGAGCCCATTCTCAGAAATAGTCGTGAAAGGCCCAGGCTCTGAAATCTGGAGTTGGGATGGGAGCCGGGAAATTAAGCGTAGAAACCACAACCTGTTCACATCTATAAGGCCTCTGCAAAGCTTCCATGTTTCCATGTTATCTTCTAGGGCTTCTAACTCTGGCATTCCAGCTATCCTAGAGCTCTGGGACTTTGCACCTGTGTTTCTTCTTTCTGAAACTCTCTCCATGTCACCCGCACCACACATGCACCTGTGCACATGTGCACACGCACACATGCTACCCCTTTGCCTAGTTAGCTCCTTCTCATTTCTTAGACTCCAGATCAGGATCACATCTTCAAGGAAGCCTCCCCTGATGGCCGCCCATTCAGTCCCCACCCCATTTTTTCATCTGTTACCTGCCCTTCCAGGAATGGGTTCTTTCCTTCCCTAAATTTGCAGTTGAACAGTTATCCATGTGAGTATTAGATTGATGGTTCTTCTTCGCTTACCCTATTACAAGCCCCTTGAGAATAAGACATGAATGTTTTTGCTCTTTCTTCTCTGTCTGCCACCTGGCAGTGTAAAATTATAGGTGTTCAATGGCTATTTGCTCAATGAGTGAATACCTAAATTAATTCAATGTTCTACTGGCAAGTGTGTGGATTTAAGCAAGTTGCTCTCTGAGCTTCACTCTCTAGTGTTCAAAGTGGAATGAATACTCCATCTGAAACGCTCAAAGTGCCTGGTACACTAAGGTGTTCTAGAGACAGGCTTCATGTTGGTACTATTTCCCAACTGGGAATCACCTGATGGCAGAGTTCACACTTCCTGTGTGATCTGCATGTTTTTTTCCACTTTTTATACCTGCTTCTGTATCTTAGCCTCCTTAATCCTTTCCCTGCACCCACTGATCTTTCCCCCATTTTCAGGAGGGTGAGAGATGAGTTAACAGGCCAAAATGCTGGTGGACTCTCTTAGGGTTACATGGAACTGAGTGGAATTCTAAACTCTGTAATTCATTGGCCAAAAATTTCAGACTTGTACGCAGGAATCATTATTGAGGCCAATACATTTCCTTGTTCCAGACCCCAGAGCCTTCTGGGACTTATTTTAAGACTGCTTTTATATTTGAGACAGGAGGAAAAGCTGTAGAGGGGCATCGTTCATATTGATATCTGTGAATTCTTTTAAGACTTTATGGTTGAGGGGCACCGGGGTGGCTCAGTGGGTTAAAGCCTCTGCCTTCCTCTCAGGGTCCTGGGATTGAGCCCCATGTCTGGCTCTCTGTTCGGCAGGGAGCCTGCTTCCTCCTCTCTCTCTGCCTGCCTCTCTGCCTACTTGTGATCTCTGTCTGTCAAATAAATAAATAAAATCTTAAAAAAAAAAAAAAGACTTTAGGGTTGAATTAAAAGTTTCTATCTGGGCAAGATGCTCTACTATATTAAAGGCTGGTCTTCTTATCTTCCTGTCTTACTTTTCCCACCCCCTTCTCCTTCCTCCACACCCCCTCATACACACACACACACACACACACCCCCCTCCTCACCATTCATCCTTCATGAATATTTGACTGTTCTCTTTCATTGCTAACCTTGAAGGTCAAGAAGGGCCATCATCAGCTTTCCAACCTGCCCACACACCTGTCATCTCACTTGGAGGCCTCTGGGATAGGATGTTTTAACCCAAGAAGATTCTCACGGGACCTGAGCAGAGCTGTGAATAGTTATGGGCCTAGCAATCAAAATAAATGCTGATTTTATTTTGGTGTATTTTGGACTTTGACATAGATCTCAGAATCAAGGGATTTTAAGGCAGGGAATGAAAAGGTAAGAGAAACACAGATGTTGCCATTTCTTGGCATAGCGAATCATTTTCAAATGAATTAGGAAAATTAGAATTACCTTCTAATGTTTGCATCTCAGTCACTTTATTATTGTTGTTTTTCCTTGCTCTAACATGGTACATTTGGGGGGGGGGTGCCTTGTTTTAAAGACCTTTCTAATACCTCCTTTTGCACTTTTTTGCACATTCTCTTCTTGTTAGAGATTCCTCAAAGCTGTCCCTGGTATATGGATCTGAGGAAATGCTAAAACCTCAGAACCCCAGCAGGATTTTAAATTGGGGTCCAATGAGGGATTAACACTGAAATAAAAACTCCCCCTTTTTTTTTTTTTTTTTTTTAAATTTTTTTATTTTTTATAAACATATATTTTTATCCCCAGGGGTACAGGTCTGTGACTCACCAGGTTTACACACTTCACAGCACTCACCAAATCACTTGCCCTCCCCAATGTCCATAATCCCAACCCCTTCTCCCAAACCCCCTCCCCCCGGCAACCCTCAGTTTGTTTTGTGAGATTAAGAGCCACTTATGGTTTGTCTCCCTCCCAATCCCATCTTGTTTCATTTAAAAACTCCCCCTTTAAAAACTCTTTATTTCCTCATTTTTTCTCACATGTCTGGTTTTAAAGACAAACAAGAGAAAACTAAAGTCCTTTCTGGCTGTGGTTTCAGTTCTCACCGCCGTGCCTGAAGGTCGGTGGACCCTGAGTCTGCTCTACTGACCGGACGTTTCTGAAATAGCCCTACTATCAGGTAGATCAGATTGTTGGCAAAAACTCCGGCACCAAAGAGACCCAACAAATACATTTCATCACATTGACCCTGTCCTAACAGCACGTTGATGTGGATAACCTCATGGGAATGGAAGCTGAGAAGGAGCTATTTCAAGGCTGTCAGTTTCTTAATCTCTGCTCTGTTCAAAATGCAAGCGGGCTGCTTTTTTTTTTAATGTTCACAGCAGTAAAACCAAACTGGGGGATTTTATAATCCTCAGGATGAGAAGGTAGAGAGGAAAGTGAACAGGAGAAATCCCACCAAAACAAAACAAAACAAAACAAAACAAAAAAAACCACTTCAGTTGTAGTAGAAGAAAATGAATAAACACCTTTAAAAAGAAAAAAAAAAGTGCATTGGAAATTCACCCAAACTCAATTATAGGAGGGCAAAAAATAACTTTTATTTGAAGCACCAACACTCAGTTCTTTGTTAAAACTAGAGCAACACCCTGCAGACTTGAAGGCTCCTAAGTTATCAGGGAGCTGTTTCCTGGGAATATGCTCGCCCGTTCTATGCAGCCTGCTTAATAAAGGCAAAATGAGCAGTGCAAATCAATTCTGTAAAACGGATGAGTGTTCCATGCTTTGTTCTAACAATGATGATATTGATGTAATGGAAATTTCAGGATCTGTCTGATCAGCTCTGCCTGAGCCTTGTTGGATGGCTTTGGGGAAGGGAGGGTGTCAGCGGGAATCTCTGACTTTTCTTTCCAGAGCAAAGGAATCTCCCGGCCCCCTCAAAGTCTCTGTGTTTTAACCAACCTGCTGGGATGACAGCACTCCATGGAGACTCTCTCTCCCCGGACTGTGGACTAGGGCTATCACAGTGAGATAGGGGTGTGCCCTTGAGCCACAGGACGGGAGGACTGAGACTTGCTTATTTTGACACTGGTTCTCCAGGGCGGTAGCAACGGGGTGGAGTCCATGGCCTTGGTCTCCTGGCTATCTGCTGCGAGCCTGCCTGTGACCCTGGGCTCCTTCTGTCCCCTCCATCTTCCTAACTGAAGGGGGTGATCAAAAGAGAATGGGACTCCAAGTGGTTTACAGAATGTCAGAAAGGAGACCCTTGGTCTCCTTTCTCTGTTAGTCATTACCAAATGGATCTCAACAGGCAATTAAACAGTGTGGTAGCTTTCTTATGACTATAGAGTGATTCCAAACCTATTGAACAATTTTTTATTGTGATTTATTTGTGTTCCTTAATTGAAACAGAATGGTACAGCGTTCTATAATAATGGTCCCAAGCCCTACAGCTCATAATACCATGCAATGCTCCTTTTTTCTTTTATGGGGTCTGGCTATTTAAGTTTGTCCTAACTACTTGTATGTCGGAGTGTGACATTCCAGATTGGATACAACTCAGAGAGCCCTGCAATGCTCATTTCTAAATCCAATCCTCGCAGCCTTGTTATCTTTGTCAGAACAACCTAGTAACTGCTTCCTCAATGTTTTAATTTAGATTTCTGAGATACACGAGGAATTTAGATGTTATCCCCCACCCGCCCCACCTTACAAATGTGGCAGTGCCTCACTGTTTCTAGGACAAGCTAAAAAGAAACAGATCAAGCAGCAGCGAGGCCCTGAAATGTTATTCTAAGTAGTTTTCAGATTTCAGTCCTTCTGTACAGTAGTTGGGCCTCACTCAGGGATATACGGCTCAAGAAAACAGTCCTGGCACAGCCCACGGATTACGATGATGCTCTTATAATGATAAACAGGAGGCAGCTAATTGTTTCAATTGTTCCAATTCTGGAGTTTTGGGGAGGGGGTTGTAAATGAAAAGAAAAATGTGCACAACTCCTATTTCTTTGACTATAAATCTCAAATGCAAACTTTTTTTCGAGGCCAGGCACAATACAATACATCTTTTCAGAAGTATTTTTGGAACGTGTCTTGCAGTATGCATTTCGGTGAAAGTCCTTTGGGCGGGGCCAAAAGGGGGAGACCAAGTCATCTTAGCTGTGGATGCTGGAAGCTGTCTGGATGGAGGACCTCTAACCCTTGCTTGCCTGGATTTCAATGACAGAAGTCATCAAAGCAGTCCCATCCACTCACGCTTGAACTTTAAAACACCTTGGCCAGCACTGCCCCCTCCTCCCCATTTTGTCCTTGAGAAAGTCAGGTGTCCGTGGTTAGTGTATCTGGACACTAAACCAGATACCCAATCCAAATTCAGGAAAGACAAGGGACTATTGTGATGAGATAAATGCTTCCTTTTCAGGCGGCATTTCCAGTTTCACTCTCTTTGTTTCTCAGTTCCCTGCTTTGGTGAGGGCACTAGCAGCTGACAAACAGAGCCTAAAATTTAAGACAGTCTGCAAAGGTCAAGTCCGCTTTCCTTGCACTTTTTGCGAAAGAAGAGCCCAGGCATCTTGCCTTGGAAAAGCAGCAGTACAAAACAGAAGAGGCTTAAGCATTTATCCAGTGGGATTCTTTTGCACCCTCGACAATATACTTGTGTGGGTACCTTTGTCACATTAGTGAGCTCCGCTGTCAAAAGAATCTTCCATGGAGTTTTGAATTCCGAGCCCCCGAGATATGATAAAGTAGTGTGTTTGGAATCTTCCAAAAGAAAAGAAGAAAAATGTGGAAATCCAAACAAGGGAGAGGGCACCAGAGAGTGGGGTAACAAAAAAGCAAAACATGATACTTGCTTACCAGCCAACTTCTAAGTGTAGAGCTCCAAGTTCATTTCAAAAGCTAATTGCAAGTGTAACTATTCTGATTTTTGTAAGAAAATCCAATAAAGCCGTCAGGATTAAGCCTTTTGCAGCGAAGGAGATACCAGTTTGTTTGCTCTTGGATTTGTTTCTTGCCCTCAGTCCTTCAGGTGCTCTTTTTTGTTGTGATAAGTTAGCTGTTTTGCATAAATATAGACATTTTCTCATTATTTAAGCCAAGGAAGTAGTTCATTTCTACACCTGTGGGTAGATAAGATCTGCAAAGAGAACAAGCAGTATCTTCCTCTAACCCTCTCTTCAGTCTGTAATAACCGTATCCTTGACACTTTCCTCCAGAAGTTTTTCGGGTTGGGAGCTCGTGTGGACACACGCGTGGGCAGAATCCTGATTAAATCCCTGATTTAATTCTCACCCTAAAGTAGAATATGTTTGTCTAGAGTTGTAGCAGTCACACCAAAATGGGGACAGGTGTTAGGTTAGAATGGCAGGGATCGAATCCCGTGATCCCAAACAGCAGAGGAAGAAAAGATCTCAAAATCAGAAGCCTTTCTTTGGGACCAAGGTTAAGGGCTATGGAACCAAAAAAAAAAAAAGAGTCCTTTTGGGAAAGCACTTTTCTTTTTTCTTTCTCTCTGCTTAGAAGAGAAGGAGATGTGCCAGATCTTTCCATAGACACAGAACATGTGGCTGCACGTGCTCAGAGAGGACGGCACACATGGCCTGCTGACGTTCTCATTCCATGCCAGCATTGCATTTGTCTTTCTTTAAGGGTTTTCAAAAACTTTAAAATGGGGGACAAAATGGAGTTCTGTTTTTCTGTGTTATTTATGTCAACGTCTGTATGGACTCTATAAGTCTTTGGCTTTGCCCTTGTGCCATGGACACACTCCTGTAACACTGCCTCCAAAAATTATCATTACATATGTCCTATGTGATCATTATATACTGTATATATGGTCATATGTTAAATAGATAACATAAATCCTTTATTCTAGTGTATGAGATATTCAGCGTTTGTTCAGATACTTAAACACTTTGCATGAGACTCATATTTTACTAGAAGGTGGAAATCACAGCCGCTGGGATTAGACTATCCATCCCAATGTCACAAGCAGCCAGAAACTAATTATAATGTTGGTGAGTGAGTGCCCAGGGCATGTAAAATGACTCTGATTTAAATTTAAACTCTTAGAAATGAAACGTCGATACTTTACGAAAATGCAAGATTCAAGTGCATTTCAAAAAGAAACTCCTTTACTTTTCATCATTCAGTGGTTTCTCGGTTTGCCACTCTGGTGGAAATCTCTTGTCCACATGCCCAGTATCCATTACGCTTCTTTTGGTAACACCCCCACTTCCTTAGGGGACTATCTACCCCCACAGTTCCCACTACCACCACTCTCTCCACAGTCCCTTCCACTCCTAGCCACTGTGTGGTTTGAGGGAAACTCTCTCCACCTCTGGCTGCCAAGATGGGCTTGTGACCCAGGATCGCCACAGTCATTGGTTCCTGAAGGAATATAAAACCCAGTCAGTAAATCAAACCCAGTGCAGGGCTCTGTGGGAAAGTCTAAAAGATGCTGAGAGAATTGACCATAGAATGGGCTCCGAGGTGTTGGAAGCCATCTTGCTGTCAAGAAAGTAGAAGGACTGGAAAGAAATGGAAAGCTTCAGGATATTTTATGGAGGTAGCGCCAACAAAACTTGCTGAATTGACAGGATATTCTTAAGATTTGGAGGTAACTGATGAAAGAAGTAAAGACTCTTGAACATGTCCTAGATTTTTGGCTGAAAATTTGGATAAATGGTCTTGCCATTTACTGAGCTGAGGAAAGATTGAATAAGACACAAGAATGAGGGGGAGGGGAAAATCAAGTGTTCCACTCCTGTCAAGTTGAGTTTGAAACCTCTTTTCAACGTCCCAGTGAAGATGTCAATCTGGAAATCTGGGCAAGAGGCAGGTTTGGATAGATGGACTCAGGGGCCATCAAGCACTTACTTGGTCAGCATTTAAAGCCATTGAGTTGGATGAGACAGCAAGGCAGAGCTCTTGTTTGCCCACATTTGTGCCCAGGGTGAGAAGGAAGATCTGAGAGACCAAGAGGTAGTTCCTGCCAAAACACTTGAATGGCTCCTCCTGGCTCTCAGAATAAAATCCAAACTTCTTTACATTTTAAACAGTTCATGCACTGTTCCTTGATATCTTTTCAACCCCTTCTCTCCCTACTGCCTCCCTGTACCCTACCTCTACTTCAACTGCTTGGAAGCATTCGACTCTGCTGGCTCGGTTTTTCCCAGGATGCTGGCTTAGGAGCCTTGTCTGCTGGAAGACTCCTTCCGTCTCACACACTGCACCCTTGGTTTTTCACAGCTTAATTTAAAAGTCACCCCTTTTCCTGACACCCCCTTCAAATTTGGATCTAGTCACTCTTAGGCGTCCCACTTTCTGGTGTGTTATTATTCAGTGTCCTTGTCTGTCTCTTCCACTAGATTGTAAACCTACTGGGATCAAGGGCTCTGTGATCCATCTACCTTTGCACCCCTGGAACCCAGAACGGTAACTAGCTCCCAGTTAAGTGCTTGAACAGTAACTGGACTGACTTGCTCCGCCCAGTGCTCTGGAAGAGATTCACGTGGTTCTCAAACATTTGCGTATCTCAGAACTACCCAGAAGACTTGTTAAAACGCAGATGGCTGCACCCCACCCCTAGTGTCTCCGATTCAGTAGGTCTGGGGTGGGAACTGAGAATTTGCATTTTTAACAAGTCCTTACGTAGGTGCCGGACCTGCCAGTCCAAGGACTACACTTAGAGAATCACCTCCCTAGGGATTTTCTCCAGTAAATCATCCTCGTGGTCCACTCAGCCCCACCTTATGCTTATTAGGTCAGCCCTTAAAACTTGGCAGTGCTTCAAACTTGAACTGAATGAAGCTATGCAAACATGGCTGGGTCTTAGAGTGTGATACCAGGTATCCATATGGCGAGGCTTTTCTCTTGCCTCAAGCAGCACAGAGATATGCCAAAGCAAAATTTACCTACTTTATGCAAAAGCTTTTTAAACTTGCCCCCTATGGAAAATTGCCCTGCAACATTCCTTTGGTTAAGTCTGGATAAATGCGCCATTTTCCAACGTTGTGCCAAGAGGTGCCCAGGACTAAACCTTGGGTTGTTTGACTTGACAGGGAATCTTGGTGGTCCACACATGAATCAGAGACTTCCAAAGACTCGTTCTCCATGAAGAAATGACCATGTATACCTTGGTTGGAATTTCATGAGTATTTGGTAAGCCACGTGTGCATGTTGAACCCTCCCTCGCAGCCCGCCTTAAAGCAGCTGCTGTCGCAGTGATCATTTCTGTGCAGGCTTCAATCAGCTTGGATCAGATGCAATCTGGATCCGCCAAGGCCCTCTGGATCTAGAGCTCTGCTGACGCTGTGGCAAGGGGCCCCTGCAGGGCGTGAGTCTGTCCTCAAGCTCATACAACCCTGCGGTTCATAGCTCCGGTTGCATGAACACTCTTCCTGTCTGTCCCGGGACACACATTTCATAAGGCTCCTTCGAAGATCTGAAGACTGGGCACCAGCTTGATTGTGCATCCCTCAACTGGCTCTCCCTCCTTCCATTATCCACCCCTGACTCCTCATCCTGTTCCCTGAGATCGCATCATCAAATAAAACTCATCTCAACTTCTAGGAGGAGTCCAGGCTAAGTTATAAGTTAAAGCAAAAAGTTGTATTGAGAAATGAAGCTCTTACTTCGGGAGGTCCGTGTGCAGTGCAAAGCAGACCTGTGGCTCAGTGTAAGGTAGAAATCGAGGTGATTGTTTCTTACATAACTACGAAACCTGGATTCTCTTACATAACTACGAAAATCCAGAACTTCCAGGTTCAGTACCATAATGGTTTGGAAGCTTGGCAGGGAACCTGTGTACAAGTTTAGAGTGCTGTTTAAGAAATTCTGCCTAGATTTGAGACGACAGATGATTAATTGTCTGGACAGAGAGAAGAAAATCATCCTTTCGTGAAAATTGGAAATTTGGAGGCAATGAAAGTATCCATAGATAGAAAATGTGGGTATTTTTAATGATAATAAAAATAATATTACTTTGGGATATGTACGTAGGCTGAACCTCGAAGGATTTTCTCACTTAAAAAGTGTGAATAACAATCATCATTACTATTTCTTTTGTTTGTCTAACAGTCTTATACCACCCCAGACTCTCCAAAGCAGGCTGAAACTTTGGTTGACCTTCTTAGCTTGGGAGCTGGATACAGCAAGTATCACTTTTATAATTTAGAAAAGGAAGCAGTTAAAAGGGAACTACATTACCCCTCCCCCGCCTCTACTCACCCCCAACAAGGTTCCTTCCATTTTCTGAAGTTCTGTGATTTTTAGGAGTAAGGAAACTGAAATGTTAAGAGCTAACTTCTGGGAGCCAGGGGCGCCTGGGTGGCTCAGTGTGTTAAGCCTCTGCCTTTGGCTCAGGTCATGAGCTCAGGGTCCTGGGATCGAGCCCCGCATCGGGCTCTCTGCTCGACAGGGAGTCTGCTTCCCCCTCTCTCTCTGGTTGCCTCTCTGCCTACTTGTGATCTCTGTCTGTCAAATAAATAAATAAAATCTTAAAAAAAAAAAATCTGGGAGCCAGTTAACGTGGAGAAGAATGAGAACGCAGGTCTTCTGTCTCCCAGGTTAGCAATCTTTTATAAGCACTACTCCAGGCAATAGGGTTGACAATAGCCACATTGCCCTTGGGCCACTGCCCATCAGCAAGGACTCCTGGGCTCACCCCCTTCTCCACAGCTTCAAGGGAACGTGTCTCCCCACCACAAAATACTGCCACTCTCATTGTAAATCAGCAATCCAGAACTTCCAGGTTAAGTACCACTACTAATCATAAAGCAAGCAATAACACATAGAAGTTTAGGTTAGATGCTAGCTTGTCTTGAAAATATTTCATGGGGATGGAAGACTATGTATTTGGCTGTAATTACTTTCTAAAGCAAACACAGCCTGTGAAGGAGATTTATCACAATAGTCTTTCTAATTGGCTTTATTTCCATGGCAGCCAGCTCTCCCATGTGTAGGACATGCCCTCCTGATTACACTGGAGGGCACACAGAATACGGTTCCCACATGGGGTGGCCAGATGTCCCGGATTAACCAGAATGACACAGGAGCTGATGCTACTGTCTGCCTGGTTGTGCGTAGACATTCTGGAGGGAGTGTCCTTCAGAGAGAGGTTCTTGGAACCCTTTGAAGGGGAGACACTCATGCCTTTCACCATTCTGGTCTCGGGAGGGTAAGGAATGAATCCCTCTGGCCCAGCCTGGGGAGTACTTGATTGCTTTTGTTTGAAAGGAAATGTTTCCAGTTCTATAAAGAGCTTTCCTTTATTCCTAAGAAGAAAGGAATGATACAAGCTTACACATTTTGTGAGACTCCTAAAGAGGGCATTCCTGAAAGTTTGCCACTTCGGCTAGATTACTAAGAGATTCCAGGGAAAGGAGGAAGGAGGGAGGCAGAGACAATAGATCCTGGCCCAGAGGAGATATTGCCTTGCGCGCATTACCGCAGGACAGAGTTCTCAGAGAGCAGGAGGGGAGATTCAGGACAGGGGCAGAAATTCCAGCATATGGCTAGAGTGCCATCTGTTTCCTGAACTTCTGCAGGACCCAGAAGGTGCTCTTGAAGTCATCAGCAGTCCCTGCTTCTCCTTCCGAAGAACAAATGTGTTTTCTATAAACCAGTTCTTATGAATAGGGTTGATTACAGAGCTGTGAAAGTCAGACACGCGTTAGTGTCCAGGGTCCCCAAAGCCCCTGAATGCCACACTAAGGCAGGACTTGAAAGTGCAATTATAACTTCTGGAACCAGCATAACACGATGTTCTGCATTTGAAAATCTGGGAAAGTATCTGCATGAATTTCTTATTCCATTTGCTATTTGCATACTTGCAAAATGTAAAAACCTGCTTTGGCATATGTCAGAAAAACTATAAAATCCCTTTCAGAATAATGGGAGTAAAAAAACATGTAAAATGCAGTGTAAATATTTGTGTCCGAGCCTCGATTGGGGCAGTGACACATTTGTGTTTCCTTTTAATCATCGTTTCTTGCTCTTCTGAGGACAGTCATTTCAATGGAGGGGCCTTTGGGAGAGAAAGCGTCAGTTACCCTATGTTATTGGGGAGATTCTGCTCTAATTAAAGGGCGGGGTTGAAACCTGACATTAGCCAATCAGATTTGAGCACCGGTTAAACTCCTATTGGGTTGTAATACATGAAGGCTTATTCCTCAACTGTGAGTCCTGTCGGGCCAGCGCCCAGCCCCTGAGCTGGCCCCAGCTCCTTTCCCCAGCAGCCTCTGAATTGCAGTGGGCAATTTCTTCTAGATTTCAGTTAATGAAGGATAATAGACTCCCTTTGCCTTTTTGTTTGTTTGTTTGTTTTTCTTCCAGGTCTCAGTGTTGGAGACGTGCGACTAAGTTTACAGCCGGTGACAGTTAGACAGGAGGGCTTAGGGGTCTTAGATAGGGAGAACGGTTTGTTGGCTTTCAATCTTTGTTCCTCCTTTTGAATTAAGTATCCAGGCTTATTCGTAGTCAACTCCCTGAGAACAAGGTCCAAGACTCTCTTACACACCTAGGAATGAGCACCAAGCAGGAGCATCTGAATAAATGACCACGAATTAAGGGGAGCGTTGGGAAGCCCACCTTGAGAATTGCCCCTGGGACCTTCACAGTTGGTATTTAAGAGCCCGTGGGTATCACTGGGCCTCCCATGGGCCAGGCACTGGAGGGAATACAGCTCCTGTACCTGAGCAGTTAATTACTTCTGGATTGCAAAAGACATGCAGATGTGTCCCATATTGGTTGTTGGGGTCTGTAATGGAAGAAAGGATGGGGACTATGAGGCCATTGGCTGATGCCCCCGCTCAACATGAAGCGAATAGTTCAGCCACAAGGGGGTTGGCCTCCAGCAATAGGCTGTCACTTCTGCCATCAGGAAATGCTAGCCTTTTCTAGGGACAGAGGAATGACTCGTGAAGCTCCTGAACCCAGGGCTTTCATAATAGGTAGGGTCAGAGTCCACGCATACTATTTTTAAAATAACCTATTTTTAAGATAACCTTTCCCTTAATTACAAATGTAATGCCATACAGGTTCATCGTAAAGGACTTGAAGCCACCCGGCTGCTTCCACCTGACCCTGCTACTCTTGTTAGCATGCTTAATAAGCTTTAGCAATTATTGTTAACAGTGTTGATTGGGCAAAAAGTGTGCCCAATCTATGGACTAAGCAGTTCCCCTGTGAGGAGGCCTGGTGCGAAAGCTTGGCCCAGCAGAGATGGTGATGATTAACCCAATAGGAATTTGACCAGTAGAGAGTTGACTGTTTACGGCAAGGGCAGAGGCTGAGAGACACACAGGGAGAAGCAGAGGCCAGAGATTAGCTGGGCCTGAATAAAGGGAGAGCAGAAAAAAGGAATAATAGTGGATGGTTGAAATTTATTGAGCGTTTATTACAGTCCGTGCCAGGAGCTATTCTAAGTCTACTTTATTTCAACTCTCTCACTTAAATCTCACAACATAACTAGATGTTAGAATTATTTTCTCCATTTTCCAGATGAGGAAATGGAGGAACGGAGGGGTTAATTAGCTTGCCTGAGGGGACACCAATGGTAAGTGGCATAGCTGAGCTATAACCTCAAATAGTCTAGCTCCAGACTCCAAGCTCTTGTCACTATACCCATTGCCCCACATTGGAATACATACCTAGGTATGTATTAGGCAGGTATATGTGTGGAAAATGTGTATGTGTGTGTGTGTGAATGTATATGCAAATAATAGCACTGATGTATTATCAGTGGGGACTGACTGTGGAGAGGTTGACCAGATGTTCTCAGTCAGTAGATCCAGAAAATTCTTCAGGTTCCTCAGTCATGTCTCATGGTCTGGGCGGCAGCTACTCTTCCCGCCCACATCTTGGGTTGGTGTCAAACCATCCTAGTTTCCCAGGATATTCCTAGACTCACCACTTAAAATCCCGTTTGGTTGGATTCTGGTCTTCCTCATTTCTCTCCACCCTCGCGAGAAGACCCTGCCAATTGGCGCAGACCAACTGTCTTCCTTCTTTGTGACCTTAAAAAGCCTGATTAACATTTGTGCTTCTGGTTGCTGGGCTTTCTTTGCAAATCTTATCTCCTTAGAACTTTATCCTGGCCATCTGATGGTACCAGCCAGGTAAAAATAAGAATCCCTTCTCTCTACCGTCTCTCTCTCTCTGAAAGATTCCCTCACTCAGGCTTTGTCACCCCAGTTGGTGACAACAGTGATTGACCACACAGTGGCAAAATTCTTTCTTTATAGATCAACTTCCTGGATCCCCTTTGAGTCACTGAAGCAGGCAGAAGAGGGAACCCATCTGGAGAATAAACCTCAGGATGTATTGATTTTATCTTCCCAGCCAATGCAAAATTCCCTCATCTCCTACTCCTTGCCCCCAGCTACTGTATGTTGAATTGCTCTTTTTATTTTCCACAGCTTTAATTTCTAGAAAGTTCTCCCTCCTATTAATATGAAATATGACAAATCCCAGTTTTGCTTTCTAAAGTCACCGAGAATAAGACTGGCACCAGTAGAACAATGGCCTCCTTCAAGGAAGCAGAGATCACACACTGAAAGGAAGGATGAATCTAGAGGTTGATGTGATCCTCTGGTGTATACACGGAAATGGAGGGTGTGGTTTCAAAAGCAAGGCAAGAGCCTCAGAGAAAGCTGTAGACAACAGGGGAATACGCTCTATTTGCAGATGAACTGTGCTGAGGTCCAGGGAAAGACCAAGACTTCCATGGAGTTCATAATGACCCTGGTGAGGCACAGTGCACACATAGCATGGGATATAGTGAATAAAGTAATGGATAAAGTGAGTTGGAGAAGGAAGTCAATTTGAGCAACCAGCGAATTGTTGGAAGGCATTCATGAACAGAAGGCAGCATTGCAATGCATACTTTCTATGAAACAAACTGAGGGCAAATACAAACCCCCATAGTACCAACAAAGAGTACCCATGGGATGCAAAGGCACTGGACCCTATGGCTCATGAAGAACAGAGCAAGAAAACTTTTTAAATAAAATGTGTATTTGTTCATTATTTTGGTACTTATAAACTTTGAAAAAACACTAAAAGATTGAGGAAAAAAGTTACTTTTTCTACCCATTAACCTTTTCTTTAAAGTTTTCCAAGATTCATCCTTGTCATACATATTTTTAAAGTTGAGATCATACTACATGTGCAATTTCTTAATCTTATTTTTTATACTCAACATTATATTATTCAAATTCCCTCATGTCATTGAAAACTCTTCATAAACATCATGAACAATCAACATAATATTGTAATATTATTATGGATAACCCATAATTCACTCAGCTTTCCTATATTAGGCATTTGAGTTGTTTCCAGTAATAATGTGATGACACTGGGATGAAAATAATTATACATCAATCTTTATTGTTTGTGAATAATTTCCTTAGAAGACATTCTAAAAATAGGATTACTTGGTCAGGAAATGTGATGATTTTAAGGTTTTTTAAAATAAAATTGCAAAAAAATTTAGAAAAAAAATTGTAAAAATTAACAATGCCATAGCACATCACATAGGCATCAGTTTCAAACAACTTTCGTCTACAAAAGACATTCCCATACTAAAAATTTGCTAATTTTGTCAATATGACTTTCGCTATGATTTTCAATTCATTGATTGCTAATGAAGTTGAAAAATCACTGCATATAAAAACAAATGTCATGCAAGAAGTAGAACACCTAAAACAACAATCACATAAATACAAGTTTGAAATCTTCTTAACTACTCCATTTTCCCTTCTGACCTTGAAAGATTCTATTTACCCACTACATAGAAGAATAGGCAAGTTCTTTGAAATATTCATAGGAAAAATATTCCAATGCTTTGTTAATTGTGTAAGAGCACAAAATTTAAACAAGAGTAGCATAACTCGTTTTTTTTAATACTAGCAGAGACATGATACAGACACCTGAAAAATGTAACACGCACTTAAAATAGGTAATTTTACTTATGAACACAGGAATTATGTCTATTATTTAAAAATTCAAGTCTAGCTAAATAGCTTTTAGTAAATTTTAAAAGTGAAATAACCTCAAGCCAAATAGGATTTATGCAAGAAGGCAAGGGAAATTCATTATGAGATTTTGCTTAATATAATTAATCATATTACTCTGTCAATAGAGAAAAGTCATGAGTATCATAATTGATACTGAGAATGCATTTGGTCAAGTAAACATCAGTTTTTTTCAATAGTCAATTGGAAACATAAGAATACATCAATAGCATGATAAAGAATATGTATGTCAATCCAGTTAAACAATTAGTGATAAAATATTTAAAATGCTACCATAAAATCAGTGGAGAAAAAATATTTTTCATTTGCCACCCTTTATTTGACAAGCAAACCCAAATAAAATTACAAGTATTAGAAAGGTGGCAACAAATGTACTACCACTCCCAGACAGCGCGGTTGCCTAGCTGGAGAAGCTAATAGAATAATGTGAAAAACAAACAAACCAAACATTACCATGAGTAAGATAAATAAATGAGAGGGCCACTTATTTTGCCTGTTAGGTTCCTGGAGAACCAGAAAAGGCCTCAGGTTACCTGGACTCTAGGGTTTGTTTTTTATTTTTTAAGATTTTTATTTATTTATTTATAATGGGGGTGTGAGAGCAGAGGGAGAAGCAGATTCCCTGGTGAGCAGGGAGCCCAATGCAGGACTCGATCCCAGCACCCTGGGATCATGACCTGAGCCAAAGGCAGGTGCTTAACCGACTGAGTCACCCAGGTGGCCCTGGGTTTTTGTGAAGCTGTATCAGTCTGTATTGAAGTCCTCACCACAGTGCTACTTTTTTTCAGTGGCCAAAAATAGTTTAGTGGTTTAATAGCCACTCTACTGACTCAATGGCTCATCCAATGGTTGCCTCCTCATAGTTGGTTGGCTGTTTTACATAGATTTATCTCCAATTCCTTGACCAGTAAATAACACAGCGGGGAGGAAACCGTCTTATTTACAATAACAAAATATATAGAACACCAAAGCCTAAGCTTAAAGATATAGAAAGGATTGATGTATTTGAAACTTTAGTTCATATGGAGAGGTATGTTTTTTTATTATATATAGGGAACTCTTTTATTTGAAGACAACGAATGGTAAAGGACATGTAGAAAGTATTCTGAATATGACAAAGGAAATGACAGAGTTCTCTAGAGCTGAAATCATTGTCTTCTAATATGAGATCTTGATGATGGAACACACAATGGAATTTCCAGTTCTGAAAATGATATTAAGTTCACACATTTGCCAAGTCAGCAATGGTCACAACCGCAAAGCTCTGTGGGTGGTAAGGAGAGGGCTAGAGATGCTTCAGTGTGGGCAAATGGAAAGACATGAATTTAGAAGAAAGTCATCTAAACTTGACTCATAAAATAACAAATACCAAACTATCAACTATAAGCCAGGGAAAGAATGTAGGAAAAATGGACCTCGTCCCAAATTCACTAACTTATGTGTTAAAGCCACACACAAAGGTCAGCACAATTCTGGGCATCACTGGGAAGGGCACAAGGAAATAAATGGAAAGCACATGTTCTGCGCAGACATTCAGCAAATATCTAGTGAATGCCTACACTGTGCAAGGTAAGCCTCAGGAGAAACAGGCCATTGGAGTGACAAAATGTAATAAAAGAATCAAAGAATACCCTTGGTTTTCAGGAGAGACGAAAGCAAATTAGGACTCCTGAGGGAGAAAGTTAGCACATAAAACAAGTATGTTATATGTTTGCTCATGAGCTATTCAGTTCTTAGCAGAAAAGGAAAGCAAAGAAGTGGGAAGACGCGAGAGGAAGGGCAGCCTGCAAAGGGGCTGGATTCTGGGAATTTTTTAAAAAGTGGAATCAAAGGGATATTCTGATGTTTTGATGTAGTGTGTAAAAGAAGAGAGGAATCAAAGATGACTAAACTTTCTGGTCTGAGCACCTGGAGAATGGAGTTGTCTGTGATCCAGACAGAGTAGTCGAAGGAACAGGTTTGGGAATGGAGCAGGAGTTCCCCCGGGGGTATGTTTGAAATATTATCAAATAACCAAAGGAGACATCAAGTAGGCAGTTGCATATATGACTCTAGAGTTCAGGGGAGAATTCGAGGTGAAGATACGAACGTCAGGGTAACCGGTACAAGAGTGAGATTACAAAGAGTGCAGTTATACACACAGAAGAAATTGCAAAGGTCGGGAGGCACCATCATGAAGATGTTGGATGACAAGGAGAAACTGACAAAAAGGCTGGGAAGCAGAGGCTGCAGAGGTTGGAGGAAAAGCAGACAAATACACATTCTGGAGGCCAAGGAAAGACAGTTTCAAGAAGACAGTCATCCAGTGCATCAAATTCTGCTTATAGGTGACCTAACATGAGGGTGAAGGAGGATGATTGATTGGATTTGAGAAACAGAAGTCATCGGTCCCCTTGGTAAGAGAAGTTTTGAAAGAGTGGTTAGGGTGATAGCCCAACCGGATAAGGTTTGAAAGAGAAATGGAGGAGAGAAATTGGACACAGCAACAGACAACTCTTTCAAGGACTTTCTCCGCAAAAGGAAGGCCAGAAGTAGGACAACAGATGGAGTGTGAAGTGGGGTCAAGAGTACATTTTCTTTAAGATGTAGATAAATAAGAAGCAATTTCCATTCCTTGGAATAGCCTGAGAGTGGAAGATTGCTGACACAGGAGAGGCAGAAGGAAAGCCTGGAGAGATGTCTTTGAGTGAATGCGGGAGGATGGCTTCCAGTGCACCAAGGGAGAGGACAGTTTAATCAAGGGACATGGACAGTTCATCTTTACAAACAGAAGAGAAATGGAGACTAAAGCTTCAAAGAGTGTAGGGGAGCAGATGCAAAGGCGCTTGTAGAAGTTTTCTCCCCATTGCTTCTATTTTCCCAGTAGAGTAGAAAGCAAGATTGTTGGTGCTCAGTAAACATGGAGGAGGAGGGTGCTGCAAGTTTCAGGGGAGGAGGAAATTTAAAATAGGGGTCTAATAAGTGGGAGAGAAAGTGTACTCAGTAGCCAGGCATGGCTTCCTATGAGGTTCATGGTCATGAATTATAGAGGACATGTTACCATCGAAGTGACTTCTCCTACTCAGAGCATTGGGTTGACTCGATTGTCTGCAGAAAACTGATAAGGGTCCACAATATGGCTGATGTGAGTCTTTAAGAGCTGGCTGGGCAGACTCCTTCAGCACACATCTTTTAGTACTCTCCAGGCCACACCATATTTTTCTAGCTGTTTCCCTAAGTGCTACTGCTTTGGTGTTTGAATCACCCTTTCCCTCAACTATCTCTCGTTCAAGATTTAATACCCCCACAGCCTTTCCACAGCAAGGCTTCTCTAGAAATCCTTCAGTGGGTTAGGTGCCACTCATGCAATCTACTAATTTCTCCGTCTTAATATTTATCATATAACCACCCTTGTGAGCTAGGTTTTATCACCACCATCTTCATTTTACGGATGATGAAGAGGAGGTACAGAAACATGGGATAACCTGATAGGCTCCTCCAAGGAGGAAAAGGCAAGGCTGGGATTGAATAGCAACAGGTCAGATCCAGAGTTCATGCTCTTAACCACAAGCCATGCTACCTGTTTTGTCTTAGGTTGGATAAAGATGACATCATTGCATCGAAAGGAGACTGAGCCAGCTGAATCCATAGTGCATAGCTAATGCAGATGGTCTACAAAAACATATTACATATCATGTTATCAAGATAAACACAATAACCAATGAACCTGGTATTCTTCTTTCGTGTTTCTTTTGAGATTGTGAGTGTTGTGTTCATTGGAGGGATTGGACCCATGAGATTTTAATGTGCTCAGATGTCCTTCTACTTAAAAGTGGGAATTTTGTTCTGGATGTCCTATCGTAAGGTCATTAAAGAAATGGATTTTCCACCCACATGTTTAGATTAAGAAATAAGTATTCGAATCTTGAATTCTGAGTGGTTGACCCCATGAAGATTCTTGAGAATGAATGTTCAATCTCCCTCTGCAACTGCTACCTAATTTTCTCAGCTTATGTAGAAAGAAAAGTTTTTAAGGGCAAATAATATTCTCCCAGAGTTAGTTAAAATCAAAACTGCATACGAAAGAGCCAGGATACTTGACACCAGTACTTACAGGATTTACTTCTTGGAAAGGAGTAAGCTTTTCTTAAAAACTTTATCCAACGGCATTTCTGACAATAGTGAATATAAACTATTCGGCTTCCTGAGGCAACTTCTTCTTAACGTATTGTCTAATGGCATTCCACTCTGTCTGCCCAGTCCCTGCGTATTCGGCGTGGCAAACGCTGTCGGCAGCAGCAACTTGCTGTTCACAGCTGTGTCCTATTACTATGTTCGCCTACCGAGCTGCTATGTCTCCCCACAAGCCGCAGGCCTGCCAGTGAATATGTGACTTTAAAGTCACTGGAATCCCTAGGATGTACAACCAATGGGATCAAAGGGCTGGCTTTCAAGCTGGCGCAGCCCCTCTGGAAAACAGTATGGAGGTTCCTCAGAGTGTTAAAAATAGAGCTACCCTACGAGCCAGCAACCACAGTACTGGGTATTTACCCAAAGGATACAAACCTAGTGATCCAAAGGGGCACCTGCACCGCAGTGTTTAGAGCAGCAGGGTCTACAATAGCCAAATTGTGGAAAAACCCTGGATGTCCATTGGCAGATGAATGGATAAAGAAGACGTGGTCCATATATACAATGGGATACTAGGCAGCCATCAAAAAATGAAATCTTACCGTTTGCAACGATGCGGATAGAACTAGAAGGTAAGTGAAATAAGCCATTCAGAGAAAGACTATTATGGTAGGATTTCACACATATGTGGAATTTAAGAAACAAAACTGAATGGAAAGAAATAAAATGAGATGAAATCAGAAAGGGAGACAAACCATAAGAGACTCTTAACTCTAGGGACAAACTGAGGGTTGCCGGAAGCCAGGTGGGTGGGGGGATGGGGTAACCAAGTGATGGGCATTAAGGAGGGCATGTGATGTAACAAGGACTGGGTGTCGTATGCAACTGATGAATCACTGAACTCTACTTCTGACACTAATAATATACCGTATGTTAATTAATTGCAATAAAATAAAATAAAATCACAAAGGGCTGGCTTTCAATTTAAGCCACTAGAAAGAGAAAAACAAGGTGCTTGGATCAATGTGCTTGTTGCAAGGGATAGAAGGACATTGGCCAATGTTGTCTGTCTTTTACATGCCATTTGCCCCTTACTCCTTGCCCTCTATCAGGGACATATACTTTACGTATATTATTCTATTTTATCTTTATGTAACATTGAACTTCAGAGCTTTTGGTTAAGATTTTACTTTGTATATACCGAGAGTAAATATATCCCTACTCACTGCTCCACTCTGTAGAGGACAGGAAACTCAGGAAAAGGTGGTCCCTGCCTTCATAAAGCTGCCAATCTAGAAAGGGTGCCAAGAGGCTTTCCCCTAATAAAGTCAGAGAGTGAGAAATCCTTGAAGAACCAGAATGGTGGTGGGGAGTTGAAAAACTTTAAGGATCCCAGAAAGTGGCTCTCTAGGGAGAAAATAAATGAGATTTGTTAATGACATTGGGAAAAAAAAAGTTACAAAAAAGAAAAAGAAAGGATGCAATGTCCACCAAAATGAAGGCTTAGCTGATGTTACGCTTGAGGTTGAGACTCAGTGACATTCCCAGAAGGAGACCATCGTGCCGCACATTGTGAACCAGTTCCTCTGCTCTGCTAGGTTGGATCCAGGGTTTTCTGTCCTTGCGGATGCTGAGTCTTAGGGCTCGGTGTCTTTTCCTCTGCATTAAGCTTCCACTTTTATGTTTTAAATTCATCATTAGCTAGTGGGCTTGTGAGACCCGAGGCGCAGCACCCCAGGCTCTTGGGCAAGTGTGTGCGCTCTCTACCTGCACCTTGCTGTGTCGCCCCAGGTGTGCTGAGTAATTTCCAGGTCTTCTAAGTAATAAACCTCTATTTTTTCAAAGTTTCCTGATGGTTGTTGCTGAAGGGAGTCTTGCAATCATAATAAGAACCACAAGGGTCGGTCCAGTCATAATATCAGTTTGGAGATGTCTGTGGGAAGCTCACCAGGGCCCAGGTGAGAGCCCCCAAGCGTTTCTAGCAGATAGTATTACCATCGCTAGGCTGAGGTCTCCACAAAACCTTTTCTCACATTGCTAGTGGAAAGTAAACTTATCCTACATTTCAGAAATTTCCAGATATGCTGGGAAAGGAGAAAAACTCACCCAGAAATATTACTCTAATGTAAGACTTATTCAGAGAAAGTTATGGAGCAAACATGCCGATTCTGTTGTTGCAGATGATGAGACCATTATCCAAATAAATTTTTTAAGGATAAGTGTGAAAGTCCTTGGAGTAAAACAAAAAGCAGGCACTGTACAGAGGGAAATAATAAAGGCCTTATAGAAGAGGCATCTTTTGAAGGAAGCCATCCCAAATGATGGCTAACCTTTTTTTTTTTTTTTTAAAGATTTTATTTATTTATTTGACAGAGAGAGAGATCACAAGTAGGCAGAGAAGCAGGCAGAGAGAGAGGAGGAAACAGGCTCCCTGCTGAGCCCAGGACCCTGGGATTATGACCTGAGCCGAAGGCAGAGGCTTTAACCCACTGTGCCACCCAGGTGCCCCTGATGGCTAAGCTTTTGAAATGAGGGGAGAAGTTATTCTGACAGTAAAGCAAAGGTACTCAGAAGGCTTGGCAGATTTCAGTGGGATATAGATGGGGAAACAAATTTAGGTTGGGATCAGGCACAGAGAGGGCCTGAAAGTCAGGTCATTGGTTTTAGTCTTTATTCTGTTGGCCACTCTCATAGGAATGATCTGCAAAAACCTTATGTGGATGGGAGAAACATGCTAGGCCCTTGGGAAAACTCGCTTGGCCAATGTCACCCCTGGAAGAGATACGGAGACAGGGACTCCTGACAGGGCCATGAATTGTTTACATGAGAAGACTGAGGGTTTGAATTAGGTTTGTGGCAGTGAGAATGTTGTACGTCTTGGAACACGGCTGGCTGTGAGGAAAGACTGAAAGTTTTAAAGCTGATAGAGAGCTCGAAGTTAGAAAAGAGATACGGCAGTAGGACGTGAACTCTGGCAATGGCCTTGTCTGAGAACTGGAGGTATACTTACATGTAGAAGATTCGATCAGTGATAGCTTCTGCCCAGGAATAAGTATGGTGATGAAGTGATGAGATAGCATGCAAGGCAAGGGTTCAAGTCATTTCGTCCTCAGCAAACCTGATTCAACATGTTTGAATATGCATGAGTGAAACAGGAAGAATCAAGCATGATATGCACATTGTGTGATATGTGGATTGTGTGATCATATCAGTGGTTCTCAAGCTTCATGCCTGTAAGGACTGCTTAGGGAGCTGGCAAAAATTCTAGACACCCAAATACAACCCTTCAGGATTCTAATTCAGTAGATCCTGAATGGATCCCAGGAAACACTAATGTGATTCTGACCTGTATCTGATGATTAAGAATTAGGTGATCAGAAAAAGTAATCTTGAAAGACACTGGGGTATGTGTGCAGAATAGTGTTTTACACACACATGGAACTTGAGGTCATCACAATGTCTAACGTCTATTCTGATATGGCCACAAATCTTCCCAGGGGGAGTAAAAAATTTTCCTCCATGGACAGCTCGAGGGTAAGTGTCTGACTCATCCTCATGTTTGCTCCCTTTTCTAAACCATATTTAAAATCCTTTCCTTGAGTTTCACTTATTTATTAACTTTGGGAGCTTTTATTCCCTTGAATGCTCTGTCTATAAGAATGTTGGCTGTAGGAGCTCCTCAGACGCCATTTATGTACTGCTCAGTCCATTTTAAAATAAACAATATATGAGACTTTGCGACTTCGCGGCTGCTGCCACTGGCAATAATGGGACCATGGGAAAGTGACCTAACCGCATGGAGTTCACATAGTCTTATCTTGAAAATGAGATCTGACTAGACCGTTTTTAGGATCCCCTCTCTGATTCTATAGTTTCATGAGTAATAATTTAGGATGTGTATCCATTCCAGGGTTGGAAGGGGTCATAAGTGAGATCTTGCCAGTCCATCCTTCCAAATGTTGGATCTGTCCTGCCTCTCCTGGTCCCTTTCAGTGTGGGGACCAGGGTCACCCTTGCCACCCCTTCTTAGGGTGGGCACAGGCTCACATAGGTAAAGCAGGAATGTGTCTGCAGTGATTCTCTCCCATTTGAGAGACTGTCCACTTGAGATGCTCTTTTTTGATCTTTGGGGTTTTATAATCTCAGAAAACTTTCCCCAACAGTTTGAGATGAAAAAGAAAACTTCTGGACAAGCACTAGGAAGACTGACCCCAAGGGAGCGACAGATTCCTCTTCTGAGGGAGAGGTGTTTATCCTTCAGGGGTGGACTTCATGAACAGAAAACAGTCATGAATGGACCATGTCAACATTTTATGAACAAAAACAAAACGTTTTATTAACAAAAGCAATCCTGTTTTTGAGTGTCTAGAGTTTTTGCCAGGGGTGAGTTAAGAGTGTTTGCGCTTGGGTTCCGAATATGAAATGGGAAGATGTATAAACCTGTTTCCTTTATAATGTCCCAATTTTAGGAGGTAAATTTACTATTTATTATAAGAAGGTAATAGAAATTCAGTAAGAAAGCTTCAGAAAATAGAGATTTTTATAGAGAAGAAAATTTCACCTATATTCTTCAAAACGGGAATAACTACTAACATGTGTATCCTAGTCATTTTTCTCTCTGTGTCTCTGTCTCTGTATGTCTCTCTGTTTCTTTGTCTGTGTGTGTATGTAGATATTTTATTTGAAAATGGGTCAATCCCAGAGATGATATCCTGATTTTTCCCCCAGGTCACTTTTTTTTTTTTAAACTGACTTTTATTTATTATTTGTTTTTTAGGTAGGCTCCCTTCCTAGCATGGAGCCCAACCTGGGGTCCTAGCCCATGACCCTAAGACCAAGGCCTGAGCCCAGATCAAGTGTTGGATGCTCAACAGCCCAGGTGCTCCCCCCCTTTTTTTTTCACTTCTTTTTAATGGCCATCTTGAGTTCCATCTTATAAATAAATATATCACAATCTCTTCATCCCATTCTCTTGTTATTAGTGGAGTTAATTTTAGGTGCCATGTATTATGTAATAATAATCTTTGCCTTCCATTTCAGCTGTTGGAGCAAAAGTTCTCAGTACCCCACCAGAGCAGTGGTTGGTCATTTCTGACCTAGCCCAGCCGGATGAGACAATGAGCTCAGTCATCTCAGCTGGGCACCGGTGGGCCCATGGGTCTTGTGTTAGATGCCTGGGATCCAGCAGGACTTTTCTCCAGGGAACTGAATGAGTGCCGAGTCTAATAACAAAAGTTACAGCGCTATTGAAACTGCCGCTATCCCTGGAGAAGGGGCCTTCCTCTCATGGTCCCGTCCTGGGACATGTGGGCTCTAGCAGGTTTGGGGGTTCCAAACGGTAAAGAGATTTGGCCCAAAGCAAAAAGCTTCAACCTTCCTTTTGTTTTTTGTGAGCCTTACGAGCATATATTTAAAACTGCTGGAGGAACCCTTTGCATTAGCCGTTCCAGTTGGAGCAGGGGAAGTTGAGTTCTTTCAATGCCAATAAACCATTGGCAGGCTCCTCCGCATATACATTTGTGCCTCCCGCCTCGTCCAGCTGAGCCAGAGATTCTCGATCTTTACCGCCCTGTGTGCCGTGAACTTCTCATGACAGCGTGAGGCTCCAACCCTCGCCGGGATTCTTTGCATTTAACCTTTCGGCAGGCGTGCTCACAAACCTTTGTTACAGCCAGGCCACATTTGCTGGCGTCTCCCCGCGGAGCAGGTAACTGGCTGGAAACCACTTGCAATAACTTTTCTCTAAAGTGTAACAATATATACGTTGGCTCGCCAGTAAGAACCGCACCACGTGGAAAAATCCTGAGGCCCAACACAGCCGTATTGGTACCAGGCTGGACCAACACAAACAGCAGGTGTGCCCGACCCCCGGACCCCTGTGTGTTTCTTCCTCTAACAACATCTTAAACTCATTTGTGTCTGTTCATCTCCGCTGCTGGGATGCAGCCCAGTTCCTACCTTATCTGGTCTAGAATATTTCAGAGCTCTCGTTATTGATCGCTCTCAATTTCCTTGTCACTGTCCTATATGCTCCCTGCACAGGAGTCAGAGCGGGCTTTCTGGAACAGAGGGGATCAGAGAGGTTGAACAAGAGCCAACAGGCCAGACCTCCCCTAATCAGGCCTCGGCCTAATTTCTAGCCTCATGGCGTGTCCCGATTCCAGATACAAACAAGGGTCTCCCTCTCAGTGTCTCAATTTGTATTAAGTGTCACCTACTCAGGGAGGCATTCCCTGGACACCTCCTCTGATGTTTCAGCGCCCCTCACTCCTCCTCTCGCTCACTTCCTGTCCTCCCCCATCCTATTTCTTTATCTTCCTCATTTTCTGTCTCCGCTTCCTGAATGTAACTTCTGTGGGGTTTTGTCTTTTCAGGTGACTGTGCCATCTCCAGCGCCTAGAATAATTCCTGGCAAGGAGAGGATATAGAAAACATTTGTTGAATGAACTTCCTGCTCCGTAGCCTACATAACCAGTGATGCATATTTATAAGGTGTATTTCTATAGCCTTCCTAAAAGGCAGGTGGAGTCATTACCAGAAGTTTTTAAGTCAAATCGTAGGAATGGGAGGAGGGAGGGCAGGGGTAAACCTTTTCTTCATGCCCTTCCACTGTATCTCCTAAATTCAATCACACTACTTAAAATTCTTATATTATGCTGTACTTCCTTTTTGGAGCTTTTATCACTCTTCTAATTTTAAAATATTTTTGTGTATTTTGTGATTATTATCTATTTTCTTAATAGATTAGAAACATCACGGGCTAGAGACCATGTTTGTTTTGCTCAGACCCAACGAATAAATGAATGAATAATGTGCCTGTTTTCCAGCAGCCACAGATAACGGGGCTGGGAAATTTACTCTGGAGGGAGGAAAAATCAGTTATGAAGGAAAACCTAAAAATGGCCTTCCTGCCTAAAAAGCATTAGATCCTTGGCTTCTGAGAGAAACAACAGAAGTTTTTGCCTCTTGTTCCTCCCCTAAATTGCTAGATTCCCACGAGCCAGGCCTTGCTTGAATCAAAGAGAAGCAACCTTTCAAGATGGACGCTTGGCCCGAGATGGACCCATGGGTGGACATTCTTTAGGGGTTAAGAAACTAAACAATTATGAGCCTTTACTGGTATTTTTACAACCTCATTGGACTTTACTGAACAACATCTGAGAACCTGATTTAAGAGGTAAAGTCAGAAACTGATCTGAAATCAAAGCGAAGCAAGGTACCTTTGGCCTGAAGATTAGACTTAACCCTGTGTTGGAGGACTTTTCACCAGTCTGGTGGGAGAGGGAGGTTTTCTTCTCTAACTATTCAATTTTTGCTCAAAAAACTGTTTTCATTCTACTGTGCTGGATGCCAGATGGTAGAAACTTATGAAGAAGAAAGTATTTGCGAATAATCATGCAGCCTTTTGATTGCCAGCTTTCCTAGTCATCAACTCAACTTCTTGCTTCCTTCCCCACCTACCGCAACATGGCTGACAGCGCGAGTGGAGGGGTCGCTGCCAATGAACTCAGCTTGGGAGCTGTCCTTCTGCATAAATGTGCCCAGTCCAAGACGGGTTCCCCAGTACGGAGTGGGATACTTTTCAGGTGGTTAGAAATGCAAAATAAGGGAGCACGGCGCCCGTGTAATTTTCTCCAGAAGGACTAGCCACAAAATCCTCAAGCACTCTTAGCTCGAGTCTATTATGCCGACATCTTTCTTTTCACTGTTTTCATGAGTTTTGAATTTTGAGACGGATTCCACTGGGGATAGTGGAAAGCAGACTCAGGAAACATTTTTTGTTTTTTAATCTAGATCAGATCTAGCTTTTGATGTAAGATGAACAATAGGAATATAATGAAGCAGGCAAGTGGGGTTATGCAAGTTGGTTTTGTTGATAGTATCTAAAGGCTTTTTTTACATCAAACCATTTCCTTAAATATAGTATTTGCCTTTTAGGAGCCTATCTTCTGTCAAATGTTTCCCAATAAAAAGTTTGCCCATTATTTACATTATGGTTGCATTTTGATTTTCTGGTCATTTGAAGAATGTTCTATGTATCATGGGGTGATCTTTGCTATACCAATCACATATTGAAGTGAAGAGAGCAAGAATTGCTGGAATGATAGCCAAACCTCAATGAAAAAGTGTGTTCAGTTCGCGTCAACTGAGGAAATGCCAGGTGCGGAAAGACCGTGATGGACCAGGTATGACTCCAAGCTCCCAATGTCTTTCAAGCAACTTAAGTGGAACAACCATCCTGCAAAGTGGGACTGTATAAGGAACCCCTCTTGAAAGATGAGGTTACTGAGGGTCAGCGGTTAAGAACCTGTCCCGGCTTCCACGGCCAGCAAGAAAGAGCTGGACGTGAAACAGGTGGCCTCAGCCAGAATTCACACCCTCAACCACTGCCCTGTACTGCCTATTTCATCATACGACCAAAAATACATACCAGGGAAACGGTTTCCCTAAGAGGAATCATAAAAGGTGGCGTGATTTCTTTCCTCACAGATTTTTCTTCGACTCTTACCTGAGGAAACACGAGGATGCTGGAACCCTCTGTGTGAGTTGGGTGAACACATGAGCTCGAAATGCCTTTGTCTTCTCATTTACAAAATGACGTCATTGTAATAATAATGATTTCCAAGGTCCCTTCCAGCTCTCATTCACTGTGCGAGCGCCTTGGGCGCACGTGCACACACACGTGTGTGTGTGTGTGTACGTGTGTGTGAAGGCTGGGAGGGCGGGTGCGGATGAAGACAGTGCCTGAAGACGAATAGAGTTTTCACAGAAAGAAGGGGATTAAATAACTCATCTAAAAGACTGTGACAGCACAGTTACGTCCCTTGTGAGCGGTGGGGCCTTCCTCGCTGACTCAAAGCTTCATCACTTCCAAGTTTTATGCCATGTATTTACTGGTGGGAATTACGTCTTACAGCCCCGGCCATTTGCAAGGGGTTCGGATCATAAATGTTTTTTTTTTCCCACCTCATCAGACCTACACATGGAAGTAATTAGATTCTTCCAGTTACAAGGAAATCCTGTTTGATATCATCACCTAACGGTTTCCTCGAGACGATCAGCAGAGGCTAACCTGCTTTCTATGGAAATAAAGGTACCTTGAGGAGTGCAGATATCTGCTCTCCTTGGGGATATTTAGAAATTCTTTTCACGTGATTTGTAAGATTCATAAATAACAACAGGAACGATTACAATAATAACAGCGCCTGGTGGAGGGTGCTTGGTGGACACATGAATCGGTATAACCATTCCCACCAGCCCCACAGAGATCAAATTATTAGCCACAATCAGCAGATTGGAAACACGGGAAGCACGAGACTGGAAATCGCAGAAGCAAGATTCACCCCCTGGGCTCTGCGAGCTTCAACTACACAGCACGCAACACAAATTCACTCCAGGAACACGCAACAGACTGCTAACTTAGGAAAACAAACTGCTGTCTTTTTTTTTTTTTTTTTTTTCCAGTAATACTGAGATTTTCGTTCTCCGGGCCTCTCAAAATTTCTCCCTTTCCATGTCACTATTATTTCAAGAGCGTTCCTAACTCCTGGCTAGATTCTGCAACATTGGCCTAATGTTAACCAGTCAGTGTGTCCAGGGACCAGCAGCAGGAGGCCTCACAGGGGAGCGTCATAAAAATGCAGACTCTCAGCTCCCCCAGTCCCATTGGCTGAGACTCTGCATTTTAACAAGATGTCCAGGTGAGCCCTACCCACATTGCAGTCCCGGAATCCGTGGTTGGACTGGTTCACCTCAAGGCTGAGAATCAGTAGAGCTTGCTAATGAGCTTCAGAATCCAGTGGTGCCTGCCTGTCCCACCTTTACTATCCCCCAACACAAGCGTCTGCTCACACTGAAGGCTGCTTTTGCGTAAGTCCCTTTTCTCGTGCTCTCCTGTCCTTCCTGAAGTTCCCTGCTCTTTGTGACTTAATCAAATCCTGCCCTTTAAGGACAGCTTCATGACTTGAAAGGAATCCCAACACTGTCCTTCTGATAGGTGTTGCCTGAAACCACACATGGGGACATTGGTTTGGTGTTACTCACACTAGTGGCCTCCCTTGTGTGAACTTGGCATCACGAATAAAATGGCTGGTTCACCAACGTGATTCCGTATGGCCTGGACCACAGACAGGCACATTCTGAAATCCACTAGATGTGTTTACCCCATTGGTCTGTCTAACCTCTCACAGTCCAGGATTTTATATTTGACACCAGGCACCCAGGACGCTTGGGTGGGGTCAGTCAGTTAAGCGTCTTCCTTCAGCTCAGGTCGTGATCCCGGGGTCCTGGGATTGGGCCCCACGTAGGAATCCCTCCTTAGTGGAGAGCCTACTTCTCACTCTCCCTCTTCCTGCCCCTCTGCCTAGTCGTGCTCTCTTTCTCTCTGTCAAATAAATAAATGAAATCTTAAAAAAAAAAAAAAAAAAAGGAAAACCAAACTTATAACTGGGTGTCTTATTTTACATAGATCGCTCTTCTGCAAAGCACTGTGCCTATATATTGTAGAGAATGATTGGATGAGATCTGTGTCTTATGCAGCTCATAATCTAATCAAGGAAAAATCCTTACTTTGGTTTTTGTTTTCCCAAAATCTGTACTACTGTTTCAAATGACTGTCTTCATGGAGGGTCAATAAGCAAGTATAGAAGCAGATCTTAATAAATCAGAGCTATTGGAAACGTGGCTTAGAGCAAGGCATAAAAGAAGACAGGAGGGATTAAGTTATATTAATTATTTTCATCATTTTAGGTAATATACTTTAAACAGTTCAATTTATTTCTTCAAGTGCTTATTTCGAATGCCTGATTCAAATTCAGGAAAGAGTAAGGGATCAAATAATTTGTCTTTGTTACACTGATTCACAATTTTTTTAAGAAGAATAAAACCAGCAATTGAATACCAAAAGCAAATGAGGAAAGGGTTAACCCACAGACAGAAACCCTCCACTGTTTATATTTATTTAAAATTAAATTTTAATTCCTAAGAAATCCCATAAGGCTGTGAACTACAAAAGGTAAAAATGCAAGTTGTGCCACAGAGTATAGGACTGCGTATCAATGTGTTCTAAAGTTTTTCATACCAATCCAGAAATTCTGAAATCAGAATTTATGTGTTGTGTTTGGTTGCAACTTGTTTGACAGTAAGAAATGAAATATTCAACTAATCAAGGCTTAAAAGATACTGGGTTTTGTTATTTCACTTGACAAGATGTCTGGAGGCAGTTTGGTTTCAGTGTTGGTAAATTCAGAAGCCCAAGAAAGTCGAGGTTTGGAGCTGTCTTCTCTCATCCTTCCTTTCTTGGTGTCACAATGGCTGTAGCATGTCCAAGGACCATGTCTTCTTAGACAACGTCTGAGGCAGGAAGAGTCCAATCACATTTAAGAGTAAAGAAAACGTTGCAGATGTTTGCCCAGGAGCACACACACTGGTCAAGAGATGGTCATATGCGTGTCCTCAAACTAATCACCGGGGAAGATATTTACATCCTTGCTTAGCCCAATAAATCCCAGCCCCTCACCATACTCCACTCCCACTCCTGCCCAGCCTGGGAAGGAGGTGTCTGGAACATATGGTTTCCCAGTATCAGAACAGAACTGAGATTTAATCAGGAAGAATGGAAACTGGAGTGTGGGCAGTCAGCATAGCCTGCCTCAGATATTACTGAGAAAATACAACTTCAGAGTTACACGACAAAAAATATTTACACAAAAATCTCACAATAACTCTTACTAAAAAGCATGGTGATGATCTGTGCGAATGAACTGAGGGGCACATGGATTAAATTTCCCTTAAAATATACATGGGTTTGGATTGTGGGGGGATGTTCTCAGGAAAACATGTTCTGAGTTTTACCAAACCCAAACTGTTGGGCGGTAGGGGGTGTGGGGGATAGTTTCAGACAACTGACAACTAAACACATAGTGAGAGTCACCCACCGGGGATTCAATGCTGAGGGTGGTTGGTTGAAAGTTTTTGAAACCCTGTGGGATGGTCCCTGATGAGCCAGTGTCTCTGGCCGTCTCCAGCTTCCTGAGATTGAACCAACCTGCAACAGAAGCTCAGATGGCGAAAGGCCAGGCAAAGTGGGTTTGAAATGACTAATTAATGAACCCATGTATCCGTGGATTCGAATCACCAAGATTCTTTTGCTCTCCTGATACGTAGCATGCACTGTATTGTGCTCTAGAGATTCGACGACAAAAAGTCAGCGTCCTTGCCCTTGAGATGTCTGTGTCCCTTGGAGAACAGTCAACTTGAAATGATGGCTAATTGCCATCACAGTGCATCTCCATGTGCAATAGAAGCAAGAGAAGGAGCGCCTGCTCGGTGGCGGTTTCCAGCATCCTCTCCCCACGCCGCATGTTTAAAGCTACAAGTCAAATACACAAGACGGGCCCAAACCCCAAATGCAGGTTTCCAAGGCATTTTCCCCTTTAATATTTGAACCCACATGTATGTGAAAGGAAATTTAATCCATATGTTTCTGAATCATTCATACTTAAATCATAATAATTTGTTTTGTAAGAGCTGTTAAGGTCCAAGAAGCCTTTGGGGCTTTTTCTTTCTTTTCTTTTTTCTTTTTTCTTTTTTTTGGGGGGGTCAACAGGAAGTTGATTGAACCAAGAGTGAGTGACCTCTGATAGCAGAGGAGTCATCAAAGGCCCATACTATGAATCCATGAAATTCAAATGGCCTGTGCTCTTGGCAGATCCCACAACAAACTTAAACACGTTGACTCTGTTGCAATCGCTGTGCCTCTTTTCCAGGTTATGGCCCTTCATAAAAAATCCTGCCGGGAGGTGTTTGGATTATATGTGCCCCAATTACATCTTCTTTGTGTGCTCATATGATGCAACGGTCTAAAGGCCGGGAGACCGAAACGCTAGTTTAGTCCTCAACTATCAATCAGGCCGTTTTGAAATTGGAAAACTGGTCTTTCCCTGCTTGTAAATGCTACGCCTAGTGCCCCAAACAACTGTTAGAAAGTTTTCTTTGGGATTTAAGTAAGATTCCTGGGGATTTAAGATACTGGCTGCCAGATTGTTAAAATGCATTAATGTTTATAGTGATTATGATTACGAGAACTAATAATAAATACTTGCATATACCTGGAACGGAGCCCAAATCCTACTGTTTCGAAAGAAAGACTCAGTGTAAAGCCACAGCCCTCTGGAAAGCTGCACGCAGGAAAATCTGAGACCAGTCTAGATCCACAGAACTGCAGCTAAATGCCAGCAGCGGGTTAATCAAATTCTCCCCTGACCCTTTCTAGCGCTTTAAATAATTACAAGAGAAACATGGAAATCTTACTTGTTTATTTTCATTACTACCAATTTGGGCCAGCCGACTGTGTGAAAGCATTGCTTTTCTGATTGCATCAAGCACGGCACAAGCAAAAGAACTAGCTGCTGTCAGAAGGCTCCCATAAGGGCTACCATCAAGGACACGACTAGCTTCTATGTCCCGTTATCACCCGGGAGGCTGAACCCTGGTAATCGCATCATTCTCCATTCTGTCTACAGGGGGTCAGCTCAAGTGGCAAGAGCCTCTTGCTGGTGAATGAGACTCAGGTCGAAGGTCTGGTTTATTGTGGGCCCATTAGCTCTCCTGAGCCACACGGGTCACACTCCAGATGGGATCACACCCCAGGAGGCTGTCACGACTGTCACGAGGAGCTAAGTTCTTCCTCCTGCTCAGAAAACAGTTTCTGGTATGTTTGCTCTCCTCACAGGCCAGGCGCACTGTTGTTACATGCAAGGGGCTGCACAATCACGGCTTTCATTCCAAAGTCCCTCTGTCACACTTGGTCCTGATAGCACTTTCTCATCCACGGCTAAAGCCACAGGTGAGACTGTAGACTCCTTTGTTCCCAGCCAAAAACAATGTTTTCACACCTTTTGATAGCAATCTTAATACTCAGGTACCATTCAGGGGATCGTTTTCCATTTCAGTCCTAGAAAAGGTTTTCACTGTAAAATATCTCTCACCAGAGAAGATGATAAGGAGAGTGAAATTTACATGAAAACAGAAAAAACGTACTTTTTCAGAGGACATAGGGCTAAAAAAGCAAACTTCCCTTAAAGAGACAGTTGCTCTACCAGGAAGAAGAAGAAGAAGAAGAAGAAGAAGAAGAAGAAGAAGAAGAAGAAGAAGAAGAAGGAGGAGAAGGAGAAGGAGAAGGAGAAGGAGAAGAAGAAGAAGAAGAAGAAGAAGAAGAAGAAGAAGAAGAAGGAGAAGGAGAAGGAGAAGGAGAAGGAGAAGGAGAAGGAGAAGGAGAAGAAGAAGAAGAAGAAGAAGAAGAAGAAGAAGAAGAAGAAGACGACGACGACGACGGGGAAGAAGGACAAGGAGGAGGAGGAGGAGAAGAGGAAGAAGAAGGAGGAAGAGGAGGAGACGGAGGAGAAGAAAAAGGAGACAACTGAGAAACTGTTGAACTTTTAAAGCTAGTGTAATCCCAGGGGTATTGTGTGTCCCTTTTATAGGACAAAAGGGTAGCCTGTACGGCGAGCATGATACCGGTGGCTGTATAAGGCAAGTGTTTACAAACTGTGCTGGATTGTTGAATCCAAAACGTTTCCCTCCTGCCTCAGGATTGTGTGTCTACATGAAGTTTAAAAGGCTTTTAAAGATAAGGAGGGCCAGCGAGCCCCTGAGAGCCAATGGGGTAGCTTTTTCTCGTTAACCTGATATGGACTGATCTACTGATAGCCAATCCACGGTCTGAAAAGTGAAGAAACAGTGAGACTGTTAGTGCAATCCCCAGGCAGAGCCCTGGCTGAAGCCAAAGGCTGAGACACAAAGAACAGTGGGAGGAAAGGAGCCTACTTTATAATTTTTACACTCTATCCTCCACACCTTTTAAGAGCAATCACTGGACTCGCGGTTCGAGGATCCTAACCAGGGTCTGGGCACCGGGGACGAGTCTCCCACCTTCTTGGATTTTCTTACCTGCGTAAGGGCCTAAGTGGCAGGGAGAGCCACTTTCCTTTGGCTAAGATTTTATCACACATCTTTTTATCAGATTCACCTCCTAAGTGACTAGAATGCTTTATTATTTTTTTTTTGCTATATTTTTATTTTTAGAAGCTTTATTATGGTATAACTGACATAGAATAAGTTACCCACATGTATAGCATTAATGTGTTAAGTTTTGACATCTATATATACTTACAAAACCTTCACTACGATTAAGAAAATGTACCCCAATGTTCACAGCAGCAATGGCCACAGTCACTAAACTGTGGAAAGAACCAAGATGCCCTTCAATGGACGAATGGATAAAGAATATGTGGTCCATATACACTATGGAGTACTAGGCCTCCATCAGAAAGGATGAATACCCAACTTTTGTATCAACTTGGATGGAACTGGAGATTATGTTGAGTGAAATAAGTCAAGCAGAGAGTCAATTATCATATGGTTTCACTTACTTGTGGAGCATAAGGAATAACACAGAGGACATAGGGAGATGGAGAGGAGAAGTGAGTTGGGGGAAATCAGAGGGGGAGATGAACCATGAGAAACTGTGGACTCTGAGAAACAAAATGAGGGCTTTGGAGGGGAGACATATGGGGGGGGGTTGGGTAAGCCTGGTGGTGGGGATTATGGAGCACAGATTGCATGGAGCACTGGGTGTGGTGCATAAACAAAGAATGCTGGAACACTGAAGTGAAATAAAATAAAATAAAATTTAAAACAAGAAAGAAAGGAAAGTGAACACATCAGTCTCCCCCAAAAGGTTCTCCCTTGCTCCTCTGTAGTCTCTTCTTCCACCCCTTTTCATCACTTCTTCCTCCTGGCTGATCTGGTTTCTATCACTATGGATTATTTTACATTTTCTAGGATTGTGCATAATTGGAATCATATGGTATATACTTTTTTTGATGTTTTTCACTGGGCATAATTATTTTGTGACTCATTCACTCTGTTGTGTCCAGTTGGTTTTTTCCTTTTTTAGTGCTAAATACTATTCCACTGTGAGGCTATAACACATTTTGTCTGTTCATTTGTCGATGAACATTTGGGCTTCCAGTCTTGTTCTGCTTCAAATACAGCTTCTGTAACCATTCCCGTACACGTTTTTAAACAGACATGCTTTTGTTTCTCTGGGGTAAATACCAACGGCTTGATTATACAATAGAAGGTATTCAACCTTAGAAGAAGCTGTTGGACTGTTTTCCAGTGTGGTTGCACCACTTTACAAAGTTCTAATTGCTCCATATCTTCACACTTTGATACAGTCTGGTTTTTTAAAATTTTAGCCATTCTAAGAAGTTTATAGTAGTATGTCATTTTGATTTTATTTGCAGTTCCCTAATGATTAAGGCTGCTGAACATTTTCTTAAATATTTTATTTACTTATTTGACAGAGAGAGAGAGAGAACACACACAGGCAGTGGGAGAGGGAGAAGCAGACTCCCCACTGAGCAAGGAACCTGACATGGGGCTCGATCCCAGTACCGTGGGATCATGACCTGAGCCGAAGGCAGGCGCTTTACCAACTGAGCCACCCAGGTACCCCTGCTGAGCATTTTTGATGTGCTTATTTGCATCCATATATTTTCTTGGTGAAATGTCTGTTCAAAACTTCTGCTCATTTTTTGGAGGGGGATAATTTGTTCTCATCGTCAAGTTTTGAAAGTGCTTTATATATTCTGAATGGAAGTCCTTTAACAGCTAGATGATTTGCAAATATTTTTCTCTTAATCTGTGGCTTGTCTCTTCATTCTCTCAGTAGGGTATTTTGAAGAGCAAAATGTTTTAGCTTTGATAACAGGTAATTTATTAGCTTGTTATTTCATGAATAGCGATTTGCATACTGTATCCAAGAAATTTGTAGAACTCAAGGTCATAAGGATTTTCTCTTCTATTTTCTTCTAGAAGTATTATGTTTTATGTTTATGTATATGATCCAGTTCAGGTATGCTTTTGTATGTGATGGAGGATATGACTTGAAGTTTGGGGGGGGGCGGCGGGGCATAAGCAGTTAGTTTTTAACCAGGTAAATGCAGAGATAAATAATAAGAAAAAAATGACTCTTCAGCTGTGTTGTGATAAGGTCTGAAAGCAAAAGAAGTAAACTCCATGAAACTCAAAATGGTAATAACTCATGTAATGCTGCTTTCTTCTGCTGAGTCTACCTAATATGTATGCCTTTGAAGTAGCATTGGGACTTCCAAATGCTTTAATTAATTTTGTGTAATTTGTAAAGTAAGTCAAGGACAAGTAATAGCTATACTGAAAAATTCAGCAACTCAGAATCTATTAGAAGTGTTGGTTCTCACTGAATTAGAGTGAGGGCAAAAAATGGAGGAAAAAAAAAATTCTGGGAAGAATAGGTTATACCAAGAAGGAAAAAAAGAAAGAAAGAAAAAGAAAAGAAAGTGCTATGTCAGGCAGTAAGAGTGTTCAAAGCCTGGGGCAAGTCATCCTTTAGTGACTGTGTATGTAGCTTTGGCTGCTGAATCATCATCAATGGGACAGCTCTTGCAAAGTGTGAGATTTGGAAAAACAAAAGAGACTGTTGGGAACCACTAAGGGGTTCCTTACCAGGCAAAATAATACCTCCTTTGCTTATCATTTGGACCCTGCCCTTCCCATAGCTCTTGGACGTTGGCAGGCCTGAAGACAAAGTTATGACTTGGCTGAAGCGACCAAACAAAATAAGCAAATAGTAATTGACCAATTAAATGACTGCAAGGCACTGTGATAGGCCCTGTATTTATTCTTCTGCCTGAAAATCCCCCAAATGCCCTGTTACATCACACTTGCCGCAGAGTAATGAAGTTTCTCTCCTTTTAAGCTTCAGAAAGAAACGTGGTTGTTCACCTCTTGAGTTGCGCGTGGGAAAATACAAAAGCACAGAGTGAAAAGGTCTTAGCCTGAATGATCCTGGCCCCTCTCCCTTGTCTTCTTCACTCTGTTCCTGTTGTGGAAACTACTTGCAGACCTTGGGAAAAGTTGCGTTGAGAGCGCGCGTGCGTGTGTGTGTGTGTGTGAGAGAGAGAGGCACACGTGAATGGCTAATATGTGATAAATATAAAATATTTTTACATATTTTATATATACACACAAAAAAAGGCTAGAAATCTCTTGGGACAAATCTTATCTTTTCCTAAGTATGCCTACATAGTTCATTTCTACCAGTAATCAAAAGTCACCAACATTTATTGAGCAACAAGATACTCTAGCATTTTCTTGTTCCTTTGATTTAAATCATCTCAATTATTCTTCATAACAGCAATATGGGCAATAAGAACATTCTTATTTTCCAAGGAAAGCCACAGAAACTCCAGGTAATTAAGTATCTCAGTCAAGATCAGTAGAGAATCAAACTCAAGTTCTCCTGATTCCACAGCCTTGGCTTGCAAGTTTGAGCCCTGTTTCCCCTTCACATAGCCCAATGAAGGCCAAAGTCTGCCTAAAGAACTTATATTGCAGGAAATTAAAACTCTGTCCGAGTAATGAAATTAGGTTTCTTATTTAAATTATTCAAACTACTTTTTGACAAATAGAAATACATTCATTATGCAAATGTTTACCTATAGTATTTCATTTTGTCAGGATTAAAATGTGTTTATAAAAGAAATATAAAGCCAAAGAGAAAAAGAAATCCGTCAGATTCTATAACCCACCAGTTTAATGATGCAATAAAAGAAGATAAAATAAAGGACTGCACCCAAAGAGTTTTATTTATATCCAAACTTGAGAATTAGATTGATCAGTTATGGGTTAATCAAAAGCATTTAAAAATACTTCATGTCTAAGTTCCTGGAAAGAATGCTCGTGGGTGAAGCAAGGTTCATTCTTGCCACCAGGCCTAAGGCTGGACAGCATCGAGTAGGTCACGCATAGTCTCTGATTCAGTTTCCCACCTATAAAATGAGGCTTGGAACTACAAGACCCTCAGGACCACTTGCAGCTCAGATACTGTGTAACATGGGACAGGCTTTTGTTAGGCTCGACACTTGTGCTTTATCATTTTCTATCTTTGCAGGAGATGGGTCAAATTTGGCATGTTGTTCTCTAACCTTGACACCTGCAACAACTAAGATCTAATTCCAACCCTCTAGAGAAAGTGGCAAACTCTACGCAGAGGGCACGTTTGTCCCCATCGACAGGTATCTGGGTTCCCAGGTCGTGTCAGCTGACACTTCCGAGTTGCCTGCCTTCGCCTCTTTATAGCCATCCCTTTTCGCACGTGGGGAAGTCAGGGGAAGAGCGTGGTGGATGCCGAAACCCTTGGCTGGGCTCTGATCCAGAAGCAGCATTGTTGGCTGGCAAATCGCTGTTTAAGAACAGGAGGGCTTGCAGCAGGCATGGTTCCTCCTTTCTGTTTGCGTGACATTTTATGTGGCAATGGCTTATTCGTTTCTCTGGGGTGTGGTATTGAGAGAGTTTTGTGAACGGTTTCTAGTCCTCTCTCTCTGCCCATTTCAGTGATGATTTTATCGGAAAGTCAGTTCTGAGCAACACCTGCCTGCATGGGGAATCTCTGGTCAGTCACCCCAGCTCTGTGGGCACCTAAACGTCTAGCAGAAGTTTAAAGAGAATAAAGGTACACTGGGAATTAAGCAACACGACATTTACATAACAACCGTTTATGACTTCGGGGGATATATGAAACAATGAGGATGATTCTCTGCACAGGGCTGGGGCTTCCACAGCCACATTCCCAGGACCCTTAATGAGAATCGTGTGGCCGAATCCTGTCACATCTGCTGAGAACTGAGCCCAAAGTGTTCTCGTTATGTGAGCCTGGGGACAGACAGCAGGTCGAGCTGACATGCTCTTTGCCAGGTGCCACATGCTTGTCCACATGTTGAGGACATTTCCTGCGATCTTGCTTTGCTTCCCTCAGGGTATTTCGGGGACGCGAGTGGGAAGGACAGAGAGTAGAGGAGGAAAATGAGATAAATCCCATCAGAGCCACTGCCATGTGGGTGACGTCGTCTTTCACAGAAGACCCATTTGTGTTGGGCTTCAGAATCGCAGAATTCACCTGCTCTCATTTTTGGTGTCTGAGCTAGATTTGTCATGAGAACATAGCCCCCCATCAAAGAGTTCATTGTACGGGGGCATCAGGGAGAGCCCGAGGGTGTGGCTCCCTGCTGCCTGTCTCCCTCTGGGAGGGAGCCTTCCTCTGCAGCCTGGAGATGGAGCAGGGACTCGCCCTCCTCTGCCATAGCCCCGAGAGGGCCATAGGCCCGTGCTCATGAAATGGCCCATCTTGGTACATGTGCCTTGAAAACAAAGAACGCGATTTAGCTTCTGCTCCTTCCCTTGAAGTCTGTATCTTTCATCGTTTTGATGCCTCATGTTGCACTTCTCCCGTGGGCATGCCTCGGCCAGCAACAATGGGGACCACAATGGGGACCCATCTCACTCAATAACACACCAAGGTTCAGAGAATTTAATCGCATCACAAATCCTGGGACCTGGCTCAAAAACAAGTAGAAAATGCCTTCTAAGGGTCTGAGGGCTTTTCATTTCCCCTGCAAGTTGACCCGGGTTTCAGAAGTTATAGCCAAGGGTTTTCTTTGGTTTGGTCTGGTTTTTAGCCTAAGTTAGGGCCCTCGTCTGACCATTCATCATTCAAATGCAAAAATGCTCTGGGATATGGACCTTATTTTATTTGTTTCAAAACTCATAATTTCGGATGTGAGTCACGAGATTCGGTTAAGAAAAAAGGTCAATTGCTCCTTTCTTTTTCCCTTTAGGAATTTCTTGAATTCACGCTCTATTTCACCAAGTCAAAACGGACAACGCATGCAGGAGAGAGGTGAAGTTCTGGAAGGGAAGAAATGATAAGGCCCAAACCTGAAAGAAAAGCCATTAAACTGCCCAAGGGACACAAAGACACTCACTGACCCACCCAATGAACTGAGTCTCCAGAATGAAGGGTCAGATTCAAAAACCGCATCTCCAGCTTTGCTGGTGAGGTAGGGCTTCTAAATTCCCAACTACTGGTTCCGGCAATAAAAACTGATAAAACATAATAAAATAAAACAAAATACGCCACATTAGCAGCAAAGGCCCTTATTTAAAATACAGTTTCTTAATTTGTATTTTATTGCAATGGAAGAGAATTGAGAGAAGGAATGGATTCTTACCTTTAAAAGAAGAATATTTGGGTAGTCTCATGTTTAACGTGATGATTCATATTTATATTTTCTGTCAGTGTTACCACATTCTTTAAAAGCAAATGCCATAGATAGTTGGGATGAGCTGACCCATGGGACTCTTAGTTTAGATTGACATCAGCCTCCTCATTGGTCAGCTACCTATTGTCCCGCCCTCTGTTTCATTCTTCATGTTGCTTCTGTATGTACTTTTCTATAATAAAAACCTCAGTGATGTTGCTTTTCTGAATCATGATCCCCACTGCTCCTTTTCAATGAATGGCCCTTACTGTGGCAGACCCGTGTTCAGGCTGGGTCTCCTGTGGCCTTATGCTCTAATGACACAGGTCCTTTCTCTGTTTCCTGAAAACAGTACACTTCATACACCTTTGCTTGTGCTCTTCCCTCGGACCAAAATATTTATCCTCAATGTTGCACCTGGAAAAATGCCTCTTTTCCTTCAGACTGAGCTCAGATGTCATTCCCTCCATGGACCTTTCTCGACTCCTCAAGCAGAAATTAACCAGTCTGTCTTTTGTCCCGGAGGGCAGTTACTGTTTGTAATATGACTTGCATTATGTATTTGCTTTTCCAAGTTTTTTCTTCTGGAATATAAGCTCTTCAATTTATGGGACCATAACCTCATCTGGTATCTCTGGTCCAGCATGTAGTAGATGCTCAATAAATCTTTGTCGAGATGGCCAACAGACTAAGGAATATCAGTATTTCTGAGTCCTGAACGTTGAGGGAAGAATCAGCTCCTTAGCAAACTTGGAACCCAATATCCATGCTTTGACTTATCATGGATTTTGCATGCATGGTACAACTCTTTCTCCATCTTTACCCCACTGGATAAAAACCATTTTTCTGATGCAAAGGCAGGGGACACAAAACTTGCCTGAAGCTGAGACGCTTGTTGACTCTCCTCCTCAAAGCTGCTCTATTCCTATCAAGACAATTAGCAAAATGGACTCTAGTACAAGCACGCAAAAAGAGAGTTTTTCTCCGCCAGGACGTGTGAAAGCAAGGCCATTGGAACATGGAACTTTCTGACTGTGACACACAGGAGAGCTGAATTTTTTTCACCGATAAATGCACTGAGAAACATTGGCTGTTGTAATAAGTAACAGACTTATTAATGAATTTGTGCTGAGGTGATCTTTTAAAGAGAGAAGCTACCTACCAGAACTCAGGTGGGGAGTATGATCTACGAGCCTGGCACAGCTGAGGTCAAGACCCGACAGGAGGCGGCCATGAGGCATGCACCCACTGCAGCTCTCTGCTTTGTGCAAGTCACAGACTCAGCGATGGCTCTCTTCTTTGTGTTTCCCCTTCAGCAAAATGATGAGAACAACTTGTAGCATATGGAAGCATTTCCACACTGCAAGTTATTCTGAGGGGGGAAAATGTGATTTGCAAATTCTGTCAAATGGAACAGGCACTTCCAAATGCTACTACGATGTTCAAACACATCCTTGTGTGTCAGAAGAGTCCTACAGATGTTTGCTTTTCTCTTTTTGTCTTTTTTTTTTTTTTTTTTGGTTCCCCATGGCGGTAAATGAGAAGAGTGAAGGAGCAGGGCTAGGAGTTTGTCCCACAGTCATTGCCCCAGACTGACGGGAAGACCTTCAGCGGCTGCTTCTGTATCATCAGCCTCATCGCAAAGGGTTGCTCAATTACCCTCAAATAACCACACGTTGTGAGCAGCTGTGTACCAGAAGACAAGGATCACGGGAAGGACATTTGTGGACAAGATGACACCTGAAGATCGGGACAAAACAACCCCTTGCACACATCTCCATTCCCTTTGGCTTGTCCCTGTCATGGCTGACAGAGAACATTTCAACGCTGAGGCGAGGAGATGATAGTCCCCCAGGAGAATCTGGAGTGGGTCTCTCTGAGCATTTGAACATGAATGGGTGGTGATGTGGGTAGAGAATAAAGGCTACCAGAAATGCCAGATTTATGGCTAGACAATGCCGCAGAGGAACAGAATTACACAATTTCGTAAGAATGGATCCTTAACTCATTTTTTAATAAAAGAACAAAATAGGATATGGAAAATCCACAACAGGGACTATCAGTCCACCAACAGAAGATGAAGAGCCGGAAAAATATCTGTGTTTGTTTACTGATGGTGCAGTAGAACTAGGTGCCTAGCAGAAGCAGGGAGCCATACTTCATCACAAGGCAATGGAAACTTCTCTGGGATATTAAAAGGGCTTTCCCTTACCACCCCAACAGATGCACAGAAGATGAAAAAAAAAGGCATCAGAAATAGATGAAATTTACTCTTGTAATAGCTGCCTCCTTTTTGAAACAAGACTATCATACAAAGTAAAACCTAATAAAAGTTTTTACTTTTATTAGTAATCCATCGTCCAAACGTCAGAGAGCCCCTGGTAGGAGACACTCTTTATGAATAGCCTTAATAAAACAAAACCACCCATTTTCTCTGCATGTTGCTTGGTTTGAACTCTATCTTGATTTCTGAGTGAAGATGACACGGAAACAAGATGACATTAATAACTGGCATGCAATTTGCTGTGAGTTCTCTCCCATGGCTAAGTAGATTCAGAAGCAGAAATGTAAAGAGAGATAACGTTTTTTTTTTTTTCCTTCTTTTTTTTTTTTTTTTTTAGAAAGCCAGATGCAGAGTAAGAAGTAGACTTAAAGACTGCCCAGGAGAAGTTATTTCTGGTACAGAATGGAGAGCTTCTCCGGGGGTGGAATGTAAATCAGTCAGAGATTCTCCACAGAGGGTGTGACTGTAGCAGCCAAAGAAGGTGCCAAACACCGGACTCAGGGTTGAACTGGATTCCACCAATTCTCACAACAACACTGTGAGGTTCCCATGGTGTGTGAATCTTCCTCAACCGTTGAGGAAACTGTAGCTTAAGGAGATTGAATCTGGGAGCCAGGAGGTAACTGGGGACAGGAGTGTCACCCAGGCTTCCAGAGCCTGCACCTCCCACTCTGTACCAGCCTGCAAAATGTTCGTCCTGGGGCACCCTTGCTTCTTCCCAGTATAGGGTTATTTCTTACAACAGATTAGAGCATGGGATCTTCACCTCCAGGTATTTGCAACATGTTTAAAAATAAGCTAAGACCAGTGGTGTCTACATGAACTCTGGCTTTCCAGAAGTTTGTAAAGTGGGTGCAAAGGGAGCATTAGAAGAACCAGAAACTGATAGCAATGACATCTCTGCATCTATGACCCATGGGACAAAGTTGCCTCTGCCTCCAGCTTTATCCTAACTAATTCTTGGTTTCCCTTCCCTTTCCCACCTAGATTCCTTCTGAGATCTATTGCTTTCTCTATCTGTTCAGCATGGCGGAGAACACGAAAACCAGAAAACAAATTAACTTTCCTTGTGTTATTAATAATGTGGATGGTTAACTCTCCCCAATGTATGTCTGTTTCCCATAAATTGGTTTAGGAGAAATGAGTTTAGCAGCGTGCATGTCCATTTGTAAAACAATTAAAAACATATAAAAGCAAATTCAATGAGTACATTTTAAAATAGCTTCTGAATAAAAAAGGCTTTCAGATTTTACATGCAACAAATGCTCATTTAAGAACAAATGAAGTCATGTCAAATACACTTTGTTTTACTCAAATGAAGGGTTGAGTTGAATCTTCCAAAACTCCTAATTTCACTCAAATCCCTCCACTTTGTCATTGTCTCCTACATGTATGCAATTCCAAAATCTCTAGAAATTTCTTTTATCTTCAATTAAGATCTGATGACCTCACATCCGGCATTTCATGTTAAACATTATCTTCTAATCTGATTTTCCCCTTTATTCTCCTTTTCAAGTCCAGATGTTACCACGAGGGTTAAGCTTGTTCTTTCAGTTTTCTGGAACTGAAACCGGGACACTGCTCGACTTTCTAGAAGGTTATTTCTAATCTGTGAAGTCAAGCCTCAATGAGTATGCCTATTTTATTTGTAGATTTTATTTATTTTTTTTCTGAGAAGGATGATGGTTTTTTTTTTTTTTAAATTATCATTCAAATATATAGTTGACATACGATGTTATATTAGTTTCAGGTGCACGACCTGGTGATTCTATAATTCTATATATTACGCAATGCTGAGTCTGCCTAATTTAAAGGCCCCAGCATTGCACCTGAAGCAATCCTAAATCTGCTTTCCAAAAATTATTTCAATATGCCTCCTTAATATTAACTTATAATTTCAGCCCAAACAACAACCTCATGGTTGCCTGAGTAGACCATGCCTCTGCGTGCTGTTTGGAGTTTTTGTCAGCGTCCTACTTAAGATACATTTCTCTTCCTCCTCTCTGCAAATTATACAGATTCTATAATGCCCAAGCAAAGTCTGCCTTTTCCTAGAAAACATTTAAACAACTCTGACCTGTTGTCATCTCTCTTCTTGAATTCCTGAATTCCAACCAATGGTTGACTGGCATTCCAGAAGAGCACGTTTATACTGACTCAAGGTCATTGACAGCTCCATGCCTCCTCACCCCTGAGACAGCGATTCCTTCTTTCCCCCTAACTCTTTTGTCCTCATTTCACACTAGGATTTTCTGGTCAGAAATATAGATGTCTTGCCAATCTTTGTGAAATTTAGGGAGAAAATATTAATATCACACATTTCAGCAGTAATAACACTAATTTGTAGTGATTTTGTAGTGATCTTTGAGTGACAGACATACCATCTCAAAGGTTCTGGAAGTCCAAGACTTCCTGTGACATGCCCTGAGGAGGACAGGCTGATTGGATGAGAGTCTTGTTGTAAGAGAGCCATGTTCTTTCTGAGACAACTGCTAATGACCCTAATGATGACCTAGCCTGGTTTTGACTCTCAGAATTTGGGAGAAATCATTTATTCATATATCTGCTTTTTAAAATAAGAAAAAAAGGGGCACCTGGGTGGCTCACTCATTAAGTGTCTGCTTTCGGCTCAGGTCAAGGTCCCAGGGTCCTGGGATCAAGCCCTACATCAGGTCCCCTGCTCAGCGGGAAGCCTGCTTCACCCTCTCCCACTCCCCCTGCTTCAGTTCCCTTCTCGCTATGCCTTTCTGTCAAATAAATAAATAAAATCTTCAAAAAAAATTTTTTTAAAAAGAAAAAGGGTGATAGAGTTAGTAAATGCGTTATATTTATATATTTACAAATACTGTGGGAAACCACCTAGATGAAGATGAGAAAGGAAAACAGAAATGAAATTATGGGTTGTTTTCAATGTGGTTATCTATTACTCAATAGCTTTGTGGGTTTTAGTCTTTCAATATTCAACAGATATGTATTGAGGACTTAGTGTATCGTGCATTATTCTGGGTACCAGAGAAGGGATGAAGAGCAGTAACAAGAAATAAACAAAAATCATCCCATTAGTTTTATCAACAGCAATCGTTAGACTACTGTACTTAGAATGTTAAGTTAAAAAGTTCAAACGTAAGTTGATTTAGAATATAAAAGACCATATTGGGCAAAGCACTGGGAGGAAGGGTTTGAGGAAATAGAAGGAGAGCTGGAATCAACAGCCTGGGTCTCCACCTTCATCCCACAAATGAGCATCACCCCCATGCATTTATCTCAAACTGCCAAACCAAGAATGGGTTTGCTCGGAACTCTGTCTTGATGTTTAAAGCACGAGGCAGACTGGATAAGCTTTAGTCTGTTCTTGATTTCTTTTTTTTATTCTTCCCCCCACCCCGTGGTTGACTATAGATAGTTGAGATACAGAGTTTAAGTCTTACTTATCTTATTTTCATCAAATTTCTACGTCATATGTAAATTTGGGAATGACTGTATTGAAGGTTCATATTGAAAATCAAAAGAAAGCAATGGTTTGTATCCTTGTGTGTGGTGTGAGGTATTATTATGACATTACTGCAGATCTGACAGCAATGATCAGTGCCTTTATTAATGATAGATTTTTTAAAAATATATTTTAAAATATTTAGGATATTTTAAATATTTTTGTTTCACAGCCTGCATGTTAATTATATTAGGCCAAACATTTCTCTAGTAGATAAACCAGGCATTTGAGAAGCTGGTAAGGGTTGAGTCTCAGCAGCCCAGCATTTCTGAGAAGGACGTTCTGGAAGAATCCTTGTTAATTCCGGCTCTTAGGTCCTCAGAACATGTGAGTTATGAGTGAAAGCCTAACAACTATAAAGTTAGCTCAAGGGTTTATCAAGTTAAATAAAGGCAATTAGAGGCTTTTTTTTTTTTTGACGATCAGAGGCTAGTTAAGTGTTCTAATTTATTCTCCCTCAGCTTTCCTTGGAAATGTCCATAAAACCTATGGGGAGGTAGAGCATTGCCTAAGCAGAGACTCTGAGAGAGCTCGTTTATAATTTTCCTTCATCTGAAAGTCATAGGGAGAGTTACATGGGTGATGGATGGGATTGAGAAACTTTCTGAAGCCACCACATGTTCCTTTTGAAGAGAAAACATAAGAGGACACGATGTGAAGCAGACAGGGAAGCTCTCACACTTGCATTCCTGCATCTCACACATGTGACATGTTACGGGAAGCCCCACAGAAGCAGTCTAGTTTGGAGAGAGTGTCTTTCTGAGGCAGCCAGTGACAACCTCCTGTTCCTAGTCTGCATCCACCCGTGTATGTCTTTCGTGGCCCATCGGGAGATTATAACTGCCATGAATGTAAATGGAAGACTGAGGCAGGGCCTAGGCACCTTGCTTCATGGAGTAAGATCCCTGAGAGGAAGAGCCAGGGAGAAGCACAGGGGAGAGACCTGGTTCTGCCTACCTTTTACGGAAAAGACTCCCTCACTGCCTCATGGAATGAAAGAATACGTTCTCTAATCAAGGTGAAGGCCAGGCTATGGGAATCAGAGGACCAAAGTATTTTAGCATAGCCACATGAACCGTGGCTTTATGACTTTTTTAAAGTTGGAATAAGGCTGTGGCGAAAACAGGCTGCTTTGTAAGGAATAAACATCAAGTCTGCCTCAGAATGCCCAGTGTCGACTGTCACGAGGTCTCAGGGGAAGGTCTGCAGATTGGGACGGAGAAGGGATCAAAGTGTCCATTTCTTTAATGAAAATGAAATCAGTGTGTTTAATAAAATGGATGAAACTGTTAATTTCTTGGGTAGAATTACCCACTATTTAGAAAGCAATTAAAATGAAAATTAAAATGCCGCACATGAAAACATATTGAAATGTGCCAAAACTCTTTGCAGAGTAAGCTAATGCCCTTAGGAGTATCATTAACACAAGTTTTAAAAAAATGAAGTAAGTGACCTGAACATTAAATTCAAAATGTTTATAAATATATAACAAAATAAGCAGAAAGTAAATCAGACCTAAAAAAGTAATACATAAAAAATAGACATTATGAAATAGGTAACCAGAAAATAGTCAACTGATAAACCTAGGAACAAGTTCTTCAAAAAAGAGAAACAAAGAACACATTTTGGGCAACATTAATCAAGGGGAAAAATTAAGACAAGGCACCAAATCACCCATAATAAGGAATAGGAAAAAAAAAAAAAGACATGGGCGATTTTTTTTTAAAAAGAAAAGAAAACAATGCAAAGTTTATTACAAAATACATCTGAAAATTTTATTGAAAGGATAATTTTCTGGAAAAATGTAAGTCACCACATAGAACATGAAGCAACAGAACACCAATGAGGTCAAAAATACTGAGAAAAAGGAAAAACAAACAAACAAAAAAACTAAAACAAAACAAAACTTGCCAAGAAATTATCTCCAAAAATAACTCCAGATCCAGATCCAGACAGTTTTACTAAAGTGTTCTTTCAGATAAGGTGATTCCCACACTTTTTAATTGTTCCATGAAAAAATGTGACCAAGCTTTCCAAGTCAGGTGAGCATAAATTATACTGAAAGCTGATAACATATACCTGAAAAAAAGAAAAAAGAATAACAGAATAGGAACTCCGATACAGAAGCTTAGTAGTTAAGAAATGATCAGGAATAAAATTTAATAATGCATTTAATGAAGAATTCCCCATGACCAAGGGGGGTTTATGTCAGAAAACAAGAACGTGTGACCATTATTTAATCAGTTAATAAAATATAGGACATCCCTAGGCAAAAGGAGAAAAATCTCCTAACCATGAAGTTAAAAATGTCATCAAAATCAGATCAGCATATATATTCAAAAGGGATGAAATATCATGTTAGTAGTAACTAGAAGTGACAGAGAGGTGGTCATCAAGCATTTGTGTATTGGGGAAATAAGTTTAAATCAAAGCCGTTAATAACAGATACAGTTACTACTTTAAGGAAGTAAAGCAAGGGGTCATCTGCAAATATGTGAATAAAAATTGTGAGGACATCCCTTACCCACAACTGTCAAAGGGGAGGATTTTGTGTTTTCTAAAGGGGCCAGGGATGACTGGACACCTCCCCACCCTGCCCTTTGAACCATCTGAGCACATGGCCCCGACAGAAGGAAGTTGCATCCAGGAGGAATGTGGACATTTTAGAAGGTTTTATTTATTGGATGATATTCCTCGAGGTACCACCTGGCAATCAGGAGAGGAACTGAAAGGGAAGGACAGAAGCCAGCGGGTGTGGGCAAGAGTCCAGGGGACTACACTTTTGGGTTTCCATCTCTGGTCCATGATGGCTGCTTAGATTTTCCTCTTTTATACACTGGGGTCCCAGTTAAAATTTTGTTTGAAAAGGAAGGCCTCGATGCTAATGGCAAACAAAATCACTTTGAAACTCCTTAAAACAACTAGGTTTAAGGATATACATTTGAAAAATAAATAAATAAATGAAGGCCCCCACTCTTTTCTTACAACATTTGAAAACATTGAAAAAGTAAAAGCTATTTAAAACAAAGTATTAGCAAGCACACATCCTGAAAAAGAATTATTTTCTGGCCTCATATTTCAGCCATTCATGATTCTTTTTCTCTCTATCTCTCTTTGTGCGTATCTCTTAGTCTTACTCTCCTATACACGCTCAGACACACAAACTCTCCCATGGCTTGTGAAATAGAGCAATTGTAATAATGACAGGAATTGGTGGCTGGTTGCCAGGGGGCCGAGGTGAGAACTGAGAGGGACTGAGGGAATTTGGGGAGGTGGGGGGCGGTGATGGAAATATTCTGAACGGGATTGTGGGAATAGTTTTCATCTGTGTGTAAATTTACTAAAACTCATTTTAGCACTGGAGATCTGAAGTGGGTGAATTTTATGTTGTGTAAAGGAAACCTCGACACAGCTGTTAAAAAAAAAAATGAAGAAATACGTAACAATACTTCGATTTGGGTGTGTCACAGTCTTTTTTCCAGCTTTGCCAAGGTGTAACTGACAGAAAACTACGTTATATTTAAGGCATACAATGTGATGAGATAGATAGATAGATAGATAGATAGATACACACACACACACACAATTTTTCACCATATAGATATTTTTCACCATGTAAATGGTGAAAAATTACTATGGTAGGGTTAGTTAATGCATCTAACACCTGATTATAATTGTGTGTGTGTGTGTGTGTTGAGAACATTTAAGATCTACTCTCAGCAACTTTCAAGTATAATCACCTATATGTTAAATATATGTTAACCATGGTCATTATGCTAAGTATCAGGTCCCCAGAACTCATTCATCTTAAAAATGGAAGTATGTCCCCTTTGACCAACATCTCCCTATTTCCCATCTCCCAGCACCTGGCAACCAAAATTCTACTTTGTGCTTCCATGAGATCGTTTTTTTATTTTGTTTTGTTTTGTTTTGTTTTGTTTGTTTGCTTGATATTTTTAGATTCCACATATAAGTGAGATCATACAGTACTTGCTTTCTCTGTCTGACTTATCTCACTTAGCGTCAGGTCCTCAAGATTCATCCATATTGTCTCAAATGCCAGAATTCCCTTCTAACATCCCGTGCGTATGTGTATATGTGGACACATACTTTCTGTATCCTTGCATTCATCAATGGACACTTAAGTTGTTTCCATATGTTAGCTATTGTGGATAATGCTGCAATGACATGGGGGTGGAGATAGCTCTTCAAGACAGTGATTTCATCTCCTTTGGGTGTATCTCCAGAAGTGGGATTGCTGGATCATAGGGTTACTCTATTTTTAATTTTTTGAGGAGCTTCGTATTGTTTTCCGTAGCGGCTGCACCAATTCACATTCCCACCAACAGTGCCTCGGTTTCCTTGTGCTACATGCCCTCCCCGATGCTGTCTCCTGTCTTTTCGGCACTGGCCATTTTCACAGGGGTGAGATGACAACCCCTGTGGTTTTGATTTGCATTAGTGATGCTAAGCATCTTTACATATACCCATTGGCCATGTGTATGTCCTCTTCCGAAAACTTGTTTATTTAGGTACTCTGCCCATTTTTTAACCAATTATTTGTTTTGAGGGTTTTTTTGTTGTTGTTATTGTTCTTTGAGGTGTACGTTTCTTACATATTTTGGATTTTAAGCTCTTATCAGATATGATGGTTGGCAAATATTTCCACAGGTTATCTCTTCGTTCTGTTGCTTGCTTCTTTTGCTGCAGAGAAGCTTTTCGGTTTTGAGGTTCCACTTAACTGATTTTTGTTTTTGTTGCTTGTGCTTTTGGGGTCATATCCAAAAAATTGTTGCCAGGATAATCATCAAGAAGCTTTCCCTCACGTCTTCCGTAGTGGTTTCATGGTTTCTGTTCTTACTGGTTAATTTTTGTAAGTGGTAGAAGAGAAAGGTTCAATTCTGTTATGTTGCCTGTGACTATCCAGTTTTCCAACAGGGTATTTTGCTGACCATTCACACTCTCTAAATGAGGACATAAAATTAGTCAAAATCGTCATCGTCATCTCTTTCTCTTCATGTCATATAAGAGCAACTCAATGGATACTTTGAAAGTTTCACCAAAACATTACATCTTTTCACATTTAACACGTGATCACAAGGCTTAAAAGTCTTCCCATACTGGGTGGACACAGACTCAGAAATCTGATAAGCCCAAACCCAAATTATATGTTTTGTGCTATCTCTTTTATATTACATATCCCCTTCTCTTCAATAGCTTTATGCTGCTTAAAATTACTTTTAGTCTGAAGTCTTCAGCAGCCTTTCCTTACTTAAATAGATAATATAAACCATTTTACTCTGCCTTCTACTCACTTTGTTAGCCTTTTACTACTTCACCATATATATCTTATGCTGTCAGTTACCAAAATTCTTTACCACTTCCTTTACAAATCCTGCGTCCGTAAGGGAGATCTTAGAAAGAAACGTGGATTCTTCAAGCTGGAAGTGACAATGAAGTCACTTCACCTCACCTCCACGGAATGCAGGTCCCCTAATCATCCCCAGCACTCTGCTGAATAATTTCGGTTACAGGGAACCCACCACTTTTCAGAGAATCCATGGGCATGCCCTTGGAAAGATCAAGAATGCAGGCCAACCAAAGGGAATAAAATATTGGTGTCTCACTATTGTATGAAAGAACTCATTTCCCTACTTGCCAAATGCAACATTCACAAACTGGAAGCTGGGATTTAAAAGCTCTAAGAAATTGAGTAGTTGGTGAAGCGGGGAGCAGTGAAATGTTATGTAAAGTGTAATTTCTGCTTTCCTGATAACTTCAGGCTATTAATACCTTTAAATAATAACTTTCTGAAGTTTAGCACCCAGATGAATTGGGAGATAATAGATTCTTTTATTATTCCATCCAAAAACCACCTCTATGGCCTCTCCCCAGTTTCACACACTAAGGATCAAGTTCCTCTGCTGATGAATGTAAGAAAGTCGAAGGTCATCAAGCAGTAAGATTACTTAAAATACGGAACACTGACAGGGGTGGGTTGGGGTGGGGTGTACATTTCATCTTACTCTGGATCTTGACTTGGTTATGTGACTTCCATTTTCCCATCCGGGGAATGGGAGAACTGTGGTCAGGATTAGCGTTGTATGGACAGCACCTACCATGACGTCTGGGTCAATAGCTGACGCCCATTCCTTTGCATCGTCAATCCCCTAAGCTCACAGTTTGAGATGCTAATGTCCTGTTGGAGAGACATCGGTTTTCATAGACTTCTGCAGCCTGGAAATCCCAGACCCATGCAGTGTTGCTGATGTTCGACATCTTTCCCATGGAATCCTGGGTTCCTGCCAGCTAAGGCTCACCATGGCAGATCGTTCTCTGCCCTCCGTTCATGCACCACGTGGGAGGACACCAAGCATACCCGGGATGTCTTCCCACCAGCATCTCCTGTTTAAAACCCGTCCCTCCCTGTCTTTCAAAGCTACTCCAGCAGGGCCCCCTGAGATGTCAACCTTGACAACTCAGGGACCAGCCTGCTCACGTCTAGAAAAATGGGGCACAGTCACCCAGATGAGCACCAAGCAGGGGTGCGAAGGGGAGGTGGGAGCCAGGCTTCACTCTTTCCATACCTGTCTCGGGAATCTCACCATTTGCCACCTGCTGTTCTCAGGACTGGGGACGCGGCGGGGACTTCAACCAACATGATGCAGCAACGAGGGGGTTTCTGTCTTTCCCCACCCTCCTATCATGGCCAGAACAAGAAAAGAATGAGATCAAAAGGTGAAACAGACGTTTTGTTTAAGGAGTATGGTCCAAAGGAGGAAGGTAAAGCTAGGAAAGGGGGCAGAGAGCAGGAAGGGGGACGCTACAGTTCCGGATTGGTTGCTGAGCACAGACTCTGCGGGGGAGAGGTCAGAGGGAGGACTTGGAGGAGGAGAAGGAGGAAGCCGGGGGTGTCCTGTGGGAGCACTGCAGAACAGGCTTGACCTGGCAGGCCAACCCACCCCGGCACTCCCAGCCTTCCCCCTGGGCTGCCTCCTGCACCTGCTCACTGGCTTCCCGTAGCTCATTCTGTGGAAGGCCCGGCAGTTCGGGCTCTGGTCACTTTGGAAGCCCTAAGAGTTCATGTTAGAAGTTGGGCTACTGGCTTGGAAACCCTGCATGAAAGAGCACGTGGAAAGCGAGAGGGCCTGAGATGACCTGACGGGAGCAAGGCCGAGTCACCCAGCAGAGCACAGCGAACCCCCAGAGGCTGAGCCTGCTAAGGAGCCTGAAGAGCGGACAGCCCAAGGGGCTGGTCAGAGCGGCTGTCACCTGCAGCAGCCCCATGAGAGACCCTGAGCAGAAGCATCTAGCCGAGGCCCAGGCCTCCCCACAGAACCTGGAGCAGAAACAACCATGATGTTCAGGCAGGCTGGAGACACAGCAGCTGATCCCTGAATACGAGATGAGAGATGGAGTCAGGGATGACCTCAGTGCTGGGCCGAGGAGACAGCCTCTCTGTAGGGAAGCCTCATGGCCCCATGTGGAGGCCTGGCAACCTTCAGGAGGTCGACCTGCAGGGGGCCCTGGCCAGGGAGGCAGAATCTGGGTCCAGGGCCGGGAGATGCTAATGAGTTCAGCCACCACAGCAGAAGGTCACGGCCAGAAGCCACAGGGATTCTCTGGGCTAACCAGTCTTGGTCCTGGGTTTTTATAAGGTGCCAGTGACTTCAGATGCAGGCCTTGAAGGCAGCCCACAAACTACTGATCTGGCCTGGACGTGCTCAGAGCGTTCGCTCTGCTGTTTCTGGAAGCCTCGTGTCTGTAAGCCGGGCCGGAGGCCTGTCTCATATTCAAGTCTCCACACCTAGGGAAGCACTTCTACCTAACAGAGCTGGAAGGAGTCCTTCTCCTGTTTATTTTATATTTTTTTAAAGATTTTATTTATTTATTTGACAGAGAGAGATCACAGTAGGAGAGAGGGAGGGAAGAGATCACAGAGAGAGAGGAAGGGAAGCAGGTCCCCTGCTGAGCGGATGCGGGACTCGATCCCAGGACCCTGAGATCATGACCTGAGCCGAAGGCAGCGGCTTAACCCACTGAGCCACCCAGGCGTCCCTCCTTCTCCCGTTTAGAGAGTGATTTCCTCCTCCCACAAAAGCAGTGCAGATGTCTGACCATTTTCCCCTTCAGAGACCCATGGGTTGCTCTGAGAGAAAAGATAGTATTTTTATGTGTGAAAACCCGCTTTACTAAATGTCCCACTTCCCTGGGAAGCAGTGCATTATTTTCTCCATCTGGCGTATGCTAAGTGGTTGTGAAAATACAGGAAGTTCCTATGAATTTCCTCAAGAAAATCTTGACAGGCTCTGCACTATTTTGGACTATACTGATTCGTATTATGACATTCAGATTGCTATAAAATAATATAACATAATATAAAATAATAAAATCCAGTGCAACCTGGTCCGGCAGTATGAAGCCTTCCTTACCTCCTGTGATAACTAGTAAGAACATTTATATAAACAAAACACAGGAGTGAAAACAAAAATGAGGGAGGATCCTGTTTTTGAAATGCATGGAATTGAAATTAACACAGTCAATTTAAGTTGTTTTATCAACATTTTAGGAACATTTGCTAAAATATTTGGTTTGTTTATATCATAGAATCATGGAGTATCTGAACTCTACAGAAGCTTAGCGTTATTCTCTTCTCTCTACGGATGAAGAATCCTAAGTCCAGAGACGTTCTGATTTTCCAAAGGTCACACAGCTGGTTAGAGGCAGAGTAAATGCTAGAATCCAGTGATCGTCATTCCTAATCCAGTTCGCTTCCTGGAGAACTCCTAAAATACTTCTGTTGCAAGTGTTTCCACTCCTAGCCAAGAGGAGGGAGGGACCAGGGAGGAGCTGGGGGAAGTCAGGCAAAGGAGGGTGGGGAGCAGAGCAAGCCCATTCTTCTCACTTTCTTCTCTCGTTGTTCTCCAAACAATGGAGCAGGCAGAGGGGAAAGTCATCCGGTTCCATTCTGAAAAGACTGCCCTCCTGAGCCAACCCCACATCCTGGCCAGCAGACCTGGCACTCTACTAGGAAAAAGTGACAAGGCACTAGGTAAGCAGGAAGACGACGGGATTGATTCCTTCCTTTCCTGGAGCTGTGTGGAGCAAGTTACATTAGGTCTCTGATCTTCAATCTCCTCACCAGGAAAATGGCAATAATAATAATAACACTGACCTCCCAGAGTGGCTATCATGATTAAGGTTGCCATTTTTAAGAGCTTAGAATGGTGCCTGACACTATTACGTTCTATCCAAGTATCTGGTCAAAAGAATTAAACTTAAGGAACCCTACCCATCTTCCTGGAACTTTTCTTATTAATCTAGGGCTCTTTCTAAGGCGCTACCAGTTCTGAGAGCTTTATTTCTTGGCTGGTCCCAACCTCCCACCACCAGGTGCTAAAGGGAGGTCAGGACAAACAGGATACTCAGAATGGCTGTCACCACCACTGATGTGCATTCAACCCCGTGAAGCTTCTTTTGGTAGAACCCCACCCTCCCAGGTCCAAGGACACTGTCCTTCAGCAGCCAACAAAATACAGGAGAATTTTAAGGGGAACGAGCCTCTGGGTGTCCCCGCCATAGCACAGACTTCGTAGTTTCAATATGACATTTGTAGAAATGTAAGTAGGCATGAAATCAGATATTTTTCACCATGAAATTTGTTGACTTATTATTTCCATAGGGTACCCCCTTCAGACAAGAACATCAGAATGTGGCCCGAAGGCTCTTCTGTCTACTTTTGTAAAGAACCAGATAATTGGCTATTTTTCTCAGTGAGGCACAACTGGTTTCGATTTAACTAAAGACTGGGAATGAATTTTGTCAGTTGGCTGTTGACTGGCTCTTCTTTGGCATTTCAGTCCTCTACAGATGGGCACCTGTCACTTGGTTGCCGTCCCCTCTGCAAATGTCCAGGCACATTGTTTGGTGACTTCCCAGGTACTAGCTAACTCTCCAGTTATAGCGGCCACTGCGCCTGACCAATTGTTTTATGAGGAAAGGCCTCCGTTGATGCTCTTAAAAGAGAAAAATTGATGCAGTTTAACAGGAAGCACTGCCCTCAGCTGCGCTGTCCATCCCCTCACACAACTACATTTATGTGAAAAAAAGAAAAGACAAGAAACTCAGATTAAATAGGATAAATTAGTTTTTAAAGATGAGGGAAACATGCAGCCGCACACAAAACTACAAGTTCATATTCTAAAGAATGCTCAGGGGCACCTGGGTGCCTTAGTCTTTAAATGTCTGCCTTTGGCTCAGGTAATGATCTTAGGTTCCTGGGATTGAGCCCCGCATCAGACTGTCAGTGGGGAGTCTGTTTCTCCCTCTCTGTGGTCTCGTGTGCTCTGTCTCTCTCTCAGACAAATAGAATCTTAAAAAAAAAAAAAAAAAAAAAAAAGATTCCCAGAAAGAATATGAGAAACATTTGCATCCGCTGAAGAACATTCTATGTCTGTACATTGACTAGATCACCCTCAAGGTTTTTCTAACTTTTAGAATCTATGATTTTATGGCTTCTAATTTTCATGACACCTTTGGGCTGTGTTGAAAAGATGTAAGTTTTCAGCTTTTCCATTTCATGAGCAAGTGCACCCCACCAGAAATGCAAGAGAAGTGGGGGGAACAGCAGGACACTCAAGACGTTCCATCTTCTTTTCAACCCATGGCTTGAATTCATGTCCTCAGATAGCATATTTTACCAGGAACTGCTTTTGAACTCCGTATTCCTGCCTGCTTGTTTTCTTCAAAACTACGTCTTCTCCTCCTTCTGGCAGAGTCATACTGATTGATGAATGAACGAGTGGACCAGTGAGTGAGAAAATTAAGTGATCTCTTGGGAAATATATAGAATGCACTTATAGTTGTGTTCCGTCTCACCTATCCAAAGATTGTATACTTTCAAAGATGAGAATTCTTTTTTCTTTCTTAGGGCTATTGGTTCCATTTAGGGTAGAGAAATATTTCATACTAATTTGGAAAGGGGGCTGAAGGTAGTCCTGCCTCATGGGAAATATTCATCTAGGTAAGAAAGAAAATCTTATGTTGAAGGGTGTCAGCATCAACGAATGAAGTGTTTGTAGGCAGAATTCAGAAATAAGAGATCCCAGAGTGGGAGTCTAGGAAATCAGGGTTGACATGAACTCACTCTGAAATTTCTTGGCAGCATTGTTTATAGGTGTGGAAAGGGATGGATGAAGGTCCATGTTACAGTTCCATGCTGAAAAGATCTACCAGATTCAAATAATGACAAACCCGTTTCATGGTGAGACTAATATTATAGGCAGCAGCCACCGAAGAAGGCCAAGGACGATGTAGTTCTCATGGCGATGCAAACTGGGCATAAAGGGAGGATTGATAGGGATGCCGAACCTCTCCCTCGGGACACCTGGAAACGTTAATCTTGCAAAAGCACAGCATCTGGCATGACTTGGGTTTCTTAGCTTCTCTTTGCACCTGCTAACTGCTCCCTGGGACTCAGAGATGCTGCTGCAGAGGACGGATCAGAGCTGAAAAAATGCATCTGTGTATCTTGCAAATTTTGTGAGGATGAGATAGGCTGTATACTGAGATGCGTATAAACAAGACAGATCAAAAAGTAAAAGAGAGAAATAAGGATTGCATCATATTGTAACAGAAAGTAGCAGCAACTCAGTTGTTAGAGCTGACCCCGGAGGCTAATTTTCTGCCAAGCATATCCTGATATCCTTTATCAAGCTCACCTCACTGAGTCGTTTCCACAATCCTGGCCATAGTCGCTATTGTTTTATGACTCTGCACTCGTTAGCAGACTCGGATTAAGGTGATTCTACAAGACCATCCAGGTGCTAAGTGGCAAGATTGGCATTGGAACCTCAGCAGCCTGCCTGAGAGCTCTTCATCAGGTGGCTGTCCATCCTGGTTAGGGAGTATAGCTCTGACTCTCTGATTACAAATGATCTCAGCGGAGAAGAAATGGGAGGTGTGCGATGGTGTCGTGGGAATCAGCTCGGATATCAGATTGGAACACATTATTTAACAACCTGGTTCATCGATTTTCTTATTTGGATACTGGGAAAGATGATAGTTATCTAACAGGTTATAATATCTAAATTCAATAATGTCCAGAATGCCTCAAACATCTTTATAAAATATGGACTTTATGTAAAAAGAATTTTAGGGTTTTTTCCATGGAATTCCCTTAAATATTTTTAAAGAAAAATGGGTATCGTGTATGCTCCAACTTTCCTACAAATTAGCCCAGTGAAATCAGCAGCAAATTAATTGTCACAGAAAAATTTGTAAATAGTTGGTCACGCTTGATAAAATACCTTTTTTCAGGCCCCAGGGTGTCTCAGTTGTTAAGCATCTGCCTTTGGCTCAGGTCCTGATCCCAGGATCTTGGGATCAAGTCCTGCATCGGGCTCCCTACTTGGCAGGAAGCCTGCTTCTCCCTCTCTCACTCTTCTTGCTTGTGTTCCTTCTCTCGCTGTATCTCTCTATGTCAAATAAATAAAATATTTTTTTAAAAAATAAAAATAAGATACCATTTTCATGAGTACTTGTGCACATGACCTGATATTTCATATGCATAATGTTGTATGTGTTTTATTGACAAATAATTTTGTGGTGTATCATAGAATTAAATATCTTATGGGGCCCTGTAAAGAACAACATAACTTTTTAGATTCTCTTCTCCCTAAATATGTGGAAAACAATTGATATATGGTAGACATTTCAAGTAATAAAATTATTTGAACACGTTTGTTGCTATTAATACCCAAGAAACCAATAGTGTTGACTGTGAATTAGCACTTCTGTGAATTCAGATATGAGGAAATTTTGTTCTAAGTTGGGCTCAAGATAAAAAACAAGTTTCCTGTAATTTCTGGTAGTTATATTAGGAAAAGCCAAGTAGAAAATAAACTTAGGCTTCCAAAAATCATGGACACAACATGGGCTGTTCTGACATTTTTTTTTTTAAGATTTATTTATTTATTTATTTGACAGACAGAGATCACAGGTAGGCAGAGAGGCAGGCAGAGAGAGAGGGGGAAGCTCCCTGCTGAGCAGAAAGCCTGATGCGGGGCTTGATCCCAGGACCCTGAGATCATGACCTGAACCAAAGGCAGAGGCTTAACCCACTGAGCCACCCAGGCACCCCTGTTCTGACATTTTTATTAAGATGAAACTCATAATTGATTGTCATCATATAATCCTCAAATAATTGATTATGAAGACATAGATGGATAAAGCAAGAGGAAAACATGCTGAGTAGATTGTTAATTTATTCTTGATAACATTTAAAGGAGGACAGTGATGGGAAAAGCATGAGAAACCTGGAGAGGAGCAAAATGTTTTCAATTTTAAGAAAAGGATAGAGGAGATTTATTCTAGTTCTGTAAGGTAATACAGGGACTAGAGGAAGGGAAGCAACTTGAAGGACATGTCTATTGGCTACTGGCTACCAATGGCTTTGTATTCAGCATTATTTGATTAGTGACAGTACTACCACTTTCTCAGTGGTGTAATATACATTTGCATGATATCATCAATATATTATGTTGATAATGCTATAGATTTCTTGTTTATATATACTACGTCTGAACAGTCACAAAAGTTATCAACTACCTGGTTAAAGGAAATAGGCTTATGGGATTTTTAGGAGAAATTGAATGGAAAGGCTCAGAAAATACATACGTCAACAAAATTAGATTGTTCACAGTCATCTCAATAAATGATAGAGAGTGACAAAATCAAACAATGTGAAATTTAAGGGGGTGAATATAATGCCTTCGCTTGTGCCAAAAAACGAAAACACCTCTAGGTTTCACAGAAAAGCAACTCTAAGATGAAAAACCATCAGTGTTGTTAAGCAAGAATTAGGAAGGAATGCAGCAGACGCTCTGGACACATGGTGACTGTTTCAAGAGACACCTGTGGTAGGTAGGTGTCTGGGGCCCACCCAGCAGGCTGCAGGAGACTAAGCTCCACTGTCTGAGGGCTGTTCTTGGTGCTGGGGCCCTGATTAGAGGAAACCTTGTCATGTGCCCTCCAGGGGCTGGGCAAGGGCAATGTCCGCAGCCCCTATGGGAGGCAGGATTCCACTTCTCTATGGTGGAAGGGAGACATGGAACTGAAAAACAATTTCTTGTGCTGCTTGAAAGTAGCTGTTAACATCCAGAGACCAAGAATGCTTGCCTTTAATCACTGTACTATTCCTGTAAATAAGACTCCAGACTCGTGTCAGGAGGTTGGCCATCATCCCTTTCCTCCCTCGGGTACCGGGTATGGCCCACCCCCCTCACCCCAGCCTCATGACTTCACTTGTCGTGTCTACCATTGACTTGACTCCTCCCCTCGCTCAAAACCTGTCTCCAGGATTGGATCTGAAATAGATTGATAAATCAATGCCAATGAATATTTGCCACATCTCAGCTTTGACCAGGCATGGTGATCACTTCCTGCAGGGTAGAACAGGGGAGGTGCAGCTGGAAGTGGGCCTCAGACCAGAGCTTCTGAACTGCTGTGGGCTATCACTCACCAAGGAGATAATTGCATTCTAATTCAGGACTCTTCTTTTGAGGGTATGCTGGGAGTGTGGCGTTCTGGAGAGGATTGTCAATATGACCATTGCTAGCCATGGACTTGAATTTATGCAACCATGTTGAACAACAAGAAAGGAGAACATTAGAGATTCATGTTATGCAAAGAGAATGGGATTCAGTTAGTTAACTAAACTTCGTTCTGAATTCACTCACGTGGGAAGCATCCCTGGGAGATCGAGACCCTAGGGCAAGAGGTTGAAAATGATTAGGGCCACTCAAGTACCAGGCTGGCCTCTGGCAAGCCCGCGGTAACTGTAAGCTCCTCCTTGGGACAGTCAGTTACACCATCTGCCCTAAGAGCTCAACAAGCTGTTCCCACTTGGAATTTCCCGTGTGTGTATATTACAGTCACAGGTACCACCTCGGACAAGTAAGGAGCATCCAGGGGCCTGAGCCCGATGACAGACATCCCAAATCGCAATCTCCGGGAATGGCTTTGGGAATATGTATGCTTACAGTCCCAGGTACATCTCACATAAGAAGAATTTAATTTATGGTTGTTAACACAATCACCAAACCTACAGCTGGCTTCCCCCCCCCCCCAATTTAATCGACATTCTCCAGTTTCCTTAACTCGGCAATACTACCATTTATTCCTTTATTTAACACGTTCGTTGAACTCCTGCCTGCACAGATATCTAGATGGTGGGGTTACAAAAATAAGAAAAGAGCGATGCTTGCCATTGCAAACTTGCAGTCTAATGAAGAGATTGGCTTATGCACAAAAGCAATAAGAGAGAATGTGGGGTGTTCTGGTCAGAGGGAGGAATACAGCGATGCTGAGGTTGGACAGAGGGCAACAAACTTGCTCTGCCTGAGCAACCGAGGAAGGCTCCAGGGAGGGGGCAGAAGAGGAGTTAGCTCTCTAGGGATGAAAATACACAGAGGACTCTGCATGGAGAGGCCGGCCAGCCTTGTTGAGCGACGGTGCAGCTCCACAGTGGCCAAAGGGACATCAGGAGGTGTAACAGAAACCCAAATGCCTATTTGTCAGGAAATTGGTATTTCATCTTGTAAGCAACAGAGTCAATTGGATCTCATCCTATTAGCAAGCAGAGGAATTGCGTGATGGATTTGTGTTTTGAAAAGATCATGCAGAGGAGTCAAGATGGCGGAGAAGTAGCAAGCTGAGACTGCTTCAGCTAGCCGGAGATCAGCTAGATAGCTTATCTAAAGATTGCAAACACCTGAAAATCCATCGGCAGATCGAAGAGAAGAAGAACAGCAATTCTGGAAACAGAAAAACAACCACTTTCTGAAAGGTGTTTTCTTTTTTAAAAAATTCTTTTCTTTTCTTTTCTTTTTCTTTTTTTTTTTTTCTTTTCCTTTCTTCCTTTTTGAACCTCTTTTTATCCCCTTTCTCCCCACTCACGATTTTGGATCTCTTCTAATTTGGTTAAAGCATATTTTCCTGGGGTTGTTGCCACCCTTTTAGTATTTTACTTGCCCCTTCATTTACTCTTATCTGGACAAAATGACAAGATGTAAAAATTCAACACAAAAAAAAGAACAAGAGGCAGTACCGAAGGCTAGGGACCTAATCAATACAGACATCGGTAATATGTCAGATCTAGAGTTCAGAATGACAATTCTCAAGGTTCTAGCCGGGCTCGAAAAAGGCATGGAAGATATTAGAGAAACCCTCTCGAGAGATATAAAAGCCCTTTCTGGAGAAATAAAAGAACTAAAATCTAACCAAGGTGAAATCAAAAAAGCTATTAATGAGGTGCAATCAAAAATGGAGGCTCTAACTGCTAGGATAAATGAGGTAGAAGAAAGAATTAGTGATATAGAAGACCAAATGACAGAGAATAAAGAAGCTGAGCAAAAGAGGGACAAACAGCTACTGGACCACGAGGGGAGAATTCGAGAGATAAGTGACACCATAAGACGAAACAACATTAGAATAATTGGGATTCCAGAAGAAGAAGAAAGAGAGAGGGGAGCAGAAGGTATACTGGAGAGAATTATTGGGGAGAATTTCCCCAATATGGCAAAGGGAACGAGCATCAAAATTCAGGAGGTTCAGAGAATGCCCCTCAAAATCAATAAGAATAGGCCCACACCCCGTCACCTAATAGTAAAATTCACAAGTCTCAGTGACAAAGAGAAAATCCTGAAAGCAGCCCGGGAAAAGAAGTCTGTAACATACAATGGTAAAAATATTAGATTGGCAGCTGACTTATCCACAGAGACCTGGCAGGCCAGAAAGAGCTGGCATGATATTTTCAGAGCACTAAACGAGAAAAACATGCAGCCAAGAATACTATATCCAGCTAGGCTATCATTGAAAATAGAAGGAAAGATTAAAAGCTTCCAGGAAAAACAAAAACTGAAAGAATTTGCAAACACCAAACCAGCTCTACAGGAAATCTTGAAAGGGGTCCTCTAATTAAAGAGAGAGCCTACAAGTGGTAGATCAGAAAGGAACAGAGACAATATACAGTAACAGTCACCTTACAGGCAATACAATGGCACTAAATTCATATCTCTCAATAGTTACCCTGAATGTTAATGGGCTAAATGCCCCTGTCAAAAGACACAGGGTATCAGAATGGATAAAAAAACAAAACCCATCTATATGTTGCCTCCAAGAAACACATTTTAAGCCCGAAGACACCTCCAGATTTAAAGTGAGGGGGTGGAAAAGAATTTACCATGCTAATGGACATCAGAAGAAAGCAGGAGTGGCAATCCTTATATCAGATCAATTAGATTTTAAGCCAAAGACTATAATAAGAGATGAGGAAGGACACTATATCATACTCAAAGGGTCTGTCCAACAAGAAGATTTAACAATTTTAAATATCTATGCCCCCAATGTGGGAGCAGCCAACTATATAAACCAATTAATAACAAAATCAAAGAAACACATCAACAATAATACAATAATAGTAGGGGACTTTAACACTCCCCTCACTGAAATGGACAGGTCATCCAAGCAAAAGATCAGCAAGGAAATAAAGGCCTTAAACGACACACTGGACCAGATGGACATCACAGATATATTCAGAATATTTCATCCCAAAGCAACAGAATACACATTCTTCTCTAGTGCACATGGAACATTCTCCAGAATAGATCACATCCTCGGTCCTAAATCAGGACTCAACCGGTATCAAAAGATTGGGATCATTCCCTGCATATTTTCAGACCACAATGCTCTAAAGCTAGAACTCAACCACAAAAGGAAGTTTGGAAAGAACCCAAATACATGGAGACTAAACAGTATCCTTCTAAAGAATGAATGGGTCAACCGGGAAATTAAAGAAGAATTGAAAAAAATCATGGAAACAAATGATAATGAAAATACAACGGTTCAAAATCTGTGGGACACAACAAAGGCAGTCCTGAGAGGAAAATATATAGCGGTACAAGCCTTTCTCAAGAAACAAGAAAGGTATCAGGTACACAACCTAACCCTACACCTAAAGGAGCTGGAGAAAGAACAAGAAAGAAACCCTAAGCCCAGCAGGAGAAGAGAAATCATAAAGATCAGAGCAGAAATCAATGAAATAGAAACCAAAAAAACAATAGAACAAATCAACGAAACTAGGAGCTGATTCTTTGAAAGAATTAATAAAATTGATAAACCCCTGGCCCGACTTATCAAAAAGAAAAGAGAAAGGACCCAAATAAATAAAATCATTAATGAAAGAGGAGAGATCACAACTAACACCAAAGAAATACAAACTATTATAAGAACATACTATGAGCAACTCTACGGCAATAAATTTGACAATCTGGAAGAAATGGATGCATTCCTAGAAACATATAAACTACCACAACTGAACCAGGAAGAAATAGAAAGCCTGAACAGACCCATAACCAGTAAGGAGATTGAAACAGTCATTAAAAATCTCCAAACAGGGGCGCCTGGGTGGCTCAGTGGGTTAAGCCGCTGCCTTCGGCTCAGGTCATGATCTCAGAGTCCTGGGATCGAGTCCCGCATCGGGCTCTCTGCTCAGCAGGGAGCCTGCTTCCCTCTCTCTCTCTCTGGCTGCCTCTCCGTCTACTTGTGTGATTTCTCTCTGTCAAATTAATAAATAAAATCTTTAAAAAAAAAAAAAAATCTCCAAACAAACAAAAGCCCAGGGCCAGACGTCTTCCCGGGGGAATTCTACCAAACATTTAAAGAAGAACTAATTCCTATTCTCCTGAAACTGTTCCAAAAAATAGAAATGGAAGGAAAACTTCCAAACTCATTTTATGAGGCCAGCATCACCTTGATCCCAAAACCAGACAAGGATCCCACCAAAAAAGAGAGCTATAGACCAATATCCTTGATGAACACAGATGCGAAAATACTCAACAAAATACTAGCCAATAGGATTCAACAGTACATTAAAAAGATTATTCACCACGACCAAGTGGGATTTATTCCAGGGCTGCAAGGTTGGTTCAACATCCGCAAATCAGTCAATGTGATACAACACATCAATAAAAGAAAGAACAAGAACCATATGATACTCTCAATAGATGCTGAAAAAGCATTTGACAAAGTACAGCATCCCTTCCTGATCAAAACTCTTCAAAGTGTAGGGATAGAGGGCACATACCTCAATATCATCAAAGCCATCTATGAAAAACCCACCACAAATATCATTCTCAATGGAGAAAAACATAAAGCTTTTCCGTTAAGGTCAGGAACACGGCAGGGATGTCCATTATCACCACTGCTATTCAACATAGTACTAGAGGTCCTAGCCCCAGAAATCAGACAACAAAAGGAAATTAAAGGCATCCAAATCGGCAAAGAAGAAGTCAATTTATCACTCTTCGCAGATGATATGATACTATATGTGGAAAACCCAAAAGACTCCACTCCAAAACTGCTAGAACTTATACAGGAATTCAGTAAAGTGTCAGGATATAAAATCAATGCACAGAAATCAGTTGCATTTCTCTACACCAACAGCAAGACAGAAGAAAGAGATATTAAGGAGTCAATCCCATTTACAATTGCATCCAAAACCATAAGATACCTAGGAATAAACCTAACCAAAGAGACACAGAATCTATACTCAGAAAACTATAAAGTACTCATGAAAGACATTGAGGAAGACACAAAGAAATGGAAAAATGTTCCATGCTCCTGGATTGGAAGAATAAATATTGTGAAAATGTCTATGCTACCTAAAGCAATCTACACATTTAATGCAATTCCTATCAAAGTACCATCCATCTTTTTCAAAGAAATGGAACAAATAATGCTAAAATTTATATGGAACCAGAAAAGACCTCGAATAGCCAAAGGGATATAGAAAAAGAAAGCCAACGTTGGTGGCATCACAATTCCGGACTTCAAGCTCTATTACAAAGCTGTCATCATCAAGACAGCATGGTACTGGCACAAAAACAGACACATAGATCAATGGAACAGAATAGAGAGCTCAGAAATAGACCCTCAAATCTATGGTCAACTAATCTTCGACAAAGCAGGAAAGAATGTCCAATGGAAAAAAGACAGCCTCTTCAATAAATGGTGCTGGGAAAATTGGACAGCCACATGCAGAAAAATGAAATTGGACCATTTCCTTACACCACACACAAAAATAGACTCAAAATGGATGAAGGGCCTCAATGTGAGAAAGGAATCCATCAAAATCCTTGAGGAGAACACGGGCAGCAACCTCTTCGACCTCAGCCGCAGCAACATCTTCCTAGGAACAACGCAAAAGGCAAGGGAAGCAAGGGCAAAAATGAACTATTGGGATTTCATCAAGATCAAAAGCTTTTGCACAGCAAAGGAAACAGTTAACAAAATCAAAAGACAACTGACAGAATGGGAGAAGATATTTGCAAACGACATATCAGATAAAGGACTAGTGTCCAGAATCTATAAAGAACTTAGCAAACTCAACACCCAAAGAACAAATAATCCAATCAAGAAATGGGCAGAGGACATGAACAGACATTTCTGCAAAGAAGACATCCAGATGGCCAACAGACACATGAAAAAGTGCTCCATATCACTCGGCATCAGGGAAATACAAATCAAAACCACAATGCGATATCGCCTCACACCAGTCAGAATGGCTAAAATAAACAAGTCAGGAAATGACAGATGCTGGCGAGGATGCGGAGAAAGGGGAACCCTCCTACACTGTTGGTGGGAATGCAAGCTGGTGCAGCCACTCTGGAAAACAGCATGGAGGTCCCTCAAAATGTTGAAAATAGAACTGCCCTATGACCCAGCAATTGCACTATTGGGTATTTACCCTAAAGATTCAAACGTAGTAATCCAAAGGGGCACGTGCACCCGAATGTTTATAGCAGCAATGTCCACAATAGCCAAACTATGGAAAGAACCTAGATGTCCATCAACAGATGAATGGATCAAGAAGATGTGGTATATATACACAATGGAATACTATGCAGCCATCAAAAGAAATGAAATCTTGCCATTTGCAACAACATGGATGGAACTAGAGCGTATCATGCTTAGCGAAATAAGTCAAGCAGCGAAAGACAACTATCATATGATCTCCCTGATATGAAGAAGTGGTGATGCAACATGGAGGCTTAAGTGGGTAGAAGAAGAATCAATGAAACAAGATGGGATTAGGAGGGAGACAAACCATAAGTGACTCTTAATCTCACAAAACAAACTGAGGGTTGCTGGGGGGAGGGGGTTTGGGAGAAGGGGGTGGGATTATGGACATTGGGGAGGGTATGTGATTTGGTGAGTGCTGTGAAGTGTGTAAACCTGGCGATTCACAGACCTGTACCCCTGGGGATAAAAATATATGTTTATAAAAAATAAAAAATTAAATAAAAAATTAAAAGATGATTAAAAGAAACTTCAAAAAAAAAAAAAAAAGATCATGCAGGCAACAGGGCAGAAACCACGAGGGTAATAGTGGGTCAAGGAGAGCAATGAAGACAATGTGACTTGGGGGAGGGCTGCAGGAAACCTTCTAAGATCTGAGCTGGGAAGACTTCCTCCCTTCTGGATGATTGTTTCTCCTACCTGGCTCCTTGGAACCAACTTGAAACATTTGTTTAGTTGAAACAAATGTTTAAAAACATTTCCTTACTTAGGTTTTCTGCAGAGGGTGGGTAGGATAAAAAGGATCTTCCCACAAATTCAGAACAGTGTTTGGTACATTTGGCTTAGGGAAAAATCAAACCAAACAACCAAAGGCAGCACAATTGCAACAGTAAGTAATACCTCCAATGCCCCCACTCCTTTGGGCTGTCCATTCTACTTTTCTGTTTCTCCGATTGGGGAGAAACGTTGCAGAAGCTTTCCTCTATACCACTTATGTTCAGTGTGGCAATGTACCTGAAAAAAATGGCGTGCAATCTGTGTACACTTCGAAAAAATTTGCCATGGGTTTTGGGTGATAATGTGTCAACACAGATTCATCAATTGTAACAAATGTGGCAATTGTGGGGTGTATGTGTGTTCATCCTGCGGGGGGGGGGGGGCGGTGTGCATGCATCCAGGGGCAGGAGTCTGTCCTGGATAGTTTTATAGAGTTTTATAGAGGAAAACTCTATACTTCTCTCTCCATTCCGCAGTGAACAAAAACTGCTCTATAAAATAAAGTATGTGGGGTGCCTGGGTGGCTCAGTGGGTTAAAGCCTCTGCCTTCGGCTTGGGTCATGATCCCAGGGTCCTGGGATCGAGCCCCGTGTCGGGCTCTCTGCTCAGCCTCTCTCTCTCTGCCTGCCTCTCTGCCTGCTTGTGATCTCTGTCTGTCAAATAAATAAATAAAAGGTCTTTAAAAAATAAAAAAATAAAGTCTATAAAAAGAAAAGAAAGCAAATTGCAGGAAAGTTCATAAAGTATGCTCCTATGTTTAAAAAAAATACACATATATGCTCATTTAACTGTATTCTTCAAGATCTGTGCATTTATTATATGTCAATTATACTTCAATAAAGGAAAAACAATACATGTACTTTAACATGTATAAAGATGTTATTTTTCAGGAGACACTTGCTGATTTTTGTTACCTTCAAAGTGCCTTGTAAGTCCGTAATGGGAGCGGCAGTGCCCTCAAGTCAATTAATATGACAGCCGTTGAGAGAAGGGTTCCCCTTTCCTACAGTTGTGCAACTCAATCTACTTTTATAAAAAGTGATCATGGGTTCCGTTTAAGTAGCTAGTGTGGACATAAAGGGATATTAGGTTCTTTTTTTTTTTTAATTTTTTATTTTTTTAAAGATTTTATTTATTTATTTGACAGAGGGAGATCACAAGTAGGCAGAGAGGCAGGCAGAAAGAGAGAGGAGGAAGCAGGCTCCCTGCTGAGCAGAGAGCCCGATGTGGGACTCGATCCCAGGACCCTGAGATCATGACCTGAGCCGAAGGCAGCGGCTTAACCCACTGAGCCACCCAGGCGCCCCAGGATATTAGGTTCTTAAAGAAACCTCTTCTTCACATGCCCTAACTTCTTTCATGGAGGACAGAACTCTGGTACTATCACACATATCTTTTTTTCCCTAGAAAAATGATACATTTTGAATTTGTAAACCATTTTTTGAAAGAAAAAAAAGAAAGCCTCCTTACCCTATAATCCCACCTCTTGCATGTACATTTTTCACACCCCTCACTGGGGGAGACACACAGTGAAGCAAGACGCTATAAGATTGTGCCCTTTTTTGCTTATATAAGCAAATATAAGCAAAAGCAACTTTGGGAGGGAAAAAAAAATACACAATAGCATAAGTTGAATACTTCCATGGAGCTGAATAATCCATGCAACTGTTCTTTCCTTGCAGAGCATGGGTGGCCTTCCCTGGCCAATGGACCCCACCGGGACCAGTAAGCATTCTACCAGGCGTGGCGACTCAGGTTGCGTGTGTGTTTGCCTATGGGCATATGCGTGACGCAGCATCTCTGTCGGCGGTTCGGCACCCTAGTATCTGCATGCAGGGCTTGCCGTGCAGACGATGAAGGATAACTGAGGTTCTGTGCATGCGTGTGTGTGTGTGAACAAAAGATCCCTGTTCCAGAATGAGGAGGTGCCTCAACCCTCCTGAGAAGGCACTTGGAGAGTGTCCAGGGCTGACACTTGACCCTCACTCCTTGGAGGTGAAAGGCAGCACGCACCGTGTCACCTGGCCCCTGACACCAGTCCCTTTACACTTAATCAGCCTGGGTCCTGATAAATGAGCTCGCCTGGAGGAATGCGAAGGGCCGCCGCCGTGTCTGTGTGTGCCCTGCTCATCGTCCCAGACTAAATAGCCAGGCTGGTGCGGAGAGCCAGGCCGCCGCCACCGGAACTGTTTGCACCAGTTCAGGGGCTCTGCCCTCTGCAGTGACCTCCGCTGATGGAGGTGCCATGCGCCCCGCACACCTGCTCCTGCCGCGGGAAGGCCCCCCAGGCGCGGCTTGCATCACCAGGGCACAGACTCAACAGAGCCCCCCGTGATAACCTTGGCCGGCCGGCTTCCAAGAGCCACTCTCCATCTGAAGGACAGGAGATACCACCAGACGCCAAAAGGAAAACAGCTTTGGTTGCACAGAAATTATGGATCTGAAGTTTTTATAAACACACACACACACACACACACACCCCAACCCTAAAACTAAAGGATTTGACTTTCAGCCTCAAACAGAGCCGTTGAGTTGCCTGCTCTCAAGCCCACTGTAGTGTTTGGAAAAGCTGATAACACCCACTGTTTTTGGCAAGGGTGAAGGTATTTGTGGTGGGAACACAGACCACTTTCAGAAATGTGCCCTGTCGAATGTAGACGTTCCCCAAGATGCCTGCTGGAGGATGTCTTTTACAACTTTGTATGAAGTGGTCAAACATTCCAAAGAGCTAGATATCCATTAACAAGGGGCTTCTGAAATGAAGTACAATATATCATTTGACACTTGGTGCTGTGTGCAGACCAAAAGTTGCCAAGGTACACTATGATGTCAAATAAATAAATAAATAAATAAATAATAAAGATCAGTGAGACAAGACCTACAAAGAAATGGGGACAAAGCAAAGGGATTTTGACATTGCTAACATCCACACCTCCACACAGGCAGCAGGTGACATGCCTCATGGATGCCTTGAGAATGGGAGACTTACTCCTCTTTTGATCCCCCAAAGTACTGAAAGTGAGGCAAGAATTCCATTGAGATGGATCTGGACGAAGGAGGAGGTTGCTGGTTGAGGAGAGATGCACACTCAGCCAGAGGGGCGGGGAGGCGCGTCAGGCACCAAATCATGGAGGTCGCAATAAGGCACTTTTGGGGTTGGCAGGAAAGGGATGAACAGAGCGGACTCGCAACTCTAAGGAGCAGGTCAGAATTTGCTGGGGAGTCCAGCCCAGACCCTGGGCTCCTTCCCACGAAGCTCACTGAGACAGCAGAGGAATAGAAGGGTGTATGAGGTCAGTGCAGGGAGAGAGCTGGCCTGTGATTCCATCTCTAAGGAGGGTTTGTTTTGTTTTGTTTTATTTTTAGTTTGTTTGTTTTGTTTTTTCCTGTCAAAGAGGGAAGGGCATGGACAGAGTGAAAAGAGCAAATCTGATTTGTTTTGAAGTCTTCCATTCTGTGTTATTATTCATAAGATGCCCTGTATCTGGCCTGGAGCAGACGCTGCGGGGTTGTACCAAGATCCTGAGTCTAAGACACCTCCGGGCCTTCTTGTGTTCTTAGACCCCACTCTAAATCCTTTACATGCAATATTCTTACACAATTCACAGTCTTTCAGAACCTGTGTTCAATGATTTTCTATACTTTGAATCCATTTTCTTATTTTTTGAGGTTATTTATTTTTTTTAAGGTTTTATTTAATTATTTGAGAAAGAGAGAGGGGGAGCACGAACAGGGGAGCGGCAGGCAGAGGCAGAGGGAGAAAGACAAGCAGACTTCCTGCTGAGAAGAAACCCAATGTGGGACCAATGCTGGGCTCAATGCGGGGCTCGATCTCAGGACCCTGGGATCATGACCTAAGCCAAAGGCAGATGCTTAACCGACTGAGCCACCAAGATGCATGCTTTCTGAAGTCATTTAAATTTGGTTTTCCTACGATCTCAAATTCCCATGTGTCACCAATTTTACTGGGCTTTTCTTTTACCCCTGAGTCCTCTAAAACTCCTTTCCGCCCTAAGGGCACTGAACTGCTAATGTGTCTAAGCCTCGTTTCCTTTTGCTTTGCTCTCTTGCGCTCTGCGTTTATTACAAATTGAAGCTGTGGGGTAGGCCCGCGGCCAGCAAGCGATTGGTGCCATTTTCCCAACAGCATTTGCTGTGTGTCTCTGTGTCACGTTTGGCAGTTTTGGCAATAGTTCAAACTTTTTCACTATTACTGTATTTGTTATGGTGATCTGCAATCAGAGATTATGACTCACTGAAAGCTCAGAGGATGGCTAGCATTTTTTTAGTAATAAATTAAAATTAATTAAGGTATGCACACTGTTTTCTTAGAAACAATGTTATTATTGCACACTTAATAAACAGCTTCATAGTATAAACATCTTTTATATGCACTGGGAAATCAAAACGTTCATCTGACTCACTTTTTGGTGATACTTTATTGCAGTGGTCAGGAACTGAGTCTACATTATCTCCATGGTATGCCTGTACTTTTTATGAATATTGTGTTTATATATGGGCATCATCATTTTCTAGGCAAATATCTGGGTAAGAACAACAGAGTGCTAGAAAATTTTTAGCAGTTGATTCTCCAGGAGGGGGGGGGAGTTTAATGTGTAGCATTTGCCTACTTCTCTGGTGTAAATACCCCCACAATGGCCAGGTTTAAGTTACCAGCTTGAGCTCAAGGAATGCAGAGTTGGAAAAGCACGCATGTCAGCCTCTCTCTTAAGCTGCTATGAGCCAGTTCTAAACACTAATGGGAGATTTTCATCAGCATTTGGACTAAAACAATGGTTGATGCAGGACAGTTACAATCACTCCAACTTCATTCAAGTATTAATTCCTGGGATATTTACTGAGTGACGCACTTTTGTTCCAAACACTGGAATTCAGCAAACACTGTTCTAGGAAGGAAATATTTAACAGTAGAACAGACAAAGTTGTGTTTATGGAGTTTATATTCTAGTGGGGGAGACAGATAATTAAAACAAATAAATAGCTTGTAAGTCATTTGGTTATAACTTCCATGGAAAAATATGGAGAATAGTAAGAAAGATTAGGAGTCTAATGGGAGCAAGGAAGTGGGGGGAGGCTTTATTTTTTTCAGAGTTAGGTAACATCCTCATGAATAAAAGCCTGAGAAAATTAAGAAAATCTGACAGAAATTTGGGGCAAGAGCTTTTCTAGGCCACACAAATAGCATATGCAAAGGTCCTGAGGCCACAATATATTTGGTACGGTGGAGGGACAGCAAGGAAACCAGTGGAACTCAAGCAAAGTGGACTACAAACCTCCCAGTTAAGAAATTCATTGATGCTTCCTCTCCAAATTTGTTCTTCATTTCCCTTTTGCCGTTCCAAGGAAATCAAAAATGTTTCTACTTAAAAGAACAGTTGAAGTTATTACTATTCGTTTTCCTTAGAAAGGAAATGAATTATATAGAGATTAAATCAAAGGCTTAATTACATATCCAAAATTATGATTGGTCTCTGTTTTATATACACTTTAACAAAACCCGTGCCCGGCAAGTTCCTGCCTGACCTCTCCTTGGGTCCAATAACCATATGTTGGCTGCCTTGTTGTTTCCCTCCACGTCTCCAGCTCTCCAGAAATGAAAATGCTCTTCTGCATCCATCATTAGACTGTCTTGAAATTGTGTGATGTGGTTTCCATTAAAAAGTCATTTCTTCTGTAGTGAAATTATAATATCATTCATTTATTTTTCAGTTCAGCCAACAAATATTTATTGGACCAAAATATGCTCTCAAAACTGTGCAAGGAACTAAAGATACAGCAGCAGAAGACAGACCACGTTTTCTTCCTCCCCCGGTGGTGACTAAAGTTTAGCAGAATAAGCAAACATTTGACCAATATTTAGATGGCGAAGTCCAGAAATCTTACTGCGATAAACGTTACAGCGATTGGTATTAGAACAGAAATGTTACGAAGACACCAGAAATCTCGGACAAAAGATGATTTTGATATCGAAAAAGTACCTTAGGAAACAGAACAGAAGGAATTGAGTTAGAACCCAGGGGTGGTGTGCTGGGAATGAAGCAGAGTGAGTGTTCTCAATGTCCTAGGGAATGTGGAGACAGGAATTCAGTTGAGAAGAGTGACCTCAGAATCTGAATAAAAAGAAATTTAGGGTTGCAAACCCCTTAGAAGGGATGGCTAGAAACTGCAGTCACAGGGTATGGAAGACCATGTTATATGTTTATATTAAAATGTTGGGGTGCTGGGAGATAAGCAGCCCCCACACCTCTCCCAGGCCAGGGGGAACTTTCTTTCTGAGGGGTGGTGGGTGCACTGTAAAATGCCCACAGTGGCTCCCCGGGGCACTGAATTTCTTCAAATGTAAAAGTACCCTCTCTCAGGAAGGCATCTGGAGGGGGAAGCCTCCCAAATAAAACCAGACCTGGCCCTTCTGGGCCCTCCCCTGCCTCTGGGAAATGACTGTGGATAAGAGAATCATAACCTATCATGTTTTGGGGTTCAGGCCTAGGAGGGTATGGGGGCCATGTGGCTGACCTATTCCTAAAGCTTGAATTTTTTTCCCAATCACGAAACTCCTGAGAAACAGCCCTGCCCTCTTATCAACGTCAAGTCCTAAATCACAAGACGTCTCCCTGACTGTTCCATACTTGTCCCTCCTGTGGCCCAGGCCAGCCGCCTAGCCTCCCTGCAGAGTGCCTTGAGTCTGCAGGTCACAAGATGCACCTTGCCAGGGTCCCAGAACCACCTTTTTCCCATAACAGCAAGACATCTCCCCTCCCCCGACCTCAGCTGAAGATAAGAGTTTCTGTGGTGCCGGCTCTGGCTCCTTGGGCAGCAGCTCTCCACTGAACACAACCCAGAGAGGAAGTCATCCCACCCACCCCTCCTCTCCCCCACTCCCCACCCCCCCAACCATGTCAGCAAGGGAGGGATAACGTGAAGGAGCTGGTTGACTTGGATGGACAGGATACTGAGATGCATCTCCCGCCATATAGGGGGATCCCCAGTTACGTAAGGGGATCACCCAGAGAGAAACAGCAAACCCATGAAGTCCATCTTAAACTGTATTAGGAGGTTTAGGAGGTTTTTTTGTTTTTTTTTTTTAAAGATTTTATTTATTTATTTGACAGACAGAGATCACAAGTAGGCAGAGAGGCAGGCAGAGAGAGAAAGGAGGAAGCAGGCTCCCTGCTGAGCAGAGAGCCCGATGTGGGGCTCGATCCGAGGACCTTGGGATCATGACCGGAGCCGAAGGCAGAGGCTTTAACCCACTAAGCCACCCTGGTGCCCCTATATTAGGAGGTTTTTAAAAACAGCCAATTTGGGGGCAAACCAAGGTATACTTTTCCATTTTTCCACAGTCATCATGATTTCTCATGAAACGGAATGAAAGGAGAAGCAAGGGAAAGAAACAGAGCAGGAAGACTGTAGGGATGCAGTCTGGGACTCGTGTAATCGGAAGTGTGGGATGTAAAAAGGCTTCCTTGCCAAAAAAGAAACACTGGCGAAATGATACAGGGTGAATAAACCACAGGCCCCCAATTAAGCAGCGTGGGACCCTGGCGGGCCACACACATGGAAGGCAGGCTCCCCCGGCAGGGCTGCAGGAAGCGGAGACTCTGAAATTCTCAGAAAATCTAGAGAGACAGGAATGAGGGTAGGGGTGGGATTCTTGAAAAAGGACATTTCAAATCATCTTAACTCAGCTGAAGCAAATGCAATCCTCTTAATTCTCCAACACAGCCACTTGAGACAGAACACAGGCTTGCGCGACAACAAACATTTTGGTAGGGAAACACCAGGCACGTGCCAGGAGGCAGGGTCCGTGGCATCTGTGATCTCACCATCAGCCCCCCGGATGTTCTTCCCTCCAACCTCCCCAGGCTTGGAGCACCAGCTCCATGATGTGGCTCACAACGTTTCTGGGAGTTTTTAAAGGAGGCTGCCTGACTGTTCCAGGAGGGGATAGAGGGGCAATCTCGTAAAAGGAGATGATGGGTGATAAAACCAGAAACACCCAGGCACATGCGTCATCTGGGGATCCCAGCTTAGACTCACTGGTTTGGGGCAACCTTTGGGGATCTCCACACTTGTTCATCACAAGACTCAGCCTAGCAGATGGTGTCTGTTCCCCAGGCCCGACATGGACTTGGAACCTGAGCCCAGCAGGGAGAAGCTATGGACAGAGCCTGAGGGATATTGTTTTATACCAATGGCTGGAGGTGACTGATTAAGAGTCAAGGGGACATGGTGAGGCTCAGTGAGGAAAACACAGATTCATTTTGTTTGGTCTTTAGGAGTCTGTAGATTTGTGAGCCCTGGGAGCCAACACCAAGGACCACAGTCTCATGCACAGTGTGGGGGGTTTCAAGGACAGAGCAAGGGGCTGCCCTTAGGTGGCTTTGTGGACACTGGGCACTGCCTATGGGTTGCAGTGGAAAGTGTCAGGGGTCTGTTGGTGAGTGTGTATGAGAGGCCCCCCAGAATCCTTGAGGCAACTGGGAGTCTAGGAGGGGACAGGATGTGGGACGGGGGCTTGAAATAAGGAGCAGAGGGCAGGGAAGCATAAGCCTGTGAGATTTCATAATTATGGTTCACAGGACCTTATCAATAATTATAAACTGCAGAATCCAAAGAAATCCGGGCTGCGTAATGGGTCTGAAGGGATATGGTTATGGAGAAAAGTATATTAATTATCTTCTGGTGGATTACAATGTGTCAGGCTGTGCGAGGAGTACGCGAACAAGACTTTTTTTCAAAACTTAAAGCCATTTCATGAAAGATGTGCTATTACTATCCATTCCCGTTTTAAAACAGGGCACAGAAAGGTTGAGCAGCTTCCCCAAGGTCACACAGGGGTCCAGCTTCTCTTTGTGGTTTCAGGAAGGGCAAAGAGACATTGCCAAGAGGGGAAGCCATGGGGCCTGGAGCCAGGCTTCCGGGAAAGAAACCCTGGATTCCTTCACCTCCCACTTGCTTATTGTGCTAATTTAATGCAATCAACTGAGAATAGGGCCTGGCATGTAGTAGGTGAGGGATAAGCGTTGGCTGTGGACTCATTGATGATTTATTATATCCACCGCCAAAAGCCTCACAAGGAAAATGTGGGGTTTGCAACAGTCTGACTCCATTGTCTGAGCTCTTGACGGTTGCTGTCGGTTGAGCCGTAATGGTGGGAGTCCGTGTCCCTACTCTCTTGACCTCCAGTGGCTCCAGAACAGGGTTTTCTGCTGAACTAGTGATGTTACCAACAGCTGGTACATTTCCTTCCTGCCTTTTTCTCTAGAAACGGTGTAAACCCCCCGCCAATGGTTAAATGGCGATGACAGAAACATCCAGTGGCTGGATGGTTTTGCTGTTGTTCAACATTTCTGGGCAGCTTTCTGGGCTCGTGGCTTCCTGTTATATTTTGACTGAACCACTTGGAATAGAAGCGTGTCCTGGTACATTTCCTCAAGCTTCGTTATCTTAGGAGGGCTCCCTGGAAGTAGCCTTCTCTGGAAGTAGCCCTCCTCGAGCTTCTCCACACGGAGAAGTCTTCATCTTGTCTAGTCAGCTAGACATTTCCTACTATTTGACATGTAATCTACTTAAATATAAAGAGGCTGCTTTTCTGGCATCCTGGTTTATCTGCAAGAATGGAATCTTCAGTTCTTTAGCATTTGACACAACACCATATGCCTTTTCCAGAATTTCCTAGCATCCAACTGCTGTTCAGTTGCTGTCTTTCCCACGAGCTAAGTGTTAAGCTTGAAATAATAGATTTGCTAACAATTCTGCTTCTTTTATCTCTTATAGAAACAGTGTCATTTTGCAATAATTTTCCTGTACTTGCGGGGCTCTGAGCTGGAAATGCTAGAATGTGATTTTTATTTTCTGGGCAAAGCTGATACTAGTGATATCCAGCAGCTGGCTTGCTTGTTCTGCCCTCTCGCAAAGAAAAAAAAAAAAAAAAAAAAAAGCAGCAGCTGTTTAAAGAAAAAGTGGTTTTTGGCCATCAAAAATTCAGAGACCTTTCTGAAGTATTTGATGTTTGTAATATACTTGCATTTTCAGAGCTTTATTCTTCAGTATTGATTACTACCAACTTTTAAGGATCTCTCTTTTTTTTAAACTGATATGTATTTTATACATGTAATTAACCAAATTCATCTTTCATTTTCTTCATTTTCGACAACTTCTTTTATTATACAGTATCTAGACGTGGCCAAGGCTGAAAATATATATTTAAATTCACTTAAAATAGTTTTATTTTTCTTGCATGCAATCCTTTAATTTCAGTATTTTTCTTATAAGTCCCAATGACGTTGCCAGGAAGAATGGTTCCTTGAATAATGAATGTATTATGCCAAAGTGCAGGTTTCACTGGGGAAGGCCCATGTACAGTTTTCAATTTCAGTGATATTTCATGTTGATTTTATTCAAGGAAGGCACTGCTTAGGACAAACCAATGAAAACTGAGTCAATTCTGAGTGTCAGCTTGTAAGAGGCACTTCCAGATGGAAATCTATCCTGGTCAAGCACCTTTTTACAAGGATGAGATCTCTAAGATTTTGCTCATGTGCCCATTGAGATACCAGAATAATACGATGAATTTTGGTTCAATTCTTATACCTCTTGCACATTCCTGAGCAAAGGGTTCATAATTTGGAATTTAGCTGTGAGTGACTGAAACATACTATGAAATGAAATAAATATGACAGGTGCCAGCAGAAACACCACCCCACACACACTGGCCCAGAGATGTGCGAATTCTTCTCTTTCCCAAGCATGATCTTGCTTGCGTGAGTGTTATTGTGGGTGAATTGCACCCCGTGTTGAAGTCCTAACCACAGGTACCTGGGAACGTGAACCTATACAGAAATAGTGGCCTTGTAAATATAATCAAGAAATGATGAGGTCATGCTGATTAGGAAGGACCCTAAGTCTAGTGGGTGGTGTCCTTGATGTAACACATGCAAAATCCTTTCTAATACAACTTCTACCTTGTACTGGACACATGCACACACACACACACACACACACACACACTCACACACTTTCACACACAGAAGATCAATTCATTAACAAAATATCACAAACTGCACAAGGAAGCCATCTTCCATGAGGAGACAGTGAGCAAAGTCTATAGGAAGATCAGAATTCCCAGAGTTCAAGATCAAGAAGAAAGCACAAAAGAAGTTGGTTTTGAAATTGTTTAGAAATATGATGAAAAAATATGACATAATGAGAAAAGAAGAGGGAGTTTTAGGGAAAAAAATGGAATTTTTAGACTCTAAGATGAACTAAAGTGAAATAAAAATTCCAGGGACGGAGACGAAAAACTTAGTTGACAAATTAAATGCAGCTAAAGACAGATATAGCTCTGAATAAAATATAGGAGGGACTAATTGTGAAGTTTAAAAACATACTTCTGTATCTTAGCAAGGGAACTTATTACTAGTATTATACAGTATTATTAGTATTATACACTAATAAAGAAATGAATGTCACCTCTATTCACTTGGCTACTACCATAATTTTAAGTGGAAGGGACTCGTAAGCGAAACTCCTGTGAATTGTTCTGTTGTGGTTGAAATGGATTGACTCTGAATGAGAAACTCCTGGACACTGACTTGTCTTTCTCCCTTCCACTGCTGTGCATGCATCATGAGTTTAAAGGCTACACAGAAGACCCAAAGCCAAACCATTCTGTCTTTCGGCATTAAGATGAAGCTAACATATAAAAGCAGAATGTGCCAACATTCAGTAACACCTGATTCAATAAATTACTGATCAAACACGGAACAAAATAGGAGATGCACTGTAATGAATGGCTTAATGAACGGCCAACTCTGGCTTCAGCGGTTCTAAGCTGAGAGCAGGAGCCAGAGATGCCTGCGTTAGGAGATAGCCCTGGGCTCAAGGACAGCAGTCAAGAGTGATGACTCATGATGAGAGGTGCTAGAAAGAAGTCAACAAAAGAAACCAAGTTTGTAACTGGTAGGAAAAGCAGCTTTGGGAAGACCTCGCTTGGCCCTCCTTCCCAGATTCCTTCCCCTCACCCCCACTCCTTTCTTCTTTTTCCTCTCCTAGCTTACTTTTTGGTTTACAAGGATCATTGAGATATTAACTAAGGAACACTTCATAGACATGGTAACAAGAAAGAAAGTAATTTAATGACTGAAGTTTGAAAATATATGGGTTTAATGATACCCTGCAAATTTTACAAACAGAATACCTACCACTGCAATTCCAGGAAAAGAGTGGACCCTTTCTTGGTTAGTAGATATATTGTTTTTTAAGTCCATACATGGACTGAGTTTAAAGTTAAACTCTAATAATAATGAGGCAAAAATAATTGCTGTTGCTTGTGTTTAAAGAATAAGGTGGTGAGATTTTCCTTGGAAGTATTATAATTGATTAATTTGGCACATATGCATAGCTATGATCTTGGTATAAATTATAGGAAGGATTACCAGTCATTGAAAAAGAGATGAGTAATTTAAAGATTCTTACTTATTTATTTGACAGACAGAGATCACAAGTAGGCAGAGAGAGAGGTGAAGGGAAGCAGGCTCCCCACTGGCAGAGAGCCGGATGCGGGACTCAATCCCAGGACCCTGAGATCATGAGCTGAGCCGAGGGCAGAGGCTTTAACCCATTGAGCCATCCAGGCACCCCAGAGATGAGTAATATGATAATCAGGGTCAAATGGGCAATTTGGGGGAGAAATAGGCACAAGATTATTCTCTTACACATTAAGCTAAAATATATCTTGGCTAGATTAAAGGTTAATCCAGGAACAACAAAGAAAACCCTAAAAGAACATATAAATTAATACAAAAAATCTCATTTTGGGTCATTAACGCAGCACTTTGAATACGGTTTCTGTGAGGAATAAGTATCAGGGGTATTGAAATCAAACCAAGAGTGCTGTTCTTTGTGACAAAGAGCTAGTAAAGATAAAAGAATTTAGTAAAAGGCTAAATATGCAATATCACAAATTTGATACTTATTTATACCCCATTTTATTCTAAAATTAGACCAAGATGTTTACAAAGTTATATATGATAGAACAAAATAAAATAACCTAAAAATAAATAAAAAGGTAAAGCAAAAATAATTATATTATATTATGTGGAATAGTGAATTATATAGTGTTATATGTTCTATTTCATACTTTAAATTTAGATATACTTTCTAAAGGTATCACTGTAGCTGTAAGGTTCCTAGAAGCAAGTGAGAAGGTTGAACATGGCCATCTACAAAATTTCCATAAAATCATATCATTACCTTCATATCTAGAATTTTCATATAGATTAGAAATGACTAATTACAGGATATAATCACCAGAGTTTAGTGGCAGTCACAACTGTAACTGTAATAAAAATTTTTAAGCTGGCAATGTTACTTTTTCCAAAGAATCAGAATATTCAACTACTGTGCATTAGAGACTCAGTAAATGGATATAAAATTATCTATTAGTACCTACATTCTGGAATATATTTTGGCAGCATATAAGAACTTCAAATAAGATCATATTCTATTGGGGAACCTGGGTGGCTCAGTCAGTGAAGTCTCTGCCTTCAGCTTAGATCATGATCTTGGTGTCCTGGGATCAAGTCACGCATTAGACTTCCTGCTCAGTGGGGAGTCTGCTTCTCCCTCTGCCCTTACCCACTTCTGTTCTCTCTCTCTCTTACTCTCTCTCCCTCAAATAAGTAAATAAAACCTTAAAAAAAAAATCATATCCTCTCCCAGAATTCCACTTCTAGGAAAATGTCATAGAAAATAATTGTAAAAGCAAACAAAGACTAGTGTTGAAGGTAAATTAGAGTATTATTTCTACTGGTAAGAAATTGGGAGAAAATCACTCATTCAACAAAGGAAGAATTGTTATGTTACACCCATTTAATAGACTATTTTGCGGGCATTAAAATAATGTTTTAGTTTTTCAAAGATACAATGTTATGTTTAAAAGTCATGAAATGCAGTATGATTTCAGAATAATAGGTACTTGGATCTGAATTCAGTGATTCTTATTTCTCCTTTCATTTTCTGATTTTTTCCATTTTGTTGTTCTATGGATGTATGGGGCTTTTTGAAACGTGAATACTTTCCTCTGTTTTGAAGAACCTTGCTGTGAAGGGGAGAGGAAGCAAGCATCACCAGAGATGGGTTTTTGTTTGCTGTCTTGGATTGCAGGCACTTGTGTTTTATTTCTTTTAAAGATTGTATTTATTTGACAGAGAGCAAACAAGCAGGGGGAGCTCCAGAAGGAAAGGGAAAAGCAAGCCCTTCGCTGAGCAGGGAACCCAATGTGGGGCTCGATCCCAGGACCCTGGGGTCATGACCACATCTGAAGATAGACACTCAACCGACTGTGCCACCCAGACACCCCTACACTGGTGTTTTAGATGGAAAAGACTGAAGTTTGTGCTAATAGAGTAAAGCATCCTAAAAGCATGTCAGATGGGATTAATCAGAAGAGCAGTGCTCATCGCAGAAGAAAGGAGATGGGATTAGAGTCGGGCTAGTGGGATTAACGTGAGGAGGGAATAAAGTGAGGGTTCACAGACACGGAAACATTTAAGTAAAGGAACAAAATCTTAGGGTGCGCCAATGGGCTCAGAATTCCTTGGGGAAGCTAGTGAGGATATCAGAGGGACTCAGGACAGCAGGAGGGGTGAGAAGACCTTGCGTCTAGGGACTGATGTTTTGGAGGGGTTCGTTGGTCAGGGGATCCCAGCAAACTGCCTTTTGATTGGTGAGTTGGGTGGTCTGGAGCCCATGCTATGTGATATGGGCACAGAAGACTTCATGAATACTTTCCTCTGATACTCCTGAGACTAGAAAATCAAGGGCGGGGAGAGAAGAGGTGAACCTCGCCTCCAAATTGACGGACCGGACTTAACCGTGAGGACCTCAGAGGCAGCAAGTCCCTGATGGCGACACGTGGGGACACGATTTTCGAAGTTCCTCATTGAGGAGCAGGGTTTGTGAACGTGGTGGGGGTCAGAACATTAAGGAATTCTGTGGTTTGGTCTTTGGGAATGCTCCATGTAGTTTATCAACAAAAATGTTCTATGTTTGAAGCAGCATTTCCCAAATTCGCATTCCACGGAGCAAGGCTCTGCAGTCACAAGAAATACTGAGGAACAGCAAGGACAAGAAGTGTCCCATGGTTCAGGGAAATGCTGGTTTCTAAAAAAAGCAGGGAGAGTTGCTTATTATGTATTTTCCAGAAGCTTTTATATGCCATCGTGTTTTATGAACATCCAATGAAGAGACTTCAGCATGGTTCTCAAGTGCATTTAACCGGAGGAAACTTTTTTTCCCAAAAGTGAATTGTCACATCTCTGGAACTAAAAGTTCAGCAGAGAGAGGAAGGGGAACGTAGGAAGTGGAGAGAAAAGAGAAAAAGCAGAATGCAGATTCGTGACTGCACACTGGCCAAGGTGAGGCCCCCGAGTCCTCCTTTTCTGGTCTTCTGCCTTCACTGACGTCATCCGTTTCCACACAGCAAAGACACTCGTGCAGGTTCTCAACAGCTGGAAACGCCCATCCACTTTTCTGTTTGTTCATCGTAGATTGTTCCAGAACTTAGTGGAATCATCCAAAGCTTTCTTACTTTCCACTAGTGGTTTTAATATATTCCTTTTTTCAATTTTGTGAAATGTTAAACACGTTTTTATTCTAGTAACAATTTTTCCTTTCCTCTGTGAATTGCAGTCATTGATTTCTACGATTGGGCCTTGTTGGCATTCTTGGGTAAACTCCAGATGGTGACGATAGATTATGTATAATGTAAAAAAATATGCCAATCCGTAGGTGTGGCTAATTTTTCATTTAGAAGTTTTACATCTGTGTTCCCAAGAATGACCTGCGTATTTCCTTTGTTACACTGTTTTTGTCTGATTTGTTATGAGAGTCGCGCTAGCTATATGAAGTGGAGTCGCGTGATGTCCTATCATCATCTATGCTCTGGAATTTTAAAAATACATCATATGGGAATTATGCATCCCTCAAGTTTGGTGTAGCTTATCCAAAACTATCTTGAGCCTGGTGCTTTTTGACACCATTTTAACTTTTTTCTATATTGGTGTATTAAGGCCTACTACATCACCTTCAGACAAATTTGTTAGTTTTATTTTCCTTGAAAACTACTCACTCCAATGTATTTCCAAATGTGTTGAAATGAAGTTGTACTTATTTTAAAAATTAAAAAAATAGTTGTTCTCTTCAAAAGTGAAATATGCACTTGATAAAATCAAATCATTAAAAGGAGCATACATGGGAAGCAACGTCTCCCTCTGACCCCCCATTTACAGCTCCCACTTTCCCCCCTGCAACTTAAAAGCTATCAGTGGTACAAGTTTCTTGTTGAATCTCCACACAGAAATAGTTTAAGCATATACATGTGTGGGTTTATACACAGACACACTTGTGGACATGTTCCTTTTAAAGTGACAGATGCTAACATATGACATACACTCTTCTGCACCTTAATTTTTTCATTTATTTTTTGAAGATAGTTACGTATCAGTACTTACAGAAATGTGTTTTTTAATGAGACAAACTACGATAACTAGTGTACCATGATTTATTCTGTTTATCTTCTTATTTCCAGTCTTCAGTTCTGTAATTACTAGTGGAATCTCTTATTCTCCATTTATATTAACTGAGGGAGTTGTTACAAAATAAGAATAAACAAGGTGAATATATTTTATATGCTAATGAGGAACCATACCCCCTCCCCCACTCCAAAAAAGTTGTCACTCAGGACAATGGAGTAGCATGGGCACAGGGCAGAAATTGACCACAAAGGGTCTGCATATCCCACATGAAGTAGCAATGAAACTGCTTATACTCATGGCCTGACTAAGGAGACAAACCACTGATACCTCATTGAGCAGAGAGAATTTAGTAAGGATACGACACCACCTTCTAACTATGTCCAAGGAACTCATCAGTCTGGTTGCACACACCAGGTCTATCTAGCATGCACTTCCCGAGTGCCAGTCACAGTACTGGTCCTCATGGATTTTTCTAGAAAACAACAAAAACTCTACTCTTGTACACTTTGAGTTTCATGGTCCTGATGTTCCTTTGGATCGGTCTGTGTTCCCTATGTCGCGCCTAGGAATGAAGGAGAGGAGGAAGGAAAAAAGGAAGGAGGGAAGGAAAGGAGGGAGGGAGGGAGGAAGGAAGAAAAAAGAAGAGAAAAGAAAAGAAAAAGAGTCAAAGATGAGTAGTGTGAAAGTATCTGTGATGAAATTTATAATGATGATTTTCTGTTGTTTGACTCTCTGGCAATTGAAAATCAATGCCGTAGGGCGCCCGAGTGGCTCAGTCGCTGTCTGCCTGTGGCTCGGGTCATGATCCCGGGGTCCTGGGACCCAGCCCTGTGTCGGACTCCCTGCTCCATGGGGAGTCTGCCTCTCCCTCTCCCACTCCCCCTGCTTGTGTTCCTCCTTTTGCTGTCTCTCTGTCTGTAAAATAAATAATAAAAATCTCACAAAAATCTAGAAAAAGAAAATCAAAGCTGTAATGAACATAGGATTGTCATTTGTCATCCAACATTGTTTATAGTATCACTGGAAGATTAATGTGAATTTTTGATGTTTTAGTGGTGCACATGTGTGCACTTGGATCCCATGTGAGCAGAATATTACAGCAGAAGAGATCTTCCAAGTGCCAGTGAACCCAGAAGTGAAAGCAATTCACCCAACCAGAGCCAAGGTTTTTTAAGAGTGGGTGTGTTCACTGTGGCTCATCTTCTTGTCAGTAAAATAACACTTTTGCACTATTTTATTTTATTTTATTTTAGATAGATCATTGTACTTCATACTTTGGGAAAGAGTTCACATTCTGAATCATTCTGTGGAGTATTACATAGGTTGACTTATGCCAAGTTCAGAGTTTAGCATTTTTTTTGAACATGATAAATCATTATGTTGCCCAGTTAAATAAAACATGTAGTGGACAAATGCTACCATAATTTAAAAATTCATGATTTGTCATATGCTTCTGATTCATTTCCACCTCAATCATCAACATATAATCATGTAATTGACATTTGATCTCAGGATACCCTCTAAAGTTTGAAGTCTTTTAGAAGCAGTAAACAACATTTCGTAAGTGGCAACGAAGCTAAAACACCAAAGAACTCAGATTCGATTCTGAAATTTGAACTGCAGCTAAAATAGTCCAGCAAGTTCTTCCATCCGCTCTCAAAGCATGCTCACTGCCCTTCTAATGAAGTGAGGTTTTCCATTATTTTTAATTGAACAGTGCCCCAGTAATGTTTCCAATCCCACAATGAGTAAACGAAAAGAATGAAGTGGACTCCACCCTCTAAGAGAATGGTTTTGCCTTAGACCACAAACATGGCAAACTTGAAGACCTTGGAACAACATCTGTTCAGGAACCACAGGTTGCTGACAAATAGTTAAGACCCAATGACTTCGGTATCTCCACAGAACCAGTAATAGGTACTATCAAGTCTCTCTCCCTCAATGTGGCCTCAGTCTAGACCGCTGAGGAAACTTCCATTGTCCTAGAGGTTAAGGGAACACAGAAACGGCAAATAACAATGTCACTAAATATAAAACATTTCATTCCAAGCACAATAGGCAACTGGAACAATTTTTGTATTCTAAAATCTTCCAGCAGACCCAAAACACAAAAGGAAATTTTCAGTCATTAAATATCATAATGTGCATTATCCCTAAGGACAAGTGGAGACTCTGGAAGGAGGGAGGCCAAGAGGAGAGAGAGAGAGAGAGAGAGAATGAAATGACTACATCACAGTTTGCTAAGAATCCAGGTGATGGGACAATTGTACAAACAAACCATGTTTAATATCCAGAGACCAGTATCACTGAGCATCTTCAAGTACAACTCCTAGAATCTAATACTCCCCCAAAATAAAACAAACATAACTGGCCTCCTTCCATGTAGGCGAGTTATAGCAAGTCCCCAGGAGGAGAGGGCTGTATGGATTCTGTGCTCTATCAGATGTTGCCAAGTGTTTCTTAGTTCTCAGGGCTCCATTTTGTCTTTAAGAAGTGTAAGAGGGGTCTGTTCACAAAGAAATATTTCCAAGTTCTCACGATAGGTGTGGCTCTCCAGAGATGCTTGACAGTTACTGTTCTCTGTTAGCATCTCTGTTCTCAAATTTAATTTGGAAGTCATATGCATGCATTTAATTAACTCTATGAATAATCTTTAAAGACAGAGAGAGCAATTGCAAAGCATGGAAGAGGTGAGGTGAACCTTTCTCTAAGATTTTCCTTAAATCAGTCAATCCTACAAAAAACCCTCTCACCTGCTTTTCCTCCTAATCCTCTCTAAACAATTTCTCTGGCCCATGATTCCATGACTCAAGATGCTTTCAGCACCTGAAATGCCTTGGGACAAATGAATTTACTTTGTTAGCCTATGGATAACTTGTTTCCAGTTGGGTAAAGGTTGGGCATTAAACCTCTTTTCTCTGAGGCAAGGGAGAATGGCCTTGACATCCAGCAGAAGCTCTCAGTCCATGAGATAGCATCTTAAAGCCTGAAGAGAGCACTGTGGTATGCCCATGAGCTTATGGGATTTACCTCCCACAGAAACATCAATCAGGAGGGCCTATAGTTTTTAGACTCCTCCAAATTTCAAGCTATAGATGCTATTTTCAGTCTTGGGCCCACTGCTGATGGTGTTTTTGCTATTTTGGCTTTGCTCTAACCATCATGGGCTAAGGGCATCTATTTTCTTTTCTCTCCTATTCCTTCCCCCACCCTCAACATTTCTGGCTATATTTAAAACTTGATTTACGGTGCCTTTTTTTTTTTTTTATTGTTTGTGTAGTTTGGTTGAGGTGTAGATAGTTGTCCTCTTTTATTAGTTTATTTAATTGGTTGTTCCCATGGTAACCTTTTTAGTACATGTTTTTCAGAAGGTCGAGAGATGCTTTGGGGCTTTTGTGTGGGGGTCTGTTAATCTTCAACAGACCCTAACAAGATTCCTTTGTGCCTTTTTCTCCTAGTCATGAGGGACTTGACTTCTTTAACCCTTCAGAGGCTAACTAAGTGCCATTGTTTCTACAGATCACATCTTTAGATGGTGGCCGTCTGAGTGGAGCTATGGAGTGATGGCCAGTCATGGTCATGAGAGATTCAGAACAGAGGCTATAAGGAGGCATCTGAAATCTTCACGCTGTAATTATGAAATGTCTACAATACAATGTGGCTGGTTTTTTTTTTTTAATATTTAGTTGTCAATAAAAGCAGGGCAGTTTTCTTGCTTTCTTATTTATTCTTCTGTAGCTTTCCTTTTTTTTTTTTTTTTTTTTTTTTGTACCTAATTGGGGCTGAGTGGCTGTTCTTGGCAAGTTGCTTTCTGAGAGAGTTTATTGTGTCTTGTATGTTTAAAGGACATTGTGCGATGGAAGAAATGAAGGAATTTATGAAACACATCTAGATGTTTGTTCACTTAAACATGCCCACTCAGCAAAGGATGGCTCTGAAGTCTGGTAATTCATATAAAGATCTTGGAAAATACAAGTTTCATGGTAGAACCACTTTGGAAGAGACTTTGGCTGTTTCCTACAAAGTGGGACAAACTCTTACCATACAATCCAGCGAATGTGCTCGTTGGTAATACCTAAAGGAGCTGAAAACTTTTGTCCACAGAAAAACCTGCACGTGGATGTTTGTAGCAGCTTTATTCATGATTATCCAAAATGTGGAAGCAAATAAAATGTGTACGAATAGGTGAGTGGATGAATGAACCATGGTCCATCCAGGTGATGGAATCCGATTCAGGGCCAAAAGGAAATGAGTATCAAGTCATGAGAAGACATGGAAGAACCTTAAATGTATATCACTGAGTGAAAAATACAACCTGAAAAGACTATGTACCCTATGATTCCAACTGTATGACATTCTGGAAAAGGCAAAACTACAAAGACAATAAAGAGATCATTCATGGGCGCCTGGGTGGCTCAGTGGGTTAAGCCGCTGCCTTCGGCTCAGGTCATGATCTCAGGGTCCTGGGATCGAGTCCCGCATCGGGCTCTCTGCTCAGCAGGGAGCCTGCTTCCTTCTCTCTCTCTCTGCCTGCCTCTCAGTGTACTTGTAATTTCTCTCTGTCAAATAAATAAATAAAATCTTAAAAAAAAAAAAAAGAGATCATTCATTATCTGGGGTTGGTGTTGAAGGAGAGATGAATAGTGAGATCACAGAGGATCTTTAGGGCAGGGAAAATACTCTGTGTGATATTATGATGAGGGCTACATGTCATTACACATTTGTCCAAACATGGAGAAAGCACAACACCAAAAGTGAGTCCTGAGTTAAACTATGGACTCTGGGAAATTCTGATGTGTCTATGTAGGTTCATACTTGGTAAAAAAAAAAAAAGATGCCATTCTGGGGAGAGATGTAGCAATGGGGGAGGCAGTGTATGTGTGAGGACAGTAGGTATACAGAAAATCTGTACTTTCCTCTCAAATTTTGTTATAAATCTAAAACTACTCTAAAAAATCAAAATATTTTAAAAATATAAAATTCAGATCCCAGTATGATCAAATGTGAAGTTTGTATTCATATGTATTTAAATGTTAATTGTTGAAATAATGGCATGGAAGAATTTTGTTCTTGCTATTATTTTTAATAACAGCCATAACTTAAAATGTATATCATACCCATTCTAGATTGTAAAAGAACTTTTCATGGATTCTTTATTGCTCCTGATGCACTTAGACGTTGGAAGAGATCACATGTGATTCAGGATGCAAATGTGGCAATCATGAAGCAGGTTCTAGCTCTCTGCTTGCTTTCTCCTTGATTCACTACACTTCAGTGAAGAAAGGAAATGTAAAATACTGACCCAACAAGAAGGGTACCTATACCATTGTTTATATTTAATATTAATATTTGCTCTCATGTCATGAAGTAGAAAATATGCTATACTATTTTCAAAATTCCATTTCCTTATGTATCATTAAATAATCTAAATATACAAACGAAAGGAGACTTGTTTAAAAAAGACTTTATTTATTTATTTGAGAGAGAGCAAGTAGAAGGGAGACAGGAGGGGGAGGGGAGAGGGAGATGTAGACTCCTTGGTGAGCAGGGAGATCTATGGAGGGCTAGATCCCAGGAGCATAAGATCATGACCCAAGCCAAAGGCAGACATTTAACGGACTGAACCACCCAGGTGCCCCCAAAGGAGGCATTTTAAATTAGGTAATGCTTTAGTCAATTTCAGTAGTGGGCCTAGTTGTTCAGGCATTTGTCCTTCCAGTTGACCGAATTCCATTATAATGGCCATTATAACGGCTTATAGGATCTCCAAATGGTTTCATAGCAATAACATTTTATCATAATTATATTGCCAGAAATCATATATTAACTTTACAGGATGTGGACTGAAATGGAACTGATACCCTGGCTTGTAAAATATTTTTAAGAAGTTAATAGAGGTAAAATGTGAGAGGAGAAGAACTCGTCCCTTCTCCTTCTTTATGTTCCTTAAACACTCACCTTTCATCTAGTGGTACAAGTGCTGGGGTGGGGTGGGGGGACAGCCTGAGCGAAGCATTGTACCTGCATTGCTGCTTGCGAGATGGCCAGGAACCAGCACAAGGACTGAGCACTTGGAAGTTGGAATCAGAGAGCATTAAGGTTGGATCTCGCTTCTGCTAATTACTGTTTGTGCCTTACAGGGCAAGCTACCTAATTTTTGCGGACCTCAGTTTCCTCATCTGTACAATGGGGCAATAATAGTGTTTACTTTGTTGGGTTTTTGCGAAGATTAAAGGAGATAAGGATGATTTGAATTTAGTTGTGTTTAACCTTCTTCTGGTGGAAGTGATTAGTATTTCTGAGCTTCATGGTGGCAAGGAAGAATAAAGGAATGGATGACAATGCAAATGGTAGAAGTAATATGTTTTCTTCATGAAAAAGTGCTTTTCCAGGGGTGCCTGGGTGGCTCAGTGGGTTAAACCTCTGCCTTTGACTTAGGTTATGATCCCAGGACCCTGGGATGGAGCACCACATTGGGCTTTCTGCTCAGCAGGGAGCCTGCTTCTCCTCTCTCTTCTGACTGCCTCTCTGCCTACTTGTAATCTGTCAAGTAAATAAATAAAATCTTTAAAACAAAACAAAAGAAAGAAAGAAAGGAAGGAAGGAAGGAAGGAAGGAAGGAAGGAAGGAAGAAAATGCGCTTTTCTTGACTGGGACCACAGGAATTCTTTGTTACTCAAGTAGTAAAATTAAATAATTATAATGAAATTTAGGGAGAAAATCACCAGGACCCAAGACACAAGTTTGCTGTAGAGAACTTTACGGCATATAGCATTTGCCATTTGAAATTTTGCCTGGTCACTAATTTACTGGTCATACTAAGACTCCTATATGGAGTGGAGGTCCTAATACATGTTCATAATGCCAGAGGTTAAATCCTGTATTATTATAAGAAGGATTATTAAGGGGAGTAGTTCTAATAGATGCTGCCATCTGATTACACGGCTTTGTGTAGATTTCGTGAATCACAGAAAAATAAAATTGTTAGAATATTGGCCATCCTCAGCAGAAGTTAGGAGAGGTGAAAGGTTAGCATTCGGTGTAGAGATTTGGGCAAGCTTATACAATCAGAAGGTGTTGGTGTATGCACACATGTTCTACATTAAGAATTAAATGCTGGAAATCTTTTTGTCATTGGCTTTTTAACATCAACACTTAACACTGTAAATGTTTTTAGTATAAAAACATACTACAAAAGCATATTGCAGGCACATTATAGGGAATTTTAAAAATACAAACTGAAAAAAAAAGTCAAATTATCCTTAGTGCCTTAAATCTTAGTTCCTGTTTATTTTAGACCTTGTGTAGGCTCTATATAGCATCATGCAGTAATTCTCTTATAAAATTGACATTTTACACTCCATAAACTACAAACTTTCTGTGCCGTTATATGTTGTCTTAGAACCACATTAAAAGTAGTTGCATTTAATTACTTTTTATGAAACACCTTGCTTCACAGATTCACTACCTTACTTATTTATATTGAGTGAGTTCTCTTTTGTTATAAATATTTCACCAGTAGAAATAAACTCAAACGGCTAAATCTTTACACTAATAAATCATCACTTACTTTGCATAAATTTTTGCAAGTGAAATTGGCAAGTTACAGGGTATGGAGATTTCCTGGACTTCTGCTATCTGGTGTTATATACGCAATTATTTAAGTAAACGGTTCATAACTTGAGAACTCGTTTTTGTTTTGCTTATAAGTTTTGGTTGTCATAAAGTATCCATAGGGGGAAGGAAAAAAAAAGTCATTAACTTTTCGGCCCCATAGTGTGGTATCTTCTGAAAGGGCAAAAGGGCTCAATGCTGGATGACCAACGTTAGTTAGTAGGGAAGGATACAGGAGAAAGCCCGGTCTGAAAGCCTCACGTGGCATTAGCCTCTAACCCTAAACAAATCCCATTCTCCACGTGATCAACTCTTCCCAAACTGGACTTTTCTCAGTCGTTAAGGAAATAATGCAGAGACCCCCAACAATATACGCGATATTCCTTTCTGCCTTCCTGTGCCTCGGAGGCACACCTGCAGCATCTAGACGAGCAGAGTCAGGCTGAGTTTGGAGCATACATCCAGGAAGTCACTAACAAGAACACCTGACAGGCTCCACGGGGCAGCCTGGGGAAGAGGAGCGAGGGCCACGTGACGTGTGACGTGTGCACTGTGAATTGTGTGGGGTGAGGGGATTATAAATCGACCTTGAGGAGCGTCGCTTCTTTTGGCAGAAAGATCGCCCACGAAAAGGGTCATAATATCGTGAATTTGCATGATCATGGCAAAGACATTACATTTGACTACTTGGGGTCTTAGTTTTTGAGCACGAGTGGGAACATGTCCTAGTTGAGAAATAAACTGGTATGTGTGAGCTAAAGTTTTAACTAGATCCTATCCCTTGAAGTTAAAAATCATCTGCTCCCAGCAAAATTCAACTTTCCGTTTTGCCTTTTTTTTTTCTCTTTTTCTTTTGCAAGTTAGGGACAGAGCAGGAGGAAAAGGGAAGGAAGACCAGCTTTGAATGACTTATAAAAAGGACTCAGAAAAAAACTTTCTGGACATCAAAAAGCTCTTGCAAAACAGGCTTTTAATGATTTAAGTGTAAATGAATCAAAAACATATGGATAGCATTTTCTTTTAAAATACCCTTGGGTTTAAAAAAAAAAAATTAAGGGGAAAAGTAAATGGAAGAGAATGTTTTCTATTTGGTGGAGTAGAAAACATTTTAGAAAATAGTTTAAGGAGTTTGAGACTCCCCAGTGTTGTTTGGGGTTGCTTGTGCTCACTGGAGGAAGAACATTACAGTGACTTTGGTCCCTACATTGAGGAGCCCTGTTCCGCAACTAGCTGCACACATGAGGCGTGACAAGTAGAACCAGCTTCCACGGGCAGAGCTTTGACGTGGAATCTGGGGAAGCATCTCAGCGGCTGATAGTGAGGGAATTTGGTTGTATTTTCAGACCCTTGGCTATTGAGAAATCCAACAACCAATTGCAAATTGCTTCTGGGGTAGAAGTGAATGTGCTATAATCCACCTGGGAAGGAACGAAGTCTATGTGAGGTCTTGTCACATAAGCAAGAACCAGCTTCCATATTCCTTTTAGCTTGCAAGCTCCTCCATCTTGGATATAAACTAAAAAGATTATCGAAATCCATAAATCATTTTATTTCTGCTTCAGGTAATCCCCCTCGGTCTTACTGAAGTATAATTGACAAATAAAATTGCAATATATTTAAAGTTACAACATTATGATTTTATCTATGTATACATGGTGAAATGACTCCCACAATCAAGTTAATCAACACATGTATCTTTTTTTTTTTTTGGTGGGAACACGGATGATGGACTTCTCTTAGCAAATTTTAAGTAAACAATACAGTATTATTAACTATAGTCATCATGTTCAACATTAGATACTCAAACAAATTTTATAACTGAAAGTTTGTACCATTTTATCAGACTCCCTCTCCCATTTCCCCCACCCCCAGCCTCAGCCCCTGATGACCACCATTCTACTCTCTGTTTCTATGAATTCAGCTTTTTTAGATTCCACATGTAAGTGAGACCATACAGCATTTGTCTTTTTCTTCTGGCTTATATTACTCCGCATACTATCCTCTGGTTTCAACCATGTTGTCACAAATAGCAAGCAGTCCTTCTTTTTTAAGGCTGAATAATATACCATTGTAGGTAGGTACCAGATTTTCTTTATCAATTCATCCACTGAAAGACACTTAGGTTGTTTTCATACCTTGACCATTGTGAATAATGTTACAATGAATACGGGAGTACACATACCCCTTCGAGATAGGGATTTCACTTCCTTTGGGTATATACTCAGAAGGGGATTGCTGGATCATATTATATTTCTATTTTTATTTTTTGAGGATTCCTCCATTCTGTTTTCCATAGTGGGTATACCAATTTACATTCTCACCAACAGTATTTGAGGGCCTTCTTTTCTCTTCAGCCCTGAGAACATTTGTTATCTTTTGTGTTTTTGATAATAGAAACCCTAACAGGTATGAGGTGATACATTATTATGGTTTTGATTTATATTTTCCTGATGATTAGTGATGTGGAGCACTTTTCATAGACACATCTTGTATGTCTTCTTCGGAAAAATGTCTAATCTGTTCCATTGCTCATTTCTTAATTGGGTTATTTGAGTGTTTTTGAACTTGTTTGTTGAGTTGTAAGCATTCCTTAAGTATTTTGAATAGTAAGCCCCTTGCTGATATATGGTTTGGAAATATTTTCTCCCTTTCCATTTTTCCTTCTCACTTTGTTCATTATCTCTTTTGCTATACAGAAAGATTTTAGTTTAATATAGTCCCAAAAGTGTATTTTTGCTTTTGTTGCTTTTGTTTTTGGTGTCAGATCTAAGTCATCATGTCCAAGATCAATGTCAAGGAGCTTTTACCCCATCTTTTCTTAGAGGAGTTTTACATGTTCAGATCTTAGTTTTAAGTTTTTAATCCATTTTGAGTTGATTTTTGCATATGGTATATGATAAGGAGACAATTTCATTTCTTTCACGAGGATACCAAGTTTTCCCAATACCGTTTATTGAAGAGACTGTCACTGCCCGATTGTATACCCTCATCACCTGTGTTGGAATCAGTTGGGTCTATTCCTGGGCTTTCTATTCTGTTCCACTAATCTATGTGTCTGCTTTTATGAAACAGACTGCTTTGAATCTACAGATTACTATGGGTGTTTTATAATTTTTTTAAAGATTTTATTTATTTATTTGACAGAGAGAGATCACAAGTAGGCAGAGAGGCAGGCAGAGAGAGAGAGAGGAGGAAGCAGGCTCCCTGCTGAGCAGAGAGCCCGATGCGGGACTTGATCCCAGGACCCTGAGATCATGACCTGAGCGGAAGGCAGCGGCTTAACCCACTGAGCCACCCAGGCGCCCCTGGGTGTTTTAACAATATTAATTCTTCCCATCCATTAAGATGGGATAGTTTTCTCTTTTTCTGTCTTTGATTTTTTTTCATCAAGTGTTTTATAGTTTTCAGTTTACAGATTTTTTTTTACCCCTGGGATAAATTTATTCTTAAGTATTTTATCCTTTCTGATGCTATTGTAAAAGGAATTGCTTTCTTAATTTCTTTTTCAAACTAGTTGTTAGTGTATAGAAATGCAACTGATTTTTGCACATTGATTTTGTCTCCTACAACTTCACTGAATTTGTTTTATCCGTTCTAACAGTTGCTTGTTTTTTAATAGATTCTTCAAGGTTTTCTACATATATTATCATGTCATCTGCAAACACAGACAATTTTACTTTTTCCTTTCTATTTGCTGGGACTAGACCTTCCAGTACTATGTTGTGTACAAGTGGTGAGGGGGTACACTTTTGTCTTGTTTTTGATTTTTTGAAAATTTTTTCAAAAATTTTTTGAAAAAATTTCAGTGTTTCCACCTTGAAGATTATGCAATCTGCCTGCTTGTCACCCTGGACTTCATTCCATTGAGTTAACATTCCAACTATACTGAATTTATTGAGAGTTTTTACAACGAAAAGAGATCTATGTTCATCAAATGTTTTTCTTCATTTATGGGGATGATCATATGAGTTTTATCCTTCCTTTTCTTAAAGGGATGTGTCACATTTGTTGATTTGTGGATGTTGAGCTCTCTTTGCATCCCTGATGTAAATCTCACTTGATCATGGTGTATGATCTCTTTGCTATGGTCTTGAATTCAGTTTGCTAATATTTTGTTGAGAAATTTTCAAATTCATGCTCATGAGGTATCCATCCTACAATGATCTCTTGTAGTGTCCTCGTCTGATGTTGGACACTGGAGTAATATTCACCTCAGAAGATGATTTTGGAAGTGTTTTCTCCCCTTCAAATTTTCGGAAGAGTTTGAAAATGACTAGTATTAATTCTTCCTTAAATGTTTGGTAGAATTCACCATTGAAACCACTTAGTCCCAGACCTTTCTTCATTGGGATATTTTTGATTACTAAGCCAATCTTCTCCTTCACTAACAGTCTGTTTAGATACTGTATTTTTTCATGAATCAGTCTTGGTAGGTGGTTTGACTTTAGGAATTTATCCATTTCCTCTAGATTATCAAATTTGTTGGCATAGTAGTTTCAGAGTAGTTTCTTATGATCCTTTCTGATTTCTGCAGGATCAGTAGTAATGTCTCCTCTTTCACTTCTGATTTTATTTATTTGAATCTTCTCCTTCATGGCCTTAGTTCATCTAGTTAAACATTTGGCAATTTTGTTTCTCTTTTGGTAGAATAACTCAGTATTGTTGATATTCTCTGTTGTCTTTAGAGTCTCTATTTTATTTATTTCTGCTCTGTTATTCCCTTCCCTCCACTAACTTAAAGCTTAGCTCTTTTTCTGGTTTCTTGTGATGTAAAGTTAAATTGTTTATTTGAGAACTTTACTTTTTCTTAATGTAGGCGGATCTCACCGTTAGAACTCTTAGAACTGCTTTCGCTTCATTCCATAGTTTTGGTATGTTGTTTCTCAAAATATTTTTGGATTTCCCTTAAATTTCTTCTTTGATCCATTGGAGAATATTAATCTCACATATTTGTGAATTTCCTAGTTTTCCTCCTATTACTGATATCTGGTTTTATACTATTGTGGTCAGAAAAGAAACTTGATATTATTTCAGTCTTCTCAAATTTGTTAAGACTTTGTGGCCTAACATGTGATCTGTTCTGGAGAATGTTCCAGGCACACTTGAGAAGAATGTGTATTCTGCTGCCTTTGGATGAAATGTTTTGTATATGTCTGTTAGATCCATTTGGTCTAAAATATAATTCAAATCCAATCTTTCCTCATTTATTTTCTGTCTGGATGATCCACACATTGGTGAAAGTGGGATAGTGAAGTCCTTACTTTAATTGTATTGTTATCTATTTCTCTGTTCAGATTTACTAGTATTTGCTTAATACACACAGGTTCTCTGATGTGCACATACTTACCATTGTCATGATAAATCAACCCCTTTATTATTATACAATGACTTTCTTTTTCTCTTGTCACAGTTTCTGACTTACAGTCTATTTTATATGGTATATATATAGCTACCCCTGCTTTTTATTGGTTTCCATTCTCATGAATAAGTTTTTCTATTCCTTCAATTTTGGCCTATATGTGACCTTAAACCTGAGTAACTCTCTTGTAGGGAGCATACAGTTGGCTCTTGTCTTACTATCTATTCAGCCATACCACCTCTTTTAATAAAAAATTTGATCCACTTATATGTAAATTAATTATTAATAGGTAAAGACTTTATAATGCTATTTTATTGTTTTCAGGATGTTTGGTAATTCCTTTGTTCTTTTTTTCCTCTCTTGCTGTTTTCCTTTGTGCACTGATGATTTTCTGAGGCACATGCTTTGATTCTCTTCTTGTCTGCTGTGGGTTTTTATTTTGTGATTTCCATGAAGCCTATGGAAAACATCTGTGAATGTTAAGCTGATAACACATCACCTCAATTGCCTACAAAAACCCTATTTTTTATTTCCCCTCTCACGTTTTGTTTTTGATATCACAATTTTTATCTTTTTATATTGTGTACCAATTAACAAATTATTGGAGTTAGTTATTTTTCATGCTCTTTTCCTTTAACCCTTGTACTAGAGTTAAGGATTCACATACCACTATGTCACAGTGGTAGTTTGAATTTGATGCTTATCTTACCAACGTGTTTTATATTTTCCTATGTTTTCCTGTTACTAATTAGTGTCCTCTCATTTTGGCTTACACAATTCTTGTTGGCATTTCTTACATAAGGCCAATCTAGTGGTAATAAACTTCCTCAGCTTCTGTTTGTGTCGGAATCTTTAGCTCTCCCTTTCTAATGAGAAATGGCAGTTTTGTCAGGTAAATTCTTCTTGGTTGGCAGTTATTTTTTTTTCCTCTCAGCATCTTGAATATATCACCCCCTCTCCTCTGGCTTGCAAGGTTTCTGAGAAATATGCTGACATAGGGGTTCCCTTGCATCTGAGGAATTTTTTTTTCCAGCTTCTTTAAAAATTCCCTCTTTGTCTTTGGTTTTAGACAATTCTATCCTAGTGTGTCTTGGAGAAGATATCTGGGTTGAATCTGTTTGGGGGTCTATGAACTTAATAGAATGTGGTTGTCAAAATCTCAACCAAGATTTGGGAAGTTCCCTGAAAATAAGTTTTCTGTTCCTTTCTCTCACTGATCTTTTTTGGGTCTCCAATAATGCATAAATTGTTTGTCCTAATGGTATCCTATAATTCACCTCTTTTTTTTGTTTTGTTTTGTTTTGTTTTCACTCTTTGTCATACTGTTTTTATTTGTTCTCTGACTGGGTGTTTTGAAATCATCTCTCTTCAAGTTCACAGATTTTTTTCTGCTTGATCATGTATGCTGATGATAAGACTCTTAGTGGCATTTTTCATTCCATTCACTTTATTCTGTAGCAACAGAATTTCTATTTGGTTCCTTTGTGTGTGTGTGTGTGTGTGATTTCTATCTTTCTATTAAACTTCTCATTTTATTCATGTAGTGTTTTTCCTGAATGTATTGGATTGTCCTTTTGTGTTTTTCTACAGCTTGCTGAGCTTCTTCAAGACAACTACTTTGAATTTTTTCTGGGTAAGTTGCAATTTTCCTTTTCTTTGGGCTTGGTTACTGGAAAATTCCTTTGGCAGTATCCTGCGTCCTTGATTTTTTCATGTTCCTTGAAGTCCTGTGTTGTTGTCTTTGTATGTGAAGGCAGAATCATATCCTCTATTTTTGACTGACTCCTGGGATGGGGAGAGGACCAAGAATAACTTCTGTCATCCCAGTTAGATTCTGAGGATTTCTCAGGCCTTTTCTATGGATATGCCTGCTGCACACTTCTTGTTCCCCCTTGGGGCACCCTTAAGATTTCATGCCTTCTATTTATTCTACAAAGCCAGGCCAGGTGCTGACATCTTCGCATTTTCTTTCCTTAGTGTGGTGTAGAGTGCTCAAGTTCCTGTTCTTTCTCTTGATCCTGTGGAGCCAGACTGGCTTTCTGTGCATTCTCAGAAGTTATTGCAAAGGCTGGCACTCATCACTGCTGGGGGATTGGGCAGGGAGCCAACCATGGAATGGGGGTAGTGTGGGGGAGGTTTCAGAGGTTACCTGTGGGTCATCTGGGTAGATCTACAGGCAAAGCATCCTCCAGCAGTTCATGGCAACCTTCCTGATGGAGTCTGTGAAGTCATCTCTAGGATCCACCTCTCTTTGATATGTCTGAGCCCTGGCTGGTACTTTCTCTGCTCCTCCACACCCCTCAGTCATACAGCTAACCTTGGTATTCTAGATGGCACAGGAAAGAAGTGGGTCTCCTTGGAAGCATCCAGCATAGCTGCAGAAGAGGGACACTCACTGTTCCTTCATGGAATAAATCATAGGCCAAGAGAGTCTCTTGGCACTGAGTTCTGCCAACCTGGCTGAGGGATGATGTCAGTATAGTGAAACTGTTCTCTTACCCTCTTCAGTGGATCTAATTTTGGATGTTTTCATTCCAACCATGTGCAGAAACTTCTCTGTTGGACTCCTGGACTTCCACAGAGGTACTCTTTTCTTTGGACAATTGTCAAAATCAGTGTTTGTTAAGGGGGAAAAATGGTAGAAACTTTTCTGTCATCTTGCTCCATAATTTCTTGTTTACTTTCTTTCCACAGTGTACCAAATCAAATGTATCCTCTAAAGTTTAAGAGGATAAATGTATCCTCTTTTAAATGTATCTTCATTTAAATGTTAATGTATTTAACAGAGTTAACTGTATCCTCTAAAGTTTAAGAAATTAACAAATGAAATATATACATTGGTATGTATTTACTATCTTCACAAAAAATGAAAACCCTAAAGTCTAGAAAACTGTGAAATAAAGCCAAAGGGGCTTACCATCATCATTGTGCCATGTTCTCTACTGCTGTGCAAAGGATTTGAGCCACAGCAGCAAGCTGGCATCATCTTCAAGAACTCCTGCCGCTTAGGGTAATCAATCCCCCAAATGTGTGGTCCTACTTGATTATGAAAATTTCACCCACAGGCTATGAACACCTGTAAAAAGGAATCTCCCTCTAAAGTTTTATTTTGATAAAACTATCTTTTCTTACTAGAAGGACTCACTTGCACATTTGAAGTGTCCTGCTGTCTTACTGGTCTTATCTTTTCATGATTAGAAGGCTAGTAGACTAAAGATTTCACCCTAGAATCAGTCTTTAGCTAGCATAGTTTAGACCTAAAAATCCACCACTTGCCCCCAGTATTAGATAGTGCATATATCTGAATAATCAGCACGTTTTATTCATTGCAGAGAATTCTTTGGTTCTTGGCGAGTTCCCAACTCAATTGATTTAGTTTAAGCAATATTTATGGAAACACATGAAATATTAGGACTATAATGCCTGTTTTCATTCTCAAGGACATCATAAGTTTTTGATATTCTTTTCCTCCTATTATACTGTTCTCTGTCTCATAGAGAACCTCAGTTAGTATATTTCTCATTGACTGTCTACTGCAGTATTCTTTCTGTCCTGATCCATCCCAGGTGAAGTGGTAACACCCAGAACCATTGTTTTACTCACCTGCTGAACCTCACCCTCTCCCCCACCTCCTGTCGTCCTGTTATATCTTTCAGATATAGTTTCAGTCCCCTTCCCAATTCCTGTTATATCTTCAAGAAAAAAACTTCAGACCCATGTTTCATCTCCTCTTTCCTATTCCTAAATTACTGCATTCGGTTGAAGAAAATCACATAATAGAAAAGATCACCCCCTCACTTACCTCCTCAATAGTCTTCAGTTTCAGGTGGGACACCTTCAAGTTTGTTCACCAGTCATTGAATCTGGCCTGAGTGGGTTTGCATTCTTGTTGTCCCTTGGTCTTTTTCTCATTTTCACCACTCCTAAGTCTTTTATGTGACCCCACATCTTTTTCTTGAACACCTGGTCTTATCTCCTACATTCATGTCATCAGGTATGAACTATCTCAGCCTCCTGTCTATCCTGGCCATGCAGAAATTCAACTTCATCTGTCCTTTCCCTGCCTTTTTGTAATCATGGTGAGAGTAAGATGTCCTGTTTTGTGTTCAATGCCAACATCTTCAGTATTACCCTTGATCTCATCTGTTTTCCTTCAAGACCATGATCAATCAAATGTAATATTTACTGTTTATCTTCAACTGTCCCTTCTGTTTTGGCTTCTTTCCCTTGACCTAAATAAATGTTTAAATCTTTGCTCTCTTGAAAAACAAAATAACCACAGCAGGAAAAAAACCTCCCTGGAATCATGTGAGCTCTGTGAGTGGTCCCTCTGGCATCCTAACCTTTGCAGTGAGACCTCTTATAAAACTCATGCAAGCTCTTCATCCATGGGCTCATCCTTTCCTTTTACAACCCCCTCAAATGGATTTTGGGAATCCTACTGTTTTGGGGAATTCTCGAAAGATCTTTCTGAATGCAGTGCTGCCACATCAGTGCTTCTCTTGCTGGACCTCCTGGCCACCACTGATACTATGGAGCATTGATTCCAAATGGAGTCACTTGCCAGTGTTGAGTACCCTCCCTGGCCACAATGAGAGCTTCCTCTCTGCCCCCATTCTTGGGGCTCTCCTGCAGTTCCATGTAGATGGTGACCTATTCTTTCATCTAGATTTTCTGTTTTCCACCAGATTTTCTCCAGTGCTCTTGGCACTACCATCTATCCGGATTTAGCTATCATCTGTTTGCCAACAGCATCCGATTCCATATTTGCCGACCCATCTCCACCTTTACTCTCATATACCCACACTACTGCTTACTTCTCTGTCTCTTCTCACGCTATTCCCCCTTCTCTTGCTTCAATGTTATCATCCTTCAGATTGGGATCTTGCATCCCTGCTCCCAGGAAGCTTTCCCTGACACACCAGGTTACCAGTGACCCTCTTTTTTGCTCTTCCTCTACATAAGCATACTCTCCCCTTACAGTCCCCATGTCATAGAGATCTTTCTATCTTGTGTCCCCTAGTCTCTCCACTGTTCATGGTCTTGAAGGACACATATGCTGATCTTACTACCTCTTAGACGTTTAATTTTTTTTTGAGAAAATAGCACTTTATCTCCTTAAATGATAAAGATTTGTATCCCATATAATTTTCATAAACAAAGAAAATTAAGATAAGAGAATAAATAGCTTAAAATTTGTCTTTTTGACTGTATAATCTGTGTAAATGACATATATGTGACACAAATATTATGTATTACATATTACATAGTCTTTATCTTATTTTCGTGTATAATATATAATATAAAATGTATGTAAACAGGCACTCTTGTAGGAACTTTTTAATCTAAAAAAAAATGTGCTCTAACACTCTGATTGGGACTTATCTCTCTTTTTATTTCTTCCTTTTCCTCTTCCAAAATGTTATTTCCTCAGAGACATCTTCATGACCACACATATTCCCAACATGTTCATACCCTAACCCTTTCTTTCACCTTAGGCTTAAATGTCTCCACTTAATGTTCTGCATTTATTTATAGAACAGTTAGACTTTTATATAGATTTCTACATAGTTCTTATGGCTGTCTGAACTTATAACTTTTCTTTTTTTAAGGGATTGGTTTGGCTTTTGCTCTCTCCTCACTCATAAGGTCAGTACTTATTTGTTTTGTCCTTGACCCCCCCTCCCAATGCCTGTCATTATGTCTGGACTATAAAAGGGCTCAACCAATATTTGTAGAATCAATAAAATGAAAGAAAGAGTGAAGGGAGGGGAAGTTAGTGGGGGACCAAGATTATCCAGAGGTAAAAGGGTAGCATCCTGAAAGAAGGTCAGGAAATCACTAGGCTTGGAAATTAACCTTACTGTAAAAAAGAAAAACAAAACACTTCCACGCAGATGTGCTCCTGGGTCAGCAAAGAGCTTCACCAGGCTTTATGTTGTTTATAAGAAACAGAGCCAAAATGAATCTAGTCTTTTTTTTTTCTCTTTCCAAACTTTCTCTTTTTAATTTGGAAAAATAACTCCACTGCCCACGTTTGTCCCCAAAGAGTGTCTAAAGCAAGAAAACCCAGAGCCCTCCATATACCAGGGCTATGGAAATGCAGGAGGGCTGTCGGGCATGGTACCTTTCCCAAGGATTTGGCCCTTTCTTCATTTTGCTGACTATGCCCTGCACTTTGCTACACGATGTGAAACAGCTAAATCTCAACAGACCAAGCTGGCCAGAGGGGAAATTTCATAAAGGAACCACAGAACTGCAGAAAAAGGGCAAAGTCACCATGAGGAAGTTGCTGATACCAGGCTATGATGTTTTGATTTTATATTTAAGGACATACTATTTTTTTCAATGCTAAAATTATATTTAAGTCTCTGTAGTAGAAAAAATAGCCCTGATGCTAATTGGATCGGACTTTTTCAGAGAGTAAGGGTACATAGACCTGTTCGGAGACTGGAGCTCTAAATGTAGTTTTAGGTAATAGAGATTAGAATCATTCCATTTCTCTCTATCATAGATTACAAAATACAAAAAAAGAAATAGAGTTTAACGGAGAAAAGGGAGTAAATAATCAGAATCAGGAAGCAGTGTTAGAGAAATCACATGGGTGAAAAAGATTCAGTAGTTAGGCATACCTATAATTCCTACAAGGTAATTGTAAGTGAGCCATAAATTTATTTTGGAGCTTCCTGGAAGCCAAAGTAAAACAGGAAACATAATCACTTACATAATTTATCTTGTTATATACAGCAATAATAGCTAATATTTATTGTGTTCCAACTTTGTGCCAGACACTGTTTACATATATACATATGTCTTTCACTTATAACCATTCCTATGTCTATTTGAAGATCTCACGTCCCTCACAGATAACTCTATTAAGTCAGCTGATAAAAAGATCTTCCACAATGAGGAAGTGAAAATTTATGCTGAAAAGCATCTCCATTTTTTTCTTTAGAGAATAATCAACCTAAATTAAACTTTTAAATTCTTGATTTCAGGCAGCCAGCCTGTTTCCACAGAGTTGCCAAATATTCTTAACCGAAAGGCAGCATTGCAAGCTATGACAAACAGGAAAGCTAAACAAAAGTCAACAGTGTTGCAAATCATACATTTATGGGAGGAAACGCTCCAGCCCTGCAGCCAAGCCTGGAACCTAAACCTGCAAGACAGACCATGCTCTAGCGTCAACAGGGCGGTGTGCGGTGCAAAGCTCCGGACTCCTGTGCCAGCAGGACGCGGGCCTGGGGATGGAGGCAGGCGGCCGATGGGTCCAGCCACCTGCAGGGTAGGCCTTCAGAGAGCCAGTGAGAAGACTCGCCCTTTCACTGTGCTGTCTCAGGCTAATGAAACTTGGGGAAGAATGGTCACAGGTTGCACATGAAACTCAAAGGATGCCCCATCTTGTTCCAAATGTGGCCCCTGGATGCTAGCTATAAAGTCACAACATCCTCAACATCTTTGGAACAAATCAGTGGAGATTTTTCATAGCTTTTTCTTAGAGCACACCTCCTTGTATCTGTCGATGACCCTTGTTTCAAGTGGTAAAACCTAGACTGTCTGGAGGGTCACCAGTTCTAACACCTGAGGGGTCAAACAAGTAACAGAAACTATGTGTGTATTGCAATTTAGAAATGTGGGCTTGAAGCCATGGGATCTTTACAGTTTTAAAAAAAGAAATGAGAGATCCAGACTTTTTAATGGAGTCTCCCAATTTTTAAATACTAGTAACTGATTCTAACATCTTTAATACCCTCCTCAGGCCAATGTGATTATCTATGAACTAAAATCCCTAGTCTAAAAGTTTCCACAGGAAGGTAAACCTCTACAAATTAATTTCTTTCATACAACTTCTAATAAAAGCTGGGTAGCAAACCAGTGTAAGATTGTCTGCAAAGATTTTAGGCTTTTGTTCCTGATGGATGACAGACACGTGATCACTTGTCTGTGCTGACAACAGATGTGGCACACTTTTGTGAACATTGAAGTGGCCCCAGGATTTACCTGAACCAAGAACAGCTGCCTTCAACTGAGACAAAGCTGAGAGAGTAGCTGCAAGTCAGGCCGGAGTTTTCTCTCAGCTAACACTGGGTCTGCCCCATCACATGAAGGGAAGAAGAACCATGGTCAGAGTTATGCAAGAAGGAATTTTACTGGAAATGGATCTTAGCTAACTGTGGGAAGAGTTGGGAAAAGAAGATCTAGGAGAATCTGTTGGGCAATCATAAAGGAAGTCCTTACCAGCTCACCAGAATCACTAGCACGGGGAGACAGTTGGGACCTTCCAAGAAAGTATGAGAAGCCAAGCAGATCCTTTCATGAAGGGACTACCTGCTGAAAAGTCTAGGGAGCTATGAGCCGCATGTAACTTCCACCTCAGGGAGTCCAAGGAAAGCATCAAACATGACCACAGCCTCTGCTTGTCAGCATGAAGTCTGGAGGGAGACCTGTCCAGGGAATTGAGGGGAACAAGGTCAAGCTGGACTCCACCTCCCCCCATCCCCAGGTACGTCTGCGTATCTCTTTTCCATGTCCAACCGCAAAAGTCCTTCAGAGTGTAATGGCTCCTGCTTCACCCTGGCTTCCCAGATTTCACACAACCTTCTCTTCTGGTCAGCGGTAGCCCAGAATAATAGAAGGAAGGGCATTTGGGGAAGTGTATTTATTGCCTTACTCAACTAGATCAACAGTAGAACACAGAAGCATACCGAGTGTGGAAGTTCCGTTTCCACAAAATGGGCTATGATGATTCTGGCCCGAACATTTCCAAAAGCATCTGATTCTGTGTTGTAGAGGAAGTCTGTCAGAAAGAAAAAAATGGGTGGCCAGGTAGTTGGATAGCTTTGAGTTTGAATATTGATCATTCTCTTGCTTTATGACCTTAGGAAAGACACTCAAAACTCTCAGACTCAGTAAGATGGGGCTTCGAATCCCAATATTAAGGTTTCATCTTAAGGATTAAGACAATATTGGGGCAGTATAAAGTGTGTTCCATGAGAACAAACTCTGTTTAGCTTCTTCATCCTTGAAGTTTGTGGAACCACATAAGGTGTCTGACAACAAGTAAACAAGCAAAATGTTTAAATCACTATCATTACTGCTTATAATAATAAGAGGGCCTCTTGAAGATACACGGACATTTAAGAGGTCAGATGGATTGCACAGCCCGTGAAGTTTCTCCTGATATCTTTGGAGGCTGATGCAAATGGATTCTCTCAAAGTTCTGTTGTGGACTGGGACTCATTTCGAAGGAATTGATTATTATTCTTATAGTTAAAACCGGGGTGGAAGTGACACAACCGATTCTCTATGTAAGCTGTCTTTCACCCTTCGTCCAGAAAGCGCCCAGTCCTGTAATTCCCCTCAAGGTACTCCGGTCATCTTCACTGGCATTAAGCCCTCCGTCTCTGAGCAGAGTCCCGCTTATACCCTGTGAGTGGAAGACAAGCAGGCTGACCACACACACTGCATCTTTCTCCTTGAACACATACACATGCTGGCCTTTGGTAAGAGGCAGGGCATGAATAGGAAAAAACAGAGATGCATTCCAAAAAGACATTAGCTAAACAAAAGTCAAGTCCACCAGGCAAAGCCATCAGGAAATTGGTTAACATATTTCCCCCCATTCAACAAAAGATAGCAGGCACTTGTCTCAATATCTCCTTTCATCCCTGAAAGCTTTAAAATTGATTCATGGTTTCATAACTACAACAAAGTAACCTTGGATAGATTAAAATCAAGGCTTTTTTAAATTTGGATATCAACAGCAAGAATCCCACCCAGGTCTTGCTAAAAACGACTTTGGCTGACGTTATGAAATGCTTCCTCAAGCTCTTCTTCAGCCAAATGAGAAGTCGTCTGGAAAGGATTCATCCTTTTAGTGTACACAGAAGATCTTCTTCTTGGATCTATAAACTAAGTCTTTAAATTCCACTGTAATTACTCCAAAGACATAAATAGAGCCGATACTATTTCTGGCATCCCAGCTGGCCCTTTAGACAAGGTACACAGCATTTTCAAATAAAGCTTCCACAAAGTGTGTAGGTATTCTAGCAACAGACAGATGCCTGGAAATTCTAAATTGTAGTGTGTAAAAGAATGGCTTCCAAAAATTCTAGTGTGTAAGACAGGCCCTTTCCTTCATTTTAATTCTTGTATACCAGTTGTTAGGATTGAGTTTCTTAGTAAGGACTGAAACCTATTCTGTTTTCAACCACCAACTTGGCTCTCTTTGAAAGTTATGTATACTGAAACAATTCATTAAAATACTCATACATAAAGTTTTATTAAGGGGATATGTTATTGCTCTCAGACTCAGTCTGTGGTTATTAACTGGTGCAATTTAAAAGCTTCATTTCAAAAGCCAGAGAGGGCCTCACAAAACTATCTCAGTGTTAGTGTTAATGCCAACATCATGCCCGTTTTCAGTGTGAACACTGTCCGATTCTGGAGTGCTTCTTGGATTTGAACAGGAATGTTTCACTCTTGTTCTTTGTGAACACGCTGGGCTTTCTTGTAAGAACAGACTTTTAGACTCCCAAATCATCCCATGCACTTTATCTTCATTGCTTCTGATCACATTTCCTTTGCCTTCCGAAACTCACTAAAATTTGTTTACAGATTACAGACACTATTACTACAAAAAATCAAATGGATTAACTTCCAGAGTTTATGGTAGCACTAAAATCTTGATTTAATAACAATTACGACAAAGAACTGAGAAGGAACACTTTGTTCTTCTCTCATTTTTTACCTTTGCCTTAGTTTCTTGATCTGTAAAATAATGGTGTGGGGGCAGCCATTGTCTAAAAGTTCTCAAGACTGCTTTTGGTGGAGTCATGAGCATAAAAGTCATGTGTCTCTTCTCTTCTAAAAAATTATTGCCAATGAAGATGTTCTGGAGCTTTCTTTCCCTCTGTCATGGTGGCAAGCAGTATTCCAGAGAGTAACTACTCCATCGGTTTGGAGAAGCTTAGAGTAAGAATGCAAGGATGAGGAGCAGTGTCCTGTTGAATCTTAAGGAATATAACGTGTGAGCAAGAATTAAGCCATTGGGGCACCTGGGTGGCTCAGCTGGTTGGGCGACTGCCTTTGGCTCAGGTCATGATCCTGGAGTCCTGGGTCGAGTCCCACATAGGGCGTCCTGTTTGACAAGAAGTCTGCTTCTCCTGCTGACCTCCCTTCTCTCCTGATTGCTCTCTGTCATTCTCTGTCTCTCTCTCAAATAATACATAAATAAAATTGTTAAAAAAAAAAAAGAATTAAGTCATTGGCTGCAAGCCATTGAGCATTTGTAGCTGATACCACAGTGTGGTCTGGTCTATCCTGATTGAAATAATTCATGTTTCCCTAATGAAGCCAAACTTTTTTTTTTCTTCTTTTTAAAAGAAGGATGGGTCATGGGAGCTGGATGAATGTCAAAACTTTATAATAACTTACACTGGCATATTTCTATTCAGAAGTACAAAACTTGAAAAGAGATTCAGTCATGGGCTACGATCTTTAATTAACAAGGATGATGTTCCTCATACTTCACAAACACACGATGAAAATTCATTGTGTGTCGTGACTACAAATTTCACTGCATTTTCACATCGTCTCCTTAGGTCCTCTGTGAGTAAGAATCTCTCTGAGTGTGACACTTGCAGCATCAGAACATTATGATGTGAGCTTTTCTATAGAGGTTCAGCCCATCATCCATTAACCTGACACAGTGCTATACTAAGTAAAAGAAGTCTTCAAAGTTATCCAGACCTGGTTCAAATCAGAGCAAATCAGAGTTCTTAAGTGACTATAGTATCCTCCATAATTTATTTAGTCTATCTGAGCATGAACAACCTCTTCTGTACAAGGAAAGACCATATTTTAAGTTCTGGCACACAGGATGGGTTGTTCTTATTGACTCCTCAATGGTCATTGGCTATACCTGCTCATAAATTCAGGCTTGACTTCTAAGGAAAACCAAACACAGAAAAGTAAGCATGCTGTGGCAGACAGACCCTTAGGTGCACCCCTTCACCCTGCCAATCCCATTGTTTCCATCCCCTGGTGTTTACCGTTGTTTACTTCCCTCTTCTTGAGTATAGGAAGGACCTATGACTTGCTTGTATCTAAGAGAATATGGCAAAGGTGATGAGATATCACTCACATGGGTAGGTTATATTCTTACAGGAGTCTCTCTTAACAGACTGCACCTAGACTTTCCTGCAGGCTTCATGAAGTGAAAGGTCATATTGGAGAAAAACATGTGCTTTTTCTCTTGGGGCTTCAAGAGGTGGCTAGGAACCAAGTGTAGCCTGTGCCAACAACCTGCAAAAGGCCAGGGCTCGCCGTCCCCCAGCCACAAGGAAACACATTCTACCGACAACCTGCACATGCCTGGGTGTGAATTCTTCCCCAGATGAACTTCCAGAAGAGAATGCAGTGTAGTCCATGCCTTGATTATAGTCTTGTGAGGCCCTGAACAATGGACCCAGCTGGGCCATCACAGACATTCGACACATGTCCCTTGGGAGATAATAAACACATGTTGTTTTAAGCTCCCAAAGTTGTGGTAATTTTTATATAGCAATGGAAAACTGATGTGCATGCAAAGCTGGAAGATTTGGCTATTTTTCATGTAAAGGAGGCCATTTGGATCGTTTTAAAGGCCAATTATTAGATTTTCCTTTTTTCTATCTCTCCCTTCCCAAATCAAATAAAATACTTGAGATTGCAGAATTTTCACCTATAATCGAATAATCCTACATATGTCTCTTTTTCACTTGGATATTGTTTATTAGACTTTTATCAGTTTTTTGATACTTGATCAAGCAAAGAATCTGGCTTAAAGAATTATTAGCTTTAAAAATAACATAGATGATTATTTTATGAGCAAAATGAGTTTATGTGCAAATAGCAGGGGAACTGCAAATTGAGACAGGCACTTTATGGAATACCATAGGTAAGTCCAGAGAACAAAAGAGAGGAACATTGCTTTATAGAGAACAGGAAGAAGAGGGGAGGAGCTTCTCTGAATCAAAGTCTATTGGAGGAAAGCAAGAGTTCAGTGTGGTAATGGTTTCTCATTGGCTGAGTTGCAGCAATTTCTCATTGGCTGTCCTGTTGCTGGGCAAGGAGAAAATCTTCCTTTCTTCTGCTGAGGTTGTAACCTGAACATCTTCCTGCCCAAGAGGGAAATAAGATAAGACAGAACGTTTGTGACAGCTTACCAGTTAGGGCTTCACAACTCCATTTTAAATAAGGTTTCTGCTTTTCATTTTCACAGAATAAACTTTTTTCTTTTTAAAACACTTATACAATAAAAATTAATAATCCAAAATCATTCGTTATTAAAGAAATTTGAAAATTTTTCACTAAGAAGGGAAGTAAAGAAACAGTCATTTATTCACTGGCCCAGGCTTGCTCATCTTTAAAGACCCTACATAGTACCATTTACTCATCAATGCACTCCCTGTATTTCTCCCAGATAGAAATGACCCTTTTCTTTGAGTTTACAAAACAGTTTAGTTACAAAACAGCTTACCCTCTGGTGTAACTGCCTATTTCTTTTTTTTTTTTTTTTACTTTTAATTTTTTATTTTTTATAAACATATATTTTTATCCCCAGGGGTACAGGTCTGTGAATCACCAGGTTTACACACTTCACAGCACTCACCAAAGCACATACCCTCCCCAATGTCCATAATCCCACCCCTTCCCCCAAACCCCCTCCCCCCAGCAACCCTCAGTTTGTTTTATGAGATTAAGAGTCACTTATGGTTTGTCTCCCTCCCAATCCCATCTTGTTTCATTGATTCTTCTCGTACCCACTTAAGCCCCCATGTTGCATCACCACTTCCTCATATCAGGGAGATCATATGATAGTTGTCTTTCTCTGCTTGACTTATTTCGCTAAGCATGATACGCTCTAGTTCCATCCATGTTGTCGCAAATGGCAAGATTTCATTTCTTTTGATGGCTGCATAGTATTCCATTGTGTATATATACCACATCTTCTTGATCCATTCATCTGTTGATGGACATCTAGGTTCTTTCCATAGTTTGGCTATTGTGGACATTGCTGCTATAAACATTCGGGTGCACGTGCCCCTTTGGATTACTACGTTTGTATCTTTAGGGTAAATACCCAATAGTGCAATTGCTGGGTCATAGGGCAGTTCTATTTTCAACATTTTGAGGAACCTCCATGCTGTTTTCCAGAGTGGCTGCACCAGCTTGCATTCCCACCAACAGTGTAGGAGGGTTCCCCTTTCTCCGCATCCTCGCCAGCATCTGTCATTTCCTGACTTGTTTATTTTAGCCATTCTGACTGGTGTGAGGCGATATCGCATTGTGGTTTTGATTTGTATTTCCCTGATGCCGAGTGATATGGAGCACTTTTTCATGTGTCTGTTGGCCATCTGGATGTCTTCTTTGCAGAAATGTCTGTTCATGTCCTCTGCCCATTTCTTGATTGGATTATTTGTTCTTTGGGTGTTGAGTTTGCTAAGTTCTTTATAGATTCTGGACACTAGTCCTTTATCTGATATGTCGTTTGCAAATATCTTCTCCCATTCTGTCAGTTGTCTTTTGATTTTGTTAACTGTTTCCTTTGCTGTGCAAAAGCTTTTGATCTTGATGAAATCCCAATAGTTCATTTTTGCCCTTGCTTCCCTTGCCTTTTGCGTTGTTCCTAGGAAGATGTTGCTGCAGCTGAGGTCGAAGAGGTTGCTGCTTGTGTTCTCCTCAAGGATTTTGATGGATTCCTTTCTCACATTGAGGTCCTTCATCCATTTTGAGTCTACTTTTGTGTGTGGTGTAAGGAAATGGTCCAATTTCATTTTTCTGCATGTGGCTGTCCAATTTTCCCAGCACCATTTATTGAAGAGGCTGTCTTTTTTCCATTGGACAGTCTTTCCTGCTTTGTCGAAGATTAGTTGACTGTAGAGTTGAGGGTCTATTTCTGGGCTCTCTATTCTGTTCCATTGATCTATGTGTCTGTTTTTGTGCCAGTACCATGCTGTCTTGATGATGACAGCTTTGTAATAGAGCTTGGAGTCCGGAATTGTGATGCCACCAATGTTGGCTTTCTTTTTCAATATCCCTTTGGCTATTCGAGGTCTTTTCTGGTTCCATATAAATTTTAGAATTATTTGTTCCATTTCTTTGAAAAAGATGGATGGTACTTTGATAGGAATTGCATTAAATGTGTAGATTGCTTTAGGTAGCATAGACATTTTCACAATATTTATTCTTCCAATCCAGGAGCATGGAACATTTTTCCATTTCTCTGTGTCTTCCTCAATTTCTTTAATGAGTTAACTGCCTATTCCTATAGGTTATCTTTATCACAGGTCCAGGATTTAGTAAACTGTAATTCATGAACCAAATCCTGCATTCTGCATATTTTTGTGAATAAAGTTTTGTTGGAACAAGCCATGACATTGCTTGCATGTTATCCTATGGTTGTTTCCACAGTACAATGCAGAGTTGAGTAATTATGCTGAAGAGCTTATGCCTATAAATCTAAACTATTCACTATCTGGTCCATTACAAAAACATTTGCTGACCCTTGCACTAGACCATGAACTTCAAGAGGTGAAAGGTTGTGTCTTGTTCATCCCCAAAGCCTCAGAAGGACCTCTCACAAACCCTAAATTCATAATTGAGTATATACAAAGATGCATAAAACACCTGAAATTCAAACCAATGTTAGCATTTATCTTCCCACTAAATTAGACCTTTTCTAGAGAGACCCAGAGACTTGTGTTAAGACCAAAATAGGGAAACAGTCTATCCTCATACTTTGTGCTGCAGTAAAAGCTGAAAATAAAATGAACAGAGCTGGCTATTAGAGGACATTCCTCCCCTTCATTAAAAGGCTGTATTTAGACTAAATTGCCATTTATTAAACAATTTTCACATTAGTTACCAAGCTCATGTGCCTTTCAGGAGATAGTTACTCTGTTTTCAGATTCACTTAGGATGGGTTTCCAAACGACTTCTGCTGTATTTGCTGTCCAAGAAACCTTTTAATTTTCATTTGTAAACCTTTTTTGATGTTACTCCCTTGTCAAAAACAGGAAACCATTATTTCCCAGCAGTAAACAAGTTCAAAATCAAGATAGCCACTCAACTCCCCAAATCAGGACTGTGTATTATATACCTGAAAAAAAAAAAATCAACTTTCTCATCGTCAAAAAAAATCAACTTTCTCATCGTCACCGAATGTATCAAAATTCTCAAGGGAAAATCAAGTGCCTTAAAATTTTGTGGGAATCAAAGAATTTGAAGATTCTCCACCAACCCCACCCAGTCCCTTGCCAGATGTGATTCTTCTCGAAACCAAGTGAAACCTTTCAAATCTATTGTGATTCATTCCTTCACTATTTCTGTCCCATGAGATTAGTCTGAATGCTTTTTCCTTCATTCATTCACCCACAACCCTAACTCCCATGTGGGATGTATATAGTAACACTAGCCACCAAGAACAAAGCAGAACAAGATGTTTGCCGTGGATATCAAGTATCAAAAGAGACAATTAAATTGATACAAATCATCACTGCTTCCTGAATCACCATAGACTGCTGTGTTTTAGAATACCATGGAAATTACTACAAAGCATTACCTAAAGGTTTTGTAAATAAATGTATTAAACTCATATGAGAAGTTTAATGAGTAGGAAAGTGTTTCCTGGTTTCATGATGAAGTTTAGAAAACAATTCCAACTCACCTGATGAGTGCTTCAAAGAGAAAGAGATTCCAGTCTCCCACTGGGGTCAGTAAACAAGGACTCCCACCCTTTCCTGGCTCTTGATGAGGTGCCCTGGGATTAGGCTCCTGCCCTCAACACCACCATCATCTTCTAATTCCCCACTCACCCTCAGCTAGGAAGCTTTCTACTATACTGCAGCAAACTTAGCCAAATAAATAAATAATAGAATTAGCACATAGGAGTTTTGTCTCTATTTACCTACATACTTACCCATGCCCTTTTAGTAAAGTAAGTTTTTCTGCTTAATTTGGTATGGATGTTAAAGTATCCTTTATTTAATAAAATATTAATGTCATAGATTGCAATTTTTAAAATGTTCTGATCTGATGAAAGGTAGAATTGTCATTCTTGTGTCAGTTCTCCCAATTAAAAAAAAAAAAAAGAAAGAAAGAAAAAGAAAAAAAGCTGATTCTCAAAACCAAAAAGGACCTAGGAGTTCAAACACTGAAGAGTCATTGACTTTGAGGACAGGAAGGGGTGTAAGTGAGCATTTATGGCTCACAGAGGTCAATGACTTATCCAAGATCACTCAGCTGGTAAGAGGCAGTGAATTACAACCCATATACCTGGGTTCTGGCCAATGAGCCTTATAATCTTCCAGGCTGGTCACTCCAGAGCTACCGTGGCAACTCCTTTAGAAGTGAGGTCAACCCTCATCTGTTGTTAAACCCTTCAGATAAGCCATATCCCTTGATCTCTTTATTTTACATCTTTAACAAATTTGTCTATGTGGGCATCCTTGCTATTCTTTGAAAATTGCTTTGGAATTCAGTACCTCTTGTTTTGTAATCATGTCAGCGGGTGAACCACTTCTGAGAGCAGCGTCAGTAATAGGAGCCATGAGGGAGAAGGCAGAGAACACTAAGGAAAGTTCAGAGGATCACCCAAAACCAGGGTGGCAAGGACAGGATGGGGCTGAGGGGGTGAATGAAGGTGGCCCTGGTAAGGTCATCTAGAAGATGAAGAATGGGCAGTGTGAGTCAGAAGAAGGGGAGGTCAGAGACAAGAAGATATCCTCAGATGCCTGGCAGAACACCAGTAGAAAAGATGAGGTCAGAAAAGAAAGGGTCTTTTCACAAAGTGCTTGGGAAACCTCATGAGATCCAATATTTACCAAAGATGATTCTAAAGCAGAGTGAACCGACGAAACATTTGGGAAAAAAAAAAAGAGGGGAGCTGGAGAACATGGAAGTTTGGGATACAGTTTATACTGACACAAGGAAATCAGCTGAGGCCTTCTGGGATGCTCCCCTGGTCTGCTGCAGTCTGATGTTAATATTCATTGTAAGTCCTTGAGAATTAGGACTAAAGAGAGTTTCCTGAGAGCTAAATAATTGCCATAACAAGTTATAAATACCACACAGGTGTCCCTCCCACCAGGAGATGCCGCGACCAGCCCACAGGGAGAAGTTTCACTTACACGTCCACTCTTGAGTCGGCCTTTTCTCTCTATTACCTGTGGATTCTGTGCTGGGCGACTGCCTCCCACCCCCCACCCCAGGCACCTGGCACATCTTGACAGTCTCTGTGACAACAGACACCATTCCCTTGCCCCAGTGCCTCTCCTCTCCTCCTGTGCCCACTTTCCCTGTCTCAGACCCTGCACCAGTTCCTACCCTCCCAGAGCTGTGTTTATCTTGTCCCTTATTTCGTGCCCCCCCATTATCACCAGTCTGCACAAAGCCCTCTCTTTTTTACTTGATTACTTTTCCTCTTTATTCCTCAGCCATGCCATTCCCCCTCTCACAGCCCCAACTCAGGCACCCTCTTTACTTTTCATGAATATATCATTAAGGTACAGAAGTGATATTGTGTATAAATCTAAATCTGGGATGCTTGGGGACTTGGTCAGTTAAGTGTCTGTCTTCAGCTCAGGTCATGATCTCAGGGCTCTGGGATTGAGCGGGGAATCTGCTTCTCCTTCTACCTCTACCCCTAACCCCGCTCTGCTTTCTCTCTCTTTCTTACCCTCTCAAATAAATAAATAAAATCTTTAAAAGGAAAAACAAACACAAAACCTAAATCTGTTTGTACCTTTTTGCTGATACAAGGTTTGCAAGCTTGTTCCATGGGGCTGGGTATAGATCTCATCTTCTCCTGACACCACATTTCAGTTGCTTATTCCTTAAGGATGGTGTAACTGTAAACTTTTCTCTGAGTCATGTGGATTCTCAGGCTTGAGTTTCCCAGATCTGAATCAGTTGGGAAAGGAGGAAGAGCTGATTAGATATGAAATACACTTTTTCATTAATATGTACCACAACTGATATACCCTCTTAATATCTGAACCATGAGTGAAATTACCCAGAAGGTGGGGACTTTTTTGTGACATCAAGGGGCCAGAGATAATAGAGTGTGTCTGAAGAAAGATGAGAGGGAAATACAGGTGTTTCCCAATGGTATCCTACCAAGTTCAGCCTATTTGGTAACCTAATTATATATCTGGTGGTCTATAAGTATGCACCGTGGCCAATAACACATCTTTTATTTATTACTCTGATGTTACGGTGTATCTTAATATCTGGTGGGATGTAACATAGAACTTATCCTTTCACATAAAATTTAAAATGAGCTTGTCAAACCCTCTGCCTATCCCCCCGATATCCTGCTAGAATTGTGCTTAGAATGTCACTAAATTTATGGATTAATTTGGTGGTTTTCAATTGAATCTTCCCACTAGTAAGACCTCCTAGTCATAAATATTTATCAGGGTTTTCTTTTAGATCTGCTAATAGACTTACGGACATTTCTCCACAAAGGACTTTAGTAAATCTTAGTAGATTAATTCCTAGATGGGTATATAGCTATTGATCTCACTTTAAATGTTGCATTATTTTTTGTTATATACTCTAGTTAGCTATGCTTATATCTCTACCTCTTCTTCCCCTAGACCTCCCCTAGTTCCCCTTTACAGAACTCCACTATAGCAATGATCGCCATCAGCCGAACCTGCTTCCCGTTTAAGATATCAGCTTACCCGAGTGGACTGTGAACTCTTTGAGGGCAGGATGGTCTCTTGTTTGCTTTTGTGTCCTCAGCAACAAACACAGATACGCATCTTTCAGTGCCTTTTGAATGCGCACAAAACCATGTATAATCATGATGTTACAGTGATGTGACCAAAAATACCTGGGAATGTGATAAAGAAGGTAATTGCTTTGACTGAAGGCTCATGTCCACTGTTGTGTTCTTCTGCTGGGAACACAGTTCTGAGGTAGGCATTCTTATAATCCATCTCTCCTTGTTTCTTTCTTCCTTTTATTCTGTTTGAAGGGCTCTGTCAGGACAGTTTTCTCTCTTGCTTGGGTCTCTGTCTTACTGGATCAGGGAAAATTAATCATGACTCTCTCTTTTTCTTTATCACCCTCCATCCCCATGCTATTACTAGATGACATGGTGTGGTTCCAGAGCCAGCTTCTTTATGATGGTTAAATAAAAGACATCTTGTTATAGAAATGGCCCAAGATGCCTTCTAGTTCTAAGGAATAACATGAAAAGTCATACTTCTCTATTTTCTGCTTCTATGATTTCCCCCAATATAGTCTCTTGGTTGTCTAAATCCAAGTAGAATTATTTTCCCACCAGCAAACCCAAATCAAGAAGTTAGGGTTATAAGAAGTCATTGGTAAAACAAAACAAAACAAAAACAAAAAGAAAAACAAAAAAAAACCCATTTTGCAGATTTTAGTTGATGTTGCTAATTGCATAGTCATTGGGTCATCTGTTTCTCATTACATCCTAGCTTTGTATATCCTAACTTCGAATCTGATGATTGTCCAGGATTCTGAATGTAATTATTCAGAATTTTCAGAGTGAGGTATCAGGAAACAAAGGAGCAAAGGGGAGGTAGGAAAGGACAATGGTAACTGAAGAGGCCAAGCCTCTGATTTAATAAGATCTAGCTTCAGATCTCAGGTCTCCTAGGGATATTCCCAGCTGTTATAATTCTTAGGTCATCACCACTCCACAGGAGACACCAGACCAAGACCTTCAGTAAAAGATCTTAAAAAACATAAAAAGGAAACAAACAACAACAGTGAAACAGTCCCTCAGGAAGAGTCATCAGCAGCAAGAATAGAAGGAAGCTGCCCCTGTCTACGCACTCCCCTCCACCGAGAGGAGACTCCCATCATTACCTCTCCCTTTGGACACTGTCTCTGATCCTTCTGTCCCAAGTAGGGAAACATGCAAATAGAAAAGAATTCAGACATCTGGAAATGTTTTAGTTATCACAAGTTTTAGTACCTTTTCAAAGAGAAACATAAAATTGAGTGAAAAGTCAAACAAAGATTCTGGTTCACTAGAGGGTAAGAACCTTCCTCCTCTGCCCCGGCCCATCACTCATTTGACTGGAATACCCAGGAAATACATTGTTATTTTGATTTTCAGTTGGTTTAAAATACAGGATTGCATAAATTCAATCCAGACTGGATCTTTGCAGGGAAATGTTGGTAAGGATGACTATTTTATTGCATTTATTCCATTCTCTTTTTGTTCCTTGTATATGTCATGGAAATCCATCAATCTCTATTATCATTTTGGGAGACCATCCCTGACAATGCTATTTGAAGTATCCAGTAAGCCTTGGGTAAATCTGGCTGTCAGATGTGGGCTAACAAACCAAGTTCTAATGCCATCCACCAGGCCAGTTTTTGCCAAAATTACTAAAATAGATAGAGGAGTGTTCACACTGTGTTCCCTTTTCTTGAAACTTTGTGTGTATGGTACAAGTTTCTAGATATAAACTGAATCTCCTAGTCACCACCAAGCCTTATACACAGAATCTTCTCCCACACTAAGGCTCCTGGGTCCATTTTACCCCTAACCAGCCGGCTGACTCTGAGCCTTCATTTCCCTTTCTCCAAACACTAGTAACGAAGGCAATAATGATACTGAACTTCTGGGTTTATTATGAATGGGAAATGAGACAAACATGAGAAGAGATTAACACAGATCCTAGCATCTGCCATAATACCAGTTGACAGAACTGCAAGAGATTTTCAAGAGCATCGAGTCCAAAGACTATAGTAGGTATTTAAGTAGAGCATTTATACATGATTCTCAGAGGAGTGTGCACTCTACATTTTTAAGAACCATCCATCAGTCTTCTGACAAACTTCCCTACACACTCAGTTTATTTGCTAAACTGGAAGCCCAGGTCTGGAGAGGGAAACAGCACAGCTGCTTCGTGGGGGAATAAGAGCTAGGGGTCAAATTTCCCAGGGCTATGCCCAATTCTGTATTCTATTGTTCTAATTGTTAAAAAAAAAAAAAAGAATTAAGGGAAAATAGGGGGAGTGAAAAGCATTGGTGGGCACCCACAAGGAGCGACACAACATAAATGACCCTTGCTCAAGGATCCTTTTCACTATTATCAGTAAGAGCCTAGAAGGAAAACATTGAAAAATCCTAAATAGTAAAAGTCATCATCCCATATTGATATTATCTGTAATCAATCCCAATGAATCTATCACTGGCTCCACAAAAGGGGTGAAGCAAAGTCCCCGCCTCCCTCTCCTGTCCCTGTAGCATGAATACAAGTCAGACAGCAGGAGAACTGCTCTCCCAAGGCCCAGAGGGCAAAGAGGAAGTAGGAGAGGGTGACATTCATTCCTATTGGGTTTTTCTATTAGGGTTCCATGGGAGGAAACAGAAGCCATCTTTCAATGTAACATCTTGGTCCCCGGAACATTTATGAGTTCTTTCCAGTTCCAAAAAAGTGTCCAATTTAGGGAAAGGGGAAAAAAATCTTAGAGTGTAATAATGTCCGCATTGTTTTGTCAGTTCTTCCCAGGTGATCTTCCAATTAGTACTGAGTTGGGCGTGCATGGGGTCCCAGCTTCTCTGTCAATTCCTGTTGGCTTTGGAGTTACTTTTTGAAGAAACCTGCACACAACATTGACTTCTATGTCTCTTTTTCAGGTCCTAAACATAAAGGATCTTTGAGGAATGTTCCAGTTCATGTCCTGTTATAAAATAAAAGGGTTGCGATTATGATCAATCAATTTGAGCATGAAAAAATGTAAGAATAAATGGCCCTTAAGATTACATTTATGCCTAAGGTAACTAAATCACAGTAAACATAGCAAAGCGCTGAGCAAAGGTACATCATAAGCCAATGGCACACACAGTGGCCATGAGCTTGTTTGAACTTCACCGAGTATAGGCAAACAGCAGCTGTATCCCATCTCCCAGCAGACAGACCTGGCTGGGTCTTCAAACAACAGTGGCATAGATAAACCCCAAGGAAGGTGGGAGATCTAAACAGAGATAACTGTTAATTACCTTCTGCCACATTTTAAACCACAATGTCTGATTATTATGTGGATGCTTTAATAACTTTTATGGTAATAAAAGTGATTAAATGACTTTCTGGCAGAGACTTTATAGAGATTTTCCATCCCAAAACCACAGACTGAAAAGCCCAGTTCTCTACAAAGACATCTTCACGGATCTCTTGACCCCTTCCAAGATATGGATAAGCAGTCTTTCTTTGAACTCTAAGAACTAATGAAGATCTTCTTGGTGCACTGGGCTGAAGCTGGAAGTCAGGGTCCCCGGTGCCCTGCTTCTCCAGCCTAACTGTGTATCTGTAGACAATGTGCTGGCCGGGCTGGATCTCCGCCACTCATCTCTGCAACCAAGAGTCAAAGGCAGGGTTTCTCCCAGCACTAAGATACCATGATTTACTAGAAGCGTCCCTAATAATTAATGGACCATCTCTTTTCTTTTTTTTTTGTAAGTTTCATTGAGTTGTCTCTAGAGAGTTTTGTTGCTATGTGAAAACCAGGTGTGGTAAGCAGAAAAATGACCCTCCAAGATGTTCATTTCTTAATCATAGGGACCTGTGAATCTGTTGCCTCATCTGGCAAAAGAGACTTTGCAGATGTGATTAAAGTTAAGGATTTGAGTTGAGATTATCCTGGATTACGCAGGTGGGCCCACGGTAATCACAAGGGCTGTTATAAGGGAAAGAGGGAGGCAGAGGAGCCTTTCAGAGAAGGAGATGTGATGACAGAAGCAGAGGTCAGCGATGTGATTGCTGGCCGGGGGCCAGGAACCAAGGAATGTAATTGCTTCTAGAAGCTGGAGAACAGGGGGTTCACTTACAGATTCTTCTGTTTGCTTTTTTAAAATGTGATACTCAAACTCTTTTGTGAACACTTTTTGGTAAAGGCAGCATCCTCAGGAAGAAATATATTCCTGAAATGCACTACCCCCCAAATTCTGTGTGTGTGTGTGTGTGTGTGCAATAACCTCAGCAAACCAGTTTTCTCACCTTACCTGTAAAATGAGAATACTACTTTAGGTTACACTCAGGTCATGGCAAATGAGTGGCTCAAACTATAGACATTGTAAATAATGACAAGGATGTGAATGTCGACAATGATGAAGGAGGTGAGGACATTGGTCACAACATTGGAGAAACTGAGAAATCCCCCCACTCTTCTCTCTCATCTTTCTACTTTGAGGAAAAAGCAAAATCTTTGAGCCTTCTCCCAAAGAGAATCCAAGTGGGACTGTGAGCAAAGTTCTGGCATCTGCTAGGGCATGCCAATTCTTTCAGAGAATGACAAGCCAATGTTCTATTGTTTTTCCTGGCTCCCCTTTCAAGCTGATATCCTCAGGGTGATTCTGTGTCCTCCTGTGTCTTTATCTCTGTGAAGAAAGACCTAGGTCTGGAAATCTCTTGGGGAAAGAAAAAAGAAAAAGAAAACCTCAGGCTCTTGAGTAATGATCATTATGTGGCTGCCCTTCTTTGCCCCCTTCAGGCCAGGCAAGACCACAGTAATCATAAACACTTTGTAATGAAAACCCCAAAAGGACTGAAGGTGAGCTGTCATTTCATCTGCCCTAATGCTCGGTAATATGTGAATGAGTTTTGCTTACACTGAAGATGGTATTGTGCTTTCTCTCTCCAATTCCAATGGGTGTTAAGCCCTTAGAACTGTGCCAGCCATCAGTGGGTTTTCAGAGAACAGAAATGCTCCTAATAACTGTCTTCCAATATGGCTGATGCCCCTGTGCATATCCCTAGTGATTCCATCCAGCAAAGCAGAGAAGGTTGTTTGTTTTCCTTTACTACTGTTGTAGCAGAAAGCAGGCTATAAACCGAAACCAGCTATAAAAGAGGAATAAGTAATAAAAACAATTATAAAACACATTGCAAATATGAAGTGCCGTACGAATAATTTAAAAAGTAAGTACCCCCTGGCTGGTCTACAGCATGGTTCATAAATGCACTGGTAAGACACAGCTGCTGGGAAGGACTGCAGAAGGAAAGTAAAAGACAAACCTGGGTTCAAATCCTGACAAATCCTGACTGATTAGCCATTTAACCTTGAACACATTGCTTAACCCTCTGAACTTAAGTTTTCTTGTGTGTGAAGTGGTGCTAAACACTATCTGTCCTGTAGGGTTGCTGTGTACCTCAAATTAACTAGTTGTGTTACTTGGCATACAGGTTGGCAAGTTGAAGGTGCCCCTAAATGCTTTAATGTATGTCTCCTCTTCCATAAGGCTAGGTGACAAAAATTATTATTTAAGAACTCTTGAGAAAGAAATTTAAGGGGACAAAAGTCCAAGAACAAGCAGAAAGAATGGTTAAATAAATAAATTGATATAAAGACCATGGTCATACTTGGACACTAAGGGGCAAAATGGTTCTTAAGAACTTGACTTCACCCAAAGGCACGTTTAGCCTGGAAAATCGACTTTCTTTTCTTGTGTATATCTTCTAAGATATACTCTATGGCCACTAGCCCAAATGCATCTTCTTTCTTTTTGTTTCAAAATTTTTATTAAAAAGCTTTGAAGTTCTATCTCATCCCCACCTTAGCCCATTGTCCTTCCCCCTTCAGAGAAGGCCACCAACCAGAAGCTGGCGGGTACTCTCTTTCTCTATGGTTTTAAAATTTTATTCCACAGTTTCTGCTCAGACATAATATATAACAATGCAATTGGAAAGTAGATATATCCATATGTGTGTGTGTGTGTATGCATGTGTGTGCACATGTATATATATTTTGAGTAGCCTTTCACAGATCTTTGTTCATATAACTTATTTTCAAGCTTTATTCATGTTGATAGATGTAGATTTAGCTTTCTATTTTGAATGCTTCTCCATCAGATTTCTTAATCACAATTTAATTTCCTCATGCCTCCATGGGTAACGATTTAGTTGTTTCTGGCTTTTCCTATAAGATTGTCCTTCGATATTCCCTTTTTGGATGAGTGCCAGAACATCTCAGGAAATGGAATTCTTGAATAGCATGATCTGCATGTCTGTAACTTGACCAGATAATGTCAAATGACCATCTGAAAAGTTTCAAGCAACTCGGTCTTCCACTACCAGAGTACATGAGTTTCTTTGCCCTGCATTGACTTCTAGATGTTTGACGGTTGGGTGGGTGAGAACAGATAGATTCATTTTGCTTTATTTTGCAGGTATCTGAGCGTTAATGATGTTAAGCATCATTTCATATGTTCGGGGACTTTTGGGTTTCCTTCTCTATAAAATGTCTGCTCATAAACTCCGTCAGTTGCTCTTATTCTTTAAAGACCTGGTGACCAATCACAAATTGCTTTTGCTGTTTGTGTCATTTATTTTAACATGGTATCTTTTCTAATACAGTTTCTATGTTTCTGGTCAAATTTATCAATATTTCTGTTCCGGTTTGTGTTTTGTTTCTTAAAAAATATTTGCAAACAGGGGTAATAAATATATTCTCCTGCCTATTTTTTTTCTTAAATTTTAAAGTTCTTCTATTATTGAGTCTTTAAACCATTGGGATTCACTGTTATTTTTATGATATAATTTCCTTCTCTCCATATGGATTGCTAATTTTCCCAGTATAATTTACTGAATCTTTTACTACTCTAACAGTATTTTATGATGTTATTTCTCTCAAAAACAAGTTTCTATATATAAGGAGACTTATTTTCTGGCTTTCTATTCTTTCCATTGGTAGGTTTGTCTCTTCTTTAGCTTTATAAAAATCTTAATTCTGCATGGTGAATCCCCCATAATTATTATCATTATTATATTAAAATTAATATTATTATATTAAAATTTATCCTTGGCTACACTTTAATATAAATTTGAGATTAAGCTGGTCAAATTTATTTTAAACTCCCTCCAAAATATTTATTAGAATTGAATCTGTTATCCATTATAGAGAACTTCATGATACTGAGTTGTCTTATCCATGAACGTGGTATGTTACTAAATTTAGTTTCTTCTGTTAGTTCCATAACAAAGTCTTATATTTTCCCTATGGCCTTACACATCTTTTGTTAGTTAATATCACTGATATGTAGTTAGGTATTTCTACATACCTTAACATTTTGCATTATTTGCACATTACAACGTTTATAAGTTAACATTTCTAATTGGATGTTGCTGGTATCTGTGAAAACAACTGATATAATACCCTCAAAAATTTACTGAAATCTTACTACTTTTAATAGTGTATTTATAGATTTTTAATCTTTTCTGGAATTCCAAATAATATTATTAAAAAATTAAGTAATTTACAAAGCAATTACAGAACACAGAATGCAGAGAGCTACAGAACAGTAAAAAGCTTGGAGCTTAACAGTCAGAAAGACCAGATTCAAATTCTGGCTAGTTCTGCCTCTGATTAGCAATGTATCTTTGAATGCTTAAACTCTCTTAGCCTCAGTTTTCTTATGTGTAAAATGGGGTAAACTATCTTATAGGGTTTCTTTGAATCTTAAATTAACTAGCAATAATAATTGTTAACATTAAGAACACCTAAAATGTGTACCCTGTGGTAAGTCCACCAAATACTTAGCATAGAGACTGACACACTGAAGGTACCCTAATATCATTTTTCTTTCTCTTTCTATGTCCCTCCCTCCATAGACACAATCACACACACACACACACACACACACACACACACACACACACACACCATTTATGTTGGGGAAATGTGCTAGAGGAAAGGAGACAAATATCAAATATCATTCCCCAAGGGCTTGGTGGCATAATAGGGCTTCTGGAGAGGTTAATACTCAGAAAATGATTCACGCTCAAGATTTCTAATCCTATCTTAGCCTTGTCCGGCTCCAGTTCCAGTGTGGATCTCTGAAACTTCCAGGAAATACTCCCTAAATCCTTCACCACTCCCCACCTTCAGCTTACCAAAAGCAGTCTCTTGAGATGCTCTTTTGTCCTTGGAAGAGTTGTTAGATCATCATGCCCAATGTGAATGCAACTGAACTTGACCTCACCGAGGAAACTCTCCAGACAGAAGATGAAAACCATTCAATGGAACTAAGAAGAGTCCCAGCATTGACTCAAGCAGCTTTCAACTCCGCCGTGGAGGGAATCCAAACTTTCACATGATTATGGAAGAATGCAGAGTTATGAAGAAAGATAGAAGAGGAATTGAAAAAGGAAAACATTTCTGCATTTCAAAAAGGATGTCAAAACTGTTTGGCAAAGGACAGGTAGTCAACAAAATGCCAGTAATGTATTTAGAGTATACATAAAAGACTAGTAGCTGTGCAGAAAGCTCTGACTCCCATGTGGGTGGTTGCTGCAGAACTGACTCAAGTCATTAGTCTCCCCAGAGTCAGACAGCCTTGGTCTGGAGAGTTGGGTGGGTGAGAACTGATAGATCTGTTTTGTTTATTTTGCAGGTATCTGAGCATTAGTGATGTTAAGCATCATTTCATACACTTGAGGCCAAAAGGGGGTTCCTCCTCCTTATTCTGCCCATCCCACCTGGGCAGCCTTTAGTCTGTGTTGGAAGGTGGAGCTCCTAACTGGGATGACCTTGGCCACAGAGGCTATTAGGGTGGGCATGTGACTACATTGAGTGCCTCAGTGCGAGGCTCTGTACTTCGGTGGAAGTCCCCAGAGGAGTCTCCGTCCTTCCCCTCAGTTGTGACAATGTGGGCCTGGGGCAGCTGCAGCCATATCTCTTCTATCAATTTCATGTGGCGGCTATAACAAATTACTCTGCAACAGAAAACAACGGGACTCTATTTCCCCACCGTTCTGGAAACAGAATCAAGGTGTCAGCAGGGCCGTGTTCCCACCAGAAGCTCTAGGGGAGGATCCTTTCTTGCCTCTTCCAGCTTCTTTGTGGCTTGTGGTTCCATCACTCCAATCTCTGCCACCATCTTCACATGGCCTTCTCCTCTCTCTGTATCTTTTCCTCTTCTGACTCTTACAAGAAAACGTGTCATTGGATTTAGGGCCTACTTGGGTGATCCAGGATGATTTCATCTCTACATCCTTAATTATATCTGCAAAGAACCCTTTTCCAAATAAGGTGCCATGTGCGGGTTCCAGGGATTTTGATGTGACATATATTTTTGGGTGCCACCATTAAACTCACTACTGCCACCGTGAAGGGAGTCTGTTCTGAGAATGCAGCCAACTCAGAGGAAGTTGGGCCAAGAGAGGGAGAGAGAAATCTCGGGGCTGGTCACCCACACAAGGACCTGCAACAAAACTGCCTGAAATCAGCGCTACTCCTGTTGTGTGAGTTGTGGGATTCAATTATTTTTTTTCTTAAGCTGGTTTCAATTGTTTTTTGGGGGGGTTATTTTTTTATTGTCATTTTGGAGGGTTTTTTTGTTTGTTTGTTTGTTTGTTTTTTGGTTCACCTTCTAAAGAGTCCTCACAAAACAGCAGAGTTAAGAAAATATTTCCCATCAGGAGACCTATTTTTGCTCTTTCGAACAGAAGGAATATCTGTGGGATTGTATGTAACTGAGGAAGATTCAGAAAGTTTCCCTTCAGTGACACACTCTGAATGAGCCCCTTCGTTCCCTCATATGGGCTGTGCCGATGTGCAAACCCCCCAAAACAAGCTCTTCACTCTCCGACTGCTTGGGGGTGCAGAGTTACATTTGGGTCTTGAAAAAAGAGAGATGTTCTTCTCTCCAACATGCAGGGTGGAAGAGTGAGAAGCCAAAGATCTGGGGATCAGAAAAACCCAAACCGGCATCCGGGTTCCGCTGGCTGCTGGCAGTTCTCTGGGCCGGTGACAAAGCTTATTTGAGCCTTAGACTGCAAAAGCATAAAATGAGGACCTTCTTAGTGGCATCACACGGTGATTCTGAGGATGCGCAGAGGCAGACGAGCGTAAAGAAGAAGCAAGGATGTGTCTTGCCTGCTGACCCCGGGTGTCCTGGAGGGAGGAGCAGGGGTTGGGTGGGGACCACGAGCTCCTGAGTGTCTTCCAGGTGCCAGGCTGTGGGGTCTCCACTCCGCTAACATGCTGCAGGAGGAGGTAACCTCCGCTTTGCACAGATGAAAAACCCTAAAGCGCTTGGCTAACATTCCATAACGTTCCCAGTTCACACAGGTAGTCAGTGGCCAGGCTGGAATTTGAACTCAGGTTGGTCTGACTTCAAAGTTCACGCTGTTTACATTACTCCACCCTCTCTCCTGATCCCTAAAGAGGAGACAGCGAGCACGGAGCACAGAGAAACAAAACTAACACTTATATAAGCTTACTACGAGCCAGGAGCGCTGCTAAATGCTTTTTTAAATTTGAATATTTATAAAAATAGCTAATGTTTATTGAATGCATGCTATATGTCAGGCTGTGCTGTGAGAGCTTTAAATGCAGTATTGTATTTAAACCTCATAACAGCCCTTTCAAAAAGGCACTGTTGTCCCTGCTGTTGTTGTTATTCTTAGTTCCGCATTCCAGTTAAAGAAAGCGTGGCCCATTGGGATGCCTTGGGGGGTGAAGGAAGCACCTGTCTTGGGCTCAGGTCATGATCCCAGAGTCCTGGGATCAAGTCCCACATCAGGATCCTTGCTCAGTGGGAAGCCTGCTTCTCCTTCCGCCACTCCCCCTGCTTGTGTTCCCTCTCTCTCTCTCTCTTTCTGGCAAATAAATAAATAAAATCTTTAAAAAGAGAGAAACAAAGGGTGGCCCAGAGAGGTTGGGGAAGTGGCACAGGTTAGGAAGGAACAGGGCTGGGACTCAGGTGGTAGCCTGCAGAGCTGTTCCCTATAGGTGCAGGACACTGTGTCTGGGGGCCCTGGTTCTCCACGGATCCTTGCCACTCCCATCCTATGAGGCAAGCAGCTTGGGTAGCACCCACATTCAGCCCTGCCAAGGAGTAGTGCACCGGCTGTCTCCAGCCTCAGAGGGCCTGAAGCACCCACACACCCCGGGATCCTGGGGTGTGGGGGGCGCTGCAGAGCCTCCCTCTGCGGCTTGTTGAGTGGGACTGGAAGTCTCTGCCAACAAAGAGTTAAGAACACAAGGGAGGAGGTGAAAAACGCTTGTCCACACAGGGCTGGGGGATTTTTGTTGTTGTCATTCTAACCTGGGAATGTACAAAATGTTCAGCCAGTAAGTCCATTTCAGAACGTGGGGGACCTGGTGACTTGTAGAAGAAAACCTATTAACACCTTCGAAGTATCTAGGTTTTTCTTCGAAGGTTAACACCTTTGAAGTATCTATATTTTTGAATGTTATTTAGGGAAATCCTTGGCAAAATAAATGAGATTCACTTCTACTCTTACTTTTATTACAGATATCTATATCATGATCCTAGTTTTGATATTAGAACAAACCGTGCATGGGATAAAATGTTGTTGCCGCATGAGGGCTGATCTTGTTTATTCTTCTCCCTGAGGCCTTTTCTGTGCACACTGGTCATCATTCAGTGATGACAGAGGAAAATCAGGGCAGACATTAAGGATGAGGCCCACCTGATGTGGCCCCAGGACCCACCTATCACACAGTTTGCTGGTGAGTGGAGTTTGTACTTTGACCCTCATGGGCAGGCTCTCCCTGTTTGCTTTAAGCTCTGTTTCTGATGCTATTGCATTTTTTTATAATCACACTTTACAGGGATTTTTCTTGGAGAGTCACAGAAAAACCTTCAGAATAAAGTCATTTCACTTATTTTATATGAAATAACATTACAAGGTAATATGGACATGCTCATTATGACAAAATGGATACGAATAATGCCTGTAGGAACATAATATGATTTCAATTGATATAAAGAGTTGGGAGTTAATGGATTAAAGACACAAATGTGAGGCTGGAAACCATAAAAATTGTAGAAGAGAGCACAGGCAGTAATTTCTCTGGCATCAGCCATAGAAACATTTATCTCAATGTGTCTCCTGAGACAAGGGAAACAAAAACAAAAATAAACTATTGATACTACATCAAAATTAGAAGATTCTGTACCATGAAGGAAATAATCAACAAAACAGAAAGGCAGCCTATGGAATAGAAGATATTTTCAAATGACATATCTGATAAAGAGTTAGTATCCAAACTATATAAAGAACATACACAACTCAACATGAAAAAGCCACACATAATCCAATTAAAAATGGGCAGAAGTAGCAATGGCCACGGTCGCCAAACTGTGGAAAGAACCAAGATGTCCTTCAACGGACAAATGGATAAGGAAGATGTGGTCCATATACACTATGGAGTATTATGCCTCCATCAGAAAGGAGGGATACCCAACTTTTGTACCAACATGGACAGGACTGGAAGAGATTATGCTGAGTGAAATAAGTCAAGCAGAGAGAGTCAATTATCATATGGTTTCACTTAATTGTGGAGCATAACAAATAGCATGGAGGACAAGGGGAGATGGAGAGGAGAAGGGAGTTGAGGGAAATTGGAAATGGAGGTGAACCATGAAAGACTATGGACTCTGAAAAACAATCTGAGAGTTCTGAAGGGGCTGGGGGTGGAAGGTTGGGGGAACCAGGTGGTGGGTATTAGAGAGGGCACGGATTGCATGGAGCACTGGGTGTGGTGCAAAACAATGAATACTGTTACACTGAAAAGAAATGTAAAAATTAATTAATTGATTAATTAAAAAAGAACAGTGTGTTACATAAGTCTCACTTTAACTTCTTGAATTTTTAATAATAAATAAATTAGCAATGTGTTGATGTAAAAAAAAAAAAATGGGCAGAAGACATGAATGGACATTTCTCCAGAGAAGACATATAGAGCACCAACAGGCACATAAAAAGATGCTCAACATCACTCATTATCAGGGAAATGCAAATCAAACCACAACAAGATACTATATCCCACCTGTAAGAATGGCTAAAATGAAAAACAAGAAACAACAAGTGTTGATATAGATGTGGAGAAAAAGGAGCCTTTATCCACTACTGGTAGGAATGCAAACTGGTGCAGCCACTGTGGAAAACAGTTTGGGGGTTCCTCAGTAATTAAAAACAGAATTACCAAAGGATCCAGTAATTCCATTATTGGGTATTTACCCCTCAAATAGGAAAACACTAATTTGAAAAGACATATGTATTCCTGTGTTTATTGCAGCATTATTTATGATAGCCAAATTATGGAAGCAACACTAGTGTCCACTGACAGATGAATGGATACAGAAGAAGTGGCATGTATATACAATGGAACATTACTCAGCCATAAAAAAGGAATAAAATATTGCCATTTTTAGCAACATAGATGGATCTATGTGAAACAAGTCAGTCAGAGAAAGACAAATACCAAACAATTTCACTCACATGTGGAATTTAAGCAAACAAAAACAAAAACAAAAAAGAGATAAACAAATAAAAACACAATTAAATAGAAAGAACAAACTGGTAGTTACTGGAGGGCAGGTGGGTGAGGGGAAGAGTGAAATAGGTGAAGAGGATTAAGAGCACACTTCCTGCTATGAGCACTGAGTAATTTATAGAACTAGTAAATCACTATATTGTATACCCAAAACTAATACAACACTGTACATTAATTATAGTAGAATTTAAAAAATTAGAGTTTGGATTTTAAGTTTTATATATCATTTCCTATCCTGTTTAAATAAAGTATAATTTTATAAAAGAACAATAACAGATACGATAAAATTTTAAAACTATCATCAACTCTATGATTTTTAATGTGCAAATGCTGATCATCGTTTGCAAAAAGCTATGTAAGTATTTTGGTCAACAAGGAATATATATGGTGAGTGACTGGCTGACAATCAAAGGATTTGTTTAGCATACGTGGTAAAACACAAATATTAGAGAAAATCTGGATCAAACTAATGTTTTCAGTTTTTTTTTTTTCAAGATATTTTTTATTTATTTGACAGAGAGAGAGAGAGATCACAAGTAGGCAGAGAGAGGGGGGAAATAGTCTCCCTGCAGAGCAGACAGCCCGATGCGGGGCTCGATCCCAGGACCCTGGGATCATGACCTGAGTCAAAGGCAGGTGCCCCACATTTTCAGTTTTTAAAATGATTAGTAGTTGTGAGTGAGGACTCAAGATCGGTTCATAAAATGGCTTAAAACAGGAATCCTGTAGGACTGAGGATAGAGCCAGTACCAGAGCTGGGAATTCATTCTATAAGCCTGGATGAGTCTCAGCACCAATCCAAACTCAGCGCCTAGGAGTCGGCATCACCCAGGAGAACCAATGATGCCAGGTTTTCAGATCTGAATGGATTCTCCATTTGCACATATGCTTTCTTGGAATGTCTTAGCTCTAATCAATATGAACCTATAAGCAAGTATGAAGGAGAAGAAGTCATTTCTTGATTTCTGCTCCCATTGTGTCACTGTAAACTTTATACCATCCTTTCATTCAGAACTGTTAGTGAATCTAAACTATGAGTCCTTTTTTGTGGGGAGAGGGACTCATCATCCTTTTTTCCTATAAAATCCCTGTAGGCCTGTGTGATAAATTTTGTGATAAACCTTATCAGCAAAACCACGCTCTCTTACAAAAACAGCCATCCCCTCGGGAATACATATGCTTCCCAAGGTGCTCCGTCAAGCCCCAGTGCATCACAAGGAAGCCTCATAAAAGCCCTAATAGATCACCATTTCTTGTTCAAATGGCTTATTTTATTTTATTTTTTTAAATTTTTTAATTTATTTGACACACAGAGAGAGTGCATAAGCAGGGGAAGCAGGAGAGGGAGAGGGAGAAACAGACTCCCCGCTGATCAGGGAGCCCAATGCAGGGCTCGACCACAGGACTTGGGATCATGACCTGAGCTGAAGGCAGTCGCTTAACCAACTGAGAGGCCCAGATGTCCCCAAAATGCTTCCTTTTAAATTTCCAATTTAGTCTTGCCTAATAGCCCCCTTTATAATTATTTTTAGAATGGGTGAGTCAGAGTTCCATGATGGGTCACCAGAAACTCTCTGGATCTTCCTACAATGAAACATTTCAAGAATAGGAGTCCTCAAACATCAGTACCATTTATTCAAAAGACCAGCTTGGAACACATTGGCAAGGTGATAAATAGAGCTTGTCACTGAGAGTCAAGGAACACAGATGGTGCTCAGAAGTGATGGTCAAGGAGAATATGGAGAAAATTGATCAAGTCTATGTAATTCATGTGCTGCTGGGGAGGAGGGGTTGTCCCAAACTGAAGGACAGCTGGAAGCAACTTCACAGAGCAATACTTTTAGATCAAATTCAGAGGCTTTAGTTAAAAAGGCAGAATGTTTCTGGTGGAGTACACATTCTTTCATCAACCAAAAGTTACACTATTTCTTATGGTCTTGTATCCACCCAATGCACACCACACATTTAAGTCTCCTGCCTGGTCCCATTGGGATTTGAGTTGGCAGATCCTGTGACTTCGATTTCTGAAATCAGGTAAGAAAATGATCTTATAAAATAATTGTATAAAAAGATTCCACTTATTCTCTTACTTAAACGACAGAACATTACTCAGGTGAAAAGAAAGAGAAATAGCTACATGAAGAACTAGTCTCATGAATTACGGTAAGATTCACAGGCTGTACCTCAAGTCTATGGCTCAGAATCCATAGAAAGTTCTGAAAACACCACAGAGAACAATATTGAACTGTGTGGATCTGTTGTTCTATGGGCCCTAGAGGTTGAGGACTCGTGAATGGATTCAGTGATAGAATTGGTCCCAGGGAGAAGTGATCAGAGGGGCTGCAAGGCTGTTTGAAATGTTTTCTCCCTGGAGAAGCAGTGGTAGAGGCCCAGGGATGATGATGACCCCATCAGGGTTCCTCCAGGAGCTCCCAGGGTGGGAAGAAGCTATAAAACGTTGTTTGAGGGACGTCTGGGTGGCTCAGTTGGTTGGATGACTGCCTTCGGCTCAGGTCATGATCCCGGAGTCCCGGGATCGAGTCCCGCATCGGGCTCCCAGCTCCATGGGGAGTCTGCTTCGCTCTCTGACCTTCTCCTTGCTCATGCTCTCTCTCACTGTTTCTCTCTCAAATAAATAAATAAAATCTTTAAAAAAAAAAAAAAACCATTGTTTGATCTGGTGCGGTGGATCAAGTCGTCATTATAGGTTGGGTGCGTCAAGACAGTTACAGGCTCTGCATTGAAATATTGGCCTATACATAAGGTCTCACTGGCTGGGTTTGTGTTGTTCTGGATCCCAGCCCTTTCCATGAAAGATTATTTGCAAGTTCACCTCATAGCATGGTATTGCGAGCGAGAAAGATGTGCTGGGAATAACTGTAGAAGTCATTCAAGGTCACACCACCAGATACAATGTCAGTCTTTTTGCCCAGCCACCCTACTTGGCCTTTTGATTCTCCTAGATACTATAATTCATGGCAGTTGATTTCTCTCAATCAGAATACACCCTGCAAGACCAATGGAATGAGCAAGAGTCAAGGCATCCAGGGTGTGGATGACCTCCACAGGCCATGCCAAGCTAAGTACTTCATGATCTGGCTCCCTGCCTCTGCACATCCTCTTCTGTTACTGCTGTCTGCTTTACATTTCAGGCTCTAGCCATGCCATGATGTGGGAGGTCCTCATGTAAGCCATGCTATTGTTTGACCCCTGACCCTTGCTCATGCTGTCTGCTTGGAACACTTGGCTTGCCTCCTCTTTAAGTTTTCCTAATCCCATAGGACCAACCACAGGTCACACCTCTTCCAAGAAGGCCTACTGATCTCCCCCTATCAAGGGCTGAGTTGCACATGCCTTAGCCCCTCCCCTTTACCCTTTGCTTATTTCTATGACTTCTATTTATCATATTACATTATAATTACCAGTTTATGTCTATCTTTCTCAAAATTATGACCTCACTCAGGACAGGCATTACATCTTCATCTCTGTACCTCAATGCCTGGCAAAGGGCACACAGCATTAAACCAGTAACTGCAGTGAGAATGAGTGAAGGGGGGATTTGAGAACCAACATGCAGCTGTCACCTACTATGTGCAAGATACTGTGTCAGATGTTATTTAGTCTTCAAAAAAATATGCAAAGTGGGCATAATTATCCAAACTCATCAAATGAGGAAAATGAGGCTAATAGAAGAGAAATCTCTCTCCTTAAGTCCACTAAATAGTAAGTGATGGCAGTACCTTTTTAATCAAAACCCCTAGGACTTGAAAGTCTGTGCTCTCTCCATGATACTGTCACCCATTCCTTGGTGGCCCTGGTCTGAAGTGCCCAGGCTGGGTATACCAGAGTCTGGTAGGGTAGTCAGCATAACAGGACTCTTTTTGGCCAGGGCCTTTTGCTACCCATGTCTGACCTCTGGACCATGGATATGGTTGGGAGAATTAGTGCCTCCAATAGCCAATCTCCTTGGAAGAATTGCCCAGGAGTCAGGTTCCCCTCTTCACCCCTGTGTGACCTCGGGGTTATTGCCTCAAATTTTTTATAACTTCACTTCCTACAGATAGCATTTAGCTTTTATAAAACCCACCCAATTCGTTATCTGCTCACATTTCTCCAGATGTTTCGCCTCCCACTCCTGTCTTTCTTAATGACTCTAGGGGGTTGATTACCATCAGGGTTAAAGCTGTCAAATTATTCTTGGCTCTATTCCACTTCTTCTTCTTCTTCTTCTTTTTTTAAATCCATCACCAAAGTTCAATTCAAAATCTTCACCAATGATCAATATTTTTTTCTAATTTTAGCCAATTCACAGTACTAGAGCTATACAATGAAGAATAGTTTCATTTCCCTTTAAGTCCACTCATCCTAAAGATTTTGCTGTTGACTTTGCTTCTGGGTGCACTTTCCTCTCCCTGCTGCTTCCATGGAACCAGAGGGCTGGGAAGGAGAGAAAAGGCTGTTCTCTTCAGGGGAGGATCTTCATATGTCAGTCTAGGCTCCTTGGTCTCAGCTTCTTTGGCAGAAGAGGGAAAAGGATATCCCTGGGATATTCCAGCAAAGTTTTACCTGTTGATCAGTTATGAATATGTAAATTTATATCTGTTGATATTTAGAAAGAGAGGACTAAAGGCAAATTATCTTTATTCATACAATAGATTTAAAGAGGCTGGCAGATGCCCTTTGTTCTAGATGCCGCAGTCTATCCACATGGCTACACAGAAACATGACAAGTGAAACGCAACTTGAGGTTCACAGAATCATCACAAGAACCTCATTGAATCCAAACCCTGGAGGCTGACAGCTCACCCCACCTAGAGCCTATCCACAAGTCTTCCTGCCACGGGACAAGACCAGATAGTTCTAAAATGAATCCTGATTTTAATCTCAAGGCTCACTTTTGATAACAAAATTGACAATAAGAAGCAAAAGATGTGGGTTTCTCTACATTTGGACTTGATTGTCTCCAAGGCTCTGAATCTATTTTAGAGGGGGGTGGTTTCTTAGAGTAGCAGGAAAGGAACACTGAAGCAAATCTAAATTTTAAGGTCTCAGAAAAGGGCCTGAGTCCTCCCCTTTGGAAATCTGCAACTCCCTCCTCCATTCAGAGATCCAAAATCTTAGCATAACCTCTAGGATATACCCAACAGGGTAGCATTATTTAAAATATTTAAAATAATTAAATGTTTATATTGCACTTAACATGTTAAAAAGCACATTTTCATTTAATATTTCTTTTGTGCATTGTAAAATTCTGCATTAAGTCCAAGCTAGGGCTGCAACATACGATGAAGCTGTATATTATGCTTTCTTTTAAATAAGGTTCCATATTTTCATAGGCATAAAGTTAAAGGTCACCGTATGACTTGTGTATTCACAGAACAAGAATTAGTTTCGGAACATGTAAGTAAACCCTTTTTATTAAAGATCTCGCAACTTCATCTTTTTTTTTTTTTTTTTTTTTGGCAACTTCATCTTAAGTGATGAAGAATCTATATACTCTACGTCAATGCTGAAATTATCCAATATCCAATAATATAAATTGTTTTATTTTTAACCTACAGTAAACAATTATTAATGTTTTTCATGCATGGTACCTACTTATACACACAGACACACTGTAAAAGTATGCTTCTTGTGATTCATTTTCTAAGAATAAAAATTTCCTATCATGTTGATAAAAGAGATGGGGTGATTGCACAAACACACCTATTAGATAAGATTTAAAAATAAAAAATTGCTTTCTAGCAAAGGATTGTAATGAAAACTTTCTCAGGACTAATTCATTGTATATAAGACAGCTTTAGAGTCATGTTTTAAAATATACTACAGGACTTTGGCAGACCAACCATGTTTGTCAAAAAGGTATTTTTTATGTCAACAGTGCTTCGTAGGCTGATAGGTTTTTATACATTAATTTTTTAATCCAAATATTCAAATATAAATATTGAATATACTTAATTGGATTTGACTGTATTTGTTTATTTGGCCAGAATGTTATCAGAGGAGATGAAACCAGATAAAACTGTTAATCTAAGGCCACCACTTGTCGTCTCTGATCACTCCTTCTGGTGTATGGAATAAGCTGGAGGATACAGATATTTCTCATTAGGTTAAGTTAGGTGTTTCCTCGATGCCCTTATTCAAATGCTATCCTCACATTTTCAAAAGAAATTTAAAAATCATGTATGTGTTAGTTTGCTAGGGCTGCCATAACAAAGAACCACAGCCAGGATGATTTAAACAGAAATTATTTTTCTCACAGCTCTGGAGGCTGGAAGTCCCAGATGAAGGTATTAGCAGGAAAGGAACACTTGGTTGGTTTCTTCTGAGGCCTCCCTTCTTGACTTGAAGATGGCTGCCTTCTCCTTGTCTTCACAAGGTCTTCCCTCAACACACATCTGTGACCAAATTTCCTCTTCTTAGGATACTAGTCATCGTGGATAAGGGGTCACCTTCATGACCTCATTTTAACTTAATTAACTCTTAAAGACCCTTTCTCCAAATCAGTCAAATTTCTGAGGTACAGGGGACTAGGACTTTGTTGTATGAATTTGGAAGGTGTTGACAGAGTTCAGCCCATAACAATGTAGTTCAGGTGTCCCTTTGCACAGAGAATGATTTTAATCCAAGTTATCTGGACATTATTTAAGTACCTAGATTACTAAGTACTTTGGCCAAGGACCCCAAATGAGCAGGAAGCATAAAACCCAGTAGTCGTGCTGGCTATATGGCATCATAAAGAACAACTTGTGGGGTGCTGTGCTTTCAACCACAGCACTTCCCAAAGCATTCGCCCCCAGAAAGCAAAGTTTAGGCTCACTTGATTCGTGTCTGCAGCAAAAAAGAGACAAACTCTTCAAATAGTCAAGATGAAGCTGGCCTTTTTTCTTTCAAGGGTGGCCACTTGGCTACCCACTCCCATTTTGGAAATGAGATCTTAAGATGACCCTCTCTCACCAAACACAAGAGCTCCCGACATTTTTCTCAGGCCTTTAGGAAATGTTACACCATGGTAAGACAGCCACTAACTTCTACAAGAGCTGAGATAATTAACCTAAGTGGATAGTTCAGTCTTGGCAGGAGGGGTTCAGGGTACTTCTAAATCAATATTTGGAATGTCTCTTTGAGAATGTCTTCTTTCAGGCACTAATACTAGCAAAACAAGTTATCAGTTTGCCTTTTCCACCACATCATATTTCTGAAGGGTGGGGATTTTTGTCTTTTGTTGTTGTTGTTTTTGGGTGTTTCTTCCTTATTCTCTGTGCCTGAGGTTCAGTAAATGTGGATTCTGTAATTAAATTCACTCTCTTTAGTGTTGTTCTTTATACCTGTGATCTGTGCTACATATTTAAGAGGCTCATTTCTTTTCTAAATCTTATCTTTTTTGCATCTGTCTTAGCTAGAATATAGGTATAGAAGTTTTGGGCATTCTCTTATGTATCTTTAAGCTCCAGTACCTGATTCATTCCCCATACACAACAAGTGCCAGTCTTATTTGATTTTGTTCACTGATGAAAAATATATATATATTGCAAACCTAGAGATTTAAAACTCTTTCTTTATGGCAGAATTGTAATAACCATTAAAGCTGGGGGATGGTCATGTGGGGTTCATTATTCCATTGTCTTGATTTGTGTATATATATGAAAATTTGTATCCTCCAAAGTTGGACATGTAAAAAATACAATAGTTAAGTATACCATTTGGTGCATTCTAATTTGTTTTAAATTTTAAAATACCCAGTTTATGTTCATTTTTTCTAATTTCCCCCCCAGACCTCATTATTAAATTTCTGAGTGAAATAAGCTCACATTATCTATTTAGTATCAGTGGGCTTCACAGAATTTTGATAGACTAACAATGTTAGCAGACATAGGAGGGGTTTTCTTCCACAGAGTTTTTGCTCCTGAGAAAACAGAGTATTATCCCTGATTCAGAAAAGACAGTGTAGAAGTGAAAGGTAAGTGTGTGAAAGGGGCACCTATTTGGGTTCCTGTTAAGATGTAGAAAACAAAGGCAACTTGCAGTAAACATGTGCTATAATTCTCCATCCTTGCCCCATCCCCCAAGGACTGGCAGTCAGGCAGCCAGAGGGAGTAAAATATCTAGATTTGCTCTTGAAGGGATGGGAGAACCCAGCAATGTTTTGAGTGGCCTGGCAAAACATCTTGAATTGCTTCTTAAACCTTTAGGACTTGGCAAAATTCAAAACATGTTTTGCCAGGCACTTTTTCCCTTAATTTTTAAACCCCTGTGTATTTCAAGGGAAATTTAATCTGTATGTTTCTGATTCATTTACACTTAACTCATCAAAATGCTGTTTTGTAGGAGTTATTTGATGTCTAAGATGCTGTATGAGCGTTTTGTATGTCTTTTTTTCCACTTCCCCAAACCATAAAGTTGCTTTTTGCCAACAGTGAGCCAAACTCCAACCACTGGAAGCTTAATCTCGGTTTTTAACTAAGGACCTACCAAATACAAGTGTCTTTCATGTTTCCTAAACATTTTCTCTTGCTGCTACATGAAAGTCCATGGCTTGCCAAAGTAGACTATAATCAGCTACTCCAGAAACACAAAAGGAATAAAACAAGCTTTCCTTGAAGCAGTGATATTATTTTCAATTAAAGGACATCTTTGCTGATCTTTCACACCCTTCTTCAAATGACTCAGTATGACCTCCATATTCTTATATCTCTTTGTATCAGCCTTGTTGAAGCACTGATTAAACACTTGTTTGTGAAAATTTCTGTATGAATTTGTCTTGACTGGGTATTTGTTAGGAGTTTTGGTGGAAAAGAGCAGAAACCAACTCCTGCAAAGTTAAATGAAACAGAGAATTCACTGAGGGTATATTAGGTAGCACCAGAATGTATGAAAGGACAGAGAAGTAGGACTAGTACTTGGACAATTTCAGGCATCCAGGCACTGCCAAGTTGAAATGAGTGGCTCTTTCCTATTTTTGTATCATTAGCCTCAAAACCCAGAGAAAAGGCATTCAGTTGGCTCAATTTGCTTCATTCTCATGCTCTCTTGATAGATGGGGGACAGAGCATTTAACTTCCTATCCCAGCCAAAATGTTCATAGTGGGAGAAGGTGGTTCCCGAAAAGGAAATAAGGAAGGGGAACTGAACGCTACAAGCTTTTCCAGGGCAGGGGATGTTCTTCATCTCTTTATCCCCAGAGTTTAGGATAAGGCTTGGCACATGGTCTATGCTTTTAGAGTCCAAATTAATCATAAGGAATCATTCCTTAAAATACAGTTTAATATACTTGCATGACTGACAAATACATTAAAATAGAATTGAGGGGTTTCTGAACGGGTAACACAGAGTAAACACACTCCACCCTGTGCACTCCCTCTATATAATGCATAAAACAGCTATCTAAGGATTCTTGAAGGTAAAGAGAAGCAGGCAGACTGGGAGGAAGACCAGAACTCAAAATACCACCAATCCAATAATAAGTTTACGATTTGTATTTCTCCCAGTATCCCCAGACTGCAGCAATATGAATCTATAGGAGCCAAAACTCTGAAGGTAGAGCACCCTCCTCTCCATTCAGTGGAGCTTTGGTTCCAACACTGTGGAGACAGCCTATGCTGTCTTTATTCTCTCTGTCCTCTTTTCCCTTGTCCACTTGGCCCCTGAATAAAGGTATGGTAGTAGAAATACACAGTAGAGAAGGGTTACTAAAGCCCTAACTTTCTGGCTGCAAGTCCAGAAAGAGAAGCATCAGGGAAACATATGCATTGCAGAGAAAGAAGAAACAGGGGAAGCAACACTATAAAGGTGTTTGTGAAGCCCTGGGCTCACCATGGATCTGATCTAATTCATTACACCAGACTCTGAAACCTGAACTAATAAACCACAGTCTAGATCCCAGCATGCCTTCTGTGTGGCACACATATGAGACAGAACTGGTATTGCAAAGGCTCTGACAACTGAACTGACATTGGATTCACAGCTCATAGCAACTACGTCAGAATTTGCAATCTGAGCCTACAACATTCTTCATAGGATAGACAAGACCCAGAGTTCCATAATATTCAAAATGTTTAGAATACACTATAAAATTTATCAGCTTATATAGGAAACCAGAACAATCTCAACTTACATGGGAAAGGACAATTGGCAGTTCCCAAAGTCTCAATGGTACAAATATTGGAATTATCTATTGAAGCCTTTGAAGCAGTTATCATACAATGTACAAGTGGTCCAGACATCAACTGCAAACTTTCTTAAAACCAATGAAAAAAATTAAAATCTCAGCAATGGAGTGATATGAAGAACAAACTGAAAATTTAGGGCTGTAAAACAAAATAGCAAACTTAAAAACTCACTGCATGGGCTCAACAGCAGAGAGGAGGTATAAGAGAAAAAAAAATTGGTAAACTTGAAGATAGGTCAATAGAAAATATCGAGTATGAACTACAGAGAAAAAATATTGAAACAAAAAATATACACAGCCTCAGGAACCTGTGGGTTAATAACTGAAGATGCAATATTTGTATCATTAAGAAGGAAAAGAGAAAAGGTGCAGTGATAAAAATAATTGAAGAAATGACTAAAAACTCCACATTTGACAAAGACAAAAAAGGAACGAAATGGGAAACAGAATTGAAAACAGAAAGAATAACAGAAAATAAATAATATGATAAAACTAAATCCAAATATATCAATAATTACATTAATGCAAATATCCTAAATGTATCAATTAAAGATAGAAATAGAAAGAATGGATTAAAAATAGATGACTATAAGAAACTCATTTCAATCAAATATAGTGACATAGGTATATTAAAAATAAAAGGATGAGAAAAGATATACCATACACTATACTAACTAGTGTTAAATAAAAGTGTAGTGACTAAACTAAATCAGAGTGGATTTCAGAGCAAAGAAAATTGCCAAGGAGAAAGAGGACTGTCACATAATTATAAAAAAGCTCAATTCATTAAGTAAATAAAACAATCATAAATGTCTATGCATTTAACAACAGAGCTTCAAAACAAATGAAACAAAACTTGAAAGAATTGAAAAGAAACAGACAAATACACAATTGTTGTTAGAAACCTTTTTTTTTTTTTAAGATTTTATTAATTTATTTGAGATAGAGTGAGAGAGAGAGTGAGCAGGAGCTGGGGGGTTCAGAAGGAGAGGGAGAAACAGATTCCATATTAAGCAGAGAGCCCAACTTAGGGCTTGATCCCAGGACCCTAGGATCATGATCTGAGCTAAAGACAGACATTTAACTGACTGAGCCACCCAGGTGTCCCATTCTGTGAGAAACTTTAATACTCCTCTCTCAATAATGAATAGAAATCTTAAGGATTTTGAACTGTACAAAAATAAAAATACAACATATCAAAATTTATGGGATGCAGCTAAAACTGTGCTTTGAGGAACATTTATAGAAGTAAACTTTTATATTTGAAAAGAAAAAAGTATCAAACCAAAAACTTACACTTTTAAAAACTAATAAAAGGGAAGCAAAACATACTGAAAGTGAGCAGAACAAAGAAAGTCTTAAAGATAAAAACAGAAATCAATGAAACTGAAAACAGAAGAAAAGAGAACATTAATACAATCAAAAAGCTGACTCTGAAAAAATCAAAAGAATTGGTAAAGCACCAACAAGAATATCAGAGGAAAAAGTGAGAAACACAAATTACCAATATCGTAAATGAAAGAAAAGATAATACAGACCCCATAGACATTAAAAGGGTAAAAAAAAAGAATCCTTCAAACAATACTATGCAACCACCTCGCCCGTTCAGTATGCAGTTCAGATGGGAGAGAGACTTCTGTACAGAGCTTGTACGCTCACCGTGGTCTAACAGGCACAGTTTTCTCCCCCTTCTCTGTAGTAATTTAATCTTCCTCTCAGCAAAAGAGGTCACCAGCCCCCATGGACTGAAGGGACTAGAATCACAGGAGGGGGATTTCCTCTTAGTATTTTTTTATTTTTTGACGTTTGGAACTCCTGATGCAACATTCTAGAGCAAGGTGCTCAGGACCTGCTGTGCCCAAGGGGCTGATAAAGGAAAAGGATCTATTTATTCTTTGTGACTGGATGCACAGATGAAGAACGTAACACACAGTAACAGAAGTTGGTCATTCATAAATCACGTCCTAGTCTTTCAGCGTCACCAGACCACAGCTCCAGCCTTCCCACACCTCGGCTTCTTGCTCTCCTAACACTGCAGCGTCCATGATGCATATGTCCGGAGTCTATTAAAAAGACGGTCAAAGTCCTTTTCTTAGCTCATCTAGTTTTCACTGTCTCTTGGTCCCAGGTTTTTCTGATGATGACTGCTCGTCATTCTCTGCTATTGCTCCTTGGGATGCTCTCTATTGTCCCCGGGTTTTGTCGGCTGGTTGGGAGAGGGAGTGTGGGAAGGGTGTGCCGCTGTGGGGAGGTGGTGAGTCACCGGGATGCCGGGGATGATGCCCTCCATGGCCCGGGGCCACCCCGATGACCCTGGCGAGTTGGTGGTGAATTCAGGAATACCCTCTTGATGATGCAAAAAAAAAAAAAAAAAAAAAGAAAAAAAAGAAAAGAAAAGAAAGAAAGAAAAAGAAAAAAGTACTAAGTTTCACAAGCTGTTTGTACTCAAATATATTTTCTCAGTTTCAGATCCTCAGCTATTTTATTGAGTGGAAAGTCTTGAGCTGAAAGAGTTCAAGAAAAATAATCTTGCATTTCCTTGTGTCTCAGGAAACACTTTTTATGGTGACTTGTCAGATTGTCTATGAACAAACCCACTTTTCTAGACATTAATAAACCTTCTTTTCACGTGATATTTTATACAAGAACACTTCAGATGTGTTACTAGATGAGACTGATTTTAACAAATCCTATTAGATTTGTATCAACTAGTCACGTGTTATATTCATAGTCTTTTGTGAATCATCACCTTTTTGTTTAAAAGATGGCCTATTTTGAGCCTTAGTATAGGTACATTCCTGTTTTTGTGACAAAAAAAAAAAAACCTTTAAAACTGTCCCAAACAGAAAAATAATGGCTATCAGAAGTGTTTTGTTTTAGTGTGAGTTACCGCTAGTGTGTGTTTATTATAAGGTGAACATTTAGCGTTCAGTGCAGTTTTCAATAAAAAGTCATAAAAATTAAAAAAAAAAAAAACAACAATACTATGCACCCAAATTTGACCTTAGACCAAATGGAGGTTTTAGGTTTTTAGATTTAAAAACTTAAAATTCCCAAATCTAGCCCAACATAAAGCAGATAACATGAATAGGCCTGAGAACTCCATATTTTTGCAAATACATGCAGATAATGAACCTATATGTACACTTTACACTTCATATAAAAACTAACTCAAATTGGATGATTGTGTAAAACCTAAAGCTAAAAAGCTTTTAGAAGAAAATAAGGGAGAAATCTTTGGGCCTTGGAGTCAAGCAAGGACTTCTTAGACATGAAACAAAGATCATGTTTCATTTAAAAAAATGATAAACTGAACTTTATAAAAATGAGATATTTTTGCTCTCTGAAAGACACCACTAAGAGAGGGGAAAAACAAAGTAGAGATTGGGGAGAAACATCTGCATATCAAATATTTAGCAGACTACCTTGATATATATATATATAGAGAGAGAGAGAAAAGTCAAAAATTAACAGTAAGAAAACACCAAATTAAAAATGGGTGAGAGATTTAGACATCTTACTAAAGATGACAATAAATAAGTACATGAAAATATGTTGAGCCTCATTATCCACTAGGAGAATTCACATTAAAACCATGCTGGGATACCACTAATCACCTATCAGAATATACAACACTGAAAAGGATAAGTGGTGGGCCTCTGGCAGACAGAAGTAAATGGAGTGATCTGACAATCTAAGTGTCCTAAAGGAAATGGGACTTTATTTGAAATGATCTCAATAGACTCTCATTCGGGAAATGAAATGAGTCATTGAGTCGTCCCTCCTTTAGATCCAGCTGAATGCAATACTAATGCTTATTGAAGGACAGTAGGAATTTAGGAACTATTCATAAGAAAAGTAATCCACTCAAATACTTAAAATTTAAAAGCCAACCACATTGTATTTCAGTTAAGGCATGGGTGCCTACATTCAGGCTGGTGCATTATAATTAGGTTATATCTGTCATCTTCATACATGAAATCAATGCATTTCAACTAGTTTCATGGATATAATAAATATGATGGTCTAGTTTCAAAACAGTGTGTTTGGGAAGGAGCAGTAGAGAAAGGGATGTTGCCAGAGAGAACGGACAGACTATTCAGGGATCATTATCAAAGCATCATTCCATAAAGAAGAACTGAATGTGAACCCTCCTAAGTTTTAGTCATGCCCAAGTCTGAGGATATACAAAAGACTGCTGAACACAGAAAAGCAAATACAATAGCCTGGGATGTGACTTAGGAAACAAATAAATCAACACTAAAATTAACTTATGTACATGAAAATATTTCATCTACACTAAAGAAAGCAAAATATGCTGGCAGTCACAGACACACATATTAGCTCACATAAAAGCCACAAATATCCACAATGCAATGTGGCTAGACAATTCATTATAGAGAACATATAATAGACGACACTGCAGTTCATTGTGCCTCACTTTAACCCTGACTCCAACACCTACTTCCTGTGCCAAATATGTAATCACTCTGAGGATCAGTTTCACCATCTGTGAAATGGCATTTTTAAAAGTACCTACTGAATTTGTTCATTGGGAGTTAAATGAGAAAATGCACACAAAGCACTGAAAATAGCTCCTGGCACCTAGCAAGAACTAGAAAGATGTAAGCCATTGTTATTTTATCAGCCTAATAGGAGAGACATGTCGGTGTCTTTCCAAAATCCAAGCACTGGGAAAAGTGTGCACTTTGCTGACCCTCAAATCTCGAAAAGAGTACATATGAATCACTGTTCAGTCACTCAGGTTGGGTATCAAAGGGAAGGGTTCACATTTTTGTGACATTCTGCACAGAGCTCTACCCAGTTGTTAGGGGATTTGGGTTCTTGGGCTGATTTTGTAAACCAGCAGGCCAGGTGACCTGGAATGAGTCACCTGTGCCTTCTGGATCTCAGTTCAGTCCTGTGAATGGCTGAACTGGCCACAGTCCTCTGTCACATCCTCTCAAACACTCACATTTTATGGGATCTGTATGATGTACCATGAGGTTTGTGTGGTAATCCTACCACCTACTTATCCATCCCTCATTATCATAGCCCAATCACACAACTCAACTCAAAGGAGTGAGCTCTGCAGTTTAGACATACTCTGGTTCTGTCTTCCTCAGTCAAAAACAGAAGAAACCTGACATCTTGAGTCCCCAGATTAATGACACCCCAGGGGCTGTCTGGAAGAGTCCTCCAGGTGCTCTGCCGGCTGGTCTTTTGTGCTGGTAATGCTTTTAGTATGACAATGTCCTTACTTTTGTTTCTGGCAAGAATTAATAAATTACTTATGATATTTAATAACAAGCAGATGCTCCCAATGAGAATGGGGCCCGGCTGCCTATTAATTCTAGTTGAATTTTTCTTGCTGTGGTGAATGGAAGCAGACGGAGTAGGTGATCCACACGATATTTTGCAAGACCAAAGTGGTCTGCAGACAGTAGAGCTGAGAACAATTGCTCTGTATAATTCAAAAGGATTGGAACAATGATATGATGTTTAAAATTAGAAAAAGCATTTGGTTTGTGTAGTTAAAAGCAAATAAGCCCTATGGCCCTGAAACTGTTCCAGATGCTTGGAAGTGACTTTCCGTAACCAAGATGGTATAGCTAATAAGTCAATAGTTACTAAAACGCTGCTCTGAACAAGACATTATCCTAGGGTTATGGGTGGTAGAATGTGAAAAGAATGACACTTATTAGGTACCAATGCTATGTCAAGCACGCATTCAAAACAATATGTCTATGGACCTCGACTCACATGTATTGAATAATTTGTCAAATTTCCTATACCTAGTTCAGTTTGATCCCGTGTATGTTTTTGTTTTGATTCTGTTTGCTTTGTTCTATAAAACCCTAACTTCTAGGAATGTTCTAATTTGGTTAGACAAATAACGCAGGTGAACATTTACAGTTTCACCAATGACTCTTTACATAGTATATGGTATAGACAAGCCCCTATGGCAGGTGACGTTATTACTTTTGAAGAGTGATCCCCATACCTCCACAATAGGAACATCCTTCCCTGGATCTTTAGCCACATGACCTGCTTTGGCCTCTGGTAGCTAGAATGTACTTTGTTGAATCTTGATTTTGGGTCTGGCCACCTGACTTGTCTTGACTCATGGAACTGTGGCAGGGGTATTATCATCAGAAAATGGAAACGTGCTTGTGTAGTTGGGCTTCCCCTCTTATGGCTCTGCTGCTGCCAGTGAGACAGCTTTCCCGGGCCCCAGAATGGGCACATGGGAAGCAGGCCTGAGCCCAGCCTGTAACAAAAGACACAAGTCCAGTTGGACCTGCTGCTTGAAACAGAGATGACCAGCCTCATGTGAGCGAGAATCAATGATTGCTGTGTAGAACCTTTAAGTTTGGGGATAGCTTAATTTATAGCAATAGCCTTGCCAATCACCATGAGGGGAAGGAGAAACTTTGAAATAATGGGCAATTAGAGTCATCCTTTGCCCCAACTACAAAACCAATGTAGACTGAATTAGAACAGAAATTTTCCAAGTTACCATGATAGGAAGAATGTCATTCAGGCCAGACCAGTACTGACAAGTGGAACTGATCCTCTGTGGCAATCACAATGGAACAAGTTGGATATGAAAGCCCCAAGAAGAGAGATTCAGGGAAGTATGAGTCAGCAGAGTTCATCCCAGCACAATCAAGGGAAGAGAGACCCAACCCACAGGCACCAGCTTCTGTAGGAACTACATCTCTTTTGGGATGAACATACAAAGACATCACAGGCTAGCACGGTTTGACAACTGAAATATAATACCAATATTGTTTTTCTGGTTCAGTCCTCACAACCTCCTTCACCCTCTTGATGACTTGATGATGATACGACTTTTCCTGAGCATCTGCCAACAAGGAGAAGATGGACTAGTCATGTCAACTTCTAAGTATTTTACTTTTGCATGTATTATTTAAAAAACTATAGAATGGATATGATTCTTTAAAGTACTTAACCACAAATGCCACATGGCTTAGTGATGGAATAAAGATTTGGAATATTATATTCTTCTGATCCCCTACCACCGAATCTTTAACTGACCATGCCTCTTTCTTCTAAAGACCTTATGTAGCCAAGAAGAGTCAACAAAAACACCAGCAGTACCAAAAACTATGAAAGGAAGCCAGTAAGAAAAGCAGATTGCAGTAGGAATAGAAAAATCTGGAAGTCACAATAATTACATTTTCACTTTAACTTAGTTGGTGCTGAAGAAAACAATTTTGCCTGGCCTGGCTGCAAAGCTCACTATATTTTACACTGAAGTTGGAAGACAGAGGATTTCCTTTTTAAGCATTGGTCCAAAGATTATACCATTATGACAAGAATTAGTTTATGCTCAAAGAGGTTATGAGAGGGGACTCATCAGCTGTATATTCCTAAAGATAAGCTGATTCTACACAAAAGGGAAATCAATGAGTGATGCATATGTGGTTTGTTCCGTGAACATCCTCTTGAAGCCTCAAGTGATCCAGGGTTTCTTTTGCTGTCCCACCCCCACCTTTTTCTTGCCCATGGGTATGACCTCCATATGACTCAAGATACCTGTGAGCCTGATCTCCATTCTAGAATTCCAGTCTTTATGGTATGAAATATGTATCAGGCAAATGAGAGTAAATCCAGGAGCTCCTCTGCCATGGGGAGCTCAGGCCTTGGAAGATGGGCCACAGGAATTTTAATCAGCCTCCTGGGTAAGATGGAATTGAAGCTCATTTGGGGTAGCAGCTGCTTGGATGACTATTCAGTGAAGGGACTGCATTCCTTCCTGGCATGAGAGATGGGAGTCAATGACCTGGATGTCTTCATCTCAAAAATTACCTTCCTCCTTAGAATGGGTTGCCCTTTAGATAATCAAGAACCCTAGTAAAACCCTATCCCTTCTCCAGGGGGAAAGGGCTAATTGAGAAAGAAGGGAGGGAGAGGGAAATGCAGAGGGAGGAGAAAGGAAGAGGAAATGAGGGAAAGAGGAGGAGTTGCAGCGTGTTTTCCCATGTGCTGGGTACTACCCAAACCTAACAAAGAAGGAGTCAGCTCAGATGAGAGGGTTTTCTTCCTTTTACAAGACTTAGCCTGTGTATTTTCACTGTAACTACCCTCCTATGGCCCATTTTTGGCATCACCAGCCAGCAACATCTACTTACAAGCATCACTGGATTGTTTGGGGGGTATACGGGTAGATCCCAGTAGAACCATTATTTAAATTCGGTGTCGTAGGTGACCTTAATAGAGAAAGTATAATCTGGTTATGGCACAAAGTAAAGATTAGAGACTATTCTTTGTGCTTAAGCCAGATACTCCTTTTCAGCTTAAAAGACAGTCATTTTCAACCTCTGATACTAGTTTAGTGGGGAGAAAAAAAAAAAGAAGAAGAAGAAGAAGAAGGAATTTAGCTGAGCCCAGTAGAAAATTCATCCCCAGGGATCGTGAACAAAAACAAGGGAGAAGGAAAAAAAAAAACACACAAAACTATCTTTTGATATTATAGCTTTAGTTAATTTTACTGTGCTAAGTGATCTGTTTTCATACAAATTAGCTTGTTCTTTTAGTTGAAGCTCACTTAAAAAAAAAAAAAAAAAGCAAGATAGTAAAATGTACAACAGCACATCCAGAATTCATGACTTGGAACTCCAAATCAGAACGAGGGATTTGGAACACAAAATATAGAACGTGCAGCATGGGAGCCCGGCAGTGAGAATGCACAGAAAACTAAGTACAGTTGGCACTTTATAATTACAAGTGGCACAACACTGTGGCAGAAATCTAGGCTTTTTTTTTTTTTTTAATGCATGTGACTCAATATGGAATATTTTTGTTCACGATGTGTACCTACTGCCACTGACAGCTGTCCAGGTGCTATATGCATCCTGGATTAACTCTGGCTGAGGACACATCGTAAGCCATATACAGACACACCTAGCATGGCCAAAAAAGATAAGATGTTGTGATATGGATTTGAATTGGTATATGTACACACAGACACACACACACACACAATTTCGTAATGACAGATATATACACACACACAGAGAATATATATGTGTATTTTATTTTTTTTAAGATTATTTATTTGTCAGGGAGAGAGAGCACACAAGCAGGGGGAGTGGCAGGCAGAGGGAGAAGAGGCAGAGGGAGAGGGAGTGGGAGAAGCAGACTTCCCTGCCCAACGTGGCACTCGATCCCAGGACCCTGGGATCATGACCTGAGCCGAAGGCAGATGCTTAACCAACTGAGGCACCCAGGCGCCCCTATATATGTGTATCTTAAAAATTCATTTGTTAAGATTAGTATTTCATGCAGCAAACAGGGCTTAATTGAAAACATACTTTGAGAGCCATAAGAAATTAGGCAATTGAATAGTGAAACAGTGAGCGCCTTCTTTTCTCCCTTCCCCCTCACCTTGGTCCCAGCTTCTTGTGAAACAGGTAACTGAACGACTGTTAGGATTACACAGGCAAAACCTGAAGGCATTTCTCCACTAGTTTTATTAAGGGTAATATACCCCGTCCGGTGGGCCCCCAGTGTCTTTGTACTTCTGTAATTTAGAGCCTTTACGGGTGTCCATTGTGAGCACGAAAAGGATCAGTTAACAAGAAAACATATGGACTATTTTATCTAGTAAAAACTTAGTCCAATAATTCCTAAATAATTCTTAAATTTTAATTCATCTGTCATGAATGCTTTGATGGACACTGTATTCTAGAATTTGTACGAGCGACCATTGTCATTCTGCTCAGAGTCACTGTCCTGCCACAGAGACTGCTGTGTACAGCTCTTTAAAGGTAGGATTTTCTTTCATGGGCCTTGTAAGCCTTGATACTAGTTAGTCTACTTCTTTTCTGATGTTTAAAATTAGTACAATTCGTTTTGGGTGTCTATGTGTACACACATACATAAACATAGGTATGTACTCGCGTATTTGATCCGGTCGCATGTGTATGTGTACATATGTAAAGATATATACACGTATAAATACATGCAGAAAACAATGCTGATTTGATATTTTACTTAACCAAAGAAAGTATTTGGAATCTTGTCAAATCTCCTTATTTTACAGGTAACAAAATTGGGCCCCAAGGCCCAAGATGAATTTGATCATCTGTGTATGTCATTTTATAATGCATGTATGTATGTAAGTATCTGTCTACAAATTGGGATAGAAATCTCTGTCTCTGTCCCTCCCTTATATGTATGTACATGTTAACACACAGCATAAAATCTAGAACCCCCAAAACCATAAAAAATAAAATTAAAATCATCCCACTATACCCAGAGATAACTACAGCTCATGCTTCGTTGTTAGTGTGATCTTTGATTTTCTATACATCTCTGTAGAGAAGGAAATACAGAGGAAAGAATTATGCCAGTTGATAATGCTGTTTAAACTTAATAGCACTGATGACTACTGACTATTACTATTTTTAAATCAGTAATAATTTGGTAAACCTAAATATTATCCTTCTTATTTGCATTTGTTTATTACAGAGCTTAAAAGATTTTTTAAAAATCTGTTATTATTAAAAACCTTGTTTATGGCATTTGCTTTATTTTCTACCTATTTTACAAATGTTTTTCTCACAATGTTTTTTATAGGATAAGGATAGGCACAAAAGCTTTAACTTTTTAGTGAAACATATAGCTTTTATTATTTCTTCCATCACTTTTCACTTAAAAAAAATCTTGGGACGCCTGGGTGGCTCAGTTGGTTAAGCAGCTGCCTTCGGCTGGGGTCATGATCCCAGCGTCCTGGGATCAGAGTCCCACATCGGGCTCCTTGCTCAGCAGGGAGCCTGCTTCTCCCTCTGCCTCTGCCTGCCATTCTGTCTGCCTGTGCTCGCTCTCTCCCCCTCTCTCTCTCTGATAAATAAATAAAATATTTTAAAAAAAAGTATAAAAAAAATCTCTTACTCGTTCTAGAGTCACTCATGTGTTCTCTTACTGTTTCTTCAACATTTCTATTTCAATAATGAAAATTTAACCATTAATTCTTTAGGACTATATTTTGGTGTGTGACATTAGGTGACACTTGATTTTATTTTTTTATTTTCTTAATCTTAGTTTTTCTTGCCACCATTTGATATCTAATCCACTATCATCTTCTTTTTTAGAGGTTTTTTTTTTTAATATATTTATTTGTCAGAGAGAGAGAGAGCACAAGCAGGGGGAGTGGCAGGCAGAGAGAGAAGCAGGCTCCCCCCTGAGCAGGGAGCCTGACAAGACGCTCCCTCCCAGGACCCTGGGATCATGACCTGAGCCATAGGCAGATGCTTAACGACTGAGCCACTGAGGCACCCCATCCACTATTATCTTCTCATAAAATTTTGTTGTGTCCTTTAGTATATATTAAACTTACATTTTTATTAGTAAGTTCTAAATTCTGTTTCATTCGCTTAGTATGTACTCCTTCCTATTCCGCATGTTGGTGGATTATGCCTCTGCAGTATATTTTAATATATAGAAACACTATTCCCAATTCTATATTTAAACACTTTCACGGGCATCATTCTCATGTATCTGTTATTTCTGATGAATCTTGAGAACCACTATGTCAAGTAAAAATAGTGGAACTGTGTTTGGGTTTGAGTCAAGACCATAAACTAATTTTGGAACAAGATATCCAGAATATATATGCTTTATAATTTTGTGTATCTAGGTACTTAACACTTCTTACTCAAGTTATTGTTTCTATTACATTATTACATATTCATCACCGACAATGTATTGTCTACTTAGTGACTGTTGATCTGTAAGAAAGAAATGGCTCTTTTCATTGTGTTTTCTTAAACCAGCTGCATTCATAAACATTTAGGAATTTTGCAGTAAAGTATCTCAGATTTTTTGGTATATTATTAAAAATAGTGTCTCTATTTTCCTCCTATTTTGTGTCCTGTCCTATGGCCAGAATTCAGAACACTGTTAAATAATAATGGGGATAGCAGACATCCTGAACTCAATCTCTTCTTATTTTAAAAGGAGTGTTCCCAGTATTTCACTGAAAATATGCTGGTGGTTTAATACTGATGGTCCCTATCATATGAGGCAAGTATCTTTCTAATCCTGCTTGTTATTCCCCACCCCCAATCTGTAATGGATATTTAGTTTTATTAAATGCCATTCAAGTATCTGCAAAGATCTGTAATTGGATCTTTGCTAAGCTGTACTGTGTAAGAGAGATCCTTATGTTTATTTAACTTCCACCCAAGCCTGCATTTAACACTCTCTGTGGAGGCAGATTTTTCTTTTACTAGATAAAGTCCAGTTTGATTTGTTCATATTTTATCATCTATAATTTTCTTTTGCTATTTCTGTCAGGTTTTGTTTTTGCTTTAGTTTATAAAATGGTCTGGATAGCTTTCAAACTCTATCTTCTGGAACAATTTATTAAGCCTGCCCCTTGAAAACCTGATCTAGAAGTCCTGGAGCCTTTTGTGGAAATAATTATTTGATATCTTTCATTTTTTCACTGGGTATTCCATATATTCTGGTTTTCTAATTATTTATGAGCCAATTTTCCCCACTTATGCTTTCTTTAAATAAATCATCCATTCTACTAAAATTCTCAAATTTGTAAGCTCACATATTTGTAAGCATAACATACAATTTTCTGTACTTTTAAAAAATACTGTGCTTTGCTCCTATGGTCTATATCAGCTCCAGTTTTTCTATCACATTTTGCCTCTTTTTAAGAATTAAATTTATTAAAACTTGTCCTTTTTATCTTCCCTTTGTCCCACAGATGGCTTGATTTTTTTTTTTTTGCTTTTATTATTATTTTTCTCCTTGACTTGTTTAATTTCTTGTCATTTCTCCAACTTCTGGGATTGACTTCTTAATTCATTTATTTATATTCTTTCATGTTTAAGTAAGCATAATTAAGTTCACAGAATTTGGGCCCACTGTGTTACTAGACAAGATTTTTTAAATCTTCACTTTGTTTCTAAATAATCATCATTTATTCATTTATAATCTACCATGTGGCAAGCATTGTCTTCTTTTAGAAAAAAAAACTAAAATTGCCATTTTAATTTTTTCTTAGAACAATGGATTTTAAGAAATTTTTCCTTTTTAAGTGGTTAGATTTTTGTTGGTTTTGACTGCTTCAACTTGTATTACTAAGTATTAGTCCTATTACATTATACCCAGGGGACTAGGAGAATATTCTAGTGTTGGGAACTTTCTGTTTTTCCTTTGTGGCTTAATATATGATGAATTCTTAAATATATTTCTTGGGGAACTGAAAAAAGGGAAAAGTTTCTGCAATGTTCATTCACATAGTCAGGGTCTCTTACTTGGTTTTTTCCAAAGGTCAAAAAAATCTGTTGGAACATAATTAGCAATTATGAATCTGACCAATATGTTCTTTTAAATATTTGTGACTATATTTTAATGCATATATCTTCATGACTAAATTATACCCAGCAAAATAGAACGGCAGTCATCATTCCATATTTGTTAACTAAACCAATTTTTCCCAAAATTAACATCGTCCCATTATTGTGTTTCTATTTTCTGAAAAGCCCATGCCCATCAGATTATTTTATTATGTATGAATAAATAATGGCAGGTAAAGGAGTGATTTAGAGACAAAAGTGGAACACTACCTCTGCAAGGAGCTCCATGGGCTTGTTCTTGTTATCAGCTCTTAATGAGCCTGGGTCTCTGAGTTAGTCAGTAGTGGATGAAACTTTTTGTTTACGTCATTCTGGAAGGTAGGACTGTTCTGTTTCATTACACAAAAACATAAGTGATCCATTTCTCTCTCTCTTTTTTTTTTTTTTCCTCAGCTCGATTCCTCTGACCTGACCGATGGGGACATGTGCCTGGATTCTGGCACTAGGTTGCTGGCCCTCCCTTAGCTTTTAGTCTGGGGCTATTTCCAAGCCTTCAGAGTGTTATTGTAGTGGGGTATCGGTAGGAGTCGTATCTGGGACTGCTAATCAGTTGCTGTTTTAAAGCTCAGTTAGGATCAGGCTCAGGTCTTGACATGAAAATTGCATACGTGATATGCAAAATGAATGTAACATCATCTGGTTATATTTTGATAATGTAATTTCTCTCGGTTTTAAAACAGTCTGAGTGGCAATTTAAAGGGTGATGAAGTCATTAGAAAGTGTTACCCGGAAAACAACAACAAAAACAAAAACCCTCTCCAGTGTGTTCAGTTCTAGGCAACTTATTAAAAACAATAAATATAAAGGTTTTCACAAGTCCCTAAAATGTAACTTCAAAATTGTTACATTTATAGAAGGCGAGGAGTTTGCATCCTGCCCAATGGACCCAGAAGTCTGACACACTGCTCAGGATGACACTGGCCTTCTGACCTTTTGTTAACTGCCACATGGGGTCAGATAAGCCAGGCTCTGCTTCCAAAACATGTAAAACAAAATGTACAATACACTGCAATTCCTTCAAGTGGTTTCTCACCTACACTTTAAATAGTCCTAAGTGGGTCCTTTACTGCACTCTTTAGAAGAACTGTAGAAATGTTAGAGTAACCTTCAGCAGCTACAAGGAGCATGAGCTCCATTTTCCCATGTAGGTACAGAGGACTCCAAATGCTTTAGACAATTACTAAGATAAGGAGCGTGGCTGGACCCCACCAGAGTGGACAGCCACTGATGAAGAGTTGTGTCCATCTCTCCATTCTCTGAGAGGCTGGGATCACCTCAGAAATTAGGCAAGTCCTATGTAAGCAAAATCACAAGCCAGGAAGATCCTGGCTGGGCTTTTGGGATGTAAATGTGTGGCAGATGGGCAGGAGGTGTGGACAGATGCGAGGCCTCTCTACCCTCCTCCTCCTCATCCTGCACATGGAGGTTAGGAAGAGGAAGGAAGGGGCAGAAAAAGAAGAATGATAGAAGGGACATGAAGCTGGGCGACTGGTGATGTGGAAAATGGCAGGCATGGGATCCACGTGTGGGTGGGTTCATGTGCTGGAAACACACTGAGGAGCCTCCTGGATAAGCTATATGGTCTGGGAGGGAGGTTCGCCCACTCCTGAATATCCAGACCTCAAAGTCGTCAAATTGTCAGTTTGATTTATTTGTGGCCAAACCCAAATCAAAGCAAAGAATGACATCTGAAGAGCATTTTCGGTGGCGGGTGGAGGGGTCTTTTGCTAGAATCCGGGGGAAAGACATCCAACAGCAAAGGACGGTCAAAATAATTTCCCCACATGCAGAGGTGAAAAGATAAAGTTTGGGGGACCTCCAGACCAAAGTGCTACCACTGTTCTCTTTGAAGATAGTAAGACTGACCTCATAGGAATTTTTGTGAAGATTCATTAAGAAACTTCCAAAAATCCTCTCTTAATAGTAATATATACAAATTACTATAAGTAAATCACTTGCTTCCAAGTTCTAGAAAGGACTTAGAATCATAAATAACTATATGTTGACTTTCAAGCATTTTTTTTACTGTTTTACTACTTACAAAGATAAAATATGGCAGTTTTTAGAAAATTTAAAAATACAGAAAGAAAAAAATATAAGTCCCAAGATTCTAACCACTAAGAGTCAGCTACTGTCAAAGATTTGATGGACACCCTTCCAATGCTTGCTTTATAATATATGGATATATATGTATGACCATATATGTATATAATTTGCACATAAATGGGATCAAAATATACATGCTGTTTTACAAGCTGTTTTTTTCCAACAATATGCCAAAGAGATTTTTAAAGATAGTGTACAGACAGATACACACACACACGAACACAATCTCCAGAGCCATGTAGTCATCTATTGTGTGGGATTTTTCATAGTATATTTAACCAGTTTCCTAATGATTAGCAACTGAATCTCATACACCTTTCATTACTGGAAACATTATTGCGATGGCATCTTCTTGTACATACCTCTTACATACTTGTCTGCGTATCTCCTTTGGAAAGATTTTTAAAAATGGGATTGCTAAATCAAAGGGCAGCACATGCAAAATTCTGGTATTCCAGATTATTTCTCAACCCACTTCCTTTGACCTTACCAATGGGGAAGGATGCCCAGATGCTGGTGTTAATTTTCTGGCCACTCTCGGTTTGCAGTCCGGTGAGTTTCCAGTGTCTTCAGTGCAATCACAGTGGGATATCAATTTCTACCTTTTAATTACCTCTTGAATATCTACTATTGTCCAGACATCATTGCAGCAGTAAGCACTTGATAATGAAAAAAGAAATAGTCTCTTGACAAGTAGCTCTCTTGACCCAGAAGTAAAGAGATAAACTTAATATACAATGTAATAATAGCCATAACAGGAGTGCAAATGGACAACTGAACTTGAATGTGGTGGGTGAGTAGACATTTTCCAGGGGGGAAGGAGGATCAAAGTAGAACACCAAGAAATACCAAGTGACAAATGTTGAAGTCCTTCAGAGAAGAATAAAATTTCAATGCGGCGGGGCAGAGGTTGCCTGCATATCCACATTTTCAAAATTGTGTACCACAGTACAGAATCCCTGAGTGAAGCTTTTGGGAGAAGAGTTCAGCGGACAAATATGTTGGGATTCAGCATATTGCTGGCTTACAATCTCTCATACATAATTCTGAAATCCAAACAGCTCAGAAAACCAAACATGTTTTGTAATCCATCAGGCTGCAAAACCTTACCTGAACTGATGTGAGGTTATTTATAGTCTTGATTTATCTCATTCCATGTAAATATCCATATACTTTGGTATAGAAATAGTAAGGTTAACGCTGATAAGTGCTACGTACTTAGGTACTTAGGTACCGAACGTCTGAAAAACATCCGAATTCCAACACATCCAGCCGCATACTGTTTGAATCAAGGATTGCGGACCTGTACAATGTCCTTTATTTTTTTTTTAAGATTTTATTTATTTATTTGAGAGAGAGAGAGCGAGCGAGCACAGAGGGAGAGTGAGAAGGAGAAGCAGATTCCCTGCTGAGCAGAGAGCCCATCCTGGGGATGGATCATGAGATCATGACCTGAACCAAAGGCAGATACTTAACTGACTGAGCCACCCAGCAGCCCCAGTACAATGTCCTTTTATAGAGTCACTATGTACATTACTAGTTTCTAAGAAGTTCTTCAGTTAAAACAAAACAAAACAAAACAAAAAACTAAACTAAATTTCTCACATCTAGTATTTTCCACATAGATTTGATTTTTCCACACGTATACTCTCCTTTTTGTTTATAAAACCCCTACTACCATCTCGAAGAAAAATACAGTTATTATTCCAAGGAATGCATTTTGGGAAAAACCCCTTCGTCCACAGCTAAGCAGTCAGCTGAAGCCTGTGAGTCAAGAGAAAATAATTGTCTTCTTTTCTAAGATGAAAGTCTGTTTTCAATGAGGATAATAAACTGATATACGGCACCGGTTATGAGATCCTTGTCAAGAAATGATATAAGCCTGAACGAAGGCATTCCAATTGGCATTTATTAAAAGGACAGATCCAAGTGCAGGGACCAGTTCAAGCCTGAATTGATAGGCTTCTGGATTTGAAAAGATGTAGAAAGGAAAGGAGGATGAGGCCACTGCAATTCAATCTGAGCTAAACTGAGAGATGGGGTGAGTGGCAAGGCTAAGGAGTATGAGAGAATCCATCAGTGCGCAGGGCAAGATGTCTGGGAGGTTGTCAAGTCCGGGTGTCCGGTAAAGTGTAAGTGGGGAAGCAGAGATTCTCACTAGGCTAAAGGAAATCAGGCTGCGCTTGCAGAGAAATATCTGGTCTGGAAACATGGAGCCGATGGTCTGAGAGTGTAAGAGTAAAAAATGTCATACCTCCAGGGGACATGCAGAATAATAAGACCAAGACTAGGACACTGGTGAAATGACAGCATTTCCTGGGGGAGGAATGCAGGATAGAGCTACTTAAGGAGAAAGAGAAGCCCTCACAAAATAGTAAGGAGCAGCAGGGAGCTTCAAGCATTGACCGTGGTTCCCTGCTGCCTGGATTAAGGGGGAAGAGACCTGACCTCAGGTCCTGGCCTTGGGCCATCATCAGGAACCGTCCCCACACAAGAACCAGACCCAGCTAGGCTGGGGAGTGTATTAGTCTGCTCAGGCTGCTGACACAAATGTCATAGACTCAGGAGCCTAAACACCAGAGATGTATTTTCTCACAGTTCCGGAGGCTGAAAGTCCATGCTTCAGCTTCTGGGGAGAGTTCTCTTGTTTGTTTGAAGAGAGCCACTTTCTCACTGTATCCCCATGTGGCTTCACCAGGGGTGTGTGCGTGTGTGTGTGTGTGTGTGTGTGAGTGTGAGTGTGTGTGAGTGGTGAGAGAGAGAGATCTATTTCTTTCTCTTTGTATAAGGCCACCAGTCCTATCATATTTGGGCTTCACCCCCAATGACTTTATGTAACCTTAATTATTTCCTAAAAGCTCTATATCCAAATACACACTGGGGGACAGCTTTCCCCTCATATAAAACTTGAGGCAGGAGGGACACAATTCAGTCCACAGTAAAGAGTAAAGAAGTTGAGGCAACATGCCCTGAGGATGATAATAAAGGTAATAAGGCTGAGAAGGAAGAGAATATTTAAAGATTATTTTTCCAGATAATGCAGTTTATCACTTGTAGGGGGAAGAAAGGCTAGCATGGACAGGGAGAGGTGGAGAGAACTCCATGGAGGCAGGGAGGTGGGAGTCGGGTACAAAGACAGGCTTGCGGAAGTGCGGCATCAGCCTTGGGAAGAAGGAGGGCCAACTACTTCTTCGAGAAGAAGGAAGAGGGCCGGTATGAGTCCTGCTCTCATTTGGTCTAGAAATGAAGTAGACGGAAATTGAGCTGATTTATCTCCAATAGCATCCATTCACTTAAAATTGATGTTGCATCAAACCTGAATTGAACAAATCAACAGATAACGTTTCCTTCCATTTTTGGACATGACTGTCACTGTTTCCAAAAAAAAAAAAAAAAAACTAATGAGGAGGGTATGTTTCCAGTAGGTGGTGGTGGTTTATTTGGGCTGCGCATCCAGAGATGATACACATCACTTAAACATTTAAAGAGACTCACATAACATAATAAAAATAATGATAAAAAATAAAAATAAAGAGACTTATCAGCCTAAGAAATACAGGATTGTACAAGATTAAAAAGTCACCTCCATTGCCACCACTTTCGAGGTGAGTTCTGAAAGTAAAATTTCATGGTCTCAAGTCCTGCAATTATCGTAGACTTATTTCACACGTCTATGCTTGGTCACATCTGAATGGCCAGTGCGTTATCTGCCCTAATCCTCATCCCCAGAGACTGAGGAGGCTGGTAGATAACCAGCCCATCAGCAGCAACAAGTCTGAGCATAATTCTGCTCCACGGACAGAAGAACACCTGGACAGCTGCTTAGGTTATCATAAAAATGGGAACTTTAAGTAGAAAAGAAGGAAGAAAGGTAAAAGCATTTCAAAGATTCTATGGAACAACACTTTCCTCCCAGGGGCTCCTTGTGCATCTGGGAAACCAAAACCCATGCGTTCTTCATCCTTTCGTTCAGACCACCAAGCCACCAACCTTCACGGTATTCCCATGGTTTGCCGGGCACCGGCTAGGGCCTAGGAATTTAGCGGCAACAAGGTGGGTACCTCGCATGGCTCGCAGCTTTCTTGCAGGCAAGAGTGTGGTAATAGTGATCACAATCACAACAGACCGAGCTGCTGGGATAAGGAGGCCTGGTATGGAGAAAGCATAGGACGGAGAGATTTAAATGGGATGAGGCTCTTCGAATCCAGAGGATAAATAGAGGTAAGTAGATGAAGAGAAGGAGGAAGCATTCTAGAAATACAGAAGAGCAAATAAGAGCCCAGAAGTGGGAACAAAAACAGAGAGAGTTCAATTCATCTAAGGAACGGAGGGGGACCCAACAACCAAAAACAGCTGGGCCCAACTGAGAGAGAAAGTGGGCACAGCTGAGGCAGGTAAGGTCAATGGCCTGGTCCGGGATGACCTCGTAACTCAAATTAAGGTCCTTGAACCACATCCTGTGGTTAGTAAGACCTTATGGAAGTGTCTTAAGCCCACACGTGTGCTTGGGTGTGTGGTAGGGGCCAGTGGACAAGCTGAGAGAATCCAGTGTTCATGAGAAGATTAGGAAAATCATCTACATGGAAGCATTTGGGCCAGATTAGAATTGAAGAGACCAGCCCTCGGGTTATAGCAGTAGACAGGTAGGGTAACACTGTGTTGTGATGTAGAATACTTCCAAGCAACTAAGTTTTGCCTCCTTGAGTTGCGCCAGTCAGGGTTCAACACCGACACGGTGAAGGCTCTTCTCCTAGGGTTTTATTGGTGCTAGGTGTGGGAAGGCAGGGGTCCCTAAAACTAAATGACTTGCTGCTACAATGTCTACCTAACCTATGCTCTTTGCACCATGTGCTTTGGGTGGAAAACCTTTACTGTGGTTTTCTTTCTCTCCTACAAATGCTCCAGCCTGCTTTGTAGTGCTGAGAAACTGAGTTTGCCTGGCAGAGACTGACTCAAAAGCAGAGCCTGGGGAGCCACCAAGCTTAACCCACCCAGTACTGCAGAACAGAGTCATCCATAACCTGGCCAGCCAATGGGAGGAAACACACAACCAGGGGCCTGCTTCCAGGCTGGATTCTGGTGAAGCAGAGATGACAGATGCCACTGCTTTCTGCCAAACACCCATTCCAACCCGATTAGTGCATCATGTAAGGATGAGCGTGCAAGAATCCTGCTGAAGACAAAGGCAGCCTGGAGGGCTGCCCGCGAGCCAGAGCGTGGCTGTTCGTGCTGGGGGCTGGGCTGGGCAGTCCAGTCTGCCCTTCCCCCGCCGACCCTCTGCACTGAGGTATACGGATGGCAGGGGGCCTACAGACAGCCTGCTTCTGCTGGAGGGTATGAGGAAAATCAGGGACTTGGCCTTAGAGGCAGGTTCTGCAAAGGTGAATAGCCCGGGGAAGGGCAAGCAGAGCTCCTGCACGTGTTCCTAGGAGCCTAGAAATGGCAAGTGTGTCCACAAGGGTATATACAAGGGTAAATACAGAGACACTGGGCACATCATTTGCCATGAAAAAGGTAGATACTGAAAGCAACGTTAGGTCTGGCCTCTTTGAAATTTCCTCCAGACTATCACTGAGGCCGACTAGCTGGTGGCCAGGGAGGGAGGCTTTACCACTCAGCTTATTCCCATAAAGCCTGGTTCTGGGAGTGATTAGAGGCAGGGCTTGAGGCTTTCATCTTCAGTAACTGTTTCTGAACACACGGTTAGCGCTCTCTCGTCCACTTGCATGGGCTTCCTGGTCACAAAGAGAGGGCGGTGGCACGCCATTGCCGAAAGGAACCCGGGCTTCATCTCCCTCGCTTTATTCCACCGAACTCCAGGTTGGGATGTGGAGAGGAGTTTGCTGGGCTTTTAGGGCATTGCCAAGGGTTGTGCTGGGAAGCAGTTCTGGAATTCCTACAGGGCAACCTGTTGAGGGGAGGGGTCTTGATCCCCCTTGGCTCTCCCTGGAAGGAACTGATTTGTCAGATCCACTCTCTGCCTTAGGGAACAGAAGCACCTGCTTTCCAGAGTAAGTCCAAGAGAACCCTGGCTTTGGTGTTGGGGACCCACTGCATGGCTGCCTGTCTGCAGCTGGGGGGGTGGAGTGGGGCATGGGGACTAAGGGGCTCCCACAGGCCAGAACTGGGCCAGCAGGGGAAGGAGGAAACTGTGAGCCAGAGACAGCCTGGCTGCCTGGCAAGCTGCCCACCCTGTGGGCGTCCCTCAGTCCTGCTACGTTCCTTCTTTCTATCAGTACTGCTTTGCAATGAGAGATACTGGAGAGAGGGCCATCAATCCACTGATAGCAGAACAAGGACATTTGGGTCACCGGGAATCACGCAGAGGCGTGATAGCAGGACCTGGAAAGGAGGTTGAAGACAGAAGAGATAACAGCTGGGGGAACTCAGCGTGATGCCAACATTTCCAGCGAATGTCAAACCACGTGGGCCCTGCAGCACCCATTCGTGCCTAGAGTGGCCAGTTGGGATTTGGGGGTTTCCTAAACAGGGCAGAGCCTTGAAAGAATGCCGATAAAGGGGCCTATCACCGAGTGGCAGGGAGGGTCATTTAGTCTAGGCCCCAAATTTAGACTTTTACTTTATCTCCAACTGTACATATTTATTTAGTTCCTGAGATACAGTGACCAACTTGAAAGATTTTCTTTTAAAACTCATCCCATTAACAGACTACATGTGCCACCTCTGGGACATATAAAGTCAATATTTTCATCAGTTCTGAGCTAACCTGTAAACAGCATACTGTATACTTCGTTTTGGTTTTTGAAATTGCAAATTTGCTAAATGTCAGCATGTAGAATGTACCCCAGTATTTACAAAACTCCTCTGGCATATCTTCATGCTTTAATATGCCTGGAGTTTCAGCAAGTACGAGTTACTGGGTCTTTTTGAACTCTGAGAGAACCTGGTAATTCCCCCTTACCACTCCCCCCAAAATAAATAAATTAGGCCTCTCTCCCTGTACTCAAAATCAAGGCCATATCCACCTAGACTTAGAATCAACCAACTAATGCATTAGTTGTAGAATCTGAAAGTCCCAACTTGTGACCGGCTGAGTGGGGAGCCGGACCTCCCCCTCGACGGCATGATGGGAAGATGCTGGAGAGAAGAAAAAGATGCATCTCTTCAGGCCCTGCTTTGCCGCCCCTGGGCTGTTTGTCGAGCTGACGTCATCACGCTTCCCAGAGCAGTTCTCTTACCTGTGAGATGATGCTCCCACCACGGCCCAGGGAAGGACTTCGTGATCAGTGGGAAACTGCATGCACGGGACCTGGCCGACCAGGTGCAGGTTCTCCTCACCCCCATTTTCCATTTTGGAACTCAGTTTTCTTTTCTGTGAGATGAGTTCCTTCCAAACTTAAATACCCTTCTATTTTCACAGATAGACGATGTTACCTCATTTAATCTGTACGAGAAGACCAATAAGAAATCCGATTACTGCATTGATGGCAGTGACTTTATTTATTTTTTTCCCTCTCTGCCATAGATGATGTTGTCCATCCATAGCTCCCAAAATGCAAGGGACTTTTGAGCTATGAAATCAGGGTCATAGCCAAAAGAGCAAATGTAGAAATGAGCCTGTCATTAGGGGCGATCCCCAGAGGACGTGTCTGTCAGAAAAAATGTTTCCTTCAAGGCCTCTTCTCAGTGGTCATCACCAGCCAAGTCCTGGGCAGTCTTCAAGGCCTACCCCAGGAGTTTCCTTCTGTCACTGGCCTTTTTACTCACCCTGCTCAGAAGTGAACACCCTCCCCAGGAGCACCTATGGGCTCTCAGTGGCTACAGGCTGAGGCTGGTGTGGAGGAGAAGAAACCAGGGCTCACCTGGGTTCCTTTGACACCTTCTCCTTGCTTCCTTCACACCGCTCCTCCTCCCCACTTCCACTTCCAAGTGTTACTGTCTCCGCAGCGCAGATCAAGAGGAATCTGGGAGCCATGAACGAGAACCACATACGTAATTTTCCAGCTTTACTGAGGTGTAATTGACAGATAAATGTAAAATAAATCATGAGATGTTTAAAGAGTGCATTGCAGTGATTTGATACATGCAAACATGGCGGAAGGACTCCTGCCATCTAGTTCATGAACACATCCAACACCTCACCTTTCTGTCCTTTTTTCCTTCTTTCCTTTTTGGGGGGTGGGGGTGGGGAGGTTGCCAAGAACAATCTACTCTCTTACCAAAGTTCAGTTCTTTACACAGTGTTGTCAATTATAATCACCACATTCATTTTATTTTTACAAGATTCAACTTAGTACAATGTTATCAATTATAGTCACCACCTTTATTGATTGATTGATTGATTGATTTTACAAGATTTGAGAGAGAGTGAGCGAGAGAGAGCACAATCAAGCAGGTGCAGAGGGAGAGGGAGAAGCAGACTCCCTGGCTGAGCAGGAAGCTTGACATGGGACTCGAAGGTCATGACCTAAGCCAAAGGCAGACGCTTAACCCACTGAGCCACCCAGGCATCCCAAGTCACCACATTTATTACACTAGATCCTCAGACCTTTTTCATTCTGTAACTGGCAGTTTATACCCTTAACTTCTCCCTACTTTTCCCTACCACAGCCCCTGGCAGCCACTTTTCTACCGTTTCTATGAGTTTGACTTTTTTGTTGTTGTTTTTCTTTAAATAAATCGTGTTTAGGTGATACCATGAGTATTTGTCTTTTTCTGTCTGGCAACATATATAATTTTAAATGTACGCAATGTCATGGGTTTATTTGGTTAGAGAACGGATGTGATGCAATAAACATTCCTTCAACAATATACAAGTCACCTATTGATAGCAGGTAAAAGAGAAAGAACGTTTTATGTTTGTAGGTTCAACACGAAGGAGACCAAGATAGATTATAAACTACACATGTATTTTTAAAAGAGTACAGGTGTTAATTAAGAGCACTGTTGCGTAAATGGTTAGAATAAATGAGACATTTCAAGTATGGAAGATGTATGAGTTAAGGAGAGGCGACCGAGAGTACCACAGAGGGACATATATAATTTACTGACGTAAAGGATACTCACTGAATAAAGCCAAACCTTTCCACTTTTGTGTTTATAAAAGAGGGTAGAAGCCAGAAATGGACATATGGTGTCCCCAAGGAGGAAGGGAGACAGATGCAAAATAAGTTATGTTCTTGCCACAACAGGTGATCAAGAACTTTATAATTTTTGAATTAATAACTACGACAACTCCAAGGCCAGAGAGAAAACGGTCACGGGACTTTGAAGGCAATGGCAAAAGAAAAAAGAATATCAACCTTATGAGAAAAAGCCAAAGTTTAACACCTGGAAAAAGCATCATTCCCTAAACCCTAAAAGCTCAGCTGACTTTGTAGAAGAAAGAGCCCCTTTGAGGTGCGGTCTTGTACCCCTTCCCCCAGCTCTCTAGTCAGGAGACCAGAGGCCACTCTTACGGGACTTGAAGACCAGCCAAAATGTCATTTGACCACAATGAGAGGGAACCAGGGAAGGTTGGGGTGAGGCCATGGCAGGAGGAGATGATCCCAGAGCTTAAGGAAGATTGAAAAGACAAGAGAGAAGGGACCAGAGAGAGGGGAAGAGAGAGCCTTTGGGAAGAGCCGGCTGGATGGGGAAAGTGGGATACTTTGCTATGGGGCTTCCTGGGAGTGCAGAGCATTAAGTAAACCAAAATAAATAAATAGGGCTATGTTGTAAGCTATTTGCATTAAAAACAATACATCATGCTTATATCAATTGACTAGCCAAAATGCATTTTGGCTGATTAGCTGCAAGCATTTTAGGGAATATTTGTTGTTTTAAAATTACTTAAGGCTGACTGAGAGGTCCTTGGGGCCCAGGCACTGAGGGCTCCACTCATCTGGTCTTCAAACCAGCTTTGTGAGTGAGGAGTCTTGTTTATCTCCATTTTCCAGATGCAAAGTAAGTTTTGTTCTTCAGAGAGCGGGCCATCAAGAACTGCAAGGGGAGAATTCCTGAACTTGTCCCACTCCAGCATTTGCAGGTAACTAGATTTTTATTCAAAATACCAGAAATCAGCATGACTCCAGACCCAGTCCACTTTCAGAATCCATGGGTCTGGGGTGCTGCCTCTTATGGGCTGTGTAATAATAAGCTGCTTCAGGGAAGTGAGTGGTTATGCCCACTTGAGTACTTTTGGGTAAAACAATCACCAATTTTAAGTAGAGAGAGGGAAAGGTAATACTCAAGCTTACCTTGTCCTTGTTCCTACCTGAATTTCTGGCTACAAGGAGAGAACAGTGATGAGAAAGTGCTTCCTACCTTCTAGAGAAGTTGTTCTCCACCCTGGTCATTTTTAAAGTTAAAAATCCAGGCTCTTAGGCTTTTTTCCAGAACCTCAGAAGGACTGAGTCAGGCAGGCTAAGACAAGGAATGCACATTCTGAAGAGCGCCCTGCTGATTCTGACATTCAGCCACATGTGTGGACCAAACTTCATGCCTGGGGACGAGCAGGGAATAGCTGAGTTTCACTGAAATTAAATGACAACAACAAAAAGGGTTTTCTTCAGCTTAGCATTACCAACAATATCAAAGAAGAAGGTGACCGCTGATGTCTCTCAGCTGCCTCGTTTGTCTGAAGCACTGAGCTAAGCTTTTCACGTAGACTACCTCACTTAATCAGGATGATAAATTTATGAAGTTTTACAATTATTATGCCTTTTTTACTACTGATAGAACCAAGGCTTAAGAGAAATTAAGTAATTTGGCCAAGGATAGCCATTAATTACTTTAGAAAAATTCAAGGGACTATAAATCAGACCTGAAGGAAACTAGTGAAGTTTCTGTGAAATTGAGACTGGCTCTTCCACTGGTCTCCGAGTTTTTGAGGTCCATTCCCGAGCCCCAGGAATTCAGTGTGACCTAAGTCTGATTTCTCTATGTGTAATGGAGGTACAGATGGATCTAATTCCCTGGAACAGGCTTGCCTACTTGAGATGATTCAGAAGAGCAGAGGGTGTATTTTACAGTGTTTGAAAGGCATTTACACAAAGCCCAGTCTGAAGTCAAGTAAATTTAATCTGAGAGAAACCTCAGTTTAAATTCAAGCAAAGCAGCAGAGCGTTGACCTTGTTTGGACAACTTGTTAGCTAATCGCACTTTGGAAATGTTTTGATGACTTTAGAAAAGGTAGCAGAACCAACCCCTAGTTGACCAAGTCCAAGTTTATCCCTTTAGATTCAAGTGGGTTCTAAAGACTTAAAAACAAATATTTCCTAGCTGAGAATGGTCCTTGGGGAGGGTTATCTTGGCAATGGGAAGATTTCTTAATGCAACCCTAAATCTGTAAACCTTTAAATAAATCATGACTTAACACCACCAAGCCTCTGTCTGTAAAGGGCCACACAGGTGCTGTTTACTGAGGGCCACATGCCAAGCACTGATGAATGGACCAGCAGCCCCTCAATACTTCTGCAGCAGCTCTTAGGAATTCCAGTACCCTCTGTTCCACTGGATCCTAAGCCACAAAGCCTAAGAAAACCATCCTCCAAAGTCGAGATTTGGCAACTGGAACCTAGTCAGTGAATCCTTGTAATTGCCCATTTTAGGGAGCAGATAGACGTGAAAAATGATAGGAAGATTCCCCAGGATAGACAAATCCTTCAGAAATGTGAAACCAGTACAATTTTAAAAAATCATAAATAATATACTTTGCTTAAGCTAATAGTATACTTTGCTTAATAATAATACACTTTAAATATACTTTGCTTCTGCTAGAGCAGCAGGCTTTCTGGAGTCTATAGCAGTCCTTGAACGTTGACGGATCCCACAGGAGTCTGAGGATTTTTCAAAAGAGCTAAGCCCAAGAATGAATTCCTTCCCATGGTATTTATTCCTATCTCAATATAATAAATACACCTTTTTATTTTTTAATTCCCAACTTACCAACAGAAATGCCAGAGATATTTGATGTTAGAGAGGGTATCATTCCTGCAGCATTGCAGTAAAGAAACTTTGGAATCAAGCAAATGTTTTTCTAATTCCAGACTCTCCCCTTAAAATGTGTGTGTTTATAGCAACTTACTTCTCTAGTCATCAATCATTTGATCTTTGAAAAAGGAGACAATGATACACAGTGCTACGGCTGTGCTGTGGGTAGGCAGTGCTGGCAATTAGTAGATGCTCAATTAACATCAGGGGCCTTCCTAAGTTTCCTGAAATGCTTCCTCTTTCATTTTAACGATGCTGCTGCTGCCTGCCATCACAGCTAGACACCACATCTGAGGTATCCAGAAATAAAGAACTGCATGTGTTTCTGAGGCTTCTGGGTTATGGAAATAGTAATAGAATTAAATGAGGTGACAAATTTGAACAGGTCCTGTGTAGAAATAGTCTTCTGCAAAAGCTTCCATTCCAGTTCTCTCCCCTCTCAAATTACTCAGAAAGCTTGCTTTTGGTTAAAATATAACACTTGGAATTTTTCTTTAATGTTTAATGTTTAGTGATATTCAGCCATTTTTGCATTATCTCTGGGATCCACATATTTTTCAAGTGCTTTTAAAGAAGTGTGATACTTTTGCTTCTCACAACAACTCCTAACATATGTTATTCAACTTTGCTTTCACAATTCATCTTCTAAAAAAGAAGGAAAAAAAGTTACCTTAGGACTGAGACAAGACAGGGAAAACTTCCACTCTAGGAAAATAATATTAGATTTGACATAAATTAGATGCTTGCCAGTAACTCAACCACACCTGTCAAATAAGACGTTAAAATATGAAATAGAATATTAACAAAAGCTGATTTTGCTAGTGATTAAGCATAAGATTTAACTGTGTTATAACCAAAAGGAAGGGAAGTCTGAAGGCAGATCTGTTTTAGTTGGGAAGAAAATATTCTCCCTTATAAAAAGATTTACCACCGGAATTTCCACTGTACTTTCTTTTCCCAAGTAGCCTTTGGAAATAAAGAAAAAAATGTATCTCATTTCACTGCAGAACCAGTATTTAGTTTCTAGTACTCTTATTTAGCAATAACATTCAAAAGTTATTGAGCATACAACAAGTGAAAATACGAACAAGAAAACAATCCAACAGAACGTGCTAAGGGCTTCTGTCCTCAGGATTAGCTAGCCAGGACACCTGACCCAGAACAAAGTGAGCACCTCAACATTCCAGGTCATTTCCAAATGGGTATTTCTGTTGTTCTTCAGCCGGGGAGGGGGGGTCAATTCCTCTTGGACATACAACTGTTTTTCTCAAACTTAAATGTGCATATGAGTCACTTGGGGATCTTGTTAATATGCAGATTCTATGTGTTTGGGTAGGACCTAGGAAGCTGCATTTCTAACCAGCTCCTAAGTGATGCCTGTACTTGTGGTTTCTGGATCACACTTTGAGTAGCAAGAGTGTAAACTGCACTACTGTCATATGGTTGCTATTACAACCTCTCATAGAATGAGTCCTGAAATCTCTGAAAGCACATAGATAGGCTTGTGTTGGTAAATAAGTCTTAATAATATTAATAATATTAACGTGGGGGGTGGGCTATTTATTTATTTTTCTCTTTGCATCCACAAATATGTGACCTTCAAATATTGGAGGAAAGTTGGCCAAGTGAATTAAATTCCTTTTACCAGGATTTTTCAGTCCTTTGGGTCTTTACTTTCAAGCCAGATGTACTATGCCTGGCACAATTTTTCTCAGCAGATTTCCCTCTTAGTGCTAGGATGACAAGCCAGATTTGCTTTAAAATATTAAGGAAAAGCTAAATTGCTGACTTTAAGAAAACATTGGGATTTACTGATATGAAGCTTCCATACTCCTTTGGAAGGAGGTATATATATATATAGACACAGTGCTTTTAAAAAAGCAATCTGGTAATGTATCTTATAAGTCACACACAATTTTTACCCCTTAATCATAGTAATGTGCACTAAGAAATTTCATAGTATAGGAGAAAGGTTTCTACACAACAATGTTCATCACAACAATATTACTGACAGTAGAAATTTGGAAAACATGTTGAAGTTCTAAAACCTAAGTAATAGTTAAGTAGGTCACACAACCACTTAGAATGATAATATTTGGTCTCTGAAAAATGTTTTTGAAACAGTTCTTATAAAATACTTAACACTATCGCATTAAGTAAAATGCAAAATCATATGAACAGTTTTTACAGTTATGAGAAAAGAAACCCTTGAGAGTGTCAATCACATAGCAAGTGATGTGGATGGTGCTTCCTGGGTGTCACAGTGCACAACTTGCACAACTGAGTATGGCAACCCTATTTATAACCTAGAGATAGAAAGTCAAGAATGACTGCACAAGATGTCCCCACTCTTTTGTCTTTGGAGGATAATATGTTTTCATTTTTTCCTGAATTTTCTAAATTTTTCTATAATGAGTACGCTTGTTTTCATAAGTAAAAACAATTTTAAAATATATTAAAAATTAAAGAAATAAATAGATCTGACAGTTTGTCCTCCCATCTTTTCTTTGTTGGATCCCCCTCTCAAAGGATATGGAAATATATTCTGTAAATCTTATAGTAATTATGGTTGATGTTGCTTTAAGTAAATCGGATTGAGGTTTTCCTCTTTTTTCTTTTTTTCCCCCAAAGACACATAGCATAGGTCTGGATTTCTCTTTGAATCATGGTAAAAAAACAATTACAGAGCACTAGTATGTGCCAGGCCCACAGCTAAGTGTGTTTATATGGCTGATCTCATGTAATCTTCTTAAGCTTTGTATTATATAGGTAGTATTACCATCACCATTTTAGAGACTAGGAAGGAAAAAAAAAAAAAAAAAAGATATCTGTAGGCTTGACCATTTTCTCTCCTGGCTTTCCATTTTATTTCCTTCTGGATAATGGTGGGCAGGCAGCCACATTAAAAGGGTGAGATGGGATGGTAACAAAGGTGGGCTGAGGAATCTCACTTGTTCTAAGAAACCAAGATCTGTTCTACGAGAACAAAAGGAGCTGTTTCTAGCCAGAGAGGATCAAGGGGAGCAAAATAATTGTTTAAAATGAATTGCAGTTGAGGAAGGCCTGATATTGATACTGTTGAGCGAGCTGGACTTGAAGACAGAAGACAAATCCCAGTTCACTTCTTGCTAGGTGTGAGATCTTAGAAAAGTCCCTAAATCTTTCTGAACTTCAATGCCCTTACAAAGTTATTTTAAACTCAAAGAAGAGAACAGAAGCATTTCTCTGAGGTCACTGCGAGGGAAGCAGCTTTAAGAGGAGGTGATGGTTTTCCCCTCCTTTCCACTATAGTTCTCTAAGTCACCTATAAATTCAATTTTATCTTCAGTTTTGTCATGCTTGCCTTTCTGGACTTTTTGTCCAATAGTGTTATAAGAGGATCAATAAAAAATATCTGGGGCATAGTTGGTAGAGTTCATCACTGGCTGTGAGAGCTTTCTAAACTAGTGATGTGCTGTGCCTATCACTAACTACATGTAATTAGTTACATGGGAAACGTTATGAATTCACCTTCCTCTTATAGAACATCTTGAGGACCTACCAAACGTTTTTTGTTTTTTTTTAAGATTTTATTTATTTATTTGTTTGTTTGTTTGAGATAGAGAGAGAGGCAGACAGAGCACAAGTGGGGGTAGGGAGGAGTGGCAAAGGGAGAGGGAGAAGCAGGCTCTTCACTGAGCAGGGAGCCCAAAGTGGGGCTTGATCCCAGGACCATGGGACCAACACCAGAGCTGAAAGTAGTTGCTTAACCAAATGAGACACCTAGGCAGCCCAGGGCCTAACAGTCTTAAGGGATCAGCAGACCCATTCTCTCCAAGTTAGTATTAGTCTGTGCTCTTTGGTAAGGAAGGTGTCCATTGGTCATAGAGAGAGCTAATGCCATAGAATGGGTGGGACAGGTATCCCAGGTCCTTAAATAGATGCAGCCTTAGGGATAGTTCTACTTGGACTAGAGAAAGGTGGGAGGGGGTGGTCAGGATCAAGGAGGAATTCTTATATAGAAGAGTAGCCCAGAGCATACAGGAAGAAAGGAAGCATAGGATGATCTTTCAGAAAGGAAGACGTGGAAGTCTGTGAGCTTCCTGAGGACTAAAACGTTTTTTATTCACCATGGCTTCCAATAATCAGAGAGACTGATCCATAGGAGATATATGCAAGTACTTATTTAGCGAATGAACATTGTCAAGGGGGAATCTTAGGTGTTGCATGTAAGCATGACTCCTTAAAAAACTATAAAATCACATCTTGAAATCAAAACAGATACAGAAACAGGAAAAAGGGGGAAAAGGATTGGGAGTAGTAAGGAGGAAAATCATAACATCGTAAATGATCAGACAAGGTAACGAGATGAGTTCCCTAAAAGTAAAACAGACAATGAGACCAGAAGTCCCAGATGAATCCCCTCATTTTCCATTATTGGACATTTATCTCCTTCCTGATTGGAAGAGGCCGAAACCGTTGGCAGAATAGTCTGCAGAGAAAATTCGTCCCTACGCTCCCTCCATCAAACAAGATAGCTTTGAACCTCCACTGGCCTTTTTTCACAAACCTATCGCTATGGTAAGAATCTGCACTGATATTGGCAGGATTTCAGAAAGTGGGCAAAGAATACTGCTAGAACACTTGCTTGAACCATGGGAACTTTGGAGCAAGCCCACATCTCACCATCTCAAAGACCAAGTCATGAATGCCTCGTTCTCTTGAATGATCTTGCCCGCATTGTTCTACAGGTTCTTATTAGTTGGCCACTAGAAGGAATTTCTTCTAATTTAAGATGCTTATTTTCAACTCCCTTTTATGTTTAGAGTATTGCCATAAAAATTTCCTCTTCCTTTTTGTTTGAAAAGTTAAACAAAATGTTCTTTTAAGAAAGATTGCTTAAGCATTTTTTCTTTTAAAATGTCTCTTGATAATTATTTCATCATATTGACTAAAGTGATTTAAATAAATCTTTTTATAAAAATTTAACTTGTAAACCTGAATTCAAACTCTTATTCAAATTCAAAACTCAGCACACCTCTGCTTTTTATTAGAACATTGATATGTAAAATTCAAAATAGAATTTTACAGAAATTTCTGTGTCTCAGATACATTCTTAAAAAACAGAAAATTTACTCAAGTCCATAGCTCTGCCCTTCTGATTTCTAAATTTAGCTGCCAGTTTTAGAAGAATTTGCATACTCTTGAATAAATGCCACTGAAGGGGGAAAGTGGTTTAGTAAAACTACTTATATGCAGATCCCCTCCTAAAGTGCCCTGTGAATAGCTTTTATTAAGCAAGATTAAAATTGCTCATTATCCCAAAATAACTTCGGTGCATGTGATGTTATAAAAAAAGCATACACCGTAATCAGTTTGACATTTTTGGAATTTCGAAAGGTAATTAGGCTCTCCTTCTTGAAAAAAATTTTTTTTTGCTATTGTGAGCATTTCCAGTGAAGCATAACCCTTGTTTTCATAGATCTTTAAGCTTGCGTTAGCTTACCTCTAAAGTCAGTATCCTAGTACATGGCCAAATACAGGGGAATTTACCTTTAAAGGACAGACCGCTGACAAAAACTAGAAGAACATCCGAGGAGAAGCACTAGGGAAATTCATCACAGGCGCCATTCACTGGTCTATCTCAGCATGTTGTGATTCAGTGGTAGGCTTTGGAGTCTAACATCCCTGGAATCAAACCTCATCCACACACTGGGATGTAGCCTCCAGAAAGCGACGCCGCTTCTCTCATCTCAGTTTTCACCTCTGTAAAAGAAGGATGATAGCTAAAGGGACCATATGTCCCAGTTTGCCCTTGAGAATCTCTATTTATGCTTCTTGTCAGGTCTAAATATTAATAGTGAGTCCCTGCAACTCTGAAAAGTGTCCCGGTTTGCACGATAAATTACTAGCTAACTGTAATGCAAACCCTAGTAGGGTTGTTAGGAGGATTCACTCAGCACGATTCTTGGCACATGATTGGCACTGAACATACCCTGTGAAATAAGAAGGTTTATACTTGGCTCCCTCCTAAAACTGGAAGGGACCAAAATGACATTCCATACAAAAGGCTAGGCATGTGACATATTGTAAGTGCTTAATAAATATTAGTTACCATTACTCATCTTGTGGTATTTTACTAACCCTCAAAACACCTAGCAGTGTGGAGTTCACACATAGCTAAGAAATAGTCAAAGAGGCCTAAAGGTGACATTATAGATGATTTCCTTTTTCTTTCTTCTTCTTCTTCTTCTTCTTCTTCTTATTATTATTATTATTATTATGTTACATCCCATAGAGTACATCATTAGTTTTTGATGTAGTGTCCCATGATTCATTGCTTGTGTATAACACCCAGTGCCCTCCTTAATACCCATCACTGGGCTCAGCCATCCTTCCATCCCATTCCCCTCTAAAACCCTTAGTTTGTTCCCTATAGCCCATAGTCTCTCTATGGATGATCTAGATGGCAAGACCAAGAATTCCTAGATCCAGCTTGTCTGTGACAGATAGCCTCATCTAGCTGAGAAGAGTTTATATCTATCACCTAAACCAAATATCCGAAGATGTCTCAAACCTAAAAAGTAAAGAAACTTTCTTCTGTTGCATGTCTTCAGCAGACCTGAATGGTGATGTGGCTGGGCCTGCCTCACAGACTCAGAGGACAGTAAACAGGGAAGCCCAGTTCTTTGGCTCTTAAACCAGGAGTTGTTCACATTGATCATCATTATGTCTGATGACTGCTACATATCTTTAAATACAAGGATTTTTTAAACTACAGTTTTAAAATACCACACTCAGTCTTTCAGCTTCTAGTCCAGTGTTCAGGAGTTTGGAAGTCACAATTTCATCCTAAAAATAGGTAAAAACTGAACAAGCTGAAAAATTGATCATTGTTTTTAGATCCATCAAAGAAGTCAGGTCATAGGGCAAACCACAGACAAGAGGCTAGAGATAATCCCAAGTGACTGGAACAGAAACCCATGAACACGAAACTCCATGAGAATAAGAACTGAAACCAGAGAGTCTTAATTGTAATCAAGGAATTGCTGGAGATCCAGGGTAGACATTAATGGGAGTCAGGGAGTCCAGAGCAACAAATGTAAAATGCAAAACTACAAAACTCCTAGAGGTAAGAGGAGGAGACTCTAAATGACTTTGGATGTGGTGATGAGTTTGAGGTATAACACCAAAGACTAATCCTTGAGAGAAAGTAAATTGTATGCTAGACTTCATTAAAATTAAAAACTTCTGCCCTGCTAAACACACTGTTGAGAGAATGAGAAGATAAGCTACAGACTAGGAAAACATATTTGCAAAACACATATCTGATAAAGGACTGTTATCAAAAATGTATAAAGAACACTGAAACCCAATGATAAGAATAAGAAAGTACAAGTTTGTATTTTATTTTCACTCATATCTTCTGATATTTTTCCTTTCTTTATGCAGATCAAACTTTCTGATGTTATTGTCCTCTCTGAACTTCCTTTAACATTTTTTGTTTGGCCTACTGGCAACAAATTTCCTTAATTTTTGTTTCTGTGTGAAAGTCTTTCCTCTTTAACTTTCGAATAAAAATTTCTTAAGGTACAGAAACCTAGAATGCTCAGTGTTTTGGGGTTTGTTTTCTCTGAACACTTCAATTATTTTACTTCACTCTGTTCTTGTTTGCATGGTTTTTCAGGAAAAGTCAGATGTAATTCTTAACATTATTCCTAAAAAGTAAAGAAACTTTTAAGGTGTTTTCTTCCTTGGCTTCTTTCAATATATATTTCTTCTTTATCTTTGATTTTCCAAAGTTTGTATATGACATCTCTAGGGTTTTGTTTTTGGGTGTCCTCTGAGCTTCCTGGATCTGTGGTTTGGTATCTTGCATTAATTTAGGGAAAATTCTCACTTATTGTTGCTTCAAGTAGCTCTTCTACAACTTCCTCTTTTCTTTCTACTACTCATAGTACTCACATTACATCTTATGTAGTTGTCCCACAGTTCTTGGATATAATGCTGCATTTATCTTTTCATTCTTTTTTTTTTCTCTTTTCTTTTCTATTTTCCAGCCCAGATGTAGCAGATATAGCAGCCCAGATATAGCAGAGTAAGGAAGGGACTAGATATTCCAAGTTTGGAATCCTCCATCTGGAGGTTTATCTGAAGCTCCAGAAAATCAAGAGAAAGGAGGTGTGGGGAATTCTCCCCTTGATGGAGAGGATCATGACAGACAGTAAAAGCATATAGTTCATAGATCAATGAGGAAAATCCAGTCTCTCCTATTCCTTTTCACCCCTAAACACTTATGTATTATCCATAATTAACTTTTGCCAAAATACATGTGGACATACCTCATATAAATATAGCTCTTACCAAAAAACCTGTTTAATGTTCCTCAAAAATAAAATAGAAATTTACCAATGTAAAATTATTCATCTTCCCCTTTTTAATTTTATTTTATTACTATACACTGAATTCGGATAACCTGAATTCTTAAGATTATGAAACCAGACATTTTTTTACATACAAGGAAACCAAATTCTCAGGGTTAAGTTTCATGCACAAGATCATACAGCTGGTTAGTTACAGTTGGGACTAAAACTCAAGTTCCTGACCCTCAGTCTAGATGTCTTTTCCTGCACCAAAAATTGCTTTAACTCTGCACCACAGATTGCCTATTGACACAGCCAAAAACACTAGCACACTGTATTATCATTCAGAAAATTAAATGCTAATGTTCTTAAGGATCTCATTCAACAGGCAATACATTTTTCTTTTTTAAAGTAACAGCTGATGTGACTTATTGTAATTAGCTGATGAGTCTGAGCCTGTAATTCCTCTGTCAGGCCCTCAGGGCTGAAATGTTTGTATTTTCAAGTCTTATCACACAGACTTGCTTTGCAGGAATTGTATGTTTTAATGGGAAGGATGAGTTTCTGTTTTTATGTAGGAAAAGTAGGATGACTTCCTATCTCAGTGACCCAGAAACAGATGCTTGTCGCCAGGTGGGGTGAGAGAGAGCAAAGGTTAAGGACTGTTGGAGGAGCCAGTCCATAGAAGGCAAAACTGAAAGATATTTTGAATCTTTTCAGATTGCATTTGAAAGGTTGCATTTAGTCATTGAAGCAGGAATTTTTTTTTTCATTTTCCACAATTTTCAATTGTGCAAATACTCTGAGTTGACTTTTTCTCCTGCTTCTTAGAAATCACCAACTAATTTTAGTAAGCTTTTAATCTTCGGCATTGTTAACAAGTTTTGGAAGTTTTCTAGTGAGTAGCTCAAGTTATAAAACGGGAAAGGTATATGATCCTTGGTCTATTACTAACTTCCATACTCATCTTAGCCCTTACAATTCATTTGCACCTACATGTCAGACACCACATGGGAGGTGATATTATAGACCTCATCAAAGACTAAAACTGAACTCAATATTATTTCCTCCCATATTTGCTTCTTGCCCATATTTGGTATTTTAGTAAATGGCATTGCCAGTTAACCATTGCCCAAGCCGGAACCTTCAGTTGGCCCTGATTCTCACTCAACCCATCAAAAATGACCAAGTCCCCTCAGTTCTTTCACCTAAATATCCTTCAATTCCAACCATCCCTCTACCTTTCATCCTTTCTGTAGGCTAAAATCATCTCTTTTTTGCATTGAAAATGATGGAGACCAATATCATTTTTAGTCTTCAGTGGTGACAATGTTGAACATTACTTGAGCCCTGTACTCCTGGAAAACAGGGTGGTTAAGAAATCACCTCACTCTTTTGGTTTTGAAAATTTGCCTACTCTTTTATCTTCCAAGAAACCTCAAAGTATCACCTGCCCTGCATAATCCGACATAAGACTGAGATCAATCCTTCCTCAAAAATCCAAAGTGGATGATTCCTTATTTGTTTGCCCCTATTAAACCCCAGGACTTCTTCCTTTTTTTTTTTTTTTTAAGCATTTCCTCATTAATGAAAATTCTCCGTATTGTAATAGCTCAAATAAAATAATTTCCCTAATTTTCCAGTACCTTTTGTCTTTCACAGCAGTTTAGAAGTAGGGAGAGCATAATCTCACTGAGAGAAATCTAACTATAAAAGCCAGTCTTATTCTAAATGTTGCCTCCTATATGTTTACTGGTATATAGGAACATGAAACTGCTATTCAACCTGCCTGTGGTGTTGGTGGAGCCCTAGGTCTCTGTCCTTGAGATTCCCTAAATTTTCCCTGATGTAAGGATCTCCAGAAACAGATGTGACAATAGTCCTGTGGCAGGATCTGATCTGGTAAAGCACAAAAAATTCCTGGGGAGTTGTGGGAGCAGAGGTTCATCAGACCCTGGGCCCTTCTCTGAAGGATTTCAAGGCTAGTCTTGCTGGGTTCTTAAACCTTTCAAGGTCAACCCATCTATTTTGAACATCATTCCACCTAACTAATCCATCTAATTTGCACACGACTCATTTCAATAATGAAAATTTATTTCTAATATTTCCTTATGCTAATTACCAAACCCTTCAGGGCAGGCCAAATAGCCGTAATGGGAGAGTTTAGAGTATCTGGCTAGTGCATTTTTATATGCAAATGACCTCTCCTCCAGGAGTGTGCCTCCCTGGTAAAGGTAGTTCAAATGTCAGTTAACCACACGAATGTTAACAGACACATAGTTCATGGACAGGTGAGTACTGAAGAATTTCCAAGTAAATTACAGGAAGTATAACAATGTAGGTCATTACAGAAATGCTCTGAGAACCTTCTAGGATTGTAACTCTTCAAATCATTCACACGATAGCTAGAGTAATTTTTCTAAATCACATACTGATCAGTTTTTTGGTGAATCCTGAGTGATTATCCTGAAGATAAATTCCAAACTCCATGAATGCTTCTAAGACCCTGCATGATTTAGCCCCCATTTTATCTTTTCAAGCTAACCTCTGAGCATCTCCCTTTTCTGGGCATCTCTCCATACCCCCATAACTCTCTGGCTCCCAAACTCTACCAGTATCCTACCCATTTACCCAAGCTATTTGCCCTCAGATCCATCCATTGTCCTCTGCTCTGTAATGCAGCAGATACTGCCATCCCTTGGCCCTTCAAGGGCTGTGGCTCTAGGTGGATTACCAGTCTGGTTGAAGTAGTGAGGGCACCACTGAGAGAGACAACGGCTACAGGACAGCCCCCTTTCTGTCCAAGCTGGGGAAGACGTGTATGGTAGAGCTTAGCCTAAGCTCTTATAGGACATACTTGGGTAGGGTCCAGGTGCTCCTGGTAATCCTTGCCCATGGGCTCCAGTGCTACTGGAGCCTTTTAAGTGAGATAATGGCTTCTTGCTGCCACTGATCTCTGGGATATCTCCCTCTTCCCCCGGGGAGTGGTTCTCAGTCCTCCACTCTCTTAGGGAACTAATTCCCTTTACTGATACACGTACATGACAAATGTTTCCTATGTTCCTTATTGGCTTTGAGCAAATGCCCAATGATGTAGTTTGGTTCTTTTACCAGCATATCAAACTTTCCTCCATGAAGGACCTGGATGTAAATAAGACAAAACCTCTGGAACTCCAACACTGGTTTTGGCCATCTACAAGTTACCCCTTTATAGGCCCAGCCATGCTGAACTTCTTTTTGTTACTCAAAATATAAAAGGTTTGTATGCCATCTGCTTCTCTCCATCCCCACTGCTACCACTCTGACCCAAGATGTCATCAACTCTCTTTGGATTACTCCATTCGTCTCCTCAATGACTCCCCTGTAACTTTCCAACTCCCCACACGTCATTCAAAATGGTAATTTAACTATAAATATCTCTCCTGTCTAGGCCCCTCTGATTGACTTCATTCTGTCCTCAGAATAAAATCCCAACCCAAAACCTGGTCACATGTTTGGGCCCTACTCATGACTCTAAGCTCACTCTCTACTGTGATCCTTGGTACTCTGTGGGTCCTGCGTCTGCAAGGCCCCTTTCCCTCACATCTGTTCATAACTGGCTCTTTCTCAAACTGAAGTCTCAGCTCAATGTCACCTCCTCTAAGAATTCTTTTCTGATCATCCTAATGACCCAACTCCCTCCCAATGACCTACTACCTCCCAGTCTGTCTTCATGGCACTAACAAGTCTCCCACATGATTTTTTTCTTTGTATGCACTAAAAGTAAATTCTAAACATATCTTAGTTACTTAATCCAGCTCTGTGTCTCCAGCAGGCAAACAGTACCTGGGTCATCATAGTGGGAACTTCTTATATATTTGTTAAACAAACATGTTAATGAAATGGCATACACTGTGAAAAATACTTTACATAGATTAACTCATTATCATCTTCCCAGCAACAGGAAGGGGTCTTGTTTTCCATTTTGGAGGCTGTAAGCAGATGGCCACGTCTCAGACCTAGTGAGGGCTGGGCCTGGCCTCTGCTTCAGGAAATCCAGCTGTAGAACTAGGGCGATAACCTCTATGTTACACTGCCTCTTATCACAGTGCAATCTCTTAGAAAATATTTTAAATGACAACGAATAATAAAAGTACAAATTAGAATCTGGAATGTTGTTCTAATAGTGTAACCAACCCCACTAAGGTTACAATCAGGTGATCAGAACTTGTCTCTACCCAGACAAATTTGAACATGATCAGGCAACGCCAACTACTTCCTTTCCCTGCAGGTCCAGGAGCTTCTTTTGACAGTCTTTGTATAGTACGCTCCAATTTTAGAAGAGTAAAAATACGGTGAAAAAAAAAACCCATACACTTTAGATGCATGGAATTATAGGGTTCAACAATGCTTTGTAAAATATGAAATGTAACCAATATAAAGGATCCGAGACGTTCCTAAAAATAACAATGCAGCTAGAACAACAGAATTATAGTTATTGTTACATGATACTACGTTATTATGGAATTATGCATTTGACTTTATTTGGAAGAATAAGATGTGAGGCAGTATCTTTACTTGAACTATGACACCTCCTATATTTTAGCCCCTGACCATCTGAGGGACAATTCATAGATACACATATTTTCTACCAGTCATCACTCAAGAAACACTAACTAATCTTTCCTCATTTATTTATCTCTCCAATACTTTATTTCTACCAATAGCTCACTGTAATACCCTTCTTCTTTTCTCAAATTTGTTTTGAATTAAGTACATTTCCATTCATTCATAAATGTCATGAAGATTTTAAGAACTGAAGTAAAGCTATCTAGAAGAAAAATGATATCTTCCCCTTTAAAAGTATAATAATAGGTTTCTGGAAATGACTCCAACAATATTTCACAACATATATTACTGTCAACAATCATCCATTGAAAAACTCTTAATTATCTTAATCTTTGATCTCAAGGAAATGCTTTTTCTTACTATTTTTCCACACACACATTCACTGCCCAGTGAAAATTGCTCTCAATGAACATGAAGCAACTTTTAGAATTCTCAGAAGACACAGGGATCCAGAAATGCAGTCCCTAAAAAAAAAAAAAAAATTGTCAGTTTGGGCTGTGATGACAAAATACCATGGACAGCATAGCTTATAAGCAACAAAAAATGATTTCTCATAGCTCTGGAAGCTGGGAAGTCCAGGATCATATTACCAGAATGGTTATATTTTGATGCAGGCCTTTTTCCTGCTTAACAGGTACCTTCTGGTCTAGTTTCCACATAGCAAAGTGAGCCAGGGATCTCTGCAGGGTCTTTTTTATAAGAACACTAATCCCATTTTTGAGGGCTCTACTTTCTGTACCTAAGCAACTCCCCAAAACCTCACTTCCAAATACCATCACACTAGGCATTAAGGTTTCAACATTTGAACTTTGTGGGGGACAAAACCTTCATACCACAGCCTTCACCCAAAGATGAAAAGTGCCATCTCAACACTCAGTCTGCTGAAAAATCATCAGAGGGGTGAATAGGTAAGTTCCTCCATCACTGCTTTTCTCTTTTCTGCACATTGTACATTAATGTTAATGCTGGCATGGGGGGCATGTGCTTTAGTACTTAAAACTCTTAACACAAATGGTAAACATAGAAATTAAGTATAGTTTATTTTTTCAGGCCACTGAAATGCTCAAGGTTGCTGGTTCAAGTTCATTTCTGAACTATATAAATGGGAAAGACCACAAGCAAGTTCAGCTTCAAAGAGTGCTTCCGTTGGCCACAGCTGCTTAGTCCATGGGTGTCCTCGTTTCCCAAGATGCCTGTCTTATCTTCTCACATACTTTTAATCCTTTCCAGTAGCTTTGACTTTTCTAGAAGGCAAGTCACCAACTCCTTCCATTAGAATGTAAGATTTTTTAAAAATTAATTTTAGTATTTCCTACAAGACAAATTCACTAATCATCCCTTTCACTAATTGCCTGTGACCTCAAAAGCACATCTAGGTTTGGGATATAGCCTTTAGGATATTTTTTGTATTTTTTTTTTTTTCTAGCAGGAATAGACATGGAGAGACAGGTACAGCAGGAAAATGTTCAGGAATCTTCTGGTCTCCAACTATATGCAAATCTGAAAGCAAAAGTTTTAATAGTCAGTTCCCTGACAAACAATGTATCTTCCCTTCATTGTTCTTGGATTATCAGGATTTACCTGCTTTATCCTTCTCTCTTCTGCTTCAGCAAGCTAATGTGAGTCATATTTATAAGGATAAAGTAACGGAGATGCACAGATATCAGGGGTGTGTGTGTGTTTATGTGACTGTCGGTTATATACAAAGTTTTCATTGTCTACGAGCATGTTTTGGAATACATGTTAAAAGTGCTCTGTGTCCAGAATGAGTAAGCAATATCCTTAAGAAAAACAAAAATACACACATTTGTTAACATCACTGTGTATGAGACACTGAAGTGAATACAAAACATGTCTGTGTCTGTGAAGAACTCAGGCGAGTATTTGTAAAAATCAAGGAACTTGGGAAAGGGAGGGGGTGGCAGGTTGTTGTTAAACTTCTGTCAAAAAATCCAAAGCTACCAAAACAGGGTCATCCATCTGTGATAATTAATGTATTCAAGGGTTGATGCCCTAGGGTGCATCTACAGGGAATAAGATCCATCTCCTAGAATGGCACCTCTAGGGATGTTTTCCAGTGAGCGGTTTGAGTTCAGTGATTTCAAAGAAGAATGTGGAATTTCATTGTTAAGGTCTCTGCCTACAAACAGCTTTTACATTTTCCAAAACCATTTAAAAATGTATGTTTTACAGATATTTCTGCAAAGACATCCAAATGGCCAACAGACACATGAGAAAGTGTTCCACATCTCTCGGCATCAGGGAAATACAAATCAAAGCCTCAATGAGATACCACCTCACACCAGTCAGAATGGCGAAAATCAACAAGTCAGGACATGACAGGTATTGGCAAGGATGCAGAGAAAGGGGAACCCTCCTACACTACTGGTGGGAATGCAAGCTGGTGGGAATGCATTTCTGGAAAACAGTGTGGGGGTTCATCAAAAAGTTGAAAATAGAGCTACCCTATGGCCCAAAAATTGCACTACTGGGTATTTACCCTAAAGATACAAATGCAATAATCTGAAGAGGCACGTGCACCTGAATGTTTATAGCAGCAATGTCCACAATAGCCAAACTATGGAAAGAACCTACATGGCCATCAACAGATGAACAGATAAAGAAGATGTGGTGTATATATACAATGGAATACTATGCAGTCACCAAAAGAAATGAAATTTTGCCATTTGCAATGATATGAATGGAACTAGAGAGTATTATCCTAAGCAAAATAAGTCAATCAGAAAATAACAATTATCATATGATCTCACTGATAGGGAGAATTTAAGAAACAAGACAGAGGATCATAGGGGAAGGGAGGGAAAAATGAAAAAAAGATAAAACCAGAGAGGGAGACAAACCATAAGAGACTCTTAATCCCAGAAGATAAACTGAGGGTTGCTAGAGTGGAGTGGGGGGGGGTGGTGCAGGGGTGTGGTAGGAAGGATGGGGTGGCTGGGTGATGGACACTGGAGAGGCTATGTGCTATGGTGAGCACTGTGAATTGTGTAAGGCTGATGAATCACAGACCGGTACCTCTGAAACAAATAATACCTTATATGTTAATTAAAAATAAATAAAAATTTCAGATTTTAAAAATGTACATTTTATAAATGATTTGTCTCAAAACTGTGGGTTAATTAAAACAAAAATATTATAGTTCACAAGTCAATAGTTATACAGAAAAAGAAGAGAAAAAAATGGGCAAATTCAGTCCCTATAGAGGCAACTTGGTGGACCATAAATACCACTGGTGGAGAGGAGACCAGTGCTTCCTAGGACCGTGCCATTAAAGCAGCACATGAAAGGTGGAGACAGAGTCCCCTGCCACTCATGTCCTCCTGTATTGCATTTGATCCCCTCTAAACAAGAAAGATTTAATTCTTTCTTGCATAGAAAGAATTAATTTTCTCATTTAATTCTTGCATACTCCTCGAGGTATATGTTTGTTATTCTTACTTTACAGACCAAGATACTGAAGATTAAGATGAAGTCTGCCATTTGCCCAGGATCCTTTTGCGAGTAAAATCCTTATGGTTTTGCAGTTATTTTACATGTATCTTTACTTATACTCTGCCAAGATTTCATGCTGAGATTATTCATCATGTCCTTTTATATTTTTGTACTTTACCTTAGTCCATGAAGGAACTGAGGAAGATAATTGAAATTTTAATGAAGGAATTCAGGAGAAATATTCCCCTTTTCACTTCTTCAGAGCTTCCTGGAAGCATCTGTTCAGCAGAGTGGAGGATTATTGTGGAAATGTAGGATTTGGGGTGTAAAGTGACTCAGCTGAAGATGAGACCAGCAAATATGTGTTGGAAGGAAAAAAGAGTTAGGAAGAAAGTGAAAAAAAAAAATAAAGTTAGGAAATACACATTAAAGACAGAAGTCTATAGTAAAGAAATGTTCTGTTGGGAGAGGGTGGTTGGGTTATGGACATTGGGGAGGGTATGTGCTATGGTGAATGCTGTGAAGTGTGTAAACCTGGCGATTCACAGACCTGTACCCCTGGGGATAATAATACATTATATGTTTATAAAAAATTAAAAAAAAATTTAAAAAAGAATTGTTCTAAGATTACAATATAAGACTTTAAAAAGTTACTTATTGATACATGGTAAAATACCTCATCTTTGTTTCATGCTGAAAGTAGTACTGGTTATAATAAAGAGTTTATAGATTCACCATCTACTTAAGAGTGTCTATAATGTTTCAGGCAGTGTTGTAAGCTCTGGATAGAGTGGTGAGCAAGAGATTCTAAGTCACCGCTCTGAGAGACTTTTTCCATTCCGTGAAATGACAAAGACACGTAATAAGGAAACATAGCAACCAACAAGGGTGACAAGTGTTCTAAAGAGAATGCAAATGGTGATGAGATACAGGCTGGGTGTACTTTTAGGTAGGTCATGGAGAAGTGACGGTGCAAAGGCTTCTTTATTTTTATTTATTTATTTTTTAAAGATTTTTATTTATTTATTTGACAGACAAAGATCACAAGTAGGCAGAGAGGCAGGCAGAGAGAGAGGGGGAAGCAGGCTCCCCACAGAGCAGGGAGCCCGATGTGGGGCTTGATCCCAAGACCCTGAGATCATGACCTGAGCCAAAGGCAGAGGCTTAACCCACTGAACCACCCAGGTGCCCTGCAAGGGCTTCTTTCGATAAGGTAGAGCTCAGAGTTCGTGCCTTCTGAGCAGAAACCCAAAGGCAGAAAAGAAGCAACCAGGGTGTTATCTGGAGGAAGAGCTTCTCCAGCAAAAAGTAGAGGTTCTGGGGGGGGCAGAATTAAGGGATCAGAAATAGGGCAGGAGAACCTGAAGCAACACAGGTGGAGGGTCAGAGGAATAGAAGACAGGCTCAGATCTCAGATTACCTAGGCTGTGGTAAACTCAGATTCATTATTCACTGTGATATTCTTTATTGTCTAATTATTATTTCTGGGAACCCCTAAGAAATTTTTCTTCCACATTCATGCCTTTATTCCATTCACATGTTTTCCTGACTCTCTCCAAATCTTGGGGACATCTCTGGAACAGTCTTTCTGTTGATATTCTTGACAGACACATCAATCATTCCAGTCAGTGTATTCCCCGGCTCTCCCAAGGGGGCCATCCCAGCTCTGAGCGTCACCCAGCAACTAGGCACTGAACATGGCTGGGGCTGTACAGGGAACTGCAGCTCTAACACAATAACTAATATGCAGCCGCAGACTTCCCTGGAGAGTGTTTCACGGCAATCTCTGCCGAAATGTATGAATACTAAATGCATGAAAGGGATCATGGAAATTACTTTAAGGCAAGTACCTAGCTCCCATATTAGCAATAGGAAAAACTTACGCATGTAAGTTGAGACATTCCAATTTATTTGGAGAAAGATTTTTCTATGGGATGTTGAAAATAATAACCTTCAATAGCAGTGGAATTACTTAGGGAAGCTGCAAAGAGAATGACATATTTTAAGAATAAAGTTTATTTGATACAATATATTTTGAAACGTCCACTTTAAGTATCTGGCAGAAAACTCTTGAGACAGCAAACTAGGCAGGAATGCTTTCAGGGACTGCCCTCCCCGCCTGACTCCTCTCGGCTGCTTTCTCCAGGAGAGCCTCTCTGTTGGCTGCTGTTACCTGCTCATCACATGGACACCATTTGGAAGCTTGGCTGGGACAGTCATTATGAATAAGAAGGGCAGGGCGCACAATGGTTTGGTTGGAGAGTCAGGAAGGAGGTGGTGGGGGTGGGAATGGAAAATGGGAAGGGAAATGGTCAGGCTTTTTCCAACATCGACCACAGTAGGCAGCATCACCCATGTGTGGAGTACATGTAAGAAATAAATAAATAAACCAAGAGTAGATGGGGCTCTCATAAGAATTAGCTCTTGTAAAATATTTGCTATTGGGGTGCCTGGGTGGCTCAGTGTGTTAAAGCCTCTGCCTATGGCTCAGGTCATGATCCCAAGGTCCTAGGATCAGGCCCTGCATCGATCTCTCTGCTCAGCAGGGAACCTGCTTCCTTCTCTCTCTCTCTGCCTGCCTCTCTGCCTACTTGTGATCTCTCTGTCAAATAAATAAATAAAATCTTTAAAATAAATAAATTAATTAAATATTTGCTATTTCCCTTATAATATAACTACGACACAAGCATGTGTTAAAGAACATAGTTTTTTGTTGTTGTTATTTTACAAGTTCGAATCACATTGTACACAGTACTCTTAAGTAGGCTATCATTTAATGACTTAATATGATCAGTACCCTCATGTGATTAAATATTTCTCTATATTATTTTATGATTTTATGGAATTCTATTTGTAGATCTTTTTCTAATTTCTTATGGTTAAATATTAAGATTTTTTTTTAATTTTGCAATTTATAATCATACATTATACTGTGTTGAGAATCTTGGCACACCCTGATCATTTCATTAAAAACAACTTGTAGGCATTGAATTTCTGATCAGGAGAGATCCATTTGGAGAGTTTTCTTCTTGAGTACCTAGTTTAGTAAATCTCATCTGATTTTAATCAGTAATGTTTCAAGCTGAAGAACAGACAGATAAGCCCATAAAACAGCATCATAAATAGCGGAAAGGAAGGTCTGAGTCCTGCTCTTCAGTGAAGGGTCACAGATAATCAGCAAACACACACATTGACAAGATAACATCAGGAGGCTGTGGGTGTTCTAAAGGCAACAGAAAGGGTAATATCATCCAATAGAGCTCCAGATTGGCTATGTCATTACCATAAATGTCCCCCAGAAGTGCACAGAGAGACTCACTTCATCTCACTGTTGCTTTAACTTTCTTATTGCATTTAAAATATGCACACTGTTTTATTTATTAATTTACTTTTTTATTTTATTTTATTTTTTTCAGTGTTCCAAAATTCATTGTTTATGTAACACACCCAGTGCTCCATGCAATCCATGCCCTCTGTAATACCCACCACCAGGCTCACCCACCCCTCTCCCCCCTGCCCAAAACCCTCAGTTTGTTTCTCAGTCTACAGTCTCTCATGGTTCTTCTCCCCCTCCAAATTCCCCCAACTCACTTCTCTCCATCTTTCCATGTCCTCCATGTTATTCCTTATGCTCCACAAGTAAGTGAAACCATATGATAATTGACTCTCTCTGCTTGACTTATTTCACTCAGCATAATCTCTTCCAGTCCCTTCCATGTTGATACAAAAGTTGGGTATTCATCCTTTCTGATAGAAGCATAATACTCCACTGTATATACGGACCATATCTTCTTGATCCATTCGTCCACTGAATGGCATCTTGGTTCTTTCCACAATTCAGAGACTGTGGTCATGGCTGCTATCAACACTGGGATACAGATAGCCCTTCTTTTCACTACATCTGTAGCACTCACTGTTTTAATTCACATTTATTTGATCACTAATGAGGTCACTGAAAATATGTATATATGGGTTGCCTTTTGTTTGGTTGATGGTTTCCTTCACTATGCAAACACTTTTTAGTTTGATGTAGTCCTCATTGTTTACTTTTGCTTTTGTTTTACTTGCCTGAGGAGGCAGATCCAGAAAATATTGTGAAGACCAACTGAAACTAATATAATATTGCATGTCAACTACACTTCATTTAAAAATAAAGTTTTAGGAAAGAAGAAAAATTTTTAAAAATATATATTATTATATATATATTAGTGTTTGTTTTATTGTCAATGACCTGGTTGCATCCTTGCACATTTTTCTATTGTGTTGCTCTCCTTTTCTTATCGATTAGAATAGCTCTATTATTATATTGCCAATATATTTATTTTCTCTTTAATTTTAATGAGGTGTTTTGCTATGCCAAAACTGTATTTATGTAACCAAACCCATCAATCTCTTTTCTTTAGTTTCCTAATTGCATTTTTTTGCCAAAACAAGCCCACGATATTCCCAAGATAATATAAATACTTAGGCTTGTTTCTAATTACGTTTATGGTTCTAGTTTTAATTTTAATTTTTAATTCATTTTGATTATATTACTTTAATTTTACTGTTTCCCAAATAACTAACCAATGGTTCTAATATCACTGACTATGAAAAAATTTCCCTGCTGCTTTGAAGCACTACTACTCTGATTATATTTTAGGTAAGTGTATGTACTCATTCCTGGCTGGATTTTCTACACTGCCTGTTGACTCGTCTGTCTGTTCTTCAGCCAGAGCCACACGTTGATCTACTCTTGGTTTAGTCTAGTCTCTGTCTGGATAGTGTGCTAGAAATGGTCTTTCAAACCGATCCTCTTATCTACCAATTTTTTTCTGCCTGCTAATCTGAAGAATGGACTATGAAATTCTAACTGACTTGTTCAGAGAGTGAAAGATGGGGGAGAGTGAGAAGAAAAGGAAAGAAATGAACATTTTTGAATATTTTCTTCAGGCTTTGCACAATGCTACATATAATAAGTCTCTTTAATCTTAATCACGGTAAGAATAATTATCATCGTCCCTATTCTGCAGATAAGAAAATTGCCCCTTAGAGAGGACAATTAAATTGCTCAAGATCATACTGAATGAGAGGCAGAATGAGGATGCAAACTCAAATCCATCTGACTTCAACTTTCTTGCAACCCACAGAGGCTAGTGTCAGGAGATGGGGAGGAGAGACCCCTGGCCCTAGTCCAAGAAGGACTATTGGGATGGAATCACTTGCCAGCTTGAATGCCATTGTAGGGAAAGGGCTCAGAGCAACAGTAGCCCCTCTAATGCCGTTTACCCTTCCATGCCAGGACGTGTGCCCCAATGACAAGATTAGAAGTCATTTTCAGCAGCTCCTCCTTCATGCCCTGTCCCCTCCCCAAACATGTGTTTTCCTTTTAATCTGCCATAGTCTTAGAAACTTCCTAACTTTGTATCTAGACTTTCATCTATATTTAGGCTCTGCCTCATGAAATTTCATATACATATATATACATGGTAGGTTTTATATATGTGTGTTTATATATGTGTATATGTATATGTGTATATATATGTGTATATATGTGTGTGTATACATATATAAAACCTACCATGTAGGGATAAAAGAAATCATGAAAATAAAGTATTTGGAGCATGTTTAGCTAGTATAGGGTTCAATTCATGTTATTTATTTGTATCACCAAAACTATTTTTTATTGTTGCTATGAAATATGAAAGCAAAGCTTTCATAGGAATAAGAATAGGGCACTGGATATAATGTCAGTTAGAGGATAGAAAGCATTAGAGGAATCTAGAAGCTTAAGAACAATGTGGAATTGTAAGACCTTAAAGAACAGATCTGATTTACAGGTAGGGAGCTCAGGAGGAAAGACCAGGTGACAATGTGAAGGGAACTGGCCACCAGAAGCTAGAGGAAATCTCTCTCCAAATTTTCCTAAGCCCAGCACTGGTCAGAGCAGGAAAAGCTTTGATTACTTCTAAATAGACCTAGCATCTTCCATTTGGAGATCTGAAAGCACTGCTGTCTGTTCTTAGGAAGCCAATAAGGAGCCCGGAAAAGCAGTGGGGAGGGAGACAAGCACTGTGTGTAAAAGGCTCAAAAGGTACTTTTACACATCCATGCATGTTTTATGATCCCATTTAATGGATGCTCGTCAGACATTGGGAGAAACACTTGGGCCATGCTAATGACAAAGGCACAGAAGACCATGTCTGTAGGACAACCTTGAAGGAAAGACTTAAAAGACTTAAAAAAGTAACTAGGCAATTAGATACGTACATGAAGTCTTCTGCTATGTATAGTTGTGGATCCTAGGAGACAAAGGGCTCTCATCCAACACTGAGAGTCAGAGGTGTCCGATGCTGAGTGTGAAAGACACAGAGCAGCACCAGGAGAAAGAAGACAGATAGGGCATTCCAGGCAACGTAGCAATCCTGGGCTAAGGCCTGGCATGAGGGATGATCAAGGCCACCACAGGAACTGTAAGTGAAATGAAAGTCATAGTGGCTGGAAAGTAGCACAGGAGGGGCAAGAGTGACCAAAGATGAGAATGAACACAAGTGTTCAGGGATGGCTCTTTTGGGACAAGCTAATGGATAGGGTCTATGCATAATGATCATGCATCATGTGCCACAGGGCACAGAAAATGCCCGGTGGATGATGAATGGCAGCAGCAGCCTTGGTGCCTTATTACCAAGTTCAAGTATTTAGAGCAGTACAATGGTTAATATTTGACCCTTGTAAGTCATTCTGAAGTTCTAAAATAACCTATTAATACGTTCTGAGGAATAACCCAGAAGAATTAAACTATAGCTTTGCCCAGAGGTGAACTTGAACCCAAACACAGGTGCCAATAAAACAAACAAACAAACAAAAACAAACACATTCTCACTAGTATCTTGAGGATTTATATTAGAACCTACCAAAGAAAGCTCATATGTTGCTTCAGTAAAGAGCTTGAAAACTTTTTCCCTGAATTAAGGAAACACCAGAGATGAAAGGCAGTTCAGATTTGGCCAAGCAACACATATGAATCCTATGGTTTGTAAGCAGTGATCTCACTACAAATAATAGTAAATAGAAGAATTGTAATAATAATTCATCTTGGGAAATTATCCTCAGCACAAAGTCAAGATAGCACATGTTTTCAGTAAGCATTTTTTGAAACAGGGTATGAGGAAGGAAAATTCAAAGGATGGAAGGAAGTAAGGAAAGAAGGAAGGGGAGGGAGGAATGGAAGGAGGACCTGTATGTCTGCATAGATTAAACCTTAGCAAGGTTGGCACTCAAAATGGGAGAAGCTTTTTTGGTGACACAACATAGCATTTGAATGCATTCTATAATCCCCACAGAATAGAGAGATCAACAGTTGTTTCCCATGCCCCAACGCTTAAGTGAAACCCACAAATGTCATAAGGAATCAGAGGGTTCTATCCCAAAAGACTTTTGGTATTCTTCTTACTGAAGTGGAGTCTATAATATTTAGTGGGATTCCTCTGTTAGGTTGGCAAGGAGGGGTTATTGTAGTCATTGGGGTATCAGCTTAATAAGAGACCACTATCCTCTAATAAATTCCTTTGAGTCAAAGGGGAAGTGATACATTAATAGAAAAATGTCTTCTTGTAAATTTCTTTATGCACAAATATGTTTTTCAAAAGGCTAATTATAAACATCTCAATGCGTGGGTTATTGACTATTCCAATAAAAAATACATATCATTGTCCTAAAGACATCTTCTAAAAGAGATGGTCACAGAAGTGACTCTTGTTTTGAGCTTTTTTTTTTTAATTATTATTATAAGGAAAAGACTCACTAAAATTGCCTTAGAAAGGGAGCTTTTTGGGGTTTCTTGGGTGGCTCAGTTGGTTAAGTGTCTGCTTTTGGCTCAGGTCATGATCCCAGGGTCTTGAGATGGAGTGCCGGCATCAAGCTCTCTGCTCAGCAGGGAGCCTGCTTCTTCCTCTCCCTCCACCTGCCACTCCTCCTGATTGTACTCTGCCTCTGACATATAAATAAATAAAATCTAAAAAAAGAAGAAAACAAAAAAAAAAAAAAAAAAAGAAAGGGAGTTTTTTTTATATGGCTATGCAGGAACATAGGATATCTGGAATCCCATCTATATGGAACCAAGGCCTAAGAAAGAAAAACATCTAGGATTTGTGGGAAAAAAAAAGAATTGCAATGGACCTTGACTATGGTCATCAGCACCAGGTCAGCTCCTTTTGTCCCCAGTAGCAGGAGTTTGCAGATAATTTTTCTAGCACTCTATTCTTAGGGCTACCCTGAAATTCCCCTTTGTACTTTTTTATTCCTGTTTTTTATCTGCTTTTCCCCTTGATATCAGTTCAATTCAGTGATTTACTTAATCACTTCTTTTGTGTGTGTGTGATTTTTAATTTAATTTTTTGTATGTGTTCCAAAATTCATTGTTTATGCAACACACCCAGTGCTCCATGCAATATGTGCCCTCCTAATACCCACCACCAGACTCACCCAACCCCCTACCCCCGTCCCCTCCAAAATCCTCAGTTTGTTTCTCAGAGTCCACAGTCTCTCATGGTTTGTCTCCCTAGAGAGAAAAATCTGATTTGCTACTCCTTTAATACAAGAAAAATATCATTTAAAAACTCTTTCTCTATAAGAAAACTATATAGCTGGGGCACCTGGGTGGCTCAGTGGGTTAAGCCGCTGCCTTCAGCTCAGGTCATGATCTCAGGGTCCTGGGTTCGAGTCCCGCATCAGGCTCTCTGCTCAGCGGGGAGCCTGCTTCCTCCTCTTTCTCTCTGCCTGCCTCTCTGCCTACTTGTGATCTCTCTCTGTCAAATAAATAAATAAAATCTTTTTAAAAAAAGAAAAGAAAACTATATAGCTAAACACACACACACACACACACACACACACACCAATTAGAAAAATATTAACTGCATATATTTATCAAAGTTGAAACTTTACACTGGTGAGCCTCTTGCCCAGAGCTTCCCCCATGAAATTTTGTGAACAGTAAGTGAACAACTGAACTGACACCTTTAGAATCTTAGTGATTTCATAAAGATAGAGTTGAAGTTGTTATTTTTTTTTTTCCACGAGGAACAAAAGCAGTTTAAATCCTATGTTTAGAGTCACTACAGAAGCAATGAGAAGAAATCAGCAAAGCTGCGGGGGTAAGGGCTGGGGAAGTCTGAAGGCTGCTCTGCTTTGCTCATTAGATTGGAGAAAGCCTTACCCCTGTGTGCCTGGCTCCCAAAATGTGCCATGTCGACTCCAACTGTAGCAAAGCACAAAGGCCTTGATACCATATACTCTAGAATGCTCAACCTTTGGAATGCCAAGGGTCTGTTACAATCCTAGTCAAGTCAGAACTATACTTAGAGATTGTTAAGGGCTAAATTGTGCTGAATTGATTTCGCCTCTTATTGGAGGGAGACTGGATTATGGTCCCTGGGAAGCCTTCACTGAGGAAGCACTAACAGAGATTACAAGTGGGTGAGATCTGGATTGACCAAGAGGAAAAGAGAAAGTGTCCTAGGAAAAAGTTTAGGAGGGAAATAGATCTGATAAAAATGTTGAGTAGGGAAAAAACAACCCAGCATGGCTAAATAAATAAACAAATAAAGTAAAATAGAATTAAAAGTGTCTTACGAAATCACATTGAAATCTGCAAGAGTCAGGTTGGTAAAAGGCCACCAAAAGCCATATAGATGTATTTAGTCTTTCTACGGCAAGAAATTGGAGGCTAGTACAGACTGTTGGACAGAATACTGATGTAAGAAAATTGTAAGCCATCTCACCTTTATACAGAAAGTGGATTGCTTTCTTGAAGAAGCTCCTAGGTCTGGCCTAAGGCTAATGTACCCAAGCTCTTCCAAATGAAGACTCTTTTACCTACAACTGGAGTGATCATTACCTGATTTTCTGAGAGTTCAAAATTATGAAAAAGAGTCAATTTGCTTAAGAACTGTTCCACTACATTTACACTATGTTGCGCCATTGCTAGCAGTCTTATGTACAGAATGCTCTTCAACCGTTTATTTTCTTGTTCTGATAGAGCATAGAGATTGCAGAAATACTTATAATTGTGCCATTTGTTTGGTGTTTGGAAAAGAACAAGATTCCTAATCTCTGCCCTGATGATATGAAGTAACTGGAAATTGTCAGGGAGAAAAATAAAGATCCTAAAAAGGATACTATAGAAGGGATAGAGGCCTAGACACAACTTGGCCTCTGCCTGAGCCTTATGGCCTAGAGGCAGAGTAACTTCAAGTTTCAGAGAGTGGTTGTGCAAACTGATCGTGACCTTGTGCTCCTGGGGCCTAGCCTGGCCCTGATGAAGGGGCCGCAGGAGAGAGTCTGGAGAGCTGTCAGAGCTTTGCTCTGAAGTGCCCTGGTCAGAGTCGAGTTCCAAGAAAGAGGGTTCCTTCACCATCACACCAGCAAGAGCCACTAGGAACTAGAGAGGAAAGTATTCTGTGACTATAGCAGCAGCAGGCACCACAAGCTCAGGTCCAAACACAGGGACTGAGAAATGTCCACTGGCCACGGCTACAACAAGCAACAACTGAGGAGTCTTGCTTCAAAAGGAAGCAAATGTGAAAAACTTCCAGATTCAACTGGAAGTGGCAAGAAGAAACAAGACTAGTTTCTTGGTCTTCTTAAATACTCAGGGCATTATTCCCTAATAATCGGGGTGGAGAGGAAAGAAGAAGAAAGAATGAGAGCAAATGAGCTTGAAGTGGTGCCAGTCATGCCAATAAGAGCTCTCTGTTTACTGGTGTCACTGCAGGGAGGCCATGTTTTGTACCTGGCAGCGGAACATGAGGCAACCCAGCTCACAGGAGGAAAATAAACACTGATGATGTGTGCACATCTCACTGTGTCTCAAGACTCCTGGGAAGCCAGAAAGATAAACTGGCTACAAGTCTAAATAAATGGAGATGTGATGATGTCAGTGGAGTTAACTGAATAGACTATGTGATGAGGAAACAAGAAGAACAAACCAAGATTTGCTGGAAGTATTTGAAATTTTTCCTGCAGGGCACCAGGGTGGCTCAGTCAGTTAAGCGTCTGACTTTGGCTGAGGTCATAATCCCAGAGTCCCAATTCATAATCTCAGGGTCCTGGGATTGGCCCTGCTTTGCGGGGGGGGGGGGGCTCTGCTCAGCAGGGAATCTACTTCATCTTTTTTTTCTGCCCATCCCCCTTGTTCCTGCTCTCCCTCTCTAATAAATAAAACCTTAAAAAAAAAAAGTTTCCCTGCATTATTAGGACACTGAGATTATTTGTCAGCAACCTTAACTATTATAAATCTGTTTTGCATAATACCATGCTCTCATATTTTGCTAGAATTTTCCCAGGAGTCACATTCTACAATTTATAATGAACTATTAGTTTTTAAAAAGACTTTCTAGGCAAATTTATATAGCTAAGTATAAAATATCTAAGGGTTAGTTATTCATTTTGTAAATAGCTCCTTTCTTTCCCTTCTTTCATACGTATTATTTATAATTGATCGAGAGATGTGCAACAAAATGTAGAGGCCTTAGAACACTACTTTTTAAACCTCAGGGTTTTAAAAAGTTTTTCTAAAAAAGATTTTACACATCTATTTGAGAGAGAGAGTATAAGTAAGCAGAGTGGCAGGCAGAGGGAGAGGGAGAAGCAGGCTCCCTGCGGAACAGAGAGTCAGTTGTGGGGCTAGATCCCAGGACCCTGGGATCATGATCTAATCTGAAGGTAGATGCTTAACCAACTGAGCTACCCAGGTGCCCATGAACTTCAGTTTTTTAAAAGTCACCTAAGATTTTTTTCACTAATGTATATTCACCCATCTCTTACTTTTGCCCTCCATTCTTCACTACCTGTAAAAACTAGATATTGTCCTGGAAAAGGGTAAGGAGTCTGCATTTTTAAAATTTTTATTAACATATAATTCAGGGTACAGGTCTGTGATTCATCAGTCTTATACAATTCACAGCACTCACCATAGCACATAACCTCCCCAATGTCCATCACCCAGCCACCTTTCCCTCCCCCATCCCCCCTCCCAACCCAGCAACCCTCAGTTTGTTTCCTGAGATTAAGAGTCTCATATGGTTTGTCTCCCTCTCTGGTTTTATCTTGTTTCATTTTCCCCTCTCCTCCCCTATACTCCTCTGTCTTGTTTCCTAAATTCCTCATATCAGTGAGATCATATGACAATTGTCTTTCTCTGATTGACTTATGCTGCTTAGCCTAATACCCTCTAGTTCCATCCATGTCATCGCAAATGGCAATTTCACTTTTTGATGGCTGCTTAATATTCCATTGTATATATAAACAGCATCTTCTTTATCCATTCATCTGTTGATATAAATGAAGTGATCCAAAGTGGCACGTGCACCCAAATGTTTATAGCAGCAATGTCCACAGTAGCCAAACTATGGAAAGAGCCTAGGTGTCCATTAGCAGGAGTCTATATTTTAAATAAAACTCCAGGTGGATGGATTCTGACTCAAGGTGCTCCCAGGACAGTGTTTGGAAAAACATACCAAAGAACTTTGATTAAATATCTTTAACAGCTCTGCTCTAACGTGCAGTGAGAAAATAGGGGAAAGGATTACTTTTGTAGAAGATACGGACATCCTTATTATTTCAGGTAAGAAAACTGAGACATTAAATAATTGCTTATTAAACTAATAAAGAGATATCCTTTAGAAGAATGGAACAGGAGCTTGGCTTTTTTGGGGGCGGGGGGCTGTAAACCTTACACAACATAAACTTTGTACCTAGTAGGATGACAACCAAGTAAAGATCATCTTATTTTATCTGGCTACATTTAAGCACTATCAGTTCTGCTCAAACATCATGTGGTCATAAATTCTCAATAAAAATAACAGTTGCATATCTTCTATCTTGAGCAGAAAGCTGCAAACAGAGAACAGTGTCTAGTAAGGAACAGGGAGGGGCAAGACTGTCCTGAAGGCACATTCCTTTATCAGAGAGGTGATCCGAAGATTAAATCTTCTGGCTTCAACTTAGAAAAGCTAAACTCTTATATTTCCCATTAGGCAGAGACCTTTTAGTTGGTCCAGGATTAAGACTTAGATTGTTCCAGGATGATAATATTGCCTGCTTCCTGGCAGAAGCAAATAAAACTCTATAATTAATCTATCATTAATTGATCTATAATTAATTAATTAATCTATAATTAAACTTCAAGATTCCCACAGATTAAACTATATTCAATGCACACAATGAAACAAGATACTGTGACTGGAGCCAGCAGAAACAGTGAATCCAAATCTCCAAAAATCTTCAAATTGTCAGTATGAAATAATGACAATTGTTAAAATTATAAGATAAAATATTATAAATTATTATGAAGGCATGATTAATGAAATGAAGTTTTGAATTTAACAAATGAGCAGGAAGCAAAAGACTATTTAAATAAAGTCCAAACAGATTTGGAAACAGAACCATAAGGAAGTGTTATAACTAAAACATAAACGGGAATTAAAAACTTGATTGGTAAAAAAAAAAAAACCAAAAAAACAAAAAAACAAAACCCTTGATTGGTGAGTTAGATAGCAAATTAGATATAGTGGAAGATAGAATTAGAACAGTGCAAGATAAATTTTAATAGATTACCCACAATGCAGCAAAAAGAGGTAAGGAGATGAACTCCATGAAGGGTATTAACGAGAATTAAAGAAAGACTAATAAAGCCTAATATCTTTCTGATTAATGTCCCAAGAGAATGGAGAAACAATCTTTATTATTTTTCTTAAAGATTTTATTTATTTACTTGACAGACAGAGATCACAAGTAGGCAGAGAGGCAGGCAGAGAGAGAGGAGGAAACAGGCTCCCTGCCGAGCAGAGAGCCTGATGCGGGGCTCAATCCCAGGACCCCGGGAACAGGACCCTTGGACCATGACCCCAGCTGAAGGCAGAGGCTTTAACCCACTGAGCCATCCAGGCACCCCTGGAGAAACAATCTTTAAAGGCAAAATGCTGTGATTTTTTTTCTAAGCCATTGAAAGATAAACCCATGTCTACAAGAAAACTAAGGTATAAATAAAAAGGAATCCTTCCATATCTACTATCTTTTGTATGACAAATTCCAACTATGACAGTATGACAATTCCAAAAGAATATTTTGAAAGCAGTCTGTGAGGTGGCGGGGGAGGGGGAACCAGATCATTGATGAGAAATAACATTTAGATTGACAGCTACTTTGAAAAGAGTCAAATAGTATCTTTCACTGTCCAATATGTTGGGGGAAATACCTATCAGCCCAGAATTATACATCCAGAGAAGGCATTTCCAAGAATGACTATGAAATAAAGACATTTTCAGGTAAATACAAATATCATCAGTAAGCCTACGAAAACAAACTTCTAAAAATTATATTACAGAAAGAAAAAAAACCTGAAGACTCTGAAATACAGGTAATGTGAGAAAATATACAGGTAAATAATAAGACAGAAATAATGCCAAATTCATTGGATTAATTAAAAAGGACAGAATTAATATATGCTGATCAGATTTAAAGAGTTCTACACCTTTGATTACTTGGAAAAGTTATATGATATTAGTTGATTTAGTTAAAATTTCAAAGGTATTCACTGGAAGAGAGAAATAGCATAGACTGTAGACTAGTAAGGGGATAAAACAATAAGAAAAGCAAACAAACAAAAAGTTAAACTAAAAGGAAAAAAATGAAAAAGTAAGACAAATTGAAAGCACAAAATAAAATGCTCAAAACAAATCCAAATAGATCTGTAATTACAATAAATGTAAACAGACTAAATCATTAAGCAGTATAGATTATAAAATGGATTTTAAAACCAAGTATATTTATGTTAATAGAAGCAAACTTAAAATACAAAAGATTAAGTATATATATAGTGTATCCCACTCACATGACCTTTGTTTCATCATTTTGAATCAATTATTGTGCCTTTCCTGGCTTTATCTGAAGCTTAGTAAAACAAAGGCCCACACCACTACAGCGTATCTTTCCACACTGAATTATATGCTGGTTAACTTCAGTCAGTAAATAGGACTTTATCTAATCAAGAACCCTCTTCCAAAATTTCAACCTTACCACTTTGCCTCACTTTTTCTGTAATCTATCTTGTCATTGTTCCCCATGAATTTCCACTGTTTTTGGAACCATGTTTCATCTTATATGGTTTACCTGCTAAACTCTGATCTGCACATTTTATCCACTTCTCTGATTTAGTGAGTTAGCTCTGCTTTGGTGACAGCATGTCCCACAAAGCAGCTCAGTCTCACACAAGCACATATCTCTCAATTGAGGGATGGTATTGACCATCTCCCAATTCCTCTTTGCAGCTGTTCCTCATTACCCCTTTAACACGCTCAGTCTCTGTTCACCTGAGAGCCTATTGTCCAGTGAGAAGATTCTCACTTTTTCATGGACAGACTTCCTAGACTTTATCTTCATCTACTGGACTTTGTAGTTCACAGCCTTCCTCTTCCTCATTCCTGCATCAACTTAGGTGACTTTAAGTTCTATAGGATCAATACACTCGGTTCCTTCATGTACTTAACCTCAGAAATTTTTTCCTTTAATCTTTGGCAAGCCTAGATCTCCAACCATCACATGAATCCCCCTTCTCTGACTATACTAATTTCCTCACTATATTTTCAGTACATTTATCCAAGTCACTTGATTGGCCCAAAAGTAAGCACGATCCCACATTCTATGCCATGTGCACCTCACTTGCCTCACCTTCATCCCAGCTATGGCCCTGTTTCATAGGACTGCCAGTCTCTATTCTTCTGTTTCACTCTCTAGGCAAAACCATCATTCAAAATCAATCTAACTGCCACTGTCTCTGCTCCTTTGTCTCCTGCCAGAGATAAATCATACAAGTGTATGTACTGAGTTCACTAAAAATTCAAGATTTCTACCATGAACTGAATCCTCAATGTTGTTTTTACCCAATTCTGAGCATGGTGGTGAGTTCATACTACCATTTCCCACAGTGACTATTTGCAAACTCTCCCTGCCCTTGGTCATCTGACCCTGCTCTGGGGCCCCTTGCTTTCATTTTTTCCCGCTAAAATAACCTATGAAGAAAAGAATATTTAAAACTAAAATTTTAGGGGCGCCTGGGTGGCTCAGTGGGTTAAGCCACTGCCTTCGGCTCAGGTCCTGGGATCGAGTCCCACATCGGGCTCTCTGCTCAGCAGGGAGCCTGCTTCCCTCTCTCTCTCTCTCTGCCTGCCTCTCCATCTACTTGTGATTTCTCTCTGTCAAATAAATAAATAAAATCTTTAAAAAAAAAAAAAAACTAAAATTTTACCCGAGTGTTCAGATGGAGAGGACTTGCATTCAAGGGACTATACTTCAGGCACCTTATCCCTGCTGTACCTGATTAAGATGGCAAGATCTTGGACTCAAGCCTAAACCCAATGCCAGGAGAACTGAGATTTGTGGGAAGTATGGGGGGGGAGGGGGGAAGGTGAGTGTATTTTTCATGTGGGAGGAATACAAAAAATTGTGGCCGGTGGGTAAATCATGCTGCTTTTTAAATGTGTCCATAGGTTTTAAGATATTCATTCCATTAAAAAAAAAGACCATGGGCCTAAAAAAAAAATACTAAAATTTTATATGAAAGAGATTGGATTAGTAAATGCCTTACCATTTGTTATAAAAATAACAAAATGTCAATGTATCAACAATCCTCTTACATTTATTTTTATTGAGCACTTAAGATTGTTGAGTAAGATACAGCTCCTTCCCTGCTAGCATTTACTGAGGAAAATCAGCCTTGGAGCTTTCATGGAGATCATAACTTATAAAAAGAAAAAAAATCTATCTTTGATGAACTATAAGTCAAACTGCACTATAGAAAAAGTTTGGAGGCAAGAAAAATAGTCATTAGTTCTGCTTGGGGAAACTGGACAAGTCTTAAGAAGTGATTACCTTTAAAATGATTCCTGAAGGAAGAATAGGCATTTTGGAAATAATTCAGTAGAAGAAGAGCCTTCCAGATATAGGAAATTTCTAGAACTAAGGCATGTGGATGTGAAAGAATGTGATATGCTTCTAAGAATGACACAGAAACAATTTTACCTACAGCAGTAGTTCTCAAACTTTAGTGTGCATGAGGATCACGTGGCCGGCCTGTTAGACCCCAGAGAGCTGATTCAAGTAGGGGTGGGCTAGGGCCTAAGAATCTGCATTTCTAACAAGTTTCCCAGTGATGTCAATGGTACTGTTCTTTTTAGACAATCACTGCACTGATAAAAGTTGATACTATTAAGGGGATTTTAGAAGACCCAATAAGAAAAGGAAAAAAAAGTAACCAAATGATATATAGGTGCTCAGACATTTTTAGTTTATTTTAGCTAATGGAGAAAGGCGGGTTGAATCTGTGTTCTATAACAGATTGCAGTTAGAAAAACCTCTAGGTCATTGAGTAAAGCCTTCCTCTTTGAAAAAAGGACATTAGGTGAGAGAGCCATCAATGATATACAGCAGACAAGGCTTCATGATTTCCTGCCTTTAGAAAATAGGAGGAAGAAGGTAGCTTCTGTGAGTCTTAGCTTTGGCGGCTTGTCTTAAGGTGTGAACATGCACTAAGTTAGGAGCCTAGAAGCAGGCTTGCCTCTGGATGAGGGGTGGGGCATGGCAAGGGGACAGGACTGAGAATGTGTTAGGACCGACTTTAATATGCTGCAGAACATCCAAGGACAGGGTCAAGGAATTATTTGGAAATTTGTGTCTGGAATTCAGAAGAGCTGGAAGGAGTGGTTTGATGGATATGCATGCCAGAAATGAAGGAAGTCGGGAGAGAATAAGATGTCTCAGGAAAATATTTTAAGTAGGAAAAGGAGAGGACTTTGAAACAATAGCTGAGGACTACCTAAAAAGCATGGGGAAAAATCCAAGGTAGATTGCAGATTCTGGAACTTTCCAAATGTTGATAAAATATATCTGCACTTAGTATTTTGAAAAAAACAAAATCTCTTGTGCTTGCTATCCATAAAATCCCAAAATCTCTTTGCCCATTCCCTGTTGAATGCAAATACGTTATTTGAGTGTTTGTGGATTTTTTAAAAATGCATTCTGTTCAAAAACACAAACCAATTTTTAACCAAGTTTAGAGAAGTTACGAGGAGGTTCATCAGGCTTTTTAATCTATGCCAAAACTTAAAATACTATAAAAGGTTTTACAGAGAATGACATCTTGAAACATTTGCCTGACAAGATCACTTTGGCCCATGAAGAGAAGAATGGATCTGGGAATGTCCTATTGGAGGCAAAGAGATACATGGGCTTAGAATACATGATGGGGAAAAAAAAGAAAAAGAATACATGATGGAAGAAGAGAGAGAGTGACATGTAAATAGTTAGTATCCAAAATATATAAAGAACTTATAAAAACTCAACACCCCCCAAAAAAAAATATCCAATTAAAAATGAGCAGAAGACATGAACAGCTATTTCTCCAAAGACATATATATGGCCAACAGATACATGGAAAGATGCTCATCATCACTTATCATCAAGGAAGTGCAAAAACAATCCACAATGAGGTACCTCAAAATGGCTAAAATCAACAACACAAGAAACAACAGGTGCTGGTAAAGATGCAGAGAGAGAACATTCATATGCTGTTAGTGGAAATGCAAAACGATGTGGTCATTCTGGAAAACAGCATATAGTTTCCTCTAAAAGTTAAAAATAGAGCTACACTATAATCCAACAATTGCACTACTAGCTATTTACCCAAGGAATACAAAAGTACTAATTCAAAGGGATAATGCACCATGACATTTATAGCAGCACTCTGTACAATAATACCCAAGATACAGAAACAGCCCAAGTGCCCATCAAAAGATAAATGGATAAAGAAGATTGATAAATGAAATATTATTCATCCTTAAAAAAAAAGAGTGAAATCCTGCCATTTACAATGACATGAATGAAGTTAGGGCATATAATGTTAAGCAAAATACGTCAGTCAAAGAATGACAACTATCATATGATTTTACTTCTGTGTGAGATTTAAGAAAAAAACAAACAGATAAGTCAGACAAATCAAGGAACAGACTCTTTTTTTGTTTTTTAAGATTTTATTTATTTATTTGATAAAGAGAGATCACAAGTAGGCAGAGAGGCAGGCAGAGAAAGAGGAAGAAGCAGTCTCCTCACTGAGCAGAGAGCCCAATGCAGGGCTCGATCCCAGGACCCTGGGATCACGACCTGAGTCAAAGGCAGAGGCTTTAACCCACTGAGCCACCCAGGTGCTCCAAGGAACAGACTCTTAATTCAAACTGATAGTTACTAGGGCGAGGTGAATGGGGGGGATGGGTTAAATAGGTGATGGGGATTCAGGAGCACACTTGTGGTGCGCACCAGGTGTTGTATGGAAGTGTTGATTCATTATATTGCACACCCGAATCGAATATTACACTATTTTTTTTAAAAGATTTTATTTATTTATTTGACAGACAGAGATCACAAGTAGGCAGAGAGGCAGGCAGAGGGAGAAGAGGAAGGAGGCTCCCTGCTGAGCAGAGAGCCGGATGTGGGGCTCAATCCCAGAACCCTGGGATTATGACCTGAGCTGAAGGCAGAGGCTTTAACTCACTGAGCCACCCAGGCACTCCTACACTGTATTTTAACTCACTGGAATTAACATAAAAACTTAAAGAAAAATTATGTGATCTCTTTTATCTTCTTCACTTTTCAAGAGTTATGAGGAGCGTGGGGATTCTGATTATTTGAGAGCTTTCAGAGCTTGTCTACTATATACTATATAAATACTATACTATTATGTAGAGTATAGAGACTTTCAAAAACACCAAAACTAAAGGTAAAATCGAACCTGGGATTTGTTAGGTTTTTCTTGATGATTTGAAAATATCCAAATGAATGAGCATCTGATCCCTTCAGGAAGCCTGATGATAACATAGGAGAATTATTCACTCAGAACGAAAGCTCCAGAATGCGTTAGGCGCAGTTGGAGGCAGATACAATTACATCAGGTAAAGTTCTTTTATGGCTGCTGGAGTTGCTCCGAGGTGAAAGAGAAAATGCAGACGCTTGGGACTCCAGATGGCAGTAGATCTATTTTTAGGCCAATAGAAACTTATATTTGGTTGGGGCACTTAATTGAATGAGTAGCAGAAATGTGTTGAAAAGTAATTTATACCTGCATTTGAAAGAGTTCAGCATGAAGCAGATGGGAGCAGGTGCCATGGAAACAGCCCAGGTCAGCCAGCAAGCAGGAAAAAAAGGAACAAGAATAAATATTTCAGTGACAAGATACTTTAAAATGTTGGCTTTCCCTAATTCTTGCTGAGATAATTTTAAGTAAAAAAGTGGAAGTAACCAATACATAAGAAATTTCATCTTGCGCTAGAAAAAAAAAAAATGAACGTAAATCAATTTAGAATTTAAGACTTACCTTTCCAATGGGATTTTGTTTTGTTTTATTTTAAGTTATAACAGTGGTTAGGTTCTTAGGCTAGTCAATGAAAAGTTCTTTTAATAACTGCTGATCTACTTTACTGTGAGATGGAAGTGAGATAGGTTCCTGGAAACAAGAGATTCTGGGGGAGATGAGGATGAGGAGAAAAAAGGGAAAGTCTTTTTGCTTTCCCAGGCGCACTTTTTTTTCTTTCTTTTTTGTTACTATAAAAGCTCAGATCCATGTTGGTCTCCAGGGCCACTCTCTGTAGTCTGTAGGAATAGCTTCGAACATCTCTGTAATGTCTGTGCGGCCCCTGCCCACACCTGCCTTTCCCACTTTTTGCAGCAGGTTTAGGCATCCGCTCTCTGTGTGCCTGTCCACAGTCCTCTCCTTCTCCACAAGAAGCAAAGCTTCTTGTTGAGGCCCCCGTGGGGCACTGTGATAGAGCCCAGAGCACACGGGATTTGTAATCAGAAGATCTGGATTCAGCAACTACATGTAATTCATAACTAAATTTTGAATTTCGGGGCCACAGTCTATGATTTCTGTTTGCACATTGAAAACAACATTGTAAGGTAATTTTAAAATCACAGGATTATGGTGAAAACTTAGTGGGGAATAAAGATGTAAACTGCTGGGTGCAAAACTTAAATAATGTTAGTGCTGTTGCCTAACTTTGTGTTAAGGAAAAAGTTAATAGAACTAAATTACCTAAATGTGTGAATTTCTAAGGAACCTCCTCTAAAGGCTGCAGGGATGGGTTTGTTTGATGCGTAATTTTTTTTAAAAATCAGAATAAATATCTAATTAATGGAATTTTAGGCATAGAATTAAGTGAAGTGAAAAAAGAAGTTGGAGGAGAAAGTATTTTTAGCTCTTGGGACCACAGGAACTATACCACTGTGGTTACTAAATTTCTCCTTGCATAAAATTCGACTGATCATACCTGCTCTTTGCCTACCTGCCAACATTATGAGGAAAAGTTTGTAAATGTGTGGGAAAAGTACTTGGCATCCTTAGAATAACCGTGCTATGTTATTTTACTATTCAAGTTCATTTGACTTCAGATTTGAAGTCAGATGTCTGAAAAGTCAGATTATATATAAAATATGTTATTCCTCTTCAATATTATAATTTATATTTTCCATTTGATAGTAAGCATTACTGCAAAGTGTTTCTGAGTTTATAAGTTTATAAGTTTACCGCTTATTTCTATGATTTAGTACTTGAACTGGGGGTAGGGCTGTCATCGAGTCGGGTAAGCACAAATTATGCTAAGTAGAGCACTTAAATTCCTGCCCACATGGGACAGGAACTATGGACACTTCATTCCCACTCTTCCTGTGCTCCTTTCCTCAGTTTAAGAAAGAAAGAAATAGGAAGATGATGGTATACTTAGGAAAACCTGGTCTCTTGTGGGAAAACAGAAAATCCAAACTGGCTTGCAAGGTATCAGAACCAAAACCTGCAGGAAAAAGGGAGAGTGATTTTCCAAGATCACTAGAAGTCTGTTTTAAAGCTAAGTTGCAACAGGAAGGAAGCTGTGATTTCAAATAAGGCTTTAAAGTTAAGGATCCAATCCAAACTCTATTACTGCACAGATCCTATTGTGATGGTAATGACATGTTGCGTGGGAAGTAGTGGTTTTACTTGGAATGGAGAGAGAAAGAAACTTGCTGTGATTGATGTACCATATGAGGGTCAAACCGCAAAATCATTAACTTGCTGACTGTCTAAGTAAGTGAAATTGGGTTGCTTATTTTCCTAAGGATTCCAAGTTTTGTGTATATGTGTGTGTTTGTGGAACTACTTCATAAATTGACTACATCTTCTTTGGGGGGAGGGGTGTTAGTTAACATCAGAGTCACTTTCGATGGGTTTATGATGGGTCACTAATCCGGATTAGAATCATCCACTCAACAGTACAATGTAAGACCACCCAAGTGGTCATCCGTGGTTTGTGTGAAGTTTCCTATATTTTAGCAACAAGCTATTGAAGGTAGCTAATGGGACATTATATGTCACCAATCCAAGTGTTTCACAATTTGGCTTAGGATCCAAAAGAAATAAATTTTGAGGCCCCATTACTTTCAGAGAATATACAAGGCATTACTAGAACCATCAAGATGATTAATATATTTTTTCACATTTTATATTCCTTATAACTTTTCCAAGCAAATGAAAGTGTATGAATACATTTGAAGGTGAGCCGTAGCAGTAGCAAGTACTTCCGAAGGATGCTCCTGGACATCCTTTCTGAGTTAAACAGGGAAGAGCTGGTGGTTGAATAAAGAAGGTGCCAGCATTTTTCTAAAGAACCATCACCACAAGCCTTGAAGTTTTCAGTGGGAATAGGAAAGAAATGTAAACTCAGGTTTCTCTATCCAAGAGAGTTGAATTTTACCAGATATCTTAAAGTTCTGGTAAAATGAAGGAGCCTTCAAAGAAAAAAAAAAAAAAAATCAAGATTGTATTTTACTTCCAGGGGAAAATGGCTAGGCTTCAATTGAAAAAGAAAAATTACTAAATATAAAATAACTTGTCTTTCCAAAAGAGGGACTTTAAATCAGATCTAAGACTCTTTTAACTTTTTCCAAAATTCTTAAGAATCCACTTTTCTTCATCAGCTCTGAAAGAACAGTTCTTTCAGAATACACTGGTCTAGACTTTTCTGAAACATCATAACAATTCTTTTCAAAGTAATTTAAAACAGTTAGACACCAATATAATGAATTATAATGGAATAAAAAAATAAGTCTTCAAAAATCTAATATGTCTTTAATTGATTTTAATTTCTTTAGAGGCATGAAAAAAGTTAATAGAGAGCATGCTATGTAGTATTTAATGAAACAAAGCAATCATCTTGAACTTTTCAATTTCCTATTAATACATTTTAAATTTTGAAAAGCTTGAAAACTGCTTAATAGTTTAGATCATCTTTCTAAACCAGGGTTTCTCATGTGAATCACAGAATACAGAAACTGAGTTTAGTGACAGTTTTCTCAGTTCCATCAAGGACGGTACATACTCACAGTATTCTCCATCAAAGGAGAGAAGTTAATTCATTTCATACAGTCCATGATTTACATGCCTTAATGCTTAATTTTCTTCTGGAGCTGCATTTTAACTGGCTTTCCATGATCTCCTATGACACCGTTCTATTTCATTTTATTCTTATTTATTTTTTTAAATTTTTTTATCAATGTGTAATTGACATATGCTATATTAGTTCCAGGTAGACCTTTAATAATTTGATAACTGTATATATTGCAAAGTTACCACAATAAATCTTGTCATCATCAGTGACTACATATAGTTATAGAACACTTTTTTCTGGTGATGAGAACTTTTAATATTTAGTCTATTAGCAACTTTCAAATGTGAAATATAATATTGTTAACTATGCCATTGTAAATAGTACAGCGGTACTATTTTTTATTTATTTACTTACTTATTTATTCATTTATTTATTTATTTAATTTCCCATGGTACTATTTTAAATGTAAAGTGCCATCGTGATGTATCTAGGGCCTGTTATTATTTAATATGTACTTCTCCTCTCTGATTTTTTATAGTAAAATTCTCAAGCTCCTCGTCTGGGCCAATGTCATAAGAAAGGAGTGATGTATTGCGAGTGGTTTGGTTATCTTTCCCTCCCACCTCTTCTACCCCCAATGATTTTCATTAGCCTTCTCCTCCCATCCCTAAAAACAATGTAAAAGTAGTAAGATTCTTTCATATGACACAGTTGAAGGGGTCAATCTTATTAAGTTTCCTGTGGTCCACAGTTCAATGCCAATGACCAAATAATTTAAACTCAAGCAATGGGCTTTGCCAAATTGCAAGAAACTGAGGTCCTATCTTCCCTGTGTTCAGCAAGTTTTGAGAACAAATAGTTCATTAGTCACTGGTTTCCTGACACTGTAGAATTAAGTCAGCCCAGCAACAAATAACCCATTGTTGTCCATACTTTTAAAATATTAATATTAATAGTCAGTTAACCACAAGAGAAGAGTTTTGCACTACTGGCAGACTGTATTTCAGTAAAACCCGAGTTGGTTGATGAATGTCAGTCTTGGGCATTAGAGTCCTTTTTTGGGGAAAAAAGTTATGGAAACTGTAAATTGCAATATATATAACAAGAAGTTTATTGACCCTTGAACTAGGGGTCCAATAAAACATATTTGCTCAAGAACCCAAATGTGAAGAGGGAAAAACTGAAGAAAGAGAAATGAAGGATAAAGGATATGGTGTTTGAATTACAGGAATATTTTTATTTAAGATCCCAGTGTGAATAGGTTTGTCCATAGATGAACAGAAATATTTTGTATGCAGCTGACTGGGGATATACATCATAAAAGAAAGTGTTTTGAGGAAAATTCTAACTTGGCATCGGTTTCTTAGAACTCTGGACTGTAGACAAGATGCGGGAAAGCTACAGAGTGAGAAAGAGGCAGAGAGAGAAAGAGGGAGGGAGGGGAAAAAACAATTCCCTATGTTAAATCTGAAATAAGAGAGAGGCTATGAATCACACTTTAAAAATATCTGAGGAAACTGTTCCAAGAAAGTATGGATCCTCCTTGGAAAATTAACCTCCTGAGTCAATTTGGAAACGCATCAGCCAGGAAATCCAAAGGTTAGACTAAAGTCCCACCCCCACTCCCAGGCTGACTACTGGATGAGTCTTGTGGATCTTCTAATACAATAGATTTCACACCCTTCCCTGCAATCACCAAAGGGGAAATCTGAAAAAGCTTGGAAGGTTGTTTCACCTGAGTTTATTGAAATATTGGGTCCTTCACAAAAGGACCAAGACTCTCTTCCCGTCAGAGTGAATAATAGGCAAGAAACTAGTAATATGCATTCTTCCCAGTAAAACTGTCTCTAAGGCAGATGTTTTATTATACCACGAAAAGAGTTAGTTGAGAAAAAGACTCCCTAACTCCAGGTGAATTCCAAAAGTCTGTGTTTCAGGAGCTTCCTTCATGAAGATCTGCTGTTGTCTGCTGTCTCTCTGATAGTTATGTATCCTGTGAGGGAATAAGACACTTGATAAATTCCACTCAGGGATTCAAGAAATGTTTGTGAAATTGGACTTTCTGCTCTAGCCAAATTATAGAGACATAAAGAAAGAACTGGGGGGAGGGGGACACTAGACAAACAACTTGACTTTCTAATACCCAATGTCAATAATCCATTCTTTCTTTTGGAGAACAAGCCAGGTTAAGAAAAGCTGTGGTTGATGTCATGTCACTGGGAGGTAACCAAGAAACACTGCAAAAAGGCAATGAAAAGAGAGAGAATATTCAAGATGCAAACAAATTATAGGATGATCATCATATAAACACTACTTCAACTGCACTCTCATTTTAGGTAGAAATGCAGAGCTGAAATTTTAAGTGGACTTGAATTCAAAAATAAGTTTCATAAGCTTGTTTTATGTCTCGTTTCATTTAAAAGACTTTCGCAAAAAAAAATCTAATTAGTTAGATAAGAGTGCCACATCAGATGTTACCCTAAGGTCACTGTTATCTGCAATTCGCAGGAATTTGGCAAATATATTTACAACTTTAAAAAAAATACGGAGGAATAAATACTTTAAATTAAGTACCAGTGCTGTTAAAAACAGATGAAATGATTCTACCTAAAAGTGTATGACTCTCTAATTTCTATTATGCAGATTCATATCCAGGTTTTAATTAAAGTGGATTTATATCAGAAACAGAATTTTAGAGTTGGAGTCACAGAGTTGAAGAGACTTTGAAGATCATGAAATAATAACAATATTTGATCTCATATGATTTTTTTTTCTCACAAAGGCCACTTTGAAGGGATAAATATTTTAAGTAGCACAGGTACTCAATTTATGGAAGTTATTTATGCAATGTATTAACTTGTGGGTTTCCTTATCCAGCATTGCAAAAACCACATTATTCAAGAATAGGTCAATAGAGGATGACAAAAGGCAGATATTTGTTCTTTGACCTTCAATTTATTAGAATCTTCAGGTTGATCACATGGGAACCAAGAACAAATGAATCTGACTTCCTTTTCATTTGGGAAAACCTGGAATAAGGCTGGAACCCTAAAATCATAGCACAAATGATGGAGAATGTTTGAAAAAAATTATTCCTAAAAATTAATTATCAATTTTGAAGCTGGAATCCAGATTGTGGACATATTACTGGAAAAAATGTACACATATAATAAATGTAAAAGTTTACTTTGTACATTCTTATACACCATTGGAAGAATCGATCATTTCCTGCTAGAGTTTTTAATACTTTGTAAGAATTTACTTAAAATGATAGAAAGTTTCATTATAAATTCATAACAATAACCCCCAAAATGTCAAAAATAAGTAAGACCTTTTCATGTCTAACTTTATTCAAAAGCTTTAAAACTTAAAGCAAACATAAATGTTTGGCCCTTTAAAATTAAGCATTCAGAATTACAGTTCTTGTCTATGGCAGATTGGTATTCAAAGGCACCAGCCCTCCTGCTGAGAGCAACTAGAAAAATTGGATAAAAGAGACTTTCCTTTTGGAGAGAAGAGTCACTTAGAGGAAAGTGCACATGGGTGCACTCATCAAACTAGACCACATGCTGGACCACAAAACAAAACTCAAAGAATTTCAAAGGATTTATCATACAGAGTGTGTTCTTTGTCCACATTTAGAAATCAGTAACAACAAAACAGCTATGGAAACCTCAAGTATAAAATCAAACATGGTTCCAAATAATCCATGAGAAAACATAAATAATGAGAAAAATTAGAAAATATTTTTAACTGAATGATAAAATATAGCCTATCAAAGTTTATGGAATTCATATGAAGCAGAGCTAAGTGGGATTTTCTTTTTTTCTTTTTTATTGCTTTTCATTGCATTAAATGTTTATGAGAAAAGAAGAAAAATCTAAAATCAATTACCTAAAATTTCAATTTAAGAAGGTAGAAAAAGATCAGAGTAAAGCCAAAGGAAATAAAAGAAAGGATGGCAATAAAGATAGGAAGTAAAATTTAAAAAAAAAAAAAAAAAAAAAAAAAAAACAATAAAAAAACAGGACCAGAATATCCAAAGCAATCTTGAAAAGAAGAACCAAGGTGGACTATCTACTCTATTTCAAGATTATAAGCTGTAGTGATCAAGATGAGCGGCACTGACCTAGCGTTGACAAATTCATGAAGCAGCATCCTAGATAGCTCAGAAAGATAACTATACTTACATGCTCACTTGATTTTTGATAATGACAGCAAGGCAGTTTGATGGGGGAAAGGAAAGTCTTTTCAACAAATGGTGTGGCAGTAAATGGATATGCATGAGGAAAACTTGAGCATTAATTTTTACCTCATACCATACCCAAAAATAATTTAAAATGGATCACAGACCTAAACACAGAAGTCAAAAACCACATGCTTTTAAAGGAAAACATAAGCAAATATTTTGGTCACTCAAAGACAGACAAATATTTCTTACGTCACAGAATTCAATTTCCACAAAAAGACCCCTATAAATTAGGTTTCATCAAAATTAAATTAAATTAAAATGATCTGCTATCAAAACACATTCCAAAAAATAAGTAAATATGCCATGGGGGGAGATAATATTTGTACTAAATATACCAGAGAAAGGACTGCTGTTCAGGATTATATAAAGAATTCTGATAACCCAATAATAGCAAGATAAATGTTGCAGTCAAAAACATCTGGTCAATGATTTAAACATACATTTAACAAAAGAAGAACATAAATGGCCAATAAACAAAAGAAAAAATACTCAATATCATTGGTCATCATGGAAAAGTAAATTGAAACCATGAAATATGGTAACATATCTGTCAGAATGACTAAAAAACAGAGGCAATGACAGTACCAAATGTTGGTGAGGATGCAGAGTGACTGGAACTCTTAAACACTGCTGGCAGGGATGTAAAATGGAACAACTTTGGGGGCACCTAGGGAACTCAGTCTGTTAACTGAGGTCAAGACCCACATTGGGCTCTACATTCAGCAGGAAATCTGCTTGTCCCTATGCTCTTTCCCCCACTCATGCTCACTCTCTCTCTCTTTCAAATAAATAAATATTTTTTTTAAAAAAATGGTACATGTTTTGAAAAATTTTGAAAGGTTTTTTTGTAAAAGTAAACATAATTTTACCCGTAGGTATTTTGCTCAAAAACAATGAAAATACATATGCATAATATAAGACATGTACAAGAGTGTTTATAGCAGCTATATTTATAATAGTCCAAAATTAGACAAGTCAGGTGTCCATCAATAGAAATGGGTAAACAGACTATGGTACACTTGAATAGTAAGACATTACTGAGCAATATAAAATAAAAGTACACATAAAAAAACCCATGAAGGAGTCTCAAAAAAAAGTAGGCTGAATGAAAGGAGCCTTGCACAAAAAGCTATAAATTCTAGAACAAACAAAGCTAATCTATGGTGTAAGAATCAGAATTGGTTGACTCTGGGAGGGCAGGGACAGGGGTTGACTGAGAAGGAGCAAAGGGAAATTTCTTTGTATTACACAGGTCTATGTATTTGTCAAAACTCAGTGAATTTACACTTAAGACTGAGCACTTCATTGCATGCAAATTTTGCATCAAAAGAAAATATAAATTTATGAGCAAATAAAAAACTCTTAAGATAAATATGCTGAAATATTTGGAGGTAAGTATACTGATGTATGAAGCTGACTTTTAAATGCACCAAAAAGAATGGATTAGTGGTTGGATGAAGATGTAAATGAATAGATGCGTGACACTGATAAAGCAAGTATAGTAAAATATTAATGGAAGAATCTACATGTTATGTATACGCATTTGTACTATAAAATTCTTTTATTTTACAAAGATTTCATTTATTTATTTGACAGACAGAGATCACAAGTAGGCAGAGAGGCAGGAAGGAAAGCAGATTCCCTGCTGAGCAGAGAGCCCTACTTGGGGTTCAATCCCAGGACCCTGGGATCATGACCTGAGCTGAAGGCAGAGGCTTAACCTACTGAGCCACCTAGGCGCCCCTGCACTATAAAATTCTTTCAACTTTGCTGCATATTTGAAAAAATTATAATAAAATTTTAGAAAAATAAAGGTAAAGACATTTTCACAAACACATTAACACTCAACCTCACCACCAACTGAATTAATTCACTAATAGTTTAGTAAAGAAGATTTGGGGGCAGAAAGAAAATGATCCTAGTTGGAAGAATGGAAATTCAGGAAGAACAAAGTATAACAGAAAATGTCAATACTTGGGTAAATCTAAGTATCATTGACTGAGTAAATAATATATGTAGAATTAAAATATGCAAAACAACAGCATTAAAGGCTGGGGTGTGTATAGTTAAAATGGTTCTAAGAGCCTCTCATATATTTGGTAATAGCACCAATTTATGTTGGAGTAAGTCAGTTACATTTCTTAACATCTAGGGTAAACACTATTACTTTCCTGGGGCTGCCATAACAAATTACCACAAACTGGGTGGCTTAAAACAACAGAATTTATTCTCTCACAGTTCTGGGAGCTAGAAGACCAAATTAAGGTGTTGGCAGGGTCAAGTTCCCTTTGAAGGCTCTAGGGGAGAATCCTTCCTTGTCTCTTCCAGCTTCTTGTGGCTCTTGGCAATCCTCAATGTCTCTTGGCTTACAGCCCTATCATTCCAATATGCGCCTCCAACTGTCATATGGTGTTCTTTCCTTGTGTCTCTTTGTGTCTTCTCTTCTTAGACGGACAGCAACCATTGGAATTAGGACCCAACCTGATCCAGTATGACGTCATGGTAATAAATTACAACTGCCAAGACACCATATTCAAATAAGGACACATTCGGAAGTTCTGGGTGGACATGAATTTTGAGGGAATATTTTCCATCCCACATCACCACTGAAAGAAAAGGAGAAGAATACATAACTAATAGACTAATAAATAGGGAAACATAAAATATGAAATATATGCTAATCCAAAAGAAGTAAAAAGAAGAGATTAAAAAGAAACATTGAACAAATGGATAAATAGGAAGCAAATAGTAAGAAAGGGGATTTGAACCCAAATATATTAGTAATTGCATCAAATGGAAATTGACTAAACACTGTCATTGAAATACAAAGATTTTCAGACTAGGGGGAACTCAATTACACGCAGAATTAAATTATATGAAGTAACCACATTGAAGGCAGAACTGTGGTCAGTGGAATTCTATGAAATATAAGAATACAGAGTTTTTGGATGTAAAAGATAAGCAAAATATTATGTAAACACTAATCAGAAGAAAGCTATAGTAACTATACTATTCGCAGACCAAGAAACCTTTAAGACAAGAAGTGTTATTAGTGATAGAGATACATTTCATAATGATGCAAAGTTCAAATCACCAGGAAGATAAAATAATTCTACATGTATGAGCATATAATAACATTACCTCTAATATATAAAGTAAAATTTAAAGAACTTTCAAAACTTGGAGAAATTGACAATCTATATATCTCAGTAACTGACAGGAAGAAAAGATAAAAAAGCCAGTAAAGATACAGACTATTTGAAGAACACAATTAACAAACTTGAACAAACTGACATTTACAAAACACTGCAACCGATGGTTGCATTCTTTTCAAGTACACCTGGAACACTCACTAAAATCTACTAATTGCAGGGTCATAACAAGTGGTCAAAAGATTGCATAGCAATGAACTCTTCTATGAAATGTTCTCTGAATACAATGAAATCAGTGACATATAAATATAAAAAGATTACTAGGAAATGCATAATGTTTGGAAAATAAACAATAAATGATTATAAATGATCCATGATTTAAAAAGAAACCCAAGTGGGAGTAAAGTAATATTTGGAAATGAAGTGAAGGACAATGCAACCATGACATAAAATTTGTGAAATATGTCTAACATGTTCCTAGAAGGCAATGTATACCTTAATTACTGGCATATATTAGTCAACTAAAAACACAAATCAATAAAGAAGAAAGGATAAAGAGAGGGAAAAGATGGAAGAAAAAAAATTAATAAGCTAGAAAACATTCAAAAGTCAAATAAATTAATAAAATTTAAAAAGCTTTAGCAAGATTGAGAATAAAAGAGAGAAAATACAAATTACCGGTGGCAGAGATAAAAGGTAGGGCATTACTAGATGCTATTGAAATTACAAAGATAAGAAGAGGATATTATATTCTTTGACAATAAAATTTGAAAAGTTTATAAAACGGAAAAATTCCTAGAAAAACAAAATTGTGAAATTGTCACAAAAAGGAAAATCTGCATAATTCTATCTCTATTAAAGAAATTGAATCTGTAATTTAAAACTTTCCTACAAGTAAATTTAAGGTCCAGATGGCATCACCAGTGATTTATCCAGATTTTACAAAAACGGGAAATAGAAAAAGAGAAGACACTTTCAATTCATTTTATAAGGCCAACATAACCTTGATACGAAAACCTGAAAGGACGTTTAGAAGAGAGGAAAATGTGGGCCAATGTCTATCACGAATATAGTTGCAAAATCTCACTAAAAGCTTCCGTGGGGTGGTGAACTTGCTACACATAAAAAGGAAAATAGATCATGATTCAGAAGTTTTATTTCAGCATTATAGGTTCATTTAATATATAATTGATGTACTTATCACATTCAGAATCTAATGTTATCATCTCTGTAAATGGATCAAATTTAATAACCATTTATAATTATTAGCTGGAAAAAATTCTTAGCAGTCTAGAAACAGAAAGGAACTACTGTAATTATTTTTCTTTAATTTATAAAAACTTACAGAAAATATTAAATTTAATGGTAAAATATTCAATGCTTCCCCCCAGGACTAAAAACAGAACAAGGATGCTCCTATCACCACTTCTATCCAACAGTTTCCTAAATATTCCAATTAGTATAAGAAGGTAAGATTTATTTAAAAAAAAAGGGGGGTATAAGAACTGAAAGGGAGGAAATAAAACTTATTTTTAGAAAAAGAACTATAGAAAATCTAGATAAGTGAACGCTGTAAGTTTGCTGAATACAATATTCAAAAATTAATAGCATTTTAAAATAAATAATTCCTAAATAAGTAGAAAATTAAATTCAAAGACAAAATTAACACGTATATGACATCATTAAACATCAATTATTTAGGAATAAATTTAACAAAAGGTATGAAAAACCTCCATATAATAAGTCACAAAACATTGAGATATAGGAAAAGAATACCTAAGTAAATGGAATAAATGTACTCTACATGCATCAGAAAAAGTTGTTATTTTAAAGACATCAGTTGTCCCCTAACTGACATATAGATTCAACATAATCCTAACCAAAATCTCAGCAGCCTTTTATTTCAATGAAAATTGACAAATTAATTCTAATATTTAAATGGAAGTGCAGTAGAATGTCAAATACTGGACCAAGATTAGCCCAGACATTCTAGAAGAAAAACAGAATTAAAGGATTTATAATAATACATATTAAAATTATTATAAAGGAATAATCATTAAAACAGTGTGATATTGGTACAAGGTTAGGAAAGTAGACTGCTGGAAATGAACAGAGAAGGATACCTACGCACGTACCTGTAGGATACCTACCTACATATGGATACCTGATTTATGAGAAAGGGACATTTTGGAATGAAAGAACAGTCTTTTCAATAAATGATCCTTGGTCAATTGGATTTTCTAGAGGAAGAAAAAAATGATTCTTGATCACTATTTTGTACTGTAAACAAAAAGATCAATAAGAATTAGATTGCTTGTTGAAATGTGAAAGGTAAAACATTACTTCTAAAAAATAGCATGGATTATTGTATAATCTCAGAAAAGCAAAGTTTTCTTAAAAAGAACATTTAAAAAAGCAGTACATAAAAGAAAAAAATTGGTAGGTTAGAGTGTCAGAAAAACCATTAATAAGAACTACTATATATCAGAAGATATATTTAAGCAAGTAAAAAGTCAAACCATGGATGGCTAGAGTATTTATAATGTGTATAGACTCCTACCTAGTATTTACATGAAGAACTACAAATCAATAAGAAAATTGCAGAAAACACAGATGTTAAAGTGGACTAAGTAACGAATGACACTGATTTCTAAAACAAAACAAAACAAAAAAATAAACAAAAAAACACCAAAAGGAATAGGAATATTTTCTTTTCAAAAGAAGATTATTTAAGTATATTTGCCAATAAATATCTTCAAAAATGTTCCCTCAAACATAAGGGAAACGGAAGATAAAGTCATAATAAAATGATGCTACATCACTATCAAAATGGCTAGCATTAAAAAACTTAAACCAAAATGTTGAGGAAGAACAACTAGAATTCTCATAAGCTGCAGTCTGGAGTGTCAATTGTCATAATCACTTGGGAAATTGAAAGTATCTACTAATGTTAAATATGCACGTGATCCTACGATTTCATGTACAGATGTATACACAACAGAAATTCTGAAGTATGTGCCAAAAATCATGCAGAAGAACAGCCTTGACAGAATCTGTAATGGCTGTAACAGCCAAAAGCTAGGAAACAACCACACCGGCCATGAAAATGTAGAATGAATACCTAAGATGCGAAATTTATATAATGAAATACTCAACACTGAAAACCAATAAATTACCACCACACCTAACAATCTGTATGAATTTTCCCCCAACATGTTAGGTAGAAATGTTAGATACAAAAGATAATATGTAATAAATGACTTCATTTATATAAATGCCTAAAAGAGAAGAGCCAATCTGTGGTGTTAGAAGCAAAGACGATGGTCAGGGAGGAGAAGGTATAGTGTCTGGAAAGGTTTCATGGGTGATGGCACTGTTCCATTTTTGCTCTGGGTGATGCTTACTCAGCTGTGTTCATTTTGTGAAAATTCATGAGCTGTACACTTTGGCTTGTATACTTTTCTGGATATATTTCATACTTTTTAAAAAAGGCTACTTACAAAATAAAAATGAAATCCACAAGTAATGCATTTTTTCTTACACCTTTCTACCACTTTCCCAAATCAAAACTGCTTGGAAATAAGCAGAACTGGTTGTTGTTGTTGTGTGTGTGTGTGTGTGTGTGTGTGTGTTTCCTTTTATTTGTTATTTTAAAAGCTGCTTTTAGTCTTAAACTAAATATATCTTCTTTGAAATCTGAAATAAAAGTTAAGATCATTTGCACAGTTGTTGGGGAAATCACTTAATCCACTTAAAAATGAAATGAAGCCTTCTCATTTGGTTTCACTTTTCCATCTTGAATTAATACAGCTGGTTTATCCCTTGTAAGCTATTCACTATTGTCCCAGTTCCACTTCTGCAGCCCAGTTAGATATTTTGTTTTAGCTGAAGCTTTGACCCTGCCCTGTTCTATACAGACTAAGTTTACTGGGTATGTCTGCAGTCCTTGACTGCACAGAGCTGATGTCATTTGCCCTGCATTTATCTGTATTTCTTTCTTAGGCACATGACAGAGTGTGTCTAGTGGTGAGAAGAGTGGTTGGCTTTTAGGGAAGTTTCAGATTTAGGCTAACCCATCATCAAGGACTTAAATATATTCAATTCATGTCTAAAATACATTGTATCTTAGTAGGAGACTATGGTCTGTACCAGTACTTTCTAGAACTGCGATTCTCTAACTCTTTGGTCTCAGAAGCTCCTTACACTCTTAAAAATTATAGAGGACCCCCCCCCCAAGGAGCTTCGGTTTACATGGCTTCTATCTATCAGTATTTATAATACTAGAAACTGAGAAATGTCATATATATGTGTATTATTTTAAAAATAGAAATAATATACTTATGACATCTTAGCATATTCAACATATTTTGATGGAAAATGTTTTTTTTTCCACAACAAAAAAATAGCATTGTTTTACATTTTTGCAAATCTCTTAATGTCTGCTCAACAGAAGACAGCTGGATCCTCATGTCTGCTTCTGCATTCAATCTGCTGAGATGTAAAATATCATGAAGCTTTTAGAAAACTTCACGGTATCTATATGAGAGACTGAGAATGAAAAAAACAAATAAAATCATATATTATTGTGAAAATTCGTTTGGCCTCAAGGACCCTCAAAAGGATCTCGTGGATCCTGCAGGGATCCACAGATCACTTGATCTAGGAAATTTTTAAGATTTCTATTCTGTCTACTATATTTAGTCAATTTTTGTAGATGTTCCATGTGTTCTCTGGGGGGAAAGAAGAGCATTTGTAGGAAATTATACCTATAATGTAATTAATACAAGTGTAACATTAAGTCTGATATGAAATGTATGAACCCCTTTATATAAACTAAGAATTAGCAAGGTACGGCCTGTTTTTGTATCCACCTTGAACTAATTATGCCTTTTACACTGTTAAAGGATTGTTAAAATACACACACACACACACACACACACACAGAAGAATATGTCCAAGAAACTATACATGGCACGGAAAACCTAAAATATTTGTTATTTGGCTTATACAGAAAAATGTTTTCTGACCCCTTAATAAACAAACTACTAATTGTATTACTCAGATAGAACCATATATATTTTTCTTCCGTTTCTGAAAAAACTAATCACATTTGTTAAAAGCCTCCCAGGATGAATACGAGTTTTATGGCAGTTTCAAAAGTTTGAGTTTCATGTTTTGACAAGTAGTTTTTTCCACTTTTAATTTATTCTTGAATTTAATTTTTGCTGGTTTTAATATTGCCACTTAATTTTTTTATATTCCTCAGTTGTTTTTAATGTGTCTCCTTATAAAGGTTGTTTTGTATTTTTTAATATAAAGCATTTTTTTAAAAGATTTTATTTATTTGACAGACAGAGATCACAAGTAGGCAGAGAGGCAGGCAGAGAGAGAGGGGGAAGCAGGCTCCCTGCTGAGCAGAGAGCTCAATGCGGAGCCTGATCCCAGGACTCTGGGATCATGGCCTGAGCCAAAGGCAGAGGCTTTAACCCACTGAGCCACCCAGGCGCCTCTGTATTTTTTAATATAATCTGAGAATATATGACTCTTAGTAAGTTAATTTGGTCCATTTGCATTTGTTATATAAATAAAACTTGCTCTTTCTGCAGTCATCTTAGTATATCTCATGCACTGTTGTTTTGTTAAATTTACTTCTTAAATTTGGCCATCAGCAATGCATATTCTTTAGTTTTCTTAATCCTCTACTAATTTATGAATTGTATGGCCCAGTGTCATACAATCATTAGTAATACCTATGCAAACATTTAGAGCAACAATGTGAAGAATGAAGGTATCTATTCACGAAATTCAAGTAAATGAGAAACAAAAATAGCTATAGCTTCCATTTATTTTACACTGGGTTATTGTATATATGCATGTATGTATGTATGTATGTATTATGTTCAATTAGCCAGCATATAGCACATCGTTAGTTTTTGATGTTCAACAATTCTTTAGTTGCATATAACACCCTATAGCTTCCATTTGTTATGTCATAAATCAGCCCACATATTCCTCATAGAAGTCCTCTGAGTAGGTAAGAACTCATGGGGCTTAAAGATATTGTCCCCAGTCACCCTCCCAGTGAGTGGCAGGTGTGAAGGTTAAATTGCTGTCTGGCTTCCTCTGTAGTCACCTCATTAACCACAGTGGTATACTTTGGGCTCCAGCTCAGCTGGCCAGTCTGTCCCAGAGACTCTGGGTGCACGCTCTTCCCATGCTGCAATCTCTCTCCCATCCTACCATTTTAGAAGGAGCTGTGGTGAATTGTGCCTATGAGATCCATCACTCCCACAGAAGCACTGTGCATTCCTTTGAGGTGTTGGATAGGTTCACTGAAGTCCCAAGACAACTTGGAAGGAAGTACTAAGCTTTCAGGTCTGATGGGGGCCAGTGAGGATTTCTCAGCTCCCAGCTCACAACTGTCCTTTGAAGTCCAAATTCAAGCTACACCTACCTGTGTAGCTCCGGTCACCATATCAATCCATTTTAAGAGGGACTTATTGACCCTCTTAGAACTAAGCTTTTCAAATTTGCAGTATTTACCTAAGTCCAAAGTCTTTGTTTCTCAGTTTCATATTTGTTTTATAATGTATGGTTTTCCTGCCTTTCTCTTTTAGACCATAACCTCCTCAGCACTCAGATGTGTGTTGAAAAAAAATAATAATCCCACAGCATTCTAAATTTGCATGGAGCCAAATAGTTTATAAATGTTCTTGCCTGACTATTCCTTACAACTTTTTAAATAATAAGAAATAAATGTTGTTAACATATAGTTTGAATTTTTTCATTAAATCAATCTAAAAGATGAAGGGACAAATTATGTCATTTATATTCTTTGTCAGCCCCTTGAATCATACCTAACTTTTTCAAACAGCCTACACTTGGCATTGATCTCTGTACATCCTTAGTGGGATGGAGATGGAGGAAAAGGCACCTGACAGGTGCTGACTCACATGCTAGCTCCCAGCAGCAGGCTAGTGTGACTTAGCAGGTTGGAGATGGAAACCCTTGGCCACCAGGCAGGAAGACAGTCTGGAATCCCAAGCGCCTACTTACTCCAGGAAGTCAGCATCCAGCCAGATGTCTAGGGATGCCCACCTCTTCTGTGAACACAGCAACGGGGCCTTCCAGCCAGGAATCTTTTCAAAGCCCTGGCTCTCTTTACCCTCATGGATGAGAGTAAAATCTGGGCTTTCCTATACGAAAAAGTATGAAACCATAGATACCATATTGTGGCTACAAACCTGCCCCCATTTCTAAAGAGACAGCAAGGGCTGATATGACCTTGAGGATGGGGATGGCTTGAGTACTAATTCTGTCACTTACTAGCTGTGAGATTTCTGTGTCACAATTTCTCCATCTATAAAAGGAGTAGTAACAGTACCTCCTTATAGGAATGAACTAATACATGTCAATTACCTCATGCCAGCAGTGAAGCCAACATTTAATATGAGGTCGCCATATAACTATCTTCTTTTCTATTATACTTCCACTGTTTCTTCACCCCCACCTTCCTTTCCTCCTCCTGCATAATTTTCTCCATTACTTAATTTTTAATGTTATCTTTATAAGCAATTTCATACCTTTTGAGAACAAGATGGTCATAGAAATACATTTTTTATGATAAATAAAGAGATGAAGGAAGTGGGAAGGAAGAGAGAGAGGAAGGGAGGGACAGAGGGGAGAAGATGAAAGAATTTCTATGGAATAATTCAGGGCAGACCTTTATTTAAGTTCACTCACTCTCTAGCTTTCTTATGCAAATTCTGGTTTCCTGATCTCTTGGGAAAAGAAAAGACTGGTCCTTTGACTCAGAGAGCTGTGCCTCCTGGATATCTATCCTGTCTCTGGCTGTTGCTCTCGGTCTTTGCCTGTGTCTTGAGGCCACAGTTGGTTAGATAGTCACTCCCCCATCCCTAACTGACCAAGACTCCTTTCCTACTGTCAGAATCATTCTCAGCACAGCACTGGGCAATCCCCGCCCATCAGAGTTTGCTTGTAAGATGGAGCAAACACATCACTGCTGGCTTTCCATGTTGATTAACACATCACTATCCCATGGACCCTTCCACTCCTCTGAGCTTCCCTTACAGATTCAACATATTACACCTTTTTGGGAAGGTGGCTCATGATTCTCCTTGTCCATTTGACTAAAGCAGAGTACGGCTCTGTAGTGGGGCTGAAGTGTACTCACCACCTGGAAGGAGCTCTTCAGATAAAACTAATTAAATGTTTAGATAACTTAAGTATTTATGCCTTGCTACTTTCCACAAAGGATTCGAAGACACTGGTTAATTCTTATAAATAAAGCTTTTAAAACTAGCATAATAGTCTCCCAAAATGGGCATATATATATAATTATTTTTATATATTATGTAATTATAATTATAATATGTCACGTATATAAAATTATTTTGCCGTTGGAAAAGGGAGTCTTGGAATAAAGAAGGTAACATGCACTAATAAAAAATAACACGTGGAACGTGGGTGGCTCAGTCTGTTGCGCATCCGACTGTGATTTTGGCTCAGGTCACGATCTCAGGATCCTGGGATGGATCCCCCAACACCAGGCTCTGTACTCAGTGGGGAGTCTGCTTAGGATTCTCTCCCTCTCCTTCTGAAACCGCCCCCCTCATGCATGCCTTGTCTCACTTTCACTCTTAATAAATAAATAAATAAATAGATAGATACTTTAAAAAAGTAACATAATCAAAAATCTTGAAATATTTCAGATTAGGCACTTCATGTTGTTTTGGGGGCACAATACCCAGAGCCTGGGACAAGGAGCTGCTCGGTTTTAGAAGTCAATCAACAAGCATCACCCTAGGGAGGATCTGATATGGGTATCTGACATTTAAGGCTGTGGAAATTGGCCAGAGGGCTCAGGCAGGAGCTGCTTTTCCCTTGCTGTGTTACTTTTAGCTAGTCATTTAATCTTTCTACTCAGAATCTTCTTTTCTGTAAAAGGAAGGAGATATTCGAAGAAGTCACAAAGAAAACTTCCTTTCTGGGTTTTGACCCTTATAAATCCCACATTACAATTTAATCATGTATCTGTTGAATTGATTGACATTTTTTAAAGAGATACTTGAAACTTTTTCTGAATACCTCTTTCCTCCTTCTCTTCATTTCCAACTCTGTAACAGCTTTAACTCTAAGAATAACATGGCATTGAAATGAGCTGTATACTTCTGCATTTACATGGAAAGATCCTTACAGTGGCTTTATTTGCCTGTGTGGCGAGAGATTTAGTCCTTTAATTTCAATGTAATAATTCATCCATTGTATTCAACAAGGAGACAAGTGTGTTTCTGATTTTTAAATTATAGTCACAAGAGACACCATTCCAACTGAGCTCTGCTTCCTACTGAGAGACCATGTTCATTTTCCTCTGAAGATTATACACGAACAGTGGTTACTGAAATAAGTGAACTCCTAGAGTCCCTAAAAATAGATACAGGTATGTTTCTTTCCACTTGCATTTAATCTACACAGTAGCAATTCATTTCACAGGCATTAACTCAGGATGGCATGTGTCCTTTGAAGAGGTTCTTGGTTTGGCTGTCCGTTGAAATTTGCCTCTGGAGAACATCCCAGAGATCCCTAAAGGCTGTAGAATTAACTCCAGCATAGTATCTCTCTTTCTCCTCCAGTAACTGCCATTTGCTAACTTCCCAATTAATTCTTCCCACCCGCCCTCCACCCACCTACACCCTTGCATACGATCTGTCTTAGTCATTTGACACTATCTACTAGAATCAGCATAGTAGCACCTTGATTAGTATTCACAGTAATTGCTATTTCACAGATCTTTAGTAGAATGTACTTATTTTCTTCCAGCAAATTTTCAGGTTGCTTAAGGTCAAGACCACTTCAATGCAGGAGGAGGTCTTCAATAAACACCTTATCCTAAGATACTTAATTCTTTGTTCTGTCAAGGTTTGATTTAATTCTTCAAATTGTCTTCTATGTAAAAAGACTGCAAAGAGGGAAAGACCATATTAAACACTGCAAGATGAGTTCATAAAAAAAGGATAACTGGGAAGGAGTTTAAAATCAGCAAAGAAAATGTAGAAGTGCTTCTCTACTGGAAAGGTCTGATTCTTCATTAGTGAATGACAAGAGATTTGGGAGGAACTACTTTTTCTAAGGGACTCCAGTTCTATACTTTAATACATAGTATCACAAAAATGCACAAATAAATGTGTGAATACAAATACATAATCACATATATAGCAATAGCTCTGAACTACAAGAAATATGTCCACAGAATAGCTCTGTCTTGGTATATTAGGTAGAAAACATTTTAGAGACAGGAATTATACCTTATTTGACTTTCTGTGTCAGGCTTCTATGATGGTGTCTAGAAATGGTGGTCAATGAATGCATGTTACTGAACAAATAAATAATAATAATAAGTAAGCATTTCAATTACTTGCCATTATTTCACTTAGTGTAATACTCCCTAAAGTGCTACAAGGTATATACATTTATATTCTTATTTGATGGAAAAGATAACTTATATTTAAAATAATAATTTACTTGTCTGAGGTCTGTCCTCAGAGCTCATGATTGCTAGGACCACTAAGACTACTTTTTAAGGTGTTGTCATGAAAACTTCAAAGAAATACTACCGCTCAAAATTTTCCAGAAGATTTTCTTATAGTCATTGGAAACTGATGGCTTTTGCCACTGACAACTTAAAGGTCTGACTACTAAGACAATAGAATAGCTAAATAAATTCCTTATACAGCCATCAAAGGATAGAAAAGAATACAATTTTATAACTTTTGTCTTAGAAAGAGTCCTTTTAGTCATTAACGGAATATTTTATTAGTTAACTGCTATAGGCTCAACTGGATCATTGGCCTTGTCAGATTTTGGATTTTACCTGGTCTTTACCTGGAGGCTGGGTCTCCATTTAGTACAATTTCAACTGATCAGGCAGTACTTTGTTGTCTTTTAGGAAGATCACATAAAAGGCGCTGGCAAGCACAGTATTTCACAGAGTGGGACTGATAGCTGATTTCTTGCTTTCTGCATTAGCCACCTTGTATTTCCTGTGTTGATGCTCAAAACCCCAAATGGTCAGCCTTTACAAACTTATTCTTACTGTTCATTCATCTCACAGTTTATAAAAAGGGTTATTCCTGAATAACTCAATCTAAAAACCCAAGCAAAACTTGAGGGAAAAGATTATCCCTGGGGCAGGAAGCTGCCTGATTGAGTTTCACATTGCATAGAGAAAATAAACCAAATATCCTTTGAAACTTCACTCTAAACATCACTTCTTTTCTTTATAGAACTAAAAATCTGCCCATAATATGTTCTTGCTGGGCCTTCTATAGATTTGCACCATTCAAAAGTGGAGACAGTGTCTCATCTGCAGAGATTCAGAAGTTACTCTTTAAATTTCTGGTTCGAAATTCACATAAGTGAATGAAATGCATGTTGGCCTTTGAATTTCCTTTTTATTAAATATTGTTTCTGATTATAAATAATAGTATTCTCATTCTAGAAAATATGGAAAGTACAAAAGAAAGAATAAAGATGTAGGAAAAGAAACGGTATAATTCCTTTGCTTGGCTGAATTATTTTAAATTAGATCTCATCTTGCTTCAATGGGAAAAGAGGAATTCTTTAAATAAAGGTATAGATAGTTGTTTTGTCTGGAGAGGTAGAGGAACCAAGTAAGTAAACGGAATTTAAAGATTTTTTTATTTGTTTATTTGTCTGAGAAAGAAAGAGAGAGAGCACAAGAAGGGGGAGCAGCAGGCAGAGCAGCCAGAGGAGGCAGAGGGAGAAGCAGCGTCCCTGCTGAGGAAGAAGCCTGATGTGGGACTCAGTCCCAGGACGCTGGGATCATGACCTGAGCCGAAGGCAGCCGCTTAACTGACTGAGTCACCCAGGCACCCCAGTAAATGGAATTCAAAGAAGTATAGAGTACACATGAAATCAAGAGTCAGAGGATGAGACAAATAGTACTTACGTGGAGTTTCAGAGTCCAGGCCCCCACTCTTGGCTACCAGAATCAACAGTGACGGGGAACTGGTCAGAATCAACAATGTATAGCTGTGACAATGCTTTGAATTCCGTAAGTCATTTATCTTATTTCACCCTCCTAACAACATCGTGAAATGGAATTTACTCTCCTTTTTCTAGAGATAAAAAACACTGAGTCGCAGAGTGGTTAAATGGCTTTACCAAAGCCACAAACTGATAAATGATAAAATCAGGGTTACAGACTAAATCTTCTGACCCCTAAACTGGTGCTTGTTCTGTCAGATTTGGCTGCTTCCATGGAAAGGATGATGATCACAATTATAATCATGATAAAGCTAATGTTTATTGAGCTCTTATTATGTGCTTGGCACTGTTCTAAATGCTTTGCATACATTAATTCATTTAATAACATGATGTAATAATCCCCAAAAGTTCACAGTATTAAATTCTTTCTGTGTTTGCAAATATGTAATTCCCTTTGGCATTGTGCAAAGTTATCACCTTCACGGTTCTGGAATCCAGAGAATTTATGCTAGATTGTGTGAAATGCTAGACACAAGCATGGAAGAAGCAGATGGCCACCCTCAGGCCTAGAAAGGAGAAAATGGACCCTGACTAGGGAGAGAAATCAGTATTATTTCATATAATAAAAAAGGCTGATATTGTTTCCTTGACTCAAACATTCCAAACAAAGTAAACCTAGGATTTTTGTCATCTTTTTCTAATTTGGTACCTTCAGGAAGTATAGTTGTGTTTTAATTTGGTTAGCAATAGAATCAGTTTGCAGAGAATTCATGATACTTCATTTAAATTCTGGTTCAGTTGTTTCTATGCAAAACATTTATTAGGAAATAGTATGGGAGTTTTGTTTCAGCAAAAGGCAGCAAAATTTAGTTTTAGTCATGGGTAACATATATACATTATAGATAACCAAAACCTACTCTATAAAATAACTGTTGCAGTTTCTTCAATTATTTCCCCCTTGTTTTGGTTCCTGACCCAGAGGCTCTTACCCAATTCTTAAAAGCAGGTTCACCACCTCCTGTGCCCTGTTTCCCATCCTTTCAGGCAACCTTTCCTTAAACCCATGCTTTGGAAGCCAGCTGATAGGACTGAGTCTCATCATACTGCACACCTCTTGCTTTTTGCCCTGGAAACTTTTGATCAAAGCACAGCTGCTTGTGGGAAATTGTCCGCACTCACTCATCAGCAGCCTGGGGACGTAAGGGAGTCAGTGCGCTGGATCACTGGGTCAAAGGTGTGGGTAATGCTATTCTCTTCTACTATGCAGGTGGGTGATTCTCAGGCCAATGCTACAAGGTTTCTCTGAGGTCCTAATGGAAGGTTGCCCTCATGGTAACAAAAAGAACACTCTTCTACATTGATTTGACCCCCTTCCTTAGTTTATGGTCCACAGTCCCCATTCTTTCACTCTAGAATCACTTCCTAAAATAAACGACCTATATAGGGGCACCTGGGTGGCTCAGTGGGTTAAGCCGCTGCCTTCGGCTCAGGTCATGATCTCAGGGTCCTCGGATCGAGTCCCGCATTGGGCTCTCTCTGCTCAGCAGGGAGCCTGCTTCCTCCTCTCTATCTCTGCCTGCCTCTCTGCCTACTTGTAATCTCTCTCTGTCAAATAAATAAAATCTTTAAAAAAATAAAAATAAAAATAAAAAAATAAACGACCTATATAAAATCCTTCACTCCAGCTCCGTTTTTTGGGGTCTTCCTGGGGGAAACTTGGTCAAGAATAGCCAGTTTTGCAGGTAAAAAAAAAAAGGGGGGGTGGATTGGGATCTCTTCCCAGTGAGATGGTGATAAAGACTGTGTTACTGACATAGACCTCCTGGGGATATTCCTGGCTGCAGTAAACATACAATTCCCAAGATTCTCAGGGGGGTAGAAGGGGAGAGAGTATAGTTAAAAGGTGAAGACTTGGCCTCGGGCACTTGAATGGTACTAGACCAGAGATCATCATAAGATTGTGGCATTAGCTGGTTTTATTTTATAAAGAAATGTCTTATAAAGAAAATGACCCCAAATCATCAACTCAAAATACACTGTCAAATCAGAAGGCCTCCATCCTAATATTTTAAGATATCTTAATTTTTGTATCTATAAGTCAGAATCTGTTGAAAAAGCTGATTTAATTATAAGACTAATAGAATAAATGGGAGACTGAATATATTTTCCTCAATCAGTCATTTATGCAGAATCAGGATTTAGGAGCCCTGAGAGGGACAGAATGGGATCCTAAGACCTAACATAAGAACACTAGCGTGGATGAGCCTAACCAAATGAACTTTCAGATTCTAGGCCAACAGAAGTAGCTTTTTCTTCCTAGGAAACAGCAACCCTCTCTTGCCCAAAGACCCTGAACAGACTCACCTGGGCCAGTTGCTTGTCCTCCTCAAGATCTCTTGATTCTTCTTGTTGGTTCTCACGGGTGGTCGCACAGGCCTGGATGAGAAATACAGTTTCTTCTCTGGGAGAAATTTGCAGACACCCAGAGAACTGCGAGGTTCAACTAATATTTAACAGTAGGCTCTAGGGAAACAGATATAGGAAAGGGTCTTCCTGATATTAGAACAGGAAAGGGTCAACTATAATATTTTATAAGGAAGACATCATGACATGGGCAAACTCTCCGGTAACATGGGGTTTAATGTCCCAGGAAGGACACCTGGAGTAGTTTCTAATACAGAGATGGAATGTCTCTTCACATTTGGACATATTCATGGCCTAGAGAAAATGAGGTAGAAAATGGTGGAACTGTCTTATAGATTATTGAAGACTCAGGGATAGGAAAATATTAGAATACAGTTAGTATGTGAGACAGAGAAGCCACTCGTGGGTGCTTTCATAAGCTCAGCAGTGGCTCTTTGTAAGCCAGAGTTAATGGAAGGTGATGCTGTGTACTTAGTTTCAATAGCGGGGTCAGGATTCTGGAAAGACAGAGGCCACCTGGGGCCACATAACCAAAAGAGGTAAGATGGGCATAACCATCACTGTGGGAACCAAGAAATTCAGCTCCATAATGATAGTAATTCTTGGACCACGGTTTTCTGAGCAATAAGATAGATGAGGAGCTGACTGATATTATGGGGGAAAAATGGGGCTTAAAAGGGAGAAGGCTGAATGTGCACTGCAATGAAAATGCAGAATCTGCTGCCCAGTTTTTGAATTTAAGGCAGTTCACAGATCCAGAATCCCTGGGTTAAAGGAAAGTTCTGTTCCCCAAGAATGGTCCCTTCCATCACATGAAAAGGATACACAATAAATATAGCCACAATCTTTCCCAAAGAGACCTGTGTTCCTAGAATAAATAACCTGGACTCAAGGTGTAGAAGTAGGATTGGTCTCTCACGGTGGTTCTTGCGTCCCACCTGTGGCATGTGTGCTTCCATCTCTGCTGCTTTAGGCTCCGTGGAGTCAGGGAGGAATGTGTCCACTTGCAGACACAGTAAGGGGTCTACTCACCTACGGCAATGATGGCTGCCTGGTTATTTTGGATTCATCAAGCCAACAAAGCAGCAGATCAAGAAAGGAACTGCCATACTGGAGGGGTAAGTGACCCTTATTCCCACAAAGAACAAGAGCTGCTATGACACTATGAAGGCATAAAGTGCCACATCTAGAACTCAAAGGATTTGTCACAATGCCTCTCACCACTTCCAGTGCTATCAATGATTGTCATTAAGCAATCATAGCAATCTGGAGTAGGCGTGGCACCCGGCAAAGGATTGAAACTTTAAGGGATGAAGATCTGTGTTTCTCCACCTGAAAGGCAATCAAATCAGCTGCTGTTTGGCAAGAATGAGGGAAACCTAGAATGACCAGTAGAGTGGGGAGATAGTGATTATTTATGCAAGTTTCATGATTAGTTGTAGCCGAATAGACATAGCTTGCTGTGACCTAAGGTTTTTTGGCAGAATGTGGCTGGCTGCCACCTAGGAGCCTTCATCATGGTGTAGGCTTTAATGAAGAGCACAAGTGGGTTAGGGCAGTGCAAACTATGGCAACTATGGCCAGTGTTGTCCCCTCAGGTACTCCAGGGCCTCCTGTCTTCAAGGTTCATTTCTCACTCTCACCACTGCCCTGGAAACCAACTTCACACAGACACAACACGCCAGCAGCCCATCTCAGATGGACCTCATACTTCCAGCTTTCTGCCTGGAGTTGCTTTGATGCTGTGAGGTGGGAATTCTGGAGGAATCTCTCTGGCACTCACACCTACACAGCCTGGGATTGAAAGAGAGCTAATGATGCACAGGACCCTGATAAGGGGAAAAGAGCAAGAAAAGGATCACTGCTCTGCCCTCCCTCTCCTACAGAGAGAATTCTGAGCCACATTTCAACAGCTGCCTCAGAAAATCCTGGCGGGGTCAAGTGCTTGTTGACCTCAGTGGTAGCCAATCTGAGAACAGTCTCTTGTACTGATGTTCTTTCCTCCTTATTTTACTCCTCCCTGTGCCTCACTTCTGACTCCTAGGATCACTGCCTTAAAAACCACTACCTGCACACAAGCCCTGTCTTCTCTCAGCAAAGGAAAACCCAGGATAAGGCACCACTTAATACATTGCTATGTCCCAGGTCAAGTATTATCAACCCAAAGGTAAATGAAATATGCTTATGTCAAATAGGATTTTCTTGATAGTGGACACCCTCCCACACACCATCCTTGAGTCACACTCCCACAGTATTGTTGCTGATTTTTCATTTTACATTATAAATGGGAATTTTAAAGATGGGTTTCAATGGGTTCAAGAATCAAAGGTTAAAGTGGCCGGTCCCCTTTGATCATAGGTGGAGCTTTATATTTTGAATCATTGACAGGTCTGAGATAATCAGGTGTCCTAGGCTGCCTTTCATCTGCTAAATATCCCTAACCCTCCCTCCTTTGTGAAATACACAACTAGGGTTTGCTGACTAAACCTGACATTGCTTGGGTTCTGCTATGTAAGGATCATATAATTTCACGATTGAGCTTGCAATCACTGTGAAAGACAGTAACATAGGGACTATATAATTTTGTTTTATATGCTACCCTACAAATGGTTGCTTGAAATCTTTTCTATACAATAAAGTATAGCAAATAAGAACAGGTGTGTTAAGGTGAGAAAGAAGCAAAAAGTGTTGGAGCAATTAATCTTCTTCTTCTTATTATTATTATTATTATTTTTAGGGCTTGAGTAAACTGGCCCTATTTAGTATCGCAATGAAATAGCTCATGAAGCGCATATTTCGTGCATTTTTTTCTTAAGCCATTTCTCCTAATGGTAGCTAAAAAGTAGAAAAAATTTTCTTCTCCAATTTTGCCTTCTTAGAACCAACTTTCTGACATAACATTAGACAAGCAAAACAGATATTTTGTTCGCAACTTCCCTCCCCATTCAGAATTCTCATGACTGTCACCTTATGTCATCTCCTAGAATGTCTCTGAGGTGCTGGTGTGGCTCACAGTGGCATCACATAAGAGAATCAATAGCCAGTTATTTGTCTCTAGGTCACTTGAGGTAAGCTTGAGACAGGATGGTAATTAATGATTCAGCAGAGGTCAGGAAGGAGAATTACCTATGAAATTGAGCTTGTCCATCATAAAAAAAGCATATATTATAACCAAAATTTATGAACTGAAATATTGTCGGCTATTGTATTAGTTTCCTAGGACTATCATAACAAAATGCCACAAACTGAGGGGCTTAAAACAATAGACATTTATTGTCTCACGGGTCTGGAGTCCAGACATCTGAAATCAAGGTGTTGGCAGGGTCTTGTTCTCTCTGAACAGGCCTTCCTTGACTCTCACAGTTTCTGGTAACTCCAGGTGCTCCTCAGTTGTGCTAGTAGTAGTGCTTAGTAGTGCCCCTTAGCTACAGTAGCATCCTTGCTGTCACTTAGACATCTTCTCCCTGTGTGTCCACATCATCTTCCCTCTGTGCATGTCTGTGTGTGACTGTCCCCTTCTCAAAAAGACACCAGTCATACTAGATTAGCACCCACCCTAAGGACCTCATCTTAACTAATGACAACTGCAATGATCCCATTTCTAAACAAAGTCACATTTTGAGGCACTGAGGGGTAGGACTTCAACATATCTTCTCATGGAACACAATTTAATTCATAAAAGCTACAGTCGTGGCAACCATCTTACAAACAAACCCTGCAATTTGAAGTTCTCACAATGAATTCCTTTCAACCTGGGAGGACTCTACCATTCATATGAAGTGCTCTAGGGAAGGACATTTTGAAGGGCTATGGGAATGCCAGATACTAGGGTATCATGATTGTCCTTGGTCATGAGTTCACGTACTGCCTGGCATCTCTACTCAACAGAAGAGACAGCCTGCATTGTATTGCCAGAAAACAAATATTACTATGATTTGAGCTTTCATTTCTTGTCTTTTGTGTGGCTTTTGCGTCAACTGCACTTTACCGACAGTAGATCTAATGATGGAAAGAAATCACTAACAATATGATGATGGCACTCCAAAGAAGAAAAAAATCCAAGCCAGTAGCTACATTAGGCCAGAAGAATTTCTGAATGAACTGACTGAACATCAGTACTCCATGGGCAAGGACGGAGTTATCAGAATGTAAGTGAATTGAGATTTTTTTAAAAAAGTATTTCAACAAAAAACTTAGAACAGATTATTGCTACAAGTTGTAAGAATGTCTGTGCTTATAATACTGTTATGCTTTTTTCTCCTTCCATTGGACCTCATTCACAATGAGTTTCTTGTGGTTAAGGATTAGCAGATGCTCCTCTGGGATATTGGGATTTCTTATGTAAATCACAGAGATCTTTGGTAGAATGTATTAGGTACACAGTCATAGCAGGAGGAAAGAAGTCTGTGGCAGGCCCAAACTCAGCTTTAATCCTAAATAAGTGATAAAGGTCAACAATAGACAATTTGTTGACCTATTTCTGAACAAACCAAACCCATGTTTGAAATGTAGTGAAAAATTAGAAACATCAGCATGGAAAATTTTATGAAAAGGACACTTTAAATATAAATATATATACACTCATATGCAAATATGCATAGATATATGCAAATATGTATAGATGTGCACACATGAATATATTATACACACACACACACACACTAACGTATGGGGTTGTGAGGTGCCGGTTCTCAGAAAACATGCAAACAGGTTAGGACCTGTTCTTTTCTCTCATGGTGTTGTCAAAACTTGTTCTGCTTCTAGAGTTGAATGGATCTTGATGTAATTTTTGAGAAATGTCCTGGGGTGGGGCGAGCAACGCTAGGGGTGTGGATCCTTGAGAAGAATTATTTACTAAAGCACAACTGAGACTGCTGCAATGTACCAGGAAACAGCAGACAGAAACTTTTCTGAGATATTGTCATCTATACTCATCCTCTGATTTGACTTCCTGAGGAAGCAGCGTGAGCAGGCTGACTATCCTTCCCGGGGCAGTTTGGTCTGGGCAGCCCCAACTTTTGCTGGCTATCCTGACTTAATTACCAAGAACAACATATTTCACTTCAAAAAGTGTTCTGGTTGGACAATAAATTACTGGTTTTCCAACAGAAATGGACTCTAAAGACAAACTAAAATTCTACCTCAGCAACACATCAGAGAGGTCAGTGGAACTCAGTCCACTCATCTGTAAAACAGAAATACTCATAATCACAATACTTATATCCTGGGGTGGTGGCAAGGATTAGATGTGTTGATTAATTAAGAAAGTACTTAGCAGGGGCTCCTGGGTGGCTCAGTGGGTTAAAGCCTCTGCCTTCGGCTCAGGTCATGGTCCCAGGGTCCTAGGATCAAGCCCCGCATCGATCGGGCTCTCTGCTCAGCGGGGAACCTGCTTCCCCCTCTCTCTGCCTGCCTCTCTGCCTACTTGTGATCTCTGTCTGTCAAATAAATAAATAAAATCTTTAAAAAAAAAAAACAAACACAAAGTACTTAGCGCAGTTCATAGTTATTGCCCAATAAACATTCGTCTTTATTTTTCTTATCACTGTTCGATATCATTTATCACTTTCCAACTTAAAACATCCCCTCCTCATTCCCTCCATATGCAGCCACTACTCTAGTCCCTCTCTGAGGGTGTCTCCAAAGAATTTATAACCTGGATCTCATTCCTTTGTCAGAAGTGCAGCCACTTGCCTTCTTTACCAGTTCTAGCTCCAAGTGTGTCACTTTTCAAACAAACCCTATCATTGCCCACTAATTTTCAACGGAATTTTTGAAAAGAGCTTATCATCCGACTTCTCAGGAAGTCACATCCGTCACTCTGGGGTTGCCAAGAAGGAGGGTGCTGGAATGATTCCTAATCTGTCTTCTGTTCTTTTCTGAGTGGGCGTTCATACTTGTACAGCCTGCGTTTTGGCCAGGAAGGCTTAGCTCTGGTGGGCAGGTTAGGTGGGAAAGTGGTGGAAGTGTAGCCTGGAGCGGATGCCAGAGTGGTGGGGGCACGGAGGCCTGCAGTATCAAGAGTTTCCACTGAGAGAGATGGCAGTGACGCTTTAATTGTCCTCGACACTGAGCTCAGTTCATGGAGAACAGAAAATTATTATTTAAACAGATGGCAAACCTGCCCATCCATAACCAGGCATTTAATGAGATAAAACAGAGCAGCCAGGGCTGGAGGTGTGTGAGTCCAGACCATTTTGGAAGACATCAATTTAATTGCTCTTCTATTTTTGTGAAAGCTGTTCCCAAATGCCTATCTTGCCCTCTATTCTACCTTCCTTCTTCCTCTTTATTTTTATCTTTCTTGCCTTTCTGGTGTTTGGATCACAATCAGATGGACGCTTTCCTTCCCTGACTCCCAATGCCACCGCTTTTGAATTGCAAATCTAATTGGGGCAACCTGGTAAAGTTAGAAGCATATGGAATCATGCTTAGAGAGACATGGGTGTGAATCTCAGCTCCTCTATTAAGTGAATGTTTTCTCTCCCATAAAATGGTCATTAGTGATCGCTATCTCATTGCACTTTTGTGAAGTCTGAAAATGTAATATGTAAAATGTCAGTGGGGTTCCTAACTCTTAGTGGGTGCTCAATTAAAAAAAAAAAAGTGTGGCTATCATTATTATGACCAAATTTTTTTTGCATGATTTTGAATTTAGGTTTCCTGGAGTCACTCTTCTTGATTAATTTTAGGTCTTCAGCCTAAGACCCAGGATCATGCTCAAGGAAATATGATCCCATGGTATAGCCATAACCACTTACTTTCTTGTACTCATCGCCCTACCCGAATTTCTCCTGCTCCCATGCGAAAGCATTGCCCTTTGTAGGAGTAGAAGGTCCACTAGTTGCTACCAATTGGTGAATAAGTTCTGTATACTCGATTCAAATTGGTGAGGTTCAACCCTATGAATGTCTACACGTGTGAAAATTGAATGCCCTAGGTGCAGTGAGTTAGGCGGATGTCATGGCCCCATCTTGCAGGTGCTACCGTCAAGGAGTTAGACCGGGGAAGACATACAAAAGTGATCCTCTCATGGATAAATCATCCTGTTTCTATTCTGTCTTTGAATGTTTTATAAGCCCAATGGTACCCTAATGTTTCTGAAGTTTCCTAGAATTATTTCTGAAATATTCTGGCATCATTTCTTAAGTATTTGAGTACTATTTCTGAAGTACTCCAGTATCAGTCTTTTGAGAGGTTCTTTTATCATGGAACTTCAGTGTAGTTAGGAACAGACTAACTAGGTATAACCTACTTCCCAACACATAAAGGTAAAATTGTAAAATGAATCAGAAGATGATAATACATGAAAGTTAGCAGGGTGCCCATCTGGGAAAAGTGAGACTAAAAATGGAGCATAGGTCAAGATCAGGAATAAGCAGGGTAACATGGGTCACCAAAGCAAAGCCTGAGCCAAAATGAGGGAAAGGCAGAGGGAGGGGACTTCGGGTTCACAGGCTGTCTGACCATGAGTAGTTCCATGCTTGCAGCTTCCAAGGTGTTGTATCCCCCAGGAAGGAAAATTGGGAGGAGAGACTCCTCCCTGGGCAGGTGAGACAGCAAGAGGAAGGAAGAATACAACGCAGGTACCAGATCAGCACCATCGGGTTTGGACACTGAGCTGCTGCAGGGGCTCCCTTTGAACATCCACTCACTGAGCCAGTGGGTGTGCCTTGCCGGGCTTCATGAGGTGCCACCAGTGACATCCAGTGCACAGCAAGCTTCGTTCCGGCAAACGTAGCCTCTCGCTCCACTTACTTAGCACCCCATCTTTAACTAGCAAAGCAGAACCCTATTGTAAGGTTCTGATTTGTTAAAAATAAATAAATAAATAAATAAAAATAAAAACAAGCCCCAAAGGTAGGCCCCGCATCACCAAACCAAGCCTTAACTTAATTATAGCTTTGGCTCTCCCAGAAATGAAGTCTTAAACCAGTCAATCATAAATGACCTAGTCAGCACTAGTGAGGTGCTCTGCCTCATAGACCCTCTCCATCACCTTGGAGAAGGTAACCTTGTAATAACCAACCTGCTTTCCCGTCTAGTAAATGTCCTTGCTCCAGCTCCCTTCTGCCTAGACGTCTTCCTTTTTGTATACCTCCTCAGCAATCTTTGCTACTTGCAAGATTAGATACTCCCTGATTCATGAATCACTGAATAAAGCCAGTAAGATATTTAACATTTACTCATTTTTGTAATGAACTTTCATTTTTTTTAAACAGATTTAAGAGATGACATCATTTAGCAATAGTGAGTGCTATGAAAAAATATTGATTAAAAAGCCTTATGATTTTCTTAAGATTTTAGGAGTTCAAAGAATTATAGCTTTTAACATCTAGACTTTTTCTGTTTTCTCTTTCATTACAGGGAAGGGATTTGTGTGTATGTCCTATGTCCTCTCTTCCCAAATCCTGATCTATACCAAACCACAGTATTTTCCTCATCCTTAATAGCTAAAGCATTATCCTAAGAGTTTCAGGCTAAGCTGAGTTCTCTGTGAAATGGGACAGGGTTTTTTTTTTTGGGGGGGTGGTGGTGGTTGTTGTTTTTTCCTGAGACGGAGAGAAACATGCAAGGCACCAGACCCAAATGTGAATGCTTTTCAGTCAGGAACATAAAAGCAGAGCTTAAGACAATACGGGATAGCAGAGCTGGTGACCAAACACAGAAATGTAGGCCCCACTAATGAGAGTGAAGTGCAATTCATTCTTTTAAACATGGAAAGTAAAACTCTTCTGCGGGTTGAATTTAGTCAGAGGCTTTCATGTACAAATAGTCCTTAAGTTATTCAATATATTGCTTACAATCTAAAATTTTATCTCAAGGCATTTTCAGCTTTGTTTGTAAAACAACCTGCTGGATCCTTTTCAAAATTTTGTTCCAGTAGAACCAAATTAACCTCCAGGAATTGAGAGTGAATCTGCCTATCTCTTTATGATCCCTTTTGTTTCCACTACTTTTTTCATACTGAAATGATGGGTGTAGCCCATTGGGTGCAAGTGAAATAGGCTCAGAGACAACTTGTTTGATGACATATGATCAAGCATTTAAAATTTACTTGAAAGTTTAGGTACACATCTCAACACTAAGCAAACTCATTTGTTAAATTGTTACTTTTCTATTAAATCTTAATTCACCAAACACTTCCTGTGTGGAAGACCCTGAGTGTATAGCTCTTAAGTAACTTTTAGACTATGAAATACAATGTGACACAGTCTATAGTGGAAGAGTGGATAATTTGATATGATTAAAGAAGAGGTGCTTTATCTAGGGGTATTGGAATAGTCTGAACTGAACAAAGGAAAACTCAATATTACTCTTGAAGGAGGAGGAGTTTGCCAGGCTGGTACATGAGAGAAAAACATTCCAGACATCTATAGAAAATATATCAAAACAATGGATATAAAATTTGGTTCGGGGGGGCACCTGAGTGGCTCATTTGGTTAAGAGACTGCCTTCAGCTCAGGTTATGAACCTGGAGTCCCAGGATGGAGTCCCACATGGGGTTCCCTGCTCAGCAGGGAGTCTGCTTCTCTCTCTGACCCTCTCCCCTGTCATGCTCACTTTCTCTCTCAAGTAAATAAATAAAATCTTTAAAAAAAAAAAATGGCTCAGGGGCACCTGGGTGGCTCAGTGGGTTAAAGCCTCTGCCTTCAGCTCAGGTCATGATCCCGGGGTCCTGGGATTGAGCCCCACATCGGGCTCTCTGCTCAGCAGGGAGCCTGCTTCCTCCTCTCTCTCTCTGCCTACTTGTGATCTGTCTGTCAAATAAATAAATAAAGTCTTTAAAAAATAAATAAATAAAATAAAATTTGGTTCAACTTTATGTCTTCATGTATAACCCTTGTTTGTAATGAAAACTGGTGTGGTTTCCAAGACTGAGCAGATAGTATAGTTTCAGAAGTTAGGGCACTACTTTTGGAATGATAAAATAATGTTCTATCCCAGTACCTAAATGATACCTAGCACATGGTAGGAATTCAATCAGTATTTGTTAAGTAACTCCTAAATGGATTGTTCAAGGTTTAGTTAACAGGACTGGAGGCCTTGGTCTTGCATTTGATAGATAAAGCCCTTAAGAATATTTGGCTTATCCTGATACTAAATGCACAGTGTTTGGTGTTCAGACACATGGTGGGTACCTAGGTGGCTCAGGCGGTTAAGCATCTGCCTTCGGCTCAGGTCATGATCTCAGGGTCCAGGGATCAAGCCCCTCATTGGGCTCTCTGCTCAGCCGGGAGCCCGTTTCCCCCCTTCTCTGCCTGCCTCTCTGCCTACTTGTGATTTCTCTCTCTGTCAAATGAATAAATAAAACCTTTAAAAAAACAAACAACCCAATAAGAGATACATGGTATAAACTGAGTTACACAGTACAGCTCAAAAGCATGTAACTATCGGTCCCTGGCTGTTAAAGACAGTTTAAATTTCAAACATTCAGTCCTGACCTCCTCATAATATTAATATTAGCTATCAATGCTTGAGCTTCCATTCTTTGTGAGGCCTGAGTCAGGGGCTCTGTATGTACGGCCTTGCACTTCAAACGTGCTTCCGTCATGCACGATGCAGTCACTCATACAGAGAGAGGAGAGGCGTGGCGCCAGTCAAACACAAGGTGTGCAAGTCCTATGGACATTTGCACTTCACTGGTTTTGTGCTGTGGTTTTGAGTCCAGAAATTATGGTTACTCTGTACTTCATTGACTAAGACTTGCTCTATCACACAGAATCACAGCTCTCTAGAAGGTATAAAATGAAACAGCAGTTAAGAAACAGAAGCACGAGATGCCACCACAGTCTTCCCAGGCTGTTTCCACAAGCCTTCTGTCCAGTTGCTCCATACAAAATGTTTTCCACTTTCACAAGGGTTCTGTCTCCCTGCAGTGCTCTTCTTACATCATCACTGCCTTTCCATGATACTCCAGTCTAAATCAGGGCACCCTTATATTTTTCTTTGGCACTCTGTTATTTTTCCTTATAGCATTTTCTAATTCTGTGTTGTATTTAATATTGTGTTCATTTTGTGGATGTCCATTTCTCCCACAAAGACAGGAGCCACATTTGTTCATGTCTTAGTCGGCTTGGGATGCTGTAACAAAATGCCATTGACTGGGTGGCTCAACCAACAGAAATTTCTTTTTTTTTTTTTTTTTTTTTTTCACAGTTCTGGAGGCTAGGAAGTCTGAGATCATGGTGCCAGCATGGGTGGGTTCTGGTGATTCTTTCATCCTGGCTTCCGGCTGTATCCTCATGTGGCAGAGAGAGAGAGAGAGCGAGCTTGTAAAAGGACAGGAAAGGAGAGAGGTAGGAAGACAGAGACAGAAAGATAGAGAAAGTGGGCTCCCTAAGGATCCCACCCTAATGACCTTCTCCAATTATCTCCCAGTAGCCCCAACTCCAAATACTATCATGCTGGGAATTAGGGCTTCAATATATGAATTCTGACAGGACACAATTCAGTCTATAGCAGTTCAACAGAAGAGTGTTTGGGAAGGCACCAGGGTAGCCCATGAATTTTACTATTGGGCAATGAGAGTTTTAGAAGCAAATATAAAAGCATTTAACTCCTACATTAAATCACCAAAATTACACAATTCACAATCCATACCTCAGTTGAGCTTCTGGCTCTTGATTTTGCTCAGGTCTTCATCTCAGGGTGGTGGTCTTGGGTCATGGGATGGAGACCTGTGTCAGCTCTGTGGATTCTGTTCCTTTCCCTCTCCCTGCTCACGCGTACACGCATACATGTGCACACATTCTCTCTCTCTCTCTCTCAAATAAATAAATCTTAAAAAAAAAAAAGTGCTTGACATATCACAATGAATGGATGGATGCATGGATGGATGGATGGATGGATGGATGCAAAATGTCCAGAGATCCCTATGTCCCTTTGGAAGTTGCTAAATTATAACTGGAACCATGAATAAATGGAGTGCTCTGGCATCAAAGTAAGCATGGACTCTCTATGCCAAGAGGTAAGGGGCTCAGGAGCTGCTGAGAAATCAAGGCTGTGAGTGAAGGAGACAGGAGAGTGAATGCTACGGACCTTGAAATGACACACAAGCCAAACTCTGACTTTTCATTGTCCTTTTCTTTCAAGCAGGGCCAGGATCATGGTTTGTAGGGCTCAGTGAAAAATGAAGATAAAAGACTTCTTCAAGGGGTGCCTGTGTGTCTCAGTGGGTTAAGCTTCTGCCTTCGGCTCAGGTCATGATCTCTGGGTCCTGGCATGGAGCCCCGCATCCGTCTCCCTGCTCAGTGGGGAGCCTGCTTCCCCCTCTCCCTTTCTGCCTGCCTCTCTGCCTACTTGTGATCTCTGTCAAATAAATAAAATCTTTAAAAAAGAACAGGAAGAAGTGACATTAAAACTATTTTTTTTCCATAGTCTCTCTCAACTTGTATTGTTTTTGTTATTTAATGTTGTTCTAAAGTAAGGAAAAATTGAGAATTATAATTACTAGCATGAATTTCACTATTCAGCAATGAGAGTTTTAGAAGCAAATATAAGAGCCTTTAACTCCTACACTAAATCACTAAAATTATACAATTCTTAATCCATACCTCATGCCTGCATTTGTATTTCATTCTTACCAGAAGAGTGGAAATGCTGCACAAAGACGAACTCAGTTATTTTTATTTTTATTTTTTTTATTTCTTGATATGTACATGTTTTACCAACACTCTCTGCCTCTGGCCTCTGGATGAGGCAGGAAGGACAGGCAGGAAGATCTATAGGGAATTCTGTTTATCTCTTTCCTTCTGGCATCATCATTTTCAGTATGAGAGGTTGACTACTACAGAAAAGTATCAGGAATAAGAAAGGGTTTGGTAGGATTCTTGGTTGGTTGTGTCTTAGAACACCATTGCATTCTTTCTGGTTTCAACAGATGGCTTAGCCTCTGGGGCTGTCAGTGCCTCCACTTAGTTATAAATGTCACACTTACCTTATCCTCAGGATGTGTCTCATCCAACTCCTGCACATTGTGGGCCCACTGGAATTCTGTGCTCTGGGGCATCCAGATGCTACAAGAGAAGGGATAGGAAAGGAACTCATCATCGTGCTCTGCTGTCCCACTGGACTTCCAAAACAGAAGCTCACCATGCTCAACAATGGCCAGAGGGAGAAGAGCCTGGAAGAAGATGGCAGAGGAACCAGACTGTCAGTTATCCGAAATTCTATACATTCTTTCTTCTTTGTCTCCATTTTCTACCCTGTATAATTTTTCACTTTTCTAGGGAGATAGAGATCACTCTGTTGCTACTCCCTCCCTTGATCTCTCTGTTCTAAAACAGCCTATAATAGCCGGGAGAAGTGCTACCTTTTGCCCACTTTTTTAGCTAGTATCAATAAAGCAGGTGTGGGTCACCAGCACAGCTGGCTCTCCCCATGGTCTCCCACATAAGACCTTTGCCCTTTGTAGAGACAAACATGTTTGATTGATTTAAAATGGTTTTGAATTTTAAACTGTTTTAATTCAGGTCACATGAATGTAGGCATTAAATTGTTAGATGAGTATAAACATCAGAATTTTTTTTTTTTTTTTTTTTTTTTTTTGCTAACAACAAAAGACTCTCCTAATTGACACACCTAAGGAAGAGGTATTTTAAAGGTATATGATTGAAGGGGTGCCTGAATGTCTCAGTTGTTTAGCGTCTGCCTTAGGTTAAGGTCATGATCCCAGGGTCTTGGGCTTGAGCACCATATCAGGCTCCCTGCTCAGCAGGAAGACTGCTTCTTCCTCTCCCACTCCCCCTGCTTATACTCCCTCTCTTGCTGTCTCTCTCCCTGTGTCAAATAAATAAATAAAACCTTTAAAAAAAAAGATATATGATTTTAAAAATTCTGCCCTATAAATAATAATAATTGTTAATGATTCCTCATCAGAACAAGCAGAAATAGTTTCATTATTTAAACACTGTATTTTTGAAAATCCTTTAAAAATTATTCCACTATACATCACATAAAAATGTAAGGTAGCATGTGCAAACTGTTTAAAGAGCTTGTTAAAGATTCTTATAATAAGAAAAGCTGGGAAAAGTAGAGTCATATCTTATCAAACCATCTAAGAAATCTTAAGAATGCTGCTTTTCTAGTAATACATAAATATACACGAACATGAGCAAGAATCCAAGTAAAGAAACAGTTCTTATTCATAGGATTGACAGTTTTATTATTACACCAGCCTGAAATAACATATAATGGTGTGTGAGTGTGCACTGGAGTTTCTAAAAGCAGCTTTTAAGATAGGCTTAATGTGAGAAGGGTTCAACTTTCTTCTCTGAATTCTGGAGGATGGGGTCTCCTGGGGATAAAGGGGAAAAGGGGAGATAAACTTTTAATGTAATCTCCATTCTTGCCACAGTTTGTTGTATTTATTTTTTCAGCTATATTTATTGTGTAGCTACCATATGCCAGGATCTGTGGATACAGTGAGGGCCTTAACAAACACATGTTCTGCCTTCAGGGAGCTCAGAGCACAGGCAAAAACCAAAGTATTAGCATGGAGAATGCCACAGGGAAGTAAAAGTATTTAGCAACACTCAGTGGGGACTCTAACAAGACCAAAGGTGGGAGGTCAGGGAAATCTCATAGGAGGAAGAGGTATGGAAAGTAAGGCTTAGGGATAAGTAAGACACAGCCAGGTAGGAACGGGGAAGGGGAGAATGCTGAGTCAGTAGGAATCCTGAAAAATTCCTCCTGGATCTGACTTCCTCACTTTTTGTAAACTGTGAGTTGAAACTCCTTTTAGATGATCAGCGTAGGATTCGCTGAATTCGTAGATATTTCTAGAACTAAAAAAATTAAATACTTGTTATGATATTGGGTTGGTTTGGATTTTTGAGTGCATAAATAATGGATGGGACTGATTCAAAGAGGTAAACCAGTTGGGCACACTTAGTGGGGGCCAGAAGGGACAACAGCTACTCCCAGTAAGCTACATGAAAAGCAAGTACAGCGCTTCTTCTCTGGGCCACACCGTCTGGCTCCAGAGAACGCCCTTTTCTGGGTGAGGAAGTTGGCAATAAAAGAGGCTCGTCAGTTGGACCTAAATGTGTGTGTAAATCTTGGTGATATGCCTAACCGAAGAAACCAATGATACTTCTATGCTGAGACCTGTGATTGTACCAGGGTTCTCCAGAGAAATAGAACCAATAGGATATATATATACACATATATATTTTTTAAAGATTTTATTTATTTATTTGATAGATAGAGATCACAAGTAGACAGAGAGGCAGGCAGAGAGAGGGGGGAAGCAGGCTCCCTGCTGAGCAGAGAGCCAAATGCAGGGCTTGATCCCAGGACCCTGGGACCATGACCTGAGCCGAAGGCTTTAACCCACTGAGCCACCCAGGCGCCCCCCAGTAGGATATATTGATATAGATATATAGAGATTTATTATAGGAATTGGTTCTTCAAGGTATGAAAGCAGAGTTCCAGGACCTGCCATCTGCAAGCTAGAAAACCAGGAAAGCCGATAATATAATGCAGTACCAGCCTGAAGGTCTGAGAACCAGGGCTGCTGATGGTGTAAGTCCCAGTCCAAATCCAAAGGCCTGAAAACCAGAAGTGCCTCTGTCCAAGGGTAGGAGAAGGAGGATGCATCAGCAAAGAGAAAATTCACCCTTCCTTAGTCTTCTTGCTCTATTCAGGTCCTTAACCAACTGGGTAATACCCACCCTCACAGAGGAGGGGTTCTCTTTTTCCTCAAGCCACTGATACAAATGCTAATTTCTTCAGAGATGCCCCCACAGACACTCCCAGAAATAATGTCTCACCAGTTATCTGGGCATCATTTAGACCAATCAAGTCAACACATAAAATGCCAGTCCTTGGCCATCACAATTGTGTGCTAGGCAAACAGAAGAGCTCGTGAAAAGACCCAAGGCTGAAGAGGCACCAGCATCTTTAGGTGACAAGAAATACATAAGTAAGGGTGGGGCCAAGTATAAGGGGTGAATAGTGAAGGAGTCAGAGAGTCAGAGAGTTGAGCCAGTAAGATTTTACGTGTTTTGAGATTTTTAAATACTGTAAATGGAAAGTCAGTTAAAATTGTAAGCAGGGAAATGAAATGAATGCTCTGGCCGCAGTACAGAGGACAGACTCTAGGGAGATCAACACCTAAAGGAAGAAAAGTAATCTAAGGGGGAGAGGAGGAGAGTTGCCCAGTGTTGGAGAGTGGCAGTGGGCGTGACAAGATCTTGGCCTAATACACCTTGGTGTATTATATATAGAAATATATATATATATATTATATATAGAAAGAGAATTTGATGCCTATAGGGTTATTCCAGAGGTTACTACTACCTGACATGTCAATTTGTGTGTGACATGGAACTAAGTGTTGCCAGAATAATGATCATAGCCTTTTGAAAGGAGAGTTTTGGAAAATAAAAATATCTATTAAGGGGAGAAGGCACTCAAGAGATTTTATGGCTAGAAGGGACCTTGACACTGACTTCAATCCTTCCCATACCAACAGCCATTCCCAATCCCACTCCTCTTAATCTTGTCCTTTCTTTCTGAGCTCTAAATATGAATTAATCCATTATGAAACAGGGCAGTACCCTTGAATGGAGATGGCTGCTTCCGTCTCCAGTGTAAAGCACAGTCAACCTCCAAGACAATCAAGTTGAAAGAGATCTAAGAAAAAGATTAAGCTTCACCCCAAACTCATTTTTACTCATTTTGTTAAGTATTTTTTGAATCAACTGGGAAGTGTTAAGATGCTTATACGAATGACAATGATCATTTTACCTGCCTTTCTTTATTGCCTACTATGTGCTATTTACTTCACAAGCATTTACTTCTGAACTCACATAAACCCTACAGGTTTATTATCTTCATTTTCCAGATGAGCAACATGAGATCAAAGCTAAGTGGACCACAAAGGGAACACAGATCTTCACTTTGTCCTCCTTCATATGGTCTAAGCAACTGATCTATAAGACCAACTGTAACTTATTTCAGAAAAAAAATCACTTGAAATATATAGAGTTTGGAGTGCTTTTGTTTCTGTCTTAAGCTTTTTTTAAAATATTCAAAATAATATTTATTTGTGTTTTTTTTCTATGTCTCTAAACATTGTCTTAATCTTTCATTTAAAACTTGGGAGTTTCTACATAAAAGGCTCATGATTATTTAGCTACAATGATAACACTTTTTTTTTCATTCACTTGTTTGTGCACATTTGGAATGATCTATTGATACAAATAATAACAAATATTCATTCCATTTTATTAGTGAATCAGATTCCATTGAATATATGTGCCACAATTTCTTGGTCAGTAGACAGCTTTCTTGAATGCAGTGAGGTCCGAGTCTTTTCATTTTGAAGTTCCACAGAATGTACTAGAGTGTGATGCCTAGGCATACAACTGGCAAACAGGTGTAAGGAATGTGGAGCTCCAAGGTCACCTTGGCTCAGAAGTAACCCCTTCACAGACACATACTCCATGTGGCCTCATAGAGCAAGCATGTTGGAAAATGTTGCTGAATGGACAACTGCTTCCCAGTGATTATTCTATGCAAAAAGGAGGCCAAAATTGGACAGTTAAAGGTCTGTCATGACTATTCAACCCACCAGTCTTTTCCTTTGTAGCTTCTAACTTTGGAGTCATGCTCAAAAGAATAGTTCTTCACTCAGGGATTAGATAAATAGGCACCAATATTTTTCTAACATTTACAGATCCTCTCAATTTATGATGGGGTTAGATCCCAATAAACCCACTTAAACTTGAAAACATGTTTAATATCCCTAGTCTACCTAACATGACAGCTTAGCCTAGCCTACCTTACATATACTCAGACCACTTACATTAGCCTACAGTTGGGTAAAATCACTTAACATACAGCCTATTTTATTAAAAAAAATGTTGACTAGCACTTGTAACTTATTGACTATTACACAGTATTGTACTACTGCACTGAAAGTGAGAAATAGGATGGTTGTATGGGTACAAAACAGTTTTAAGTGTATCAATTGTTTACTCTCATGACAGTGTGGCACACTAAAACTGCCCTACCAGCATCGCAAGAGGGGATAATCCCAAATGTTACTAGCCCTGTGAAAAGATTCAAATTTAAAATTCCAAGTGTGGTTTCTACTGACTGTATATTGCTTTCACACCATTGTAAAGTCAAAATATCTTTAAGTTGAACCATTGTATGTCAGGGACCCTCTGTACATGTTATTATATATTTTTTAATCAGATAGCCAAACCTTAACACCATCCATGTGAATACAGCATTATCTCTACCCACAAATCTGAAAGGACTTTTTAATCAAATACTAAAGTGACACAAATACACACATAACACTTGGTGCTTTCGTTAAACTTTGTCGTATTCTATTTCTTTTTAGTTGTGGGCTCATATCAGCACTGAACAATTTTTTTTTTTTTTAGTTTATTTATTTTTGAGAGAGAAAGAGTGTAGGAAGAGGGGCAGAGGGAGTTGGAGAGAGAATCCTCAAGCAGACTCCCCATTGAGCTCAGAGCCTGAGGTAGGGCTTGATCCCAGGCTCCTGAGGTCATGACCTCAGCCAAAATCAAGAGTTGGCTGCTTAACTGACTGAACCACCCAGGTGCCCCAGCAATAGACTATTTTAACTATAAAAGTTCTATAATTAAAAAAAAAATTATCTGTGTCTCCTCCTCCAAAATTAGTCTTATTTTTTTTCAAAAATTTTCCAATTATATACTCATTTATTCTTCTACATAAATTTCTCTCCAAATTTCTACCTCAACCTTAAGATAACCAGTATTAGAGTTTAATTAGTAAATAGATAGACAGATAGATGATGGAGATTTAGGGTAACTAATATATATATATGAATATATATATATATGTATATGTGTGTGTATATATATATATATATATATATATATATATATATATTCTTTTAAGAATTTATTTGAGAGAGAGAGCACAAGTGGGGTAAGGGGCCGAGGAAGAAGCAGACTCCCTGCTGAACAGGGAGTCCAATGAGGGGTTCCATTCCAGGACTCTGGGATCATGACCTGAGCCAAAGGCAACTGAGCCACCCAGACACCAGGGGTAACTGATAAATTTTCAATGCTAATTTCCCTATATAAGAGCCTGGTGTTCATTTATTCAAATTTTCTTAGGTGTCCCTCAGTTATGTTCTCAATTTTGGAAACTTAGTATTAAATATTTCCTGAATGGATCATATCAATATAGTGTGCATATTGTGTGCACTGTACACCTTGCATTAAATGTACTCCTAGATATTTTACTTTATACTTTTGCTACCTAATAAAAATATCTCTCTCACTCTTCTGTTTTAAACAGGTTATTGCTGGTATATGAGAAAGTTAATCACTTATTTTAGAATGTACAGCTTATAATTACTTAGAAGAAATCCATTACTCTCTAGAACCTTCATGACTGGGAATGTGTTGCTGTTGCTTTCATACATGAATGATAGTTTTGATAAATGCAGAATTCTAGGTTCAAAATTTCTTTGTGCTGAGGACTGTGGGGGTTACTCCTACTATCTGACAGCCCTTTTTGTTACTGAGATATCTGGTGCTAACCCTACATTTTCTTCTTTTTGTTCAGCAACTTATTTTTCTCTGTTGGATGCTCATAGAATTTTTACATTACCAGAAAGTAAAACTTTTTATCCAGATACGTTCATGTCCACTCTCTTCATTGATTTTTGTTTTTCTTCTGATGTATCCTAAAATCAAATTTCAACTTAGGATCTTTCAAACAATGATTTAATAATTTTTGTTCCTTTTTCATGTGCCTTGTGAATAAGACAACTTTCTATTATAAAGGTTCTTATTTCCTAGGTATTTCGTCCTTATCTCTTATCTTTTCACCATCAAAATTATCTCATGCTTTTCTTCTAAGTTACAGAAAATTTTGAGACGTGGACTTTTGTCTCACTAATTTATTTTCTTGAAGTGCATAATTTACTCTTCAGTGCCTCCATTGCATTTTATTGTTTTTTAATTAACATATAAGTTTTTTGTTTCAGGGGTACCAGTCTGTGACTCATCAGTCTTAACACAATTCACAGCACTCACCATAGCACAAACTCTCACCAATGTCCATCACCCAGCCATCCTACCCTGCCCCTCATCCCCAGCAACCCTCTGTTTTTTTTTTTTTTCCCAGATTAAGAGTCTCTTATGGTTTGTCTCCCTCCCCGGTTACATCTTGTTTCATTTTTCCTTCCCTTCCCCCCACGAATCCCCACCCTGCTTCTCAAATTCCCCGTATCAGAGAGATCTTGTGATAATTGCCTTTCTCTGATTGACTTATTTTGCTTAGCATAATACCCTCTAGTTCCATCCACATCGTTGCAAATGGCAAGACTTCATATTTTGATGGCTGCATGGTATTCAATTGTATATATACCACGTCTTCTTTATCCATTCATCTACTGATGGAAAACTAGTTTTTTTTTCCCCATAGTTTGACTATTGTGGGCATTGCTGTTATAAACACATACCCTTTTGGATCCATACATTTGTATCTTTAGGGTAAACACCCAGTAGTGCGATTTTTGGATTGTAGGGTAGCTCTATTTTCAACTTTTTGAGGAGCCTCCATACTGTTTTCCAGAATGGCTGCACCAGCTTGCATTCCCACCAACATTGTAGGAGGGTTCCCCTTTCTCTGCAACCTCGCAAACATCTGTCATTTCCTGACTGGTTAATTTTAGCCATTCTGACTGATGTGAGGTGGTATCTCATGGTGGTTTTGATTTGAATTTCCATGATGCCGAGTGATGTGGAGCACTTTTTCTGTGTCTATTGGCCATTTGGATGAGTATTTTCGCATCTGTGTTCATCAAGGATATTGGTCTATAGCTCTCTTTTTTGATGGGATCCTTGTCTGGTTTTGGGATCAAGGTGATGCTGGCCTCATAAAATGAGTTTGGAAGTTTTCCTTCCATTTCTATTTTTTGGAACAGTTTCAGGAGAATAGGAATTAGTTCTTCTTTAAATGTTTGGTAGAATTCCCCCGGGAAGACGTCTGGCCCTGGGCTTTTGTTTGTTTGGAGATTTTTAATGACTGTTTCAATCTCCTTACTGGTTATGGGTCTGTTAAGGCTTTCTATTTCTCCTGGTTCAGTTGTGGTAGTTTATATGTTTCTAGGAATGCATCCATTTCTTCCAGATTGTCAAATTTGTTGGCGTAGAGTTGCTCATAGTATGTTCTTATAATAGTTTGTATTTCTTTGGTGTTAGATGTGATCTCTCCTCTTTCGTTCATGATTTTATTTATTTGGGTCCTTTCTCTTTTCTTTTTGATAAGTCGGGCCAGGGGCTAATCAATTTTATTAATTCTTTCAAAGAACCAGCTCCTAGTTTCGTTGATTTGTTCTATTGTTTTTTGGTTTCTATTTCATTGATTTCTGCTCTGATCTTTATGATTTCTCTTCTCCTGCTGGGCTTAGGGTTTCTTTCTTGTTCTTTCTCCAGCTCCTTTAGGTGTAGGGTTGTATACCTGAGACATTTCTTGTTTCTTGAGAAAGGCTTGTACCGCTATATATTTTCCTCTCAGGACTGCCTTTGTTGTGTCCCACAGATTTTGAACTGTTGTATTTTCATTATCATTTGTTTCCATGATTTTTTTCAATTCTTCTTTAATTTCCCGGATGACCCATTCATTCTTTAGAAGGATGCTGTTTAGTCTCCATGTATTTGGGTTCTTTTCAAACTTCCTTTTGTGGTTGAGTTCTAGCTTTAGAGCATTGTGGTCTGAAAATATGCAGGGAATGAACCCAATCAATTGATACCATTTGAGTCCTGATTTAGGACCGAGGATGTGATCTATTCTGGAGAATGTTCCATGTGCACTAGAGAAGAATGTGTATTCTGTTGCTTTGGGATGAAATGTTCTGAATATATCTGTGATGTCCATCTGGTCCAGTGTGTCGTTTAAGGCCTTTATTTCCTTGCTGATCTTTTGCTTGGATGATCTGTCCATTTCAGTGAGGGGAATGTTAAAGTCCCCTACTATTATTGTATTATTGTTTATGTGTTTCTTTGATTTTGTTATTAATTGGTTTATATAGTTGGCTGCTCCCACGTTGGGGGTATAGATATTTAAAATTGTTAAATCTTCTTTTGGACAGACCCTTTGAGTATGATATAGTGTCCTTCCTCATCTCTTATTATAGTCTTTGGCTTAAAATCTAATTGATCTGATATAAGGATTGCCACTCCTGCTTTCTTCTGATGTCCATTAGCATGGTAAATTCTTTTCCACCCCCTCACTTTAAATCTGGAGGTGTCTTCGGGCTTAAAATGAGTTTCTTGGAGGCAACATATAGATGGGTTTTGTTTTTTTATCCATTCTGATACCCTGTGTCTTTTGACAGGGGCATTTAGCCCACTAACATTCAGGGTAACTATTCAGAGATATGAATTTAGTGCCATTGTATTGCCTGTAAGGTGACTGTTACTGTATATTGTCTCTGTTCCTTTCTGGTCTACCACTTGTAGGCTCTCTCTTTAATTAGAGGACCCCTTTCAAGATTTCCTGTAGAGCTGGTTTGGTGTTTGCAAATTCTTTCAGTTTTTGTTTTTCCTGGAAGCTTTTAATCTCTCCTTCTATTTTCAATGATAGCCTAGCTGGATATAGTATTCTTGGCTGCATGTTTTTCTCATTTAGTGCTCTGAAAATATCATGCCAGCTCTTTCTGGCCTGCCAGGTCTCTGTGGATAAGTCAGCTGCCAATCTAATATTTTTACCATTGTATGTTACAGACTTCTTTTCCCGGGCTGCTTTCAGGATTTTCTCTTTGTCACTGAGACTTGTAAATTTTACTATTAGGTGACAGGGTGTGGGCCTATTCTTATTGATTTTGAGGGGCATTCTCTGAACCTCCTGAATTTTGATGCTCGTTCCCTTTGCCATATTGGGGAAATTCTCCCCAATAATTCTCCAGTATACCTTCTGCTCCCCTCTCTCTTTCTTCTTCTTCTGGAATCCCAATTATTCTAATGTTGTTTCGTCTTATGGTGTCACTTATCTCTCGAATTCTCCCCTCGTGGTCCAGTAGCTGTTTGTCTCTTTTGCTCAGCTTCTTTATTCTCTGTCATTTGGTCTTCTATATCACTAATTCTTTCTTCTGCCTCATTTATCCTAGCAGTGAGAGCCTCCATTTTTGATTGCACCTCATTAATAGCTTTTTTTATTTCAACTTGGTTAGATTTTAGTTCCTTTATTTCTCCAGAAAGGACTTTTATATCTCTCGAGAGGGTTTCTCTAATATCTTCCATGCCTTTTTCAAGCCCGGCTAGAACCTTGAGAATTGTCATTCTTAACTCTAGATCTGACATATTACCAATGTCTGTATTGATTAGGTCCCTAGCCTTCAGTACTGCCTCTTGTTCTTTTTTTGTGTTGAATTTTTCCATCTTGTCATTTTGTCCAGATAAGAGTATATGAAGGAGCAAGTAAAATACTAAAAGGGTGGCAACAACCCCAGGAAAATATGCTTTAACCAAATTAGAAGAGATCCCAAATCGTGAGGGGGGAGAAAGGGGATAAAAAGAGGTTCAAAAAGGAAGAAAGAAAAAAAAAGAAAAAAGGGAAAAAAAAGAAAAGAATTTAAAAAATGAAAACAAATAAGAAAAATATAAAAAAAGAAAAAATATATATATTGGATAAACTAGTTAAAAAACGTTAAAAAAGAAAAAGGTAAAAGTTAAAAAAAAAATTTACCAGAAGGTGAGAAAAAAAAACAAAAATGAAAAAGAAAAAAAATTAATTAACTGCAAGACTAAAATAAATCACAAGGAAAAAGCCATTTGTTCTGTGCTTCCAGGACAAACAAAAACTGAAAGAATTTGCAAACACCAAACCAGCTCTACAGGAAATCTTGAAAGGGGTCCTCTAATTAAAGAGGACTCATCTTGACTCATCCTCCTTCTGCCCATTTCTTGATTGAATTATTTGTTCTTTGGGTTTTGCGTTTGATAAGTTCTTTATAGATTTTGGATACTAGCGCTTTATCTGGTATGTCATTTGCAAATATCTTCTCCCATTCTTTTGGTTTTCTTTGCTGTGCAAAAGCTTTTGATCTTGATGAAATCCCAATAGTTCATTTTTGCCCTTGCTTCCTTTGCCTTTTGCAAAGTTTCTAGGAAGAAGTTCCAGCAGCTGAGGTTGAAGAGGTTGCTGTTTGTGTTCTCCTCAAGTATTTTGATGGATTCCTCTCTGACATTGAGGTCTTTCATCCATTTTGAGGCTATTTTTGTGTGTGGTGTAATGAAATGGTCCATCCACTGCATTTTAATTTGGGGAATTTAAAAAGTCTGAAGGCAAGGTTTATTTTATGTAATTGGTGCAGTTAAGCAACAATTCAGAAAACAATTAGACATACATTTTTTTAAATTTTCCTGTTAACATTTTAGTAGTTTTACTTCCTGGTTGATATTTACTCTAAATACCTTAGATTGGTGCCTGTATTAGGAATTAATAAGTGTTTCATAAGAACAATTTTATTCTTATTATTTATTTTTATAAATAAATATTTATTATTTATTTGTGAGAATAAATATTTAATATTTATTATTTATTTGTGAGAGGGAGAGAATGTGAGCATGAGCAGCCAGGGGAGGGACATAAGATAAGCAGACTTTGCACTGAGTGTGGGCCCTAACACAGGGCTCCATCCCAGGACAATGAGATCATGACCTGAGCCAAAATCAGATGCTTAATTGACTGAGCCACTCAGGTGCCCAAAGAATGATGTTTTTATAACTGAAAGTTTGTACCCTTTTACCAAACTCTCTGTATTTCCCCCCACCCTCAGCCAGGGGCAACCACGTTTCTATGTTTCTATGAGCTCAATAAGTGATACCCTGCAGTATTTGTCTCTCTGAGGATCTAACGTATAACACCGTGACTATAGCTGATAACACTGTTTGTGTAACTGAAATTTCCAAAGAAAGTAGAACTTAAATGTTCTCACCAAAGGAAAAAAAAAAAAAAAGTATCTGGGGTGATGAATGCGTTGATTCAATGTGGGGAAATGGTTCACAATGACTACGTGTATCAGATCATGTTGTACACCTTAAATATCTTACAAATTTGTTAACTGTATCTCTGTAAAGCCGGGAGGAAAAAAGAATATTCTTTTTCTTGCAGTTTACCCACCCTCAACATGATAATCATGTTTGTTTAGTTCTGCTAAAATAAGTATCAGAAATTATCCCCGTATACCACGTATTGTCCCTAACAAAAGCAGAGGGGGGTTACTTTCAACCGCTTCACTGGATTCAGAGTCCATTTTCCATTTGTGAGGTGGTGAGGGAACTATAACCAGAAGGATTCACAGCTGCCACTTGTTTATGGTGGAGACCCAGTATGCACAGACTCCGCCTGCTTCTCTAACTGGTATGACTGTCTTACTGAGAGGACCCTGTGGTAACCTCCTGCTTCACTCATACTCAACAGGCTTTTCCCACCAAACAAAAGGCAGAACTGCCACTTTCTCAAGTTCTGGCTAAAGGAAAGTTAACTTCTTTTTTTTGTAATCAGATCTCTTGTGGTAGCCCAATAGTAGCTGGGGCATTGCTCCCTGTCCCTCACTATAAACAACTCTCATATGGAGCCCACTGTCTCCGTGGTCTCATTAAAGTTGGAACACCATCCAGGCAAAACATAGGGCAGGCAATGGCCCTGGCCTCTGGTCCTGGGCACAGCAGTTGTAAAGTTAGAAGTTCCTTCTGGCCTTTCCTAGCCTATTATCATCTCCAACTCCCTCCTCTCTCATCCTAGGGATTTCCCCCTTATCTGTGGGTTACTGTCCTTTTAATAAGTTCCACATAGGCTTTTCCTTTGCGAGGATAAGTCAAGCTGGTTCATTCTCACCTATGTTAGGTCTCATGTGGATTCCACATTCCTGAATTCCCTCCAAAGTTTTTTTTTAAGATTTTATTGATTTATTTGACAGAGAGAGAGTGAAAAAGAGAGAATACAAGTAGGGGGAGCAGCAAGCATAGGGAGAGGGAGAAGCAGATGTCTCACTGAGCAGGGAGCCCAGTAAGGATCTTGATCCCAGGATGGTGGGATTCTGACCTGAGCTGAAGGCAGATGCTTAACTGACTGAGCCCCCCAGGTGCCCCTAAATTGCTGTTTTGTGAATAGTGTGAGCTCTTTCTGTTTTTTTTTTTTTTTTTTTTTAATTTCCTTGAATGCTTAATCCAATCTTTTTCTCATTTTCTATTTCTTTGGCCATATCAGTGGAGATATCAGAGAAGAGGATGTTAAATGTGTGAGATCAACTTATTATCTCGAACTAAAGTCTACATTTCTGTATTAGTTTTCCTATTCTAGTCCCATGAACCTTAAATAAAAGTATTTTATACCATTCACCTAAAGAAAATAAAGAAAAAAGGAAAAAAAAGAGAAGGAAGAGGAAAGGAAGGAAGGAAAGTAGGAAGGTAGGGAGGGAAGGAGAAAAGAGGGAAAAGTACGTAGGTATCAAAGCCATCAAAACACCACAGTAACTGGCAAATGTTCCAATGATTAACTTTTTCTAACCAACAGAAGTTTGATAGCCAGTAAAAGCAGTGGTGGAAACCTCGTAATTTGAAAATAGTCTGAAGGAAAAGTTAGAGTAAAAAGAAAAGTACTGATGTATGTCTAATTTCACTACCCAAAATAAATGCTTCAATCTGCCCAACTCGCCCTCTGAATCTACAACAAACCAAAGTCAACGCTGTCCTTTGAATAGCCTCATGTTGAGGTCTTCAGTCTTTGTGGAAGTCCCTAGAGTAGCTTTAATTTCAAGGATTCTCATTCCACAGCATGACAGCTTGTTAGGGTGTTGCGGACCAAGTCAATCCCTCCAGGTTCACAATACCATCTTTTAGATTACAAAACCACACTTAAAATCAGACAGAGCAACTCCAGGCACTCTTGCTCGTTTCTGTGGCCTGCTGGCACGAGAACTCTTGGAAGACAGATTGGTGTCCTGCAGCAGTTCACTGTGCTGGGTGGACCTGAATTCTCCCTGGCACTGGCTCCAGCTGTCCTCCCTTCACACACGGCTGCCTGGCCCTGCCCCCAGAGCTCTGCCTGCATTCCCAGTCACCTGGTATACCCTTTATTCCCGTGCCTCTTAAAGAATTCCCATTTAAAACAGTCAAATGAAATAAATGTTCTCAAAGTTCACTTGTAAGCACACACCACCATTAAAAAATTAAGTTCCAAATACTTTAATAAATTATGGTATACTACCATGTAGCCACTAAAAATGTTTATGAGAATATTTTTAATAGAAAATTTTAATGACATGGGAAAATTCTATAACATAAAACAAAAATAGAGGATATACAGGGAAGTACATAATAGCAACTGCAGAAAAGGAAAAGGCATTCAAACAAGAGTGAAAGAGAATATACCAAGATCCTAAACAGTTGCTGCTTCAGGATGGTAGTATTAGGCATAATGTTTATTTTTTCCAAGTTAATACCTCCAAATTTCCATTAAATGCACTTTATTAGGTGATTTGTATTTTTTAATTCTTTAGGAACATCAAATTTTTAATTATTTGAAATGTCAAGGTCACTACATATTATAAACTTCTCTGCATAGTATGATTTAACTAAACAATGTAGACTTAAAAGACATGATGAAAATATGGGAAAATAGTAATAGGCATTCTCTTCCTAGGTGACATAATGGTGATTGTTACTTTTATTTAATTTCAAAATGCACCTCTATTTTCAGACTGTACGTACCTGTGGTATGTTAATTTTATATTAGAAAATAATGTGCTTGGGTGGCTCAGTGGTTAAGCAGCTGCCTTCGGCCTAGGTCATAACCCCAGAGTCCTGGGACTGAGCCCTGCATGGGGCTCCCTGCTCAGCAAGAAGTCGTCTTCTCCCTCTACCACTCCCTCTGCTTGTGTTCCCTCTCTCACTGTCAAATAAATCAATAAAATCTTAAAAAAAATGTGTAAAACAAGAGAAACAAGAGAACCACTATGATCCTAATAAACCAGTGTGCTCCAAGTGCTCTAGACAAGTTAGAGTTGTCTTCAAAAATTAAAAATTTTCACTTTATCTCAAGATAATGTATTTCACACTCCCTAATTCACAAGTGGCAAATAGTTTCCCAGAAATATTCTTATCCTAACGTGAAGTCAACCCCAAATGAGGGGAAATCCTTTGAGAAAAGGAAAAAAAGAAAAGTCTAGTGAGAGGCTCATCATTAAACAAGGGTCCTAGCAGGAGACTCGGGCAGAACGGAACCCTTGCTAACGTGCACATCCGACTAAAAGTCCACACCATGTGAAAGAACTATCTGCATTCTGCATAAATTAGAAAACCTAATAGGCTTTTTTTTTTTTTTTAATTTGAGAAATAAATGGAGGGAATATATATTATGAAACATTAAATGTACCACAGAGTGTTTGATTTATATCACCAAAATAATCGGTTCCTTTGCTTCAAAATTGCCAATTTTCAGCTAAAGATTTTAACAGGCTGAAGGTTGCTTTTCTTTTTTGCACTTTTCACCAAAATCAGGAAGAGGAAAAATCTCCAAACAAAATAAAACCATGAAATCTTCAAATTTTTAAAGCTGAAATTACAGCCTACTGTTTATTTTTCTTTGTGCTCCCACTGAGCTAATTAAACAAAGAACTCAATATTCAAAGCTAATTTGGGAAAAGAAAGAGAGGGCACAGCCAGTTGGGATTTGGCCCAAGGACCAATAAATATGGAAGACAATAACAGTTTCCATTACGACTTTATATTCATTCACTAAACTTCTCAAGATAGTAAAATGAATTAATGGGGAAGGGGAAAAAAGAAAATCTCATAATTATCTCACTTAGTGCTAGAGAAATTATAGCTATTAAAAGGAAAAATTTAAAGTGATTACATTTTAAAATTCATTAGCTTCCAAAAAGGGATCTTCATTTACTATTTTCAAATTGAATTCTAGTGCTGTATATTTTTTCTTAATATTCTTATTTTTCTACTTTATATCCCATCCCCCCAAAATAATTTACTCAAATAAATGATAGGGGAGTTTTTATCTCTTTCTAATATTATATTTAAAAGCTTTGCTAAATTTAGGTAAACATTATAATGCGTGAAATATTTCATCAAGAAAAGCTACACATTTTTCTAACTCCCTTTTAGTTCTATAATTTGTTTTCCTATTTTAAAATAAAATATTAAATTAAAAAATAATATATTTTTATTATTTAAACATTCAAATACAGTTAAAAAAGAAATTCCTGTCTCTCATTTCTTCTCCCTTCAGATTTAAGTATTAGGTATGTGTCTTTCCACATCTCTTTTTATAATCTACAAACACACACATACAGAGATAGGGGTGTGTATTTTTGTAGGTAATGCTCTGGATATAATTTCATAACTTAATTTCTTCATTTCTTCTCTTATCCTTTCATGTGGATGTACTTCTTATCGGAATAAGTAGATCAATCCCATTCTTCTCAAGGGAAGCAGGCAATTCCATTTTATAACTGTACCATAATTTAACCAAATAAAATCGTCATTGATTAGAGTGTTGATTTTAAGTCTTAAATGAGTACATGCACATATTTAAAAGGTCAAACCACATGGAATAATCTAAAACAAAAAGTTAAGCCCCCTCCTCTTCTGAAAGATGAGTTTTAGTCAGTTTGTTTTTTTAAAGACTTCTGGTGGATAACATTGTAACTTTTAAATAATAAATGCGTGTTACTTAATGCGCTACTTGACACAGTGTTAATTTTAATTTAAATGGAAATGTTAGCTTATCTACAACCACCTCCTGTTTTGCTTCCCCTTCCCCTTTGTCCTCATTTTATTTCCTTTCATGCTGTTAAATTTTGTAAATTTTATATTGTTTTGTTTGATAAATATAATGAACTCTTCCCTGATCAGCGTGTAAAGGGATTCTAAGATCCCAAAGGCAATGAGACAGCATCCCCCGTATTTTGACTGGGTTTGGATTATTTGCTGCAGAGCCTTACAGTGTGATGAGCTCCTAAGAACAGGGTCCTAGGTACATGCACACAATTTCCCCAAACACGGAGGTTCTAAAGACTTTTCTTTTTTCTTTTTTTTAATTTTTTTTAGCTTTTATAGCTGAGTTCATGTTAAATAGAACGGTAACAAGGTATCATCACTGAAATATTGGCCCAAACTTGCAACTCAAAAACTGTGTGACTACAACCAGGCCCTACCATTTTCTTGTCCACACTCTTCTCATTTGCAGACTGAGAGTTAAACTAGCCCATGTCTGCTTCCATTGGCATTTTAACATTTGAAATCATTGACTACTACACAGACACGTGCTGCAGGTTTATGGACAGTGCAGTCCTAGAAGCAGACTTCTAACAATCCTTATTTCCAACTCCACTTTTCTAAATGACCGCAAGTTATTGTGTGAGTCTTGGTCTCCTTCGTGTCTTCATTATTCCTGGTACTTGGAAAACTTTGAAAATATGAGGCAACCATCATTGATGGCTTTATAGGTTGTTTTTGTTTGTAGCAAAGAAAACCACGCCTATTAAATTCTAGCATGTGCATCTTAAAATGTAAAATGATCATTCATCCCTCTCCACAATAATCAGAGACAATCTGGAGAAAGCTGGGATGTAGGAATATGTCGTACTAAACAGAGCAACCAGCATTTTCTTCTGCACTTGCCAGCCAGAACCTATTCTGATAGGTTCTGGCTGGAATGAGAATCATTCTCATTTTTATCTTTCTTCTAATGGTTATAGAGATGGAGGTGTGGGAGATGTTGATCCAAAAGGCTAGATCTGGGCACACAAAGCAGAAGGTCCTACGTAACTCAATCAGGACCTTTAAGCAGGCCTTCTAGCCATTCCATCAGGTCAGAAAATATTGCTGGTAGATCTACCAGAGCCAATATAATCTCGATGTTTCTCTCTCTTTTTCTTACCAGAGGAGACCAACCCAACATTTTGGCCTTATCAGCCCCCGCAGATGCTGCTCAGTGTCTCTTCCTGCCAGTTTTGGCTCAGCATGGTGTCTCCTGGGCCCACTGACTGTCGGTTGCTATAACAACATTGAGCAGAGGAGGAAGGCCTGGCGGAGCAGTGGTTGGGCCAGGTGGAGAGGAGGAGGTAGAACAGAGTGGAGCCACACAGAGTCCCGTGTCCCGAGTCCCAGCAAGAATGATCAGGAGGCAGGTGGCCACAGGAAAAGAGGAAGCTGCTGCAAGGTTAGGGGTGATGTGGAAGCAGCAGAACCAGTTATTGCAAATTAGCAGACTCTGGCCTCAGATGCTGCCGAACTTAAAGAGAAGGAGGAAAAAGCTGGTGCAGAAAAGTGGAAAGAGAAAATAGAAAAGTAAGAGAAACAGTACAGAGAAAGCAATTTTAAAAAGTGGGGAAAAAAGGAGGCATTTCTGCAACTGGAAAGATGTCAACTTCAAATATTGCGAATATATTGAAAACATCCTTCGTGGTCCATTTCTTCTTGGAATAGCATGACTTTAACATGAAACTGGAGAAAAAGGAGAGATCAACTTCAGGACAGAAATGATATGCACCAGTCTTGGTAGACAGATTACTGGTTCAGGCCCTATTTAAATTTGTGAACTGTGGTTGGAAATACCTAATTTGCCTTCCTCAGTGAATTGTTAATAACTTCAAAGAGTTGTTGAATATTCAAATGCTTGCTAAATTCTAAAACATTCTACCAATGTAGGTACTCATCATTGTCTCTTGATTTTATCATTATCAATATTTAATATGCTTCTCTTTTACCCTCCCAATCTCCTTTACACTATCTTTGGAAGTTTTTTTTTTTTTTTTTCATTAGTTATAGGATATTTGGATTCGTATATTTTTCTTATTGGAGCAAATGAGATTTACAATCAAATGAAGCTAGATAGCGTCCATCTGCCATAGTTACTATCACTAGAAATGAAATAAATTTGGAACCTAATTCAATTCCAATAGCATTCTCTAATACATTTAATTAAAAAATTCTTTATGTTGTATATCTTTGATGGATTTCCTTTTCCATGAACCAAAATTTCACCCCTTAGAAAAGCAAAATAAGATAAAACATATATTGTATAAATTTGTATAAAAGCACCATGCTATAAATGAAAATGACTTTAGGGATCAACAAGTACAATGTTCCTTAAACTTTAATTTGAGATGAGTCTTCTAGTAATATTGTTAAAATACAGATTCTAATTTGGAAGGTCCATCATAGGTCAAGACGGCAGTTCTAAGAAGTTCTCAGGTGTGCCGATACTATATGTAGGTCCTTGAGAAGAAAGATCTGTTACAGTGTTAGTCAAAGATTTTGAGTTACAGATCATGTTCTTTTAAGAAAATCCAATGAAACAACTAAAAGCACAGCTGTGTGCACTGAAGCAATGGTGGGGAGCACAGAGACCTGCCCTCTCAGAGTCCCTGGGGGGTTTGGACTAATCTCCTAGTCACTTTCACAGAAAATGTTTATCTTCAGAACATGATATGAAACACACAGTCTAATCTAAAACCTTCTTTTAATCACAAGGAAACAGGGACTCAGGAGAGTTTAAATATCAATAAATGAATTCTTAATATTCTAAATTCATATACATATACCCAATACACATACATTTAAAATGTCCACCCAATACACATACAATTTAAAACATACACATGCATTTAAAACATTCACACAAGGACATTTGTGTATGTGCTGTAGACAGCAGTTGCTGCTTTTCAGCATCCAGGCTCTACTTGGGAGGAAGCTAACCAAAAGACAGTCAGTCCCTCTCTCTATGGCAGGTAAGCTGAGAAAGCAAGCGACCTAGACTCACTGGATAAAAAGCTCATTCACGTGATTTCAGACCTACATGGAAGGAAGTTAAAACTCAAGAGACAGCTAGTTATTCATGGTGAAGACACTGGACACAGGAATTATTATTAAGAATTATGTTTTGAGGAGTTACTATTCCAGGGAAATAATTTTTAGAAAAACAGAGTGGCCAACATGATAGAAGTAGAGATATACCAAATGGAATAAATAGAGTCTAAAAAAGTGGGAGAGCAAGAAGAGCTTAAGATAATTGGAGAAAAGGTTTCATTGGTAAGTACACAGGAATGAGGCATACATTTGGGTTGTGTGGGCTAGCCCAGCTGCTACAGGGGCTTAAATGATAACTTGGCATGTTACTTTGGATAATCTCTAAATTCCATGAGGGCTGGATTTTATCCCCAGTCCTAGGCAAAAGGTGAGTCTTTTATATTTGCCAAATGAATGACAGATACATATCTAAACAAACATATATTTAATATTTCTTGTAGGTGCCCTTTAGAAACATGGAGGACAAGTAGAAGTTCACAGGTGAGATTAAAACACTGGCTAAAAGATCATCATGAACTTCAAAAGCATAAAGAACTGGAAGTCAGAAAAATCCTTTCTAAAGTATCTTTGACTTTTTGACTGCTGCTGGTAGTACTGAAGATAATGTAACTAGAATTATGGGGAAATATGGAATGGGAATGTATCATTTCCCTCAAGAAGCTTTCCAAATAAAAGGAAACATAAAATGTATCAAATTTGAAATAAAGACAAATGGTTGTAAGGAGTTAAGGGACAAGATCACATGTGGTTAGTTTTGGTAAGGAGAGTGAGTGAGAGCCAGAAGTAAAAATTCCTCAAATTTTAGCCATATTTATTTGCTTATGATTTACAGTTTTAATGATTTCATGGAAAAATTTTTTTGCTTCTTCATTATATTATTTGTACATCTTCAGATTTGTTCCTTTATGTACCCCAATTTATTTTACTTCTCATATTTTGGAAATCATTTTTCCAACTAATGGCTAATTTACATGTAAAATACCTTTTTTCTTTAATTCTGTATATATCTATATATATATCATTCAAAAATAAAATACATAAATTTGAGAACCCACCCCTCACATACACACACATAACATGAATAATTTTGCAGTTATTCATACTCCTACTCTAAGACTTTGTTCGTATAATCTTGGATTTCTTACCCAGAATATTATCATTTATAAACATGTTTTGTTTCTTCTGAAAGAATTACTTAAATTTTTTCTATTGTTTTTAGCTCCTCACTACATTAACAACAGTGATTTAAATATTGATTATTTGATTGGTTTTAGTTATTCACCATACTTTCTAACACTTAATCCTCATTATTTAGTTTTTCAGTTTGACTCATTCCTAAATCAGCTGGAATACTTTTTCGATTTTTTTTAATCTTTTTTTCTTCCCAAAAAAGGAATGTGGGTAAAAACATTTGGAGTCCTTTTGTGTCTATTAATATCTCTGTATTACTCCAAATATGAATGATAGCCTGTCTGGTTATAACATTCTTGGGTTTCAATATATTTCTCTCAAGAGTCTTGTGTTCATTTCTCTTCCATATTTTTCAAATTGTGGAGAGTCTGATGTCAACTTGAATTTTTTCCTTTTATAAACAAACTTTTTCCCCTGTCATCTTGGTTTTTTAATTTTTTTTTTTAAATTCAAGACCTACATTGTATTTTTAGATAAGTAACTTTCCCTGGGTTTTAAGTCCCCACCACCAAGTAATACTCTTCTATTATTCCTTTGGTAATTGCATTTCCTATGAATGGTCTGTCTTCTGCTGGATGTATTACCGACTTAGGGTTTTCATCAATGCCCTTTAGATTTCTGATTGTACATTTATCTCATATTTTATTATAAATTCTGGGACAATTTCTCAATCTGGCATTTATTGCTTCAGATATCTAGAATATTCAACATATATATTCTGCCTTCATGCCATTACAAACCTTTGTTAACCATCCTCCTCATCTGAAAGCTATCTTTTCTGATAGGTGCCTTATTCAGATACAAAATAGGCCCCTGAATCAGATATTGCTAAAGATCTCTCATTTCTTGCAGTTAAATGTGTTCCACAGACTTTCAGGAGCATTTATTTTTCACCAGTTTTCTTCTTTAGAACTACTATTTCACATATCCAGTCACATTTCTTTATTCGCCTTTACAGTGAGCTATTAGTATTTCTTCTCTGTTTTGTTTTCAGTACTGAGAGAGGAAGACGCTAATCATGAAATATATTGTGCTTTTCTTTTACACAAAATTAGCAGGAGAAGAAAAGTTTAGGTTTGTAGTGGATTTATTTTGTCAACTCAGATCTTTTTCTTGATGGTGGGAGAAAGGCAGTTTCAACAAGGGAGGTCAAGCCAGGTGGACAGTGCACATGAACCCTATTCCAGAAGACTGATTCACTGACTCTTGCTTGAGCTCTTCCTCTAAGTTGTCTGACTACATTCAAAGAGGAAGCAGCATGTGTCACAAAGCATGATGTCAATGCCACACATTTCTGAGAGAGAACACTCCTGCGTCAGTGAGCTAGTAACATCCCACTTTCTCCATGGTGTTAGTACTGCCCATTGATTTCTCAATGGCCCACCCTTGCCTCTGGCACTTACTGTAGATTTCCTGAAGCTTGTGGGGTTTTTCCATCATCTCAAATTCTTATTCTTCAGGCAAACTTTTCAATTGCATCTGTTGACTCATAGCTTGATCAGTTCTATCTCAATCCTCTCCCTTATAACATATTTTACAGAATTCCTCCAAGCATCTAGCATAAAAATGTTATCTTCCTGTCACTGTTAGTTCTTTAATGGGTTTTTCTGATTTTCTGTATCTTTTTAGTCATCTTAATGGTAAATGGATAACTTACATAGTGAATGGAGACTGCCATATTTATCCCGACTTTCTTGGTTCTCTTCATTTTCTTTTCTGCACATTTCTGATAGTATAAAAACAAACCATGCTGCTTTTTTTTTCTCTTTTTTAAAGCTGATTAGTGAACTTTTGAGATTAAATTGAGATTCTGAAATCTCCTAGATCAGGTCTGTCCAATGGAACTCTCTGCAACAATGGAAATGTTTTTCTGAGTTGTTCCATTCAGAAGCCACTAGGCTCATGTGGTTATTAAGGATTTGAAATACAGCTCATACAACTGAGGAAAACCAAAACTTAAATTTTATTTTATTTACTTTATTTTCTTAGAGAGAGGGAGAGAGAGAGAGCATGTGAGCAGGGAGAGGGGCAGAGGAAGAAGGAGAGAATCTTAAGCAGGCTTCATGCTCAGTGCATAGTCCAACATGAGGCTTGATCTCACAACCCTGAGATCATGACCTGTGCTGAAATCAAGAGTCAGATACTTAACTGCCGGAGCCACACAGGCACCACTAAATTTTATTTAATTTAAATTTAAACAGCCACATGTGCCTAGCGGTTAGTGTATTGGACAGCACAGTTTTAGATAAGCATCCTTTAAGTTCCAACATCTTTGAAAATGGAAGTCCCTATGCCTCATCCTAAACTTATAAAATCATAACCTTATGTGTGTTGGTATGGGGGAAGGAGCTGACTTTAAAAAAGCTCTCTCTCTCCATGATTCTTAATATTCACTAAAACAATCTTAGATGGTTGGTTTGGTACCAGGAATAATGGAAATGAGGCTTAGAAGCTAATGACCTTGTATTTTGCTGAGCTTTAATGCAAACTAAGTAACTGTGGATTATATACATTAAAAGAAATTTGACTGGAAAGTGATGGATCTGTGCTACCATCACCCTCCTGTGTCTGAGGTACACATCAACCTGTCAAACACTGAACACTTTTCTACCCAACCCCAAAGCAGAACCTTTCTCATACGGGTTCCTAGTAACCTCTGGGGATCAATTCTAGAGAGAAAACTTAATTTGTATCTACATCAAACGTTGACAAACTTTTTCTTTAAGTGTCCAGAGAGTAAATCTTTTAGGTGTTAACGGTCCATATGCTCTTTGTTCCAACGATTCATTCTGCCCACTGGATCATGAAATCTGTCACAGATATATACAAATGAATGGGTGCTGCTGTATTCTAATAAAAGTTTATTTGTGGACATTGAAATTTGAATTTCACATAATTTTTTCTATGTAATATTGTGTTTTTTTTAAATTTTTTCAACCATTTAAAAATATAAGAACTATTATTAGCTCTTGAACATAAACAGGCATCAGGCTGGATTTGGTCTCAGGTGGTAGTTTGTGAACTCCCATCTAGATGACAACTAAGTTCTCTTCCATTTTTAATACTCTGTGAGTCAAGGACTTTTTGCTATATATTTATTAGAGTAGGACATTAGTATGTGCTTTGTCTCTTTATGTCTCCTCAGAACATATCAGGATCTGAGCAATTCAGTATATAAAACACAGACATAATAGTAATAATTTCCTGAGGTAAAATCTCTACAGTATGAGTGGTATATATATATATATATATATATATATATATATATGTATAAAGCCAGTTACAGTGATGTCTTAGCTTTTGCCCTTCAGTCTACTGAAAACATTTTTAAAGCCTTCCAAATAAATTTCTACTGAATTTCATTTCAGCAAAATAGATCAATAAAACTTTTAACTTGAAAGTATTCTAGTCATGCCATTTTTACAAAAGAACCAAGAGTCTATTTATATCTAAATTGCAATTGTGTTCTAAGTTAGAACAATATTTATTTCTACAACTCTACTACAATTTTAGTTAACATTTAACTTCCTTCTATGCATATTAAAGTGGATGAATAAGCAACAAAAGCAAAAGCTTCTGTAAAAATAAATAAAGGAAACCTCATTTAAAATGGAGTTGGGAAGCCCTGAAGGGGGAGCTCTCATGCACCCCCCGCCCCAACCCTTGCAGCTTGCATAACCAGCAGAAAGAAGGAAGATAATTATTTTAACAAGAGAGGACATTTTTCACATTGGAATTTCATCTCCTGCTTTTAAAAAAAGATGGAAGATCTCTCTCTGCCCTAGCAACAACACATTAACCACAACATGCAACCAACAAGAAACTGCACAACCTCAAACTTTTGTCCTTTTCCAAAGAACTTTTGTTCGAAAACAACCTTCACCAATTTCCTCCAATTTCCTTCTGAAACCTAACAAAGGTGGACGCTTCCTTTGTCTTTTTGAACTTGCCTATGGTTCACCATAACTTGCGTGTTCAGAATTGCAACTTCCCTGCTATTCCTGATAAACTCATTTTGCTAGTAAAATAAGTGGCTATTTTTAGGGCTGACACAGAGGTGCTAAGAGAGATCCTTGTGAGGATGCCCCCAGACATTAGCTGCTATTCCCCAGTAATCTTCACTCTCCACCTTACCCATGAGGTCACTCACATTTCTAGGTCAGAACATGTTTTTGTGACTGAGCATCAATCCCAGAAGGGCTCTGAGGCCTGAAATGGCATCCCCAACACTTACACACTTTTATCTTTGGTTATTCGTCTATCATTATTATTATTACTGCCTCCACCTAATTCTACACTCTCTTCACATTTCATTTAATACAGAGTCAAGGCAAGAGAAGACAGTTAAACATCAGCACATGATTTTTAGGCACTTAAATTTTTAAATTAAGGGACATTCTACTCTTTTCAACTACTATCATGGGTTTTAAAATTTTGTTTTGATTTGTTTTCTAATGACTTGAAACATTTCACATATGTTGGGAAGTCAACAATAGTCTTTTCTATAAAGATTATCTTCTTTTGGAAACTATTTTTGTAACCTTCTAAACTTGAATTTTAATTTTATTTTTCTCATTTCCCTTTTTAAAATATATTATATCAAATGCAATTTCCAAAGTCTTCTTTACCTAATACTCATGATCCCAACTTATTTAATAAAATTTTTCCCCAAATAAATGGGAAATTACTAGCAACCTCTGACTGGGTTGTTAATTACTATCCTGGGGCCAAGTTGATGTAGCATTGTAACAATACTAAAAAACCAAAAACATGCAAAACAAACTTACCTGAGGATTTGAAAATAAATATACCAAAGTTAAAATGCATAAACCACTTCATGTATACTTATTATTCAGACTTTCTCTTACGTAAAATTTGCAAAAAGACTAAAAATACTGAAGTAGAAAAAAATATTAAAAGAAAAATACAGAAGCAACACTTCTCTTGTTTCCCATGAATTCCAAACACAAAAAATACTTAGACATTATGATATTCATGAGTCAAATGTAAGAATTTCATAGCTCAGACTAACTTTAAAATCCTTTTATTTCTAGCTAAGAAACAAAGACTGAAAGAGCTGGGTGATTGGTGTTCATTATCAATAGAATCAGTACAGAGATGTTTTGAAGATAGTTCCTTACTTGCCTGTCATGCAATCAGTCCTGTTAATATGATTTAATTTTAAGTGGCTCTTTTGGGGTCAATAGTAAGTATGACATTAAAAAAAAAAAACTCATACTTATGGTACATGGGCTATTTATATTATTTGTAGGCTGAGATAACCAACATGTGATTTTTTTAATCGATATATTAATTTTTCACCCAAAAGCCCAAAATATAAGTAGCCACACTCATGAGGAATTATCCTATTTGACCCACCTAGTACGTCAAGAAATATGAACAGATGACAACCACTAATCATCATCATCTTCAAATTATTTTAAAACAGAAAACATACTTTGCTACACACCAGTATGCCTGGACACAAGTGACTGAGACTGATCATTATTTTTCACTGGGTTAATAGGTATGATAAGTCAACACTGAATAAAACAGGGAAAGGCTCAAACTTGAGACACTGAAATATACAGGTCTAAATGAATGCTTCCCAACACAGCCTATGAGCTCATGAACCTATTTCTTCATGTGCAAACAAATTTATACATAGTATAGTACTGTTTGTGAAGATGAGTTAAATTTTATGTAAAATACCTTCAGATTATCTGAAGTAATATATTCATTCAATGACAGTATTCTTTCTCCTGTCCGTTAGTCCCTGTAGGAGGTCCTGTAGTAATTTGCTAAATATTACCATTTTGGTCTGACAGAATTATTACAACTTTACATACCTAACTGCTAGAGTAACTTAAACAAAGATGATATATAATTGCTGAATTATAAAACCATTAGCCCAAGAGATTAAAAACCATCACAAGAAACTCAAACTTCTTCTCATCTCTCAAGACCACTGAGCCAAAAGTGGAGTGAGTGATTTCCCTTCTGTATCTTATAAGAAGCACAGAAATAGAAGTTTGGAAGAGTCAGACTTCAGACTTCTGGCGAAATGAAACTAGTAGGCTAGTTTTTTTTTTTTTTTCCTTTTTAGAAAGAGGAGAGGTTGGGGATTCATGCTCTGACAGCTCATTCAATGACTCTCCAGAAAGTGGTGGGAAAGAATTTGAAAATCGAAACTTCAACAGAAAATAATATGAACATATCTCTGTGCAATAAATAAGTAGCCCTGCTTTATATGCCAACTCCAACAGCTATTATTGGACCCCACTGGTTAATTAGACAAACATATTTGGCTAATTTCCCTTCAAATTCACCATCAATGTCAACACTTTTGGATAATCCTAAAAGGCTGGGAATTTACAAGTCATAAACATTTAACAAAATAGCTAAGCTTCTTAAAATACTTTTCCCATCTGTGTTAAGCCACAGAAAATCTAACCGGAACAGCATTATATCTCCCAGCCTACATGAGTTTTTATTAGAGATAGTAAGTCACTTAGAGCTTTATGCTGTAAGTGTAAGGGGAGAAACACAACACAACCAAACAAAAACCCATGTTTTGGTTCTGTTAATAACCTAAGATTAGTAGGAAAAAGCATGTATTAGTTTATAGCTAAGTGGTCATTTTTCACTGGACCAAAATGTACGTGCTAAACCCTTAACATCTTTTTGTTCAATGATCCAATTGGGAATCACATGTCAACAAGGTTCTGTGCAGTCCTGCTCTGACCATCTCTCCCTCCTTCCTCTGGGCAGAAGCCAGTTTTCCTTCTATGCTTTCCTTGAATTCACCAGCTCTTTCCCTCCCTGGGGACTTCACATGTGCCTAGACTACTTTTCATCTACCTGTTCCTTCCTCCATCAGCTCTCTGTTTAGACATCTCCATCGCAAAGAGGCTTTCTTTGATTGTGCTTCCCCAGTAGATTACTCCTCCCTGGGGATCCTGTGTCACTGCACTAATATCCAGTTCTTTTATTGCAGAGCCCATAATACATTATTAATTTATTCTCCTGTTCAAATTCTGTACCCTGCTGCTCAGTCTATTTTATTTACCAATGTCCACTCAACCCTAACATGGTGCCTGGTGCATGACAGATATTCAGTAGACTAAACCAATAAATTCACAAAGAACACAAAGAATAAACTGATGAAAAAATGGATTGATGAGTCCCTGCTCTACAGTCATTTTTGTTTTAAATTAGTACGAATTACCAAATCTCATAGTCTTATAAGTTCTACCATGGAGAGTATCTCTATAAAGATCTAACAAGTTACTATTTAGACTTCTGGTCAGAGAGTCTTCCATTTAAATATGGATTTTTTTTAATTAGTAGAATTGAAATGTCCAGTGTATAAATATGAAGACACTATATAACAAGAAAAACAGCTGGTGATAAGAAGCTGCATGGTATTTGGACAATCCATTTATTTTTTAAAACCTCCCTCTGGCATATACGCATGCAGTATACTTTTACAGTTTGGAGAAACCACATACCATTATGCCTACTAGATCTTTCCAAGTGCTCAACTGTCTCTTCTCCTAAACATCATCCTCGTGGCCACACTTAGGGTTCCTGCCTAACCATCTCCCTACCCCCAAACCAACAACCAAACATCTATTGTTCTACTTTCATTCCAACCTAATTCAACCCTACACTCACACTCTCCACCCTAGCTCTTCTCTTTTGACCCAACTTCCAGTATCAAAATTCTTGCTTATTTTTGAGCAAGTTTATTTTTATCCATAAATGTCTTTTTATAGCCTCCTTTCCAATCATTACCTGTGCTGTGAAACTTGGCTTTTCTCCTAATGACCCCTTCAGCATTCTTCCTGGTACTTTTATTCCCCTACTCTATCTCATGGGCTACGAGTTCATACCTTGCTCCCCAGGGCTACTTTCTGATCGCTGAATAACTCTATTTCACTTTTCTACGTCCAAAGTCCATAGGATCTATTTTTATCAGCCTATTCACCATTGTTTATCATCCTTCACAGTTCACCATTACCTTCTTCAAATATTTCTGTGCCAGATTCATCATTTTCTTTCTGCCCTTCTCTTTTGTCATCATTAGTAACCCCAACATTACAGTTGATATGCTGACTCACTGTTTACCACCCTTTACTTTCTTGCACATTTGACTTCAACATCCATCAGCCTTTATTGAGTATAGTCATATCCTGGATCTTGACCCAGCACCTCCAAGGTCTGAAATATTTTTGTCTTCTCTGAGTGTGAGCTGATTATAGGTCACTTGACCTTCAGCTCCTTTTTTTTTTTTTTAACTCCATTTTTTAAATTGGGTTTTTGCTTTCCCTAGCTTTCTGCCTCCTCGTTTTCTAATGACCCCTGCCAGTATTGCCTCTTGTCCAGTTGGGGCTCTTCGGTTAGTTTGCTTCAATAGAGAGTGATACATTAAGCACCATATGTCCTGGCTTTCTCTCTCACACACATTGCTTTTCCCAACCTCTTACTGCTTATGTCTCCTGAAGCTTGTTCTGAATGGCTGCATAAGGGGCTATGTCCTGGTCCTCCCAAAGTGCACAGGCCCCATAGAGCTCAGCCTTATGAGAAAATGGGGAGATGTCTCCCATCCAATGTTTCAAATCACTCTGCCACTAGTGCTCAAAGTGGCACAAACTTAGGTTCAAAGTAATACAAATCCTGCCATGAGACAGCTCCCATTTTTTCCTCCCCTGTACAAATTCCTCTGCTACATACACTTCTCCAGGAGACCCTACCCACCACACACAAGCAAAGAACAAACATATATGCAAACTAAACAATCCCATATTAACAACGTAAACAACAGTTCTTCATCGCATAATTCCTCATAAAACACCCTCCACTCCTCCCCTAGAAATTTTGGCTTGCTCTGTAGATAGATAGTGACATTTCATTTCTGTTTTTCTAGGGAACCACAGTGATTTACACGCACATGCATGCAGATGAGAGCGCGTGCACACACACTCCAAAAAGAATACTATGTCCCAATATTGATGTTAAATATCTATTTAGTCTTCTCATTACACTGAATGCAAGCAATTGAGCACAAACTACTTGCTTTCTCTAGCATTATTCTAAGCTTAAAAGAATTTCCTGAGTAAATAGAGATTCTTGGCTCCCAGTCATAGCAATTCCAACTCAGTAGGTTTGAAGTGGGGCCTTGACTCTGTTTTAACTAGCACCCTAGGTGCTTCTGATTCATAATTTTTAGAATACTGCTTACCATACACCAACGGCTGCTTAGGGCTTAGCTTTAATGAGACATCAATCAATCACAACCAAAATACTATGGGCCTGCCCTTTGGCACATTTGCTTCCTCTGTCAACTACTCACCAGACCTGTGATAGGAAAGACGAAATCCTTTCCATTCCTTGGAACACTGTTTTGGACTAACCAACTCCAGGAACTCAGTGCTGACCTGAGCTGATGACCCTTCTGGGCCCCCTCTCTTTCCCTTATGTAGCACAAAAGGCCAAGTGTGTCTAGAGGCTGATATTGAACTTACTGTAAAATTTCCTCTGTATTCCATAGTGATGCATTATCTATTTGTTTCTTATGTTTATGCTTCTATTCACAGTTCAAATATTACTGCATTCATTAGAGTGCTCAAAATAATATTTAAAATAATGGTAATAATGCACAATCGCTTACTGATAAATCATTCATCCTTAAAAAAGAGTTTACTTCAAGTGTACTAAAATGATACTTATCGGAGTATAATGTAGGAATCACCTGTATTAAAAATGTTAAGGGATTCTTGTTTAATAGTCAGATCCCTGAGTCCCATTAAGTGGTATTAAATAGACTCCAGAAATTTGCAAATGTGCACTTTAACATATAACCTTTGGTGGCTCCAATGCCCACATACAGTTCCCATGTGTCAGTGCCAGCCCCAGGGAGCTAATCAGTTACCAGTTACAAACTACTTAAGCTCATGCCTGGCTTAAAAATCAAAATCTCATGGTGATGAAGGTACTATTTGAAGAAGTTTGTAGAATGAATTTAAAAAAAAAATGGAATTCAGATGCAGATATTAAAGTTAATCAAACTTTTCAGTTCATGGCACATCATCATTAACATATGCAAGGGCCCTTTTTGTTTGGTTTGATTTATTTTGCCCCTTTATGCCAGCTGCCCTACTCCAAGTTCATATCCTTTGGTACATAGAGTTATTGCTTTTATGTATCTATGGGCTTTTAATTTGCATAAGTACATCAGATGATAGATTTAATGTTATTTTTTTCATTCAGTAATGTTTTTTAACAGTTGCACATGTTGCTGCATGTTTGAGAGTAATTCATGTGCTAAGTCATTGTTTCTAACTGCTGTATAGCATTACATGCATGCATCCACACATCCAGGAAATTTCATTTATCCGTTTATCTATTCCCCTGGGGAGAGGCATCTAGGTTGCTTCCAGTATGCCACCATGATTGAAAAAAAAAAAAAAACAAACTATAAACAAGTATTTTTCTGAACAATATGGTAAGGGGAGAGATTGATGAGTTATGAAAACTTCTCTTAGTTTCACCTCGAACTGTCAGATTGCCCCTGAAGACCTCACTGCACTGAGCTTATGTATTTACTAGCAAGTGAGGCTGAGAACTTTTTCATGGACCTGTTAGTTACCCAAAACTTCCCTTTTATGGATCATTTATCCATATATGTAAGGACCATTTTTCTACTAGTCTGCATATTTTTGTTTTTGATTTAAAAAAATTCATTGAGGTATGATCGATGTGCAAAAAGCTATACATATTTAATATATACAACTGGATGTTTTTGGAGATAAATATATATCACGATAAACAATCACTATACTCTATATCATAAACATATCTATCTCCTCCAGAAGTTTTCTCTCACCTTCTTTTATAATTTGTTTTCATAATAGGAACACTTTTAGGATTTACCCTCTTAGCAAATTTTTAAGTATACAATACCAGTATTATTAACTATAGCACCTGTGCTACATAGGAGATCTCCAGGACTTCTTTCATAAAAGAAACTTTGTATCCTTTGAAAACTCTGTACCTCATATGGTACAATCTACCATAATTCTTACTGGAATTAATGTGAATTGATAGATGAATCTGTATTAAAAAACATACTGTATCTCTCCAATTATATATTCTTCCCTATTTAATATATTTTTATTTACTTTACAAATGCATTGTATTTTTTCTACTCCATTTTTTATAATGTTATTACTTAGAATAAGCGCAAACAATATTTCTAAGAGAAATCTTCTGTATTTGATTATTTTGTTCTTTGTTATTTCAAAATGTTGCCTGTTGCTTTTGAGGGATTTTTCTTAGTAAATAATCATATAATGTATAAAAAAAGTTTGCATCATCCCTTCAGATATTTCCTCTTATTCCTTTTTCTTATCTTATAGTATTGCTTGGTACTTTTGAAAGTCTCTTGAATGATTCTGATGATAATAGGTTCATCTAAATTCTCTTACTAAGGGATGTATGAGACACCTGGGTGGCTCAGTCGGTCAAGTGGCTGCCTTCAGCTCAGGTCATGATCCCAGCATCCTGGGATCTCCCATATCGGGCTCCTTGCTCCACAGGGAGCTTGCCTCTCCCTCTGCCTGCCACTCTGCCTGGCCTGTACTCTCTCTATCTCTCTGACAAATAAATAAAATCTTAAAAAAAAAATAAATTCTCTTACTAAGTTGAATGTTTGATCCAAGTTTTTGGTAAAGGCTTTATTAAGTTTAAATATGGTTTTACTTTGTCTCTGAATGTTTTATTATAAATTTTTTAAGATTTATTTATTTGAGAGAGAAAGCAAGCACAAGCAGAAGGAGCAGAGGGCGAGGGAGAGAGAATCTCCCGAGCAGACTCTACCCTGAGCACGGAGCCCAATGTGGTGCTTTATCTCATCACTCTGAGATTACAACTGAGCCAAAACCAAGATTCTGATGCATAGCTGACTGTGCCACCCAGGTGTCTCATACGTGCTTTTTAATCAAATTTAATCAAATGCTTTTTCTCAGTTTTTAAGATAACCAATGTGTTCTTTCATAGTCCATGACATGGCAAATTATGGTGACTGATTTCTGATAATAAGGCATACTTGTCCTTTTTGGATAAACCTGAAAGTGACATACTGCAATATTATATATAATTTTAAACATATATTTACAATTATATAAATTCAAATATAAAATATATGATACACTTATTCAAACATAAAATATATGATACATTTTGTATATGATACAAAATCCTAACATTTATGCAGGATTTTGCATGTATTTTAATAAGTGGGATGGACTCTGCATTTCATTTCCCTATATCAACTTTATCCTCTGTTGGTATCAAAGTAATACAAACCATGTATTTTCTTTAAAAAACCACTGATGTGCACGTGCTGTGATGAGCACCGGGTGTTATACACAACTAATGAATTATTGAACACTACATCAAAAACGAATGATGTACTTTACGCAGCTAATTGAAAATAATTTTAAAAATAAATGTTTTTATTCCCTAAAAAAGTAAACACTTAAAAATTTTTAAAAAAGAGTTGTATAAGCTAAAGATGATATAACGCTTAAAAGTTTGAAAGAATTTAATTAAAATACCATCCAAGTTTCTGCTGTAGGGAAAAAAGGTTGAATAGTATTTCAATTTATTTAATGGCTTTTCTGTTTTGTCTTGTGTTGTACTGGCAATCTTATGATTGAGAAAACCATATTTTAGTAAGATTTTAATATATATTGTCATTTAAAACTATTGTGTATATATTTTTTTAAATTTATTTTTTATTTATTTTCAGCATAACAGTATTCATTATTTTTTTCACCACACCCAGTGCTCCATGCAATCCGTGCCCTCTATAGTACCCACCACCTAGTACCCCAACCTCCCACCCCCCCGCCACTTCAAACCCCTCAGATTGTTTTGTAGAGTCTATAGTCTCTCATGGTTCACCTCCCCTTCCAATTTCCCCCAACTCCCTTCTCCTCTTTAACTCCCCATGTCCTCCATGCTATTTGTTATGCTCCACAAATAAGTGAAACCATATGATAATTGACTCTCTCTGCTTGACTTATTTCACTCAGCATAATCTCTTCCAGTCCCATCCATGTTGCTACAAAAGTTGGGTATTCATCCTTTCTGATGGAGGCATAATACTCCATAGTGTATATGGACCATGTCTTCCTTATCCATTCATCTGTTGAAGGGCATCTTCCTTCTTTCCACAGTTCGGCGACCATGGACATTGCTGCTATAAACATTGGGGTACAGATGGCCCTTCTTTTCACTACATCTGTATCTTTGAGGTAAATACCCAGAAGTGCAATTGCCGGGTCATAGGGAAGTTCTATTTTTAATTTCTTGAGGAATTTCCATACTGTTCTCCAAAGATTCTGCACCAACTTGCATTCCCACCAACAGTGTAAGAGGGTTCCCCTTTCTCCACAACCCCTCCAACACATGTTGTTTCCTGTCTTGTTAATTTTGGCCATTCTAACTGGTGTAAGGTGATATCTCAATGTGGTTTTAATTTGAATCTCCCTGATGGCTAGTGATGATGAACATGTTTTCATGTGTCTGATAGCCATTTGTATGTCTTCATTGGAGAAGTGTCTGTTCATATCTTCTGTCCATTTTTTGATATGATTGTCTGTTCTGTGTGTGTTGAGTTTGAGGAGTTCTTTATGGATCCTGGATATCAACCTTTTGTCTGTACTGTCATTTGCAATATCTTCTCCCATTCCATGGGTTGCCTCTTTGTTTTTTGACTGTTTCCTTTGCTGTGCAGAAGCTTTTGATTTTGACGAAGTCCCAAAGTTTATTTTTGCTTTTGTTTCCTTTGCCTTTGGAGACATATCTTGAAAGAAGTTGCTGTGGCTGATATTGAAGAGATTACTGCTTATGTTCTCCTCTAGGATTCTGATGGATTCCTGTCTCACGTTGAGGTCTTTTATCCATTTTGAGTCTATCTTTGCGTACAGTGTAAGAGAATGGTCGAGTTTCATTCTTCTACATATAGCTGCCCAGTTTTCCCAGCACCATTTATTGAAGAGACTTTTTTCCACTGTATATTTTTTCCTGCTTTGTCGAAGATTATTTGACAAATAGAGTTGAGGGTCCATATCTGGGCTCTCTATTCTGGTTCCACTGGTCTCTGTGTCTTTTTATGCCAGTACCATGCTGTCTTGGTGATCACAGCTTTGTAATAAAGCTTGAAATCAGGTAACGTGATGTCCCCAGTTTTGTTTTTGTTTTTCAACATTTCCTTAGAGATTCGGGGTCTCTTCTGATTCCATACAAATTTTTGGATTATTTGCTCCGGCTCTTTGAATAATACTGGTGGAATTTTAATCGGAATGGCATTAAAAGTATGGATTGCTCTAGGCAGTATAGACATTTTAACAATGCTTATTCTTCCAATCCAAGAGCATGGTATGGTCTTCCATCTTTTTGTGTCTTCTTCAATTTCTTTCATGAGTGTTCTGTAGTTCCTCGAGTACAGATCCTTTACCTCTTTGGTTAGGTTTATCTCCAGGTATCTTATGGTTCTTGGTGCTATAGTAAATGAAATCGATTCTCTAATTTCCCTTTCTGTATTTTCATTGTTAGTGTATAAGAAAGCCACTGATTTCTGTACATTGACTTTGTATCCTGCCATGTTGCTGAATTGCTGTATGAGTTCTAGTAGTTTGGGGGTGGAGTCTTTGGGTTTTCCATATAAAGAATCATGTCATCTGCGAAGAGAGAGAGTTTGACTTCTTCATTGCCAATTTGGATATTTTTTATTTCCCTTTGTTGTCTGATTGCTGATGCTAGGACTTCTAATACTATGTTGAACAAGAGTGGTGAGAGTGGCCATCCTTGTTGTGTTCCTGATCTCAATGGGAAGGCTGCAAGCTTTTTCCCATTAAGGATGATATTTGCTGTGCGTCTTTCATAGATAGATTTTATGAAGTTCAGGAATGTTCCCTCTATCCCTATACTTTGAAGCATTTTAATCAGGAACGGATGCTGGATTTTGTCAAATGCTTTTTCTGCATTGATTGAGAGGACCATGTGGTTCTTCTCTCTTCTCATACTAATTTGTTCTATCACATTGATTGATTTGCGAATGTTGAACCATCCTTGTAGCCCAGGGATGAATCCCACCTGGTCATGGTAGATAATCTTTTTAATGTGCTGTTGGATCCTGTTTGCTAGGATCTTGTTGAGAATCTTAGCATCCATATTCATCAGTGATATTGGTCTGAAATTCCCCTTTTTGGTAGGGTCTTTGCCTGGTTTGGGGATCAGGGTACTGCTGGCTTCATAGAAAGAGTCTGGAAGTTTTCCTTCTGCTTCAATTTTTTGAAACAGCTTCAGGAGTATAGGTGTTATTTTTGCTTTGAAAGTTTGGTAGAATTCCCCTGGGAATCCATCAGGTCCTGGGCTCTTGTTTTTTTGGAGGTTTTCAATCACTGCTTCAATCTTGTTACTAGATATCGGTCTATTCAAGTTGTCAATTTCTTCCTGGTTCAATTTTGGGAGTTCACAGTTTGCCAGGAATGCATCCATTTCATCTAGGTTCCTTAGCTTATTGGCATATAACTGTTGATAGTAACGTCTGATGATTGTTTCTACTTCCTTGGTGTTAGTTGTGATCTCTCCCTTTTCATTCATAATTTTATGAATTTGGGCTTTCTCTCTTTTCTTTTGGATAAGTGTGGCCAATGGCTTATCGATCTTATTGATTCTTTCAAAAAACCAGCTTCTAGTTTCATTGATACATTTTACTGTATCTCTGGTTTCTACCTCATTGATCTCAGCTCTAATCTTGATTATTTCTCTTCTTATGTGTGGAGTTGGTTTGATTTGTTGTTGATTCTCCAGTTCTTTAAGGTGTAGAGATAGCTTCTATGTTCTGGATTTTTCAATTTTTTTGAGGGAGGCTTGGATGGCTATGTATTTCCCCCTTAGGACCGCCTTTGCTGTATCCCATAGGTTTTGGACCAAAGTGTCTTCATTCTCATTGGTTTCCATGAGTTGTTTCAGTTCTTCTTTGGTCTGCTGGTTGATCCAAGCATTCTTAAGCAAGGTTGTCTTTAGCTTCCAGGTGTTTGAGTTCCTTCTGAACTTTTCCTTGTGATTGAGCTCCAGTTTCAAAGCATTGTGATCTGAGAATATGCAGGGAATAATCTCAGTCTTTTGGTATTGGTTGAGTCCTGATTTGTGGCCCAGTATGTGGTCTATTCTTGAGAAGGTTCCATGGGCATTTGAGAAGAATGAGTATTCTGTTTTTTTAGGATGGAATGTTCTGTATATATCTATGAGGTCCATCTGGTCCAGTGTGTCATTCAATGCTCTTGTTTCTTTATTGATTTTCTGCTTCGATGATCTGTCTATTTCTGAGAGAGGCATGTTAAGATCTCCTACTATTAATGTATTCATATCAATATGATTCTTTATCTTGATTAAGAGTTTTCTTTTTTTTTTTTTTTTTTTTTTTTTAATTTTTTATTTTTTATAAACATATATTTTTTATAAACATATATTTTTATCCCCAGGTCTGTGAATTTTCTTATGTAGTTGGCTGCTCCCATATTGGGGGCATAGATATTTACAATTGTTAGATCATCTTGGTAGATAGTTCCTTTAAGAACGATGTAGTGTCCTTCTGTATCTCTGACTACAGTCTTTAGTTTAAAATCTAATTTATCTGATATGAGAATCGCTACCCCAGCCTTCTTTTGAGGCCCATTGGCATGAAAGATGCTTCTCCATCCCTTCACTTTCAGTCTGGGCGTATCTTTAGGTTCAAAATGGGTCTCTTGTAGACAACATATGGATGGGTCCTGTCGTTTTATCCAATCTGCAACCCTGTGCCATTTTATGGTGCATTTAGGCCATTCACATTGAGAGTGATTATTGATAGATACGTTTTTATTGACATCGTGTTACCTTTGAAGTCTTTCTTTCTGTAGATTGTCTCTATATTTCTGTTCAATGCTATTCTTAGGATTTTTCCTCTTTTACGGAACCCCCCTTAATATTTCCTGCAGTGTCGGCTTGGTGGTTGCATAGTCTTTTAAGCCTTGTCGGTCTTGGAAACTCTTTATCTCTCCATCCATTTTGAATGTCAGTCTTGCTGGATAAAGTATTCTTGGCTGTATGTTCTCCTCATTTAACGCCCTGAATATGTCTTGCCAGCCCTTTCTGGCTTGCCAGGTCTCTGTGGACAGGTCTGGTGTTATTCTGATGGGCTTTCCTCTATAAGTAAGGAGCCTCTTACTCCTAGTGGTTTTCAAGAGATTATACCTACAATTATGGTTCCTCAGTTTGACTATCAGGTGCCTTGGTGTTTTTTTGGGATCTATAATCTTGGGTGGAGACCTTTTGGCCTCTAGTACATGAATGCTGGTTCCATTCGCGAGATTGGGAAAATTTTCATGAAGAACTTGTTCCACTATATCTTCTAGTCTTCTTTCTTTCTCCTCCCCTTCAGGGATTCCAATAATTCTGACGTTGGAATGTTTCATGGCATCATTTATTTCCCTGATTCTGTTTTCATGGTTTCTAAGCTGTTTGTTCCATGCTTCCTCCTGATCCTTTCTCTCTATCTGTTTGTCCTCTTCTGTCTCAGTTACTCTAGCTTTGAGAGAATTTAGATTAGATTGGAACTCATTGAGAGCATTGTAAAGCTCATCCCTGCTAGCTTTCAGCTCAGCCCTAACATTGTGAACATCCTGTCTGGTCGCTTTCATTTCGGCCCTAATTAATTCCACTTGGCCATCCATGGCTTTCTCCAACCTAGCTATTGCTTGGATAATTGTTAGCCTGAATTCTCTTTCCGACATATTATCTATGTTGATAGCCATTAGCTCTGTTGCAGAAGGTCCATCCTCTGTGTTCTTCTTCTGTTGGGCATTCCTCCTCCTAGTCATTTTGGTGAGAGATGACTGAACAGATGTAGCTGGATGTATCAACCGGGGTGCAGTCAAGGTGCAACCTGGAACACTTTTGAGCAATCAGGATTACCCACCCAAATGAGAGACAAAAGAAAAGAAAAAGAAAAAGAGAGAGAGACAGGAAAGAAAGGGAAGATGAAAGAGAAGGTTCAGCCCAAAAGGGCCCCAATGTAGGATTTATGAAGTATACAAACCAAAACAGACAAACAAAAAGACTGATAAAAGTATATGACACAAGAAAAAAATATATATATGCAAATAAAGGAAGAACCTCATCAAAAAGAACCCCAAGTATAAGATTTATATACTATCAGGACAAACACAAAAACACAGAAACAGTGGTGAAGAAAAAAATGAGAGAGTGGTTATAAATTCTCAGTGTGAGCAAGGAAGGTTGCTTTGATTCTTCCTGGATGTATCTTGATATCTTTGTTAAAGGACTCAACTTTCCTAAGATAAAGCAGGATTAAAAATTGGTTTACCTCTAGGGGTAGTATTGATTGGGGGAAGGGGATTATTTTGAAGTTTAACTCTATATGAATATTAGAAAATAAAAATAAAAAGGAATAAACTAGACTAAACTAAAATAAAATTTACAAAAAAGAAATTAAAAAAATAGAAATGTAAAAGAAAAACACAGATGTATGTATCAAAAAGTTCAGATTAGAAGGTTATTATGGAATTTGATGTACTTTGTGTATATATTTTTAATTCTACCTTTTACTTTTTTTTCTCAGTGCCACATTTTTCTCCCATTTATCTTAAAAAAAACAGATTTTTCTTTAGTCTTCCCTATTGCTTTTATTCTCTGTCATTAATTTCTCTCATTATCTTTAATAGTTTTTCTTCTCTTTGAGTTTATTTTGAAACAACTCCTCATATTGAGTTGAAAGCTTTGCTCATTAGCTTTCTGTATTTCTTCCTTTTTGATAATGTACTTAAGTCTTTCAATTTTTCTGTTTCTTTAGCTGTATTTATGAAATTTTGACATGCTTTTTCATTCAGTCCTAAGAATTTTGTCTTTTTTATGGCTTCTTTAACACAAATGTTATTAAATAGCATAATTTTTAGTTTTTAAGCTATTATTTGTTTATTGATTTCCAATTTTATTGTCTTGAGGTTAGAAAACAGATGCCGATTCTTTTTTCAGATACACAGTTTGGATATGTGGAGGGAGGATTACATGTCTTTGAAAATAATATGGAAACTCTTTTGTTGGGTATAAATTCCCCTTGTATCTATCAGTTAAAAACACATAATTGTAGCCTTATTCTATAACTTGGCTTTCTTTTTTGTATTTTGATCTTTGGTTTTGATGATCCAAAGTTTCATTTTTTTTTTATTTTTTATAAACATATATTTTTATCCCCAGGGGTACAGGTCTGTGAATCACCAGGTTTACACACTTCACAGCACTCACCAAAGCACATACCCTCTCCAATGTCCATAATCCCACCCCTTCTCCCAAACCCCCTCCCCCCAGCAACCCTCAGTTTGTTTTGTGAGATTAAGAGTCACTTATGTTTGTCTCCCTCCCAATCCCATCTTGTTTCATTGATTCTTCTCCTACCCACTTAAGCCGCCATGTTGCATCACCACTTCCTCATATCAGGGAGATCATATGACAGTTGTCTTTCTCTGCTTGACTTATTTCGCTAAGCATGATACGCTCTAGTTCCATCCATGCTGACGCAAATGGCAAGATTTCATTTCTTTTGATGGCTGAATAGTATTCCATTGTGTATATATACCACATTTTCTTGATCCATTCATCTGTTGATGGACATCTAGGTTCTTTCCATAGTTTGGCTATTGTGGACATTGCTGCTATAAACATTCGGGTGCACGTGCCCCTTTGGATCACTACGTTTGTATCTTTAGGGTAAATACCCAATAGTGCAATTGCTGGGTCATAGGGCAGTTCTATTTTCAACATTTTGAGGAACCTCCATGCTGTTTTCCAGAGTGGCTGCACCAGCTTGCATTCCCACCAACAGTGTAGGAGGGTTCCCCTTTCTCCGCATCCTCGCCAGCATCTGTCATTTCCTGACTTGTTGATTTTAGCCATTCTGACTGGTGTGAGGTGATATCTCATTGTGGTTTTGATTTGTATTTCCCTGATGCCGAGTGATATGGAGCACTTTTTCATGTGTCTGTTGGCCATCTGGACAGACACATAGATCAATGGAACAGAATAGAGAGCCCAGAAATAGACCCTCAACTCTACAGTCAACTAATCTTCGACAAAGCAGGAAAGAATGTCCAATGGAAAAATGACAGCCTCTTCAATAAATGGTGCTGGAAAAATTGGACAGCCACATGCAGAAAAATGAAATTGGACCATTTCCTTATACCACACACAAAAATAGACTCAAAATGGATGAAGGACCTCAATGTGCGAAAGGAATCCATCAAAATCCTTGAGGAGAACACAGGCAGCAACCTCTTCGACCTCAGCCGCAGCAACATCTTCCTAGGAACAACGCAAAAGGCAAGGGAAGCAAGGGCAAAAATGAACTATTGGGATTTCATCAAGATCAAAAGCTTTTGCACAGCAAAGGAAACAGTTAACAAAATCAAAAGACAACTGACAGAATGGGAGAAGATATTTGCAAACGACATATCAGATAAAGGACTAGTGTCCAGAATCTATAAAGAATTTAGCAAACTCAACACCCAAAGAACAAATAATCCAATCAAGAAATGGGCAGAGGACATGAACAGACATTTCTGCAAAGTTTCATTTTAATAGATCTTGACCTTGGTAGTTTTTCCCCCTTAGAAATATTCTTTCACACTTAATGTCGCTTTAGCCTGAGGCATTTCTTTTTTCTTAAACTATGGTAAAACCTCTATGATTAGCTTAACAATTATTTCCTTCCTTCCACTTTTTTTTATATCTCATTTCAAGAATCCTAATATTTACATACTGACAATTCTACCTTTATACCTCTTAAATTAAAAAAAAAAAAGTTCATTTCTTTATCCTATAGTAACTTATAGTAATTTATCCATCTGATTTTACAGAAACCTATTCATTCTGTGGCTGTTTCCATTCTACTATTCAATAACTTTTTATTGAGTTTTTAATCTACTATGCCATTTCATACTTAATTTTTACTATTGGTTCTTGATAAAAACTTCTGGCTCCTTTTATCAGTATTTTTTCTTACCTCTTTGATAAACTTAATGTGCTGATTTTAAAAAGTTATCTTATCTAGACATATCTACTTCTTGTGGTATATAGGTTTTTCAGATTTTTGTCTTTCTCTTAAAGGAGTTATATTCCTCAGAGATTTTATTCTTCCCTAGGATCTCATATTCCTTACCCAACAATATATAGCCATAGGGAGAGATTGAAATCCAGACACTAACATGCTGCTTCTGATAAATGTAAAGCCTTTGTCCTGACAGCCTGGGTTTCATTGTTCTTGGTTAACCCTCAAATGGCCCTCAACAAACCCTCAACAAATGGCCCTGACCACAGAAAATCTCCCTGCATTCCTACCTGGGTACTGCCTCGTCCCTAAAGCTATTTCCCATGCTTATAATTGCTCAGACCCTGGAGTCCAAAGGAGGATAAAGGGAGGTATGAAGGAAGGAATATGCAAGAGTTTGCTGGGCTACTTACTGTAATCCACTCACTAATCTCAAACATTGTAGAGAACAATCCCTGAACTGCTCTTGGCAAATGTGGCCTATTTTCTGTGTCACGATGAAATGGGAGAGGACAATCGTTTCACCCAGTAATGTGCACAGCACCGGGGTCTGCAAAAACACACACATGCATGCCGTGAAAAAGACTTACCCTGCTGTGACCCCTAGAATTTCTTCCCTCTGGGTTGCCACATCACCCTTCAATCAATCCTACCCTCTTTTCCTGAGGTTTCTCAGGATGTAACACTATGACTCCTGTTTCCATGGCATCAGTACATATGTAGCATTTACAGGGTTGAGTAGGAAATCTGAGGTTTATGTTCGTTTGCTATCATGACAGACACTAGAATCTACCCCAGGTTTTTCTTTCTTTCTTTCTTTTTTTCTTTTAAGATTTAATTTATTTATTTGAGGGAGAGAAAGAGTGAGTGAGAGCATGAAATGGGAGAAGGTCAGGAGGAGAAGTAGACTCCTGATGGAGCTGTGAGCCCGCTGTGGGTCTGGATCCCAGGACTTCAGAATCATGATCTGAGCCGAAGGCTGTCACTTAACCAACTGAGCCACCCAAGTGCCCTCCCCAGGTTTTCCTAATAGATGCATTTCCTCCTATGTTGAAAAACTTTAATATTTGTCCACAATTTGGACATATTTGGACAAATACTTGGCTATCAGTTTATAAAAGATAGTGTTGCTTTTACTAAAAAACAAGGTCAAAATGCTTTTATAGTTACCTGAAATCCATGTTTTTAAAGAATGTATATGTAATTTTTCAAGACATCTATAGTAACATTATGCAGATTATGTTATACTGATAGGGTATCCTATATTTAAACATCTGTATTACTGGATATATCTTACTTGATAATGGTGGATCATTTATTCATTTTTTAAATTTACCTCTTCATTTTTTATTTAAGGCTTTCTTATCTACTTCTATAAGTGAAACTTATAGTTCAAAAAACTTTGAAGTTTTTATTTAAGTTCCAGCTAGCTAACATACAGTATAAAATCAGTTTCAGGTGTACAATATAGTGATTCAGCACTTCCACACAACACCCAGTGCTTATCACAAGGACCCTCCTTCATCTCCATCACCTATTTAACCCATCCTTCCGTCCATCTCCCCTTTTTTAACCATCAGTTTGTTCTTTATAGTTAAGAGTCTGTTTCTTGGCTTGCCACTCTCTTATTTTTAATCTGCTTTGCTTGTTTTGTTCCATGTATGAGTGAAATCCACATGGCATTTGTCTTTCTCTGACTGACTTACTTTGCTTAGCATATATAATACTCTCTAACTCCATCTACATCGTTGCTAATAGCAAGAGTTTCTTCTTTTTGATGGCTGAGCAATAACAGCCCCAAAGCACTTGGGCTGTTTCAGAGTTTGGCTATGGCAGACAATGCCGCAATAAACATTAGGGTGCATGTATCCCTCTGAATTAGTACTTTTGTATTCTTTGGGGGAAATACCTACTAGAGAAATTGCTGGATGATAGGGTAGTCCTATTTTTAACTTTTTGAGGAAACTCCATACTGTTTTCCAGTGTGGTTGCATCAGTTTGCATTCCCACCAACCTTGTAAGAGTATTCCTTTTTGTCCACATCCTTGCCAACACCTGTTGTTTCTTGTGTTAATTATAGCCATTCTGACAGTTGTGAGGTGATATCTAATTATATTGATTTGTATTTCCCTGATGATCAGTGATGTTGAGCATCTTTTCATGTGTCTGTTGGCCATCTGTATATCTTCTTTGGAAAAGTGTCTATTCATATCTTCTGCCCATTTTTTAACTGGATTACTTGTTTTTTGAGGGTTGAGTTTTGTAAGTTCTTTATAGGTTTGTATACAAACCCTTTACCACGTATGCTGTTGGCAAATATTTTCTCCTACTCTATAGGTTGTAGGTTAATTTGTCATATTTAGTTCTCTAATCCACTTGAGTATATTTTTGTGTATGGTGTGAGAAAGTGGTCCAGTTTCATTGTTTTGTATGTTGCTATCCAGTTGCCCCAACACCATCTGTTGAAGAGACTATCTTTTTCCCATTGGATATTTTTCCTTGTTTTGCTGAAGATTAATAGATCATATAGTTGTGGGTTTATTCCTGGGTTTTCTATTCTGTTCCATTGATCTATGTGTCTACTTTGTGCCAGTACCATACTATTTGATCACTATTGCTTTGTAATATATCTTGAAAACTACAAAACAATGAGGAAAGAAATTGAAGAGAATACAAAGAAGTGGAAATATATTCCATACTCATGGATTGGAAGAACAAATATTGTTAAAATTCCTATACTACCCAAAGCAACCTATACATTTAATGCAATATCTATCAAACACCAATAGCATTTTTCACAGAACTAGAACAAATAATCTCAAAATATGTATGGACCCACAAAAGACCCAGAATGCCCAGAGCTACCTGGAAAAAGAAAAGAAAAGCTGGAGGCATTACAATTTGGAACTTGAGGTTATATTTTGAAATTGTCTTCATGGAGTGTTATTTTATTTAAGAAACTATCACATTTTCTTATAAGAATAAGGCACAGCATCCTATATCTATCCCTTGAATGTTGAAGGAATTAACTAGTTAATGTATCTATGGAATGGACTATATGAAATTTCCAATATTCAATTAGTTTTGACCTAGAAAAACAGATATTTCATATGGCTTCACCCATGACTGTTAAGAAGAACACTCCTTAAAGTAGTTCTAAGCAAGTTTTTACTTCACTAGGAGTAAACATTGACATACTGGTATTACTATTTTGATTAAGTGGAAAAGTAGTCTTAATTTCTCTCCCAAACCTACCACACACATTTGGAATGATATACAGATGTATACTTTAAGAACAATTCTAAAAAAAATGTTTTTTTAAATCCACTCATTTACTAATTTTCCAGCCTGTGATGTTCTAGACAAACACAGCAAAATTAGTTTCGTCTATTGCTTGTCTTATTCATTCTGGCCTTTCTTTCAAGGCAAAGTACATGGGAAAAACAAAACAAAACAGTGAACCAAGAACTCATGGGAGAGTCTTTCAAGTTCATTTTCTGGGTGAATGCTTCTCTATCCGACCACCAGAACAGAGGAGCTTCCAGGAAGTTAGAGAATTGAAAAATAAGGAAAAAGAATGAGTCACAAGAGGGTCTTATCATTTTACTAAGAGGGAGACTGGATAAAGAACTTGGAAAACCACCACAGCTTCTTATATACATGTGCAGTTATCACGGAGTATTTTATTTCTCAAATTAAGCATACACTATAATTATCTCATGAGGCTACGAAATTCTCCTAAAAATAAAGGTTATTAAAATGCCACAGGTCATGTTAATGTAAAGAGTTTGTCTCAAAATTAAACTGTATGATAGAAATTTGGGGATTTTAATAAAGAAGTCCCTTTGGGTTGAGTCCAATATAGACCTTCCACAAAAAATATTCTGTTTTAAAAGCAAAAGATAGAACATATGTTTCCAGAGCAAAAATACTGAAAACTAATTGTGATCCTGTATCAACCTGTTAACAACTGGCTTTTTGTATACAGAAAGCAATTTTAAAAGGTAAGCTAGTGGAAAGAAATAAGTATTCACCTACTGTTCTTTCAGAAAACACATTTCAGAATGTACTCACTGATTCTGGGGTTGTTTGTATTTCAGAAACCTTCCTCTCCATTGCCTCTGTTCTTGCTCTTCCTGTGGTCAGGATGGCTTCCAGCTCTCCTGCTCTGAGAATCCACATCTATTGCTTCTTTCATGACCTGTTTCAAAGCTCATCTTTTAAAGAAGGATCTTCTAGGGGCTGCTGGGTGGCTCAGTGGGTTAAGCCTCTGACTTCAGCTCAGGTCATGATCTCAGGGTCCTGGGATCGAGTTCTGCATCGGGCTCTCTGCTCAGCGGGGAGCCTGCTTCCTCCTCCCTCTCGCTCTCTCTCTCTATCTCTCTGCTTGCCTCTCTGCCTACTTGTGATCTCTCTCTGTCAAAAAAAAAAATAAAAAATAAAAAAGGATCTTCTAAATATTCTGCAACTCTACTTCTTACTCTATTGACTATTCTCAGGTAAGAGAGTAGATAGTACTCCCAGGAAAGTGAGCTACAGCCTCTCAGGTACACCAGACTCTCTATCATCCCTTAAATTTTCATTTAAAGACTCTTCCTGTGTGTCATACATTACCCTCTCCTTGATATCCTTTTTTTAAAAAACAAGACTCTGCGGGGAAGAGCTGACATTAGACCCCTAATACTGTATTATGATTAAGATTAGACTATATTCCTTTGGCTCAGAGCTCTTAGCAGAGTTCTAAGTACCTAGAACAGAGAATGGATGATGAAAAAAAAAAAAAAAGAGAGAGAGATAATGTCTATAGTGAGAGAAGCTCACCATTTTTTCTTTGTCTCTCCTAATTTAGCACATGACTATATTTTGGTTTAGTGTCAAAGGTAAGATTATGGGGATATAGCAAAGCTGCCTAGATTCAAAACCAGGTGCTACCACTTACTGTATTTGTAATACTGGGCAAAGTATTTCGTTTTCCTATTTCCCAGCTTCCTCATTTGTAGACTGAAAACAATGTACCTACCTTGTTGTTGTGAGGCTTACATGAGGCACTGCATATAAATTCTTAGAACAGTGGGTGGTACAGAATAAACAGGCAATATTATCTTTCGTTGCTTTTATCTGCCTTGTTTCATGCAATATGAGCAGCTCCAAGGCCCAGGATTCTGGTGTTTTAATGGATTCACAGTTGAAATCCACATTTGCCTCTCCTTTTATATCATAATAATCCATACCTTTGTCAATAAGTAGGTTGGCGATTGCCTGGGACACCTGTCCTGCCTCTTCATGAACATGTTTTCCTAAAGACCAAGCTCTCTGTTAAGTTACAGTGGGAAACTTGAAAATACAGAGTACTTAATTTACCACTACATCTCAGTGCCTCATGCAGCATCTGGAAAATGACAACCATGGGAAATACTAGCTGGACTGAAAATATACTATTGTGATAATAATAGTAACACTTGGGGTTTACCCTGATATGTTAGTTTGATAATGCATCTCTCTGATAAACTGGAAGTATTCTATATACCTTGTCAACTATATGATATTATACTTGTTTCACATGTTTTAAATTGGAAAACTACCCCCATTTAGAACTAAAAAGACATTTACTAAATGCCACTAGATGCTAGGCTTAGTGTTGGAAAATTACAAAAAAAAAGAAGACAGAGTTCCAACTCTGTCCCACCTCCCTCTCTTAAGTACAGCTGGGGGTTCCATTCCTTAAGTACAACATTTCTCCTCTTTGCTCTATGGCCCACTCTCAGTTCTCCATGTCATGTCCTTTTATAGTGAGAATGAATTCATAATCACATATACAGGTTTTATTCACACTTGATTGCAAAACTTACCAAGACTTTTCTTAATGCTGCTGATCCTACTTTTCTACCCTGAATTGCAATAGCTTAACAGTGCTTGCAATGTACTTTGCAATAATAATAATACTTCATTTTAATCAGTGACAAAGATAAAAACAAACCATATTATCTTATCTTTAAATTGTGTGATATTATACATTCTCTAAATAACAGGGCTATCCATGCTTTGCCCACTTTCCTATATAAAACATGTGCTAAAAAATTGTATTTATATATTTATTTGGTTGTATTTAATAGTTGTATAAATATTATTAATTCTGAGCTTTTCCTGGTACCTTCCTTAGGGATACATGGAACTCTTTAGTTTTCCTTTGTGGTTAAGTACACATTTTTTTTTGAAATCTCAGTTCATAAGAAAATCTTCTTCCCAGAAGCCACATACTCCAAATAATCTTTCTGCTATCTTCTCACTGGAATGACATTTATCTCCCAAGGTTCTCCCCATTTTCTAATCACCAGCCACTGAAGGACAGCACACTGTATCCCATAGAGTATAAACTCTGAGTTTCTAAGTTCCTGCATTAATAACTACTGCCTATCGTATAGTTATTAATTTCTGAGTCATTATTTCTCCATCTGAAAAATGGAGCTAGTAAATCCTCCATGAATTGGATTTTAAGAAGCCTCAAGGAGATGATGGCTGCAGAATGCTTGGAAGAGTTTGATGAATGTTAACTCTCCTATCCCCATTTTGCTGATAGGATTAAAGGCCAGAGTAACCATTCCCCTGTGGATTCTTCTGGCTCTTCAGTCATAAAAGAGTCTTCTGGGTACATCAAGAATGTATTAACTGTTCAGCATTTAGAAGAAAGATACTGCCAACAGAAGACTAATTTCAATTCAAAAAGCATTTTGCTAGAATCTAAGGGGGATTCAAAGATGAGAAAGATAAGGCTTCTGACACTAATAGTCTGAATTCTTGAGTTATAATCTATATTAGGAAAGCATCAGTTGTATCCTCTCTTTCTCTGAGCACTCTGTGGTATCTCTAACAACATCATTTACTTTACTTTTCTTATTTGTCAACAACCTTTTTAATATACTGTTTAACACATCATTGTATTTTTAATGCACAATCCACTTTGTACACTAGATCTCTTTAAGACAGAGCTCATCTCATTTTCCACTGCAGTTCTACATCCCTAAGATTCATCCCACCAAACTTTTGTGCTATCCATGTATGGACTTCACTTATGTAAAACTGACTATATTAACCAAATGCCACATGCTGACTGGTTCATGTCAAAACCTCAAAAGATAATTTAGACTCTGTGAGGTTAAATAGGTGCAGAAGGTAAATGCCATGCACTGATAAAGAAGGAGGCTAAAGTGTTTCTAAAAGAAGATGGAATCAATAGCACAGGCCTAGATATCACAAGTGGGGAGGGGTAGCCAAGAGAATAAGGGGTGAATTTTGAAGTTGAATAGAAGAGCAAAGAGCCAGGCCAGCAGGCAACAGAGATGAACCAAAGAAAACAGTGTCATTACAAGTTGAGGTCTCAGGGGAATTATGAAGTCAGAAGGAAATGGGAAACATTGGAGTCAGAATTGGTCGGAGGACTCAAGGAAATCAAGATATTTAAACAAATCAGATACTTTCTGTGGTAGCCTTGCTCTGTCCAGTTTTTAAGGTGTACTCTTACTCCAGAGTGACTGAGTACTCACATGATTCCCGACAAGCTCAGCTGAAGTTATGAATACTGCTCAGGAACTATCTATAGCACTTCTGAGAATTGCAGTTCAGTGTCCCATCCTATATCTTAGGTTGTAATTCACCTTCCTCCACAAAGTTCCAATTTAAGACTTGCTTGATCAGTTTGCCACACATATTTTTCTCTCAAGCTGATGTGAGCTAATAATATGGTACAATTGTTAAGCAAGTGAACATAATTGCATATACTTTTAATATTAATATAAATTTACAGTCCAGATAATAGAACTCCTGGAGCTTATGGTTTTCAAGACTCATTTAAAGCACTTTGTGAAATTTGGGGCTGGGCTTTTAAGGAATCTTTGAAACACTGAAAAAGGACAACAAAATAGTAAAAGTTCTACAGATATTTTTTTGGAATTGAAATGTCTGATGAACCTGGTTTTTACTGAAGAATACTAAAAGAAGAGATGCTAGATGATCCTTGGTATTTGAAATATTCACATATTAATAGGATAGACTCTGTGGCAAAACTAGGAAAAATGGAAAAATATTGTAAGAAAGAAATCAGAAGCCCCTATGTTGGCAACAGAGGTGTCAAATCTATAAAGCAAAGGCTGATGCCTTGAGGTAGCATGCATTCTTTTTAGCCTTCAGTTCAACATCAGTCCTTATACCTTTCATATAGGCCTTCAGTAGAGGCCAGGTGATGAACTAAAATAAGACATTTTGATTTCCCATTTCCTATTCTTATTACCTTTGATCTTAGATATTATTTCAGTCCTTGCCCTGCTCTTCATATCTGAAGCAATTTGGGTTTTTTTTTTTTTTAAAGATTTTATTTATTTATTTGACAGACGGAGATCACAAGCAGGCAGAGAGGCAGGCAGAGAGAGAGGAGGAAGCAGGCTCCCCGCTGAGCAGAGAGCCCGATGCGGGGCTCGATCCCAGGACCCTGAGATCATGATCTGAGCCGAAGGCAGCGGCTTAACCCACTGAGCCACCCAGGCGCCCCTGGGGTATTTTTTAAAATTTTTCTTTAATTCCCAGCTACCATCTTCTCTCTCCTTGATAATGATTATTTATCCCTCAGGCTACCCCAGGTTTGACCCATCAACTCCATCACCACTTCCCTACCATTGGCATTTGGTGTTCAAGCAGAAACAAAAACAAAAACAAAACTATCAGAAATTATATTAAAGAAAAAAACCCTGCATCAAGTAAGAAATTAAATACTGAAGATTTGTGTCTCCCTCCAAAGTTAAGACATAAAGTTTTATTAAACACATTAAAATTATTGCCAACTCCAGAGAAACAAATTTCTTTCTTCTGGGAGAATAACTGAGGAGAAAATCTTTACATTTTTAGTTGTTTTTGCTTTTACGTTTTTTAAAGATTTTATTTATTTATTCATGAGACAGAGAAAGAGAGAGGCTGAGGGAGAAGAAGGCTCCCCACAGAGCAGGGAGCCCAATGCTGGAGTAGATCCCAGGACCCCAAGATCATGACCTAGCTAAAGGCAGGCGCTTAACAACTGACACGCCTAGGTGCCCCATTTTTAGTTGTTTTAACCCAAGTAAAACTATGTTCTTCGTGTAATTACTGTGAATTAGCAACTATGGAGGGAATCGATGAAAAAAAAAATACCAAGTAGATTAGGATTTTTATTGACGGCACAGTGATTCCACAGAGGCTGGACACCACTCTGCAGGGGTTTTCAGTCTCATTTTGCATTCATTTTCAGATAAAACACAAGCAATTTATAAGTGATATGTGAAGTAAGGACTGTCAATAAAACGCACCATTATGCCCTCACTCATTCCCTCACTGACAGTCTGGGCTGCTTTCTTCAGTTGGGAGAATGGGATGGACACAGAATGAATATATACGCACTGCATTCAGTCCTGGACAAGCGGTTGTTTCTACCACGTGGGTTGGTGGAAGTAAATCAAGGTCTTAGCTTTGCCCCAGTTCAGACACCAGCTACCACCTTGAAACGTCTGCTTATCCTTCCGGGCACTGTTAAGATCAGGATAATCTAGGGTTCAAGAAGAAAACTGGAGCGACCGTGAGATGAAGCCAAGCTCGCAGAGCTAGGCAGGGAGGAGGAAGACCAACCTTTATTTAAATATGCGGCCTCCAGAGCTCCTGAGGTGCCCAAGTTCACTTCTAGATGTCCTGGCTCATCCCATGGGAGAGCTGACGTCCTGCGAGCAGGCTGCACCGACAGAGGGGAAGGTCAAAGGGAAGTACAGCTCCCATGCACCTGGCAGCCCCAGAGAAGAGAGCGTGGGCCGGAGCGCGGTGCCTGCCGGGATGCTGGGCGCGAAGGGCCTGCTGGGATGTGGGGATGGGTTTGTGTGGCGGGTCTTTGGAGTGGCCGGGCCAGGACCTGCTCCTTGGATTGCTTCTTTTTTGGTGACTTGGCATCAGGCGGGGCCACGTTTACATCACATCGGCTGGACCGGCCCTCGTTTCGCCCAGCTTGTGCGTGGAGGCTTTGTGTTCAGGCTGCGGAGCCAGGCCAGCTCCACTGGCCCTGCGGACAGGCTTCCGCAGGCTGCGGAGCGAGGCAGGGGCCACACCTCGCTGGATGAAACTCGACGCTCGTGGACTCGGGGGGTCTGAGAGCAGAGTCATGAGAAACAGATTTATGCCACAGATTTCACGGAAGCTTCTGTGGCACTGTTTTTGGTGGGAGCCCAGATCTCCAGCGCCGCACCATGCCTCTGAGTCCCTGGCGAAGGGGACCGCGCGGGTACCTTGAAGCCGTCATGGGTGGCGCTGAAGCACTGTTTGGAGCCCAGGAACACTCCTGATCCACATCCTGCTCTGGGCCGTAGGCTGTGGAGGAGGCATTTTGTGTAGTTCTGGTCTCTTCTCGAAACTCTTGGATAACACCAAATTCACATTCTGGGACAGAAATGCCCAGACAATTGGCGAGAAGGGTAGACTGAGCAGCCGTGACAATAGGAGCGTCCTGTGAGCGTACCTCAGCCACGCCTCCACTACCTCTGTACACACTGGACCTCTTCAAAGGGGCTTTTAGAAAACACTAGGTATCTTGAAAAGCACATGGCACTTCTTGATCATAGCTTACCGATCTGTCCAATGAGATGGGATATACAAAGGTGGAGAAGAAATGAAAATGATTGAAGAGAGTACACTTCAAGTTTCAGGACCGAGGTAAGCCAAAGTGAACAAGGTGAGTCCGAGAAACAGAGTGCACAAAGAAAAGTACCCATCCCATTCTTCTTCCTTCTTCCGTCGTCGTCGTCGTCGTCTTCTTCTTCTCCTCCTCCTCTGAAACCTTTTTGCTTCTGCTCTCAAAGAAAACACAATGGGCCAAACCACACTCCCCTGCCAGTGGTGGAAAATCCCTGTATAACCTCTGACTCCTGATAAACTATCTAATCTAATCTACTGTCGACCGGAATCCTTTCTGGTAACAGTGGATTAACACATTTTTTCTTTGTTATATATGTTATATACTGGATTCTTACAGTTGGGTAAGCTGGAAAAAAGAAAGTGTTATTGAGAAAATCATAACAGAAAATACATGGACAGCACTTTATCTAAATTCCACACGGAAGTGGATATTCATGGGTCAAACCCATGTTAAGGGCCAGCTATATTAGTCTTTGTATTGTATGTGTTCACGGGGTGTTTGACTTCTTACGCCATTCATATGAATTTATCCTGTAGTATTTACCAAGGGTGGAGAGTTAGGAACCAATTGCAGTGGGAATTTCTTGTCATACCCATTCTACTTTTTCTGTGTTTAGCTTTTTTTGTTGTTGTTGTTACTTTTGTTTTGCATATATGTGTAGCCAACGTGGACGTAAGTGTGTGTACATATATCTGAATGATTTATCTGCTAGAACTACATTTTTTGTTTTCTTTTTATTTTACTTTATATATTTTTAAGATTTTACTTATTTATTGACAGAGAAAGAGACAGGGAGAGAGGGAACAAAAGCAGGGGGAGTGTGAGAGAGAGAAGCAGGCTTCCCGCTGAGCAGGGAGCCCCAGGAAACAAGGCTTGATCCCAGAAGTCTGGGATCATGATCTAAGCTGAAGGCAAACGCCTAATGGCCGAGGCACCCAGGCACCCCAGAACTACATTTTTTAATGAAACAATTATCTGTGTGGTTAGCATTTGACTTTAGCCAGGTGATGAGAAATTAGATAAATATTTCAGAAAAGCCTGTATTTTGAACTTTTACCCTTAGGAGTAGAGAGGAAGCCTTTTTATATTGATATATACTTCCAAATGTATGAAGAATAGTTATATACCTTGCATCTGCCTATTTATTTGCCGTTTATGATTCTTCCTCTTCAAATGGGCTCTAAATAAGTGTTCCCTCTTGCTAGCTTACGTTGTTGAACAACTTTTGAGCACAGAGGAAAACATTATATTGAATTGAAAATGCATGAACTGATCAATAATATTGGATACCATATGTGGTTCTTTTAAGACACATTTGGCACAACATTTTTGGTTCTGTCCTGTTCTTCATTTTAAGTTTCCTCGGTGTCTTTTTTTATTTATAATATCCCTTACCCTCAAAAGTCTTAGCTGACTTAGAAAATGAGTAATAGGTAAGGCAAGTAGAAATTTTCAGAAAAAGTCCTGCATTTTTCACAGATTAAAAACACGACTATCTTCAGTAATTTAAAAAGTACACCCCACTGGTTGAGAAAAATAATTTAAATGATGGCCCCAAGCATGTTTAGACATTGGAACATGAGGCAAGTTTTAAGGAATTGCAAAATAGCTCTTAAATTTTTATTTTTATTTTTACAAAGTTTTTTTTTTTTTTTTTTTCCAATTAAATACTCCCTGTCCTGCACCCCATTCCACCTCATTTTCAGAATGTTCTCTTGTAGTGATGGTTAGCAGTACACTTACATATGGCCAAGGGGCTAAGAAAATATTCCACTGGGGTTTTAGGAGCTTAATTTGTGGCATAAATCTCTGTTCTCAGGCCTCTGCTCTCAGACCCCACAGGGCTGTCAAGTGGTGCTGGAGGGCAGTAGGACTTAGTTATAAGTTTTAACTTTTATAGCATTTCACATGACTCTAAGACAATTGTTTTCCACTGGATTTCAGATGAAGCTGTTAGTTCCTCAGGAGTCCTCCATCTGGGTTTCCATTAATCTTAGAAACAGGCTCAAATCCTTTCACACTCACATGCTTTGTCTGCATCTGTAACAGGGCGATGGTGGATGGAACAAATTACTATCTTATTGTTTTCTGGCATCCTTACTCATTACAAAATCTTCCATAAAGGATGGTACCTTGTGGGTGGGATTTGTAAAAAGGGCAAAACAGGAATGGCTTAAAGAGATTACAACATGCACATTTGGTTTTGTATTAAAATACGTTTTTCTAGAAAGACCTTCATGCATTTGTAGGGGAAGCAGTGGAGGAGTTAGCTCCATGTTAAATTAAGGATCAGTGAGATTAATTTACACGGAGAGAAATTCACTTTTTATAGGTATATAGCTCGATGCATTTTTAAATAAGGTATATTTTATGTAAAGCAAAATCCATGCTTTTTTAGTGAATAGTACAAGTTTTTACAAATGTGAGCAATCATGTAGCTATGGCTGAAATCAAGATATATAATATTTTTATCTCTCCAAAAAGTTTTCTTATGCTCCTTTGTGGTCAGTTCTCTTCTTTCTACTGCCACTGATCTGATTCCTGTTTCTTTTTGTGTCTAGCTTCTTTCCATTAACATGATGATTTTGAGATTCACCCATGTTTTTACATGTATCGATAGTTTATTCCCTACTATGTTTGAGTATGATTCCATTGTATGGATATATACATGCATTCACTATTGTATGGGTATATCACAACTTGTTCACTCGCTAATAGATGCATTTTGAGTTACTCCTAATTTTTGTTTATTATGAATCAAGCTACTATAAACATTCACATATATGTCTGTAGACAAATGTTTTCATTTACCTTATAGAAAATACCTAGAAGTGGGGTTAGTGGATGGTATAATTGTGTATTTAACATTATAGTAGACTTCCAAGCTTTTTCAGTGTAGCTGAACCATTATTGTATTCCCACCAGCAAAGTATGAATATTAAAACTGCTCTAAATCTTCATCAGTACTTGGATTTTTGGATTTCTTTTTCAGATTTTTGTATTTTGTCTTTTTGTTTTGTTTTGTTTTGTTTTTGTTTTTTGCCGTTGTTATTCTATGTGTGTAGTGATATCACACTATCTTTTCAATTAGAATTTGCTTAATGACTAATGATGCTTTATATATGTGTTTGTGCATCTGTATATAATGATGATATATATCTAGGTATATATTTAGGGTGAGTGTTATATGTTCTGTCTTCTATAATGAGGATAATCCCACTTTGGAGAATTGAGTTTGACATAGTAGGAAAGGGAACTTTTGGAATCAGGCAGATAATGGTTTGAATTCTGACTAGTACAGAACTTGTGCTTCTGTTTCCTCATTTCTTACGTGGCCATAATAGTACCAGTCTCCTACAGATATTGGGAGTATTACATAAACCAACATATCTAATGCAGCTAGCAGAATGCTGCAGTTCCTTTTCTCTCTGGGACAATGTTGGCCTCTTCTGCAAAAATATCCTCCAGAGAGGTCTGATGTCTGAAACTTCGAGAGTCAAAACTTTATCGCTTGTGTGTCCTATGTGGAAGGGAAGGCCTTGGTAGGGTAAGGGGAAGTAAATAGTAACCCCACAAAGGGTCAGTTAGTCTTCTGGGGTGTTCTGTATCATTCAACTCATAACTTCACCATTGGCCTGCTTTTTAATTACATGGGGAAATGGCCTCTCCTCTCACTGGACCATGTACTTCACAGGGATAAGGACTATGTGTTATTCACCTCTATATCTCTCTTCTTGAATGCTGTGCCTAGCTAGAGGTCACCTGGTACCTTAGCAGTGTTTTACCTACAGCCTGAAGATTGGAAACAGCATTTATCCTTGTAGAAGGAAACAATGGTTTGTCATGGGACTGACAGCAGCCAGTGTTTGGACATTTAAATTTATGTTTTTGTCAGAGAGTTAAGGTTTAGTGTCAGGTTTACATTCTCTCTAGCTGGTGTTTATGTACTCAGCTTGGCAAGCTTAGCTGGAGAGTTCCATTAGTCTGTGGGATAGTATATATTTCTCCCTCTTCTTGCTTGAGCCAAGAGCATACATAATCCTTCTGCCCCAAAACTCAAGTAGTCCAGGTATTCCAAGGAAAGCTGTCTTCTGAGACACCAGAAAGAAACTGACTCAAATCCTAAACCACATACAGACAAAGCCTGGATTTTGTTGGTTCATTTTGATTTATGGATTATCAGTGCTATATCTTATGTGCTCGTCCTTTGTCAAACCCAGCCTATTTCCTTTATTTCCACAGAGAAGCAAACAAAATAAACAATCACAAACCTAAATCCACCACATTAATATCCCAGCAACACAAACCACTTTAGAGTAAATATTAGACATCTCCATGCTCACAAAAAATCCTTGGGTTTTCAAATTCAGTCCAACATCCTGATATGTTGCCTTAATTTCTTTCTTTTACCTCTCTATCTTGAGTAAACTAAATAAAACAGCAAAACCTTCTTTTTTAAAAACCAAAAAATTGTCCCCCCCCTTTTTTTTTATAAATGGCATTACATTCCTCTCTTCTTACTTGTAACTATCAATTTCCCCTTCCATGGTTCTGATTCTAAACTTCCTCATATTTTTTGAGACTTTCCTATAGCCCCTTCTTTACATCCTTTTAAAACTACTAGATGTCTTTTGAAAGTATTGATATAGTCAGACAGTTTTTGCAGGAAGAGAAAAGGCCTCCTATCCCTCATTTATAAAATAAGTTTCTTGCTATTACTATCTAAGAGCCTTCGTAATCTGGCTACAAATTAATTTTTTCCAATGAACTTTATTTTTAATTTAATTTTATTTTTTCAGTGTTCGAAGATTCATTGTTTATGCACCACACCCAGTGCTCCATGCAATACGTGCCCTCCTTAATACCCACCACCAGGCTCACCCAACCCCTCACCTCCCTCCCCTCCAAAACCCTCAGTGTGTTTCTCAGAGTCCACAGTCTCTTATGGTTTCTCTTTCCCTCTGATTTCCCCCAACTCACTTCTCCTTTTCTTCTCCTAATGTCCTCCATGTTATTCCTTATGCTCCACGTGTAAGTGAAACCATATGATAATTGACTTTCTCTGTTAGACTTATTTCACTGAGCATAATCTCCTCCAGTCCTGTCCAGGTTGATACAAAAGTTGAGTATTCATCCTTTCTGATGGAGATGTTAATATTCCATCATATATATGCACCATATCTGTTTCATTTGTTTGTGGAAAGAGTCAAAATGCCTCCAATGAACTTTTCAGTTTAAATATGTGAAAATGATTGAAAACTCTTTAAGTTTCTTTCTTTTTTCTTTTTTTTAAAGATTTTATTGGTTTACTTGAAAGAGAGTGAGAGAGAAAGCATGATAAGGGAAAGGATCAGAGGGTGAAACAGACTCCCTTCTCCCGGGACTCTGGGATCATGACCTGAGCCATAGGCAATCACTTAACCAACTGAGCCACCCAGGTGCCCTCTTCATGTTTCTAAGCTACTTCAATTTGTGAGTTCAAGACCAACATTTCCAAATGCCTTAGAGCTATTCCTCATGGATGTCTCTTACAAACACTTCAAAATCAAAATGTCCCAAGTCAAATTGATTATTTTTGTTTAAACAATCCTCTGAGGATTAGTAAATGATAGCCATGATGTAAAAAAGAAAAAAAAAAAAGAGGTAAAACTTAATAACACATAGAGTTTGCTTTTAACAGCCTTGGCATGGGGGCACCTGGATGGCTCAGTGGGTTAAACCTCTGCCTTTGGCTCAGGTCATGATCTCAGGGTCCTGGGATCAAGCCCCGCATTGGGCTCTCTGCTCAGTGGGGAGCCTGCTTTCTCTCTCTCTCTCTCTCTCTCTCTGCCTGCCTCTCCACCTACTTGAAATTGAAATAAATAGTATCTTAAAAAAAAAAAATAATGCTTGTCATTAACAGCCTTAGCATGAATGGCTATGGGAATTGAAGGAAATTATGATATTATTAACTAGAATATGTCTTGTATCTTGCACATTTTGGGTGGGAAGAGTTGCCTGATTAAGCAGATTTTAAGTTTTGATTGATTGATTGACATATAATTTGCCAGTTAATGCTGGGTCTAAGTGACCTTTCTAAATTGTGAAAAGAACAGGCAAGTTTTTACGCAGATATTGTAGCTTGACAAATAACGTGTTTCTCAATACTCCTTTTATTCAGAGCTGGTTGCTGGGAAGGGGTGAGTATGAATTTGCGTAGAGACCAAAGGACCTTCAGGAAACAAATGGTTTGAGACCACAACTCCTTCTGTTATGAGTTTCTATATTATTAGATATTTGAGTTTCTCATATTATCATATATCTCATATTATGAGATATATGAGTTTCTATATTATTAGATATTTGCTGAATGATTTTCAAAGTATGCAAATGAAATTCATCAACTAGAAATGCTTTCCCATGTGCCTCACCCCTCCTTAACCTAAAAGAATGACAAAAGGAGGTCTTAGGATGAAAGTATAGACTGAATGCTGGACTGAAAGCAAGAGCCTACTGTGTCTGTTGTGTAAAGAGATTGGTCGGAATGTAGCCTGTGATTGAATTCTGACTCCTGTGATCCAGTTAGGGTAGCTAGCATACTGGGTGTGTCTCACAATGGTGGCTTAGCCTAAGGTACTATGGGAATATAAATTAATGAGGTAACATTCATTAGTGATTAAGCAGAAGGAGTCTATAGCTAGATTGCTGAAGTGGAAACCTGTTTTGGGCATGTTACTTGTCCATGCTTCAGTTGATCTTCCTATAATACAAAGATAGTAATATTACATATTTCCTAGGATTCTTAGGATGATTAATAAGTTAATATTTGTAAAGTACTTAGAATGATCTCTTTTACAGAATAAGTGCTATATAAATGTGCTTGTTAAATCAGATGAAATCTCGGGAAGTCAGTGGCATAGCAGGTTTAAATATGACAGTGGTCAAACTGCCTTCTCTTTAAGAACTAGTTTGTCTTGTAGGGATTTAGTAACTTTAGTTACCTAATAAATAGTACACATCTTTCCTAAAATAGTTTCATTTTTAATTTTGTTTCCTTATGTGTGCATGGATATTTTAAAAATCAGAATACGTAATAGCACTAATGTTTTATTTAAAAATCTATAACTGAGTATCCTCTGACAATTCAAACAAGTTTTCCCAGTAATGGTTTTTAAAACAATTCTGTAAATGTAAATGCAGATGTTTGGGTGCTATAACATAAAACTATGTCTTTGGGCTTGTGTGTATAAGTAGTCAGATACATGTAAATCTGGCAAGTTGCAATTCCGGTTTATAATCAACACCAGCATGGAAAAGTGGACTGTTTTCAGAGACCTACTCCATTGGAAATGACATAACCACATTCATTTCTCTGTCTTGTTTTGTGGCCTTAAACTGGGCATTGTCCCATTTTGTTCACTTCAGAGAGTCTATTAAACATTTGGTCATCCCCCTTCACTAAAACTAAAAATTACTTTTCACTAAAAAAAAAATCATAGTTCATCCCTCCCAGTAACCATGATGAAATTGCAACACCAAGGACATAAACAGCATTAGCAAATTCAAACACTGTTTCCTTTAATTGCTTCAGGCATCTGAAAGACTAAAAGAACTATTATATTCTTAGACAAGGTTAGCCTTTGTAGGAAAACCAGAGACTTTAAAACTCATTAGATTTCTGCATTTGGTAATAGTTCTCAGCAGATCATTGTTATAAAATATAGAGTATCTTTTACACCTGAAACATAAATTTAATGACATGTTATTTTTGTAAAATATGAGTGCTTTATCTAAATTATAGCACTTGTCTATAATTTCACTATTATTATTTCACTTGTCCACTGGTCACTTATTTAACAAATCTAATCTTTGGAATATGAACAAAAATCTGAAATTAAACATAAAGGTGGTTGATAACTAACACACAGTCCATGTGCTTTTTTCAGGTTCCCACTTAGCGTCTATTTAGTCATGCTTTGAATTCAGGTCCAACAAGTTTGAAAGCCTGGTTTCTTGACCAATGTAGATTAGAGTCCGTGTATTTTAGGAGGGTAAGGTCAGAAGGTGTAAGTAAAGTCAGGTCGGCACCTGACTGGGCTTAACAATGCAGGACAACCATAAAAGATACAAAACTATCATACGGTTTTGCTTATTTGTGGAGCATTAAGGAATAACATAAAAGACATGGGGAGATGGAGAGGAGAAGTGAGTTGGGGGAAATTGGAAGGGGAGATGAACCATGAGAAACTGTGGTCTCTGAGAAACAAACTGAGGGTTTTGGAGGGGAGGGGTTGGGGGGGATGGGTGAGTCTGGTGGTGGGGATTAGGAGGGCATGGAGCACTGGGTGTGGTGCATAAACAATGAATTCTGAAACACTGAAAAGAAATAAAAAAAAAAAAAAAACAGATACAGCATCTCACCAAAAAACATGAGGACATTGAGTTTAAGGGCATTTATCCTTCAATAAAACCTAAAAATACCAAACACCAAACTAATATTTTTTTCTGAATCATTAAAAATAAGTTAAATTATGCTTAGAATAATTTTTAACACATTTTAGAAAGTTTCCAACCAAAAATATTTGGGGAGGGAATGATTTAAAGTGATGAACTCATGTAAGTGAAAAATCCACTTATATTCAAAACCTCATTCTCTGTACATCTCTTGTATCTGTGGTTGTAATCTATAATCACCACAGAATACATTATCCGGTGTCTCCTAATATTAATCCCCATTTTTAAGTTAGAAAATTTGGGGAAAATATTTATACCATATGGAATATTTTGACAGAATAAGCTGTATTCTAGTCTTAGAGTTCCTGAAATTATTTTGGAAAGATTCCACTTATCTAGAATTTCATCTATTTTCAGTGCCCCAAAATACAGCAAGAAGATGAACATACCTCTCCTCTTCTACCACCTTCTTCATTTTGCAGCTAACACATAGTTGAGAGACTCCAGGTAGTGCTTTATTCTTTCTCGAAGTCCATCCTTGTTTGACAGAAAAAAAAAAAATTTTTTTTTTTTTTAAGAAGGCACAGCTTAAGAAAGAGACAGCTAGAAGTATGAGAACTAAAAAGGAAGCCAATTTCTGTCCTTCCTAGGATGTACCAGAAAGAAAGATGTGAAAGAAGTGATGACAATATGAGACTTTTGCCAATTGAAACCAGATTTCAAAGATTATAGCTCAATGATATAAATAGGTACTGAGATGCCCAATTTTGTATAGTTGAGGAAAACTCCAGAAATTCAGTTTCTAGCCTATCTCGGACTAATAGAGGTGGTGTGTTTTGTCCACTGGTATACATTGTAGCAAATAGTGTTCCCAAAAGTTCAAGGGCAAGACAATGCAATAGTGTTGTATTCATTATCATTGCACTACCTTCTCATAAGTGTCCGTATGACATCTAGGTAGTGTGTTTTCTCCTAGAATCAGTTACAGCCTTTAGAACATAAACAAACATGAGTAGACAGAGTAAACTCATTTTACTTTGTAAAACTTAAAATTGTCCTTGCCTCAAGATATGAAAATATCTTATACAAAGCATTGGATTCCTCACCGATTTTATTTATAGTTATTAATCTCACCCACATCCTAATTACTTCTTTACAAGAGTCATCAAACTAACCCTTTGTGCACACTGTGTGAACATGGTAGTCACACATCCTCTCACCACTGTCTTTTTTAATGTACTTGGAGAAAATGTAAATTATGATTTGAATAGAGAAGACCTGTGGCATTTAGTCTCATTCATTTACATTCTGAAACATGATTTTGATTTGAGTTCTCATTATTTTGTTAATGTTTCTTGTTTATGTGACTTTTTGTTGTTTTGAGCCAAACTTAAGGATATTTTTAGGCATTTACAACTGATTTGTTGGTGATGGTTTAAATTTGATTGCAGGGAGTCTGAATGAAAATTTCTCATTAGAATTTTTATGAAGTGTATATTCAATTATAATTCGATTATAACTGTAATGTCTTTAACCTTTAATAGCACAAGCCTCCAGCATAAAAAGCATGTTTTACATCATGGGGTCATGGAGTAAAGATTGTAGAGTTTTATTAGCACAAGCCTTGGCTAAAACTGGCATAGGTGACATTTGGCTTTGCTATTCATAACCTCATCTTTTTTTTTTCTTTCTCTGAAACGTGGTACAGCTGGTATTCCTTCTGGCCTCGAGCACCCCTGTGTGCTCTCTTTCCTTCTATCGACCCATACTTGCTGCCTTAGGAAATGTCTGATTTTAGTTTTCATCTCTTTGTATGAATTTAGGTCTACGTGTTACTCATATTGTGGAGGCAAAATTGATTGATTGGTCTCCTACTTAAAGTATTTCAGGTATCACTGAAGGTGGGAGAGGAGGCAGAGGGCCTTCCCAGTGACCTAGGGGTAAGGTCAGCCTTGATGACAGGAGGTGAAGGAGTCCAAGGGGAAAAAAAGAAAAAAGAAAAATCTGAGCCAAACTTAACAAATACAGATGAGTTTGGTACAATTGAATTTTTTTCATAGAATCATTGCAGGCTGAATGAAATTGGCAGGCTGAAAGTCAGATTCTGATGTATGTCTTTCCTGTTACAGACACTAATTTCATCCAGGAAAACTGTTTTGCAAACCACCTTGCATTTCTCTGTTCTCAGTGACATTGATCATCCTTTCCACCAGACCATGATTAGACAAGACACCTGCACTAAAGACATGGGTCAAGGAATGCTTTTACATCGGAGTCAGCTATGGCTGCATGTGTGCAAGCAATAGAGACATTAGTGAGGAAAAATTAAATGGCTAGGGGAGACAAAGATGGTATCATGATCATTAGGAAAATGTTGAATAAATAACCTATTTTTTTCTTGATATAATCAATTAGTTTGCTTTGTTAGAATGTATCTCAAAATACACAGTACGTGAAAGGATTTTGACAAATTTATAAAAATCTTGATCTGATCCCACTACTTCATTGACTTGGTTTCTTCATAGACTAAGTCCAGTTTCCATTTTCAGCCTCATTTCTAGACATGATTTAGCCATTCGTATTCACTTGAGTCCATGTTTCTCTAATAAGATAGAATGGCATAACTCCGGGGTAGTAAGTAGTTTATAATGTAGCTAAGGCATACACAAAGTACATGAAGTAACTAGGACACATACAAAGACACAAAATGCACTTGATATAGCTTTCTGGAATTTCAAATATTCCTCAAGATAACAATAATCCACATGGTAAACTATTTTAAAACATTATTTATAAACAAATATAGTCAGGGTTTGGAGTAGAATTCCCAATATTAATTTTTTAGTAGAGATCAAAACTTGAAATTCTACTTTGGTAATATTATTTCTATCTTCACCCCAGTGTTGCATAAAAACCTTCACCCTACTCCTTAGAGATGTTTAGGAACATATATCTGAGAAGTACATCATTACCTATGCTAGATTATTCACAGGTTTCAGAACATTCCAGACACTTATTTGCCTCCGTTCCTTTGCTTATGAATTCCCTCCATTTGGAACCCTTGGCTCATCTTATTTCTTTAGAGAATCCTCACTCAAGAAGTAGGTCTGGATCAAAAAAATTCTTTTTTTTTTCCCCTTTCCTTAAACACATCCATCCAAACTTCCAAAATAAATAGTTTCTTAGCCCCTTCACATTTTTATGAACAACTTCTATGTTACACCACATTATCATTACTTACTTAACTTTTTTCCTCTAGACAGAGAATTGTAAGAGAAGGGACTGTTACATTTTTGTTCCTTAGGTATGTGTAACATCTATGCCTGTAGTATATCAGGTGTTTCTTGAATGAGTAATGAATTTGTTCGATATAGTAACATACATAATATAATATATATATGTCCCAAGATATGGATCATAGCAAGAAGGTAGGCTGGTGTCTTTCTTAGGACTATGGCTAATATAATAGAGGTAGCAAATATTTTGAAATCAGATCTAAGTTTGAATCTCAACTTCACTATTTTCTACTTGTATGAATTTGGGAAATTAATTTACTTTTTCTAAGTCTTAGTGTTCTCACTAAGTGTTCAAAATGGGGATCATATTAACTACCTCACAGTATGGTTGCATAGATTTGGAAATGATCCATGCAAAATATCTGGCCCTTAGTAGGTACTAAGTATTGTTTCCTTCTCCATCTTTACCAATTCTTCCCTATATGATATAATTTGATATAATCCTTATCAATTCCTCCTATATACTGGATAAACCTCAACCTGTTTAATCATCCCTTTCCAATGAGCCTTAATCTCAGAAAATGATGTGAAGAAAGGGAGAGGGCTGGTTAGGTCGAAGAATGCAACTGAGACAGAAGGATGAGGTAAATGAAATATCATGTTTATAATGGGAGGCCAAAAATAAGAGCAAATCCAAATCTAAAGATCCACAGCGAACCACCCTGACTAAAGATCCTAAGCAAGACAAAATGGGTTGGCTGGAGATTCCCTTTGATGCATCCATATGGGTAGGGGAGTTAACTCTCCTTGGAGTACCTTTCACTGACTTTATGAGAAGGGAGGGGGTGAGCTAAAGCTTTGGGCTATTTAGAGATATACTAAAAATATATTACCAAAGCTTTAAATTTCTGCTCATCATATTTCCTCCTTGGGTAATTTGTAGAGATGGCCATCCCCCACCCCCCCACCGCAACTAGTAAAATCTGTTTTAAGAGCAACTTAAGAGCAACTTGATTACAGATTGTTATATCAAATTTAAAGACATGAAAACATTGCCTACTTTCAAGCAAGCAGAAAGCAGGAACCTGATTAAATAAGAAAGAGAACAGGTAGATTAAAAAAAAAAAAAGGAAGTCAGGGAGTAATTAAAAATGTGAGTTTTTAAAATTACATTTTAAATGTAATTTAAAAATTAAAAATTGCCCAATTTCTGATGGAATATTGTCAAGTGGCAGATAGTTCTTATCAAAGGTGAGTTCTGAGGTATAGTTAATATCCACAGGGATTGAAAGGAAAAGAATATAGGATTGGGAAACCAAACTAAACAGATACTGGAAAAATCACACTTTCCAAGGCCCTTTCAGTTCACAAAACTCATGGGATTGGGAGGCTCTGCTTGGATCCTGGTCCACCATTCTTGTAGCTGAAAATCCGAGAAATAGTTCATCCTTTGAGTGGAAATGGATTAAAAGAGAGTTCAAAGAGAGTGGAGGATCATTCCTACAAGTTCCTTTCCTTCCTCTCTCCAGCCCCACAGATAAACCCAAATTGTCATCAGTTTGGTGTAATCCCACACAGGCACTTCTCCTGGCTTTGCTTTTTCCTTTGCATTCTCTTTTCTCTCTCCATCTCCCTCCTGCTTCTGATGTTGACCTATAGACAACACAGCAGCATGAATCTGTGATCTTTTCCAAATATTGGCGCAAAATGGTATGGAGAGAAAGAACTTCCCTTTTCTAACTTTTTCCTTTCCTGACTCCATACCTTTTTATCCTTTACCCATCTCCACCAACTCTGGTGATTTTATAAAAGGTTCTCTAATAGCTGCTACTTAAATATCTCTTCTTGAAAATGTTTAACTTCAACTGATTAATAGAATGCTCATAGCCATGATTTTGGAACGGAATAAGAACATTATTCGACAGAATAAGGATAAACTTGCTCATTAACTATCAGTTCTCCTAGTGAACTTTTCTCACATGGGATCTCTGCTACTGATATATTACTTTGGTTTGAGGTAGAGATGGTTTAAGATAACATGTTAACTCCTAGTTAGCCCTAAGGACTACCTATCCCTTTCCTAAGACCTAAGGAAAATACACTGTGTCTTTGTTACTGACACATAGGCTGAAGTCAGGAAACTCTTCAATAAAACTAAGTAATACTATTTGATTCCACCTACAGATGTCACTGGCATGTTATTTGTGGTCATCTTAAGAAAATGTAGTCTGTCCAAGAATGGAAAAACAAAACTAAGTACTTGTGAATTCAATAGCAAACTAGTTCAGTAAGTATATTTCTTGAAAACACATTTGCTGAAAAATCCCATAACATTACATAGAATTTGGTGGTAACTTGGTATAATTTTAAACCACCAGTGACTTATTAACTTGAAAAGACTTTTATGGGGTCACCTAATTGAACTCATTCTCTTCAGCTGAAAGGAACCAAAAATAAATGGTTTTCTATCATTATTCTAAACATATTCGAGACCAGAGATTTTGCAGCTTCCTTCAGTAAAACAGTGTGAGGTAGCTGAGTCATTCCTTGAGTTTCCCAAGTAGCAGCAGTGGATCCACACTGCAGAGGTTGGAACTGGTCTGCTCCCTCCTTGCTGCAGAAAATAGCAGGGAGGAGGAGAAGAGGCTGCACGAAGGGAAATGAAAGGTACGACTACCCCCTGTAGAAAAGGCTGAGCTTTACTTGAGTTGCTGAAGTTTATTACTTGGAAGAGTTAAGAACATGCTTGGCATTTATCAGGGATAACTTGATCTGATTTAAATATATGAGCACTGCCACCCACTGTTACTACTACCCACTGTCAATGGGGGATGTGGTTCCACACCCAGGCAGCTCGTGCCTCTTGTGTATAATTTTGTGAAATTACTGCCACATGCAAAACTGCAATTTGGATCAGTGGGACTTTACTGATAGCTTGAAATTCTTCCTGCCAGGGGATCTTGTGTGACTGTGACCTCCAAGTATCCCATGACAGCCTAGATATTCTGTGACAAGGATTCTTCATCATTTTGGAGCATAACCTCCTTGAGAAAATAAGGACCACTATGGACATAATACACAGGAAACTGTGCAGACCCCTTGGTGCCCATCCGTGAGTGCCTGAGTCACCTTCTACCACTGACATCACAGAAAATAGCAAGGATAGCTGGCCAGACTGAAGGGCTCACATTTTCTTCTTTCTTTCTTTCTTTCTTTCTTTCTTTCTTTCTTTCTTCCCTTTTTTTTTTTTTTTTCCTTTCTTTCTCTCATTTTAGAAACAGCACCACCAGGAGCAGGGACTTTCACATATACAGTAAAAATGTACAGTATCTTCAATGCAAAGTTGGATGGGTGCCAACCCCCTCCCCCTCTCCACCCAGAAGCATCTTCATTTGAATTTAAAGGGGTGGATGAGTGACAGCAAGACTCTGTTCTCCTTCTGACAGGGCTTTGGCAGATCATTGGTTGTCATCAAACCTATTCCATTTCTTGCTCCCTGCCAGAATTCCACCTACATGCCTGATGGCAATTAGTCCCTTGTAGGTGCTAATGAATAAAACGCAGCACGTAGACTTCACGAGGATGAAAAAGCCTACGATCCAGATCTAGAGTCACTCCAAGTATCAGTCCCCCACACCAGTCCCCCTCAAATGTAGCTTTCACTCTGTCCAGCACATGCTGGGGCCGGCCAGCCTGCCCCCTCCTCTGCACACTGCAGCACAGGAAATAGAAGGGAGCTATGTGATAAAGACAGGGCTCAGCAGAAATCATGATTTTAGAACCTGAAGTGTTACCTGTTTTTTTGTTACTGTCACAGGCTGCTACAGGTTTCGGACCGTCTGTGCTGGGGCTGAATCTCCAAACCCAAAATATGCTTTGGAAGAAGTGTTTGGAGACCATGTTGGAGAGCATTCTGCCCTGAGTAGGGTTAGTTGATCAGTGGTTCCCAGGACCTGGTGATAATCAGATGCTCCTAAGCAGCCTTTAAATGTACAAATTCCCTGGCCCTGTCTTTAGAGAGGCCTAGGATAAAAACTAAAAATCTAAATTTTAAAAATCTTCCCAGATCAATCTGATAATCCTGCCAGGATTGGTGCTACAGGAATAGATGAGCTCCTGTGTCCCATTCAACTCGAAAACTCTAGGACTATGTGTCAATTGAAAAGTTCTCAGAGATTTCGCTCACTATTTATCTGTACCTTTACTATGTCCTGAGAATTTAAAGTCAGTAAACAATTCTCTTTTGTAATCTGGCTATCTACCAGAGATGAATCAATCTTCAAATATTCTTTTGAAATGAAGCTGTGGTGATTTTTAAATTTTTCTTTAATATAACTTAGTTTTATACCTTTTCTATGTAATGAGCATGTTTTTTTTTTTTTTATAATTAAAGAAAGTCAGCAAATGGTACTTTTAAAGATTTTTTCTGCATCCCAAGAGGAACTAATTTGCTCACAGGGAAAACCGTATTTTAATAGAATTGCTATTCTTTAAATCCTCTGTTTTCATTTATATGTTTAAAAAGATTACTTAGAGGGGCACCTGGGTGGCTCAGTGGGTTAAAGCCTTTGCCTTTGGCTCAGGTCATGATCTCGGGGTCCTGGGATCGAGCCCCACATCGGGCTCTCTGCTTAGTGGGGAGCGTGCTTCCCCCCCCCTCTCTGCCTGCCTCTCTGCCTACTTATGATCTCTCTCTCTCTGTCAAATAAATAAAATCTTAAAAAAAATAATATTACTTAGAAAAGGGGTCCAGAGACCTTACCAGACTGTCACCTTGACAATCCAAAAGGGCGAGAAAGATAAATAAAAAAGGTTAAGGACATCTGATAGGCCACAAAGACCAGTTTCTTACTCATATTTTGTATGCACAAAACATTGCCTTTCTAGGTTCTCAAAGCACATTATAAAACAATTGCTAAAGCTTTAGAATGATGTGTATAGTTTGGTCTCCTCTAATGGTAGCAAACCAAACAAAGTGGCAAGAAACAAATTTTTCTTCCAGTTTTCATGGGCTCCAAAACTTCAGATAGTTTGAATAGGATTCCCTAGAGCATTCAAACTCCATCGTGTTTATCAGAAAGAACTTAATCCAAACCCTTTGAGGTTTGTTCTTCTCTAGTCAATATCTATTTCGGCAAAACAATCATGGTTTTAAATTATAACAGAGAAGCAAGGAAGAAAAGAGAGATTTTTCTTTCTGATAGTGAAATGGGCAGGTGCAGTTGAGACTGAAAGGCCATAATTAAAACATTGTTCAGCTGAGGCACTGTAGAAGTTCATGCAAGACTGCACAAATCCTCCTCCTGCCCCACACACCCGAGTTCAAGGTTTTGGCAGGAAAGGAAGCCCAAGGTGCACTGCTATTCAAGAAACAGAGCCCCGGAGCCTGAACTTTAGTACCCTTGAGGGACACATGGAAGAAATTCTATACTGCTAGACCAGTAAAATTGGCCTGTTTAAATCTATACATTTTAAACCACATAAGAAAGGAAAGGATAATAAGTACTTTTTAATTGAACATATAGTTATATGGCAGGACTTATGTATACACTGGAGTTTTAAAGATCTAATGAAATAAATATTATTTCTATTATACAGATGGGAAAGTAAATTTGGAAAGTTATGTAACTTGTCCAATGTCAAAATCAGAAGTATTTATTTTAATTGGCTGAATTCTGGGATGGACACCGTGTTTTTGTATGATCATATTAGAATATGCAGACTAAGAAAAGTGATGAAAACGTGGTTAAAAAATTCCTGATTATCCTCTCAACCCATTCCTATGGCAGACCTAATAAACTGATGATTTTATTTTCTGTGTGTGTGTTTGTTTTTTCGCTTTTTTTTTTTTTTTTTTTTTCCTTTCTGGCCCAGAAACCTGCCCAAGGAAACATTCAAGGAAGTTACTATAGGTCACCTAGTGTTAACACATAGATGACACCAAGTACCAGCATAGCAAGGATCAGATGGCAGGGTGGAACTCTAGAGGAGACAGGCAGGAGCTAGTTGATGGAGCTTCCTGGTCTCTGGCTTCTTTCCCAGCCCTGTGGAAGGGCAATTCCGCAGGGAATTCTTATATCCCTTAAAAAAAAAAAATCACCCAAATAATTGAGAGTGTAGTTTGCTTTGTTCACCTTTCTGTAGAATCATTTGTAGGCTCTGGATTCAGAGGAAATAGATTGCTTTAATGCAAAGGATTTATATCTGTGGAAGAAACAACTTACTCCTTGACTAGGGGTTAAGGCAGCTTTCTTTCTTGTGTTTTTTTTTTATTATTATTATTATTTTAATTTGATAGAGCTTTCCCACATCTCTTTGTGGGTAGCTGCCTCCTCTGCGTATGCATAAACCAGCTGTCCTTTGGAATGACACAGGCCCCCACAGTGTCATGGGGTAAGACTGGGGGGAGTTGACTGAGAACCTTGAACAGCGATGATGGGTGCTGCTACCAGCAGTTGTGGGCTAGGTAATATTTGTCATGCTTCAAAGCCAGAAGGCCAAGACCTTTGACCTGGACCACCATCTTTCAGGCTGTAGACCAAGGATTGCTGAGGCCTAATATAGGCAGGGAGTCAATCAGGAGAACTTAAGAGGGGGAAAAAAAAAAAAAAGACTCTGCCTTTGCTTAGTTCTCCAGATTGGCTCTCCAGATGGCCCTCTTTTCTCTGGTAAATTATGCAACAAGCTGCTTCAGCCGAGTTTTGCAGACCTGGATGATCTTGAACTGATTTCAACAAACGGGCGGACTTGTGGGGTTGCAGGGCTTTCTCTTAGTCCTTTCATCCGAGGAAGAACACTGGGGAAGGAAAACCAGATAATTTCTGGTACCAGTCACAGAAATAAAGTGATACACATACAAAAAGTACTGTTGCTATATGCCCACCTTATAAGAAATGATTTTGAAGAAGCTAAGAGGCTATCTCATTAGGAAAGGTTAGAGTTCATCAAGATTATTCCACAGAAAGGTATTTGGCTTTGCAAATTCTCACTAATTATATGCCAGGATCATCTCTAGTAATACTACTGGAATTGAAAAAGTAGAAACATTGCTTTACAGCATTAAAAAGGTATGAGAGTATCACTCTTTGCTGCTATTAACATGTCCTGGAACAAAAATCAATAGTGCATGTACATGAGTCTCTTATTATTTCTTTAATTTGCAGAATGTCTCTTCCACTGTACTCTCCTGGCTGAGGCAAGATGGCTTCACCCATCAAGCCCCAGGACTGCTCCTGGTGATGAGGAAGATGAATTGAGGGAGGGTGGGCAGTGGGTGGCAGGACCACACTCTGCTTTCCTACTCCCCCTAAAAGCCAGATCATGGCCTGACACAGATTCTTCCTATCCCTGAACTGGGAAGTAGAGGCATTGGGGCCAGATTTGCCACCGAGCAGGGAGGGAGGCAGAGTGAGAACAGGAGGCAGAGTCAATAGGCCAAGTGGCAGGGGGAGCAGATGGGTAGGTGGTGACTGAGCTCAAAGCTACAAATGAAGAGTTATAGGAAAGGGGAACAGCCCACTAAGAAGTATAATTCAGGAACTAAAAGGAAAGAGGAAACAAAGTTCCCATGGTAAAATTATTTCTTGAGGAGATGAAAGTGCACAAAAGCCACATTAAAATTCACCCCATCATTCATTTTTTTTCCAGTCATCCATTTAACCCAAACATGTTTAAGCACCTTTCAGACCCTACACTGTATGTTGGGATGCAAATGGGAACAAGATACGGTCCATGCGCATAGTCAAGTACGTGGGTGAAATCATTAAAAAATAACTAAAATGTGATGTGATAAACTGCCTAAAGAGAAATATCGGGAACTATAGGGACACAGAGGGAAGGCTGACCCAAGGAGTGAGTTATAGGGGAAGCTCAATAGAGGAGAAGTTACTTTTATTGGATCATGAGATTGGTCAGAGTTTTTCAGATGACAAGGGGAAGAGAGCATTCTCAGGTATGGGAACAGCAAAGCAATGGCATGGATGCAGAAGTGGAAGAGCCCACTTGTGTGTGTAACAGTGGTACTTCTGAGACAACTTCGGAGGACAGGCTAAGGAAGCAGGAAGTGGTCATCCAAGAATATGGAAAGGACCTGGCACCAGACTTACATGTCATGCTAAGAACTTTGGATTGTCCTTTGGAAAATAGAGCACATTTGAAAAAGAGAGAGAAAGAAAAAAAGATTAGTAGAGAGTAGAAGGTTGGTAGGGAAAGGATTAGTGACTCTTTAAATTCTAGTTTCCTAAACCAGCGCTTCTTTTCTTTCTCTCCTTCAAGCATAAAGCCAATAACTATCTAGTAGAGTGGGGCCTAATCAATTTAGTGGCTCCAAATATAACTCACAGCTGATTCAGTTATTAGTTATGCATCTGAGAAGATACATAACCACTGTAAACTAACGGTGAAGAAAATGGTAGTATGAATAATTACTATTTGTTTATTCAGACACTACCACTAGGAACACATTCTACCAGTCAGATACTGTGCTTGGCACTGGTTAAGTTATTGCCATGTTTTCTGACCTCCTGAAGCTTTTGATGAAAATGGAAAAATAGTAAACATGTAAATAAATACATAATTATAAATCATGATATAGCAAATAAAGGAAAAGACCAGAAAATCAAAAGTGACACAGGGTAGAGGGATGGTACCAATTTTATATGGCATGTGAGTGGGAGACTGATGAAAAGGGTCAGATTGTAGGAGACGGAGGGAGAGGAGTATAGGATAGGACATGTGAGATGATGTTGGAGAAATAGTGAGAAGGCAAAATGTGCATCGTCTTACAGGCAGCCTATGAGTTTATTCCATTATTCTACATAGAGTTGAAAGCCCATTAAAGGAGATGCTTTGAGTTTTTTAAAGATCACTGTGGACACTATTTGAGTGGACCTGAGAAAGGAAAGATTAGAGGTGGAGAACCTCAGCCAGAGGGTAGTGTGCTAGGAAAGACATAATGGTAGCTTAGGAAATAATTGTTCATGGAGACTAGAAAAATGGATGAAGAGGAGTGTTTCTGAGGACCCAATATAGAAGTAACTAGAAAGCACTCTGTTTAAAGTAGAGGAAAATAGAGGAAATTTAATTTATGGATTTGCTAGTCAGGTGATGGAAGAGCTAAGCTAGTAAGGGAGGATGAGGCAAACTTGACCTTAAGAAGACACTTTCTTCCTACTCTGCTGAAGAGACTAGAAGGAAGGTGGCACCATGAGAGCTTCTGGGCTAGAGTCACTCAGTGAAACTTAGAGCCATCGCAAAGACGCTTACTTAAAATGACGTGGAGGAAGAAATACCCTTTTCTCTCGTTTCGTCCTATTCTCTGCTGTACTATCAATGCCCTCCATTCGTGGAATACAGCTGGAAACCATCTGGTATAGGAGCCTGGAAACACACTTTTCAGAACTAAGTTTCCTATATCATAGGACAGAGAAGATAAAAGGTGAAGAATAAAGCTGAATGCAAGTAAGTCCAGGACTGATATAATATGATATTTGTATTTTAAGGTAGAAATAACATGACTTGGTGATAAGTAAGGTGTGGGGAGCTGAACAGAGAAGAAACGTCAAGAATGATCACTAGGTTTTTGGCTTGAGAAATGGTACCATGTGAGAATGATGAAGACAGTAGATTTGGTGAGGAAAAGCATAAAAAAAATTCAGTTTGGGAGCAGTTAAATCTAAGATGCCCATTAGATGTATATTTAAGAAGTCATTAAATCAGGGGCACCTGGGTAGCTCAGTGGGTTAAACCTCTGCCTTTGGCTCAGGTCATGGTCTCAGGGCCCTGGGTTGGAGCCCCACATAGGGTCTCTGCTCAGCAGGAAGCCTGCTTCCCCCTATCTCTCTGCCTGCCTCTCTGCCTACTTGTGATCTCTCTCTCTCTCTCTCTCTGTCAAATAAATAAATAAAAATCTTTAAAAATAAATGAAGAAAGAAAGAAAGGAGTCATTAAATCAGTAGGTTGAATTTACAGATCTTGAGCTCAAAAGAAAAGTTAGAGCTTTTAGTTTGGGAGTTATCAACATTTAGATTGTATTTACATCCATGAAAATTTGGTGAGGTCACCAAGAAACAGAACTTAAAATAAAAAGATGGATAGGATTTATACCTAAGAAGCCCAACATTTAGAGGACAAAGGAGGAATTGTAAAGGAGATGGAGGAACCCCATTAGAGCAAAACAACAAACAAACAACAACAACAAAAAAAAAACATTGACTGGCAGCAAAATATCCTTTCGTTACAACTTACTTTTCTGTTCCCCTTTTAAGCAGAACTTCTTGATTCAGTTGTCTTTATTATTGCTGATTCCTTTGTTCACATGTTATCCTGAGCCCCATCTACCCAGAACAGGTTACCCCATACCCCTCACGACAATCAATTATGTCAAATCCATTAATAACTTTTACATTTATGAATATTAATAGTCAATTCTCAATGGCTCTTACATGACCTATCACTTCACTTATGAGAATGAGAGCTGGTGCTATTAATAACTGTGCTGAGAACAAGTGTGATAGAAGACTGTCCTAGGTAAACCAAGATCTGTGGTCTCCATATCTATTAGCAGAAGTAGACAGGATTTTCACTCTCTCCTTGATGCATTTGTCTTATGTGGTGTCAGGGCATCACATCTGATGTCTTTTCTGCCTCATCTTAGTTCTTCTCTGTCTCCAGTGATATTTCTCTTATCAACCAGACGATCTCACTTTGGAGTGCTATAGGGCTCACAATTCTTTTCATCCCTATCAAAACCCATTTTCTTGGTGATCACATTCAATATCATCAATTTCAGTCTATCTGTATACTAGCCACTCTCAAATATTTCTCTCTAGTTTGAAAATCTCTCTCAACTCAAATATTCAACTACACAATACACCCATTTCTACAACTGAAACTCTGACCATCCCCCCCTACCTGTTTTATAATCTTTCCCATTTCAAGTTAATGCAGTTCTATCCAGGTTTTGTTTAGGTAAAAAACCTTGATGTCATCCTTGACTTCCCACTTTTATTTTCATACTCAGATCTAACTCATCAAGAAAATACCAGCATCTGTCACCACCAGGTATTTCCATAATCCAAATGTTCCTTACCACATCTACCATAACCACCCTGATCCAATGATTAGACAATGTGGCTACTTCCTTGCTTCTGTCTTGCCCCTAAATACTCTTCTCAGTTCAAAAGCCAGTGTAGGGGTTCGTGGTGGCTCAGTCAGTCAGTTAAGCATGTAACTCTTGGTTTCAGCTCAAGTCATGATCTCAGGGTTGCGGAATCTAGCCCTGCACTGGGCTCCACACTTATCAGGGAGTCTGCTTCTCTCCTTCTCCCTCTTTTCTCCCTCTGCCCCTCCCCTACATTGGGATAAATAAATAAATAAATCTTTAAAAAAAAAAAAAAGCCAGTGTGATTCTGTGAAATATGTTGGATCTTGTCACTTGCATGCTCAAAATTATGCAGATTCCTGTATCACTTAGAATACAAAGCCAAAGCCCTGAAACATCTACCAACCTCCCAAGCCTCCTTGCCTTCTCAGCCTCCTTGTCGGTCCCCAAGCCAAGAATACTCCTGACACTGAGCATCTGCTCGAGCTATTCCCTCTGCTTGAACAGATCTCTCCCCGTTTACTCACACGGCCCCTCCATCCTTTTTGCTCAAATGTCATTTCAGTGAGAGATTCACTTTTCTCTGTCACATTTATCATTATCTAATATCCGTCGTATGTGTTTACTATTTGTCTCTCTACACTGGAATGCAAGCTCTGTGAAGTTGGAGTTTTTGTCAGTGTTGTTTGCTACTACTGTATCCCACCTCTTGGAACTGTGCCTGATGCAGAGTATAAACTCACTCAATATTTTTAAAATAACAATGAATAAAAAAGTTGGTCATAGAAGTAGAAAGAAAACCAGGAGAGGATTGTGTTACAAAAGCCAAGAGAAGAGTGTTTGACAAAGAAGAGAGTGATCAGTGGCACCCAGTGCTGTTGAGACATCTCCTGAGTTGGGATTTGACACCATGGAGGTCTCCAATTATCTTGGCAAGAGTAGTTTCAATGAGAAGGTGGAGGAAGAAGACAGATAGAAAGGACATACAGGCTGGAGGTAGTAAAGGTTGAATGGGAGATGATAAAGGGGATACTTCAGTGTGCATAGCCAGGAAGCTTGGAGAGACAGAGCTAGGAGGAAGGGCTAAAGCGGAGCCAAATCAGTGCCATCATCGATACACAAGTAGCCATACTCCAAAACAAAGAACTTTCTTTGATTCTTAATCTAACATCTAATCATAAAAGTCTAACGACTGAATCTCAGTTCAATTGAATTTCAGTTGTTAGAAAGACCTCTCAATTCCATTTACTCTTTCTGTTGTCACAGTCTTAGCTCAAAATACCTTGACATTAGTATTTCATTAAATTCCTTGCCATCAGTAAACAGACTGGCCTCAGGCTCATCACATTTTTGGAGTTTCCCTCAGGGGAATTAAATAGGCTAAGACCAGGATTAACAGAGGTCAGGGCTAAAGAAAACAAATAAACAAAACAAACCAGAATAGTAGGGATGATCTTCCAGCCCCAACAGTCCAAAAACATGTCCAAAGAGGCTTATCAAATTTGTCTAACCCTTACCAAGATCAATAATCAGGATAATGAAGGTTAGAAAAATTGGTGTGGTATCCAGATTTTCAGGTTACAGCTAGTCTCCATGTGTGAAGACTTTGCAAGCCAGGAAAAGACATTCAAACTAAAGATGTGAGAATACAGGCTGCATGGTCTATGACTGGATAAAAAGAAACTGACAGAAGTAAATGGAGTTATTACCTTTCTCAGCTGATGGGCTGGGACAATGAAATGACTACGAAAGAGTAGAAAGAAATGAATAAAAGGACACCTAGAAACTAAGAAGAGATTTTAAGAACAGATGGTTCATGTGGGAGGAAGGTAGATGGGAGACTATACATCCAGGCTCCTGGGGGCACAGGACTCCAGGATCAGGATAGCCGGATATTTTCACATCTTCTTTTCTGAACGCAAGGATACTCATAGTATATCTCCTGGTCTAGTTTTTATTAAACTAGGCTCTGAGTTGGTGAAAAGCCTAATTACAGATGCTAAACTGAGGCTAGAGGAGGCTGTGGCCAATACAGGTCTTCAACCTCCAGACCCCAGAGCTCTCCATTACACTATGGAACCACTGGTCTTCACACCTTCATTCTCTCTCTTCAGTTCCATTCCTTCCTCTTCAGGGACACTAGAGTTATCTTCCTAAAGCACGTTCTGATCATGCCACTTTTGTGACTTCAATCACATAATCACTCTCCACTTAACAACCTTTACTCTGACTTGACTTTCAAACTTGTATGCCCCTCCTCTTCTCTCCATTCTCTGGCCATGTGAATAGGGCCACACTCTCATTCAGGTCATCTACTGCCACTGCTACCTCAGTTCTTACTGCTGTGGGGCTTCACCTTCTCCCTGCTCTGTCAGATGACCTCCCACTGGCCATGTGTCAAAGTTCATTTTACCATCAGCCTTTCCCAGGCATAGAATAGCATTAATCATTGTCCTCTGTTCTTTTTTGTTTAGCTGTTTACTACTAGTACAAGAGCTTATAAACAGTTATAAAGTATAGTATAATGGTACAAATATGAGATTTTGCAAAAAAGATAGTGAGAAGACCAAAAAAAAAAAAAAAAAAAAAAAAGCTCTGGTTGGCTTAGATGTTAAGCTTCTGCCTTCAGCTCAGTTCATGATCCCAGGGTCCTAGGACTGAGCCCCATGTTGGGCTCCCTGCTCAGCCAGAAGTCTGCTTCTCCCACTCCCCCTTCTTGTATTCCCTCTCTTGCTCTTTCTCTCTCTGTCAAATAAATAAATAAAATCTTAAAAAAAAAATAGCCCTGCGGACTGGAAATGAAACCAGGAATGAGACTGATGCAAACATAAATTTTACAGGGTCCAATGAAATTGTGTATGCCTAATTGTATACCTTAATCATTAGACCACAAATTTAGCTTTAAACCTTTAGCTAAGATGAGGAGAGAAATTGGTCAGTTGCATAATATCTTCTTGTCCATAAAATAAGCACCAAACTGTTGGTTAGCAGATGCACAACTTAGTCCTCATATTTAAACCAGAAGAGATTTTTTTTTCCAAAGGATTAACCTATAAAGAGTAAACTGCAACAGAAAACATCTTTAATAAACATCTCCACAGCAGAAATAACTCCTAGTATCATAGGTTATGCCTTAAGGACTCATGGCCTCTCAGCAAAGTGCAATTCTATAGGGGAGCCTGGTCCAGGTCTAATTCTCATTTTCTCTGACTTGATCTAGAGAGACAATACTGTTTAACTAAGATATCTTAGAAATTCTCCAGTTTCTTAACCTCTCCAAAATTCAACACACATTTTTCTGAACATTGTCCACTTATTAGCACTCATAAACCTTTTAAAACACAAGAACCTCACAATTGAAGAATTTATAGAGGAATGGACTATCTTTAGGAAATTCTTTATATAGGTTTTTTTGTTCCTTATGTATTTAGAATGCAAATATTGTGGTCCCGGTGAAAGACAGAATCATATGTTTCGCTACCCATTTAGCAGTCTATAGTCACGAGTGGGAATGAAACACTAAGTTACTGACTGGGGACACATACCTAACTAAAAGGCTATCCTACCTTAACTGAGAAGGGAGACAAAAAGAACTTATTGGAAAGATAAAAATCATCCTTATAATTTTTGAATCCTTATTCAAACTTATAAAAATTAACCACAAATCTCCTCTTCATTTTGTATGATCAAAAGAGTTTGTCTTAAAAAACTTCCAAAAAATGAAAAGACTGTTTACATCATCATGAAATAGTCTGAATAAAGCATCCATAGGATACCTAGCTTTGACCAGGGGCTAATTTGGGACATTATTGAGAATTATATCAAGGTAAATATATGAGGTAACTTGCTGAATAAGATTGCTAATACATCAGTTAAACATCAAAGAACTTTCATTTCAGGAGAGATTGTCTATAACTTTTCATTTTGGCAATAATTAGATAGGAAAGCCACTTGCCCATAATTTTCTGCTCTTTGGCACTGACCTAAGAACCATGAATGGTTCAGACTCTGATTTGCGGGCAGAGTGGTGCCACAAATCTTCTCTCCCCGGTCCTTCCACTGCTAAGAAGTTCTTATTCTCTAAACAAGCCTGGGTATTAATGAAGGACTACATCAGATGCCACAAACTAGAAGCAAATGTCTTAGCACTTCAGATAATTTCTCAGTTTTTGTCTCTAGCATTTTAAAGCTTTGAAAATGTAATGACCCGGATAAAAGTGGCAATAAAAACAACAGTGTTTAGCATCATCTTGTATGTTCATGTGACAGAGCAAGTTATGAGACCATGGTTCCATTTTTTTCAAACCAATTCTTTTGAAAGTCATTATTAGAATCTATTAACAGCATCTCTGGCCTTTGTATCAGGCAAAGTAGGTTTAAAGCAATAGTTCTCAACTGGGATCAATTTTGCCATCCAGGGGACATTTGGTAATGTCTGGAAACATTTTTGATTGCTATAACTGGGAAAGGGAACACTTCTGGCATCTAATGAGGGGAGAACAAGGATGTTGCTAATATTAAGTAAGGTGATATGGATCAATTTATTTTAAGAGAAGCTTTGAGAAGCCTAGAATGAACGCCATAGAGAAAGAGCTCTGTGTTACTGACATGAGGAAGCAAAGTGGAGTTAGATGCATGAGGCCAGCAAACTGTGGAGGGAGGTAGCCCCAAGTAGGCTGTGCCAAACACAGCACTTCACAGAACTTAGCAGAGACACTACTAATGTGGTGATAAGAAGATGGGGTTTTAATTCATTTAGATCTTTAGTATAATGTCGAATCTACCACCTAATAGTTTCCTAAATTTGGATAAGCTATTTAATCTCACCAAGTCTTAATTGGCTTCTCTGAAAAAGGAATAATAGTGATCACTTCCCAGGGTCATTGCGGGGGTTAAATAGGATGTTTATAAAACTCCTAAGTCAGTGCCTGGGACATGGTACTTAATATTTGTTAATTTATCTTAAAGTAAATTCTTTGCATCCTGAAGAATGCCATAGTTAGCCCCAGAAAGACTAATGGGAAGATCTTTAAAGTTGAGATATATGACTATAAGTTTCACTTTTAACATTTAAACAGTATGACTCTATAACAATATTATTTCAAAAGGAGAAAATTTCCAAATCTTGTGTTTCTAGGATAACCCATTTACCAAAGCCATTAGCAAATTTTACTAATAATGATTAACTGTAAATTTCTACAATTGTAGGAGAATGAGCTGTTATGTACTATAGACACACAGAATATGAATATAATTTGTTGCAAGAGTAGAGCAGTGGATATCTATTGTTATACTTTCCTGGACTAATGCACACACTTTTGCTGGGACATATTTCTTCTTCTTTAATGTTGGGGCTTAAATAGAAGCTTCTCTCGGTTTATGAATCCTTTAGCCTTTCATTCCAAGGGAAGACATAAACCCAAGCTGGAACAACATTCTTGTCACCCTCCATCTATTCCATGCAAATATGGCCTCCTGTTCTGTATTATACCAATAAAGCCCTTTCCTGGGATTTTAAGTTTGGGATCAGAGAGAGAAAAAGCAAGTTTGAACTCTCTGTGGTGGTGAAATTGGAACATATAAGCCAGGTGGGTTTCCCACAATCTGAGAAAATGAATAGGAAGCAGAGGTGTGGGCATGTGCATATATCATTTTGAGGGGTCGAGGCAGTGACAGAGACTCCCCCATGATAGGCATATCTCTCGGGCCTGACTGCCCACCTGCTAAATCCCCTGCCTTTTTCCATGTATGGGTATGAAGCAAAGAATTCTCTCTTTGGCCTAATCTAATTCTGTTTGGTTTTCAATCCCTTAAAACCATAAATGTCTTGAATAAGTCAGGTGAGTTGTAATCAGTTAAAAAAAGGAAAAAAAAAACTTTCTGCATGTGTCTAACTGGAGGTTATTAGAGTGAGGGCTGAAGGAGTAAGAGATTTATTTAGTCAAATAAACTCTAGTTTATCTAGACATCACAAGTTGGTTGTGGGAACTTCCGAGTTAACTGATTAATTAATCTAAGTTTTAGATTCAGTCAGGAGACAGAAACCACTCTAATTGATTTAACAAAGAGGACCCTGTATAAAGAATGGCCTATTTTGTATGGAGCATCTCAAAGAGTAGAAGGAGATTCTAAAGTATCATGGAAGTAACAACTACCGGAAGCAGCCAGTACCCACAGGGCTGTGGGATGTAAGGGAAGAGATTGGAATTATGAACCCTTCCAAGGTTGGGGGAGCCACACGGTGGGCTGGGACCCAGACCTATGAGAGGGTGTCCTCAGTGGGTGCCCATACCTCTGGGGCAGTTTCCTGAGACTGACTCTGTCATTGTAGGAAAATCAGCCAGCTAGATAGATTCAGCTGCTGCTGCAGGAAGGCACGGTCACGGCTGGGGTGAAGGAGCATGGCTCCGCTGCTGAGCACAGACGGGGAGGAATGAGTCCTGCCGGCTCCCTCTGGCACTGTCTATTGGCAGAGCATAACAAGGAGGCCTCTGACAGGCAGAAATGTGCTGTCAGCGTCTCAGGCCCAGAACACAGAGCTGCTGGTAGAGGTAGGTTTGAAGCTGAGGGACAACAGTTTAATAACTGGCACTATCTGTAAGGATAATGAACTATGCTTCTGGAGGACTGGGAGATCATAACCGACACAAGTCTTAAGAACATTCCCTGAAAGTAAGTAGTAGTTCAGCTAACAATTCTTTCCCTTCCTTCAGTGATAATTTGGTCTCCTGAGACTGCTGCAGGTCCTGGTGGAGGTGCCTAGGTCTCCCTCCTCCCCTGGGAAGGACTAGTCATTTGTCTTCATTAGGGTCAATGTGATGCTGTATTAGATGGCCCCACATCAACTTCCCAAGCTTTAGCTGTAATTAGTCATTTCCAGTCTGTTCCCTGCAATTCCGATTTTCCTTTCTCTTTCATCATTTGCCTTCATAGAATGTATTTTTCAGCTGTTGTCCACCTTCAAAACCCAACTCATATTCTTTTCCCTCTGGGAAAATTTCCAGCGTAAAGTGATTTTTCTACCATAGTACATTTACTGTGTTTTTTTCTTCTTTTCCAAATAATGGTGACATGCCTTGTAATGTGGCTGGGGTCCATACCACGGCTCAAATCTCTCTGAACTGGGGAAGAAATTGGAAGGAAATAAGAAGGAATTGGTGAGGAAGACTTGTAGCCTGGGCTGAAGCGCTAGCCAGGCGGTCTGCATCTCATGGTGGGACTGGGGAGTGAAACGAAAGCAGAGTGCCCCCACTAGCACTGAGTACCCTATTCACTTCCACACTATTGAACCTTAGGGAGAAGACATGACTAACCTATCGCCAGTTCCTGCCTGCTCAAGAGGAAGAACCTAAGGCTATCCTGCCAATTTAGATTCGCTTTAATTCCAGGACTGGTCATGTTTAAGGCTGTGCTTGAGTATCATGATGGGCTTCTGGAGTTGAGCTAAATTTGACATTGTTTAGATTGGGCCGTGATTTGTATCCTCATGGGTCTTTACCTAAGTTCTTGATAAGCTACTCTGTATAGGGGAATAATATTCATTCTTTCCAACGAAGATCTGCCTTCCCTCTGGATTGAAAAGGAGACTTTTCCAATCTTATACCAGTTCTGTCCCAAGATCGCACTTAATTTTGCCTCTGGATACAAATCTGAGATATCATTTCACTATATAGAATTCTCACAATTATCTATGGGCCATCATTAACAAAGATCATTCTACTCATAGTAGAATCCAGAAATGATATAGAAGGGCAAAAGTTTCTGCTGATGAACATTACATTTTTCCTGGAATAAATCTTTTTAATGGAAAGATTTTTTTATGTTAGCTGATAACAATCTTCTCCAATTACTTGCAAAAGTGAGTTGGGTAGTTTAAAATTTCTTTCGGAGGTACTCTATTAAGTACATCTTGAACAGTGTTTATTGTCAAGACAGAAAGTTATGCCAGAAAAATAGAATCACTTTCCTTTATTAACCTGTTATTAACATCAGGCAGACAACCAGGTTGCAAAAAGAGTTATCAATAACATTCACCCATTACCAAGAGACAAATGTTTTATCTCCTCATCCCTTCATATATAATTCCAGTGACAAATATAACTACTATTTATTACACTGCATGCCAAACATTGTACTTAATAGTTCATGCTCATATTTGACACTGAGATCAAATACTTAAATGGGCTGAAATTCAGAGCCTTTGATAATTTTCAGGCCATATTCTTTGTAGGAAGTGTGCTCACTGTTTATTGGTTTTGTTAGAAATGCTTATTGAAAGCACTGCTTTCCTCTTAGTTCCTTGGTTTCTCCTTTCTAGGCAAGCAATGAGTAGTGAAATGAGGAAAGATGGTTTCAAAACACACAAAACCTGTTCCTTGTGTAGATACAGCTTAAAGAATATAAACAGATGGGTTTCTCCCACAAGGACAGGTCATCATACCATCAGGGGAAAATGAGTTGGCTGCTGCTGAGTTAAGAAGCAATGAAGTCATTGCTATGCACATAATTAAAATGTGATATTTCAAGAGGAGTGAATCCAAGGAGGAAAAAAGAAAAATCACAGATAATACACACTGTGGTCGTGGCTTTGAATTAATGTGTGGCCGGGTGCAGAAGAAGCAATGCAAACAAATGTCAGCCATCAAAAATAGGCAAAATGACTATACATTTAGCTTGTAACATTCTCCACTCCACCTCCCTTGACACACAACTTAAGGCTAATAGAATCTAGTTTTGCTAAGCTCATTTGAACTCTGTAAGTGTTGGTAGCAGACTGGATCTAGGGTATGTAGAATAACGTGATGAACACCATTTTGATGCCCTTGTCAGTTCATAATAAGACAAACCAATCCAGAAAACGTGGCCTAGGTCAAACACCTCTCGATGTTGCAATGACAGCTTTTGCATTGGAGTCTGAATTACAAAGTGGACCAATTCAGGGAAGAAGCTCTTTCATGTAAAGGCAGATATTTGGCTTACACAGGTCTTCTCCTTTCTAAGCAGCCTTAGGCCTAAATAAAGAAGAGAACACTATAGGATTTTGAACAATGGATCCTGTGCCCTTCCTGTCCAGGAAGCTGCCTAGTGAGGAGAAAACAGCAGATGCACAAGCAACTGTTATCTCGGGTAAAAGAGATGCTTTTCTTGGGACCATATCACTTTCATGTTTACAGCTCCTCTAAGGCTATATCTATATGATGACAGGCTTTCTGGTGAAAGCTGAGAAATTCAGTTGCAAATCTGAATGCTACAAAATGTGTGGCTATTTGGCAACGGAAGGATCAAACATCTGGATCTTTGACTCAGTTTTTCCATTTTCACCCAATATTTTCATATCGTGAAAAACACCAATTAAAAAAAGCAGCCAATCTGGTGTTTTGGCTTTCTTAGCAGCCAATTTGTATCTCAGAATGGTTGGTCCAATTGATTGTGCTGCTTTAGATGGCCCAAAAGAACAGATCAAGATAAAAATAGTTGGTGGGGTAGCTGTTCTGATTTGTTTCAGCTGATATGGTGGTATTGTGACCTCTAACTGATAAATGCTTTACAAATGCAAATAATTTCTGACATCTTGGAATTCTGTAATTTATTAGGAGGTAGATGATCATGATTTCTCTCCAGTTCCTCTGATAAAGAAATGGCTTTGAAAGTACATGATTTGCTTTGGGAAAAACAGCAAGACAGTATTCATTCTCTGCTAGAACTTGTGGGTTACTTTCTCAGTGGAGCCTCAAATCTTTCCAGTGAGACCAAACCACACCTAAGTATTCACAGACAGCAAACTGCAGTTTACTTTTGAGGTCCTATGGTCCTATGGAACTAAAAAAAGAAAGAAAGAAAGAAAGAAAAGAAGTCTTGTTGAAATCCTGTTTCCCTGTGTAGTACATTGTAGTTTCCAAATATTCTCATTCTGGAGAATGGCCTATTTTTTCAGGCTATCAATCAATCAATGTTAATGCACTAAATACATTTCGTGTAGAAAATTAAAGGGTGTGTAGATCAGGATAGAAAACACTGAGGTTATGATACAGTTTCTGTACAATTATGTTTATTAGTTCTAATATCCAAGTGGTAAAAGCTCTCTAGTCAGGAAATAGATTGATTTTTGGTAATATTTACATAATCAGGAACTGTTTTAAAAATAGATGTAATTACATAGATAAACAAATCACCTTTGCATTAGTTACGCCATTCTATTCCAATAAACCTAGACCTGTGAATGTGAGTATAACCATTTTTGTAGGCCCGCATCTAGGTTTCCACATGATGGTGAATCTATAGCTGCCTTCAAGATGACATTTTTTTCCTCTGGCAATGAATCTGATGCTATGGAAAGATTAAAAAAGAAAAAAATACTAAGTCAAAGAATAAAATTGAAATAATATTTAAGGAAAATTATTTTCTTTCCATGTATTTTTAAATTTTACAGCTTTCAAAATAACCCAGCATACAGTACCCCTCAGATTGACTGACTCATCTTCATGTCCACACACTTTCTTTAAAAACAGAAAAATCATTTTTGAAAATGATCAAAACATAACATTTTGCTGGAACAGATGCCTTGCCTGCGCTCTGTGCCACATTTTTGTAGTATTTAAAATGAACGTTTCAGTTTTAAACACCACGGCATGACTAATCGCCAGTGAAGAGGAAAAGAAGGTCCTAGTGGAGTCAGAGTTAGGGTCTCCCTCCACCCCTTTTGTGAGAAACACTGGAGCTTATGATCTGTGCAGCTAGCTAGTACTGATCATGGGGCTGCCATTCTTGAGATTGCTTTTTTAACAAGAAGTGTTTTTAAAAATTATCTTGAGTTTAAAGAAAGGGGATAATTTTTTTAATACCCAAGACCAATATGTACGTTGGGGTGATCTATTTGTTATTTCATTTTGCATCTCTTATTATATTACATGCTCTCCTTTAAGTACTATCTGAATTTTAACCTTTCAGGATACATTCTAAATCCTGATTTAGAATAATGTCCCATTGTACAGCTGTTAATTCAGCAAAAGTATCAACAATAGTTCCTTTCCCTTTTAAAATTGACCTGATTTGGAAGATAAATTGTATAGTAACCCAGGATATAAAGATTTTCTGTTCAGGAAAAAACATTCATAGTACTTGATTTTTCTTGTTACATTTCTCTATTAGTGACTTAGTGATAGATGGATTAAAAACAGATGGCTTTTTAAATCATATTGATTTTTCCAAGTTCCTACAAATTTGAGAGACTGGCTAACAAGGATAAGAGATCAATCTGGTTTTGTCCTGTAATACTCTGCTGATTGTCATTTTACAGACAATTGCTGTGACTAGTCTGGGGTCTGTCCTCTTCTTCCCTCCCTTCCAGCTCAGTGTGCCTGCCTCTGAAAAATGAGAGATCAGTTGAAAACCACATTTTCCAGAGTAAAGGTTTTATGGGTCACTGTAACATTGTAGGAACATATCGGCATCCCAACAACAGAAACAACAAAGTATTCTTCAATGATAGACTGAATGCAGTAGGACTAAGTTGCTCCTTCTATTAATGTGTTCTGTTCAGTTCTAATCTTAACACACGTATAGGTCTTTGTCTTGGAAAAGTTTACTCAAATTCTGTAACTTCTGTCTTCAATGGGAAATGTGGAATTCATGGAGAGAAATGATCAGACAAGCCAGTTCCAATTTTGAAATATTTCTAAATGTGTAAGCAAATTGGGCAAAACCTAGGATCCGCCAATTATGTGTGATAGTCCACTAGAATTTTTTAAAAAGATTTTATTTATTTATTTGACAGACAGAGATCACAAGTAGGCAGAGAGGCAGGCAGAGAGAGGGGGAAGCGGGCTCCCTGCTGAGCAGAGAGCCCAATGCAGGGCTCGATCCCAGGACCCTGGGATCATGACCTGAGCCAAAGAAGGCAGAGGCTTTAACCCACTGAGCAACCTAGGTGCCCCTCCACTAGAATTTTTGAATAATGATTGAGTTATTGAGTTAATTTGCTAAAAAAGATAACAATGGAAATGTTGATAGAATGTGGGGTAAAAAAATGTTATTTCATGATCCAGAGTGTTGCAGTTAACGATAAGCCACTGATTTTTCATCCTCCTCACATAAAATACTGCCCTGTGTCTAGAGTGTTTGCCAGGGGCTCAATCACACATTACATAATACTGAGTTTTCCAGAGAGGAGTCATGGCTCACACCCTTAGAGCAATATGGTGAATGTATAGAGGGATATAGCCAGTTATGGAAACAGACAGGGGTTGATCCTGTACATTCTTATTTGTTTGCATCACCCTGATTTATCAGTTTTGGGGAAAGTACATTTAAGTGGATTCCTGAGTTGCACAAGACACCCTGTGCTTCACCCTTACGCATGGTATCTATGAGTGAGGAAAGGGTTTGTTTGTAACTGGAAGTGGAGAAACTGACACAACATTTAAACTAAGCAGAAACTGCCTAACTCTTGTTCCCACTGCAATTATGAAACACAAAATGATCAAATAATTTTAAGAAGGTATTTGCAATTTAATTAATTTTGTATTCTTCATCATACTAGGAAAGATTTAAGAAGTTTGCACATGTGTTGAGTGCAAGAGGAAGTAGAAGGACTAAAAACTGTGACTCTTTGGCATCTAATTACTTGCAGTGCTGTTGAGAGTCAGGAATATGAATTTATATGGGTGTAAATGCTTTTTTCCCAAATCGTATCATATAACATGTTATGCATATCAGAGACTATCTCAGATACTCCAGAATATCCTACACATTCCAGAATTATGGTGATTTCTAATATTTCATGTCATTCTTTCTAAGGTCCCTTTTTATCAGAATAAATATTTTAATTTTTGGATTAGAAAATTCAATCTCCATTGATATAGTTGAGAAATTTGAAGGTGTCTAAAGAAAACTTGCACAATGAATATATGCATATTTAATAAATTCTTCAAAAAGTAAAAAAAAAAAAAAATGGGTCTTAAAGATTTAGGGATCAGTTCAAGGGGGAAAGTTGAGTATTTCAGGCAATCAAAAAAGGACACGAAGGACCTAGGAAATTGTGAGATGGTAAGAACAACAATTGACAATGTTGGAGGTTGGGGGAGTAAAAGAAAATAAATTGAATGGATGGGGATTCTGGAAGATCTTTGAAACCAGGTAGTGCAGGAAAGACTCAACCTGAGAGCCACCCAACGCTTCTCCTTAGAGGGGCCACTCACCATTGAATTTAGAAAGGTTTGTCTGGCTGGGAATGTAGACTAAGGCAGGGAGAGGGTAGAGTTGGAGGATTCAGGCCAGAAGATGGTCTAATAATTCATTTGTGAATTTTGACAAAGACCTCAAAAGCTATTTTTTTCAGTCATATGAAGATACTTTATAGTATCTTAAAGCAATGTCAGTAGAATAAGATATGAATGCCAAATATATTTTAAGCATTGGCATCATCAAAAAGGTGAGGGTTTTGACCTGTTCCATGACTGTTAAGTCATATCACAATATATCAGCATTTGTTCAAGTGTATTGCATGGTGCATTTTTATTCCTTGGGAAGGTAGTAGGTGTTAGGATGGAGAAAAGGAGTTTATGTTTGAACATATTTGGAATGCTGGAGTCAATAAAATTAAATGAAATCCTTATTGCAGGATTTCTTAGAACATGTAAAATGTTAATGTCTTTGTGCATAGTGATGGGGGTGGGGGTCTCTAACATGTGGCATTTCCAATCTGATTTGGCCATGTGGCATGTAGCATTTCTTAGGACTAGCAGACTACTGAAAACTCAGTAGGAACTACTCATAAAAGCTAGTGAAAGAATATGGTGTAGTCTTATGTGTGATATAGATCTATAGATAAAATATATTGTAAACATATATGCATATACAATTTCATTAGGATGGGGTGATTTCATAACTGCAAGGAATTCAAGTAATTCAGTCTTTGCTAATTGCCTTTGCCTTTAAGGCTTGTCAGAATTCTTCTCATTAAATTCATAATCTCTTCTCATGGGGGAGCGTTGAGGACGACTTCACTGGAGTGGCTCACCCACTCACAGCCCCCAAATCAGGCTGTTCATCATCTGACTGTTTTTCTTCAAGCACACAAAGAAACTATTTTCTCTTGGGTAGGGGCTTCCCCTGACCTACCACCCACCCCTGTTAGGTAGAGAGTCATCCCCAAAGAGATGTGTCATTCTTGGAACAGAACATCCCTTAGTGAAGATTCACTGAGTAATCATTCAGCTAGAAGCATAAATCTACCCTGAGGGTCGGAAAAACCCATAGTGAAAGAGAATAATGGGCGAAGGGAATTGCATTCCAGGCTATTAAAATAGACACAGGCACTGAAGTGAATGTGCTGAGATGAAACAAAGGAAACTCTCCAAAATTCAAATATGGAACTCTGGGTGATAAACTCCTGCCCCGGGTTGTGATTAACTCTTCAGTCACTCAGGAAGAGATCATCCTTGCTTTCTACTCAGGACAGTAAGATGGTTGATCCACACTGAACCATTTCCTGTTGACTTCATGGGGCTGATAGGGAACACACTTTCTTCCTTTTCCTCTTTCCTTTCTTCACTGGTTCCCTTCCATTTCTGGCTCTCGTGTTGACCCTGCAAAAGACATTAGACAAAGGATTAGTCATAACTCAGGATTCTCCAATGACTCAGAACAGCCTACCTGCAGCCAGACAGGCCTGGGGCAGGAGCAGAGTTGGCACAGGCCCTGCTCCGTAGGTTGGAACAGGAGCTGAGAGAGCTGTCCTTGCTGCAGAGGCTGGCGGGGAAGTTACTGCTGGGTGGGCTAGGCACAGGTCCAACAGGGATCAACATGTTCCCGTCACGATTCCGGCAGACGCCTGGCACCAGGGGGGATCCAAGCTGGAGCCGCCCAACAGGTGGGCAGAGCCTTGCTCAGAAATTCAGACTGGCCGGGGGCTTGATTATCAAAAGGGCAGGATATGGAAGGAGTTAGAACGTGGACTCCTGGTCTCATTCCCCTCAATTGCAACTGTATGATCATAGACAAATTACTTAACGTTTCTGAAACTCTGTTTCAGATAATGTTATCAGAGCTTTTATTTTTTAAGGATGAGCTGAAAAAATAATATCTAACATCTATTTGGCCCTAACTGTATGTTAGGTACTGTGCAAAGAACCTGCTATGCCTGACTATATTGAATTCTCAAGATAATTCCATGGGATCAATGTCATTAATTATCTCCCATTTCACATGTGGGGAAACTAAACTTCAGGTCACCAGGTGGTAAGTGATAAATACAGACTGACTTCAAAGACCCAGATTTTAGCCAAATGTAAATTCCCTCTCAAAAGTCTAGCTCTTTCCTCATGATGATGCTGCCTTTCTACCACTGCTACTGCTACTAAGGATAGGGATGATGTTCTAGACTCAAGTTCCATCCCTGGGGCAGGAGAGAGGGAAAGTCGATAGCAAGAGTGTGGTCTTCTTCTTAGTTCAAAGAGGGAGTTGGGGAGCTACTCAGTTGTTAGAGCACTAAAAGCTAAACCTAGTCTTATAAACTGCAGCACAGGTAAGGGAGTTGAGCACAGGGAGTCATTTATAAAACCTCATCATTTAAAAAAAATTTTTTAATTGAAGAATTGTTGACATACAATATTTTATTAGTTTCTTCAGGTGTACAACATAGTGATTCAACAATTATTTGTATTGTGAAATATCAGAATAGGTGTAGTTACCAGCTGTGACATACAAAGTTACTATAATACTATTGACTATCTTGCCTATACTGTATCCTTTATCCCCATTACTTACTTATTTTTTAACTTATAGAACCTGGCCTTCAAAATGGGACACAGCACACGTGGATAGATAACAAAAGAAGAGACCACAGATCAGCCCGGGGACAGTAACCCTGGATTATCATCCAACACAATCCAGGAAATGAGAAAAAGAGTAGAGAAATCTTCTACATGGAAGGTAATTGACTCCCTTAGCCCACTGCAGAAGTTATGGGACATGTGGGGGTAAGAATAGAGTCAGTATCAAACCAGAACTGGAAGTGGACTGAACTTGAAGGTTGGAGACCTCAGGGGATTCTTGTGGATTAAATCGAGCAGATCAGAGGTTAAAATTCATTCAGCTATTTCTTTAAAATATAATGTTGTATAGTTTAGTGTACTGTACTGCACTGTGGTATATTATAGTGCAAAATAATAAGTACACAGCATAGTAGTATGTGGTGTAGTATGTGATGTGATTTGTTGCAGTGTGGTCTGTTGTGGTATAATAGAGTCATGTAATATAACGTAGGGTAGGGCAGGGTAGGGACAGTGTAGCATAGGCCAGTGTTTTGTTGTATTGTATGGTGCAGTATAGTTTTGTGTAGTATAATGTAGCTAGAAGTCAGGAAACCTGAGTTATCATCCTTTCTGTGCTGTTAATAGCTCTATGGCCTTCGATAAATCAGCTTAGCTCTTTTTGGCTGTAGTTTGTTGTAACATGAAATGAGGGGGTTGGAAAAGATGATCTTGAAGGTCAATTCTGAAACATCCCACAGCTTGGTTTTACTCATGAGACATCTAACAACTTATATTTTCTGCCAAGATTTAGAGGTTTCTTATACAGACTTTCCTCAAATTTAGAATGCCAGATAATGTTCCTGGAAGAAAGTAGAAAAGGGAAAAACCCATAAATAGATTTTAGTACCAATCTAACATTAGAAATTAAATTAAATGAAAGGCTAACTTATTGCAATGCAATTCTGGTCATAATTCTTTGTTAAGTGAAAGGCATTCTTAGCCAAAATACTGGGAGGTCTGGGTAGCTGGAATCCGGCTCTAGAAAGTTTCCTTTGTTATACTCTTGGTATAGGCATAACTGCAGTACCTGGAGAGTAAGCAGTTTTGTTAAAATTGCTGGACCAGAGGACACCACCAGTCCAGTCTGCCATAAATACTTGTACCAACACTCAATTTTACATGATTCCTCTTTTGGAAGACATGTGAATTGGTACAATATTTTCAATGGAATTATTACTCAATCTAATAATAAATGTACAAAGTTTAAAATTAAATCCTACTGAGAGGCCTGTTGAAAAACATTGAAGTTTTTTCCCTTACTCATTTTCACTTGCTCCAGTCCTTTTGCCCCAAAGCAACTACTTTTGACCATCATTTATTACTTCTAATATTTATACATTTGCAAATATTTTAAATAATGTTATATACTATTCTCTTTTGATTCATCAGTTTTAGACGTGTTGATTTTCTATACTGATAGATAAGGCTTTACATCTCCAATACCAGCATTCTTTTTGTGTCTACCCTCCCATACTTACAGTACTTTATTTTGAGGTGGAATCAATATTAGTATTAGGACTATAATGCCTATGAAAATATTATTTACAGCTGAGCATTATGATATATTGTGATTCTATATCCTCCCTTTTGTTTTTGCTGAAGTTAATATAGGCCTTATTTTTTACTCACTTAATCTTCTTTTAACTATTGTTAATTGTTTAAACAATTTCCAAAAACTTGCCAGTTTTTCGAAACATAAACTGGCAAGTAATACTTCAATTTCTTGTGTCCATTTTGCTTTGTTTTGAGACATTTCTAGGCCTGTTTTATAACTGCTATCCTGGGATGTCCATAGTTAGAATTCGCTTTGCCTTTCTCCTTATTTGGGTTCCCTATTCTTCCTTATGACTCCCTTTGTAATGACATATTTGTTTGTTGTGGTTGTTGTTGTTTTTTAAGATTTTGCTCATTTGAGAGAGATAGAGAGAACACAGAGGGAGAGTTAGAGGGAGAAGCATACTACCTGCTGAGCAGAGAGCCCAATTTGGGGTTTGATCCCAGGACCCTGAGAACATGACTGGAGGGAGCCAAAAAGAGACACTTAACTGACTGAGAGCCACCCAGGTGCCCCTACTTCTTTGTTTTGAAGGAGCAATTCCTTTAGCCATTCTGTCAGATTGAAAAATATAATGCTAGAGAAGAAATCATGATGATAACAGCCCTTGACATACTTGTCTTTTGAGTCATAATGTTCCAGTTTGTACTGATTTCCTTCAACTCCTGGGACACTGTTGTCATCTTGGAATTTCCCTTCTTCCTGAAGATCTCATTGCTACTCTTCTGTGTTGACTCTTCTGTTTTCTGAATCCTGTGTCTTCCTCTTTCCAGATTACATCTGCAATTGGCTTCCTGAAAAGGAGTAGAAAGGAGGCAAAAATGTTTGAGACCATGCTTGTTTAAAAATGTCTTCATTTTTACCCTTACAGCTGATTGATTATTCAGCTAGGTACAGAACCCTAGCAGGAAATTATTTTGCCTTCAAAATTTTAAAGTAATTATACCATCACTTTCCTGCTTTCAGACTGACTTACAAAAGTCAGATTCCATTTTGATTCTTGATCCTTTACATATATAACTTTTTTTTTTTCTTGGAGACTTCTAAAATTGCCTCTTTGCTTCTAGCATTCTGAAATATCACAATAATGTCTCTTTGAATTTTCATCTATTGTGCTAGAAACTTAGGAAACTCGTGTCATTCAATTTTGAAAAAAAATTATTATTTTCTTCAATTCAATTTTTTGGTTTGTCTCCTTCAACACAGAAAAATTATTCAGATGTTGGGCCTTCTGTGTTTTGCCCTTTACTTTCTTAAACCTTCTTTTCTGGCTTCCATCTTTTTCTTTTGTGTTCTTTCTGGATAAATTCCTTAACCTTATTTTCTAAGTCTCTATTGAGTTTTCCATTTCTTCTGTCTGTAATATTTTAGATTTCTAAGTGCTATCTTTTGTTTTGTGAATACACACACATATATTCCTCATTCCCAAGCTCACAGATTTTGTAGTAGAACTTGTATGTTCATAGACATGTAGAACTGTGAAAAATGTGAGTCAATGATGCCACATTCCTAGCTGAGGTCATGAGCTCTGAGGTCCCAGACCCGATGCTCTGCCTTTTTGTTTCAGCTCTCATACTGTACACAAGTATCCTGCTTACAGTATATTTGATGCTGCATTTTCCACATTTTTGTACTCTTTGTTGATTATGTATTGAATAGTTGATGAAATGTTTCCAGGAGCTCACAGGAACCTAACCTTTTTTCTCTTCCTAGGAACAATGGTTCAGTAATCTCTAATTCAGCCTTATAAGTGACTTTCTAGAATATAACAACCATGAATAATGAGAATTGACTATATGTGTAATGTATATGTGTGTATGAGTATGTATATATATTAATATAAACTTCTTTTTCTTTTCCCTGCATACTCTCTGTTTCTCTTAAGTCATTGTGTGTGTGTGCGCACTTTCTTCAGTTGTTTGATTGTTTTGGGGATTTTGTTCATGATAAAGGTGAAAAACTAATATGCTGGTTATATTTTCAGAACATGGGGATCCTGTTGACTTTGAGTTAAGAAAACCCAGTGTGTCAAGATTCCTTCAGTTATTTTTTTGTTGGCAAGATTACTCAGAGAATAGTTCTTTCAAAGAGAATAATTGTCTAGTTGTATGCATAATTGCATAATCATAAGCCTTTCATTTAATAATTTTTGTTTTGAAAATAAATCTTCAGAAAGAATTAAAAGGACACATAAAAATTTAAGCAGTGAAGATGTTCATTGCAGTATAGTCATTTTGAAAAAATATAAAAAGGTTATATTTTCAATGGTCAATTAATAGAGGAATATTCCCTCCAAATTTCAGTGGAATATCATGCAGTCATCAACTACTGTATTTACAAGGAATTGTTAATTTCAAAACCAAATGCTTGTGTTATGATAAAAATAAAGAGAACAGTATAAAATATAGTCAGAAAAGATACATATGGAAAAGTCACCAAAGAATTAAGAAACTAATGTTTATTTTTTTTTAAGATTTTATTTATTTATTTAACAGACAGAGATCACAAGTAGGCAGAGGAGCAGGCAGAGAGAGATGAGGAAGCAGGCTCCCCGCTGAGCAGACAGCCCGATGCAGAGCTCCATCCCAGGACCCTGGGATCATGACCTGAGCTGAAGGCAGAGGCTTTAACCCACTGAGCCACCCAGGTGCCCCAAGAAACTCATGTTTAAGTAACAGGATTATGAGTGACTTAATGCTTTTTTGTGCATGTTTCATCATTTATGTAACAAGTTTCCTACAATAAGCTTGCTTTAAAAGTAAGAAAAGTTTATATCTAGGAACTAAGTGCTAATATTAGTCTGTTTCCCTTTGCTTCCAGGTTTCTTGTAGGTACTTGTAGTATCCAGAGCTAAGGTTACCAAACATCTTGGTTTGTCCAGAACTAAGGAATTTCTCAGGATGTGGGTATTTCATTTCTAAAACTAGAACAGTTCTGAGCACATTGATTGTTAATCACTCTATAACAAGTGATTTCTTTTAATGTAGTGATTTTTTTAATGAAAGAATATGGAAACATGAAACATAAAACTGAATTGGCAACTGAATTACATCTATATCTATCTATCTATCTATCTATCTGGAGAGAAAGAATAAAAAGTTTGTCAACTCTGTCTGCACAGAAAGCCAGATTCTTTGAATTATACTGATAAACTCAGCCAAAATTTTCTAAAAGTTGGGGTTCCTGGGTGGCTCAGCCAGTTAAAGTTCTGACTCTCGATTTCAGCTCAGGTCATGTTCTCAGGGTTTTAAGATCAAGCCCTGTGTCAGGCATTGTGCTGGGTATAGAGCCTGCTTAAGATTCTCTCTCTCCCTTTCCCTATTCCCCATCCCACCCCCTGCCTCTTTAAAAAAAAAAAAAATCAAAAACTATGACATTACTTGGTTATATAAAAGTTTAGTTGTATTTTATAGTTAATACAACACACAGGGACTATGTTGTATTTTGTCATACTATAAAAAATAAGGAGTTTGCTTCCATCTTGGCCTCTTCTCAAGTTCCTTCTCTTGCTTTGCTTCATCCACCCAATTCTTTTTTTTTTTTTTTAAAGATTTTTTCTTTATTTATCTGACAGAGATCACAAGTAGGCAGAGAGGCAGGCAGAGAGAGAGGAGGAAGCAGGCTCCCTGCTGAGCAGAGAGCCCGATGTGGGGCTTGATCCCAGGACCCTGGGATCATGACCTGAGCTGAAGGCAGCGGCTTAACCCACTGAGCCACCCAGGTGCCCCCATCCACCCAATTCTAAGGTCCTTTCCATTGATCTCTTTTGCTTATACTCTATCAGTGACCCAAAGGAATGGCTTCAGGTATCACATTTACACTGGGAATTCTCAAATTTACCCTTTCTTCTGATTTCCAGGAATTAATTTCCAGCTCTGTATTTCCTGTCATTTATCATATCCCAAACTACATTCCCCTCCCAAACAGCCAAGATCCTGTAATTCCTCACTCATATTAATTGCTCTACCAACATGCAGGTTACCATACATTTTCATTTGTTCTGCCCACCTCACCACAGCAGTCAATTGCTAAGTCTTACCAATTTTAACTTCATAATTCTTTATTCTTTTTCTCATAATTTTGATAATTCTTGATTTTGTTGGCCCCTGAGTGATATTTTTTATATAGTCCCTAGCACTGCTAGGAAGTCAAGCATTTTGTCTTGTCAGGTGGTTAGATGCCACTAAGTTACCATCTCTTCAAATTCAGCAAGGTCTTCCTGCTCCTCTAACTTCTTACAGTTTCTGAATTTGACCTCTATCCTGAATTTTGATATCCACACCAGTCAGTGCTGGGCATATCACTGATCTTTGCTTTGTCCTATAACTCTGCCAATGTTCCCTGTCCTGTATTACCAAACAACAAAAAAAATGTAGTCCATAGACACAATCTATGCCTCTACTTGCCACCTTGATGCATGCCAGATCTTGTTTGCCTGAGTATATCAGAAGCTTGAAAGGACACCAAGAGACTACCAGCATTTCCCATGAAGTTTACCCATGTATGAAAGTCAGGTAGATCCTTTCCCCATATTTACATTGGATCCTAGAGCATGAGAAATATTGATGGCACAGTGTCTCCCTTCTCTTATAAGAGTTCCAGAGGTCTTCGTAGACCTTTCTAAGTGGGAAACTTTCAGTTGCATCAGCTCCATCAGAGGTGCTCAAACCAAAAGGATTCCTAAACTAAAATCTCAAACCAAAAAGATACAATTATTTTTTGCCTATTTTTCTAGTACCTGAAGCAGAAAAAAAAGTCCTCTCATTGCAACATATCAGAGGAGTCAGGTGGATCACTCCCTCTAGTGAAATAACCTGACCCTTGAAACGCCATAGCACATCAGGTTGGAAAGGAGTCATGACACATCATGTGGTCTCTTATCTGTGAACTTGGTTCCCATGTTCAGCTCAGTTGGTCTTTCCAGTTGGAGACAATATATAACTCTTGTATTGAGATTTCAGGATCAACTATAAGTTTGAGTCCAAGTAGACATAGAAAATTTTGTATTCCTAGCACCTATACAAGTGATTTTGGTAGGGACTTTTTTAAAGTAGTGGAATTCTTTTTCTTTTTTTATGTTACTTGAAATCAAAATATAAAACAAGTAAGATTGGAATTATTTGTACTTAAAGCTAACTAGAATTCTCCAGGTAGCTTTCCCTATAACCTTTAGAGAACTCTAGCATTCTAGGAAATTATATTTTGAAATAAGATAATGAAGATACTCTATGTCCACGTTTCTATAGCAGAAATATATATATACAGTTTTCCCCAAAATTAACTTTGTCCCTTTTCTCCAAGTGTCTTATTTTTTTTAAGATTTTATTTACTTATTTACTTGACAGAGAGAGGCACAGTGAGAGAGGAAACACAAGCAGGGAGAGGGTAAAGCAGACTTGCAGCTGAGCAGGAAGCCTGATACAGGGCTCAGTCCCAGGACCCTGGGATCATGACCTGAGTCAAAGGCAGACACTTAACACCCGAGCCACTCAGGTGCCCCTCCAAGTGTCTTAATAACAAATTCATGATTATTTGGGTTTACTGTGCTTGGGCTGATTGGGTTGGGAGCCTATGGCACTGTTCAGAGCCTCAAAATCAAAGTTAGTGGATCTTCATTGGCCTAGACATAGACATCTGATCTCTGGATCTCTGTGAGGAATAAGAATATTTCAAGTTCTTACCTTCAATAATCAGACAGTTTACTTTTTTTTTTCTCCCTATAACTACAGGCAGGATTATTAGTAGTAGAAATTGAGATTTTCTTTATTCCACGTTAAAAAAGAAAATACCGTGTTTTGCCACAGAATACTTTTCACCAAAAAAAATGCCTAAACTTTAAATTCCTTAGAATTGAGGAGCAAAAGAAGTATAGTGCACTTATTTCCCAATTTTAGGTTTTTAGAAATGCTCTTGCAATTTACTTTTTTTTTATTTTTTACAATTTGCTTTCTAAGAAAAAATTGTGTACCTTCTTTTAGAAATTGTATTTCTTTCCTTCCTTCAAGCCTACCTTGTCATACCAATAAATGGCATATATTTAGAATATATAAAATTTAGGACTCTTCTCTGTAGTAGATGCCATAACTTCCAAAAGCACAGTTGTATAGTTTTTCAATTGAACCAAATCACATATTTGCATCTGCAAATTCTGGACATGAGTCAGGGAGTTATTGTGTAGACTTTCATGACCAAATGAAATGTGAATTCAAAGTTCTTTTCAAAACAGGTGTCACATTGATTTCTCCCTCAATTCCTAGAGCTAATGATTCCATAAAAGTAATTAGTAACTTCTTTTAAGTTAAGTTCTACTTCAATGTCAACAGGTCAACAGCACTTTGCTATTAATGTAGTCCACTCCAGAATGAAATATAAACATCCTTTGCAGAAGAAGGTGTTAAAACTAAATTTAATATTGAAGTGTCAAAATGCAGTTTTGAGTCTCAAAATGAACGGGGTGCATCAAAATGCAGAATTCACAAAAGAAAGGTGAAGACCCAACCCCACAAAACTTCCATCAGACTAAAGCCAGAAAAGCATATCAGAGTATGTAGAGGAGTTGTGAGGTGTTTTCTTTCAAGGGAATTGCTATGTGTGCAGGCCACTTCCAATTTTCAGAAGATTCTGGGGGGAATAGGCCTGGCAGTGAGTTGTTTCTACCTATCCTGCCTCAGCTATAGAGCCACATGGAGAGCTTGAAACATGTTTGTGGAATACAGGACTGCAACTTATTCATGCCTGAGAATGTCTAAAGTGGTCCATGGCAGGACGAAGAGAGAATAGAGGACTCAGTTGGGGAAGTAATTAATCTCACATCCATGGTAGGGCAAAGGACATGTGTTTTTCTCGTGGACCACATAGAAAAGGGAAGTCATGGAGCTCTTTAAGTCCTACCTGAAAGCGTACTTGAAAGGAAGAAGATTGATCAGAGGAGAAATGGCATGTAAAGGACCAGCATCTGAATGGGGAGGGGCCAATTTACTTATAAGTCATTTCCCCAATAAAAACTTGGGGAGAACAGAGAAAAATCAAAAGATACCCCTTCCAACATAGTGGTGGCTGTCTAATAAAGGCTTAACAGGGTTTGAGAGGAAAGGAGGACTCTAATCTTGGAATGAAAATTGAAATTATAATTGTTATATTAACTTGAACATACTAATTTCTCAAATGACTGATTTATAATTTAAAATGATTTTAGGTCTGTCTGTGACCTAAGGTTGACTGGAATTATCTTGGAGATGGGAAAAACAAACCCATACCCAAATACACACTTTAAAGGAACAAAAGGAGACAAAGCAAATTTGCATTTGGTTACATTTTGGTTGCATTTTGGTCATGAATTTTCACATAGTAGTTTATATTTGGATTGTTGAATTCAATTCATTGAGTATTTATTAAATCTTTACAAGAGGGTATTAGTATTGTTTAGTAAAAAGAGGATGTAGTTAGGGAATAAAAATCTGACATTGAATGTTAGATCTTTACCTAATTCATAATATTATCCTATGAACTTGATATCTTTGAGCCTGTTTCCTCAACTGTTGTCTAAGGAAAATAAATTGAGATTATTTTGAGGATTGAATGGGATAGTGGAAAGCCCTGAAAAGACCATTTGGAAATAGTATAATAAATGGTCCCTCTCTAGCACATAGTACTTTATAGACACTCTTTAGGTGAGCTTCAATAAGGAATGCTTGTATCCATATTAGATTATTTCCTTGTAATTTTGAACAAGTTCTTTCTTGTCTTTGGAGAAATTACTTTTCAAATGCATTAATTAGGTAGTCTGCGGACTCCTCTCCACAGTCATATAAGGACACACGTACACAAAATAACAGTAATAGTCAGTCATACTAATACTGGCTAGCCATAATGACACACACCTCTGAAATAGATATTCAAAAAGAAATGTTAGAAAATATCTTTTTAAACACATGTCTCATAATAATGACTACATCTTGAGTAGTTCCTAAAATAGACTGACCTTGGACTTTTTTAGTGCCCAAAAAACATAGTTTCAGCACATCCAAAACCTCAAATTACTTCTTCTAGGCTGTTGAAACCCTCGTCAGTGAAAAAGCACTCATAATTTAGTGAAGGATGAACCACAAATTTTGCTGATTTTCTTGTACATTTAAGATCCTGAACTTTAACTGTGTGGACATTAAGATGACTCATACAAACTCTCTGATCCTCAAGGAACTTAACAATAGTGTTGGGTAAACACAGCGTAGGGGAACACAGTAACAAAGAAAGATACTTCATGCTAACTTCCAGGTGGGTTGGGGTGACAAGGAGACAGGAAAGAAGGTACCACAAAACTTTTAAAAGGGTCAGGCAATTATTATCCAAACCAACCACCTCTGCTGTCCACCTCAGGCTTTATAATTATATGGTCCTCTTCTCCCCTCCCCTGCTAGAAATTTCCAAAAGACCACAGAAATGCTCCACAATGCACGATGTCATCATTTGGCATTATTCACTGTAGCATTTATAGGCTACCCCAGACAAGGAACTCAAGGCCTGGAATGCGATCCAGCCCTGTCAGGAGGATGCTGTACTTTCTCTAACCTAACTGAAAACTTCACAGTCCTTAGGCCCCCTTTTCATCCCTCACCATCTCCACACACTGTTAATCATAGAGTGACAAGAAACACTAACCATAATTTATATGTAGCCTCATTAATCCCTTATAGGGGCCTGAAGTAATTTCCTTCCATTTACACTCATTCAGACTCCGTCCTTCTGGTTTCCAGTGTTCTCTTTATACTGTTTATTCCTAATCTGTGTTGGTGACTTGGGAATTTATTTTTCCAGTCCCTCAGAACTCTCTCCCTTCTAAGGCTGCAAGGCCTTATATAGTTCCTTTTCTGGAACTTTGACCCTGTCTTCATTATTTGACATTTCCTCACATGGAATTTCATCAGCTGGTTACCAGAGTATGTTTCCATTGGTCTTTTCATGTCATCCTGAATTTTATCACTGGTCTTCTCCTCTGTAGGTATCTAATTCTTTAAATTTCATCCTTATTACAAATAACTTTTGTTGAGCAAAAGTATTCTGAGAGAACACATTAAAACATGCCCTTATTCCTCTTAGCATTTGCCTTGCATTGCTTTCTCTCTCTTACTTAGAACAAGTTAACAGAAAATTAACCTTCTCCAAAGGTAACATATATATACATATATGTGGGCGGGGTGGCCAATTTTATATATATATATATATATATACACACACACACACACACATACACATATATCATGCTATTACCCTTGGAGAAGGTTAAACATATATATGTGTGTGTATATATATACACACATATACACATATATGTGTGTGTGTATATATATATATATAGAGAGAGAGAGAGAGAGAGAGATCTCCTGAAATGTACCTGCTCTCCCCAGGCATCATTCTTCTAGAGAGCAAAATTTAACGGAGTGTCTGTATAGGATATTATTTTTAGAAGGTTCATCAAAATCCTCATGTCTCCTTTCTTGAACATTTTTATCATGATCATTTTTCAGTGATTTATTTATGCTTCACAGGTGGCCCTTATTTGCATCAGTATTACCTCTTTTTGATTCAGAAGAGCTCTGGTACTTTCTGTGCTTTCTCTGATTTAGTAAAGCTTTGCTACCTTCTCTGCCCTGTTAAGAATCATTCAAGATTGTTGAACACTAGCCTTACGTTCTTTGATACCATACTCCCCTGCTTGTCCTCCTACCTCCCAACCATTCTCTCTTCATCTCTTGCTGGTTCCTTCTTCTCTATTTGATTTTAATAATGGAGTCCTTAGGGCTTAGGGGTCTGGACTCTAGTTTCTAATTCACATTTTATTCTCTAGTTTTTATCTTAAGTCATAGCTTTAAACACCATCTATCTGCTGATGTTTGTCAAATTAATGTCTGAATTTCTCCCATGAGTTTTAGACTTGTATACTTGAGTATTTTCCTTCTTAGCTTACACATTTAAGAAGCTTTTCAAACTTATTGTGTGTAAAAGGGACTTTTTTGTTTCTCCTCTGTCCACTGTCCATTTTGCTCCCTTCTGTCTTCTCCACCTTTTCATAAATGCACTATGAAATGCCTAGTTGGTCTGGCCAAAACTTGAAGAGTCTTGCATGATTCTTCTATGTATCAAAACATTTCATAAATTTTGCCTTTAAAAGCTATGTGAAATATATCCAATTTTCTCTACTCCTACTGCCATCCCTGTTCAATCCCCTATAATTTCTCACCTGGCCTGCTGCAATAGCATCTTAATTTACCCTTCTATTTCCATTCTTTCCTTTTAAGATCCATTCCCCCACGTAGAACCTAGGTAATCCCGTTTTTCTTTTTATTAAATTTGAATCAGATCATATCATCCATCCCCTTGTGACATTTCTATAGCTTCTTTTTTAAAAAAGATTTATTTATTTATTTACAGGAGTAAGAGGCAGAGGGATGAGGAGGGGCAGAGATAGAGGGAGAGAGAAATGCAAGCAGGCTCCTTCTGAACATGGAGCCCAACACAGGGCACAATTTCATGACCCTAAGATCACAACCTAAGCCAAAACCCAGAGTCAGATGCTTAAAAACTGTGCCACCCAAATGCACCCATTGTTTCTTATTATTCTCAAGATAAATCCAAGTTCTGTATCATGACCCATAAGGCCAACCTCCTAGTTTCATTTTCTACCACCATACATTTCAACCTATTGGTTTTCTTGCCATTCCTGAAGCACAGCAAGCTTATTGTACCTCAGGGCCTTTAGACCTGTAAATCACCCTGCCTAGAATACTGTTTTCCATAGTTCTTCTATAAATGGGTTATTTTCATATTTGGGGTCTTAACTCATTATCTCCTCAGAGAATGTTCAGTGATTGTCCTATTCTTCATCCTAACACTCGTTATCTCTTTATTTATTTTAGTGTCTGTCTTACCAACTAGGATCTAATCACCCTATGTAACTAGTTTTATCCCTTCTTCAGTGCCTGGAACTCAGTAAGTTTTTTTTTTTTTTTTTTGAAGAATAAATGAATGAATCAATCAATCAATCAATCAGTGAGTAAATCTCTGGTTCACTCCTTTATTTTGAAATATATTAGATACATGATCTTTCTTAGTTTTAGTAGAACTAAATACTAGTTTTGCACATTTTACATATAACATTTTTAAGTAATTATGAAATCATTTTTTCTTATATAATCATAACATGTTATTTGAAGTCATAAGTTTCTTTAAAAAGTAAAATGAATGTACTCCTGTCCAAGGTAGAGTAACAGTTATATCCCATCTGAATCAGCTAAAAAAAAAACCAGACAACCACATAAGTAGTTGTCTTCATATATTTGATATATGGAAGTACAAGACAATGGTTCGTGACAGGGGGGATACACACAAGTTGTAGAGAACTTTTAGGCAACAGCTCATGAAAAAGACACCCAGAAAGAGCCTTGCCATCTTGAACTTGGAGTCAGAGGAAGCCAAGACAGCTAGAATTTATAGAACACCATACCAAAGAAGAGATAGCTGCATCGAGAGGAACCTCCAGAGATCTGTCAAGTTGCCCTCTCAACTTTTCAGTGGAGTACTGCTTAGAACATGCATGTGAAAAAAATTCCCAAAGGCAAGGAAAGAGGCAGATGAAAGAAGCAGAGGGAACTATCCATAGCAATCATACACCCAGAGTAGAAAACTCTTATGGAATTATCCATGTGGCATTAGATAATTAGAATAGTATACCTTAGCCCCAGGGGAAAAATAGCTCTAGACCAAAGACTGAACTAGTCCCACCTCTAAATCTTAAAAACCAATCTTTAAAATTATCAAATTGGTTTTGGTTTCTATTTCCCTGGTGATTGGTGATGTCGAGCACCTTTTCATGTAACTGTTGGCAAATTGTATGTCTTTTCTGAAAAAAATGTCTGTTCAGTTCCTCTGGCCACTTTTAAATCTGATTGTAATTTTTTTGTTTGTTTGCTTGCTTTTTTTTTTTTTTTTCATTTGTTTTTGCTCTTGAGCTGTGTGAATTCTTTGTATATTTTGAATATCAATCCCTTAGTAGATAATATGACTTAAAAGTATTTTTTCCCACTCCATAAATTGCCTTTTGATTTTGTTAATGGTTTCCTTTGCTGTGCAGAAACTTTTCAGTTTGATGTAGCTCCACTGTTTATTTTTGTTTTTGTTGTCTTTGCTTTTGGTTTCAAAATAACAACAAAAAAAGCATTGCTAAGATGAATATCAAGGAGTTCACCCCCTGTGTCCTCTTTTAGGAGTTCTATGGTTTCACTCAAGTGTTTAATCTATTTTGAGTTGATTTTTATTCATGGGATAAGAAAGTAGTCCAATTTCATTCTTTTGCATATGGCTGTCCAGTTTTCCCAGCACCATTTATTGAAAAAACTTCCTTTCCCCATTTATATTCTTGGAGCCTTTGTCCTAAATTACTTCACCATGTACGCATTGATTTATTTCTAAGTTCTCTTGTTCCATTGATCTATGTGTCTATTTCAGTGCCAAGAACATACTATTTTAATTACTGTACCTTTGTAACATATTTCAAAATCAGGAATTGTGAAGCCTATAGCTTTGTTATTCTTTCTCAAGATTACTTTGGTTATTTGAGGTCTTTTGTGGTTACATACAAACTGCAGGATTTTTTTTTGTTTGTTTCATTTTTCCGTGAAAAATACTATTGGAATTTTGACAAGGATTCCATAGAATCTACAGATTGCTTTGGGTAGTATGGACATTATAACAGTATTAATTCTTCCAATTCATGAGGATGTAATTTTCAGTTTATTTGTATCTTCTTTGATTTCTTTTATTAATGTCTTATAATTTTGAGTGCACAGACTTTTTACATTTTTGATTAAATTTATTCCTAGGTTATTTATGCTTTTCAATGTAATATAAAATATTTTTTCTTATTATAAAAAATTATAATATATTTGACTATATAAAACAGAAGTAATAATAATGAATTATAATTTATGTTATATATAACATATATAGAAATAAAACATATAACAACAATAGCACAAAAGCCAGGAGTGAAGAAATGGAAGTATATTGTTAAGTAAGTTTCTTATATTATTCTTAAAGTTCTGTAATCATACTTGCATACTGTGCTTAGTTAAGGATTAAGGATACTATAACCCCTACAGCAATAATGAAGTTATAATTAATAAGTTAACAGAAAGATAAAATAGAATTAGAAAATTCCTCAATGAATACAAGAGAAAGCACAAAAAGAGGAAATAGGACAAATATAAAAAGATCAATTACGAGGGAGGAGTCAAGATGGCGGAGAAGTAGCAGGCTGAGACTACTTCAGCTAGCCAGAGATCAGCTTATCTAAAGATTGCAAACACCTGAAAATCCATCCGCAGATCAAAGAGAAGAAGAACAGCAATTCTGGAAACAGAAAAACAACCACTTTCTGAAAGGTAGGACCGGCGGAGAAGTGAATCCAAAGCGAGGGGAAGATAGACCCCGGGGGGAGGGGCCGGCTCCCGGCAAGTGGCGGAGCAACGGAGCACAAAATCAGGACTTTTAAAAGTCTGTTCCGCTGAGGGACATCGCTCCAGAGGCTACCCGGGGCGAAGCCCACGCGGGGTCAGCGTGGCCTCAGGTCCCGCAGGGTGACAGGAGGATCGGGGGTGTCTGAGTGTCGCAGAGCTTGCGGGTATTGGAACAGGAAAGCCGGCTACAGAGACAGAGCCGACAGTTAGCTCACAGCTCGGTGTTACCTTGAACCGGTCGCAGACTCGGTGAGCTCGGAGCGCGGCCGGAGGTCAGGCAGACGGGAGTAACTGGGCGCTGTTCTCTGAGGGCGCACTGAGGAGTGCGGCCCTGGGCTCTCGGCTCCTCCGGCCGAAGACCAGGAGGCCGCCATTTGTACTCCCGTCCTCCGGAACTCTACGGAAAGCACTCAGGGAACAAAAGCTGCTGAAAGCAAACCCGAGCGGATTACTCACCCCAGCCCATGGTAAGGGCGGTGTAATTCCGCCTGGAGCAAAGACACTTGAGATTCACTACAACAGGCCCCTCCCCCAGAAGATCAACAAGAAATCCAGCCGAGACCAAGTTGACCTACCAAGGAGTGCAGTTTCAATACCAAGGAGAGAAGCAGAATTCCAGAGGAGGAGAAAGCCAAGCACGGAACTCATGGCTTTTTCCCTGTGATTTTTTTTAGTCTTGAAGTTAATTTAATTTTTTTCTTTTTAACTTTTGGTTTTTTTTCTCACCTTCAGGTAAAAATTTTTTTTTAACTTTTACCTTTTTCTTTTTTAATGTTCTTTAACTAGTTTATCTAATATATATATTTTTTCTTTTTTATATTTTTCTTATGTGTTTTCTTTTTTTTTAAATTCTTTTCTTTTCTTTTTTTTTCTTTTTTCTTTTTTTTTCTCTTTCTTCCTTTTTGAACCTCTTTTTATCCCCTTTATCCCCCCTCACGATTTGGGATCTCTTCTAATTTGTTTAAAGCATATTTTCCTGGGGTTGTTGCCACCCTTTTAGTATTTTACTTGCTCCTTCATATACTCTTATCTGGACAAAATGACAAGACGGAAAAATTCAACACAAAAAAAAGAATAAGAAGCAGTACCGAAGGCTAGGGACATAATCAATTCAGACATTGATAATATGTCAGATCTAGAGTTCAGAATGACAATTCTAAAGGTTCTAGCCGGGATCAAAAAAGGCATGGAAGATATAAGAGAAACCCTCTCGAGAGATATAAAAGCCCTTTCTGGAGAAATAAAAGAACTAAAATCTAACCAAGTTGAAATCAAAAAAGCTATTAATGAGGTGCAATCAAAAATGGAGGCTCTCACTGCTAGGATAAATGAGGCAGAAGAAAGAATTAGTGATATAGAAGACCAAATGACAGAGAATAAAGAAGCTGAGCAAAAGAGACAAACAGCTACTGGACCACGAGGGGAGAATTCGAGAGATAAGTGACACCATAAGACGAAACAACATTAGAATAATTGGGATTCCAGAAGAAGAAGAAAGAGAGAGGGGAGCAAAAGGTATACTGGAGAGAATTATTGGGGAGAATTTCCCCAATATGGCAAAGGGAACGAGCATCAAAATTCAGGAGGTTCAGAGAATGCCCCTCAAAATCAATAAGAATAGGCCCACACCCTGTCACCTAATAGTAAAATTTACAAGTCTCAGTGACAAAGAGAAAATCCTGAAAGCAGCCCAGGAAAAGAAGTCTGTAACATACAATGGTAAAAATATTAGATTGGCAGCTGACTTATCCACAGAGACCTGGCAGGCCAGAAAGAGCTGGCATGATATTTTCAGAGCACTAAATGAGAAAAACATGCAGCCAAGAATACTATATCCAGCTAGGCTATCATTGAAAATAGAAGGAGAGATTAAAAGCTTCCAGGAAAAACAAAAACTGAAAGAATTTGCAAACACCAAACCAGCTCTACAGGAAATCTTGAAAGGGGTCCTCTAATTAAAGAGAGAGCCTACAAGTGGTAGATCAGAAAGGAACAGAGACAATATACAGTAACAGTCATCTTACAGGCAATACAATGGCACTAAATTCATATCTCTCAATAGTTACCCTGAATGTTAATGGGCTAAATGCCCCTGTCAAAAGACACAGGGTATCAGAATGGATAAAAAAACAAAACCCATGTATATGTTGCCTCCAAAAACTCATTTTAAGCCCGAAGACACCTCCAGATTTAAAGTGAGGGGGTGGAAAAGAATTTACCATACTAATGGACATCAGAAGAAAGCAGGAATGGCAATCCTTATATCAGATCAATTAGATTTTAAGCCAAAGACTATAATAAGAGATGAGGAAGGACACTATATCATACTCATAGGGCCTGTCCAACAAAAAGATTTAACAATTTTAAATATCTATGACCCCAACGTGGGAGCAGCCAACTATATAAACCAATTAATAACAAAATCAAAGAAACACATAAACAATAATACAATAATAGTAGGGGACTTTACACTCCCCTCACTGAAATGGACAGATCATCCAAGCAAAAGATCAGCAAGGAAATAAAGGCCTTAAACGACACACTGGACCAGATGGACATCACAGATATATTCAGAACATTTCATCCCAAAGCAACAGAATACACATTCTTCTCTAGTGCACATGGAACATTCTCCAGAATAGATCACATCCTCGGTCCTAAATCAGGACTCAAACGGTATCAAAAGGTTGGGATCATTCCTGCATATTTTCAGACCACAATGCTCTAAAGGTAGAACTCAACCACAAAAGGAAGTTTGAAAAGAACCCAAATACATGGAGACTAAACAGCATCCTTCTAAAGAATGAATGGGTCAACCAGGAAATTAAAGAAGAATTGAAAAGATTCATGGAAATAAATGATAATGAAAATACAACAGTTCAAAATCTGTGGGACACAACAAAGGCAGTCCTGAGAGGAAAATATATAGCGGTACAAGCCTTTCTCAAAAAACAAGAAATGTCTCAGGTATACAACCTAACCCTACACCTAAAGGAGCTGGAGAAAGAACAAGAAAGAAATCCTAAGCCAAGCAGGAGAAGAGAAATCATAGAGATCAGAGCAGAAATCAGTGAAATAGAAACCAAAAAAACAATAGAACAAATCAATGAAACTAGGAGCTGGTTCTTTGAAAGAATTAATAAAATTGATAACCCCCTGGCCCGACGTATCAAAAAGAAAAGAGAAAGGACCCAAATAAATAAAATCATGAATGAAAGAGGAGAGATCACAACTAACACCAAAGAAATACAAACTATTATAAGAACATACTATGAGCAACTCTATGCCAATAAATTTGACAATCTGGAGGAATGGATGCATTCCTAGAAACATATAAACTACCACAACTGAACCAGGAAGAAATAGGAAGCCTTAACAGACCCATAACCAGTAAGGAGATTGAAACAGTCATTAAAAATCTCCGAACAAACAAAAGCCCAGGGCCAGACGGCTTCCCCGGGGAATTCTACCAAACATTTAAAGAAGACCTAATTCCTATTCTCCTGAAACAGTTCCAAAAAATAGAAATGGAAGGAAAACTTCCAAACTCATTTTATGAGGCCAGCATCACTTTGATCCCAAAACCAGACAAGGATCCCATCAAAAAAGAGAGCTATAGGACCAATATCCTTGATGAACACAGATGCGAAAATACTCAACAAAATACTAGCTAATAGGATTCAACAGTACATTAAAAAGATTATTCACCACGACCAAGTGGGATTTATTCCAGGGCTGCAAGGTTGGTTCAACATCCGCAAATCAGTCAATGTGATACAACACATTAATAAAAGAAAGAACAAGAACCATAGGATACTCTCAATAGATGCTGAAAAAGCATTTGACAAAGTACAGCATCCCTTCCTGATCAAAACCCTTCAAAGTGTAGGGATAGAGGGCACATACCTCAATATCATCAAAGCCATCTATGAAAAACCCACCGCAAATATCATTCTCAATGGAGAAAAACTGAAAGCTTTTCCGCTAAGGTCAGGAACACAGCAGGGATGTCCATTATCACCACTGCTATTCAACATAGTACTAGAGGTCCTAGCCTTAGCAATCATACAACAAAAGGAAATTAAAGGCATCCAAATCGGCAAAGAAGAAGTCAAATTATCACTCTTTGCTGATGATATGATACTATATGTGGAAAACCCAAAAGACTCCACTCCAAAACTGCTAGAACTTGTACAGGAATTCAGTAAAGTGTCAGGATATAAAATCAATGCACAGAAATAAGTTGCATTTCTCTACACCAACAGCAAGACAGAAGAAAGAGAAATTAATGAGTCAATCCCATTTACAATTGCACCCCAAACCATAAGATACCTAGGAATAAACCTAACCAAAGAGGCACAGAATCTATACTCAGAAAACTATAAAGTACTCATGAATGAAATTGAGGAAGACACAAAGAAATGGAAAAATGTTCCATGCTCCTGGATTGGAAGAATAAATATTGTGAAAATGTCTATGCTACCTAAAGCAATCTGCACATTTAATGCAATTCCTATCAAAGTACCATCCATCTTTTTCAAAGAAATGGAACAAATAATTCTAAAGTTTATATGGAACCAGAATAGACCTCGAATAGCCAAAGGGATATTGAAAAAGAAAGGCAACGTTGGTGGCATCACAATCCCGGACTTCAAGCTCTATTACAAAGCTGTCATCATCAAGACAGCATGGTACTGGCACAAAAACAGACACATAGATCAATGGAACAGAATAGAGAGCCCAGAAATAGACCCTCAACTCTACGGTCAATTAATCTTTGACAAAGCAGGAAAGACTGTCCAATGGAAAAAAGACAGCCTCTTCAATAAATGGTGCTGGAAAAATTGGACAGCCACATGCAGAAAAATGAAATTTGGACCATTTCCTTACACCACACTCGAAAATAGACTCAAAATGGATGAAGGACCTCAATGTGCAAAAGGAATCCATCAAAATCCTTGAGGAGAACACAGGCAAAAACCTCTTCGACCTCAGCCACAGCAACATCTCCCTAGGAACAACGCAAAAGGCAAGGGAAGCAAGGGCAAAAATGAACTATTGGGATTTCATCAAGATCAAAAGCTTTTGCACAGCAAAGGAAACAGTTAACAAAATCAAAAGACAACTGACAGAATGGGAGAAGATATTTGCAAACGACATATCAGATAAAGGACTAGTGTCCAGAATCTATAAAGAACTTAGCAAACTCAACACCCAAAGAACAAATAATCCAATCAAGAAATGGGCAGAGGATATGAACAGACATTTCTGCAAAGAAGACATCCAGATGGCCAACAGACACATGAAAAAGTGCTCCATATCACTCGGCATCAGGGAAATACAAATCAAAACCACAATGAGATATTACCTCACACCAGTCAGAATGGCTAAAATCAAAAAGTCACGAAATGACAGATGCTGGCGAGGATGCGGAGAAAGAGGAACCCTCCTACACTGTTGGTGGGAATGCAAGCTGGTTCAACCACTCTGGAAAATAGCATCGAGGTTCCTCAAAATGTTGAAAGTAGAACTGCCCTATGACCCAGCAATTGCACTATTGGGTGTTTACCCTAAAGATACAAACGTAGTGATCCCAGGGGCACGTGCACCCGAATGTTTATAGCAGCAATGTCCACAGTAGCCAAACTATGGAAAGAACCTAGATGTCCATTAACAGATCAAGAAGATGTGGTATATATACACAGTGGAATACTATGCAGCCATCAAAAGAAATGAAATCTTGCCATTTGCGACAACATGGATGGAACTAGAGCGTATCATCCTTAGCGAAATAAGTCAAGCAGAGAAAGACAACTATCATATGATCTCCCTGATATGAGGAAGTGGTGATGCAACATGGGGGCTTAAGTGGGTAGGAGAAGAATAAATGAAACAAGATGGGATTGGGAGGGAGACAAACCATAAGTGACTTTTAATCTCACAAAACAAACTGAGGGTTGCTGGGGGGAGGGGGTTTGGGAGAAGGTAGCGGGATTATGGACATTGGGGAGGATATGTGCTTTGGTGAGTGCTGTGAAGTGTGTAAACCTGGTGATTCACAGACCTGTACCCCTGGGGATAAAAATATATGTTTATAAAAAATAAAAAAAATTTAAAAAATTACCAAAAAAAAGATCAATTACTAGATTGTCTATTTAAACTAAACTATCTCATTAATCACCTTACAAGTGATTTTACACATTCTACTGAAATATGTGATCAGATTGGACACCCCCCCAAAAAACAAGGCCCAACCATTTTCAGAAATAAATGCTAAATATAAAACATTCATGAGGTTTTTTTTAAGTAGCAATAAATGGAGAAATAAATATATATCACAGAACAGGAATTTCCAAATTATTAAGATTCCCAAAGTATCAAAATGATCTATAGATACAGTGTAGTCCCAATCAAAATCACAGCAGGCTTTTGTACAAATTGACATACCAATTTAAAGTTCATATGAAAATGCAAAGGACCAAAATGAGGCAAAACAAACTTTGTAAAGAAGAACAAAGTTAGAGGAGTATATACTACCTGATTTAAAGTCTTGCTTGTATAAGCTATAGTAATCAAGACATCATGGTAGGGTCACCTGGGTGGCTCAGTGGGTTAAAGCCTCTGCTTTCAGCTCGGGTCATGGTGTGAGGGTCCTGGGATCGATCCCCACATCGGGCCCTCTGCTCAGCAGGGAGCCTGCTTCCCTTTCTCTATGCCTGCCTCTCTGCCTGCTTGTGATCTCTGCCAAATAAGTAAAATCTTTTTTTTTTTTAAAGATTGTATTTATTTATCAGAGGGGGGGGGGGAGAGTGAGCACAGGCACACAGAATGGCAGGCAGAGGCAGAGGGAGAAGCAGGCTCCCTGCTGAGCAAGGAGCCCGATGTGGGACTCGATCCCAGGACACTGGGATCATGACCTGAGCCGAAGGCAGCTGCTTAACCAACTGAGCCACCCAGGCATCCCAAATAAGTAAAATCTTAAAAAAAAAAAAAAAAAAAAAAAAAAAAAAAAAAAAAAAAGACATCATGGTATAGGCATAAAGATAGGCAAATGGATTAATAAAATACAGAATTCAGAAGTAGACTCAATCATATATTCTCTGTTACTTTTCAATAAAAGTGCAAGGCAATTTAACCATGAAAGAATAATTGATACTGGAACAATTGGCTGATATATGAAAAAGAAAGGAAAGAAGGAAGGAATGGAGGACTTGTATCTATCTGTGCCTTAACCCTATATAAAAATTAACTCAAATATATTGTATGCCTAAAGGTAAGACCTAAAACCATGACACTACTAAAAGAGAGATAGCAAAAGGTATAGTGACCTTAGGGTTGGCCAAGATTTGTTGAATATAACATAATAAGTACAAATTACTAAAAAAATTAATAAAATTTTATTAGAATTAAAAACTTCACTCTTCAAAGACATGATAAATGAAAAGGTAAGCCACAGAATAAGAGAAAATATTTTCAAAATGTCCGACAAAAATTTGTATGAGAATATATAAAGAAAACTTACAACTTGATAAAAAAAGACAGATAACCCAATAATATATGGACAAAAGATTTAAACAGACACTTTGGTAAAAAGTATATGGAGAGATGGCAAATACATGAAAAGATGTTTAACATCATTAGTCATTATAGAAATGTAAATTTAAACCACAGTGATTGGAATGTCTAAAATTAAAAAGCCTGGTCTTATCATGTTTTTCTAAGGATGTGGAGCAATTAGAACAACAATATACAGTAATGGGAGTATAAAATGGTACAAAAACTTTGAAAAAAAAGTTTGGTAGTTTCTTAAAATGTTAAACCTATACCTACCTCTTGGTAATAATGAGTATGAAAGGATTGGACTAATGCTGGGAAGTTAATTCCTTGAGGTTATTTTACCCAGGCATAAGCCTTCATCTGGGTATTAAGTACTGCAATAATTCCTTCAAAATCCTTGCTTCTGTGGGTTATTGAATACCATTTCAGTTATTTAATCAATAATCAACTCATAGGGATGTCTGGGTGGCTCAGGCAGTTAAGCATCTGACTTTTGATTTTGGCTCAGGTCCTGATCGCTGGGTCATGAGATCAAGCCCTGCTTCAGGCTCTGCACTGTGGGTGGAGGCTCCTTAAGATTTTCTATCTCTGTCTGCCCTTCCCCCCCATTCACACACTTTCTCAAAAAATAAAAATAAAAAATAATAATCAACTAATAATAATTTGTTAGGCATTAATTTTTGGCACTATGCTAGATACTGGGGCTATAAAAGTAAATAAAAGTCTTGGTCTCAAGAAGTTCCATGTTGAGGAAACATATTACATCAAGGTTGCCGGTTTTTTAATCTTTAATTTTTTTTAATTTTAATTTTTTATTAACATATAGTGTATTATTAGCCCCAGGGGTACAGGTCAGTGAATTGCCAGGTTTACATACTTCACAGCACTCACCATAGATCAATGTTGTGTTTTATTTAAGTCTTAAAAAGATATGTCAAATGTACACAAAATAAGGAATGATTAATTTTACTTTAAGAGTATCATAACCAGCATTTGGAAAAAAATACTGCTATAGGATATGGAGGCTATTAAGTATTTAAATAGGGTCACATAATCTAGGAGAAGAATAGAGTGAGGTCTCAAAATAGCTCAAAAGCTATTATAATATCAAAGAAAATGATGTGAGAGCTTGGACTCAAGCTGGGGCAGTAAGAATAGATACTGATATCAGGAATTAAGAGACACTAAGAGACAAAATTAACGAGACTTGTTTACTAACTAGGTATGTGGTGTTAGAGGGCTATAAGAGTGAAATATAACATTTCCCTAACTTATATGACAAGGTAGTAAATCTAATTAACTGAAGAGAACACAGGAGACGATGTTTTGGAGAAGCAAGAGTGATATTGTTTACAACTTGTGATATTGTGGCATGAGACACTTGGATAAACCAAAGCAGAGCCATTTAATACAAGTTCAAGCTCTAGAGAGCATGTATACCAGAGCTGCAGATTATTGATTATAGGAGGAATGAGTTATATTATTAAATCTATACACAATGCATATAAATATATACATTGTTAAGTCACTATAGTGTATACTTGAAACTTACATAACACAACTACACTGAAACTTAAAAACTTAATAAAATTAAAAAAAGTTTAATTAAAACAACAAAAGGTAGAAAAACGAGACAAAATTAGGAACAGAGAACAAGGGCAACAAATAGAAAACAGTAATAGATATAGTAGATCTTAATCCAGCAATATCTAAAATTACCTTAAACTTCAATTGTATAAACATACTAATTAAAAGATAGAGATTGTCAGAGTGTAGATAAAAAAACAGGCCCCAACTATATGTTGTCTACAAGAAACCTACTTTAAATATAAAGATACATAGAGATGAAAAGTAAGTAGAGAAAAATATACCATACTAAACTAATCAAAAGACAAGAAATCAGGAGTAGTTATATTAATTTCAGACAGCGCACTCTTCAGAGAAAGGAAAGTTATCAGAGATAAGCATTTGTTTCACATAATGATAAATAAGTTAATTCTTGAAAAAGATAAAGCAATCCTTAATGTGTATGCACCTAACAACAGAAGATCAAAATACATATGCAAAAACCGATAGAATGTCATGGAGAAGTAGATTAATCCACTGTAATAATTGGAGACCTCAACACTCTCTATCATAAATAAACAGATATAGGAGGTGGAAAATCAGTAAGGGCATAGTTGAAGTCAGTAGTCAACCAGCTGACTATAATTGATATCTGCTAACTGCTTCCTTTTTGCTTCCTTTAACAGCAGGATACATATTCTTTTCCAGCTTGTGTGGAACATTCACTAAGATAAGCAGCATTCGAGCCATAAAATACACTTTAATAAATTTAAAAAATAGAAATTATTTAATATCTGCTTTCATACCATAGTTGAATTAAACTAGAAATCAGTATAAGAAAGATAGCTGGAAAACCCCTAAATACTTGGAGATTAAACAGTGCACTTTTAAATAACACATGGGTCAAAGAAAAAAATCTCAAGAGAAATTTTAAAATACTTTGAAATAAATGAAAATACAACCTATCAAATATTGTGGGAAGCAACAAAAGTAGTGTTTAGAGATAAACTTAAAAAGCTGAATACATATATTAGAAAAGAAGGGAAATCTAAAATCTATCATCTATGCATCTACTTTAGGGAAATAGACAAAGAAGAACAAATTAAATCCAAAGTAGACAGAAGAAAAGAAATAAAAATAGACTAGAAATCATTGAAATTGGAAATAGGAAGTCAATAGAGAAAATCAGCAAAACCAAAACCTGATTCTTTGACAAGATCAATATAATTGATAAGCATCTAGTCAGGCTAACTGAGGGGAGGAAAAAAAAATGGAGGGAAGACTCAAATGTCTAATACCAGAAATAAAAGAGGAGACATCATTACAGATACCTTAGAGATTAAAATGACAATAAATGAATATTATGATCAACTCAATGCCCACAAATATGATAATCTAGATGAAATGGGCAAATACCTTGAAAGACACAAACTGCCAAAAGTCACACAAGAAGATATAGAAAATTTGTACAGGACTAATATATTAAAGAAATTGAAATAGTAATTGAATTTACTTTCAAAACCAGAAAGTACCAGGCCCAGACTGGTTCACAGGTGAAGTCCACCAAACATTTAAGGAAGAAATAATGCCAATTTCCTATAATCCCTTTCAAAAGATAGAAGTGGAAGGAATGATTCCTAATTCATACAGTGAGGACAGCATTACCCTAATAGCAAAACCAGACAAAGAAATTATAAGAAAAGAATCCTACAGACCAATACCTCTCATGAACAAAATGCAAAAATCCTCAACAGAATATTAACAAATCAAAACGAACAAGGTATAAAAATAATTATACAACACAACCAAGTGATATTTATCCCAGGTGTACAAGCCTCATTCAACATTCAAAAATCAGTTAATATAACACCTTGTATCAAAACGGGCTAAATAAGGAAAACCACATGCTAATGTCAAAAGATGCTGAAAAGCCATTTGACAAAACCCTAGTAAAAACTCTCAGAAACTAGGAATAGAAGGGAACTTCCTCAGCTTGATTTTAAAAAAAAAAAAAATCTACAAAAAACCTTATGACTCAACCATCAAAAGAATGAAATCTTGCCATTTGCAACAATGTGGATGGAACTAGAGGGTATTATGCTAAGTGAAATAAAGTAATTCAGAGAAAGACAAATACCATATGATTTCACTCATGTGGAATTTAAGAAACAAAACTGGTGAACATAGGGGAAGGGGAGGAAAAATAAGATAAAAACAGAGAGAGAGACAAGCCATAAGAGACTCTTAACTATAGGAAACAAAGAGAGCTGCTGGAGGAGAGTTGGGGGGGGGGTAATTAGGCAATAGGTATTAAGAAGGGCACTTGATGTAATGAGCACTGGGCACTATATACAACTGATGAATCACTAAATTCTACCCCTGAAACTAATACACTATATATTAACTAGCTTGAGTTTAAATTAAAAATTAAAAAGAAAACCCTTATGACTAATATTATACTTTGGTGAGAAACTAGAAACTTTCTCATTAAGTTAAGGAACAAAGCAAGGATTTCTTTTTTCATGCTCCTTTTCAATATTGCATTGGAACTCCTAGCTAATGCAATAAGAAAAGGAAATAAAAGATGTAGAAATTGAGAAAGAAGAAATCAAACTCTCCATAGATAACATGATCATCTATGTAGAAAAGCTGAAAGAATTGAAGAAAACTTCTGGAACTAGTAGACCTTATACCAAGGTTATAGGATGCAAGGTTATATATAAAAGTCAATTGCAATAGAGCTTAAAGTCCAGAATTGTGATGCCACCCAACTTTGGCTTTCTTTTCCAATATTCTTATTTCAATATTCTTTCAATATTCTTCTGGTTATTCGAGGTCTTTTCCATATAAATTTTAGGATTATTTGTTCCATTTCTTTGCAAAAGAATTTTTTTTAAATTTTTTTTTATTTTTCTCGGGGATCAGCCAGTCCCCATCATACCTGCGGCAGCCCTGGGAGCGGGCAGCACTCCAGAAGACGGGGAGGTGAGCTACACTCTGCCAGAGCGTTTCCTACAGAGACGCATGCGTGTCACTGGGATGGTCTGGAAGGAACTGCACCAACGAGACTCTGGAGGAATGGGACGGCCCTTCAACTCAGATGCAACTTACAGGCAGCATTTTTACGGAGAGCCTGTACTGCTCCAATAACCTAGAGAGCCATTCCCATGCCAGCACGAGGGTCCTGAGCTATGGCTAGGATCAAGGCCAGGGCCAGGCCCAGAATGGTCTGGGACCAGACAAGAAGCTAGAGGAGTAGCTACCGGTGGGCAGTGGACGACAGCCTCTTGGGTTGCGGTGGGGTCCAGTTCTGGGCAGGCGAGGACTCAAGAGACCATTCTTTGCCTTCAGCCAGAGTGGCCACCTTGTCCCTAAAGAGTGCCGTGGCCTTGCTGTTGTACTTGTCCTGCAGGGACCAGCCAGGGTCGTAGTCCTCCTGAGACTCGAGGAACTCCCGGAATGTCGCATTCCCTCCAGCTTTCATCTTCTCCAGCTCCACGTCTTTGTCTTTGCGCTTGTGCATGGTCACAGAGCGCACAAAGCTGAGGTGCACCCAAGCCTGTGATGCTTCCCTGAGCACTCCAGGCAGATCCAGATGCCATAGGTCACGCTGACCCACTGAGGATTGACGGCGCCACACTCGAAACACACGTTGTTCTCATCCTACACTCGGACTTCTTTCAGAACTTTCCTCCTTCTGGGGTGGCCATGATGCCGGCAGGGCCCGGACTCCAGCCCGCGCGCGGAGGTCCGCCAGGGTCTGTTCTTTGATAGGAATTGCATTAAATGTGCAGATTGCTTTAGGTAGCATAGACATCTTCACAATATTTATTCTTCCAATCCAGGAGAATGGAACATTTTCCCATTTCTTTGTGTCTTCCTCAGTTTCTTTCATGAGTACTTTATAGTTTTCTGAGTATAGATTCTGTGCCTCTTTGGTTAGGTTTATTCCTAGGTATCTTATGGTTTGGGGTGCAATTGTAAATGGGATTTACTTCTTAACTTCTCTTTCTTCTGTCTTGTTGGTTTAGAGAAATGCAACTGATTTCTGTGCATTGATTTTATATCCTGACACTTTACTGAATTCCTGTATAAGTTCAAGCAGTTTGGGAGTGGAGTCTTTAGGGTTTTCCGCATATAGTATCATATCATCTGCAAAGAGTGATAGTTTTACTTCTTCTTTGCTGATTTGGATGCCTTTAATTTCCTTTTGTTGTCTGATTGCTGAGGCTAGGGCTTCTAGTACTATGTTGAATAATGGACATCCCTGCCATGTTCCTGACCTTAGCGGAAAAGCTTTCAGTTTTTCTCCATTGAGAATGATATTTGTGGTGTGTTTTTCATAGATGGCTTTGATAATATTGAGGTATGTGCCCTCTATCCCTACACTTTGAAGAGTTTAGATCAGGAAGGGATGCTGTACTTTGTCAAAAGCTTTTTCAGCATCTATTGAGAGTATCATATGGTTCTTGTTCTTTCTTGTATTGATATGTTGTATCACATTGACTGATTTGCAGATGTTGAACCAACCTTGCAGCCCTGGAATAAATCCCACTTGGTCGTGGTGAATAATCTTTTTAATGTACTGTTGAATCCTATTGGCTAGTATTTTGGTGAGAATTTTTGCATCTGTGTTCATCAAAGATATTGGTCTGTAGTTCTCTTTTTTGATGGGATCCTTGTCTGGTTTTGGGATCAAGGTGATGCTGGCCTCATAAAATGAGTTTGGAAGTTTTCCTTCCATTTCTATTTTTTGGAACTGTTTCAGGAGAATAGGAATTAGTTCTTCTTTAAATGTTTGGTAGAATTCCCCCAGGAAGCCATCTGACCCTGGGCTTTTGTTTGGAGATTTTTGATGACTGTTTCAATCTCCTTACTGGTTATGGGTCTATTCAGGCTTTCTATTTCTTCCTGGTTCAGTTGTGGTAGTTTATATGTCTCCAGGAATGCATCCATTTCTTCCAGATTGTCAAATTTGTTGGTGTAGAGTTGCTCATAGTATGTTCTTATAATTGTCTGTGTTTCTTTGGTGTTAGTTGTGATCTCTCCTCTTTCATTCATGATTTTATTTATTTGGGTCCTTTCTCATCTTTTTGATAAGTCTGGCCAGGGGTTTATCAATCTTATTAATTCTTTCAAAGAACGAACTCCTAGTTTCGTTGATTTGTTCTATTGTTTTTTTGGTTTCTATTTCATTGATTTCTGCTCTGATCTTTATGATTTCTCTTCTCCTGCTGGGTTTAGGGTTTCTTTCTTGTTCTTTCTCCAGCTTCTTTAGGTGTAGGGTTAGGTTGTGTACCTGAGACCTTTCTTGTTTCTTGAGAAAGGCTTGTACTGCTATATATTTTCCTCTCAGGACTGCCTTTGTTGTGTCCCACAGATTTTGAACCGTTATGTTTTCATTATCATTTGTTTCCATGAATCTTTTCAATTCTTCTTTAATTTCCTGGTTGACCCATTCATTCTTTAGAAGGATGCTGTTTAGTCTCCATGTATTTGTGTTCTTTCCAAATTTCCTCTTGTGACTGAGTTGTAGCTTCATAGCATTGTGGTCTGAAAATATGCAGGGAATGATCCCAATCTTTTGATACTGGTTGACACCTGATTTAGGACTGAGGATGTGATCTATTCTGGAGAATGTTCTATGTGCACTAGAGAAGAATGTGTACTCTATTGCTTTGGGATGAAATGTTCTGAATATATCTGAGATGTCCATCTGGTCCAGTGTGTCATTTAAGGCCTTTATTTCCTTGTTGATCTTTTGCTTGGATGATCTGTCCATTTCAGTGAAGGGAGTGTAAAGTCCCCTACTATTAGTGTATTATTGTTGATGTGTTTCTTTGATTTTGTTATTAATTGGTTTATATAGTTGGCTGCTCCCATGTTGGGGGCATAGATATTTAAAATTGTAAGATCTTCTTGTTGGACAGATCCTTTGAGTATGATATACTGTCCTTCCTCATCTCTTATTATAGTCTTTGGCTTAAAATCTAATTGATCTGATATAAGGATTTCCACTCCTGCTTTCTTCTGATGTCCATTAGCATGGTAAATTCTTTCCCACGCCCTCACTTTAAATCTGGAGGTGTCTTCGGGTTTAAAATGAGTTTCATGTAGGCAACATATAGATGGGTTTTGGTTTTTTATCCATTCTGATACCCTGTGTCTTTGATTGGGGCATTTAGCCCACTAACATTCAGGGTAACTATTCAGAGATATGAATTTAGTGCCATTGTATTGCCTGTAAGGTGACTGTTACTGTATATTGTCTCTGTTCCTTTTTGGTCTACTACTTTTAGGCTCTCTCTTTGCCTAGAGGACCCCTTTCAATATTTCTTGTAGAGCTGGTTTGGTGTCCTCATCAAGACAGCATGGTACTAGCACAAAAACAGACACATAGATCAATGGAACAGAATAGAGAGCCCAGAAATAGACCCTCAACTCTACAGTCAACTAATCTTCGACAAAGCAGGAAAGACTGTCCAATGGAAAAAAGACAGCCTCTTCAATAAATGGTGTTGGGAAAATTGGACAGCCACATGCAGAAAAATGAAATTGGACCATTTCCTTAACCACACACAAAAATAGACTCAAAATGGTTGAAGGACCTCAATGTGAGAAAGGAATCCTATCCAAATCCTTGAGGAGAAAACAGGCAGCAACCTCTTTGACCTCAGCCACAGCAACATCTTCCTAGGAACATCAGCAAAGGCAAGGGAAGCAAGGGCAAAAATGAACTATTGGGATTTTATCAAGATCAAAAGCTTTTGCACAGCAATGAAAACAGTTAACAAAAGAAAAGACAACAGACAGAATGGGAGAAGATATTTGCAAACGACATATCAGATAAAGGGCTAGTGTCCAAAATCTATAAAGAACTTAGCAAACTCAACACCCAAAGAACAAATAATCCATCAAGAAATGGACAGAGGACATGAAAAGACATTTCTGCAAATAAGACATGCAGATGGCCAACAGACACATGAAAAAGTGCTCCATATCACTCGGCATCAGGGAAATACAAATCAAAACCACAATGAGATATCACCTCACACCAGTCAGAATGGCTAAAATCAACAAGTCAGGAAATGACAGATGCTGGCGAGGATGCGGAGAAAGGGGAACCCTCCTACGCTGTTGGTGGGTTTGCAAGCTGGTGCAGCCACTCTGGAAAACAGCATGGAGGTTCCTCAAAATGTTGAAAATAGAACTACCCTATGACCCAGGAGTTGCACTACTGGGTATTTACCCTAAAGATACAAATGCAGTGATCCGAAGGGGCACGTGCACCCGAATGTTTATAGCAGCAATGTCCACAATAGCCAAACTATGGAAAGAACCTAGATGTCCATCAACAGATGAGTGGATAAAGATGTGATATATATACACAATGGAATACTATGCAGCCATCAAAAAATGAAATCTTGCCATTTGCGACAATGTGAATGGAACTAGAGGGTATCATGCTTAGTGAAATAAATCAATTGGAGAAAGACAACTATCATATGATATCCCTGGTATGAGGAAGTGTAGATGCAACATGGTGGGTTAAGGGGATAGGAGAATAATAAATGACACAAGATGGGATTGGGCGGGAGATAAACCATAAGTGACTCTTAATCTCACAAAACAAACTGAGGGTTGCTGGGGAGAGGGGGGTTGGGAGAAGGGGGGTGGGGGTATGGACATCGAGGAGGGTATGTGCTATGGTGAGTGCTGTGAAGTGGGTAAACCTGGTGATTCACAGACCTGTACCCCTGGGGATAAAAATATATTATATGTTTATAAAAAGTAAAAGATTAAAAAAAAAAGTTATTTGCTTTCCAGTACACCAGTAATGAACAAGTGGAATTTGGTACTAAAATACAATGCTATTTATGTTAATATCTCCTAAAATGAAATACGTAGATATAACAAATCTAACAAAATATGTCTAATATCTGTATGCAGACAGCCATAAAACTTGGTTGAAAGAAATCAAATAATAAATAAATTGAGAGATATTTCATGTTCATGGATAGGAAAACTCAACATGTTCAAGATGTCATTATGTCAATTCTTCATTTGTAGGTTAAGAATCTTAAATCTATAGATTTTGATTAAATCCCAGTCAAAATCCCAGCAACTTATTTTGTAGACTTTGACAAAATGATCATAAGGTTTTTAAGAAGTAGAAAACCCAAAATAGCCAATACAATATGAAAGAAAAAGAATGAAATTGGAGGGCTTACACTTCCTGACTTTAGTACTTACTATGAAACTACAATCATTAAAATAGTGTGATATTCACAAAATAATAGACAAATTTAGATCAATGAAACAGAGTAAATAGTTGATAAATAACCCAAATAAATATAGTTAGCTGATTTTTGATGGAGAATCAAAGGCAATACAATAGAGAAAAAAAAATCTTTTCAGCAAATCATGCTGGAAAAACTGGACATCCACATATGAATAAAAAACAGTAACAGAAAACACATGTACACAAAATTAATATATACATAGATATTATACACCTCACAAAAATTTACTCAAAATGAATCCTAGACCTAACTATAAAACACAAAATTATAAAACTCCTACAAGTTATCAAAGGAGAAAATCTAGATGACCATGGGTACTGTGATAACTTTTTGAGTACAACACCAAAGGCACAATCCATCAAAGAAATAACTGATGAGTTAGACTTTATTTAAATAAAAACCTGCTTTGTGAAATATACTGTCAAAAAAATGAGAAAACCATCCATAGAGTGGGGAAAATATTTGCCAAAGACACATCTGATAAAGGGCTCGTAATCCAAAAATATAAAAAACCTCTTATAATTCAACAATAAGAAATTGAACAACCAAATTAAAATGGGCAAAAGATATGAACAGACATCTCATAGAAGAACATATACAGATGGAAAATAAGCATATGATAAGATACAAGAATTCATACCATTAGAGCATTACAAATGAAAATGGGATTTCACTATATACTTCTTAGAATGGCCAAAATTTGAAACTGCAGAAATGCCAAATGCTGCCAAGGATGTAGAGGAACAAGAACTTTCATTCACTGCTATTGGGACTTCAAAATGGCACAGCCGCTTTTGAAGACAGTTTGGCAGTTTCTTACAAAACTAAACATTATTACCATATGATTTAGCAATTATGTTTGGTATTTATGTAAACAAGTTGAAAACATATCTCCCAAACCCTGCACATGAATGTTTATAACAGATTTATTCATAATTTCTGAAATTGGAAGCTATCATGATGTCCTTTAGCAGGTAACTGATTAAAGTATAGCATATTCAGATAATGGAATATTATTTAGCACTAAAAAAAACTAGCTATCAAGGTGTAAAAAGACATGGTAGAACTTTAAATGTATATTGGTAAGTGAAAGAAGCCAATGTGAAAAGATTACATACTGCATGATTCCTATATGACATTTCTATATGACCACTATATAACATTCTGTAAAAGGCAAAACTATGGGAACAGGAAAAGGATCAGTGATTTGCAGGGGATAGGGAGGAGGGAGTAATAAGTAGGCAGAGCATAAAGGACACTTAGTTTAGTAAACCTATTCTGTAAGACACTCTAATGATGTATAGATGTCATTGTCTATTTGTTAAAATTCATAGAATGTACAGCACCATGAGGGAACCCTAATGTAAATTATGGACTCAAGGTAATAAAGAACTGTGAATGTAGGTTCATCAATTAAATAGATAAACTACTCTGGTCTGCATGTTCCCATACCCCTCAAAGTGTATCACTCTGGTGGGGGTTGTTGTTAGTGGGGAAGGCTATGCATATGTTGGGGCAGGAAGTATATGGGAAATTTGTGAAACTAAAATTGTTCTAAAAATTAAAGTCTATTAAAAAATTGTACATGAGGGCGCCTGGGTGGCTCAGTGGGTTAAGCCGCTGCCTTCGGCTCAGGTCATGATCTCAGGGTCCTGGGATCAAGTCCCGCATCGGGCTCTCTGCTCAGCAGGGAGCCTGTTTCCCTCTCTCTCTCTGCCTGCCTCTCCGTCTACTTGTGATTTCTCTCTGTCAAATAAATAAATAAAATCTTAAAAAAAAAATTGTACATGATTTACACTCTCAGGAGAAACAGGATCCAGCCTCTGTAAGTGCTCCTCACCCCCATCCGTCCTTAAAGTCTCAGAAGTGTGTATTTTCTGTTGTGAAGTTTGCGATCAAGCTTACTGGAGAAAGATGGGGGAAAAGCAGTAATCAACAACAGTTAACAAATTGTGATTGGGCCATGTACAACTAAATATAAATGATAAAGTAAATCTAGTTGTGAAGTATTGGGATTAATAATCTGACTCATGAACACATCACTAAAATGAAAGTTACGGTCAAACATTTTAGAATACAATTTATAACTAGTGTTTTCCTGTTTAGAAGTAGTATGATACAAACTATAGTTGGTAGAGTAATAATAGTAGCCCTGACATATCTCCAGAAATGATAACTTGGGTCTCAGTAGCTTGATCACTCAGTTTTAAAATCCTTCCTATATGTTACATTATTGTATAGTTTCAGTGTATAATTTACTTTGGGGACTTTGTTTTAATGAAAAATGAAATATAATAAATATAAAAGTCAAGCAACATTTTTAAACTTTCTCTGAGGAAAGGAAAAAGTTGAATTAATTTAAATAACAATTTTCTTTTAAAACAACTTTATAGTATCATCTGTCAATTAACTGAGTCCAATTATTAATTAGGTCAAAGAGTAGAAAAAGACCATGATGAGACATTTAAGAAGTCATGCCATTTCTTCCAGATTACAAATTTAAAATACTAATTCAACAAATAGTTTTTTCAAAAGGAAATTGCAATGCTTGACAATTTTTTGACTTACTGTAGGCCTAGTTTGAAGTCTTGTGTGGTCTGAATTTGTGTGGCCATTCATCAATATGATGATTCATCAGTGGTTTTAGCTTCCAACACACCAGAAGATTTTAACTTGGGCATTACTAGGAGTTATTCATAAAATTGGCTTCTCTGCTCTATAGAGGAAAGGAAACTGAGAACAAAATCATTATTTTCTTATGCAACTATAAATTTTTACATAAACTAAAGGCTTTAAGCTTTTCATTTGGAAGAATAATTACCTATATCATCAGTGTTTCTCAGTCACGGTTCAGTTTGTGTGGGGAGTTTGTGAAGGAAAGAGATAATTTTCAGAAATCCAGCAAGTAGCTTAAAGATAATAGGAAGGAGCTGTGACATGCACTAATGAAATGAACTTCTCATCCTGAACTTTCCTGAGATTGTTTCCCCTGCATATTTTAATAATACAAATCCATTAAGGGCCTTATTTTTTTTTTAATTTTCTTCCTTCCAAAGTTGTTCTAAAAGTTGAGAAAAGTTGAGAACCACTGGTCAAATTGATAAATCTGTAAATAATTGTTTTTATTTTTTATCCGTGTACCCAGGATGTATTTGTATGTCTAATTTTGAACATAATTGAAGAAAATGCATCCATTCATAGTTTTAAATTTATAGGGCATAGACACAAATTAAAACATTTAAGACTTTTATTAATGGTTCAGGTTTAATTACATAATTTATTGCCTTTTTTAAACGATCAATAAGTAATCCTTTTATAGTTCAATTTATTTGACAAAGGAAAAATGATGTAATAGACTAACCTTAGTTTCTTTTGGCTTGCAAGTCTTCCTTTTAAAACATAAGTAGCCATATTGATAGATAACATATGAATGTACATACCCTCTTTGTGGAAACTACCTTGGCAATTTCCAGGAAACAGACCCATTTTCTCTGTTGTATCTGGAAGGTACTATTAATATGTGTTGGTCTGACCTCTTCCTTTCATCTCTTACGTAGTTGGGCTTGGAAAATATATCCATCTGTGTTGTGTCTGTAATATGTCTGATAGTTTGCTTTACAAGGAATGTTTTTAAAGTGAACTGTAGTCCTCTTTTCCAGACAATATTAGAGTGTCAGGAGACTCTCAGAGCATCCCACACTTCATGCTCTCTTACCAAGGCCCACATCATTGAAAAGATGTATAGCTCGAGGTTCTCATGAACATCCAGAAGGGGTTCCTTTGAGCCTGGGTCAGGCAGGGACCTCAGGGATTGGTCACACAATGACACCATGGATCAAATGTGTCTTGGTAAGAGGGTAAAGCAATGAATGAGGAAAAGCTCAGAAAACAGCAATTTGCCCCAGCAACAAAGATTTTCTTTTTAATAATTGATACATTAGCTCACACAGACTGCTTTGGAGGATGGGATGGGAAAATGTGTTCATTAACATCCTGGTGTGGTGCTCGCTTCGGCAGCACATATACTAAAACATCCTGGTGTGCATGTGTGTGTTGCACATGTGTGCATGCATGTGTATACATGCATGTGTGTATACATGTGCACACATGTATGTGAATTTAGAAATTGCTGGCAAATTATTGGAAATTTATTGTCCTCCAGGATAAATTGGTCACCCACAAGGAGATATTTAATATGTAGTTGATAGACTTATAGGAATTAAAGTTAGATATAAGACAATAGATTGGCATGCTATTCACATTAAAAGTAGCAAATGAAGTTATGAGATTGGATTAGATCAACAAATGAGAAAATAGGGAGACCATCTAAAGAAGAGTACCTAAGAGGATTGCAAAATATTTCATGTAGGAAGTGACAGTGAACTGAGGCTTGAAATACTGATAATATGTCAGTAGCCAGAGATGTCAAAAATGAAATTTCTAGCAAAATATTCAAATATGTGACTAAGTACTGCGTGTTCAAGGAAGAGAAACCTGTGCAATTTGGGAAGTACACAGGCTATTATAGAGGGTTTATATTCAAACATACTGGTGTAAAGGTAGATTGAGAGAGAATGCTAGATTTGCCATATTATGATAGAAATATTTTAAAATATTTGTTCATGTCACGATCAAGTAATACAAAAAAATAAAGAAGTTAAAGGGAAGGGAGGAGAACAAAGGAAAAATAGAAAAAGATGATAATATGGAAAAATATCTGAATAGTTATAGGAAAAGAAAGACATGAAAGGAAAATAAATAACTAGTCAGCAAGGAAGACAAGGCTAAACTAAAGAAGAGCCTCTAGGTACTTCTGCTTAGTGTCAAAGGTCCCACCCTGGTGCTGTTCTGAACATGGCCATCACAATATTATTATGGGACATCCTCAGCCATGGAAAGTGTCTGTTAATAACTGGTTAGGCAGGTGTGGCTGTTGTTCCACTCTCCTCCTTAATGTGAGGCTCTACTCTGATATAACCATCCAAACACAGGGTAATCCTCCCTGTCTGCACAAAAGCAGAAGTGACCATGGCAGAAAAAACAAGTCTCAAGGTCAATTCTGACTTCTCCTCTTCAGGACCCCATCCAATTTCAAACAGACTCAAAAATTTTACCCAAATGGTAGTCTGTCCTTCCTTGTGGATAAGAAATCTCAAACTCAGCAAAAAGAAAAACAAATAGTAACTCCTTTGCCTTACACATCCCTTCCATAGTTAGTCAAAGGTAATAAATATTGTCTATACTTTAATCTGTGGCACAAAAAGAGAAAAATCACCAACAAAATATACATGTGTGTCTTTCCTTTGTCACCAACAGGGTCTGAACTTTGGCCTTCCAGTTAAGGAGCCACTGCATCACCTTTCTGGTTGTTCTCAAGCCCTGTGCTGAGGCAGGAGAAGCACTGTTTGCAGACTCCATACTTCCTGGTCTCTATCCTCAGACAGGGTCTACTCAGCCCTGTAATTCCATCCTACTGTGTTAGTGCAACTGAAGTTGAGCTCTTTTCTGTGGACTTGTGTAATCCCAAGACTTTATTCACCCAATTCATTTGTGTGTTTGTGTTTTCCAAGCTTGTTTCTCTTTGCACGTTATTAAGATTCAGAAAAGCAAATTTTTGCTTAACTGAATACAAGATAAGAAAGGTAGTTTGAGGGGCACCTGGGTGGCTCAGTGGGTTAAGCTTCTGCCTTCATCTCAGGTCATGATCCCAGGGTCCTGGGATCAGCCCAGCATTGGGCTCTCTGCTCAGTGGGGAGCCTGCTTCCCTTCCTCTCACTCTGGCTGCCTCTCTGCCTACCTGTGATCTCTGAAAAATAAATAAATAAAATACTAAAAAAAAAATAAAAGAATAAAGAAATGTAGTCTGATTTGCTTTTACTCAGGGAACTTTGTATTTTCACATCAGTTACAAATGGTTACATACAATTGCGGCATTCTTCCTGTCCCTAAACTACATGACAACTTTGCAGTTCTGACAAATTATTATTATTTTTTTTTAGCAGACTGAAATACCTACTTCTAAGGTCCTTAAAATTGCGGATTACCCTTTTGAAGTACATGGGGGTGAGTGGCGGTAGAGTGAATTTTCTAAGTATTTTCTAACTACCAAGCAATGAGCTAGGCTCTGTTCCTATTTTATCTCACTGAATTCTTACAATGCTGCAAATAGTATATTATATCTATTTTATGATAAAATGGATCTGTTCTAGGTTAAGTAGCTTGCCAAACCACACCTGGTTGAAAGTATGCTCATCAGCAAAGATCAGAAATCTCTATGATGTTATCTAGGGATTCTGAAGCTAGAAGCAAGGGAGGGTGTAGAAACCCACAAAACAGGGACACCTAAACCTAGGATCCTTTCATGTGTATCTGTATTTATGTGTGTGTGTGTGCATTCTTCTTCTTTGGAATCCTGTGTTGCAAATTCATAGTTCTCCTCATGTGTAGTAATCTCTCCAGTTATGAGGGAAAGAAATTTCTTTTGCTAATAATCCAATATTTCAGAAAGCTTTTTTGGGTCTCTTTGCCATAAACCAATTTTTGTTTTTCAGAATTCATGACCTTGTGAGTAATTATTATTGAATTTGGATGTATTAAACGTCTTACTGTATATTCCCATTTTTAACTATCTGTGTGGTACATATATTCCCTAAAGGTCAGATTTCTGTGCAGTCCATGTATTCCCCGAAGGCCATATTTTGGACTTTAACATGGCAGCTATCCCATATAGACCTTTCCAAAACACAGACATAGAAATAAACAAATTTTGTATTTTATTGCTCTAACTTCTCAGTAAGTTTTTTCATCTATTTCCATATTCTCTCCCCACAAATCTGTGACAGATAAATAGGAGCTTCCAACCAAAAGACGAAGACCTTCTCTGTCCATTTTAACCTATGATCGAATTATAGTTGTGATGCCATTTATGCAAAATGACCTCTGCACAGAACTTCAAATATAATACTTTAAGGGGGAAAAAATGCCACTGGGTTTCATTTTTCCTTTTTTAAAATTTTTTTATTTAAATTCCAGTTAACTAAAATATAGTGTATTATTAGTTTCAGGGGTAGAATTTCGTGATTCATCAGTTGCATATAACACCCATTGCTCATTATATCACGTGCCCTCCTTAGTGCCCATCACCCAGCTACCCCACCTCCAGCTTCTCTCTAACCACTGATTCTAATCTTTAAAAGTTTCTAAATTTTCAATTATTGAAATCATCAAAAGGGTCAAATTGCACAGTCATGAAACCATGGCCTTGGTGTGAGGGTAGCTGGATTGTTACTGTTTTTTTAACTGAATATGTGTTTCTCTTACATGCTTTTCTCATATTGCTGTTTCACTTGGCTTGATTTTCAAAATCATAATTGGTCTCCTTCAAACCCAGACCACTCATCTTCCCGTGCAAAGCTTTGTAGAGGTGGAAATAATAGTGCTAGCAGTACAGTCCGACTACCCCAGTGAGTTCCCCATGCATCACCTTGATTACTTAATCACACTAGTGTTTCTGAGTGTAACCTAGAGATACCGTGAGTCTGGTGCATCTCTTTTGAAGGTCTTTGCAGTCAAAACTATTTTTCTAATCACAATAAGGTATTATTTGTCTTTTTAAATTCTCATGTTTTTAAGAGTAAGCAGTGTAGTTTTTAAAGGACATGGTAATACCAGGGGTATGACAGATTGAATTCAGAAGCAGGTAGAAGAATCCAGCTATGTCTATTAAGGCAGACATTAAAGACATTTGGAAAATTGGAAAACAGTGTCACTCCTCAATAATTTTATTTCTGTTTCAGAAGACGTGAGTTACTTTCATAAATATATATTATGTATGGTAACATGTGGTGTGTTTATTATTATTTTAATAAATTATAAATGTGTTTTTAAATTCTCAGTTTTAATTTTTAACATGATAGATATGGATAGATAAAATTCATAGAAACAAAAGCTCTTTGAGGTCTTTAATAATTTTAAAGTCGTACTGAATCTAAAGAGTTTGAGAACCACTGATCCAGAACAATGTAAATAATTTCTTGTAAAGGAAGCCAGAAAATGAATCTAATTAACTTTGCTCTTTAAGGAAATCTTGTTCGTGAAGCAGCCAGAACAATGACATCTGAAAAACTACTCCTATGCTCCCACAGTATAACCTCTCTCCCCAGCCCCCACCCAGTACTTTGTGAGTCCTTGTGAACACTCTTTGCACTTTATTTCCAAAACCCCATACTTGTGAGTAACTTACCTTCACTTTAGTTCCTTGCTCTTAGAAAAAATGTGGTAATTCCTTTGTATTCATACACACACACACACACACACACACATAAACATTTTGTATTCTCTACTTGTAACTTTTCTGATCACTTAGCTTTGTACTTATTCCTTTTATCACTGGAGAAAATAAGGCACGATTCAGGGAAACCTCTACTAAACAGCACACAGAGGAAGAGAGATTTGGAAAGTCCTTTTACTTTTGCCATTTGCATCGCTCTATCAATTCACACTAACTGTGGACTTGCAGAAGGGCTGATTTTATTTCTCTGTGGCCCAACAATAATAGCCTGGTTGCCTCTTCTACCCTCCCTCTCAGAACCTGGAAAAGAACAATATAGCATTCTGGAGGTTTCAGGTAGCAGCCAGGAGCTTGCCAGCATACTGACACCTGAGTCCTCTAGTAATGGATACAGTAACTCTTCTTTTGGAGATGGCCAACTAGCTGGTGCCTGGAGACATATGGTGACTTCTTCCCTGCCAAAGAAACCAAGCCTGTGTGCCAGAGACTTAGCCAACCAGTGCTGGCTCTCAGGCCTTCCTTCCCATGGGATGATAAATGAGCACCCCCTGGCATTGTTGCTTGTTTGGGGTCTAGCAGCACTTTCTGAGCTCCCAGGTATCAAAGTGTCAGGCACACCAAAAGGAGAGAATTCGATCAATTGATAGGAGAGACATGATAGAGAGAGCAGCATCCTTCTCTGATCTCTTCGCTGATAGGGAATGCAACACAGTGGCGCCCACATTCTGCTCCAGCAAGTCAGTCCCATACACCAGCTCAGGAAAGGCTCTGCAAAAGCAGAGCCTGCTGCTCTCAAGTTCAGGGACTTCAAGTTTCATTCTCTGTGCCAGCTGGGGTCGTTTTTCTCTAGAGTTCCAGAAGATACTTGGTGTCCCTTCCTCCCCCCCGCCCCACTTCTTTAAGTTTTCTTTATTTTTTAATCAAGAAAAATTAAAATCTATATCTATCTATCTATCTATATATATATATTTTTTTTAATTCAAACAGGTACCGAAAAAAGTTATAAAATGACTGTGGGTTTCTTATATTCTAGTACCCAACTTTTATTTCTTTATCCCTGGTAACCACAAGTATTACTTTTTCTGTACCACTTACTAATCATGTGTGTGTGTCTCCACAGCACAGTGATTACCAGTTAACAGTGCAAGATTTGGAGTCACACTGCTTGGTTTGGACTCCTGGCTCCACCAATTACTAGGACCATGGGCAATTTACCTTCACTTTCTGACTCACAGAGGGCCTATTAATAGTACCTACTTTTTAGAGTTGTTTAAGTATGTAAATTACTTAAAATAGTACCTGGCACATAGTCATAATTAAATATGTGTTGGGGTTTATTTATTATTATTAATATGATTATCATTTATGTAGACCTCCTTTTAAACATTTACACAAATGTACTAAAGATGATGGTTTTTAACTTTGCTTTTTTTTTCATCAAATGAAATAAGATTTTTCCATGTAAACACAGATCTATCTCATTCTTTTTTAATAACTACATATTATTAGCATATTACTATGTGAATATACCTTTTAAAACCTAACTAGACTACTGTTGACTAGCATTTGGGTGTTTCCAGTTTTTTTCTATTACAATATTTGGAAAATTTTTGTTAATGTTTCTCATCTCAATGGTAAATTCCTAGCAGTGGGGTCATAAAATAATAAGCAGTGGGATAAAAAAATAAATACATTTTTAAATCACTTTTCGCTTTTAGCATTTGAAATTTTTATCTATTTGGAATTTATTTTTGATAAGCTGTGAGGTAGGGATCCAGTCTTGTTTTCTTCCAGATTGATGACCAGTGTTCAAATACTGTTTATTAAATAGAAAAATAGAAGTCTCACTGAATTGAAAGCTTATTTGTTATACATTAAATTCTGGATCTGTTTTTAATATTTATTCTGTTTCAGTGGTCTGTATTGCTATTGTTATATACCATTTTCATCAAATGATAAACACATTGAAGATTTTTATGAATTTTGCCAATGTATCTTATCTAAATGATGGATCATTGTGTAATTCTCATTTTCCCACACATACTTTACTGGTTATTGTGAATCATTTTAAATTACTTTTGTCAACCTGCTAGGTGGAAAATATCTTGACTTATTTTAATATTTTAATTCAAAATTTAATTCAAAAGTAGAGTTGAACAAATTTTCTTTTTTGGGGGGATTTTATTTAAATTCAAGTTTGTTAACATATAGTGTATTACTAGTTTCATGGGTAGAATTTAGTGATTCATCAGTTGCATATAACACCCAGTGCTCATTTTATCATGTGCCCTCCTCAATGTCCATTGCCCAGTTACCCCCTCCCCATCCCACCTCCTCTCCAGCAGCTTTGTTTTTTTCCTATAGTTAAGAGTCTCTTAGGGTTTGCCTCCCTGTCTGTTTTTATCTTAATTTATTTTTCCTTCCCTTCCCCTGTGTTCATCAATTCTGTTTCTTAAATTCCACAAATAAGTGAAATCATATGGTATTTGTCTTTCTCTGACTAATTTCACTTAGCTCAATACTTTCTAGCTCCATCCACATTGTTGCAAATGGCAAGATTTCATTCCTTTTGATAGCTGAGTAGTATTCCATTGTATATATAGATTATATACATACATACACACACACACACACACACCACATCCTCTTTGTCCATTCATCAGTTGATGCACATTTGGGCTCTTTCTGTAGTTGGGCTGTTGTTGATAATGCTGCTATAAACATCAGGGTATATGTGCCCCTTCCAGTCTGTATATTTAGTATCCTTTAGGTGAATTCCTAGTGCAATTTCTGGGTCTAGGGTATGTAGTTCTATTTTTAACTTTTTGAGAAACCTCCATACTGTTTTCCAGAGTGGCTGCACAAGTTTGCTTTCCCACCGATAGTGTAAGAGGGTTCCCCTTTCTCCACAGCCTCATCAACATCTGTTGTTTTTTGTGTTGTTAATTTTAGCGACTCTTAGAGGTGTGAGATGTTATCTCATTGTGGTTTTGATTTGTATTTCCATGATGATGAGTGATGTTGAGCATCTTTTAATGTGTCTGTTGAATAAATTTTCACAGAATCATTTGCATCTTGGTTTCTATAGATCGTTAGTATTTTCCATATGTTCTTTCTACTTCAAGTAAATTTCTGGTCAATAATGTGTGTTTTAGAATTTTTTAAAAATTTTATCTTGTAAATTTATTTTTTATATTTTTATTATATATTGTTTATTCCATTGATAGGGTCAGATTTGGATATTTAATTATAAAGATTATGTGCACCTATGGGGTGCCTGGGTGGTTCAGTTGATTGGGCATCTGACTCTTGGTTTTGGCTCAGATCATGATCTCAGGATTCTGAGATTGAGCCCTGCATTGGGCTCTGATCTCAGCGGGTAGTCTGGTTGAGATTTCCTCCTTCTCCCTCTTCCCTTACCCCCACTCTTTCTCACAAATAAAAAAATCTTTAAAAAAATTAAGATGCTTGCACTCTAATATACACACAAGTAAACACATCTCTTGCATATTGTCTTCTAGATCTGTGAATTTATTTTTATGTGCACAAATTTTTAAAGAACTGAAATTTATTTTTGTATATGACCTCACAAGACTCCACAAGTATTTTATTAATATTTCAAATGTCTGTCCTGTTTTCAATGTTATTTATTGACTCTTTTATCTTTTCAACACCGTGAATTCCAGAGTCATCCAATCTTCAAATCCACATGTTTATATGATCTACTCTAGCATCAAAATATATGAATTATGATAGCTTCATGATATGGTTAACACATGGTTTGGTTGATAATCCTTTTTTCTCTAATTCTACAAATTTTGGTGACTACCCTTGCACATTGGATTTCTCCAGATGAAATTCAATATCATTTTTTAAATTTTCCTTAGCAGAAAAAACATACATCAAACTGTGCATAATTTAAATAAATCAAATTGGATAGGTTGGGTATTAAGATTATTAAAATAAATGATCCCTATAAATTATAAGCAGAAAAAGATATTTCCAGTGATTGAATAACATCAGAGACTTGCTGTGTTCCTGATCTATGAATGATTTATAACCTGCTCTGTGATTTTATATTTTTTTCCCTTGTATAAGACCCCCCCCTTGATTGCAATGTTTCCCATTTCTGATGCGGTTTTGGGTATAGGCTTTCAATAATGTCCATATTTGTAGACATATGAATGAGCTTATTGATAAAATATCTAGTCAGAACATGTCTATTTCTCAAAACCTACAAGAGCTCCCAGCTCGCAGTGCAGTCCAGATCCTTACAATGGCCAATAGACCCAATGTGTTCAGTGCTGACTTTCTCTCTATACCCATCTTCTATTACTTACTCTCTTACTCCACACCAAGCACATGGTCCGCCTGCTATTTTTAAATACATGAATCCTCTCCCACTTGGAAGACTTTGTGCATGGCTTGCATCCCCACTTCCACAGGCCACACAGCTTTAAATGTCCCTGTCAATGAGCCTTCCCTGACCACCCCTCCAGTTCTGCTCTTTGGAAGAGCACCCTTTTATCCAACTATTAAAGTCCTCATAATACATGATAAACTGTCTGTCTCCTTCACTAGATCCCCTTTATAATTAGGGACTTTCATCTATATTTTCACTGCTATCTCCCCAAGGCCTAGAATAGCACTTGTTATTTAATAGACCTTCAATAAATGTTTTCTGATTGAGTGAATGAGTAAATGAATCTTTTCAAAATTCAGTATCTCTATCCAAGGCATGATATAGTATAACATATGAGTTTGCTCTCATGTCTTTTATATATACACAATTTACATTAAAAATACATAATTCCTATTTTTACAGGATAAAGAAACATGTTCTTCCAATCTATTTTTTAATTGGACATTGTTTGCTTATAGGAAGGCTATTGACCTTTTTAAAAATATTTTATTTATTTATTTGTCAGAGCGGAAGAGAGAGCACATGCATGTCAGGCAGAGGGAAAAGCAGGCTCCCTGCTGAGCAAGGAGCCCGATGCAGGACTGGATCCCAGGACCATGGGATCATGATCTGAGCCGAAGGGAGACACTCAACTGACTGAGTCACCCAGACATCCCAGCTATTGATTTTTTATTTTAATTTTATAACTAGCTTCTTATTAAATTATATCATTCTAATAATTTTTAATTGATTCTCTTCAGTTTTCTAGGTATTCAATAATATAGTATGCAAATAATGATAATTTTTGCATCTGCATTACAATTATATCTGCTTTATAGGTGTTCCTGAATTGCACTGTCTAGTTTTTACAAGCAAGAATAAATATAGTAGTCATAGAGGGCATCTCTCTCCATCTTTAATGAAGAATGCTTCTAGTGTTTCACCATTAACATGGTGAGGGCTTTTCATTGCACATATTTACACATGCATATGAACAGACACAGATGTCACAGAAGTATCGTCTGAATTCTATGTCAGTGCTTCTTTTTTTCAAGTTAGCAGTGGATGTTGAATTTTATTAAATTATGTTTTGATATATTTGAAATAAATATGCCTTTCCCTTTTAATCTATTTATGATTAATTATATGCTTTAATAATGGACCATCTTTGCATTCCTGAGAAAAACCTATTAGGTTACATTGTAGTTTTCTTTGAAGGTGATGCTGAATTTTATTTGTTAATGTTTTTAAAGTCCTTGATTTCATATTTATAAATGAGATTTATCCATAGAATAAATTTTTCCACCATTTGTTGAATTTTCTATTTCAAATGTATCAATCATCATTATATATATATAGTCATTGATTTCTAAAATTGTTTTAATATATTTTCTGTATTCTTTCATTGATACAAAACATTTTTTCCTTAGTTACTAATTTTCAATGGTGTCAATTTAATTCTTGATATATTTTTTAAAGATTTTATTCATTTATTTGACAGAGAGAGAGCACAAGCAGGGGGAGAGGCAGGCAGAGGGAGAGGGAGAAGCAGACTCCTTGGTGAGTGGGGAGCCCAATGTGAGGCTTGATCCCAGGACCCCGGAATCATGACCTGAGCCAAAGACAGCTGCTTAATTGGCTGAGTCACCCAGGAGCCCCTAATTCTTGATATTTCTATAATTTTATTTATTCAGTCATTGTTTTATTTTGATCCTGAATTTGTTTCCTTACCTTTGAAGTTGTGTTCTATTGTTTCAGTGTGTTCCTCTTGATGTTTTTCCTTTAAAACTTTTGTCCTAAGTTTAAAACACACACGCGTGCACACACACACACACACACACACACACACACACACTGCAAGGAGTTTCCTTCCATTTTCTGGTTTATATCATCTTACAGAATGTAAGCATTATCTGTCTTATGCATCTTCTTCCTTCACTGCATGCTTACTGTAGTGGAGTTTCTGCATAGTTACCATCGGTGGTGTGCTGGAGCAGATTCATGAGTGTCAAATGTTTTTATCTCTTACAAACCTCACATTCACTGATGTCACTTTGGTAGGTTGAAATTGGCTATGGTGGGAGTATTTACTGTCTGGCAATTAGCAAATGCTACAAATTGTTGCATGCCTTCTGCCACCCCCAGTTTGGTATACTTTTACCAGCATAAGCCTGGTTACCATAATACTGATACCATGTAACCAGTTACCATAATATTTATTTTCCATGCATTTATGTTATGAGCAATAAGGTATATTAGCAATAAGGTATATGAGCAATAGGTATATTAGATTATTGTTCTGATAGTATTCAGATGAATTCTCCTGGACATTTGTCAGCTTGACTTGGCCTTCTTCCTTAGAGCTTCAGTTTAAAGTCAGGACGGTCTGTAAATGTTTCTTCTTTTCCCCAAGTGCTTGGAGGCAGTAAGGGAAGGCTGTACATTTCTATCTTAATAAGCTAGTGTGCTTGGAGGGCCTGATTTCTGCCTTCAACAGTTTGGTTAAGGGGTGTGTCCTAGAGTTCACTTCACCTGGCACAGGCTATTTCTCTGTCCTGTTGGGGTACCTTCAGGTATAGAAATCTTCCTCCTCTGCCCATTCAGAACACATCCCCAGAGTGTTATATATAACCTGGTCCCAGTATTCCCTTCCCTTGCCTCACCGACAGCTCTTAGGCAATTGTCCCCTTCCCCTCCCAGCAAAACAGGGGCAAAATGAATAAAACCCGTAGCTGAGGACCCCAACTTCTAGTTTAGAAATAGAAGAAACCATTCTTTAATTGGCTTCTCTGTTTGCCTTTTCTACTTAGGGCATCTCACTCCCTTAGGACTCCCTCTGTGAGTTTTTATTTCTTTGCTCTTTTGTCTTCCATTCAGCCAAGTGTCTGTTTACCCTTGGAGATTACTGCTCAAAGTGACTCTAATTCTCTAGGGAGAAGTCTTGCCTAGTTCTTTCTTTACTGAGGTGTTAAAGAGGGGCTTCTGATTTCAAAGTCTTCCTTGTTCTTGCTCACTTCCTGCCAAAGACCTATGTACTTCCCCTTGTGTAAATCTCCCTCAGTTGGGGGATATTCATTAAAGTTTATTCTGGAGTCTCCATTTCTTTTTCCCTAGACTGATTCTGAAGATCTTAGTCAGGAGGCACAGCAGTTTCCCAAATTGGTTATCTTTCTCTTTACTAATTCAAAACTTTTCAAAGATTAGATCAAAAAGTATACTTTTTTATGTAAAAAATATATATATATATATATATATATATATATATATATATATATATTTTTTTTTTTTCCTGCAGTGTTGTGCCTGTTTGGTGCTGTGTACTTATTTTAAATTCATTTTGTGAGATTTTAGCAAGTAAATGCTGTATGATCTTTTTATATACTGTATTTCCTGAAATAATCTACTCCTGGCCCATTTTTTGATAACACTGGTAAAAAAAAAATGAAGATATGAGATCAATAATGTCAGTAACAGAGTTTGACGAGTGTTTTTGTGACCTTTCTCCATTTACTTAAATAGGGCTGATTCAAGTGGAAGAAGAAACATGTCTTCAGGTCCAATGCATTCTGACTGGTTTAAGTTCACAAAAGCCTTTCAATTTGGATTGGGGTGGTTTTATGGGGGAGACAATAGAATAGTTCACTGACTGTGTATAGTGTGTTGGGAATCGCATTTCCTTATTTCAGACAGTATGAAAAGCTACCAATCTGGATTTGCACACTTCTAGGTACGATAGTAGTAATTCCTGTCTACTACTACTAGTAGTAATTAATAGAAGTACTATCTAGTTGTAATTAGAATTACTATCTAATAGTAATTCTACTACTACCATACCTGGAAGTGTGTGTATTTAGATCAGGTGATTTTTATCTGTGGAAAGTACAATTGTGTATTTACAAGAGGTAACTGAACATTTGAGACAGTTCTACCTATTCCAGTCTCTTGAGCAAGTTTTCTAATTCTTTGAGGAAACAGAAACCTAAAGATGCTAGTTCTGTCCCTATCAAGGCAGGCCAGACCTATAAAAATTGCCCTAAACCATTTTTGGTACCTGGTGAAATTAGGTAGAACAGACAAATTCTGCAACAAGAGAAACTTTGTACTTCCCCCAAGCTTTCCCCCTAAGCCAAGGAATCTGGAATTAGTCCATCAATGCTGAGAAGTTTGATCAACATGTATTGGAGCCTACTTTTGGTCAAGCTCTTTACACATTTTGTCTCATTTCATCATCATCACAATTTCAAGATGCAGACACTGTGGTTGGTGTTTGTCATGGGTGAAATGGAATCTCAGACAAGTGTACTTACTGCAGATCACGGGGTTTGTAGGGGTGGATACAGACTTTTAATCCATGGCTCTCTGAATACTTCTGGTTATTCCTTAATACATCCCCAAGGACTCAAGCATCCTCTGTCCTGGGAAACTGCAGTTACTCTCAAGAATAGATTACTTAGTACTTGTCTGTGTGGCCACCCTGAATCAGACTTAAGTCCACTGTAGTTCGTTGGACTTGTTCATTAAGTGCTGCCTGGAGGCTCTAAGAGGGATAAAAAAGCAGTCAACAATAGTTAATTTTAAAGACAAGGCACAAGGACAATTGACTTTATCACCCTGTTTTATAAACTCATTGAATCTCTGCCAAAGCTGACAAACTGACCAAGACAGAAATTTAGTACCTTTTATTAATGTCTGAAGCACATAATGTCATTGAAGTCCACACTAGAATCACATATGACTCTTTGGATCAAGTACCAATCTTAAGAAATAGGTGTGAAAAGGAAAGAAACAAAACTAAACAGACCCTTCAGTCTGTTGTTTTATCTATTACAGCTCTCCATCTGATGTAGCCAATTTTGTTCATGACATTTACTGCTCTAAATAAAATGAATTATTCGTATGTTGACCAAATTAAAGTAATTTGGGTCTATTGGTAACAAAGAAGAAAGTAATTTGTGTCCATAATGAAGGTATGTACGTATACCATGTACTTGGAACAAAGGACATGAGATGAAAAGAAGGCTTCACTGCTCTTCAGGCTCACATCTAGATGTAAAAATAGAGTACTTTGTTGTTTTAAGAGAAATGATTTTTATCTTACCTCCTCTTTCTCAAAGGATAATGCTCTGTGTGTGACAAAAAGAAATAGAAAAATATCAGTACTCTCTCTGAGAGTGGTTTGCCACTAAAAGTTGTCTTTCAATTACTTGATTAAAGAAACATGGAGGAAAAGCCAGATGTTGAATCTTGAATACATAATGGAGAATCCCATTGCTCCCTCCAGTCAGAGAGCAAAATTGAGCCAGATTTAAAGCCTGTGGGAAAGAGCCAGGGGGGTCAAGGCACAGGGAGGTCTGGCCCGGAGAGCCTGGATGATGATGACAGGATGGAGGAAATATCTGCACAGAACAGATACACCCTAAACAGTCATCATACATTTAGCATCTCTATTTGGGATGACCTCTTCTTATTAAAACACTCAGGCTCTCTGGGGAGGTTCATAGACTCAGGAGAGATATTGCTTTGTTCTAGACCAAAGTCTGAACTGTTACTTGAGGGTCATTGGGAATACATTACAAGGACATCATCTGTTCCACCTTTTTCATAATTTCCCCTGTACTCAATGTTGATCAGAATAAAGGAGGGTAATGACTACATAGAGAAGGGAGCAGCTAGCTCTTACCTTGCTTATTTGATAGGTACAAACAAAAGTATCAGATATTTCTGGCCACAAAACATGTCTTCCAACCAAAATTCCCAAATTTGTTGCCCTGCCATGTCAATTTATTAAAATTCACTTCTCCAAGTTCATATGTAGATCCATAAGGACTTAGACTGTTAAGATTAGATGTAAAAAAGAAATATCACTTAAGTGCAAATATTTTTTCTTCTTTCCTTTGGGTGAGAGGGAAAAAAATATTTTCCTTCAGATATTTAAGATTATAGTCAGTTGCCATGAGCCAGTTGCAAGGGCTTGGGCCAAGCACTGACCAGAATGAGATTTTTGGTGCCCCAAATGCTTGATTCTTCTTGAGTCCAAAGACATCATTACAATCTTGGATTCTGATAAACGTTCACCTGGCAATATTTTCAGAACATCAATTTCTGGTGATCCACTGGCCTCAATGAAGACAGCATTAGTCTGTGGAAAGTAAGACTCTTTGCAGTGAAAACATAATCGCTCTCTTCATTTGGTCATAGATAGAACAGATTACCAGATACCAATTTCCAAATTTCACCTCATTTGTAGACAGGCCTGAATTTTATTGGGTTATTCTGTTGAGGCCAACGACCAGAGAGAAAATTATTTCAATCTCCTAAAAACAAACAAACAAACAAACAGTCCCTGTGATGACAAGAAAATATATAAGAAGCATTGTGTCTCAAGCCTAGCCTAACATTTGTAGAAAAGGTTTGGCAATTTTAAAAGTAAACTTATTTAGATTCATAATGGTTTGAAATCCTTGAATGATCCTTAGTATGTACAAAGGAAAAATAAAGGGTAAGATGATAAAAACTTCAGGAGGCAATTGAAGTACCTTGAGTTGATAATAGAGTTATTACTATTAGAATTACTATTAGAATTTGAGGTATCAAATGTGAAGCAAATGCACAATCAAGGCATAAATATCTAGCTATCATGCAGTTGTCCCTAGAATTAAGAGAAAATAGCTTATCTGTAAACAAAGAAACCATGATGACTGAATAGCTTTTCTTGTTTTGTTTTTCTTTTAAAAAATTACTGAGCTACATTTACTATAACTTTGACTTATGGAAAGGAGAACCTTGATTGTGCCTCAAAATGCTTTTTATATGCCTTCCTCACTCTCTTTTTATTCCTATACATTTGGCATTAATCATTCTTAAGGGTTTGGATGAGGCAGGAACCCAGAAGAGATGCTAAGCTGTATCACTCAATAAAGCATTCCCTATTCAGCTTGATGCATGGCCCTCTGTATCTTGGTGGAGTCATTCTTAGAACAGCAAGGTCCATCTGCCCTGGGATAGCAGTAGCCATGGAAGAGACAAGATGGAGACCTTCAAATACTGGACCACTTGGGCAAACTCCCTTGATTGGGAAAAAACAGCTCAACCTTTAAAATTGGCCTGAGGAACAGCAGATCCCCAGTGCATTCTTCGAAGTGCTTTCCACCTTTAATTTAGATATTTCAAGGGAAATTTAATCCATATGTTTTGGATTCATTTGGACTTAACTCATAAATATGCTTCATCAAGGACTGCCAAGCTCTGCATTCACTAGAATCAAGTAGTTTCATGGGACAATAGTGCAGACGGAGGAAATTTGATATCCAAGAGTCCATCACCCAAACAAGGAAAAGAAACCTTCAGGTTCAAACCACTGTCTATAAATTATCTTAGAGCACTAATTTACCCTGCACCATTGTCATGGTAAAATAAGCCACTTATGACTGTGTGGGGTGCATACAAATGCACACACAATAGATATATGTCCACAACACACGGTCTTTCTCGTCAGCAGTTCCAGAAAAGTTAACAAATCTAAGAAGGAAATAGAGGTTTCTACTTATTCTAGCAGCTTTTAAAAACCATATAGACTCTTCTCTGTCTCTCACTTTCTGACTCTTGTTCTCTGTCTCTTTGTCTCTGTCCCACTGCTGGGACTCTGTCAGGTCACAGCCTATGAATCCCTTTTCCTTCTGTGTATCTCCAATTGGCTAGACAATTTTGACCAACTTGACTTTCTTCGGTTTGTATTGTAGAACATCACTTGCTCAGTATAAAATGATGTTACATAACTGAATGAGCTTTTTCCCCAACTAAATCTCCCTCCTCTGAGATTATTTTATGCCTGCCTAGGGGGCTGTGGCCTACAGGTTAAGGATCCCCATGTGTTCACTGCTTAGAATAATGCAAAGGACAGTGGCTCAATGAGAATAGTGTTATAGTCCCTCCCCATCATGTATTAATTTATTTTTACTTAAAAGTTATAAATTCAAAATTAACAGTTTCTATCTATTTTAAACAAATGCTGTCTTTCAGGGCAGTGTGCGCTTTTAATATTCTCTGTCTTAACATCTGTGTTGAGGAGTTTTCAGAAGAAAGGTAATTCATGGCCCATTTCCAAATCAGATCAAATTTCTTGTGCCAATGGCACCTAATACCTCAAGGGATCTGTGGGCCTCTAATAACCAAATACACTGAGGGTATTAGAGACATTTCTGGCATGGCTGCTATCTGCACACTCTCCTATTAGAGAAAGTGAGAGGGGAGGGAGCCGTGCAGGGTGAAGTGTCAGTTGGGATTCTGGAATTCACGCACACTGAATTCTCAACTTTCAGTGAGGATGGATGGTACTGTTGCCTTGGACAAAGCCCAGCTGTGCAGGGTTAAGATGGCTTGAGTTAATGTTATCAGTAGGTCATATTCCCTTAGCATTTCTCACCTGAGAGAGCGCAGTAACAACTATGATGTCTGTTGGTTTGAAAGTCTGATGAAAATGATGAATAATGGTCAGATTGGGCAACTAGATAATAATATAAGACTTTATGTAATTACCTTGTAAACGACACAGCATTTTAGACCAAATACCTAGAGATTTTTTACTTCTGCAAAACAACAACATTACGTTTCATCCCTTCATAGGAGAGGACTATACATCTTCTAGTTCAAGATAGAGTAAGACAAGTCCAAAAAGGCATAGAATCAATTCCGATTATTCCTCTTTTCTGCAGGAGGAGCATGGTATCAAGGGATACTCCTTTTCCTCCATTATGCACTTTCACAGTAAAAAATGCCACCAGTGAATTTTTGTGGGGCCAACATGGTAACTGCACTTTGCCCATAAACCTAAATTCATCCTGGTGGAAGTGGCAATTGGTTAAGGAATAACAAGCCTTCAGGAAAAGAAAAGCAGAGACAATAGATGAAAGGGAGAAAAGAAAGCAAGTAAGTAAAGAATATTTACTGGTTTCCAAGCAGCTGACAACCACCAAATCCCTCTTTTGGTTTCAGTGCAAGACAAATAGATTCACAAGGAAGGAATTATACTTCTTAGCACTGGACTGAGGTAGTCTTAGCCTAAGCAGCCAAACCCTGCTCAGAAGTTTGGCAAACTTACTTGGGTTACTCCACCAGCCCTCTCTACCTCCTTCTCCACCCAGAGCCTCCAGGCATCAAACTGCTTCTGAGCAGCTGACCTCAGCCCCACCCTCAGCCACACAAAGTAGCATTCTCCCCAGTGCCCTGTCACTTCACCAGTGTGGAGGTCATCATCTCTGGTGATTACACTCCGATTTCTTTGAAAGGATAGTTTTAACTTTGATATACTCCTCTCTGCCAGATTGATTTATTGGTTGATGGTGAGAGTGAGTGATTGTTCTACCAAGAAAGTCTGTTTGGCTTCTAAATCTTAATTTCTCATTTTTGCAGCATCTCTGTAAGGTGGATAACATATTTTTCTCTGACTTTTCTATGTTTTAAATGTGACTGGAAGTTATTTCCATTCAGCCTTGAGTAAGCTTTCCTTCTTAATCCTCAGGAATGCCCCAAATGGTTAACTGGAGTGGGAGACCCTTAAATTGTCTGTCCCCAGAGAGAAGCTCTTATTACTTGCTATAAAGTACAGTCTAGGCTGTGAAGCACTCCCTTTAGTGTCTGGTCTTTTTCCCTTTTGAGACTTACCAAAAAAGTGGTGCTTTCATCGAGAATGGTGGAGGCAGGCAAAGTAGTGGCAGAAGGAAAAAGGTCTGGGGATTACTTATCTTAGAAAAGAACAAGAAAGCTACAACTTACTGCCTCAGCAAGGACATCAGTACCATGAATCAGGAACCATGATGGGAAGGATTTCATGAGAACCAGTGTAACCTTCTTCTGGTTTTATGCCCCTCGTGACTATATTGGGATCAGCAATTGAATCCTTTTCCTGAGGAAGAGAAGAAGACACCAGCACTTGTCTATGGGAGCAGCAGAGTGGAGAAGCCAAGGAGACCGTACTCACCTCCAGAGCCTGTGTGGTGAGCAGCAGCACCCAAGGACCTACTCACTGTGGGCACCCTCTTAGGGGAAATGCCAAGCAAGCCCTGAGCCAGAGGAATACCACAGGCTAAAATCAGACTGAGCTCTGGGGGTTTAGGACCCATAGTTTCATAACATGACTGGTGGAGAGTAGCTACCACACTAAAAGGAGGTGAAAGCCTAGTAGCTTGGGGAGAATAGAGAAACAGCATGGTCAGAAGATAGCCAGCTAGTTACTTTCTTATCTTCAATTCTGGAAGGTTTCAAGCCATGAAGGGTAGATAGCAGATAGTAAATGTGTATATCCATCTGGAATACATCCTTGTTCTTTTGGTAATAGCACTTTAATATTCCCTCTGAAAGACCTCTCCTACTCTTAGTCTGCCCCATCCCAGCCTCAATGTAGATGAGCTTCTTGAGCCTCAGTCAATCAGCTCTGCTTGGCCACTGTGATTGGTACAAGGTTTGAGCATGTGAGCACTTTGGGACCAAAGAGAAAACTGCTTAGGACTCTGTTGGAGCTGTTGGCAAAGAGATGCTCCATTACCCCTGTACTTGGATGATGGAAGTCTGAAGTTTCAAAGATGAGTAAAGGCAAAGCTGCTTTCATGACACCCATTGGGTTCCTGCCTCAACACTGCTCCTGGACTTTTCAGTTAAGTGATCAGATATATTTCCTTTTCTGTTCCATCGCTTATATCTAGAGATTTTGACTAATATAGAATAACATCAAGTTTTTTTTTAAGGGTGGGAGAGGGACTTAACCCACAAAGTGTGAAACTTAAAAAATGAGCAAGCAGGTTAAGTAGAATAAGAGTCCATATAGGAGAGTAATGAGAAAACCATACGATCATCTCAATAGATGTTGAAATGCACTGGACAGACTCCAACACCATATGTGATGTTTTTAAATAAAAGATTTAAGTAGGAATGGATTGTTATTTCCTTATCATAATCAGGAACATCTATTTTAAACATCATACTTAGTGATGAAATAGTAAAGGCATTCTAATTAAAATTAGCCACAAAACTGGGTAGGCAAGCAGAGAGGTAGGTAGACCAATAATTTATAGATTTGATACTTGCACGAATTCCAGAAACAATTTTATTTCTTCATTTGTCTTTGGAACTTGACCAAATGGTTCTAAAGTTCAAAATCAGATGAGAACCGCTAAAAGACTTTAAGATAGATTTTAGTAAAAAAAAAAAAAAAAAAAAAAAAAAAAGATAGATTTTAGTACAGCAACAATGCAAATGGTCTATTACTGGTGTAAAACTTGATGAATCAGTGGAATTGTTAAATAAATGTAGTTTATAAAATTGATGATTTTCCTGAGTCTCAGTCAGCTCTGCAAAAAATGAAGTGAATTTTTATTTATTAAATATTTAACATTTTAAAATTTATTAAAAATTTAACATTTAATATGTAACTGAGTTTGGCTACAAAGTTTTTAAATTTAAAAGCAATAGAAAAAAGAAAAAAGAAGAAGAAAAAGTAGAGGGATATTACACAGGAAATGAGCGATAGGTTACCTAGTCTATATAGAATACATCTATATAGAATACATTCTATACAGAATACATATAGAGGTGTCTATACATCTGTATAGACAATAGTCTATACAGAATACAATACAGGAAAACATAAAGATAGACATCAAGCTGGGGGAGAAAGCTACAACAAATATCTTAAGCTTAATATTCTTCATGTGTTAACCTTTGATCCAATTCAATAATGAAAATACTTATTTACTAAAAGAATCCTAACTAAGGGAGATAGTTTGACCATTCTCAGGACAAGAAAGAAGTTGCAAATTGACCCCACAGGACACAGGCACTCCTGCAATCTGCTAATGGGAAAGCAAACTGTTTAAACCTTTCCAGAAAGCAATTAGATCATAAGTGTTAAGAACCTTAAAGAGTTCAGACTTTCTGACTCAGTGATTCTGCTCTAGGATGCTCCTGAGGATATAATCAGTAAGAACAGGATTGTTCAGATCAGCTTTATGTAAAACACTAAAAATTGACCCAACAGAATAAGTAATTTGAATACAGCAATTTTAATTAAAAAAAAACCACAAAGATATTTTACAACAAATTTTGAAAATTTTAAGTTTTTGAACATTATAAAAAATGTCATTTGTTCAATATTGGTAATGATAGAATTATGGATTATTTGTTTTACTGATAAAAGTTTTTTTAGTTTGTCCGACTTTTTTATTAAAGGAAGGTCAGCAAGGAAAATGAAAGGCAAAATTATAGTTAGTCATTTTATATTGCCTCCTCCTAACATAATAACCTAAATGTGTCAGGATTTTTATCTCTTTAATCAAACACGTGAATTTTAGTGCATACATTTTTACTTTTAATAAATGGAATTTATTAAACATACAAAGAGTTGTACTTTTTCATATTTTATTTAAAGTTCGCCTCAAACTGGGAAAGTTTTTTTCAGGGACATAGTTTGAAATAGGACCACCAAATTTAGTTGGACATGAATTGTTTATGTGGATTACTCTTGTCACCTTAGTCAACCTCTAATGGGGGTTGACAGGAATCACTTGTCTTCCACTGGTCCCTTAGGCTTAGACAACATCTATGGGGGAACAAATTAAAGATTTGTAACTTCGAAATCAGGTGCTATTCTTATGTATTTAAATCTCTCTCTTATGCTCTTTAACTCTCTTAACACCTGGCACCCTATTGGACTTTCATTCCATTAATAGCTATATAGGAGTATAGCTAGGCAAATCATTTTGCCTTTCTAAGCCTGTTTCATCATCTGTAAGATGAGGATTGTGTGACACCATCCAGATAAAGCCCCTAAGAGAGTGCGCACACACAGTAACCACTATGGACATTAGCTTTGTTGACTCTCATTGGCACCTCTGGCTGATGGCAGACCCATATTGCAGGTCACACAAATAGAGGGGCATGGTGCCAACTCTGTGGCTGGGCCCACTTCCCAGATGGTCTCCTCCCTCTACCTGGCCTGTGTTTTACTTCAGAAGAGCATTACTTGGACATGCCCAGGGCAGAGGCATCCATCCAAGTGGTTCTAATGGTGTGCCGCATGGTTGAAATGTATTTCTTTGTAGGCCTTGTGAATCATTTACTGATAGCAATAGTAGGTAAAGGATTCCCACGCTTAATGCAGAGGTATTGTCTGTCACTCAAACACAAGGCCTGTATATGTGAAGACAGTTCACACCCTGGCTTCATGATGGCCTCAAGTTTGGAAAAGTCTAAGTTTAGAAGGTCCTGTATTAAACTGATAGTATACTACTTATCCAAGCCTAGGCCTGCTGCTTAGGGCCCTTTCCTACATGTGGCCTGGGGTTGGGCTTTGATGGGGAGATGGCTGGTAGACAAAAATGAGGGCTTTATTGTCTTCTGGTTGACAGTTTTAAAGAAAGATTTTCCTAACAAGGCTACCTCATATTCCTGGAATAAAGTACCTATATGAAGCTAATCTTTAGGCAGGTACCATTGTCCATGTTGTGTTTATTTTCCTAGCAGTCTCTTTTTAATACCTCAAACTGAGGCACTGTTTTCAGTTAGAGATAAAACCATTTCCTCTTTAAATACAAATACCCAGGGGGTGGTCAAATGATATACTGTACCCTACCCATTGTTTCTACCCTCCTGAGGATTTCTGAGAGCAGGCTTACTAGGGTGAGCAGTGCTGGTCTCTGGACAAAAAGAACGGTGAGAATGCAGCCCACTACTGAGGAGGGAGACAGAAAGGTGACTTAAATTTTTTTAAATGTATTTTTTAAAAAGATATTATTTATTTATTTGACAGACAGAAGGTGACTTAAGACCTTGCTTTCATCCCTGCTTTGGGCAGCACAGGATCCTCAGTGTAGGTCTTTCTGCTTGCAACTCCTCTCTGGGGCCTCTACCCCTCTCTTCTCTGTCCCTTTGTGCATCATAGAAGGCCCTAGGGACATTTATACATGCTCAAAACTTCCTTAAGTTTTATTCTTCCTGGTTAAAGATGAATTTTCTTGTTTCCTTCATAACATAACACACTTGCATGTTTTGGTGCCTGCCTAGGCTAGAGTTAAGGAAGCAAAAATAGAGTTGCCCTGATGCTTTCATGTCTGTTTCAGAGGCAAAAACTGGGAAGTGTTCGGAGGGTTCCAAATTTTGCCATGCCCCAGTGATACGTGAAATATTGTAGTAACCTCATACTTTCTATTTTCTCTAAAATTTGTTTAGTCTTTTTCAAATTTACCTGTGTAGGCAATCACCTCATAGCCTGCCCTTCTCCTACCACACCTGAAGCTGGGAAAGGGGAGTGACGTCCCAGTGAGGAGGCTGCCTGTCAACCAAGGACAGATAGTACTAAGTTGTCTCAGAAAAGGTCATTGCAATAGGTACTTTTTGTAGGTACCTGGTTCGAACTTTCTCAAGTCCCATCAGTACCTTGATACCAATACAATCGGGGGCTTTTAAATATACCCAGTGGACAGGTAACTTATTCCCCTTTTCAAACTAGGAAACTCTTGGCTACCCACGGTAAACTAAATACTCCTCTCCTTGGAAATCTCAGAATAGGTCTGTGTGATATCAAACACCTATGCTGGGAAAAACAGGGGCAAACAAAGCCATAAGGGACTGCCTTTGAAATGGAGCCTGGGAACCCTTCAACCACATCGAGTGTTTGTTTGCTTTCCTTGTTTCCCTAGAACTCTGCTCACCTGGAGGCAACAGCCTGCACTTTGTCATTTGTTGGGATGAGGAGGGGCAAGGGAAAGGAGGCACTTTGGCTAGCTTGTCAAAGCATCCCCAACGGGAAACTATTTAAAGAGCTCCTATCTTAAGTAACCCTCAGCCTGCCATTCCTTTCACTTGGGGATATGCCAAGGGCTGTGGCTGACTCAACTTGGGCCCGATTCTGCTGTCGTTACTTAAACCCAAAGTTCCTGGTTCCCTGGTCTTGGTGGAGAGTTAGACTACATAGAGAGAATAGGGATGGTACCTGGGCTGGGGCTAGCTTTGGACATGTGTTTGAGACTTTTATTTTCCTCTATGAGTTTTAATTTATGGTATCAAAAGGATTAAGGAAATATGGAGTTCTCTTTTCCAGGAGCAGCCCAGTTAAGGACATATTAAGCCTGTGTCATTCGAGCAGGAGGGTGGAGGGAGTGAATACTGGCTTTCCTTCATTGATAATGGAAGAAGAGTCAGGTCTTCAGAATCTTTCAGATGAGAGCAGTTATACTCCATTTACTTTAGTTGGGAGCTGCTTCTTATAAGGATTCTAAGGGAAGGGGCCATTCTTTACCAGAACTGAAATACTGTAATAAGACAAAACACAGACCTTGCTGCCTAATGTGTTTGGTGTTCCCTGAGCAGCAGGCCCATGGTTTTCTCTACTCAAGTACTCTGCCATTGTGGTGCTGTGTTGTCTCCCTGTCTCTGCAGTCAAGTCATCATGTAGCTTGGGTTTAAACTCCTGAAGGAGTGATGTAATTAGTCATTGTCTAGTACTAAGTGTCCTGTAGACTAGAGCTTTTCCCCAGTCTGCCAGTTGGCTGACTTCTATCTCAATGCCTGCCTTTGGCCCTGATGCCCATGCCTGGCCCACAGGTGTGACAGCTAGGGAAATCACATGAATTCTGATTTGTGCATAGAGAACTACCATGGCTGACGACCTCAGATGAAGTCCTGGATGTGGCAGGTACTTGGCATCACGTTTTACCCACTTTTGGAGAAGGGCATGTGGTTGCTAAATACTCTAAATAATTAGAGGCAGCAAAAGTTTGGCTTTGGTTCTCCTCTAAGGGTAACTCAAAAGTAAGACGAGGAGCAGTTTTCTAATTCCCTGAAGGGACCCTGAGCAGCTTCAGCATATGGAAGACTCACCCCAGAGCCAAGCTTTAGCACTCCCAAGGATGTCAGCACCTCATGGGTGAGTGTGGCTCCTGTGAAGGATCAGAGGGAATGAAAGAGGTGACCCTAGAGGGAGCAAAGCAGGAGAGGGAGGATCCTGGGTGAGAACTAAAGAGAATTGACTATAAAAATGCCTGGAAACTCTCTGATGACTCTAAGACTTGGTTATGGGGACTTTTGGAAAAGACTGGGGCCCTGAACTGGCAGGTGCAAGAGGATCCACCAAAATATGTGCTATGATAAGGAAAATGAAAAGAAAAAACCCTAAGGAAAGGAGTAAGAAAAGAAAGGCAGAAGAATCTCAGCTTTTTAAGTGTAGAAATCAGCAGGCAATTCTGAGATTTAATTCACTCAGGAGTTTAGAAAGATATCAAAAATAATACTCAACCCAAGAGCAATTACTGTCATTCTTAGGGCAGTTAAAGAGATCGAAGTGAATATATATATATATATATATATATATATATATATATATATATATATATCATGCCGGGGGGGAGCCAGCAAGAGTGGAGTCTCTAGGAAAGTGCCATCAAGTGATGATTTGAGGTAAAAATGGTGAGAGTTTGAGAGCTAGAATTGGCAGAGAATTCAAGCTATAAGCATGTGTCTGGTGTAGCATATCAAGTTGCCAGCCCAGCTGAAACAATACCTATCACTTGAGTTGCTGGCTAGCAATTGTACGCTCTAGACATTAACATCTTGATTATGATGGTCAGTCCAACCCACCAGGTCTCATGTCTATCTGTAAATATACCTGCCAGTGTTCCTTGACTTGAGACCTTATGAAGCTAAACAATTTATTGAAATGGAAGGAGACTATTTTAAAATATTAGTCAATGCTAATTAATATATAATATAATCATCACTGATCAAAAAGAAGTGGCTCTGCTGTACACTTGCAGTTCTTTCTCATTTAGGAGCTGTTGGGAACTCATAGGCTGGGAATGATCTAGTGTTGTGTTGTGTTCCATCAGGCTCTGCTGCTTTCTCTCCACCTGGGTGGTGCTTTTCTTAACTAGTAGATCTTCCCTCATGACCTCATTTTATTGAATCTGAGCTTTTCCTCATTGTCTTTACCGATAAAGTTTGCTCAAAGTTAATTTCAAGGACAGTATTTATCAGAAATTGCTAATAATTTGTTCCTTCTGCCAGTGCATCTGGAAATACTGACTATCTTATCCTGCTTGGATCCTGGGGATCGGCATTTTCTCCTATTTCTCCTCTACCTCTTCTTCTTTCTGTGTGGTTGTATATTGTCCCCCAGATTCCCTGCCCTCGACGACCACGGAAGGAGTTGAAAGCTGGATTTAATTTGGATTAGGATTAGGTCAGAGCATCCCCTGATATTAAACAGATACATGAACTTTATGCCTTTTTCTGCATAATGGTGACAGGAATCCCCTCCATAATGACAACTCAGGAGTTGTTTCTGTTTAGCCATTTTATGCCTCCTTTAGGGAAGGCTTTGGTTACTTGAGCCATAAAGAGATTTCAGACTCTTCTACCTGCACCTCCTGGACACCAGATACTTTGCAGAGTTGTTGAAAAGCACCATGCCTCCCATTGTAAGAACTCCTGCTACCCACACTATCACTCCAACCATTGTTATTACACCATTATTCTCTTAACCCTACATATTCGAGGTTTTCAAGATGCCTTCACAATCTCTGCTTTGTTTGATCTGCTCAAGTCTTATGACCTATTCATACTACCTGTTATTTCTTTGATGTTTTTTCAAATGAGGATCCTGAAGCTTGGCCAAGTTACATGTCCCAGGGTCAACTCTTGGCCCAAAATCACATGGCTAATAAGTGGCAGAGCCAGGGAAAACCAGATGCTGAGGGCATTCATAATACTCAGGGTCCCTCTTCAGTTCAAACTCTCCCCTGTCATTTGTCCAACCCCATAGGGAACTGCTCTCTGAGAGCTGGGAACAAGGAAGTCTGGAAAGGATCTGACGATCCAATTTGCATATGGTAATGTTAAAAACTGGTAAGTTTCAAAATGTCACCCCTCTCAAGGACACTGCATTTCAATGAGCCTCATTCAGTTATGTGATATGAAAGAATGCTTTCCTAAATATAAGACTGCAGGCATTAATGAGAAGTTAGAGATGGATTATTGGGAAATGGGAATGTTCCGACACCTTGCAAATCACTTCATGTCTGGGATTCCATTTGATTTATTCCCTGTTCATTGTGGGGCCACTCCATCTCTGAGATGTTGATTTACCTACCTGCCAGGAGCTTGAAAGCAGGCCTAGGGGCTTCATTTCCATTCATTCATAGCAGGGTGTGTGTGTGTTGTGTTTTGACCTCCTCACATTTGTTCACCTCTTCTTTTGCACGTTCCCAGTCCAGTTTTGCCCCTTCCAGTGGGACCAGGTCCCTGACCACAAAAAGCAGCAGCCTAGCAATCCAAACCTTGGACCAGAGGTAAGCAGCAAGGGTTAATGGGTTTTGCACGAAGCAAGCCTGGCTCAGCCCTGCGAATCTCGTTTTCACATTTGCTGCTTATTCATGACCCAAGCCCATCTGCTGCACGAGTAACCATCAGCCACTCCTGTTTCAGATGTCAGCCACCCCAGCTGTTTCTCTTTCTCTGTAAACACAAAGGAGGATGCAATTACCACGGTATTAATATTCTGGCTTGATTATTTCTGTGCAGTGAAATAAAGACTGATGAAGCCCCCTCTGGCCTACCAACATCTCAGCCCCATACAAGGCACACATACAAAGCACAATCCAGATTATAACCTTCCAGGAAGACCTAGGTGAACTTTGGAGGTTCTGCTATGACATTAGCCACCTTGGAAATGCCAAGGAGAATGAGGTGTGTGCAGGAAAATGGACAACTCACTTGGGCCCTGCAGGGCTTTGAGAGTGGAGTTTACACTAAAATTAAGGAATGAGGCTTGCATGTAACTCAAACTCAAAGAGACTCCAAAAATCATAATGATTTCTTCTTTTTTTTTTTTAATTTTTTATTTTTTATAAACATATATTTTTATCCCCAGGGGTACAGGTCTGTGAATCACCAGGTTTACACACTTCACAGCACTCACCAAAGCACATACCCTCTCCAATGTCCATAATCCCACCGTGCCCTTCTCCCAAACCCCCTCCCCCCAGCAACCCTCAGTTTGTTTTGTGAGATTAAGAGTCACTTATGGTTTGTCTCCCTCCCAATCCCATCTTGTTTCATTGATTCTTCTCCTACCCACTTAAGCCCCCATGTTGCATCACCACTTCCTCATATATGATTTCTTCTATCAGTAAATGTGAGACACAAGCTTCTGTGAGAAGAGAATTTCCCTCTTTGGTTTTTCTCTCCCATCCTAAGGCAGTAGGAACTGGAATGGTCTGACTCATCAAGAAATCTTCCTTCAGTTATTTCATAAATTTGCATTAAGCATCAGTACATCTTCCCGAAGTCATAAGCATGTCCCAAAGCACCTTGAATAAGGGGTACAAGGTACAAGACTCCCTACAGAACATCTCCTGCCCTCCCCAGTCTTCATGCTGGCTGATACCAGAGTAATCACTTTAAAAAAAGAGGATGAGGTGGCACTAGTCTTTCTGGCTTAAGTTCTTGGCTCTACCTCTTACCAGGCATGTGATCTTGAGTGAGGTCCATTACCTGTCTGTGCCTTTGCTTCCTCATTTGTAAAATGAAGACAGAGTTGTTAAGAAGAGCATAAAAGTTAATAGATGTAAAGTGTTTAGAAGAGGCCCTGGCACACACTCAGTGAACCATAACTGTTATTATTGTGTCTTATCTGTATTAAAGGACTTTCAGGTGATAATGTTGGGGTTGGAGTACTGGGGAGGATCTCATGGAAGAAGCACATGTAAGTCACACCCCAGACAAAAGAACTCAATAGTTGTAGGGAAACAAGAGACAAAAGAAACAGCAAGTACAAAGTAATGAAGAAATAAATAAAAGTTTTTGGCATGTTTAAAATTAATTAAGTCATGCAACAAGAGAGCAGGGCGTGTAATGGCAGAAAAGGGCAATAGACTGAACAGGGGAGTTAAGTTTGGAATATACAAAAAAGACCCTAACTGCTAAAATAAGGTGTTAGGACATGTTCTCATATAGAAAAGGAAGTCTATCCTAAACCACATTTAAAAAAAAAAAATAAAGTCTAAGAACAGACAGTTTGGAGGATTGAGGTGGCTAAAGCGTGGGGAGACTGCCAAAAGGCAAGGGTCTGACCCGTGGTGCCAGAGTGCCAACAAGTGGACCGAGAGAGTGACCTGAGGGCTGTGTGGATAAGTGAGAAGTTCAAGGTGAAGACCACACTGAGGCTTGGGTTCTAGATGTTCAAGAAGAAGGAGACCCCCTTTCCTGGCACAGAAAACGCAGAAGTATGTAAGGAGCATCCCCGAGGGATAGGGGTTGATTTGATTTCTGGTCTCCCTGTGATGTTCCTGAGATGCTTAAAGGCAGGGAGCAGGAGCCATGCCCTCCAGGTAGCATTTCCTTTATCTGTACAAGCGACTCCCTGCTCCAGCAACAGGTACTAACTCTGAAATTCCACCCACCTTGCGCCCCAGCCCGTCAAGCACTGCCTCATGGAGGGAAGGGCTCCTCATGGAGCCCTTTGTGGGCATGGGGTTTTGTTCAGCTGATTTTAACTTGCTGTAAGAGTTCTGCATTTTACAATGGAGAATCTTATTTTATGAAGCAGCTTTGGGGGGTGGTATGTATTGGTGTGGAATGTATGCATGCCTCTGTGTGTGTGTGTGTGTGTGTGAGAGCACACCAGTGTGCCTATACATAATGTACATGTCCATGTGTCTGAAGGTGTGGGTGTGTACATGTGTGTGTGTGTGTCTGTTCGAAGAGGAGGTGAATCTGATAAGAAGAGTCAGATTTGCATGATAAAATTTCAGGTACTTATAAACCCTATGCGTAAAACCTGCTTACCCCTCCTGCTACTCTGAAATTCCTCTAATGGAGGCCTGACCCTTTCCTTCTTCTTCTTTTTCTTTCTTTCTTTTTTTTTTTTTTTTTTTTTTTGGGTAGATGGCATTTTTTAAAAAAAATTTTATTTATTCTGTTCAGCTTAACTATATACACCACAATGGGTAAAGTTAATGAGTAAATGCCCTCTCCCCCAACTTGATAGTTCTGTGCCCTTGGACATAACCCAGCTTTCTCATTTACAAACGGTGATAATTGCAAGGTTGTTGAGGAATACTATAAGCATTAAATAAAATAAGACAGCAAAGCCCTATATCTGCTAAGTGCAAAGTAAACATGAGTTATTAATATGGAAGGACACGGACATGCTGACACTGTTCATGGTCAGGGTGGGGTTAGCCATGGCCATGTGACATGCTCATTCAGCCTTGGAGTCCCAGCTCTGCCACGGTGTGACCTACACCTCTCTGTGCCTGAGCTCCCTTCTGTGCGAGACAGAGAGGCTGACCGTGCACATCCTACATCGAGTTACTGTGCAGATAAGTTGGTGTGTGTAAATTGGGTAGCATGGTGCCTGTGTGCAGTTGACACTATTTAAATGTAGCTGCTAATGTTTCTAAAGGAGAATAAAAATAAAGACAGAGGGTCTGGTGGGAGGGAGGGTACCACTGAGGAGGTAAGGGCCCAGGGACAGGGATAGGAGACTGAGAGTCTTGAAGACCAACTTTCTGATGATCGGGCCCAGAGCACTCAGCAGAACCATAGCTGTCCCTGGAGCCGGCATGCCGGGATGCTAGGCTCCGTAGACTGCCCATCTAGTCCCGCTTCCAAACTGGAACTAAAAACAGTTGTGATATACAGTGCCAGAAAACTCTAGGTCGTCCCAACATGATGACTTGGTGGGGATGGCAGTTGTTTAAGTGTATAAACCCTAATATCTTTATCACAGACACCATTTTCTGAAGAGGAAGAGCAAGCTGGGAAAAGGAGGAGAAACATATGGAGCTAGGCCCTGGCCTAAGTGTAATACTTGCCTGGGAACAAGTGGGTGTCCAATTCTGAGAAGCCCCAATGCATGTCCATCAAATCTGCTAAGCTTGTAAAAAAGAGTGGAGTTTTCTGGAAAAAGAGTGAAGAGAATCAATCACTTGCATTATCAAAGGATTCTTTGCTCCAGGGGGGAAAAAGGACAAAGAAAGAAAGAAAAGAAAAACACTAAAAAAAACTTTTTTTCTAAAGGGTTCCCCACATGATCTCTTTAAATGGCATCTTTTCTTGGTGAATTTCAACCCTGATTCAATTTGCAAGTATTGGATTTATACTGCAGTGCATAAACCATATGTTCCCGAGGAGAGGTACAAATGTGTAAAGTGAGGTACTCCTATAGGAATGATATGTAGGAGAAATGAAAACAAACCAGAGAAAAGGAGCTCTTTCCTTTATGAAGAAATTGAGTAATTTAAGTTAGAGAGTGTGTGCTTAAACATCAGCTGAAAAACAGCTGCTCCTCCGAGGAGAATGAGCCAAGAGTGAGGTTGGGAGGAAGTTGAGATGAGAGCTGTTTAGTTCTTTAATGCTCCTGTGTGTGGATAAAAGGGTGAGAAGGAGGGGATCTTCTCCGGCGTGAGCAGCAGTTCCAAGCAGTTCTGGAAGTTTCTGCCTCACTGAATATGATCTTCCCGCATGGCGGCTGGAGCGGAGGGCCAGCGCCAAACACATGGTGCAGTGATGTCGCAGGGCCAGCGGGTGAGGCACCTGTGAAGCCGCAGCCATAATACGTTCTTCAGAAGCTGCTTTTTGACTTAACTGAGCACAATTTTCCATCCCATATGTGCAAAGCATTTCATCCATTAGTGTCTCCCTGGCTCCTTTGGGCGTCTTTTTTTCCATTCAAAAAAAAAAAAAAAAAGAAAGAAAAGAAAAAAAAGAAAGACAGAAAGAAAAAAAAAAACAACAAAACAAAAACAAAACCACAGAAAAAATAAAAACTTCCCAACTCCAACTCATCATACACAAATATTTCACTTTGGAAATCCATTTCCATCTTCTCTCAAAGACTGACATGTTTTAACCTGTAGAGGTTCAGCTACCCCCATCTGCTTTTGATTAATGCAAGTTCTCTCTTTCCTGGGTCTGAACCCAATCACATTAAACAAGGTACTTTGCTAAGTGCTGTGAGGCATAACAAGGGACCATGAGCAGCTGTCTTTAAGGAGCTTACATTTTAATTTAAGGTAATTTAATTTAATTTAATTTCCATGTAACTGCCTGTCTGATTTCCTCGATTTCTACTGTAGGGTACCTCCTCTGAAAAAAAAATATATGCTTTTAGAAACTTGCAAACTGACACTTTAAATCTTGAGTCATTGAGCTGGGGAATACACGTGTCTGTGTGGGCATGAGTGTGCACTGTGTGCACACACACGTGCACACACACACAGACATCAAAAACACTTCCTCAGATTCTATGTTGTGAGCATTCTTTACATTAAACAACATGACATTTTTTTGGAATCTAGAATGACAGGCCCTTTGACCTAAATACCAAATGTAGCCCAGATGTGACTGACCGTGGTAAGAATAGTTTCGAAAGGAGAGATGTGGAGGAAAGCAGAGCAGCAAAGGACACTGTTGCAATTGCGCAAGAGGGAAAAGACAATGGGCTGACCAAGATAATGGTTGTGGAAAGGGAGTAAAGTCCAGACACATTCAAAGGTAGAGGTCAGACTTGGTAGTTCCCAGGATTGGGGGAGGAATAAGAAAAGTTTGGAGTCTTAGTTCATTCTCTCTCATCTGACCAGGTTATTAGGAGGATGGCATTGATGTTTACTAAGGTACAGAATTCAGAGAGGAGTGAGGATGGGCTGGAAACAGAATTAAGCCAAGGGCAAATTAAATTGAGATTACTGGGGGAGCGCATCCACCCAGCTACCAGTTGTCTATGGAGAGCACTCTGAAGCTGAGAAGTCATTGCTGGAAAGCATGAGGGAGAGCAGAAGAATGCTAAGTCCCAGAGGAGGGTAAAATCATATAATGAAAGAAGATTATGTGTCACATAGTGTGAATGTCCAGGAAGAAAATGATTGGTACTTGCACACCAGACTTTGCAGAATGTTGGTTCTTCCCAGAGAGCAGCAGTACTGTGTTGGGGGGTGGGGAGGAGGGAGAGACAGTGGTGGGGGATTTGGGAGGGTGGAAGGCTGTGAGTGAACCACACAGATCATCACATTAATCCTGGTGTTTGTTCTGCAACCGCATGACCTTTGGTTATAAAAGGATGAGAAGAGTTTGTGAATTTGTGCAAGAGCACTCCTAGGAAGTGCACAGAGTATATAGTAGCATTGTAGTCTAGTCTCTTTATCCTCTAAAACACAATGCACATGGCCTGGTATCTGCGCTCCAAGAACGTGAAAGGACTCAGATTCTTCTCAAAATATAGAGGGAAGAATTTTAAGGATCAGTATACACAGATGGATGTATAAGCATGATAATCCAAAGAACATTGATGCCTTTATAAAGCTCCCTCACCACCCTTTCCTGTCTAGTGGGTAACAGGTTGGTAAATGACTAATACCAGCATTTTCAGTTAACAGATGATGTAACCAAATGATCGAGAGTCTCTTAATTATAGTGTAGTAGGTTTTGGAAGTTTAATTAGAAGTGATTTTCCAAGATGGCCAGAATTCCAGGGCCTCACCTATGTGTAGGGTTTTTTCCATTTCTCTAACTCAGTCCCTACAGCGTGTCTAATCCTTGAATCCTTTAAAATGTAGGTTAAACAACTCTAACATGTAACAGAATTACAGACCAATTCTGTATTCAACAACATCTCTCTGAACAGGCTAACTTGTATTTGGGGATTATGTGGTGAGTGCCTCCTCCAGCCATCATGGTACCTCTCCACGGATGCACCCGTGTGCACTGACCACTTCCCCACCGCACAGAACCTGCATGTTAAGTGGTTCATAGAAGGTGTGCATTTGCGACTACCTCACTAGGGCTGGATGAAGCTCACAGCTAAAGGTCAACACTTCAGACCCTATCCAACCCCAGATGGAATCCCCATATACTGCTCAGGGTGACATCTTCTGGTTGGGTCTCCTCACCTGCTGTCTGATACCACGGGTGACTAGGGCTCTTTCATCCACGATGTGTACCCCTTCAGCAATTTCTGCCCTTTCTGCAAAATATAAAAGCGCTCATAAAGAACACAGGCAACTTAGATGTTTCAGGCATTAATGTTGCCTCTTGACCGCCTTGATTTGCTGAGCTGTGGAACCTCTGACCACCTTGACTAGAGGCCATCTGACTCCTGCTAAGTAGAGGCAGCTCCGCCTAGTGGCTGAGAACGTGACCGCTGACATTGTGTGGCCCAGTTTAACTTCTTAGCTCTGCCATCTTCTGTCTGTGTGCTGGGGGCAAACTACTTAGTCTCTCTTGGCCTTGGTTTCCTGGTATCTAGAATGGTGATAAAACTAGAACCTTTCCTATTGGGTTATTATGAAATTAAATCAGTTAATACAGGTTATGTGGCTAGAACAGTTCCAAGCTTGTGGCAGACATTCTCAAAATGTAGTATAGTTGTGGAATTGTAAGTATCTTGGCCTATAGCAGTCTACACTCTGACACAATGGAGTGGCTGGCGGAGTAGCGCAGAGGAATCTGGAACTGGCCGTCTGCTGGCCTCACTGATGGCGGCCTACAGAACAAGAAGGACTTCAGCCACAGGTTCTCAGGCAGCTCTCAGCAAATGACAGATATGCACTTGGGGCTCGAAATTGCTCTCCCAGAGGACTAGAAGGAGCTATAAACAAAAGTCAAGTTGTCTCTCCCCCGCCCAGGTTACCTTTTATAGTAAGTACAGCATTTGCTGATCCTTCAAGTCATGCCTTTTCTTTCCAATCTCCTGACCCACCCAGCTCCCCAACTCCCAGAGAAAGAAGAGAGTTTTAAAGATATTCTAGATATGTAACAGGAAAACATTCGCATCCTTTATTTACGAGTCTTCCTTTGTGAAACCAGTTTCCTAGGCCCTGATAATTGGCGTTACCCACTCTTAGATGAACCTGCTAGTTCGCCCTCACTGGGGAGAGTCAAGCCCAGGGCATTTTCACAGAAAGCACAGAAAAGAGCCACCTCTCCAACAAAGCTTCAGGCTGCAGATCCCAGATAAAGCCAGGCACACATCTCCCTGAAGAGCTGACCACAGAAGGCATTTTGTGGGTGAAGCAACACCAGCAAGCACTAAGAAGTGAAAGAAAATAAGTCCTTTTCTTTCACTATACCTCATGGGCCCTTCAGGCAAAGGGACATGACACCAAGGTCCAGGTATCCTTCAAGACATTGCTAAGAACAGAAAAGAGGTTGGGAATGAAAAGCAAGCAGTAGCAGCAGCAGCAAAAATGGCAGTTTGAATCTACTGAACACTTACTACACGCCAGGTATTGTGTTCGGTGCTTTCCGTGCATTGCCCCGTTCTGTCTTTCCCCTTGCCCCTCCTAGCAGGTATGATCTAGAGTTAGTGTGATGCCTGGGACAACAGACTCTAGGGCGCAGTTTCTCCACCAGAGCACTATTGACCTTTGGGGCTGGGTAATCCCTGGTTGTGGGGCTGTCCTAGACCCTATAGGATGTGAAGCATCCCCGTCTTCCTCAATCCTGTAAATACCAGTAGTATCCTTCTCTGCCCTAGCCATGACAACCAAAAATGTTTCCAGACATTGCCAAATATCTCCCAGGAATCAAAATGAGCCCTGGCTGAGATTCGCTGCTGAAAGAGGATTCCCAGTGGCAAGACTTACTATCACTGCAGCTGTACGCTAGTCTCTTCACTGGCCAACGTGCCAACCACATCATATCTTAGAAATGTTTAGTCGAAATAATACCTCTACCATGCATAGGACAGTGCCTGACGCATGGGAAGTTCCAGTAAATGTTAGCAATTTTCATAAAATCTAACTTTTCTTGCTTAAGAGATGAAAAAAACGGAGATTCAGAGAAGTTAAAAAATCAGCCACATTCTCAGCTGAGACATGGCATAGCCAGGGTTCAAGTCCAGGCCATCTGCCATCAGAGCCGCATGCCCTCCACCAGTGTCTTCTGAGAGGAGGGCTCCGGAGCCTGCCAGGCTGTAAGCTGTCCAGCCAGGGGTGGGAGGGGTCGCCTGGGGTCCTAGCAGGGCCAGAAGCCTGGGAGTCCCATGGCTCCTCCCGGACAGCAGCAGGCACAGCAACAGTGGCCTGAGTGGCTCAGCCGAGGTGGCCACGCCAGTTCCCTGGCGTTTGATGTTATTTGTCGGCAGTCACAAGTGGACGCTATCAAGGATTACTATTTGTGTATCCATGAGTCACAATATGCCAGATTCATAAGAGCCAGATGTCGCAGCTGACCCAGACGGGGCCCTCAGACGGATCCCACGCGTTTTGTGTGTCAGGCCTATATCCATTCATAAAACAGCTCCTTCCCAAAATATAAGTCTTGAGGAAAAAAAAAAAAAATCTGAAGTTGGTTGTGCAGTTCTACAACTAGCTGCAATTGTTTTCCAAGACCCTCTCCCCCCTTGCCCCGCTAAATGCTTCTCATTCTCTTAATTCTGGATTAGTTCTAACACGGCTCAGAGCAGACAAGGGGGCATGGTATCTATCCCTCAGCCGCAGAAAAAGAAACAGGAATGGAAAGACACAACTAGGTGAGCCTAGGATAATAATGTTATTTTTGCTGTTGTAAACATTAAAGCTACAGAAATAGCTCATGGTCAGAATCAGGCGATTGTGTCACTAACCAACTCCCCACCTTTTTTCTTTTTCTTTCTTTCTTTCTTTCTTTCTTTCTTTCTTTCTTTCTTTCTTTCTTTCTTTCTTGTTTTTTAAATTTTGGATGTAGCCAGTTTCTCAAGGACACAGCTGAAAAACCCTTAAAAATATGCATGCATGCATACACACCAGTCTCAGGAGTTCAAGGTGTCTGGAGTAAGGATTAGAGAGGGTCAAGTCAGCTCTCCCTGTGAAAATTACAGCTGCACCAAAGATGGTACAGAGTATCAGCCCAGGGCTCAGGAAACTCGTCCAGTTCTCAGGAATGAGAAAATGCAGCTGTGCTGGATCAGACAGAATGTGGAGGGTCAGGCTTCCCTCTCCTCATCACCACTCTGTCCAGAAAGAAAAGTTGGGGAGATACCCCACTACCCCAGGCCGCATCCAGGCAGCCATGATTGAAACATGTCTCTGACATTCTGGAAGGGTTCAAAAGGCAGGTATGCATTTCTAAGGAAACAAAATTAGCACCAAAAATAAACCCGGGCTTTAGCATTTTCTACTTTTTGTTTTCACTTTTTGTTTTCCTTCAGGGGTTGAAATTTAATATCTCTTTTAGCAAACTAGAGCTGGCTCCCTCTCTTCCTCTGGCTCTTTCTCCCCAGCGCACTCAGTGCCTAGCTCACAGACACGTTCAGCTGATTAGGAAGCCTGTGCATTGTCACCAAAGCCTGTTGTCACCAAGAAGATGTGTTTGGGGGCAGGTGCTTTTAATCCATCCCTGCACCAACCTCCCCAACATGCACCCAGCCACGCTGACCCTGCTAATCTTCAGGTTCAGCACTTGTCAGGTGCTGACAGCGTAAGAATCCCTTTACAAAATGCACCCACCCTGGGGTGTCCGTGCGTGTAAGTGTGTGTGTGTGTGTGTGTGTGTGTGTGTGTGTGTGTGTCCAGCTCTCCTGCAAGGTTCCACATTTCCCGTGGGTCCCACTAGTATAGTCATCAGAATGACGCAGCCTCATTCAGTAGCTGTTCTAAGAAACTTTGGCTGAGGGCTAAGCTTGTCCCTCTTAGTAGGATGTCCTCCCTAACATTTCTCCCCTCCCCAAGAGGCACTTTTGGTGAGACAACACAAACATCATTCACCAGCTGCACCCGCGCCCCTTAGTTTGATGACCTATGTTACTGGCTAGCACGGAGTCATTTTTTAGTTTAACTCACGTCCGGTTAGGCACAAAGATATTTTTTAAGGCTACTTTGTGGGGGGTAAGAACACATCAGGGGTCACTCCAAATCCATTCCAAATCAGAGTCTTGCAGGCCAACCCCACAGAGAGCCAGAAGGAGGAAATGACTCACTCTCTGGGCCCATTGCTCTCTTGTAAGTCATTAAACTCTCTCCCACCACAGAGAGCCAGGGGCCATCACAGAGGTTCAGCTGCTACTTGAAATCAAATCCTACTTCCAACGGCACCGTTTACCGCCACCTTCCAGAAGGCCATGTCTCCATGATGTGTGTCTATGCACTGGGCCACTCTAGGGTTGGTTAAAAATTTGGCTGAAACAGCTTTCCTTTCTTCTTACCTTCCTGTGATAATCCCTGGAATGTCAGTTGTTGAAATCAGGTAGGATTAGTAAGTCTTTGGTAAATAAGAATCACACATCGTCCCCAACTCATAATTCTTTAGCTCTGTTGTTTTCAGGCAAAATGGTGGATTAAGTCAGAAATGTAGAAACATACAGAAATGTATAAATGTGGTACATATCCTTCAAATTTATTAAATTCATTTATTTATTTCTCCTAACAATCCATTCATAGTCATTCAAAAATACTCAAGTGCCCAATCTGCCTGACGGAGGGAGACCCAAGGGACAGACATGCATAAGACATGCTTCGCACTGATGGGCTGATGGAGTGCTAGCAGAGAGACTGGTGAGGAAACATACGTAAGTGTGTGACATCATGATCTGGGTCTTAGGAAGCATAGTACAGTGCCATAGTGTGGGTGGTCAGTGCCACCTGCAGGCATCAGGCAGCCTTCTGAGACTGGATGAGCAGGTAATTTGCAGGCACCTCAGTGGGCAATGGGAGCTCTTTGAAGGTTCCATGCCCCTGTCTTTCTTCACGGGGCTTGTTCTGCCTACATTCCTTACCCGGCAGTAAGGAAACTTCTGGCACATGGTTTAGGCACCCACTCTTTTCTCCTTGGGGAAATTATGAATAAATTAATGATGATGAGTAGGTAAAGAGAGGGGAGAGGTAAAGAAGCAGTAAATCAAGGAAAGCTGAGGCAACTGCAGACAAGGATGAGCATACCCACAGTACTTGGGTGACAGCTCCTAGAGGCCACATCTAGGGCAGACATCATACAGGACCCCAGAAGTGAAGAGGAGTTTGGATCCTGGATGGGCACACAAGATGGAACCCATTCATCATCTGTATTTGTAGACTATTTTGAAGAGAAACTTGACAATGAAGAGTAAAATAAACACATACCCATAATGTATTAGAGAGGGGGATTTTGTCTCCATTAAAAAAAAAAAAATCTCTGAATGTACCTGGAGAAAGAATATGAGGTAGTCAAAACATCTCATCTGGTGACAGTAATAAGAGAAACTGGTATTTTCCGAATGCCTATGATTTTGTTCAAGGTGGTGTTTGTTTTTACATTTAACAAGGGATTTTGATGTCTGTGATGTGCTGGACTCTCTGAGCGCATCATGGGTTTTGTGAAATTGTGAAGATAAAAGACTGTGGGAATATAGAGGGAAGGATGAGAACCTTCCAAAGAGAGCATTTAAGAAAGCTCTAGAAGAGCTGAACTTGAAAACATGGGTAATATTTATAATGAAGGAAGCGATACAGAAATGACATTTTAGTGAGACAGAAGTAGCCTGGAGAAAAAAGACCTAGGAATCAAAATTGGGGAAGGGGGAGTAAGAATTACAGGGAAAAGCTTAGTATACTCAGAACATGCACAAGGCTAAGTGTATCCTGGATATTAATTAACCAGCTCCTCTCTTAATCACCTGTGGTATCCATTAGTGCAAGGGCTGTGTAGACAATATGCTCCTATTTTCATACCTTGGGGCCTTGAGAAAAACAAGTGACATTTTTAGGGCACAGAGGTTGTGAGAATAACTCATTCTTTCCTTCTATTTGGTCCTGGGAGAAAATCTCAACCCACTGGCTCAGCATGGGGCGTTTCCTCCATCTCTGGGCAGGAAGGGGTTACTGCCAGGCTTTTCAACCTCAAAGGATTGCTGTAATTAGTAGATAAAATTATATAAGCAGCTAAAATAAAGCCAGGAGCACAGTGTGTACTTGGCACACAGAAACTGAGGATTTGTGACTAGTAAAGGAGTAAAACTTACGGGGACATCAGAATCACCTAGAAGCTTCTTAAAACAAAGTGCTGGGTGCAGCCCCAAGTTTCTCATTGAGAAGATCTGGGGAGGGTCCAAGCATTTGCATCCTCGGATGATGCTCCTGCTGTAAAAATACTGTATCTGTGGGGACCCCAGCACTGGCCGTTCTGCCTTTCTCTGCTATGTCACTTCACACACACTGAGCCTTTACTTCTTCCTGCCCGGGCCTCTCAAGCAACTCTGGTCTCAGAGACAGGAAGTTGATAAACTCATCTCCAAGGAAAAGTTTTAGATAACCCATTAATTTACTACTTATTGCTTAATATAAATGAGAAAAAAATCCAAAGGTAGACATTATTTCTGGCACATTAGGTCATGAAGGGTAAAAAGATTTAGAGGAAGGAAGGGTCTGTAATACTTTTGAGCTCATACCTCTGTTATTGGTGAGATGACTTTGGAAATCTCAGAACTAATAAAGGAAACACAGTATTTTTACATAGCTTAAAGGTCACTGCCTTCACTCGGCCCATGAATACCAGAGAATTCAGTTCCTTTTTCATCTGTTCTTCCACTCCCCTCCCCACAACCTTCCCTACCTCATTATATTGGAAGAGTGCTACCCTGAACACTCCAAGACAGCTCTGACTGACCCTTCTGCAATGGACGAAGCATCATTTAATCTAATATCCAACCAATACAGAAAAGATGGTTCTGGTGTTCAAATACATTCCTCAAATTTAATATTAAGGAAAGAAAACCCTAGCTCATCTCTGTCACTGAAAGATCATGAGATTGCCAAGTATAGGTTTAGAAAAGAAGCGGGGCTTTTCTGGGAAACCACCAGTATTCCAGCAAAAACCATAGCATAATGAGAGCTTCTGTGGGGAACTGGGAAACATCAGCTATTGAAAGAAAAGGCAGTATGTGGGCCGTACGTATAAATAATTCTGTGCCCCTTACCCAACTTGCACTTCCAGTGTAAATAAGCAAACCTGTGTGGGAGGATTTCTGTCTTCCTGTCAGCAGAGATAAGGAGGCACATCAGCTGTAAGAGCCCCCCCGGAAGCACCGGAAACACAGCTTTCAAACATCACTGGCCTGTCCAGTCTGCATTGAACAGCACCTCAACCCCTTCCATCTGGCAGAAAAACAGACAGAGTCCACAAGGTGTACATAGCCACGTCTTGACAAGAGACCTTCTGTGTAGACCTCATTTCATTTGCAATCCAGTGAGACCTCACTGATGTGTGCTCATGAATATTAGGTAGAGGAACCAATATTTATTGATTGCCTTCTCTGTAATAGACTCTGTGCTAAGCGCTTTACAAATAATATCTAATTTTATCCCCAAAGCAACCCTATGAGGCAATGTATACCCTACATTTAACAAAGGAGGGAATTGAAGCTTAATCAAGGTTTAGCCACTTGCTTAACATTAGTGATGTGACAGGATTCAATGTGACTGATCTGTTTGAGGCCAAACTATTGCTTTCACTGAAAGACCTGGGTTTGTTTGTTTGTTTGTTTATGGTAAAATACATATAACATAGATTTTGCCATCTTGACTATTTTTTTTCTGTTATTATAAACTGTCTTTTTTTTTTTTGCCTGTATTTTAATTTTTTATTTTTTTTATAAACATATATTTTTATCCCCAGGGGTACAGGTCTGTGAATCACCAGGTTTACACACTTCACAGCACTCACCAAAGCACATACCCTCCCCAATGTCCATAATCCCACCCCCTTCTCCCAAACCCCCTCCCCCCAGCAATCTCATCTTGACTATTTTTAAACATACAGTTGAATAATTAAGTACATTGACATTGCTGGGCAACTCACCTCTAGAACTTGTTCATCTTGCAAAACTAAAACTCTATACCCACTAAATAACAATAGCCCACTCTCCCTCCCCACAGCCCCTGGTAACCACCCTTCTACTCTCTATTTCTATCAATTTGACTAATCTAGATACCTCATACAGTTGGAATCACACACTATTTTATCTTTTGGTGACTGGCTTATTTCACTTCATGAATGTCCTCAAGCTTCATCCATGCTGTAGCATTTGTCACGATGTCCTCCTTTGTAAGGCTCAACAATATTCTGTTGTATGTATATATCACATTTCATTTGCCCATTCACCTATCAGTGGACACTTGGATTGCTTCCATCTTTTGGCTGTGATGAATAATGCTGCTGTGAACATGAGTGTGCAGCTATCTCTTTGAGACCCTGCTCTAAATCCTCCTGGTTATAGATCCAGAAGTGAAATAGTTGAATCACATGATAATTCTATTTTTAATTTTTTGAGGAATCTGTATCACTGTTTTCCATAGAGTCTGCACCATTTCACGTTCTCACCAACTACACAAATCTTCCATTTTCTTTACATCCTTGCCAACATATATTTTATGTTTCTTTGGCCAATACTTTTTTTTGTTTTGTTTTTGTGGTAGTGGCCATTCTAATGGGTATGAAATAGTATCTCATTGTGGTTTTGATTTGCATTTTCCTGATGGTTAGTAATGTTGAGCATCTTTTTCATATGCTTTTTGTGTATCTTTTTTGGAGAAATGTCTATTCAAATCCTTTACCTGTTTTTAAATCACTTTATTTTAGTTGTTGTTTAGTTGTAGGAGTTCTTCATATATTCTAGGTATTAATCCCTTATCAGAGAGATGATATGCGAATATTTCCCCCATGCCATAGATTGCCTTTTCATTCTGTTGATTGTGTCCTTTGATGCACAAAAGTTTTTTTATTTTGATGTAGTCCAATTTGATTTTTTACTTTACGGCTTGTGCTTTTCATGTCATATCCAAGAAATCATTGTCAAATCCAATATCATGAAGTTTTCCTCTAAGTTTTCTCCTTAGAGTTTTATGGTTTTAGGTCTTATATTTAGGTCTTTAATCCAGTTTTCAGTTAATTTTTATATGTGATGCTAGGTAGGGTCCAACTTCCTTTCTTTTTCTTTTTCTCCCTTTCTCTCTCTCTCTCTCTCTTTTTTTTTTTTTTTGTATGTATGTTTGTTTGTTTTCATTTGACTTTTCCTTGTGCCTATCCAGTTTTCCAGCACCAGTTGTTGAAAAGACTGTCCTTTCCTGTGGGATGATCACAGCACCCTTGTCCAAATTCATTTGGCCATTATATGCAAGGGTTTACTTCTAGGCTTTAGTCCATCAGTCTGTATACCTGTCTTTTTTTTTTTTTTAAGATTTTATTTATTTATTTGACAGAGAGAGAGAGATCACAAGTAGGCAAAGAGGCAAGGAGAGAGAGAGAGAGGAGGAAGCAGGCTCCCTGCTGAGCAGAGAGCCCAATGTGGGGCTCGATCCAGGACCCTAGGATCACGACTTGATCCAAAGGCAGAGGCTTAACCCACTGAGCCACCCAGGCGCCCCATGTATGTCTGTCTTTATGCTAGTGCCACACTATTTTGATTACTGTAGTTTTGTAGTAAGTTTTGAAGTCAGGAAGTCTGAGACCTCTAATTCTGTTGTTCTTCAAGACTGCTGCAGCTATCAAAAGACCTGTTTTGAAGGGAAGATGCAAAATATAATTATAGAGAAGACTGTTGAAGTCCAGAAATGGAGTGAAGTTCTTCTTCTTTTTTTTTAAGATTTTATTTTATTTATTTGACAAAAAGAGAGAAAGCATAAGCTGGGCGCGGGGTGGGGAGAGGGAGAAGCAGGCTCCTCACTGAGCAGGGAGCTTGATGTGCTGTGCAATCCCAGAACCCAGGAGTCATGAGGTGAGCTGAAGGCACCCTGGAGTTCTTAACCACACAAAACTGGCTTGCCTAAGAACAATCAGTATGGATGCCAGAACAGTCTTCCAGTTTGAGAGCATTACTTTTAACAAGAATTTGAAAATATCTGCCCCATCCTTCGTAAGTTTGGTCAGCTGACTTAGAATTAGCCATACATCATCTCCCGTCATCTCTCTAGTCCCATAGCCACTCAGTTCAGGTTCCTGGCCAAATCTCATGGTTAGATGAGCTGATCTGGATGAGAAACTGTGCCATCTTCACACCCTAGAGCAGCAGGACAGCAAACAGAGTGAAATTTAAAGAAGCCCCACAGAGGTTGAGACCATTCAGAAAGGGGAGTTTCCTCTCCAGTTTTTACTTTAGTGGCAGAGGGTTAGAGCCTGGCAGAAAAAAACACCAAACTCTGCAGGAAATACCTCCTTTAATCCAAGGCAATGTGGTTGGATCAGTGCAATGGATACAGAAACCTTTTTTCCCTTTCTTGAAAAAAAAAAATACAATCAACAAGAAATATGAGAAAAGACAATATTGTTAGCACACTGGAAGAGAGCAGCAAGAAGTCCATGGGAGTCTGGAGACCAGTCATTATGCCACAGCCAAGGAAACGGAGCAAAAAGACTAGAACACAAGTGATGAGAGTATAAGAAACACAGGTGGTGAGTGACTGCAGAGATTTTCTCGGCATCACATTGCTAGCCCTGGATTGTCCTAAAACCCAGCAGCCTTCCTCAGTTTGAGTAAAGAGCGGGAAGCACAGGAAGGGGCCCTCTTCCTCTTACTCCTTTCCTTCACTCTGCCCACTCCCTGGAGCTCTCTCCTTTTCAGATATCCCCTGAGCGTCACTACAGTGGCCTCTCCTTCCAAGAAATCCTTGGTTTTTAAATTAACCCTCCCCATCCAAACCCCCAACTCCTCTCACCTCAACTCTTGACAAACCCTAGATGTGCATGTGTGCGCACATCCATGCACACATATGCACGCATGCGCGCGCACACACACACACTAGACTCTTCTTTTCCTGCCTTGAGGCTATTTCACAAGTACCAATTCCTAAGGCCTTGGTGTCCCTACACAGGAGATTCTGAGAGATTTGCTTTAGGTGACAAATACTTGTTAGATAACCTCATGACACCTTCTCTTAGCTAAAACAGGGATTTCTGGGGGATCGTCAAATGAGGAAAAGGGTTTCTAGTGGAGGAAGAGTTGCCAACAGAAGAGTTAGTAAAATGAGAGGGGTAAACATGATTATATATGTGTGTGTGTGTGTGTGTGTGGTGTGTGTGTGTGTGTGTGTATGAAATAAAACAATCATTATTGATTTATAGAGTACTTATTCTATTCACCAGGCTCTACTTGATGAATGACACATGGACTGTCTTGGTTAGTTCTGATAACCACACCATGAGGCCAATGTCATTTCTGTCCTCAGTTTGCTCATGTTGCAACTCAGGAGAAGGGAGATGAGGGCCCATATGCTCACATGCTCTCCTTTACACAAACTCTGAGGTTCAGTCTGAGAGGAGGACATCTGCCCCACTTTGATTAATCTCTTGCCCTTCCGTGGGTAGACCCAGCATTTGGGAATGTCAGTCTGGGTTTATAAAGCAGTTGCCCAGCACAGTACTCTCCCACTGTCAAGAGCCGATTCATCCCTTCCCCTTTCTGAAACCCGCACTGGTCACACAAGAGTCAGGTACATTACTAGTGAGTAAAATATGGCTACTTGGTCTGTTTAGAGCAGCATCTGTCCCACGTAGGAATAGGAATAGGCCTGTGGAGTGTACCCTGAACAGTCAGAAGATAAGAGGTCCTTTGGAGCTCTCAGTCAGGGTGCCATTTTTGAGGGTTAGCTTCTCAGGGCCTCAGTTTGCTGCCTGCAGAATAGTGGTGGTTGAGGGGGTACTAAGGGAAATGCTCCCATGATGAAGGCATCAGTGGGAAGTCTCAAGAGCGTCCCCCACACAGCCCTGCAGCAACCCTCTGCTTGTACCCTCTACGGACAGAAGTAGGAGGAAGGGAGGAGGGGCACCTCCCCTTCTGCCTGTCCCAGCAACAAGTGGGCAGACAATCTGGCGACCTGAGCTATCTAGTCACAAGGCCTTTTCACGCCCTTTCCCCACCCCCTAGTTCAAGGCTTTCTCAGGAAGAAAAATTTAAGAAAGATAAGAAGCACCACCCATCCCTCCTGTCTACTTGCAGGGTGTGTACGCATTATACGATCGTTCTTTGCCTTTCCTGTGTTCTGAGTGACCCAACAACATTCTCTCATAGCAACTGCACTTTTATATGGATTAAGAACCAAATGTTGAAAACACAACAGAAAAAGAAATCTTACTGCAGTTTCCAATATCTGACCTGCCAAGAACCAGGAGCTTCAGGGAAGCTAAATCAATTACTTAAGAAGTTTCCATTTTTTCAGCTTTTCTCAAGAGAAGTTGGAGGGAAACTCTAACGTACCTTTCCAAAAAAAAAAAAAAAAAAAGTACATACCCGGCAGTGAACTGATAACTAAGGCATTTCCACAGTTTACGTGTTGGATGGGAAAGCTTGCCCAGAGATTTGCCAAGAACACCAAAGCTGCCTCCAGAAGGCTTCCTGGGATTGCTGTTGGAATAGGCCCTTTAATTAGTGAACTTACCCAGGTTACCTAAAAAATTTGCATTGTTTCCCTGTCAGTAAACTCCATTTTTTGGAACTCAGCACTTTAAGGCAAAAAGAGTCTAAAGACATGGAATTTACTGTTTTCTTTCTAGAATCTTATTGAAAATTGCTTATTATATAATTTTTAAAAAGCTCTGTTCAACTTAATGCAATTCCCCTAATACGTGTTGAATGCTTAAGTGTGCCCGGTTCATTGAATGCCAGATGTGAGAATTCAGAGACTCAGTACGAACTCAGGAGATCACAAAACAGAGGGAAAGACAGCATGCAAATGGAGATCTACGGAAGTTCAGAATCCGCGCTTCAAGGAAGGGCGTGTCAATGTGGAGGACAAATGCTCTACCTCAGAGCATCAGGACAGACTAGAGAAGAATGACCAAGATAAATGTTCTTGGTTGACAAGGCTAATAAGGCAACCTGGAGAGAGGGGGTTTCTTTTGTGTTTTGGATTTTACAAACATTATCTTAGTTTATCAGCTCACATACAAGTGGGTTCCCAGTCTTCCAGAATTAGTCTTTCCATTTTATGAGTAAGAAAACTGAGGCAACAGGAGACAAAGTTTCTTGTCCACGGTTACAACGCAGTTAAACAGGGTTTGCTCAGGCCTCTAATTCATGGTCTGTGAGTTAGAATCAAGGTGTGCTCTAGCTTGAGGCAGACAGTCTTTGGACAGGAGGGAAGGTAATGTCTTCTGCTCTTCGAATGTCATGCTTGTGGTACACGTGAGAGCAGCTGAGCTGGAAAGAAGGGCTTAGGATTCGAAGAGAGTTTGGAGGGAGATTTAGGAGCACAGGCAGATTGTTGAGAGTGAGGTTGGCCGGGGCAAGTGCGTGGTGAGAAAAACAGCTATAGATAGGATCCTGGGGTAAGGGGAAGAGACTGAAGATGGACAGATCAAATTGGGATTTTGGCCGAAGCAGCAGAAAGAGAGGTAACATCATGGAAACCACGAGAGAGGAGAGTTCTAGGGAATGAATAGGGTCAATAAATGCCATAAATGCTGTCAAGAGCTTACACAGGGGAATAGCCATTCAATTTGGCAAACTAGAAGTTTTTCAGAGATAGGACTTTCAGCCCTAAGGTAAGAAGACAGCGAAGAACATGGCAAGGAGGAAGGTGAGGATAAGAAAGCGAAGATGTCGAGAAAGCTGATGATGAATGCAGGGTGAGAGTTGAGTCTTGAGCTTTTATGGGACAAAATAAGGATTGCCTTGTTCTATTGGTTGGTCTGTTTCCAGACAGAGGATTTTTAAAAATTTTTGTATGCAGAAGGCAGAATGTAGTGGAAAAGAGAAGGTTCTGGGATAAGGTAGAGGCAGAAAGTTTGAAAAGAAGAAGAACCCCGGTGGGGGGGGCACATAGAAGTCAGCCTTGCAGAGATAAGAGATGATGCAGATAAATGTGAAGGTCCCTCAGGAGGAACAGGGAACAATCCTGACCCTTGTCCTCATGTTCTCTGTGAAAGCCGTGTCAGGAGTCTGTGTTGCGCATGAAGCCTATTATAGGGCGAGTGAGATACGGAGCTACAGAGGAAGATAGAAACCCACAGAAAGGATTTGCAGCAATGAAGAAATATGGTGGGAAGTTATCAGCGGCAGGTAGGATTGGAGGAAAACTGTCATCTGGTGGCCTACTATCAGTGGAGGAGACAGAAGTAGGTTAGATATATGATGTTCTCATGTAATTAAGTGCACGTTACATTCTTTCTGATATCTTCTGTAGATAAACACAGGAATGTCCATGCTATGAAGAAACAACTTATGTGGATAACTTTCCCAAACATTCTCTACTCCCTATGTGTCCAGTACTATGTTTAGTATAATGTGGGCTATTTTAATTTTCCAAGGATGAGTTGTTGGCTGTTGCTCCCTCCAGTTCACAGTAAGGAACCTCAGGATTACTTAAGCCACTTGTCTAAAGCCATCAAGCTAGTTTGTCAGAATCAGATTTAGAACCCAGGTCTGTCTTATAATTGCATGCTCTTAAATATTATGTTTCCTGATGCAGAAAATTTTCTGACATAAATTGTCACAAAACGTTTGATAGGTACAAACATTTTTTAGAAAGGAATCTTAATTTGGTTTTCCTCCTGAAGAGGTAATATATGCACTTCTTGATTCATCCACACATTTGTTCATCCATTTGTGTGTTTTAGGTTTTTGTTTGTTTGTTTGTTTTTGTTTTTTTGAGCACCCCTAATGAACTTGGCAACAGGCAAGTCAGCAAGGATCCTTGTGTAAAGGAGACCTGATTACACACTGAAGGAACTTTCTGCCTTTGAGGAAACAGACAGTCAACAAAAGCATTCCCCTGTTGTAGGCATTATGAGAGAAAACTGTGTGACCACCAAGGGGCACCAGGGATTAGGGGCTGGTCTTCCTAAAAGTCAGAAAAGATTCAGAGAGGAAGTGGCCCACTCTGAGTCTAGGAGATGAGCTGGTGTTAGACGGGTTCTCCGTGGGGCTCGGAGCTAGGGAGGCAGGGGCAGTCCAGTGAGGTAAATCTCCGGGCCTTGTATAGTGTGCTTCCTGGAACCACAAAGAAGCCCGAGTGGCTAGAGTGCATTCCCAAATAGCAAGAAACTGCCTTCTTCCTGATTTTTGATATATCAGCATGCCATCTGCATAATTATTTTGGTGATATATTTATTTAAATCAACTATTTAAAAATAATCTTGCTTCAAATTGAAGAATTCGCAAAATTGCTGTTTTGCTCCATGGATAATTATTTTTTCTTAGACATTAAAATTCAAAATACTCATCCATGTATCTTACAAATCCTCTGCCATGTGCACAGCAGAGTGCAAACACCCTGAGCCAGAACATAAAAGGGAGACTCCAGCCCGTGGGTCTTAAGCTTCCGAGACTTGGGACCACTTGAGAGTATAAAGGAAACAGGGATCCTCTCCAGGCACCCGCGTGTGCCGGAGCACGCACACTCACACGTGGTATTCTGCATGTCATTTCAGCAAGGGAGGGCCTGCAGGTTCCTGGGTGAGAAGTTAAGTCACCTGTGTAGGCCTAGGCCAGCTGCATCGTGAGCGGTGGTGTGAAGGCTTAAAAAGACGAAGCATGAATCCACCTGCTCTTTATCGTATTTGGATTCCGTGAGCCCACCTGGTTGTACTAAATAGCCAGAGATATAATTTTAGGAACCTTGTCATCTTAGCAGTAGGAAGACGGCAGCCTTAAGAGGTCAAGGCTAAGTGCAAATCAGCATTGGCCTGTGTGGACTGGGGACTTCAGCCCTCCACTGACTGGCTGAAGGAACAGATTGAGTGAGCCCAGCAGGCAGCTAGTGGCAAAAAAAGCAAGCCACCGAGGTGCAGAGACAGGGTCGTGGCCCCCGTTGCACAAGCGCTCACTTCACAGCCTGTCAGCTAGCCTGTGGGCTCGGGAGCTGGGGAGTCTGGCCAGACCACACCGAGAGGGTTTGGAGGAGCAGCTGGAGCCACCGCCCAGGAGCAACTTCGTGCTATTCAGGTTCTCAGCTCCATTGCTGAGGCGGGGGCCGCATTAAGTGATGCCCGTCCTCCCCCCTAGAGAGAGGGCCAGACAGCAAGTCATGTGGGTGTTCTGTTGGCAGAACAGTGCCACTCAGAGGCCCCTCTGCCTTCCTCCAAAGGCCACAAGAAGGGCAGACGGAAGGAGGGAAGAAAGAAATGAAGGTGGGATGGATGAACGTGCAGAAGAATGCAGCTGCTGCTTTAAATGTACCGCTGTTGAAGCTCCAAACACGGTAGCCCAGAGCTCGTGTTAAATGGTGAGTAAATGAAAAAGGTCAGCGTGGCCAGGGACCCAATTACCCTCAGCCTGGTGCACAGGAAGGCCCAATTAATCCTCATTAGCTCGGCTTCAGTGGGGTTCTGTGCGAGCGGCTCTGGCCCCTCCGGCTCTGGCTCGGGTTGTGTTCCTAGGTCCAAAAGCCCTATGGGGAATCTTGTTTTCTCAAGGCTCAGACTCAGCTTCAAATGCTCGCTCATTTGTCCCAGGAAAAAAAGGGATTGTGGCCCAGAGATACTGAAGTGTTTTTTTGAAATCTGTCTCATTTTTCTCTAAAATGAGAATTCCCTCGAGCGCACAGGTATTACATGAATCAAGACACACCAACCTCTATCTCCCTTGCGCACACGCTTCCATGTAGACTCTTCTGAATTCAGAGGATCTGATTCTGAGTAAGAAGTTGGACCATGTCAACATAGCCTAATTTAAGTGCTTTAAACAGAATGAGTAGCGTAATTAAATTGCTTATGCCTCTTGTGCTTTATTGGTTTAACAACCTATTATAATAAGTATGTGGTCGTTAAGCTAAACAGACGATTTGATGCTAACATTCTGTCACCGTAAAGTATGAGGACAGCACTGACAGGACCAGACCTCTGTGAAGATGGGCACTTTGTCTTTTGACAGTTTCATTCTTCTGTTCTGGTGTCGTTTCCTCTCCTCCAGGTCCATTTTCTTTTCCCGTGTCCTTTTTCTACTTGGCACCAGCAGGCCCCCTCCTAGTTTTCTCTTCCTCAAAACCTTGTGCTCCAGTAGGGATCAGCTCCTTCAGGCAGAGCCACCTCTGGCCCATTTTAGTTCAGTGTTTTTTTTTCAAGTCTGATTCAGGACCCCCTACAGCTGGGACAGGTGGGTGCTTGTAAACAATTTGAATTTTTGGGCTCCACCAACCGAATCACTATTTCTTAAGAGTGGGAAATAAAAACAAGAATTTTCATTAAGTTTCCCAGGTAATTTCTATGCATTTTTGTGCACATACTCACACACACACACATAGTCATACACACAGTTACACACACGTGCATGTGCACATCACCTAAACTAAAGTAGCTGGCCTCCCAAAGGCTCTAAGAGAAGTTTGTAAACCTTAGAGACTTAGAGATTGTAGGACAACACTCTAAGAGTGGATCTAGGCTGAGACATATGTAACATGTTTGGACAATAGAGTTCCGTGTATGTGAGCTTCTCCCGTCCATGAATCAATGACTCCTTCTGCAGAAAGTCAGCAGAGAAGCAGCCAAGCCACAGCCCATCATACAAAGGCCAGAAATGAAAGCTGGTATGTTAAGAGAGTATAAAGAGAAAGGGATACTAGAAAGGGAGATAACCTTGGGAAGGAGGAGTGGGGAACATGTTTGCACTTGTTGATCTGATTGCCTGCGACTTGTGAACATGAGTGTTATTCTGATGTCCCCATAAGGGGCGGGACGAATGTTCCTAAGCCACCTCTAATTTGAGTGTTGAGTGACCAAATGTGTGGGCCCTACTAGTTTCCTTTGCCCTGTACACACTGATCCTACAAAATGGGAGCCTGGATCCAGGGCTTACCCCCTCCCACTGCCCTGCTCTCAGAGGCACTCACTGCAGGAGCCGAGAGACGAAGCCTGGTATCATTATTTCAAAAGTGATGTGGAGCACAGATCACTCTACTGTGGCTTACCCAGTTTTTTTCTCACTCAGTGATACATCTGAAGGTAGGCTCCACCACATTTTAAAAGCCCAGGGCTCCTTTTGTCTTTCTGATCTGCCTTCCTTAGAATGTAGCCTCCTCCCTATGGTGGTTGTACGCTCCCCTTCCCTCTGCATTCCAGGCAAAAGGAGGAAAAGGGAAGCAAGGAGGAAAGGCAAAACTTCTTTCAGGAAAACCAAAGGTTTCCTGAAAGCCCCAGAAGTCTTCTGCTTCTCACCAGCAAGAACATCTGAGAGAGCTACTTCCGGTTCCAAGAGAATATGACAAATGTAGCTTTTATTTTAAAAATTTGGAACATTGTCTCCTTGAACAAAATTGGTCTGCTATTAGTAAAGAAGAAACATGCAGATACTGGGTAGGTAATGAGCAGTGAGTGACCAGGCATAAAGATGTGCCCTTGGCTCATCTGGGGAAGATGATTTCTTTGTTTTATGTATTTGCTTGTCCTTACAGTGTGGTGTGATTAGCATTGATGCTAAACTCCTTCTCTCTTCCCATAGTTCCCCAGCTTTTAACAGGTACCTCAAGCTTGTTGTGTCTAGTTTTAAGTCCATTCATTCATTTGTTTGTTGTGACCCCACTCAGTGTCAGGCACAAGCCCCCCACCCTGTGGACATGATGGAGGGAGGCAGACTCTCACTGTCATGGAGCTTGCGTGCCAGTAGAGGGAGGGAGACGTAAGAGCAGGTAAATACAAGGCAGAGAGGAGTGCTGTGATAGGAAAGGAGGTGATGCAATAGGGCACACAATCCGGCAGATGCCAGATCTGCTGCGGGGCAAGGGATACTGCTCAGAAGGTAATGCAGAAGGAAGGCAGTGGTGACAAGTGGGCAGGCTAGTCAAGAAAAAATGACCAGGACATTCCAAAGGATCTGGGGGAAGAATATCAGTCTCCTGGAAACATTTAAGGAGCAGCAGGTTTGAAATCCAGAGTGCAAAGCAAGGAAAAGCCATCAGGAGAAAGATGGGCAAGGGTCAGATCACCATGCCCTTGTTGGGGACAGCACGGGAAGCTAGAAGAGCCAGAAGCAGCTGTCAGGATGGTCCCAGAATGTCATGTTGCAATGTCTCTCAGTTCTTTAACTCAGATAACTCCATTTTAATGGTTTTCCTCTAATCTGGTGAAGCAACTGGGAGAGAAACAGACAACTTTAATTTTTAGTCTTTTAGAGCAGTATCGTGTAGACACAGCTTCCAAACTCTATGAATCAGAGAGACCAGACCACACTGCCAGTGTGTTCACTGAACTGTGACATCTAACACCATGTCCCAAGCCATCCAGACTTGGCATAAACTGAGCATAGAACCCAGTACCTGACTTGTGATGCTTTAATGAACTGTCAACTGCGAGCAAGCACCCTAGAGCCTCCTCGGCTGTCCTCCTGCTCCCTCTTGGGCCACCAGGCCCTCCTGCCACTCAGCAGGTAACTGCTACTTTGAGCCAGTGAAGACTCACCTTGGAATTAACCCAATTTTTTTTTAATTTAATTTTTTATTTGACAGACAGAGATTGCAAGTAGGCAGAGAGACAGGCAGAGAGAGAGAGGGGGAAGCAGGCTCCCCGCGGAGCAGAGAGCCCGATGTGGGGCTCGATCCCAGGACCCTGGGATCATAACCTGAGCCGAAGGCAGAGGCTTTAACCCACTGAGCCACCCAGGCACCTTCCAATTTTTCTTGTTATCATAAGTGCAGATCCCAAAGACAAATGTCAGCATATATTCAGGATTTATGATGTGTGATTACTCAAGGATGGAAATCAGCGTGGTATTGAAAATCCTCAGATACTGAATTAAAATGTGTGAAAATTCAAGCAGAAGATCATCTGGAAATCTACTTTTCTGAATTTCTTAACAGAAAATGATGAAGGGAGAATGAGGAAGGGGAGTAAAGGGATATTTCTTGGTCACTTCTTACTATATAACCATCATCCTCACACATATTTCCCAGCCTTTATGTTAGCCCTCCTCCAGTAGATGAGGAAGTCAGAGTTCAGAGAGGTTCAGTGAACTCCTGAAGGATGAAATCCCACACTCCCCACTTCACCAACCCACCTGGTAAGAAAGACCTTAAAATGAAAGTCCCAGCTCACAGACTTTCTGAGAACAACAAAGTAGAAGCAGAAGACCTGGTCAATCTGAAAATCTTTCTGTCCATGCAGAACTTATGTCCACACACATACTTGCATATGAGTGTTCATAGTAGCTTTATTCATAATTGCCAAAAATCGGTGTCAACCAAGACATCCTCGAAAAGGCGAATGACCAAACTGGTGAGTGGTATGTCCTTTCAGTGGAATACTGTTCGGCAATGAAAGAAACGAGCTATCAAACCACAAAAAGATATGAAAGAACCTTTGCTGTGAATTACTGACCAAAAGAAGCCAATCAGTAAAGGTTACATTCTATAGGATTTTAACATATATAGCATACTGGAAAAGGTGACACTATAAAGATGGCGAAAAGATCGGTGGTTATTAGGGGTTGGGGAGAGGAATGAAGGGTGGGTAGGAGATTTTTAAGGTGTCTAAACTATTATGGATGGCGCTGTAACATACATGGCGGTAGGCCTTTGTCAAGAACCATGGAATGCACAGCCTCGGGAGTGAACCCTGATGTAATCTGTGGACTTCAGTTAATCATAGTGTATCCTTCCTGGCTCATCGGTTGTAATAAATGTGCCACACTAATGCAACATGCAATGATAGGAGAAACCCAGTGGAGAGTGGAAAGGAACTCTCTGTACTTTCCACACAATTTTTCTGAAAACCTAAATCTTCTCCGAAAAATGAAGTCTATGAACAGGAGTCTCTGGCATGAGTTTTTTTCTAGAATGAAGACATGGAAGTTTGAAATGCTCATGGTGGGCCTAGCAGAGATGGGGGCTTCGCAGGGCAGAGGGGACTGTTTCATGGAGACCCATGCATTCAGGTGTGCACCTGACCCCTGTCCCCTAGCTGGAGGGGCTGGCTACCACCACTGACTCAGGAGAGTCCATAAGTTACAGGCAAAATCTGGAGGTGGGCTCTCCCCTCTCATTTGAGGGTGGTCTGATTAATGTGTGATTAAGAGTTGTCAAGGAAACGTGATCCTTACAGTTTAGGCGCATTGCACAAACAAGTAGCACTGTCCTCATAGAGTGTAACATTTAGAATGAGATGACTCATGGTCACGTCAGACTCTTCAGATGACCGAGTTTTCAGGTCATTGCACGGCATGTGGGCTGACTGGCTGAGAAGTCCTCACGAGGACTCCCACATTCCTAAGGACACGAGGGGAGGAGGGCAACAGGACAGACCAACTGAACTGGCCTGTGAACATTCAGAAATGTTACAGTTTTGATCCAAGAGACATGCCCAAACTGTGATTTGTCCTCTAAAGGTAGCTCACCTCTGGAGACATGTTTCAAGACTCCTGGCTGACGTTCCTGAGAACTTAATATGTAACACTCCAGCAAGTCTTCAAGGGAGGCATGAGACCGGGGCTCCAGGTGGAGAGAGTAGCCCGAAGTACACCACCAGAGCACGTAGGACTGCCTCCACTGTAGAGCTGGACAGCTGATCCACTCTGGCCTACTTCATTCTACGTTAATAACTCAGCATGGCTACCGATGTCCGGGGTCCTCTCAGAGACTACCTAGTTTCAACACAAGCAGGAGATCCTAGTGCTTTTCTTTCCCAAGGCCTTCCTGAGATCTACTCAGTCCCCTTTTATTCTACACTAGTTTTCCCCATGTGCCAGGGCTTCAGCCTTAGAAGAACAGGAGCCTGTCTCCTTTTTCTCCTGACTTCCAGTTCTATTGCCATTACACAGCTACCCTCCGCCCTAGATTTAGGGACAGGAGATCAGGTCTGGACACCCAAGGCCCTGTCCCACCACCTGGAAGCCCATGCTAATAATCACCCTTATCATCCACCAAGGGATTTCCAAATGCTGGATATCATACCAAGTTTTTTTCATGCAGGAACTCATCTAAACCCCAAAACCTTATGAGGACCTCACCGTCACCTACATTTTACAGAGGAGGAATGTGAGCCTTGGAGATGTCAGCAGACTTGCACAGAAGCAGAAGGCATGGCAACATTGAGATGACAACAGTGTTGTTTTGGTCTCTTGGAGCCCCAGCACATCATGATTATGTGGTGACTACGCAGCTTAAGTAGACCAGACAGGAATTTGAGTCTTTCATATCACAGACTCTTTGTGGTCTTTACATCACATCAAAAAATCAAATATGTCCCTGTTGTGTCTATTTTCTCCCAATATTTTCCCAATGGGAGCTTGAGATTTTTCCACTGGAGACAACTGGTTTATATTCCCCAAGAGCCAAGTGGAATGCCATGAGTGAGCATGTCATTGCCCTGAATACCTTTGGTTCTCTTGTAACCACAGATCGTGGTATGTATAAAACGGACATACAAACTTCCTGCATACTTGTCCCTTCCATTCCAGGTTTCTTACACCACAGGATGTTATGTATACCTAGGAATTAATAGGTTTTCTTAAAAGGGGAATTCCCCCCTCACCCCAATATAATAGAAGCCTCAAACCTAATCGGTAACATGGTGGGATTACCATTTTTCTGCTCATAGATACCACAGAGCCATGGGGGGCGGGAGCAACCAAAGCCCGTGGCTCATCCTTAGCCCTTGCCCTGGACAAAGCCTTCTTCCCAAGGGCTGGTCCCACCACTCACAGTGCCCAGAGCAGTCCTTTCTTTGGGACTCTTACCTTGAAATTCCCTGAGAAGTCTGTAGAAGACAATGACACAGGATGCGATCTAGAAATTTTAAAGCACCAGCCCTTAAGGTCCTATGCAGAAGGACTGACCTCCTTTTCCAAAATTGCTTCAGATTCTAAAACCAAACATATTAACCATTCTCGGTTCTAGAAATAATACTGGTCTTAAAAAAAATATATTATAAATGCTAAGAACAAGATAATCAACATCTATGAGAGCCTGCATTGGGCAAGTGCCTTTGACATGGGTGCAGACTGTGTAAGACTTGCCTCCTTGGAGTGTTTGTTAATGCTGTGTAAATACAATCATCTTATGTTTACCTAAATAGAGCCTAAATAGTCACTTATGAGATACCACAACTGCATTTCTTAATGCAAGTTTCCTTTAAGTTGTGGCTTTTAGTTTCGATGAATATAAATAGAATTAGTACCAACATGTCAATATCAAGACGACCTTGGCCTTTTGCCCTGGATACCTCAGGTTTCCCAGAGTTCTGTGGCTGATGGAGCTCTTTTCCCCAGGTGATGCATAGATGGATCCACAAGATCAGAGCTGTCCTATAGAGGCAGCTGATGCAGAGGGCTGTAGGGGTCTGGCAGTTAATGTAAATGAGAGGTTCCATTGAAGTGCGGAGAGCAGTGGTGGTCATGTGAGGGCAGAGGAACAGACCCTTTCAACAGAAGTTTCTCCTCTGTTGGTGCCTCTGGCAGGTCTAGCTATGCGATATGAGGGGCCCAGTGCAAAATGCAAATGCAGGGTCCTCTGTCAAGACAGGATCAGCAGAGCAACACACCTAGCCTGGGACCCTTCTGGGTGTCAGGCAGCATGTGACAGCACAGGTCAGAGGCCCATGAAGGTGGCCTCACCCAGGAGAGGGCGGTGGACCAAGCTGACAGCAGCTGCACACAGGGACTGGAGCTTGCTCTCTTCTTCAGGCTTCTAAACCCAGAGCAGGACCCCAAACGGATGTTGTAGGTAGTGGCCTCGGCTTCTGAGGTAGCTTCTGAGGTAGCTTCTAAGGGCTCAGCTTTCATGAGCCCATTCCATGCTATGCTGTTGCTCCTGGAATCCATACTTCCACCACTTCCACCAGCTCCCAGATTTCATAATGCAAACCTGTTCAGAGTTTCAGAGCTCAGCTGCATCTGAGTCCTTGATAACCTGGCAAGCTCTTCTGAAAGCTGTGGGACTCAAGGTAGAGACTTAACACACCTTCTTTTCTCTTCTTCCCAGTCTAAAACAGAACACATGTCTTCTTCCAAACCTGATATTTAAACTTTTTCCACTTTTATTCATAACTAACTCATTTTATTTCATTGTCTATTTTGTAACTTGTTACTCATGTTTTATTTAAAATATTGATTATGTTTCAAACATGCAAAATAATTACATTTCAAATGTAATAGACAGATATCCCAGCATATCTAAACTTAGATTTAATAAATTTTTGCACTGATATATTTCTTTCCGCTTGATATATTTCTTTCCGCTCTGTTTCTTTGTTTTAAGAAAGAAATGACTCAGTTGCTAATGCATGTGGCTTTTGATCTTAGGGTTATGAGTTTGAGCCGCAACATTGAATGTAGAGATTGCTTAAGTAAATTAACAGGGGGGTGGGGCACCTGGGAGGCTCAGTTAGTTAATGATCTGATCTAATGATCTGACTCTTGATTTCAGTTCAGGTCTTGACTCAGGGTCATGAGCTCAAGCTTCATGTTGGGCCCAAGCCTCATGTTGGGCTCCACACTGGGCATGGAGCCTACTTGAAGGAAATAAAGAAAGAAATAAAGAAAGAAAGAGAGAAAGAGAGAAAGAAAGAAAGAAAACATATTTAAATACTCCATGGACTCCTTCCCCTTTTACTCCAGAATTAACCACAATCTTGAAGTTCTTAAAACTTTCCCATCAATAGTTGTATCTTTTGATACTTTAAGTATGGAAGCATGATACTTTGATACAAAGTATCAAAAATATATAACTTAAATAAATAATAGTATAATATTAAGTTAGTTTCAGATAGGCAACATAGTTATTCAATAATTGTATGCATGATGGAATGCTTGCATGGTACTTATATTATATTATTGACTATATCCCTCATGCTGTGATTTTCATTTCTGTGATTGATTTATTTTACACCTGAAAGTGTCACCTATTTTGCTCTTCCCCTTCCCTGATGTCAGCCATTCCCCCATCCCCTCCCCTTTGGCAAGCACCAGTTTGTCTCTGTTTTTTTTATGAGTCTTTCCCTCCTTGTAGTTGTTGTTGTTTGTTTGTTCATCCATTTTGTTTTTGTTTTTGTTTTTTTTAGATTCCACATATAAGTGAAATCATATGGTATTTGTCTTTCTCTGTCTGGCTTATTTCACTTAGCATAGTACCCAAATTATATAATACATTTTCAACTTGTTTTTTTTATTCCCTCAACACTTTCAGAATAGATCTATGTTGATACAGTACATCTAGGATATTCATTTTAACTGCTGTTTAGTAAGTCCCTATATGCATATAGGATAATTTATTCATGCCTCATGCATGAGTCTTTCTGTTTCTTTCTGGTTCCTTGTTATTGTAAACATGATGCAGTGAAGATCCTGCTATTCACGTCCATGTGCACACGGACACATTTCTCAAAGCTATGGGTTGTAGAGTTTGAACATCAGCAAGTTGGGAGCAGCGTGACAATATCCATTCAGGGCTGGACTGACTTGTGCCCCATAATCAGTATGTGAGAGTCCCCAAATCCCACATCCCTCCCACACTTATTACCAGCCATGATTTTTTTTTTGCCATACTTATGGGTGTGAAGAGACATTTCATAGCTGATCTAATCTTCATTTCTGTCACTGATGGGATCAAGTGTCTTTCCTTATGTTTATTGGACATTAGGGTTTTCTCTTTGCCAGGCATTTATTTATATCCTTTGCCATTTAAAGAAATTAGATTGTTTGTCTTTCTCGTATTGCTATGAGGTAGTTCTTTATAATGTTCTGGTGTGGATTATTTGCCAGTTAAATTATAGCAAATATCTTCTGGCCTGTGGCCTACTCTCTTACTTTGGATAGTCTTTTGTTATACAGAAGATTTTAATTTTAATGTGATGAAATTCATCATTATTTGTTTTTACAGGCTGTTGTTTCTGTATCTTGTTTAGGGAATCCTTCTCTAATACAAGCTTATAAAAATACTCTCCAACATATTTTTTTAATCTAACTTCATAATTTTGTATTGATAATTAGGTATCTGTCCATAGCATGTATTTCAAAATTGTGATATAATTTACATAACATAAAATTTAACCTTTCTCCAATATAGTCCTCTAAAGATTCTAAAGTACCAGGCTCTATAGTTATGTCTTTAATCCTCCTGGAATATAATGTTCTATGTTGCAGAAAGAGGTGACATTTATATTAGGTGAGGTGTTAATATTTCTGAAGTAGGATGCTAACTTACTTTATTTCCAGTGGCATTTTCTCAAGACCATTTTGTAATAGCACATTCTGTCTCTACTACTTGTAAGGCCGCTTCTGTCATATATCAAGTTCATCTTCCAACAGTCAGTTTGTTCCCTCCCTAACACCATGCTGTTTTCATTGATGTAACTTGATCATGATTATTGATGCCTAATTCTTCATGAAGATGCTTTGGGTTGCAGTTAATACTGGCATAAAGAGTGGGGGTTTAAAAAGTACCATGGAGTAAGAAGTCTGACAGGACATGGCTATTGCTCCTTCCACCATCACTTTCTCACAAAATCCCATTCAAAGACAGAGAGAAGGGTGGGGACATGAAAGTCATTCATTGCTTTTTATAAGAGAAAAAAAAGGGGGGGGTTCTTTCCCAGAAGCCCTTCTAGGGATTTCTGTTTACATGTCATCACCCAGTCCTGGGTACGATAGACAGCCATCTGTTGCCCAGCAAGGGGGGATGGGGTAACAGGAACTGACTTATTATTGAGATTTGTCCATCGCTCCTTGTAATTCTGTCATCCATTTTGACTTCATATGTTTTGGGACTCTGATGTTATATATTTAAAGATTTGGGATTGTGACCTCCCTGGCAGATTGTTCCTTTTATTCTTATGTGAGAATATATTTTGTATTTTTTCTTTATTTCTTTTTCCTTAATGATCCTTTATTATCTTATAGACTACTTTGCCTAACACTGATGTTAATATGCTGGTTTTCCTTTGGCCAGTATGTTCTTGTATCTCTTTTCCCATCCCTTTACTTTCAAAGTCTATTTCTTTATGTTGTATATGTTTCTTTTGTGTGTATCAGTGAGGATGGACTATGCTATGTGGTGATAATAAACAATTCTAATATTTCAGCAGCTTACAATAGCAAATAGTTATTTCTCTTTTGAGCCACATGTCCCCCAAGGTTCCACAGGGGCCTCTGCTCCATCTGTCCTTACCGTAGGTCCAGAGCAGCCACTCCCTGTAGTATTGCTAGAGGACATAGCAGAAGAGAGGAAAAACTTGATATTTCCTGCACTGGATGCTAATGTTTCCACCCCACTGTGACACACATAACTTCAGTTTATGCAAAATTGGTCATAACAACTTCCAGAGCCAAATCTCACCAAGGAACAGGTAACTGAAATACAAACCACAAGTCCAGAATGAGAATAAGAAATATTTAGTGAGCTACATTAATAACTGTCATGGCTGATATTTAAATTGTTAAAATAAAACTCTGTGTGAAAGGCAGTATTAAGAGTATTATATTATTATATTTATTATATATTTACTGTGAATAATAGTATATGAAGTAATTTTTATTTTATACTTACCTTGCTTTTATTTCTCTTATCCATTTCCTTTCCTCTCATTTGTTGGGGGTAAAGAATATATATACAATTTCTATTTTTACTTGCTAATCCTTAGATTTTAATAAGTACATTTAATGCAGCAAACCAATATTTCTATATCACAACTCAAAATATAGTAATTCTATGGAATGTCCTCCATTGTCTGTGGTGTTATTGTCTAGTTTTTAAAAACTGGTTTTAACAGTCAATACTCTAACCATCATTTGCTTACTACTGCTTTTTATATCCTACCACTCATTTCAGGGTTTATTTTCTTCTAATTTGATTATAGCGAGTTATTCTTTTATCAAACATATTTGAAGAAATAACTTCCACTCATAATAAAGTGTCTTTATTTTGCCTTCTTCTCTTAAAAAGAAGTTTGGCTACTTCTAGAATTTTACACTGACCATTGTTTTCAATATAAAGTTATTTAGCACTTTGAAGATACCATCCCCGTGTCTTCAGATCTCCATTTTTTTTATGATAAATTCATTATAAGCCTAATTATCATTCTTAACTTTCAATATCTTTCGCCACCGGTGGCTGTGAAGACCTTCTCCTTGTCTTTGGTGTTCTGTAGCTCCACTGTAATGTGTTCACATGTAATGTATCCTACTTAGGATTCGTCAAGCTTCCTACATCTGAGACTTGATGTCTTTAAGCAAACCTAGAAAATTCTCTGCCATCATCTCTTTGAATGTTGCCTCTCTTGTCACTCTTTTCTTTCTGAAAATTGAATTTGCCATGTTTTCGACTGTCTAAATCTCTCCTGCATAGTGCTTACCTTCTCTTTCACATTTCAATTTATGTATTGCTCTATGCTACATTCCAGGTAATTTCCCAGATTTTATATTTTTGTTTGTGGATTTTTTTCTTCCACTATGTTTAATGTGACTTATAGTCCATCCTTTGAATTTTTAATTGCAGGTTTTTTTCCTTGTGGAAAAAGGCTTCATTTAGTTCTTTTGATTAATTATTCTTCATACACAGTGTCATGCCTTTCAGCAAGTTTTCTATTCCTTTTAAATAAATTAATAATTTCAGATAATCTCATTTCCTGGTTTCAGATGGTTCTATTCTAGCACTTAGGAGGGGATCTCGTCTTCCTACTGTGTGTATTCACTCGCTCTTATGGTGAATCATTAATTGCTTCATATCGTTTGTAGTGCTTTTCCTGAAAGTTCTTCTTGATGTTATTCAGACTGGCATTTTTTTTTCCTAGATGGTGATTTCTCATAAAAAGTAACTCACAGTCTGATCTAGCAAACCATTAGGGACTCACCTCCACTACAAACTGCAAACATACACAAGTGTTGTATGAACTTTAATAACAGACCAGTATTTAAAACATATGTAAGGGAAAAAAGAGAGGGAGGGAGAAAACTCTTTTTTTGTCTTTAAGTTACCAGCTCTGAAATCCTAATTTTTTTTTTTTCAAGGAACCCAAGGATTTCACCTAAGACCAGATTTCATGTTTAATTACCGAGTTGAGATTCTGCACTAGCTGGCACTATAAATCTGATTGTCACTCTGTGCATGTGACAGGCTGGAGACTTGCTTCTTTTTCTACTCTTCACTGAGCCCTGGCTAGAGCAAGCTTCTTGCCGCTTGCCAGGTTGGTCCCGGTGGTTTTCCTAGGAAAGTGTTTTCACAGAGGGAGTAAGCAGCCTCAGTTCAAGCACCAAGCCTTGTGGAGTCAAAGTCCAGGCTTTCTGTCCACATGTGAGTGTTAGTACTTCAGCCCATCAACCGTAGGACACTTATCTAAGTCTCAATCACCCCACTATTCTATCAGGCTGTTGCTAAGTTAGCTGTGCGCTGACCACGAGTTCACTCTGCATTCCTGACAACTGGAGATTCCTTCTGTGTACTTTTCCCTGCAGATATGTTTTATAGACTGCTGCATTGGTATAAATCATCCAGAATTTCTATGTTGTGGCAAGAGGTCCAATAGATCAGGGCTCCACATTGCTGGAACCACTCAGAGCTTTACTTTCTGTGCAAGAAATCACCACTCAGGGAAAAATATCACCAATCTGTAATTACTTTTATGAAAGTTTATTAAAATACTGAATTTCCTCAATGAATAAAACTTGGAAATATGTATATAAATATATTAGAATGGTATCTACTCCTCCAAGTAAGAAAACTGCTCTCCATCACATCAGTCAGTGTTTACCTTTTGTGTCTCGGTCATGGCCACATTGTTCTAAATCTGTGTTTTAATAATGAAACTTTTCAAAATTAACATATGGAACTGCATTTTTGTTAAACTATTTACTTCTCATTTCTTGTTTCCAGGTTTCATTTAATATTATCCTTCACTGCAGCTACCATACTTTGTAGAAAATGCGTTCTCTTCCAGAGCCAAGGAAATGTAAAACAAAAATGACACACACACATGTCCCAAAAGTATCCATCTGTTCACTCACCCTTCTGGAATTTAGGAATTTTTTCATATACTAGTATGGAGACTTTTCTCCTTTAAGGCTTGTATATCTGATATTTTGTGGGACCTGGTAAATCCATAACATAGCATGAGATAAGTTCCAGGGAGTAAGATAACATTTGTTATTTACAATTCATTCAATCCCCTTGACAATTGAGTGTTATTTTCACTTTAAGAGAAATGGTAAAATGAATGGGAATGAAAATTAAGTGCTGGGAGTTGGCAAAATAGGACCTTTATGTTGGAGAATATTGAACACAGGGAAAATGACAAGTGACAGCTAGTTAGGAATTATATTTCATGGGAAGGTACTTCATAGCCAAATATAGACAGAGGGGATTACTGCTCTTGAAATACTGTTTTGGGATATTTCTTAAGATTTTTTTTTTCCAAATTGTTTGTTTTCCCTATAGCCAAAGGCCCAGAAAACCCATAGTAGTCCTGCTCCTTGCACCATTCAAGACCAGAGCTCTTGTGGAGAATACCCCTCCTACCCACCCAGGAGGAAGTTGTATTTACTGAATCAACTCTAATTACAGCTTTAGCTGAGGTTGGGAGGTCAGGAGAAGCATGAATGCAACATTCTCAGAACAAAAACATGAGGTTGGAAAATTTGATCTGCTGAATATGTTTTCCCAACCCAAATATAAGTAGGCAGTCTATCTAAGGTTAATATAAATAATTATGCCTTTGGTGTATCTTCTATCTCATAAACATAAAAATTATGAAAACAATACAAAGGCAGGTACTAATACATGAACAGGACCAGAATAGGAATGAACTGAAGTACCATCTCGAGAACTGGAAAATAATTTTGTCCTTTGTGACTTATATTAGAAATCGACCCACAAGGGATCGGGATCAGGAGAACAAAGCCACTTTAATATGGTAGAACTGATGGTTCTGATATGTCTATGGCAAGGGCAGGCATGGTTGACATGTAAGTTGATGTAAATTTGGCAATTCATTGCTAAAGCTTGAAGCATGGATCTAAACCTTGATCCATTCAAAAGACATATCTAAGGATATATGAAGTAATCCTATCAGTATTGTCTATATGGAAAATTTTTTTAAAATAACCTGAGTTCAATTAGGTTGGTTAAAGAATTGTCAGTAATTGTTAATAATTATTTATAACCTGTTAATAATTGCAAAGCAATTTACATAATAGTTCGCACAACACAGGGAAATGCATCAGTTACCCTTTACTTTTGTCTACCACTGCTTCTCCAGACTTTATCACGTAGATAGAATTCCTCTAGAAACAGGGATCCATATATTTTGTTTCAATTTTTTAAATCATTCTTAGCATGTAATTCTCCAAACTTAGAACTTGTTTTTAGGAGAAAACATCTCTATTTATCTAACTTGGGCCTTCTGGAGGTAGATGGTCTAGAAGGGCCTCCCTCTTGCTGTGCTCAATTTCCTCACCTTTCCCCCATTTTCCTATTTTATGAACTGTGGCTCTAACTTTTTCAGGGCTTCAGTGGGGGAGGAGAGAGGTAAGAGAGGTAAAAGTTTTTTGAATGGTTCTTTTTTTTTTATTTTTTATTTTTTATAAACATATATTTTTATCCCCAGGGGTACAGGTCTGTGAATCACCAGGTTTACACACTTCACAGCACTCACCAAAGCACATACCCTACCCAATGTCCATAATCCCACCCCCTTCTCCCAAACCCCCTCCCCCCAGCAACCCTCAGTTTGTTTTGTGAGATTAAGAGTCACTTATGGTTTGTCTCCCTCCCAATTCCATTTTGTTTCATTGATTCTTCTTCTACCCACTTAAGCCCCCATGTTGCATCACCACTTCCTCATATCAGGGAGATCATATGATAGTTGTCTTTCTCTGCTTGACTTATTTCTCTAAGCATGATACGCTCTAGTTCCATCCATGTCGTCGCAAATGGCAAGATTTCATTTCTTTTGATGGCTGCATAGTATTCCATTGTGTATATATACCACATCTTCTTGATCCATTCATCTGTTGATGGACATCTAGGTTCTTTCCATAGTTTGGCTATTGTGGACATTGCTGCTATAAACATTCGGGTGCATGTGCCCCTTTGGATCACTACGTTTGTATCTTTAGGGTAAATACCCAGTAGTGCAATTGCTGGGTCATAGGGCAGTTCTATTTTCAACATTTTGAGGAACCTCCATGCTGTTTTCCAGAGCGGTTGCACCAGCTTGCATTCCCACCAACAGTGTAGGAGGGTTCCCCTTTCTCCGCATCCTCGCCAGCATCTGTCATTTCCTGACTTGTTGATTTTAGCCATTCTGACTGGTTCTTTAATGGAAGGGACCATGCTCCTGGAGTCTGGCTGGAGGTTGAAGCTTTCTTTCTTTGCTGGGCCCTGCACTGAACTTCTGGGAGCTCTCCCCTGGATTCATTTGATTGCATTTTCCCTGACTTTGCACGTGTTCCCTAAAATTAGTCACCATCCTCATAGCAGCCCACCAGCAGTCTGTAAGTCCCAGGATGTCCAGGAAATCCTCTTAGGCTGCACTGAAGATGGCCCCACCAGTTCTTGCTATCTGTGAGGCCACATATGGCCCATGGGAAGCACCCACCTACCTTGCCCTCTGAAGGCAGGCAGACCCAGCCTAGTTCAAGTAGCTCATCTCAGCTTTTAAGTTTTCTAAGCAGAAGTCGGTCATCCATCTACTAGGTCTCTGCAACTAAGGAGAACACATATCAAATCATTATGAGTGGTCCTTGAAGCTTCTCTCTCCTTTTTTTTTTTTTTAAGATTTTATTTATTTATTTGTCAGAGAAAAAAAAAGCACAAGCAGGGGGAGTGGAGACAGAAGGAGAAGTAGGACTCAGTCCCAGGACTCTGGGATCACGACCTGAGTCAAAGGCAGACACCTAACTAACTGAGCCACCCTGGTGTCCCAAAGCTTCTCTATTTTAAACAACTGGAGGTCAAGTGGAAAGCATCCTACTCCCCATCTCCTAGTTGGAATGGGGGTTCTTACATCCCACTAACTGCTCTATTCAGTGAAATCTTTCTAAAACCTTTCCTAATCTCTATTTCTGCCTTTATATCCTTGATGTGAGAGAGAGTCCTAAGAACCAGGAAATGAATCTTTTAACATCTCCCTCGAAATTCCTACCACATGGAATATATTGTTTTCAACTTCCTTTGTCTTTGCCACATATTGCATCTCTATATCTTCATGGAAACTACATGCCACATAGGGGGACATGAATGGCCTTTATCCAGTAACTCCCTAATTTTTGATCAAGACAGTGTCAAAGCTTTGGAGGAGACTTTATGTATAGAAAGGGAATTCCTGAAGTTAAATTTGTGGGCAAGGTCTTATACATCTGAATTCCTGTGCCAGAAAAAAATAAAAAAGTGAAGGATACAATTCCTCCTTGCAAGAGGGAAAAAGCAAAAACACAATGATAAGTGGGAGAAAGTGCATGGCTAAGTAACATGGCTTCAAAAAAATTCATAGAAAAAGGATGTCTACTATTTAAATGTAATAGTCTTTATATCCTGAAGTGAAGAGGGCTACACATCAAAAAAATCCTTGTATGGATGATTTGTTGTTACTGTCGAGTCAAAGAAAGAACCCGATTTCCACATTTGGGTCTATGGCCAGAACAAAATAAAGCAACAGCTGTAGGCTGAACAGCAGAGAATGGAATTTAGAAGAAACAGGAAGTCGGAGTCACAGGTGATCATTAGAATGTGAGATTCTGGGAAGTTGCCAGAATCCTGAGAAGAGCAATGAAATGAAGGACCAAGGCATCTTATCTAGATAATAAGGAGCAGAGAGACCCATTTGACATCTGGCTTATACATATAAGTATACATATTAAAATGTCTGGAAGTTGTTAACTGTGGTTATTGCTAGATGGTGGGATTACAAGAAATCATTATTTTCTTTCTTTTTTTCTTTGGCTAATATGTATTTCTTAGGTTTCCTACCATGTTTTTGTAATTAGAAAAAAAGCAAATTTGAGTTTAACAGAAAAGAAAAAGAAAAAAAATATGAATCCGAATCAGGTGAGCTAAGGAGACAGAAATCTACAGGCTGTACCTTGACAAGTTCATCCTAGCTATAATGTGCTATCCTGCTAGGTATTACATTCTAAAATGTAAAACAATAGATTTCTATTTTGTTTTATATGTGCATCAGTCTCCAAAATTAATTAACATGTGTTCACTCTGAATATGCTTACCAAAAATATAAAAATAAACCATAAATTTCCACCCCTCCATGTTGATCAGAAACACAGGACTTGGAGGGGATTTGCTAGTGCCCTATCCCCTCCTGGAAAAGGACTTAGGTCAGGAAAGTGTATTTCCCCAGAAGGGGTAGGGGGAGAACAATAAAAAGCTTTCACCTCTTCACTCTGGTTTTTTAAAAAGTCAAAGATGATGCCCAGGTAATATAGTAGTAAGAGGTTGGGCTCTGGAGTCTGCCTGCCTGGATTAGAATCGTGGCATTGCCACTTACTAGCCAGGAACATGTTTCCTAACCAGTCTCATTTATAAAATGAGGGTCATTAGACGACCTTCCTCACGGGTTACTATGAACATAACTATGCTAATATGTGCAAAGCACTTGCCTCAGTGCTCAGAACATACTGATGATCACTCAATGTCAGCTCTAAGGACTGGTACTAAGTCATGTAGCTCTGCTGTTGTATAAATCTCCAGCTGGCACCCCACTCCCTCCTAACTTGTTTCCTTTGTGGGACCTCACTTGTTGACCACTGAGAACCAGTTTTACTCCTTCTTGTCCAAGATGGGGGTTCTTGATTTATTGAAAGTCTTTAGGGTCAGCCTTTGGAGTCCAGACTGAGCTGCCAGGTCACCCAGATATCTTGCACTACTTTGCAGAATTTCTGCAGAGGTAAGCCCCTGTTGTGGACTATAAAATTCCTGATATGGGGCCTTTGATGAACTGTTTGGGTTGGAAAGATCAGGGAGGAAGGAGAGGATCTTAGGCATTCTTAAAATCCAAGAGAGCTAGGTTCTTTGAGAGCTGCTTCTGAGATGCCTGCATGTGTTTCAATCTCTTCTGTCACCAAAAGTGTGCCTCTGAATGCAAATGTAGATATTGTTTACTGTTGATAACCTGTTTTTTTTTTCTACAGTCTCTTCATTTTGTTTTAATAATAAAGTCCAAAGTCAAATAAATTAAAATTTTTTTCCTAGCCTGGCCACAGAGAGGAATAATTATGTATAGATAGGCTAAATTTGTCATTAACTATGCTGGATAAATTCCCCAAGTGGGAATTTTTATTGGCCCATTTTAATGTGGAAGTCCAAGTTCAGATAAAATAACTTACCCAAAAGAACAGGTAGGAAAAAGGGCTACTTTTTCCCTCTAATTTCAAGATATTTTTAAAATATCCTTTTATAATTTTTTTTAAAGATTTTATTTATTTGACAGAGAGAGATCACAAGTAGGTAAAGGCAGGCAGAGAGAGTGGAAGGGAAGCAGTCTCCCTGCGGAGCAGAGAGCCCGAGGTGGGGCTCGATCCCAGGACCCTGGGATCATGACCTGAGCCGAAAACAGAGGCTTAACCCACTAAGCCACTCAGGCGCCCCTCTTTTTATGATTTTTTAAAATAAGGCTGGAGAAATACACTTTCTTCCTCACCTCTTCTCTGTGAATGAGGGGAGGAAACCCCAAAATATTTAATTTAGCACCTTTGAGTGTTACATTATCTAGAATATGTCTGAAGACTCACTAGTTCCACATGAGGTTAATGGCTTGGAGGCAAGAAAGGAAAAAAGAAAAATGAAAACAAAAGAAAAAAAAGCTTCAGGTCAAGGAAGTTTGGGACATGTTGGATTAAATCAAATGAGATAAATTTATTTACTGTGGGAGTTCTCAAACTCTTCTACAGTCCTATGTAGGTCTTTAAAATTGTCTTATGGAGTACTGTGTTTCTCAGAGTAATCTGGGAGAGTTCTACTCTATTCCCATTTGGTAGAAACTTTCAATATATTTGACAGACTGTACAAAACATTTTGGAATGACACGGGAAGGGAGCTAAAATATAATGGCAGTGAGTTTTCAAAGAAGCTGTTGATGTTAATAATAGAGTTAGTGTTATGAAAAGTCTGAAAGTGGTGATCCAGTGAAAACCAGGTGAGAAGCTTCCTGGATCGTGTGTGTGTGTGTGTGTGTGTGCGCGCGTGCATGCGTGCGTGTATATCTAAGGATGTACATGTCTGTTTTAACACAAGAACATAATAGCTTTTCGTTTTTTCATTGTTTATCATGTTTTGACTCATGTTCTTAGAAGAGCGTGCAGCATGTTATTAAAAAGGTGGCACAAGCTGGTTCTTGAGGAATGATCCTGGTGAGATGAGGCAAGATAGAAGCAGCGCGTATAAGGGGGAAAAAGAGTGTAAGGGAAAGTAGTGACTTCTCAGCAGACAAAGTTTTTCTGTCCTTTTGTTTTGTTTTTCCTCATGGCTGTTGTGGGAAAACAGGAGTAGTAGAGGTTTTTTGGCACACACTTAAAAAAAATTAAAAGTTTTTATTTTAAAAGAATTTTAGATTTATAGAGAAATTTTGAAGAAAATACAGAACATTTCCATGGCCCCAGACTCAGTTTCCACTATTATTAGCATCTTATACTAATATGGTACATTTGTCACAATTAATCAACAAATATCCATATCTGTGCATTATTATTAATGGGAGTCCATACTATAGTCTATTTCCTTGGTTTTCATTTACTGTCCTTTTTCTGTTCTGGGATCCCAGCCAGGGTAGCACATTACATTTACTTATCCTATCTCCTTGGGTTCCTTCCTCTTGGCTATGGTAGTTCCTCAGACTTTTCTTGTTTTTTGATGATTTTCACAGTTTTGAGGAGTACTTATTAGGCATTCTGTAGAATATTCTTCAACTGGGGTTTGTTGTGGTGTTTTCTCATGATTAGATGGGGCTTATGCGTTTGAGGAGGTAAACCACAGAGATTAAAGTGCCATTCTCCTCACATCTTTAAAGCTGCCAAGTAGAGAATGGCAAACTGTGGAAAACACTATATGTTCACCAAAACCTATTTCTGTTTTTGCCTAAGTGCATAGTTAGACTATATTTCTTTTTTTATTTTTTATTTATTTTCAGCATAACAGTATTCATTATTTTTTCACCACACCCAGTGCTCCATGCAATCCGTGCCCTCTCTAATACCCACCACCTGGTACCCCAACCTCCCACCCCCCCGCCCCTTTAAAACCCTCAGATTGTTTTTCAGAGTCCATAGTCTCTCATGGTTTCTTAGCCTCCCTTAAAGTTAGTGAGGCCATGAAGCTGGTTTCTGGATAACAGAATTCTTAAGCTTTGCTTACAACAAACCCCATGGATTTTCCACATTATTTTTTCATTCTTCACCCTCTGGTCAAAGGCAAAGATTCCAGTGGAGAATCTGAAACCCTAGGAAATGGTAGAGGTGACAAGGACAGGTCCTGGCTCTCTGAATGACCTTGTGGAGCACATCCCTAAGTGGCCTACAGTGCACTGTGATATGAATGAGAAATTAACTTTGTTATGTGAAACCACTGAGGTTTAGAGATTCAAAGTGAATCCTTCCCTGAGTAACACAGAGGTGATCAGGATGAAACTCTCAGCTAGTCACAAATGGTGAAGAATCTGTCTACAAGGGAGACTGCCTATCCCTTTGACAATCTGGCCAGTTAGGGTGTTTTCAAAGAGAGAGCCAATCTTATGATCATCTCTTCCTTTCAGCAATTCCTTCCAGGCCAGAGACCTCCCAGAAACAGTAGACCTTCAACACCATTTGTGAGGTGATGTTCCAACTGAAAGCAGAAACCATGCTGATAAGGGGTCTTTCCTGAGCTTGTCCCTCTTGGTGCACCCCCACCCCTATTTCCACACACATGCAGTGCCTGGCCTAGGGACATTTTGTGTCGTGAATGTTGGCATTCAAAAGAGGAAGCAGTTAAAGTATTTGGGGGACTATATGACACCGGATTTGGGGGTTAAAGAAGCAAATCTAGAAATAAATTCACTCCAAATGTGCTTTTTCCATACTGTGTTCACTCTGAGTCTGCCATGTCTCAGCGAGTTCATTGTCTGAAGGGCCCCGCCTGCCCCTGCCCCCACCCCGACAGTCTTGTTACCTCAGTGCAGTTGAACAGAAATGACCTGGTGCCAGTGTCACCTGAAGGATGGGACACTGAAACACCCATTTATTTCTACATAGCCCAAATCTGGGTGATAGTAAGAATCATCTGGGGAGCATTGAAAAATATGGAAATTGGAGGGAGGGTGCCTGGATGGCAGATTTGGTTAAGTGCCTGCCTCTTGATTTTGGTTCAGGTCGTGATCACAGGATCACAGACCTACATTGGGGTCTGCACTCAGCAGACTCTGCCTCATATTCTCTTCCCTCTCCCCCTGCCCCTCCCGCTCATGCTCTCTCTTTCAAAGATTCTGACTCACAGGTCTAAAAGGAAGCCTGAGAATCTCTATTTTTTTTTTTTTTCAATGTTACAGGAGGTAATGATCAGCCAAGTTTGAAAACCTCTGTTCACAACCACTTTCAGTAATAGTCTGACACACTAATTAGTAATACACTAATTTATTTCACTGAATCAATTGCTTAAAATTAAGCAATTTAATGTGTGTGTACACATACACACACCATCAAATCAATGCGAGGTAAAAATTCTGTTCACTCCACTATCAATCCATCTTTCTCTCTCTTTTTTTAAAAATATTTTAATTATTTATTTGCCAGACAGAGATCAGAAGTAGGCAGAGAGGCAGGGCAGAGGGGGCGGGGGGAAGCAGGCTCCCCACTGAGCAGAGAGCCCAATGCGGGGCTCTATCCCAGGACCCCGGGATCATGACCTGAGCCGAAGGCAGAGGCTTTAACCCACTGAGCCACCCAGGCACTTCTCTCTCCCTTTTTTTTTTAACTTATGAGAGCCTCTTGTCTGAGCAACACCTCTGTTCCACTATCCCTTCTCTCACCCCTAACTCCTTCAATGACCATCAGACTTCTGGGAAGAAAGTCTTCTCAAGGATAATGGTTCACATCAATATCTCCTGCCTACAATTTTATTTATTTCTCTTTTAATTAAAAAAAAGTTCAGGCTACAGCAATGCTTCTCTTTTTTGTTTTTGAAACATGACAATTTAGAAACAAATGGATTACCAGCATCCACTATACGTGGAAAAATCGTATGCAATAAGCTTTCATTTGATCGTCTTCAGTTTCTCCAACCTGCTCCTACAGATGCTGTCGACGCATGAAGGGTATGTACGACCTACCTATACGGTCTAATGTATTCTATCTGGAATTCAGAAAGTTTAGTAAAAGTTTTCTATCTGGAATTCAGAAAGTTTAGTAAAAGTTTTCTTAGGGGTTCTGTGTTGCTATACAATTCTCCCTAGTTTCATTTTTCCTTGTTTAGATAACCACCTCTTGAGTAATGAGTTCAAACTGATTGCTAGGATTAATGTCAAGTTTGGTACTTTCCCCTTCAGTGATTATCAGCTCCAGCCTGGCAAACCCCCATGTCCTCTCAGTTCCCCCAAAGAAACTAGAACTTGCTAGGAGAGGCTGGGTTCTTTAACAGTTTTCAGATCCCTCTTATCATTATTTATTAGGGTGTTCCAATATGGAAATTATTGCTAATTGACTGAAAAGGTGAAAATAAAAGATCCCTTCTCACTTACTAAATTTTATGTGAGACTAGGGGAAGGATGTATGATTGTATTAATAAAAATACCTAAATTTGATGTTTATTTTAAAAAGAGAGAGAGTAATATATATAATGATCAAACTTTTATTAAGGAGTCCCTGGAAGTTTTATCAGAATATTTGACATACCAAATAACTCCATCTCCCAGTCACATACGCATACATACACACATGTACTCAAATAGAGCCACTTTAAAGAAATTTTTGCAATAATTAGATTCACATGAAATTGCAAAGACCATATAGGTAGGTCGCACATACCCTTCATCTAGTTTGTTCCAATGGTTTTTTCTTCTGTAACTATAGTACAGTATTAAAACTGGGATATAGACCCTAGTACATATAATATGTTACACACGTTTTGAAAAATAGGAATGAATGAATGAATGAATGAATGAATGAAAATTAAAAATCTTATCTGCTTATCCACAGAAAGCTTCCTTCTCAGAAGCCAAACTGACTCACTGACTTTCACTGAATCGGCATCAAGTCACAACTGCTTTGTTGTGTCAACCCAAGTTGATAGAGTCAGTCAAGTGTTTTGGTTTGTCTTTGAATTGGGTTATAGTTGCCCAAAGGAAAAAAAAACCCTGACTGGAAAAAGTGATTCAAAAAAAAGAAAAAAGAGGGGTCCCTGCGTCACTCAGTTGGTTAAGTGTCCAACTCTTGATTTTGGCTCAGGTCATAATCTCAGGGTCGTGAGAAAAAGTTCCACCCTGGGCGTGGAGCCTGCTTAAGATTCTCTTTTTCCCCCTCACTCTTTGCCCCTACCCTCCAAAATAAAAGGAAAAATTATCAAGCTAATTTCAGATGAAGTATGTTTCAGTTATCTGTGCTGTGAAATAAACTCAGAATATAGTAACTTTTTAAAAAATCCCATTTATTTAGCTCACAAATCTGGGCAATTTGTGCAGGGTTTAGTAGAGACAGTTTCTCTCTGCTCCACTGTATCACTCCATATCAGCTGGGAAGGCTCAAAGGCCAGCAGTTTCCTGTGGCCTCTGCTTGGCTGGCAGGCTTATGGCAGAGTAGGGGTGGGTCTTGGAATCATCTGAACGCCCCTTCAGCCACAACTGTATTTCCCTGCTCTGCAGGAAAAACTCGTAGAGCTGGGAGTTGGGACACTTGTCTTCTCAGGCATCTGTGTCACTCGAAGATGTGCTCTCTCCCCAGGATGCCTCCAACAGACAGCTTTAGGGAAGCTGGATTTCTTATATGTCAGCTCAGGGCTTCCAGAGAGAGAAACTTAGGGAGACAGAGAGAGCATGCAGCTACATATGCTTTATGGCCTAGCCTTGGAAGTCGTGCAGCCTCACATCCACAATATTTTATTCATTGCAGCCAGTCACAAAGGCCTATGCGATTTCATGGAGAGGGGATTTAGACCTACCTTTTGGTGGAAAAAGAGCAAAGTTTTAGAAGAGCATGGAAAACCAGAAATATTGTTATGATAGATCAAGAACATAAATTAGTGAAAACAATCTAAAATTAATGTTTTCCCTTTTTTAAGCAGCTAAATATGCCATGATCAAAATGTTATCAAGTAGCCACTTGAAATTCTGTTAGAATATTTGCCCTCCTAAATTGGCTCAACACTGCACACACACACACACACACACACACACATACATATCATATACACATATAATACCTATACATACACATGCACATATAAATGTATACATATACATGATTTTTTATTATACTTTTATCTATGTCCTCAGCCAAAGCTTCTTTCTCAGAAGTCTGAACTGACTCACTGGCTATCAATGAATTCAACATCAAGACACAACAGTCTCCAATGTGGATGCAGGCTGGTGGGTTCAGCCAAATTGTTTTTCGGTCATCTATGAACTGGGTTATGGATCCCAAGAGAAGGAATTGAAATCATCAAACTAATTTCACATGATGTACTAAGAAGAACACAGTACCACATGAAAGAGCTTAGTGATTAGTTTACCAAGCCATCTCGCTCTATGTAAATGACCTGTGATAAATGACTGGTCAGCCAAAGGAGCAGAAATCATGTATTATTTCCGCAGTTTAAAGTGAAATGCCATTTGTATTTATCATTTTTCTGAAACAGCACAGTAGATTGTGTGGGACAAAACTTTCTGCAAACACTTAAGTAACTCTGAAAAAAAAAAAGTAATGTAAGCTTTTATCAGAGGTTCTTCACTTGGATTATCAGTGGTGACTTACAGGTGGTGTCATTGTGCAGGCGACTGTGTAACTCACACAGAAATTTACAAGAATTCTGAATGTGGAAATACTTAAATAAAGTCAAGCTCTCTTGCCTTTCATTTAGAATCTTTATTATAGATCCTGAGAGTCAAAAAGTACACCCTCAGCTCTAGCTTGAAACATCTCCTGGTTTTGCATTCTTTTGGTTTATTTTCATTTTTCTTTTAGTTTCTCTGGATAGAAGATTAGTGTAATTGGATGAATGGGTGGCAGTCTCCTCACCTAAAACTTACATGAGTCTTAGGGCAACTCTGTCCAGAGAGAATGGAAGTAACCACAACATAAATGAGGCCATTCTATATGATATTTCTTACAAATCAATATTACCTAGTGAATTCACCATTGAGGGCCTCAGATAACTGTCATTTATCATTTTTTGAGCACTTGCTATGTGCAGGTGGCGTGCTGACAACTTTGGTAATATCGTCTTTCTGATAATGACAAATTTCTGTGCAGCTGCTGTTATTATTCCTGTATTACAGGTAAAGAGACCAACACTCCTGGAAACTGAGTAACTTGACCAGGATCACAGAGTAGTGGAGTTAAGTTGAACCTAGATCCATGAGACATGAATGCTCCGCTAAGCCATTATAGTGCACCGCCCTTTACAGAGACTAAAAAAACCAACAAGAAAGAAAGAGAGAGAGAGAGAGAGAGAGAGAGAGCGAGCGAAAGAGAGAGAGGAAGGAAGGAAAGAAAAACACAGTAAGGAGTTTGAAAGGTGACTGGAAGAAGCAGAGAATGTGAATGTGAGCTAATTAAGTCTGGAACCTCATGAGGGGTAGAAGTAAATAGTTCAGAGTGAGATAAAGTTCACTGGGACTAATGAGGGAGGGTCCCTGGTCCCTGGAAAGAGTCTGGTTCCTGGAAATTTCCACACTTGAGAAACTGCCAGCCGAACAGTGAATGATTAGGATTCACACACATTCGGTTGGGCTTCCTCAGTTATTGGTTGACCTGGGGCTACACTCAAGAAAGATACGGGAGTAGAACTGAAATGAAACAGGGAAAAGAACATAAAATATAATTCATGAAAAGAACTGGGTGTAATTCAGAGGAAAGACAGTGGTTTCAGAGTTACACTGTAAAGGGAAAAAAATGAGCTGGTTTGGGGTTGGAACAGCAGAAGTGCTCCCACTAATGTCTTCCCGGCGCCTCCTGTGTGTACACAAATGTGCATCTGTGAGTTTGTCTTCCGGGTGTGCTATATGTGGGTGGGTCTGCCCTGTCCAGGTTCAGCTGGCAAGGTGGGGGACTACTTACATTGTTTCTGTCCCATGGGATTAGGATTCTCTCACTTTTCTCACCTCATTTCATCTTATCTGCTTTGCTTTAAACCCTCTGACACCATGCTTTGCAAACTTTAATGTGCTTATGAATCACTTGGGAAATAGTGTTAAAGTGCAGATTCTTCTCTAGTAAGTCTGGGTTGAGGCCCGAGTTTCTGTATTTCTAACATGCCCCTAGCAGCTGTGGGTGCCCTAGCTGGGGAACAACACTTTGAGTCATAGGGTTCTAAAAAATAATATCCCCCCAGCATGAGAGAATGAGATGATTTCTTTCTCCCAAGAAAACACTTCTGTTTTGTCACTACACCTCATTTTCTGTATGTTCTAACTTGTGGCTAAGGCTGAGGACAGGATGGACAGCAGGTGCCACACCAAATCCCAGGCCTGTTCCTAGGCCTGTTTCTCCCCTAGCCCCTCCTCCCTTTGCCTGACTCCATCTGGATGGCTGGCTTTCCTTCCTCTCCAGAGGGAATTCTACTGAAACAGCTGCTTCCTCCTCATGTGTATCCACCAGTGTTCTTATAGAACGCTTAGAATCTAGAGCTTGGAATCGAGCATGAGAAATCAGCTGCCCTAGGCTTCCACCCTCAGTAAGTAGATGTTTAAACCATTCAGAAGGAGAGAGGGGCCCATTTTCCTCACCTGACCCACCATCCTTTCTTTTGTATTTTTTTCACTGTTCAAATTTTCAAGCATCAGCATGGGCCTGGTTCAGTTCAAGACTCAGTCACCAAGACCATTTTTGGATTAATTTGGTTCCAGGTCAAACATTCCAATTTCACACATTTATCCCATGATTTCCTAATGCTATCAAATGACACATCGTTTTATTTTTTTTCCTTTTGTTTTTCTCTTTCAACTAATTTATTTAATGGGTCCAAAATGGGTGATTAGACCATAAAAACATGTGGTATCCTAATTGGATTTTGAAAATGTGTAAACATGGCCCTCCAATGGCTTCCTATTACCATCTGGACCAAATAGAAACTTCTGACCATCGATTCCAACTCTCCTCTGCCTACCCCACTCTGGAGCCCCTCTCGTTTGTTACTTCTCTTCTCCAGGGTCTCTGTGCTCCAATGTGTCTGGGCTTGGTCTTTTTCAGAACCCTTTCCTCAAGGTCTGCCTTAAGACTTCTGCCTGAACTGGTCTACAGACGAGGAACAAGATCTCGCTATTCATTTTCTACACATTTCAGAAGGGTTTACAGATGGTAGTTCAAGATCTATTCCTTTTGGAGTATTTTCAAAATTAACCCCATCCATTCTTTGTTACACTGTGGTCCTTCATTTACTTCAGTGCCTTCCAATTATTTTGGAAAAGAATTGTGTTTTCCTTATGTATTCTTATGTGGCTCACTGAGTCATTAAGGGACAGTGACAGCGTGTTTCTTTTGGGTTGGGTACTAATCTGGGTACTGCAGATCACAGTGAATAAGCAGGCAAGGTTCTTAATATCAAAAGAGTTTACATACAGGTTTGGGAAGGTGGATAGTGAGCAGTAAACAAATAAAGGAACCATAATTTCAGATGGTGAGGAAGTACTTACTGCTGGATGTTCTGAGACTACAGAGCAGGGAGTCTGCTTCCTTTTCGTCTGAACTCTCTCTCTGATTCCATAGATGTGCACATCAAAGCTTGCATGTGGACAAAACATGTTGAGCACATCTCAAGGGAAAGATCTTCTTGAGATGGGTTATGTCTGGGAAAATATCACTGAGGAGACTGGTGATCAATTTCATTGATGAGAAGGTCTCTCTCTTTAGTCTTCAGCATAGCCAAGTTTTAGAAACTTCAATGTCTCATCAGTTTCTCAAACTTAATTAGACTCATCTGGGGCACTTGTTTCAGATGTAGGCCCAGATGTTCCAGTGCAATTGACCCTTGGACTGTATAATAAAACACTGCAACACTTTAAGTGATAATCAAAACACTGAGATGGATGGATGAATGAATGCATGGGAGGAAGGGAGGAAGAGTGGCCAGGAGGAAGGATGGATACATGAATGGACCCAAAGATTTTTAGGCTATAAATTAGTAGCCAGACTCACAAGAGGATTTTAAGCAAGTGGGCATATGATACAACATAGGACTACGACTCTAACTGTGTGCTGTGGCCCTGAGACTATGCTTTGAGAAGATAAGCTCGGTTCGATCTCCTTCCTCTAATTTTCATGAAGCAAATGCTTATTCTTTGAGCTCTAGGTATAAAAATCATTTTGAGAATGAATAATTAAAATAGACTGTGCTAAATGTAATCTTTCAATTGTCCATCAAAATAGTTACATTTTTAGAATCACGTATTTCCTGAATAAGTCACTTTTACCAATTTTGCTGTCAGAACAAGATATTTAATTCCACTGGAGATAAAGATAGCCCTCAGGAAGCCTCAAGATCCTCAAGAAACCATACTGTATTAGGACCAGACACTACCTCCCCTGAGGGTGGCTGAGAGGCAATAGGACAGTCCCACTTTTGCCAGGAACCGTCCTACCAGGCTCTCCATAGCCTGGAAAAGATGTCAGGAGAGGGGAGATGCTTAGCACGGGCCTTGTGGGAATTGCAATGCATGTTCTAACCCCTAACTGAGAAGCAGGGGAAAGTGTGTTTCCCCTTTTGAAATGGATTGAGGGGGCTCTTAGAGAGTCATTCATAATGACTGAGGTACCCACCATAAGGAGAAACTGACCTCATATTCTCCACCTGGAGGCTTCCAGAGCTTCCAAAGTTGGCAGACCCTTCTGCAACATGTCTCCATGGAGGAATAGGTGCCAGACTTTTGGGCAGACCCCAATGTGTGCCTCTGAGATATGCCACAGGCATACAGAATCATGCAATCTGTGACCCTCTTGCATCCTAGAAATTTCTGAAGACATTAGAACTTGGAAGGACTGCTGCAGAAATGCCTGGGAAGGGCAGGGTGATCTCTAAACCACCTAGTTGTTTGTTTGTTTGTTTGTTTTTTCCCCATCCCTGGGTGATGTGAAAAAGGGCCCCAGCCTTTCATTGGCTCCAACTAAAGGAGCTCAAACATTAGTGGAGGAGCTGGAGCCATGATTTTCCTCTAGTATCCACCAAGTAAAGAGCTGGAATTTCCACACAGGATTGATGGAGGACAAGGCTGCTTTGGGGAGAGTGGGACCAGCTCAAAAACACACATATGCCACCTATGTGACACCAGTAGTAGTAGACAGAATCAGGAAGAATGATAACAATGTCCGAAGGTTCCTCCCTACTGAGGGCAAGTAGACAAGGAGGGATTTTTCTGGGCCCCTAGCCCTCCTTCAGGCTGCCTGAGGAGCTGGGTCTAGAGGAGGGAGGGGACAGTATTGATCCAGAGCCAGATCTTGCCCCCCACCCTCTTTGTAAGCAGCCAGAGTCACAGCTCTAGCTGTAAATTGGATATGCAATTAAGGGTTTAAATTAAGCCACACTAAGTTTTAATTACCAAATGTGACCAGGAAGTTATGGAATACGCCCAAGATTTTGTTAAAGGAAAAGAAAATAGTGGATTCTACAGAGCACAATCGAACACAGAAACTTTAAAAAATACATACAACTATTTCATTTTTCTTTGGATTTCAGTTGCAATTCCTTCAAGATCCCATTGTCATAAAAGCCTTTACTTCAAGTAATTTTTGTTCTCTCATGGTCAAATAATCCAAGAATGTTAATTTCCCATTTTATTTTCTCTCTTTTTGCATATTTCTGGGGTTACATAATGTAGTTTCACCCATTGATCACCCCACATTAAATCTTTCATCAAAAGTTCAAAGTCAAGTATTTGGTCATTTGCAAGAGAATCTATCTGGCATTGAAATCTAGGTCTCCAGAGTGAGGGGATTAGATGATGTGCCAAGCATTGCATCCGGTTCCCTGGGTGATCTCCTAAGGCGTGCACACAGCAGGAACAATACTCCAGCCAGACTCAGAGAGGAGCACATGAGTTCCCAATCGGAACACATGCTTGAGACTACCCTTGTTTGTATTTAGCCACTCTTGTATATACATAGTTTTACTCTGGATTAAGGGGGCCTTGACTTAATGTAAAAATGCCTTTGGAAAAGCTTGTCCTACAGAGGCAATCTCAATGGATCAAACAGGATTGTGCAGCCTAATCAGTGCAGTAACAGTAAGTCAAGTTAGTGTACAAGTCAAGGAAGGAGACCCATTATTTTGATATCATGACTCTTGAGCCCAAACCTTTGTTTCCTTGTTACCAAAGCTAAAACCAAGAAAATGCATTTTAAAATAAAATAGCATTTATGTTTCTGCTCTTTAATTTTAAAAATAAATTATGAACCTCTAAGCCTAGTATTTTCCCTTATCAAAATGAAAAATTCTTTCTGGAGCCTCCCTCAGGCCCCTCTCCTTAAAATTTATATCAGTACATAACTAATCAAGATGTATGTTATAATAGATCACTTCGGTGGGTATTTATGTAGCTTTCAGAAATCACTTCACAATCTTAAAATAGTTATTCTTCAATCAGCCAAGGTATTCATTCAATCAATAAATGCCATTCCATGTGATCATTGCTGTGACTGCCAAACTATGCAATCTTAAAATGTGGGGTGGGGGTGGGGGGTGGTTAAAGAACAAGAGGGGTGAATATCCAGGACAGGACCAAGTATTTTTATGGCAGGAAGCCTTTCAGGTAGACTGGCCAGATTCCACATAAGTCCATTCATATCAGGAAGTCTTTATCATTGTCTTAAGCCTAGAAATCAATGGCCATCAATCCCTGGAGAGTCTGAAACCTGAAACAACCATATTTCTTTAAGCACCTTTGCAAAAGTGCTTAATTTTCCATGAGAACTCACCGTTTTGACCTCGCTCCTTGAATTCAAGGAAAGGGTGGAAAGTCGAGTCCAATAAACGGATAACATTCAGGAACTTCAAACTTCATTATTTCTGATGGCAACCCAAAGCTTTTACCATTGTAAAATAAAGGGGGGGGGTGAGGTATTTTGCGTTCAAGTAGCTCTTTCAAAGAGGGGAATGAGAGCACGCAGCCTTCTTTACCCTGGTGAGAGCCTCATATTCTATATCTTGTGTCTTTGTTTTGAGTCCAGCCCCTGGTTGAGGGTCAGCTAAGGAAAGACAGAATGAGGTTCAAATTCTTTAATTAGTTTTGTCAGTGATTCTCTATGGTTGGCAATAAAAGAAATACTTTCTGGGAGATCAGGTTCTCCTCCTGGAACTTTGGATAGGATAAAGCCCTTGAAAGGCCAAGATCATTTTCAGCCCATTGTTCTAGCCTGTCTCTGAACTGAGCTTTTTGCTAAAGAGCTTTTGAGCCAAAATTTTTTATGTCATCTCCACAATCATGGCCCAGGGCACCGACAAGAATGTCTCTTCCAGATACTAACACACAGAGATCTGCCTGCCATTTTAGAAGGGCTTCATAAAACAGTGTACTCTGTGAGCCAGCCAATTAGGAGAAAAAGATTTTTTGTTTGAGAATATTGTGAATGAACACTGCAGTCTGGGATACACATTTCCTGGAATGCTCAGAAGCCAAGTCCTCCAAAGATAAAGTACTTACGAAAGGATGAGGGCAGCTCACGAAGGATGCTGAAACTCGTTTAGAAGTCAGTATTGGAGGGGAGGGGAAAAAAAACCTTTCATAGATTCGTCTTTGAGATGGCCATACCCTTTCACACAAGCAAGTTCTATTCTCTAGTCTCTACACAGGATCATTTAGGGCTGAGCATGTAGCAGTAACCTTAAAAATAAGTTATTATGGGGCACCTGGGTGGCTCAGTTGTGAAGTGTCTACCTTTGTCTCAGGTCATGATCCCAGGGTCCTGCGATCTAGCCCCCCATCCGGTTCCCTGCTGAGCCGGAAGCCTGCTTCTCCTTCTCCTGCTCCCCCTGCTTGTGTCCCTCTCTCACTGTGTCTCTTTCTGTCAAATAAATAAATAAAAATAAAATCTTCAAAAAAAAAATGTTACTGCATTGATATGGTCATGTGCCAAAACAGAAATTCTTCATATGAGATAGGATAAAAATATGATTTCAGCTCCATCTCAGAAACGGGACAGTGCAAACTCAGGCAGAATCCACAAAGGAGAAGTGACCATGTCTTTCCAGCTTATGGAGCAGCTGGAGCATGTCTAAAAGGGACCACACCCACTGCCTCCTCAGTGAGTCATCACCTTCCTCCTTCCTTGGGGAATACCAGCCTTAACTTCCTGACAGAGGACAGGGTTTTCTATGGAGGCACCTTTTTTCTCCCCTCTGTGTAAGGCATATACAGGAGGAGGAGGCTCCCTCCTCCTATAAAGGAGGGAGAAGGTATCAAATCTTATACTGATATCTAAATTCACAAATGTTTCTCTTGAGCAATCTCATTTTCCTCTACAGGTCTATATATCTAACCCAGATCACGTATCAGTTCAGAAAGAAACATTTGCTTTGTGAAGGTACCAAATTTCCTCCTTCGAACATGACTGTCAGAGAAGAAAATAATAATAATAATAATAATAATAATTCCTTGTGAGTATCACTTCTCTTATTTCAGATGTCAGAAAACTCTCAAAACCATCTTGCATCATGTTCATCAAATAAGAAATGCAAACATCACGACAGAAAAAAAGACCAAAGAGAGAACATAGAAGGTAGGCATTTGTTTGCCATTCTTTGAGCAAATGCTCATCTATATCTGTTTAGTACATTTTGTACTAAAATTCAGGGCCACGTCCACTGATGTCATCCAATAGCGCAATATTTCGGAAGCTTTCTTCCTAGTACAAGGAAGCAGCCACTTGCCTTAATGGGGAGAATATTAAGATATAAATAATTTCTTTTCACGCTACACACATAGTCTGTAGAATACTCGACTGTATGGTGACTTTTCCGTACTATCATCTGGCTCTCAATTCAACAACAGGGCAAATGTTCCCAGAGAGCAGTGGGGATGGGAGTTGCTCCTCATCAATGGCTCCTGATGGCTGTCCTCCATACCCTGCCTGTGGGCACCTTGTTATATCTGACCCAGTGGCATTTGTGACTTTGCCCACAATGTCACCCATTGCTGATATTTGCACCTCAGACTGACCAGTTGGCTCCCGACACCCCAGTTCTTCAGCAGAGTTTGAAGTTTCTGTGCTGGGTCTTTAAATTATTTCTCCTGCCTGCCCTGCTTAGGATTGCTTGAAAAATAGCAAATAAAAACAATAAGCCTGTCTTAACTTTGCCAAAAATAAAAATTGCCCGGGACTTTTCAGAAGCCACATTCAATTTGTGAATAAATGAAATGGATCTTCTGGACCAACCATGACAATAAGCACTGGCCTACATGTTCAGGGCCTGCAAGAAGTTGAGGCCCTGGGCCTAATGAGAAGCAGTCGGCGAATCTAATTAGAATCAGACAGAAGGCCTAATGAGACATTTAACATGCTCTGCCTCTCCCTTCTTTTTTGTTCCGTTTTCATGGGAATCTGTGTTTGGGGAGCTCAGTTGCACTGGCTACAAGCAGATACATATGGCCTTAGTGGGGCAATCCAGGAAACAATACCAAGACTTGAACATGGCCGGGGTTAGGAAGGGTGGAACTTGGAAAATGTACCCAAGGGCCATGATAATGTGGTGAGGTGGGTTTTTAGTTTACTTACATTTTAATTACATCTGTGCCCTTTTCAGAATACTATGTAGTCATAGAGCTATTGCTGATGATACAATAAACAGGCAGAGATTTCCATCACATTACATCACTGCTCTGAGGGAAACAAAGATAAGGAAAGTATGCTGTGCTGTTCTGTGGCTGACTGCTGCCATTCAGAAAGAAACGAATGGAATGTAGGTGCTGCCCCAACGAGGATACCTGGCATAGTCGCCTTCTGAGGCAACGTTCCTTGAACACTAGGTGTTTTCATTTGTTGCCCTTGGATGGAGCTGCCCACGAGAGAGATAGCTATCAAATTATAGGTTGGGCTGGGTCGAAGCTGGGGGCAGGAACACAGACCTTACTTAGTTACAGCACTGTATCTCAATTACCTGTGCAGGAGGCACGAAAAGGAAAGATGTGTACGTCCATGCCCACTGTTTGAGATTTCGTCTGACCTATGGATTTAACAGTCTTGGAGCATAGCCTGATTTAGAGAAAGTAGGCAAGATTCCTGTCTTATTTAGCATGCAAGCATAAGAAATTTGCATTGGCTTTTGTTGCTGGCCTATCAAATAACAGTTTCTTTGGATATACATACTCTTTATTTGCTTGCCCAGATGGATGCTTTAAATGCAACTCTCCCCTTCTCTGTCCATTTATTTATTTATGACAACTCTTCGTTTTGGTTGTCAAGGTCCCGCTTCTGCTTGCCCACCTGTATCTGAATTAAAGACCCAAAGGTGAATGGAACAGGCTTGCTCTTTAGTGGCGCCACCTAGTGGTCTACCTTGGCAACACAGCTCTTGCCCGTCAAATCTGATCTGATCTGATTACCAGGTTGGTAGGGGAAGGATAGAGCAGGAGTGCACCAACATTTTAAGTTCCCGGTGCTAATCTCAGAATTCACACATGTCAGCTTTTTTAAACTTTACAAAATTTCTATGAAGTAAATTTCTAAATGCTGTTATTCCTATTAGCTAAAATTCACTGAATGATTCCTATGGGCAGAACACTGAGCTAGATGCTTTGTATATCATTGGCTTGTTTTTCTTAGTAATAATGCTATGAAGTGCAAAGTATGTGGTCCTTTGAGCCTAACTGCTAGGATCTGTAATGTGCTCTAGCCACTGCTTACTGTGTGACCTTGAACAAGGAAACTGTGCCACAGTTTCCTTATTTATGATAGCACATACATCATAAAGTAAGCACTTGTAAAGTGCTTTAAAAAGTATCTGACACATCTGTATCTTTGGGGTAAATACCCAGGAGTGCAATTGCAGGGTCATAGGGAAGCTCTATTTTTAATTTCTTGAGGAATCTCCACAGTATTCTCCAAAGTGGCTGCACCAACTTGCATTCCCACCAACAGTGTAAGAGGTTCCCCTTTCTCCACATCCTCTCTAACACATGTTGTTTCCTGTCTTGCTAATTTTGGCCATTCTAACTGGTGTACGGTGGTATCTCAATGTGGTTTTAATTTAAATCTCCTTGATGGCTAGTGATGATGAACATTTTTTCATGTGTCTGATAGCCATTTGTATGTCTTCGTTGCAGAAGTGTCTGTTCATATCTTCTGCCCATTTTTTGATATGATTGTCTGTTTTGTGTGTGTTGAGTTTGAGGAGTTCTTTATAGATCCTGGATATCAACCTTTTGTCTTTACTGTCATTTGCAAATATCTTCTCCCATTCCATGGGTCGCCTCTTTGTTTTGTTGACTGTTTCCTTTGCTGTGCTGAAGCTTTTGATTTTGATGAAGTCCCAAAAGTTCATTTTTGCTTTTGTTTCCTTTGCCTTTGGAGACATATCTTGAAAGAAGTTGCTGTGACTGATATCAAAGAGGTTACTGCCTATGTTCTCCTCTAGGATTCTGATAGATTCATGTTTCATGTTGAGGTCTTTTATCCATTTCGAGTTTATCTTTGTGTATGGTGTAAGAGAATGATTGAGTTTCATTCTTCTACATATAGCTGTCCAGTTTTCCCATCACCATTTATTGGAGAGACTGTCTTTTTTCCACTGTATATTTTTTCCTGTTTTGTCGAAGATTATTTGACCATAGAGCTGAGGGTCCATAGGTATATAGCAGCAATGGCCACGGCCGCCAAATTGTGGAAAGAACCAAGATGCCCTTCAACGGATGAATGGATAAGGAAGATGTGGTCCATATATACTATGGAGTATTATGCCTCCATCAGAAAGGATGAATACCCAACCTTTGTAGCAACATGGACGGGACTGGAAGAGATTATGCTGAGTGAAATAAGTCAAGCAGAGAGAGTCAATTATCATATGGTTTCACTTATTTGTGGAGCATAACAAATAACATGGAGGACATGAGGAGATGGAGAGGAGAAGGGAGTTGAGGGAAATTGGAAGGGGAGGTGAAACATGAGAGACTATGGACTCTGAAAAACAACCTGAGGGTCTTGAAGGGGTGGGGGTGGGAGGTTGGGGGAACAAGGTGGTGGGTATTAGGGAGGGCACGTATTGAATGGAGAAGTGGGTGTGGTGCAAAAGCAATGAATACTGTTACGCTGAAAAGAAATTTTAAAAAATGACTATTAAAAGTTATTTTAAAAAAAGAAAGGAGGAGTTATAATAGTTTTATTGGTAATAATTAAATATCTTCACTTTTGAACTGCTAATCTTGATCATTTGATAATAGAGAATGAAGCAATATTTTTAAAAAAGTATCTGACACAAAGTAAGCATTCAATATATGCTAGCTAGTATTATTATTAATAATAGAAGGCTTGGGTCCTGTCCCATTGCAGCTAAACACTGGTAGACAAAAACCCCATTATACAGACTGGTCTCAAATTTCATGTCCGAAATCTGAAATAGACACCCAATAGTACCAGGCAGCTCTATAAGTATCTCCCTTTCATGTTCACTTTTAAACTCCCCAAACAACTATTTTCTACCCGTTTATCTTCATATTTTCTACACCAAGGCTCTTCTTACCTTCAGCTGTTACCTTATTATTGAGGTAACAATTATGGAGAAAACACACAAGTAGGTAGGAGCTTTTTCATCTCTCCTTCACCATATTTGCTGACCACCAGTTCTCTGCCCTCTGCCTTTTGCTAAGAGATGAAGTTCCCATTCTCATCAAATGGTAAGTGTTCCAATTACACACCTGGATCTCATGCCCTCTTGTCTTTTCAAAGACTTGGCTCCAGTCTTTGCTAAATCATCACATTCTCCCTTTCTACTAGATCACTACCATCAGCATCCAAACAGGCAACCTTAAAATAATCCCACCTTGAGGCTACACTCCCTCCAATTAGTATTCCTTTCTCTGCTTCCCACTGTTCTAGGTAGAATGAAGAAAATCATATCCCAATAAGTCCTCTATTTCTACCACTGTGTCTGTCTTTGTGAAAGTCACCCATGACCTCTATGCCACCACCAAATCTATTGGCAGCCTCTCTCTGCTCTCTTTACTTCTCAGCAAGGTTTAATTCATCTTTGCTGAGTTGCTGTGACACCACACTCTCCTGCTTTCCCTCTTCCCTTGTCTCCTCTTGTTGACCTTTAAAGTGCCCACTCAAATGTGCCATCCTACCCCTCTTTTGTTCTGTGTGTCTTTAATTCAGAAAATTCATCTATCCCCACCACTTTAAATCTACCTATATAAAAATTAAAAAGAGATACCCCTTAGCCCTGGTCTTTTCCTGAAACTCCAGACTCCAATACCTACTCTTGACTTAGCATTTCCATGTGGATATATAATAGGCACCTCAAACTGCCACAACAATAATTTTGATAACATACTCAAACATATTTCTATTTCAGTTTTTTTCTTCTTAGTATGTAGCATGACTGTTCACCTCGTTGGTCCTGTCAGAAGTCCTAGAGTCGGTGATGAGGAACCTTTGATACTTCTTTCCCTTCCCTAAACTTAAAAATATGTTTCACCTCTATCCATTACACTCCATGTGGATATTTCCCACTAGCAAGAGCCCCATCATTTCTCCCCTGGCCAAAATGTGTCTCCTGACTATCCTGATCCTATCTCCCACATCTAAATATAAATCAGATCACACTACATCTGTCCCTTAAATCCATCGATGGTTTCCTTTTTCATTGTAATTACATCCAATTTCTCACCTTAACAAAACACGATATAGTGTAGTGTCTTGAAGAAAAATAATCATGAAGTTTTCCTTAATTCTGAGTTTTCTCCACTATCTTTCCAACAAATTCATTTTTTTAACCTAAGCTAGCAGAGTCTAACTTAGTTATTTACAGTAGAATATCTGTCATTATATACCCTAAAGAAAATTATTCTGTTTAATGTCAGGCTCTTTGCAAGAAAATGTTTGGGAAATGGATAAATTAGGGACATATCAACCTGATTGCAAACTCCTTCCATCCAAAACCAATAGGTTGTGTGTGTGTGTGTGTGTGTGTGTGTGTGTGTGTGTATAATTAGAAATACATATGCACACACAAACATAGTGATACTTAATAAGAACTTGTTGAGTTGCTTTAAATTGACTTATAATTTTTCTGTGAACTCTGCCTGCTCCCAAATCTCAGAGACAAAACAAAGCACTCCTAAATTATCCTGGAAAGGAAAGAACTGGCAAAGTAAAACCCTTTGCTATAAGACTATTAGGAAGGAATCAAAGAAGATAAAAATGTTAGAAATGTATACCTGAATGTCCTATTATTGCCCTGATCCTGGAAGCTTTGCTCCCTAGAATAAATTTGGGAGCTTCAGGAAGCAAAAATAGCAGCTTTCTACTATTTGTATTTGGTTTTGTTTAACAAGCACTTATATATGACTAACTGGGTGCAAGGCACCACTCTAATTGCTTTATAATCACTGTCATATAACCTACAGTCTCCTCAATGAATATGAAGTATCAAATACTTTTGCTTAACCTCAGCTACCCTACCTTCTCAAGGTGGATGCTCTTCAAAGACCTAAAGAAATGTGAGCATAGAATTTTTGAATTTGTAACTCCAATGTAGCAGGTGTGAAATACCTGAAAAATGAAAAAAAAATAAAACAAGTTATATTGCCAAGGGTGGATATACTATTTAGTCTTCTCAATGGTGGTTGGTCTTCCTTCAGGAAAACATGAGGAATACTTTAAAAAGAAAAATAAATGAATAAAAACTGAGCAACAGGAGAGCTTGTCTTTCAGGCAGCCCCTTCATCCTGAAAGCTATTGCTGGGGAGGAAAAAACTTTTCTCCACTCTTTAATAATCTTCTGGTTGATCTGAGACTTAAATTGACATGAGACAGATTAACAGAAGAGAACCAGATGTAATTACACATGTAAAGGGAATCCATGTATATATGAGAGATTCCAAAGATAGTCAGGCAAAATGAGGTATATCTGTCATTCTGGACCAATGAGAAGGGGGTAGGGGTCCTGGGCTTCACAGAGAGGGGAGACAATTCATGGGAAGAATGGAAAGAATAAATGTTCAGTAAACAAATATTTGCTGAGCTACTCAGAAACATAGGACTTTTTATCAAACAGGCTTTGCTAGTTTCTTCCCTATCTCCCATACCTCATTCATATTAATACTCTAGTTATCTGTGGTGATAACTCCCTTCCTGGAATAGGTCCTCTATCTAAATTCTTTTTTTTTTTTTTAGGATTTTATTTATTTATTTGACAGAGATCACAAGTAGGCAGAGAGGCAGCAGAGAGGGGGGGGGGGGGGAAGCAGGCTCCCCACTGAGCAGAGCCTGACTCCGGGCTCGATCCCAGGACCCTGGGATCATGACTTGAGCTGAAGGCAGAGGATTTAACCCACTGAGCCACTCAGGTGCCCCTAAATTGTTTGTTTGTTTGTTTGTTTATTTGTTTTTGTTTTTGTTTTAATTTAATTTAATTTTTTTTTTCCAGTGTTCCAAAACTCATTGTGGACCACATCCAGTGCTCCCCTCTTTTAGGCAGTTACCAGGACAGGTAAAAACAAAAGCTTCTTAAGTCTTCTGGGTTTTGTTTGTTTGTTTGTTGTTTTTTTGTTTTTCAGAATTATCAGCCTGAAATAATCCACATGCCAAAGAGACACATTTTGGGATGGCAAATTTTGCTTCCCTGTAATGTTTTCCCACCTAGGTTTATGAAGGCCAATCCCCAGACTTTTTCCAAATAAGTTAAAAGTATGTTATTTCAGCAGGTCACAGCACAGGAATGCCTGTCCTCCTACATACTGTTTATACACAAGATATGTTACATTTGCATTGGGTATATATTTATATGTGCAAGTATCTAGCAAAGCTTAAATTAACTGTTAGAAAAACATAAATGTGATCCTTCTGTAGTTCTTTTTCCCCCCACAAATGGCTCTTATAGTGAAATTCCAGGTTGAAGTATCATTTGAAGCTGTGCTAAAGAGAGATCACCTAAGCTTTTGTGAAATCCACTATCATTAGGAGCACAATGGACAAGACTCACTCGAACCTGGGAGAAGCTAATGGAGAGAAAATTGTTGGAGGAGTTTCTAGAAGATGCCAATACTCAAGCTGTACCTGGATCAAATAAATAATCAGAATCTCTGGGATTGTACCTGGCTATCAGCTTTTCTGAAAGTTTCTAGGTGATGCTGATATGCAGCCAGAATTCATAAAAGAAACATTACTAACTGGGTACTAGGTCTACCTACCTCTCCAAATATGATGACCAGACCTTAGTGTCTGTAGGATGCTATCCAGTTGTTATCTCTTCCATATAATCATATTCCTCTCTGACTTTATTCTGAGACAATTTTTTAATTTCACAGTAATCATGTACTCAACTCACCAAACCTAACTTCAAAGTCATTGAGGAATCAAATCTTCATTGAAAAAGCTTCTTAGAACTGTAAAGAGGCCACTGAGAGTTCCAAGACTGGATCCTGAGCCCCTGCTCCTCCTCGCAGTACTGGTCCTATATAGAAGTAGTGGTCCTACTTCACCAAGACAACAGAGCAACATCACTAGAAGAAGAATAGTCTAAACCATTGCCAAGACAAGAAATAAAAGCAAGTCAAGGGGATCAACGGCAAGAGCTGATTTGAGGAGAAAGTGAAGCTTAATTGTGAAGGTAAGTGAAGCTAATCTCAAACTGATTTGAGGAGAAAGTGAAGTTAATAATTTCCATTGAACAAAGCCACCTTGAGTACTCATTGTGTTCTAAGTATTGGACCAAGCATTGTAGGTAATATCCTACCTTGTGGGATCTAAGAATTTAAGGAAGATATGTTATCAAATGATTTAAAAATTACATGGAAAGTTATGAGCAGAGTGAGAAAGGACATTTGTCCCAAACTGGTGTATTTGAGAAGATTTCTAAAACATATAACCTTACCCAAGTCTTGAGAAGTAAATGTTAGTGAAGCAAGTTAGGAATGCCTGGGAAGTGGGTAAGCAAGGGCAAAGGCACAAGCACCTTTGACACCGCAGAGGTGTGTGTGGAGGGTGGTGTTGGGTGGTTTATAAACGGTCTGGTATGACCAAAGATGAGAATGTGAGGCAGGAAAGAGCAAGGTCAGATTCGTATGGTAGATTCATCGTGTTGCCTGCAGTGTGGAGAATGGGTTTGAGAGTGGGTTTGGGATAGAGAATATGGCTGAGGAGGGTGAGTCAAAGATGACTGCAGTGGTCTAGGTGAGTGATGGTAGGGCCAGTGCCAGGGCAGTGGCAGTAGAGGTGGATATGAATGGGCAGGAAGTAAAATCAGCAGGACTCAAGACTGATTAGATGTGTGGGATGAGGGAGAGAGAGAGCTGACTATAAACAAAGAAAGTCGGATATTGTGAGAATGTCACCCTCAGGACACAGGGTTTGAAATATGTGGGGACAGACAGTTTAAGATAAAGATCATGAACCTCATGAGGATTTGGGGTGCCAGCTTTTAATAGAATATAAGCTGTGTGGTTCAGGTATGGCACAGCCTTGAGTTAAGTTGGATTGCACATCTGTAGAAAGTGCTATAGAAATACCTTGTCTGTCTTCTCCACCTTCATTCTGTATTTTACTTATCACATTGACAGTTGGGATTAGTACTTTCCTAATTCAATTGTTTTTGTAAATCCCCATTCATCTGATGATTGATTACAGGTGTCTATAAAGTAAGAAATGACAGAGTAAGCTTGGCCTCCCTTTGCTCCTTCCCTCAGTAACCAGAGGCCTGGAAAGTCTTGGGGCTGCCTCGGGAACAGTAACACACGCTAAATGAGGAGCTGAAGGAAGGTGAAACATTTAAATTAACCTTCAGTGGAAACCCCAACCCACTTGTTATGGTCATTGTTGGCACAAAAGGCCTCTTATGTTGGCTAAAATCCAGAAACACATAAATGGTAAAATAGCAGGACAGAAAGTTGGCATAGACCCTGTAGTGATTCCCTGTCCCACTGACTCCCCTGCCTTGGAATTCTGTCTAGACTTGGCTTCAAGGCACATTCTTTCAGCCTTTGGTAGGCAGAGGTGTCCGAGTTTTGCAATGTGTACATGATTTAAAAAGAACTAAGAACAGGCTCTCAACAAACCACTGCTTTCTAAAGGTCAAATCTCACTGCTCCAAGTATGACCGGGGAACACAAATATATTCCAGATCGCTCAGCCCACAGGTGCAGAAGCTTGCTGCAAATTTCATGTGCAGACTTGCGGGGTCCTTTCTCTGAGTCTCCAGATGCACATGGAATGTTTTATGTACAGGAAGACAGAGGCTACACAGGGACAGCTGGGTTTTGGAGAAAAAAGTATGGACATGTAGTTAATTCTACCACAAATCCCCATATTCAAGCCACCAACATAGGAAGGAGAAAGGAAGCATCCAGGGGGATTTCATCCACATACTCATTCCAAAAATTTTGAGTGCTTACTATAGGTCAAACATTTTCCAATGATATTTTCCTTCCTGTGACAAAATTTCTCACACTAGAGAAATGTGTTTCTTGCCACTCAGAAATCACAGTGCCATTCAGGGAGTTAGAACATTGGCATACCATTTGCCCTGATTTATGATATCACTAGGAAAGTGATCTGATGACTTTTCTTTTATCTAACTAACCTAGTCACTTTTCATAAATGCCCAGGGGAGAAAGATACCTTGAGAAGTGCATTTCACAAAAGAAGCCATCTCCCTGAAGGAGATTGAGAAATGTTTGATTTGAAATGCAATTGATCGTCCCTCTTGTGCTCAATGGCTGTACTGCCAGGAAGGTGTTGCCTTGGAGAGCCACAGGTTTTCAAATTCTCCACAAATAGAAATACAGAAAAATTTATCCGATGAGCATAGTGATGATGATTAAAGTAGGCTAATAAAAATATTGAAGGAGATAAGAAGAATGGGGGGAAGCATAAGAATAATCTAAAACTGTAAGGGAAGGGAAGGGTTCAGAGACATTGATATCACAGTGTCATTCTTTCAGAGATACTTATTGAGCCCCTATTATTTTCAGACTGTGCTACATGCTGAGTATACAATAGTAAACAAAGAAATCAAACTTTCATGAAACTACCATATAGTGTCAAAGAGAGATAACTGAAAAAAAATATATAGGTATATAGGATGCCAAGTGCTGAGATAAACAAGGAAGGAAGAGAGATGCAATGTGTTTATATGCATTGGGTGGGTATTAATTTTCTTAACAGGTGTCAGAGATAGACACACCTAGAAGAAAACATTTGAACAGAATCTAATGGCAAAATGGAAGAGTGATTCTTTGGACAGAGTTGATTCTTTGACTTGCTCATCTTCTCTATTCCCAGCCCAGTATCCTCAGTTTCATTACCTATAAGAATCATATTGTTCATGAAGTCTAAAACAACATCTGATTATTAGACCATGCAAACTAAGACACAAGAGTTTATAACCAGTCTGTTTTCTATGCTTTCCTCTGGCCAGGTCCCAGATCCTCTGCTATGTATGCCAGGTAGTTTCTGAGTTATTCGTGCTTCTTCCAAAAACATCAAGAAACCAATCCAGAGCATGTGCACCAATCTCCTCAGCATAAGAGTATGGTATTTGTTAATTCAGATCAAGGAGTTAGAAAAGAATATTCGGGAGTTGGAAGGCTTCCAGAATGTATATAACTGTTCGGTGGAGGTGAAGTATGGATACTTTCTCTGTTCTTTTCCCTCCTTACATTGGATTCTTGGGGTATTCTCATTCTACTATCAACAACATGGAAAAAACTGACCCCATCCTCTTATTCAAATGTGCTTTATTAAAGCAGTAAGAGCTCTTTAGCTTCAAGCTAAATGCACACTACACACCTCCAAGGGGCCACCTAAGTCCATCATTTGGAGTCTTGCTTTGGCTGGCTCTGTCCTGACCTTGGAGGCAAGGATGACTAGCCATGTACCAGCATGGTACATGATAGGTTTCCTGAGCAGCTTGTGCACCTTTCTCTATTTTTTACCCCTTCCTTGGGTATATTTAGGTCCCACCTAATGGGTTTTTTAAGTCTGAGCCATAATTTTACAGTTGGACAATTGGGTAGCTAAGTTGCCTTAGAACTCATGTCCCTATAATTCTTCAGAACTATATAATGTTCTTTTTGTTTTTCAAAGTTCTTCCATCTATTTTCTTACTTGTTCCTCATGGTAGGGTTGTTAGAAAGCTTGTGCTATTTGATACCTCCATTTTACGGGTGAAAAATATAAATCTCAGGGAGATTTGTAGCTTGTCCAAGTTTGTAGCTTGAGTAGCTTGTCCAAGAATCTAAGCAGGTAACTTCAGACCTCTGGAGGTAATTAGTTCTTCTGAGTCTGAATCTATTGCTCTTCAATTATGTCTCAAGTGTGCAGAATCCTGATACTGGATTCTGGCCACATGTAAAATTCTTGCCGATGGGATGCCTTCTTACCTACCTTTTACCCAAAGTGTAATTTGATCTTACTGTACTCATGAAGGAAACTGCAGATGAAGCTGTTTCATGTGCAGTGAGATGTGAACATCCAACAATGGTGAATTGATGACACTGAGAATCTTTCATTTCCTACCTTCCCTCCGTAGAAGCCCTCCACCCATCTTTGGCCATGATTCCATGAGTGCTTTCTGACTTATGAGCTTAGCTCCGTTTGTAAAGGAGTTTCCAATTAAGTTACATAGGATAAACAGAGGTTATGGGGCATCCCCTTTGCCTGCCATAATAAAGCCTTTTCCTCTATGTAGTAACAAACAGAGCACACAGAATATTGAACACATCCAGAACTGACATTGAATGGATAGGAAAGAGGGCTTCTAGGGAATGCAAGTAAGGATAATGAGGTCCATCCTAATTTGTGTTCTGGAACTTTGCTTCCCAAATTGTCTGCAAACCAACTGATCAGTATCACCAAGAGGAAGGGGCTAGTTAGAAACACAGAAACTCAGGCCTCATCTTAGTCCTCTCAATGAATAGTCTGCATCTGAGCAAGATCCCCAGGGCCAGACTCCTAGTCACATCCCCTCTGTCTCCCTCTCTCGCTTTCTCCCCACTCCTCTGTATTGTTGTGTCTGGTGTTTCACAACACCCCAATCTCACAATACTCATGGTTCTTCAATATATTCCTTAAATTCTCACCAGTTGTAGTTATGGTTTTCCCTCCACCTTACTGGCACTGAAACTGAGGTTCAGAGAGTAAGAATGCCACGAAGTATTGCTGCATCTTATTATGACCAGAACTATTCTATACAAGTCCTCTGTGGCCCACTCTTTTGGGGGAAGGCTCTCCAGAACAGGGGAAAGGCAATTCTAACCCATCCTGGAGGCTCACAGAAGGGAGACTTCCTTGGGCAGTTCTGGGCTCCTCTCTATGGTCACAAAATGGCTATGGGGACTTTAAGCTTCACAATCCAAACATCATGCAGAAGAGAAAAAGGCTCTTCTGATCTGTCTACTTGTCCTGGCATCTGTTATTGGTCCAAGTTGTTTCACTCCTATTCTTGTACTGATCACAGGGGCTGAAGGTAGAAACTCTGACAAAGTTAAACCAATTTGGGTGTACTTCTAGATCTGTGAGTGGGGTCTTTACACCCAATCACATCGCTAAACAGGAGGAAGTAAATTATCTTTCCCTGCCCTCTGCACCCCATCCCACAATATCCAGGATACAAGAGGTGAAATGAGAAAGTATAGCTCAGAGGAAACAAACCTTTACACCTCTACAAAAGTTAAGACTGTGCTTAAGTTAAATGTAAGAAATACATTTATGGACAAGATCCTATAATAACTGGGAAAAAATGAAGTCACAAAACAAAATTTGCATTTTCTATGTCTTTTTAAAAAATTATTTCTCTGTAAAATAGGGTACATAAAAGAATGCTAGAAATAATAGGCTATGAGAGAATTTTATTCTTTTTTTTAAAGATTTTATTTATTTATTTATTTGGCAGAGAGAGACATAGCGAGAGGGGAAACACAAGTAGGAGGAATGGGAAAGGGAGAACAGGCTTTCCAAGAACAAGGAGCTCAATGTAGGGCTCAATCCCAGGACCCTGGGATCAAGACCTGACCTGAAGGCAGATGCTTAATGAGTGAGCCCTCCAGGTGGCCGGAGACTTTTACTCTTGATGCTTTTCTCAATATTTTGATTTATCTCTTCAACAAACATATATTACATAGACTACATACTTAAAACATAGTTTTAAACATAAACTTTTTTCTTTTAACATCATTATTATCCTAAATGTCAATATTCAGATTCTAAGATCTATTCAGCTCTACAGCATTAAGATGAATTTTGTTGAAACACCTCTTATTGGTATTATTATTTCAATAGCTCATGCCATTCTATAAGAGATCCCCTCTAGAAAAGTAGATCTTCCCTAAAAAAAGCAAAACACAGGGGATGTGTGGGGGGTTCAGTTGGTTGAGTGTGAGATTCTCAATTTCATCTCAGGTCGTGATCTTAGGGTCTAGGGATCAGGCTCCATGCTGCGAGGGTAACACCTCAGTTTCTCTCTCTGCCCCCCCCACTCATATATGAACACCCTGTCTCTCAAAGAATGAATGAATGAATGAATGAATGAACGAATAAGAAAAGTGAAATACAGAACTTAGTAGCACTAAAAGGAGAATCTTCTCATGGGTAGGGGTCATGAGGCAATAAGCCCACTTTCCTTTTCCTGGGGGTTGCCTCACCCACCATTCTGTGGCCTTTAATACTTCTGCACACATTCAAAATAATTATCTTCACCTTGTTACCCCTTTGCATAACTGCAAAACATGTTGGACTTTTTACAAATAAAATAAAATAATTTACTAATGAATGAGGAATTACACAAAATGAGTAAACTTAAAGTACAATGATTATATTGCAAATGTCATGATCTTTGAGGAATATAGATGGGAACTCACACAAAGGAAACCATCTAGAAACAAGAGGACTGCATCCTACCTCCTAGATCCATCCCCACTTTATCCAAAATTCCTTTTCTCATTTTTTAATTGAAATATTATTGACATACATTTGTTTCATGTGTATAGCATAGTGATTCAACAGTTGTGTACATTGCAGACTAATCACCACAATAAATCTAGTAACCGTCATCATACAAAGTTAATGCAATGCTGCTGATTGTAATTCCCATTATGTCTGTTATATCCCCAAGACTTAATTATTTTATAAATGGAAGTTTGTACTCCTTGATCCCCTTCACCCATTTCACACACCCCAACCACCCTCCTTTTTGGCAAGCCTGTGTTTTATTTGCTTTGTTTCTTATATTCCATTTATAAGTGAAATTATGTAATATTTATTTTTCTCTAATTTATTTCACTTAGCATAATACCAGTGGATATAGCTTGACTTCTATAGAAAGAGATCCATCTATGTTTTTCAAATTAGTGTTTTTGTTTTCTGTGGATAGGTATCCAGAAGTAAAATTGCTGGATCATGAGGTAGTTCTATTTTTAATTTTTTTGAGAAGCCTCCATAATGTTTTCCATACAGGTTGCACCAATTTACATTCCTATAAAAGTGCACAAGTCTCCCTTTTTTCTAAATCCACACCAACAATTTTCTTATCTTTTTTATATTAGGCATTCTGACAGGTGTTAGGTGATACCTCATTGTAGTTTTGATTTGTGTTTCCTTGATAGTAATGACGTTGAACATCTTTTCAAATGCCTGTGGGCCATCTGTGTGTCTTCTTGGGGAAACTCCCTGACTGTGTCCATTTTTAAATCAGATTTTTTTTTCATTGAGTCATATGAGTTCTTTATATATTTTGGATATTGACCCTTTATCTGATATATGATATGAAAATATATTCTTCCATTCAGTATCTTGCCTTTTTATTTTGTTGGTCTTTTCCTTTACTATGGAGAACTTTTTAGTTTGATGAATCCCATGTGTTTATTTTGCCCTTTTGTTTGCTTTGTGGACCTTAGCTTTGGAGTCAGAGAAAAGAAAACAATTCTAATGCTTCTGTGAAGGAATTTACTACCTATGTCTTTTAGGAGTTTTATGATTTCATGTCTTACATTCAAGTCTTTAATTCATTTTGAGATAATTTTTGTATATGTAGTTTTCATTAAATACATGACTTATGGCCAGTTTCATTCTTTTGCATGTGGCTGTCAAATACCATTTATTTAAGATACTGTCTTTTCCCCACTGTATATTCTTGCCTGCTTTGTCAAATATTAATTAATCAAATAAGCGTGGGTTTATTTCTGGGCTCTCTGTTGTGTTCCATTAATCTATGTGTTTATTTTTGTACCAGTACCATACTGTTTTGATCACAATAGCTTTGTAATATATCTTGAAATCTGTGACTGTGATACCTCCAACTTTGTTCTCTCTCAAGATTGCTTTCAGCATTTGGGGTCTTTGTGGTTCTAAACAAATTTTTGGATTATTTGTTCTAGTTCTGGGATAAATATTATTGGTATTTTCATAGGGATTGAGTTTAATCTTTAGACTGCTATAAGCAGTATGGACATTTCATCTTCATTAATTCTTCCAACCGATGAGCCTGGTACATCTGTTCATTTGTTTGTATCCTCTTCAGTTTCTTTTATCAGTGTTTTGTAGTTTGCAGAATACAGGTCTTTCACCTCTGTAGTTAAGTTTATTCCTAAATATTTTATTCTTTTTGGTGCAATTGTAAATGGCATTGTTTTCTTAATTTTTCCTTCTGCTACTTCATTATTAATGTATATAAATGCAACAGATTTCTGTATATTAACTTTGTATGGTGCAGCTTTACTGGATTCACTATTACTTCTAATAGTTTTTTGGAGGACTCTTTAGGGTTTTCTATGCATAGTATCATGTCCTCTGAAAATTCTGAGAGTTTTACTTCTTCCTTACTACTTTGGATGTCTTTTATTTCTTTTTCTTGTCTGATTGTTGTAGCTAAGACTTCTAGTACTATGCTGAGTGAAAGTGGCGAGAATGGACATCTTTATCTTGTTTCTGATCTTAGAGGAAGTGTGGTCAGTTTTTCACCATTGAATATGATTACCTACAAATTTATTATATATGTCCTTTATTATGTTGAAGTATGTTGCCTCTAAAGTCACTTTGTTGAGAGTTTTCATCATTAATGGATGACAAATTCTGTCAAATATTTTTTCTCCATCTTACTGAGATGATCATATAATTTCTATCCTTTATTTTATTAATGATGTTATCACATTGATTTGTGATGTTGAACCATACCTGCATCCCTGGAATAAATTCCACTTGATCTTGGTGAATGACCCTTTTAATGTACTGTTGAATGCTGTTTGTTAATATTTTGATGAGGATTTTTGCATCTATGTTCATCAGGGATATTGAATTGTAGCTTTCTTTTTTTGTCATGTCTTTTTCTGGTTTAGGTATCAGGGTATTGCTGGCCTTGTAGAATGTGTTTGGCAGCTTTCTTTTCTCTCATATTTTTTGGAATAGTTTGAGAAAAATTGGTATTAACTCTTTTCTAAATGTTTCATAGAATTCACCTATGAATCTCACTGATTCTGAACTTTTATTTCTTGGAGGTTTTTTGTTTACTAATTCAATTTCATCACTAGTAATTAGTCGGTTCAGTTTTTAAATTTTATCTTGATTCAGTTTTTGAAGATTGTATGTTTCTAAGAATTAATCCACTTTTTTTCTTTTTTCTTTTTCTTTTTTTTTTTTTATTTTTCCAGTGTTCCAAGATTCACTGTTTATACACCACACGCAGTGCTCCATGCAGTACATGCCCTCCTTAATACCCACCACCAGGCTCACCTAACACCCACTCCCCTCCCCTCCCCTCCAAAACCCTCAGTTTGTTTCTCAGAGTGCATAGCCTCTCATGGTTCATCTCCTCCTCCAATTTTCCGATTCCATTTTTTTTCTAAATTGTCCATAAGCATATTATAGTTTGTAGTAATGTCTTACGATCCTTGGTTCTGTGGTGTTGATTATTACTTCTCCTCTTTCATTTCTAATTTTATTTATTAGGGTTCTCTCTTTTTCTTAATGAGTCTGGCAAAAGTTTTATGAGTTTTGCTTATCTTTAAAAACAAAAAACAAAAAACAGCTCTTGGGACACCTGGGTGGCTAGTTGGTTGATAATCCAACTCTTTTTTTTTTTTTTTTTAAGATTTTATTTATTTGATCAAGAGAGAGAGAGCACAAGCAGGGGGAGTAGCATGCAGAGGGAGAGCAAGAAGCAGGCTCTCTGCTGAGCAAGAAACCCAGTGTGGTACTCCATCTCAGGGACCCTGGGACCATGACCTGAGCCAAAGGCAGGCACTTAAATGACCAAACCACCCAGGTGCCCCAGCTGCCCAACTCATAATTTTAGCTCAGGTCATGACCTCAGGGTTGTAAGACTGAGCCCCATACTGGGCTCCACACACAGTGGGGAGTGTACTTGGAATTCTCTCTCTCCCTCTCCCCTCCCCACTGTGCTCTCTCTCTCTCTCTCTCTCTCTCACTAGCTCTCTCAAATAAATAAATCTTAAAAAAAAAAAAAAAAAGCCAGCTCTTGGTTTTATTGATCTTTTCTACTATTTTATCAGTCTCTATTTTTTGGTCTGATCTTTATTTTCTACCTTCTACTAACTTTAGGCTTTGTTTTTTTTTTGTTGTTGTTTTTTATTTATTTTTCTAGGTTCTTCAGAGATAGGGTTAGATTGTTTGAGATTTTTCTTACTTCTTGAGGCCTATACTGCTATAAATTTTCCTTCTTAGAGCTGCTTTGGCTGTATCTCAAAAATTTTGGATTGTGGTGTTTCTATTTTCATTTGTCTTAATGTATTTTTTTAAATTTACTCTTTGATTTCTTCATTGATCCATTGGTTGTTTAGTAGCATGTTGTTTAGCCTTCATGTCTTTTTGTTTTTGTTTTTGTTTTCAGGTTTTCTTGTAATTGACTTCTAGTTTCATACCCTTATGGTTGGAAAAGATGTTTGGTATTATTTCAATCTTCTTAAATTTATTGAGACTCATTTTGTGGCCTGACATGTGATTTATCCTGGAGAATACTTGGAAAGAATGTGTATTCTGTTGTTTTCAGATGGAATGTTCTGTGTGTGTCTAAGTTCATCCAGTCTAATGTGTTGTTCAAAGACACTGTTTCCATATTGATTTTCTGCCTGGATGCTTCTATACATTGAGACAAGTAGGGAGTTATATTCTTCTACTATTATTGCATTAGTGTCAACTCCTTTGTGACAGATATTAAACATTTGTTAATATTTCTTTTATGGATTTAGGTGCTGCAATCTTAGGTGCATAGGTATTTATAATTTTTATATCCTTTTCTGGAATGATATCTTTATCATTTTGTAATGCCCTCCGTGTCTCTATAACTGTCTTTGTTTTAAAATCTATTTTGTCTGATATAAGTATTGCTACCCCAACTTTATTTTCATTTTCTTTTGTATGGAATATTTTTTTTCCATTCTTTTACTTTCAGTTTGCATGTATATTTAGGTTTGAGATGAGTGTCTTCAGACAATATATAGATGGGTTTATTTTTTGTTTCTACTCTATCACCCCATTTTTTTTTATTAAAACATTTAGACTGTTTACATTTACGGTAATTATTGATAGGTATGTACTTATTGCCACTTTGTTAATTGTTTTCTGGTTGTTTTTTGTTTCTTCTCTTTTCTCTTTGCTTGTGATTGTTAACTTTCTTTATTAAAGGTTTTTGGTTTGTGGTTACCATGAGATTTATATATAACATCCTAAATATACAGCAGCATATATTAAGTTAATGACACTTAAATTTGAACATATTTTAAAAGAACTTCATTTGAACTCCCCCTTTCATGTTTTATATATATGTTTTCATATTTTACATCTCTTTATTTTGGAGTCCCTTTAATTTTTTATATATGTTGATTTTACTATTTTTGTCTTTTAACCTTTATATGAGTTTTTTAAGTATTTGCTCTACTGCATTTATCATATGCTTGCTTTACTCATAAAATTGTTTCCCTTCAAAATTTCTTGCTGCTAATTTTGTCCTGGTCCATTAAAAGAAATTCCTCTCAATTTTTTTGTAAGACTCGTTTAGTAGTGATGAATTCCTTTGACCTCTGTTTGTCTGGGAAACTCTTTATTTCTCCTTTAATTCTGAATGACACCTTACTGGGCAGAGTACTCTTAGTTGGAAATATTTTTCTTTTAGTACTTTGAGTATGTTATACCACTTTCTTCTGGCCTGCAGTTTCTGGTTGAAAAATCTGCTGAGAGTGCTATAGTGTTGCCCTTGTATGTAATAATTTTGTTTCCCTCTCTCTCTCTTTCTTACTCCCTTTAAGAATCTCTCTTTATCATTAACTTATGACATTTTAATAATAATGTGCCTTGGTGTGGGTCTCTGGATTTCCTGGACCAGTATTTCTGTTTCCTTCCCCTGATTAATGAAGTTTTCAGTCCATATTTGTTCAGATAAATTTCCTGCATATTTCTCACTCTTCTGGAACCCCTATCATGGGAATGTTATTCTACTTGATGTTGTCCTATAGGTCTTTTAAGGTATTTTCTGTTTTTTTTTTTTTTTTGTACACATTTATTTTTATTGTAACAAAGCAACTTGTACACTTTTTTATTATTATTAAATTTATTTATTTATTTTCAGAAAAACAGTATTCATTATTTTTTCACCACACCCAGTGCTCCATGCAATCCATGCCCTCTATAATACCCACCACCTGGTACCCCAACCTCCCACCCCCCCGCCACTTCAAACCCCTCAGATTGTTTTTCAGAGTCCATAGTCTCTCATGATTCACCTCCCCTTCCAACTTCCCCCAACTCTCTTCTCCTCTCTAACACACCTTGTCCTCCATGATATTTGTTATGCTCCACAAATAAGTGAAACCATATGATAATTGACTCTCTCTGCTTGACTTATTTCACTCAGCATAATCTCTTCCAGTCCCGTCCATGTTGCTACAAAAGTTGGGTATTCATCCTTTCTGATGGAGGCATAATACTCCATAGTGTATATGGAACACATCTTCCTTATCCATTCGTCCATTGAAGGGCATCTTGGTTCTTTCCATAGTTTGGCAACCATGGCCATTGCTGCTATAAACATTGGGGTACAGATGGCCCTTCTTTTCATGACATCTGTATCTTTGGGGTAAATACCCAGGAGTGCAATACAGGGTCATAGGGAAGTTCTATTTTTAATTTCTTGAGGAATCTCCACACTGTTCTCCAAGGAGGCTGCACCAACTTGCATTCCCACCAACAGTGGAAGAGGGCTCCCCTTTCACAACATTTTCTCCCACACATGTTGTTTCCTGTTTTGTTAATTTTGGCCATTCTAACTGGTGTAAGGTGATATCTCAATGTGGTTTTAATTTGAGTCTCCCTGAGGGCTAGTGATGATGAACATTTTTTCATGTGTCTGATAGCCATTTGTATGTCTTGATTGGAGAAGTGTCTGTTCATATCTTCTTCCCATTTTTTGATATGTTTGCCTGTTTTGTGTATGTTGAGTTTGAGGAGTTCATTATAGATCCTGGATATCAACCTTTTGTCTGTACTGTCATTTGCAATATCTTCTCCCATTCCATGGGTTGCCTCTTTGTTTTGTTGACTGTTTCCTTTGCTGTGAAGAAGCTTTTGATTTTGACGAAGTCCCAAAAGTTTATTTTTGCTTTTGTTTCCTTTGCCTTTGGAGACATATCTTGAAAGAAGTTGCTGTGGCTGATATCAGAGAGATTACTGCCTATGTTCTCCTCTAGTAGTATGAAGGATTCCTTTCTCATGTTGAGGTTTTTTATCCATTTTGAGTTTATCTTTGTGTACGGTGTAAGAGAATGGTTGAGTTTCGTTCTTCTACATATAGCTGTCCAGTTTTCCCAGCACCATTTATTGAAGAGACTGTCTTTTTTCCACTGTATATTTTTTCCTGTTTTGTCAAAGATTAATTGACCATAGAGTTGAGGGTCCATATCTGGGCTCTCTACTCTGTTCCACTGGTCTATGTGTCTGTTTATGCCAGTACCATGCTGTCTTGGTGATCACAGCTTTGTAATAAAGCTTGAAATCAGGTAATGTGATGCCCCCAGCTTTATTTTTGTTTTTCAACATTTCCTTAGCGATTTGGGGTCTTTTCTGATTCCATACAAATTTTTGGATTATTTGCTCCAGCTCTTTGAAGAATACTGGTGGAATTTTGATCGGAATAGCATTAAAAGTATAGATTGCTCCAGGCAGTATAGACATTTTAACAATGTTTATTCTTCCAATCCAAGAGCATGGTATGGTCTTCCATCTTTTTGTGTCTTCTTCAATTTCTTTCAAGAGTGTTCTGTAGTTCCTCGAGTACAGATCCTTTACCTCTTAGGTTTATTCCCAGGGATCTTATGGTTCTTGGTGCTATAGTAAATGGAATCGATTCTCTAATTTCCCTTTCTGTATTTTCATTATTAGTGTATAAGAAAGCCACTGATTTCTGTACACTGACTTGTATACTTTTAACGTTTAAAACTGAGCATCATCTTTCCTTTCCAGTGAAACAAAAAGAAAATTTAAAAATAAACAGGAACAAAATTACAATAGAGAATGTCGATTCCAAATAAGATCCTGCAAGTTCTGCTGATTCTCCCATCGAGTGGCAGGGCTCAAGTCATCATTAGGAGAGATTTTTATTTTAAACGTGTCATCTTAAACTTCAAGGATGTCTGTTAAACATCACAATTAAACATGCCAAAGGAGAAGTCATGTTGTCAAAATTCCCGCTTAACCCACCCAAACATCTCAAACCCACCCTTTGCTGACCTTCTATAACCCCATTTTTTAAAGTTTTTTTTAAACAAGAGAAAGTAGACATGTTGGTAAATGCTAACTGTCCATATTCACATAGAGACACAGTGTAATCTCTGAGCCCAATATACAGAGAAAGGAGGAAAAAAGCTAGAATTCTATGCACTACTACACAGGGGCCTAGCACCCTCCCACTTCCAGCAGAGCTAAGGGAGCAGAAGGTTTTTCTTTTTTCCCACAGAGCACGGTGGTGTTGATTCCATAAAGTTTTTGTTTTTTTTTTTTTTTTTTGAGACAGGAAGGGACAAAAATGAATTTGGAACAAAAAGGGGTAGAGATTCTTTTCCCACTGTATTCTGCTCAAGGTCTTTCCCCCCAAAATAAGCTGAGAACCATGGTATAAAAGGAGAGAAAAAGGAGACTTCAAAAAACAGGGCAAATGAGCACGAGAGGAGAAAAGAAAAAGAAAAAGGAAAAAAAAAGACAGCAACTTGCTCCCAGGGACTGAAGAAAATTTACAAAGGAAGGTTAGAATCCATCAGTGTTCCATTAGTCATCCTCTCCTTCATCCTACTCTCCTTACTCCCCCCATCATCATCTTCATCTTCTTCACCTTCATCCTCATCTCCTTCATCAATATCTTCCAATCCTTCTTCTTCATCATCATCATCATCATCCTCTTCTCCTTCCCCTTCTTCGTCATCCATATCGGGAACCAAGTAGTACTGTAATGGATTTGGCCAAATATCATCTTTGATGACCTCTCCTAACTCATCTGCACCTGCATCAGAATGGTCAGTAAACCAGGTGAAGAAGCTCTCTGGCTCCTCATGCTGTCTCTTTCTGCTGGCTTTAATCTGTTTGACTTGAACGTTTCGTCAAATCCTTTCCAGATTTCCATTTTATTTCAGTGGACTTTGAAGATGGATCACCATTCTCATTCAGATGAAATTCTTTGGAGAGAACTTTATTTTTGAAGTAAGGGTTTTCATCAAAATAAAAATCTATTCTGTAACCTGATTTAATATCTTCAAATTCTGTCACTTCAACTCTTGTCAAATAATGCAGCGCCTCTTCATCCTTCTCCCCAAGCAGTGCAGACACTTGTGGATGGTTGACAAATGTTGTTACCCAAAAATTGGGGATTTTGGCGATCAATTCCGACCTCTTCTGAAAAAATGGTTGGCGGGGTTTGTTATATTTTTGTTCTACTTTCAAAATCTCCTCACTGGCTTGTTCATTAAGTCTGTCTATTTCATTTTGTACTTCATCAATATGTTCAATTGCTTCTTGCTGTTCTTTTTCTCTTTTATGCAAGTGCTGAAATGTTGACGTCTGCCCTGGCTTGGGGGCAGGAGGCTGTCTCGGTTTCTTCGTTTGAGGCGGGAGTGAAGACTGGCGTTTGGGGGCCATGCTGTGAGGAAACTCCAGGAAACTGGGAGAGAGGCACGTCTAGAAGCTCTGATTGCTCTTAAGGTATTTTCTTTAAACTTTATTTTCGTTTTCTTCTTTGTCTGGATGAGTTCCATTGCTTCATCTTCCAGCTCACTGATTTGTTCTTCTGTTTCTTCCAATTTGCTGGTGAACCCTTCTAGTAAATTTTTCAGTTCAGATATTATATTCTTCAGCTCTGTCAGTTCTGTTTTGTACTTTCTTATATTTTCAATCTCTTTTTTGAAATTCTCACTATGTTCATTCATTCTTCTCCCTAGTTTGATGAGCATCTTTTTGACCATTACTTTGAAGTCTTTTTGGTAAATTACTTATCTCCATATCATTAGAGTCTTTTTCTGAGGCTTTGTTGGTCTTTTGTTTGGAACATATTCCTCTGTCTTCTCTATTTGCCCGATTCTGTGTTTGTTTCTCTGTATTATGTGAAAAAGCTGTCTCTCCGAATATTGAAGGAATGGCCTTATATAAGAGATGACCCATGGGGCCCAGGATCACAATCCTCATAGTCACCAGAGCCAGATGCTCCAGGGATGTCCCCTGTGTGGACTGCATGTGCTAGCCAGCTTTGGCAAGGCTGTGGCTTTAGGTGTGGGGGTGGGGTGGGGACTTGCCCAGCTGTGGCACAGTCATAACTCCAAGGAGGAAGGGTGGGGTCCTTGCCCAGCCAGTTGTGGTGCAGCTGGGCTGTAGAGGGCTGAGGCTAATCCACCCATGCTAACAGGTTAGAGGAAGAGTGTTAAAATGTCATCTTCTAATACTGGGATTGGCAAGATATAGTGGAATTGCAAAAAACAGTGCTCACCAGTTCTTCCATCCCTGGAGAGAATCCCAACAGGTCCCTGACTCTCTAGCCATCACTTTAAGATTAGTAAGTAAATCTATTTCACATGTACTCTAGGTAGTTTTCAAGTAGCTTCTTTGGCAATGTTCTCAGGGTGAGTCTCTGTAACCCTTTATGGGTAGGTTCTCCATTCCCTACAATTACATGTTTCTCTTGAACATAATTCCTGTTTGTTTTATGTTTAGGGGTATTTTTTCTCTAATGCAGAACTTAAGAGTTAGAGAGCTACCTTTTAAAAAAAGGGGAGGGGCACCTGGGTGGCTCAGTGGGTTAAAGTCTCTGCCTTTGGCTCAGGTCATGATCCCAGGGTCCTGGGATCGAGTCCCACCTCGGGCTCTCTGCTCAGCAGAGAACCTGCTTTCTCCTCTCTCTCTCTCTGCCTGCCTCTCCTAATAGTGGGTTACCACACCTGGGGTAGGGTTTTTGATGAGAGTGTTTGACTCTCCTATCTCAATCTGGTCCTTTTATTCTTTGTTATGGATATGCTGGTCATTTAGTTTTCAGGACTTTTTAGAGGAAAGTATTCCCTATGTATCTATAGATTTGTTTTGTCTGTGGGAGAAGGTGAGTTCAGGATCTCCCCATATGGCCTTCTTGAATCACCTCCTTCCTATTATGTTTTTGAGATATAGATAAAGAGAGAGAGAGCTTTCACAATGCATTAATCAATCTCTTGATTATAAGAATGGCCTCTACATAGACCTCGATTGTCAACAAAAGTATTTATTTTATTTATACTGGCTTCTCTTTGGGAATAATAAATAAAAAGTAAAATCACGGTTCCAGTTCTAAGAAGCTTACCTTTTCTAGTGGGAATACCCAACAAATGCCTGGAATTCGTGTTAGAAAACCAAGAAAGAAATGTGCAAAAGCTCTCCATTTATCATTTGGCTCATGGTTGGATGGTCTACCTCCTTTACCTCTGCTTCCTCAAATCATAGGTGACCCTTATAAGCCAGCTGTAATGGGTGTCTCTTCTAAGAATCCTTCTCTGATCCCCTCTCCAAGATCCTAAAATTCCTTTTCTTCTCAACTCCCCAGCATAGACTCTGTTTCCCCTGGAGAACATTTCACAATTTAATACAATGATTCTTCACTGGGTTAAATAATTCTTAACTGGGCTATTCTTCCCTCCAAGAAGCATAATACCAACAAAATAATACATATCCTTCATTGAGAACTTTTAAGCTGGACATTTTAATACATCCTTTCATAGTAACTCATTTAGTGATAGTAATTATGAGTTTTAAAATGATTATTTAATTAATCAAAATCACAAAAATAGTAGAAGTCCTCACATTTTAACCCATGTGTTTTATTTCATAGGCCCTGCTTTGAATTACTGATGCCTTTTAATAATTTTTAAACTATTTCCCATACCCTCTCCTCCTCCCATTACACCAGCTCGGATTGTGACCACTTCATCACATCCACACACTTTTGTCAATCAATGGTGAATCTTTGGGTTGGGTGGCAAGAAGTTACATACTTCTCAGATGCCAAGGTGAAATAATATTGAGAACCACTTTTTGATCCTATTTATCTGCCTCATCTCTCCTACTGGATTTGTTACTCCCATAAGAAAGAAACTGTATTTTCTTTATCTATCTGCTGTCTCCCCCATATAACATCAGTATGGGTCTTAGAACAGTGTCTTGCTCTATCATTTCTGTATGAATATTTAAATAACATTTTTGAATAAAAAATACAAAATAAACAGATTATGTAAGTAAAAATAATATAAGATACAAGTGATGACATTTTTAGCTGAAGGGGTTTCCTGGAGGAGGTGACATTTTCCATTTCTTTTGTCTGTGAGGACCTTGTGTTAGCACAGGTGAAGGTGAAAGACAGTCTAGTTTAGGAGAATTGTGTAATGGTCTGAAGTAAAACATTCCTTGATGCTGATGAGAAATGACAATGCTGATAGATAATCTACAACCATGGAACAGATGGGCAAGGGAGTTTAATTCTGGGAATTTCTGTTTTCCATCCCAGGGATGGTTCCTTGGGCCATTATCACTTCAGTGGATGAAGGTACTTGCTACTTGCTAAAAATAAGCTACTAATGTTTTCCTTAGAATTACAGCACATGTCAGAAGAGACTAATGACCCAATGCTGTACTGTTTTCTTTTCATTTCAGTTGGCCTCAAACAAATAAACCTGATAAATATTATCAGAGTCACATATGCTCATTAAGGGTTATAGTCAGTGGCTATGTTTGTTTTACTGTGTAATAGATGATGAAACCATGGTGATGAGTGGACTAAGCTGGGATGGTTTTTGTATTTTCCCATCTTAGCACTGGAGACTTGCTCATTGTTTTTTTTTTTTTTTTTTTTTTTTTTTTTTTTTTTTTTTTTTTCCACTGCCTGGTCTTAGAAATAGAACAGCTTACTAAAACACTTATTCATTTTGACATGTCTTAAAGCAGTGCACATTCACATCTTCTGATTTAGTTCAATGGTACATGGTAGATGTTCAAAAGTCATTCTTAAGTACAACATGGAATGTTAAGCAAGCACTTTTAGTGGCTAAACAACTAGTGGGAAAGCTTTCAAATAAGAAAGAGTACTGTTTAATAACTTATTAACTCACTGTGATTGAAGATTTTGTTGGTAATTATCTTATGAATTAGTGAACAAAATTTGATGCTCTATAAAACTTAGAAAAGTCAAGGTACACTGTGCTGGCCTACCGCCTTTTTTTTTTTCTTGTAAGGCTTTAGGCCAGTAAAAGAAAATAAGCACTGCAATTATTTCCTAATGAAAATATTACATATTTTCATATGAGATCTTCATGGCTTTCATATTTTCAGGAGACTATGAAAAAATAATGAATCTACCCACATTTATGTAAGTTCCTATCAAAACAGTAAAATTTTACCTGTTATTTGACTATCTGTAAAGGCTCATTTGCCTTTCTTGCTCTAATCCATCCCTCTGTCAACAGACAGAATACAATCTGGTCACATCACCTTCCATGTAGAAACCTTCAGTGGTACCTTATTAACATGATCCACACACCTTCACCTGATATATGTGACTGTTCACACCATGGCCTATTTCAACTCCTTTTTAAATTCTTCTTTCACTTAGCTATTATTCCCCTCTTATGCAACTCTTGATCGCCCAAACTTCCTATGTCCTGACACTTGCAGGCTTTTGTCTTCCAAGTCTTCAAATACGCTCTCCCTTATCTTCTGGGTAAAATTGTTTTCATTATGACTCCACTCAAATATAACTTCTTCTGAGATTTTTCTTCCAACTTACCCTCTAACATCCAGTAATTTCCTTTTTGGTGTTCCGACAGTACATTCTCCGGGCATTCATAACGTGACATTTCCATCACCCTGCATGTTCATTCTTTGATTTAATGTCTACCTCCTCTTGTGCTGAGAATGTTTTTTTGTTTGGTTTGGTTTGGTTTGGTTTGGTTTGGTTTGTTTTTTTTTTTTGTTTGTTTGTTTTTTTTTTTTTTTTTTTTTTTTTGCAGGTAAAATCTCAACACTGATACAATATTTACCCCAAGCAGGTGCTTCATAACTGTCCATTTATAACACAACTCAAAAAATGAATTGCAAGCTGCTCCTCAGGAAGAAGGAACACACCCAGAGCTCATGATTTTTAATACCCTTTTGCTAGCTGCAGTTTCAGACATGAGTTCCAGACTAAAGCCAGTGATATGGCTCTGCAAAAGTGTCCAAGTAGCTTTTAGTTTCTAGTTAAAACCACATATACCCAAGAGAATATAAGGAGTGATTACTTGAACCACCCCTCACTTTGTCCCCATAAAAATGGTGAACATAAACGCTTTCTCCTTTGAAAGTTTCTTTGAGGCTGCTGAGATGTGTTCATTTAGAAGAACAAAGGGTGATTAGCCTGTCACCAGCCAGACAGCAGGAATTGTATGTTTGACAGCCACTTCCACAGGGATACAGGCCTGCATTTAGTTTCCAAACAGATTTCAGGGAACTGACTTGGCAGGGGAAGTACAGTCTTTCAGGGAAAGCTGCACAAGACCAAAGAAAACAGCCTCACACCTAATAGCAATAATGGTTCCACCAACATCTTCTAAATCTGCTCTGTAGTTATATACTTAATGTCATTTTAAAATGGTAGCCATGAGTATAGTTATTGAAATACAGAATGACACAGATGCATGGAGCCTTAGAAGTTGTTTTGTTAATACCCTTTCTTATACAGATGTGGATGTAAGGGCTAAAAAACAAGTCCTATTGGTGTAACCTATTTGGGATACAGGGAACATTTTTAGGTAATGTGTAGAGGTGGTGTTGTGATAGAGTGGATAGGACATCAGTTCTAGATCAGTTAAGTCCTGGGTTATCACTTATCACCTCTATGGCCATAGGGAAGTTACTTAACCTCTTCAACTGTTTCTTCAACTTCAAAAAAATAATAATAATAATAGACTGCTATCTTTGTTAGAGGTTGTGATAAGGATTAGAGATTCTACATATGGAACATCTAGCCCAGTGCCTGAAAAAATAGAAGTCCTCAAAAACTGATGGGTATTATTATTGTAGTGGGAAGCATGTTTGAGGTAGACTTGTCATTTGAGGCTACAATATCCAAATGTTCTTAATATTTGGAAAGAAGCCTGGGAGGAGTAAGGCTCACCTTCTACTACAGAAGCTGTCAGCTGGAGAGTGAACACCTGGTTTAGCTCAGCCAATCAGAACTTCTTGCCTGGGGCTTTGAATCTTAAACTGACTGCTGCACTAATACCACACCCTTCCCAGTCTCTTGCTCTGCCTGCTTTCTGCCAGAGGATTAGAGTGATAGTCTCCCTTAGTTCATATATGTGCTCTGAGCTTTGCATGTAAGGGAGCCCTCTGATGTCCTCCAGCAAATTCCTTATTTGTTTAGGTTTAATAAACTTGATTTCTACTATTTCTGAGTAGTTAAGATGCTCATTATGTAATTCTAATAGAGACAGAGAAATCCTTTCCAATGTACTCACAGTCCATTGTTAACACACTTTGCACTCTATCACTTCCTCAGTAAGAACCACAGCTTAATTTCCTATGCTTATGGTGAAAGAGTAGTCTATAGAGATCATGAATTGTGGATGAACCACAAAGTTTAATTCACAAGATTAAGCAAATATATACACAAGCCTGGGCTTGAGAGGCATTTCTATCTACTATGAGTTTAGGGACCTGAACTAAATGGCAGCAAAGTACTGCCAGAGAGTAGAAGCCCAGAAAATTCAGGCTTACCAAGTTAATACAAGTTATAAAAGAAATGGTTATCAAGGGCAACATGATTTTGTATTCAGTAACCGATGACTTTTTGATGTTTTTATGTTAGAGGGAAGTGTATGACAAATGTGTTGGCTCTAGAATGAATAAAGGCACTTGGGTGGCTCAGTCGTTAGGTGTCTGCTGTCAGCTCTGGTCATGATCCAGGGTCCTGGGATCGAGTCCCACATCAGACTCCCCATTTAGCACGAAGCCTACTTCTCCCTCTCCCACTCCCCCTGCTGTGTTCCCTCTCTCTCACTGTCTCTCTCTTTGTCAAATAAATAAATAAAATATTTTAAAAAAAAGAATAAAAACAGCTCCTTAAGTCATCAAGGGGGTGAGGGAAGAGAAGGCACTACAATACAGAATTAAGTCAGAAGCGAGTAGGCAGGACTGTTATGTTTGAGGGTGGCAAGGGGATCATGAGCTCAGCAACGATCAACAAGGTTGGGGTGAGGAGGTGTTGGACAACAAGCATCAATCAAAGCATAAAACTGCCCTGAACCTCCCTCTCAAGGAATACAATATACAACTAGTGGAATATAAGAGGGATAAAATGCTAATAGAAGCTCAAATGGTGCAATAACATTAAGCACATTCAATAAATTTAGTAAAACAAGAAAAAAGGAAATAGTGAATCAGTTGCTTGTGCAGAGTTCCATCATGGCAGTAGTTCTTAACATTTTGTGTACATTATCTGTGGCTCTTGTTAAAAAATACAGATCCTTGGACCTCTTGCCCAATAGGTACTACTATAATGGTTTTTGTGTAGAGCCAGAGATGTGTATTTTTAACTGATTTGAAGATGTTTCTAACATAGGTAACTTTACTCAGTATATTAAAAGAGTCCACTAAGGTTTTTTAGTTTTAATAGTTGTAATGCCAGGTTATGTTGTCCTAGAACAATAGGCTTGAGACTAAGACATTTGACATTACAGTATTATGAATAACCAGAAGTGAACTCATTTATGAAAATTCTAACTTCCTAGGTAGACTTGTCACCTGATGATGTAGACAACCCAGTGATAAGAATAACCATCATGCACTGAGCCCTCACTGTAGGCCAGATGCTGCTAAGTGCTCTATATGCATTAAATAGTCTACTCTTTTTTTTTTTTAAAGATTTTATTTATTTATTTGACAGAGAGAGAGAGATCACAAGTAGGCAGAGGCAGGTAGTGATGGGGGGAAGAAGGCTCCCTGCTGAGCAGAGAGCCCGATGCGGGGCTCGATCCCAGGACCCTGGGATCATGACCTGAGCTGAAGGTAGAGGCTTTAACCCACTGAGCCACCCAGGCGCCCCAAATAGTCTACTCTTTAAAGAGATTCTATGAGGTTGATTTTATTACCATCCCCATTTTACAGATAAGAAACTGATCAACAGAAAGAATGAGAATCTTGGGTATCACATACTTGTGATGGCTTTTTTTGTGTTTGTGTGTCAACTTGACTAGGCCATGAGGCATCCAGACATTTGGTTAATGGTTATTCTGGGTGTGTCTGGATGAAATGAACCTTGGGGCATCTGGGTGGCTCAGTGGGTTAAAGCCTCTGCCTTCTGCTCGGGTCATGATCTCAGGGTCCTGGGATCTAGTCCCGCATTGGGCTCTCTGCTCAGCAGGGAGCCTGCGTCCTCCTCTCTCTTTGCCTGCATCTCTGCCTACTTGTGATCTCTATCTGACAAATAAATAAAATCTTAAAAAAAAAGAAATTAACCTTTAAATTAATAGACAGGGTGAAGCAGATTACCTTTTTGGATGTGGGTGGGCCTCATCCAGTCAATTGATGTGAATACCAACAAAAAAGGTAGTAAGAGAGAATTTTGCCTACCTGACTGCTTGAGCTAAGATATTGACTTTTCCTGGCCTTGGACTGGAACTTGCAACCTTGGCTTGCCTGGTTCTCAGGTCATTGGAGTCAGATTTGACCTTCCACCATCAAGCCTCATCTCCTGGGTTACCAGCTTGCTGAGTGCTATCTTGGGACCCCAGTCTCCAGAGCTGTGAGAAAATTAAATCTCTGTTGTTTAAGCCACTATGGAATTTTGTTATGGCAACCTCTTAGACTAAGCAAGATAGATTTTGGTACTGAGAAGTGGATGCTGCTGTAATAAATCCCTAATATGTGGAAGTGGTTTTGGAACTGAATGATGGGTAGAGGCTGAAAGAGTTTGGAGGTACATGATAGACATGTGGACATTAAGGGTATTTCTGGTGAGGTCACAGACAGAAATGAAGAATATGTTATTAGAAACTGAAAGAAAAATGAATGATCCTTATTGTAAAGTGACAAAGCGCTTGACCAAACTGTGTTTGTTTTTACGTTTTGTGGAAGGTAGAACTTGTAAGTGATGAAATTGATTATTTACTGAGGAGATTTCTAAGCAAAGTGTTGGAGTGGTTTGGTTCCTTCTGACCTCTCAAAGTAAAAAGAGAGAGTAAATTGAAGAAACAATTCTAAGCACCAAAGAACCAGAACTTGAAAGTTTGGAGAATTCTCAGTCTTACTGAAAAAAAAAATGAGAAAGCTTCTTTTGAAGAGAACACTAAGAGTGTGGCTGAACAACCATTTGATAGGAGATCCTGAATTCTAATTAAACAATCTACTACCTCAATGGAAAGAATAAGGATGAGATTATATCAACTGAGATATAATCAGCTGCCAATTTGAGCTAAAGCGGGGCAGAAAAGATGGGACAGAAGGAAGGAAGACTATTGGATTTGGGGTTTTACAAAATGGGACACTGCCCTGTCTTTCAAGCAATAGGAAGAAGTACTCCAAAGGTAATTCAGAGATTGTCACAACTGCCACCACCTGCCTGGGAGATAAGGCTGTGCCCAGGAGGCAAGGCTACCTCAACCTCAAGGGTCAGGACTGCCACCCTTGCAGGGCCACCTGGCTGAGCCCTGGAGGCGATGCTGCCACCTCAGTGGTCCTGGAGGGCAAAGCATCAAATCAAAGAGGCTTATTCTCAAGATTTACAATTTAATGGAACTGGCCTTGTTAAATTTTAACTCACTTGGGACCCATCACCCCTCCCTTTTTTCTAATTCCTCCCTTTTGGAATAGGAATTTTCTATTTTCTGCCTGTCCCAACATTGTATTTTGGTAGCACATAACTTGTCTGGTTTCACCCATTCACACTGAGAAGAATTTTGCCTCAAGATGAATCATACCTAGAACCTCATCCATATTTGATATAGATGATATTTAGATGAGACTTTGGACTTTAGAGTTGGAACAAGTTAAGATTTTGGGGGATTTGGGAGTGGACTGAATATAGTTTGCACATGAGAAAAAATATTATTTTGAGAGTCCAGGGGCAGAATCCTATGGATTAAATGTGTCTCTCCAAAATTCCTGTGTTAAACTTAAACCCCAGTGTTATGGTAATCAGAGACAAGGACTTTGGGAGAGAATTAGGTTTAGATAAATTCATGAGGGAGGGGACTTCAGTTTGAGATTAGTACACTTATCAGAAGAGACATCTGACTATAATTTGGGTGCTCACGCTTCTGGCTCTCTCTCACCTTCTCTCTTCCATGTGAGGACACACAGAGAATGCAGTCAGCTAAGCCCGAAGGAAAGACCTCACCAGATCCAGCCATGCTGGCACCCTGATTGCACACTTCCAGCCTCCACAACTATAAGAAGTAAGTTTCTGTTGTTTACCATATATGCTGGCTAGTCTATGTATTTTATATGGTGGCCCAAGCAGACAGACACATAACTAGGAAATGGTAATGTTGGGATTTGAACCCATAAGTCTAATTTGAGGACTTTCCCCATGATTATATTACACTTTCAATAAAATGTTTGTCCCTAAAAGATCTCTAGACAGTTAGCTTTATCCTTAAAATATGTTTCAGTCTTTCACAATCCCCTGACAACAATGGGGTAGATAAAAATATGACTTGACTGACATTTCCAGGTGCTTGGATTTATTCTTCATTCTTAAAATGTCTTTGAACGGAGGGACAGAAATTTCTCCATTCCTCCCTTCATGAAGATGTTTAGACAGGCCACCAAGAGAAGGAGCAACTGAATCTCTCATTTCTACATGACTTGACCATGTCATCAACACCAGTGCTGAAATGAAGTTTCACCAGATGCAGCCTGGTCCCGGAAAGGCTTCACAACCACAGCATCTCCAGAGGGCCCATCAACGACACACACTCCAAGCAGTTCATCAGACCACTGTGTGCTAACCTTCTGTGGTCTGGTAAAAATGGAGCACTTGATAAAAACACAAACATATTTTTAGTACCAACATAGGTACTAAAGGTAAATTCAACAGCATTTCCAGTCTTTAGCTGGTCTTTACATACAATGTATCAAGTTCACACGTAGTTTGAGATCAGTTTTAATTCTTGGTAAAGACTAACTGATTGGTTATAGAGTAGAGTGACACGAATCACACTTTTTTCACATGAGTGGAAGGAAGGGTCCCAAGGATGTTTGCTTCTGGATATCTTAGAGCTTGATTATGGGAAATGCTAGTGGTGGATAGTTGGAAGAAAGGCTGGCAGGGACAAGGGACCCCACCCTAAGAGGAAACCACTCTTAAGAGGATTTTACACCATCCTGGAAGGAGCTCTCCACCCTTTTCCAAATGTGATAGATGACAAAATTTGATTGGATGACTGGGGCATAGAAGGTTAATCAGATTAAAATAGTCCCCACACAAGCCCATAAAAACCCCTAGACTTAGAACTCCAGTTTGGCAAACCTCTCGGGTCCCCATCCTCTGGGAGCTTCGTACTCTAATATTACTATAGCTCAATAAACTTTGCTGACTACCGCTCTATCTCTTCATTCTTTGAAGAAGCATGACCAAGGACATGTGGAGACTCAAGGAACAATTCCTGTAACACTAAGAGGTAAACCCAAGCTAAGAAGCTCCTCTTGTAGATATGGGGTTTAGTATTTTGTGGAAATATAGGCAAAGGGCCATGATGAAAAAAGCGTGGGGACAAGAGACCCTTAATGTGTGGAGTCCACCACACTTAAACTTCTCTCCAGTTAAGGAGGTTCATCATAGAGCTACAAAATACAGATAACACAACATACTACAACTAGAGCTATCAACCATGTAATTATCATATGTCCCAAACCAAAACATGACATCACTGTCCTGCTTAAAGCTTTTCAGTCCCTCCCACTAGATGAAGAAAACGTTGAAAAGCCCTGACCTGACCTGCAGTGATTGTCTTGTGCACATTCCATTACCCTAATCTAATGCCTTCTCTTCTTTTCTAGCTTCTTTCCCTCATACCAATCTCCCCTTGGTTCCTGGAGTATGTCTGTCATTTTTTGCCCTGTAGCCTTGACATGGGAAGGGCTTCTTTCAGACAGTATTGCTCCTCCTCTTGACGTTGGCTTAGTCTTACCCTTCTTGGTATTATTACTTCTCCAACCCAAGTCTCACTCCCTGGTTTGATGTTGTTTTTGCTCTCATAACTTCCTTAGCACTCATACATTATGAAATTACTTTGTCTGTCATCCACCTAGACAAGGCCCATGAGCACTGGGACCATGTCTGTGTTCCATCACCTTATATGTGCCTAGAATTTGGGAGGTATTTAGTAAGTATTTGTTGAATGAATGAATGAGTTTAAATTCTTTGTGACAAATGCTGAGCTGTCCCTGTCGATGCCAAGATGTTGCAGTTGCTTAATGCAGAAGTCAAAGGATCCTGGAGAACTAGCACTGCCTGACTTGTCCTGTGGCCAACCTCTTTGTGACACTTTGGCAAAGATAAAGATGAAGGGTGTTGCCACCAAGGCCCATAGCATGTATCTCTGTGAGGGTAGAGTGGGTGCACCTGGAGGCTGAGTACAAGCCTGCATTTCACATGTAGCCCCCCCCTCAACTGCTTCAGTCCACAGAGGGATGCTTTCTGGTTGGTCTGCCAAGAGCAGGGAGCCTTGGATAATTCACACAAAGATACAGTAGGGGCTATCCAGGACCCTGTAAATAATTAAAAGAGAGTACAGACCTCTAAGCCGGTGATGACCAGAAAGAATTTGAGTCTCAGGCCTTACACATCATGTAAACCTGAGCCAACCCATTGGACCTCTGAGGCATCCTTTGGATAATAGAAGGGCATTAGCCATAGCCAACGCTACAGCCTCCCTCAAGAACAGGAATCAGTGGCACTTAGGCAATATCTGCCTAAGAAGGGACGTACAGGTCACTTTAAAGCAGTTTGACTTTAATTTGGAGAGAAAAGCAAACACCAGGGGAACCAGAAAGATAAAGCAAAGCAAAATAACCTTGTCCCTTTTCTTTATCAAAACCAGCATTTCCATGGGAAAGAGTGGCTTCCATTTCTGGTCAGAGCAGCAGCTTTATAAGTTTATGTCCACTTCCTTCCCTGTTAGTTCCATGCAGACTGTCACCAAAGAATCCCTTGAGAAATGCTGAAGCCCTAATTCTTTCATTCTCCTTTTCCCAAGAAATGCAGATAGACCTGAGTAAAATGAGATAGCACATGCAAGTTGTTTTATGAATTTGTAGACTCATGACAGACTTTAAGTAATCTGCCCTAAGGGAAAATTAAGCGGATGGAGAAATTGAAGATGATATTGCCATTCTCTTTAGTAGAAGGATCCCTGTCCTGTCCCTTTAATTTTATAGCTAGCATACTGTGGAAGTCAGATCAGTAGCTCCCTTTTACAGATGGTCTATTGCATTTGCTATTGACATTACAACCTGTTCCCTTTTCTCTCCCTTCCAGCAGCAGCCAGAACATTGACCAAAGGCTCTTGGAAGAAGAAACACATTCAAGGCCATTAGTCTGTGGTCACATGTGTGTTCAGGCCTCCAACTCGCACTCACTCTATCCTGACAAGTACAGAAGGTGAAAACATTGCTAGACAGTCTGTTTCTAAGAGGTATCAACCTGTTGCTGAAAGATTTATCATCAAGGAACTGTGAGGTAGGAGAAAGCCTTTACTTGAACCAAAATTGGTCATTCAGAGTTCATACTGTAACTTGATCATTTATTTATATTTTATGCACCTTCTGTCAAGGAGAAGAGAGGATGCATGTGGGACCATTACCTCACTGAATGTGATGTGGTCAAGCGACTATCTCATTGGACAATGTTATAGAGACTCCATTGTGCAACTCATGTGAATATTTCTTTTAACCCTTTGGGTTCTGTGTGATCTCCAGTGAGCAGGGCAAAGTGAGGTTTTGTCTTCTCTATTCACCGTCCACTACAGATGGTATCATGGAATATGGCTACTGCTTCTAGCAGACATGTATCCCATACACACCCCATACATATCTCCCACTATCCACTCATGAAAAGGAATATGGCTGGGGAGAGGTGACAAGTGGCCTGGAAATATCTAAGAATGTACTATAGCAAAGAAGACTCTTGTAAATATTAATTGCCTGTGTTCATGAGATGTTCAGTGACATGACACATATCAATGTCCAGAAAAAGAAGTGACATCTTGGCACTGCTCTAAAAATCAAAGTAACACCACCTTTGTACACAAGGCTTTACCCCTGCCAGAAAGTGCTTATTCAATTTACTCACTTAATCTATAATTTATCTATTCTTCAGAGATAAAGTAATGGAAGTCTAAGGGATGATTTGCCCAAAATCTTAGCCCAGAACTGGAATTCAAAACCACCTCAAGATCAGATAAATAACCCACATTTGAACTACCCAACACTTACCCTCAGCCAGCAGACCCATAGTCACGATTGGTTCACATATGAAGGGGCACCTGATGATCTTGGGTTGGCCATTCAGACTGGAACAAGGTAACAGAGACATGAGCCTCTATGGAGCTTAGTTAAGTGGAGCCATAAGAGGAAAGCCCATAACCTCTTGTTGCTGAACTCATAGAAGTTACTTTTCTTTCTACCTCTCCAAGACTTATTTGGGATTCTCCAAAATCTTCCCTTTCTTACTTAAGATAATATGAAAGATATGAGATCTGGTTCATTCAACACACATTCTCAGTCAAGTTCTTCCTTGCCTTCTTCTTGTCTTTGCATGTAAGGGTGGCTATACAATATAGTTCTGGCCAAGGAGACAAAGGCACAATTCTTGGGCTTGATTATGGGCTCAAAAATAAAAAAGGAGAGATGTGCCTTTCCCATTTCTTGCTGACTGGAAAGCAGATATTATGCCCGAAAGGGCAGAAGCCATCTGGAAAACACTTTTTTTAAAAAGGAAAAGATCACTGAAATCGGCTATCAGCCCTGAACAGTCTACCTCTAGACTTTGTAACATATATAAAAAGAAAGATGCAGCTATTGGTTTAAGCCTCTGTGAGTTGAGTATTCTAATATTTCCAAACAGAAGATGCAGCTTCTTAAGCTTAGAACTAGTAGAATATTGCACTCCTTTGAAGGATATGAAATTAACTTAAATGATAACATCTCATTTGTGATGGGGGCACCTAAGAAAGCCATCTACACAGAGAGATCCAGAGGACTACACTGTACATGTAAGAAGGATGGTCCTTGATAAGCCCACTTCTAAAGTTTCCATCCTTTACAGATTGGAACTGGATGAAGGTATCCTGGTCAGGCTTTTTTAGGTTATTTGAAGGAAAATGTATAGGAAACCTTGGGTAAAGATGGTTATTGCAAAGATAGAAGAAATGTAGAATAATCTGGAATGTTGACCAGACACCATAGCAATTCAGGTTCCACTTATTACTAATCATCCACTTACTAATTATGCAACAGATGTTTATGGACACCAGTAATAATGCCAAGTACACATATTCCATGGTAAATATGATTTATCTGCTTTCAGAAAACTATAATATGGATCTCAAGGCACATGATTCAGTAAGCATTTCTATAAAGTTGATGAACGTCTGGATAATTGGGCTATGCATAAGTTTCACAGAAAAATGAAATGTAGCTCAGCATAACTAAGAACAAATAATAATAATATTCTGCTCTGTTGTTGTTCACCTATCATTTGTGCTTTCCCAATAAAAGATCTGAGAGGACTGGGCTGAGACCAGTCAGGGTGAAATACTGCTCTTGGACACATTTGACAGGTCATCTCAAAAAGTGATTGGATTTCCTCCTGCCCAGTCATAGTGGCTGTTGCTGGAGTGTTTTTATGACTCTGTTAGTCTGCTTAGGCTGCAATGACAAAATACCACAGACCATGTGGCTTCCACAACAGAAATGTATTTTCTCACAGTTTTGAAGTCTAGAAGTCCCAGGTTAGGGTCTGGCATGGTTGGTTGCTGGTGAGAACTCCCTTTCTGGATTGTAGACAGCTGCCTCCTTGCTATATTTTCACACAGTGGAAAGAGAAAGCTTGGATGTCTTTCTCCTTTTAAAGGTACCAGTCCTATCAGATTCAGGCCCCATCTTTAGGACCTCATTTAACATTCATCACCTCCTCTCAGGCCCCATCTCCAAGTGCAGTCACACTGGGGGTGAAGAGCTGCAATATATGAATTTTGGAGAGGGGAGGGACACGAACTTCTATCCATAAGAATGCCTGATTTTGCCTGCCTGGAGAATACTCTTTATGAGCCCTACCACATGATCAAGAAGAAAATCAGGGACATTTTCTTTCTAATTTAGCTCTTTAAACACTGTGGATTTTCCATTAAACATTCTAGTAGAATACGATGTGCTTCCCTGGCACAAGGACAAAAATAGTACACCTGGGGGGTATACTAGTCAGGATCTCCCTCTGTAGAAGCCCAGCTCATTCACTTCAAGGAGACACTGTCTTTGGCCAACAGATCAGTTTCTAGTGCCAGGAAACCCATGGGGGAACCAAGGAGAGCCACTACGGGGGGATAAAGGAGGGGCTATAGGTGGGATATAAAATGCTGCCTGGGGTCTATACTTGGGTCTCAACACACATAAGTAAAAACAGGGATTTTTCAGGTGACTCTCAAATTGAGGTCAGGGTCAGATATTTGCATTCTCATTTAACAGAAAAAGAGAATACGCCAAAGGCATAGGAAGAGCTTATGATAAAAATAGAGTTTTCCCTGCCTAAAACCACTGGACCCAGCCACTATCAAGATCCATGAATGGCAGTCCTGTCCTATGGGAGACCTTGATCTAAGGACAAATCTTTCCTATCTTTTTTAACCCTCTGATGGTTCAGTCTTGCTTCTAACAGTGTGAGCTACTGCTCAAGGGTCCTCTCCCAAAGTTTTCCTATGTCTTAAAGACAACATACCTGAAAAAAAGAGGCTGAAACTTTCAACATCAAAATTCAGATTGGCATAAGCCAAGAGCCCCCCAGGGAAGGATATATAAAAAGTCAGAATTGCATGTTTCCACATCTGTTTTCAATGAAACTTATGTCAAATAATTGTATTCTTTGACAAAAGAAATCCAAAGAATTACTTAGTTTTTTTCAGAATGTGTTGAAATGTCATTAAAATTTACCTACTAACACACACATACAGCATTCCACCTGTCCATAGTGTTAGATCAAATAAGAAGACGGGGCCTGGGCCCCCTGAATAGGAAGAGACTTGACTTGCAGCAGAAGGGGAGAGATGATGCTATGCTTATTAGCATTTCTGTTTCCCACCAACCTGGGGCATGTGATCTGTTCTTAGCTTGACACCAAACAGAAAATGGCTCTGCTACAATACCCTAGATGTTAATGCAAAAGAGACATATCCCTGGAAAAGAACACCAACATGGGTCTGAGTACTCAAATGTAGAGAAGTCATTCCTGCTAGCAAGTCAACAACAATAGTCACACAATAGAACACAATTGAGAAAGCAAACGTACAAGAGTAAGTTTCTAGGGACACCTGGGTGGCTCAGTTGGTTAAGCAGTTGCCTTCGGCTCAGGTCATGATCCCAGGGTTCTGGGATCGAGTCCCACATCGGGCTCCTTGCTCGGCAGGGAGCCTGCTTCTCCCTCTGCCTCTGCTGCTCCCCTCCCTACTGCTCATGCTCTCTGTCACCCACTCTCTCTCAAATAAATAAATAAAATCTTTTTTAAAAAATGTAAGTTTCTAAAAGATGATTTGTTAACATGTATGGAAAGTCTGTAACAGTGCAAACACTTTGGTTAAGTGTTTTCAGTCCTTGGAATTTACCCAAAGGTTATTTAAAAATGTATAGGCAAAATATGTATTATTAGGAGAGAGCTCTTCCGGGTTCTTTTGTGCTCCTACACATCCTGCTGTGTATGCCAAGAAGGCAACATCTATACCATTCTACCCAGGGCATTTCTCAGGCTTATGCTTAAGTCAGGTGACCTTAAGAATAAGGTCACATCTCCTGGGGCAAAAAGCAGGCTTTCTTACTGCTTTCCTAGAAGCAAATTCCCTAAACTTGATGTGTGTAGAGTTTCCATCTGGGCCCATGGAATCGCTGCTGCGGCTTTTAGGGGCTAGGAGAACCAGTGCACAAGCTGATGCCCAGAAATTTTGTGTCTGTGCCAGCATCTATAACATAGTACTTGGCTTGTTTCTGAGCTGGCAAGTAGGACAAAATCAATCCCAAACCTGAAACATAAAGCAGCATTGTTTAGTAAAAATAATGACACTAAACGGCCTCCAAAGAGAATTGATTAATTATACTACAAACATGCAAAAAATATGGTCCAGACATTTAAAACTACTTCAGTTTGTATCTTTGTTGACATGGAGATAATATAACAGTGTATTTTTGAGTAAAGAAAAGTGGGTAACTAAGAAATATGCATAGAAGATCCACCTTTATATACCTCTGTGGATTATTTAGGGTTTTTCTCTCAAGTTGTATGTGTTCTTACAGCTTTTGATAATATTTTGGGTCTTAACCCCTTATCAGATAATGTGATTTGCAAATATTCTCTCCCATTCTGGAGGTTACCTTTTCATTTTACTGACAATTTCCTTTGTTGTACAGAGGCTTTGATGCTTATGGCAGCATTATTTACAATAACTAAGATATGGAAAGAAATTGAGTGTCATTCAGTGGATTAATGGATAAAGAAGATTTAGTATAGGTATACAATGAAGAATTATTCAACAGTGTGAAAGGAAATCCTGCTAGTTGAGACAACATGGACAGACTTTCAGGGCATCAGATGAAGTAAAATAAGCCAGGCAGAGAAAGACAGATACTTCATGGTATCACTCACATATGGAATCTAAAAAAAAAAAAAAGAAAAGAAAAAAAGTTAAAAGAAACAGAGACTAGAGACTAAAAAAGTTGTTGCCAGGAGCTTAGGGTGAGGGTGGGGGAGATATGGGGGGGTTGGTAAAAGAGTACAAATATTTAGCTGTAAGATGAATAAGGCCTAAGGATTAATGTAAAATGATGAATACAGTTGATAACTTTGTATTGTATAATTGAAAATATCTTACGCTTTTATATATTGATTACACCTCAACAAAGCTGAAATTTCACAGAAAGACAATCTGTCATATCTATGAGTTATACCATGATTTATACCAGAAGTCTGAGGCTGGCCTTCAATCTCACTGTTTCATCTCTACATATATGCTTTTCGAAATCTCTTAGGTCCCTCCCTTCCAGTTCATCTCATTGCTCTGGCCTGAATCTCGGTCTTCCCCATCATTTTCCTGGATTTCTCCATAATCTTTGAACTGGTTTGTCTCTATTTCACAACTCTCTGGACTATCTGTAACTACTGACGTGATTAAAACAACACATCCTTTGCCTCAAATGCTTCCATGCCTCCCAAATACCAACAAAATGGTCTGGCAGGCCAGGCCCACAGTAATTAACACCAACTGTCTCACCACACTTCCTTCTTGTCCTCTGTGCCCAGCTCTGTGCCCAGACTCATTTATTGGGGTAAGAAACCCCTTTCTTACAGAATGCCCTCACTTCAACCCTGTCAGGCAAATGCTTGTTTGAGGATACCGCTTTTGCAGGAATTGTGTCATAACCACATCCCCCAGTTGAATTCCCTCCTTGGAGTCCCAAATAGATCACATGCAAATTCACCAAAGTGTTTACCATCCTTTGCCTTTATTTTTTTCATGCCATTCTTTCCCATTGGCTTGTGAGCACTTTGAGGGAAGGAGTAGATCTTAATTATATTTATATTATCAACATCTAGTCCTATTCTTGACACAAAAGAGAGTATCTATGCATAAAATAAAAAATGCAGTTAAAATGTAAGAGTCTGAGTTTGGTCATACCCAGAAAACCTTTATTCTGAAAGGTCCAAGTTAAGACTCTGAATGTGTTGCTATCAATATTCTGTTGCCCCAAAAGGAATAAAATGGGTGATTCTCACTTGCAAAGAATGTTGCTTTGGAAACAGGTGTTTCTGTCTGCCACAGGGCGGCCCCTCTGCTGCCATTGGCGAGAGAACACCTTGGGAATGTCCACATCCCTGGGAGGAGAGCCAGCAGGAAGAACTTACACTGTAATAGCGTATGCTGTGTGCTTTATACGATAGTCATAGGGAAATGAGTGTACTAAATACTCTAAGCTTTATCCTATAATTTATTAAGAAAAACATTCAAGAACAGAAACAAACGTGAATTTGGGAAATTAAAGCAGTTGTAGAAAAAGCAAATAAAATCCTTAGACATGACTGATCTCATAGGATGCAGAACTGAATCTGGATATCAGGTTTCTATATTCCATTTATTTGCTTTTAAAGATTTTATTTATTTACTTGTAAGAAGGAGAGCATGTGAAAGAAAGAGAGATCATGAACAGGGGTAGGGGCAGAAGGAGAAGCAGGCTCCCTACTTAGTAGGGAGCCTGATGTGGGGCTGGATCCCAGGACCCCAGGATCATGACCTGAGCCGAAGGCAGAAGCTTAACCAATTGAGGCATCCAGGCATTCTCTGTATTCCATTTAAAATGTCTCACTTGGAATAGGACTCAAAAAGATAGATCAAATGTAAACTCAGAATTTTCTTTACTTCTGTATGAACCTTATATTAAACAGGGCATAATTAAGTTTTTCCCACAAGGTCAAAATGTCGAGACAGACGCTGTAACGTGATAGGATTTGATAAGCCCTTTCTAATATGAAGATTTTTGCCAAGAAATGCTCTGGAACAATCAATGACAGAGGAGTTTACAGAGCTATCTTTTAAATTGCAAGCAGGACAGCTATCCTGTCATTAAAGCTTCTTTATCCTCCCTCCTGCTACTTGGCACCATGTGTTGGCCTCACTCAGTTGGCTAGAGAAGGAGCTAGAATAAAAGCATAATTTAGGGTCTTCTGGAAGGTACTGGGTCTTGGGAGCTCACCCAGCATCCACATAGCTAGAAGCAGGACTTCTGGACACTTCATATCACAGGGGCTCAAGCGGAAGGCTCTGAACTGGACTAAGCCTATAGGTAAGAGCAGCCAACACTCAGAATAAGAGTCACCGTGTATCCTGCAGTAAGTCTACCCCAGACCTCCATAAATGTAGCAACAGTTTTCTTGTTGCTTGAGGCTTTGCTTCAGAGAATTCTTTGCTCCTCTTGTTTTTTTATTCTTTTTTTTTCAACAATGTATACATTACTCAATGCTCATCAAGATAAGTGTACTCTCTTCTTTACCTATTCCACCAACCCCCCCCCCACACACACACACACACCCTCTAGCAACCACCAGTTTGTTCTCTGTATTTGAGAGTCTGGTTCTTTTGTTTGGCTCTTTTCCTTTATTTTATTGTTGTTGTTCTTTGTTTTGTTTCTTAAATTTCACATATGACTAAAATCATATGGTATTTGTCTTTCTCTGACTTAGTTTGCTTATCATCATACCCTCTAGCTTCTTTGATATTGCTGCAGATGGCAATATCTCATTCTTTCTTATGTCTGGGTAATGTTTCTTTTTATTTTTTTAAAATAATTTATTTATTTGCTTATGAGAGAGAGAGAGAGAGAGAATAAGTGGTGGGGAGCCGCAGAGGGAGAGAGGTAGAAGCAGACTTCTTACTGAGCAGGGAGCCTGATGTGGGACTCCATCCCAGCACCCTGTGATCACAACCCGAGCCAAAGGCAGATCCTTAACCAACTGAACCACCCAGGGGCACCTGGGTGGGTAATATTTCATTATATATTGTATATTCATGTATTATATATAAATATAAAAATAATATATTACATTATATATATATATATATATATATATATATATATTTCTCACATCTTCTTTATCCGTTTAGCCACTTATTTTATCCATTTAACTGAAGATTAACCAAATTTAATCTTTATCCATTTAACTTAAATGGATAACTTCTTTACCCATTTAACTTTATCATAATATCTTTATCCATTTAACTATCCGTGGACACTTGGGATGCTTCCATATCCTGGACATGGTAAACAATAGTGTAATAAACATAAAGGTGTATATATCTTTTTGCAATTCATGGTTTCATTTTCTTTGGACAAATACCCAGTACTGGGATTACTGGATCATATGATATTTCATTTTTAAGTTTTTGAGGAAACTCCATACTGTTTTCCACAGTGGCCAAACCAATTTTTATTCTCAACAAGAGTGCATGAGGGTTAATTTTTCTCTACATCCTTGCCAACACTTTTTATTTCTTGTATTTTTTTTATTTTAGCCATTCTGAAAGATGTAAAATGGTATCTTATTGTAGTTTTGATTTGCATTTCCATGATGATTAGTGATGTTGAGCATCTTTTCATGTATCTGTTGGCCATAGGGTGTCCTCTTTAGAAAAATGTCTTTGCAGGTCCTCTGTCCATTTTTTAGTCATATTATTTGAGGACTTTTGGTGTTGAGTTACAAACGTTCTTTACATATTTTGGATATTAACCCCTTATTGAATATAAGATTTACAGGTATCTCTCCCATTCATAGGTTTCTTTTGATTATTCCATCTTGGCCATTTAATCATTAAGCCCTATATCATCTTCATACCCTTAGGCAACCCAGACCTTTTGTCTTGTGGTCAGTATTACTTCTTTCCTGACAGTCCCAAGAGAAATTTGTTGTCTTATTTTGATGTCTCTTCTGGCACCAGAAGCTGACTTCCACCTCTGAACTGGTTGGATCAAGGTTCGAAACTAATGTGTGGACACCACACTACATCGGTTTCTCTGTTCCCCAGAGCTAGAACCATCTACCAAATTATATACACATTGGAAGCATAATCAACTGATCATGATTTACTGTGCCCAACCCAGGTCTAAGTTGTTTAACCCTGATAATAAGATGAGGCTATCTTAAAACAGTTCTCACAGCTGACTAAGCAAATACAGTTCTATGATTTGAAGTCTTGGATATGGTTCAGTTTGTGACTTAGTCTATGGGTATTGTAAATGATTTGTTGGAAGAAAAAAGAGGGATTATTTTGTAAATATTTCACAGATGTCTAGATGCCTCATTTCATTCTTTCTGGTTTTACAGAAGTATATAAATAAGATTCAAATATATGGACAAAGGAAGGAATCTGTTCCAAACCTTATAGAATGGTAGAATGAGTATGCTTTTCATTTGGAAATTACCTTAGGTTCATGAAAGAAGAAAAGAAAAATGGGTGGGTTACATAGAAACTTATTAAATATCATGTTATTAAAATTATGCCCTACAGGGGCACCTGGGTAGATCAGTCATTAAGCGTCTGCCTTTGGCTCAGGTAATGATCCCAGCGTCCTGGGATCAAGCCCCACATCAGGCTCCCTGCTTGGTGCAAAACCTGCTTCTTCCTCTCCCATTCCCCCTGCCTGTGTTCTGTGTGTGTGTGTGTGTGTGTGTCTGCCAAATAAATAAATAAAACCTTTAAAAATGAATGAATAAATAAATAAATAAAATTTGCCCTACAGATTGGCAATGTTCATCATGTTTAGTTTTTCTTTATTGTTTTCAGTATTGGGCTCTATATTAGGGAAGAAATAGTGAAAGAGTGACTTTTTGTGGTATTGTATGCATTTCTATATGAGAAATCACTGTTTTATTTCCAGAAATTCCCAAAATTTGAAAAAGGACATTCAAAGCTACTTAGCCAGAATTTAAACAAGTACCTCATCAACATCATTTTGATTGAGAGTGGGAGTGTGTGAGATTGGGAAATGGGGAGGAGGTTATTTTATTTTAATTACTTGGGTGTGGGAGGATCTGGTTATCAGTTTCCTATGAAATGCATTCTCTGCTGAGGGGTTCTGTGCTCGTCTTAGTCATTAAATCAAGATTCTGTGATTCTCTCATAACTTACACATGAACTTAGTGACTTACAATAACACTTCATGATCCAATCTCAACTTGCTCTTTTCCAGCTGTAACAAGGATAACATCCCTGCCCCCAGGAGCCTAGCAGCACCTTTCCCACGCCAGTGAGATTGTAGACTGGCCCATTCAGAAGCAGCAGCTATTGGGCAGTACAGGATTCTGTAGTAATGGGAGGGAAAGCACAGGACATGTCAGTTCTCACCCCATCTGGGCAACAAAAGGGATCTTCTGAGTAATTCCTAGGTTGTGCTTTGTAGATACTGAATCTAGAGAAGGATGTGTATGGTTCTGGCCAGGGTCATGTGCTGATAATCATCAAATTTACAAAAGATGGAAGAAATATGGTGGATGCACATGTATATCTCCGAGTAGGGGACAGGGATCTAACTTAAACATCTCTGGCCTGGTGAAACAGCCTCTGGGACAGTTACATGCTTCCTCTCCAAGCTCTTTCAACCAAACTATGAATCTTTTCCAACATGGCAAACTACTGCTCTATATTAAGGCAAGATTTTAAACACCCCTCAATAGAGTTATTAACTTCTGAAGAGGCAAAAGACGACAATTATAACTAGAAAGGAAATATTGCTATCATAGGACAACTAATATATGTTTAGAGGATGATGCAAAACAGGTTTATTAGTTTTCAGTTCTCCCATTATTGTAGAATCTTTCTCATGAGTCCTCTCTTTCCTGGCCTCTCTTATTTATCTTATTTATCTTATATATCTTATTTATGTCCTGCTTCCCTCCACCCAGAACCCTGGTTCCCAACCAGTTGTCCCATTTAGCTTCACCACTTCTGGAAATTATATCGAATCTATAGAGTCTTATTTATCCTTGGAAGTAGCTTTAGGTTCTCCATAATTAAAATACACATGGAAAAACTTTGATAATATTATTCCCTTCTTATTGCATAGCCTTGATCTTCTGTGCAAAAACAACCTAATCTCTATTCTCTGATTAATCTAAAAAAGAAAGCTACTGACTGAGAGATGGATGGAGAAGAAAAGAAAAGAGTTGTGGGGGAAAGACAACAGGTTTTTGTCTTATGGTATTTGAAATCAGACCATTACCATGACTAAATTCTCACAATATTTTGGATTTTCAACCAACTATCTTCTTTCAGTCAATGGTATCTACAAATTAGTGAAGTTCAGCTAACGTAAATAACTTTTGTTTTTATTTGCCATTACCAATTTTTAGATGAAGGATTCAATCTCTGGTAGTAGCTGTATAGGTTGATTATCAGCTTTTCCAAAAGGGGCTAAATTATCTTTCAGAAACAGAATTGACAAATTCTTGGAACTTCAGAAATAGAATTGACAAATTCTTGGAACTGAAACCAAAGAAACACAAAAGTATTTATTTTGTTCATTTGTTTTAGTGTGAATATCTAATACTTTAAAAGAAACTGGGTGCCTGGGTGGCTCAGTGGGTTAAAGCCTCTGCCTTCGGCTCAGGTCATGATCCCAGCGTCCTGGGATCGAGCCCCACATCAGGCTCTCTGCTCAGCGGGGAGCCTGTTTCCTCCTCTCTCTCTGCCTGCCTCTCTGCCTACTTGTGATCTCTGTCTGTCAAATAAATAAATAAAATCTTTAAAAAAAAAAGAAAAGAAAACACCATATGCAACCTAATTAATATGATTCATAGAGTTGTCATTAGAAATTAGCCAATAATCATGCTGAAGTGAAAAGTTTTTATTTAGAAAATTATCAAATTTTGTTCTTTATTCCTGTTATTATTTACTTTCTGCCTCTTTTCTCAGATTAATTGATGGTGGTAGAACTAAAACAAATGAATTAAAGAAGAAAGAAAAGAAAAAGAAAAGAAGGGAGGATGATAAAAGAGTGTAAATACACAGGCCATATGAGGTTACACAGTTGAAAACATCATTAAATTTGGTTCTAAGGCCTCTGGCAGCCCAAGCAAAATAAGGTAGATATGAACCATTACACTGTTCTTATTATTAGATAAGAAGAAACACACTAGTTCCTCAGGAAAGCAAATATATTTTTCTTGTATTAATTTCTCAAGGAAATCACACTGATGGGACCTCATACAGGAAACACTGAGTGATGTTACACACAATATTCAACTGGAGTTCTTCAGGCAAGTACACCACGCAGAGCACCCCTTAAAAATCAAGGGCACAAAATTAAAATGCAAATTTAGCCAAATTTTTTTTTTTTAATTTTTTATTTTTTATAAACATATATTTTTTATAAACATATATTTTTATCCCCAGGTCTGTGAATCACCAGGTTTACACACTTCACAGCACTCACCAAATCACATACCCTCCCCAATGTCCATAATCCCACCCCCTTCTCCCCAACCCCCTCCCCCCGGCAACCCTCAGTTTGTTTTGTGAGATTAAGAGTCACTTATGGTTTGTCTCCCTCCCAATCCCATCTTGTTTCATTTATTCTTCTACCTATTTAAGCCTCCATGTTGCATCACCACTTCCTCATATCAGGGAGATCATATGATAGTTGTCTTTCTCTGCTTGACTTATTTCGCTAAGCATGATACGCTCTAGTTCCATCCACGTTGTTGCAAATGGCAAGATTTCATTTCTTTTGATGGCTGCATAGTATTCCATTGTGTATATATACCACATCTTCTTGATCCATTCATCTGTTGATGGACATCTAGGTTCTTTCCATAGTTTGGCTATTGTGGACATTGCTGCTATAAACATTCGGGTGCATGTGTCCCTTTGGATCACTACATTTGTATCTTTAGGGTAAATACCCAATAGTGCAATTGCTGGGTCATAGGGCAGTTCTATTTTCAACATTTTGAGGAACCTCCATGCTGTTTTCCAGAGTGGCTGCACCAGCTTGCATTCCCACCAACAGTGTAGGAGGGTTCCCCTTTCTCCGCATCCTCGCCAGCATCTGTCATTTCCTGACTTGTTGATTTTAGCCATTCTGACTGGTGTGAGGTGATATCTCATTGTGGTTTTGATTTGTATATCCCTGATGCCGAGTGATATGGAGCACTTTTTCATGTGTCTGTTCGCCATCTGGATGTCTTCTTTGCAGAAATGTCTGTTCATGTCTTCTGCCCATTTCTTGATTGGATTATTTGTTCTTTGGGTGTTGAGTTTGCTAAGTTCTTTATAGATTCTGGACACTAGTCCTTTATCTGATATGTCGTTTGCAAATATCTTCTCCCATTCTGTCAGTTGTCTTTTGATTTTGTTAACTGTTTCCTTTGCTGTGCAAAAGCTTTTGATCTTGATGAAATCCCAGTAGTTCATTTTTTCCCTTGCTTCCCTTGCCTTTTGCGTTGTTCCTAGGAAGATGTTGCTGCGGCAGAGGTCGAAGAGGTTGCTGCCCGTGTTCTCCTCAAGGATTTTGATGGATTCCTTTCGTACATTGAGGTCCTTCATCCATTTTGAGTCTATTTTTGTGTGTGGTGTAAGGAAATGGTCCAATTTCATTTTTCTGCATGTGGCTGTCCAATTTTCCCAGCACCATTTATTGAAAAGGCTGTCTTTTTTCCATTGGACATTCTTTCCTGCTTTGTCGAAGATTAGTTGACCATAGAGTTGAGGGTCTATTTCTGGGCTCTCTATTCTGTTCCATTGATCTATGTGTCTGTTTTTGTGCCAGTACCATGCTGTCTTGATGATGACAGCTTTGTAATAGAGCTTGAAGTCCGGAATTGTGATGCCACCAACGTTGGCTTTCTTTTTCAATATCCCTTTGGCTATTCGAGGTCTTTTCTGGTTCCATATAAATTTTAGAATTATTTGTTCCATTTCTTTGAAAAAGATGGATGGTACTTTGATAGGAATTGCATTAAATGTGTAGATTGCTTTAGGTAGCATAGACATTTTCACAACATTTATTCTTCCAATCCAGGAGCATGGAACATTTTTCCATTTCTTTGTGTCTTCCTCAATTTCTTTCATGAGTACTTTATAGTTTTCTGAGTATAGATTCTGTGTCTCTTTGGTTAGGTTTATTCCTAGGTATCTTATGGTTTTGGATGCAATTGTAAATGGGATTGACTCCTTAATATCTCTTTCTTCTGTCTTGCTGTTGGTGTAGAGAAATGCAACTGATTTCTGTGCATTGATTTTATATCCTGACACTTTACTGAATTCCTGTATAAGTTCTAGCAGTTTTGGAGTGGAGTCTTTTGGGTTTTCCACATATAGTATCATATCATCTGCGAAGAGTGATAATTTGACTTCTTCTTTGCCGATTTGGATGCCTTTAATTTCCTTTTGTTGTCTGATTGCTGAGGCTAGGACCTCTAGTACGATGTTGAATAGCAGTGGTGATAATGGACATCCCTGCCGTGTTCCTGACCTTAGCGGAAAAGCTTTCAGTTTTTCTCCATTGAGAATGATATTTGCGGTGGGTTTTTCATAGATGGCTTTGATGATATTGAGGTATGTGCCCTCTATCCCTACACTTTGAAGAGTTTTGATCAGGAAGGGATGTTGTACTTTGTCAAATGCTTTTTCAGCATCTATTGAGAGTATCATATGGTTCTTGTTCTTACTTTTATTGATGTGTTGTATCACATTGACTGATTTGCGGATGTTGAACCAACCTTGCAGCCCTGGAATAAATCCCACTTGGTCGTGGTGAATAATCTTTTTAATGTACTGTTGAATCCTATTGGCTAGTATTTTGTTGAGTATTTTTGCATCTGTGTTCATCAAGGATATCGGTCTATAGCTCTCTTTTTTGGTGGGATCCTTGTCTGGTTTTGGGATCAAGGTGATGCTGGCCTCATAAAATGAGTTTGGAAGTTTTCCTTCCATTTCTATTTTTTGGAACAGTTTCAGGAGAATAGGAATTAGTTCTTCTTTAAATGTTTGGTAGAATTCCCCCGGGAAGCCGTCTGGCCCTGGGCTTTTGTTTGTTTGGAGATTTTTAATGACTGTTTCAATCTCCTTACTGGTTATGGGTCTGTTCAGGCTTTCTATTTCTTCCTGGTTCAGTTGTGGTAGTTTATATGTTTCTAGGAATGCATCCATTTCTTCCAGATTGTCAAATTTATTGCTGTAGAGTTGCTCATAGTATGTTCCTATAATAGTTTGTATTTCTTTGGTGTTAGTTGTGATCTCTCCTCTTTCATTCATGATTTTACTTATTTGGGTCCTTTCTCTTTTCTTTTTGATAAGTCGGGCCAGGGGTTTATCAATTTTATTAATTCTTTCAAAGAACCAGCTCCTAGTTTCGTTGATTTGTTCTATTGTTTTTTTGGTTTCTATTTCATTGATTTCTGCTCTGATCTTTATGATTTCTCTTCTCCTGCTGGGCTTAGGGTTTCTTTCTTGTTCTTTCTCCAGCTCCTTTAGGTGTAGGGTTAGGTTGTGTACCTGAGACCTTTCTTGTTTCTTGAGAAAGGCTTGTACCGCTATATATTTTCCTCTCAGGACTGCCTTTGTTGTGTCCCACAGATTTTGAACCGTTGTATTTTCATTATCATTTGTTTCCATGATTTTTTTCAATTCTTCTTTAATTTCCCGGTTGACCCATTCATTCTTTAGAAGGATACTGTTTAGTCTCCATGTATTTGGGTTCTTTCCAAACTTCCTTTTGTGGTTGAGTTCTAGCTTTAGAGCATTGTGGTCTGAAAATATGCAGGGAATGATCCCAATCTTTTGATACCGGTTGAGTCCTGATTTAGGACCGAGGATGTGATCTATTCTGGAGAATGTTCCATGTGCACTAGAGAAGAATGTGTATTCTGTTGCTTTGGGATGAAATATTCTGAATATATCTGTGATGTCCATCTGGTCCAGTGTGTCGTTTAAGGCCTTTATTTCCTTGCTGATCTTTTGCTTGGATGACCTGTCCATTTCAGTGAGGGGAGTGTTAAAGTCCCCTACTATTATTGTATTATTGTTGATGTGTTTCTTTGATTTTGTTATTAATTGGTTTATATAGTTGGCTGCTCCCACGTTGGGGGCATAGATATTTAAGATTGTTAGATCTTCTTGTTGGACAGACCCTTTGAGTATGATATAGTGTCCTTCCTCATCTCTTATTATAGTCTTTGGCTTAAAATCTAATTGATCTGATATAAGGATTGCCACTCCTGCTTTCTTCTGATGTCCATTAGCATGGTAAATTCTTTTCCACCCCCTCACTTTAAATCTGGAGGTGTCTTCGGGCTTAAAATGTGTTTCTTGGAGGCAACATATAGATGGGTTTTGTTTTTTTATCCATTCTGATACCCTGTGTCTTTTGACAGGGGCATTTAGCCCATTCACATTCAGGGTAACTATTGAGAGATATGAATTTAGTGCCATTGTATTGCCTGTAAGGTGACTGTTACTGTATATGGTCTCTGTTCCTTTCTGATCTACCACTTGTAGGCTCTCTCTTTGCTTAGAGGACCCCTTTCAATATTTCCTGTAGAGCTGGTTTGGTATTTGCAAATTCTTTCAGTTGTTGTTTGTCCTGGAAGCTTTTAATCTCTCCTTCTATTTTCAATGATAGCCTAGCTGGATATAGTATTCTTGGCTGCATGTTTTTCTCGTTTAGTGCTCTGAAAATATCATGCCAGCTCTTTCTGGCCTGCCAGGTCTCTGTGGATAAGTCAGCTGCCAATCTAATATTTTTACCATTGTATGTTACAGACTTCTTTTCCCGGGCTGCTTTCAGGATTTTCTCTTTGTCATTGAGACTTGTAAATTTTACTATTAGGTGACGGGGTGTGGGCCTATTCTTATTGATTTTGAGGGGCATTCTCTGAACCTCCTGAATTTTGATGCTCGTTCCCTTTGCCATATTGGGGAAATTCTCCCCAATAATTCTCTCCAGTATACCTTCTGCTCCCCTCTCACTTTCTTCTTCTTCTGGAATCCCAATTATTCTAATGTTGTTTCGTCTTATGGTGTCACTTATTTCTCGAATTCTCCCTTCGTGGTCCAGTAGCTGTTTGTCCCTCTTTTGATCAGCTTCTTTATTCTCTGTCATTTGGTCTTCTATATCACTAATTCTTTCTTCTGCCTCATTTATCCTAGCAGTGAGAGCCTCCATTTTTGATTGCACCTCATTAATAGCTTTTTTGATTTCAACTTGGTTAGATTTTAGTTCTTTTATTTCTCCAGAAAGGGCTTTTATATCTCTCGAGAGGGTTTCTCTAATATCTTCCATGCCTTTTTCGAGCCCGGCTAGAACCTTGAGAATTGTCATTCTGAACTCTAGATCTGACATATTACCGATGTCTGTATTGATTAGGTCCCTAGCCTTCGGTACTGCCTCTTGTTCTTTTTTTTGTGGTGAATTTTTACGTCTTGTCATTTTGTCCAGATAAGAGTAAATGAAGGGGCAAGTAAAATACTAAAAGGGTGGCAACAACCCCAGGAAAATATGCTTTAGCCAAATTAGAAGAGATCCAAAATCGTGAGTGGGGAGAAAGGGGATAAAAAGAGGTTCAAAAAGGAAGAAAGAAAAAAAAAAAAAAAAAAAAAAAAAAGAAAAGAATTTTTTTAAAAAAAGAAAACACCTAAGAAAAATGTAAAAATATATATATATATATTAGATAAACTAGTAAAAAATCGTTAAAAAAGAAAAAGGTAACAGTTAAAAAAAAAAAATTTTACCCGAAGGCGAGAAAAAAAAAAAAATGAAAAAGGAAAAAGAAAAAATTAAATTAACTGCAAGACTAAAAAAAATCACAGGAAAAAAGCCATGAGTTCCGTGCTTGGCTTTCTCCTCCTCTGGAATTCTGCTGCTCTCCTTGGTATTGAAACCGCACTCCTTGGTAGGTGAACTTGGTCTCGGCTGGATTTCTTGTTGATCTTCTGGGGGAGGGGCCTGTTGTAGTGATTCTCAAGTGTCTTTGCCCCAGGCGGAATTACACCGCCCTTACCCGGGGCCGGGGTGAGTAATCCGCTCGGGTTTGCTTTCAGGAGCTTTTGTTCCCTGAGCGCTTTCCGTAGAGTTCCGGAGGACGGGAATACAAATGGCGGCCTCCTGGTCTCCGGCCCGGAGGAGCCGAGAGCCCAGGGCCCCACTCCTCAGTGCGCCCTCAGAGAACAGCGCCCAGTTACTCCCGTCTGCCTGACCTCCGGCCGCGCTCCGAGCTCACCGAGCCTGCGACCGGTTCAAGGTAACACGGAGCTGCGAGCTTACTGTCGGCTCTGTCTCTGTAGCCGGCTTTCCCGTTCCAATACCCGCAAGCTCTGCGACACTCAGACACCCCGATCCTTCTGTGACCCTGCGGGACCTGAGGCCACGCTGACCCCGCGTGGGCTTTGCCCCGGTTTAGCCTCTGGAGCGATGTCCCTCAGCGGAACAGACTTTTAAAAGTCCTGATTTTGTGCGCGGTTGCTCCGCCGCTTGCCGGGAGCCGGCCCCTCCCCCCGGGGTCTATCTTCCCGTCGCTTTGGATTCACTTCTCCGCCGGTCCTACCTTTCAGAAAGTGGTTGTTTTTCTGTTTCCAGAATTGCTGTTCTTCTTCTCTTCAATCTGCCGATGGATTTTCAGGTGTTTGCAATCTTTAGATAAGCTATCTAGCTGATCTCCGGCTAGCTGAAGCAGTCTCAGCTTGCTACTTCTCCGCCATCTTGACTCCTCCCCCAAATTTAGCCAAATTTTAAGTCCAAATATAAAACTTTCTGTGAGTCCAGCTCGACTGGCAGCATGAATGGAGTACTTAACTTTTAGACAACTTTTTGGTGGAGGCTGGTAAATGCTGCCTTTAAGCCATGGAAGGCCAGTGGTGTGATGAAATGGTTGAATGCAGATCAATTATTCCCAGCCAGAGAGACTCAGCCACAACACAAGGATGTATCCCAACCAAGCTACAGGTTAGCAATGGGTACAGTCTTCATTGATGGCTCTCCCTCCTCTCCTCAGACCTGTTTGTTTGTTTGTTTCTTTTTTTTTTTAATTTTTAATTTTATTTTTACCTGGAGGTAAATACAGGCACAAATTATAACAAAAAGTTACTTAGCATATAAAGAATTGAAAATACATCTTCTGCAAACAAAGAAGACTATACCCTTGGGGGGCCTACCCAGCTGGGATCATTCCCATGGAGTTGCACAGACTGAGACTGAAGCAGCTCTAGGGGACAAAGCATCCTCAATCAGTGCTGCAAACATCTGACTGTTTCCATAATGTGAGTTTTGTGATGTGGTGTGACTAGGTCCCATCCAGAGGAAGCCAAGTGCCAATGGCATTTGAGGCCCTATCTTAGACTGTGCTTTCCTGAAATCTTCTCCAGAATCTGGGTCTCAGAACCAGCCCTCTTACTGATCAGCATAGTCAACACAGATGTCCCTACAAAGATTGAGTGTACTTCTGTTTTCAGGATATAATGTAACATTTAAAATTAAGTTTAAAGTTTAAGTTTCTTTCTGTTTCCTCTCATATATTGTCCTTTTTACCTCAATGGGGTTCTCTTTCTATACAGAAAGACCCTCCTGACCAGGAACTAGATGGACAAGGTTCATGATTATTCAAACACAGAGAGACAAATCTTTTTTTAGTTTATAAATGATTCTTTGGAAGGAAATACAGATGTCCTTCTTGAGAGGAGGCTAATAAGACATTTTATCATCAGGACACCTGGGTGGCTCAGTTAGTTAACTATCTGCCTTCAGCTTAGGTCATGATCCCAGGATCTTGGGATCAAGTCCCATGTCAGGCTCCTTGCTCAAGAGGGAACCTGCTTGTCCCTCTGCCTACTGTTCCCCCTGCTTGTGCTCTCTCTCTCTCTCATAAATAAGTAAACAAACAAATAAACAAATAAAATCTTTTAAAAAATTTCAGTATCTTCAAAAAATACAAAGAATACTATAAAGAATATGAAAACTTTTCCGAAAACTCCTAATACCATTTGTTCAATTCAGTATTCAGTGGGCTAAGAGACATCACTTCTAGAATTAAAGTGAAGGAAAAACAGTTGTTCTTGACAAGTCCAAGATAGCCTTCCTGATGATGGTCCTAATCAGGCTAGATGAGTAAGTCAGCCTCATGCAAATGCATAATCTAAATTTGCATTTGACATCTTTTCAAAGGATCAAAATATTGAATAATATAAAATGTTGCTATGTTTGACCTATTTTTAGCATATCTTGATGATTTGGAACTGTTTCTAGATCATCTAGATGTGTAAGACTTGCCAGAATGAAAAGAATAAGTACATGCTGATAGTTTCATGTATAGTGAATAGGATATAGATCTATGTAATTATAACTGAAGTACTGATTATGTAGGTAATATTTCTCCATATTTATCCCATAGAGGGCCATTTAACATTATTAAATTTTGAATGCAAATAAGTTTGGAAAGAAGTATTTCATTTCATTTAACACGCTCTTCTTAAGAAGAGCAATGCGAAAACATTCTTCCTAGTACAAATTGGCTCCAGGTAAGGCATGAAAACATGTCCTGCTGTTCAGGTTTCTGGAGAAAATTATTTTTATTCCTACAAGCAGAAACAAAATTGATGTTAAAAAGCTATCTAATTGGAGTCTAATATCCAAGCAGACAATGCATTAGTTGCATTGGGAAGAGTAAAAATCAGCGAACATCTTTATCTCTTTGGAAAGTGGATTTGGGATAGGATATATTCTTGTTCAGTGAGCTGAGGAGCTTGGTGACAGTCTCCACTTGGGCAGCCAACAATACTTTTACATCTGCCAAAAATACTTTCTTACTTCTGGGTACAAAAACCAAACTATTTGAAAATAAAATAAACATCATACATGCATGTGGGAATAATTCACATAATATTTAGGTAAATTTTGAAATGGTATAACTCAGAAGAAAAAACTTATTAAAGCACAGGCTGGAGCTGTACTGTTTCCTTATTAACTCAAATTCCCAGGAAAGGTACAGTTGATGCTTAAAATATAGTCTTTTTGGTTTGGTCAGCTTCTTTGCCCTTATTCTAAGGGCAAGGTACTAGAAAAACACTCATCTCCAGATGATACACCTGGAAACCAGCCTAAAAGAGAGATACATAGATTTGAAAATAAACAGGCTGAAGCTGATTAGGATAGAAAAGTTTCCAGAAACTGATCCACAGCACTCCTATCTAACAAGCATATTGAATTCTGCTGTATTCCTTATCAAAAGTCAACCTAGAGCCATTGTGTGATCAGTCCAGGAAAGGCCAAATAACCCACCTATTTCCCATTGAATTGCATACTATTTTCATGACATTGATGAGAACTTTTCAACTTAGAATTCTTTACTAGTACTGCCAGTGTGCTGCCTGTCTAGCCCAAACTCACTATTTTATTGAGTTCATTGTTGTTATTACTCTTGTGTATGACTTATCTTTAAAAGGATCCCTTTAGTAGGAGTTGGGAATCTTGGGGAGCAGTATATTGAACTATTGATATCACTCAATCTGAAACATATAGAGACACAGATTGTCCAGTTGAGGAAGAGGGGCAACAACCACCCTACCTCTGTTCTATCTTGGATTTTTATTGCATTTGAAATAATTACAGAAAAACTGTGCTTTTCTGAGTTCTTCCCTCCCTCTTCAGCAATAAGAGGTGGAAGATAAAGTCCAACCTAGCAGAAGCCAAGGCCAGGGAGTGGAGTGACTGATAACAAAGAAGAAAAGAAACAGATGAGAGTTCTGGAAGCATCACAGCTTTCAAATATGGAGTCTTTGGTTATACTCCCCCATCCTTTTTGGAGGGCTGAGTTGGTTTTGTGTGTGAACCCATCTGCCTCAGAGCCTTCACTCAGAGAGTTCCAGTGTGTATATAGGAAGTTCAACCTTCAAAAGACAATTAACTTGGACTTTTTAAACTTTACTGCAGTTTGAAACCATTCAGGTTATTCAAGTCTTTCTAAATGCATTGAATTCACTATGTAATTTAAAGTGACCTGCTATGGGTAGGGAAGGGGAGAATTTACATCCAGTTACTGTCAACCATGACAGTGGCTCATTATCTCATCTGTGTTACACAGCATTTTCCCCCTTCATAAGAGAGTATCCTAATTTTTTAAGAATAAACATTTGAGGGGCGCCTGGGTGGCTCAGTGGGTTAAGCCGCTGCCTTCGGCTCAGGTCATGATCTCAGGGTCCTGGGATCGAGTCCCACATCGGGCTCTCTGCTCGGCAGGGAGCCTGTTTCCTCCTCCTCTCTCTCTCTGCCTGCCTTTCTACCTACTTGTGATTTCTCTCTGTCAAATAAATAAATAAAATCTTTAAAAAAAAAAAAAAGAATAAACATTTGACTTCAAAAACCCTTATGGTAATATTTTTCAGATATGTCTGTTCAGATAAGTTGTCATATCACCAGTAATATGTGGAGCTTCTGTTGAACACCCACTGCAACACACACACACACACACACACACACACACACACACACATGTTTGTGGACTGATGCATTGAAGTTCTGGAAGAGAAGTAATGTGCTGGTGTGCTAGGCTATATTACAAGAAATATAAAATGGCATGTGATACCAAAGATTTTATTTTGAAAAAAAAAAAAAAAAAGAATATCTAGAGGCATGAGAAAGGTTGGAAGAAGAACAAGAGAAAAGACACTTCATACTTTACCAAATTGATGTGTCATATATGCGTAATATTTCTCTTTAAAAGTATATTTTTAGTGCTACTAAGGTGCATGTGTCTAAATTTCCAACATCTTTTAGATTCATGGGACTTTTGAAAGTTTTTATAGTATCTGGAATACTTATATATTGTGCAAAACCTACTCTGGTTTTAAATGTTCTTGTCTGGACTTGGAAGCAAAATGGAGGATCCTTCTAATGGCACTAATGGGACTCTCTTTACAAATACTGTTGTCATTTATGTTCAACGACTGCTGCAAGAATAAACCTGTGTGGGAACGAAAGACTTAACATGAACATAAGATCTATATTTGTCAAGTCTCAGCTTCCAAAACAATTGCAGAGACCACTTTGAGAAACAACTTTGAAGGCCAGAGTTCAAACGATGTGCTATGCCCATTTGTGGGTAGTTGTTTTTTTCCACTTCACAAGGGGCTCAGAATCTAATGGTCATCATTGGCAGTTGGGCAATGAAGCATCAGAGGTTTCTGGGGAGCAGGGTTATTGCCAGATTTGACACTAAATCTGTTTGTGGGTTACATTCCAGTGCAAGTGACATGAATCATGGAATGATGGAGAAAGTCATCTATTAAATGTTGTTTTAGCGATCTGTCTTGCAGCCACTTTGGAATACAATCATGGGTGGCAATTTTATTTTAAAAAGAGATAGCTGTGCTGGTATTTTCCATTTGGCATTCAGCTACTTGTGCAATAACATGGTACATGAGAACCTCCAAGACATCCATAAAGTTTCTTTGTAGAAGCAAACCAGCCTAAGGGTATGTCTTGTGTTTTCCAAACACATAATGAGAGAGCATTAGTCATTTATTTGCTGTCTTCAAAATGGCAATGGGGGCTTTACTAGCTAAATGAGAGATGCAGTCATGCTGCATGGTGAATAGAATAAAGGCTCAAGCATTCCTGCTGATACTCTTTATGATTTCACCAAGAAACTGCTGACTTAGTTTGAGGCTCTGAACAAGAAATAAGTGAAGGCTAAGGCAGAGTTGTAAACTGCATACTTGGGCATTGACAACATCCCTCAAGACATACAGAGAGATCTTTGGCAAAAAGTGATAAACAGGCATTTAAGAAAGTCTTTCCGGTAATTAGTTGACCATTACGCTAATTGAACAGAAAATTCAATGTCCACACATGACAAAGAATACAGGTTTAATATAATTAGTTTAGGAAAGTCATTAACAACATCAGAAACAATAACCAAAAAATAGCAACAATAACAAATTCTGTGGAGGGGGCAGAATTTGATTTCCAGGGTTGCTGCATTATATTATTTAAAAAGTCTAATTTTCAACAAAAATATGAGAGATGCAAAGAAATAAAGTAAGGCTTATCCACAGGAATAGAAGTAGTCAATGGATCTTGTGAGAAAGCCCAGACATTGAACTTACTAGAAAAAGGCTTTTTTTTAAATTTTTATTTATTTATTTTAAAATTTTATTTATTTTTTTAAATTTATTTTCAGTGTTCCAGAATTCATTCTTTAGGCACCACACCCAGTGCTCCATGTAATGCATGCCCTCCACAATACCCATCACCAGGCTCACCCAACCTCCCAACTCCCTCTGCTCCAAAACCCTCAGTTAGTTCCTTAGAGTCCACAGTTTCTCATGGTTCTTCTTCCTCTCCAATTTCCCCCAACTCCCTTCTCTTCTCCATCTCCCCATATCCTCTGTGTTATTCCTTATGTTCCACAAATAAGCAAAACCATATGATAATTGACTCTATCTGCTTGACTTATTTGACTCAGCATAATCTCTTCCAGTCCCATCCATGTTGCTGCAAAAGTTGGGTATTCATCCTTTCTTATGGAGGCATAGAACTCCATAGTATATATGGACCAGATATTCTTTATCCATTCATCTGTTGAAGGCCATCTTGGTTCTTTCCACAGTTTGGCAACTGTGGCCATTGCTGCTATGAACACTGGGGTACCGATCATCCTTCTTTTCACTACGTCTGTATCTTTGGGGTAAATACCCAGTAGTGCAATTGCAGGATCATAGGGAAGCTCTATTTTTAATTTCTTAAGGAATCTCTACACTGTTTTCCAAAGTGGCTGCACCCACTTGCATTCCCACCGACAGTGGGAGACCCCTTTCTCCAAATCCTCTCCAACACATGTTGTTTACTCTCTTGTTAATATTGGCCATTCTAACTGGTGTAAGGTGATATCTCAATATGGTTCTGATTTGAATCTCCCTGATGGCTAGAAAAAGGTATTAAATAAGATAATTTAAACATGCCCTTAAGCTAAAAGAAATGATGTCTAAAAAAATAGAAGTATGAGAATATATATATATATATATATATATATATATATATATATATAAAATCAATTGTAGAATATCAATGAAGATAGAAATTATAAAAATAACCAAATAGAAATTCTGGAATTGAAAAGTACAGTAATTGAGGGGCGCCTGGGTGACTCAGTGGGTTAAAGCCTCTGCCTTCAACTCAGGTCATGATCCTAGGGTCCTGGGATCAAGCCCTGAATTGGGCTCTCTGCTTACCCCTCTCTCTGGCTCTGCCTGCCTCTCTGCCTACTTGTGATCTTTGTTTGCCAAATAACTAAATAAAATATTTTTAAAAAAAGAAAAGAAAAGTAATTGAAAGGAAAAAAATTACTAGAAGGGAGAAGCAGCAACTTGAGCCAGTAACAGGAAGAATTAACAAGCTTGAAGATAGTCTAGCTGAGATATCAAATCTGAAAGACAGAAAAAAGAAAAAATGAAGAGTCTCAGAGACCTATGTGATACCATCAAGAATACAAACATATGTATAATGGGAGTCTCAGAAGGAGAGAAGTGTAAGAATGGGACAGAAAGGATGTTTGAGGGGGGGGAGGAGTCAAGATGGCGGAGAAGTAGCAGGCTGAGACTACTTCAGCTAGCAGGAATCAGCTAGATAGCTTATCTAAAGATTGCAAATACCTGCAAATCCATCGGCAGGGCAGATCGAAGAGAAGAAGAACAGCAATTCTGGAAACAGTAAACAACCACTTTCTGAAAGGTAGGACTGGCGGAGAAGTGAATCCAAAGCGACGGGAAGATAGACCCCGGGGGGAGGGGCTGGCTCCCGGCAAGCGGCGGAGCAACGGAGCACAAAATCAGGACTTTTAAAAGTCTGTTCCGCTGAGGGACATCACTCCAGAGGCTAAACTGGAGCGAAGCCCACACGGGGTCAGCGTGGCCTCAGGTCCCACAGGGTCACAGAAAGATCAGAAGTGTCTGAGTGTCACAGAGCTTGCGGGTATTGGAACAGGAAAGCCGGCTACAGAGACAGAGCCGACAGTAAGCTTGTAGCTCGGTGTTACCTTGAACCAGCCACAGGCTCGGTGAGCTCGGAGTGCGGCCGGAAGTCAGGCAGATGGGAGTAACTGGGCGCTGTTATCTGAGGGGGCACTGAGGAGTGGGGTCCCGGGCTCTCGGCTCCTCCGAGCCGGAGACCAGGAGGCTGCCATTATGTATTCCCGTACTCTGGAACTCTACGGAAAGCGCTCAGGGAACAAAAGCTCCTGAAAGCAAACCTGAGCGGATTACTCAGCCCAGCCCCTGGTAAGGGTGGTGCAATTCCGCCTGGGGCAAAGACACTTGAGAATCACTACACCAGGCCCCTCCCCCAGAAGATCAACAAGAAATCCAGCCAAGACCAAGTTCACCTACCAAGGAGTGCGGTTTCAATACCAAGGAGAGCAGCAGAATTCCAGAGGAGGAGAAAGTAAAGCATGGAACTCATGGCTTTCTCCCTGTGATTTTTTTTAGTCTTGCAGTTAACTTAATTTTTTTTTTTCATTTTTTTTTCTTGCCTTCTGGTAAAAATTTTTATTTAACTTCTACCCTTTTCTTTTTTAACGTTTTTAAACTAATTTATCTAATATATATATTTTTTCTTTTTTATATTTTTCTTTATTTGTTTTCTTTTTTTTTTAATTCTTTTTTTTTTCTTTCTTCCTCTTTGAACCTCTTTTTATCCTCTTTCTCTCCCCTCACGATTTGAGATCTCTTCTGATTTGGTTAAAGCATATTTTCCTAGGGTTGTTGCCACCCTTTTAGTATTTTACTTGCTCCTTCATATACTCTTAAATGGTCAAAATGACAAGATGGAAAGATTCACCACAAAAAAAAGAACAAGAGGCAGTACCAAAGACTAGGGACCTAGTCAATACAGACATTGGTAATATGTCAGATCTAGAGTTCAGAATGACAATTCTCAAGGTTCTAGCCAGGCTCAAAAAAGGCATGGAAGATATTAGAGAAAACCTCTCGGGAGATATAAAAAAGCCATTTCTGGAGAAATAAAAGAACTAAAATCTAACCAAGTTGAAATCAAAATAGCTATTAATGAGGTGCAATAAAAAATGGAGGCTCTCACTGCTAGGATAAATTAGGCAGAAGAAAGAATTAGTGATATAGAAGACCAAATGACAGAGAATAAAGAAGCTGAGCAAAAAAGGGACAAACAGCTACTGGACCACGAAGGGAGAATTCGAGAGATAAATGACACCATAAGATGAAACAACATTAGAATAATTGGGATTCCAGAAGAAGAAGAAAGAGAGAGGGGAGCATAAGGTATACTGGAGAGAATTATTGGGGAGAATTTCCCCAATATGGAAAAGGGAATGAACATCAAAATTCAGGAGGTCCAGAGAATGTCCCTCAAAATCAATAAGAATAGGCCCATACCCCGTCACCTAATAGTAAAATTTACAAGTCTCAGTGACAAAGTGAAAATCCTGAAAGCAGCCCGGGAAAAGAAATCTGTAACATACAATGGTAAAAATATTAGATTGGCAGCTGACTTATCCACAGAGACCTGGCAGGCCAGAAAGAGCTGGCATGATATTTTCAGAGCACTAAACTAGAAAAACATGCAGCGAAGAATACTATATCCAGCTAGGCTATCATTGAAAATAGAAGGAGAGATTAAAAGCTTCCAGGACAAACAAAAACTGAAAGAATTTGCAAACACCAAACCAGCTCTAAAGGAAATATTGAAAGGGGTCCTCTAAGCAAAGAGAGAGCCTACAAGTGGTAGATCAGAAAGGAACAGAGACCATATACAGTAACAGTCACCTTACAGGCAATACAATGGCACTAAATTCATATCTCTCCATAGTTACCCTGAATGTTAATGGGCTAAATGCCCCAATCAAAAGACACAGGGTATCAGAATGGATAAAAAAACAAAACCCATCTATATGTTGCCTCCAAGAAACTCATTTTAAGCCCGAAGACACCTCCAGATTTAAAGTGAGGGGGTGGAAAAGAATTTACCATGCTAATGGACATCAGAAGAAAGCAGGAGTGGCAATCCTTATATCAGATCAATTAGATTTTAAGCCAAAGACTATAATAAGAGATGAGGAAGGACACTATATCATACTCAAAGGGTCTGTCCAACAAGAAGATCTAACAATTTTAAATATCTATACCCCCAACGTGGGAGCAGCCAACTATATAAACCAATTAATAACAAAATCAAAGAAACACATCAACAATAATACAATAATAGTAGGGGACTTTAACCCTCCCCTCACTGAAATGGACAGATCATCCAAGCAAAAGATCAGCAAGGAAATAAAGGCCTTAAACGACACACTGGACCAGATGGACATCACAGATATATTCAGAACATTTCATCCCAAAGCAACAGAATACACATTCTTCTCTAGTGCACATGGAACATTCTCCAGAATAGATCACATCCTCGGTCCTAAATCAGGACTCAATCGGTATCAAAAGATTGGGATCATTTCCTGCATATTTTCAGACCACAATGCTCTAAAGGTAGAACTCAACCACAAAAGGAAGTTTGGAAAGAACCCAAATACATGGAGACTAAACAGCATCCTTCTAAAGAATGAATGGGTTAACCGGGAAATTAAAGAAGAATTGAAAAAAATCATGGAAAAAAATGATAATGCAAATCCAATGGTTCAAAATCTGTGGGACACAACAAAGGCAGTCCTGAGAGGAAAATATATAGCAGTACAAGCCTTTCTCAAGAAACAAGAAAGGTCTCAGGTACACAACCTAACCCTACACCTAAAGGAGATGGAGAAAGACCAAGAAAGAAACCCTAAGCCAATCAGGAGAAGAGAAATCATAAAGATCAGAGCAGAAATCAATGAAATAGAAACCAAAAAAACAATAGAACAAATCAATGAAACTAGGAGCTGGTTCTTTGAAAGAATTAATAAAATTGATAAACCCCTGGCCCGACTTATCAAAAAGAAAAGAGAAAGGACCCAAATAAATAAAATCATGAATGAAAGAGGAGAGATCACAACTAACACCAAAGAAACACAAACTATTATAAGAACATACTATGAGCAACTCTACACCAACAAATTTGACAATCTGGAAGAAATGGATGCATTTCTAGAAACATATAAACTACCACAACTGAACCAGGAAGAAATAGAAAGCCTGAACAGACCCATAACCAGTAAGGAGATTGAAACAGTCATTAAAAATCTCCAAACAAACAAAAGCCCAGGGCCAGACGGCTACCCGGGGGAATTCTACCAAACATTTAAAGAAGAACTAATTCCTATTCTCCTGAAACTGTTCCAAAAACTAGAAATGGAAGGAAAACTTCCAAACTCATTTTATGAGGCCAGCATCACCTTGATCCCAAAACCAGACAAGGATCCCATCAAAAAAGAGAGCTATAGACCAATATCCTTGATGAACACAGATGCGAAAATACTCAACAAAATACTAGCCAATAGGATTCAACAGTACATTAAAAAGATTATTCACCACGACAAGTGGGATTTATTCCAGGGCTGCAAGGTTGGTTCAACATCCGCAAATCAGTCAATGTGATACAACACATCAATAAAAGAAAGAACAAGAGCCATATGATACTCTCAATAGATGCTGAAAAAGCATTTGACAAAGTACAGCATCCCTTCCTGATCAAAACTCTTCAAAGTGTAGGGATAGAGGGCACATACCTCAATACCATCAAAGCATCTATGAAAAACCCACCACAAATATCATTCTCAATGGAGAAAAACATAAAGCTTTTCCGTTAAGGTCAGGAACATGGCAGGGATGTCCATTATCACCACTGCTATTCAACATAGTACTAGAGGTCCTAGCCTCAGCAATCAGACGACAAAAGGAAATTAAAGGCATCCAAATTGGCAAAGAAGAAGTCAAATTATCACTCTTCGCAGATGATATGATACTATATGTGGAAAACCCAAAAGACTCCACTCCAAAACTGCTAGAACTTGTACAGGAATTCAGTAAAGTGTCAGGATATAAAATCAATGCACAGAAATCAGTTGCATTTCTCTACATCAACAACAAGACAGAAGAAAGAGAAATTAAGGAGTCAATCCCATTTACAATTGCACCCCAAACCATAAGATACCTAGGAATAAACCTAACCAAAGAGGCACAGAATCTATACTCAGAAAACTATAAAGTACTCATGAAAGAGATTGAGGAAGACACAAAAAAATGGAAATATGTTCTATGCTCCTGGATTGGAAGAATAAATATTGTGCAAATGTCTATGCTACCTAAAGCTATCTACACATTTAATGCAATTCCTATCAAAGTACCATCCATCTTTTTCAAAGAAATGGAACAAATAATTCTAAAATTTATATGGAACCAGAAAAGACCTCTAATAGCCAAAGGGATATTGAAAAAGAAAGCCAAAGTTGATGGCATCACAATTCTGGACTTCAAGCTCTATTACAAAGCTGTCATCATCAAGACAGCATGGTACTGGCACAAAAACAGACACATAGATCAATGGAACAGAATAGAGAGCCCAGAAATAGACCCTCAACTCTACGGTCAACTAATCTTCGACAAAGAAGGAAAGACTGTCCAATGGAACAAGACAGCCTCTTCAATAAATGGTGCTGGGAAAATTGGACAGCCACATGCAGAAAAATGAAATTGGACCATTTCCTTACACCACACATGAAAATAGACTCAAAATGGATGAAGGAGCTCAATGTGTGAAAGGAATCCATCAAAATCCTTGAGGAGAACACAGGCAGCAACCACTTCAACCTCAGCCGCAGCAACATCTTCCTAGGAAAATCGCCAAAGGCAAGGGAAGCAAGGGCAAAAATGAACTATTGGGATTTCATCAAGATCAAAAGCTTTTGCACAGCAAAGGAAACAGTTAACAAAATCAAAAGGCAACTAACAGAATGGGAGAAGATATTTGCAAACGACATATCAGATAAAGGACTAGTGTCCAAAATCTATAAAAAACTTAGCAAACTCAACACCCAAAGAACAAATAATCCAATCAAGAAATGGGCAGAGGACATGAACAGACATTTCTGCATAGAAGACATCTAGATTGCCAATAGACACATGAAAAAGTGCTCCATATCACTCGGCATCAGGGAAATACAAATCAAAACCACAATGAGATATCACCTCACACCAGTCAGAATGGCTAAAATCAACAAGTCAGGAAATGACAGATGCTGGCGAGGATGCGGAGAAAGGGGAACCCTCCTACACTGTTGGTAGGAATGCAAGCTGGTGCAACCGCTCTGGAAAACAGCATGGAGGTTCCTCAAAATGTTGAAAATAGAACTGCCCTATGACCCAGCAATTGCACTACTGGGTATTTACCCTAAAGATACAAACGTAGTGATCCAAAGGGGCACGTGCACCCGAATGTTTATAGCAGCAATGTCCACAATAGCCAAACTATGGAAAGAACCTAGATGTCCATCAACAGATGAATGGATCAAGAAGATGTGGTGGTATATATACACAATGGAATACTATGCAGCCATCAAAAGAAATGAAGTCTTGCCATTTGCAACAACGTGGATGGAACTAGAGCGTATCATGCTTAGCGAAATAAGTCAAGCAGAGAAAGACAACTGTCATATGATCTCCCTGATATGAGGAAGTGGTGATGCAACATGGGGGCTTAAGTGGGTAGAAGAAGAATCAATGAAACAAGATGGAATTGGGAGGGAGACAAACCATAAATGACTCTTAATCTCACAAAACAAACTGAGGGTTGCTGGGGGGAGGGGGTTTGGGAGAAGGGGGTGGGATTATGGACATTGGGGAGGGTATGTGCTTTGGTGAGTGCTGTGAAGTGTGTAAACCTGGTGATTCACAGACCTGTACCCCTGGGGATAAAAATATATGTTTATAAAAAATAAAAATTAAAAAAGAAAGAATGTTTGAAGATATAATGTATGAAAACTTTCCAAATTCGATGCAAAATATTAATCTACATTTCCAAGAAATTACAAGTACGATAAATTTCGACATCCTAATCAAAACACACCATAATCAAACTGATGGAAGACAAAGTCAAAAAGAGGATCTTGAAATCAGCAAGAGAGAAGCAACTAAACTTATACTAGGAATAATCATCAATAATATTAATACTAATTTCTCTTAAAAAGCATGAAGACCAGAAGATATTCTGATAACATTCACAAAGTACAGAAAAAAAAATGAGAATTCTATATCTAGCATATTGTTCTTAAAAATAAGATTAAAGAAGAAGTGAAGACATTTCCAGATAAACTAAGCTGAGAGAATGTGTCATAAGCAAAGCTGTCCTACAAGAGCTATTAAATAGAGCTCTTTAGGTTGAAATAAAAGGGCACTACAGAATAAGTCAAATCCCCATGAAGAAATAAGAATGCTAATAAGGGTAAACACATAGGCAAATATAAAAGATAACACAAATGTATTTTTTTTAATAACACTTTTTTTGTTCTTTCTGATTTAGGAGAAAATTACATAAAAAATTGTAAGTATTTATGGTCGTATGATATATATATATAGATTTAATTTTGTGGAAATAATAAAATGAGCAGGAAGAAGGAAAGTTTTGTATATTACTTGAATTCACAGGTATTTATCTAAATGAGACTGTTAAAAATTAAATGTTAATTTTAATCCCCAGGGCAACTACTGAGACAATAACTAAAATAAATAGTGAAAGAATTTACAAGGGAATTAAAGTGATACATATTATAATATTTAACAAAAAAGAAGGAATTAATGAAGGAATAACGAAACACAAAAGATAATAGATGTATAAAAACAATAAGCAAAACAGCAGATGCAACTTACTGACAATTATATTAAATGTAAATTGATTAATCCAGTCAAATAGCAAATATTTGGGGGAAAAAGTCCAACTAAATGCTGTAACAAAGACTTTAGATTTATGACACAAATTGACTGAAAGGAAAAGGGTAGAAAAAAGATATACTAACCAAACAATAATCACAGGAGAGCTATAATGGATATCCTAATAAAAGAAAAAAAAAAAACTCTAATAAAAAAATTGCTAGTAGAAACAAAGAATGAAATTTTATAATAATAAAAGGGTTAATTGATGAAGAAGGCATAACAATTATAAACATATGTTTACCTAATGTCAGAGACCTGACATATGAAGCAAAAAGTGACAGAAATGACAGGAAAAATATACAATTCAACACTAATGATTGGAGATTTTAATAACTCTTTCAATGATGGATAGAACAACTACAAAGAATAATGAAAAAATAGAAGATTTTGCAACCCTATAAACTGACTAGATCAACAGACATCCATAGACCCCACCTAATAACAGACTACTCCTAATATGCACCTAATAAGAATGCATATTATTCTCAAGTGTCCATAAAGAATTCTCCAAGATAGATGATTTTAAGCCATAAAAGTAGTATCAAAAATGTAAAATAATTGAAATTGTACAAAAGATTAACATTCTATAAAATGATATGAAATTAGAAATCAATAACAATTTGGAAAATGTATAAATACATGGAAATCAAACTTAAGTGATCAATAGGTCAAAAAAGAAATCACAAAGGAAATTAGAAAATACTTTGAGATGAATGGGGGCACGTGGGTAGCTCAGTCAGCTAAGTGTCTGACTTTTGATTTCAGTTCAGGTCATGATCTCAGGGTCATGAAATAGAGCCCCACTTGGACTGGGTGTGGAGCCTGCTTAACATTATCACTCTCTGACTCTCCATGTCCCCTCCTGCTCCTGCACACACACACTCTCTCTAAAAAATAACAAAAACAGAAACAAAAAAAAAAAAGAAAATAATTTGAGATGAATAAAACCAAAATACAGTCTTCCAGTTTTGGAATGAATAAATCACAAGCATAAAAGGCACAGCATACGGAATACAGTCAATGATATTGTAACAGTGTTGAATGGTGGCAGATGGTAGCTACACTTGCGGTGAGCATAACATAACATATAGAGAAGCTGAATAACTCTGTTATATACCTGAAACTAATGTAGAACTGTGTCAATTATACTCAAATCTTTTAAATACATGTCAAATTATATGAGGTGCAGCTAAAGCAGTATAGAAGGGAAATTTATGGCTCAAATACATATATTGAAAAGAAAGAAAGTCTCACATTAATAACCTGAGGTTTTATCTTAAGAAATTAGGAAAAGAAGAGAAAACTAAGCTAAAGCAAGAAGGAGAAAAAATAATGAAGTTTAGAAACTAAATAAATGAAATAGAGAACAGAAGAACATTACAGCAAACCAACAAAACCAAAAATTGGTTCTTTGAAAAAGATCAACAATTATGATAAACCTTTAGCTAGAGCTCAAATTATTTAAATCAGGAGTGAAGAAGGCACATCAATACTGACCTTAGATAAATAAAAAAGGATTTTAAGGGAACACTATAAACAATTGTATGCCAACATTTAAGACAGCCTACATGAAATGAACAAATTCCTAAAAAGATAAAAACTATCAAAACTGAGTCAAGAAAAAAGAAAATCTGAATATACTTACAGAAAATTAAGAGATTGAAAAGATAATAAAAATTTACCAAAAAAATTTTTTTTAAGATTTAAAAAATTTAATAAAAATGAAAAAATAATTTTTAAAAAGCCCAGACACAAGTTACTTGTGGTGAATTCTATCAATCAATCAATCAATATTAGCAATACTTCACAAACTCTTTGAAAAAAATAGAAAACAAGAAAACATTTAACAACTTAGTCTATGAATCCAGCATTCCTGTTTCCAAATTCAGGCAGACATCACAAGAAAGGAAAGTGACACACAAGTAGTGTCCCTTATAAATATAGATACAAAAATCTCAAACATGTCTTGAAAGAAATTGCTGTGGCCGATGTTGAAGAGGTTACTGCCTAGGTTCTCCTCTAGGATTTTGATAGGTTCCTGCCTCATGTTGAGGGCTTTTATCCATGTTGAGTTTATCTTTGTGTATGGTGTAAGAAAATGGTTGAGTTTCACTCTTCTACACATAACTGTCCAATTTTCCCAGCACCATTTATTGAAGAGACTGTCCTTTTTCCACTGTATATTTTTTCCTGCTTTTGTCAAAGATTATTTGACCATAGATTTGTGGGTCCATATCAGGACTCTCTACTCTGTTCCACTGGTCTATGTGTCTGTTTTTGTGCCAGTACCATGCTGTCTTGATCATCACAGCTTTGTAGGAAAGCTTGAAATCAGGCAACACGATACCCCCAGTTTTGTTTTTCTTGTTCAACATATCCTTAGCTATTCGGGATCTCTTCTGGTGCCATACAAATTTTAGGATTGTTTGTTTCAGCACTTTGAAAAATGCCAGTAGAATTTTGATCAGGATGGCACTGAAAGTATAGATGGCTCTAGGCAGTATAGACATTTTAACAATGTTTATTCTTCCGATCCATGAATATGGCATTCTTTTCATCTTTTTGTGTCTTCTTCAATTTCTTTTATGAGTGTTCTGTAGTTCCTCGAGTACAGATCCTCTTTGGTTAGGTTTATTCACAGGTATCTTATGGTTCTTTATGCTATAGTAAATGGAATTGATTCTCTAATTTCCCTTTCTATATTTTCATTGTTAGTGTATAAGAAAGCAACTGATTTCTGTGCATTGATTTTGTATCCTGCCACATTACTGAATTGCTGTACGAGTTCTAGTAGTTTGGGGGTGGAGTCTTTTGGGTTTTCCATATAAATTATCAGGTCATCTGCAAAGAGAGAGAGTTTGACTTCTTCTTTGTCAATTTAAATACCTTTTGTGGAGCATAAGGAATGACACGGAGGACATTAGGAGAAGGAAAGGAAAAGTGAATTGGGGGAAATTGGAAGGAGAGATGAACCAGGAGAGACTTTCGACTCAGAAACAAACAGGGTTTTGGAGGGAAGGGTGTGGGGGGTTCAGTGAGCCTGGTGGTGGGTATTATGGAGGGCATGTATTGCATGGAGCACGGGGTATGGTGCATAAACAATGAATCTTGGAACACTGAAAAAATAAAATAAATTTTTTTTAAAAATCTCAAACAAAATATAAGTAACCCCATTGCAGCAACATGTAGAATTAATTATACACCATGACCAAGTGGAATTTACCCCAAGAATATAAGGTTGGTTAAACATACAGAATTTAATCCATGTACTGTATCATCTGAATAAAATAAAGGACAAAAAAATATGATCACTTCAATAGTAAAGGCATTTGACAAAATCTAGTATCTTCTATGATAAAAAAAAATAAAAACATTCAACTAAGAATAACAGTGATATCATACCCTGATAAATGGTATCTATGAAAAAAATCCCAAGACTGGAAGCTTTCCTGATAATTTTAGGATTAAGAAAGTGTGTCTGCTTTTACCCCTTCTATTCTACATTGTACTGGAGATTCTAGTGAAGGAAGTTAGGGATGCAAAATAAATAAAAGGCAGCTAGGTTGTAAAGGTAGAAGTAAAACTATTTCTTTTTGCTATGACATCTTTTGCATAGACATCCTATGGAATCCACACATACAAAAAAATGGACTAGTGCTAAATAAGCAAGTATAGCAAGTTTGCAGGACACAAGATCATATGCAAAATTAATTGTATTTCTGTACATTATTTTCCTGGCACAAAACATGTTTCCCGCATAGAGTCTGCACAAGATCTTTTCATCCACAAAGCCTAAACAATTACACTTTCAGGCACTGTAGGTACACTCAGGTAGGCAAGAGTCCCAGAAGCTCTATTAAAATTAATCAGTCTTCACTACTTGACATCGAGCTCAAACCAATATTTGTTTTTGATAGAAAGACAAACAAACAAAACAAAATCAGAGTGAATTAACCTGTTTGGGCTGCCGTAACAAAATATCATAGACTGTGCACCTTAAACTAAGCAATTTCCCACACTTCTAAATGCTGCAAAATTCGTGATCAAGGTGCCAGCTGATTCATTTCCCAGAAAGAGCTCTCTTCCTGGCTTACAGGTGGTCACCTTCTCACTGTGTCTTCACACAGTAGAGAAAACCATTATGCTTTCTTGTGTCTATTCTTTTTTTTTTTTTTTTTAAAGATTTTATTTATTTATTTGTCAGAGAGAGAGCGAGCGAGAGTGAGCACAGGCAGACAGAGTGGAAGGCAGAGTCAGAGGGAGAAGCAGGCTCCCCGCGGAGCAAGGAGCCCGATGTGGGACTCGATCCCAGGACGCTGGGATCATGACCTGAGCCGAAGGCAGCTGCTTAACCAACTGAGCCACCCAGGAGTCCCTCTTGTGTCTATTCTTTTAAGAACACTAATCTCATCATGAGGGCTCTACCCTCTGACCTCATCTAACTCTATCTCCCACATGCCCCCTCTCCAAATGTCATCAGGGCCCCAATACATGAATCTGGGAGTGGGGTCACAACATTCAGTCCACAACACAGAAAAATCGACTTGAATCTAGAAAATGTCTGATTAACTTTACCCAAAGTTTTCATTTTTTTTTTTTCTTTATCACCCTTTGGGTTTCCATCAGCATTATCAGGAAATCACCTGATCTAGTATCCATGAAGAGCCCATTTCTCCTTGAGGGAAGGAATTTTGTGCATGTTTGGCTAAGTAACCCCAAACAAACGGTCCAAGACAAAGACAAGATTACTAGTTCTGAAGAGCTCTTTTCTATGTTTCCCATTATAAACTAAGAAATAGAAGGCTCAGGATTCTATCATTGAAATATTGAGTAACATGCATGGCCCTGTTTGGAAAATATCAAACTGTATTTGATTGTATTTACTCAGCATCAGTAGTATTCAATTAGCAGAATGAGCAGTGGAGTGAAAAATTTCAAGCAACATTTCGTCCAATGTTCATTTTATTAGGCTTGACTGTTAGGCTCCTTGAATTTTGTACATCAAGTAAAACACCAAAGTTGTCCTGTAAAGATGCCGTTTTAGAGGTGATAAGAAAGAGTCCTCTTTCCTTATCTTGACCTCTGGTTTGGTTACTTCCTCCTCTCTACTCTGAACTGGAGGTTCTCAAGTCTTTTGGAAAGCATAAGCCCAGAAGAACTGTCCTTTGCTAAGAAGTGAATCTGGGAACTCTGAGGAGCTTTGCAGAATAGAGTGGTAACGCTTAGCATAAATGGTGCTAAGATCACAAAAAGTTGGAAACATGGTATGGTTTGTCACAATAGTCATCCCTGGGCAGGTAATATATGTGCAGATAAGTGAGGGAGATTAATGCATTCGATTGCATTCTACTGTGAGTACTAAAGACCAAGTCAGAGAAGACACATTCCTTTCCCTGAAAGGATTCAAACTGAAGGTGTCAGGCAGAAACCGGTCTTTACATGTGGGGAATGCCATGCAGGCTCATGCTATGGGAAGCCATTCCCAAAGTGAATGTTGGCATTCAGTTATTTTTTTTTAAAGATTTTATTTATTTATTTGTCAGACAGAGATCACAAGCAGGCAGAGCAGCAGGCAGAGAGAGAGGAGGAGGCAGGCTCCCTGCTGAGCAGAGAGCCTGATTCGGGGCTCGATCCCAGAACCCTGGTATCATGACCTGAGCCGAAAGAAAAGACTTTAACCTACTGAGCCACCCAGGCACCCCTGGCATTCAGTTATTATCAGAAAGCTTTAAAAAGTCCAAAAAGAGTAAAAAGTCAAGATTCACTCAAGAAAAAGTAGAATTATTCTAAGAGAAAAATCAAGGGCTCTCTTTTATATCCCAGAGACATGCTAAGCTTTGGGAACTGTGGCCTGCTACAGTTCTCTTCCTTCTGAAACACAGACCACAAAGAATTCTGTGCATAGACATTAAACTTAGTGAAACTTACACCAGGAGCCATGTACACAAATCTTCATACCTGCGTGATATCCATGTGACTGGACAATGGATAAATAAAGCATGACATTACAGTAGCACACTATATTTTGATAAAAAAATAATTGTATTATAGTTGTACACAAGAACTTGAAAGCATCTTAAAATGTGAGTGAAGAAAAAAGTTCACCTTTACCAGAGTATGGATGATACAAAATTAATAATTAACAGGCACCACCCTCTACGTCTCCTTCCTCCGTTCTCACCATCTAAATAGATTGTTCATTTCTTGGGCATGTGGACTGTTTTATGCAAGGCCTTATATTCGAGCCGTGTTGAAGTGTGCCCTGTAGTGGGTACCTATATAAAGCAGAGAGCTGAGGTCCTTGGACCCCTGGCTAATCCTGGTTAATCCTCCAGTTTACTGGGCAACCATCTTATACAGTTTAAATACAGAAAACTGAAAGAACTAAGCTACCTTAGTTAAAGGCCAAATGAGAAAATTCATTCCCAACAGGGAAAAATCTCCGTTCATGTTTCACAGGAATCAAGACTGTGGCCTCAAGAATGACTCACCTGACATTGAAGGCATGAAGTATGGTAGAGTGACAAGGACTCACTTCGAGGAGGTAACTCAGAACTGGGTCTGCCACACCATGGATGCAGGCAATGATGGGCTGGAGAAAATTGCAGATTTAGAGAATAGATGGGTCCTCCCGGCGAACTTTGACCAACCAATGCTTGTATCTTGGAGGAGGGAAGATTGAAGGACCTGTATATTTTTAATCAAACTAGAAATTATGGCAACTATTTTCTACCCCTTTAAAATAAAAATGCCAGTTTCATTTGTACTAATGATTATCATGTAATTATAGCATAACTCTCTGGCTAAGGGTAAATGTGTAAATGTGCTCTGAATGAAAGAATGGTACAAAAATGCAGTTAGTTATTATTAATGACCAAACTAATATCATAATTTGAGCTAGACTTCTTATGAGCTTGGTTTTCTGATCCTCAAACATCACATGTAATATCTTCAACATACAGAGCAGACAATTCTGTGATGCTCTCTCGTAGTCACTTTTTGCTAAGCAACTATGGTTTGTTTTTTTTTTTAAGATTTTATTTATTTATTTGGCAGACAGAGATCACAAGTAGGCAGAGAGGCAGAGAGGCAGACAGAGAGAGAGAGGGGGAAAGCAGGCTTTCTGCTAAGCAGAGAGCCCGATGTGGGGCTCGATCCCAGGACTCTGGGATCACGACCTGAGCTGAAGGCAGAGGCCCAACCCACTGAGCCACCCAGGTGCCCCGCAACTATGGTTTTTAAAACCAGGTAAGGGTCTGGGTTATGAGTTCCTAGATGAAACCCCCACAGGATGCACACTTTGAATGGAACATTATTTATCTCTTTCCTCTCCTTCTTCTCACTTAGAGGCTAAGGGATCTCCTGAAACTCCTATCATAGAGACTCCAAATGAATCTCGAATGTGTTTGCCATTATGTCTACCTCCTGACCCTAGCTCAGCTTTCTAACTTTCTCAGAAACACATATGCAACGTCCTTGCACCAGTGGGCCCATTCTGGTTCTGTCTGATCGACAAGAGCTGGGCACTTTCAAGACAGCTCAGGGGCCAAATCTCCCACTGGTAATTATTCATGTTGTGCCTGCTTATGTAATGCAGCCAAAGAGCAGTAAATACCACTAGGCACAGAGGGGGAAAGTAGAGGCCTATAAAGAAACTTGTTTGGGGTAAGTCAATTACTTGTGACATTTACTGCAAGGTAAATTCCAATTACCATTATCATGAAGTTGCTAACTCCAATTTGAGGTAAAAGCCAAGGGCACCTGTTTATTAACTCAAAGCTCACTAGGCATGTCCTTGAGTACTATTCATTTTTGGATGAAATGAAATATACTGGTGGTTTTTTTCCCAGAGAAAAGATAGCCATGGTGAACCTACATACTCAGTGAGGAGAGCCAGTGTTTTGTTGCTTCCTTTCAAGCATGCTTGTGATTTTAGTTTTGCCTGAGGCTGCTTTCTTGGGCTCCTTGGCAGGGACCAAGAACCCTGCCCTGTGACTCAGGGTCTGACTGCTGAGGCATGAACTCTAAGGCGGGTTGAAAGAGCCACCCGATGGAGAACAAAGGTGGGTTTTTTTGTGGTGTTTTTTGGTTTTTGTTTTTATTTTCCCCAGAAGTGCCCAAGTCTTAGCAGGCACAATCAAAGAGATAAAGGGTTTCCCCACTACTCTTCCTAACAATGTCTTCTTTTGTGAATCAGGGGTAGGCTCTCATGCTCCTCCTCCAGAGAAACCAGGTGGGATGCCTTCTCCCCTGGTCAGTTCTACAGAAACACTGGAATATGTGGCAATCATTTCACTAAGTCCAAAAGTGGTCCCTGGGAGTTCATTTCACAATCCAATTCAGAGAAACACTTAAGACATTTATCATCCATGAGCCTTTCACCTCTTAAAATCCTGACCAAAAATTCAAGTGTCTCCCTTCACAAGTATGGGTAACCCTGAGGAAACAGTTCCAATGATGATAAGATTTTTTTCTTCTTAACTTATCTAGCTAATATAGGAATACCTCGAATCTTCTTTGAATCTGCATATTAACTGACTCTAATATGATTTATATTAATATTTTGGATATATGTAACTTTTCCAAGTGAAAATGAAAAAGATGATAATATCCTGTTGTGATGTTCTGAATAAGTGTCTGGGCCTGCCACCTCCTTATTATGGCATCGTCCTTTTCTGCAGTCAAGAGTCTTCCCTCGCATAATAATCGCCTACACAGGCGTGCACGCACACAATCCTTCCGCAACGGACAGCTTCACATTGCAGCTGGAACTCCTGAGACACAGGAGAATACAACTACCACTCCCAGAAGCTTGTCATTTTGGAAGCAGCAAATGCCTCCGCAGCTGTCTGGGAAATGTGGAGGCATCTGCTGGTGCCTCTCCTGTCTGGGCCCTTCTCCACTGGGTATGATGGCCATTGTTGGTGAAGAGGTTGCTGCCCACATTAAACCTGATCTCTCAACACCCACCCCCCAGCCTCTCCCTGAGACCTTAAACCTGAGCTCTGTCAAGCCTCAGAACAACTAGCTATTCACCTCAGCTGAAGGCTCCACCTACCTCTGCCTCTCTCTAACTCCACCGATATTCTGTTTCAGAGACCTTGTAAATCCCCTTCACCAAGACTTTTCTACCCAGACAATTTTCAACAACTTGGAACTTCAAAAACCCAGATTCAGGGACCTGAATCTCCCCGCTTTTAGGAGGTCCCTGTAGTCCATGTGCAAATTTACCCACCACTCTTCCTAACATCTTCTTTTGTGATAGATAAATAAATAAATAAATAAATATTTCACCTTGCCAACATTGTTAAAAGGAGTCTTACAACATTATTATTTTCTGGATATGTTAGCGCATTTCCATCTATCTCTCTAGAGAATTGGCAAATGCAAAGGTGTCAGTAATGCCCAACCTGCATGGGATACATGGACACAGAGGCTGGATCCAAGGTCACTCAACTCAGGGCCATTACCCTGGGGGTCAATACCAACTTATCTACTTCTAGCCTGGGTTTTTTCCTCAAGGGGGGCTCGGGATAAAGGTGCAACAGGACTACAATTCAGAAACCATCCAAATAAACATGCCTTGCATTTCTTTTTTTTTTTTTTAACATTTATTTATTTACTTACTTACTTATTTATTTATGAGAGAGAATGAGAGAGCACAAGCAGGGGGAATGGCAGACAGAGGGAGAGAGAAAAACAGACTCCCCACTGAGCTGGGAGCCCGACCTGGGGCTGGAGCCCAACCTGGGGCTTGATCCCAGGACTCTGGGATCATGACCTGAACCAAAGGCAGCCACTTAACAGACTGAGCCACCCAGGGCCCCTCCAACTCTATTTTTTTTTTAATTGTCTTTCAAATAACAAAGGTACTAAGTACTTAGGTCTTAAAGCCACTTAACTTTCATTTACCTTGGCCACATCCTCTCACATGACTTCTCCATTTGTCTCTGATAACATCTAAAAAGAAATTATCCTTTCTTTTTCATCTGGGAATCCAGGGACATCCTGAGACCAAACAAGATTTGCCAATTAATAATCTGAGGTGATAATTTTCTTGCAAGGCAAGAATGTTGGAAGAGAAAGAAGAAACCAAACCAACCAACCAACCAGCTAATTAAGAACAAGAAAAGGAAAATGCAGTTCATGTTGAAGGATCTGACAGAAGCAACTGCAAACAGGAAGTTGCTGCCAGGTGGGCTGAGTGATACTGTGACCTTCCAGCCATTCCTAGAGGAAAAGTCCTATCCTCTCCTTCAGCCCTTTCTGTTTGGCAATATCAGCAGGTACAGGGCAGGAGTCAATAAATGTGGAACTTTCCAAAGCTTTTCATGACATTCTGGTTAACTTCATTCATAGTTACCATTTGTCCTGCTCATTGAGTATTTTTCTCACAGATAATGCCAAATCAAAGAAAGAAATATTTGTCATGGCATGCTATATGCCAGATATGGGCACTTAGGAAATAAGAATGACCAGCACACCATTACTTCTCCAGAGAAAATAACTGCTAGACATATAAATATTTTCAATACTATGTCACAGTGAATGAATTCTAGAATGTATAGGAGACTGAGCATACACAGGGAACTTTAACCCAGCAGAAGAAGTGGAAGAAGGTAGTCAAGAGGACTTCCTAGAGAAGGTGCTCCTAGGATGAGTTATGAAGAACAAATAGGGGATTCTGGAAGAAAAACTATGGATGAAGAGCAGGAGTGAAATAATTGGTCAGCAAGATGTGTTCTGGGAATTAGAGGTGATGCTAGGAAGAAATAATGGGAGATGAACTCAGAAGGAAGAAATAATGGGAGATGAACTCAGAAAGTCAAGGGAAACCAGGTTGTGAAGGACCTGAATTCATGCATAGGTGTAGGACTTTGTGAGGTACACAACAGGGAGTCACTGAAAAGTTTTGCACAAGGGAGTGAGGAACCATCTAGCAATAATCTGAAAAATGAATTTGGGGGAATGGATGGCATAGAAGGAAAAAACTGGGACAAGAAGACATGCCAATAAGTTATTAAAATATTAATGGCTAAGAGATCATAAAAATTGAATTAAAACCCTCTCGGGATGAGGTTATTTGTGAGGTAAAATTTATAGGACTTTCTGAGCAATTAAATGGAAAATGGGAGACATAGGATTCAAAAGTAACTTCCAGGTATCTGACTGGAGTGACTCAGTTGGCAACTGCACTGATAAATACCATAGAGGATACAGGAGGAAGGTTACTTGGAGAAAAATAGGAGTGTTAGGTGGGTTGAGTTTGAAGTGGCTGTGAGGCATCCAGGTGGGGATATCTAGTAGGCGTTGGGTGGGCATATGAGTATGGAGCTGGAAGAGAGGTCATGGTTACAGAAATAAACATGTGAGTCATCTATACCTAAAAGGTGGGTAACCGTATGTGATTCAATGAGCTCATTCAGGAATGAGGAGAGAGGAAAGACAAAACTCTGGAAAATCCCAACAGTTAAAATGGGTGGCTCTTCATTCCTATGAAGTAAATCAGAATGTTTAGGATAACCTTTTTCCCATCACCACTTTGGAGGGGATTTTTTTACTTGTTCAGAGTCCCCCCAGGCACCAGATCTTTTGACCAATGACAAACACTGGAATCAAACAATAGCATAAGAACTTAAGCATTACCTATCCTTGTGAATTTTAGACTCTAAGGGATTCTGGCTGCTTCAGTGTTTTAATACCAAGGAAAGAACCACTAAGAATGAAATTTCAGGCATAAACAAAGATTTTTGAAGCCAAGATGACTTGTTATTCCAGTCATCTTCACCCAGGGTTCTGGTCTCAGTGGGTACTACTCATTTCACCCTGCAGATTAGCTATAAGGCCTGAATAAGTGAAAATGTCTCCAAAACAAGTAAATCATCCCCATGCTAATTTCGGCCTTGTTTTGGTAGGTTAATAGAGTTTCCATATTTTCCCCTTTCTCACTAAAGATTTCAGGGGACAGGGTATGTGGCAAAGACTGTTTCCCCACCAGTTTCATTCTCCTTTCTTCAGCTCATGGCTAGACATTTCCCACTTCCCCTTACGACCATCACCTGACTAATTTCTCTCCAATAGAAAGAATTTCTGCTTCTCAGTAATAGGATAAGTGCTCTCTACATCCCTGAAATCCTTCCTTTAGTGACTGTCATCTTTGTAGTACCCAGAGCAATATGAAAAAATGGTTGTGGTTAAAAAAAATCATTTGCCACTCAGGCAGCAACCATGTGTGCCCCATGTGGGTAATCATTCTCTTTGTCATGTAGGAAACATAACAGGAGGTGCTTGGCTGTGATATGAAAGTAAGTTTGCCCCATATTCTATTATCTTCTGATATGATTCCTACCTTCTTGATTTGGTTTGCATTAACTTTTGATTGGTAGAGAATAAACTTTTCCAACCCTGAAAATATTAGATCACCTAATGCTCAACTTTTTTTTAAATCTCATTTTATTTTTTCAGTGTTTTAAGATTCATTGTTTATGCACCACACCCAGGACTCCATGCATGACATGCCCTCCTTGCTTATTCTACAGTTTTCATGTAAAAGGACAACTTTCAACAAAATTGTAGTTTTCTTCCTCTGATTTCAAATATGCCAACTTTAACATATGCTTATTTAATTCTGCTGGGACTTTTATTATCTCTTTTAAGAGCCCACAAAAAGTGGTTCACGTGTTCCAATATTGTGAATTTCTCCTACCAAATTCCCTAGTGCAGCAGCGTTTGCAGGCATGTGGTCTAAGGTCTAACATATAGCAGTTTGGGACATGACTACACTGATGAGTAAATTGACTCACTGAGTCCTAAGCTGTAAATAGGAGTTCTCAATGCCTTCCCCTCTATTCCCTTAGCTTAGCATTTTCATAGTTAGGGTTAATGACTATACACACTCCTGGTAATGATTTAAGTCAAGATCCTATCTGTGCTTGATTTCCTAAATATGAGGTATCAAGCACAGATGTTAATTGACTCACAATACTTGAGAGCCCAGTAGAAGACCTGATTTTGCATGTGACTTTAAAAAACAAAATGAGAGTCCTTGTCCCAGTAGTTAGAAGTCTTGTCCAATGATGATGCTAATCACTGTGGCAAAAGGGAGACAACTTGCTCTTTGGATCAAGTACTACACTCTTGGGATGAGAATGGAACCCCACACAGACATCCATGACTGAAAGAGGAGGAGAGGAGAATCCTTAGACAAAAATTAGATATGTAGGAAAAACAACATTGCCTGAGCAAACTCAAGCAAAATCAACACCAACAACAAAATAATGAAAAAAGAAATCTCTCTTGAACAGATCTTTTAGTCTGTTTTTCAAATGCCATATTTTTGTACAAGTGTGGATATTATTAAGCAAATATTTATTTCTTCCTCTTCCCTCCCTGAGTGAAGTTTGTCTTCCTGACCCACTCACTGGTGCTGTTTAGCCATATGATTTTCTATGGCTGATGGGATGTTAATGGACATGACATGAAGAGGCCTTACATGTGTTTGTGTGTTTTGACTTGGCTCTTGTGCCTTGAATATGCCATAGGAAACGCATGCTTCAGTTAGAGCTGCCCCATCAGCCTGCATCAGCAGATCTGAATCCAGTCCACAACCTCAAGCTAGGCCATTCTAGATGATGATTCTAGATGAGTCCATTCTAGATGAACTGCAGGCACCCTGCATAACTATAAAAGAAGAAATGCTTGTGTGGTAAGCTCCTGAGCTTTGAGATTGTCATGCAGCATTATTTTGGCAAGTTATCAAGACATTTTTATTTTTGCCATAGATGCTCCAGAATTTCCTTCTAAAAGCAGAATTTCTTTCTAAGTGCAGGAATAGAGAACAAGGGAAATTATCTTTAGGTTGCATTTCCAGAGCAAGGACATTTTTTGTTTGTTTGTTTGTTTGTTTTTTAATTGCTAATCATGTTTAATTATTTTTTCCTTTTTTTTAAATTTTTTAAATTTATTTTCAGTGTAACAGTATTCATTGTTTTTGTACCACACCCAGTGCTCCATGCAATCTGTGCCCTCTCCAATACCCACCACTTGGTGGGTATTGGAAAGGACATTGTTTTTATTCAGAAGGAAGGTTTACTTGGATGGGCTAATAGAGATCTTGGGGGTGATGGGATGTTGTCAGTTCTAAGAGGTACCCTTTTCCACTCTAACATTTCTGTCCCAGCATGTGTTATTTAATCAATCATTGGTGGATGGTAGTTTCTTCATTTCCTTGTTCTGCTCCTCCCACCCAGTCACGTGTCCTTTAAAGGCCGACTAAGTGGGTCTCACAGTCCAGCCATTCAGAAGTCCAGAGGCACATGCAGGGTTTGGCAGGACTATAGCTGATGATGGTTGTGCTCACTGACTGGTGTGTTAAGTGTCTAAACAGCGTTAGTAAACATTGAGAGAGTATGAATTAACTGAGTGAAGCAAAGTAGTATCCTGTTGGGAAAACGAAACAGAGAATTCCACGTTGCGGTATGGGTGAAGTCAGCTTTTTTTGGATATGCCTAATTGCCTGAATGCATAGTTTTTCAGAACCCAGATTACTTTACTGTATCATGCAGTAACGAAGCAATTATTTTTTATTTGGAAATTGTTCAGAACAGTTATTATCAAATGACCATCTTGACAGTTAAAAAACAAAAACAAAACAACAACAACAACAACAACAAACTGTAAGCATGGTCCCATCCAGCATGGGAAATCACACAACAAAAAACCATGATGAAAAAAAAAAAAACAAAACTTAGTTGTCTCCTTGTGAGTGCTGGCAACTGTCAACCAAAACAAAAGTTTAGCTTCAGTTTATCAGATATTAAGCTGCTCTGTTTGACTGCAGTTAGTCAACAGTTTCAGCTGCTGAGGTTTTCCCACGGAATGATATTATAATTGGTTGGATAATTGGGGGTTGTGTTCCTGACCAAGGACTCAGCAAGAAATAAATCATAGATATAACCAACAATGTGTCATACAAGCAAGATACAACAACCATAAACCTCCCAAATCATTTGAATTAGTAAAATTATGATCCCAGTCCCATAAAATGGGCAAGAATTTACCAATAATACATAAAATACAAGCCTAATGCATCATAAATTTAGCCAATCTAAAACTAATAGAAAAATAGCTATTGTAAACATTAAGACTTTTGTAGGATGATGTGTATGGCCCTAAGTCTTCAAGAAAAGAAAAGCAAGCTGTCACAGTAAATTTAACTGATGCATTCTTTATTTCTCAATAAATTCCAGTGCTGTAAATATGTCAAATAAAAGCCAATATTATTTCTTGAAATGCAAGACCTTGGGGAAGGATGTTTAGGACAAAACACCACTAGCCCTTAAATTTAAATTGTTGACATTTCCATCTTTCTCCATATATAATTAGCTGGCACCTGTGTGGACACACCCTTCTGGATGAGTCATAATAGAATTCCTCCAGTGTCCATCCCTGAACATAAGGATGTGAAAAGCAACACCAAAAGAACTCCTTTTCATGGTCCCTTCAGGCTGGTGGTTCTTAACTAAACCTAGTTTTTCTTGACCAAACACTGGATGGTGTCCCCACTACTGACCTCTAGTTAGTAGAGACCAAGGATGCTGAGTCCTACCATGCACAGGAGAGCCCCCTACAAGAAGTTACCCATCTGTAAATGTCAATAGTGCTGAAGTTGAAAGACTGTACTTTACACAAAAATTTGTACTACAGAAGCAAAGATATGGATTCAGCCATTCAGCTTACCTGGATGATTCTTGATCATCTATTTTATTGCTCAACAAAAAGTGCTTCTTATCAGCAGGCCTACCAGAGTTAATCTGCAAGGAAAGCAAGAGACTTGATTGTTTTGTTCATCACTGTGATCTCAGTCTAGTGCCTGGCACATTTGTGTGCTTTGGTGAATATTTGTTAAATAAATGAATAAGTGGATGGAAAGAGGAAGAAGGAAAGAAGGAAAGGAGGCAGGAAGGAAGTGGATGGTGCTAGGGTTAAAATTTGCTTGATTTCAATGAACTTGCTTTCCTTTCATTTACTGTTTTCCAGAAAAACAATAGACATGGATTCGGCTAATATTTACTATTTCCTAAATACTATTATTAATAGCTTCTTATATTGAATGTATCATATTAATGGTAATTAGAGGACTCAGAGTATTTAGTAACAATCACTATGCAATTGTTTTTGTAGCGGTTCATAAGTAGACGATTGTAAAATAGTGTCGACTTTTAGTGTTGATGGCACTCAGTTTGGAAGATGATTTTCAAAAAAGGAATCACAACATCTAAGTAACCTAGGACTTCGTCAAAGGTTTCAGTGGGCTGTATTGTTTGTTTGGGCATTTGTATCATTTTGCTTTGTCTATTGTTTATTTTCTTTGGTCTCCTGGCCTTTTCCCACCCCTAAGCAATATCCTGAGATGAAAGAGTCACCAGTGGCTACATTGAGGGAAGTGTTCAGGAAGAATGGAAAGTCATGCCTGGTGACGGTGGTCCCAGGGAAGAGGTTGGGAGGGGGAGGGGCCACAAACATATATATGAATAAAGCCAAGACTTATTTTTAGCAGTCTGTTACCAGAGTCTCCATAAATCTCCTGTCTTTCCTTAAATCACAATCCAGTGTTAGCATGGTCTGTTTCACAAACAAACAAGCAAACGAAACCCCGATTTTCCCTAGGGCCTATTATAATTTCTACATGTCAAAGTTAATCATTAAATAAATGCAAATTAGTAAATGTAGTTGACATCTATCATGCACTATGGACTCTACTGGGTATTTGGATATAGATAAAGTATGCTTTTTGCTCTCCAAGAAAGGAAATATGGGATTAACATCAATATTAAGCCCCACTCAATAGGTGGCAGAGTAGATGAGAAAATAGGAAGCCAAATGCAGCAGAGGCTGACTGAATTTGCCAAATTCACCAAAACTGGTTTCAGTTGGATAGGGCAATAAAACCCTTGGTTGGCATTAAGCACACAAAGACCGTCATCTTCACTTCTCATCACATCTAAATGTCATTATGTCACCTCTAGGTTTGCACTCCAATCACACTATAAACACAGATCAACTGTCAAGTTTATATCTCATTATAAAAATGGCCCACATTCTTCTAGGCATCTATAGACAGGCATCTCAATGTCTCATAAACCCTACACATGATAGGTTAACCATTTTCCACCGATAGAAAATACCAACTTAAGTTTATAATTCTGGCTATTCTTCATTAAATGTTAATTTTCTCAGACTGGGCATTTGGGCATATTTATTGTGGTTTGACCTAACATTCATCATCCTTAGCTAAATCACCTTACTACAGCTTGATACACATTTCTTAAGCCTATGATTGGTTCATGTCTTGAAGCTTTGTCTACTCAATGGGCTCTTCACAGAATTTTCCCTTAAGGGCAATAGGACTTGGAGAAGCACTTTCCCTGTGGAGCATGAAAAACCAAGCAAACAAAACAGAACTGAAAAAATCCCACCTCCATTCAATTTAATAATGCAGGAGCCACTGGATTGGATTACAATTTTCCAACTCTAGATGCGCTCCCTCTTGTCACCAGCTTCTAACAAGGAAAATGAAAAGTGAGTTCACCTGTTGGACCCTGACTTAAGGCGTCAGCTGGTAATGTGAGCACATCCCTGGAAGATGTACCTGGGAGGACCGCTGTCTAACCAAGTTTCTGTTTTTAGACTCAGACATACTGGCTCTAAAAGCCACCACTCTATAGGTATTTCATAAAAATAAATTTAGTCTTCAGAAAAACCTTCCTGATAAAGCCACTAGATGAGTCCAAACTCCCTCATAACCTTGGAGCCAGCCTGTCTGGAAAGTGCCAGAATAACCAGAGAAGTGGCCTCATTGAAATCTCTCGTGAAATATCTGGAAGCAGATCTGGAAGCAAGTAAGAATGAAAAAACAGAATTCCAGATTAGGTTCTACTGAAAGAAAAAGCCAAGCAAAGGCAACCATTAGCAAAGACCTTTTTAAGGATAGCTTTTCCTCCTATGCTTTCCTCCCTGTGACATCACAAGGAAGACAGCAGCCTGCACCTCGGTGACCAGCTCTGACTGTCATAAAATAAACCAACACTCAGCCAGAAAGCCCTGGCTTGTGGCCCACAAGCAGGAGCTGAGTGATCCTGGATGACGTGCTCCCCGCACTGCGAGGTAGTAAGTCAATGAGGCACATGCTGTACGAGCCATACTCAGAAACCCAACCAATGCTGTGGGGTTGTTCCCAAGTGATCTACTGCTTTCAAGACCCCGGCCCGCCTTGGAGGAGCTCCGGCCCAGGTGACCTGAGCAGGAAATGTTGACTTTGGAAATGGCTGGGGCTGTATTTCTGCCACAACAGATGATTGGGTCGGCACTCTCTTGTACTTAATAAAATTTTATTGCAGTGCTTGCCATATATGTTCATTTTAGCAAAAGAAATGGGACTAAAGGAGAGAAAACCAAGAATGACCATCCAGAGAGAGTTCGGTGGGCATTTTAAAGTATCCCATTCCAAAGATTTTCTTCTGGATATGAGGTATCCTTGCATATTCTTCAAAAATGGAACCATAGTATCAATATTAATTTTAAAAACATAAATATAACATATATCCAGAAAAATGCACATATAAATGTCCAACTCATAAACATCCCTATTATGTTGTAAGTTCTTCTTTCTTTAATAATTCACTGTGACCATCTAAAGCTACAAATAGTCCACTTTGTTTTAATAGCTACTTGATATTTAATTGTGGGGATCTTCTAAAATTAGCTGATCCCTTTATTACACATCACAATAAAAATTTTGGTAGCTATATATTCTGCTACTAAGCATTTTTTAATGTTTTTTTTTTAATTTTTATTTTTTAATTTCTTTTCAGTGTTCCAGCATTCATTGTTTAGGCACAGTGCTCCATGCAATACATGCCCTCTACAATACCCATCACCAGGCTCACCGAACCTCCCACTTCCCCTCCCCTCCAAAACCCTCAGTTAGTTCCTCAGAGTCCACAGTCTCTCATGATTCGTCTCCCCCTCCAGTTTCCCCCAACGCACTTCTCCTCTCCATCTCCCAGTGTTCTCCTTGTTATTCCTTATGCTCCACAAATAAGTGAAACCATATGATAATTGACTCTCTCTGCTTGACTTATTTCACTCAGCATAATCTTCTTGTCCTGTCTATGTTGATTCAAAAGTTGGGTATTCATCCTTTCTGATTGAAGCATAATATTTCATAGTATATATGGACCACATCTTTATCCATTTGTCCATTGAAGGGCATCTTGGTTCTTTCCACAGTTTGGCAACTGTGGCCATTGCTGCTATGAACATTGTTCTCTTTTTTTTTTTAATTTATTTTCTGCATAACAGTATTCATTATTTTTTCACCACACCCAGTGCTCCATGCAATCCATGCCCTCTATAATACCCGCCACCTGGTACCCCAACCTCCCACCCACCCGTCAATTCAAACCCCTCAGATTGTTTTTTAGAGTCTATAGTCTCTCATGGTTCACCTCCCCTTCCAACTTCCCCCAACTCCGTTCTCCTCTCTAACTCCCCATGTCCTCCATGCTATTTGTTATACTCCACAAATAAGTGAAACCATATGATAATTGACTCTCACTGCTTGACTTATTTCACTCAGTATAATCTCTTCCAGTCCCGTCCATGTTGCTACAAAAGTTGGGTATTCATCCTTTCTGATGGAGGCATAACACTCCATAGTGTATTTGGAACACATCTTCCTTATTCATTCATCCATTGAAGGGCATCTTGGTTCTTTCCACAGTTTCCATGGTTTCCACCATGGCCATTGCTGCTATAAACATTGGGGTACAGATGGCCCTTCTTTTCACGACATCTGTATCTTTGGGGTAAATACCAGGAGTGCAATACAGGGTCATAGGGAAGTTCTATTTTTAATTTCTTGAGGAATCTCCACACTGTTCTCCAAAGAGGCTGCACCAACTTGCATTCCCACTAACAGTGTAAGAGGGTTCCCCTTTCTCCACATGCCCTCCAACACATGTTGTTTCCTGTTTTGTTAATTTTGGCCATTCTAACTGGTGTAAGGTGATATCTCAATGTGGTTTTAATTTGAATCTTCCTGATGGCTAGTGATGATGAACATTTTTTTAATGTATCTGATAGCCATTTGTATGTCTTCATTGGCGAAGTCTCTGTTCATATCTTCTGCCCATTTTTTGATATGCTTGTCTGTTTTGTGTGTGTTGAGTTTGAGGAGTTCATTATAGATCCTGGATATCAACCTTTTGTCTGTACTGTCATTTGCAAATATCTTCTCCCATTCCATGGGTTGCCTCTTTGTTTTTATGACTGTTTCCTTTGCTGTGCAGAAGCTTTTGATTTTGATGAAGTCCCAAAAGTTTATTTTCACTTTTGTTTCCTTTGCCTTTGGAGACATATCTTGAAAGAAGTGACTTTCATGGTGATGCCTTTCCCATTTTCCTAGTTGGTTGAGTGTGAGTTTTTTTCTTACTGATTTATACAAATATGTAGTTTTAAAAATAGAGTAGTTACTTTTGGACATTTTGAAAATATAAAGTAATGGAACTAGTTCTCTATTTACTGGAGTTAGGAATGAAAATGTAAAGATCACCCCTCTCTCATAAGATAAGTAATTAACAAACTTCTCTTTTACTATTTCAGTTTTGGTGAGGATGATGTCAGACTTTTATCTTAGATTATAGCTGTAAAAGGCAGTGTGTCTCATGTATTGTCAACACGCTCTCCTTATCCCTACACACTTCGGAGTCAGAGATCCCATCCATAAATGACATCGTGGTGAAGTGACTGGGCTGTGATGAGAATCAAATCTGGATTCCAGTTCTCTATGCGACCTACTGGCCATGTGCCATTGGGCAATATAATGCAGACTTCATCTCAGTTTCAGTTTTTTCAGCTGTGAAATGGGAAAAGCAATAACACCTACTTCATAGGGTCTTTTGTGAGCATTAGATGAGGCAACACATATAAAAATAGTAAGAGCTACATGTTCACTACATTTAGGCACTGCTTTATGAGCATAATGCCTGACAGAGAATGATCGCTTAATAAGTGTTGGCTCTATTAAACTATTATTATTACACCTGTTCTTCATGGACTCTAACAATTAGAATGAGGAATTCAGAGCCCAGGGAGGTACAAGCTAGATTAGGCACCACCCCTTATGGTGAGGTTGATTTGTGTCTGGGAATGCAACGTATAACACGATAGTAGGGTAGGCTAAGTTGGGATGCAGACACTGCACTTCTGAGCTGAGACAGTGTTTAATCATAATTGTGTTCATGAGAACTGTATGAGCCAGGAAACTTGTGATCATGAGTCAGAAAGCAAGCCCCCACCCTCACAAGCCTATACATACATGTGTACCCTCACGTACTCCAACCTCCACTCCTGCCCCACACTCATACTCAGGACAGATATTTCTCCTGAGGAATAGATCCTTACTTCTAGTTTTCTACCCAGATCTCAAGCTTGTCCTATAATAAGAATAAAGAAACAGCCAGGTAAGTCCATAGCTCCTGGCACCAGCACCTCCATGATGGAAGAAAGAGAACCATCTTGAGTCTGTAAGAGACCACTGAAGCTTGAAGGCATAGTTCTGTCTCTGGGGGTATTTTGTTACTTGGTCTGTCAACTCTAAATTATATAGCAGCTTTTAAATTTGACTCCCACCTATTTCTTAGGCAGCAATCCATGTGCTTCTTTTATTCTCTCCCGTTTTCCTCCTTCCAGTTTTTTAGATATGTCATTATACTTTGTCAGAATAATAAAAATTATGCTATTTTTCTTTCCTTGTCTCACATTTAGACTTAGATCTACAATTAACATATCCAAGGCTCACTGCTAGTCCTTCTGCCAAAGTTTCCCCAGGCCCCTCTGATTTAAAGGAAGCTTCTCTCTTTGGGCAGCCCTCAGGAAAGGCTTGGAGTCCAGGAGGGCATGAGTTGTACATATTCAAAGCTGGTGAAGGATAGCTTGGCTGGGTATAATGCTTGGATCACTTTCTTGAATTTCTTGAAATTGTTCTCCACTAAGATTTTGTTTATTATTGAGGAGTTTGATGTAAAACCTAATTTCTTAACTTGACTTAAGGCCCAGAGGACTTTTAAATTTACTTTTACAGTATAACATTTTCATTGGTATATGTCTCAGAGTTGACTGTTCCATAATTTCTTAGACATATGGTAGGCTCTTCCAACCTATGGATTCAGGCCTTTATTTTTTTTCAAGAAAGTTTCCTTGAATTAGAATTTTCTTTTTAGTTCTTATTCACTGTTATTGTTTTTATTTTGTTTTTGTTTTTACCTCCCCTGGGACTTCAACTAGGTAATGCTAACTCTTCTTTACTGGTCTTCTTTATTTGTCACATGTTTCTGATTCTTTTTACTTGCTTTTTTAAATTGTGTTTTCATTCCCTTGGCTATTTTCCCTTCCTCTGTTTAATGCCCCTTATTATATTTTTAGTCAAATCTATTTTCCCTGGGGTGCCTTGAAAAAAGTTTTTTTTTTTTTTTTTTGGAGTTGATATTATTCTTTTCATAAGTTTCTTTCCTGAGCTTGATTTCTTTGCATTTCACATTGTCCTGATTTTTATTCCTTTTTGTTCTGAGTTTTTAAATTTCAGTTTCAAGGAGTTCTTCATACCTACAAATGCCCATTTACAGATGTTTAATTCAGGTTGGGGTATTAACCATTTCCTTCAGCTTTGTGATTTTATTTTGGAGCAAAAAAGGCTTCCTCATGAGCTGAAATGTTCTATTTCTTTTTAGGTTTACTTTTTACAGTAACTGTGTTCAGATGTTGCCTGTCATTTTCTATTAGTTTTAAAATGTTTTGGTTTCCTATCACCAGTATTAGACTCTGTGCAGACAGGAATGGCTTGTTAGGTTCCTTACTTTGAGAGGCCCCTCTTAGGGTGATGGTGCAAAGTGCAGTTTCTTCGATTGCTGACATTTTGGAGGTTGCAAGAGGGGTTCCTCTGACTGCTGACATGGTGGTTCACTTTTATTTCTGTAATGCCTTTAGTTTTCACCTTTACTACTAAACCTCTAAAGCCTCCTTCGGCTCCCAAATTGCCCATTTTCTCCTGGAAGTGGGGCTTTTCTAAGGTGGCCATGTCTGCCCCCTACTGTTCTCACACCATCTTCCTTCCTTAATTTCTTCAAACACAAGTAGACTCACTTACAGATCTCAGACCTGGTTTCAATATTTCCTCACTCAGGGTGCCCCCCCCCCTTTCTGAGTGTTGTTCTGTATCCATGTAAGACTGTATCTGGTTGAATAGTGTCTCCTCTGAATTCATGTCCATCCAGATCCCATCAGTGGGGCCATATTTAAAAATAGGGTCTTTGCAGATTTAATCTAATTAAGATGGAGTTACGTTGGATTAGAGTGGGCCCTAAATTAAATGGCCTGGTGTCCTTATGAGAAGGAGATTTGGAGGAGAGACACAGACACACACAGAAAGAAGCAGCTCATAAGAACACATGGAAAAAACGGCCAACCATGTGACCATAGAGCCAGGGATTAGAGTGGTGAGGTTACTAGCCATGGAATGCCAGGAACTGCTGGCAAATACCAGAACAGGAGAGAAAGACATTGAACAGATTCTTTCTTAGAGTCTCCAGAAGGAATTAAATCAGTTTGTTTTAGACTTCTAGCCTCTAGAACTGTGAGAGAACAAATTTATGTTGCTTTGAGCCACCTAGATTGTGGTAATTTGTTACAGACACCCTAGGAAACTAACAGAGTCACCAACACTAGCCATCAGTGCTCTCCCCTTTTTGCCTGTGCAGCATTCACCTAAGGCTCGATGCCAGTATTGGCTCCAGAGCCAACTCTTCTAGTTTGGGTGCTTTTTTCCCTCTTACACACAAACTGAAATCTGTAGTAATCTCACTCTCTTGGTATACTATTAAGTGTGGGTTCTGAATGATTTTATTTATATTCCTTTTTAACCTGCATGTTTTTGGAAGATGTGTGGAGAAATTCAGATCTAGGTATCTGCTATCCTACAGGCAATGTGACTTGCCTTTAACCAAATCAGATGAGAGATGGATGTCCTGGTATAGTGAGGACCCTGATTCTCAAACTGAACACAACATCAGAATTATCTTAGATTCTTGAACACTATTTCCCAAAATTTCTATTCTGTAATTCCAGGCCAGGAACCAGGATCTTCCCTGAAATAATCTGACCTAATATTTCCAATGTAGCTGATACCTGTGGGTTATCATATGTGAGCAATGTAAGACAGGATTTTTTCCATTTGTGGAATCTAAGTTTGAAGAAAGCAAAGAAATAAAAAAGAAATTTAGAGAAATGTACTCAGTGAAGCAAAAATGACACATATACTCAGATAAGCATTAATGACACAAAGATTCAGATAGTTACATTTAACTAATTTCTTTAATTTCTGTATTTCATACAAGATGTAATCCATACTCTCAAGATGCTTTGGACTCATGTATTGATCAACCAGCTTTTTGTTCCCGCAAGAGCCAAGAAACGTCATCCTCCTGGTGGAGTTTGTTTGTTTGTTTGTTTGTTTCCATTCAAAGCCACTCATTGCCAGGCTCCATGCAACTCCAACTCTCTCATTCAGAAAGCATATCTTAAAGTTCATTCTCTCAGCAAACATATTCTCCCTTCAAGCATGTGGAGGATACTGGTAGTGAGAATTTGATCAATTTCCTGTCCTCTTTGCAGAATAACCGCAGCACTTCATAGAGTAATGCTTAGATGGGTTGGCTGAATGGGTTTGAAATGGACATGATCTGAGACCTTTCTGAAAACAAAACTAAATGATAAAAAAGCTTGAAAATGAAAGGATTGAGTAGCAAGCATTCCATAGAAGTCTTCCAAAAATGTTCATTTTCATCAATCTGATCCACCATGTCTCATTAATTTTTAATCCTTTCCAGAACTAATGCCCTACTTATTGGTCACCTTAAGGACAAATTATGCAGAAACCTAAGTATAAGGGCTATATAAATATAGCCCTATATAAATATAAAACTGTTAAAAGAGGGGCACCTGGTTGGCTCAGTGGGTTAAAGCCTCTGCCTTTAGCTCAGGTCATGATCTCAGGGTCCTGGGGTTCGAGCCCCGCATCAGGCTCTCTGCTCTGCTCTGTCAAATAAATAGATAAAATCTTAAAAATAATGTTTTTTGAAAAAAAAAAACTGTTAAAAGTAAATATAGGAGAAAAAGTCCACAGCATGGAAGACGGCAATAATTTCTTGGGTATGACATCAAAATTATAGGCCACAAAAGAAAAAGAAATATATAAACTGGATTTAATCAAAATTAAAAACTTGTGCACCAAAGGACACTGCCAATAGAGTGAAAAAATAACCCATGTTATGGAAGAAAGTATTTGCAAATGACATTCTGATAAAGGATTAATATCCAGATTATATGAAGAACCTCTACAACTCAACCATAAAAACACAAACAACCTGATTTTAAAAATGAGCAAAACAGGTGGTGGGTATTATAGAGGGCACGGATTGCATGGAGCACTGGGTGTGGTGAAAAAATAATGATACTGTTATGCTGAAAATAAATAAATGAAAAAAAATTAAAAAATAAAAATGAGCAAAAGACTTAAATAGACATTTTCCCAAAGAAGACATATAGATGGCCAACAGGTATATGAAAAAAAAGTTGTAATTACATTAGGTGATGAGTGTGTTAGCTAACCTTATTGTGGTAATCATTTTGCAATATATGTCTGGATCAAATCAACATGTTGTACATCTTAAATTTACACAGTGTTATATGTCAATTATATCTCAATAAAGCCAGAAAAATATTCTAACTGATACAGATCTAAAACTTATCTCTGCCCTTTTTTATTCCCCTCAATCATGTGTGGAGAAATTCAGATCTAGACAACTGCTAATATCCTACAAGCAGTGTGATTTATTTTTAACCAAAACAACTGAGAGGTAAGAGCTTTGTTTTTGGTGCACAGTAGGAATTTTTATTATTTTATTTAGAAATTGTATAGCTGTTCATAAATAGCAATTCATGGGCAAAAAGGACCCATTTAAGAAAATTAAAGTCCTATCTTTGCTTTCAGATGAGCAAACTTAGACTGAAACATATCTCTTTCTTGCTGAAAACCAGAAAAGTAGGCAACAAACCACCATATTTAAATATCTAGGTAAGTCCTAAGATGAAATATATGGTAGTTTATCTGACTCTGGACTGCTATATGCAAAAGATAACAGTTCTTACCTGAGTATTGTTTAATTGTCACTTGCATTAATATCTCCAACTAGTCTATGACACCCAAGCACCAGTTTTGTTCTTGACTCTGTGTTTTTAGAGTTCTTTAAGAGAAGTCCATTTCAAACTTTCATAAGCCAAATGAGAATGCATCAGGTTATATAACTAGAAGTTTAGTCCAGATGTTCTACCACTCCCTTCTCCTTGTTTTTCTTCTTGCCTCTCTCTCTTGTTCTTCACCCTTCATTTAAACCTATTCACTTCTCCCTCTTTTCTGCATGTATTATTACTCTCTTCTACTTCATATTGTCTTTTCTCACATGCTGGGGAAATATCTGCAAGCTCCCTTCTGCCATGTCCAGTGACATGTTCTCATATTCCAGGGGTAAGGATGTGGACTTCTTTGGAAGGCCCTTATTTGGCCTCCCACAAATGGGTGTAAGTGTCTCATTGAAAAGATTTGGAGACTTACAGATGAATAGGTTTGCAGGGTTGAAATAAAGAGTTCATTCTGGGGGATGTTACAGTCAGAATGGCAATGAATCATTCAAATGGAGGTGTCAATGAGGGGAATACCTGTCAATCTCAAGTTTATTGGAGATTTATACAGTTATCATTGTGAGAGTTACCATAAAGAAAGGTTCTCATCTTTTTAATGTCCTCAGTTTTTTCATATATGTTATTTCTGTTTAGTTTTCAACATTTGGGGGAGGAGTACAGCATATATACTGCATATAATATATCATAATATGTAATATGTATATGCTTAAAATTTTAATTTTAATGATTTGATATTTTTCAAATTAGTGTCCAAGATAATTCATATTACATGATCTTTTACATTTTAAATTGTTTATATTTATGGTTAAGATATTTAGTTCTTCTAACTATGTATATTTTTGTCTTTAACCTTTGCTTTTTGGATTAGACTTACTGAAAAAAATGTTAAATAAAATCATACATGCTTCAATCCAATGAGTCTACCTTTATCTCCTTTTTTTAAAGTGATGATATCTTCATCAGTCATTTAATATTGCCTGGCTCTACTTTAATTACATTTGTTTAATTATAAATTTTAAAACATATAAATTTAAAATTTTTAAGTTCAAGTTTAGATACAGTTATTAATATCTTTGTTTAGTAATCGAGATGATGAAAAGCTGGAAAGTAAAATAAAAACACCATAATCTACTGGCTGAAGTGATAAAGCTAAAATGTTTTAATCATCTTATATTAACCCTAGACATTGTTATTACCAAAGAGTAGAAGATGAAGTTAAATATGTGCTTCAAGAAAGGTATTCATAAACCCCAAATCTCTACCTGAAGACAAGAGTGTATGTCTTCAGCTTCCAAAACTTTTTGTATTGTGGCACAATATACATAACATAATACCTACCATAAATAATGAATCTTGGAACACTTTAAAAAATAAAATAAATTTTTAAATGAGGAATGAATATAAAATTTTAATATTTAAAAAAACTACCATTTTTAAGTGGATAGTTTAGTGCATTCTCATTGTGTAACCATCACCACCATCCATATCCAGAATTGTTATCCTCCCAAACTTGAACTCTGTACTCCTTAAACAGTAACTCCCCTTTTACCCTTTCTCCAACCCCTGGCTACTATCATCCTACTTTCTGTCTCTGAATTGGACTATTCTATATATCTCATATAAGTAGAACATCATGCAATAGCAAATAATTCTTTTAATTGCAAGGTAATTATTCTAATTTTAGTATTGTTATCCAAGCAAATTATATCCCCCAAACTATAGGATTAATCCATTATAGGTATATACAAAGACCTCATGGTTTTGCAATGGAATCCAAGTCTTGGTCTGATGCAGAGTTTCCTCCATCAGACAAATACAAAGCCCCCTTATTTATCCTATTTAGCTGAACCCTAAAAGTCTCACTGGCATTATGGGTCCTGCCTATATATTTTGTGTGTTTCTGACAGTGCAAACTCAGTCATAAAAATATCTACAGTACTTGCTTTAAAAGTACTTGCTGCCACTTAACTGTAAACAGACTTGTAATTTGGCTGTAAAAATTCATGACTTGCTGAAAGGGGCTGTAATAAAGTCATAATGATCTCTGGCACAAACACCGTCGGGGAGGCCAAGGATGGTTGGCTGGCCACAAAGGATGGTATGTATGATGTAAGCTGGGCGAAGCTTGGGCCATGGCCATCCGGTGTTGCCTCCAGAGAGGTTCATCTTTTCTGTGATCTTCAGTGTCCAACTATGTTAAATGCTGATGGGTTTATGGTTTATTAACCAAGTGATCCAACATCAATCTCAGCTTTGTTGGGAGTATAGAGACACCCTTCAAGATACTCAAGTCCCGAACAACAGTGATCTTTGTTTTGGCAGAAAAATATCGGATAATATTTGTAAATGAAGGCTAGAGATAGAGACCATTTCATGCTTAAAACAGTTCTCATTGACAGTCTAGTGTCCCATCTCTTACATTGCATGTGACAAAAGTTCTCCTTTCCCCAGGAATTGCTGGAGGAAGGTTTAGCCAAGTGAGGAAGAGGTTGTTTTTATTCATTCTGAGGTGGGGGATGTATAATCAAAAGGGGGACCCCTCAGGATCAGAAGTGTCTGCTATCACTAGGCTTGTTTTCTGCTGAAGGGTTTTCCAAAGGTGACCCGATAAGCTTAGTATTGATCCTTTGACTCAACAGACCAAAGTCTGAACAAAGCTATGATCTCACAGAGCCCACCACCCCCTCTGCATTGAGAACTGTCACTCAGTGAAACTAATTCTGGCTGAAGCCCACTTCAGTTTGCCTCTCACTCCAGACCCAGCTAAGCTGCCCTTCACAGGAGAATTTGACTAAACAAAATGGCTACCCCACCTTGGCATTGCCACAGAACAGGCCCCAGGGTAACGGAGAGTACTTTGATTGGAGTCAGGAGACCTCTACTTGGGGAAAGAATTTTATCTTAGTGGCTTGCATCCTCTATAATATAATTTAACTCATTTTCTGAGGTTTGTTTTTTTTTTTTTTCTAACTTTAACAGTTCTGGTTTTTGTGCTGGAGCATATCTCTTGGAGTCCTTAGTTCTCTACCCATTCACAAAGACAAGGCCAGAGAGGGACTGGATACAAGAGTACCTTTCTTTCAGTCAGGGCCTTTGCTTAGACTTGGAGATGAAGAGAGAACCTAGAGGCCTACATGAAAATGTCATTTAATTTGAGATTTTATTAAAATTAAATCATTCTAAAAAAATACAAGGAGCTGACTTAAAACATGCTCTTTTATTAATCTTCTGTGGTTTTGTCTTTTTTTTTTTTAAGAAAAAATATATTAAATGTAAACATATCATTCTGACCACAAGTTTGTCTATAATATCTAGATTCACAAGAAATCCTGGCCTGAACACTGATCTCATGGAAAGAAAACACATTCTTATTTCCTTGCAAAACCACCCCTGCACAGTAAATTCTGGCTGTTGGAGTTGAAGGTGACTCTGTGCCTTGGTATATGCTACAGAGTCTGGGGCCCATGTGAGAACATGAATAAATCTTGATGGGGTAGGATGATGACACCTCATTGTATGCCAGGCCCTCCTCACTTCCCCACTCCAGTCTGCCTGAATTAGGCTTGATGTATTTTACCATAGCCCTTGCACCACTCTACAAAATGACCAGTGAAGAGATGCCTGGGTGGCTCAGTCGGTTATGGCTGCCTTCAGCTCAGGTCATGATCCCAGTAGGATTGAGTCCCACATCCGGCTCCCTGTTCTGTGGGGAGTCTGCTTCTCCATCTCCCTCTGCCTGCAACTCTGCCTACTTGTGCTCTCACTTTGTCAAATAAATAAATAAAATCCTAAAAAAAAAAAAATAATAACCAGTGAATCCCTACTACATCATGAAACTGATTCTGTGACTCTATAATTTTAAAAATATCCAGAACTTCGCTCGTAATTGCCAAAACTTGTAAGAAACCAAGGCATCTTCCTTCAGAAGGTAAATGCACATATAAACTGTCATACAACCAGACAAGGGAATATTATTTGGTGCTAAAAAGAAATGAGGTATAGAGCCATGAAAGACATGGAGAAAACTTAAATGAATATTACTAAGTGAAAAGGGCCAATCTGAAAAGATACATAGTGTGTGATTTATAACTATATAACATTCTGGGAAAGGCAAAATTATGGAGACAGGGAAAAAACATCAGAGGTTGCTAACATTTGGGGTGTGGAGGAGAGATGAATAGGTGGAACACAGAAGATTTTCACGGTACTGAAAATCCTTGGTGTGATACCATAATGATGGGGATATATCATTACAAGGGTGTCCAAACCTATCGAATGGATACCATCAAGAGTGAATCATAATGTGAACTAGGACTTTGGGTGATAGATGTATCAATGTAGGTTCATCAGGGGTAAAAATGTACCCCTCTGGTTCAAGATATTGATATTGGCAAAGACTTTGCATGTGTGGGAGTAGGAGTATATGGAAACTTGCTGTGTCTTCTCCTCAATTTCACTGTAAACCTAAAACTGCTTTAAAAGGTGATCTTAATAAAATTTTTAAAAATCCAACAAGCTTTTTCACCGTTAGCATTTCTGCACTATTTTAAGTGATTTTTAAGGCTGTAACCTAACTTATTCCCATCAGAATCAGATTTCTTTTGCTCCTCCCTGTGCTTATTTTTCAGTTCTGTTTCCTGATTCATGGGGCCCGGCATCCCTGCTTTGATACCTATGTGCCAAGAAAACCCTGTGATTAATGTGGATGTGGAGAATATAATTTAATCTTCTGTTGGAAGATGACCATAAATCAAGGCAGGGGCGCCTGGGTGGCTCAGTGGGTTAAAGCCTCAGCTTTCGGCTTGGGTCAAGATCCCAGGGTTCTGGGATCGAGTCCCGCATCGGGCTCTCTGCTCAGCAGGGAGCCTGCTTCCCTTCCTCTCTCTCTGCCTGCCTCTCTGTCTACCTGTGATCTCTGTCTGTCAAATAAATTAAAAAAAAAAATCAAGGCAGATTGGAAACCCTGTCCAGCGGGACCTGAGCTTCCAAAACACCTTGGGGTGACCCTGTAAATGGAGGCACACCAACTGCACGGTCTAGAACTCTGAGGCAATGCTTGCTGAACAACCTGTCTTATGGAGATTTGTGGAATTAAACAGTTATCCTCGTGAAAAGGAGACTGAGGGCCAGGCTCCTGGACAATTACTGGTAAGTTGAAACAAACAGCATAGAGAGCTTTGCCTGGCCAAAGAGGTAGCCAAAGGATCTTGTTGAGGAAGCAGGAGACTTAGGACAAACTGGAGCATGGTCACCTTTTTCCTCACTAGCCCTCTCCCTGAGTCACTTTTTCATTGTCCCCTCTGTGGTCATTAGTATCTAAGGAACATGGGTGGCTCTCCTAAAACTGAGTAACCAAGTTCTGCTCGGAGCTGGAAGTTGTCTGGAATATTCACTCTGCAATGGACTTAAAGCCAAGTAGGTAGGAATCACAAGATGAAGCACCAAAAGAGTCTGCTCAGACAAGATACCCTCCCCCATCCCCACTCCTCCCACACACACACACCCACACACCCACACACCCATCCTAACTTTACTCCTTTATGCTCAATGGGCCTGGACTTACTATTATATTATATTATATTATATTATATTATATTAATTATATTATATTATATATTATTCTTTTTTTCTATTTATCTGCCTTGCTCTTATTTAACTTACATTTTAAATTACATGTGCTTTCCAAAAATCACCTAGAATTCTTTGAGAAAAAATAATGTACAGATCAATCACTTCATAAATGAAAAACTAATGAAGAGTTATTTTTCTTGTGAGGCCTCCCTCACTCCTGCCAGAGGTTCTCACTCCATTCTGTCCCTGAAGCTCCCTGTGGAAGCATGGCTTCTCTGCTCTTATAGTTTCTTTCTTTCTTTCTTTCTTTCTTTCAAGATTTTTACTTATTTATTAAACAGAGAGAGAGCGAGAGAGCACAAGCAGGGAGAGCAATATGTAGAGGGAGAGGGAGAAGCAAACCTCCCACCAAGCAGTGGGCCTGACATGGGGCTCAATCCCAAGACCCCGGGATCACAACCCAAGCCAAAGGTAGAAGCTTAACTGACTGAGACACCCAGGCATCCTTATCTTGTGGTTTCTTAAACACAGGTAGCTTCCTGAGAGAGTGTGTGCTCCTTGTGGACAAGGACCCTCCTGCTTTCAGTACACTTCTCAGTGTCCATTGGCACCCACCCAGCCAAGGCCTGGACCTGGAACATACTTTCAATAACCAAACAAACACTACCATTTCACCCAACCAAATCTGTGGAATGACCTCTGGAGATCACTAGGGGTGAAAACTAGTGTTCTTTCTACGACTACTATGCCCACAGAGTGTTAAGTAATAGTTGTTGAGTGACTGAGTGAAGGTCTTTGAGGAAGGTGGTGGTGAATGAGAGACACCAGCACAAGGTCACTTTCCCTGGAGAACACTGGTGTTTCTGGGGGTTCTCTGGATCACTGGAGGGCTGGTTAAGTGTGGGATTCCTGACCTCCATGAGGCCTGATGCAGAAACCCCTGGGCTGGGTTCAGAGTCTGCAGGTTTAACAAGCTGTCTAGCTAATTCTGAGCCAGGTTTTCCCAGCAGTGCTAGTGAAGGATAAAGAGCAGCCTGGAGGGTATGGCCCTCCTTGGAAGAAGCCACATCCGCCCCTAAGCTTGATGCCCTCAGAGCCTGGCAGGAGGCAGGGAGTGACAGCAACACCACAGCCAACACCCAGTGTGAGCTTGGATCAGTCACTTCCTCTTCACAGTTGTAAGATGAGCCAAACAACTGTGCACATTAACCTAACACAGTACATATAAGGCAGGACACGTAGAAAAGTTTAATAAAGATTTTATTCATGAAAACCAAATTTTTCCTTTGCTATAAAAACATATTAGTGACCCCTAGGAACAAAGTAGAATTATAGACTCTAATTTCAGTTCTGAGAGTACACTCATCAGTGGTCCTTCACCACCTGATTGCACAGATCCAAATTCTTAATCTTCAAAATCTGGGAATCAATGAGAGGCTGAGTTCTTAAGACAGAGGGGCCTGAGGTGTCCCAGCTCCACCTGCCCCTTGCTTCAGGAACTTCTGCAAGCTAGTTCATCTCTCAGGGACTTCAGTTTTGGGGCCTACAAATGGGGGCGAGAAATTCAACCCTTCTGGAAAGAGAGGGAGAGGCAAATACAGTATAAGGAACAGAGGTGACTATGGCATAGAAGAAAAGCAAGGAATGACCAGCCTCCTCAAGAGGCTGTGAGTCCCTCAAGATGGAGCCCTCGTCTGGCCCCCTAGGGCCTACAAAATGTGGGAACCAAGTAGGAGCTCAGGCAGATTTAACTGGCTGCAATTAATAGGCAATAGGCCAGTGTTTCCTAGGCACAATCTCACTTAATCCACACGGCTAGTTCACCTACAGACAAGGAAACGTGAAGAGCTTTGTAATCAGTCCAATATTGCAGAATGTCACCCTGAACTCAGACTTCCAGCCACAAGTCCACGGGGTGCAGAAAGGGCCCAGAGGAAGAAAAGCTGGAGCTTGGAGATGACTTCATGGAGCCCAGGGTCTTTGCTGGGCCTGGAAGGACAGCAATATTCCAGACTAGCAGAGATGGGAGGGTACTGAAGAAGAAGCTGGAACCAGCATTCCAGAGCTGCAAATCACAGGCTGTTCTGTGCAGGCTCCTTCCACTGCTTTGTGGTGGAGGCTTGGCGGCAGCCCCACACCCAAGGTAGCCGTGTTGCCTGTGCAACAGAGATTTTCTGCCTGGGGGTAACCTCGGCTTGCCCGCTGCTGTGGAAGTGCTCCACCCCTACCCTAGGGCTGGACGCCCTGCATCTTAAGACCAAATGAATCTCTCCGCGGGGCCCAGCGCTGTGCCCTGATGCGGTGCTTGGTGCGTCAGGAGCTGGTGGCTGCTTAGAGACTCAATTTCCTGACCTTTCAGCTTTGCATCACCCTCCTTAATGACATTTCAACGTTGAGTGGGTTTCTGGGATTTTTTTTTCTCCTCTTTAAATTAAATATACAATAGGTGTTTTGTGTTTAATTTCCTTAAGAAAAAAAGTGTATTATAGAGGTGAAATGGTAAAAAAAAAAAAAAAAAAGAGAGAGAGAGAGAGAAGGGAGTCATGGCAGTTTATAAAAACTATATTGTGTGCTCCAGGGATTGGGGTGCCTTACTGGAGCCTCTTCCTTCTCCTGGGAATACTCATAATGTGGGCTTATGAATTGTGCTTGTTGCTGTGTTTTTCCTTACAATCTTTTCTCTCCTTTTCAGTGTGCGCTGTGGTACCTCCTGAGTCGTCTGTCTTTTTATGTGTTTCTCAGAGGTGTATTGCTGACACAATAGCCTGGAGCCAGCAGGCTCTGGAGCCACTGCTGTTCCCTGGCTTAATTACCTCCACAGGGTGTATTTATAACAACAGTGGTGCCACAGGGTGGGGGAGGGTGGAGAATGAAAGGTCCAGCCTCCCACGGGTACACCTCGTGGCCTCCACAGAAAACCTCTGTTGCCAAGGTGGTGAAGGGTGGTGGGAGGCTGGTCTGTTAGCAGACAGCAGCCTGCACCATACACCTGTCAGCATGGTAAGGACACCAGGTGTTCTAACCCCCTCTCCTTCTACATCAGGAGTGCCCAGCCCCAGGATGGGGGCTGCAAGCAGAGGCGACTGTGGAGTCCCATGGATCATGGGGCAGTACTTAGCTTTGGGCCCCTTCCCCAGCCCCAGTGGGAGCCACTCCACTTTTAGGCAATTCCTGTGGAAGTTCTGATGTGGTTTTATTTGAAGTTTGTCCCTGATTGGAGCAACTCCCCACTCCTATCAAAGGAACCATCTCTCAGACCCATGAGAGCTCAGTTTATCCCCCTGCACATGCACACCCTCCCAATTCACTCTCCACCTTTCACCTCTCAAAATCCTCAGGCCCTGCTGGAAGCCCTCGCCTCACTGACAGCTCCTGGGGTCCAAATGCAGTGGCCCCTCAGGGGGGAATCTCTGCTTCTGGGAGACACAACCCACTCTTGCCAGCCACCAAAGTGGTCATTCTGCAGCACAACTTTGCTCCTATCCCTGGTTAGAGCTCTTTTGTGGTTCTTCCACCTCTTAGAAGATTAAAAAAAAAAAAAAAATGTTAACACATCACTCACGGGCCTGCACACTCTTAGCCTTACTTACTTTCCAGCTGCTCCCCTGTCTCTCTATTATCTGCCATGTAGCAACCACATGGACCTTTTATTCACTCAGTGACTGATTAAGTATTTATTGAGCAACTATTAGGTGTCAGGAATGCTGTCAATGCTGAATGAGAGATGCAAAATAACTATCCCATGAAACTTGCATTCTGCAGGAGAAAAGGGGCATAAGAGCAAATACCAAAAAATCCTATGGCCAGTTGGGGTTCGCAGGACTGTTTTGTATGGTGTGGGGCCAGGACTCTGGGCTGGTGACCTTTGAGCAGAGGCCTGACAAGTGAGCACCTGGGACAGGATCCAAGGAAGTAGCATCCAGGCAGGGCCGAGAAGTAGATGTGGGCAGGAAAGCCGGCCTGGTCAGAGCTGGGGTGGGAATGTTCAGATTTCTTCTCCTCATTATGGGAAGCTATGGGAGGATTGGAAGCTAGTGCATTATAATGCCCTCTTCATGAATTCCTTTTATTATTATTAAATGAACTTCTTTGTTCCTGGTAATACTCTTCCACAAATTCACTTTGATTTATATTAATATTGCCGCTGTGGCTACCTTCAGTTTGTGTTACACGGTTTACTTTTTCATTCTTTTACTTTTCACCTGTCTGTATCTTTATAATTAAAGTGGATTTCTTGGAGGTTGCCTACAGTTTGTCTTCTTTTTTTTGTTTGGTCAGATAATCTGTCTTTTAAATGGGGTGTTTGGGCTATTTACATCTAATGTGGTTATTGGTATAATTTGATGTAAAGTTACCATCTTGCTTATTGTTTGTTTTCTCTTTGTCTCCATCTGTTCTTTGCTTTTTTTGCCCTTCTCTGTCTCTTCTTTCCAATGAGTATTTTTTATTGTTCCATTTTTGTCTCCTTGTTGCCTTATTAGTAATAAATTTTTGCTGTGTGTTTTTTTTCCAGTTTTACTGAGGAATAATTGATATACATCACTGTATAGATTTAATACATACAACATGATGGTTTGATTTACAAATACTATGAAATGATTGCCGCAACAGTTTCAACTAACATCCATCTTCTCAGGTAGATACAATTTTTAAAAAAAGGAAAAAAATGTGATGAGAACTATCAGGATTACTCACTTACCAGCTTTCCTATTTATCACACCGCAGCACTAGCTAGATTATGTCTCTGGTGCTCATGTCCTCCGTGATGGGCAGTTGGCACCTTCATCCGCCTTCCTCCAGCCCTCCGCCCCAACCTGTAGCCTCAGGTAACCACCAGTCTGTTCACTTGCTCCAAATTTGGGGGTTTCATTTGTTTTGTTTTGTTGAGATCCTTTGTCTTTTTCTGATTGTCTGATTTGTTGTACTTAGCATCATGATTTCAAGATCCATCCCTGTTGTGGCAAATGATAGCATTTCCTGGTTTTCCATGGCTGAATCCTATTCCATTGTATGAATATACCACAACTTTTCTCTCCATTTACCTCTCAATCAGCACTTGGGCTGTTTGACGCTTTTTTGCTTAGGGACAACAGGGTGATGGCAGAACTGACTTCGCAAGCATGCGGATTTCACAAGGGGTGGTGAAGGGGGTTGGGGTGGGAGGCCCTGATCTTGTGTTGTGTTTCCCATTTTGAAGATAGGGAAGGTGTGTGGTTAGCCAGAACAAAGGCCTCCAGTAGCCTCTTTAGTCAGGATTCAGGAGGTGAGAGGTGAAGCATGAGCTTCCCAGGGTCCTTCTCCAAGTCCACCCCGAGGTTAGCACTGCTCCAAGGCCCCTCTCCTCCCGTTGAAGAGATGGCCCCACAAAGTGCATGGCGCTCAAATTTTGAAAGTAGCTGTCCCCCAGGGAGCCCTGCAGGCCACATACTTCCAGACTGCTTAGCTTAGCTATAAGCCCCAGATGGAAGCCCCCCTGCTTCCTAGATGTCTCCCTGGAGCCACGGTGGCCAGCCGATCCACCAGTCTTCCAGAGCCCCATTCCCACTGCCACTGCCAGGATCCATCCTGCCAGTCTGGCCCATGGAGCTGCCTCAGGGCACAGCTTAACTCCTGGATCCCCTGCTTCATCCATCAGCGTCATGCTCCAGCATGCTGGCATTTTCCTGCAGCCTTTGTGTCAAAATAAAATCAGTCAAATAAAACATAATCATGCGGCATCAGGCCACAGGCTGTTTGTCTCAGCCTAACTGATTCTGACAGCTCAGCGAGGAAAGCTGCAGAGCAGCCCGGTAAGCCATGGCTGGAGCCAGGGTTCCTGAAATGGAAGTGGACACTGCCGCACCCTAGCTACATTTGAGCACTCCAACCCACAGGCAGGGGCCGGCACCTGGGCTCTGTCCAGGCTTCCTGCTTGGTACCTCTCCCCAGCCCTCTCCAGCTGCAGCTGAGGCAGGGAGCAGTGTCTGTCTGCCAGTTTCTAAGCTCCCCACGCCAAGGTGAGAATGCCCAAGGGCACCCAATCCACCTAAGGATTCCTGCTTAGCTGTCTGCATTAGAGATCCTGTGACACAGCTTCCACAAAACCAACGTCCCTGCTCTAAAGCACGAAGCTAAGAATGGAATTCCTTGTTGCTTCCTATGCAAAGCAAACTTGGGGAGATTCTCTACTCTGACACCCACAGGTTGAGTGTATCTCTACTCTCCTGGTTCCACCTCTGTGGAGAGCCATTTCCAAATATTCCCAGAATCTCTCAACCCAACCCATGTTGTGGGCAGAGGAGGAGACAGAGGCTGCTGTGGGTGGAGAGAAACCCTGGGTTTCAACCCCACAGGAGTCCCTGCTGACCCGTGTGGCCGCCTCATCCCAACGCTCGGTTCTTCAACTGCAGAATAGGGTCACGGATGTGTAAGGAGCACCGTGGGGCAGAAGGGGCATCTGCTTTGGAACCAGACAGACCTGGTTTTCAACTCCCCACTCTGCCACTTGGGGATCAGATAAAGTGCTGTGTGGACACTGCTTAGCACCTGTCTGCCCATGCAGTCCTGGGGGGCACCAGGCCCTGCTGAGCAGGGCCTGCTTGTTTCCAAGTGTCCCATGTCTCCATGTCTTCATGCCACAGTCCCAGCTCGAGCACTGCTTCTTTCCTCTGCCGGACACGAAAACTTCAGGGGATCATGAGTGAGCTCCAGAACCCCATCCTTTTCCTCTCCCTCAGGCATCTCAACCCCCTCCTGGAATGCCAGCAGGTTCCTGAGAAATAAACACTCCCTTGAGACTCTGTTCGCATTTCTCTGAAACAGGACTCCTGATTCTCCCTGCCAAAGAGGTTCCTCATTCCTTAATATTTCATTTCCCCTGATAGTTCCACTCTTTCCCTGGGGACTCAAGCCAGAAACTGAAGATGTTCTCAATTCGACCCCTCCTGTCTTGATGACTCTGACTTTTCTAAGTGGTTCTTGAACTCCAGGGTTCTATATCTAAACCAATCTTAAATGGAGACTTGTGTCTATGACCCCAAACCCCTCTTAGCAATCCAGATCACTACCACCTTCTGCTCCCAAAGCTTCCTCGCTGGCTGCCAGCTTCCAGTCCTGCTCCTCACCTCACCATCCAGTACACTCTTCAAGTAAGTGTGCTCTTTCTCACTCACAAATCGAATCAAGTCCCTCAGTGCCTTAATCCCCCGGCCTGCATCCAATAAATGCCCATTATACATAGAATTAAATTCAAACCCTTCTCCAGGACTCGGGATGTTCTTTACCATCCGGCCAGCTTTGCCAAGCACTTCATCACACGCCACTGTTGCCACCGCCACTGAGTATGTCTTAGTCACACAGGGACATTGGTCCTCGAGGTCCTTGCAGGAACAATTCCTTTGGCCTAGAACTTTCTCCCATTTCTTGTTTATAGGGCTTTTATCCAACATACGTCTCTGGCATAAGCTCATGAGGAACGGAAGTGAGGGATCCCACGGGTATAGCTCGAAGCTGTCAGTTGGTCTGGATACCTGAGGTGGAAACAGACCTGGAATACGCTGGGATGTCTATGGCATATCACAATGGGTATCTCTAAATTCCCTTGCCTCTTGGAGTTCATAATTTTGGAATTTGGCTACTTAGCAGGGTTGGAGAATGGACCACCAAGGAGTCATCCCACTGTGGACAAGCTCCTTAGTATGTTGGTCAAGCCTGCCAACATGTCCACCCAGCTCAGTTTTCCGTTCATTACTTCACCCCCACACCCCACACTTGGATCCATGATGCCCCCATTGCCTGAAGAATCTACCTTCCCCAGCTCTCTGTTTATTTTCTAGCCATACCTCTTCTTCAGCCACTATAGATGGCATCTTTTCCTTGGAGGCCCAGATGGAATGCTGGCTCTCAAGTATCTGAAACCCAGGGGTCGTTCCAACCGGAGTGTAGCATTGCTCCTTGGGGCTCTATGGTGTGGAATTTACCTCCCACTAATGGTGCCTCGCACATCCTGTCATGGACTGAGCATCAGCCCTTTAGGCGCAGTACTAAGCAGTTTATAAGCCTCGTCTAACATTTCTAGCATGGGACCTATGAGGGAGGTACCACAAATTTCCCCATCTTACCCAGGGGAATGCTGAGGCTCAGAAAATGAATTGGGACCCTCTCTGTCACCGTTCAAGCCCACTTCTGTCCAGCTTCATCAGGCATTGTCTCAGGTGTGGCACAATTTCACCTTATTTCCAAGCATTCTTGTCTCTCCATGGCCTTTGAGAGTTGTCTTCATATGCTGTCGGCCTCCACAGCATATGAGACACTGATACATTCTGAAAATGCACTGTTAATAGGGTGGTTTCTCATTCTGCTTCCGTAAGGTTTTCCAAAAGGGGTGGGGGGAAGGTGAGGGTCTTTCTACAATAGCCTTAGCATTCTGTTATAATGAGGAAAAAGTCAGGAAATTGATATCTAAATGTTCCCAACACCAACATTAGCTTAAATTCTCATCCACACCCTTGGTCTAGGAGGGCCACACCAAGACAAGTCAGCCTGCCCTTTGGAGCTCACTCATTAGAAAAGGGAAGTGTTTATGTGGCCTCAGCTCTGGGATGATATAATGATTGCCTTTCCTCCCAGCAGGTCTCACCCTGTCTCAGGAAGACGTCAGGGGTCAGCACAAGGCCAGACTCTGAGTTGATGAGTCACTCTGGGAGAAGGCCAATCACAGGATGAAGGTTGGCTCCAGGGGACTGGCGAAAGGAAATGGTACCTTTCCCTTGGAGGAATGAGGTTGAATCTGACCTCAGTCTGATGCATGAAAAAACACCTGGCCTGTCTGGTTGGGGATCCAGGAATGGAGGATGGGGTCCCCAGAGAGGAATACTCAAAGGTCAGTCTCTACCCAGGGTGTTTAGGAAATGCTCATTGCCAGATCTCTGAGGGGCTCAGGTAAGGCAGGTGTCAGGAATATGGACCCTTCTTATTTTTCAGTCTAGTTCCATTAAATGTAGGCAGAGTGGTGGGAACATGTACTCGAGAGAAAGAAGTAGAGAGGTGAGGCCCTAAAGGGATGAGACCAATAAACCTTGGCTCCTCTCCAAGCTAGCATATCTGCTGTGGCACCCGTGGAGGACCACTGATTCCTGTGGTGAAAAGCTGGAGACTACATGTGTTACTGCCCCCTCTTTACCACACTTTACCACGAGTGTTACCGCCATTGCCACCTCTCTCCACAGCCTTCACCTCCTCTGTCCCCAATCACCTCCACTAGCTACTCTCTACCGTCATTGCATTACTTGGAAGGTACCATTCTAGGAGCTTGGTGTTTCCTTTTCATTTCTTTTTTTAAAAATATTTTATTTACTTATTTGACAGAGGGAGGCACAGTGAGAGGGGGAACACATGAAGGGGGAGCAGGTAGGGAAGAAGCAGGCTTCCTGCTGAGCAGGGAGCCCAATGAAGGGCTTGATCCCAGGATCCTGAGATTATGACCTGAGCTGAAGACAGATGATTAACAACTGAACCACCCAGGTGTCCCTACAGGAGCTGTTTTCTTTAGTAATAAGGAAACCAAGATTTAGAGAGATCAGGCAATCTGACCAAGATACATGCTTATAAGTGGCAAAGTTGGAATGGTCCCCAAGCAAGTCTAACACCAAGACTGTACTCTTGACCACTGTACCAGATGGAAGATTCCTTTTGGGGAAGAACATAAGAGTTAAGATGAACAAACAAATAATAAAGCAAAGACCAATCCTATTCTAGATCCCTGACAGCCCCTTCTCTCTGTCTGCTCATGCGGGTGTTCAATGACACCATGGTACTCTCTAGAATCATGGGATGATTATATACTTTTTCTCCCTTGGGGCCATGGCTTTCTTTCTCATTTCTACCAAAAAATAGGTGGCTTCCATGCCTTTTCTATTCTAAATCATCATGGCCATTTTTGCCTTCCCAGCAGGTCACTGTGACCTCTGCTTGAAAATTTCAGGGGAAAATTTTTTTCTTTCACAAAATTTCCCCAGCATCTATCACAGCAGGAAATGCAGGCCAAATATTAAAGTGTGAGGACTGAACCAAGCCCAAGACCAACTGCCAGCCTCACAGTACCCTGAGCTCAGGACACACAGCCCAGGGAAGGTCCATCCCTCCAAGAACCCCAGGCATGTGTTCCCTCACCAGAAGGTTGGAGGCAAGGGCAACACAGGTGAGTCGGGTAAGTCAAGTAAGCTTAGAATGTCACCTTCAGTCATGAACTATAAAGAGTTAAGGCCCAAGCAGACCCATCAGGGAGGTAGATATCTGTTGAAGGTTCTGGAGTCTTTTCTCTGTGTGTGCCAACAACTAAGGAGTGGATCATCCAGGTAGCCATCTCCTGTTGCTGGGTTGGAAAATTTTCCAGGGGATGCTTCAAACATAAGCATCTTGGAGTCGCAGTAAAAGAACCAAATGTCAGAAAAGCTGAACATAAATCTTGCCTAGAATAGGTATTCCTTGATGGTTGGATTTTTATTTATTTATTTATTTATTTATTTTTGCATTAGGCTTACAAAAAAGGGAATGTGAAAGGAAAGCCCAGCCTGATTTTATGAGCCATGATCATAGTACTTCTCTTTCTGGAACAAATTTGCAGTTGCAGAGTTTTCCTGTTATTTAAGATCCTGGAAACTGAATTGACTAGAGACCCTGTTTGTGGCTGCAGGTCCAGGGGTGTTAAACCACACTCCATGTTACAGGATACATTCCATTCATTTGCATTTTTCAATATTAAAATAGATAAGTACATCCTGGGAAGCCCCATGCTCAACTTCCCAGAAGGCTAATCTTATACTGGTTGTAACAACTGTAACAGCTAACTTTTAGGGACACCTTACTCTTCCTTAAGCATTTTACATCCATAATCTCACTAATCCTCTGGATGATCCTAGGAGATAAATATTATCCTTATTTTATAGATCAAACTGACCCAGAATTGTTTTGAAGCTTTCCTGAATTCACAAAGAATGTATGTCAGGACAAAGATGTGACATTAAGGCTGCTGGGCTCTAGAGCCCCTACCACTAATTTCTGTGTAATGATACCTATGGGTCCAAGAAAAGGCACTGAGTCCCAGTAGAATTGCTTGCTTCCACAACCTCTAACCCCCAAGGTCTTCAAAGTCAACATGAACTTGACGACAGGAATGAATTGTAGCCAGGGTACTGGGGCCAATTCACCAAATTATCAGAAGCAGGCTGCTTCTATGGGACTATATACCTGGGAAAATATACAGGGGAAGGGTCTCCACCTTGTGCAGCTCATGAGCTGGACTGATACATAACGAACAAGCCTGAATTATTAAAAAGAAAGCATAGCGAGGCCTGGCGAACTGACCACAACAGTGTAAGTCAGGAGCACCAAGTTCCGTTTGCCTCAGTGGAATCTCTTGCTTTCAAATAGGCAGGACGATTGAGCCATGAGGAGGAGAATCTGAGTGAACTGTGAAGATAATTCTTTACCTAACCCTGGGCACTCTGTTGCCAGAACCAAGGATTAGGGCAGCAAAAGAGCTCTATTAGAAAAGAAGAAGTAAATCAAATGGATCCATGTATTTTAGTAGTGTAAACAAGGGAAAGGTAGACATAGGTCCAATTTTTTGAGCCCCCACCTCAAACCGAATCATTCTAAGAAATGCCAAGGACAAATGACTGATTCTAGAATACATGAAATAAGATGAACGGCATTCTGATCACCCTTTTTCCTTGTCTTTGAAACTGGACTGAGGAATCAATGACCTACTCTATTGTTCTGTTTAAGCAACTAAATTTATACACTTTCTAAAAGACCTATGTTTACCCACAGCATCTTTATTATTTTAAGTCAATTTTAACTCAAATTCAATGGGAAGCAAACTTCACAAGTGCTTAGCATGAGCATCACTCTGAAGGCCTGAGTGTTGTTCGAACACTGAGCACATCTATGCTTTTCTTCTGTTAGTGACATGAGGCATCCAGAGAGCTCACACGCACACACACACCCTTGATGTGTGCTACTAACTGTACACATTCTACAGTGATCATTGGGTATTGCCTTCCACGGGGGAAAAGAGGATAAATTTGTACCCACAGCTAAGTGGTGACAATGGTCCTCTCTGTAACCTGACTGTAAAGAAATCCAATCAGTTGATGATAGACACCAGGTCCCCATGAATCACAGAACAACTGGGTCATTTTGACAGCTCCTGAATAGCAGTAAATAGAGCTTCATGTAAAATTGTTTATACTGGCCAGACTTCAAGAACTTAAACTGTAGTGTTTAATATGTCATAACCTTCATAAATTAAAGAATTTTCCCCTCTATAATTTTCAGCCTGACGGGTCATCATCTGATGCCTAGAGGGTAACAGGAGAGCTTCCTACCTGTGGCAGGATTAGTGAGTTTCATGTCTACAAGAACATTTCAGAACTTCCAAGACCATCCAAAAGGAAACTTGGAAGCAAGCAAAGGTGTGAGAACAGGAAACTTTCTCAGGGATTTAGACAATTAGAGCTGATGTTGATTTACTTAGCAAACCAAGTGACCCTCTTTGTCTGCTGGATTTTAAAAATACATTTTTTTCTACACTGGTCTTAATGTTACCCTAGATTAGGCTGCTTCCCCCAGGCTTCCCATTCAGTTTTCCCTGCTGCTCCTTCTGCAGTTGGCTTTCCCTGAGGAGGGAGTGAGGACCTCAGAATAAACACAATCCTTCTATCAGCAAGGTTTCATCTTGACTTTCTACAGGACCACCCTATGTGGTAGAAGCCAGTGTCAACATCCAGATGGGGAAGGATGTCACCGCACTTGAGGTCTGAGGTAATCTCCCATCCTGCTGCTTTACTTGGCATAACTAGTCACTTCATCCCTCATGTTAAGAAAAGGCCCAATAATGTCCTCATTTATATCAGGACATGGGGCCACCTGCATGTCCTAGCTGAAGCAAGAGAAGGAGCATTTGATATGTCATAATCAAGTGGCTGTCATTCAGATGATCCACACTCCTAAGTCCCATAAACTTGTGCCTGAGTCACAAGAGAAGCAGTGGGTTCAACTTTAAAGGCTGTTTCACTAAAATCTCTGGAAATCATTGCATACCCAAGAGAATTGTTTTTCTGTTCATGTGATGAAATGAAACATAAATATGGAGAGGAATTCTCCCTAAATCAAAGAAAGTCAGAGAATATAGCAAAGATGTGTACTTCAGTAGTGGCAGGTTATGGTTTCAAAGCAGCCAAGTCTTTGGGTGATGGGTCATGAGAAGAGGTTAGTGACGGATGTCTCCGTGTTTCTGAGAACAGGGAGCACATGTTATCCCATAAAACATGGGGATAGTTCCAGGTACTTTAGAGGATACAAAAGGTCCTATAGTGGAGAATGGGGAGAAGATTAGGATCAAGGTTATGTTTGTTATGCCCCTTTTTTTTACAATTCTTTTTTTATGTTATTCACCATACCTTACCTCTTTAGTTTTTGATGTAGTGTTTCATGATTCATTGTTTGCATATAATACCCAGTGCTCTATGCAATATGTGCCCTCCTTAATATCCATCATCAGGCTCACCCATCCCCCACACTCCTCCCTTCTAAACCCCTCAGTTTGTTTCCCAGAGCCCATAGTCTCTCGTGGTTTTTCTCCCCCTCCAATTTCCCCCACCCCTTCATTTTTCCCTTCCTTCTCCTAATGTCCTCCATGCTATTCCTTATGTTCCACAAATAATTGAACCCATATGATAATTGACTCTCTCTGCTTCACTTAGCACAATCCCCTCCAGTCCCATCCACATGGATGCAAAAGTTGGGTATTCATCCTTTGATGCCTGAGTAATATTCAATTGTATATATGGACCACATCTTCTTTATCCATTCGTCTGTTGAAGAGAATCTTGGCTCTTTCTATAGTTTGGCTATTGAGGCCATTGCTGCTATGAATATTACAGTGCATATGGCCCTTCTTTTCACTACATCTATATCTTTGGGGTAAATACCCATAGTGCAATTTCCAGTTCATAGGGTAGCTGTTTTGTTTTTTTTTTTTAATTTTTTGAGGGACCTCCACACTATTTTCCAAAGTGGCTGTACCAACTTGCATTCCCACCAAGAGTGCAAGAGGGTTCCCCTTTCTCTGCCACCTCTCCAACATTTGTTGTTTCTTGTTTTGTCAATTTTTGCCATTCTAACTTGTATAAGGGGGTATCTCAATTGGTTTTTTTTTTTTTTAGATTTATTTATTTATTTGACAGACAGAAATCACAAGGAGGCAGAGAGGCAGGCAGAGAGAGAGGAGGAAGTAGGCTCCCCACTGAGCAGAGAGCCTGATGCGGGGCTCGATCCCAGGACCCTGGCATCATGACCCGAGCCGAAGGCAGAGGCTTTGAGTTTCCCTGATGGCTAATGATGATGAACATTTGTTCATGTGTCTGTTAACCATTTGTATGTCTTCTTTTGAGAAGTGTCTGTTCATGTCTTCTGTCCATTTTTTTACTTGATTATTTGTATTTGGGGTGTTGAGTTTGAGAAGTTCTTTTTAGATCTTGATTACTAGCCATTTTCTGTAGCCGTTTGAAAATATCTTCTTTCATTCCATGGGTTGCCTCTTTGTTTTATTTTATTTGTTTTACTTCATTTGTTTTACTTCATTTGTTTATTTTATTGCTGTGAAGAAGTTTTATCTTGATGAAGGCCCAAAAGTTCATTTTCGCTTTTGTTTCCCTTGCCTTTGGAGATGTGTCTTGAAAGAAGTTGCTGTGGCTGATATCAAAGGGTTTTTGTCTATGTTCTTCTCTAGGATTTTGTTGAATTCTTGTCTCATATTGAGGTCTTTCATCCATTTTGAGTTTATCTTTGTGTATGGTGTGTATGGTGTAAGAGAATGGTCAAGTGTCATTCTTCTGCATAGCTGTCCAATTTTCCCAGCACTATTTATTGAAGATACTTTTTTCCATTGGATATTTTTTCTTGCTTTGTTAAAGATTATTTGACCATAGAGTTAAGAATCCATCTAGGCTCTCTGTTCTGTTCCACTGGTCTACGTGTCTGTTTTTGTGCCAGTACCATGATGTCTTGGTGATCACAGCTTTGTAATATAATGTGAAATCAGACAACATGATGCCCCTGGCCTTGTTTTTCTTTTTCAACATTTCCTTGGTGATTTGGGGTCTTTTTGATTCCATACAAATTTTAGGATTGTTTGTTCCAACACTTTGAAAAATGCCATTGGTATTTTGATTGGGATTGCATTGAAAGCATAGATTGCACTGGGCAGTGTAGACATTTTGACAATTTTTTTTTAATCACAACTTTATATCAAATATTGGTATGAGGAACATATACATGTACAACTTGGCATAATAATAATTTGGTATGGCTTCTAAGGACTAAAGGCTTGATGGTCATTCTCCCTCTACCTTACAAGAAGTTGTTTCTCACAGGTCATGGCCTCATCGTAATCCACCTTCTTTGAGGCCAGAGGGAGAATATAACTGGTTACCTTTGCACACTCCCAAAAGAACTTCCTCTAGCTGTCCTTCTTTGTTCTGTCTTGAAACATGGGTTCAGCACAGGTCACTGAATCATAAACTATTAAAGCTAAAAGGTACCCAAGAGATCCTTTGGCTCAGTGATTTCTGAACTGTCTTAAATAACATTTTTTCAAATAGAATTTTATTCAGTCCCCAAAATAGAAAAAAATTTGGTAGCTATGATTCAATATGGCAGTTTCATCAGAACTTTTTATTATTCTTACCTAATAAAGATGGATTGAATTAGGGGAAAATTCATCATTTTGCAGTCACTAATGAGACAATGGGTCCAGGTAATAATCATGAATGAAGGCTGGAACCCTAAAATGAAAGGTTGTTAGGAGACTTTTCTTTTTTTTCTTTTTCTTTTTGGAAATTCTGTCTTCTTTTTTTTTTTTTTAAGATTTTATTTATTTATTTGACAGACAGAGATCACAAGTAGACAGAGAGGCAGGCAGAGAGAGAGAGAGGGAAGCAGGCTCCCTGCTGAGCAGAGAGCCCGATGCGAGCCTCGATCCCAGGACCCTGAGATCATGACCTGAGCCGAAGGCAGCGGCTTAACCCACTGAGCCACCCAGGCGCCCTTGTTAGGAGACTTTTAAAAATTTTTTAATGGGAGGATCAGGCTGATACCGACTGAGCTTATTTACAAAAAGCATTAGTGAAAGTGGGTTAATCAACTGTTCTATGGCTTCAGAGGTGCAACAGGAAGTACATATGAAGAGTATCCATGAGACCTTAAAAAATATCAAACTCGTATCTGTTCAATCTTCTAGGTTTCAATACCAGTGTCCAGGACATAAAAGAACAAATCAAACAGTACCATGAGGAAACAATCAGCCATATTCAGAACATGGAACTGTCTACAGAACAAATGGCCTAGTTTCTCTAATTGATCAAAGGCAGGGGCAGTGGATTTTATTGTTGCCCAATTATTCATTCCCTCTTCCTGCAAGAGGAAGGATTATTCATTTGTAATTGGATCATACATTTGTGCCTACTGCCTTTTGGATGGTCACTCTCCCAGTGGACCTGTCTACACTCCTGTCCCATTGATACCAGTTGGGCTTCATGACTTTGCCTCATGGTGAGTAAGTGAGACCGAGCCACATCTAAGAAAGCTTTGCCAACAATCCTGTCACTGGCTTTGTTACCCTTTTATGTCTGTGGCAAGAACATCCTGACACAAATTGCTGGGTCCTAGCATACAAAGACATGTGGAAAGGAGCTGAACCACTGCCAAACTTCAGAAAATGTGCAACAGGAGCCAGAAATTAAAACTTTTATTAACATTTTTTAATAGTTAGATAGAGTCTTTAATCGAGATTTGGGGGTCACCTGTTTACCTCAACAAAACTGGCAAATTTAATATGAATATGAACCTCCTCCCATCCCAAAACACACGCACACGCACACACACACAAGAACTGTTACAAAAGAAAAGAAACTAAAGCAATGTGATTATTGAAGACATGCTGTGGACCATGATAATGAATCACAGTTCAAAGAATTCAAACTTAAAATGTCACTTTTGAGATAATTGAAACAATTTGGATAATGTCTGTGTGTTATGTTATATGAAGGAGGTATTGTCAGGTGTGAGCATACTCACATACACATACTTCCTCAGTTAGAGATATAATGTGAGTTATGTATGGGTCAAATGACAGGATGCCTGAATTTTTTTCTGAATATTCCAAGAAAAGAGAATAGGAGGATGGATAAGGGTCACAAAATATTGATAACTGTTGAAGCTGGACTTTAAGAATGGAGAGGTTGGTTATACTATTATCTCTAACTTTACGTATGTTTTTAAATCTTCCTTATAAATAATCTATAAATTATAGCAAATAAACTAAAAGGCATTAACAAACAATGACAAACAGGATATAATGGGAGTCACTAGCAGACAAGAAAGTTCCAAAATTTCTGGAAGGTGCAGTGTTTGGATGAAGGGTAATTTAGAAAGTAAGATTGAGAAAGCTTCATTCTTGTGTGTTTGTGTGTTTGTGTGTGTGTGTGTGCTGGGGGTCTACAGGGGGGACAGTGTCCTTAAGAAGAGTGTTGACTGCCCTGTAGAGCACAGCACAGAACTGATAATAATGGGTTTAAGTGAAAGTCTGTATAACCAGCCATTGACATTATGACATCCCCCATCCACCACCCATCTACACACAGAAGATGCCCAATAATGTGTTTGCTATCCAGGAAAAAAATGGCAAACTCTTTTCTTTTTTTAAAATAAAACAAAACAAAATCTGTCTGGGAAAACTAGGACAGCTGATATGCACACTGACACCCAAGAGCAAAGCACTCCCCAAATTGGCATTTTAATGTAATGGTCAGCTCCCCACATGTTCACCTTGAAGGGACCCGTACCTGAAAATCAGCCCCACCCACAGAGGAACACCACCCAGGTGCCCATTGCTCCACTGCTGAATGTGCATGCACTTCTAAGGACATCTGCAGCATGACAGAGCAGAGCAGAGGAAAAATAACACCAGAGAAAACATAAATAACTAGGAAACAGAGGATAATATTTTAGAGAATGGGAAAACTTTTAATTAATATTCTCAGAGGGATTTGAAACAAGATGGCATCCAGAAAACCAGAATAGGATTCTACGAAAAAAGGAAAAGGAAAAATCAAAGCTAAAGTACTCATAGGAATTAAAATTAAGTCCCAGCCTCCACTCTGTCCCATCCAAACAAAGAAGAAAAGATAAAAGAAGACAATTCAGGCCCTACCAGAAGAAAAGGACCTGAGATACTTTCCATCCCTGGGAAGGTGAGGCAGGGATTAGGGGCACACAGAAGAGGAGTGAATGGAGTGGGCAAGGGGAGGGGCAGTGCATACCAGAGCTTTGTTTCAACTGTCAGTTTTCCATCATGCCTGATTTCACCATCATGCATTTTCAGAATATATGACCCTCACATGTGCAGAAACAATTTGATGTGATGAGAATGTTTTAGAAATGTAAAACCAAAGATGATTTAGCACCCTAAGAGGCAAATCCTCAAGTATGTAATAACTCACTCAGACTTTTATTTCCAGAACCAAAAATCTCAAAGTCTAGCCTCTATACTGTCAGCACTTGGTGTGCAAAGGTTAAGGTTCCAAGAACAAACAAACAAACAAAACACCAAATTTCTCTCATAGTAAAGACAATTCCCTAGAGAAGTTCCTGTCATTTTAATTCCAAAAGTTTGTGAGTTTTGGATGAGTCTTATGTTTGAAGTTTTTGTAGAAAGAAAAGCTTTGCATATTAAGAAGAACTTTAACTCACACACATGCTCTACTCACTGAGTATACATCAGTGCCTCCAAATACATTATTGAAAATCCACAAAATATCTCAAAATCACCTTTGCACAGTCTATGTCTAAAAATGCTTATCAAAGCATGTAGAATCCATATGGTAATGGTTTAGAGGAAGTTATCCACTGATGAAGGTGATTTCTAGTAAACATACATAGACATAGACATATATTTGGGTAAAACATAAGAGATATTTTTAGGAGGCTCTTGTGAAATTTTTTATTACATTTTATCTAAAGACCATTTAAAGTTTTGATGGGGCCTGGGTGGCTCAGTTGGTTAAGTGTGCAGCTCTGGATTTTGATTCACGTCATGATCTCAAGGCCCTGGGATTGAGCCCCACATTGGGCTCCCCGTTCAGCATGGGGTCTTCTTGTCATTCGCCCTCTGCCCACTCTGCCCCCTCTCCCCCGACCCCACCTCCCCTGCTTGCTCATGTATACACACTCTTTCGCTGAAATAAATGGATAAATCTTTTTCTTAAAAAGATCACTTAAAGTTTTGATCACAAGCCATAATCCAAGAGAAACTGGCAAAAGGAGGCTTCAAGTGGGTTAAAGTAATCAATACAGAAAAGGAAGATATTTCTTCAAAAAAGTCCTAAGTAAACTTCAACATGTTTCAACTTCAAGTTCAAATGCTTTTGAACTTCATCCAGGTTCTCAGTAAAAAAGCAAGGACATCCATGTATATATTGAAGAAGAGAAAAGTTATTATGAATTCTGGAGAAGAGCACTGTCCCTTCTGGGGAAGGGAAGGGAAGGAAGAAAAAAAGAAAAGGAAAGGAAAGAATAGAAGGGAAAAGGAAAAAGAGAGAAAGAAAGAATGGATGGATGGATGGATGGTGGGAGGGAGGAAGGGAGGAGGGCTAATCCCAGGGAAAATTCGAACCTGATAATGTGGAAGCCTGGAATGGCTCCAGGTGACACAGGCCTCCCCAGGAGAAGCAGTGGTCTAGTGTCTGTTCACAGTGAGACCTGTGGTGCTGAGAAGCATTTGTCAAGTCAGACAGCTCTAGAAAAGACACACATACACACACACACACACACACACACACACACACACACACACACACACACACTCATTCAGCACAATGACTCGCTAACCCACTCCAGAGGGCCTTACCATCCCAGAGTACCAATTCTACCTTCCACGGGCCTGAGACAATGCATGTGGAGTTAGGAGAGGAACCTCTGATTTATGGTGGTGAAGCTTTCATTCCTTCTGAAATACAGCTCTGGCCCACTAGAGGGAAAGAAGCGAAATTAAACACTTTCTGAACATAGACTTCTAAATTAAGGGGGCCATTAGCTCCTTAGTCATGTCTTCAACTTGGTAAATACACATAATCCCCTTTCCTCTAATATGTTAGAAAAGACTTTCTAGAAACTTCAACATGCCCTGTACATTTCCTAGAATTAACCTGCTTGGTTTTTTTCCCCATAGAGTAAGTTGACAGACAGCTTGACTCCAGCATACTGGAGTGTGGGCTCCAAGAGTACCTGGGTGGCTCAGTGGGTTGAGGCCTCTGCCTTAGGCTCAGGTCATGATCTCAGGGTCCTGGGATGGAGCCCCACATCAGGCTCTCTGCTCAGTAAGGAGCCTGCTTCCCTTCCTCTCTCTCTGCCTGCCTCTCTGCCTGCCTGTGATCTCTCTCTGTCAAATAAGTAAATAAAATATATTTTTTTAAAAAAGAAGAGTGTGGGCTCCTGAGTGCAAATAACAGCTCCAATGCCTAAGTGTCCCATGCCCTTAGGAAAGTCACTTCACACAATCTAATCCTTACTGTCCTTCCCTAAGAAATAAGGATGAAAATAGTGTCCACCCTACAGAGCTACTATGAGGATTAATTAAGATAATCCCTGTAAAGTTAAGATATTCCCCTACCTGGAGGTATTGTGGTTGCAAACAACAAAATCACCAACTCAAACTGGCTAAAACAATAAGTAAATGTGTGTTTCATATGAGCTAAAATCGAGAAGAGCACACTTCCTGCACAAAATGATTGATAACTTGATATGCTGTCCAAAACCTAGGTTCTTTCCCTCTCTCATAGTCTGGGTTTATCTCAAAGCTGTGTCTTCTCTTGATCACCTTGTGGCTTCCTCTGGCAACTAGGACTACATTATTTCTCATTTGTGTTCAATAAGAAAGGGCAAGGCAAATTTTCCAGAAGCTTTCCAGTAGACTTCTCTCATCCCATTATCACTGCAGGTAGAATAGGATCACCAGGACTGGCTCACTTGTGGAGGAGAAATGGACATAAGGAAAGATCATTAAAATATCCAGTAAGGATAATCTCTTACTAACATCATTGTCCATACTATGTTACACTTTATGGTCTTATAGGAAGTTTTCCCAAAGATGCAACCAGCTATAGCTTCAACAGTCTTGAAATTGCAAATGGATTTTTTTTTCTTGTGCCACTTCAGATTTCTTTCTAGTGTCTGTCCAGAGGAGTACTTAAGAAGAATTCTAGGGTTCCATTTATGGAAGGGGAAGGTAAAATCATCAGTTGTAGGAATTAGCCATAGGTGCAAGGTGCAAGGTATGTCTTCTTCAATGCCATGGGTAGAACTGAACAATTAGATTCTCTTTCTCTCTGCCACTTTTTAAACCTTAGACCACACAGAATTATCTTGAACATCCCTTTAAGCCTTCCAGACTAAAACCAAGGGTGCATTTTCATCACTGAACAATGAGTTTGACAGAATAATTGGTCTTCCAGATTTCTGAGAACATGAGCTTTCTCAACAGACCAATTCAACAACCATTTACTAAGCACATTCTCATTTTCTTCTTTTGTGTCAGGTGCTTAGCAGAATATAAAGGGAATGTAAGACATCATCTCTATCCTTAAGAAACTTCCAATCTATCTCTGAAAATAAAGCATGAGGGTAGTAAAGGGTTAAATAGTAGACCAAAACAACCTAGAATTCATGGCCTGAGAAAATTGCTACAGCCATTTTAATTGGCCATGACTAAAGTGACTAACAAGAATCCCCTAATTAGTGGCAACACCATTTTGCAGACTGGCATGTGGGCTCAGCCCAAATCTGTAATAAGGACAGATACTTTCCATGGAGCAGGCAGACAGGTGGCCTCACTGGTTTTCATGCCTAGCATCCCATGTGTTAGCTCTCACCATGACCATGACCTTGTATAGACATATCTTCTCCCAGAGGAGGATCAGTCTTAAAGCCTGAGAAGATGGTAGGTTGCTAGGGCTCCCAAAGTGTGGAATGGCTTCTCAAGGCTCCATCTTCCAACTACTCTGAGGACTCACATGCAAACATGATTGACTGGATCTAAGTGGTTCTGTACCCTTGTCCTTAAAGAAGATATTATGTAGAGAATATATTGTTTGCTACCAACATTTACATGATTGCCATACCAAAGCTGTGTGTTTATAACTCATGTGGAGCAGCTAAGCCTGATAAAAATGTATAGAGTAATAATAATACCTTTGACTCACCACCAGACACTTAATCTCTAGCACTGTGTAGGCAGCAAGGAATATGCTATGAAACTAGGAGGAAATGTTCTTGGTTTATAAGGTATTTATAATCTGGGTAAACTAATACAAAATAGATACGTGGAACAAAATGTATAATGCAACATTCAAGACTCTGATCTCTGGTCCAGGTTCTCACTGACTCACAGTCAGATTGCCACAGTCAGTCCCCTTGGCTCGAGTTCCTGGATTGCCTCATGCTCTGTCATAGCTACCAGGGCTACCTTCCCAATGTTCAACATTGGGCAAGTCCCTGCCTTGTTGGAAAATCTACAATGGCTTTCCAGCACCTGCAGAAAAACTGGCCTCTTGACTTTCAAGGCCTCCAACATACTCTAAAGTCTGCTCTTCTCCAGTCTTCCAATGCACTGGCAAAAGAAAAGGCTTCTTTACTGTTTTCTCTTTCCAAATGAGATGTGGCCTCCGTGCCTCCATGGCCTGCTCACCTGTGCATACAACACTCTTCCTGCCTCCACTTATTTAAATATCATTTTTGTTTGAGGATAAAAATTTATTTCCTACATAATTACTTTCTTAAATACACCAGATTACAGAGATCATTCTCTCCTCGGAACTCCTATAGCACTGGCATTCGTATGTAGGGCCACGAGTTACTCTGCATCAAGTTTATATACATGTCCTGTCTTCCCAGTTCAATTTCCAGTTCCTTGATGTCAAACACCTTTTTCCCACCCTCTCTACTTGCCCAAAGCTTCACAAACACAACCTTCAATGATGCTGCAGACAGCAAAATAAAACTAGGCATGAGAATTGGGGAGACTAAAAGAGTAATCAGTTATCATCTAGGATGGACTAGAATGAATTTTAAAAGGTTTCATAGACAGGGTACTTTTTAAAAAGATTTTATTTATTTATTTGACAGACAGAGATCACAAGCAGGCAGAGAGCCAGGTCGGGGGGTGGGGGGGTAGCCTCACCGCCGAGCAGAGAACCTGATGTGGGGCTCAATCCCAGGACCCTGGGATCATGACCTGAGCCGAAGGCAGAGGCTTTAACCCACTGAGCCACCCAGGTGCCCCAAGAGGGGATTTTTAAAACTGGAATTGGAAGAAAGGACAAAAATGACAGAAATGTCAAGAAGGAGAGGAAGCAAGATGGATGAGGGTTAAAATGGTGACTGTGGACATGGAAAGGAATGGGTGGATCCGGGAGCCTGGCCATGTTCTGATAGTTGAATAAAATCAACAAACTGGTACAAAAGTCTGGATGCCAGATGCCCTTCCCTTTGCATATCTTCTAGGTGCAACTTGCGTAGGTCTATAGAGTTGAGAAGTAGGGCCAAGAAAAAGTCGTCATCTAGGCTTAAGTTCTATCTTATGACCTTTAAATGTTCTTCTTCCATTCAATTCTTTGAAACATCATTTCCTTTGGCGAAGTAACTTTTTCCAGTGGGAGCTTGTCAGTGAGTTTTTTGGTCCTTACTTTAACCTTGTCAAAACAACTGGACAGAATTGCAAGTGTAGGTTAATGCTTTGCACACGCGCTTACTCGCCTCATGCCCTCAAAAGTTCAATGTTATACATCCAGACCTGCAGGATTTCAGAGATGTGGGGGGAATTAGTAGGAATGTGCTAATCAAGGGCTCAGCTGGGTTCTGCTGAAGTTATTACTGAGATCTAATCCACTAACCCTGCCCTGAGACCCTCAATGCTTCTCCAGAGAGATATCCATAGAGTGCATATGTCAGAGACAGGAGGATGTGCCAAAGATTGTGTGGATATTTCCCCTTCCTATTTGTTAACTTTGTAAACATTCTACTTCCCTATCATTCTGGATTACCAGATACCCAAAAGGGGCACTCCTAATTCCTCATTTAAATTGCCTTTCTCCTTTAAATAGTATTGTTCAAACCTGTCCATCACTTTGTCGATAATACGTACATCCCCAGAATGACCCTAAATGAAAGAACCATAGAATGGAAGAATTTAAAACAGGGATCTCAGTAATTATCTCATCAAAGTCCCTAACTCTACAGAGTAAATTACAACCCAGGAGGGGAATGTGGCCTGGCCACTGTCAAAACTTGGGCATGTTATAGTTCTCTGATTATATTAAGGACTAAAACTGTCCCGACAATTTGATTTATGTCTTTAATGTAACCATAGCTATGAAAAACAACTAACAAGTTCCCACCATTAACTAGAATGTTTTGCTCTGCCCCCTTTAAAAACACACTTATGACAAGAAGTCAAAATAGATTTCGCATTTCCATAGAAAAATTGTAGGCTTCATCTGGGGATTATATGATGCTTCAATAAACCCACCTCCCTTTTCCCTTAAACTTACGTAATGTAGGAGGAAAGAACATAGAGGTGACAATCAGGCACCTGCTCTTCTGTCTCAAGGACCCGCTTGCTGTAGTATAGTATCTCTTGTACTAGCATTGTTGACATTTTAGGCTGAATAATTCTTTGTTGTGGGGGGTAAACTGTGTAGGGCCCATGTTTCTCGGCATCTCTGGCCTCTAGTTACTAGATGCCAGTAGCAAAGTTTCCCCCCTGCTGCTCCAGTTATGAAAACCAAAAAGTTTCTAGATACTGTCAGATGTCCCATGGGAGATAAATGGCTCTCTCTCCTTTAGAACTTTAGAACTGGGTCTTAACACACTGTGGATATGGTTATTCTGAGGAGTCCTCAAGATTTCTTACTAGTGGTTGTATTCCATTCCCCTACTCCACCAACTCTACCATTACTGCTGCACTTTCCACCTCAGAGGCCAACACTGTCCCTTATTGTTCATAAGTGCCCTATCTCAACAAAACAGTATAGGTGTATCACACTTAATAAAGAGTGGATATAACTGATTAAAAAAAATACAACATTAAGAGTCAAAACTGAAAGTTGTACATAAAAAATAACTTTTTATCATAATCCAATGGAGAACTATATCATTTATCTAATGCTGTGAAACAAATTGCCCCAAATTGAAGCTAACTTAATCTATTAAAAACAAAGCTATGAACCATGAGAGACTGTGGACTCTGAGAAACAAACTGAGGGTTTTGGAGGGGAGGGGGTGGGAGGTTGGGTGAGCCTGGTGGTGGGTATTATGGAGGGCACACACGTATTGCATGGAGCACTGGATGTGGTGCATAAACAATGAATTCTGAAACAATAAAAAGAAATTTTAAAAAAATGTAAATTCTGTAGTTAAAAAAAAAAAAGTCTGAAACAACAGCTACCTATTATTTCACACAGTTTCTGAGGGGCAGGAATCTTGGAGGAGCTCTACTGCATGGCTCTTAGATATCAATAAGCTGCTGACTGGGACTACAGACATTAGGCTATACTGAGGCTGGAGAATCTGCTTCCAAAGTTACTCATGGGGTTCTGAGCAGACCCCAGCTTCTCACTGGCTTTTGGCCAGAGGCTTCAGTTCCTAGTTCTGTGAGCCTCTGCACAGAGCTGCTCATTCCATGGCAACTGCCTTCCCCCAGAGTGAGGGGTGAGATGGAAAGACAGAGGAAGAAGGAGAAAGGGAGAACAGAAGCTTCCTTTTCACCTCTTCTATATGCCGTTGCTTCCACAGACCAGCCATGGTACAATGTGAGAAGGGACAGCGCAAATGTCTGAAGCAGGGGTGAGGCCTATTGGGGTCCATCTGAGAAGCTGCCTACCATGGAAACCTCCCAATCACCTAAAACTGTCCTAAGTTTAACCTCTTCCGAGATCAGAAACATGACGATTTCTGACATACGTGTCCTCAGTCTCACCTGAAGATGGGAAGGGGTTTGTATCTTGTCAGAACAATGACCCCAAGGCATGACATAATCAAAGTAATTCAAACTACTTCGTTCCTCCAGTGACAATAGTAAGCCTATTCGGGTGAGAAGAACTTTCAACAAAAGCAGATTTTTAATTGCCCTTTCAATAGAAAAAGTAATTAATAACCCATAACGTATTACTTCCTATTTCAGTTAGCCAAAATTCCATGAAAACTATTCATTAGCCTTTCTTTATCAAATATGTATTAAGATCCTTCCCTGAGTTAGACATTTACTTATGTATTGCTATATAACAAACCACCTCAAAAGAATGGATTAAAACAACATCAATTTATGCTATCAGAAATTGGGGTAAGGTTCAGCTGGGCAGTTCTGCTCTGTGTGGCACTGGATAGGGTTGCTTACGCAGTTGTATTCATGTGGTTGCAGGGGTGGGTAGGAGGTCTACAGAAGCTTCACTCCTGTGCCTGGTGTCACTGTGCTCCCTCAAGTCCCCCCCCCCCCTCGCCCCACACTTTCAGAAGATAATGGCCATAAGCTTCCACAGGGGATAATGGTAAGACTTCATTCATGGTGGTTGATTTCTAAGAGCAGAAGACGAAGATGCTACACCTTTCCAAGGCTTCACCTAGAAATGGCATAGTGTCACTCCCACCTCGTTTAATTGGTCAAAGTGAGTCACTTTTGGAAAATATAGCCTTTTGGAAAGTTCTCCCACGTCTTCAAATCTTTGGTCTAATGCCTTTGACCTCTCGACCTAGATTCAAAGGACTTCAGTGATTAGGTCAGGCCCACCTAGGTAATCTTCCTATCCTCAGGTCAACTGATTTGGGGCCTTAATTATAGCTGCAAAACCTTTCCATAGTGGCACTTAGATTGGTATTTGAATGAATAACTGGGAGAGAGTGTGTGCAGCAGGGCCTACAAATCCTTGGGACACTTTTAGAATTCTTCCTGCCAAAGTGAGACAGCTGGAAAGATTTGAGCATTTATAGATTGATATCAATCTATAAACCATATCAATGCTAATTTTCTGCCCTAGATATTATACACCGGTTATATAAAATGTTAACTTTAGCAGAAACTGGGTAAAACAGTATGTGGGAACTCGATGTATTATTTTGGAAGTTTTTGTAAATCTAAAACTATTTAAAATAAAAAAAGTTTAACAGCAACAACAACATAAAAGCAAGTCACCAGACCAGCCCAGATTCCAGGAAAAGGGAAATAAAGTGTATCTCTTGATAGGAACAGAGGCATGTGCATATAGGAAAGGAGTAACTGATGATGAACATCTTTGCAGATCACCTATTATAAGCACCATGAGTAATGAAAATAATGAATATGACCAGTTCCTTTCTCAAAGAACATGTAATCTGGTGGGTGAGAGAATGTCTATCCAACAGATATTTACTGTGGATCTCCTACAGAGTAAGCATTGTGATAATCCCTTTAGATACAACAGTGATGAAGGTACCCACATGGATATCATAGCTTAATGGGAGAGAGCAATTGGTGACCAGTAATTATAACTCAGAGGTTATAACTGTTATGGTCAGGTAAATACAGAGGACTGAGATGGCCAACAAGATGCACGGATCACTTCCAGCTGCGGAAATCAGAAGAAGTTTCATTCACGGTTCAAGAGACCAACATCGAGCTGTACTTCCCTGTCCCCTCTACTCTTATGCACTGAAAATGCTCCAAATCAAAAGAAGTTATTTTCATGGTTCACTGCTGTATCTTCTCAGTTGGGGCAATGCATTTTTCATGGAATTTGCTGACTGAGTAGCTTTTTACACAATTGAATATTTTCCTACTAATGTAACTTTTTAAAAAAATTTTCTCCTACTAATGTAACTTAACTCCTGCTAGGAGTTAAGTTACATTAGTAACTTATCACTATCATCCTAGAATCTCTCCTACTTCCTTTTTTTTTTTTTTTTTTTTTTTTTTTTTGTCCCAGAAGACTCTGAAATGGAACTAGAAATGGGTGTTGCTCAGTTTCCAATCACCACTGATAAGCCAAGGCTTATTTACACCGGAATTTCTCTTTGGGTTTCAACAGTCCGCTGCCTATTGTCTAGCCCAAGCGATGCTCCTTTAAGTGGTTAAATCCAAGAGCTCTACCTTCTCTTATTGTTCTCAGCAGCTTTGACCTACCTCATCAGCCAACTTTATGACCCCACTTCACCTTTCAAAAGAACTAAAAATAGAAACTTGTATCTGTAAATTTTCACCCAGAAAAAGTTGCTGGGATGAAGAAAACATCTTAAGGTCCTATTTTGTAGAAGTATATCTTCTCAGGATTTGTAACACATGAGAAACTGTAGTAACCTCCCTGAGGTGGCAACCTGAGAAGACTTTTGTCAGAGTTTTGTTGACAGTGTCTGAACTCAGCTGATTCTCTTAGGATCCTTGTTTAGTTTTAGATCATTTGCTTCTGATGTGTTTATCCCTCACCCCTTTGAAGATTATAAAAGTTCAGGGACCATAGCTTTAGGGACCTGATTCCAGGGTAGTATCATGGTAATAACAGCAGCTATCACTCAGTCCCACTGAATATGGTAGATTGGAGGATATGTTCTTCAGGAGCACCTGTCAGTCCCTCTCAGGCATGCTTTTTAAGTGAGTTGGTACATTTAAGTTTCCTACCTAGAACAGTGCTTTACAAGCCATGCTTACTAAATGTTACTAGCATCAAATTTAACCCCAGACACAGAGCCCATGAACAGATCTGCCCGCATTTCTAAACAATTGCTGGTATGTATCCTAAGAGAGAAAAAAGAATGCAATAAGAGTTCTTATTTAACAGGGATGAATATAATAAATCTGCTTCCGTTTTGTACAGGAAATTAAAGATACATCTGACGAGTGGCTGAGTCTTCTTCCTTTCTCAACTGGGCCTATTCTAGATCTGAGTGCTCATGCTGCTGAGTTAATAAACCTTCCCCCAGAAGTGCACTATGCAGATACCCACCATACTCACCTCATGTCACTGGGGTCACAAGAGAGTAGCTGTACAAAGCATTGTGCTTCCATTCCTGTCATCTCTCCATGGTTTTGTCACTGAGTTCAGCTAATTGAGCACTGCCTCGGCTTGCACACTGAGCCCACATCCCTTCACTTACATTCTCCCAGAAAGTAAAGTTGGAGAGCCAGATACCATGTTTGAGATTCAGAAGATGGGAAACATGGACCCAGAAGTGGAAGCCCCAGTGATTGGGTATTCCAACTCTGTCATGTTTTTAAGAATGGGACACTAGTTTGCTCTTATCTCAGACCTTTCCCATTGCACTGTTCAGCAAATCAAGCTGAGAAGATTCTAATCACTGGGCACTGTTTCCAGAGGTGACCTATGGGGGTCATTGAACTTCTCTTCTGCCCTCTAGTCTATGTGGATGCTACTGCAAGCATGTCTGGCTGTATATATGAGCAATACTAGCTGGGGAAATATACCTCTTTCTTCTACTCCCAGAAATAGTGATTCTTTAACAGTCTCCCCAAAATGAATGCTACAAATTTCTTGACCCCCTCCAAAGGAAGAACACAATAATGTTCATTAATAGTATATTTCAAAGCTTCTGTCAAGAACAGCCAGGGAGTTCTTAGCAAAAATCTGAAAACATAAATCCAAGACCCTCAGGGTGAATGTGTGTTACACGTTGCCATGTCTCACACCAAGAGAGGCTGTGGAGATCTGAGTTTTTCCTTGGGAGTCACAAAGGGGTAAAGGGGCAGAAAGAAAGATATTTTCCAATGGCAGTTTCACGTTACTTTCTCTCACCATCTCAGATGTGTATTCTGAAGCTCAGTGTCTTGATTCATGGTGAGTACGTGTGCAGCTCTGGGCAGGAGGAAAGGGTGCAGGTAATGGGATGAGGAGCAGGAAAACATTGTTGTTCCCATCTGTGTGGTCAGAAGCCAAAGAAACCAACTTGAGTTGAACAGACTGTCAAGTGGTTAATTTGCAAAGAAAAAGAAAGGGCAAGGGAGGTGGTGGGAGGGTGGAGGAGCGATATGTCAAAGTGTTCTTCATCCTGTTGAAAGAAGAAAGCAAAGTTTGCGGTGAGGATCCACTCACCCAGTTTAACAGATGGCAAAACCAAGGTAAGGAAGAAGGCAGCATTCCCCTTGACTAAAATGCCAAGGTACAAACTACTCATCACCAACCGAGGACTGAGCAAGCCCACTGTTTCTAAGAAAGAGCAAGAAACAAAGGCTAAAGCCTAGTTGCTAGAAGAGAATCACTGACTGTCATGCCCTCCCTCCCCTTCCTCTGCTGAAGGCTCACTAACTACAACAGTAGGATTCTGACTATCACAAAGGCTGAACTCTGCTCTATATTATATTTTATTTATTTTAGTTTTTTCTCAGGACTGAGGACAGGGGACAGAGGGTTAGTAAGCCTGAGGGCTTGCTCACAGCCCAGAGTAGCATTTGGATTTCTCTTTCATTTCCTTTCCTTAGTTTCAGGGGAAAAAAGGGGACAGCCAGTTATTTGAGAGCCGCCCCCACCAGAGATTAATTCAGAATTGCTATTGGAGGTAAAGTCATGGCCAGAATTATCACAAGTTTACCTTCCAAATTACTGAGCTAGTCCTATTTTTATGAAGGTCAGTTGCAGGTTTGGGGATATAGGTTTGTGTAACAGGGATCTAGAACTGCGCAGAAAGAGGGAGAAAGGATATTATTACTGGTGGGAAGGAAAGGAAGGACTGGAGCTTCAAATAATGAGAAAAAAGCAAGGTAGGAAAGGTGGGGGCAGGAGGGAAGGAAGAAAGAAAAAAATAGAGTTACAAGGTATTAATTGATCACTTTGAAAGTAGTAATTTTTCTGTCACTTCGGACACTCAAATAAAGGCAGAACAGCCTCTGTATTAGTCTCCTACTGGTGCTATAACAAAATATCACACATTTAGTGGCTTCAAACGACACAAATGTATTGCATGGTGGTTCTAGAGATCAGAAATCCAACATGAGTCAAAAACCAGTCTCACTGGGCTAAGGATCAAGTAGGGGTGTGTTCCTCCTGGAAGCTCGAAGGTAAAGTCCCTTTTTCTTGCCCTTTTTCATCTTCTAGAATATACCTACACTCCTTCATTAATTTCCATTTCAAATCCAGCAACAGTTTTTGAAGTCTTTTTTACATCACATCTCTCTGACATTGACTCTTTTCCACATTGGAAGGACCCCTGTGATTACACAGAGCCCGCCAGGATAATCTAAGATAAGCTTCCCATTTCAAGGTCAGCTGATTAACAACCTTTATTCTCTCTTGCCGGGGACAGTGATGTAACACAGGTTCTGGGAATTAGGAAGCAGGTATCTTTGGTGGGCCATTATACTACTTACCACAGCCTCTCATTAGGAATGTTGCAAAGAGACAGGAGACTGGGCAGGCCATTTAATGTTAAGGTCTTAAGGAATAGGGGGAAAGAGCTATTTCTTGAGAAAAATTTTAAGGTGGATAAAGTCTGTTTCCCAGGTAGTGTTTGAGCTCCTTTTAGAGCTCACCTTCCCTGTTGGTGTCTACAGGCCAGGCTGGGTTCAGACTGCTATGGGTTCACCAGGGTCTCTAGAACAAATGCAACCTTGGGTTTGTCTTACCTGGGCATGCTTTCTCTTTTCATTTTCTGCTAACCCAATTGTCATATTTCAACTTTCATTTTTTTTCAAAACTCTGCCTTTTTTGTGCTTCCCTCCCCAATATGTGGAATAAATATGAGGGTGAAGTATTTGCGTTCATTTTTCAATAATACTTCTAGAGTGATGCTGAAAGACTTGTTTTTGGGTGTTGGGGGATATGTGTCTTTTGGAGTTGCTTATAGCCCACTAACCCCACCACATAAATGTGTCCTGCACATAGACAGCCTGGTTTAAAAGTTCATGGTCATTTGTGTTCAGAAGATAGCTTAGTATGTCTATATAGAGAAACTATTTAAGTATCTTATGAGAGTAACAATTTATAAAACATTCAACTCTGGTGTTGCTATACTATAATTGTAAGAAGGAACACAACTTTGTCCTGATATCTGGGAAAACTTCAACACACCAATAGGAGAGCCTCATGTGATGTGTTTTTTTTGTTTTTCTTAACTGTTGTTTGGAATGGAAGTATGTATTTTTTTTTTAATTTCTTTTCAGTGTAACAGTATTCATTGTTTTTGCACCACACTCAGTGCTCCATGCAATCCGTGCCCTCTCTAATACCCACCACCTGGTTCCCCCAACCTCCCACCCCCCCGCCCCTTCAAACCCTTCAGATTGTTCTTCAGAGTCCTTAGTCTCTCATGGTTCACTTCCCCTTCCAATTTCCCTCAACCCCCTTCTCCTCCCCATCTCCCCTTGTCCTCCATGCTATTTGTTATGCTCCACAAATAAGTGAAACCATATGATAATTGACTCTCTGCTTGACTTATTTCACTCAGCATAATCTCTTCCAGCCCTGTCCATGTTGCTACAAAAGTTGGGTATTCATCCTTTCTGATGGAGGCGTAATACTCCACAGTGTATATGGACCACATATGTATTTTTTTTTAACTTTTTCATCTTCCCTATCAAATGATGACTATATCTGTCCTAGTACCTCAAAATAAAGAAGGAAAAGATATGAGCTTGGTATTCTGGCCTCATAAGGATCATTGATACTACAGTGTTCAAGGTGAACAACAATTTTTTTAAGACCCACTATGTCTTAAGAATCTCATCAATTATAAGGGCTGACTCCCATAGCAGATAGTCTCCCATAAATAGAGGCAAATATAAGAAGAATCTCATAATCTTAGGAACAAGATTTGAATATGAACAGCCCAGGGTCAGGGTATGGAGGGTGAGTCATGTGCCTTTTTTCCCACTCATCTCCTTTGCCAGTTGAGAATCCATGGTGAGCAGACAGAGGAGAGGTAGATCTAGACAGTCTGTCCATCTCCGGGCTGGCATTCTTTCTCAGAGTCCTGAGGATGAAGGCAGCATTAAACCATATGGGAGAGTGATAGGCAAGACATACATCTACAAAGCTTTTTAAGCAGACAGCATGTTACTGTCATTGGATGAAAGAGATAGAGGTGAAATATCAAATTTTGGTGACCCAGAAGTAGAGTGAATTTCCCTGAAAAAGGCTGAAAACAGGGGTCACGAAGTCTTCATGCAAAACTCCCCAGTAGGGGGCTACATGGGTAAGGTAGCCTAATGACCTCATATGAAATAGCCCATGAGACCTGCTGTCCTTTTAAAATCAAGATTGTACTTCAAACTCCTAGTAGATGGATCAAAGACATAGGACTAGTTCAAGTAGCTGGACTAGTCACACACTAGTCACGCATACTTGGTCAATGTTCATTTCTCTTCTTCTAGAGAAGCGTTCAGAATATCAGAGTGCATGCTGGAAAATACCATTTCCAGCATTTAACCAGGTTAACCAGAAAATCATGGCATCAAAATGTTTCAGGACAAAATCAAGAGAAGGAAGACTCTTTGCTTGTGGACACACCCTCAGTTCCATAATGATTAACCCACTAAGTTTCAAAGAATTTTCTAAGTCAACCTCAGACACAAACCTGCCAGAAGGCAGGCCTTGACACACTCTGAACTTGAGCATATGGTCTCTTAGTGGTGTGCTCAGCTGTGGGAATGTGTAAGAAAATAGGCCCTGATAATTAAAACAGCACATTTGTTTATAAGCATAACTTGATCTGGGCATATTGCTAGCAATTTTAGTCAGTGGATTGTTTCTTTCAGGACTAATTATCGATCTGAACGTGAAATTTAATTCTAAATTATTTCTCTCACTAAATTAGGAGAGTAAATGCTTTCTTTTGGGTGTTGAATAGGTTCAAAGTTCTCTTGGGTCATTCTGAATTGTGTAGGTGGAAATCTGGATATAGGATCACACTGGAGACAGTCACCAGTGGTAACTCTTTTTCAGTCTTGAAGGATTTCAAGGTTTTAAAGGCACTTTGTGACCGTGAATGATCAGTATCCTCCCACACAAGGCTACCCAGATATTTAGGGTTATTGCTCACTAATCAAGTAATCTGCATTTAAAGATATCTACTTGGACTTGTAGGAGGAATGATGAATCTGGTTTTCAAGATCATGTGACTTTGCCAATACTCTGTCATCTCGCCTTTTGCCATTTTCATCCCTGATTGTATAGACATGGAGGAATTTCATTTAGATGCCTGACCTGAAGCAAATGTCTCCAATTGTGTATCTAGCCATTGGGGGGAAAGCACTGCAGAAGGTTTTACCCTTGTGGGATGAAAGTCTAACTCGTGGAATCACAGCAGGAGTGCTTCAGAATTAAATGTCCCCAAAGAGCAAAGCAGGGGGGACAATAGCTCTTCCAAGAATTAGTAGGCATTCTTCTAAAAAGTCCCATGAGAGCTTGTGAGAAGACACGTCTCCTATTTATTTGCAATCCTTGATTCTAGAAATATATGGGGCTCACAGCATGGACACATGGCTCAAATCATCCCCATCAAAAAAGAACACTAAAGGAAAACCAGCTCTAAATCACAGTTTGAAAGATAGACACCTCTAACTGAAGTTTCAATTGCCACGTGGTAGGTCATGAGACAACTACAAACTGTGTGCCTAATGGTTATGACTTCAGATCACGTTGGGATATTGATCAGGAGGTCACGTGAAGCCTTGGTCTATACCTGGGCTTGGGGGACTGGCAGCCTGAACGACAGTTTATCCTGGAACATAGAGTCAAATCAGTTGCCACCTTCTGGACAGAAAACATTTTCCAGGCTTTAAGTTCCCTGATGAATACCTTAATATTTAAATGCAAATACTTAATACTAAGGCATGATATATTCTCCGGTGAGTGCTCAGATTACAAGGGAATGGTTTCCTTTCATTCTCCTATTATTTAAACATTATTCAATGCCTAGATGGTCATTTGACACTCATTTAAAAACCTATTGCATTTGTACTTGGCTCAAATTAAGGTGCTGATTAAAGAACTGCTCTTCACCCCCTAATGCAGATAGATCCATGCACCTCAACATACAACGATGGAAATTGATTTTCTGCCACATATCATAAAATAATCAGGGAAATACAACATAAAGCAAATATTTACCCCCATGGGGAAAATGAAGCTCAGTTTTCCTAATGGACATCAGCAAAATCCATGGTTTAAATTACAGATTAACAAAGGACTCATGAGCTCAAAATTAAGTTATTCTGTTTAAAATCAATCACTGAAACTGTCATTCTGCTTATTGCTTGACTTACTAACAAAGGTTTAAATGAAGACTTTATGTGCAAGTAGAGAACATCAAGAGATCTGCTCTTTTTCAGACCTGCGTGGGCTGGAGGGGCAAACATTTAGGCTATTAATGTAATTAGAATGAGGAATGTATTTTTCCAGGAAAAAAAAAATCTTTCCAAAAAAAAAAAATTCCACAAATCCACAATTAATCTATTATCTGCGGTGGGGGAGAGAACAGTAAGGAGTAGTAGGTGGGGTACAAAAGCCCTAGATGCACTGATACCAGAGGCATTCTGGAAGCTCAAGACAGGAAATCTGGAATTACTCTAACTTTTCTTTGCAGAGGCAGGCACCAGAACTGGAGAAAAGGGTCCAGAAAGACGACTGCCTTCGCTAGTGAAGTATATTCTGATTGTGGTCTTAAGAGCATTTTCAGTCATTCGGCTTCGTGTTGGGTCACCACTCCAGCACCGAGCAGCTCCCCAATGGCCCTGTCATCATATCCAAGGACCTCCTTCAGGATGTGCGTGGTGTGCTGCCCAAGCAGGGGAGGCGGCCTGGCCTCTGACATCTGGAACTTACTGTATCTCACAGCTGGGCCTGTCAAAAAGAGAGGAAAGCAGGAAGCCTGTTAATGACTAACCTTAGGAAAATCATTACCCAAGCAGCCTGGGGTGTTTTCAATGAATGCCAAAAATATCACTGCCAGTTACAAAATGGTGGCACATTTTGGAAATGAATCTATTTTTACATGATATTCTCTTGACTCGGACTCATCCAGCTGTGCAGTGGTCATCTGACCTGCCCATGTGGGGATGGGGCGTGGGGGACATGTATGTGCCTGGTGTATGCCAGTCCCACGCAGAAGTGGCCAGTACTGTCACCAAGACTCTCTGAGGTTGTTCACTCAACTGGGTTGACTCTCTGCATCCAAAAGAACAAGGACCACAGGTACACATTGTCTCTCTCTGAAGCTGGAAATCTGACCCCAGGTGAAGGTAATCCAGACATTTATTATTCAGTGTCTCCTAACTGTAAGGTTTACTTCAGCAGGCTGCAGATCAACTAAACCACCACCAGACCCCGTTGAAGCCTTTTGGTGGCAGAAGAGGTATTGGGTGTGAGTTTCCCTGTCAGAGATCTGGGTTTGCAGGTGCCATGCAAGGAGGAGGGGGTATTTATTGGCAGCTGTTTGCAGAGCACTGAGCCACTGTACATGGGGTAACTCAAACACGCTCTCCACAACTACTGGAAATGGATTTTATGATCCTCATACTTCCCTGTATGGACTCGAAAGCCCCAAAAGCTCAAGTTTTGCTCAAGGTCACATGGCAAATAGCTACTAGCACCGGGACTCCAGTCCACATTCAATGGCACAGTCTGGCACTGAGGGCCATGCACTCTGTATAAGCTCAGGAACCTGCTCTTCCTTTCCCACCCTTCCACAGAGAAGCTGGCCAGACCCTGGGGAGCACAGTGTTTCAGTAGATTTTTACCTTTGCTGCCTCACTCAATAAATGATATTAATGTTGGCTGTTCTTCACCTCTCATTTGATTAGGCTTCGGGAAAACAAATGATATAGTCACCAGAAGACTACAAAACAGTGCATTTCTATGTCATAAAAATGCTTCCAGCCTGCTCTGGATTTGGGGTGCAAAGTGCATGTAGGTAACACAAGGTGAGTGAGGAGAGCAGCAAATGTGCTTCAAGCTCTTCAGAGAATCCCATTAATAAAAGGGTAATGTGGTTGAAGCCACTGTTGGTGATAGAGAGAGAGGACAGACCTCCCCAGACCATCAAGCCACATTTTTGTGTGACATACATCATCCAGTACAGACAAATGGTAACTTTCAACAGATGGTCAAATGCTTGCATCTTTCTTCTCCTTGCCCCCCCCCTTTTTTTTACTGTTTTTTAAATCATTTTTTATTTACTTATTTAATTTCTTTTCAGTGTTCCAGAATTCAATGTTTAGGCACCACACCCAGTGCTCCATGCAATACGTGCCCTCCATAATACCCACCACCAGGTTCACCCAACCTCCCATCCGCCATTCCTCCAAAACCCTCAGATTGTTTTTCAGAGTCCACAGTCTCTCGTGGTTTGTCTCCCCCTCCAAATTCCCCCAACTCACTTTTCCTCTCCATCTCCCCATGTCCTCCATGGTATTCCTTACGCTCCACAAGTAAGTGAAACCATATGATAACTGACTCTCTCTGCTTGACTTATTTCACTCAGCATAATCTCTTCCAGTCCTGTCCATGTTGCTACAGAAGTTGGGTATTCATCGTTTCTGATGGAGGAATAGTACTCCATAGTATATATGGACCACATCTTCTTTATCCATTCATCCATTGAAGGGCATCTTGCTTCTTTCCAGTTTGGCAACTATGGCCATTGCTGCTATAAACATTGGTATACGGATGGTCCTTCTTTTCACTACATCTGTATCTTTGGGGTAAATATCCAGTAGCGCAATTGCAGGATCACAGGGAAGCTCTATTTTCAATTTCTTAAGGAATCTCCACACTGTTTTCCAAAGTGGCTGCACCAACTTGCATTCCCACCAACAGTGTAAGAGGATTCCCCTTTCTCCAAACCCTCTCCAACACATGTTGTTTACTGTTTTGTTAATTTTGGCCATTCTAACTGGTGTAAGGTGGTATCTCAATGTGGTTTTGATTTGAATCTCCCTAATGGCTAGTGATTATGAACATTTTTTCATGTGTCTATTAGCCATTTGTATGTCTTCATTGGAGAAGTGTTTGTTCCTGTCTTCTACCCATTTTTTGACATGATTATCTGTTTTGTGTGTGTGGAGTTTGAGGAGTTCTTTATAGATCTTGGATATCAGCCCTTAGTCTCTATTGTCATTTGTGAATATCTTCTCCCATTCCATGGGTTACCTGTTTGTTTTGTTGGCTGTTTCCTTTTCTGTGCAGAAGTTTTCAATCTTGATGAAGTCCCCAAAATTCATTTTCACTTTTGTTTCCTTTGCCTTTGGAGACATATCTTTTTTTTTTTTTTTTTTTTTTTTTTTTTTTTTTTTTTTTTAAGATTTTATTTATTTATTTGACAGAGAGAGATCACAAGTAGACAGAGAGGCAGGCAGAGAGAGAGAGAGAGGAGGAAGCAGGCTCCCCGCTGAGCAAAGAGCCCGATGTGGGGCTCGATCCCAGGACCCTGAGATCACGACCTGAGCCGAAGGCAGCGGCTTAACCCACTGAGCCACCCAGGCGCCCCTTTGGAGACATATCTTAAAAGAAGTTGCTGTGGCCGATATCGAAGAAGTTACTGCCTATGTTCTCCTCTAAAATTCTGATGGATTCCTGTATCACATTGAGGTCTTTTACCCATTTTGAGTTTATTTTTGTTTATGGTGTAAGAAAATGGTCAAGTTTCATTCTTCTACACATAGCTGTCCAAATTTCCCAGCACCCTATATTGAAGAGACTGTCTTTTTTCCACTGTATATTATTTCCTGCTTTGTCAAAGATTATTTGATCATAGTTATGGGTCCATATCTGGGCTCTCTACTCTGTTCCACTGGTCTATGTGTTTGTTTTTATGCCAGTACCATGCTGTCTTGGTAATCACAGCTTTGTCGTAAAGCTTGAAATCAGGCAATGTGATGCCTCCAGTTTTGTTTTTCTTTTTCAACATTTCTTTAGCAATTCGGGGTCTCTTCTGATTCCATACAAATTTTAGGATTGTTTGCTTCAGCTCTTTGAAAAATGCCAGTGTCTTAAATTTTATTTTTTACTGAAGTAGAGTAGACACATGATGTTACATTAGGTTCAGGCATACAACACGTGATTTAAATAGTTTACCCATTACGCTGTGCTTGCCACAAGTGTAGCCAACATCTGTCACCACACACACATGTACCACTGACTACATTTCCAATACCCCCTGACTCGTTCACTCCATAACCAGAAGCCCATACAACTCACTGCCCTTCACCCATCTTGCCCATCTTCTCCCTTCCCTCTGGCAACCACCAGTCTGTTCTCTGTATTTATGAGTCTGTCTCTGCTTTTTATTTGTTTATTCATTTGTTTCATTTTAGAATCTGCATGGAAGCTCACACTTCCTCCTAAAGGCTCCAGTATAAATTGTTTCCTCACTGATCAGTCTCTTGTCAGTCAAGGGTCAAGGGGAGGCAGGATCCATAACATTCATGAAAAGTCTGATAATGTTTTGGGGATGTGATCCTTATTCACTGCTCTCCAAGTCTGTTCCAATTTTGACATTAATTAAAACAGTTTTAACCTAAAACGTGTTTTTCAAAAGAAGGATGCCACTGAATGAATCAATGTCATGTGACTTCTTCCTACCTGAATGACCTGGAGTGAGACTCCCAAGTGGAAAGAGTCACTTGACTACACCAAGAATCTGGGCTGGACAATGCAGCTGGGAAACTGCGGGTGGTCCCAGCATGGCAGCTGCCATTTTGTCAGAACTTAAGAGTGCGCCAGTCAGTGAGTCATCATGTCTGAGAAACCCTCACAACAGATCTGGACTGACAGTGGAGGCCAAGGAGGCTTCGGGTACAAGGGTTAGCGTGAAGGTTCAGGTTAGGGAATGAGAATAACCTGCCCAACATCACACAGTAGGAAGTAAGAATCAGTTGCCAAGTTTGTTGGGTGCAAGAGCGTAGGTTTATAAACAAATAATAATTTTTGAGATGAAGTCCACATGACAGAAAATGAACCATTTAAAGGTGAACAGGGGCACCTGGTGGCTCAGTGGGTTAAAGTTTCTGCCTTCATCTCAGGTCATGATCTCAGGGTCCTGGGATTGAGCCCCACATCAGGCTCTCTGCTCTGCAGGGAGCCTGCTTCCCCCCCGCCCCTCTCTGCCTGCCTCTCTGCCTACTTGGTATCTCTGTCTGTCAAATAAATAAATAACATCTTTAAAAGTGAACAATTCAGTGGCATTTCATAGTCTCTATGCTGTGCAATTACCACCTCTTTGTAAGAGTTGGGAGACATTTCCATTACTCCAAAGTCAGACTCTCTATCCCTCTATCAGTCTCCCTCAACTCAGCCCTCCCGTGAACTGTTGGCAACAACCACGAACTTCCTTTCTGTCTCTGGCTTCATCTATTCTGGATGTTGCATATAAATGGAATCATACTTATGTGACCTTCTGTGTCTGGCTTCTTTGACATAGCATAATATTTGAGATCCATCCACCTAGCAGCATGGATCAGTACTAAGAACCTGGACTTTGAGCCTCCATGCAGTGACGGTAAGAGGGAATCTTCGGGTACAACCACACTACTTGTGTTACTCCCACTAAACACTATACTATCATGGTACCTTCTAGATCTACCCCGAAGACTCTGCTACCAGTCCAGATGAGAGGTATTTAACATTATGTGCAAAAAAGTCCCATTTTTTCATAAAGATTTTATTTATCCATTTGTCAGAGAAAGAGAAAGAGCATAAGCAGGGGGAACGATAGACAGAGGGACAAGCAAGCTCCCTAATGAGCAGGGAGCCCGATGAAAGACTCAATTCCAGGACTCCAGGATCATGACCTGAGCCAAAGGTAGACCCTTAACTGACTGAGTCACCTAGGTCTCTCACAAAAATGTCTTAATTCAGAATGGTATTACTAACTACCATTTATTAGAATGGTATTATTAAAGAACTAGGATGGTATTGTTTGTTTTTTAGACTTGCTAACATTAAGGCACTTGGAAAAATACTGTATATTTGGAAAGTTTATGTTTCCTTAAACAATTGTATGTTACTAAGAAAGCCATATCACAGTTTAATAAATTGCATATACTTTCCCATAAGCCCCTTTAGAAACCAGGTATTTTGTATATGGTTGAGTTCAGAAAGATTCTGAAGTTGGGGTTCATTCATGTAATTTAAGATCAAAGTATGGTGTATATACATGTATTATACTTGAAATTTTCAAATTGTAATTTTTACACATTTTAAAAAATTTTTTCAATTTATTTATTTTCAGAAAAACAGTATTCATTATTTTTTCACCACACCCAGTGCTCCATGCAATCTGTGCCCTCTATAATACCCACCACCTGGTACCCCAACCTCCCACAAGCCTGCCACTTTAAACCTCTCAGATTGTTTTTCAGAGTCCATAGTCTCTCATGATTCACCTCCCCTTACATTTTACCCCACCTCCCTTCTCCTCTCTAACACTCCTTGTCCTCCATGATATTTGTTATGCTCCACAAATAAGTGAAACCATATGATAATTGACTCTCTCTGCTTGACTTATTTCACTCAGCATAATCTCTTCCAGTCCCGTCCATGTTGCTACAAAAGTTGGGTATTCATCCTTTCTGATGGAGGCATAATACTCCATAGTGTATATGGAACACATCTTCCTTATCCATTCGTCCGTTGAAGGGCATCTTGGTTCTTTCCATAGTTTGGCGACTGTGGCCATTGCTGCTATAAACATTGGGGTACAGATGGCCCTTCTTTTCATGACATCTGTATCTTTGGGGTAAATACCCAGGAGTGCAATGGGTCATAGGGAAGTTCTATTTTTAATTTCTTGAGGAATCTCCACACTGTTCTCCAAAGAGGCTGCACCAACTTGCATTCCCACCAACAGTGGAAGAGGGTTCCCCTTTCACAACATTTTCTCCAACACATGTTGTTTCTTGTTTTGTTAATTTTGGCCATTCTAACTGGTGTAAGGTGATATCTCAATGTGGTTTTAATTTGAATCTCCCTGAGGGCTAATGATGATGAACATTTTTTCATGTGTCTGATAGCCATTTGTATGTCTTGATGGGAGAAGTGTCTGTTCATATCTTCTTCCCATTTTTTGATACGTTTGCCTGTTTTGTGTGTGTTGAGTTTGAGGAGTTCATTATAGATCCTGGATATCAACCTTTTGTCTGTACTGTCATTTGCAAATATCTTCTCCCATTCCGTGGGTTGCCTTTTTGTTTTTTTGATTGTTTCCTTTGCTGTGCTTTTGATTTTGATGAAGTCCCAAAAGTTTATTTTCGCTTTTGTTTCCTTTGCCTTTGGAGACATATCTTGAAAGAAGTTGCTGTGGCTGATATCGGAGAGATTACTCCCTATGTTCTCCTCTAGGATTCTGATGGATTCCTGTCTCACGTTGAGGTCTTTTATCCATTTTGAGTTGATCTTTGTGTACGGTGTAAGAGAATGGTCGAGTTTCATTCTTCTACATATAACTGTCCAGTTTTCCCAGCATCATTTATTGAAGAGACTGTCTTTTTTCCACTGTATATTTTTTCCTGTTTTGTCGAAGATTAATTGACCATAGAGTTGAGGGTCCATATCTGGGCTCTCTACTCTGTTCCACTGGTCTATGTGTCTGTTTTTATGCCAGTACCATGCTGTCTTGGTGATCACAGCTTTGTAATAAAGCTTGAAATCAGGTAACGTGATGCCCCCAGTTTTGTTTTTGTTTTTCAACATTTCCTTAGCGATTCGGGGTCTCTTCTGATTCCATAAAAATTTTAGGATTATTTGCTCCGGCTCTTTGAAGAATACCGGTGGAATTTTGATTGGAATGGCATTAAAAGTATATATTGCTCTAGGCAGTATAGATGTTTTTTAAAATATTATTTTGCCATGTGGGTTATTAATCCACAAAATAAAATAAGTATAAATTTATAGTTAAAATAAACAAAATTTATAGTCTCTTATATATATACATGCAATGGGACAAATAAAGGTGAAACCCAGATTCCAGAGAAAGCTAAGTTCTCATGAGTCCACTGAAATCTCCTGTTCTTGCACTCCTGTGCAATAATCCTACATACCAGGGACATCCCTCCCAGTGGAGGCTTTGCACACAAGGAATAAAGGCCTTTTAAAATGCATTTGACTCAAGAAGTACAAAATGTTTGACATAATTATTTACATCTAAGGTCCAGAAAGAATGAATAATTTGATCTTCCATTAAAAAAAGATGAGCAGATAAGTCACATGTTCTTAAATTACTTTTTGGCAAGTAACATCTATGTTCACATATGCTTTCAAACACTTGCAAGCTGTGTGATCTTGAGAATTCTTAAAGTCCCTGAGCCTCAGTCTATACATTTCTAAGACAAGGTTGACAATGCCTACTAAGGGTTGGTTTGAGCATCTGAGTAATATAATATGGATGATATTTAATATCAGCAATTATCAAAGAAATACATATGAAGATAATAATAAGGTACAATTTTGTTTATAAAATTATCAAATCTTGTGGCTATTTTGGTTTGTTTTTAAGAGGTCAGTGACAGGTAGGAGTGCAAGTTGGTATTGTCCTCCTGGCAGGAATTTTGTCAACTAAATATGAAGAGTTTTAAAAGTGTTCCCACACTTGAATGGAGAAATTGGGTTGATGGGGGGAGGGGGGCTGGAAGAAGGGGGGTGGGGTTATGGACATTGGGGAGGGTATGTGCTATTGTGAGTGCTGCAAAGTGTGTAAACCTGGTGATTCACATACCTGTACCCCAGGGGATAAAAATATATTATATAGTTTATAAAAAAATTAAAAATTAAAAAAAATGTTCTTCAATGGCTTTACAAATTCCATAGGCAAGGATCTATACAAATTTCAAAATAGGCTCAATACTCTTAACACCTATCTGCTTCCCACAGAGCTTTCTAACTTCTAGGTTGTAAGGGTTCTTTGTGTATTATTCTGTACATTGAAAAAAAAAAAAAAACTTTAAGTTCCCAAAGTTACTTTGTTAGGAATAGGTGTTTACCAACACATTCCTTCATATACTGTGCCCATAGGTCTATCTCCTACCCCTACCTTCCAGATGAAAAGGTCACATAGCTGCCATATTGAAAAAATATTTGGAAAATATGTCCAACACTTAAGAACTGGTTATATAAATTACAGTGCATTTAAATGAAGGCAACCTGTATGTACAGTAATTTCAAGCTGTATTTTGGGTGGCTTTGAACACAAACCACTCTTTCCTGAAATGCCACATACATAAAAACTTAGGAACTAACAAATATAAAACTTTATGAGTGAAGAGAATGGGTGGTAGTATCACTAATAAATGAGATATTTCAACAAACTTAAGAATGACATGGACAGGATAATGCCGATATGTTAAAAGAGGTAGAGGAAGATGAAGCCCAGAATATTCTACAAGGTGACTGAAAGGAAGGGGATGCTAATAGTCCATTTCACCCCCAAGAGGTTCTGACCTTAAAATCAGCTATTATGAGAAGAACAGGTCTTAGAAGAGAAGTAGGACAGAAAGCAGAGAGATTGTGTCAGTTTAGAATAACTTACTAGTTTGTACTAGCAACTAGAAGAAAAATGAAGCTCGCTTTCAATTTTCTTTATGAAAATGGTATTAAGCCTACAATTGTATATCCACACAAATGATTAATCAAATATGAAGACATTTTCAAACTTTCAAAGATTAAGTAAGTTTACCAAGTAAGTTACTTGATGTTAAATCCAGTAAAACATGGGAGTAAATAATAGGATAAAATTTTGGTACATGGTGGGAACCAACCAGGGAGTGCAGGGAAGGAAGACCTCAGGATCATAACTCAGAACTGGAGAGTCAATAAGGTAGAAATGGAAAAGGAATGGAAACTCTAGAAAAAAAAAAGAAAATCTGTGTTTAAAAAAAAATGAAGATCCAAATATGAGGCAAATTATAACGTGGCAAGATCTTAAGTGATTGATGGAATATAAACAAAAAACTCCAATTGATTTGATGCCAAGATCATTCGAGTAGGGCATATTACTTGTTTGTCTTCTATAACAGAACTAAGTATGGTGTATTACATCATCTGTTTAGTTGTCTGTATCTCCTATGAGGGCAAGAAAATGGCAATTGTGTTTGATCATGTGCCCTCTATGCTTTTCACTGTGCTACAAAATGAAGATAATGGCAGCGATCCTTTCTTAAAGATCTATAATGAGTGTAGATTGTGTTTTTTATTTGCATTATCTCATTGGACTTTCCAACTTATAAAATAGACACCATTGTAACTCTCTTCCCCCTCCTTTTTTTTAAAGAGAGAGAGAGAGCACACATGGGTGAGACGGGTTGGGGAAGGAGAAGGAGTGGGAGAGAAAATCGTAATCTGGCTCCATGCCCAGCATAGAGCCCAATGTGGGGCTTGATCTACAAGTCTGAGATCATGACCTGAGCTAAAATCAAGAATGGGAGGCTTAACAGACTGAGCCACCCAGCCTCCCCCACAGAGCATAATAACTCTCATTTTATGGATCAGAAAACTGAGATTCTCTATTTTTTAATCCCCCCGCCAATTACTTTTTCATTCAAAGGTAAAAACAAAGAATTTAAAAAGTTTTAAATTTTAAAAAAACTCTGTAGGTCACAGGTAAACTCTTTACTTGTAAGGGATGATTCATTAAGTTGTTTAAAAGATTCCAAATACTTGTGTTAGGTATCATAGCAGGTTCTGAAGGGGAAGCCTCCATGATTATCTAGTTCACTGCAATCCCTTAAGGTAAGAAAGAGGCAAGAGAACTGAGGTGCTAGAATGTCTTTCCAGCTGACTTCCCCCTCAAAGGAGGGAGTCCATTCCACAATTGAGCTAGTTATTGACAAAAACACACTATCCTTAAAGTATGTTAAAAAGTAGTCAACCATTGATTATGAGAATAGAGCTGTTTAAACATTTGATATATTTTAAAGCTAATAGACTTTACTGCCCAGCAATTACAAGTATCCAAACAGGTATTTTCTATGCAGCTTATTGTGAGGTGATCAGTGTTAAATATCAGTTTTCATCATGTCTCTGTTCATGTCTTCTTGACCTTCTTCATTTTTCCTTCCAACTGCATGCTTTGAGGTAAGAAAAAAGTTTAACGATGAGAGTTATGGACTTGAGCATTCATCTGCATCTACCTATACTCCCACTGCGCACAGTTGTGCTCCTAGTGGTTTTATCACAGCCATCCCCTGAGCAGTTTCTGGAAAACATCAGAACGACCTTCATTCATCTTCACCTCAAAGGCTCTGTTGCACCTGGAAGAGCCCAGCAACTGGCCCGCAGATGCAGCCGCTGGGAGGTGCTTCATGCAGCCTCCTCCTTCAACAGCCGCATTGAAAAGAAAGCACAGCTTCTTCCACCAGGCATTTTAACTGAGGTCCTTTAAAGGGTTAGTTGGTTTGTCTAAGGTTATCCAGCTAAAAAAATGCTAGCACTAGGACAAGGTCTCCTGTACATCAGGTTCCATGGTCCATGGTCCATGCTCTGTCATTTCACATAAATTTGTTGAACTAAAGATTGCTAACAGTTAAGGATTGTTGAATAAATACCATTTATTCATTTTAATTAATTAATTTAGCCACTAATTAACTCAACATATAATTTTTTAACATCTATCCCTGTGCCAGGATCTTGGTTCTATGACCTAGATATGTATTAGCCAACATCCCTAGTCCCTACTCTGGTGGAATTTATATGATTTGGGAGACACACCATAAACAAGTCAATGCATAAATAGTTAAAAATGTTATAGAAATTATAAAATTATTTAAAATCTAGCTGGAAAGAGGAGAACATCATGGGCAGAGTGGGGAGAGGCCAGGGTCCCAGGAAAGGACTGTTCTAGATGACATGCGTTATAAGGGCAAACTGATTAGATGATCCCTAGGCTGAGTCCTAAACTAATCTCTCCATACCACTAGTGGAGGAAAGAAGATTGCAGGCAGCATGAACAGGTTTGCTTTCAAGAAACTCAAAAAAGATCCAATGTGGCTAGAACAGAATTTAGTAGAAGTGAGGTTCTAAATGCAGTTGGAGGGAGCGACAGAGTAGAGCATGCACAGGAATTTAGAAGTTATGGTAGTGATGGGGCACCTGGGTGGCTGAGCTGTTTAAGGGTCTGATTCCTGGTTTCAGCTCACGTCATCTCAGGGTGAGGTCAGCACACAGCATGAGATCTACTTGAGATTTTCTCTATTTCTCTTGCTCTCCTTCTGTCACCCCCCAAGTTGGGCTTGCTCTCTCTCTCTCTCTTTCTCAAATAAATAAGTAAAATCTTTTTTTAAAGTTACAGTAGTGAAGTTGGATCTTATTCTGGGTTCCATGGAGTTTTGAGAGCAGTAAGCACACACTCCCATTGCTCGGCAGAGAATGAGGCTGTTCAAGGCTGCTGTAGGTAGATCAAAAATGTGGTGGTGGCCCGGACTAGGATTGGTGCCTGGAGAGTTTAAGAAACGTGGATATGTTTGAGAGCTATGCTGTTGATAGAATGACAGAATTTGCTGATGGATTACATGGACCAGGGTAGCTGTGAAAGGAAAGAAAAGGATCAAAGGAGAAACCTGTGTTTCTGGGTTGAAAACTGGTGGGGCCATTTGCCACATAGGAAGACTGAATGAATTGTACATGGACAGGTTTTGGTGAAAGCAGAAGTCAAATTCTCTTTTGGACATGCTGTTTGAGGTGCCTATGAGACATCCAAGGACAGAGGGCATGTGGGCCTTTAGATATGCAAGTCTGGAATTCAGGGACAATGTTGGGCCAGGATATACAAATGTAGAAGTCACTTACCATCTGAACTTCCATATTCCTAAACACTGTATTTTCATGGCAACTGTATTTATTCCAACATCCTTGATGCTGAAGATTTTTGCTTAAATATTGTATTCACTTATTTGAGAGAGAACAAAAATGAAAAAGAGCATGGGATGGGGTGGGGGGGGGCAAAGGGAGAGGGAGAAGCAGACACCCTGCTAAGCAGGGAGCTCCATTTGGGGCTCAATCCCAGGACCCTCAGATCATGACCTGAGTGGAGGGCAGAGGCTTAACCAACTGAGCCACCCAGATGCCCTGATGCTGAGGATTTAAAGCAGTTGTTTAGGCAGTCTTCTCTCTACTATCTAAGCTCTGGATCAATATCTACTGTGTCAAAATGTTTTGTATTCACAGGAAGAAAAATAAATGAATAAGAAGTTGATCTCCATAGCTGGTAATCTTGGAGATAAATGCATTCCTTTAAAAGAGATTCCATATCCTTGGCCTTAACCAGACAAATTCCCATTGGCTTGCCAGCTGAAAATAGGGCATTTTTTATTTTATTTAAAAATTTTAAAAAAGATTTTATTTACTCATTTGTCAGAGAGAGAAAGCACAAGCAGGGGAAGCAGCAGGCAGGAGAAGCAGGCTTCCCACTGAGCAGGGAGCCCGATGCGAGACCATCAGAGGACTCTGGGATCATGACCTGAGCTGAAGGCAGAAGCAAATGACTGAGCCATCCAGGCACCCCAGACATTTTTATTTTGGAAAAAACCATGAACATTGTGTCCGCAGAAAGGGGCACAGGGAGGGAAACTGGGCCATAGCCACTAAGGGATAAACTAAGGTGGGGAAGTCTTTCTTCTACTTTAATAAAGTCAATCAAACTAGAAAACACTGAAACATGTGCCCACATAGCAATTCACTTGTTACCAAATCCAGAACTGCAGGCGCTGTCCTTTTGAAAAAACCACCTAGTCTAACAACTAGTGGTCAAGGCCCTGCGTATCCTCATGCCCCTTGCCAGGAAGAGCGCAGGTGGCATAGCTTCTAGGTTTACCCACCTCTAACTGAAGACCGTGTGTGAAATGCCCACGGAATCCCCTGGTTCCCTCAGGGATAGATAGTCTATAGGATTCTAGAAAAATTCTAGGATTCTTGTGCTTCAACTTCTGTGTATGCCCATTCCTGAGAGGCAGAATTGATAAACTGCATAAAAATCGAGAGTTCAAGATCTGGCGGAGTCCTATCACAGTCAAAGGCAGGTAAGAAGCAGTCCTATCACAGTCTATAACTCATACATGGGAACATCTGAAATTAGGACTTAGTGAGCCCTTGTTGTAAACCAGGCCCGGGGCTGAGTGCTTTCTGGTTGTTACCTAATTCAGTCCTCACAATGACCTTAGGCACTTTTAAAATAGTCATTAATGCATTTTACTCCATTATCACAGAAGAGCAGCATGGAACTCCTAGAGGTTATGAAATGCGTGTAAGGACATACAACAGATGTCCATATAGATGTGCTAACTTCGTAGCTACTGGGTTTGAGAAACAATACATCAAGGTAATTAAGAGTGTGGGTTCTGGAACCAGAGCGTGCGGCTTCCCATCCCAGCTCTACCCCCTTGAGTCTTCAATAAATCTACCAGAGCCTCAGTCTCTTTCTCTGTAAAATAGGAATGATAATGGCATCTACCCTATCAGGTTGTGAGGACTTAGGAGAAAATTCTTGGAAAAGTACCAAGCACACAGTGAGCACTTAATACATACCAGCTGCCACCATTTTCTTTCCTTCTGCTGTGGTGCTTGCCTTCGCAACTTAGATTCCTTGGCAGAGCCCGAGGCATCTGCCAATTTCAGACATGGGTCTCCCAGGACCCTGACAGCTTAGCTACATTTCAGATTCATGACAGCAAGTTGGGGATCAAAGTTTTAACTTTTATTTTATTATATTTTATTTATTAATTTAAGAGAGAGAGAGCACAAGCAAGGGGAGAGGCAGAGTGAGTGGGGAGAAGCAGACTCCCCGCTGAGTTGGGAACCCGACGTGGGGCTTGAATCCAGGACCTGGGATAGTGACGTGAACTGAAGGCAGATCCTTAACCATCTGAGCCATCCAGGTGCCCCCAAAGTTTTAACTTATAAAAATCCCTCACAGTCAAGGATACAAGTATTTAAAAGAAAAGGAAAAGGAAGAAAGGAATCAACCATTTCTTAAGCACATATTACATAATGAGTACTTTCCAAGTGTTTATTTTGTTCATTCCCTAATACAACCTTTGGAAATAGGTATTTTCCCCTCTTCCTACAAATAGCAAAAGGCAGGCTAAGGGAGGTTAGATTACTCAAGTCACACATCTGATAAGTATACATTTACTGTTTGTTTGGGTTTTTTAAGATTTTATTTATTTATTTGACAGACAGAGATCACAAGTAGGCAGAGAATCAGGCATAGAGAGGGGGGAAGAAGGCTCCCCACTGAGCGGAGAGCACAATGCGGGACTCAATCCCAGGACCCTGGGATCATGACCTGAGCCAAAGGTAGAGGCTTTAACCCACTGAGCCACCCAGGCACCCCTACACTTACTGTTTTCAAAAGCATCAGAACCAAAAAAAAAAAGCATCAGAACCTATACCAGAGATGAATATTATACTCCCTTAGATTTTAGATTTTAACAAGTTTGAAAACATGGAACTTATTTTAGTTATTTAACAAATACTATGTGCTAGGCACTATTTTATGGGATTTAGACATTTGATTCCTTCAGCTCCTAAGATAATGCCAGAATCTACAATTATCATTACAGTTTTATAAATGGGGAAACTGAGAGGCATAGGAGGGAAGTCACTTGCTCAGGGTCACAGAGTTAGTTAGAAGAGCCAGGATTCATACGCAGTCTCACTCCAAACCCCCAGTCTTTGCCAATGGGCTAAACTGTTTCCCAGGGAAAAGGGAAAGAGCAAAAGAAGAGGGGATTTTTTTTTCTTAAGATTTTATTTATTTATTTGAGAGAGAGAGGGAACCCAAGAGCACAAGCAAAAGGGAGGGGCAGAGGCAGAGGGAGAAGCAGATTCCCCTCTGGGCAGGGAGCCCGATGCAGGGCTCGATCCCAGGACCCCAGGATCATGACCTGAGCAGAAGGCAGAAGCTTACCCAACTGAGCCACAGAGACGCCCAAGTAGAGGAGATTGTCTAAGTTTGAAACCAAACTCAGAGGTCTTGGAGTAGAACATGCAAAGAACAACTTTATATTTCATCTTCTGACCAGTCTGTTGTCTCCATCTTTCTAGATTACAGTCCTACCAGATAACTTATGCAATATGTGTTCATTACTGCCTCATCTTTTTAAATCCATTTGTTATATACCACTTATTTCCTTGTAGAAATCCCTGGGATCACAGCAGCATCAGTACATTCCCAATTTCCCAGGTTCCTGAGTTAGGCAATGTACTCCAAAGCTTTCCCCTCTACCCACCCCAAAAGGAACGAAGCCTTCCTTGTGCTCCCTGTGGAAAGTTATCTGGTTCAAGGCACTGGGAGGGTCAGTTCCTGGTGTGCCAGAGAATTCCTCAGACAAGCCCTGTAGTGTTTTCCATCTGTGGTTTGAGGCCCTTCAGTAACAAGACCCTGACTATTTTGTCTCATCTCCTTTTAGAAAACTTCCATGATTCTCTTAGGCTAAAAAGGGAATCTACCCAATCTATGCAAACATCCCAAGCTCTTCTAACTATATACAGCATTCATGCTACATTTCTATAATCCAGACCAACTTAATAATGTAAACAGTTGCAGGAAACAGAGGTAGCCAAAAACATGTGGGAAACCATAATGAATATTCAAGTAATGGGAACATAATATCACATCATCATGAGGGAAGGGACCTAAACAGTCCTTTTTTCCAGAACTCCATGCACCTCCCGTCTTGATGATGCATTCGTAAAGCAATGAGACAATCCATTGCTCAACCTCACAGCAAACTGGCAAATGATCAACACTTAGGGTTAAATTAACTAACATAGCTGGCCCATCTGATCAGAATGGGAGCAAGAATGAAGAAAATTAAAACTAAGTATGTGGATCTTTTCTTTTCTCGTCTTAATGCCTGATACGGGTGTCAACTTTTGAAAATACCAAGAATACTTAAAAGCAAACATCTGTTTTATAATATATGAAATGCTATATCAAACATTTTTATTTTGACTTCTTTGGCCCATCACTAAGATACATGCTGTAGATACCACTTAATCTTCAAGGCTTAGTAGTGTAATAAGAAGCCAAACTTCATTTTGCTGAAAATAATGATAGCTCCAGTACCAAGTTATTTCACAATTTCCCCTCCAGTGCTTGAACTCATCATCATAACAATAACAATATTTTTTATATGGCGCCTCTCAGCCATAGCATCCAAGGCGCCGAATGGAGCCACACAGTTAGAACACATTAAGCCCATTAGATGTGAGATAAAAACAGATAAAGCTATTTAAACTTGCATGGGCAGTGGGAAAAAGCCACAGAGAGTCAAAAATGGCTTTGGACCTCTTTAATAGAAGAACTCAATCTGGGGCCCTGCTTTTGTGGTTAGGCATCCCAGAAACTCAAGGCAAACATGTGGTATGTACCACCAGCTTGGAAGGATCACCCTGGTTTCTTCCAGAATTTACAGGCACTATTTCTCATTACTGCCGCAACACATCTTAATTCATTATTCTGTGACTCAATAAAGAAGTCCTTAAGAGCCACTACCTGGAAGGTAAAAGGATATTTTCAATAATGTCTATGGCCCTGTGGTAGTTATCAGTGTGGTCCCTTCGATTTCCAGGTCTCACCATCCCAGAGCACACTGATGTTGGATGAGGTCACCTGACTGTGAACAGAAGGACTAGTTTGCCACCTCCAGGCCAGAACACTCAATCGCTGATTTAAGACCCTCTACGTCTCTCTGATGGAGTGACCTGGCAGTGTGAAATGGTGACTGCTCCATGAGGCCGGGGCCCCTCAACCTATGATGCAGACTTCCGTGAGCAAAAGATACATTTGTGTGGTCATGTGCTCATGTTATTTGGGGATTGTTTGTTACTACGGCATAACCTAGCCTATGAAGGCCGATTACATGCCTCAACTTTAATACAGAAATCTGTTTGCTGGGGCCAAAGGAGGGACTCCTTCACCCAGCCCTTCTGCACTCCTTTAAAAAGCATTCAGTTTGGAGAGTCCAAACACTTTGAAGCTCTCATCTTGGTGCAGAGCCAATTTTGACCACTGGAATGATGATAACAGCTATTATATATTGAGTGCTTACATGTGTAGGGCATTTGGTGGAATGCTTCCCATATATTACCTTTTTTGATAGACTAAATGACTTTAAAAAAGTCAGATTATTATTACACCCTTTTATCAACAAGGCAAGTGGGGTTAAGTAATGTTATCAAAATTACACAGCCAGTCAACCAAGGAATTTCGTTACTACTTAGGCTGGTTAAATACAAAGTGCATGCTCGTTAACACTAGGATGTATTTCCTCCCTGCATAATGTGGAAGAAAATCTGTTCTCATATCAGTGGATGAATAAATACGATTCTTTGGCAGATGGTGTTATAAAGCAGTACTGTATTATAAATACTTATATATTTCATGATTGCTAATCCATTAAGGCATTTATCTTTCATTTGAAAAAGAAACAGGGCAACTTGCTTTTGATTTATCTATCGTGTTCCAAGCCACTGAAATGTCATAGTAGATTATCCATTTCCTGCTGGAAAAATATATGGCCCATAAGGAAATGCTATTCATATTCATTAGCAAACATGCCATCTCTCCTCAGAGCGCGCTACCCAAACTTGAGGCTGAGGTCTCTGAAAAATGCTGGACTGGAGGAAGGGCTCCCCTGAATGCTTCTTTCTAACATTTGGGCTTGCTTCTAATTATTTTCAACACTCTGAAAATGCTGAAAAGGGTGAAGAAACACCTTGCTGACAATGTACTCTTTGCCAAAATAATCAATTCTCCCACTTCTTTGCCTTCTAAAAATTCAAGTATCCAATACAAGTTCCTTGGGTGCATTCCCAGGATTTTGTTTGGTTAGGCTTCACCATGGAAAACAAAATTGGTTCAGCTGAAATCTGTAGCCAGAACATTTTCAGCTTCATAGACCTTCAAAGTAGTGACCTTCTCCTCACCTCCTCTGCCTCTGTGCTCCATTAAGGAAAATACCGGAAGAAGTTTCCAGTCAGAGAAGCCAGATTGCATTTCGATTCATTTTTGAGGGGAGGAACTGAGCAGAGCTGGAGCAGGTGGTTATTTGTGGCTCTTGCTACAGATGAGCTTTGAAAAGCTCTTCTGGAAGCCTCTGAAGGTCTTCTATAATTTAATAAAATTTTTCTGTGCTTCTTAATCTCTGTCTTAAAGGAATCAGTCTTCTATTTGCCATCTTCTTCGTGGCTTTCCCAAGAGTGCCTGAGATCACATAAACCACAGTCATAGCCCAAGAAAATAGACGATCAAGAAAAACAGGTCCCCAAACTTGCCACTGGGAAAATGTGTTAACAAACTTTCACTTCACCTCTGAGGTCCAGAGGGAAATATTTTAGAAAATGTTTCCCCTCCATGCCCCTGTTTCAGCGGGATCATCCTCTCAATGACAGAGCCTTCATCCCCAGCCTTGCCTTTGATACTTGCTATCCCAGTGGTGTTACCTCTGAAATGTCTCTCACACATTCCCACACTTCTCATCTTTCCTGCCACCTCCTTGGGCCAAAGCATTCTGAAATAGGAGGACAGCTTGCTTAATCTTTGTTCCCAGCTGCTCCATCCAGCTAAACTGCATTCGTTCTTGCCTGGACCGGACACTGTGCCCGTCCCTTTGCTGACCCGGAATGCATCCCAGCATGGCAGTCCTCAAGGCCATGTTATTCTGCAAGCTCTACTCAAGCTAACTCGATGTCAAGTCATGACTTGACATCCTTTCTACTCAGGATTCAAAGAAACATCTCTTATCTGATTCCCTATAACATTTTATCTGCTTTACCTCAATGGTATATCTCAGTCTCTAATTGTATTGCCTCTTAAGATCATTCTTGAGACTGGAATTAATGTTCTGTTCATCTTGTATCCCTCATAGCACCTACCACATGGTAAGTGTTCAGTAAATAACTGAAGGATTAGACCAAAAAAAAAAAAAAAAAAAAGCCACCTAACTGGAATCTTAGATTAGGAAACAAGACCACAAGAAATCTATGATATATAGAAGTAAAGAAACATTAGGCCTTGTTCATATGGCGTATAAATGGAGTTATCCTGATTCTTCTTTCCCTTACACTCCATATCCAACTCATCAGCAAATCTTATTGGTTCTACTTCCAGACATATACAGAATCCAACTTCTTTTTTATAAACATCCTGGTTTTAGCCACCATCACCTCTTGCCTGGATTTCTGTGGGAGCTTCCTATCACGACTCCCTGCCTGCGTGCTTCCCCCTCAAAATAGTCTCACTAAGGCAGCTGGAGTCACCTTTTAAAAACCTAAGTCACATCACAACACTCCTCTGCTCAAAATTCTACAAAGCTTCCCTTGTTTCACTCTTGACAATGGGCTTCGGGGCTCTACATAATCCACGTGCCTCCCCACTAAGCTACCCTTGACTTCCCTTCCTGCCCTCTGCACCCTTACTCACCTCGCAAGAAGGAGTGGTTTCCTGCTCTTCACCAAGCCTGCTCACCCTTAGGGGGTTTGTTCTGGCTGACCTCCCTTTTAGAACATTTTTATTTCTAATATTTACACTAATTGTTCCCCTAAATCCTTTACTTCTTTTCTCCATGAGGTCTGCCCTAACTCTACTACATTTAACATTTCCACCTGTCATTCTGACCCTACCACTTCCAATCTCCTTTCTTCTTTTACTTTCTCTTTTTTCCATTGTACTTTTCATGTATGTCACTGTTCTTTGTCTCCCTCTGCTAGATTGTAAACTTCTCAATGGCAGGGAGCATTGTCTGTTTTCCTCAAAAAGTATTTGCTGAAAGTGAGTGAATGATTTCATTCAACTAAGCTTTGAATTCAGTTCTCAGAGTTCTGAAACAATGAAACTCAAAAGTGTTCTTTGCCTTAGACCTCAAGATTCTGGCAAAATAAATCCTGCCAAACAGATCCAAAGCAAGGTAAAACAAAACAAAACAAACAAACAAAAAAAACACCCTGTTGTTGACTGTGAGCTAAAATAGTTACACACGAACAGAAAATTGTTAAATGCAATATGTTTGTCCTTACCACATCTGGATTATTCAATTGTATAACTTAGACTTACACTACCCATGAGGACAGACACCTGCGACATTCCAAAGATGCAATACTCCAACAGCTGTGCAGAATTTTTGGGTATCAAGATTCATTTCATAGATTGGATAAAAACAAGTGTTCAGGAGGATTTTTAAGCTCCACGAGGGCAGGAATCATATCTGTTTTGTTTGTACTGTATGTCCAGAAGCAAATAAATTGGGATGCTCAACACGTACTTGTTGAATGAATGTATGCATGAAGAAAAAGAACTCCTATATTTTCAGAAATAAACAAGGCAGTGAAAGGTTATTTTGCTGTTCATTCAAAGAAAGGTTTTACCATCTGGATGTTGGTACAATGATATCAAATTTTACCTTAATTTAATTTACTTAGAAGTTAATTTTTTATTTTGACAATAATATGTAGAACTCTATGAACAATGGAAAATAGCTCACGAAAACATTGTCAGACTTAAAAAAATGTTTATTCCTTCTTGGAAGAACATAAGGTCTTTGGATTTTTAATGACTATTTGTTTCTCTATTTGGAAAACATAAGTCTCAGTTTTATTTATATGAGACTATAATTTTTACAACTGCACATTAATTTAATTTTGTTTCTTTTCTAGTGGGTGTTGTAAATTTCACATAATAGTAATACACGCCTGTTGTGATATACAAACATTTTCCTACTTATTGATTCTTCCCTTTTCCCACATTCTCCTTGTTAGCTATATAGATTGGTGCTTACAAAATGCCCTGCTGACTCTCTTGCACATTAATTCTGTGGTTATGCTTTCCTAGTACCTTTTGAATTATTTAAATGTATTTAACACATAAGATTAAAAAGGTTATTAAATATCTGAAGTGTTGTTTTCATTTTCACAGTTACATTGTAAATTGGAAGATGGTCATTTACTTTTTTCATATGTTAGTTAAATGCATGGGTAATATTCTCTTCCCATATCAAGCTCTTTGCACAGCTTATAAGAACACAAACTTGGTTCTCTTCTTCCGCTAAGGATAGAGTTGGCTGTTGTCTCTGAAATGCGTGAGGACATCCTCAATCCATGCTGAGTGGGAAGACATTCTTTCCACATTGGAATTTCATTAATTTTGCCTGAGTAATAATCCAGCTTAAGCAAATGAAAAATATGAAACATCATTTCTTACAAATAAATAAAACTAGGCCAGAGATGTCTTGTAAATCCATAAGAAAACTTAACAATATACAGAAGTGGATTTTAAATAGTAAATCAGTTCTTTGTCTACAAAGGATACTCTTTCTGTGTTTCAGCATGCTTATTTTTAGGAACATTTGAAACATTTCCTGTGTAATCATAATTAAGACAATAATTTGTTCAGGGATTTGTCTTGAACAAGATAGCACAAAGATAAACCTCAAAATGATCATCTAAACATTTAAATGATCCTACAGCCAAAGTTAATGAAAACCAAATTTAAAATGTTACTACTCTTAAGTTTCTAAATTCACAAGGTCCATAAAACAAAAGACCTGGTCCCCAATTACAGATTATCCCAAGTTAGAAAGTTTTTGATGAACAGTGATTCAGGGATAATTTGTCAAATGTAAATTTCTTAACAAAAATAAGTAAATAAGAAGAACTTTAAGTAGAAGTTTCTACATGACATTTTGAATCATGTGAAAGAAAAAGGGTATGTATTATAACAATAATGTGTTGTAAATTAAGAGTCCTCTCTGGATAAAACTTTCTCTGAAAGTTTTTGTACCTTAAAATTACATGACAATGTATAAAACAGTTTATGTGAGGAAAGTGACTATTTTTGTACACTATAAAAGGATCTGGTAGTTGGCACACTATAAAAAGAGTGTTATAAAGTCAAAAACATCCAAACACATGATATATATTTTAAGGAGAACCACAATTTTGTTTCCTATGAAACAGAACATTCAAGAAACATCCAAGTGACCACTCTGGAGTGAGTCCGATTGCCCCGCCCAGTGGTATGATAGTGAATGTGCAGTAAACCCCATCAAGCATATTAGAAAGCCTTGGACATCTTCTTGGGCAAAACCCAGAGAGAAGCATTCTCAAATTCTTGTATTCTTTAAAAAAGGCAAATTTGCTTTTTTTTCTTCACCCTTTATTGGTGAGAGCCATCTTACTAAAGATGAAGCAAACGCCTTAGATGTTTGTCAAAGTGTGACTAAAGGACTTCCTACCTCAGTTTTCTAGCCTGACAAGTCGATGTTATGTATTGCTAGGCCTGGCCTTACACTCACCAAATCAGGACCTTTGGCAGTAGGGCTAGTCATCTGCATTTGAGTATGAAAATCAGAAGTTTTTTGAATCACTACGTTGGAAAAGTCCTGCCACTCCCAAGCTATGTGGATTTGGTGTCAAATATTTTAGACTCTTTTAGCCTCAGTGGCTTCATTTAGAATATGAGGGTGACAACCATATTCAGTTCATACACTACTTTGGAAAATTAAATTTAAAAATGCCTGCCGAGTACTTAACCAAGAACCCAGCATGTATTAAGCACTTGAGAATTGTTAGTTCTTCTCATTCTTCTTATTATTATTAACTGTAGGATTTTAGGGGTAAGAGATAATAGAATTGAGTTCCTGCTTCATGATAATCAACAGTGATTCAAACTCATGCGTAGGATCTAGTCTGAACTTTGTGCACAGAGACTCTGAAATGAGGCTATTTATTTTACCATTAGAAAAGATGAAAGCTTAATAAAGCATTACATAAAAAAAAAAAAATACCTTGGACTGCCAGTTCTGGCCAAGATGAAGTAGCCCTATTCCTCTCAAGTTATCCCTGTTCCAACTAAAAAACTTTGGACATGAGGCAGCAAAAATCATAGGAAAATTCTGAGAAGTTGAAACAAAAAGATGACTGCCAAGGGATCTTGGAACTTGAGGAGTTCCACTGAGAAGAGTTTTCTGGGTTTCTTTGTTACCTCCTATACATCCTTGATAGGGCACAACAGAAGCCTCTCCAACCTGAGACAAAATAAATGGCAAGAAAAGCTTGTTCCTCCAAGCCAAAGAACCAGGAAAGGCTGGCCTAACTGAACCATAAACCTTTCTGTCAATTTCTGCCATACTCTGGGCAAACACCAATGCAAGACCTCTCTACCACTATTGCCTGGTGGTTTCAGTATAGCCAAGCCAAGAGCTGATCACTCCAACCCCACCCTCACAGAAGCAGGCAGTGGCACTCTGACTTTCCAGCCCTGGGGAGTCAGCAGGACTAAAACGGAGAGCAGATACTTCATTCCCCATTCAACAGAAAAGTTGTATTCCAATTACCCTGCCAAGATAGTGCCATGGTCACCCAACAGTGAGCTGAGTGGGTTTGGGGAGCCCAGTAGGAAGCTGAACATAAAGACCACCTAGTCTTCATGCTCCACCCTAAGAGGAGGGTTGTTTGATTTAAAAAAAAAAAAAAAAAAAAAGAGGGAGAGAGAGAGTGATAGAGATGGAAAAGGATGCAGAGACTCATAACATAATATCCAAAATGCCCTGCATACAATGGAAATTCATCCATCATAGCAATAACCAGGAAAATAACAACCTGAATGAGAAAAGGCAATCAACAGATGCCAATGTCAAGATAAATCAGTTGTTGAAATTATCTGACAAGGATTATAAAACAGACACACAAATGCTTCATAAATAAAACAAATGAAAAATATAAAATCTTAGCATAAAATAGAAAAAATAGAAATTATTAAAAAGAAACAAATGGAAATTATACAACTGAAAAGCATAATAACTAAAATTTTAATTAACTGATGTGTTCAACAACACAGTAGAGATGACAAAGTCAATGAACATGAGGACCAATCAATAGAATTTAGCAGTCTAACAACAGAGAGAAAGTAGACTGAAAAAAATAGTTGTGCAGAGAATTACGACAATAACAAAAGAGGTAACACTTCTATCACTGGAGTCTCAGATGAAGAAAGGGAAAAAGTGGGACTTTCTGAAAAAGTATTTGAAAAAGTAATGGCCCAAAACTTCAGAAAATTTTGTGGAAGACATAAATATACTGGTTTAAGAATTTTAACAAACTCCAAATAGAATGAGCCCATGGAAATTTATGCCAAGGCACATCATAATTAAACTTCTGAAAACAAAACACAAATAAAAAATCTTGAAAGCAGTCAGAGAAAAACATCAACCTACTTATGAGGGACAACAGTGCAAATGATAAGAGATTTCCTGTCAGAAAACATGTAAGGCATAAGGAAGTGGAACTTTTTAAAAATTACTGAACTGACTGCACCTCCCAGGTGCCCCTTCAAAGATTTTATTTGTCAGAGAAAGAGAGAGAGAGAGAATGGCAGACAGAGGGAGAAGCAGGAATCTCCAAACTGTGGAAAGAGCCAAAATGCCCTTCAAGAGATGAATGGACAAAGATGTGGTCCATATATACAATGGAATATTACTCAGTCATCAAAAAGGACGAGTACCCAACTTCTGTACCAACATGGATGGGACTGGAGGAGATTATGCTGAGTGAAATAAGTCAAGCAGAGAAAGTAAATTATCATATGGTTTCACTTACTTGTGGAACATGAAGAATAACATGGAAGACATTAGGAGAAGGAAAGGAAAGGTGAATTGGAGGAGGTGGGAGGGAGAGATAAACTATGAGAGACTGTGGATTGTGAGAAACAAACAGGGTTGTGCAGGGGAGGAGGTGGGGGGATGCGTGAGCCTGATGGTGGGTTTTAAGGAGGGCGCCTATTACATAGAACACTGGGTGCGGAACCTAAACAATGGATCATGAAACATTGAAAAAATAAAATAAAATTTAAAAATAAATAAAATAAATAAATAAATAAAATTACTGAAAGGAAAGAATGGTCAGTTCTGAATTCTATATCTGGCAAAAATATCCTTCAGGAATGAAGAAGAAATCAAGATATTTTAGAAAAAGGAAGACTAAAAGAATTTCTTGATAACAAACCTACCCTCATAAACAGAAAATTCTGTAAACAGAAAAGAAATTGTAAAACAAGAAGACTCTGAGCTTCAGAAATAAAAGAACATAATAAAGGGTGAAAATAAAGTTAAATATAATAGGTTACCCTTCTTGTGAGTTTTAAAATCATATTTTATTATTGAAGGAAAAATTATAATACCATCTGATGATGTGCTCAATGTATGTTAGAGGAAGGCAGTTCAAGATGGTTGCACAGGAAGATCCTGAATTCCCCTCTTCCTATGGACAAAACAAACCTACCACATATGGAATAATTTCCTAGGAAAAAGTCCTGAAAACTAAATGAATAGCACATCCACAACAAATGCTAGAAAAGCCTCTCTCACCCTTGGTAGAGACATTCCACCAAAAATCCTATTCCAGGCATGTCAACACACAATCAGCAGGGATTTCAAAAATATGGAAGTTTTCCTTGAGGAACAAAGGGCTTGTCCTCCATATAAGGCACCCCAATTCCTGGGTCCTCCACTGAAGAGATGAGCCCCCAAAATGTTTGGCTTTTAAAACACTGGGAAGTGCATCTAGGAGAACCATATAATTGTAGGGAGTGGAGAATCTGCTCCTCTAGAATTCACAAAAGACCCCCTCACTTTGGAACCCAGCACAAAGGAAGTAATTTCAAAAATGTCTATGTATATGTAAAGACCTACTTAATGATTTTAAACTGACTGCTGAAGAGACAGGAACCTGTTAGGACTCTGGATGAAGCAGAAGAATGGAATAGTGAGCTGGAGGACAAAGTAATGGAACTCACCCAGACAGAGTAGCAAAAAGAAAAAAGAACTTTTAAAAGTGAAGATAACTTGAGGACTTATAAGACAACAGTGAGCAGAATAATATCCACATTATAGGGGTCCTAGAAGAAGAGAGAGAAAGAAAGGGGCAGAAAACTTTTTTGAATAAATAATGGCTGACAACTTCCCTAATCTGGGAAAGGAAACAGACATCCAGATCCAAGAAGCCCAGAGGGTTTCAAACAAGAAGAATCCAGAGTTCCACACCAGGAGGCATTATAATTAAAATGTCCAAAGTTAAAGATAAAGAGAGAATCATAAAAGCAGCAAGAGAAGAACAACTTTTTATGTACAGGGAAAAACCAGTAGGCTATCAGCAAAATTTTTGGCAGAAAATTTTCAGGCCAGAAGGAGTGGCATGACATATTCAAAGTGCTGAAAGAAAAAAACTCCAAGCTTAGACTGAGTTGAGGAGGTTATCATTCAGAATAGAAGAAATGATACAGCTTTCAAGATGAGCAAAAGCTAAAGGAGTTCATCACCAACAAATTGACCTTTGAGAATGTTATAGGGATTTATTTAAGTTAAAAAGTTAAGTTAAAAAGAAGGGGGGTGGGGTTATGAACATTGGGGAGGGTGTGTGCTTTGGGGAGTGCTGTGAAGTGTGTAAACCTGGCGGTTCACAGACCTGTACCCCCTGGGAATAAAAATATATGTTTATAAAAAATAAAAAATTAAAAAAAAAAAAGAAAAAGAAAAGAATGGCACTAACTAATAGCAAGAAACATAAGAAAGTAAAAATCTCACTAGAAAAAATATATTATATTTCTTCATTGAAGAAATCAAAGTGGAAATTTAAAATGTAGAAATAAATGGAAATGGAAATATGACATATCAAAATCTATGGGATGCAGCAAAAGTAATTACCTCAAGAAACAAGAAAATCTCAAACAATCTGACTTTACAGTTATAGGAACTACAAAAAGGAGAAGAAATGAAACCCAAAGTTAATAAAGGGAAGGAAATAATAAAGATCAGAACAGAATTAAGTGAAATAGTAAAATGACAATAGAAAAGATCAATGAGATTCAGAGCTATTTCTTTGAAAAGATAATCAAAATTGATATAACCAAGAGTGAAAAAGAGATGACTCAAATAAATAAAATCAGAAATGAAAGAGAAGTTAACAATTAATATCACAAAAATACAAAGGATCATAAGAGACTATTATGAACAATTCTATGTCAACAAATTGGACAACCTAGAAGTGGATAAATTCCCAGAAATATACAATCTTCCAAGACTGAATCATGAAGAAATAGAAAATTGATTGATTACTAGTAAGGAGACTGAATCACTAATCAAAAACCTCCAAACAAATAAAAGTCCAGGACCAGATGGATTCACAGGTGAATTTCATGAAACATTTAAAGAGTTAAGGCCTATTCTCAAACTCTTCCAAAATATTAAAGAGGAGTGAATGCTTCCAAACTCACTTATAAGGCTAACATTACCCTGATGTCAAAATCAGATGGAGGAAAGTACAAGAAAAGAAAAGGACAGGTCAATATTCCTGATGAACACTGATGCAAAAATCCTCAACAAAATACTAGCAAAATTTAACAATAAATTAAAAGGATTGGAGATAAATCCCACCTGGTCATGAAAAATAATCATTTTAATATACTGTTGGATCCTATTAGCTACTATCTTGTTGAGAATTTTGGCATCTGTATTCTTCAGGGATTTGGTCTGTGATTCTCCTTCTTGATGGGGTCTTCACTTGGTTTTGGGATCAAGGTAATGCTGGCCTCATAGAAGGAGTTTGGAAGTTTTCCTTATGTTTCTGTTTCTTGAAACAGCTTCAGGAGAATAGGTATTATTTCTTCTTTGGATGTTTGGTAGAATTCCCCAGGGAATCCATCAGGCCCTGGACTCTTGTTTTTTTGGATAAAACTCATCCATTCTCTTACACCATACACAAAGATAAACTCAAAATGGATGAAAGTCCTCAATATGAGACAGGAATCCATCAAAATCCTAGAGGAATCCATCAAAATCCAAAATCCTTTTTTGACAGCCACAGCAATTTCTTTCAAAATCCATCTCCAAAGACAAGGGAAACAAAAGTGAAAATGAACTTTTGGGACTTCAGCAAGATAAAAATCTTCTTCACAGCAAAGGAAATAGTCAACAAAACAAAAAAACAACACATGGAATGGGAGAAGAGATTTGCAAATGACACTACAGATAAAGGGCTGGTATCCAAGATCTATAAAGAACTTCCCAAAGTCAACACCCAAAAAACAAATGATCAAGTCAAAAAATGGACAGAAGACACAAACAGACACATTTCAAAAGAATGCCTACACATGAAAAAATGTTCATCAGCATCAGCCATTAGGGAAATTAAATTTAAAACCACATTGAGATACCACCCTACACCAGTTAGAATGGCAAAAATTGACAAGACAAGAAACAACAAGTGTTGGAGAGGTTGTGGAGAAAGGAGAACCCTCTTACACTGTTGGTGGGAATGCAAGTAATTATAGCCACTTTGGAAAACAAAGTGTGGAGTTTCCTCAAAAAGTTAAAAATAGAGCTATGCTATGACCCAGCAATTGCACTACGGGTATTTACCCCAAAGATACAGATGGAGTGAAAAAGAAGGGCTACATGCACCCCAATGTCCATAGCAACAATGTCCACAATATATCACTCAGCCATCAGAAAGGATGAATACCCAAATTTTGCATCAATTTTGATGAGATGGGAGGAGGTTATGCTGAGTGAAATAAGAGAGTCAGACAGAGGAAGTTAATTATCAAATGGTTTCACTTATTTGTGTAATATAAAGAATAGCATGGAGGACATTAGAAGAAAGGCAAAAATGAAGGGGGGAGAATCGGAGGGGGAGATGAACCATGAGAAACTATGGACACTGGGGAAATAAATCGAGGGTTTAAGGGGGTGGGGGCTGGAGGGTTGGATGAGCCAGTGATGAGTATTGAGGAGGGCACATATTGCATGGAGCACTGGTATTATATGCAAACAATAAATCATGGAACACTACATCAAAAGGCAATGATGTACTATATGATGACTAACATAACATAATAAAAAATTATTTAAAAAATTAAAAAAAAATAAAAGGATCATACTCCATGATCAAGTGGGATTTACTCCACAGATGCAAGAACAGATCTATGCGTGCAAGTTAATCACTGTGATACACTACATAAACAAAATGAGGGACAAAAAAATCACATGACCATTTCAATAGATATAGAAAAATCCAGATGGTTTCACTGGAGAATTTTACCATTTAAAGAATTAACACAAAGTTTACACAATCATTTCCAGAATATAGAAAATTAAGGTACATATCTAAACTCACTTTATGAGATTAGTATTATTCTGAGTTCAAAACTAGACAAAGATATTACATAAAAGGAAAACTAGAGATTAGTATCTCATTAATTTTAATCAAAAAAAATTCGCAACATATTAGCAAACTAAATGTATAAAAAAAAAAGTATATTCCATGACCAAGGGGGATCTAATTCATTTATGCAAGAACTGGTTTGACATTTGAAAATTAATCAATTCAATCTGCCACATCAATAGGCTGAAAAATAAAAATCATGATCATATCAATTGATGTAGAAAAATAACTAGTCAAAATCCAACATCTATTGTGAAAAATATTCTCAGCAAAGCAGGAATAAAAGGTACTTCCTTAACTTGATAAAAAGCATTTACAAAACCAATAGTTGCCATCATACCTAATGGCAAAAGATTGACTACTTTTCTTTAAGATTAGGAACAAGGCAAAGATGTCTACTCTTACCATTCTTATTCAGCAATAAGTACAGTATGCTCTAGCCCATATAATAAGACAAGAAAAAGAAATGAAAGGCATATGAGTTAGAAAGAAATTAACATTTCCCTCTGCAGATGTCATAAATATGTGAAAAAAATCCCAAATAATCTACAAACAAAAAAACAAACACCTTTTGATAAGGTTGACTTGCTAGAAGTGACTTCAGCAAGGTTGTGGAGTACAAGATAAAAATACAAAAAGTAATCATATTTCTATATACTAACAAGGAAAATGTGGAAACTGATTACAAACAACACTATTTCTAATTCCTGTAAAGAAAATGAACAAATGTTATACAAAATAAGTATTCTGAAAATGACAAAATGCTAATGAAAGAAATCATCGAAGAACTAAGTAAACAGAGATATACTGATTGGAAAAGTCAGTGTGTTTGGCAAAGGTGCAAAATCAGTGAAACAGGGTAAAGAGCTTTTAATCAAGTGGTGCAGCAGCAATTGACTACCCATAGGTAATCTAACCTCATGCTATGCTGCACACCCTATAAAAACTTATTCAAAAGGGATCATATAAATAAGTATAAAATGTAAAACTATAAAACTCAGAATAAAAACTTGGAGAAAAATCTTTGGGGCTGAGGATCCATAAAAGGAAAAATTGATAAATTGGGTTTTATTAAAATTAAAGAAATTTTTTCAGTGAAAGACTATGTTAAAATAATTTTTTTAAGATTTTATTTATTTATTTGTCAGAGAGAGACAGACAGAGAGCACAAGCAGGGGGAGAGGCAGGTAGAGGGAGAAGCAGCTTCCCCACTGACCAAAGAGCCTAATGCAGGACTGTATTATAATTATATAAGGTATTATCATCGGGGAACTGGGTGAAGGAATTATTTCTTATGATTGCATAAAAATCTGTAACTATCTCAAAATAAAAAGTTTTGAAAAACCCATAAAAAGATCAAAAGAAACAAAAGCAATACCTTCCATTTGATTAAGTTTTTTTTACTACAAATCATTCCATAATGAACAACTCATCTCAAGAAAATGGACGACATTAATAATTTCCTCCAAATAGAAGTACTGAGTATTTTCCTAAATTAACTGGATGGATCCTGAAATTGGGGTATTGTTTTCGGGAAGTGATTTTCCTGGAGGGCTTAATAATGGGTTAAGAAGTTTTGCATCAAACCAAGAATAAACTTTGCCTCAACTCCAAAATGATGTTTGTATTTTTTAAAGCTTTGAAACCAAATGAGAAAATACAATACAACCATCAAATATATTCCGCCAAATTGTTGGCAAACCCTGGGGGACTGCCTACCATGTGACACAAATCAGTTTACAGTGGGCTAAGTGTAGCAAACTCTAGTCCTTTAGAACACCGTTTCTGGAGAACTTGCAACAGATCATGAGTGCTGCCAAAATGAAGGCTCTGGAAGAACTTAATTTCTGCAATCAGTATTTCAACATGAAAGGAATGAGTGGGAGGTGCTCTGAAGCAGACATCACTTGATAAGAAAAACTTAAAGAATCTGGATATGGAACTTAGGAAATAGCTGGAAAGGATTTAAAAAAAAAAAAAGAGTTCACATTTAGTAATGTGGATATTAGATTTTAATTCTTTTACCCATTTTCTTTTAAGTGTTTAGGTGAATCTGGAAGGGACAAAAAACCAAATACCAAAGCTGTTAGCAACGTGAAATGGAAAAGAAAGGTAATACATTGACCTACACTGCCCAGGACCATAACCACCAGTCCCATGTGGCCATTTAAATTAAAATTAAAGTTGACTAAAATTAAAATCCAGCTCCTCAGCTGGAGTAGCAAATTTCCAGTTCTCATTAACTCTATGCGGCCAGTGACTATCATACTGGACAGTACAGAAAACATTTCCATTATCTCAATAAAGTATTGAGTAGCTGCAATCCAGACGATTAAGGAAAATGCTACAAAGTTTCAGAACTTTTTTTTTTTTTTATTTAAATCAGAATAACGTCAGACCTGTCCACAGAGACCTGGCAAGCCAGAAAGGGCTGGCAAGACATATTCAGGGCATTAAATGAGAAGAACATGCAGCCAAGAATACTTTATCCAGCAAGACTGACATTCAAAATGGATGGAGAGATAAAGAGTTTCCAAGACCGACAAGGCTTAAAAGACTATGCGACCACCAAGCCGACACTGCAGGAAATATTAAGGGGGGTTCTATAAAAGAGGAAAAATCCTAAGAATAGATTGAACAGAAATATAGAAACAATCTAAAGAAAGAAAGACTTCAAAGGTAACACGATGTCAATAAAAACGTATCTATCAATAATCACTCTCAATGTGAATGGCCTAAATGCGCCCATAAAATGGCACAGGGTTGCAGATTGGATAAAACGACAGGACCCATCCATATGTTGTCTACAAGAGACCCATTTTGAACCTAAAGATACACCCAGACTGAAAGTGAAGGGATGGAGAAGCATCTTTCATGCCAATGGGCCTCAAAAGAAGGCTGGGGTAGCGATTCTCATATCAGATAAATTAGATTTTAAACTAAAGACTGTAGTCAGAGATACAGAAGGACACTACATCATTCTTAAAGGGACTATCCACCAAGATGATCTAACAATTGTAAATATCTATGCCCCAATATGGGAGCAGCCAATTACATAAGAAAACTGTTAATCAAGATAAAGAGTCATATTGATATGAATACATTAATAGTAGGAGATCTTAACACGCCTCTCTCAGAAATAGATCATCGAAGCAGAAAATCAATAAAGAAACAAGAGCATTGAATGACACACTGGACCAGATGGACCTCATAGATATATACAGAACATTCCACCCTAAAACAACAGAATACTCATTCTTCTCAAGTGCACATGGAACCTTCTCAAGAATAGACCACATACTGGGTCACAAATCAGGACTCAACTGATACCAAAAGACTGAGATTATTCCCTGCATATTCTCAGATCACAATGCTTTGAAACTGGAGCTCAATCACAAGGAAAAGTTCAGAAGGAACTCAAACACCTGGAAGCTAAAGACCGCCTTGCTTAAGAATGCTTGGATCACCCAGGAGATCAAAGAAGAACTGAAACAATTCATGGAAACCAATGAGAATGAAAACACTTTGGTCCAAAACCTATGGGATATGGCAAAGGCTGTCCTAAGGGGGAAATACATAGCCATCCAAGCCTTCCTCAAAAAAATTGAAAAATCCAGAACACAGCAGCTGTCTCTACACCTTAAAGAACTGGAGAATCAACAACAAATCAAACCAACTCCACGCATAAGAAGGGAAATAGTCAAGATTAGAGCTGAGATCAATGAGGTAGAAACCAGAGATAGAATGTATCAATGAAACTATAAGCTGGTTTTTTGAAAGAATCAATAAGATCGTAAACCACTGGTCACACTAATCCAAAAGAAAAGAGAGAAAGCCCAAATTCATAAAATTATGAATGAAAAGGGAGAGATCACAACTAACACCAAGGAAGTAGAAACAATCATCAGGACACACTTTTATAAAATGGCAGCTCCATAGAAGTGTTCTCATAGCAGCCTTAAAGGGTGGGGCTGGAAAGGGTCCTAACATCATCACATCAAAACAGTGGTCACCTGCTTGAATCCTTCTGGTGGTCCAAGTCTGTGTTTGAACACATCCTTTCCTATGGCAAGTAATGATTATTTCCTTAGTTCTTTTTCAGGGCAAAATAAATATTCCTATACCTTGAAACGGTTTTATGACTTTAGGTCTTTCATTATTCTCACAGTTCACTCCTGGATACAATTCTGTATTCCAGTGTATCCAGCTCTCTAATCAAATAGCTGTGCTTGTTAAGATGCTCAGGGCATAAAAGTGCCAAACTTAAGTGCATGTTTCAGGTGCTCAGAGTATAAAAGATTTATCTTTTCCTTTGTTCTAGACATTATGTCTCTATTTCTACCAACTGAAATTACAAGGTGTCTTTTTAGTAACCCCACCAACCAATTTATTTGTAATGAGTCTTCAGTCAAATAAAACCTTGATTAACGTGTCCCACTGCGGCAGCTAATGGACATGTTTTGTGTCTTATTTCTACTAACTTGTCCATGAAGTGGATCACCAATGTCCTTTTCAGTATTTCAGGTGGAAAATTCATTAACACTGTTTGTTTTGTGTTGGATGCAAATGCATGACCTTCTACATCTTTCCCAGTATAAGTATTAAAATGTTGACAAGAGAAATCAAGGATGTTTTCCAAGTCCTTGGAAAATTCTGATGACCATTTACCTCCAGCCCAATAATCATGAAAGTGTGGATAACACCATTCTCAAGTCAGTCCAGCCATACTAGTATTCAGCGCATGCTTCTTCATTTTACCTACAAAGAGATACCTGGTCATCTAGATTTTATTGAATTTCCTACAACATATTTCATATACCCTAGAAGGCTAAAAGCAGAGACTGAAATCTTCAAGTTTAAGATGATGGAGGAAGGCTTTTACAATACAAAGAGAAGAAGGAGGAGGAGGAGAAGAAGAAAGAAAGAAAGAAAGAAAGAAAGAAAGAAAGAAAGAAAGAAAGAAAGAAAGAAAGAAAGAAAGAAAGAGGAAAAAATGGAAAAAGAAAAAGAAAACTAACTCATCAGCTCCAGAGAACTAAATGAAATGGGCAACTTGAGAATTTTATATTAGAGCAATGCTGAGGTCCTTTTTAATAATTCTGATTTTCATACAATAATAAAGGTGCTGAATTCTAATGAGTTTGGTATTTCCCACAGTCCTAATACCTCTGGTACAGAACTATTGGAACTGGCTTTGGGAGAGAAGCACTCAGCGTTCTAAATGTTGCCCATACCACTGTCCAGCTGGGATGTTTTAGAACCAAATCTTACACTGACTCATCAGTCCAGAGACAAATAGAGGAAAACTTGCTGTGTCTGTTCTCAAAGCAGGTGGCTATACAGTAATGATGTAGCAGGTGCCAGGATCCTGAAAGGCAATGTTCTAGGGAAACACTGTAGGACATAACTGTTTTTAATGTCTTTCCAACTTGAAAATGGTTTGTGTCCATGGCTTCTGTTTTCAAACGTGCAATATGGTCTGGGACCTTAAAACAGAGAATATGACATATTAACTAATAAGTTTATGAACACGTGTTGAAATGGCAAAGCACTAAACAGGTTGACTTCCCCTGCAGAAAACAGGCATTTAAAAGGAGTCAGTCAAGTCAATGCTTCCTCTCCACATAGGAACATAATGTCCCAAACAGGGGAGAAATAATTCAGCAAGTAAGGGAAAAAATGTTTTCCAAATAGAGACCTCTCCTTGGGTTGTTAATGTCCCCTCGTCACATGCAGGGTGCTGGAATACAGCCCATCTCATCTCAAAGTCCTGCATGTGGGGTTTGGATAAAGATTTTGTTTTTCCCTCCAGAAATCTACATCTAAAAGGTGATCAATTTTGATTAGGCTTTAAAAAAGGATTATTGATTAGATTCTGTCCCAGAAGGACAACAAGAGAAAGAAAGGGGCTCCTTGAAATTCTTCTGAAGGGAGAACACGAAGCCACACAGAGCGCTAAGTTGCATCGTCTGAGGGGATAGAGGTGAACAGACATGGAGTACGAGGGGGAGGCAGTTCTCAGCCTGGAACAAAATGGGTGTCTGGGTTGAAATCTCCATCTTTAGATAATTCTCAGTTGCCAGAAGTGTTTAAAAAAAATAAACAAACAAACAACAGTGGATAGATGGAAGTTTTTTAATATGTCCCTCTCTCAGTGGTTTTGTACCAAACAATATTAATTTTTGGAGAGCAGTTGGCCTATTATGTAATCCTAAGCTTAATACTAATATAGCATGGAATGGGCTATAGAAGCGTTTTCCCAATTATATCCTCATAGATGGTCATTGCGATCCTGAGATGGAATTTTTCCCATCTCATGGGATGAAAGGAAAATAAGGCTCTGAGACATCAGATGTTGCCTAGAGTTCTCAGTTAAGGAAGCAGAGCAAGGACTGGGGCCTCCTGGTTCCTGTTCTGGGTAATTTCACGACTGGGCGTGGCCACCGGCTCATCCATATTCTCCAAAGACGTCAGGATGCACATGGGGAGCAGCCACACATCTGCACTTGCTGCCCCTTCTGAGTGGTGACTGCCTCGCTGTTGCTAACGTCCTATTGTTACTCTGCTTCCTCTGATCCCTGTACTACATCACAGAAGACTCTCCCACATGCCCGGGGCCTGGAAACTGGTGTCACTCCTACCTCCAGGTTCTAAGCGCAGGTCCCTGCCAAAGGATCTCCTCCTCTGGGAGCCCTCTTTCACTCTTTCCTCCTTCAGAAGCCCAGCACCTTCTACTACCTGAGGCCAACAACCATCCCTGTAGACTTTCAGCTGCAGTGGGGCACACGGCAAGGAGACTCTCACACAGAGACAGGAGCATGAGATGAATAATGGGAGCAGAAGTTTCTTGGTGTCCCCAGTTGGAACTCAAATCCCATTTTTCCACAGAATCCATGTGACTGATGTTGACTAGCTAGTGAGCTCAATAATTTTTGGAGTATCTAGTAGTGTCTTGATTAGACACTGACATTATTCAGGGCTTCATGGAAGACCCCGAGACCCTATTCATCATCGATAATATTGTTTCCATGGGAAAATGTGCTTCAGGTTGCCTACGCCTGTCCTCCAAAGAAATTCGAGCAAACAAACCCATTTGCGAGTTGGGCACCATCTGCCTTCTAGCACTGGATGTTCTCCCACTCGCTCTCTTCGACCTAACCTGTTTTCTCCTGTCCAACTTCTGGGTGGCCAGTGAGAACGATTGCTCCTCTGAGACCACAGCCGGCATAAGCAATGAGAAGAGGGTGAAAGTTCTAGGGAAATAGGGAGGGAGTGAGAAGAAGGAAGAAGATAGAGTTGGAACATTCACGAGAAGGCAGGGATCAGGAAGCCTGTGCCATGGACAGCCTCCAGGGAAGGAAGCCTTTTAAGGGAATTAAAATGGAACTTGGAGGCAAACAGGATGGCTCTCTTTAAGAGAGCACAACCTGGAGAAAAGGCAGAGCTAGGCACATTCTGTCACGAGGCGAAGTGGCAATTTTAAGCTAAGTATTTAACTCTCAGAAAGTTCAGTTTCCTGATCACTAGAATGGAGATATCATTAACTTCTGAGGGTATTTGTGAAGATGAAACTCATTCTGGTCGTGTGACCCACACCATCCCTGGCAGCGCAGAGCATGCTGTTGAATGTCGTTCCTCCTGGCTCTTCTCCTTTGAGAGCCTCAGTTTGGTATGGGGGAAAGACCGGAGCAAAGAGGTAGGGGTTTGAGTTCCAGCCTAGAATCGGCACGAGTGAGAGCCTGTACACATTCTCCAACGGTCGGTTGCCCATCCTGTTCAGATGGCACCTCCTCAGAGAGCTTGGTGGGTACTAAATGAGTTAATGTGTGTGTGAATGCTGGGACCAGCTGGTGCTTGAGAGGTATTATTAATTCAGGATTTCAACAGGTGTGTGTTGAGTGCCCACTATGGGTCAGGCTGTATTCTAGAAGAATGAATCCAGGCAAGGAGAAGGAAAGTGACAGGGCTGTTATGTTCAGTAGGGTGACGAGATCTGAGCAGAGACCTGAGTGATGGGAAGAAGGCAGAGAGCCATGAAACTAGCTAGGTAAAGAGGGCTCCAAGGCACAGGTAAGAGTAGGATTAAAAGCCAGGCTATTGGAGCTTGTCTGGGCCTCACTGAGAACTGAAGAAGGTTCTCAGTGCTTGCAAAGACTGTGCTTGCAAAATGCACAGTCTTTGTGACTGTGATGGAGGGAGCAGAGAGTGGTAGCGCACAATGTGTACTCCCCAGACCACAGAGAGGACTTTCTATGGAGTCCTAGTGCTCTGGAAGGTTTTACAGAATCCATACGGAAAACGGACTGTGGTGCATGGATCACAGAAGGTGAAGGGGGCAAGCGAGCGTGGCTCCTTGATCAGTGGTACAGGACCCATGGCCCTGGGGCCAGGGTGGGAGTGGTGAGGCTGAGCTGCATCCTGAGGGAAGGGGCATTTTGAAATTAGAGCCAGTAAGACTTGCTTATGTGTGGGCTATAGAGAGCAACAGAAAGAAGGGAGCTGAGAACAAATCAGTGTGGCTGTTTTTACTCCAAAGGAGACTGAAATTCACTGTGGGAGAAATAGTTTTGGGGAGTCGGGTTCACCTTGGAGCAGGTTGGATTGGATGTGCCCTTGGGAGTCTGTGTGACGTCCTAGGGTGCAGAAGGACATGGGCCTGGGATACATGCTATGGAGGCCGCAGCAGGCATGCTTCTTACAGGACGGACGGAGGAGCTACTTGCAAGACGCATCTGTGTCAGACGTGTGGGACCAGATGCAGCGTCTGGGGAGTGAGAGTAGAGAAGCAAGAAACCTCCACCCAACTGGAGCAGCACTGTGAAGGTCAGGGGGACATGCTCTGAGAGTGGAGGTTGAGAGGGCATGTCCTTAGGCAGAAGAGGCGCTTTCTAACCCAAAGTCTGCATGTTTCCCTTCGTTATAGCTTCTGCTTCCTTCTAAGTAATTAGGAAATGTTTCAAACGCACTGAATACTGAAATGAAAATAAGGTGCACTCCACCCAACTTTGTGATTTGTGACCATTTTGCCACTTTGCTACATTCATTTTGAATACAACTGAAGTCTCACCCCACCCCCCTTCGTTCCCTCCCAGCAGCTTTAGTGAGCTAATGAGCAAATCCAACGCTCTCAATGAAGCCGGGCACTGTGGTCGCGGTGGCCGTGGCTGTTACTGTTATTATCGTGCTGACGCATATCCTCATCCATTTTCTAGCTTGTATTCCATAAATGGATCTTCATGACGGTGAACAGTACAGTTTTCTGCCTTTTCAAAAAAATTAACATAGAGGGCTAATTCTCATACTGTATTTTCCTGGACCTGGCTTTTTTCACTCAACATTCGTGTTTTCAAAGTGTCGTATTTTTTTCTCTTTCGAGTCTGACACAGCATGGAAAGTCAGAGTAATGGGGGAGCAAAGAGACTCTCTTTTCTCTGCACAGAGAGAAAGGTGGGGGTGCTTGGAAGTCCGGCATACGCACCTGCTCTCCAGCCCCCTCTCTATCCCATTCCCCTTTAGCCTGGCTGCTCGCCTGTGCCGCTGGGGCAGAGGAAGGCTGGGGTCACTCAGTGTTGTAGCAATATTAAACACTAGCTTCACAGGCCATCTGGTCTGATAGCCCCCAGCTCGTTCCACTGCATGGGCTCCAACAAGGAGCTGAAAGTGGGTGACGAGTCCTCACCCCCAAGGAGTTTAGAACTCCGGGCAGCCTCATTTTATTAATGAACTGACAGACGCATTCACTTCTATGACCAAAGTCAAAAGTCAACGTAGACGCGATACTTGCTGGTAACTGTTATTTTCCTGCTCTCTTGTAGCCCAACTACCTGTTTTATTTTTATTTCAGAGCCTTAACAGAAAAGGCAATGTTTGGATTTAAGCTCCAAAGAGATGAAAGAGGGTAGACAGAGGGCACATTCCACATAAGGATCCAGGCATGAATTTCAAAGTGGCAATTTGACCAATGTCCTCATGGAGCATAAGTGGGAGGACAGGACTGGTTTTCAAGACCCGGCTGCCAGGGGATGGCAGAATGGCAACCTCTGGGCTTGAGATATCGAAGAAGGCCACCATGAGACCAGCTAGCCGATGTGGTGGGCGGCTTTCCATGGGCTGTGGGGTGGCAAGTGTTGTTACAGCTCTTGTGAAGCTTAAGTTCTGTGGCTTTTTCCCTTCTGCCAGCCTTGCTCAGGACCCAAGGAGAGATGGTTGGTGAACAGCCCAACATGGGCAAAGCCTGCATCTCAAGTCCCTTGGCCACAGCCACGGCGAGGAAGGGACATCCGGACCTGAACCCACTCTGGAAGGGGAATGGTCCTTGAGGTGAGTAAAAGAGCCAAGGTCCCTCTGCCTAATCTTTCCCTGGAATGAAGCACTTTTCACATTTCAGGTGGTTTTAGAAGAGCCGGGGCCGGGAGGTGGGGGGCGATGCCACGTGAGAATCAGCTTGAAGCTGGGAAGCAGAGAAGTGACACTTTGGCCTCGAACTGGGGGCAGCCTCTTTGCTCCCGCCCACCCCCCTCCCCAGTTCAGGCTTCTCTCCCCAGACCTGATGCTCTGAACTTGAAGCAGCAGGTGCCTGAGTCCTGAGGAATTTCTCCACTGAGGAATGTCTCTCTGAGCAGGACAGCACCTTCCACCCACACACCCTGTCACCTCTGATCCTTTGCCATTTGCATTTGTGGGTTTCCACTGGACCCTGTGCTCAGGTTCACTCCAGAATCTGTTTTTGTGTTTTTCTTTCCTGTGCTTCCCTTTCCCCGCCCAACCCTCCTTTCTTCTAAGGCCCCAGCTCCCAGAGCATCTTCCTTCATGTGTACGGAGGAGGGAAAATTCCTTTTCATTCATCTGGATTTTTTTTTTTTTTTTTTTTTTTTTTTTTTTTTTTTACCATGCATGACACAAAGATTTGAGGTAAAAGGGGCCCAAGAAAAATAAGATAGGAAAACCTAGTGGGTTTGGAGGCAAAGGAGAGCAAACTTGCATCCCGCTTTCCCTAACCTCAGACATACTTCGTTTCTTGGCCAAGTTCTCTGTTACTTGCCACAGTGCTCTTATTTTGTGCTCTAAGGGACAGGCGAAGGCTCTTTCCTGCTCAGCACATGCTAAATACTTAAAAGAAATACCCTACCTTTGTCTAGCAATGCACTTATGGAAAGACAGGGCTTCTGGGGGGCCAAGCACTAGAAAACCCAGGGCCAGTTTATCCAAAGACTAACACCTCGAGAGTGGTTCCAAAACAACCTAAGTCAGAAACAAACAAACAAACAAAAAAACAAACAAACACAGGGTAGCTCTTTGTCTTGAGCTGTGTACTTTCTGAAAACCATTTCTCTAGCCTGCACCAAGCCTGGGCTTTGGTGGTGAGGCCCAGAGGTGTAGCTTCTTCAACCAATGCTTGCAAAATGTTTATAGTGAACTCAAATACCTTCCACAGATCACTCTGATTCTCCATCTGATTTCTCCACCAGCTGTTCTCTGCCTGATTCATTGTGCAGATTTCTTTCTGGTGTAGTGGATATTCCCTAGTTACCCACCATAATGCTCAGTCTTACAGGTGTATAGCATGTTTGTAATGCTTGTTCATACACTCCCACAGAAAAAAAATCATAAAATACAATCTGATGTGTAATTTTCCTGAATACTAAATGCTTTGCCCTAAACTTTTAAGATAGTGTATCAGTTGAAGGATGCCAGGAATTACTTCACCTCTTATATATGTACCTGTTATAGATTATGTTCATTTTCAAATTAATTTCAAAGCCAGCTGTGATTTTTGCTAAAAGTAATCCTTGATGGTATTGGTTTAGCAACTACCCTTTAAAAGTTAAAGAGACAATTAGTTGTCTCACCTGAAGAATTTAAAATATAGTGTTTGGATTGTTTATTATGGTTTTACATTTTGAGCTTAAATCTCCTTAATCATATTGTCTATAACGTTTAATAAAGTCTTAGGGGGAAAGGAATGTACTGCTGGACCTTTGAGTGTTTATTTTTCCTTACTTTTGTACTGTAATTATTTAGTTATCTCTACAACGATGCTAAACTAGAAAGGTAGGTTCCTATGCCACAGGGACTTACAGGAAGTTGAAGTTGGGAATGAAAGGACCTATGTAATCCGAATCCCAGAAGACAGCCCCGCTGGCTGCCACTGTTGTCTATTTTGACCCATCAGACAGTGGGATGGATGGGGCACCTGCCAGCTACTTAATGAGGTGAGTCAACTCTGACCAAGCTGGGAAGAAGTCTCTCCTTCAGAGTGAGCACTTCTGAAGCCACACTCCATTTTCCCTTCCTCATGTGGAGAGTTAGGACTTTAAAAGAGGGATCTTTCTTTTGCTCTTTTCCCTTTCTTGCATGTAATTGACACGGTAATTCATATAAAAGAGAGATGGAGAGGAAGGCAGGAAGGAAGGAAGGAAGGAAGGAAAAAGAAAGAAAGAAAGAAAGAAAGAAAGAAAACTAAGGGAAGGGGAAAGACAGGAAGGAAGGAAGGAAGGAGAGAAAAGAAGAGAAAAGAGAAGAAGGAAGGAAGGCAGGCAGGCAAACAGGCATCTTCTTTAGCCTGTGACATACACTTCAAGTTAGGTTTCCTCACAAAATCTGAAACCTCAGAAATGAGAGAGATGTAAATAATAAGTACACAGATTCAAAGTCTTCTAAGTAATGCTGAAAACAAGGCAGCCAGTGTTCCAACAAGGGCAAGACCTCACTTGTTGTATGCTTTTTAGGACTCTTATCATTGTCAATTTTAGTTTGATGAAAGTACTACCACATGTCAGTGACAATGCCATATGTCCACCAAAAAAACAATTTATTTTCCTTCTGGGCACACAGGAAGACTACATTTCCCAGTTTCTTTTGCAATTAGTTTTGGGCCATGAGTGCTGGATTCCATCCAGTGAGATGCAAGCAACGTTTAGTATGCCACCTCCAGGCCTGGCTGCAGCCTCCCTCCTCCTACCCAATCTGCGACACCTCTCTGCCCCTTATTCCGTACCCTCCAGGATGGTGGCATCACAGCAGAAAGCTTGTGGGTGCCTGAAGACTGTGTGAGATAATGTCCCCTTCCCTGCGACCCTGTTATACTGTGAGAGGGGCAAACAAGGATTAATTATTAGAGATTCAGGGGCTGCTTGTTATAGTGGCTAGCATTACTGACCCCCACTAATTTGCACCATATTAAATCACAGCTGCTCTCTCTTGATTACTTCCTGCCTCACCCAGAGGTTGTAAGGTTCCTAATGTTATAAGGTAAACATTAGGGAAATATTTCATCTATACAAGTGCTCCTTCTGTCTCCCGACCTGCTGTTTCTCCCCTTCATCCCTGCTTCCCCAACACACACACACACACACACACACACACACACACCTTTCCCTTTACCAGCCCCTTTTTTGGTTTTGAAATGGCAAGCAGGCCTGTCAGCGAAGACCCCTTGGGCTTTAAGGACATCAATCAGCTTCATAGCTACATGTAAAGTTCTTTCCTTCGGGAACATTCTTTTGAGCGTGGAATATATTTTGTTCTCTCCAGTCACAGAGTGAAGTCAAGGATATAGCTAGCTGCTTGTCATAAGCCTAAATGAATAAGAAGGAGAAATTTTATATTCACTGCTGTCTGTCACTTTCTCTTTTGAGCGTCCACTCCACCTGAATTGGGGCATTAATCTAGCAACTACTTGGTGGTCACCACTAATGCATGAGATTTTAGGAAAGGGACTCACACGTATTTCCTTTTTATCCTCAGTATTTGGCACCTATACTTACATTATAAACCAGGAAACGAATCGGCTTTGACTCTGTCAAGAGGAATTAGGGCAATTTCATGGGACAGGGACAGCAGTCTGGCCTCTCTCTTCATTCATGGTTATTTGAATCCCAGATCTGATTCTTAAAGGAAATGAAATGTTAAATAGAAATACCACCTTTTATTCCACCATCACATAACTTATTTTTTTCCTTGTCTCAGACGAAGAAGGAGGAAGAAAAGAGAGAGGTAAAAGAAAAGAAAAGCTTGTTAGGAGGCCCATTTTCCTTTCAAAGCAGAAAAAGAGGTCTCAAATGCTTACAAAATCTGCCCCTTACAACTCTTATTTATAGTAAGCAGTGTAGCAGAGTTTGGTGGAGGAAATGGAAAAAGTACCAGAGCAAAACTTGCATTTGCTAAGTACAAATGTAAGACTACAGTTTCCACCTTCATTTTCCAGTGTTAATTTTTGAAATCCCCATAGTAGGAAATCCACTTGAAATATGTTTGCCTTTGGATCTATTTTTAAATGAACAAATCTTAGTGCTTCTGGTATATGTATGTACTAGAGACAGTCTTAACCTAAGACATTAAGAGAGGAGCCTGGGGGCAATTTATCAATGACAGAGCCCAACACCAGAAGAGAAATTGTAATGGCTTTTTAACAAAGGTTCTATTTTTAAGACCTAATTGGCTTATCCACTGGGATTATTTCTGGTATTAAAATTTTTTTAAAGGGATTGTTCCAAGAAATTCAGACAGGATGTATGGTAAAAATCATCACTAAGGTGATACAACAGTAGTAAATATTTATTGATGCAAAATAAAAAGCCCTAGAATATCTGGGGACTTGCCTGCTATGGTAGTGAGTTAGAGAGACATCACAAACAAGGCCTGCTTTTGTCTTTCTAATTGCAACCAGAGAAATAAATGCAACCTCTAGACTCGTCAGAACATCCAATAGGACCCATAACGTGTCCCTTGGGGATTTGGTCAAACTCCTGTCTACTGATTCTTTACTTTCTTTGACCTTCCCACTCTTCTTTCCTTACCCTGTTGGCCTTTCTCACTGCTCATGCATGGTATTCCTTCATTTTCTTCATGTTCTCACTGTCATTTTAGTCCTTCTCCATCACTCAGAATTTCTCCACATCCACAATATCAGAAGCCCAATGACAAGTTAGAAATGGATAAACTGAATGATGGTGCTCTGCCAGATTCCTTCCAGCCCTTTAGAGACCCCAACCTATCAGTCTTCCTCTCCTGTGCATATATAGGGTATAGATACCCTATGTTTTTCTCTCTTTCTTCTATTACTGTGTATATGTAGGTAGAAGTATCTTCTATCTTATAGGACAATCATGTCTTGGAAGCAAAGGTCCTATTAGCTCTGGTACTATACCTCTTAATCTTCCTTCCCTCAAAGACTCATCTGAATTCACTGTCTCTACTAGCTTGCCTTCCATTTATCCTCAATCTACTAAAATTCAAATCCTGGCTTCCATCTCCACCACTCCATTGAAACTGCTCTTCCTAGGATGCCAAGATTTCCACATTATCCATGTCCATGGTCATAAAGAATAAGCTTTAAAGCAGGAGGCATCTTCCAGGACTACTTGTGGGAGAAAGAAGTCCTTGGTGGTTCCTTATGAAGAGGTAATCATGGTCTGGGTGCCATATTGCCTTGCCTCCCTGACTACAGCTGACTGCATCCAGAGGTTAAGAACATACAAGTAACCCAAGACTTTCACAATCTATGGACTATGAGGTCTTTCTCCATTTATAAAAATGAGGATGAATTAGACCAGTTGTATTTTCTCCTTGAAAGGCCAGTAGAGATAGTATATGGTTGAGGAGCCAAAGCATGCAGATCTCCATAGAGAAACAGAGAGTTAGAGCTGATGGCAGGAAGCCTGAAGAAGGATCATGGTGCCTCCTCTGTGTTCTTGTAGTACCTTCAGGAGGCAACAAGTTATCCTGATTTGCAAGAGTTGTGTTATATCCTGAACAAACTTCTGCTTTCTAAACTGTATTGGAAAACTCTACAGGAATACAGGTTCCTCTTCTCTAAAAACGTGGGTTCTTATGTCCTTCATTTTCTGTGTGTACTTGCCATAAAGCCACTGTTGCTTAAGAAACCTTGAATGAACATATGCTTTGCTAGCAAAAAGCTTACATGAGTACTAGAGACAACTAGCAATCATCTTATTTTTGTGCTTAGGTGATAGAAGTCTTCTTGGTATTCCTCCTATTTATGTGGCTATCTCTTTTCTTTCTTTCCCACCATCTCTGTGTGCTTCTGCACACAATGGGGTTGATGAAGAATGCCCTTAACAACCTCCTCAGCTTTAAAACTGCTGTTTGTATGAGCCATTGACTCAAATGGAAGGATCTGTGTAAGAACCTGAGGAACCAAATGTTGGTATTTGATTGAGCTTATCCTTTAATTGAGCATATCATAGGTTCTGCTGATGAGATGAAACCCAGTTATTTATTTTGTTTCATCTGTGTGTGTGTGTGTGTGTATGTATATATATATATAATATAGTGTCACCATTGCTCATTTTAATTTGTTCAAACTAAGGGAAAGAAATATTAGCATATATGGTAGAAAATAATAGATTTATGTAAAATATACACTCAGAAGGAAAATTAGAGATTGAAAAAATAATATGAGCTAAAATTTATTTAGCACTCAAAATACTCAAGGCACCGGTAAGCGCTTTATAAACATTATCTTTTAAAAATCTTTATAACAACCTTGTTGATAGGTAAAAAAACTGAGGCTCTGAGGTGGTTTAGTCACCATGTCAGGTGACAGAACCAGGATTTAAAATCAGGTATATTCATTTTCAAAATCATATAATAGTAATAATACTGCCTATCAATTTTACCTCACAAAGTTCAATATGCTCAGTTTCCAAATAAGAATACTGAGTCCTAGAGGTGTGAAACAGCTTTTTCAAGGACACATAGTTGGTCAGGAACAGAGTTAGGACTAGGCAGGAATTACCATGGAGCATCTTCACTTGTCATTGAAATATATGTCTCCTAAAGACAGATATCAATGAGTAAGAAAGACAAGTCTAGGAGGTGAGCAAAGTCAAGTCACATGCTTTCCTTTTTGCTTGGCTTTGGGATGGCCTGCATTCTGTTTCTTATAAAATCTCCAAGAGACAACAATTACACTATGGGAAGGAAAACAGTCTATTTGAATGACACATAGAAGAGATATTTTTGCATAAAAGCAAGGAATTGGGCCACTTATAGCCTCTTAAAGATCAAAAGGCCCTTGCAGGAATGTTATTCCTCACTGCCAGTTTCTTACCCCAACCCACAGCTGACTGACTTCCTTATTAGGCTTGGACAATGGAAGGGCAAAGAATTTAAATCAAAAAGTCTTTGTGAAACTGCAGAAGAGTAAGGTTTAGGAAATGGAGGCAATGTCCCCAGGGAGCATGGCTGGACGTAGACCATGGTCTGGAAGTAGACCTTGGGCAGTGAGGGAGGAGATGTGCCCAAGAACAGAGATGCCTCTGTGCAGATAATCCAGACTTGGCTGAACACAGTTTTTACAAATCTAAGTCTTCTTAGTTTTCCAGATGGCCATTCCCACTTGTTCAGACTGTCTGGGCCCCTGCGGCTGGATATCTCAAGTCTTCTATCAGCTGGTGATGTCAGGGTCAGTCTTCAGATGCACCTGGGAATCAACAGCTCTCTCGGGCCTGGAATTCCTCTGTGATTTGAGCCCCCTTGCTGCCCTCACCTACTCCAGTGCATCTCCTGCTGACAAACATGGTTTGCTGAGATAAACTAGTTTGCGGTTGCTAGGGACATGTAGTCAGACAGCCCCTCCATCACAGTTCAAACTACCCCCAAGTTAGACTCATCAGACTACTGAGCTTCTATCTGGATGTCCAACCTCTTCCTACAGACTCTTCCTCAAGGGCCCATAGTCCTTTCCTAATTTTCTCCTATTGACTATTTTAGTTACATGGCCTGATCCTTGAGTAATTTACTTGTTTCTACTAAGAAATGGAGTAATGTCCTCCAGACTCCACCTGCCTTGGCAATCTGCCCTCTTCTTCCTCAACAGTTTTGGTTTATTGAAGATCTATCATGTAAGGCCTCACATCAAGATCTCTGATTCTATAGCATTATGCATCAAATCATATCCTTGTTCTTTGGAGATGAATATAGGATTGGCCTATGGCTTGTCAATGATCTTCTCCAACTCATGAGCTTATACAGAAGTGAAGTCACCATAATAGCAGATAAGCTACTGCTGTTTCTATTGTCACCATTACTGATGAGCATCTTCTGGGTGATGGGCATTGTGCTAAACGCTTCACATATATGAACACGCTTAATCTTTACAACTGTAAGAGATGTGTAGTAGATATCTTTCTTACTTCCTTTCTCTAGATGAAGAAGTTGACATATGCAGAATCAAAGCCAGAGATTGCTGACTGCTGGGCCATGGCACCACATGGTGAATAGGTTATGAGTAATCTAATCATCTCACTCCTTAAGGTACCTGCGACAGACAGTCTGGTCCCTGCCTCAAGTGGCCCCATTTATTTACTCCAGGGCTCTTATCTCAGCATTTTTACAAATATTATCACTTTTCACTGATTCCATGACATTAAAAATGGTTTGGTTAAGTGGTGGAGCCACTCTGAGTTCAAATCTGTGGAAATCAGTACCTGATCTCAAGGTAAATGTTCATAATTATGTTTTTCCTAACAAAACCAATAAAAGGGGAGGGAGCAATAAAACCAGGCTACAATTCTCCAAGGGTGGGCATTAAAAAGCAACATTAATGAGAGCCACCAGAGTTTCTCTAATTTTATAAAGTTTAGAGAACAGAGTAATAGCGATGAGCAAAGAGGAAAATCCGGTTGAAGAGGGAAGTTACAGTGATGATGGTTTAAAAGAGAATGCTGTGGCTTTCTTGAATGGAATCTCAAGTCTTCAAAGAAGTCCCCAGGAGGAAATTACTCTGAACATTCATACAAGTATGGACAGGATAAAGTAGATTTAAAGCAGGATGGATTTGGGGTTGAACATCTGCAATTTTTTACCATAAGTTTGATGAAATGTACTGGCTACTCAGGACCACCTGGAACCCTTTGAGAACAAAACCTCAGCAGTGTGGAAAGGGTTCAGACACACCCCCTTCTTAAAAGCTGGAATTTGGTTTAAAATATCTAGTTGTAGGTACTTGTAAACTTGAACAATTTTTAACCTTTTAGTTTTCTTTTACAGACAAAAGATCTTATTAAACTTAATGATTTTCACTTGGATGCTTGATATTTGAGGGTCTGGAAGTATATCTATCCATTGCTTCTAGGAGTTTCCCCAAGTGCTTTCCAAGGTGCATGCACTATTTAAGGAGCCTTTTCTTCTCACTGCTGTATTTGTGGTGTTCTTCTCTGAGGCTTCTTAGATGACGTGTCACCCATGCATAATGATCTTAGACTGAGGCAAAATAACACCCTCATTTCATGCTCCTCCAATAGCTTGATAACACACGTGGAATCATTTAATATGTCCAAAAGGAAAGCACTAACATTTTTATATTAAGAAGTAGCCCAAAGGAGTATGTACTCTTTTCACAAGGACATAAAACAAACGACAACTGACATTAAATCAACTATACAGAAGAAATATTGATTTCTGACACTGGAGGCATTAATAATTTCCTAGGCTGGGTTTACATTTGGATGATACCAAAGTGATAGCTCCCCAAATGGTTTGCAAGAACTTGAACTCTGGAGAAAAGCTTTGAGAAGCCTCAAGTCCATCTCAGAGTTTTTTCTATACCCTCATGGCCATACAGCTTGCACACACACACACACACCCCTCTCCACGTGAAAGCAAGTCATCCTGCTTTGAGGTGTTGTCAGCTCATGGGTTGTCAGCTTGGCTTGAAGTGGAGAACCCCGAACACATTTAGGCTCCCAGGCAGTGAACCAGCAAATGATTTTCTTTCTAACGAAACTGAAGGAAGAAAACTGTTCATGTCTGGTTTGATGAATGAGTTATTCAGAAGCAGTGAGTTCACCACTTTTGGCATCCAGAAATTGGTGAAGGCCCATATAAATAGTAAACAATGCTTTTTTGGCTTTACACCCCAACTCAAACAGTATGTTACATGCAGCCAGCCAGACTCTGCCCTTGGACACACCCAGATGAGTCCCACTGTAGTCAATGAAAACTATGAGAGAATTTCAGGGGAGTAAAGTAGGATGTGGGGGGGCTCTACATGAAGGTCTGATGGCAGCATTTGAGCCCAGAGTCTGGCTCAATGAGTTGGATTCATATGCCTTTAAACACCATGCCTTTTTTCTCTGCACTATGTTAACTAGCATGCTTTAAGCAGGCATGGGAAAACTGATCCAGGAGCCAGTGAGTCCTAAAACTGTCCAACTGACTGAAGTCATACTATAAAAAGATACAGTCATTTTACTTCTGATGTGTGCTTTCGTGTAGACATATCAAGCTGACCACAAATAAAAGTGAAAACAGATCCAGAATAAGTACAGCAAACAATGGAAAACAAATGGATCCTGGAGTTCAGATGAAAAAGACTGGTTTTGCATGTGCCCATGTTCTGCTGCTTTCTCCCCCTAAAAATGTTTTCTTAACATTTCTAGCATTATTAGTGGAATTTAATTATTCCACGTGGGTGCAAAATCCATCCCATGGTGCCAACATTTGTTTTCTGTGCTCAAAAGCTGGGAGAGACACAGTGAACTTCTACAGCAATGGCCCTGATCTTTTATTGTGGCAATTTGGACTCACTGTTCACCCATGGGAAGGTGGGCAGCATTCAGAACATATAAATAACAAGGACTCTGTCCTTGAGTGCCTTCTCGTGTTTTCTAACAGAAGCTTATACTTAAGATATCCAGTCCCTGAATAACCTGCAATATTGATTACACTGAATGAATGTTTCTTGTTGAGAAGAGCAAATGGCCTAGACAGTGATAATCCTAAAAGGAAAGTGGACATCAGGCATGTAGAAATGGATGCAGGGAGAGGAGCAGCATCTCCTTGATTCCTTCTGTTAAAGCTCACATTATCTGAGATGTCCTTATTAAGCATCTAGTATGTGCCAAGTACTTTTCTAGGTGCTACAGAGATAGCAGTTGATAAGAATGCCAACTGTCTGCTCTCATGCCGCTGGCATTCTATCTGGAGTGGAGAAAATCAGTACACCAATATTTCCCTGTTCATTTATGCACTTGCTTAAATTGTTGTTAAGCACCTTCTCTCTAGTTTTATGTCCAATGTTATATTTACGCACAAGGTGTATGATGCTGCCAATATTCGTAAGCGTTGGGAAGACAGGAAGAAGTCTCCTCACTTTTCTCTCTGGGGCAGTGATCAGTTCCTAGGTGATTATGATCAGCACATTGGAAACAATGAATAAAACACCACTGACTCACAATCCCATACTCCATTCTGTCACCCTCTATGATGGACTGGTTTTCATGTGGACTGCTTTTCATGTGGAAAGTGAATGAAATTTGTATTGTGTAGCTGATCTTTCTAAATAATGGATTAAAAAAGTAATATAAATCACTCTTTTCCTCTTCTTCCAGAAGCAAACGTAATTCAGTGTACCACCCTTCCCACTATGGATTGTAACAATATGTTTTCTACTCTTGAATAAAAATAGCACTTGAGTATATACTAAATACAATAGCTCAAATGTGCTAGAGATGGTATTTAATTTTCTATATGATTTTCTTCAGAACTACTATTTGATTTCTTTAGCTTACCCAAATAATCCATCCCTAGTTGCATGATCATTTGTGTAAGTCTCTTTATAGTTGTCGAAATCAGTAACAAGAGTGTATACTATTTTTAAAAGTTCAAAAATATTTTATTTTGGAAGATGGACTCTTGTTTCCTTCTGGAGGATGGAATAAGAAGCCACAGTGTGAGGAAAGGGAGGACCACAGCAAATACAATGATTTTCTTAAGATTTAAATGGTACTACATCAAAAACTAATGATGTACCAAACGGTGACTAACATAAAATAATAAAATTTTAAAAGTTTCTTAAAAAGATTTAAATGACAATGTTTTTTTTTTTTTTTTTTTTTTTGAGGCTTATAGGCAGATAGTTAAGGACATGGTCTTTGGGGTCAGAAAAAAAAAAAAAAAAAAAAAAAAAAACTGGCTTGACTCCTGCTCCACACTAGTTGTATGATTTTAAACATAGGTGAGACTCTCTAAGATCAATCTTCCCATCAGTAAAATGGAACATTTTACTTATAAAGCTGTTGTGACAATAAAATGGAACAATACCTATAAATGCTTTAATGCAAGATCTGGCATAGCTGTGAGTACTCTATAAATGGTCGCTTTTTTTTATTATTACTATCGTTGTAATCTTATTACTGAGACATGTCATGAAGCCACATGGAGAATCTTGTTTGATTTTGACCAGGAGCAGCAAGGAGAAGAAGAAAAGGAGTGAATTATAATTTAAAAAGCTTTGTTTTCCAAAAAAAATTATGATGAAAATAAAAATCCATATTTTATTCTATTTCATTATTGCTAGCTAGTTGGAATAGGTAAATACAGAATTTTTTTAAGAAACATGTAAACAATTCCCAATTTCTCATAATCAGCGAATGAAAGCATAATGGAATCATAAGTACTCTTTAAATTTCAATCAAATTTCTTATTGTCGCTAACACAAAGTGGAACAAAAAAGTAAATAAAATCCAGTCGTTTATATATATCATCTGGTGCAAGACAGGCTAAACTCTGGAGAATAGGAAGGGGGGTGATTATGCTTAATATCCCCACTTTCAGTTCCAAATGTGCAAGAGGTTGGCGCTTCCATGTTGTGATTTCTACCAGCTATCCATGAAAAGTGCTGTTACTCAAGGGACAGAAGAAATGGGCAGTGGTTTTCTGGTTGGGTACACTGCATGAGCCTGGTGAAATTCATGGCTTCTGTACATCCGCATTTGATGGGAACTGAGTGATCCTTTCTGCTCCCCATCAAGCTCACTGCTCACGACTTGCAATCACCAGGACTCACCAGGAAAGGCGTTTACAAGGCTTTAAAGATGACAAAGGGAAACTTGTAAGGATTTTATAGTCTGAACAGAAAACCTCATCCATAATGAAGGAAAAGAGGGATCAGAATAGATAGTAAATACAGCCCCAGCAATAGAAGGAGACTTTTGAGGTTTTAAAATCTTGTTTTGGTGATGATCAAATTAAAAAGTCAGAAAGGAAACCATATGACAGTAAGCAACTGCATGTGTGTGTGTGTGTGTGTGAGAGAGAGAGAGAGAGAGAGAGAGAGAGAGAGAGAGAACGCCAGCTGACACCACTGAGGAAATTTCCATAGGGGACAGAAAAAAAATCCCTTCATCCATTCTCTATAACCCTGCCTCTCACAGCATATCTTCAAGTCATTTGTCTAGTCTAGTTTGAAATGACTAAGTGATGCAGCTTCCAAAATGTTCCCAGCGAGACCATTCCACAGTCTACAAAATTTCACTGTTTCCTCTTATTTAGCTTAATTTTATTCCACTTCAATTCACTGTTTCTATTCAATGGGGGTGGGGGAGTTCGTCTGTTCTTTAAATTCATGTCACAGGAAACAGTTTCTGTTTTCTTTTCACTTTAATGATTGGGTTGAATCCTCTGTAGCTGTGCCTAACATTGGCTTGAAGGGACGCAAGACGATATGCGGATTGTTTTCTTCAAGAGAGAGCTAGATGGGCTGGTTAGTGGGGACAAACCCTCATCCAGTAAAATTGCAAGGGTATTTTTAGTTGTATCCACCCTGGCCCATGGGGGCCTTAAGCACATCTGATAAGCCACAGATGACCTTTAGGGTTGTTGTTGTTTTTTTTCCCTCCCATTCTTATGTCCAACGCCTATAGGCAGGAGTTCAAAGTTCAGCCCTGTTTGAAATGTCCCACAAGCTTTTATTTCTAAACTGACTTCCTCAGAGGAGTACACTGCCATCTGCTGTACCTTCCAGAAGAAGGGGCATCATCTTAAAAAAATCAAGTATTCATGTTCATGGTTAGGAGCTTTAAGATCATGGTCTATCTCACTATTGCCAGCGTCTCCAAAGCCCTCCTTCATTGCCCGGGTGAAAACTGGCCATGAAGGTGAACTTGAGTGCTGCAGCGTTCCTTACATGGCACACATCCACAAGATAGGAGAGATGTTCAGGCTAAAATTTTTGTATCTTTCTATCCTCTTTGAAATCATCCCAAGACTGTGGGAACAGGGCACAAATCTCTCACAAATCTGAAATATTTCTCAGACACCCTCAAGATACTTTGAATTATTTGGGAGTGCTTACATTCATGTAGCCCCAAAGCTCCAAGGCTTGATGGATCAGGAATTTTTGTAGGTGAGGGCAAAATTAATAAATGCCTCAGGTGATTTGCATGCATGATAAAGAGTACAAAAGGTTTTGGTCATTGGGACTCTATCCAAGAGAGGGTTCACAGATTTTTACTATGTTTCCCCTTCCTCCTATACGCTGTCTTCCCCTTTCAGCTATCTGTACTTAGAATGGAAAGTCACTCTGTATAGACGAGCTGATCTGACTCACATGAACCAGACTGTCTACTACCGCTGTGTTGATTGCCCTTGATCATGTTAGCAAGGTGTTCCAACCTGAAGCCAGCCACCACTTACTGGGGTTTGTGACCCCACCCAAGCCCCCTGTCTTGGTTTCCTCAAACCTCAAACAGTAGTAATCATTGCACCTCCCCCACTCCCGGGCTGGTGTGTAGATTACAAGATTCAATTCACTAATATTGGAGTGTTTAAAATAAAGCCTGAAATATAGTAAACACTCCATAATTGTGGACAGTGGACATTTAGGACCCTGTGGCTCCAACTTCAGGGCACAATCTAGAAGCTTCTGTATATCCTGTATACCTTCCTGGGTAGAAAAAAAAAAAAAAAAAAAAAGAAGGAAGTAGAGAAACTTGTATTTATGGTGAGCAACAGAGAAAAAAAAAAGATAGAAAAATAGAGAAATTGGTCTCTGTGGTATCCATCATGATCAGCAAAGACCTCAAAAGGCCACAGTACAACTCCCCTGCCCATCTGTGCCCCAGATTATACCCACTCTCATCGCCCAGGGCAGGGGTGGTCAGCGAGAGGACCCAGAGCCCTGTGGCATCCATCCTTCTTTGAAGAGAATGGAGTAAGTCCTATCTTTTGGCTGGCTGGGCAAGTATGAATCTGGACATTCATGACAATGAGTCTTGAATGTCAGAAATGAAAACAAACGTCTGCCCAGGGCACAATGTCATTTTCCAGGCCCATGGTTCCTGGAGCCACCACAGTACTTGTACTACAAAAGGATTTTCCTTTGCACAAAAAGATTCTGCATAAAACCTTGCTGATTCTCCGGAAGGTAGCCCTTCCAAAATTTGTTACCTGGCTCTGTCAGTGACAGGTTTGTTATGGTAATGACTTTCTCACGGCAGGTACTCAGCATTGTGCTTGTTTCACTAATTCCCCTCACCGCATTTTCCAGCCTAGTGCCAACCGGAAGACTTCCCCATGCCAGCTTTTCTGAAGATTAATAAATTGACCGCCATAATCCTTACTGCTTCAACTGACAAATTTAATAAGTGGCAGGATGTGAAGCCCGGGTTCCCTGATGGGATTGATTTTTGTTCTGTTTTGTTTTTATTTGTTTGTTCATTCGTTTTTTGTCTTCAACAAGTTGTACAGAGCAGCACTTCTGAGACATGGTCAAGTGCTATAAACCTAATCCTTAACAATTTCCCCCTCTGCCCAAATAACCTCAATATTTTTTGAATGGTGAAGTGTTTCACCTGTCAAGCATCAACCAATCAACACTTGTCCATCCCTTGCTCTGTCTTTTCTTCTGGTTGTTTAGGTAATTTTCTTAAAAACAAACAAACAAACAAACAAACAAAAACTTCTGATAACTTTTCAAAGAAAATATACAGGATGCTTTTAGTATGCTTTCTTTAGAAGGTTTCAAATGTAGTATGGTATTCCTAACCAAAACTATCAATATTTTTCAATAACCCTGATGTTAGTTTTTTTTTTTTTTTTAAAGGTTTGATTTGAACATTTAGATAAATAAGAGGACCAGTTCTAAAAGGATCTAAAAGGCCTCATGGTACACAAGAGGGTTGGCTCAAGATGCCCTTCATGGGAAAAGCAGCTCTGGGGGACTTTCAGCCTTTTAAATGTGATTAAAGATGTGTATGCATTATATGTTAATTAAAAAATTAAAAATTTATATTTAAAAAAAAGGAAAAAAAAGATGTGTTGCGGGGGCACCTGGGTGGCTCAGTGGGTTAAGCCTCTGCCTTGGGCTCAGGTCAGGATCCTAGGGTCCTGGGAGCCAGCCCCATATTGGGCTCTCTGCTCAGCAGGGAGCCTGCTTGCCCAACCCCCACCTACCTCTCTGCCTATTTGTGATCTCTCTCTCTCTCTGTCAAATAAATAAAAATCTTTTTAAAAATTAAAAAAAAAGAAAAAAGAAAGATGTGTGAGGGCCCAGGACCTACTCTGCCTTGAAGGAATCCCTTTCCCAGAGGGGCTGTGGGTTTCCTCAGCCCAGAGTATTTGGCCTCTACCAAAGAAAAGAAATCCATCAACGGAGTCTACTGCTATCTTCCTAAAGCGATGATCTATAAGGATTTATAATGGTACAATGTACTGTAACTCATAATTAGGAACGACGAGTTATTATGTATTTGTGAACCTAACATTCTGGGGTAGAGCCCATCTAACAAAAATGACTTAAAGAAAAACAAAACAAAAAATAAAGAAATCAACATTTATTTGTGAAATGCTAATTATGTCAGCCAGAATTTGGGGGATCTTAGCTATTTTACTTCCTTGGATCATTGTGATAATTATGCGAGCTCGGTATCATTTCCTGGGCTTTAAGGTAAGGTTTATGTTGTTCAGAAAATTTAAGTAGCATGCACAAGGCATAAAGAACACAGAGAAAATAAGTGGTGGCATTTGAAACTTACAGCATTAAAGAAAACGTGATATTTTTATTTAAAATCCAAGATACCAACATACTTTGAAATACTAGCCACTAGCAAGAAGATATATGCTAAAACTGGTTAAAACTTCACCTCTTATTTTGATTAAAGCTATGTCAGCAAGCAATGACTCCTGACTTTATCTCTTATTACTGTTAACAACCATTGCCTATGTCTTTTCTATATCTTGATGTTCTAACTCAGCAATCCTAAACAGATCTTTTTATTTTACTTATATTGAATCAGGTATACAGTTCTCAAAGTATCTTACAAAAAGTATCTTACACCACTTTCTTTTTTTAATACAACAGAATTTATCAAAGGGGCCAGGATAATTTCTTTGTCATAATTAATTGATTTTACACAATCATTCATTGAACATATATATTTATGGACCCAGGTCTCAAGAAAGGGGCTGGGGATAAAAGATAAGTAAAATATGGGTCTACACTCAAAAGGTCCCTGGGTAAAGGGGGAGACATAGTAGAAATTATAACACATTTTGATAGATCCTAGAAAATGTACCTGCATAGAGGTGTAAATTGGTTTGGAGAACGTGTGTGGCTGGAGATTCCATCAGAGTTGCTGATGCCTGAATTCTGAAGGAGGAATTAGGGATGTCTTGGTGAACATGATGGGGGTGCACACATCGAGCTCAGGAGCGTAATGTAGCAATATGTTTAAGTGGCTTACACATATGGGAGTGGACCAAGGCAACGAAGATGGATGGGGTCCTAGTTGTGAGGTCTTCATAGTCCAGGAATTTAAGTTCTAACCTCAATACAAAGCCCACGCATGGTACAGATTTAATACTGAGATGCTCAGAACCCTAAAAATACCCACCCCTTGCATTATCCCTTCTAAGCAAAGCAGTCCCTGGTCATTCTTTCTGGATTCCATGCCTTTTATCATGTGACCCCACAAGCCTGACAATGATAAGCCAGGCTGAGAATCAGTGTCTGACCCAAATATTGGACATGAGAAGGTCTACAGGCCCGTAAGGTAGATAGGATAAGGAATTTAGGAATGGAGAAGAAGCGATACATATAAAAGTGTGTAAGAGCATATTTGTCTTAGAATGGAGGGCTCTGTTGATTGAACAGATGTGAATGATGGAGAAGAAGCACCTTAGAGATGACTGCTATGTTTCCAGCTACAGTGACTGATAGGGCTGACAATTCAGGGAGTAAACACAAGAGGAGGAAGAGATTTCAGAGGATAGACAGAGATACCTTGAGTTAGGAAACTGAAATAGAATAGCGATGTATTGTGAAGAGAGTAGTCATGTTTTTTAAATGAAAATTTGATTTCTAATTGCTCAATAGGCAGTATTTTTGTGGGAAAATGAGGCAGGTATTTCAACTTGTGTTATCACTACAACTATGAAGTGCTGTGTTCTTAAGTTAAATACTGAGGTCAAAGGTTAGTTTTATGGTGAAAAGATCAATTCCTGGTATGCTATTTCATAAATACTAACCTAAAATGCATGGTATTAAACCTTACATCACCTACTCTCCTCTCCATCCTATTAGACATGTCATCGTAAGACTTAAAAGAGCTCCTCTGGATACCCCAGAGACCACAAATTGAGGAAAGTTGGCCATGCCCAGTAGAAAATGCTTTTTCAGAAATGTCCTAATCCTCTTACTATTTTGTGCATATCCCAATTAACCCTGACTCTATCCTGCCTTGTTCCTTGGACATTCAACTTCCAGGCTGCCCTTGGCTTGTCTCCAGGGACCAGCCTCTGGCTCATCTATTGGTGACATCCACTCACTGCCACCCTTGGGTTGTGCCCAAACTACTGGGGTGACCAGTTGGCTCCAGACTTCAAGTGGTTTAGATTCACTGCATAAGGTCAAACCCTTTCTCTAAAATGGTGAAGATATAAAAAAGAATATAATCTTGGTGATAATGGTGACAGATAGTGACCATACTTAAAGGGGTGAGCATTGAATAATGTGTAGAATTGTCAAATCAGGATTTGTACACCAGAAACTAATATAACATTGTGTGTTAACTATGCTTCAAGAATAATACATTTTTTTAAAAGATATGACCTATACCTGCTGTAGGAGACGCTATAGCTTAGCAATTAAGGCCAGGGTTATGGTGTCCGAAACAAAACAAAACAACTGGGTTCAAATTCCTGATCTGCCATTTCTAATGTAAGATCTTGAACAGATTACATTAGTTTGTTCCTTCCCTAAGCCTCACGTGTAACAAGGATGATAACAGACTCTCCCTCCTAGCTTTGAGGTACAAATAAAATACAGTATGTGCACAGTAATGAACTTGGTATCTGACAGAGGGTAAAAGCTCCATGTTTCTTCTTTTCTTTTCCACTTTCTTTATTATGAATTATCCATAATATTAGTTTTGCTAGTGCAAATGCTGTCAATTTGCCATCTATAAAGCACCATCTCAGAAATGCTTAGCTCACAGCTTAGCCTTCAATTAGAAGTTCTTGCCTTAAAATATCTATAATGTTCTCATCCTTTTTGAATACCTTTGTATATATCCACTTGTTTTAATAGGGATTGATGACTAAATGGGACACCAACACTTGGATTCCAAACCCAGTATTCACCCTTGCTGCCCTATTTCAATGCTAGTAGATGATGTCATGAACTGACTCTTTAGAGGACTCAAGGCACTGTTTTTTGTTTTTTGTTTTTTTCCTTTGAAAGGTATTTGTTGTACACAGAAAGAGAAAAGGAAATTCTAAAGGAAAAGAACTTTGAGGTCTAGGATCCAAAGGGGTTTGTTATAAACAACTGAGAGTGTTTAAAAAAAAAAAAAGAAAGAAAAGAAAGAAGAAACATCTAGAGGAGGTCAAAAAAGTACCTCGACAGAACCCTTTTCATTTATATTGTTTCAAGTAAAATATCACATATTCAAAATGTTCCTATTAATTTTCATATGCTGCCCTCAGTTAGTGTGTTTGACTATTTCCCTTCATAATGTTTTGGCACAAAAATGTAAATAACATTGTGCTTCACCTTCCCAAGTCCTCACAGTCCATTTTCTGGGCAATAGTGGGAAGAATACACTAACAGTCAGAAACTGTGCACATTCTGCTGGTTGAAATCCAAAAGTAGTTTTTTAAAAAGTTTTCTGTCAAAACTTGTTCTTGGGAGTTTTTTCCCTGCCAACTAAAAACTATGATTTTTTTCAGGAGAGTACAAACCCTCTTAAATATCAAACAAGATGACTATGTCACTGCATTGATTTGGATGGAAGCCCCATGAAAACGTTGATTTTCTATGTCAGGTCAAGATCTGGAACCTTTGCTTTTCTACTTCAGATTTTATTTTCCTTGAAGAACTTCTGGAGTTTTCCTATTTAACTGCTTTGGGGAAAAAAGCCAACTTTCCTTTCATTTAGTGAAAGAAGACAGGCTCCAAACGCATTTCAATTTGAGGATGGGGTACTACTGGAAATAGTGTCACAAGGAGCTATTTACAAAATGTTTCATTGTGATGATAAAGAGGAAGGGAGAGTTAGAAGAACCATGTTCTAGTCTTGGCTCTCCTGTTAACTACCTCTATGGTCTTAGGGAAGCCATTTTTACCTCTATGCCAGCTTTCCTCAAGTGCACCTCAAGGAAGTGCTGTGTTATCCCACCCTCAGAGATGCACAACATAATATTCACACTGCACAAGTTCTTCAGTGAGGAAATCTGTCACTTTGTTTAAACCAATGTTTCTCAAGCTTATTTGACCACGTAAATACAAAATCCATGTTCTATGGAAATCACTTTGGGAAACACTACACCAGGTATACATTTACTCATCAGGAAAAAGTGATGAGGGTATTAGAAAAACATATATTAAGATTCCTGTAAAATTTTGTACTGCTTGATTGCTAAAAAAATGTCTGTGGTATGAAAGGAGAATTAGAGAATGAAAAAAAAATTCTCAATTTCATTTTACAGAGAACATGAAACTTCTGTTTATGGAAATATGGAACTATCATGGAAAAACCCTCTTGACCTGAGACATTTTAAAAAGTTAGGATATATTTTGTAAATGTTTTAAATGTATGGCTGTGTTAACGAGAAAGTAAAAGAAATCCTTGCGTGGTGGTGAGGGGTTGGGACTGGGGTTAGAGAGCGAGGACCCAACAGAGATAGAAAATCATAAAAAGTTAATTAAGTAATTTCTGAAGTAAGCAGGTGCCCCAAGACCATCTACCAGTGCTTATTGACCTAAAACTGTGGAAAAACAGAAGACATAGCCTATGGGTTATACAAGGTAAAAAGTCATATTTGAGACCCCCAAAGTAAAGTTGAGATGTTACATCCCCCCTAAAAAAAAAAAATGTGAGAACTCAGCGAAATGGTAAACTGGAAATAAAATCCACCTTGCATGGAAGAATGGCAAGAAAAATTCTGCCTCACTCTGATTCTGATGAAGACTGACAAAATAATTTCCTTGAGAATGTATAATCACATATATAGTCTTCATACAGATTTGGAGCTTGGATTCACCCCTTTTTGAAAATCACAAAAACTATAAGGAGAGCTGTATTTTAAAAAACCATCAGTGTGGAAGTGTCATAGATGTCTACCAGAAACCAACACAAAGGAATATGCTGTCAATCTAGGCGTGAAAATTTCTGACAAAGTTCCAACAAACATAACACCTGAAATAAAATGCACCTGGCAATAAGTCACCATAAACTAGACAGAGCAAAACAAAGGAAGAAAGAATCAGATATTCAAATATTTCAGATATTAGATTATCAGATCCAGCATATTAATAGAGTTAAAGAAATCAAAGGAAGGGGTGCCTGGGTGGTTCGGTCATTAAGCATCTATCTTCGGCTCAGGTCATGATACCAGGGTCCTGGGATCGAGCCCCGCATCAGGCTCCATGCTCAGCAGGAAGCCTGCTTTTCCTCTCTCATTCCCCCTGCTTGTGTTCCTGCTCTCACTGTCTCTCTCTTACAAATAAATAAAATTTTAAAAAAAAGAAATAAAAGGAATAATCAAAGTTGTAAGGAAAAAATAAAAGCCTATTAGGATAATCAGAAATATCCGGAAACATAGCTTCTAGAAGTAAAAAATAAAATCATTAAAATAAAAACTCAATGGAAAGACTAAACATTATCAGACACAGCTGAAGAGGCATTTAGTCAGTTGCAAAATAGAACCGAAGATACTACTCAGCATGCAATAAAAGGAACAAGGAGTTGAAAAATGTGAAAGAGAAGTGAAAAGATGTGAAAAAATCAAATGGCAAGGTTTAACACATATCCAACTGGAAGTCCAGAAGGATCAAATAGGGCATTCACATTTGAGGAATTTTCTGGGGTCAATGAAAGACATGACTTCTCAGATTCAGGAAGCCTACCAAATTCCAAGTAAGAGAATAAAAACATCAATAAATCTATAACCAGATACATTTCAGGAAATTGGGGAAAAGAGATAAAAGTTCAGGAGAAAATTTTCAACTAAGCAACAGAGAGAGAAAGGAAAAGTATCTCCCACAAGGAAAATACAGCTGACATCCAAACAGCAAACATGAAGCCAGAGGTGTGGATGTTACCAGTGCTTGCAAATGGCCTCGTTAATATTCTGTAATTATGGGAACAAAGTAAAAGGAATCAGAATCTGACCAATTAAATGAATAGCTAGAGAACGGGTACCATATGGTAAGGGTAGAGCCATCACTAATCGTTCCTGAACTGAAGTCTGCAGGGGAGGGAGCAGGGAGCCATGCTGCCTATCTACCACATCTCAGTTGCCACTGCCCTTTCCTCATGTTTGTTGTCTCATGTCCCCTCCCTCCACCTCTCCTACAAATTCAGAAATGTGTGCTATGGTTGTTCAACCAGGAATTCCATCTGGGGCCAAATTTATGAGTAGAGTGCAGGCAAATCTAGCAACTCCCTAAATCTAATTATGGCTTTTAAAAAATCAGTTAAAAGAAAGCACATCTGAATGTCGTATGGAAATAGAGTCTAAAGCAGTGGTTCCCAAACACGGCTCTGCATTAGAACCATCTGGGAGTTTCTTAAAATGTGAATAGCTGTACTATATCTGATCCACTGAATCAGCATCTCAAACACAGGAATCTATACTTGAACAAAAAGCTCTCTAGGTGATTTTGATACAGTGACAAGTTTGGGAACTTTTGGTCTAA